>NC_141683.1:48930793-51637043 GCF_028749965.1 Puma concolor
TCTAGGGTGAGCCGACATTGTCTCCACGGTCTCACTTCCCATTCATTCTTCCTCCTACCTTCGAGGTCACCAACCATCTTCGTGGTTGAAGACTACTTTCCATCTAGTAGTAGACACATGACTACATCTTACTCCATTCTTTACCTTTTGGTAACATTTGAAAGAGCTGACCATACTCTCCTTCAGAGCCTCAAAGGCTGATTTTTGTCAGGTTCTTTTATTTTTTGTGTAGGATCTATCAGTACCCAAAGCTGTTTTGTGTCTCTCTACACTAGAATGCAGCTCATGAAGGACAGGAACTCTGTTTCATTCACTGCTCTCTCCCCAGGACCTAGGGCAGTGTCTAATGTCACTGTGGCTGAGATACTAAACAGATTAAGGGAAATGGATGAGGGGAGACTGTGGAACCTTTTCAATTCTCTTAAGTTTTGTACAATGTGTATGTTTTGGGCTATAAAAACAATAATTGCGCAAAATTTCCCCAATACTGGAATATACGGTGTGGGAAGTGAAAGAATATGGAGAAGTCATTCATTCCTCTCCCCTACCTTTTACAGGGCCCCACCAAACACCCCACCATATTGTTGTAGAGGACAAGGAATGGAGACAGATGGGAAGTAATTTTTCTAGGTCACCTTGATAGTGAATTTTGGTTTTCTTGCCATCTCACTTAAACCCAGATGGATTAGCATTGTTTTACTGACACTGTCAGGACCCATTTATGAATCTGAGAAAACATCATACCTGGGAAGACTGGCATTTTTCACCAACCCTACAGTCCTGGGAAAGCATGCAGTGGGATTCCTTGATGTTGACTGTCCTTGGAAACTGGGAGCCAGCTCAGGTTTTACTAAACCTGGCCCTGGTTTCTGGCCACAGATGCAAACTTCTCATCTATAATTAAGCAGCTGATAACTTTGCAGGGAAGAAAGGTGATTCGCGAGCCCAAGATAGATTCAATATGGTACGTGCCCCTCTCTTTGCCAAAATTTCAGACATGGCCTCTGTAGGTCTGAACCAAATGGTGGGAGTCATCACTGAGGTAAGGGAATCGTAAATCATAGAAACAGATTGAGGTACTCTGCAGGGTTCATGTCACAAGTCATTCTTCTTTTTCTGGGACCCACTGTGTTTGGGACAACCCTAGAGAGTTCGTGTTCTAACACTTGCCAAGGCAGGCTGTGAGCGACAGAATTACATACGTAATGCCATTCAGTGATGAAAGAGATTTCCCATTTTCACTAGAATTTATATTTACTTTTAGATCAACCAATATTAATCTTTGTCTAAATTCTTTTTGTTATAGAAATACCCTCCAAGTATTATTACAAAATCTATTATTCCAAGTCCCAAAGCTACTAGAAGAGAAAGCTATTCATTCCTAAAGATTTAGGGTCTTGGACATAAGTTGATATAAAGAAGGGAATATAAATTACATTTATTGAGTACCTCCTACACGTCTGACACAAGTGAGATGTTGGCGTGAATTTGAGAAAGGAAGTATCAGTGATGGAGATATTGCGTAAATATCCCTCATGAGTCGTGGATAGCAACTGCTCTTAGACCGTGTAAAAGAAATTTTGGTGTAGAACCAAAATAACTTACAATGAGAAGCATCTGGATTTCCCAATTCTGATTTCTAATGTTGTCCTCTAATAACTGGGCAGTCTTCAACAACTAAGTCAGGAATATACAAAATCCTATTTTCCATCTTATCCACACTTTAGGGGTGGGTGGGATGGGCATGGAAACACTCAAGATTCGCTACAGACCCACTAAATCGGAAAACCTCCAAATGGGCCAGTTGTCTGTATATTCTGAGACTTCCACAGGTGATTCTCAACTATGTCTCTATTTAAGACCCGTCACCACACAGCACTTTGTACTAAGCCTCCTCTGGAGTCTGTGAAGTCAACATCTCCTTGCTTGATCAGACATGAGCTTTTTTGCTCCTATCAAAAGGCTGTTTTTTATTAACTTTTTTTTTTTTTACTGAAATATAATTCATACGCCATTTAAAGTGTACAATTCAGTGGTTTTTAGTTTTTTCATAAAATTGTGAAACTATTGCCATTACCTAATCCAGAATATTCTCATCACTCTCAAAAGAAACTCCATACCCATTAGCATTTACTCCCTGTTCTCCCCACACCGCCACTGAGCCATTGGCAGTCACTAATCCATTTTCTGTCTCTATGGATTTGTCTGTTCTAGAAATGTCATATAAATGGAATCACAGAATATGTATTCTTTTGTGTCTGGCTTCTTTCACTTAGCGTGTTTTCAAGGTTCATCTCTGTTGGTGTTGTTGGTATACACCACTAATCCATTCCATTTTATGGCTGAGTAACATTCCATTTTACGGATAGACCACATTTTGTATATTCACTCATGAGTTATCATGAGTCATTTTATTGGCTACTATGAATAATGCTTCTATGAATATTCGCGTCCAGGTTTTTGTAAGGATGTAGCTTTTTTTCTTTCTCTTGAGTGAATAGGTAGGAGGTAAATTTCTGGGTCATAGGGCAATAATGTGTTCAGCCAGACTGTTTTTCTTTTTTTTTTTTTTTTTTTAACGTTTATTTATTTTTCCGAGAGAGAGAGAAAGAGAGCGGGGGAGTTGGAGGGGGAGAGGGAGACAGAATCTGAAGGAGGCTCCAGGCTCTGAGCTATCATCCCAGAGCCTGACATGGGGCTCGAATCCACACATCATGAGATCATGACCTGAGCTGAAGTTGGATGCTTAACCGACTGAGCCATCCAGGCACACCTAGCCAGACTGTTTTTCAAAGCAGCTGCATCATTTTATATTCTCACCAACTATTATCTGCTATCTCAGGCATTCATGATGCAAAACAATTGCCTCTGATTATTTTCAATAAAATATCCCCAGATAAAAGGCTGTTTGCACTGTTTAAACTGATTCAGGTGGGGATGCATTTGACCTTTTCTACTGAAGTCTATTTGACTTCTGTTTTTCATCAAACTTGGGAAGATTTTGCCCATTATTTCTTAGAATATCCTGCTTCTTTTTCTCTCTCCTTTCTTTCTGGGGCACCCATTATGCCTCTGCCTTGACAAAATCTCCGAGGCTCTGTTCATTTTTCTTCATTCTGCTCCTCAGGCTGGATAATCTCAGTTGAACTATTTTCAGGTTTGCTGATTCTTCTTTCTGTCTGCATAAACCTAATGTTGAACTCCTCTAGTGAATTTTTCATTTATTTTATTTTTCACCTCAAGTTTCTCTTTTTTAAAAAAATTATTTCTATCTCTTTATGAATATTCTCTATTTGGCAAGATATCATTCTAATACTTCCCTTTACATTTTCAAACATATTTTAAATAGGTGACTTAAAGTCTTTGACTAGTAAGTTCAATGCCCAATATCTAGGCTTCCTCAGCTACAGTTTCCATTGAATGCTTTTTCCTATGTGTGGGCCATACTTTGTTTCCTTGAATGTCTTATAATTTGTTGTTGAAAATGGAATTCCTGACATAATGAGCAACTCTGGAAGTCATATTCTCCCTCCTCCTAGGGTTTTTGTTGTTGCTGTAGCTGTTGTTTAGTGAACTAATTCTGTGAAGTTTGTATTCTTAGTCTCATGTGGCCATTGAAGTCCCTTCTTTGTTAGCTTAGAGGTAAGCTAATAATGGATGGAGATTTCCTTAAATGCTTGAGGCCAGTAATTCTCTCACTCTTTGCCAAGGACCTCTGTGTATATTTGGGTCACGCCTTCAACACTCAGCCAGGCTGTTTATAACTCTGCTTTAGCCTTAATTACCTGCTTGCAGAGAGCCTCAAGTTTAGCCAAAGGTGAGAGCTTAGGGCTTTCTTAATTCTTTCCAGAGCATGTGCACAGCCTTGCATGTGGCGTTCTCTATTCCCAGGAATATATCAAAGTTTATATATATACTGACATACACACACACACACACACACACACACACACACACATATATATATATATATATATATATATATATATATATATATATATATATATATCAAAGTTTTCCAAAGCTCTATATGCATTTCTCATTCCTTACTTTCAAGCTTTTGGATTCACCTATAGTTCCAACTATTATCTGCTACCTCAGGCATTCATGATGTAAAACAATTGCCTCTGATTATTTTCAATAAAGTATCCCCAGATAAAAGGCTGTTTGCACTGGTTAAACTCTGAATCAGGTCAAGCAAAGACATACTTGCTAGTGGAGTGTTCCAGGGAACCACTGGACAGGTCAAACAATGAACGTTCTCCGGTAATAGGGCCTTGAAAGAGCTCCAATCCTGTTGTACCCCCCACAACAGCTGCCAGTCTGCTGATTTTCGCTGTATGAGGGTGACTGGTTTCCAGGCTACTGTGATGCTAGGGAGAGAGGATGGAACAGGGGCAAGTTAAAATGCCACAAATCTTGCTCTTCTTAGCAAGTTTTTCTTGCATAAACATCCTCTGAATTGCAGCAAACCTTTGGTTAATTTCCAGAATTCTGAAAAAGATGATTCTGACAACTTTGCCAGTGTTCTTGTTGCTTTTATGAAAAAGAGGACAGCTTTGGGTCCTGGGCTCTTCAGTTGTCTTCTTCTCATTCATTTCCTTTTTTAATGTTTATTTATTTTGAGAGAAAGTGAGCACAAGTGGGGTAGGGCCAGAGAGAGAGGGAGAGAGAATCCCAAGCAGGCTCCACACTCAGCACAGAGCCTGATGTGGAGCTCAGTCTCATAACCATAACATCACGACCTGAGCTGAAATCAAGAGTTGGACACTTGACTGAGTCACTCAGGTGCCCCTCCTTCTCATTCTTAAATAACCAACTGGTGTCGCAGCCCCCTCTAGGAAATCAACTTATCTGCTTTTCCACCACATGCCAAAGAAAATACCAAATTTAGTAAAAGAAAATGATGCATTTTTTTAAAGAAATGTGCTTTGATTAGTTATAAGTGATTCACTGGAATTGTGAAAATGGAAATTTTCTGTTTCCAAAAGACTAACCGGGAGATAACAGCAGTTCAGTATTCCTTCCATATGACCAATTCTCAGTATGCTCATCCTAGAAATGGGGGGAAAGTTTCATGAACTCTCAGTACTTAAATACACATACAGAGTTAGATATAGCTGGAGAGGCCATATGTCAATGGATATTGTTCTCTGAATAGACTCAGACACATAGATACAATTATTGCTTGGTATTTTATTGTTGTCTCTTTATTTTCAGACAAATAGATGTGGAGACAAGACATGGAAAAGAGCTGTACTTTCTGATAAGATCTTTAGACTTTTGCCTTTTCAGAAAGAAGTAATCTGATCCCCTGTACCCCTTTACCACCTTTAGACTTTCATTGCTCCTACATGAATTATGAATTATTGCAATAACCTCTTAGCCAATGGCGCTATTTCCAGTCTTGTGTCTTTCAGACTAGGCTTCACATTTGGTGTCAAAGTGATCTTTATAAAGTGCATTTGAAATCCTTCAATTCATAAAAAAGAATTAAATCTTGCCATTGGCAACGACATGGATAGAGCTAGAGAGTATCATGCTAAGCAAAATAAGTCAGTCAGAGAAAGACAAAAACCATATGATTTCACTCATATGTGGAATTTAAGAAAAAAAAAAACATCACAGGGGAAAAAAAGAGGCAAACCAAGACAGACTCTTAACTATACAGAACAAACTGATGGTTACCAGAGGGAGGTGGGTGGGGGGTTGGGTGAAATAGGTGATGGGGATTAAGGAAGGCACTTGTGATGAGCACTGAGTGTTATATATACATATTGAATCACTAAACTGTACACCTAAAACTAATACTACACTGTATGTGAACTAACTGGAATTTAAATTAAAACTAAAAAAGAAAAAAAAAAAAAAAAGAAATCCTTCAATTACTCCCTATTGCTCTCAGACATCACAACCCCTTTGCATGACCTGCAAGGCCCATTTTCATTTTGCCCCTGCCTGCTTGGGCAGCACTTTTTCTCCATTACCTTACCTGCACTCCGTGATTCAGCCATATTGAGCTACTCGAAGCTCCTTAAACACCCTCTGCCCCTGCGCCCCACATCTCTGTGCCTCTGTACGTGTAGGGCATAGCTGCTCTCCATCTTATCTATCTATACACTTGTCCCTCACTGTGGGTGCAATGAATTAAGTGAAAAAGAAATGAACTCCTTTAAAAATATTCATGCACTCACTTAAAACTTACCCCGTTTAAATTCGTATCAAAACTTTTGGATTTTGTGATAGGCAAGAGCAGTAGAAAGTATCCCAATCACGGGATTGCACTGCTTCTGGAAGGATATAAGGTGATTTCCTGGCAGGTATACGTGTTCTCTATTGCTACATGACACTGTATGGTTCTGATGTTCTCAAGTTAATCTCTGTTGAATGTATATGCTTTTCTGAGAGTATTTTTAAACCAGAAGGAGAAGCACAAATTAACATTTCCACAGATTCCCTAGATGAAGCAGTGGAAAAATATCCTTATTAGTGCATATAGACGACAGAACAATAGTTGGAATTGCTGCCTAGATAAAAAATGCCGAGTCTAGAGCATTACTGAATATCATAATTTTTCTTAGGATGGAAAAACAAAGGGTAGCTAATGACAGTTGGGTAACAACAGTAAATCAAATACCTATATTGAATAAACACTTCATGTATAGCATATGCTTTTATAATGAGCTATTTATTTTCTGCTCATACTTATCCATCAAGGTGTCATTCTCAAAATTTTAAACACTTGATTCTTAAACAAAAACCAGTGAGCTCATCGCAAAGTTTTATTTATGTATAATGTGTTTATTTATATATAATGATGACACCCGCAGGATGTCAAAGCTATTTTCAAAGACTCTGTGAAAACCTGGGATATTTATAAGGAATGAAGAAAAAAAAGTGAAATAAATTTGCTAAGTTAGTTTCCAATTGGTTAATGCCCAACAGGGCAATAAACCACAACCCTTGGAGTTTCTTCTTTACACTGGCAGGAAAGAAAATCTCATTACAAATATTACAGACTTGTAAAATGTTTAGGCCATGATTACTCTTGCAAGTAAGAGTTGGGTAGGCTTATCAGAAAATTCCCTAGCTTAACATAAAAGATCATAAAATCATCTTTTACACGCTTAAAAGTTTGGGGTAATTTTCCTTAAACTGATTTTTTTTTTAACTTTTTTCTTTTCCCAGCCAACTGGAATGTTATTTCCCAATGGTCTGTGTCTTCCTTTTGTGCTTTTTAAGTATCTTTTAAGTGTTTTTGAAATACCTTCCATGAACTAAAACTAGACACAGGTGTATGACCTTGAAAACCCTGCCTCGGTGGCAACTTCTGAAAAAACTCCCTGCAATGTATACTGCCCTCCAAACCTATGCTGGGTCAAGCTTTCTATGTGGCCAAGGATGCCTGTACATGCTCCCTACGGCACTTATCACATCCTATTATGGTCGTCGATCTGCAAGTTCTCTCCACCCTGTCCACCCTCTCACCCAACTATGAAACCCTTAAATATAGGAATAATCTTTTTTCTTTAGCATCTAGTACAACGCCTGGCACAACGGGTCCTTGGCAATTATTTGCTTCTTGAAGAAGGTGAGCGTTAGCCATCCAGAAGCATCCAGACATTTATTAACACTTGTTTTAGCATCTCCTGTTAGAGCTGATTCCTTAGTTTAAAATGGGTCCTTTGAGTTTGGAAGAGTTGGAGATTTAACATATCTTGGAAGAAAACTTTAACAGCCATCTTTCATTTTGTGTGTGATTAAATTACACACTTTTTAATAACATGATGAAGAAATGCAACATCTTTTCATAGTTAAAATGATACCACTTTGTGTTACCATATATGAGCAATTAGAAACAAGGGAACTACTTACTCACCGACATTTATCTGAAACAGGGGAGGATTAAGAACTGAAAGTTGTGGGGCACCTGGGTGGCTCAGTCGGTTAGTGTCTGACTGCGGCTCAGGTCATGATCTCACAGTCTGTGGGTTTGAGCCCCGTGTTGGGCTCTGTGCTGACAGCTCAGAGCCTGGAGCCTGTTTCGGATTCTGTGTCTCCCTCTCTCTCTGTCTCAAAAATAAATAAACGTTAAAAAAAAATTTTTTTTTTTAAAAAGAACTGAAAGTTGACTCCATTATGATGAGGGTCAATGGAATGTTCTCTCCTTGGTATAATGCTCAGAATTTCACTTAGTTTTCATATTACTCTGAAGCATAAAATCTAAGAAGGAATTATTTTGTCCTAGACACTTACAGCCTCACTTTCTTTATTCATTCATTGACTTTCCAAAAGGCAAGCTCTCCAGAAAGGGTTATATAAACTATTATAGTAATCAGTACTCCTTTTAATTTGGTTTTGTCACATTCCCCTGCTAGATAGCCGAGTTTCCTGGGAATTGTTATAGGGAGGAAGACTGGGGTTTGGGATAAAGTTTTAAGCAGATCCTGTGAGATCCTACTTTTTGTAGCTGTGGAAATTTTATTAACCTTTAAAATAAAAGTAATGGCACTAGACATTCATGCCTGAACATTCCCGATAGTTATGGGAGGTCTGACAGGCCTGCCCTGGGCATTTTGCTCTTGCGACATGATCTACCAGACTGATTGAAAACAGGGTTCTTATTTTGGTGCTCAAAGTGTAATTTTTTTCCAGTAAAATTATTTAATTAATTTTAAAGAAAACCATTTTTTTTTTTTTTTTTGGCAATTCAATTCTTATTTACTTCCAGACGTCCACCCCATCGAGGTAGTAAGAATAATAAATGCACAGTGCCAAAATAAGTTTAAAATACTTCCCCACAGAACATTACTGTCAAGGAACAGAAAAGCATTATATTAGGGCAAGGATGAAGAGTGTTGAAGCAAGCACTCAGAGAGCATAGATTCTCTGCCTTTTTACGTACACTGCAAAGGAAAGGCAAGGGGCGGGGGAGGTTTAGTCAGGGACACATTTCACTAGAAGACGCTCATAGTTACTAAGTAATGAGCGGAAGTTTGGACTGGGTGGAGCTGCCTGGCTGTGCGGGAGGAATGCACCGTGTGCCTGGGCAGGATGGAGTCAGCCAAGGGAAGGGAGTGGGGGATGCGGTCAGAGGCAATGGGGCGAGGGGCATATCACGTGGGGCCTGTGGGTACCGCTGGCCGCTAAATCCTGACTCTAAGACGTGCACCGGGATGGGGCCGGGCCAGGCACTCTGTGGCCAGTTCTGGGTCACAGCGAGCAAATTTAGAAGGGAGAGTACTGGATCAGAATGGCTCATTCCCAGTCTTGCTGGGCCAGTTCACCTGATGAGGTCCGCTTCCTCTCTATATCCCCGGGCTATCCTGTGAGGTGTCCTGAGTTCTAGCTGGCACCCGGTCATTTTCTTTTTTTAAAGAAAGAACAAGTTCTTGCTACTGGCATATAATAGATCCCAAGGCCTGTTTTTTGTTTTTTTTTTTTGTTTTTTTTTTTTTACGCCCTGGTAGGCCTGGTCAGTTGCACCAGGGAGCTATGTTCTTTGAGTAAAGGATGAGCTCTCTTAGTAAATTTAATACCATGGAAACAGGAAGTTACACAGCCTGTGTCAAACAGGCCCACAATAAATTTTCATTGAATTAGAAAATGGCAGAACCTCTCATCTAGCGACAGATACATGCCGGCAGTTCACCTAGAATGTTGGGGAAGGCAGAAGAGAAAACCATCCTCCCCCAAAGAGATTTCTTTCCCCATCTTCCTAGTTTATGCATTTTAGCCATGTCACTAGGGCACTTCTGCGGCCTGCCCTAGATTTTCCTAGTTAGCAAATTGCATGTTCAGATAGTTCTCTGTTCGGTAATTCAGGAACATAATCGTGCAGAAACAAGGTGGGTTGAAAATTTCTACAAAGCCCACCCCAGTTTTAATGCTCTTTGCTCCTGGGACGTGGCGGGGCGGGGGGCAAGGATTCTCAGCTGCAGATCGGCTTCTCAGCGCCCGTGTGCGCACTCGCGCTCCCTCCACCTCCCGTGCCACCTTCCTGTTGGCGTCATTCGAGACTGACGCCACTGGCATCCTGCGCCTGCTGCAATTTATCTCTGCGAGCCACGGACCGGGGTCACAGAGAGGTTAGAGCAGTTGTTCTCGCTTCTTCTGCTTCAGATTCGCTGGGATTTTCTCTTGGGGATTACCAAAGTAGGAAAAAAAAAAACAAAAACAAAAAAAAAAACAAAAACAAAAACAAAAACAACAACAAAAAACCTAGGGGGAGAAGACAGGATATACGGGGCACATGGAAGCTTCCTTGTTTTATTAGCAAAGGCCCCATTCCCTATCATTTTGTCAGACAGGCAGGAACCTCATTGTAAGGTCCTTCTAAGTAGGAGTTACCTTGTTTATCCTCACAGCCTTGGAGTTTTGCATGAGGCCTGACATATAGAAAATAAACTTTTTTGTTACATAGAAGGCAATGCTGAGGGCGCAGGGACATGGTAGTTACCGAGCAGAGAGGCACGGACAGCCCTGTGCCTTAACCCAGAATGCCCCAGGATAAAAGAACTCACATCTGAGATGTGAGTGCTCTACCCGCCCCGCGCCGGCCTCCCCCATCACCTCTCCAGGCTCTACACCCTCTCAGGTTCTTGAAGTATTTGTCCTAAGACGAACTGAAACAGAGGGGCTATAATGCAACGGAAAGGGACACAGACGTTTAAAATCATTCATTCAACAATTATTTATCAACAGAAATGCATCACGTACCTGTGTGCTCTCGTGTCAGCCTCTCGGGATACAATAATGAACAAAACAAGACAAAAATACCTGCTTTGTGGGAAGTTTACATTGTGGTTGATGGACATAAAACAGAATGAAAAGGTGTAGCCTAAAAGTCAGGTGCTATGGGGAAAAAGTAGAGCAGGGCAAAGGGAGCCATGAGGAGGATGGAGATTAATCATTTTCAAAATGACCTCTTTGAGACAATGCAGACACTGGAGGGAGAGCAGCCAAGGCAGAGTCAAAGGTGGGAGCTGCCTGGTTGTGCGGGAGGAACACACCGTCCGCCTGGGCAGGATGGAGTCAGCCAAGGGAAGGGAGTGGGGGATGAGGTCAGAGGCAATGGGGTGAGGGGCATATCACGTGGGGCCTGTGGGTACTGCTGGCCGACTTTGCAAATAAACACATGGACTCCCAGTTAACCTGAATCTCAGAGTCCTAATATTTCAAAAGCATAATTATGTCCCAAACATTGCAGGAGACATACTAAAAAGTCATTCCCTGATAACCAAATTGAACTGGGCATCCTGCATCTTACCTAGCAATGCCACCACGCGAGCGCCATCGTAGGAACTTGGGAGTAAAACTGGGAGCCCTTGGAGGGTCCTGAGCAGAAGAGGGACTCCTTTAGACTTAGAGTTTGAATGGTTCCCTCCGGCTATTTTGTGGAAAACAGATGAAAGAGTAACGTAGGATGCAGGGAAACTAGATGAAGCTGGAGTAACCCAGACTAAACACCACTATTCAGACCAGGTGGTAGGAGTGCAAGTGGTGGGAAGGGTTGCAGATACATTTTGGAAGAATGCCCAATAGGATTTCCCGGCTCACTGGGGGCAGGGTAGGAGAGAGAGTCGGTGGTAACTCCAAGAATTTGGTCTGTGTCGTTGGGAGTTGCAGCAACTAATTTACAGAAGGCTCTGTAGATAGCATGCTTTGGGGTACGGGTGGGACAAATACCATGAGTGCCATTTTGGACCTGTTAGGTCTGAAATGGCATTTGGGTAGCTTGAGTGGAAAGGTCACGTAGGAATTTGAGTATGGAGCTCAGGAGAGAGCTCGGAGCTGGAGATCTAAATGTGGGCATCTTCAGAGTGTAGATGGTAATTAAAGCCATGAGCCTGGAGGAATTCAGCAAGTTCCTTAACGCTGCCCCTCAGCAGTAAGAGGTCAGGGAAGAGAGAAGGAGCCAGAAAAGGAGGAGTGGAGGACTGACCAACTCTCTAGGTGGGAACCCTAGAGAATGTGAGGTCACTGGAGGACATGTAAAGTGTCACATGCTACTGATAAGTCAGATGAGACGGAGGCTGAGGACTGACTACTGAATTCAGCAATACGGAGATCAGTGGATGCCTCAACAGGAGCATTTCTGGAAGAATGGCACAGGGAGAATTGGAGTGGGTTTAAGAGGGAACAGGGGAAGCATAATAGAAGACAATATAGATAGTTCCTGAAACTATCGAACTATAGTTCCTGCAACTCCCTAGATTGACTTTGGGTAAATTACTTAATCTTCTGAGCTACAAGTGTCTCCTCTTGTAAAAAAAAGAAATCGTAATAAGGATGCTGTGAAAATTAAATATGTAAAGGGCACAGCATATAAGTACTTAGTAAATTAACATTAACATTGTTACGACAGTATTAATTCCTGTCAGAGTGTAGTAAGATACTTAAGCTTTCTGTGCTTCAATTTCCTTATCTGTAAAGTAGAAGTAATAATAGTACCCACCCCATAGTGTTGTTGTAATGATTAAATGAGATAATCTACTTACAGCACTTGGAAGCAAATAACTTGTGGCAATAAAGCTCTGATTATCCAAGCAATTCTCTTGTGAATGTTGTAAATGCAGTGCTGCTCAGAAGTGAATGGGGTGCAGAACTTATAATTTCCTGTCAGATAATACTATCCTTGGGTAATGTGATCTAAATTCATTCACTGGTTTTTTTTGAGAGAGAGAGAGAGCGCGCCTGTGAGCATGTGCAAGCTGGGGAGAGGGAGAGAAGGAGTAAGAAAGGGGGGGAGGGGGAGAGAGAGAGAGAGAGAGAGAGAGAGAGAGAAAGGAAGTCTTAATCAGGCTCCATGGTCACTGCAAGACTCGATCACACAACCCTGGGATCATGACCTAAGCAGAAATCAAAAGTCGGACGCTCAACCGACTGAGCCACCCAGGCGCCCCTAACCTCATTAACTTTTGATGTCTTTTGATGTTTTAACAGCAGCTGTCTCTGCTGTTTTGTGATGTGTAAAGCCCTTTGCAAGTGATGGTTATTATAACTGACTCAGGATCTCATTGTGAGTTAAACCCACTCTCTACACCAGGGATCTTTGGGAGTGAAGTCGCAAAGGTTAACACTTGTTTTCCGTCTCCCTGGAGAACCTGGGAAGCAGAGTCTTAGAACACAGGATGCAGAACTCATGCAGGCGTTCTTAATCATTTCTGAGAACCTGAGGAACCTTCCTCTGAAAACATACAAACACACAACATTTAATGCCTGGAATAAAAGCCCTTTAAAGACTCAAAATGTGACTAAATCGTAAGAATTTTTTCTTTTTTTTCTACAACAGAAACTTAGAAAGGAGGTAAGAACCTGGAAAGTCCAAAATAAAGATGGAAAGGTGAATTTTTTTTCCTCACAATTTTTTCAATGGAGCCAGAGAGAATTAGTAGCTGTCGCATCTGAATATGATAGAGGCCTGTTGTGTTTCCCCACTGCCTTCAAGGAGTAAAAATAACCATACAGTATTAAAGTCTAAGTTGTGTAAAAAGGCAGCTTCCTGTAAGGCCGAGTTGGAGAAATTTTAAACTGTGGGAAAGAGGATCCTGTGAAAATTCCTCCAAGACCCTACCCCAATTCACTTGTCACTTAGCTTGTTTTCAAGTGAAAAGACCGGTTGGAGGGAGTGAACTCCAAGCTCCACTTCCAACTCAACAATTCTCCATACAGTGCCATGAAACAAAGGATTTATTTTTCCTTTTTGTGAAACAAAAGTATTTCAGGGAAAGGATTTGGCTCCGGGCTTGGCAATGGAACGCCTGTCCTAGAGCGCCACCCGGTGGTAAGGAGAAGGCAAGACTTACTCTGTAAAGAATACTTCATTTCACAAACTTTTTTTTTTTTTTTTTTTTTTTTTAATCCAGCGTTGGTGAAATATTCCTTTCACCAAATCTATTCTGGCGAGTAATTCAAGTAGAAACATTCTAGGCTTATAATCCCTACGTGAAAACTCCCCCGAGGTTTTCATACACTACCTCTGTTTCAGCAGCTGCTCCTGAAAGCTGGGCTGTGTGGAGTCTAGAAGGAAAGCCCCCAGCCAGTGCCCCGTGACTACCAGACCACCCTGACATTCTTACAGACTCCTTCCAAAGACAGCAGGAAATTCAGTTTTGTTCAGGTTTCCTATCAAGCCTCCAAGGTAAAACGACCACTGTTTGGTTAACAATAAAAGGAGAGCGCTCCCCCCCACCCCGCCCCACTGTGGGGTGTGCTGCTTCAACACTCTCCGGGCACCATAACATTCGGTCCTCACTGGGCGGGGGTAAGGTCACCACAATTCAAGGACGCAACACCACCCACGTTAAACCTTTATGATACTTAGTGGGAAGGTGCCATCACAGGATATAAAAGAACACGACAATCAACTGAAGATCATTGGGTGGGCAATGGGGAGTTGCTAATCAGTGGGGTTAAAACTTCAGTAAAGTAAGATGGAGAAGTTCTAGGCTCCCCTGTACGACACTGTGCCTATAGTCAACATTGTCTTGTGTTCTTGAAAATCTGTTTGATGGGGGGGGGTGGGGGAGAGGGGAAAATGGGTGATGGACATTGAGGACGGCACCTGCTGGGATGAGCACTAGGTGTTGTATGGAAACCAATTTGACAATAAATTACATATTAAAAAAAAAAAAAAAAAGGAAAGGAAAATCTGTTTAGAGGGTAAAATCCCATTCTGTGTTCTTACTACGATTAAATAAAATCTAAACGATCAGCTGTAGTAGCCTGTCACTACCGTGTTTCTAACACAGTTCTCAACTTCTTCCCAAGCCAGTCTGTCCCAGCAGCTCACTGTGTCAGGGATGCCTGGGAAGAAAGGGAGGTTGGCTGGACGATGGGCTCCACCGGGAGAGAGGCAAAGGGAAAGGAGGAAAGGGCAGGACCTTCGGGGATGTGATCCAAGCAAGTTTTTGAGCACTCCTCCAGGTGATTACCATACAAGGCCAGGCCTGCAAACTGCTGCCCTCCCTGCTGGCTCAGGGGTGCTTGGTAACGGTTAGTCACAGCATTTTATTTGTCAGTGTGAATCCAGAATTTAACCGGCTAACAAATTTAAAGCTAGAGGTAATTTCCTTGCTCATTTCTTTAGTTGCCTTAGTGATTTTTTTTTTTATCACATTTTCTCACACTACACTGAATTCAAAACAGGAAGCCTCACAATATTAAATCTTCAAAGTCAATATATTCTTTAAAAAAATTAATGGCAGAAAAGTCACCACGAAACCAGAAGGTGGGGGGAATCTTGCTAAGGAGAGCAGATTCTTCAGTTTCTCTCATTTTGCCTTTGCCCCTGGAGTCACGATCTGGTTCTGGCACAGTTCAGCACTGCCACAGGCCTGCCTCCCCCTCGTTACAACACAATTCAGCCCCAAATCGAGAGACCACCAGAAAGTCCACAAAAAGCAGTTTGCGTCAAAACTAATACATTAACCCTAAAGAGCACTTTTATTTTTTTTTCTTTTTTTTTTTTTTTTAATTTTTTCAACGTTTATTTATTTTTGGGACAGAGAGAGACAGAGCATGAACGGGGGAGGGGCAGAGAGAGAGGGAGACACAGAATCGGAAACAGGCTCCAGGCTCTGAGCCATCAGCCCAGAGCCCGATGCGGGGCTCGACCTCACGGACCGCGAGATCGTGACCTGGCTGAAGTCGGACGCCCAACCGACTGCACCACCCAGGCGCCCCCTAAAGAGCACTTTTAAATGAATTTGTTTCATCACCGAACTGGGGTCTATGGAACTGAAGGATTTTGAGGTCAGAGATGTACTTCCAGGAACAAAGAACAATGAAGTAAAAAGAGCCAATTTGATAAATTAAACTTTTCTGGAAGAAGGCCAAGAGGCTGATTAGCTAGGAAGCTGCAAATCATTTTTTTTTTTTTTTTTTGCCCTTTTCTTTCACAGACCAAACCAGAAAAATAACCAAGTATGGTTTGTACAGAAGAATAACCTAGACAAAATATTTGGGTCTTTCTACTCTGTTCTCTTACCTGAGCAATGTGCTCTTCATTCAATTCTAAATGCAAAGTTTAAATTGGGTGTCTATTCGTGTTTGATTAAACTCTTCCCAATGAAGCCTTCTGTTTCATAGACATTCAGAACATAGCATCGTAGAAAAAAGATCAAGGTGTTGGTGAACCTTATTTATATCCCATTCCATCCTGTTTACTCATTCACCCAATAAAACTTACTGAACATCTACCCCATGCCAGGAGAGACGTGAAACTGGCTTGACCTAAGGTGATGGCAGTAGATTTACAGAAAAACAGGAGGGCTACTGAGATACCTAGCAGGTAGAATCGGACAGGATTTGACAATGGATCAAACGTGGGGATGAAGGGCCAGGAGTATTCAAGGACAATTCTACTCCTAGGTTTTTATCTGAAGCAACTGGTGGACAATGTGGGGAACACTGGAGGTGGAGGAGGGCTATCTTTCCAACTCCTCCTGTTCAAGAAAGTGTAGGGTAAGTTACAGGGGTCATGGACTCCTGGAAATTAGGAAATAATTTTGTATGAATGTGTACTTTCTCAGGAAACGGCCCTCAGTATTGGACATTTTAAATGAAGTTAATAACATCATAAAAGGTCAGGGATCACTGGTCCATTGCTTACAGAATTTGGTAATTTTTAGACATTCATGTCAAACAGATGATTCTACCAAGCTGCTCAAGCAAATGGTCTTTAATAAGGCTATGTCTCGAGAGCATTCCATGCTTCTGACCCAGTACCAGGACAAAGTAGTACCAGTGATCATGGGTTACTTTCAATTTAGCCAAAAGACTTGACAAAACTTCCACCGAACTCCAGATTTGATACCACAAACTGATTTCCACAATGTTGAAGGACTCTCTGACTCTGACAAGATCCTAAGCCAAGCCAAAACAGAAGGCAGGTTCACTGGTAATTAACTACACTGATGCCTGTGACACCTGATTTTGGCTTTCATTGAAATACTCACCATTTCTCTTAAATCAAGTTGCCGAGGCAACTTTTCCGAGCCTCATGAATCTGGACAGAGTCCAGGTAATTGGACCAATTCCACGTAAAAACTACATAGAGACCAAAGAGTTTTCATGGAGTTCCATTTCTGAATCTAAAAAGTTTAGCAAAAATAAATCTACATCAATTGTAGAAAAGGTTGTTGAAGCTCACACTCTATCTGATCATAAACAGATGTTCCACTGCCAAAAGCATAAGGTGTAAAAAGGATGCTATCACTTAACTAGAGCCAAATGTTCCACCTCCCTACTCTCCATTTGCTTAACTATCCTACTCCAAATCAATACAGGAATTTAAATTTTTTAAAATCACTTTTAAAATTCAGAAAAGAAAGGGTAAACTTTTGGCTCTGGCCCATATATGCTCACTTAAGTTCCTTCTAAGCAAAGGGAAAGACAGGTATCATGAGGAAGAAATAGAGAACAGAAGGATATGCTGTGCCTAACAGTCAATATCCTAAATGGTACACAGAGTGTCTTATCTGGCTGACAGGTTTTTTCGTATATATGGTATCACAAGCAATTTTTGTAAGAATATATGAGTGACAATTGCAGTACCAGGATGCTTCTGTCAAGGAGTCATTTGTTCCAATAAGAAACTGGCTTTGGTACCTACTTATAGTCCCATCGAATGACAGATTAAGGATAAGTTTGTACCAAACCACCCAAATGGAGCCTGAGAACAGAAATCATCTGCTCCGGACAGAAGACCCACTGTAGCAAAGGCTCTGAATGTGGAATCAGGAAATCAGGTAAGCAACTGAGACAGCACTGAATGACAGCTGCAAGCGGAGACTACACTGGTATTCAGTGTGTGGAACAGTCTCAGAAGAGAATTTAAGAAACTGGAACATGGCTTACAAGGGTTTGAGATGTTGCTATTAACAAGAGAAATAAAACAAGTCTGAGATGTAGCTGTCAGGCACTTAAGAAGTGGCTCTAATGGGAATGAACTTCCAACTTCATGGAATAAAAGTCTTTATCTACAACACAGCAAAGGCTTACAAAGGTCAAGAACAAAAAGGTCGTGCCAAAAATGAAGACAAACGTTTTAATCAAGAAAATTGTCAAATCTGTTTTCATAACTATATAAGCAACCTTTGTATTTCAGTCAATTAAGTTCTCTGGGTCATATATTAAGTGAAATTTTCATTCCTGCAGAATCATCACAAGAAAAACTAGACAAAACAAATAAAAAACCTAGACATTTTTTGACAAAACAAATTCCAACTTCATAAATATACAGAAGTCAAACAAAATGCTGTTACAAACTCCAAAGAGCAGGCCAATCATAATTCCTTGATCCCAGTAACTTCCCATTAGTTCTATAACAAAGGTTTAGAGAGCAGAGAAAGGGTCAGGAGTTTGGTTTCCTCATCAAATTATGTATCTAAATTGCACTAAGAAGTAATAATAATCAAGTAAACATTGTTTCTTATATTTTTCCACAAAGTAAAAAAACATTTGAAAAAATGTTAACAGAAAATATAAAACAAAGTTTATATCAAACAGAAATCTAAAAAGCATTTCCTGAAAACTATGCTTATAACCAAGAAAATTTAGCTGTGAATAAATTCTCCACTCAGTTGTTAAGTGGGTCACTCAATTTCCTGTGAGAAGTGGCACCCAAGTCAATTGTGATTCCAAATGTTAGAGAAGACCTTCTTCACCGAGAAGTTAAAGTAACTTGTCTACATGCTTAAAAACGAGCAGAATTTAAAGTATTCTGGTTCCTGCAGAACCAGAGACTAATGACACCAAGAACTTACCAGGCTGACTGGTGACTGAGACAAATGACACCTGTTAGGAAAAGGACTGTGTTCAAAGAATATAGACAGAACTTCACTGTCATCTTGTAAAACATCAAGATCTGAATGGGCTATAGGAAGTGAAAAATTTTTGATGTCTTAGTGATGGCTCCTGTAAAATTAATGAATAACGCTGTCCATGGCACTGTATATATAAATAAAATGAATTTAATTCTGAAAAGAGGATCCAAAGTTTGTTAGAAAAGCCTTGCTACACATGTATAAATATAATAGGAAGCTTCAGAAAGACTGCTCTTTAAGATGTTGGTTTCTCATCCCTTACCATGCCCCCCACCCCATTTAGATTCTTTAGCCATAGAATTGGCCCACTGTCATTTAAGCTATCTACATTCAAGAATACAAGATGTTGTAAATCAATCATTGTCCCCTCCAACACCAGGGGTTTGCCCAGCTATCAGAACCACCATTCTAGGGGCACCTGGGTGGCTCAGTCGGTTAAGCGTCTGACTTCAGCTCAGGTCATGATCTCACGGTTTGTGGGTTCAAGCCCTGCATCCAGCTCTGTGCTGACAGCTCAGAGCCTGGAGCCTGCTCCGGATTCTGTGTCTCCCTCTCTCATTCAAAAATAAACAAATATTAATAAAAAAAAAAAAAAGAATCACCATTCTTTTGGACTTATGTAGTAAACTTTGTCTTCTGGAACCAAATCATTTAAATTACAAAACACAGAGCTGCAATATTTTCCTTTGGAAAAGGCACTGACCCTAGAAGTCAGCAGATAAGGGAATTTGAGGCATGTGACCATAGACAAGTCAGTCTTTCTAGGCTTCAAATTTCTTCATCTAATATCAAGATGTAGATCAAAACTCTACAATTCTAAGTCTCTAGGTTAGACAGAGTCTGACAGGAGGCAGAAGCCTCTAGTTAGCCTCATACCTTAAACTGGGCAACTGGCATCTCAAATGTTTGCAAGTTAAAGGGTCAGTCCAGGAATGGCTGACTGCAGTGAGGAGGGCCCCTTTTGATATCCCGTGGGGTGTTTTTAGATGGAAGACAGGTATTGGCTACAAGCCACTGGTTTTAAAACCTGAATGGCTATTAGTAAAGCTACTCCTTCTTCCAACCCTAAAGAGTTTATAACCAGAATTTTCCTTTATGTTCTTACACCCATTCCTTCTCACACACCTCAGGCCCCCACATCCCAGTCAACACTTGGGGACCTCCATCACTTCTAACAGATCTTTAACAACAAAAATACAGGGGGAGGGGTCTGTTCTAAGTATATGTGTCAACCAATCTTTAGACAATAAAATATAGTTAACCCTAAACTACAGAGCAGCTACCTATTGTTTTAACATCTCTTATTGTTATCCCTGCCCATATACATAAATCTATTTACTCACGTTCAAATGATCTACTAAATTTTGTGGATGTGTTGGGCTATTTTAGTTAACTACCAAGCAAAACCCATCTTTTTTTTTTTTTTAACGTTTAT
Source organism: Puma concolor (assembly GCF_028749965.1). Classification (NCBI taxonomy): domain Eukaryota; kingdom Metazoa; phylum Chordata; class Mammalia; order Carnivora; family Felidae; genus Puma; species Puma concolor. The sequence goes on from NC_141683.1 coordinate 48,951,059, forward strand.
TTTATTTTTGGGACAGAGAGAGACAGAGCATGAACGGGGGAGGGGCAGAGAGAGAGGGAGACACAGAATCGGAAACAGGCTCCAGGCTCCGAGCCATCAGCCCAGAGCCTGACGCGGGGCTCGAACTCACGGACCGCGAGATCGTGACCTGGCTGAAGTCGGACGCTTAACCGACTGCGCCACCCAGGAGCCCCCAAGCAAAACCCATCTTATGGGATAAACAAATTGGCAGACTGGCCGTCCCAGTCAAAGTCAAGTAGTCGAAATATGTACAAGCCTCTCGGAGGCTCATTCTTCACTCTGCTCACTCAGGATGTTAACTATTAATTGCCAAATAGGCTTCTTTCAAAGTATACTGACACTTGTTAGAGATGCCTCTGTCTAAATAATCATCTGGCCATTTGCAAAAGGATGGGAATATGAAAGAGCCTTAGCACAGTGATTCTGTAATCCCCATCAGGTTACCCAGTATTGGCAGAATCCCTACTGGTAGCTCAGTGCCATTACACAGAGTTACAGTGTAACCGACGAAATATATAAACATCGCTTCTACCAGATTCACCTCACCCCAAGCCCAATGACTGCCCATCTGGAGAAGTCAAGTATATTATTCACACTTGGTTTCTTTAAAGGAAGAATTCTAAGAAGTGTGATTCTAAAATGAATCTTCTTCTTTAGAAACAAACTGTGGATAATTACCTAAACCTACAATGAAAACCAGAACTTTTCCAGTTCATATCACAGTTGAGTAGGATATTTAACTGGTCACTGACCCTCCATATAACTTTTCAACTGTCTTCTCCAATAAAGATGTCTGATATAAAATCACAAAAGCCCAAATGGGAACTTGCTCTTTCTACTAGGCCAGGATCGTGATGTTTCCAGATTATTATTTTTTTTTTTTTGTCAATTAGAATATCATTCTTAAAGATATATTGGAATTAAAGGTGAATCTGGATTTTCAAATTTTATTGCATTAAATATGTTTTCTCTTAAGTTTTTAAACCAAAAGCCATCAGTATTTAGAGACTTTGGGTTTAACTTTGTTTCACGATTCTTAATCCTAAGAAGTTCCAGCCAGTAATAGTCTAAATTTACTCTCATCTCATTCTCTTCCTCAGTGGACATTTTCCTGATTAAGTACTTGAGAAGAAGAGAAATCCCATATTGTAGAGAGAGAGAAAGAGAGAGAGAAAGGAAGTAGGGGCCAGCTCTGGCATTTAATGCCGAAATAGGAGGCCTAGAAGAGGGGCTAGAAAGGTGAAACTCTAGTTATAAGTAGCACACCAGTAATTCACAGCTCTTTCTCAAATTTTAATTCTAAGAAATGATTCTGTATTGGATTTTTTAAATTTGGGGATAAGTCTAGTATTTTACCACAAAGAATTTAAATTAGTATCACTCACATTCTTTAATTTCACCTTTCAGTCTCTTGTTTGTTCTTGATGGTTCATTCTATGAACTTAACAAAATGTCCTATAGCATTTTCCCACAATTTGACTTCAGAGAGCATCATGTTACACAGATGCTTAAACAGTACCCTCCTGAATGACTACCACCCAGGAGCTCCTGGGAACCGTGAGTCCTACAGGGAAGGCTCAGTCAGCTAAGTGTGAACAACCGGTCTCTAGAATTGCATTATGAGTCTTCAAGAAACTGCCTGTACTGAAAGACAGCTTAATTTTTTTAATGTGAAAGTTCTTTCACGACCAAGCCTCAGGATATGGATTTTCTCACCGAACCTAGCATTTTAAAGAAATGATAGTGGTAAGAAGTGGAGCTCTGGATTATCTCCATGATCTAGAAAATTTCAAATGAGAAAAATAAAAAAGCAGTCTTACAATTCAGACATCCTTTTTCTGAAGAATCAGAGATCATTTTTGTCTTACTAAATATGGATCACAAGACATCAGTTTTCCAGTTTTCATTTATCAGTCATGTTATGTACAAGAAAGACATTTATAGAAACACACACACGAATTCCTTTACACTACATTAAACTGAGGTGAACAAAACTATAGGGAACAATAAACATTAAAACATTAAATATCAATACTTACACAACAAAGTGGACTGTTAGCATAACACAGCTAACATACAATCACACAGAAAGACATAAGCATCAACTATCAAAATACCGTTTTGTCTCAATACTGCCTTATTTTGGCCTTGGGAAATCACCAAGCCCTAAAGCACCTGGCTTATTGCTTTCTCCTCGACTTCCTCCCTCAAGTTTCCATCCTTTTCACACTGGGATACCAATGTAGGAGGCTCCTGGATGTGGCCAGCCGCGCAGCAGCTCCTAAGGCGGCAGTGGCTGTACTCCGGGGAATGTAGAGCTTCTGGGAGATGTGGTGCTCAGGAGACAAAATCAAAGACAGCTGGTCCATGGCTCCGTGACTCTTGTCTTTGAACACTGTAATAGCATGGCTACTAGAAAAATCATTCTTCAGGCGCTCTGGAGAGCTCTCCACTGAAAAAGAAAGAACACACAAGTCTTCTCAAGGGGTTCTCATACTCTGCCTTCTCTCTCCCATTCTAGTTCTTTATTAACATGTGTTACAATCAACTTCCGTTACATGGTGACACCTTCTGTTACGATCAGAGATGAGCCTGGGAAACCAGTCAACAAATGGAAAAGAAATGAGGGTGGAGAGTCATGCGTTGAGATGAAGTAAATCCTTGTCAGAACGAGGAGAGGGAAAGAGAGGGGGGAAACCTACTTATGAACAGGAAGGGAAATTTTCTCTCTAGGACACGATAAAAATAAGTTGGATATGATTCCAACTCCAGGGAGGAGCCCTTAAGCTCCCCTATTTCCATCCGGCAATGAACACAAGTGTACCCCACGGGTGTTTTCTATTGCCAAAGTGGCTCCAATTTGAGACTGTGCCAGTGTAAAAACAAAATTGACCAAGATGTTTGTAAGAAGTTCCAAAAACCAGTTATCAGCCATAAAACAAATTCCTTAGGAATTAGTTTCAACTACGAAGAAAGAACCTTTTAAATGAAATAAATTCGCTGGGAACTCCAATGCCAAAAGTTCTGAACAGCAGGAAGGGATGCCAGGCATTCTCACGCGTCTACTCCAGGCCAGCGCACCCGCACCCGTTTACCGCCTGCTTACAATGAGAGAAGGCGCTCTGATGCCAGCATCTAAGCAAACACACTGCTTCCTTCAAGAAAGCTCTGCTTTAGTTTAAAAAAAAATCTAGGTGAGCTAAACAATGTCCATCATCACAAACACTTCCCAAACTGCCACCGGTATGATTACATTTTGTAAAGCATTGCCCTAGATCTTAAAAAACACATATTTCAGAAAATCTAGAGAAAACGCAGGCATAATCAGTACTTTATTCATCTTTGCATTTTTAGCATCTAACATAGCAGCATGTGGCATATGTTCCGTACATTTGTGGTGAATTACGTTCAAGAATTTGAGAGTAAAATTCTGATCAAAGAGTTGTAATTAATGCCCACAAGAGGGGAAAAGAGCTGGTGCATTCAAATAAAAACAAGTGGTTTTACACAAAGTTTTGGTGAGTTCAGATTTTAAAAGGGATAAAGGGTAGTGAAACTTCTGCTTCCGGACATAAGGTTAATTCAACAGGAATTGAAAAACAGTCTCTTCTGCCTTAAACAACTGGAAAACTGGACAAAATGTATGAAACAACAGCTCTTATACACTGAACAGCAAGCATGCAAGATAGTAATCCCTGAGAGAAGGGAAACAAATGAAGTGAGCTTTACAAAGGCCTCGGCTCACTGTTAAGATGATTTCCTGGCTTCAGTACAAGAAGGGAGAATCCAAACTGAGCCTGGAGATCTTACTGGGTTGAAAAGACAGAGTTTGGAACTCATGGAGGCTAAGCTGCCTAGAATTTGTGGGAGGAAAGTACCAGAGAAGAAGCAGATGGAAATCTGCAGAGAGGTCCCTTTGAGTCTTAGGCTGGCTAGTGATCTGGCTCAGGCACGTGAGGAGACCATGAGGCCAAGGAGAAAACCATCCTGAAAGGACCAGGCAGAACAATCATTGTAGCTTCTGGGCAAAGTAGGTCGTGTTCCCACCAGAGTGTAAAGAAATCCTAACATATGGAACGTCTAGTCCTATCTCTACCCTCAGAATGGTACTGCCTAAATAGCAGGGCCAACAGACTAAAGACTTTTCTAGGCCAGCCTAATGAAACCTAAAAGAAATGCAAAAATGATAAAACCAATTTCAGGTGATTAAACTGCATCTTCCCCAATCCCCCCCAACCAATTGGTGGATGGGTAGATAGAGAAAGAGAGAGAGAGAGATACACACAGAGAAGGAAGGAGAAAAGAAGGAGAGAAGGGGAGGGGAGGGAAAAGAAAAAGAGGCCCAGTCAATAATGTAAAATTCAGTGTCTGCCATATAACAAAAAGTTACCAGATGTGCACAGAAGAGAGAAAAATAGGACTTGTTCTCAGGAGAAAAAGCAACAGGTAGAAGCCAATTCAGCAATGACACAAATGACAGAAATGGTACACGTGCCAGAATCACAAGGAAAGGGTATTAAAATAGCTGTTCTAAGAGTACTCCAGGTGTAGGGGCACCTGGGTGGCTCAGTCAGTTGAGTGTTCAGCTTCGGCTCAGGTCATGATCTCACGGTTTGTGAGTTCAAGCCCTGCATCGGGCTCTGTGCTGACAGCTCACAGCCTGGAGCCTGTTTCAGATTCTGTGTCTCCCTCTCTCTGCTCCTCCCCTGCTCGTGCTCTGTCTGCCTCTCTCTCTCTCTCTCAAAAACAAACATTAAAAAAAAAATTTTTTTTAAAAGGGTACTCCAGGTATACAAGAAGGCAGAGAAAAATACAAGTATGATGAGGAAAAAAAAAAAAGATTTAAAAAGACCCAAACCAAACCAGTAGAGATGAAAAATACAATTTCTGAGATGAAAAATATACTGGATGGGAAAAGAATATATTAATCACTGAACAAGAAAAGGTGAGCACCATTAAGAGACAGTAATAGAAACCATCCAAAGACTAGGGAAAAGAAGTATACCAGTAGGTGTAGAAAAAGTGACCTATCGCATATAATGTGTAAAATTGGAGTTAAAAAAAAAAGGGGGGGGGGGAGTGACAGAAAAACACATTTGAAGAATAATGATTGAATTTTTTTCAGATTTAATGGCAACTATAAACTTGGAGATCCAAGAGCTCAATGAACTCTATGCAGAAGAAATACAAAGAGACTACACCAAGCCACCTTATAATCAGATTGTTGAAAATCAGTGATGTGGGAGAAAATCTTAAAAGCATCCAGAGAAAATAACACATTACAAAGGAACAAACACAAAAATGACAACAGACTTGACATCACAGTGACAAGCAAAGTGACATCTTTTAATGCAGTGACAAATATACCAACCTATGACTTTACATCCAGAAAAAAAACTTAAAGAAATGAAATGAAATGAAATAAAAATAAAGGCTTTGCCTAACGTGAAAGAACTGAGAAAAGACATCAGTAGCAGACCAGCACCACAAGATATGTAAGTTCTTCAAGCAAAAAATAAAATAATGCTGGACAGAAACCTGGACCTACAAAGGTGTTGATAAACGACAGTCTGTGGGTCAAATCCAGCCTACCTACCACCTGGTTTTTAATAAAGTTTTATTGGAAAACAGCTATGTTCATTCATTTGTGTATTATTTATGGCTGCTTTGCTTTCCTAGAAACTCACACACTACCCAAACTGAAAGAGGAAGTAATAGGAAATTTGAACAGACCCATAACCAGCAAAGAAACTGAATCAGTAATCAAATCTCTCCCAACAAACAGGGGGCCTGGGTGGCTCAGTCTGTTAAGCCTTGACTTCAGCTCAGGTCATGATCTCCCAGTTCATGAGTTCGAGCCCATGTTGGTCTCGGCACTGACAGCACAGAACCTGGAGCCTGCTTCGAGTTCTGTGTCTCCTGCTCTCTCTGCCCCTCTCCGTCTCATGTTCTGTGTCTCTCTCTCAAAAATAAATACACATTTTTTTTAAATTAAAAAAAAGTCTCCCAACAAACAAAGGTCCAGGGCCAAATGGCTTCCCAGGAGAATGCTACCACACATTTAAAGAAGAGTTAACACTTATTCTTCTCAAACTGTTCCAAATAAACAGGAAAGGAAGGAAAATGTCCAAACTCATTCTATGAATCATTACCTTGATTCCAAAACCAGACAAAGACCCCACTAAATTACAGGCCAATACTCCTGATGAAACTGGATGCAAAAATTCTCTACAAGATACTAGAAAATTCAATCCAACAGTATACATTAAAAGAATTACTCACCACAATCAAGTGGGATTTATTCCTGGGCTACAGGGCTGGTTCAATATTTGCAAATCAACCAATGTGATATATCACATTAATAAAAGAAAGGATAAGAACTATATGATCCTGTCAATAGATGCAGAAAATACAGCATCCATTCTTGATAAAAACCCTCAACAAAGTAGGGATAGACGGAACACACCTCAACATAAAACACATATACAAAAGACCCACAGCTAGTATCAACTTCAATGGGGAAAAACTGAAAGCTTTCCCTCTACATCCAAGAACAAGACCGGGTAGACCATTCTCACTTTTACTATTTAACACAGTACTGGAAGTCTTTGCCTCAGCAATAAGCCAACAGAAAGAAATAAAAAGGCATCCAAATCAGCAAAGTCAAATTTTCTCTATTTGCAGGTGACATGATACCCTATATAGAAAACTCAAGACTCCACCAAAAAAAAATTGCTAGAATATATGAATTCAGCAAAGTCACAGGATATAAAATGAATGTGCAGAAATCTGTTGCATTTCTAGACACCAATAATGAAGCAGCAGAAAAAGAAATCAAGATACCTGGGAAAAAACCTAACAAAAGAGGTAAAAGATCTGTACTCTGAAAACTATACAACACTTATGAAGAAACTAGGATACAAAGAAATGGAAAAACATTCTTTGCTCATGGATTGGAAGAACAAACATTGTTAAAATGTCTATACTACCCTAAGCAATCCACACGCTTAATGCAATCCCTATCAAAATACCAACAGCATTTTTCAAAAAGCTATAACAAACAATCCTAATATTTGTATGGAAACACTAAAAGATCCCAAATAGCCAAAGCAATCCTGAAAAAGAAAAGCAGAGCTGAAGACATCACAATTTGGGGCTTCAAATTATACTACAAAGCTGCTATAATCAAAACAGTATGGTCCTGGTACAAAAATAGACACGTATATCAACAGAACAGAAAACCCAGAAATGAACCCACAATTATATGGTCAATTAATCTTCAACAAAGCAGGAAAGAATCTTATCATTGGTCAAAGACAGACTCTTCAACAAATGGTGTTGGAAAAACTGGACAGCAACATGCAAAACAATGAAACTGGACCACTCTCTTACATCATACACAAAAATAAATTCAAAATGGATGAAAGACCTAAATATGAGACCTGAAACCTTAAAATCCTGGAGAAGAACACATGCAGTAAGCTCTTTGACATCAGTCATAGCTCTAGATAAGTCTCCAGAGGCAAGGGAAACAAAAGCAAAAATAAACTATTGGGACTTCATCAAAACAAAAAGCTTCTACACAGCAAAGGAAACAATCAAAAACCTAAAACCTCCCTGAATGGGAGAAGGTACCTACCTGCAAAGTGATGGAGGGTAAAGAGTGCACTTGTGATGAGCACCAGATGACGTATGCAAGTGGTGAATAACTATATTGTACACCTGAAACTAATATTATAACATATGAAAAAAAAACCTCAATAAAAACTTTAGCAAGCTTTGTGTAAATTTACATTAATCCTAAAATTCATATGGAAGGGGCTCCTGGGTGGCTCAGTCAGTTAAGTGTCCCACTCTTGATTTCGACTCAGGTCATGATCTCATGGTTCATGGGTTCAAGTCCTGCATTGAGCTCTGTGCTGACAGTGCAGAGCCTGCCTGCAATTCTGTCTCCTTCTCTCTGCCCCTCCCCAACTTGCACGCATGCACGTTCTCTCTCAAAATAAATATTTAAAAATAATAAATAAAATTCATGTGGAAAATGACCTAAAATAGCCAAAACAATCTGATAAAGAACAAAATTGTATGATTTCATGACTTATAAAGCCACACTAATCAAGGCAATGGTATAAAGACACACAGACTACTAAAACATAATAGAAGTCTAGAAACAGACCCTCACATATACAGCCTGCTGACTTTTGACAAAGATATCAATGCAGTTTAAAAGTGAAATGACAGCCTTTTCTTTTTATTTTTTAAAGTTTATTTATTTATTTTGAGAGACAGACAGACAGACAGCCAGGGAGGGGCAGAGAGAGAGGGAGAGAGAGGGAGAGAGAGAGAGAGAGAGAGAGAGAATCCCAAGCAGGCTCAGCTCAGAGCCCAATGTGGGAGCTCAAACCCATGAATCATGAGGTCATGACCTGAGCTGAAATCAAGAGTCAGATGCTTAACTGTTGAGTACCCCAGGTGCCCCAGAAAGGACAGCCTTTTCAAGAACTGATGCTAAAAGTGAATATTTATATGCAGTCAAAATAAACATTAATCCTTATATCGCACCATAATAATAATAATAATAATAATACAAATAGTAACTCAAAAATTAACAAATTGGATCACAGATCTAATTGTAAGACCTAAAACTAGAGAACTTTCATATGAAAAAGAGAAAATCAGTTACTTGGGTTAAAAAAGATTTCTGAACAGGACACAAAAAGGTCAACCTTTACACTAAGAAAAAAATCAATCAGACTTCATCAAAACGAAAACTTTTGCTCTTCCAAAGATGCTGTTAAGGAAATAACACACTTGAAAATATTTGTGATGTATATATACATATACACACACACATATATATATCTGAAAAAAGCTTTTGTGTCAAGTATAATTTTTACACATCAATGAAAAGATGATAATTTAATGAAAATGAACAAATATTTGAACGTGCAATTCACTAAAGAAGATATACAGATTGCATGTAAGCACACGAAAAGACGGTCAACATCACTGGCAAAGAGGGAAATACAAATTAAAACCACAAGATACCATTACACACGCACTAGAATGGCAAAATTTTAAGACTGATAATATCAGGTGTTGGCAAGGAGATGGAGCAATTGGAACTTTCATATATTACTGGTGCGAATAAAGAATGGTACTGCCACTTTGGAAAACATTTTGGCAGTTCTTAAGAAGTTAATCATGTAATGATCATGGGAGCCAGCAATTCTACTCCTTGGCATGTACTGAGTATGTGTACACAAAGAGCTGTATGTGAACGTTCACAGCTTTTTTCATAATGGCCCAAATCCGGAAACAACGCAGATGTCTGTCATGTAATGAACAAATTATGCTATATCCATACAATCGGGTACTACTTAGCAGTAAATCAGAACAAACTTCTGACCTTGGCAACAATATAAATGAATCTCTAAAACATCCTAAGTGAAAAAGTTCAGACGTGGGGCGCCTGGGTGGCGCAGTCGGTTAAGCGTCCGACTTCAGCCAGGTCACGATCTCGCAGTCCGTGAGTTCGAGCCCCGCATCAGGCTCTGGGCTGATGGCTCGGAGCCTGGAGCCTGTTTCCGATTCTGTGTCTCCCTCTCTCTCTGCCCCTCCCCCGTTCATGCTCTGTCTCTCTCTGTCCCCAAAATAAATAAACGTTGAAAAAGTTCAGACTTAAAAACTATACACTGTATGACTCTCTTTCTATGAAATTCTAGAAAAAGGAAAGTAACATGTCAGGAACCAGCAAGCAAGGGGAGTGAATGACTGCAGACCAACAGACGGACACGAGGAACTGGTGGAATTGCTCTATATCATGATGGTGGTGGTGGTGGTGGTTACAAGACTGGATACATACGTCAAAACTCACAGAACTGTACACGTCAAAAGTGGCAAATTTCACTGTCTGTAAAACTGACTCCCCCAACCAAACTGCAAAAGAAAAAAAAAAAAAAAAGAAAAAAAGGGAGTGGCAAAATAAAAGGGAACAATTGAGCCCAGAAAAACGTAAGGACTTGAGACAAATGCTAAAGTCAGCAATTTTTCAAGTTATGTTCTGGAAAAGATAAATGACAAACCGCCGTATCTGTCAATTGTATGTAAACCTACCTGAACCAGCGTGTTTTTCTGGGGAATCCATCCCCGTAGGGGTTGCGCTGAAGGCTGCTGGGGGTAGCTGGGTTTGCTTTGCCTGAGTCTGAGTGCTGCTGGGCTCAAACTGGCTCCCTTCTGCTGACTGCTGTGACTGGATAAGAGAGATGTAGAACTCTTCCAATTTGGGCAATGTGGAAGAGTCTGAAGAACTCTCTGAGCTTGGCTGCTGCAGTATGGGAAAAGTAGGGCAAAAGCATGAAAGGTAATTGTTAGCATAACAGGAAGAATTAACCCTGTTTTGGATCCTTATATACAAGACAAATATTTTTCATATCATCATTAATAACTGACTCACTTTTAAGAACCTAGATACTCTCCAGAAGAAACAAGTCCTTTTCTAACTTAGTGACCATCCATTCAATCCAGGAAGCATTTAGTGAACACATGTTATAAGCAAACATGGTACTGTCTGCTGCCACACAGAGCTAAGGAAGAGTGGCAGGAAATGAGAAAGCGCACACGGCAGGCACAATGTCAGGCACAGCGTGAAGTTACTTGCACGTGCTTCTTCCTTTAAACCACAGTACAAGGCACTAGCTAAGGTGTTAGGTCTTCCTTACTGTGGGTCCTTTAACTTAGCATAATGCTTTTCACAAGAGGCTAAGTTATCCAAGGTCAACAAGTAGGAGACAAAGCAGAGACCAGAACTCAGCCCAGTCCTTGTTCTCTATGCCCCACCTGCCCACCTCCTAGTAAGATAGGATCACTGTCCCTAAACTCACAGTCCTCAGGAAATAGCGTATGTGCTGCAGCGAGCCACGAATGGAGGCATTACATGCATAGAACATAAAGTACTTAAAGGAAGGCTCCTCAGAAGAGACAAAATGGAGCATTAAGAACTAGGATTTGAGAGAAAGAGATGAACATCCCATATGGAGACTAAATTTGGGCTTCAGTGAATGGAGTGTCAAATTTTAACCATGAGATCCTGTATCCTACTATACTGTCATTGCTGAAGTAGATACAACCTATGTAACTTAGCACTTATCTTCTTCAATGTTAACTGGCATTAAGTTGTGATAAGGCTAAACCCTAAACTGCAGACCACTCAGACCAAGTGATTTTTACATTATGCCCTGCTGCCTTTTTTTAAGTTTGTTTTGAGAGAGAGAGAGCATGCACATGCAAGTGGGGGAGGGGCAGAGAGCGAGAGAATGAATCCCAAATGGGCTCCTCGCGGATAGCACGGAGCCTGATATGGGGCTCAAACTCATAAACCGTGAGATCATGACCTGAGCCGAAAAAGAGTCGGGCACTCAGCCAATTGAGCCACCCAGGCACCCACACGTCTGCTGCCTATTTTTACAAGTTTAACAAAAATCAAAATCAGAAACAAGTTTTTAAAGCTATATTCTTTTTCTTTCCTAAGGGTGATTTTTGAAGAAAGATGCACTGTTAAAACGTATTTAAGATGCACTGTGATAGCTTCTCATTCTGAAAAAAAAAAAAAAACAACAACCCCAAACCCACGGATGAATCCTTTCTAAATCTGTATGGTACTCTGAGACCAAGTACCTTCAGTCAACTTAAGCACTTAGCGACAAGCAAGATTCCTTCTCCAAAGAGCGCTGTCCAGCCTTGCTGTTCAAAGTGTGGTTCGCCAACCAGCAGTAGCAGCATCAACCGGGAGCTTGTGTTAGATATGCACAACCTGTGTCCCCGTCCCAATGCCGCCCAGTCAGAACCCACATTTTTACAAGATTCTCCGGGCATCTATAGGCACATTATAGTTTGAGAAGCACTGTTCTGCCAAATTCAGCTCTCTCTAGTTGTTAATGACTGACTCCATCATAGTTATCTAGAAATATACCTCATGGAACTAGAGATTAATGACAGACTTTCAAGAAACATGTTCATGATTAACATATGCAATCAAAAGCATAGCCCCAAACCACAATAACATACAATTTCACACTCACGAGGATGATTATGATACATAGTTTGAGAACGACTGAGAAGGTTAATTCTTTAAATGTTTGGTAGAATTCACCAGTGAAGTTATCTGATCCTTTTTTGGGGAGAGGGGTGGGGTTTGGTTACTAATTCAGTCTTACTTGTTATTGACCTATTTATTCAGTTTTCTATTCTTCGTGATTCAGTATTGGTAGGTTGTTATGTTTGTAGGAACTTATCCATTTCTTCCAGGTTATCCAGTTTGTATATAATTGTAGTAAGATCATTTTTTATTTCTTTGGCATCAAATTTGATGTTTCTTCTTTTATTTTGATATTTGAGTATTCCTTTTTTTATTAGTCTAGCTGAAGGTTTGCAAATTTTGTTTATAGCTTCAAAAATCTAGCTCTTAATTTCATTGATTTTTTTCTGTTCTCTATTTCATAGATTTTTACTCTAATTTTTATTATTTCATGCCTTCTGCTAACTTTGGTCTTAGTTTGTTTTTTTCATTGCTGTTTTGGTTTGTTTGTTTTAGTTCCCAAAGATATAAAGTTAAGTCGTGTGTCACTGTTCTTTTTTATGTACGCATTTATTGCTATAAACATTCCTTATGGCTAAATTATATGAAAATATCTGTTTTCTATTTCTCTAACATAGAGGTTTAATCAATCTTTCAATTCTAGGCTTAGGATTTTCTTCTGAAGAGATAAATATATTAAATTGACTGAAATTAATTTTATTTATTTATTTTTTTTTTCAACATTTATTTTATTTTTGGGTCAGAGAGAGACAGAGCATGAACGGGGGAGGGGCAGAGAGAGAGGGAGACACAGAATCAGAAACAGGCTCCAGGCTCTGAGCCATCAGCCCAGAGCCCGACGCAGGGCTCGAACTCACGGACCGCGAGATCGTGACCTGGCTGAAGTCGGACGCTTAACCGACTGCACCACCCAGGCGCCCCGAAATTAATTTTAAATCAACATACATTTTGTGTACATGTATTCCACCAAATGCTCAGAGTGGGATCATTAACCAGAACTTTACTTTCTAAAAATGAAAGTACTTCCCCATAAGAATCTGTCACAGTAACATTCATTAGACATTTACCTTTTGAATTCTGGTTGTGCCAGTATTTTTCTCCTGAGCACTCAGTCCCTCTTGCTTTTGAGCTTCTACTTTCATTCCATTCACAAGGCCTGAAGGCTGCCATGAATCATCCCATGTATCTTTGGGTTTAGAAAAGCACCAATCCTATAGAGAAAAAAAATGCTACAATAAACTAAGATACGTTTTAGAGTGCTTTAATTTATAGTTGCTGTATGAGTACATGATCCAAACAGAGAATAACTTGGGCAAGGGAAAGGCAAACAAGAAAAAGTGTTTATTAAGTTTCTGTATCAGTGTGACTTTCCCCCCTTATTTTATTGGTCCACACCCAATACCTTGAATTCCTTGGAACACAGCTCTCATAGAAACAAATACAACTCTGGTTTGTATTATTTTCTTCAATACTGTTTTTCATGGCCAGATGATTTTTCATGACCATCTAGTATTTTAAACAGCACAAATAATAAGGAGCAATTTAACTATAGATATTTCTTCTAATAACCAGTGGGAAATAAATTTTAAGTATATAGTTAGGCCTAATATTAGCTAATATTCTCAATGCAGAGATTCAGAGATTATATTACAAGGCTAATAAAAATAAAATTAGGGAAAACAGTTTATTTATAGATCCTAAGGCCAAAGGTTCCCAGTGATAAAACAAAAATCATAACAGTTGAAAGGACAGATGGGACAATAAGCCCATGATTTACTCTTCCCTGTTCCAACTTGTCCTCTTCCCGACCACTGCCATCTTGAGGGAAAAAAATGAATTCTTGGGAATTATCATCTGACAGATGCTTCTGAATACCCAAGTGTATAGATTTCTTGAGGAAATTTACATTTCCGTTTTTAAGTAATGATAAGCTTTCTGTTTTCCCAGGGATCTAACCTTCTGCGGCATTTCCTCACATGACGGATAAGGCTTCTTTCCACCAAGGCTTGAGGTAAATAAGTGGGAGGCAGCATCACCCCCTTTTCCTATTTTAGCCTGAAAAGGTAGCCAGTTCTCATCCCAAACATCATCACCAATAGTCACTGATTCTAGGCATGGCATTCCAGTGGGGATCTCATCCTAGAATGTATCAGAAGACAAAGTAAAACTTTAATTTACAGTTGCTATATGAGTACATTTTAAAATTTAGGTTTACAATTTTTTTCCTGACTCCAGGTAAAGATGGCAGTTTGCCATAATTTATAAATACATAATTTATTACTGTCTCTCTTCTGAAACATCACCAAAATAAACAGATTTAGGTATAAACTCATAAAGAGAAAAGAGGAGAAAACACCACCTACAATTATAGATACAGGAAAACAGACAAGTGACAACTTACTAAGCAGTCCTGAAAAACTAGAATCCTGAGCTTATAGGCAGGAAAAACTGAGAAGCAACCCAAATTTATACTACAGATACTATAAACCCTCAGGAATTGCTACTACAAGGTTTTTGGAAGTGAGAATGTAAAGTGGGAATGAAAACAAAAGCACTGGTTGAAAGTCTGTGTAAAAAGCAGTTAGCTCTTCAGACACCCTCCCCTATTTCACAAACCCAAGAAACTATACTTTTTTTCCCCACTGGAAAACCAGAGGGTCTTCTTGGGGGATAAAACTGAGGGTAAGGCAAGCATAATAAAAACAGGGGAATTAAGTGAAGGTTTTTATCCTGAATATCAAGACCCCCCTAGCTCTGTTTTCAATAGCAGGACAGAGATGAGAGTAAACAATGCGAGTAAACAATGCATGAACTTGAAGACAGATCTAATATAAACAACAAAGAGAAAAAAACTGGGAAAACAAAAGCAAACAGAGCCTTGGGGACAATACCAAAGGCTTAACATTTGTTTCATGGGAGTCCCAGAATGAGAAAAGGGAAGAGTGCAGTGCAGAACATTATTTGAGGAAATGTCTGAAAACTTCACAAATTTGATGAAACACATAAACTTACAGAGTCAAAAAGCTTAGTAAACAGGATAAACCCACAGAAATTCATGTCTAGATACATTATAATCTATCTGCTAAAAACTAAAGACAAAGAAACCATCTAAAATGTAGCCAAAAGAAAATGATAATTATAAAGGAACAACAATTTCAATACTGCAGATTTTTCATCACAAATTATTAAAGCCAGAAGGAAGTGGAATGAAATCTTTAAAGGGGTCTGAAAGAAAGGAACTAGTAATCCAGAATTCCACATCCAGCAAAAATATCTTTCAAGAATGAAGATGAAATACATTCTGAATGAAGAAAACTAAAAAAATTCTTTGTCAGCAGACATACTCTAAAGGTATTTCTTCTTTTTTTTTTTTTTAATTTTTTTTTTTTCAACGTTTATTTATTTTTGGGACAGAGAGAGACAGAGCATGAACGGGGGAGGGGCAGAGAGAGAGGGAGACACAGAATCGGAAACAGGCTCCAGGCTCTGAGCCATCAGCCCAGAGCCCGACGCGGGGCTCGAACCCACGGACCGCGAGATCGTGACCTGGCTGAAGTCGGACGCTTAACCGACTGCGCCACCCAGGCGCCCCTCTAAAGGTATTTCTAAAGGAAGTTCCTTGGACAGAAAGGAGGGGATACCAGAAGGATGACTGGAGTATCAGAAATAAAGAATAACAGAAATGATAAGTACCTGAGTAAGTACAATGGACTATTTTTCTCCTAAATCATCTATATGTTTGAAGGTGTAAAGCAAAAAAATTTAGCATTATAAATTCTCAACATCCATAGTTGTTATATGTAAACATAGCATAAAGGACGTGGGAAGGGGTAAAACACCTACATGGTGGCTAAGATATCTATATTCCACTTGAAGTGGTAAATATGGATTATGTCTATTGTGAAAAGTCAAAGATGTATATTGTAATTCCTAGAGTAACTAGTAAAAACACTACGTAAGTAGATATAATAAAAACATAATAAACTAAAATGGACTACTAAGAAAGTACTAAATAAAAAAAATACTGAAAAAGAATACTACTAAAAGAAGGAAGAAAAAGCAAAAACACAAAAAGCAGAAGGAGCAAACAGAAACATAATAAAATGGCAGACCTATCATCAAAACATACCGATAATGATATTAAATGTAAAATGTTTAAACATATTAATTAAAATTCAGATAATTAGAATGGATTAAAAAAATGTCCAAGCTTCATGCTGTCTCAAGAAACACTTCAAATATAATGATATAGGTAGGTTAAGTTAGAGGTAAAAGGATGAAAAAAGATCCACTACGTCAAGAATAAAAAAATAAAGCTAGAGTGGCTATCCTGATACTAGACAATGTGGGCATCAGTGCAAAGAAAGTAACTATGAACAAAGAAAGACATTTCATAATGATAAAAGGGTCAGTTCACCAAGAAAACATACCAATCCTAACTAGATAGCACCTGACAATAAAGCTTTAAAATACATAAGGAAAAAATAAGAAGGAGAAATGGCTATAATCCAAGATTATAGTTGATGACTTCAACATCCTTTTCAGTAATGAGTAAACTAGTAGTCAGCAAGGATACAGAAGTAAATAATACCACCAATCAACTAGATCTAATTGACCTTTATAGAACACTCCACTCAACAAAGGAGAATATACAGTCTCTTGAAAGGCACATGGGACATTCACCAAGGTAGGTCACATCCTGTGTCAACAAACCTTCACAAATTTAAAAAACTGAAGTGATACAATGTAAGTCTCAGATTAGAGAATTAAACTGTAAACAAGTAAGAGAAAGATAAGAGGAAAATGTCTAAACACTTGGAAACTAAACAACACACTTCTAAACAATCCATATGTATATGACCCACTGTTACACGCCCCATATAACAATTATGGGTCATATAATGAGTCAAAGATGACAGCTCAAAAGATATCACCAAATATTTGAGATGAATGAAAATATAATAGATTCAAACTTGTGAGATGTAGTTAAAGTGGTGTTTAGAAGGTCATAGCATGAAATGCTTACATTAGAAGAAAAAAGTCTCAAATCAATAATCTAGGTTTCCATCTTTAAAAAAAATTTTTTTTAATGTTTATTTATTTTTGAGATAGAGAGAGCATGAGCAGGAGACGGGCAGAGAGGGAGGGAGACACAGAATTCAAAGCAGGCTTCAGGCTCCAGGCAGTCAGCACAGAGCCCGACATGGAGATTGAACCCACAGACCGTGAGATCATGACCTGAGCCGAAGTCGGATGCTTAACCAACTGAGCCACCCAGGCACTCCTCTAGATTTCCATCTTAAGAAAGTAGAAAAAGAAATGAAAATAAACCCAAAGAAAGCAAAAAGAGCAATGAACAACATTGAACACTGAACAACAAAAATGAACTTGAAAACAGAAAAACAGATAAAATCAATGACACCAAAAGCTGATTATTTGGAAAAAATTCACTCAAATTGATAAACCTATAGTAAAACTGACAAAAAAATAAAAGATACAAATTTCCAGGATCAGGAATGCAAGAGGGTATCACTGCTGCAGGATAATAAAGGAATACTATTAACAATTCTATGTAGACACATAGAATTGACAATTTAAATTAAATGAACCAATTCCTCAAAAAACACAAACACTAAAACTAACCCAAAATGAAACAGTCACTTTTAATAATCTTTTATCTATTAAAGCAATGAATTAAATTCTTCTGAAAAAGAAATCTCCAGGCCAGACAGTTTTACTGAAGTAATCTACAAACCATGTAAAGATTTAACCTCCACCCACCCACAAAAAAGGATCCAATTTTTACATAATCTCTTCCAGGAAATAAAAGGCAACATTTCTTTTCAACTCCTTTTATGAAGATAGTATACTGATACTACAACCCTGATACTACAACCATACATGATAGTACAAAAAACAAAAACAAAAACCAACTACAGACTAGTATCTGTCATGAACTGAGATGCAAAATCCTCAATAAAACATTAGCAAACCAAACATAACAATATATAAAAGAATTATATACCATGACCAGGTGCTATTATTATAGGTATGCCAAGCTAGTTTAACATGTGAAACTCAAACAGTGTAACCCACTATATGAACAATCTAAAGAAGAAATATAAGGGGCGCCTGGGTGGCGCAGTCGGTTAAGCGTCCGACTTCAGCCAGGTCACGATCTCACGGTCGGTGAGTTCGAGCCCCGCGTCGGGCTCAGGGCTGATGGCTCAGAGCCTGGAGCCTGTTTCCGATTCTGTGTCTCCCTCTCTCTCTGCCCCTCCCCCGTTCATGCTCTGTCTCTGTCCCAAAAATAAATAAACGTTGAAAAAAAAAAAATTAAAAAAAAAAAAAAAAAAGAAAAATAATATGGTAACAATCAATGAAAAAGCATTTGATAAAATTCAGCACACACTTTTGAGAAAAACTTCCAGAAAAATAGGAATAGAGGGGAATTTCTCACCTTGATAAAAAAAAAAATCTTAAAAAAACCAAAATTATATTTAATGCTTTTCTCCCCAAAATTAGGAATCAGGCAAGTTTGTCTCTCACCACTCCTATTCAACATAGTGCTAGGAAATAAAAGGAATGCAGATCAGAAAGGAAGAAACAAAACCTCCCTATTTGCAGATGACAAGTTGTCTATGTAAAAAAATGCCAAGGAATCTACAAAAAATCTGAGCAATGTCACAGAATACAAGATTGGTATACAAAGATCAAATGCATTTCTATATGCCAGCAATGAGCATACAAAACTAAAATTTAAACACAACACCATTTACAATCATTCCAAATAATATGAAATAAATAGGTCATACTTAAAGCATGTACAGGACCTATACATTGAAAATTACAAAATGTTGATGTAAAGATTCAAAGAAGATCTAGATAAATGTAGAAACATGTTTGTATATTATAAGGCTCAACATAGTAAAGATGTCAACTGTCCCCCACTGATGAGTAAGTGTAATGTAATTCCTAGCAAAATCCCAGCAAGGTATTTTGTTGAAGTAGACAACTCATACTAAAATTTATATGGAAAGGCACAAACCCTCAAATAGCTAAAATAATCTCAATAAAGAAAAATAATGTGAGAGGAATCACTCTAGCAGATATTAAAGCATACTATATAGCTACAGTAATAGGGTAGTATCGGTCGAGAGAGAGACATATGGATCAATGAAACAGAACAGAGAACCTGGAAATAAACCAATGCAAATATGTTCAACTGACTTTTTACAAAGGTGCATAAACAATTTAATGGAGAAAAGTAGTCTTTTAATCAAATGTTGTTAGAACGAGTGGGTATCAACAGGCACAATAATAATAGTAATAATAATAAAGCCTTGACTGGGGTGCCTGGGTAGGTCAGTCAGTTGAGCGTCCAACTTTGTCTTAGGTCATGATCTCACAGTTCATGAGTTCAAGCCCCACATCAGGCTCTTAGCTGTCAGTGCAGAGCCCACTTCAGATCCTCTGCACCCCTCTCTCTCTGCCCCTCCCCCACTTGTGCTCTCTCCCTCTCAAAAATAATCATTTATATATATATAAATATAAATAAAAGCCTTGGCCTAAACTTCCTGTTTTATACAAAAATTAAGTGGACAGATTTATAAGCTAGTCAGAGAGTCTTCAGTCTTCACATCAAAATCACAATCCATCAAAAGAAAATCTGATGGCTCCGTCAACTGCATGTCTTCCCTCTCTGCCCCTCTCCCTCCCTCCCTTTCTCTCTCTTTCTCTCTCTCAAAAATAAACATTGAAAAAAAATCTGATAAAGAAAAATAAAGCTGGAAAAATCACAATCCAATTCCAAATCATACTACAAAGCTATATTAATCTAAACAGTATGGTACTGGCACAAAAATAGGCATATAAAGCAATGGAATAGAACAGGAAGCCCAGAAATAAATCTACATTTATATGGCCAATTAATCTTCAACAAAGGAGGAAAGAATATGCAATGGGGAAAAAGTCTCTTCAACAAATGGTGTTGGAAAAACTGGACAGCTACATGCAAAAGAATGAAACTAAACCACTGGCCTATGCCCAACACAAAGATAAATTCAAAATGGATTAAAGACCTAAATGTGAGACCTGAAACTATAAAAATTCTAGAATAGAGCACAGACAGCAATTTCTCTGACACTGGACATAACAAATTTTTTCTAGATATTGTCTCCTAAGACAAAGTAAACAGAAGCAAAAATAAACTATTAGGACTATAGTGAAATAAAAAGCTCCTACACAGCAAAGGAAACAGTCAACAAAACTAAGAGATCACCTACTGAATGGGAGAAGGTATCTGCAAATGACATCTCTGATGAAGGGTTAGCATCCAAAATATACAAAGAACTTATACAACTCAACACCCCAAAAATAATCCAATTCAAAAATGGGTAAAAGACATGAACAGACATTTCTCCAAAGATGACATACAGATGGCCAACAGACACATGAAAAGATGCTCAACATTATTCATCATCAGAGAAATGCAAATCAAAACCACAATGAGCTATCACCTCACACCTGTCAGAATGACTAAAGTCAAAAACACAAAAAACAAGTGTTGGAGAGTATATGGAAAAAGGAGAATCTTTGTGCACTGTAAGTAGGAATGCAAACTGGTACAGCCACTCTGGAAGACGGTATGTAGGTTCCTCAAAAGTTAAAAATGGAACTACCCTATGATCCAGTAATTGCACTACTGGGTATTTACCCAAAAACACTCATTCAAAGGGATACATGCACCTGTATATTTATTGCAGCATTAATTATAAGAGCCAAATTATGGAAGCAGCCCAAGTGTCTATCAATAGACGAATGGATAATGAGGTGGTGTGTGTGTATGGTGTGTAAAGAGTGGTGTCTGTTATATATATGTGTGTATACATATACACATATACATATATATACATATACATATATAAACAATATTATTCAGCCATAAAAAAGAATGATATCTTGCCATTTACAACCACATGGATGGAGCTAGACAGTATAATGTAAGCAAAATAAGCCAGTCAGAGAAAGACAAATACTATATGGTGTCACTCATGTGTGGAATTTAAGAAACAAAACAAATGAGCAAAGGAAAAAATAAAAAAGGAGAGAGAAAGACAAACCAAGAAACAGACTTTTAACTACAGAGAACAAACTGATGGTTACCAGAGGGGAAGTGGGTGGTAGGGATTAAAGTGTACACTTACCATGATGGGCGCAGAGTAATGTATAGAACTTTGAATCACTATATTGTACACTTGAAACTAATATAACACTTTATTATCAACTATATTAGAATTAAAATTAAAAACTTAAAAAATGAAAATTAAAAAAAGAAAATGTGTTAAAATAGACTACATCAAAATTAAAAAATGTTTTCTCTGCAAAAGCCCATGTAAAGAGGACAAAGGATACAAACTGGGAGAAAATATTAGCAAACCAAATATCTAATAAAGGAGTGGGATCCAGAATATAAAGAACTCTCATAATTCAAGAGTAAAAACATCAAAAAAAAAAAAAAAACATTAGAAAATGGGAAAAAGACATTTCACCAAGGATGATACACAGAGGGCAAATATGCCATTAGGGAAATGCCAATAAAAGTACTGTATACCTAACAAAAGGGCTAAAAAATAGTGACAACACCAAATGCCAATAAGGATGTAGAGAAATTGGATTACTCAATACTTGGCTGGAGGTAATGTAAAGTAGTACAGCCTCTCTGGAGAACAGGATGGCTGTTTCTTATCAAACCAAACATGTAATTACCTCACAACCTAGCAATTTCGCTCCTGAATATTTATTCCAGAGGACTTATGTTCACCCAACAACCTGTATACAAATGTTCATCACAGCTTTCCAATAGCTAAACCTCCAAACATCCCAAATATTCTTCAAAGGGCTAATGGTGAAACACCGTGACATGTACATGTACATGGAACGCTACTCAGCAACAAAAGGAAAAGAACAATTTGTGCAACAACTCAGATAAGTTATACTGAGCAAAATATGCCAACTATATGATTTCATTTATACAGCATTTTTAAAATGACAAAATTTTTAAAATGTAGAAATGGTTAGTGGTTGCCAGGGGTTAGGGATTATGGAGAGAGGATGAGTGTGGTTGTAATAGGACAATACAATTCTCATGAGGATAGAAGTGTTCAGTATCTTTAAAAAAAATTTTTTTTAATGTTTTTATTTATTTTTGAGACACAGAGAGACAGAGCATGAGCAGGGGAGGAGCAAAGAGAGAGGGAGACACAGAATCTGAAACAGGCTCCAGGGTCCAAGCTGTCAGCACAGAGCCCGAAGCAGGGCTCAAAATCACAGACTATGAGATCATGACCTGAGCTGAAGTCGACGCTAACCGACTGAGCCACCCAGGTGCCCCCGGAAGTGCTCAGTATCTTGACTGTGCTGCTGGATACACGAACCCACACATGTACTAACACTATATAAAACTACACACACACACACACACACACACAAATACAATTAAAACTGGAGAAATGTGAATAAGATAGGCAGATTTTATCAATGTTGATATCCCAGTTGGAATACTTACTACAATTTTTTAAAATGTGACCATTGGAGAAAATGGGCAAAGATTACAGAAGATCTCTCTGTATTATTTCTTATAATTGCACAAGAATTTTCAGTTACCACAAAATGTCAATTAAAAATAAAAAAGAAATAAAACTAATTTTATATAATCTTTTCCAGAAAATAGAAAAGAAAAAGAACACTTCCAAATCTATTTTATGAAGCCAGCAGTACTCAGGTACTAA
The DNA here is from genome assembly GCF_028749965.1 of Puma concolor. Classification (NCBI taxonomy): domain Eukaryota; kingdom Metazoa; phylum Chordata; class Mammalia; order Carnivora; family Felidae; genus Puma; species Puma concolor. Next base: position 48,973,967 of record NC_141683.1, read on the forward strand.
AACCAGGCAAAGGGAGGGGAGAGTGAGTGGGTGATGGGTATTGAGGAGGGCACCTTTTGGGATGAGCACTGGGTGTTGTATGGAAACCAATTTGACAATAAACTTCATATGTTGAAAAAAAAATAAAATAAAATAAAATAAAAACAGGCAAAGACTGTACAAGAAAACTACAGACCAGTATCTTTCATGAAAACAGACATAAAACACCAAATATTAGCAAATGGAATCAAGCAATATAAATAGAATAATACACCATGATCAAGTCGGATTTATCCCAAGAATTCCAGTCTTCTGCAATATTTGACCAAAAGAAGAAATCAATATGATCACATCAATACATACAGAAAAACCATTTAACAAAATTCACACCCATGTATTCATGATAAAACCATTCAGCAGGACAACAAGATGTCCTCTCCCACAACTCTTGTTCAACATCATATTTGAAATTCTAGCCAGTATAATTATTAATAAGACAGGAAGAAAAAGACATACAGATTGGAAAGGAAGAAATAAAACTGTCCCAATTCAGACATTATCATCTTTGTAGAAAATCTCAAAGGAAATCCATAAAGCACCTCCTAGTTTAGCTAGTTCATAGGATTAAGGTCAAAATACAAAACTCAACTTGTATTTATTAGCAATGAAAATATGGAAACAAAAAGGTATCACAATTGCTCCCAAAACAAGTGAAATATTTAGGCATAAAGCTAATAAAACATGTCTTGTATACTGAAATTGTAACACCCTGACAAAGGTATAAAAGAAAACCTACAGAGAGAAATATGTTGCGTTCACAGATTAAAGATGTTAATTCTCCTTGAACTTATCTATAGATTTAATGTAATTCCAATCAAAATCTCAGATATAAATTGATTCTAAAATTTACATGAAAAGTAAATGGAAAGTGAATATTAAAAACAAGTTTGAGGGACACCTGGGTGGCTCAGTCGGTTAAGTGGCCGACTTCAGCTCAGGTCATGATCTCATGGTTTGTGGGTTCAAGCCCCTTTCAGGCTCTGTGCTAACAGCTCAGAGCCTGGATGCTGCTTCAGATTCTGTGTCTCCCTCTCTCTCTGCCCCTCCCCTGCCTGCTCTCTGTCTCTCTCTAAAATAAACAAACATTGGGGCGCCTGGGTGGCGCAGTCGGTTAAGCGTCCGACTTCAGCCAGGTCACGATCTCGCGGTCCGTGACTTCGAGCCCCGCGTCAGGCTCTGGGCTGATGGCTCAGAGCCTGGAGCCTGTTTCCGATTCTGTGTCTCCCTCTCTCTCTGCCCCTCCCCCGTTCATGCTCTGTCTCTCTCTGTCCCAAAAATAAAATAAAAAACGTTGAAAAAAAATTAAAAAATAAATAAATAAATAAATAAAATAAACAAACATTAAAAAAATAAAAATAAAAATAATAAATAAATAAAAACAAGTTTGAAAAAGAATAAAGGAGGAGGAATCCTACTACCTGACTTTAAGAGGTATTATAAAGCTATAGTAATCAAGACAGTGTGTGGTATTATTGAAGAGACAGGTAGATCAATGGAGCAGAACACAGAGTCCAGAAACAGACACACACAAATGTAGACAACTGATTTTTGCCAAGTCTACAAAGGCTATTCATCAATGGAGAAAGCACTGTCTTTTCAAATGATACTAAAACAACTGGACATCCATACATAACAAAATTAATATTGACCTAATCCTCATACCTTACACTAAAATTAACTCAAGATGTCTTGATACAGAAAACACTGTACATAGAAGAAAAATACGGATAAACTGGAATTTCTCAAAATTAAAAACTTTTGCCATATAAAAGACACTATTAAGAGAATATCTGATATGCTACAAGTAGAATACATTTGAAAATCACACATCTGACAAAGCACTTGTATTCAGAATCTTTAAAGAAAAAAAATGACCCAACCAAAAAATGGGCAAAACACTCGGACATTTCACCAAGAACTATGTATTACAGATGGCAAGTAAGCACATGGAAGGATGTTCAACAAGTCATTAGGGAAATGCAAATTCACACTGTGACGCTACTACATATTTGAATAGCTAAAAATAAAAATTATTAATAATATCTACTGCTCTCCAGATAAGAACAGTTTGGCATACACTTATCATATTACTCCTAACAACGTTTATAAAGAAATCTGTACACAAATATTTATAGAGGCTCTATTCATAATTACTCAAAACTGAAACAACCCAAATATTTTTCAATGAGTGAGGATACACAAATTATGGTATATTCATTCAATAAACTACTACTCATCCATCAAAAGAACAAACTATTGATATATGCAACAATTTGGGTAAATCCCAAAGGTACCATGCTAAACTGAAGACACCAGTCTCAAAAAGTTACATAGTCTATGATTCCACTTACATGACACCTTAGAAATGGAAAACTCACATAGTGACGGAAAACAAATCAATGGTTGCTAAGAGTTGAGCATGTGGAAAGACTGATTATAAAGGGATAGCACCAGGGAGGTTTCTCCAGTGATTGAACCATCTTGTATCCTGATTATAATGACAGTTACACAAATTGATACATGTATTAAAGTTTATAGGACAATACACCAGAAGAAAGTCAATTTTACTCTACGTTGATTTAAAAAGAAAGAAATCCTAACACTAGAGAAAATAAAAAGTCATTCTGGAAAGGAAAAGTTGCTACAGCATACTACTTGACTGTCAATAGCATTCACAGTCATAATAATGTAAATATTGATCTAATGGAAAGCGTGGTATATAGCAAGATTAGTAAGGGGCGCCTGGGTGGCTCAGTCGTTAAGTGTCCGACTTCAGCTCAGGTCATGATCTCGCGGTTCGTGAGTTCGAGCCTGGCCCCACAACAGGCTCTGTGCTGACAGCTCAGAGCCTGGAGCCTGCTTCGGATTCTGTGTCTCCCTCTCTCTCTGCTCCTCCCCCACTCACACTCTGTCTCTCTCTCAAAAATAAATAAACATTAAAAAAAAAGTTTAACAACATTAGTAAGATGGAAGGGGAGGGGGCAGAAAGGGTGTGTGTGTGTGTGTGTGTGTGTGTGTGTGTGTGTGTGTGTGTGTGTGTATGTGTATGTGGTGAGGTGAAGGGATTAAAGAGAACTAAACCCTCATCATTCATAGAGGGACATAACACAGAAAATTCAGTAAATAACAACATAAGCATGTTATTTAATGAAAGAAATAGAAGTAAATTCCAAAAGCAGCAGCTAAAAGAGATGAAATGGTTGCTCTGTGAAATACAAAATGCAGAGGAAGGGATTATAGGTCACTCTAAGGTAGGTGTACATAAACATTTGATTAAAATAAAAATAAGGGGTGCCTGGGTGTCTCAATTGGTTGAGCATCCAACCCTTGATTTCAAATAAGGTCATGATCTCACGATTTGTGGGATCAGACCTGCATCAGGGTCTGTGCTGACAGCATGGAACCTGCTTGGGATTCTCTCACCCCCTTTCTCTCTGCATCTCCTTCGCTCACTCTAGTACACACGTTCTCTCTCTGCCTCTGAAAATAAACATTTTAAAACATAAGAAAATCAAAATACAATACATCCTCCAATAATGCTGTCAACACTTTTCCTCTTGGGTTTTCCCAATATTGTTTCTCAATACTAGTTTCTAATCACTACACAATTCTTGAAGACCATCCGAAGCAACAAGATAGAAACTAACACATCAAAGCCAGATAATGCCTTTCCTTTTTTGTGATCAAGACTATGTTGCTTCAACTTTGGTGTTGGTGACAGTTGTAGAGAAAATGTAATTCATCTGTGAAAGGTGCTCTGATGGCACTGAAAGCAGAATGTAAAGAGCTATTTTATTCCAATCCCCTTCACTTGTGAATTAATTATATTAATCACATTTTCAAAAAACTCCTTCCTTCTCCTACCTCATTTTCTTCCTTCAGATCCTTCAGCTCTGGGAAGGACCACTTGGGATCTTCTCCACAGCTCTTATCTTGGGTTTTCAAAGAACTGAATTCAGAATCCTTTAATGGCTCCTTTAACTCAGATTTAAGGTGACTGAAAGCCTTTTCGTCATTAATATCCTGCTTGTAAATATGAAAGAAGGAATTATTTTCTAAAATAATTATTTTAGAAATTATTTTCTACAGGGGCACCTGGGTGGCTCAGTCAGTTAAGCGTCCGACTTCAGCTCAGGTCATGATCTCATGGTTTGTGGGTTCAAGCTCCATGTTAGGCTCTGTGTTGACAGCTCAGAGCCTGGAGCCTGCGTGGAATTCTGTGCCCCTCTCAGCCCCTCCCCCACTCTGCCCCTCCCCCACTCATGCTGTCTCTCAAAAATAAATGGTAAAAAAAATTGTTTTAAAGAACTTATTTTCTACACTAATGCTGTTTCTAAAATCTGTATGCCCATACATTCTAGGAGGAATTTTTCACTATGGGTCACACAAATGCTACATTATTTTCTAACTTTATCCATGACCCTGTATCTTCCTACCCTGCTAAACTGTCCAAGCCAAAAGCATTTGTTGAGCACACATTATGAAATGTACACAGGGTAGCTCTGTGGATACAGAGATGAGTGCAGCATGTCCCAGCTCTTAAGGAACTCAAAATATAGAAGGAAGACACACAATCAGATAATCAACATAGAACCTTCAGTGTAGAACCATCACAGAGACATGACCAAAATATTGCTGGGGAGGAAGACGCCTGAGAAGATGCAATGAAAGAGGTAACACAAACTGTCAGGATGCTTAAAAGAAGAGTAGGAATTATAAGGAACCAGGTATATGGCGGGTGGGCGGGGGGGGTGCCAGGGGCTGGGTTTCAGGGGTGGGGGAGGGTCTTAAAATGTTAAAATATAGGTGGGGGTGGGATACAAGAATTTTAAGTCTTATCTCTTTTGCAGAAAAGATGGCCTTATTTCATTTTCGGGACTGAACTATGATCACTACAATAATGACAGGATATTCTAAAATTACAAAGGTTGTATTCAAGCCACTATTTAAGAATCAGGAAATATAATTGTTCTAATCAAGTAATAAATATTAAGAAAATTCAGGCTTCAGAAAGTGTTATGGGCCAAACAAGCCTAAAATTTTAACATAAACTAGAAATCTAAAACTCTTTTACTGTTTCAAACATGCAGCAATAAACATTCATACATATTTTCCAGAACAGGTTAATCTCCCAGTGGTCAAACTGGCCTTCCCTTTTTATCAAATACTTTGTAAATGTCTACTAAAAATATTAAGATCATATCCACAATTTGATTTTACAAGTCAAATATATAAATCCTATTTAAGCAAAATACCCTTTTCTTATTTTCTTCAAAGAGAGTAAAAAGGCTTGCTGTGCTCAAAACATGTTTGGCTCTCAAATTGAACACACCCTGTATTCGTAGCCCAATACTTGTTGTTGTCATGAGGAATAGAAGACTCAGAGGACATACTGATTTGTTCAAAAATCATTTAAGTTCTTACTATGTGCTTCACTTTACTTATATCTAAAACAGAGATACTAAAATACCAAGCTGGTAAAAGTGATCGTGAAGACTAAATTAACCAGTACATGTGAGTGCCTCAAACAGCCCCTCCCATGTAGTACAAGTTCAATAAAGGTTGCTGTTGCTAATTTTTTTTAATTTTATTTAATTTGTTGGCTGGAATAATACATAATTACAATAGTAGTAGTAATGATACTAATATTGTTATTATTGTGGGTGGGAGTCACCAAGGTTTACAGAGAAAGAAATAAAGTATGAAGAGTCTGAAGTGCACAGAGGGAAGAACAGCATTTGGATGAGTATAGGTAAACTCACAAATGCACCAAGGCAGCCATGGGATTTAGCATATGCAAGAAATAATACAGAAGAAAGCATGACTGAAGCAAAGACTTCTGGGTTTTAAGTGTATTTATTCATTCTGAGAGAGTGAGAGAGAGAGGGAGGGAGGGAGGAAGAGAGAAAGAAAGAGGAGACAGAGAGAGAGAGAGAGAGAACGAGCAGGGGAGGAGAAGAATGAGAAGGAGAGAGAAAGAGAATCCCAAGCAGGCTCTACACCATCAGCACAGAGCCCAACACTGGGCTTGAACTCACAAACCAGGAGATCATGACCTGAGGTGAAATCAAGAGTCACTCAAATCAAGAGACGTTCAACCAACTGAACCACCCAGGCGTTCCTGAAGCAAAGGTTCAAACCAAATAATGAGAGACAAGGTACTGTTAAGATCATTGCATAAAGTTTCCAAAGTTTCCTAGGTTTGGAAAGCCTCAGATCCTCATCTATAAAATAACGATTGGGCGCCTGGGTGACTCAGTCAGTTAAGTGTCCGACTCTTGATTTCGGACGGTTGTGATCTCACGGTTGTGAGATTGAGCCCCGTGTCGTGAAACCTGCTCGGGATTCTCTCTCTCCCTCTCTCTCTGCCCACCCCCCAAATAAATAAATCATTAAAAAAATAAATTTTATTTTTATTATTTTACTTTTGAGACAGAGAGACAGAGAGCAAGTGGGAGAGGGACCGAGAGATAATGAGACACAGAATCTAAAGTAGGCTCCAGGCTCTGAGATGTCAGCACAGAGCCCAACATAGGGCTGGAACCCACAAACCTCAAGAATATGACCTGAGCCGAAGTCGGATGCTTAACCGACTGAGCCACCGAGGCGTCCCCAAAAATAAATTTTAAAATAAGAACAATTATGGTAACTTTATCACAGGGATTTTATAAGAATTAAATAATACGTTATGCTGAAAAGTGCTTTTTATAGGGGCTGGCATATAGCAGGTACTCATTAAATGTTAATAATAATAAAAACAATTATAATAATATTTGCAAAAAAACTCTTACCAGGGTATATAACTCACTCTCCTTTGATTGTGGACTTATCTCTCGGTCTTTGTTAAAATAGCGTTGCTGGGAAGGATAACCCAGTTCTGTCAGGACCACGTCCTCTGGTCCTGCATCAGACTTAGTATATAAAGCTAAAGGGTTGAGTTCTCTGAAACCCTAGGATTAAAAAAAGAAGAAAGAGGTTAATTAGAGAAAATAATTAAAAAGTTAGCACTTCATAATTTTCAAGTGTTGTGGAAATGTATTACCTTCAAAAACTTAACAGTTAAAAAATTTTCCATAGTGACAATTTTTCCTAGTCACAAAAATTATCAACATCAATATTAACAGTGATACAGACATCACTATCAGTATTTGCAAAATAAGAGACTGCTGTCTTCTCTAAGATGACCTCCAAGAAAATAGTCCGAGGTGGGGTGCCTGGGTGGCTCAGACGGTTGGGCGTCCGGCTTTGGCTCAGGTCATGATCTCGCGGTCCGTGAGTTCGAGCCCCGCATTCGGGCTCTGGGCTGACAGCTCAGAGCCTGGAGCCTGTTTCGGATTCTGTGTCTCCCTCTCTCTCTGACCCTCCCCTGCTCATGCTCTGTCTCTCTCTGTCTCAAAAATAAATAAATGTTAAAAAAAAAAAAAAATTTTTTTTAATTAAAAAAAAAAATAGTCTTAGGTAAGACTGAATCCTCAAATCAATTATTTAAAATACAAGCACTCACATTCTAAAGAACAATAAGCCAAATGTATTTTTTGTGGTTATTTGAAAATTAAGAGAGTGCTCTGCATTAAGAGGGCAGGAATCTTACAAATGTCTCCAAGATTAAAGAGTATATCAAATAACCTCCTGCATTAAATTCTCTTACACCTTCAAGGGCTGAGATTAAATAAAATCTATCACACAATACATCCCGACTGATCCACCTTAGAAGGGACGTTTTCTCGGCATACAATAGCATGGCCCTCTGTTCTCAAGACATGATGGAAGTAGATGTCTTCATTTGAGGATGTATCACAGAGAAAAATGTTAAGGATTCCATCTACATATTCATCCACTACCCCCACTAATGGCTTCAAACCACACAACTTCTGGAACTGCAAAATAGCTCTGGACGTCCAGTGTTCCTGAAATAGAATCAAGACATGAGATTTAGATGATAAATTCAAACATGAATTATAGTAACCATACACAAAAATAAATTCCTAATGAACTAGAGATTTTAGTTGAAAAACAAAACCGTAACAGTACTAGAATAACACACTTCAGGATAGTTATGATTGGGAATGAGAAAAGTAAGAAAAAAGGAAAAATTATGAAAAATGTGACTGTAGAAAATCTTTTATCATTTATGTGGGGAAAAACTTCCGTTTTCAGAAATGGTTAAATTACTGGACTAACTCTCCCAGAGAAACAACTGAAATCTCTAAAGTATTTTTAAAATATGTCCAAAAGTATCCAAGAACTATCAAGAGTAACATTATTATCAGGACAAAATTAAAGGGAAAGTGGGAACTATTTTACCTTAAAAAGGAAAAGAAATAAACTAGCCTTCACATGGATTTGCAGTTCAATTTTCACATCACCTGGACAGTACACAAATCCTCAAGTTGTTCATCTAAATTAAGGTGATTCCAGACACCTGGTAGGAACAATGCAGATCTCTCTAGAGGTAGGCAGTCTCAGCCCATATTATTCAAACATTCTTACAAATAATTTTTCAAAGACAATGAAAAGTATGCAGGCAAAGATAAAAGGCACACAAAGAAACAACAAATCACAAGTAAGAACAAGGAGGAACAACATAAACCTTCAAAAACTTTAGATATTTGATTTCCCAGACAATTATAAACAACTAGACTTACTACACTTCAAGCAAAAACAAAAAAGATTTGAAAGCTTTTGCAAGTATCAGCAATCTATAAAAATTTATCTAGCAAAATTACAGGTCAAAGAGAACTTTTAGAAAGTAACAACACAATAACCAAAACTTAAAGCCCAATAGGTTGATTCAGTAGCAGATTTGGTAGAATTAAAGAGTAAATCAGTAAAGTGGAAGATAATTTGGGAAAAAAATACCCAGAATGCAACATGGAAAGACAGAAATATGTAAAATACAGAAGAGAGGTTAAAAAATACAGAAGATAAATTGAGAAAGTTTAACATACATTCAATTGTGGTCCTGGAAAAACAGACGTAAAAACAGAGACAGATGGAATATAAATATGAATAATGGGAAAGACAATAAATAACTGAAGAGATAATGGCTGGGAATTTGCCAGAGTTAATAAAAAGTAACAAAGCACGGATAAAATGGAATTCAATGAACCACAAAGTAGGATAAATAAGAATAAATTCACACACAAAGATACTAACACTGAAACTACAAGCAACCAACAGGAAATGTTACAAAGAGCTACAGACAAAAAGGACACTGCCTTCAAAGGAACATCCATCAGACCGACTACTGACCTCTCCAATAAGGTAAGGGAGACCAGAAGCCACTGTGATGAGATCTTCAATTCACTAAATGTATTACCTGCCAACCTAAAATTCTACACCTAGTGAATGTATCTTCCAAAATTAAGTGCAAAGTTATGTTTCCAGGTACACATAACTAAGTTTGCCATCAGCAAACCCTCACAAAATGAAATCTTAAAGGATACAGTTTAAATACAAGCAAAATGTTCCCGTAGGGTTTGAGTGGTGAGAACAAAGAGCCAAGAAACTGAGAAATACATGACTAAATCTAAATGCACGTTATTTTATGTGGTCAATTTGTTGAGGGGTTAAAAACAATAACAATAATTATACAACAAAAACAGATCAGCAGAGGAGGTTAAAGAAGAAAGTGTTCTAATGTTCTTGCATCTTTACATACAGATGTGTTTATGTCCTAGAGGAATCCCTAAAATAATATAGTGTGTTACTTAATGGAATTATTTAAAAACTTCCAAATGATGCATGCAGGGTGAGAAAAAGAAAGAATAGGTAAGCCAGTGATTTTTCACCAGGGCCACTAGGTTCTCCTAGCACCAGCAGAGTTTAGTAATCAACTAAGGATTTGGGCAGATTGCATGCACTGATTTTGGAATACCCATTCTGTGGCTCCCTCCCTTCAAGCATTTCTCCCTTAACTCTCAGCTTCAGCCAGTCCCAAATGATGTCTTCTAACTCTTCAAGCCAGCAAGGCTATGGACTGGGGAGTGACCCCAGGATAGAAGCTGAAAATTTCCTGATCTTACCTACTGCAGCTTGACCTCCAAGGATAGATTTCTGCTTCTCTGCCTGCTTTGGATTTTGTCTATGGGAGTAGTCATCCCACCATGCTACTCTATTGCTACTCTGCCATTACCAAATGCATTTACTATTTTTGAAACCAGGAAAAAGATGCAGAAATACAGTGAGAGTCATTCACTTAGTTATAAACATTTATTAAGCACCTACCATAAAACAACCATTCATCTAAGCATCAGAGGTACAGTGGTAAAGAGACAATGCCCCCCATCTCAGGAACTTACCCTGTGTATATGAACAAATAATTAAGATCATACCCGACGGTATTATAAAGATAAAGTGACAACGAAGTGGAAATGTGTACTTTCAATTGGCACCATGGTCAAGGAAGTCCTTCTTGGGGAAATAACATCTGGGCTTAAATCTGAATGACAAAAAGGAACCACCCATGAGAGTTCTTTGAACAAGCTATTCCAATGATCAGAACTGGCAAAAGCCCTAAGGTCAGAAGAATTTCAAGAAGGAAATAAGAAAACAAAAAGAGAAACAAAAATGGAAGCCATCTGAATAATATGAGAATAATGACCACTACCTACAAGTGGGTCACAAATTTAGCCCTGAGCTTCCTGGTAGTAATAAAGAGAAGCCTGGTCAAGGCTAACATGCACCCTAGAAAAACAATCCTGAATACTGACTTGCACAAAAATCATAACTGCATACATTATTCACAATAACATCAAAACAGATTGAATGTCTAACAATAAAGGGACAGTTAACCTATGATAGACACTTACCTAAGAGATTACTGTGAATCTATGAAAATTGAGAACTATGGCAACACATAAATTTATGCTATAATAATGCTGAGTGAAGAATATGATTACTATTTTATGTAACCCTGGAAACCCTACAAAAACCCTGACCCCCCCAATATCCAATAAACTAAATTGAAAGGAACACACATCAAATTTCTAAACTGAATGTGTCTGAATGGTAGAATAACAGGTCATGTTTTCTTCTTTTTCTTTCCTTTTACTGCGTTTTCCAGATAAAAAAAAAGTTTTAAGGAATAATGCATGTACATGTAAGCAAATGATAAGGTAAACAAATGTGGTGTAATAAGTGTGTATGCCACATGTATTTAAGAGTTCTGAGGGAAAAACACAAAGTCAGGTGCACGATAATCTTAATTACGTAAACAAATGTATCTCTGTGGATGAAGACGCCTCCTGCTTCATCCCACTCATCTCGCGCAACTACATTACTAGAGAATTCTTCAAAAAAAACCCCACATAACTGAGTACAGCAGTTCCTGAGGTACGCCCTTCAGTTGCTCCCCCATATCTACAGGACAACGCGTAGACTCCTGAACATGGATACGGATCCCCACCACAGGGCCCTATTTCTCTGGCATAGCTTGCCGTCCATCAACTCCAGCTCACGTGCCGCCACAGAGGCAGAGCCACTTAACATTTCTCAAGTTCGAGATGTTTTATGTTACATTTCCCATTGTCTGGAATGTTCTTCCTTTTGTGTCCAGTAATAGTCCTACTCTTCCTTCAAAGTTCCACTCTACCACAGGGTCATCCCTGACCAGACTCAACAGAGATGTAAGCACAGTCCTCTCTTTGCACATCTGGCACATGCTTTTTTTTTTTTTTTTTAACGTTTATTTATTATTGACAGACAAAGACAGAGCATGAGCATGGGAGGGGCAGACAGAGGAGGAGACAGAATCTGAAGCAGGCTCCAGGCTCCGAGCTGAGCCCAACGTGAGGCTCAAACTCACAAACTGCTAGATCATGACCTAAGCCGAAGCTGGACACTTAAGCGACTGAGCCACCCAGGCACCCCTGGCACACACTATTAAATATCCCTACAGCGAATGTGACACAGCACAGGACTGACTTCTGGCTCCATGTCCATCTTCCAGACTATCTACAATGATTTCTTTTAGGGCCCATTCCAGGTTTTTTGTATCCTGAGATCCTCAGACTGTTCTCAGCACCAAATGTTTGCTGATTAAATGGGAACAAGCATACCTGTACTGGTCTCACCCAAGCCAAGGAACAAGGAATGGCCTGAGCCGGGAGCTTTGTGTAGCAGCACCTGCAAGAGATGATCACAAACCCCAATATTCCATCATGTTTTAAAACTGCATTTTATGGAATCTCTAATCCACTCTTGATTTTAGCTGTTTACAGCACTTCAGACTATTTACTCATGCATCTTTAAATTAATGCCTTACACTTTAAAGCATTCTAAGTAATAAAAATTTTAAACATCATAGTCCTTGAAACCCATGCAATTAAAATATAGGTAGGAACAGACCAACCTTCATGCTATATAAATGCAATTCTTAGCATCACCCCAAGAATCATTTTCTTAATAAGAGATTGTTTTTTAGAGTTTCATGGTCCATTCAGATTCAGTCATGTGAAAGAAGACCTAAGAGATTATAATCCCAATGTGAAACTAAGGGACCATATGCCAAGTTCATTTGCACTAAAAAAAAAAAAAAAAAAAAGAGGGATGGAAGAAAGGAAGGCAAGAGAAAAGAGCAATCTTAACCCCATGCAGCTTTAGCATTATGAGCATTATGATTCAAAACTTAGTAATAATTTAACCATATTTGTTAACTCACTTGAGAAACCTTAGGGAGGACTTCTGAACAGTTCCAATATTTCCAAAGTCTGGGTAGAATACTTCAACTTCCTGTTTCCCGAGGACTTGATGGATAATGACCCGATACCACCACTTATCCTCAGAAATCCTGACACAACAGAGATGTCCCGGCTGGATAAAATACTCCGGCATGGCATATCGATCAGAAACCAGCTGATTGGAATAGCAGCGCCTGTAGAATTCCATAAAACGGAATTTCAAAGAGGGAGAAAATATCATTTGATGCATCAAGACCAAGAAAGTCTTGGCAAAAAGCAAGGAAAAAAAAATCCTCCTTTTTCTGATTGGTTAATGCTTATTAATACCAACTAATTTTATTTTCCTCTTTCTTTTCCAAATCCCTTCTCTTCATCAATAAACTTCTTCACATGGAAAGTTATACACTCATTTTATCTCATATTCTCTGAACAAAATGCAATCCAACTTTATTCGTCAGCACTTCCTAAAATAGACATTTTTAAGACACCAATGGCCCCTTAATTCCCAAATCTAATAGCCTGTCTCGCCAGCTTCCGATATACTTCTTTCTCTGCAACATGACCCTGATCCTATCCTCTTTCAAACTCTATCCTACTTAGTTTCCAAGACACTATTTTCTCCTACTTCTTCTCTGTCAATAATTATTCTTATAGTGGCTCTCTAATTGCCTTTAAAGTTTAGGTTCTCTGGGATCTTACATTTAGGAAGTATAAAATAATAAGAGCTCAGGCTTTGAACCCAGTCACATGAGCTCAAATCGTGACTCCATCATTTACTAGCTGTGTGACTTTATCTTTCTGTGCTTCAGTTTACTTGTTGAGCATGGAGAGGACAATAAAACCTTAGCAAAATAGATGAATGCTAAGCACAGAGTCCAAATACAGTTAAGTACCCATTAACTATTACTATTCTTTCTGTACACCATCTCATCCATTTTCATATCTTTATACCACTACAAATAAAACGATGATTCTCCATCTTGATCTTTAAACTCTGAATCACTTCGGAACTTTAAAACTTTATTTCCAGCTATACAGAGAAGATGCTAGTTGTTCCCCAATTTTCATTCTCCTAATAGAATCCCGAATTTTAACTGAGTATATAGCCATTCAGACTTCCCAGACTCCTTAGCATCTAGATGTGAATACTAAGTCCTGAGCAATGAGATGTGAGAAAAAGTGTGCATGATTAGGATGGTAAATTTTATGTGTATTTTACCACAATTAAAAAAAGTAAAAGTATAGAAATTCGAGCTCATGTCTTTCAAAGAAAACGGCACATCTCCAACCACCTACCTTCTTCTCATTCTCCTTCCCACTGGCTGAAATGAGGATCTCATGGATGTGATGGCGAGCTACATGCTGGACCATGTAGATGGGGCAACACACTGTCTGGGACAGCAAGACAGAAAACACTTGTGTCCCTAACACCAGGGAGCTACCTTATCCACCTTTACTGCTTACATATGGACTACTATGGGAAGAAGAAATAAATTTTTATCTTTTTTAAGCTACTGTGTCTTAGGCTAAGTTATGTCTCTGTAGCAGTGGCTAAACCTAATCCTAACTATTACTGTCCACTCAACATTGTCAATTCACTACTCCATGGTCACCTTAGATGCACCAGGTGTAAACTTCTAGCCCCGGCTCAAAGCTACTCAATCTCTAAAGTCAACACAGGTTTCATATTCTCCTTTTCTCCCTCATCCTTCTCAAACCCATTCTTGTCACCAAGACCTGACAACTACTTCCCCAAATTTTTTCCAATTTCTTTCAACTCTCACTCTCTTACCAAGACTAGCATATTAATGGATGCTCTCCTGTTCACTCACCCGTCTTCCACACTGCAACGAGAGTTATCTTGCTAAAATACAAACCTGTTGATGCCCCTACCTTCTTAAACCTTCAGAGGCTCCACACTGTCTACAGAATAAGTCAGAATTCCCGCCCATGGTGTCCATACTCCAGCTCTTCCCCAGTATTCCAGTTTCACATTCAGTCACCGTCACCCAACCTCATGCAATGGTGCTTCACTTCCCTATTTGTTGCTCCCAGAACACCACGCTACTCTGTTGTCAACAGTAGCCTTGGTGCCAGCGATTGGATCCACACATACCCACTCACACCTTTTTGACTGGAAAATTCTTGTTTTTTAAGCCTAGTTCAAATATCTCCTTTTGTGAAGCTTTTTCCCACCTTCAACAGGCAGAATTACTGCCTCATGCAGTACCCCACTTATCCGCTCTCTGTATCCCCAGATAATCGTGGTGTTCACAAAGGCAAAGACCATGTCTGTCTTCTCCTCATACTGCTCATGCCCAAATCCCAAGCACACAGCAGATGTGGTATTAGTAACAATAGCAGCCAACAGGTGAGCTAGACTCCATTCTAAGTGCTTGAATCTTCCCAACTCTGTGAGGCAGGTATGAGTACTATCCCTACTTTGGAGATAAGCAGACTAGGCCCAGAGTTAAAAGTAACTTCAAGGCCATAGAGCCAGTACGTGTGCTTTAAAACATGTACTAAACCTTACAGGCATACTGGAATGGAATATATAATATTTTTACTAAGTGTTTATTATGTGACTTACATTATACCAGGTGTTCTTGGGTGAGAGGAGTTGATAATGCAGTAAAATTAGATTAAAAGATGGAATGCTCTTGGATAAATAAATACATTATTCTTATATACGACATCAATGTAAAAATCAGACACTGTTGTTCATGAATAAATCTAAAGTGACTGCAAATGTACACATTTTACAGGGTGTTTTACTAAGAAAGGACATGATATTTCGGCAGATAAAAGAGATTAACTAGAGTAGTCGTTCTCCAAGTGCAGTTCACAAACCCCCAGGACCTTGATGCCCTTTTAACAAGTCCATAAGGTCAAGACTAATTTAATATTTTAGTGTTACTATGAAAATAGTTATTTGCCCTTTTCACTGCATTAACATTTGTAATGAAGGTGTAAAAGCAAGGTGCCTTAGCCAAATCAAGGCAGTGTCACCAAACTTTACTAGCAGTCACTTGTCACCGCCATGCACTCACAATAAAAGACAAAGAAGAAGAAAAAAAAAGAGGCCAATGTCACGTAAGAATGTCCTTCATAAACCAATAAAAATTAAGTATATTAAATCTCAACCACTCAGTGACCATCTTTTCAATATTCTATGTGACAAAAAAGGAAGTAATAGACACATAAAACACTGCTCAAGTTGTCTTAAGAAAAGCAATTATGCATCTGAGAACTGAACTAGCTGTTTTTGTGGAACATTTTTACTTGGAAGAGGAACTATACATTTTTTTTCATGGAACATCATTTTTGCTTGAAATGACTACTATCAAACTATGTTTATTCAGACTTGAGTATCTGATGCACATTTTCTCAAAAATGAAGTGAGCCCGTCACTTCAAGAAAAACACTGACAGTATTTGTCATCAATGTTAAAATTCAAGACTTTCGAGTGAAAATTTAGATTCTGGAAATGTTGCATCCACCACGAGTTTGACAGCTTCCTAATACGTAATACTTCTCTGATGAGATCAGTGGTGATATTAAAGAATGTGATTTTTTATACTATGTGATGAAATGTGTCAAGATTTGGAAGACCTACATAACTCAGTGAACCAGTATTTTCCAATGCATGATGTTTTGAAATTATACATGAAGGTAAAAGATGTTTTCAGGGCTGGTTACACTGAGTGCCTTATGCTTGCTTTAATGTTCTGCTATTGCTGTCTTGAAATACTTAATAATTTTACAACTTGGAGACTTGCATTTTAATTTTGCACTGGAACCTGAAACAGCATAACCAAACCTGAATCTGTTCAAAGTACAAAGGAAGACCAATGAATTTTAACAGCAGCGTATGAAAAGTTCAAATTCCACATTGCAACCAATCTTTAAGAAACTACCACTTGTCAAGTTTTGGAATGTTCACAAATTTCCTTAAATATCAAAGATTATTCACAAATTTCTAAAAAGGCTACTAAAATACTCCTTTTCCCATGAGGACAAAGGGGAACCGTCTTGCAGTGTAGGTGGGAATGCAAACTGGTGCAGCCACTTTGGAAAACAGTATGGAGGTTCCTCAGAAAGTTAAAAATAGAACTACCTTATGATCCAGAACTTGCACTACTAGGTATTTACCCAAAGGATACAAAAATACAGATTCAAGGAAGTACATGCACTCTGACGTTTATAGCAGCATTATTAACAATAGCCAAACTATGGAGGGAGCCCAAATGTCCACTGACTGATGAATGGATAAAGAAGATGTGGTATATATATGCAATGGAATATCATTCATCCACAAAAAGAATGAAATCTTGCCATTTTCAATAATGTGGATGGAGCAAAAATGTATTACACTAAACAAAATAAGACAGTCACAGAAAGACAAACACCATATGATTTCACTCATATATGGAATTTAAGAAACAGATGATCACATGGGAAGGGAGAAAAACAGAGAAACCACAAGAGACTCTTGAATACAGAGAACAAACTGAGGGTTAATGGAGGGAAATGGGTGGGGGATTGGCTAGATGGAGGATGGGTATTAAGGAGGGCACTTGTGATGAGCACTGGGTGTTGTATGTAAGTGATGAATCAGTGAATTCTACTCCTGAAACCAATATTACACTGTATGTTTAACTAACTAAAATTAAAATAAAAATTTGAAAAGAGGGGTGCCTGGGTGGCTCAGTCGGTTGAGCATCCAACTTTTCATTTTGGCTCGGGTCATGATCCCAGGGTTATGGGATTAAATCCCACATGAGGCTCCATGCTGAGCATGGAGCCTGCTCAAGATTCTCTCTCTCCCCCTCTGCCCTTCACCCCCACTCACATGCTCTCTAAAATAAAAATAGGTTTTTTTGGCAAAAGAAAGAAAATACTCCTCTTCACAACTATGTATCTGTGTGACCAGATGTTTTCATACACTACAATCAAAACAACGAAGCTCAAGACATTAAAGATGAAAGCAGACATTAAAATCAAACTTTCCCCTATTAAGACAGATAATAAAGAGATCAGCAAAAATGTAAAATAATGTCACTATTCTAATTTCCAGAAAGTAGTTACTGTTCATAGAAATATGTTATTTATATCCACACAAATGGACTTACTGTTTTTTTAAACAAAATTTTCTTACATGCTGCAGTTTTAATTTCTAAGATAAATATCAGTAAACAAAAGCTCTCAAGTCCTTAACTGCTAAAAGCTCTAAAACCAAAATGCTGACAAGTACTCATTTAGAATGAGATACATGAAAAATACATTGAAAACAACAGATTCCTACCGCATTTCAATCATCATGTCTTCAAGTAACTCTGATGAATCCCTGCTATAGATTCGGATGTAGAATTGACTAGGAGAGATGATATACTCCACAAAGACCCCCACAAGGGTACTGGTATCTAATGGTGGCAGTCTGCATAATTTCTTGTCCCGTACAGCATCTGGTGGGATATCATGGTTTGCAATTGCCAGGCTGAGCTGTGACTTATCAACTTCCACTTGCTACAAGTTAAAAAAAGAAATAAAAGAAATCTTTGGGTGAAATTTCAAACTCTATGATGACATTTCCCTAAGTATATTTCACGAGTCATCTTTATCAGAATCACCTGGGAAATTATAAAAACAAAGCTTCTTAGGCTTATTCCAGACTTACTAATTCAGAATACCTAGAAGTGGGACCCATAATTATGTATTAAAAAAATTCCCTAGAGGGGCGCCTGGGTGGCTCAGTCGGTTAAGCAGCCGACTTCGGCTCAGGTCACGATCTCGTGGTCCGTGAGTTCGAGCCCCGCGTCGGGCTCTGTGCTGACAGCTCAAAGCCTGGAGCCTGTTTCAGATTCTATGTCTCCCTCTCTCTGACCCTCCCCCATTCATGCTCTGTCTCTCTCTGTCTCAAAAATAAATAAACGTTAAAAAAAAAATTAAAAAAAAAAAATTCCCTAGAGGGTACTGGGTGGCTCAGTCAGTTGAGTGTCTGACCCCAGATTTCGGCCCAGGTCATATCTCATGGTTCATGACATTGAGTCTCATATTGAGCATGGAGCCTGCCTGAGATTTCTCTCTCTCTCCCTCTGTCCCTCTCCCCAGCTAGTGCTATCTCAAAACTTAAAAACACAAAATTCCCTATCATCAAAACAGTATGGTATTGGCACAAAAACAGACACTCAGATCAATGGAACAGAACAGGGAACCCAAAAATGGATCCACAAACATATGGCCAACTAATCTTTGACAAAGGAGAAAGAATATCCAATGGAATAAAGACAGTCTCTTCAGCAAGTGGTGCTGGGAAAACTGGACAGCGATATGCAGAAGAATGAACCTGGACCACTTTCTTACACCATGCACGAAAATAAACTCAAAATGGATGAAAGACCAAAATGTAAGGCAGGAAGCCATCAAAATCCTTGAGGAGAAAGCAGGCAAAAACCTCTTTGTTCTTGGCCACAGCAACTTCTTACTCAACACGTCTCCAGAGGCAAGGGAAACAAAAGCAATAAATGAACAATTGGGACCTCATCAAAATAAAAAGCTTCTGCACAGCGAAGGAAACAATCAGCAAAACTAAAAGGCAACCTACAGAACAGGAGAAGATACTTGCAAACAACACATCAGATAAAGGGTTAGTATCCAAAATCTATAAAGAACTTATCAAACTCAACACCCAAGAAAACAAATAATCAAGTGAAGAAATGGGCAGAAGACCTGAATAGACACTTCCCCAAAGAAGACATCCAGATGGCCAACTGACACATGAAAAAATGCTCCACATCACTCATCATCAGGGAAATACAAATCAAAACCACAATGAGACCTTACACCAGTCAGAATGGCTAACATTAACAACTCAGGCAACAACAGATGTTGGAGAAGTTGTGGAGAAAGGATCTCTTCTGCACTGCTGGTGCGAATACAAACTGGTGCAGCCACTCTGGAAAACAGTTTGGAGGTTCTTCAAAAAATTAAAACTAGAACTATCCTACGACCCAGCAATTGCCCTACTAGGTATTTATCCAAGGATACAGGTATGCTGTTTCAAAGGGACACATGCACCCCAATGTTTGTAGCAGCACTATCAACAATAGCCAAATTATGGAAAGAGCCCAAATGTCCACCGATGAATGAATGGATAAAGAAGATGTGGTATACACACACACACACACACACACACACACACACACACACAGAGTACTACTCAGCAACCAAAAAGAATTAAATCTTGCCATTTACAATATGTGGATGGAACTAGAGGTTATTATGCTAAGTGAAATTAGTCAGAGAAAGACAAATACCATATGACTTTACTCATATGAGGACTTTAAGACACAGAACAGATGAACACAAGGGAAGGGAAGCAAAAATAATATAAAAACATGGAGGGGACAAACATAAGAGACTCTTAAATAAAGAGAACAGAGGGTTACTGGAGGGATTATGGGAGAGGGGATGGGCAAAATGGGTAAGGGGCATTAAAGAATCTACCCCTGAAATCATTGTTGCACTACATGCTAACTAACTTGGATGTAAATTTAAAAAATTAAATTATGGGGCGCCTGGGTGGCGCAGTCGGTTAAGCGTCCGACTTCAGCCAGGTCACCATCTCGCGGTCCGTGAGTTCGAGCCCCGCGTCAGGCTCTGGGCTGATGGCTCAGAGCCTGGAGCCTGTTTCCGATTCTGAGTCTCCCTCTCTCTCTGACCCTCTCCCGTTCATGCTCTGTCTCTCTCTGTCCCAAAAATAAATAAACGTTGAAAAAAAAAAAAAAAACTTTAAAAAATTAAATTAAAAAAAATTCCCTAGGTGATCCTTACCTACATTAATATATGAAAACTGCCTTATGAAATTAAGAGTCAAAAGTATGTTATACAACTGCCCCATTCAAAATTGAAAATATGGTACTTTAAATATTCAGGCTAAACGAAGACAGTCTTCCTACCCAACCCTACCAACAAAGGTAACTTTAAATTTCACACTAATCTTCCAATCAACAATAGTTTCTCAGGGCACCTGGGTGGCTCAGGAGGTTGAGTGTCCAAGTCTTCATTTCGGCTCCGGTCATGATCTCACAGCTGTGGGATGGAGGCCCACATTGGGCTCAGACCTGAGTGTGGAAGCTGCTTGGGATTCTCCCTCCCCTGCTCTCTCTGATCCTCCCCCATTCACATGCTCACCTGCACTTTCTCTCAAAAACTTAAAAAAAAAATTATTTTTATATTTTTTAATTTTATTTTTTAAAATTGACATCCAAATCAGTTAGCATATAGTGCAACAATGATTTCAGGAGTAGATTCCTTAGTGCCCCTTACCAATTAGCCCATCCCCCCCTCCCACAACCCCTCCAGTAACCCTCAGTTTGTTCTCCATACTTATGAGTCTCTTCTGCTTTGTCCCCCTCCCTGTTTTATATTGTTTCCCTTCCCTTATGTTCATCTGTTTTGTCTCTTAAAGTCCTCATATGAGTGAAGTCATAAGATTTTTGTCTTTCTCTGACTAATTTCACTTGGCATAACATCCTCCAGTTCCATCCACGTAGTTGCAAATGGCAAGATCTCATTGTTTTTGATTGCCGAGTAATACTCCATTGTGTGTGTGTGTGTGTGTGTGTGTGTGTGTGTGTGTGTGTGTGTATACACACACACACACACACACACACACACACCATGTCTTCTTTATCCACTCATCCATCGATGGACACTTGGGCTCTTTCCATGCTTTGGCTATTGTTGATAGTGCTGCTGTAAACATTGGGGTGCATGTGTCCCTTCGAAACAGCATATCTGTATCCCTTGGATAAATACCTAGTAGGGCAATTGCTGGGTCATAGGGTAGTTCTATTTTCAGTTTTTTGAGGACCCTTCATACTGTTTTCCAAGGTGGCTGCACCAGCTTGCATCCCCCCCCCAAAATTGTTTTAAATAGGGTTTCTCAAACATTTTCATTCTAAAATCTATTATTTTCCTTTAGACTTTTCTCTCACCCTCTATAAAATATGTAGCAGTCTCTTGAAACAAAATGTTTTCCTTCCATGAAAGAAGCCAGTTACAGACGATAGAAGAAGTGTAAGCAATTAATTCCTTAATAACAACAAAATAAATAACAGAAGATGAGAACACAAAAAAGGAAAATTGTGTGTGGAAACGTAATGAAAAATAAAAAATACACCCTATAATTGAGTACACGAGCAGGGGCAATTTGCAGCAATTATTGAGACATATAGCTAAAACAAAGCTCCTCAAATCTTCCCTCCTTTTCCAGCCCACATTTTCAAAAACGTGGACAGACCATTGGCTTTATCATCCTGAGAAAACTGGCAAATCTTCAAACCCATCTGAAAAGTTTAAAATGAGAGTTGAAAGTTAGTTATACAAAAGATCTAGAACAAGAATAAATGCCGTATAAGGTGATTTCAGACCAAAACTCTGCTCTCTTCTAAAAAATCATGCATCTTGAGACAAGATTTTCCTGAATAGAATTTTGATGTAAGGAAATACTCATTTAGGGGTGCCTGTGTGGCTCAGTCACTTAAGTGTCTAACTTCAGCTCAGGTCATGATCTCATGGTTAGTGAGTTTGAGCCCATTAGGCTCTTTGCTGTCAGCACAGAGCCCACTTCAGATCCTCTGTCCTCTCTTTCTGCCCCTCCCCCACTTTCTCTCTTTCTCAAAAATAAATAAAACATTAAAAAAAGAAATATTCATTTAGTTACTTTCCATAATGCTGATCTCCAGTGTACAAAGTCTTTACACCTACTCACCAGCTGTAAAGGCTTTACCACCAGATTAGGCTTTTTGCAAATCTTCTTTTCTGGCTCTTTAGGGTTTTTAGGAAGACAATCCCAGGCAGTCTCCTTGATAGCAGCAGTAGACAGTGAATTTCTAGGGGGACTGGAGACACAAGCTTTGACTTCTATTTTCTTATCTGATTGAACTAAACATGAATTTTTGACTGATGAAATGGGTTCATCTGAAAAAATCAACAGAGTAGCCTGTGGATAGCCATTATAGTAATTTGTCTAACTGTTACAAAGCACATTCTATGGCCCAGGCACTGGGCAAATAATGACAAATGAGAGATACGAACCTAACTTTATAGACCTTTCAATATGGAGAAACGAAATGAAGTTCTAGATGGGAACAAATCTTAAATTACTTACATTGGCAGGGAAAGGGCAAGTTTCTTGAACTTTGGTTAAAGGTTTTGTTTTTCAGTATCCTCATTTCAATTTACTTCCTGCTCGCAGTGAATATGCATAGTTACTTAATGTATTAATGTGACTACTGAATATCCCATAATATAATGCCTTAATTTTTAGGGGATTACCAAATCAATCACATATTGTGTTCAACTTTACATGTGTATGATGATTTTAAGAGACTGACACCTTAAAACAGACCCAGATAGACCTAAAACCATAGTGGCTCCTACAGAAAAACTAGTAAGTGCACAAAGATGGAGGTACAAGAATGTTTATCACTGTATCTTTTATAATGACAAAAAATAAATACACTCTATATGTCTGTCAACAGGAGACTAAATCAATTATAATACAGTCACATAAAAGAATTATATGTAGTTAAAAAGGATGAAATAAACTTACATATGCTGATATGGAAAAACATCCATAACATACGAAGTATAAAAAGAACTTCTATATATACAGAACACTATCTTATGCAAGAAAATTCTACATGTAATAAATAACTATGGTATTATACAAGAGGTCCAGAAAAAGACCTATTAAAATAATTACTAGTTACCAATCTACCTTACTGGAATTTTTAAACAAATATTGCTTTTATAGGGGCGCCTGGGTGGCGCAGTCGGTTAAGCGTCCGACTTCAGCCAGGTCACGATCTCGCGGTCCGTGAGTTCGAGCCCCGCATCGGGCTCTGGGCTGATGGCTCGGAGCCTGGAGCCTGTTTCCGATTCTGTGTCTCCCTCTCTCTCTGCCCCTCCCCCGTTCATGCTCTGTCTCTCTCTGTCCCAAAAATAAATAAACGTTGAAAAAAAAAAAAAAAAAAAAACAAATATTGCTTTTATAATTTTTTTAAAAATCTACGTATGCTTACATATTCATTGAAAAAAATCTCAAAGACCAATAAAAATTCTAACAGATTTTTTCAGGCAAGTAAAATGATGGGAAATATTCACTTTCAACTTATTAAAATAACATGAGTTATTTACACATTATTTATAACTCATGTTATTTTAATAAGAAAAATCAACAAAGTGGGTATGTTTATATCAAAGATACATTGATATTCTGGAAAAAAGTTGCGATCCATCAAAACCACTTTTAGAAGCTTATAAAAATACAAGGACAGTTGACCCTGAACACTGCAGCATGTAGGGGCATCAACCCCCAATGCAGTCAAAAATCGCATATAACTTTTGATTCCCCCAAAATTTAACTACTAGAGCCTACTGCTGACCAGAAGCCTTACTGATAATATAAATAGTTGATTAACATATATTTTATGTATGTATTATATACTATATTCTTTTTTCCCTCCATTACAGTTTATTTTTTTAATATGAAATTTATTTTCAAATTGGTTTCCATACAACACCCAGTGCTCATCCCAACAGGTGCCCTCCTCAATGCCCATTCTTAGAATAAAGTAAGCCAGAGAAAAGAAAATGTTAAGAAAATCATAAGGAAGAGAAATTACATTTACAATATTATACTGATTTTACCATAAAAAATCCACGTATAAGTGGACCTATGCAACTCAAACCCATGTTATTTAAGAGTCAACTGTACCTTACACTACTATAATTTGGCAACATGTTACCACTGAGGGAACAAAATAAAGAATACACGGAACCTCCCTGTATTAGTTTTTAACGGTATATAAGCCTACAATACTCTCAATAAAAATTTCAAAAGAAAAACCCAAAAAAAAACAAAAATCAAGTGCCTTAAATGCAGTGTGGTATCCTGAAGTAGATCCAGAAACAGAAAAAGAACAATTATGAGAAAGCTGGTAAAACCTAAATAAAATCTACAGTTTAGCTAATAATAATATATCAGAATTAATTTCTTAGTTTTCATAAATGTATCATAGTAATTAATGTAAGATGTTAATATTAGATGGATGAAAGGCACAAGAGAATCTATAATACCTTTGCAACTTTTCTGTAAACCTAAGATAATTTTTAGTTTTAGGTTTGAAAAAGTTTGTTTAAAAAACAAATATATGTGCTAGGTTCCAATGCACACCCATTTATCAAAAATGTCCTTGTATTTCTTAAAAGCTTTCTGATACACAGCCAGAGTTAACAACCGCTGATCTAGCACTTCCCCATCAGATCACTGTTTCAGAAAACTGGTTTCTTCAAAGTTATAGAAAAATCTGGATAATGAAGAAAGTATATTTTAAAAAGTCAGATAGATGGTCTTTATTAATAATACCGATTAGCCTTATTACAATAAGTATCACCAGAAAGGTCATCATATACAAAATGTTTTCAAGGCTAATGTGTAATCTGTCTGGTTCATATGCTTACAATAAAGAATATTACATAATCATGCTTTATTTTCCTTGTCCTTACAAAGACAATTAAAAAACAGGTTAGCATCTCCCAGCATACTCCAGGCCCATACCCACTTCAGCTACAGACAACTCACCGGGGCACCCACTATGCAGAGCACTCTGGGAACTCCCAACCCACACTCATTTCAGCTCCAACTGTCCCTCCAGAATACCCCCTGTATGAAGAGCACCAGGATCCCCTGGTGTGTACCTGCTTCAGCTCCAGCCATACCACCAGGGTAGTCCCAGCACAAAGTGCCATGGGACACCCAGCCTGTACCTGCTAAAGATTAAGCCAGCCAGCCAAAGCTGCCACACGCACACAGTCTACATAGAGGATGTTCCGCATAAGGCAATTCCTTCAAGTCTAGGAGAAGTAGTTGCTCCACCTAATTCATAGGAAAACACAGAGCATCAAATAAAATGAGACAGAATAACATACTTCAAATCAAAGAACAAGACAAAACCTCAAAAAAGAACTCAACAAAATGGAGATAAGCAAACTATCTTAGAAATTCAAGATAATGATCATAAAGATGCTCACCTGACTTCAGAGAAGAGTGCATAAGCTCAGTGAAACCTCAACAAACAGATAATATAAAAAAGAGCCAATCAGAGCTGAAGAATACAGTAAATGAAATGCAAAATACTCTAGAGGGAATCAACAGCATATCAGAGGATGCAGAAGAATGGATCAGTGATATGGAAAACAGTAATAGAAAGCACCCACACTAAACAGAAAAATGTTTTTTCAAATGAGGATAAGTTTAAGAGAACTCAGATAAGTTTAAGAGATCTCTTGGACAATATCCAGCATTCTAACATTCATATTATAGGGGTCCCAAAGAGAGAGACAGAGAGACAGAGAGAGAGAGACAGAGAGAGACAGCACACACACAGGCGCACAGAAAAATAACTTGAAAAAATAATAGCTGAAAACTTCCTTGACCTGGAGAAGAAAACAGACATCCAAGTCCAGGAATCACAGAGAACCCCAAACAAGGACGCAAAGAGGTCCACATTAGTTAAAATGTCAAAAATTAAAGATAAAATCTAAAAAGTAGCAAAAGAAAAGCAACAAGTCATGTACAAGGGAAACCCCATACGAGTATCAGCTCTGATGGGAATGGCATGGTATATTCAAACTGATGAAAGGGAAAAAAAAAACAGTAACAAAGAATATTCTGCCCAGCAAGGTTATCATTCAGAATTTAATAAGAACTAGTTTCCCAGCAAACAAAAGTTCATCATCACCAAAACAGACTTAGAAGCAATGTTCAAGAGACTTCTTTAAGTGGAAAGGAAAAGACCATAATTAGAAGAAAATTATAAAAAGAAAAAAGTTCACAAGTAAAAGCAAACAGAGAGTAGTAAATCAATCTCTTATAAAACTAGTATGAAGGTTAAAAGACAGAAGTAGTAAAATCGATGTTATCTAAAAAATTAGTTAAGGGCCTCATGAAATAAAAAGATACGAAATATGATATACACAAAACAAAAATGTCTATTTTTAGAATGTGTTCAAACTTACCATCAACTAAAAATATAAAATAGACTGCTACATACACAGGATGTTATATATGAGCCTCATGGTAATCACTAAACAAAAACCTCTACCAGATACACAAAAAATAAGGAGAAAGGAATCCAAGCATAACACTGAAGGAGGTCATCACAAGGAGAGATAGAGAAGAAAAACAGAAAACTATAAAAACAACCAGAAAACAAAAACAAAATGGCAGTAAGTACATACTTAACCAATAATTACTTTAAATGCACTAACTGCTCCAAAAGACAAGGGTGACTGAATGGATTAAAAAAAAAAAAAAAAAAAAAGACATCTATAGCTGCCCATAAGAGACTCACTCCAAGCCTAAAGACATGCAGACTGAAAGTGAAGACCTGGAAAAACTTATACCATGCAAATGGAAGCAAAAAAAAAAAAAAAAAATTTTAAAGCCAGTGTAGCAATACATCAGATAAAATGGACTTTAAAATAAAGACTGTAATGAACAAATAAGGGCAGTGTATAATGTTAAAAAGATCAATCCAACAAGAAAACAGAGCCACTGTAAGTATCTACACACCCAACACAGGAGCACCTAAATAAGCAACTATGAAAAGACACAAAGGGAGAAACTGATATTAACACAGTAATAGTAGGGGACTTTATCAGCTCACTTACATCAATGATCAGATCATTCAAACACAAAATCAATAAGGAAGCAATGGCTTTGAACAACACATTAAACCAGATAGACTTAATATATACAGAACATTCCATCCAAAAACAGAATATACATTCTTTTCAAGTTTTTTCCTTCTCTATATCACGTTAAGCCACACAACAAGACTCAATAAATTTAAGAAAACTGAAATCATATAAAGCATCTTTTCCAAACACAACAGTATGAAACTGGAAATCAACTACAAGCAAGACTGCAAAAAACACCAAAACATGGAGGCCAAACAACATGCTATTAACCAAAAAAATCAATGAAGTAATTAAATAGGAAATAAAAAAAAACAAAGACAAATGAAAATGAAAATATAATGGGGCGCCTGAGTGGCTCAGTCAGTTGGGCGTCCGACTTCAGCTCAGGTCAGGATCTCGCGGTCCGTGAGTTCGAGCCCCACGTCGGGTTCTGTGCTGACAGCTCAGAGCCTGGAGCCTGTTTCAGATTCTGTGTCTCCCTCTCTCTCTGACCTTTCCCCATTCATGCTCTGTCTCTCTGTCTCAAAAATGAATAAACGTTAAAAAAAAATTTTTTTTTTTTTTAAAGAAAATGAAAATATAATGGTCCAAAATCTTTGGGATGTAGCAAAAGCAGCTTTAAGAGGGAAGTTTATAGGGATACGGCCCTATCTCAAGAAACAAGAAAAATTTCAAGTAAACAATTATTCTTACATCTTAAGGAACTAGGAAAAGAATAAACAACGCCCAAAGTTAGTAAGAGGAAGGAAATAATGAAGATGAGAACAGAAATAAATGAAATGGAGACTAAAAAGTAACAGAGTAGATGAATAATGAAAGCAAGGGGGGCCTGGGTGGCTCAGTCGGTTAAGTCTCTGACTTTGGCTCAGGTCATGATCTCACGGTTTGTGAGTTCAAGCCCCGCGTCGGGCTCTGTGCTGACAGCTCAGAGCCTGGAGCGTGTTTCAGATTCTGTGTCTCCCTCTCTCTCTGACCCTCCCCGTTCATGCTCTGTCTCTGTCTCAAAAATAAATAAACATTAAAAAAAATAATAATGAAACCAAGAGCTGGTTCTTTGAAAAGAGAAACAAAATTGATAAATCTTTAGCCAGATTCACCAAGGGAAAAAAAAGAGGTCTCAAACAAATAACATCAGAATGAAACACAAAACAACCAACATCACAGAAATACAAAGGATTATAAGAGAACACTACAAAAAAATTATATACCAACAAATTGGACAACCAATGGACCATTAGAAGAAATGGACGAATTAACTAAATATATCAACAGACCAATTATTAGTAACAGAATTGAATAGGTAATCAAAAAACTCCCAACAAATGAAAATCCAGGACTGGATGGCTTCACAGGTGAAGTCTATCAAACATTTAAATAATTAACAGCCACTCTTTCGAACCGTGCCAAAAATAAAAGACGAAGGAGAGCTTCCATATTCATTCAATGAGCAAGCATTGCTCTGAAACCAAAACCAAAGACATTACAAAGAAGACAGAAAGACAGAAAGAAAGTGTGGGGGGGGGGGGGGAGAGTGAGAAAACTACAGGTTAATATCCCTGATGAACATACAATGCAAAAATCCTCAACAAAATATTAGCAAACCAAATTCAACAATATATTAAAAGGATCATTCACCACAATCAAGTGGTGGGATTTACTCCAGGAACGGAAGAGTGTTTCAATATCCACAAATCAATCAACTTTATATATCACATTAACAAAATGAAGAGATAAAAACCATATGGTCATCTCAACAGATGCAGAAAAAGCATTTGACAAAATCTGACATCTGTTCATGATAAATTCTCAACAAAGTGTATATAGAGGGACATAATTCAATATAATAAAGGCCATATATGACAAACCCACAGCTAACATCAAAATCAATGGTGAAAAACTGAAAGATTTCCTCTCAGGAACAAAAGAAGAATGTCTACTCTTGTCATTTTTATTTAACATAGTACTGGAAGTCCCAGCTACAGCAATCAGAAAAGAAAAAGGCATCCAAATTGATTATGAAGAAATATAACTGTCTCTACTCACAGATGACATGATACTATATATACGACACCTTTAAAACTCCACCAAAAATCTATTAGAAAAAATGAATTCAGTAAAGTTGCAGGATACAAAATTAATATACAGAAATCTGTTGCATTTCTATACCATAATGAAGTAAGCTGAAACAAATTAAGAAAATGGTCCCATTTACAACTACACCAAAAAGAACAGAATACCTTGGAATAAATTTAACCAAGTGAAAGTTCTGTACTGTGAAAACTATAAAACACTGATGAAAGAAAATGAAGATGACACAAATGAAAAGATATACCATCCTCATGAATTAGAAGAACCAATATTGTTAAAACATCCATACTACCCAAAGCAATCTACAAATTCAATCCAATTCTCATCAAAATACCAATAGGACTTTTCACAGAACTAAACAAACAATTCTAAAATTTATGCAGGACTACAAAAGACTCTAAATAGCCAAAGCAATCTTGAAAAAGAACAAACCCAGAGGTATCACAATCCCAGATTTCAAGACATACCACAAAGCTATGGTAATCAAGAGTATGGTACTGGCACAAAAACAGACACACAGAGCAATAGAAGAGAGAGCCTAGAAATAAACCCATGCTTACATGGTCAATTAATCTATGACATAGGAGGTAACAATATACAATGGGGAAAAGACAGTCTCTTCGTGCAAAAGAATGAAAATGGACCACTTATACCAAACACAAAAATAAACTCAAGACAGATTAAACACCTAAATATGAGACCTGAAGCCATAAAGCTCCTCAAAGAAAACATATGCAGTAATCTCTTGGACATCAGCCTTAGCAATGTATTTATGAATATGTTTTCTCAGACAAGGGAAACAAAAGCACAAATAAAATACTGGGACTACATCAAACTAAAAACCTTTTGCACAACAAAGGAAACCATCAGCAAAACGATAAGGCAATCTCCAGGATGGGAGAATACATTTGCAAATGATATATCCAATAAGGGATTCATACCCAAAATACATAGAGAACTTCTACAATCCAATACCAAGAAAACACAGAATCCAAAAAAAATGGGCAGAAGATCTTAATAGACATTTTTCCAAAGGCAACATACAGGTAGCCAACAGACACATAAAAAGATGTTGACCGTCAGTAATCATCAGAGAAATGCAAAACCAAAACCACAGTAAGAAATCACCTTATGCCTTTCAGAATGGCTAATATCAAGACAAGAAATAGACAAGTGTTGGCAAGGATGTGGAGAAGAGAGAACCCTTGTGCACTGTTGGTGGGAATGTAAATTGGTGCAACCACTGTGAAAAACACTGTAAAGTTACCTTAAAAAAATGAAAAATAAAAATAACATATGATCCAGTATTCCACTACTGGGTTATTTGCCCCCCCCCCCAAAAAAATGAAAACACTAATTAAAAAAGATATATGCGGGGCACCTGGGTGGCTCAGTCAGTTGAGCCTCCGACTTCGGCTCAAGTCATGATCTCACGGTTTGTGAGTTCGAGCCCCATATCAGGCTCTGTGCTGACAGCTCAGAGCCTGAAGCCTGCTTTGGATTCTGTGCCTCCCTCTCTCTCTGCCCCTCCCCCCGTTCATGCTCTGTCTCTGTCTCTCCAAGATGCATAAATGTTAAAAAAAAATTTTTTTTAAAAGACATATGCAACCCTATCTTTACTGCAGTATTATTTACAGTTGCCAAGTTATGTAAGCAACCTAAGTGTCCATCGATAGATGAATGGATAAAGATGTAGTATATATACAATGGAATATTACTCAGCTATAAAAAGAACGAAATCTTGCCATTTGTGACAACAGGGATGAACCTAGAGGATATTAGGCTAAGTAAAACAAGTCAGAGAAAGACAAATACTGCATGATTTCATTTATATGTGGAATCTAAACACCAAAACAAACAAAAATGGAAACAGAATCATAAATACAGAGAACTGGTAGTTGCCAGAGGGGAGGATAACAGGGGAGGAGCAAAACGGGTGATGGGTATTAAGAGGTACAAACCTCCAGTTATAAAATAAATAAGTCACAGAAATGAAATATACAGCATAGGGAATATAGCCAATAATATTGTGATAATATTGTATAGTGACAGATGGTAACTACACTCATCATGGTGAGCACAGCAAAACGTATGAAATTGTCAAAACACTATGTTGTACCCCTGAAACTAATATAAATGGATGTTAACTATACTTCAATTTAAAAAGAAAAAATCAGGTTTGCATCATATTGTGATTCAACTCACCAGGTGGGAGTGGCTTCATATCAGCATCAAACACCAGTAAGTCTTGTTCTCCTTCCCTGAACTCAACACGCAGAATGTCACTAAGAGCTCCAACGAGTTCTGTCACATTTAAGAAGCCCAATTTTTTTGGTGAAAGTTGCTCTTTAAAGATTATCTGTCACAAAAGAAACAAAAATCACATAAAACATTAGATAAATGGAATACAATATATACAGATACATACACAAATTAAAACAATGTCTTAATTTTGGTTTAGTCAGGGGCACCTGGGTGGCTCAGTCAGTTGAGCATCCGACTTCGGCTCAGGTCATGATCTCACAGTCTGTGAGTTCGAGCCCCGCATCGGGGTCTGTGCTGGTGGCTCAGAGCCTGGAGCCTGCTTCGGATTCTGTGTCTCCCTCTCTCTCTGCCCCTCCCCTGCTCATGCTCTGTCTCTGTCTCAAAAATAAATAAAAACATTAAGAAAAAAAAATTTTTTTTTTAATTTTGGTTTAGTCAAACTAAATTTGTAAGGGTCAGCAATCTCAGGTATTAAAGGCTTGTTTCCATATAGGTATAATCCAAACCTAGAGACCTACAACATAAAGCTTCCAGGCCAGTTTCAACTTCCTTTTAAAGTATATGGTGGGGCACCTGGGTGGCTCTGTCAATTAAGCCTCTAAATCCTGATTACGGCTCAGGTCATGATCTAACAGTTTCATGAGTTTGAGCCCCATGTTGGGCTCTGCACTGACAGTGTGAAGCTTGCTTGGGATTCTCTCTCTCCCTCTTCCCTTCCTCTGCTTGCTGTCTCTCTCAAAATAAATAAATAAACTTTATAAATAAATACAGTATGTGGTACAATGAAGTGAAAATCAGGGTACTTTTTACCTCCTGTTCTTAACAGTGTCTAATTATAAAGCAAAAGAATAAAGGGGGGGTACACAAAATACAAAAGTCATAATAAAACTTGATATTTCTCAGTTTTGAAAGTATTCTCTACCATTTTCAACATGCAATAAAGTAATATGATTTTAAAATATTTCCTTAAAATTCTAGGATTTCACCCTAGAAGCTGAGATGAATAAGCAGGTATCAGTGTATCACACACAATATTGTTTCTCTTGCCTTAGGAAAAAATTATACCAAATAAAAAAATGTATATACAGGGTATATACTAAATATGTTTGGTTTAAACTGCACAGTAAATTGGAAGTTTGCCCTTTTTAGTAAGATCTTCTATTAAATTGTTCAAATTCTTGGAGCATCTGGGTGGCTCAGTCAATTGAGCAACTGACTCTTGATTTCAGCTCAGATAATGATCTCATGGTTCATGAGTTTGAGCACCACACAGGGTTCTGCACACCCTCCCTCTGCCTCTCCCTCTCTCTCCCCTATTCTCAGGCTCCCTCTAAAGAGAAAAAAATGTTCAAATTGTCAAACTTTTGTCTCCCTAACCAAGGTAAAGCAGTTGAGCTATTCATAGTTCTTTTTCTGTTCCTCCAACTTCGGGTAGGAAATAAACTTTCTCTGACTTAATAACCTTAGGGAAAAATCAATAGAAACACAGAAAACAAACCCTCTAAAAGAATGGACCTCCAATAGAAGATGGGACAGCTGTATACCTTCTTGTTGATGGATGCTGAGACCCAACTCTACTCTTTTATGACTTCTCCCAAAACACTTGAAAAATGAGGGCCCAGCATCAGCCAAGTCATGGTTTTAAACGGTCATTAATATCACCTCTATAACCAATCGTGAAAATACCAAGAGAGAAAGGCTTGGTAGAAGACAGGGGACATGTAATGGTAAATGACACTGTATCTCTACTTTTTTTAAAGTTTATTTATTTTGAGGGAGAGTATGTGCACAGGGGAGGGGCAGAGAGAGAATCCCAAGCAGGCTCTGCATTGTCAGCACAGAGCCTGACAGAGGGCTTGAACTCACAAACCATGACATTATGACCTGAGCCAAAATCAAAAGTCCAACACTTGACTGACTAAGCCACCCACACAACCTTTATGTCTCTACTTCTTTGCACATTACATATTATGACTTCTTTACCTTTTATGTTCATTAGTCTCTTTAATGGTTTCTTTACCTTGTCTTTAAGTACCTAGTACTATGAACATGCAAGTCAGTCAAATACAAGACTAGGATGGAAAGGATTTTATTACTTTTTTAATACATGATATTTAGAAGGTTCAAAAAAACATACAGCAAAAACTAAGTCTCTGGCCCACTCCCAACCCTCAGTGGTCCAGGAGATCACTTCCCTGGAGGTAACCATTATTACCAGTTTCTTGCACAAACCAAAATCACCAGTTTCTTAGGCAACTTTCTAGAAATCGTCAAAACATGAATACACATCATGCTTCAACATATATTTATTGTGCCCATTTTTGCTTTCAGTTAATACAGAGAGAATTCCATATCAGTACATGAAAAATTGAGTTTTGCTTTGTGATTCTGAAAACCAGTTTTAGTAAGTTGGTTTTGTCCACTGATTGGTATGTCAGATATATTTTTTCCGAATTTCTTTGTTATGCCTCCAGGTTGATACAGACTCCCAACCATAAGCAAGGAAGAAGATGTATTTCTACTCCCACTTTCCTTGATTTCTCTCTTCCATCTCCAATTTTAGCTATATTATTTCTTCCATAGAGTTTATATTTATGCCTTCAAATATATGATTATTTCCTATTAACCTGATTTCATTTCCTCACTGTGTGGATTTTGCAGATGACATACTCATGGTGCAAACACTATTTTCTGCAAACTGACAGCTAGATCCAAAGGCTTGGTCAGACTCCTGCTCCATGACTGTAAGTGATGCTGTATTTATGAAGAGGCATGTAACGTCTAGCTGTCTCTTTTTTGATGGTGTTAGTAGCCATTCCTGGTCAATGCCTAGATCCACTATTTTACTAAGAGAAATTGTAGAGTGAAATTGTATCAATTCTTTTTTATTATTTAGTTGGAACATTTTATAGAGATATGCTCCACTCATCTGCTGCTTGGTTACCCAGTCATACCAGATTATTTGGAAAACAGGGATAAGTGATTGGCTCCTTCTTTTAATCTTTTTTCAAGAAAATAAATTGGTACTCTATCATCCTCCAAGATAAACAATTAGTTTTTAATATCAGAGCAACTCAAAGAGTTAAACATACTTGGTGGGTTTCAAAAACACTGCAAGTATTATCATTATTGAAACCTCAACTAACTCAAGTGGATTCCTAAGCCATCCTGATGTGAACCTAGTCATTAATAAGGTTCCTTGCTAGTCTGGAATGACAAGACATTCCAGATTCTGCATATGCAACTAGACTATGTACACAATAAAAATTATCCCATAATTAATTCCATATATTCCATAATTATTCAATGCTCTATACAATACACAACAGTCTCAAAATTGAATAACAGTACTAACATCAATACCATTAATAAAAGCAATCAAACTTTTTTGCCTGTGCTGACCCCTTCTCTTTCTACCATTTTGTGTAACTGTTCTTTATCTACATTGTCAGAGTATATAGCCATTATATATTCTCTCATTTCTAACTCTCATTTGGTCTTAGTTTTAGAAGTAACACAGATTAATTCTTCTGTTGGTATCACTCAACATTTCTGGTTATCTGAAGTTCATTGTCCAGTAGACTCCTTGAGAAGGGCTCATCAGAACAACAGTTCTTAAATTCTTACATGGTGATAATAGCTTCGTTGGCTTTCTATAGTTCAAAGTCAATTTTGCTAGTTATAAAATCCTTGACCTACATTTTGTTTCCTTGAGTATAGGAAATATGTTACTCTCTTTTCTTCTAGTATAAAACACTAGTGTGAAAATATCTATAACCTAATTCTGTCTCCCTTATAAGTCACTTGCTCTTTTTGTTTTAGATGCCCAAAGGACTGTTCTTTAAGTCCAGTAATTTTGGTGTGGGTCATTCTGGTCAACATTCTCACATATGTCATATGTTCTTTCAATATATAGGTTCACATTTTCCATTTCAGTAAAGTTCACTCAAATTACAGTTTTCAGTATTTGTTGTGTTCCATTCTTTGGTTTTATTACTTCTATATTGGCTCTTCTTGGCATGTTTTCAAAATCTGTTACTTTCTCTTAAATCTTTTTCTTTGTTCATTTTTTTCCAGCATTTTCTTATGAAAAATTTCGAACACAACAAAAGGTGGAAGAGTTAGACAGTGAACATCTACCACCATAATTATTAGTATTCCACTAAATTTGCTTTATCATCTATCAATCCATCCACCTACCAATCCATCTTATCTTTTTATACATTTCAAAGGAACCTGCCCTTCACCCCAAAATAAGTTAGCATGTACATAATTAGCTGAGTTCAAGATCTGTTCATTTTTTTAAGGTAAAAATTTACATACAGTGAAATGTTTAAAACTTAAGCTTACAATTAAATTAGCTTTGAAAAAGTGAAAGTATTCAAGATCTAGAACATTTCCAACAGTCCAGTAAGTTCTCCCTTTCCCAGAGACAAACAACTCTTTTTCACCACAGATTAACTTTGGCTATTTTGCACTTCAAATGGAACACATCCAATAATACTCCATTGTGTGAGATTTCGCTCCACAGCGTTTCTCAGATTCATCCATGTTGGTTCATGTGTCAGTAGCTTATCTCTTTTTAAAAAAATTTTAACGTTTATTTTTGAGAGACAGAGTGCAAGTGGGGGAGGGGCAGAGAGAGAAGGAGACACAGAATCCAAAGGAGTAGCTTATCTCTTAATGTTGAATAAGTATTTCATTGTAGTAGAATGTATCATAATATCTTTATTCATTTTCCCATTGATGAATAATAGCATTTTCAGTTTGGGCTATTAAGCAAGTATAAAGCTGCTATATTATATAGAAGTCTTTGGCGGGGGGGGGGCACAGGCTTTGATTTTTCTTGGGTAAATATCTAAGAGTATAATTCTGGGTCAAAGGGTACATATATAATTATTTTATAAGAAACAGGACATTTTCCAAAGTAATTGCACCATTTTATATTCGTACCAAAAATACAAGTTTACCATCATTTGTGCTTTATGCTATTAATCACTCACATATCTACATCTGTAAAGCGTTCAAATCTTGATGCAATTTAATGGAGTTGTCTGCCTTTCTGTAATGGAGCTACAGAAGGCTCTTTATGTATTCTAGATTTAAGTCTTTTAGATGATGGTTTTAAGTATTTCTTCCGAGTCTGTAGTCTGTGCCTCTCCCAGAGAGAGTTTTAATAAAGACTCATTGTCAATTTTCCTTTAAACAATTATTGCTACATCCTAAGAAAGAAACTCTTATCCAAACCCAGATTGTGAATATGTGTTTTCTTCTAGATGTTTAAATTTTCATTTGGGTCTATGATGCATCTCAAATTAACTTTTGTACACAGTATGAAGTTGGGGCTGAGGTTCATTTTTTTCCTTTATGGATATTCAGATGTTCCAGAATCATTTGCTGAACAGATTTTCCTTTCCCCACTTAATTCCTTTGACACCTCTGTCAAAAATCATTTGAGTGCATCTGAGTAGATCTCTTCAAGTATACTCATATATGACTAATCCGTGGGTTTTTCAAGATTTACACATAGCCTTCAGGAATTATAATGGCAAATGTAATGAATCTAGCAATTAATAACAATACTGAGACTTCTCAGCCATAAATGTGTTACAGCTCTCTATTTAAATTCTTCTCTGTAGTAGAGGCTAAAGTCTGGGATTGTGATGCTTCCCGCTTTGGTTTTCTTTTTCAATATTACTTTGGCTATTCAGGGTCTTTTGTGGTTCCATACAAATTTTATGATTGTTTGTTCAAGCTTTGAG
Organism: Puma concolor; assembly: GCF_028749965.1. Classification (NCBI taxonomy): domain Eukaryota; kingdom Metazoa; phylum Chordata; class Mammalia; order Carnivora; family Felidae; genus Puma; species Puma concolor. The sequence goes on from NC_141683.1 coordinate 49,011,573, forward strand.
AAGAATGCTGGTGCAATTTTGATTGGGATTGCATTGAATGTGTAAATTGCTTTGGGTAGTATTGACATTTTAACAGTATATTCTTCCAATCCATGAGCATGGAATGTTTTTCCCTTTCTTTGTGTCTTCTTCAATTTCCTTCATAAGTTTTCTATAGTTTTCAGCATACAGATCTTTTACATCTTTGGTTAGGTAACCGATGGAATGGGAGAAGATATTTACAAATGATGTATCAGATAAAGCGTTAGTACCCAAAATCTATAAAGAACTTACCAAACTCAAGACCTGAAAAACAAATAATCCAGTGAAGAAATGGGCAGAAGACATAAACAGACACTTTTCCAAACAAGGCATCCAGATGGCAAACAGACACATGAAAAGATGCTCAAGTCAACATCACTCATCACCGGGGAATACAAATCAAAGCCACACTGAGATACCACCTCACACCAGTCTGAGTGGCTAAAATTAACTCAGGAAACAACAGATGTTGGTGAGGATGTGGAGAAACTGGAACCCTCTCACACTGCTGGTGGGAATGCAAACTGGTGCAGCCACTCTGGAAAACAGTACAGGGGTTCCTCAAAAAATTAAAAATAGAACTATCCTATGACCCAGCAATTGTACTACCATGAATTTATCCACAGGATACAGGAGTGCTGATTCATAGGGGCACATATACAATGTTTACAGCAGCGCTTTCAACAACAGCCAAATTAAGGAAGGAGTCTAAATGTCAATCAACTAATGAATGGATATAAAAGATGTGGGTTATATATACAATGGAATACTACTTGGCAATAAGAAAGAATGAAATCATGCCATTTGCAACAACGTGGATGGAACTGGAAGGTATTATGCTAAGTGAAATAAGTCAGTCAGAGAAAGACAGATATCGTATGTTTTCACTCCTATGTGGAACTCAAGAAACTTAACAGAAGACCATGGGGGGAGGTAAGGGGGAAAAATAGTTACAAACAGAGAGGGAAGGAGGCAAACCATAAGAGACTCTTAAATACAGAGAACTGAGGGTTGATGGCGGGGGGGGGGCGGGGGAGAGGGGGAAAATGGGTGGTGGACACTAAGGAGGACGCTTGTTGGGATGAGCACTGGGTATTGTATGTAAGCAATGAACCAGGGGAATCTACCCCCAAAACCAAGAGCCAACTGTACAAACTGTATGTTAGCCAACTTGACAATACATTATATTTAAAAACTAAATTTAAAAAAATAAATTCTTCTTGCATTTCTCTCAGCAATGTTTAGCAGTTTTCAGTGTAAATGTTTTATGTTTCTTAATCTTCAAGTAATTTGACACTATTGTAAATAGGAATTTCTAAATTTCATTTTCCAATTGTTTTCTGCTTTATCGGGAAATGTAACAGATTTTTTAAATATTAAACCATGAACCTTTGGTCTCAGCAAATTCACTTATTATAGTAGCTTTTTCTTGGATTCCTTAATATATTCTACAGACAATCATGTTTTCTGCAAATAAAGACAATTTTATTTTTCCTCTTCAGGTTCAATTTGCCTTTTGTAGAACTTGCCCATTTCATCTAAGTTGTCAAATGACTGGCACAGTTTATAAATTCCCTTACTGTCATTTTAGTACCTGTAGAATACTAAATTATCTATAATGGCAAAATCTTCTTCCTTCATAATACTGCAATCTGTGTCCTCTCTTTTTATTCCTAAGTATTCAGTGGTTCATCAGTTTTGGTGAATCAACATTTGGCTTTGTTAACTTTCTCTTAATTGGTAATTTATTGATTTCTATCCTTAGCTTCCTCCTACTTGTTGAGTTTACTTTGCTCCTCTTTCTCTAGCCTTCTTAAGGTAAACCCCTAGATCAGTGATGGTTTTATACCTTTCTCCTTTTCTAATCTGGGCATTTCAGAGCTATAAATTCCCATATGACGACTGCTTTGGCTGCATCTCACAGATGATATGTTCCATTTTCATTACCGTGCAGCTGGAAATATTTTCTAATTTCCCTGTAATTTCTTCTCTAATAATTATTTAGAAGAACGCTACTTAATTTCCAAATTATCTGAAGGGTTAATTCTTAATTAATTTATTGATTTGTAATTTAATTCCTTCTTAATAAGAGAACATACTCTATGATTTCAGTATTTTGAAACTTTTTAAGACTTCATTCTATAGCTAACTCTATTCTATGTTCTATCTTAGCAAATGTCCCATGTATACTTGGATAGAATGTGTATTCTGCAACTGCGGAGTCTAGTGTTCTATAAAATAGATCAAAATGGTAAAGAGGTGTTTCAGATTTTCTATGTCCTTATTCATTTTTTTTACTATCCCATCAACTGCTGGGGAAAAAAATCTATTTATGGAAATAATTGTTCTGTCCATTTTTGGACCATTTATTTTAAAATAATAGGTAAACACATATTTAACTGTTGTGTCTTCCTAATAAATCGATCCTTTTACCCTTATGAAAGGGCCCTCTGATAATATACTTTGTCTTGAACTCTGCTTTATCTGATTTTCTTAAATATTTTATTTTATTTTTTAAGTAAGCTCTACACTCAACATGGGGCTCAAACTCACAGCCCTGAGATCAAGAGTTGCACATTTCCACAGAGTGAGCCAGCCAGGTGCCCCTATCTGATTTTTTTAAATCAATTCAGTCCTTTTATGCTTACTGCATGTACCTGTACATGTTACTCATCTTTTCCTTTCAGTCTCTGTCTTTATATTTACAGTGTGTTTCTTATGGATGACAGCTAGTTGTACCTTGCCTTTTCACCCTGTCTTATAATTGCATTAAACCAAATATTTAGTATACTTACATTTATGAAATTAATGTAATTGGATTTACAGCTACCACTTTTCTCTTCAATTTTTTCTGATACTATCTGAATTCTGTTCCTCTCAGACTTTGTTCCTTCACCATCTTTCAAGCAAGATTGCTGATCGGTAAGCCCGATCTTCCTTGGGGTTTACAAAGTATTTTTATATAATTCCATTTTAATTTATCTACTGGTTTTATAGCTGCAAATCTGCATTTTTATGGCTTCTTTATAGAGCCTTAACTTTTCAGTATGACTGTACAACCTCATATAAATTATAAAGAACCTTGAAACCTATAGCTCCATGCACTCCACTCATTATGCTATAGTTTTCACATGTATTGCATCTACATGTTACAAACCCAGTTATGTAATAATTTTTGCTTTAAGCAGTCATATATTTAATTGATGAAAGAAGTCATATACACCAAAAACCGTAAAATACCTAGGAATAAATTTAACCAAAGAGGTGAAAAATCTATACACTGAAAACCATAGAAAGCTTATGAAATAAATTGAAGACGACACAAAAAAATGGAAAAATATTCCATGCTCCTGGATAAGAACAATTATTGTTAAAATGTTAATACTACCCAAAGCAATCTACATATTCAATGCGATCCCTATCAAAATAACACAAGCATTCTTCACCGAGCTAGAACAAACAGTCCTAAAATTTGTATGGAACCAGAAAAGACCCCAAATAGCCAAAGCAATCTTGAAAAAGAAAACCAAAGCAGGAGGCATCACAATTCTGGACTTCAAGCTGTATTACAAAGCTGTAATCATCAAGACAGTATGGTACTGGCACAAGAATGGACATTCAGACCAATGGAACAGAGAACCCAGAAATGGACCCACAAACGTATGGCCAACTAATCTTTGACAAGGCAGTAAAGAATATTCAGTGGAATAAAGACAGTCTCTTCAGCAAGTGGTGCTGGGAAAACTGGACAGCGACATGCAGAAAAATGAACCTGGGCAACTTTCTTACACCATACACAAAAATAAACTCAAAATGGATGAAAGACCTAAATGTAACAGGAAGTCACCAAAATCCTTGAGGAGAGGGGCACCAGGGTGGCTCAGTTGGTTAGGCGACCGACTTTGGTTCAGGTCATGATCTCACAGTCTGTGAGTTCAAGCCCCATGTCGGGCTCTGTGCTGACAGTTCAGGGCCTGGCGCCTATTTCAGATTCTGTGTCTCCCCACACCACCCCTCCCCCACTCATGCTTTGTGTCTGTCTCTCAATAATAAACATTAAAAAAAATTTTTTTTAAATCCTTGAGAAGTAGGCAAAAACCTCTTTGATCTTAGCCACAGCAATTTCTTACTCAACACGTCTCCAGAGGCAAGGGAAACAAATGCAAAAATGAACAATTGGGACCTCATCAAAATAAAAAGCTTCTGCACAGTGAAGGAAAACAATCAGCAAAACTAAAGGGCACCTGACAGAATGGGAGAAAATACTTGCAAACGACCTATCAGATAAAGGGTTAGTATCCAAAATCTATAAAGAACTTACCAAACTCAACACCCAAAAAACAAATAATCTAGTGAAAAAATGGGCAGAAGACATGAATAGACACTTCCCCAAAGAAGACATCCAGATGGCCAATTGACACATGAAAAAATGCTCCACATCACTCATCATCAGGGAAATACAAATCAAAACCATAATGAGATACCACCTCACACCCGTCAGAATAGCTAACATTAACAACTCAGGCAACAACAGATGTTGGAGAGGATGTGGAGAAAGAGGATCTCTTTTACACTGCTGGTGGGAATACAAAGTGGTGCAGCCACTCTGGAAAATAGTATGGAGGTTCTTCAAAAAATTAAAAATAGAACTACCCTACGACCCAGCAATTGCACTACCAGGTATTTATCCAAGGGATACAGGTATGCTGTTTCAAAGGGACACATGCACCCCAATGTTTGTAGCAGCACTATCAACAATAGCCAAAGTATGGAAAGAGCCCAAATGTCCACCGATGAATGAATGGATAAAGAAGATGTGGCGCGCATGCGCGTGCACGCGCATATATATATATATATATACACACACACACACACACACACACACACACACACGGAGTACTACTCGGCAACCAAAAAGAATTAAATCTTGCCATTTACAATATGTGGATGGAACTAGAGGTTATTATGCTAAGCAAAATTAGTCAGAGAAAGACAAATACCATATGACTTTACTCATATGAAGACTTTAAGACACAGAACAGATGAACACAAGGGAAGCAAAAATAATATAAAAACATGGAAGGGACAAAACATAAGAGACTCTTAAATATAGAGAACAAACAGAGGGCTACTAGAGGGGTTGTGGAAGGGGGGATGGGCTAAATGGGTAACTAACCCTGAAATCATTGTTGCACTATATGCTAACGAAATTGGATGTAAATTAAAAAATAAATAAAAGAAAACTCATATATACCCATTTCCTGTGCTCTTCAATTCTTCCTGCAGATTTAAGTCCAATCTAGAATCATTTCATTGCTCCTGAAGAAAGTTCTTTAGAATTTCTTATAGTGCAGGACTGCTTACTATTCTCAATTTTTGATTATTTGAAAATGTCTTTACTTTCATTCTTAAAAGATATCATCATTGGATGGGCACCTGGGTCTCTCACTCAGTCAGTTGAGCATCTCACTCTTGATTTTGGCTCAGATCATGATCTCACAGGTGTGAAACAGAGCCCCACGTCAGACGCCACACTGAGTGTGGAGCCTGCTTAAGATTCTCCCCCTCTAGGGGTGCCTGGGTGGCGCAGTCGGTTAAGCGTCCCACTTCAGCCAGGTCACGATCTCGCGCTCCATGAGTTCGAGCCCCGCGTCAGGCTCTGGGCTGATGGCTCGGAGCTTGGAGCCTGTTTCTGACTCTGTGTCTCCCTCTCTCTCTGCCCCTCCCCCGTTCATGCTCTGTCTCTCTCTGTCCCAAAAAAATAAATAAAAAAAAGTTGAAAAAAAAAATAATAAAAAAAAAAGATTCTCCCCCTCTACCCCTCCCTTGCTTGAGTGGTCTCTCAATAAATAAAAAATTAATTACGTTAAAAAAGACACTATCACTGGATACAAAATATTGGCCTAACATTTTTCCTTTGAGCACTTTAAAGATATACTTCCACTATCTTCTAGTTATTGTTTTTAATGAGAAGTCAGTCATCATTTGTATCATTGTTCAACCATGTGCATTTTGTTGGGTGCTTTCAGGATTTTCTCTGAAAATCATTTTTCTCTGGCTTCTTTCAGAATTTTCTAATTATCTTTGGTTTACTGCAGTTTGACTAGAATGTGCCTGTGTAAGGTTTTCTTTGTATTCACTGTGTGGGATTATCTGGGCTTCTTAAATCTGTAAACTTTTCATAAAATTTGGAATATTTCCAGCCATATTTTCAAATATTTTGCCCTTTCTCTCCACACCAATTACACATATGTTACACCACTTGGTATTTTCCCAGCAGTCTCTCAGACTCTGCTTTTTTTCTTACCCTTATTTTCTCTGTCCTTCAGATTGAATTATTTCTGTTGATCTGTCTTAAAGTTCACTGATGGTTTCTTCTGCCATTTCCAATTTGTTAAGATACTACAGTGAATTTTTTACTTCTATTATTTCCAGTTCTAGAAAATCATTTCTCTCCATTAACATATGTTATCTGTTCATTCAATATGAGCATATGTATTTTTTTTAAATAGGTAAAAATCTTAGATATCATATTAGTATAAGCAGAGATGCTGTAACAAAATGCCACAAATGGGGGGAGGCTTGAACAACAGACATTTATATTTTCTCACAGGTCTGGAGGCTGGAAAGCCCAAGATCAAATACATGGCAAGGAGGCTTCTCCTTGGCTTGCTGACAGCTGCTTTTTCACTGTGCCCTCATATGGACTTTACTCTGCACTCACGCACTCCTAGTATCTCTTGCTCTTCTTAAAAGGACACCAGTCTTACTGGATTAGAGCCTCACCTCATGACTTCATTTAACTTTATTTTCTTATTTTTTAAGTTTTCATCAATATTTAGTTCTGTAGAAAACAGTGCATGGTTACATGGGAAAGAAAAATTCGTAAGGATTGTCATCATCAATTGTGATTACACATCTAAATTCCAGTAAGTTAATAATTTATACTCCATTTTATAACTATTCAACTTAAAAACATCTGAGGAATACTCAAGATGGTGAAAAATATTACCAATAAAAACAAACAACACAGTTGAAAAATTTTGTTCTTGTCATATTGAATGAAGCCACTGTAAAAATAACTGGCAATTCATATTAGCATTAACTTCAAAACCCTCCAATCAGCTTTTGCTTTGTCATTACCAAAGGTTTTCTTGGTTTTCAATGAGAAGAATCTTCAAAAAATTTTAGTGTAGTAATCATAAAATAACTTTAATGTGTCAAACTACATTGGAATTCCCCACTAGGAATTCATTTTTACAGAGTAAAATTGCTTAATATTCATATCAGTAACAATAAAGTTTTTTTTAAATTTACATTTAAATTTACAATTTATATGTTAGCATATAGTGCACTTATGATTTGAGGAGTAGAATCCAGTGATTCATTCCCTACATATAACACCCAGGGCTCATCCCAGTAGGTGTCTTCCTTAATGCCCCCTGACCATTAGTCCATCCCCCCACCCATAACCCCTGCAACAACACTTAGTTTGTTCTTTATATTTAAGAGTCTCTTATGTTTTGTCCCCCTCTCTGTTTTATATTATTTTTGCTTCCCTTCCCTTACATTCATCTGTTTTGTATCTTAAATTCCACACGAGTGAAATAGTGACACTTGTCTTCCTCCAGTTTTGCTTAGCATAATACACTCTAGTTCCATCCACGTTGTTGCAAATGGAAAGATTTCATTCTTTTTGATTGCCGAGTAGTACTCCATTGTGTGTGTGTGTGTGTGTGTGTGTGTGTGTGTGTGTGTGTGTGTGTGTATACACACCATATCTTCTTTATCCATTCATCTGTCAATGAACACTTGGGCTCTTTCTACACTTTGGCCATTGTTGACAGCACTGCTATAAACACTGAGGTGTATGTGCCCCTTCGAAACAGCACACCTGTATCCTTTGTATAAATACTTAGTGGAATTGCTGGGTCATAGAATAGTTCTATTCTTAATTTTTCAAGGAACCTCCATACTGTTTTCCAGAGTGGCTGCACCAGTTTGCATTCCCACCAGCAGTATAAAAGGGTTCCTCTTTATCCACATCCTCTCCAACATCTGTTGTTGCCTGAGTTGTTAATGTTAGCCATTCTGACGGGTGTGAGATAGTATCTCATTGTGGTTTTGATTTGTATTTCCCTGATGATGAGTGATGTGGAGCATTTTTTCATGTGTCAGTTGGCCATCTGGATGTCTTCCTTGGATAAGTGTCTATTCATGTCTTTTGCCCATTTCTTCGCTGGATTATTTGTTTTTTGGGTGTTGAGTTTGATAAGTTCTTTATAGATTTTGGATACTAACCCTTTATCTGATAGGTTGTTTGCAAGTATCTTCTCCCATTCTGTCAGGTGCCTTTTAGTTTTGCTGATTGTTTCCTTCCTTCACTGTGCAGAAGCTTTTTATCTTGATGAGATCCCAGTAGTTCATTTTTGCTTTTGTTTCTGTTGCCTCCAGAGACGTGTTGATGCAGCCTAGGTCACAGAGGGTTCTGCCTTTCTCCTCGAGGATTTTGATGGCTTCTGGTCTTACATTGAGGTCTTTCATCCATTTTATTTTTGTGTATGGTGTAAGAAAGTGGTCCAGGTTCATTTTTCTGCATGCTGCTGTCCAGTTTTCCCAGCACCACTTGCTGAAGAGACTGTCTTTATTCCATTGGATATTCTTTCTGCTTTGTCAGAGATCAATTGGCCATAGGTTTGTGGGTCCATTTCTGGGTTCTATGTTCTGTGCCACTGATCTGAGTGTCTGTTCTTGTGCCAGTACCATAATGTCTTGATGATTACAGCTTTGTAATACAGCTTGAAGTCCAGAATTGTGATGCCTCCTGCTTTGGTTTTCTTTTTCAAGATTGCTTTGGCTATTTGGGGTCTTTTCTGGTTCCATACAAATTTTAGGACTGTTTGTTCTAGCTCGGTGAAGAATGCTTGTGTTATTTTGATAGGGATTGCATTGAATATGTAGATTACTTTCGGTAGTATTGACATTTTAACAATATTTGTTCTTCTTATCCAGGAGCATGGAGTATTTTTACTTTTTTGTGTCGTCTTCAATTTATTTCATAAGCTTTCAATGGTTTTCAGTGTATAAATTTTTTACCTCTTCAGTCAGGTTTATTCCTAGATATTTTATGGGTTTTGGTGCAATTGTAAACGGGATCAATTCCTTGATTTCTCTTTCTGCTACTTCATTATTGGTATATAGAAATGCAACCAATTTCTGTGCATTGATTTTATATACTGTGACACTGCTGAATTCATGGATCAGTTCTAGCAGTTTTTTAGTGGAATCTTATGGGTCTTCCATATAGAGTATCATGTCACCTGCAAAGAGTAAAACGTTTTGACTTCCTCTGTGAGTTGGAAGCCTTTTATTTCTTTGTGTTGTCTGATTGCTGAGGCTAAGACTTCCAATACCATGTTGATTAACAGTGGTGAGAGTGGACATCCCTGTTGTGTTCCTGATCTTAGGGGGAAAGCTCTCAGGTTTTCGCCATTGAGGATGATATTAGCAGTGTGTCTTTCATATACAGCTCTTATGATCTTGAGGTATGATCCTTCTATCCCTACTTTCTTGAGGGTTTTTATCAAGAAAGGATGCCATATTTTGTCAAATCCTTTCTCTGCATCTATTGAGAGGATCATGTGGTTCTTGTCCTTTCTTTTATTAATGTGCTGTATCACACTGATTGATTTGTGGATACTGAACCAGCCCTGCAGCCCAGGAATGAACCCCACTTGATCATGGTGAATAAATTTTTTTTTTAACGTATTGTTGGATCCGGTTGGCTAATATCTTCTTGAGAATTTTTCCATCCATGTTCATCAGGAAAACTGGTCTGTAGCTTTCCTTTTTAATGGGATCTTTGTCTGGTTTTGAAATCAAGGTAATGCTGAAAACATGTATTTCTTTATATCCTTTTATATGACTATAAAAGTGCCTTTAAAACGCTTTTTCTAACTTCAACATCTGCGTTACCAATGTTTGCATTGATTACTTTTTCTCTTCACCAAGGATCACATTTTCTTGTTTCTTAATATATTTAGTAATTTGTTTCGTATCCTGGACATCATGAATTATATAGTGTAAAGACTTAGGAATCATTTATCTTCCTTTTAAGACTATTGCTTTTTGCTTTGTTTCAGCAGGGAATTAATTTGGCTGAACTTAAACACAAAGTTTGCCTCTCTGTAATGGTCAACAGCCAAAATATATTCAGTTCTTTTAGCCTTAGCAGGCTGCTTTGAGCCTACCCTAACTATGTGCAGTTCAACTGTCAGCCAGAGATTTGGGCAGAATTTACGTGAAGAATTTGATGCAACTTCTCTGTAGCTGTCTCCATCCTAAAATTTCTCATTTCTCAGCTGCTTATGTAGCTCCTTTGGTTACTTAAGGAAGTAAAAACTTCTGATTTTTTGTCCAAATTCCAAACATTGGATGGGGACCACCATCAAGACAAAATCTAGGCCAACAAGAGGTGCCAAAACAAAAACAGGGTGGGAGCCTTCCCTCTTGCAAATACTGAATCGTGTCCAGTTTCTGCCTACTTTTAGGTATTGATCTAGTAACTTCAGATAGTAGTTTTTTTACGCTACGTCCAGAATTGGTAATACCTTCAAGACTGTTCCAATATATGCTACTCAGACACAGTATCATCTTAATTTATTTGCATACCTGAGTTTCTCACTAGATTTCAAAAACCTTACAGACTTTTTTATGCCTGGATGCCCAGTGTTTCCTTCATTTCCTTTTGATTTTCAAAAGGTTGCTCATATTTATTTGTTTTTCTGAGAGCATTATCTGTTGCATTTTTGCTCTTGTCATCTTTGCAGTTTAGTCTTCATTTTGGAAATGACTTTTTCTTTCATTTCCCATTCTTTCCAGTCTATTATTACCTTATTTTCAAACTCATGTATTTTGGATTTATGTTTTATATCATGTTTTATATCACTTTCTCAATGTATCATTTTGAAAAAGAAGATTCAGTTTTGATCTGTATAGGGGCATGTGTTTCTGATATACTTTCACTACCTGTAAATATATTCTACTTCTTCTTCTCTTTTTTCTTAACACAATGAAGAGGTTTGACCCTGATCCTCTTCTGTTGCATATTTTAGGTGAAATTCTTTCTCCTAATTTGTAAAACATCACTCTGGATGGCTTTTGTGCTACACAGAGTTCCTTCTTCTATTTTCATATACTGTTAAAAAATATAGTATCCTACTATAACCACTGTAGATATCCCTCAAAAGATTAAAAATAGAAATACAGGATGATCCAATAATTCCGCTATTGGGTAATTTACCCAAAGAAAATGAAAACACTAATTTATGCACCCCTATATTTATTGTAGCATTATTTACAATATCCAAGATATGGAAGCAACCTAAAAATCCATCAGTAGATGAATGGATAAGGAAGATGTGGTGTACACACACACACCATTACCCAATCATAAAAAAGAATGGGATCTTGCCAACAACATGGATGGATCTAAAAAATATTATGCTAAGTGAAATAAGTCAGAGACAAATACCATATAAGTTCACTATATGTGAAATCTAAAAGCAAACAAACAAACAAACAAAGAACAAAAAGCAGAATCAGACTTGTAAACACACAGAACAAACTGATGGCTTCCAGAAGGGAGGGGATGGAATGGAGGGGCCAAATGGGTAAAGGGAAGTGGGAGATACAGGCTTCTAGTTACAGAATAAGTCACAGAAATTAAGGCACAGCACAAGAAATACAGTCCGTGATATTATAAGTGTTGTATGGTGACAGATGGTAGCTACACTTTCAGTAAACACAGCTTTATATTTAAACTTGTCAAGTTGCTATGTGGTACACCTGAAACTAATGCAACGTTGTCAACTACATTCAAATTTAAAAATGAATAAAAAAAAAATATATAGTAGCTTGTTTTTGAAGCGTCCTGGCTCTTTTCCCTTAGTCCTATTTACATCTGGACTCTTCTTTTTCTATGATCCCTATCCTGCTCAATTTCTCCCTCATTTTTGGTCCTATCTGGAAGAGAGTTCTGACCTGTCCATTTCAAGAATTCACAGGTAACTATATGTTCCAGCCTAATTCAAGGCTTACCATGAAACACTCCCTGCTTTTAGATACATGTGCTTTGCACTCTCTGCTATTAGATATATCAAAATATTATCCAGTCTCAGCTGCTGTTTTCAAAATGGCTTGCTGTACTATCTAGTGAATATCTGATGGTTATTTCATAGTTTTTTGTTTCTAGATCAGACATTGGCTCTCCTGCTTCCCTCTTTTATCCTGACACAGACACTGGTATCAGTAAGACCTTGTGGCTGCTGGTAACTACTCCCCACACAATTGTTCTTGGAAAATATATTACCCAGTTTTGTTGTAGATATTATCAGTGGAGTTCTGGTTTTGCTATCTGGTTTTCTCTCTTTATGTGGAGCCTCAGGAGAAGCCAAAAACTATGCTGCCACTGCACTATATCTTCCCTTCAATTAGCAATTTAACAAGGGATCTTGAACAAATGACAGACTACTCACCAGGTATTTCAAGAGAGCAAATCATAAAGGTAGCTTTTATGTCACGTTGGATAAATAAAGGTTAAGCAAGTGTTTCCACAAGTTAGAACAAAAGTTAAATTAAATCTATACTTAGTATATACTTCTAATCATCGAGGTGAATTTCTGCGTAAATCTGTTTACTAGGAAGAGCAAAGAGCTCTGCTGTAACATTAAAAGTTTTTTTTTTCAATATATGAAATTTTTTTCAAATTGGTTTCCATACAACACCCAGTGCTCATCCCAAAAGTTACCCTCCTCAATACCCATCACCCACCCCCCATCAACCCTCAGTTTGTTCTCAGTTTTTTTTTTTTTTAATTTTTTTTTCAACGTTTATTTACTTTTGGGACAGAGAGAGACAGAGCATGAACGGGGGAGGGGCAGAGAGAGAGGGAGACACAGAATCGGAAACAGGCTCCAGGCTCTGAGCCATCAGCCCAGAGCCTGACGCGGCGCTCGAACTCACGGACCGCGAGATCGTGACCTGGCTGAAGTCGGACGCTTAACCGACTGTGCCACCCAGGCGCCCCTGTTCTCAGTTTTTAAGAGTCTCTTATGCTTTGGCTTTCTCCCACTCTAACCTCTTTTTTTTTTTTTCCTTCCCCTCCCCCATGGATTTCTGTTAAGTTTCTCAGGATCCACATAAGAGTGAAAACATATGGTATCTGTCTTTCAGATCTGCCATACAGATATGCCTTATTTCACTTAGCATAACACTTTCCAGTTCCATCCATGTTGCTACAAAGGGCCATATTTCATTCTTTCTCATTGCCACGTAGTACTCCATTGTGTATATAAACCACAATTTCTTTATCCATTCATCAGTTGATGGACATTTAGGCTCTTTCCATACTTTGGCTATTGTTGAGAGTGCTGCTATAAACATTGGGGTACAAGTGCCTCTATGCATCAGTATCTCTTGGGTAAATTCCTAGCAGTGCTACTGCTGGGTCATAGGGTAGGTCTATTTTTAATTTTTTTTTTTTTAATTTTTTTTTTCAACGTTTATTTATTTTTGGGATAGAGAGAGACAGAGCATGATCGGGGGAGGGGCAGAGAGAGAGGGAGACACAGAATCGGAAACAGGCTCCAGGCTCTGAGCCATCAGCCCAGAGCCCGACGCGGGGCTCGAACTCCCGGACCGCGAGATCGTGACCTGGCTGAAGTCGGACGCTTAACCGACTGCGCCACCCAGGCGCCCTATTTTTAATTTTTTGAGGAACCTCCACACTGTCTTCCAGAGTGGCTGCACCAATTTGCATTCCCACCAACAGTGCAAGAGGGTTCCCGTTTCTCCACATCGTCTCCAGCATCTATAGTCTCCTGATTTGTTCATTTTGGCCACTCTGACTGGCGTGAGGTGATATCTGAGTGTGGTTTTGATTTGTATTTCCCTGATGAGGAGTGACGTTGAGCATCTTTTCATGTGCCTGTTGGCCATCTGGATGTCTTCTTTAGAGAAGTGTCTGTTCATGTTTTCTGCCCATTTCTTCACTGGGTTATTTGTTTTTCGGGTGTGGAGTTTGGTGAGCTCTTTACAGATTTTGGATACTAGCCTAAAAGGTTTGTTTTAATTTCTCCAAGATTGCTGACTTGCAACCTTAATACCATGAACTTTATCATAAGCTACATTTGTGGTATAAAACTATTCACTTTGAGTTATGAATCTCGCATAGGAGATTGATTTCATCCATAAATTTGTGATAATTAAGTCATATTCTATTATAGACTTTTTTCTGGAATTTCATTAGATAAGTTAATTTTCTGGTTAAAAAAAAAAAAGAGCCCTTGTTTAAGTTCATTTGAAATAAACTGTGTGGCTCTAAAAGATTCATTTTTTTAAACAGTGTTAAGCTTTCTCTATCACTACCCCAAACCATGATGTGTGTCTTTTCAATCTTTCTTTTTCTTCTAAGAGTTAATATTTATTGAGCAATGGCAGGCACTGTTCTAAGCATTTCATTTTGAAGTCATTACAACTTCACAAAACTGAGTAAATAATATCGTGACTTTACATATCATTTATAAACTAGCACAGGGGCGCCTGGGTGGCCCAGTCAGTTAAGCATCTGAGTCATGATCTCGCTGTTCATGGGTTTGAGCCCCGGGTCAGGCTCTGTGCTGACAGCTCAGAGCCTAGAGCCTGGAGCCTCCTTCAGATTCTGTATCTCCCTCTCTCTCTCTACCCCTCCCCCACTCATGCTCTGCCTCTCTCAGTCTCTCAAAAATAAACATTGAAACAAATTTTTTTTACCTAGCACATAAAGGTTAATGTATCTTAACTATTATGTGGTAGTATATCACAATATCTGTGTTTATATCTGCGAATATATGACAGTTTTCATGGCACAGTAGTTAAGATTTAGGATTCTGAAGCCAGGATGCCTGGGGTTCAAATCCTGGATCTACCTGTTACTGGCTATGTGACCCTTAGGCAAGTCACTGCTCTGTGCCTCAGTCTGTTGTGAAAGTCAAATGAATTACAATATGAAAAGCAGTCAGAATGCAGCTTGGCATAGAACTTATACAGGTCTTAGCATTTTTTATTTGGATTTACAGTAATAACTGAATTACCATTCTGCAGCTTGATTTTTTTCACTCAACAGATGGCTCCAAAAATGATCTGCATTGCACAACAAACCTAGTTCATTTTATCTACTGTGTATTATTCCAGTGCATCAATGTCCACCTCAATTTATCCATCTTCCTATGACAGTCGTTTTTTTAAATTTTTTTTTTCAACGTTTATTTATTTTTGGGACAGAGAGAGACAGAGCATGAACAGGGAAGGGGCAGAGAGAGAGGGAGACACAGAATCGGAAACAGGCTCCAGGCTCTGAGCCATCAGCCCAGAGCCCGACGCGGGGCTTGAACTCACGGACCGCGAGATCGTGACCTAGCTGAAGCCGGACGCTTAACCGACTGCGCCACCCAGGCGCCCCCCTATGACAGTCGTTTAATCTGTTTCCAGGTTTTACTCTGCTGCCACGTGCACGTCTTACATATGTGTGCATGTGCACACATGCAGCAGTTTCTCTAGAGTATACATTAGAAGTGGAAATGCTGGATCACTGGGGGTGCAAATCTCCAACTTTACTTGATACCGACAAAATGCTCTCCAAAGGGGTTCTGTTGCACAAGCAGTGGAGGACGTATTTGGTTTCTCCACATGCCGACTAACACTTAGTATTGTCAGGCCTTAAAAATAAATTAACTTTGATTCTAATAATAATTTTAAGTGGTAAAGATATCCTTCCTATGTATAATGAAGCACTTACAAAGCACCATATTCTTAACTCTTTTGGTAAAGAAAAGGATACCAAAATGCAAAACAAAATATTTAAGTTCTAGGGCACACACTTGGAAGATCCCAGGAGTGGCAACAAAATTTCTATCCATCACAAGAAACATAAGCCATTAAAAAAAAAAAAAATACTCACCTCAAACTCTCCAAGAAGTTTAGAAATAAGCAAACCCTCTGGAAATTTGGATACAACCTAATAGAAAATAAAATGCAATATAAATAGACACCATTAGGGTGCTGCTAACAAAGTATTAAAATAAAACAGTATAAACTTAAATAAAGGTAAAAAAAAATTATTGAGTGAATGAATTAAAAGTCACAATAATTTAGATCAGTTTCCAGTTTTAAAAAAGGTTATAACCAAATGAAGGCAGTGATTTCCAATGTTTCCAGAGTGGGAAATCATTCTTACATAACACTGCAATGCCACAGCTCTCCAGAAATTCCTACAAATCTTTAGCAAACCTATTTAGCTTTAGCTCACATAAAATAAATACCCTACAGCATAGCTTCAAGTATTTTAAATGGAAGGAAAAAATATAATGGACACTATAGAAAACTTTGAAAAAATACCATTAAGCAAAAAAAAAAATTATCCATAGTCATTGTTGCCCATATGCACATAAAAATATCTATATTTAGTATAAAAAATAAGGTCATTTCCATAACAAGTTTTTATTATCATACCACCATCTTTCCATGGCAGTAAATACGGATCAACATATTTACTGGTTAGAGGGTTTTCTAATAATTCAATATATTTATATTTATTTACTAGATCCTCTCTTTATGGTTGTGTCCTGTTTGTTATCATCACAATTCTTATAATTATTCTCTTATTTGCATCTCTCACACTTGTCCAATTTTTAGGAAAAAATTCCTAAAAGCAAACTTATTCTATCCCTTAAAGTATAAAAAGCTTTGTTTTCCCAGATTTTTCCAAATTTTACATATTTAATTAAAAAGTCTAAATCAAGTTTCAGAAAAATATAAAAATGACTCCAAAATCCTGTGACCCAGAGATAGCTGCTGCTCGTTTTCAGAAATCATCCTTTCAGAAACCCCTTTATGTACACACACATTACACATGATTTTACATGAAAGGACAACACTTAACATGCTATTCTATAAACCCTGTTTTTAAAGTCTAACAATATGTCAAGAAGATACTTCCATGTAAATTAAGTGAGATATAAAGAAACATTTTTATGAGCCACATGATGTTGTCTAGTTTGGGTAGTTAATTTAACCAATGCTTTACCAGTGAATACTTAATTTTTCTCCTTTTTATTATCATAAAAAAATCATATTCAACATCCTTAAATAATCGTTGGATACGTGGTCAAATGTCCAAACAAAAAAGCAGGATTTGAATGCACCATGGTTTTTGCATTTCTCCCAGTAAAATCATGACATCAGAAATGGAATAACTTCAAAAGCATAAGAGTTGTAATGGCACTCTGATCATTCAAATAAGAATAGCTCCTGCCAAAATTTCAAGTGTACATACCCTTTAGCCTGATACGTAACAGGCAAAGAACTTTCACAAGTTAATAGGGAAAAACAACACATTAAGCCAAAGACAAGAAAAAGCAATTCACATAAGAAATACAAATGGCTACTAAGCATATGAAAAGATGCTCAATGTAAAAATCAAGGGGTATAAACTACAAAAACCCAATTGGATAGTAACATTTCACGGTCACTTGGGGTGTCAATCTGTTCAAACCTTTTAGAGGGTAATTAGGTATTAATGACCAAAACTACACTATTCAATACCTTTGGCAAGTCTACTTCTAGATACATGTTTGAGGACATTACCTGTAGTATTTTTTAATAGCCAAGGCTAGAATAACCCAATTTAATTAACTGCACATCTTATAAATGAAACATAGTACATCGACAGAGTAAAATGCCACGTAACTTTTAGAATATTTGACATACATATGTACGAAACTGATACTGTAAAGATCTTGAACTGTTTGCTAACAATTTATTGGGGCAAGGGGAAGAACAAAAGGCAGGCAGCACTTCTGGCACTTCAATTTTTTAAATAATTTTGAAAACATTAAAAAATTTTAGGAGTGGGTATTTTTTTTTTCTGATCTTAAACGAATAGCCACTCCATTTGCTATATATTTGAAAAGATCAGGTATAAGTGTAAAACTAATAAATACTTACAGGCAAATTAAATTTAACCACAAATGAGATCTAAATATATAATTAGAGGTGCCTGGGTGGCTTAGTCTGTTCAACGCCAATTTTTCAGCTCAGGTCATGATCTAGCAGTTTGTGAGTTTGAGTGCCACATCTTTCTCTGTGCTGACAGCTGAGAGCCTGGAGCCTGCTGTGGATTCTGTGTCTCCCTCTCTCTCTACCCCTCCCTTGTTCGTGCTCTTTCAAAAACAAACCAACATTAAAAATTTTTTAAATTGTACAATCAATCATCCCTATTCATTTCCCAGAAACAGAAAATACTTACCAATTTTATCTTATGTTTTAGTTCTGGATTGATAGTCCCTCCAGGCCCAATTTGTGCAATAACTGATTTGAATGTGTTCTCCAACTATGAAAAAAAAAAAAAGTTCAGGTTATAATCCAAAAAGATCAAAGATAAATATGAACAATATGTAAAAGGAAACATCTACCACAGGAAATTTTATTTCAATCAAATGGGTAAAATATTGTTCTTAAGAGGCACTGTAGCATTTCACACCACATAAAATACCTCTAAAATAGATGCAATCTATAAAACTAAACACTCTAAATTTTCCAGAATAATTAACATTCTCTTTAACAATTAGATTCTAGAGTATCCAATTTTTCAATCTCCTACTCGTACCCAGAAAGGATTCTTGTTACTAGTTTCCTTCTATTTATTTTTATTTTATTTTTTTTATTTAAAAAAAATTTTTTTAACATTTATTTATTTTTGAGAGAGAGAGAGAGACAGAGCATGAACGGGGGAGGGGCAGAGAGAGAGGGAGACATAGAATCGGAAGTAGGCTCCAGGCTCTGAGCCATCAGCCCAGAGCCCGACGCGGGGCTCGAACTCACAGACCACGAGATCGTGACCTGAGCCGAAGTCGGACGCTCAACTGACTGAGCCACCCAGGCGCCCCTAGTTTCCTTCTATTTAAAAAAATTCAGTGTTTACTAAACATATGCTTAGTGAATGCCAAATGCAAGGAAGAGACTGGATGATGGAAGGTCCCTGGGAGGCAGGAAAGCACCTGAGCCTGGCAAGAAGGAAAAGCTCTTCTGCTGTAGTAGAAAAAAAAAGGGAGAAAGAACCAGGAGGCATATGATACAGAATGTGGGGTCAGGTGGAGTTACTACCTGATGACTTCAGTATTCTCTGTGAGTTGGGCAGCAAGGCCCATTCCTAAGAGTTAGAGGGAAGGGGAAGAAAGTTCAGGCAGTTGAGACAGTAGAAAAATAAAGGCGAGAAAATGATGGAGGACTGTGCAAGGGCAACAGGCCAGCAGTTCTAAAGGAAAACAGGAGAGGCCAAAGTTAAGACAACAGGGGACTCAGAATTTTAGCTGAGAGAAGCCAATGGCATGGAGGGGCCCCAGTAAGGCAGAAGATGTACAGGAATACTTGGAAAAGCAAGCTGGAAGCACAGGCAAGCATGGTCAGAGAAGCACGGAGCATATGCAGACAGCCCACACCCAGGGAACAGCTACAGCAGGGAGATCTAAAGTGGAATGAAAGATCATGGAGTTATGTTTAAAGACAATGAGTGGATAAAATATGTTAGAAAAGACACAAAAGAGAAAAGCAACAAATTACCTAAAATTTTATCACACAGACGCAAACATTATTAATACTTTTTCCTTCTAAACTTTGCATTTTTTCATCTTTCTTCTTGTTGACACTTGGCCTGTTACTAGTTACAAACTGTGTAACCTTTTTAGGTCTCGGTTTCCTCATCTGAAAAATGAATTTCACTATCTCTTAAGGTTGACAAGGAAAGGGGATGGGGGGGCGGATTAGGTTCCTAAGATTATTATATCACTAGCTTTCACAAAAAGCCTCAGCCCTTGGGCTTATGTTCTTCATACATCTTCTGAATCGCCATGAGATAACCCCCTAAAGCTCCCCCAGTGAACAGTAAGAGCATCTAAAGGTAACGGATTCTTCACATCCCAACATGCTCCCCTCATTTGAAGATTCAATACAACAACTTCTTATCACTGTGCTAGGTGTTTCAGGGGACACACACACACACACACACACACAGTCACCTCAGTGCCATTCTTCTCAAGCCCCTTAAAATTAAGTAGGGAAAGGAGATAAATGGATAAACCACTATAAGCTAAGGCTGACTCTGAGCATCACCGAAGAGGTGCAGAATTGCACAAGGACATATCATCACACTAAGTTATAAATATAACGAAGGCTTCCTTTTTGAAGAGCCGGGGAACATCACAGAGAAGGGCGGTAGAGAAGGCAATAAAGGTATAAGGAACTTCATGAACACAGGAAAAAAGGAAAAAAATAATAATAATTTGCCTGAAGGGAATAAGGAAAGAGCGGAAGACAACACTGACAAAAGGAGAAGGAAGTACTACAGAATACCTCAGATGCCAAACTAAGGAGTTTCACCGGGTTACGTAGACAAATACATATGTTGGAGATTTTTAGCAGGGGAGAGGCATAATCAGAAGTTTAATCTGGCAGCAGCAGAAAATGATACTGGGAGGGTGGATGACCAACTGGGAGGCCACGAAAACTGAGGGCAGGCGTCTTCACCAGGGCACTAAGCAAGTCAGACTAGAGAGAGGGGGCACGACAAAGGTGGGACACGGAATCTGGGAAATTAGGAAAGAACACCGTGCAAAGGAGGGAACTGCTGAGGGATGAATAGGAAGAGCCCAGGGAAACAGCCTCAAAGACTATACGGTTTAGAAGGAAAAAGGACCTGGGAACACAGAGATAGGATTTTGCTGTTTTTCAATCAATTCCAAAAGCTTAACAAACTGGGAGGTAACAGGATGAGGATTACAAATGTCATTTTTCCCTCTGAACTATGGCTTGTAACAGGCAAATCACAAGCTAAAAATCGTCTCAACATTTTTAAACAGCTAGGGGAGAAAATAATATTTTGTGACACATGAAAATTATATGAAATTCAAATTCCAGTATTCATAAAGTTTTAATGGAACATGGCCACACTCACTCATTTACACATTATCCACATGATTGCTTTTCGCACCACAAGGGCAGAGTTGGGTGTTTATAACAGCGCCTCAAATATTTACCATGTGGCCCTTTAGAGAAAACAGTTCCCAAGCCTGGGTTTACAATGCTCTTACCTAGGAACAGAGTGTTTCTCAAGAAGGAAAAAAAAAACAAAACAAAACACAACAGGGGCCTGGGTGGCTCAGTTGGTTAAGTGTCCGACTTCAGCTCAGGTCATGATCTCACAGTTCCTGAGTTTGAGCCCCACATCAGGCTCTGTATCGACAGCTTGGAGGCTGGAGCCTGCTTTTGGATTCTGTATCTCCCTCTCTCTCTGCCCTTCCCTCTCTCTCTCTCTCTCAAAAATAAACACTAAAAAAAAATTTTTCTTCAGGGCGCCTGGGTGGCTCAGTTGGTTAAATGTCTGACTTTGGCTCATGTCATAAGCTCATGGTTCGTGAGTTCAAGCCCCACATCGGGCTCTGTGCTGACAGCTCAGAGCCTGCAGCCTCCTTCAGATTCTGTATCTCCTCCTCTCTCTGCCCCCAACCCCAGCTTGTGCTCTGTGTCTCTCTCTCTCTCAAATGTGAATAAACATTTAAAAATTTTTTTTTATTTTTTATTTTTTAAAGTAAAAAAATGGGTTTTAGCCTCAAGCTAGACCACTATATTAAGCTAACTTTAAACTGAATGGGGTGGGGAGATTTTTTAAAGTCCAGTTAATCTTGGGGATATCTATAATTGGAGGGTAGAAATTAAAATGGGGGCCGGGGGCAGGGGTAAGAAAGGAAGGTAATCAGTGACTGACATAAGGAAAGTAATCAAGAGGGGCCTCTGATTTCAATAATCCTCCAGTCCCAGATGCCTAAATACCAAACAAAAAGAATGAATAAATCAAGTGAACAAAACATTATCAGAGCATAAATAAAGATGGAAAGTGATGCGAAAAAATACCATATTCAGAGAGGAGCCTCTAGGAACAGAGAAGAGGCAGAAAAGAACTTTGAATCAAAAAGATGGACTCCTCAGAAAAAAGGATAAAGACATAAATAGGCAACTGATAAATATTAAGCAATAAAAGCATCAAGCTCATAAAAAGACAATAGTCCAATATAGTTACCTATCATATTGGAAAATTAATTTTATAATAATGCCCATTCATTCAACAAAAATGTACTGAACACATACTATGTGCTGCACACTGTAGGGGTCAATAAACTAGATACGGTCACTGCCCTCCTGGAACTTGCAGTCTGGTGTGGAGAGACAGACATGAAACAATCATAAATATAATTGCAATTATAAAAAATATCATGAAAAGATCCACAGAGTGTTATGAAGGGATAATATGCCAGAAGGCATTAGAAAAGCACTGGGAGACCGAACATACTGGGTTGGTGGCGAGGGAGAGATCATTTATACTGAGTATCATCAAAGGTACAAGAAGCACATTCCTTATGCACCTTATCTCAGTGCTACCTGAAACTTTTACGAGGACAACTTAACTACATAAAAATACACACTCCTTTTGATGCAGTGACTGTTGCTCTAGAAATTTATTCTGTGGAGTAGCGGATATATGCAAATTTGAACAAGATTTTCATCACAAGGCTATTTTTATTTTTTTAACTAGGCTCCATGCCCAACATGGAGCTTAAACTCATGACCCTGAGATTAAGACTCACACACTCTACCGACTGAACCAGCAAGGTGCCCCCACAAGGCTATTTTTAATAGCAAACACTAGAAACAGCCTTAGTGCCTAACAAAAGTTACAAGTTAAATAAATTATGGTGCATCCTACTCCCATTAAAAATTGTATTGGTGGGGCACCTGGGTGGTTCAGTCGGTTAAGTGTCCACCTTCAGCTCAGGTCATGATCTCACGGTTCCTCAGTTTGAGCCCCACGTTGGGCTCTGTGCTGACAGCTCAGAGCCTGGAGTCTGCATCGAATTGTGTCTCCCTCTTTCTCTGTCCCTCCCCTGCTCATGCTCTGTCTCTGTCTCTCTCTCTCTCAAAAATAGACACTAAAAAAATTTTTTTAATTATGTTGCATTACAATATTTAACAGTGTGGGATGTTCACAATTCACAGTTAGGACTTAAAAAAGCAGGTCACAAACCTGGACCAGAATGATTCTATTTAAAAAAAGAAAAAGTCACTTAGCATAATACTCTCTAGCTCTATGTACATCATTGGAAATGGCAAGATTTCATTCTTTTTTATGGTTGAATAATATTCCAGTGTGTGTATATACCACATCTTCCTTATCCATTCATCAGTCAATGGACACAGGCTATTTCCATAATTTGGCTATTGTAGATAATGATATTATAAACATCTGAGTGTAGGTATCCTTTTTCAAATAAGTCAGGGCAAGAAAAATACCATATGATTCCACTCATATGTGAACTTGAAGAAACAAAACAAACAAGCAAAGAGGGGGGAAAGAGGCACACCAAGAAACAGACCTTTAACTACAGAGAACCAGATGATGGCTAGAGAGGCGAAGGGGTCAATAGGTGATAGGGATTAAGGAGGGCACTTGAAACACCTGAAACTAATTACACTATGTTAGAGAACTGGAATTTAAATAAAAAAATCAGCTTTTCTGGATGATAAAAGTACAGGTGATTTTTATTTTCTTCTGTGCCTTCTTGTATTTCAAGTCTTCTATAATCAAACTATATTACTTTTGTAATAAGAAAAAAAAGGTTTTAAAAACAGACACCTGTGTGCTATTTAGAAACATGAGGGTGGAAGCATTTTGAAAAGAAGGAAGGTACAGAAGTGACATCTTAGAGGAATATACTCCAGCCCTTTGGCCATATGGTACAACATGAACACATTTCTGATAAAGATCACAAAACTGGCACCAATACACACACGGAAGCAAAGCTTTCAACTGCTTAAATATTTGCCAGATACCTCATCTGACTAAAAGCCAGGCAGCACGGAATGTGACTTGCCATACTAAAAACTTTACCCAAACTCACAAGAAAACGAGATAGTGAACAGCTACTTTGAGTTGGCCAGAGAACACAACTTCCGGAGAACTGCATTAATGAAGCCAGGAACGGCTCCTGCCGACAGGAACTGTTTAGCGTATCCAGCTGCTTGTTGAGGGAAGATACTCTTACAGGATACTTGAGCCAGGTCACCAAGTGAGATAAAAGAAGTATCCTTTCTTATATGCAATAACCAAGCACACCTCCTTATTCACACAGAAACTACCAAATTGTCTGGTTGCAAATTAAAAGTTAGGTGCTGGGGCGCCTGGGTGGCGCAGTCGGTTAAGCGTCCGGCTTCAGCCAGGTCACGATCTCGCGGTCCGTGAGTTCGAGCCCCGCGTCGGGCTCTGGGCTGATGGCTCAGAGCCTGGAGCCTGTTTCCGATTCTGTGTCTCCCTCTCTCTCTGCCCCTCGCCTGTTCATGCTCTGTCTCTCTCTGTCCCAAAAATAAATAAACGTTGAAAAAAAAATTTTTTAAAAAAAAAATAAAAAAAAAAAGTTAGGTGCAAACTAACACCCAGCCCTGATTTTTAATTCGTTTAAGGCTAGATCTTTTTATAATTCCAGGTTTACCTACTTTAAACCTCATGCTGAATGTTACAATGAAGTTTTCTACTATGTAAGATGGGGTAAGATGGGGTAGGGTGGGGTAAGGTGGGATGGGGTACTCTTAAAGCTAGACAACCTAGAAATGTCAGATCCCTGTTCCCTGACCAAACCCCGGCCATTGTTACAGGCCATGACCTATTCACAATAACAGTAACACTATGGTTACCTGTGATGTAGGACTACAGGAAGCTTCATTCACTAGAAAATACAGCTAATCTATTCTCACCTACTCACATTTGCATCTCCATCCAAACTTCCCTTCAGTCAATCTAAAGGAAATAGAATGTGGTAAAAAGATTATTGTATCTTGCAAAAGAGGCTTTAAACTGTTCTAACCATTTCCTTTGTGAAACAAAGCATTACAATGGACAAAGGGTAGATACTAGTGACCACCCTGGCTGTTTCTCTTGAAGGTGAAAGATGAAAAAATACTAACCCTCATTTTACAAAGGAGAAACTTATTTTTCTTCTTTTTAATAACATGTTTTCCTTATTACAAAATAACGTGTTCACTGGAAATACGTGAAATACAGATGATCAAAAAAGTCTGTAAATTCATAATTTAAATTTGTTACAGATCTGTTCTTTTTCTATGCTCATAAATACATGTGGAGTTTTGACCAAAAACACATAGCAAACTGATCTAAAATTTTGAAGAAATGGAAGTTGTACTTTTTAGAAATAGGACTATGTAAGATCTGGTAATTATGTAGAGTATGGTCTGCTACCACAGTAAAATACATAGTTCAAGAATGAGAGCCAACTCTTTGGAACAAGATTTAAATAGTTCCAATGGCAAAAACTTCACCCAGAAGTGAAATGTGGTTATTAGACAGCAGCTACGAGGAATTCTTGGAGCTGCAAAACACAGGATGAAACTCAAAGGAGAAAAGATATAGAAGAAGTGTATGTGCATCTTTCTCACCCTTCTCCCTGGAGCCATGCCAGGAGCAAAGGTCCTAGACTTTGCATTTGTTATTCCCTGGCTCTGATGGCTAAACGCACAGTCGTCCCACCCAATTCTATAAAGTCTCCAAAAAACACGCTATATCATTCTCTAATATTTTGTTCGGGAACTTTTAATCAATACAATAAATGTGGAAAATGGAAATAACTTCAAACATTGGAAAAGCCAAAACAAACTTATTCATTGTGGAGCTTCACACAGTTAGTTTATTTGGACTCAATCATTCTGAGTTTTGCTTTGTTAGGATAGGTATTATGTTTCCTAAAATTCGTATTTTAAAGGCCTAACCCCCAATGTAATTTTTTTTTTTTTGTGGTGAGGTATGAGGGTGAAGCCTTCGTGATGGGATTAGCACCCCTACAAAAAGAGAAACCAGAGAGCTTGGTCTCCTCCATGTGCACACACTGAGGAAAGGCCATGTGAGCACACTGCGAGAAGGGGCAAGCCAGCAAGAGAACTCTCAGCAGAACGCAGCTACGTTATCGCCCCAGTCTGGAACTTCCAGCCTTCACAACTGTGAGAAAATAAATTTCTGTTGTTTAAAGCTACCTGATCTAAGTTACTTTATTATGGAAGCACTAGCGACTAAGACAGTCCAGAGAAAACCTTCAGTCTAGAGCTACCCACAAAGGTATTACCTTTCTGAAGATCCTATTTATAAAAGTACAACTTGCCATTTCTTCAAAATTATAGAGGAGTTTACTAGCTGTTCCTACTCAAAACTCTACAAGTATATGTTTCCTTTATAAGCACAGAAGAATAGATTTATAACAATATTAAATGATATTGTACATGGAAAACCCAACAGACTCCACCAAAAGTCTGCTAGAACTGATACATGAATTCAGGAAAGTTGCAGGATACAAAATCAATGTACAGAAATCAGTTGCTTTCTTATGCACTAATAATGAAGCAACAGAAAGACAAATAAAGAAACTGATCCCCTTCACAATTGCACCAAGAAGCATAAAATACCTAGGAATAAACCTAACCAAAGATGTAAAAGATCTGTATGCTGAAAACTATAGAAAGCTTATGAAGGAAATTGAAGAAGATATAAAGAAATGGAAAAATATTCCGTGCTCATGGACTGGAAGAATAAATATTGTCAAAATGTCAATGCTACCCAAAGCAATCTACACATTCAATGCAATCCCAATCAAAATTGCACCACCATTCTTCTCGGAGCTAGAACAAGCAATCATAAAATTTGTATGGAATCACAAAAGACCCTGAATAGCCAAAGCAATATTGAAGACCAAAGTGGGAGGCATCACAATCCCAGACTTTAGCCTCTACTACAAAGCTGTAATCATCAAGACACCATAGTATTGGCACAAAAACAGACACATAGACCAATGGAATAGGATAGAAACCCCAGAATTAGACCCACAAAAGTATGGCCAACTAATCTTTGACAAAGCAGGAAAGAATATCCAATGGAAAAAAGACAGTCCCTTTAACCAATGGTGCTGGGAGAACTGGACAGCAACATGAAGAATGAAACTAGACCACTTTCTTACACCATGCACAAAAATAAACTCAAAATGGATAAAGGACCCGAATGTGAGACAGGAAATTATCAAAACCCTAGAGGAGAAAGCAGGAAAAAACTTCTCTGACCTCAGCTGCAGCAATTTCTTACTCAACACATCCCCAAAGGCAAGGGAATTAAAAGCAAAAATGAACTACTGGGACCTCATCAAGATAATAAGCTTCTGCACAGCAAAGGAAACAATCAACAAAACTAAAAGGCAACCAAAGGAATGGGAAAAGATATTTGCAAATGACATATCGGACAAAGGGCTAGTATCCAAAATCTATAAACAGCTCACCAAACTCCACACCCGAAAAACAAATAATCCAGTGAAGAAATGGGCAGAAAACATGAAGAGACACTTCCCCAAAGACATCCAGATGGCCAACAGGCACATGAAAAGATGCTCAATGTCACTCATCAGGGAAATACAAATCAAAACCACACTCAGATACCACCTCACGCCAGTGAAAACAGCTAAAATGAACAAATCAGGAGACTATAGATGTTGGAGAGGATGTGGAGAAATGGGAACCCTCTTGTACTGTTAGTGGGAATGCAAACTGGTGCAGCCGCTGTGGAAAACAGTGTGGAGGTTCCTCAAAAACTTTAAAATATATCTGCCCTATGGCCCAGCAATAGCACTGCTAGGAATTTACCCAAGGGATACAGGAGTGCTGATGCATAGGGGCACTTGTACCCCAATGTTTATAGCAGCACTCTCAACAATAGCCAAATTATGGAAAGAGCCTAAATGTCCATCAACTGATGAATGGATAAAGAAATTATGGTTTATATACACAATGGAGTACTACGTGGCAATGAGAAAGAATGAAATCTGGCCCTTTGTAGCAACACAGATGGAACTGGAAAGTGTTATGCTAAGTGAAATAAGTCATACAGAGAAACAGATACCATATGTTTTCACTCTTATGTGGATCCTGAGAAACTTAACAGAAGACCATGGAGAAGGGGAAGAAAAAAAAATGTTAGAAAGGGAGGGAGCCAAAACATAAAAGACCATTAAAAACTGAGAACTGAGGGTTGATGGGGGGTGGTGGGAGGGAGGGAAGGGGGGGTGCGCCCCCCCCCCCATTGGGATGAGCACTGGGTGTTGTATGGAAACCAATTTGACAATAAATTTCATATTAAAAATAAAAAATAAAAAAACGCCAAATAAATAAATAAATAAAAGAAAAACTTCCCAATTCCTTTTAAGAGGCCTGTATTACTTGGATTATAATTTTTTTATAATTATAATAATTTTTCTTTAGAAAAGAAAAGCACTATAGAATTCTGACTCGAATTACATGTATGTGGATTTTATCCCACACTCAAGCAATTCTCCAACATCAGCTGGGTATCTTGTACTTCAATTCATGTCTATCTACCTGGCATTACATCAGCTTCCATAAATTAAGGGCCAAGTCCAACAAGATTGTGCCCCACCCCCACCACAATTCCAAGTCCAGGTTATTATCTGTGCTTCTGATCAAGTTACTATAAATCAGAAGTTCCATGACACCCTCCTTGGGTTCAACCGAGTTGCTAAAGCAGCCACAGAACTCATAAACATTTTACTTACTGATTTATTACTGGTTTATTATAAAACAATATAATGCTACACCCACAAAAACTCAAAATGGATTAAAATTGAATGTAAGATGTGAAACCATACAAACCCTAAAAAAAAAAAACCCACAGATGGTAAGTTCCTTGATACCATTCTTGGCAGTGATTTTTTAGATTGGACACCAAAAGTACCAAAAGCAAAAATAAACAAATGGGACTACATCAAAAAAGCTTCTACACAGCAAAGGAAACCATCAACAAAATCAAAAGGCAACCTACTTAAAAGGAGAAAAAATTTCTAAGTCCAATATCTGATAAGGGGTTAATATCCCAAATACATAAAGAACTTATACAGCTCAACAGCAAGAAAACAACCAAATTTTAAAATGGGCAGAGGATCTGAACATTTTTCCAAGGAAGACATACAGATGACAAACAGGTACATGAAAACGTGCACCATATCACTAATCATCATAAAAATGCAAAGCAAAACCACAATGAAGTATCACCTCACACCTGTTAGAATGGCTATTATCAAAAGGACAAGAAACAGTAAGTGCTGGTGAGGATATGGAGAAAAAGGAACCCTGGGGCATGTTGGTGGAATGTAAATTGGTGTAGCTACTATGGAAAACATTACAGAGGTTCCTCAAAAAAACTATACTACCACATGATCCAGCAACTTCAGTTCTGGGTACTTATCCAAAGGAAATAAAAACACTAACTCAAAAAAATATCTGAATCCCTATGTTCATTGCAGCATTATTTACAATAGCCAAGACATGGAAACAACCTAAACATTCATCAGCAGATGAATGGACAAAGATGGTATGATACACACACACACACACAGGAATATTATTAAGCCATAAAAAAAAAAAGCAAGGAAATCCTACCATTTGTGACAACATGAACGGACCTTGAGGGCATCACACTAAGGAAAATAAGTCAGAGAAAGACAACTGTATGATCTCACTTATACGCAGAATCTAAAAAACAAAATAAAAATAAATAAATAAATAAAAACTTGAGTTCATAGATATAGAGAACAGATGGATGATAGCCAGAAGCAGGTATTTGGGAGTGGGTAGAATAGGTGGACAGGGTCAAAAGGTATAAAATTCCAGTTATAAAATAATTAAGTCCTGTACAGCATGTAATATACAGCATGGTAACTATATTTCATAATGTATTAATAAATATAATAAGACTACATGACACATTATACAATTATAATAATATGTATTATATATGTTACTACAGAAAATTGCTAAGACAGTAAATCTTAAGACATCACAAAAAGAATTTCTAACTATATGTGCTGATGGATGTTAAGTAGACATACTGTGATCATTTCACATTATACACATGTCAAAGCATCATGTACATCTGAAACTATTATATCAACTGTATTTAAATTTTTTTTTAAAAATCAGTTAAAATTTTTTTTAAAGATAGAACTCAGAAATAGTGAGATGGAGAAGATGCATACAGCCAGATAAGCGGGAAGAGGCACAGAGCTCCATACCTTCTCCAGGCATGCCAGTGTCCCCCAAAACTCTACTGTTCACTAGCTTAAAAGCTCTCCAAATCCAGTATTTTGGGGTTTTATGGAGGTTTTACTACAACAGCACAACTGATTGATTCATTCACTAGGGGCCAGTGATTCTATCTGTAGCCCCCTTCCTCTCTCAGGAGGTTGGGGTAGGACTAAAAGTTCAGACCCTCTAATGACATCGTTTGCTCCAACTGGCAACCAGCCCCCATCCTTAGGTCCTTTCTAAAGACACTTCATTAGCAACAAAAGATACCTTTACATTTCTTACCACTTCAAAAATTTTAGGAGCTCTTGCTAGAAGTTTTAGGAGTTTTAGGAGCTCTATGCTAGAAATGAGAAAAGGAATATAATTTTTATATAATAAATCACAATAGCACATCCTATAATCCTCTCAATGGATGGAGAACATTTCAACACACATTCATGGAAAAAAATTCTCAGAATCTAGGAACAGAAGGGAATTTTCTCAACCTGGTATACAGCATTTATAAAAATGCTAGAGTTAACACCATAGTTATGAAACATATTTCATCAGTTAACACCATGATGAAAGACTGAATGTTTTTCCCCTATAGTCAGGAACAAGACAAGAATTTCCATGCTCACCATTTCTATGCATTATTATACTAGAGAGCCCAGCTTATGTAAGGGGGAAAAAAGGAGGGGGGGGGGGCATACAGATTGAAAAGGAAGTAAAATGGTCTACTCCCAGATGGTATGATGGTCTATGCAGAAAATCCCAACTCTACGAAATAGTTACTAGAATGATGTCAACTACAGTATTGAGTTTATCAAGTACCTTGATTCAAGGTCACAAGATGCAAGGTCAAAATATAAAAAAAATCCAATTGATTTCTATGTACTAATAACAATTAAGTAGAAAATAAACTGAAAATACCTATCAACTACAGTATTGAGTTTATCAAGTACCTTGATTCAAGGTCACAAGATGCAAGGTCAATATACAAAAATCCAATTGATTTCTATGTACTAATAACAATTAACTAGAAAATAAACTGAAAATACCCTTTATAATATCCAAAGTATGAAAAATGGTGGTGGTGGGGGGTAAAATTTAGCAAAACATATGTAGGCCTTGAGTACTTAAAACTATAAAAGAGTACTAAAAATTTAAAGACCGAAGTGGAGAAATTATACTATGCTCATGGATCAGCAGATTCAATACTGTCAGGATGTCATTTATCCCCAAACTTACCTCTAGATCCCTTGTTTCATTCTAATCAAAATCACAAGAGGCATATTTATTTTTGGTAGAAATTGACAAGCTGATTTATATCAAATTAGGTTTATATGAAAATGCAAAGAACCTAGAGTAGCCAAAGCAATTTGAAAAAGAATAAGGCTGTAGGACTTAACTACATAATTTCAAGATGTTAAAGGGCACCTGGGTGGCTCAGTCACTGGGTTAGCGATGGACTTGGGCTCAGGTCATGATCTCGTGGTTCATGAGTTCAAGCCTCGTGTCAGGCTCTGCGCTGACAGCTCGGAACCTGGAACCTACTTCTGATTCTGTCTTTCCCTCTCTCTCTACTCTCCCCCCACTTGCTGTCTCTCTCTCTCTCAAAAATAAACAAACATTAAAAAAAATAAAAAGAAAGATATTATAAAGCTATAGTAAGAGAGAAGGGTACTGGCAAAAGAACCTGTAGATCAATGGACCAGAATGGACAGTCCTAAAAACAGAAGCTACACATACAAGCGGTCAACAGATTTCACAGAGGTGCCAAAGTAATAAGGTAGTTCTGCAAGGAAAAGAGTATTTTTCAAAAAAATAGTGCTAGAGGAATTAGCAATCCATTGCAAAAAACTCTGGTCCATACTGGTACCTTATATAAGAATTAACTTGAAATCAGTAATAGACCTAAGAACTAAAATCATAAAACTTCTAGAAGAAAACATACAACATTTTTGTGACTTTGGATTCAACAAAGATTAGTTAGGCAAGAATCAAAAGAAAAATATAAATAAATTAGATTTCATCAAAATTAAAGGCTTCTGCTTCACAAAAGGCAGAACTAAGGAAATGAAATAAGCATATACCAGGAGAAAGTATTTGCAAAACATGTCTCTGGTAAAGGACTTGTACCCATTCATATATAAATAATTCTTCCAACTCAATACAAAAGTCAATTTTTAAGAACAAGCAAAGGATGCAAGGAGACACCTTAAGGAAAATTTACAAATGGAAAATATGCATATGAAAAGATGCCCAACATTATTCATCATTAGAGAAATTTCAACACCATAATGAAATACCACTACACACCCATAATTAAAAAAAAAATAATGTTTATTCATTTTTCAAAGAGAGACAGAGCACGAGTCGGGGATGGGCAGAGAGAGGGAGACACAGAATCGGAAGCAGGCTCCAGGCCCTGAGCTGTCAGCACAGGTGTCACCACACCAACGTGTGGCTCAAATCCATGAACCATGAGATCATGACCCAAGCCAAACTTGGATGCTTAACCAACTGAGCCACCCAGGCGCCCCATGAATAGTAATTTTTTTAAGTGGACAATACCAAACATTAACAAAGATGCAGCTAGAACTCTCATATGTAGTTTACAGTAATGTGAAATAATACAGCCACTTTAGAAGAGTCTGACAATCTCTTATAAAGTTAAACATGCCCTTACTGAACGACCCAACAATCCTACTCCTAGGTATTCACTCAAGAGAAGTTCATGATCAAAGTGTATGCAAATGTTCATAGCAGCTTTATTTATATAAATACCCCACACAGGAAAGAACCCAGATGTCACCTGATGGGAATGGATAACAAATTGAGATAGATCAATATAGTGGAACGGTACGCAACAAGAAAAAGTAACAAAGTACTGATACTGATGAATCTCGAAAGCACCATGGTAAGTTAAAGAAGCTAGACACAAATGCTAGATGTTATTTAATTCCATTTATATGAAATTCTTGAAAAGTCAAACTTACAGAAAGCAATATTTATGTAGTGTCTACAGCTGGGGAAAGAGATCAACTACAAAGCAGCATAATGGAAATTTTTGAGAATGATGGAAATGTTTGGCCTCTTGATTTTGATGATTATGCAATGAGGTACATTTGTCAAAATTCAAACTGTACGTTTTAAATGGATAAACTATATGTAAGTTATGCTACTAAAGCTAGTATTTTTTAAGTTATAGAGGTAAGGCACTTTTATATCTTGAATTTAATTTCCATGTGCTTCTTCTAAGCTCTACGAAAGTTGTCATCTTGCTAATTTAACCAGGGTTTTTGTTGGTTATATTCTAGTAGCTTTTGTTCAAAACTCCTTCAGCATACACACAGTCAGAAAAGTACCAGGACCGTAGTGCTCAGGGCCAGCCATTCAGGTGAAGATATTCATGAGGGAAGCTGCAAATATACTTCTAGGACTTTGGTGAGAAGCTGGAACTAGAGACAGCTGCACAAAGTACAGGTGTCCCTCACTTTTCAAAAGTTCATGCTATGCCCTTTCACTTTTATGAAAAATCTAGGGTCCATTCTCATTTTTGCTAACCCAAAGAAATCGAAAAAGGATTTTCACTTTTATCAATAAAGGCCAAAAGCAAAAAGAGCATCCAGCAATCGTTTTGCAGTGAGCGGTTATAGGGACAGCGTGCGCCGAGCAGCCAGAGTGGCATCACCAGCCTCCTTCCCCAAGAACTACATTCAGCATCAAACCACCATAGCTTTGAATTGTGCTTTACCCCCATTTATTTTGTGCATCCACTAGCAAGATGTGTCCTAAGGTAGAAAATCCATTGGCTAGATGTAGCATAAGGTATCAGAAAAGCCTAAGAGAGGTTATTTTTGGGGTCTAAGAAGGCTCAAAATTTTTTCTATATAAATTAATGGCAATTGTTTCTTTGCTTTACACAGTTTCAACTTTCAAAAGGTTTCATAGGAACACCCTACTTTCCAATAGTGGGGGAAGCCTGTAACAGAAACCATGGGAGTTGATACAATTTTATTCTTTTCTCACTGCCACCTCTTACTAGCTAATAATCCACACAACCATAGAAAATGCTCAAGTTAAATATGAAATTAAGCTTCTCCGTCTAAGTATTAACCACTGAATTTAAACACATTTTTGGTTTATACCTCCAAACTCCTATATCTCACCTGGTTTAATTTTTCAGCGTGATTCAGCCTTGAAGTCTCTACCACATTTGACTTAAAAGTATTTTCCACGTTCAGTATTTGCTTCGGTGGTTCCAAGTTTGAAGTGGGTTGCGAAAAGCGTGCCTTTGTGACTGGGGAGACTGTAGGGTAGGACCTTTGTTGTTTCATTCTAAAAGGCTGGGTAAACATTTTACCTCCTTTTGTGAATAAAAGAAGAGCGGAGAAAAGTTGTCACTAACAATTTCTACTTTATTTTCTGGTGATTCTATGTAGAGGCTACTGTGACCTAACTGTTCTCAACTTAGAAATAACAATTATGGAAAGTAAGCTTACATTTTCATATTGCCAAATAAAATTTACATACAATGGAAAAGATTAGTCATCTATAAAAGAAAACCAAGGGATCATATATGTGTTACTGAAAAGGTTGGAGCTATCTAAAAACTCCATTTAAGATCACCTGAATATAATTACAGAAAGGCAGATTTCAATAGGTAAAAACCTAAAAACGTTTAGGAGGCCAAAAAGTCTCCAACTAAGAAGTCTGCTTAAAACTATGCTTCTCAAACTAGGTGAATAATCACCTAGTAGTATGGGAGCAGGAAAGGGGGATAAAAAGCTATAGAATAAAGGATATTATTCTAGAGTACAGATTTTTTTCTTCAAGATTTGTAGGGAGAAAAATACCACTGGCAAGATATATGCTGATGTACAACATGAATGATCAATCACTAGACCTCACTGTGGTCTCTTTCTTTACCATAAGATCAAGCCCCCCCCCCCCCCCCCACACACACACAAATTGTTTCCAAGATACCCTGATGATAGGAAGAAGGGTCACAGATGAGAAACATGAACAATCCAATCACTGGGAAGGAATATCACTCCCCCCATTCAATAAGTTGGCAAGCTGCTTTATACACTATCAACCTCTTACAACTTTAATAGCATAGGTTTGTCTCCCCAAGTTCAAGTAACTCAAGAATACTGACATTGCTGATGGTTGAGGGTAAGATTCAAAACACACACTGGCCCCTATAGTCTTCCCTGACCAGAGCTCGTAAACCCCCTAGGATATCTATATCAAATTACATTTCCTGCTCTGTCTCTGTCTCAAAAATAAATAAACGTTAAAAAAAAAATTTTAAAAAAGGGGCGCCTGGGTGGCGCAGTCGGTTGAGCGTCCGACTTCAGCCAGGTCACGATCTCGCGGTCCGTGAGTTCGAGCCCCGCGTCAGGCTCTGGGCTGATGGCTCAGAGCCTGGAGCCTGTTTCCGATTCTGTGTCTCCCTCTCTCTCTGCCCCTTCCCCGTTCATGCTCTGTCTCTCTCTGTCCCAAAAATAAATAAACGTTGAAAAAAAAAATTAAAAAAAAAAATAAAAAAAAGGGGCGCCTGGGTGGCGCAGTCGGTTGAGCGTCCGACTTCAGCTCAGGTCACGATCTTGCAGTCCGTGAGTTCGAGCCCCGCGTCGGGCTCTGGGCTGATGGCTCAGAGCCTGGAGCCTGCTTCCGATTCTGTGTCTCCTTCTCTCTCTGCCCCTCCCCCATTCATGCTCTGTCTCTCTCTGTCTCAAAAATAAATAAACGTCAAATTACATTTCCTACCACAGTTTAAGTATTGGTTTCTAAACTGGGGACATTCTCATGGTTTCACCTATATTAATCTAAATACAGATTTTAGAGAAAAAGAAAAATCACTGAAATAGGCGTAGAGATTCCCAAAATAGGCTCAGTGTATAGATTCTGTATCGTCAAGGGTCTAGTGACGCACTATACAAATGATCACATTGGTCTTCTGAGACTTTAAGAGGGACAGTGATTCGGGGACGAAAGGTACAGCATACAACCCATGGTATTGTAACAACATTGTATGGCACATGGTAACTACACTGTGGGGAGCACAGCACAAGGTAGTCAAATCACTGTGCTGCACACCTGAAACTAATGTAACACTGTGTGTCAAGTCAACTACTATATAGGTATATATAGTAGTGTGTGTGTATAAACATAAAACAAAAACAAGAGGGACAATGACTGGGTAAGAATAGCACTGGCTAAACAGTATTAACAGCTGTGTTTCTAACCCTGGCTATAACACCTTTCTAGCCATGCAACTTTGCAAAAGTCATTTACGTATCCTGAGCTTTGTTTTCCTTATCCCTAAGACTGGGTCATTTACCCTACAGTGTGGCTAGGAGAATCCAAGGTAAAACGCTATATAAGTGGTTATCATTACACTACATAAATTATTGCAGCGCCTGCTAGGATACCAAACATCAGTGCCAGCAAAACTCAGATGGCAAATGTTACTAACTAGTATTAGTTTTAAACTTTTCATCTTCCCTATCTTCCTTACGTGAACACACGCAACTAATGTTCGCTTACAGTGTTCCAGAGGAAGCAGATCTTGTATTTTTATAATAGCTACCACTTATTACACCCTTATAAACGCCAGGCACTTTTCAGACCTCATCTCGTTTCATCCTCAGCACTACTCCAAGAGGCAAGTATGATTATTCCTATTCTAGAGATGAGGAAACTAAGGCTCAGATGTTTTAAGTAACTGGAGTGAGATCACTCAACCAGCAAGTGGCAGAGCCAAGATGCAACTTTGACAAACTCTGGGAGCTGAGGCATTACCTACCTCTCTATCTACCATGACTGCTCCAAAATTTGCTAACCCACAATTACTAAGTTACTAAGTACTAATGCTAACATGCTTACCTGCTGGCCATCCTCTCTGCTTTTCCTCTGTTACGCTCTTCCTTAGCATCAACAAAGAACCTGCTCTGGTCTGCTCTACTGAAATGACATCTGAAGCAGCATTAAGTACTTCGAACATAGAGAGGAATCCATACTGTACATACTGGAATGAACGTCCAAATCGCCTGGAAAATGCCTTTTCAAAATCAGAAAGGAGAACGGGAGATAACGCCAACAGGTCTTTCAACTCACTCTTCACAACAGCTGGAAGAATGGGAGGCACCCTTCCCCGGTAAGGTACTCGCCGACGACGGGAGCTCGGCCCAGAGCAAACACTGGCCCTTCCCCTTGGCATGGAATTTCGAACCTTATGGTTGCTCCTCTGTTTTGCAACTAAACTTGCTATTCCTTTGGTGGATTCATCTGGAATGGCTAAGGAGGTGTGAAAAAAGAAATCACAGTTAGATGAAAACTTGCTCCTTTCTGTACCCTTACATCTGTGGTTATACAATTTTAATTCTCCACGGAGCTGTGTATCTAGGTAACATGATAAACATGAACCCTTGGTTCTTCCATCTCTTTTAGACAACCACTTGTTAGCTCCTCTATCAGAAGATGAAGACAGAAAGATCAAGCCCAATATTTAACATTACTTCTGACTCCTGAAATATCTGAAACTCTCAAGATGAACAAACTTTCCTGCAATGTTTTTTTCTGTGCGTCACGAAATTTAAAACATGAAGTCATAGTTAAAGTCCCATTGTTATGCTTCTTCCAATTTAAGGTGCAATAATTTGAAATCACATGCAAAATGTAGTTCCTGTGAATGCACATTTTTCTGGAGAAATAAATTCTTGATTTTGCTAAAGCTTTAACTCTGCCCACAACTTCAAAGGTAACCATGAACCCTCTCCCCCTCAAAAAATTAAAATCCCCTGCCTGGGGTGCAGGATAATCGCTATAACAATTCTTTTTTCTTTTGTATTTTTAATTCCAGTTAACATACAGTGTTATATTAGTTTCAGGTGTACCACATTCAATAATTCCATACATCACCTGGCGTACTCCCCATTGCCTATTTACCAGAAAAATTCTTTACTAATTACGTGTTACTTATAGATCTTCAAATTCTAAGCTTACCTTTCAGTATTACAGTACCATCCCCACAAGGGCAGACAGTGACAACATCAGGCATGTCCAACACCAGCTCCATAGTGGACCGATATCCAAGAACCCGGAGTGGTAAATGGCTGCCAACCATCAAAAGGTACTCCTTTTCCAACTGCTGTGGGGTCAAACCATCTTTGGTGGAGATGAGAAGTGACCTTATTTCTTTCCTCAGGCATTCCTGGATACGCTCTTGTTCAGACATAGCACCCTACCGGATTTAAGATAGAAACGTGGCTCATTAGGAAGAGCAGACAAACCCAAGACGGAGGGAGGGGAGAGTTTAAAAGGATCAATAGTGGAATATAAACAATCGACACCAGAGTTCTAAAGGTGATAAAGCAGAAGCAAAACCATGAGGATTCTCTGAAACTCGGCGTTTCACACAATTCAAGCTCTCTCAACCTGTGTCGATTCACCTGCACGCGTCTGGAGACATCATTGCCCCTGGCTAGCGTGTGGGAAGTCCAAGCTCCTGGCTCGACTTTGCTGAAGCCCCGATAACGGTTTGTCTGGGGTCTCTACACCGCAAACTTCGCTTCAGACGGGATCCCTCCTCGACGCTGGGAAAAAGCTCGGGAAGCAGGCAAACGCAATACCGCCTTCCCCAGCGCTAGGAGAGGGCTCCCGGTAAAGACGCTCGCACCGGCATACCTGGTCCGGCCCAGACCGACGGGGAGGCTGCCCGCTTCCTCTTACCCAAGTCAACGACCTCATCTGTGCCGGGGAGCCGGGTCCCCTGCCCACCCCAACGTCCCTCCCTGCCCCCAGGCGGAAGGGGAAGCTTCCCTTCCCTCGATCCCTGGGGACTGCCCACGCAGCGAGGGGGTTGTGGGGAGAGGCCGGCAGGAGGCAGGCGGGTGGAGTGTCGCCCCTCACCCGTGTCGCCCACAGTGCGGGCGCTGCCGTTGCGTGGCCCAGAGACTCAAAGGCGCTCTCCCGTCCAGCCGCCTTGGAGGAGCAGCGCCAAGGCGCCCGCGCGCCTGCGCACCAGTGCTGGAGGGCGGGAGGCGTGCAACTCGCGCGGCGTTCCAGCCCCGAGGGCGCGCGGCCGGTGGGACGGTTGGGCAGGGCGGGACGCTCGGGGGTCCAGGCTGGGGGCCGGCCGGCGCGGGGCCGCCACGCTAGGCTCTCGGGCGGCGTTGGTTCCTTCGCGGGGGGGGGCGGAAATCGCCGGCGCCTACCTCGTCCAGCGTGGCTGGGAGACGCGAGGTGGGGCCGCGGCTCGAGAACCTCTCCGACCACATCCCCAGCCCGACAGGGGCAAGGGCAGCGGGCCGTCCCGCCATTGGGACAGGCAGGTGGGAGGAGGTGGTGGAGGGGGCCTCGAGGTTCTTGACTTGGGTGTGCCTCATAATCACCGGTGGAGCTTGTTTAAGGGGAAAAAAAGATACCCAGGTCTGATCGTCGGGGGAAATTACAGGCATTTCTGACGATAGGTGTTGAATCCCTGCAGAGTTACATGCAATTTAAGCTCCCGGAAGAGACGAATGATTGGGACCTGGAGAAAGAAACTTCCAGGTGCCATTGGAGAAAAACGAGCTGGCAAACTAAAAAAGGGAATGTATATTTGGGTAAATAACCTGGGAATGTATTTACTGGACAGGTGGAATGAGCCCGATTTCTATGGTCCTTGAAAACTAGAAAACAGTTTAAGAGGTGCAGAACAGAGGCACAGTATAAAGACCTTTAAGATGTACACTCTAAAAAAGTAAAAAGGCAAACCAAAACATAACCAAGGAATCTGAATTAAGAAGGAAAGCTGTGCACGCACATCTACTTTAATTTCCATCTAAAATTCCATGACATGTTAAATCCAAAAAAGCTCTAGGAACAAAATGTTCCATCAATGAGGCAGGTATATTGAGGAACCCCTGACAGAAAATAGAAAAGATTTATGGGCTGGTTTATAGTCGAATGGACAAGGCTAAATAGCAAATTAACAAAAAGGAAAATGATGAGATGTGAAAAGTGAATCTAGATGTTCCAACATCCAAATGACAAATGTTACAGAAGCAACGGAAAGAATGGTGGTGAGGTCTGGGAGTTAAAAAAGAAGGACAATATCCCAGATGTGAAGAAAAACACATTTTCAGATTAAAAGGGCCGAGTGAGTCCTTAGAATAATAAATGAAAAAAAAAGATCCCATCCTAGGAGAAGATCCCATCCCAAGCCTAGGAGAAAGGGAATCAAGAGTTTTGTTTTTTCTTTAAGTTTACTTATTTTGAGAGAGTGTGTGGGGGAGGGGCAGAGAGAGGGAGAGAGAGAATCCCAAGCAGGCTCTGTACCGTCAGCACAGAGCCCCATGTGGGTCTCGAACTCACAAACAGTGGGATCATGACCCTAGCTGAAACCAAAAGTCAGATGCTTAACCAAGTGAGCCACCCAGGCACCCAAGAGATTTTATATAAAGAGATTATATAAGCACTGGACATTAGATGGCTATCGGATTTCTCAGTGGAGCAGTATCTTCAAAGCTGAAACAAATCCTTTACCCAGCCAAACCAGCATTAAGTGCAGGAAAAGAAAAGACATTTTCAGACATGTAAGATTCAGAAAGCTTATCTAACTTGAGAATGACTCCTGCAAAATGAACAAAGAATTGAAAAAACATTATCCCAGATTCTCATCCCCAATTA
This sequence comes from Puma concolor, assembly GCF_028749965.1. Lineage (NCBI taxonomy): Eukaryota > Metazoa > Chordata > Mammalia > Carnivora > Felidae > Puma > Puma concolor. The sequence continues at coordinate 49,052,547 of NC_141683.1, forward strand.
TCTAACAGCTACCACACATTGAGCACTTACAAGATGCTCTTTTATGTAGAATATCTAATTTTCTCCCCAGTTACTCTGAGGTACAATCATGATCCCCACGTTAAAGTGAAGAAACGGATATACAGACATGAACAAAGGTACAACAAAGAGTGATAGGCAAGAAAAACATAACACTTACGGCTCAATCTAGAAGGGTAAGAAAAAAGAGACTTTTAGAAAGCTATTCTGGAGCTAAATCCCAGATCAATAACTGAAAACCAAGAGTCAGGGGCTATGTGAATTACTCCAGTGAGGACACCCCACTGGAAGTCCTCACGTGCTTGGGTTTATGATAATGCAGTCATTCTCCAAGACCCAAAAGTCTTTTGTGATGACTCACCTGGGAAGTGAATGGAAATAAGGTAGGAACAATCACACCAGGTATCTTCCATGTCTTTGATGGTAACACTTGCCTCTGCAGTTCTCCAGGTAGGCTTTTGATGTATGTTTCTGGCACTCTGCTTGGCATTTTCTACCAGAATAGCCCTTACTCAATGAGTGAATGCACCAATGCAGGAATTCTGTCTGTTACTGAGATTCCTAGTCCAGTTTTTCACTTGGCAAGCAGGGTACATAACCACAAGAGGAACTCACAGTCCCACTAGCCCTATCCAAAGGTGACAGAGGGCCAGAATTCATTTATCACCAACCCCTGTACACTCAGAATGTGAATGGCAAACAGTGACTTTTGGGGTCCCAGAAATTAGAGTTAGTTAGCATTAGGAAGTGATAGTCACTGAAAAACGTAGGCGTTTCCTTTTCTTCAGAGCAGTTATCCTAAAAAGGATGAAGGTTTGCAATGTTAGGTAGGGCAGCATCTTTCTGTAAGAGAATAGTCAGATTGCATTCAAGAGACTCTGGGTCCAGGATCTGATTTAGTTTGAGGAACAGGGTGACAAAGCCAGGTCTCTCACTCATGAGATGCCTCTGTTCCCTAGACCTACAATAGTGTTTTGTTGGTCTGTTTGCTTTTGTTGTTACACAAATCAAAAAGACTCCGCTGTTTTTTGAGTTCATTCCTTGGGATCCTACCATTAATTAACAACAACCAGAGAGTTCTGTGAGTTAGACCAATGTGTTTTTCCACCCTGCTGCCTATTATGATGATCAGTTAATTCTGGTAATTAACTGTCTCCAGCTGGTCTCCTCCCATCCCTGCTTGCATCTAGGAGTGTATTTCAATTGCAGCTGCTGCTACCAGCAGTTCTGCCTTAGAAAACAGCCAGGAAAGAGGTTTTTGTGTTTTGTTCAAGCTTCTGAAGCTTTAAATATGCCTCATGACAAGAATGAGAGGATCTTTAGATAAACAGAAGAGAGAGTGGGTGAGTTCAAGTTCATGACAGAACCAATATAGCATTCCTGCCTCCCAACGTTTTTTAACATTATGCCTAATTTGGGACCATTTGATGGTATTGTTCAATTTTTCTTCCCACAAGCAATTACTCCAACTTTTGCCATCCCTCCTACACTTTTTACCCACTCCTGCCTCACCACTAGAAATTGACTTTGCTTGGACTCCCAGAGAAAGTGGAGGCTCTCATGCGTGAACCTTCTGAGCTTCCAACTCAGAAACAACTCAACTAGCCCTGCTCTCAGCTTTCCTTGTGGTCTCAGCAGGTGAGGGACCATCTATCTCACCCATCCATCCTGCTCTTGTGTCTATCTCCCCAACTCCTCTAGCCTCATGACCTTTGGCTATTATTATAGTCCTGTATAATCAGTATCTCTTTACGCTCCTTTCCTGTAACAAAATTATGCGCTAATCCTTTTAATCTTACACAACACAGACACAGGGAGTGGGAAACGTAAAAATACACTTTTGACCTATGTACCTCTGTAGCCATTCCTGTGTGGCCAAGTCCTTGAATAAACAGTCCACGCTCATTTTTTTTCCCACTTTTTCATCCACCATTCACTACTCAACCCAAAGCAAGGAGCCTGCTACTCTAAATAGCGTCCTTAAGCTACTTTTAGCAAAATCACCAATGACAAATCTTGTAATTGACAAATCTTAAGGACTTTTCAATCTTTTCATCTTTGATAATCTCTGATGTTTACTTTTGGTGTCCCCTCCTTTTCTAAAAATCTCTCCTTGGTGGGTTTCTATGCTGCACCAGCCTTGGATCCTAGCTTTCTGCTCTATTTCCTATTTCTGATATGAAATGCCCACGTACCCCAGGGTCTGTCCTTGGCCCTTCTCCTTTTTACTCTTCCCTCTTCCTGAGTGACCTTTTTCTTTCTCATGGTTTCAGCTTTGGGGGCTGCCTTTGTTCATTTAAGCAACAACTATCTTTTTAGTTCCTATTACGTTCCAGGCAGCGTTCTAGAAGATGGGACTAAAACAGCAAAACAAAGTGCCTGTTCTCCCGGACCTTAACAAGGACAAGCAAAAGGCAGATAAATATATAATGTCGAGTAATAATTGCTTAAGGGAGTGAGAAGGGACTGCTTTAAATGAAGTATTTAGAAAACTGTTTTGTTTGGCCTCTACGATAGTGGTTTTACAACGTGTGGTTCCAGAGCCGCGGCATCACCTGAAAACTTGTTAGCAACGCCAATTGTCAGACCCCACCCCAGACCTGCTGAATCAGAAACGGCAGCGGGGGAGGGGTAGAGGGTCCAGCAGAGTGTTTTAATAAGCCCTCCAGGTGATTCTGAGGCATGCAAAGTGAGAACCACCACTCCAGAGCAGTTTCCCACCGCACGCGTCATGAATACATTACAGGCGTGGAGTCTAATGCTGATTTTTCTCAGCTCACTGGGGTGGCTTCAGGGGTGGGGGCAAGCAGGTGCTGGAAGCCCTCCAGCCCAAAGTAGCCTCCACCCAGACTTTTCAGAGGCAAGCAAGTGGGGTCAGACGCAGTACCCACAGGGACCCAGGTAGGAAGGCAAGGGCCGTTCAACACTCACCAACAGGCTCAAGAAGCTAGGCGCTAAACGTTCTACTTCTGCTTCAGGGCTACCCCTGCGGCTGCGTGGATGAAGTTCCCGACCTGAACGCAGACAGTCTGCGCAGCGCAGCGCGAAGCTAGGTCCACGGCGGTGGAGGGGCGTGGCTCTTGCTGGGCCCTTGTCTGCGCACTCAGGGCAGCTTCCGCTCTCGCTGTGCTTTGAGTGCTCTTAGTAAGGCACCTGGTCCTTAAGGTTTCATCGTGATTCTGAAATAGTCCTTAGGAAAAAGGTTAATTGGATTTAAAATCCATTTGCATCATCACAAGGAATATCAAAATTACATTTGTTGATGAAAGATACTCGACCCTTCAACTGTTAACCTAAATTTTTAAGTGGTTGTAAAAATCGTTTTCAGCTTTTTTTTCAACGTTCTTTTATTTTGTGTGAGAGAGAGAGAAAATCCCAAGCAGGCTCCGCACCGTCGGTGCAGAGCCCAACGCAGGGCTCGATTCCACTAACCGTGAGATCATGACCTGAGCCAAAATCAAGAGTTCGGTGCTTAACTGAGCCACCCAGACATTCCAGTTTTAAAAACTCTTTTAATCACTTTACGATGTATATCAAATTATCGTGATAGACACCTTAAAAATAATTTTTGTCAATTATAGCTCACTAAAGCTGGAAAATAACTTTTAAAATTGTGTGAACACGTTTCTCATCAATGGTGACAAAAATTTTAAAAGCTTATTAAAAAAGATTTGATTAGAAATTTTATGTAACAACTTCAAACAATATATTTGTGGACGCAAGCTCACGATTCTTCTTTTCCTCATTTAAAGTGAACTTTAATTTTTTTAATGAGGTATAATTAATTGGCATGTAACATGTTGGTTTCAGGTGTACATTATTTGATACTTGTATATATTGCAAATGAGCACCACAATAGTTAACATCCATGCCCTACACAGTTTAGAAAAAATTTTTTTCTTGTAATGAGGACTTGTAAGATCTACTCTCTTATGAAATACAGTACTATTAACTACAGTCACCATGCCACTACATATCTCCATTATTTATAACTGGAAGTTTGTATCTCTTTACTCCCTTCATGCATTTCAAGATTGTATTTTAAAATTGAAAATATTTTATTAGGGGACGCCTGGGTGTCTCAGTCAGTTAACCGTCTGACTCTTGATTTCAGCTCAGGTCATGAGCTCACAGTTTATGAGTGAGATCTCAAGCCCCACGTTGTGCTCTGTGATGGCCGTGCAGAGCCTGCTTGGGATTCTCTATCTTTCTCCCTCTCTGCCCTCCACTGCTCATGCTCTCACTCTTTTTCTCTCAAACATAAATAAATAAACATTTTTTCAAAGTAATTAAAAAATATTTTATTAGTACACAATCCTTCTGATATTGAATCCCTAATACTTTTCCATTTTCTTTTTACCATGATCCTATATCAAAGATATATTTTTCTAAAAAATGTTTAAGTGTTTATTCTTTGAGAGAGAGACAGAGACAGAGCATGAGCGGGGGAGGGTCAGAGACATAGGGAGACACAGAATCCAGAGCAGGCTCCAGGCTCCAAGCTGTCAGCACAAGAGTTGGACATGAGGCTCAAACTCACCACAAGATCATGATCTGAGCCAAAGTTGGACGCTTAACCCACTACACCACCCAGTTCCCCTCAAAGATATAATTTTATTGCTGTGCCCTTTATAGATAACCTCAAATCCTTTTGTTTGCCCCAGTATGCTATTCAAATTTTGTTTGCCATAATGGGCAAATTAGAAGCACTGCTCTAGGATCTCAAGATCTCTCTCTCACTCTTCCTCCCCCTCCCTCTCCCTCCCCTTCCATCTCCTCCATAGCCCAACACTTAAACAGGTAACATACCTGTTTTCAGCATCCTCAGGGTCACACAAGTCACCAGAAATAAGAAATTTAAGGGAATTTCATCTGCAATGGGAACAAATTCTAAATTGAAGTATAATGGAGCCAAAGCTGTCCATAATCCCTTTTCCGCGTGCTATGTTCTCTTTTAGTGGTTCTCTGTCTTCCCTCCCTCTTGGCAATCAGGAATACCTCCAGATTTGGGACGGAAGATTGCCTACAATTAAGGAAAAGCCTTGGGGCACCTGAGTGGCTCAGCTGGTTAAATGTCTGCCTCTTGGTTTCCGCTCAGGTCATGACCTCAGGGTTTGTGGGATCAGGGCCCCCATCAGGCTCTGTGCTAACAGTACAAAGCCTGCTTGGAATTCTCTCTCTCCTTCTCTCTCTGCCTCTCTCTCTCTCACACACACAAAATAAATAAATAAACATTAAAAAAATAAAAGGAGGGGCGCCTGGGTGGCTCAGCCGCTTAAGCGGCCAACTCTCAATCACGGCCCAGGTCATGATCTCACAGTTCGTGAGTTCAAGCCCCACATCAGGCTCTGCGCTGATGGCACGGAGTCTGCTTGGGATTCTGTCCCTCCTTCTCTCCGCCCCTCCCCTGCGTGTGCCCTCTCTCCCTCTCTCTCTCAAAATAAATAAATAACCCCCCGAAAAAACCTTTAAAAAAATAAAAAATAAAATAAAATAAAATAAAATAAAAGGAACAGCCTTATCCCAGGCTACCCTTCCATCATAACACTTTATTACACCTGTTTACACATCAGTTTCTCCCTGTTAGACGTTCCTCGAGGGCATGTGCCATATCTTACCTCTACGTCCTCAGAGGTGAGCAGTGCCAAACACATAGCAGGTGCTCACTAAGTATCTGTGAAGTGAATTAATGAGAGAAAAGTCAGGTCAGTCTTACCTCACCACTGGACCTGACAAGGGGACAAGTGCATCGCCAGTGAAGAAGGTGGGAAGGAACATAGATGTTCCAGATCAGTATAGTTAGGGGAAGTGGGTCTGCCAGAGATGTCTACGGTTGTGACCAACTGCCCAGCCTATTAAGGTTAAAATACCCACCCTTCCCAAGTCTTCTATCTCCTCACTGCCCCCCTCATTAACGCAGGTGGTCACCAAATTCTGTTGATTCTCCGCCTGAGAAGCAGCTTCTGCCTCCTGGCCATTCCCACTGCCACAGCCCAGGTCCAGCTCACAATAGCACCACTTTTCTAGACCTCTGCTATGCCCTCCTGGTTGGCCTCTCTGCCATCTACAAATTGAGAAAGTCAAATTTAAGTCCCTGTAGTCTCCTCCAGGTCTAAAATGATAAGATTTGCAACTTTATCTGGTGACAAGGAAGTCCCGGCTTTCTATTAAATAATTCATATAAACCAATATTCACTCCACTTAGCAAATGGATATAAAATTTCAAAATACTAAATAATAACTATAATAATTTAGAAAGCCTTGAAATCGTCCAAGACCTTTGGCCTTTGACCTTGGAAACAAACTCAAAAGTCAACAACTGTAATTGGTCCTCCCTTCCTAGTAAACCCTCACAGATGCCAGTCTCATAACAAATCCAAACAAGGAGTAAAGTATTAAGAGTACAAAAATGTGCACATATACTTTCAACAAAGGGATGACCAATACTTTCAATTAAAAAGGAATCTAGAAAGAAAACAGCAACATCCTTGTAAGTACAGCCAGCCTGAGGTGCATTCTGCTGCCTCAGCACTCCCCAACCCCTCCCCACCCCACACCTTTCAGAGATGCTGGGTTGACCATGCAACGTGATGCTCTTTCTCAGCTATTGTCATTGCCATCCATAATCTCAACAGCCTTGTGTTGTAAGCAGGTGTGTGTGTTACTGTTATATGTGGATACTGAAAATGAAGTCAGATCATGTAACTTCTCCATCGTCCCTACAGCAAAGGAGACTGACGACAGGCACCCTACATGGATGGGCTCCAATGCCAAGTAGGGCCTTTTCTCATCAATTTTTCTCCGGCCAGAAATCCCTCTATCTTCTTGGCAGACAGGGTGCAATTTTGAGATTATCATTTGGCCAGATAGCCTGCCAATTCCTGGAGTAAAAATTGAGGGCCAAGTTTACTTTAAGAATCTATAGCTAGGACCCCAGGTCCAATTAATTTGCAACAGAATCAAAGGCTGAGAAGAAAAACAAATACTATCATCGGTTTCAGGCTCTTCTGAACAGGAAAATATTTACAGGATGATAAACTGTGTTTAATAGCAACTATTAATTTGAGTGAATATTAGGTAATCATGATACTTTTCCCTCTATGGACCAAATGAAGCTTCAGAATTTTTCTCAGTGTCCTGCTCTAGGCAGGAACTATAAATTGAGGCAGGCACTCGAAAGAAACATTTGCCTCTCTTACATTCCTACCATGCAAGAATCAGGTTTAGAGAGTAAAAGCCAAATCTATTTAAGTTACTTTATTACTAATCCTTTATTTTATTCCCAGTGACCTAATTTAGAATATATGGAAGAAAGTACTGGAGTGGTTTTTCCAGAGCCCTGGGAGTTACTTCGGGTCCACATTCTTTAATAAGGTTTTTGACAGGAAAACCTGTGTGAACTCAGTAACTATTGAAAAATAAAAAACATTTCTGCCATCGTGATCTGCGGTATTGGAGCAGAATCCTCAATCTTGAGTTTGAAGCGTTACCCATTCAGTGAGAAATGATTAATAGTAAAAGAGAAATAAATTTATTCAATGTTTCAAGTTCCTCAGAAGTGAGTGGGGCAGCTCCCCCAGTTTGTTGCTGGATGGAGCATGGCCAGGAACCTGAAAAAGTGACAGTCCTGCCTTCATCAAGGAAGCATGGGAACGGAGCCTAGCAAAGGACAAAAGCATCCTTAAAAAAAAAAATCAGATCCCTTCCCTTCTATGATTCTTCAAGAAGCATTACATCATCAACAGGCTTAAGCATTAGTAAACACAATAATAAGTTAATAAAAAAAAAAGAAATATAAATGTAAATAAGAAAGAGAGAGACTGAGAGAGAGAGAGAGAAGGGGCCTAGAAGAGTTTCTCTAATCCCCCCCCCCCCCCACCTTTTGAAATGTGGATCCTCCCAAAAGTAGTCCGACGACCCTAATTCCACTTTGAAAGCACTTGCAAGAGCAGGGCCAGGATATAAAATAAATGAGGGGGAGAGGGGAAAGGCGCCCTGCGGAAGCCTCCAGGGGGTAAGGGGACGCTTGGGAGAAGTTTCTTATTTTACCTTAGGGTTACCCTAATTCGACGACCTATATTCTGTTCCCTTAAACTGTCTAGCGCCCCCTCGAGGACCACGTCCCTAGTTCCTAGGCCGCGCAGAGGCCGCGCAGAGCGCCACCGCCCCTTCGGCGATCTGCGAGCCTCCGCGGTGGGTCAGGCAACCGAACCTGCTTTACAGCTCAAATCGTCGTCCGTAGAAACGCATGTTGATGCCACACCAAGCGGCACGCGGGCTTCTCACAAACGCCTCGTGGCCAAGGTCGCGCGAGTCGCCGGGCTGGGCGGGCGGGCGTGCCTCGGGGAATCGCCGTCCCGCCTCCGGGCGAGCAGAGCCCCGCCCCGCGCACCGCCCGGGCCCGCCCACGGTCAAGATGGTCCCTGGTCCCGCCCGCGGGCCACTCTGCAGAGACCGCGATCCCGGGCCAGCTTCCGACGATGGAGAGAAGGGCTCGGAGCTCCTCCAGAGAGGCCCGCGGGAGAGGCGCCGGATCCCCCCACGGGGAGAACAGGAGGGCGAAGACCGAGAGGGGCGGCGGTGGCCGTGGGCGCCGGGACGCCGGGCGGGAGAGGGCGGGGAGCCGGGGGGAGCCCCCAGCGCCCTCAGCCACCGTGGTGGACGTGGATGAGGTCCGCGGCTCCGGTGAGGAGGGCACCGAGGTGGCGGCGCTGCTGGAGAGCGAGCGGCCCGAGGAAGGTAGGGAGGACGGGGGATATGGGCGGGGTGGTGGGGGGTGTCTCTCCAGGTGGTACCACGGGATGTCACATAAAGTGGAACGAGTCATGGCACCGAGAGCCACCGACGCCAGAGCAACCTCCTGGTCCTGCTCAGATTCCCAGGGAATGAAAGGCCTAAATTGGTTAGGACCCACCAACCCTCCACCAAGTGGTAGGGACCAAAATACATAAGAAATACAAATAACATCAACTGAATACCGTTGGTCTTAGAGGCCAGCCATGGATGGGAAGCGGAGGGGAGTGTGGTCCAGGTTGGGGACCAGTGAATATGGTAAAGGAATGTGCAGCTGGTTTTCGTGGCTAATGAGTATATGGGCACCTAATTTAAGTGAAGACGTTCTTGAGTTGGTGGTTCTACGCGACTGTGTGGCTTATTATTCTCTCCTCATCCCCAGTCCTACCTAAAAGTATTTTAAACTTTCTTTGGGATGATCATTTGACAGCAGAGCCAAGGAGAGAAGAGTCAGACCTGGATTCCAACTCAGCTAACTAGCCATATGATCAGAGGCAGGGCCTTAACCACCTAAGCACCAGGGATAACAATAGGTACCTTGCAAGAGAGAGGAAAGTTAGACTGAAGGAGGGAATCATAGGGAAACAGATATTTTTGGCTTCTGGGGGTGAAGCCACTCTTAGGAACAAATACATCTGCTTCCAGTCCTTTTCATAATGAATGGAAGAGAAAAAAATCATTACACCTTCAGTGTAGAATGACAGGGGTCTAGAGGATAGTAAATAAGGAATAGCGTGTTGTATTGCTTCCTGCTGGCAATGAAATTTTAACATAATTTTCTGGTTACCAGCAAAACAGTGTATGCTGGAACATTGAAAGCTATGATTTATGAAAGATTCCTGCAGCTGGGATGCAGTTTATACGGACCATGTTAATGCTGTTTTGCCCAACTGAGCCCTTTCATCAGTCAGAAACTTCTGGTCATTAAAGGTTTGTTGGGTCAATGCCACAGTATGGATGAGGTTAGAGGTAAGTATTATGCCTTAGACCACATTGGCAGGATAGGCAAGGAAGAAAGCCCCCGCCCTCTGCCCTGCATGGAGTTTTAACCCTGTGCCAGACACACACTGGGTATTTTACTGAGTATTATCATTCCCATATCACTGATGAGGAAGCATGGTGAGAAATTAAGTAACTTGCCAAAAACCTACAGCTGGGAAGTGGAGGAGCCAGAATTGCAGAGTAAGGTGGTCTGACTGAAAAGCCCATCCTTGCGTGGTACCGCACTTTGTGGTCCTGCTTTGTGGTCACGGTCCCGGCATTGCCACCAACCGGCTATGTGGCCTCAGGCAAGTAACGTCGCCTTCGTGGGCTTCACTCAGTTTCTCCAGCTATTAAATGACTGGAGCCCAAGACCCCACGCAATAGATGAGAAGTCTCACTGAAGGTGAGTCGGCCTTGCTGAGCCCTTGTCTGAACTTTCTGTGGCTTCCAGGGGACAGGGAGCAAGAGAAACAACATCCCCTTCTCACCTAGAGCCACACTCCCACGGCCAGGCTGCTTCGGATGTGAGTAGAGCTTCACCTTACCGAAATGTTGGAGATTATGTCATATCTAAGGCTCCTTCTGCCTTAACATTTAATATTTCACCATTCACTTAAACCAAATTGAGTATACAAGGAACTCATTTCAAGAGAATCATATTTTGTGAGTAAAGCTATAAGCTAGATTTGGAATATAACTGTTAGTTTTCTGTTCACATCCCTAACTACTGCAGGAAGGCATTTTGAGGCCTTCCTTCCCTTCTAAGATGTTATTTTGTCTGTATGTACTTTTATTTATTTTTACTTGCACGGTTACCACTGGCAAATGAAATATATTTATAAACTAATTAAACATGGCAATAACACCCTTACTGCCCCTAAGAAAGAATGCTGTAGAAACTAATATGATGTTGCTAGAGTAGCATTTCCCAAAATAGATTGCAAAGGAAATAAATTTTATAGAATATGAATTTCCTTGGAGAAAACTTGCCTGGCCAAATGTCTGGGAAATCCTAGGTTAAACAAAGCTAAGAATGCTTCTTTACTGCAGGGACACTCGTAGCTTCAGTATGCAGGTGGACACTGGGATACAGTACACAGTATTTCCTAAACTTGTTTAGCCAGGGAACTCTTGGTTTGTGGGGCACCCTGTGGGATTAGTGTTCCATGGGACAGACCTGGGGAACTATGTACTATAGCATTTAGTGCTGATACTAGTTTTGTGCTAGCATAGCTTTGCATCTGTTTTCTTCAAGTGATCAATTTGGTGATGACCTTTCCAACTATTTTACAGGCATGGAAATCAAATATTCAAGCCTAACCGATTAATTTTCCTCTTTTTTCCATCCCTCAAAAATAGACTTTTCACCATTCCTAATGATTAGTCACCTTCTAGTCCTCTACGAGGTTTTTAAACTCACAAAACATATCCCTTCGGCCAGTGTCACAGTACCTTGGAGATTAAAATTCTTGAGATTTCCCTAACTATTACATTTAACTAATTTTCACTATCCACTTCTTCAGTCTTATGATTCAACAAATATTTATGGAGCACCTATGTTGTGTCAGACACTATTGTAGGCCCTGAGGATACAATGTAACCAAGACAAGGCCCCAAGAAGCTTGTGTTCTTGAGATTAACTTTCCCTCATACATTTTCCTTTATCACCCAAGCAACCCGGATGTTCTGCAGTGCAGTTCATCATTACTTTGGTAACGACTGTCTGGAGATCCACACCCTGATCCAAAGAAGGGACTCCAATGGAGGAATCCGGACATTTGGGGCAGGAGTGGAGGGGGAAGTAAGCTCAGGGAAGATGAGCCTCTGCACCGGACCAGAGGTCCGGTCTCCTCGGATTCAACACGTGGTACACGAGAAGCACACTTCAGTACTTTTTGTGCATCTATGCCATTTCATACTGATATCGATACTATGAAAAATGTCTCATGAGAGTGTTGGTATGAGATTTTATGAGCTAGTGTTATGTCTATATAACAGATACAGCATAGTTAGCCTCCCCATTGCATAGATGAGAAATCAGGTTCAGAAAGATCACGTGCCTTGCTTAAGGTCATTTGACAGAAAATGGTGGAGCCAGAACTCGAACCCAGACCTTCCGCCCAGATTCTGTACTTATTTGAGGCACCCCCACCTTTCCAGGAATCTTCTCCACCTTCCACAGGCCCGCATAGCCCTTCACAGACATGCCCTATCATGGGAACTGACCACTGACATCCACCTCACTCTAAATTTCCAGCAAAGTCTGCTCTGCCCCTAATAGCACTGACCAACAAGTGCTAGTCAGTGAGTATGGTAAAGTTCTAATATAATTTATTCCCTGACTTTTTTTTAGGTACCAAGTCTTCAGGTTTAGGGGCCTGTGAATGGCTTCTTGTCCTCACATCCCTGCTCTTCGTCATTGTGACCTTCCCTTTTTCTATCTGGTTCTGCATAAAGGTGAGATTCCATGAGGACCCAATACGTAATCTCCCGGTGCCTCTCACTGACCACACGTCCACGTTTCTGCGGTTTGGTATGTGCCATCTGCTCTGCATAGAATGGCCTTCCGCCCACTTGTCTGCCAGGAGAGCTCTTACCCCTTTCAGACCTTGCTCAAATGTAACTGTGAAGCCTTCCCGGACTCCCCAAGACTGTCATTTCCTTCCCGGTGCTCTCATGTCTCTCTGCTTTCACATCCATTCTGGCACTTAGCACGTGTATAATCTTTGTTGGCACCCAGTCTCTCCCGTTAGACTGAGAGCCCTCAGGTCAGGGGCTCTGTCTAGGTCATCTGCACTCTGCGACACAAAGATCAACCCAGAATAGATCATGATGTCCACTTCTGGCACTTCCAGAAACTTCTCAGGCAGCTTCTGTACTATGAACGATGATTCTCTTTGGCCCACATGCCTGTCCTCGAAGTAAATGAAGACCAAAGACCATGTCTATTCAGGAAGCACGTGCCAAGACAGGAACACAAGTGCAAGGGGTTTATTGGGAGGCATTTTCTATGAAAGGTTAAGGGGAGAGAGAATAAGAGTAGGCAAAGAAAGCCTTCAGACAATGATGCGGTTCTGATACCTGTGCTGTAATAAGTGAAGGAAGGATTGGACAGAAAGTGGCACGGCCCCAAGGTAGTGTTGGCCTGAAAGGGAACTCCAGAGCAAAGTTTACTTCATGATGGGCAGAAACAGCCAGGCCCTAAGACCCCTGCCATTGTTACCAGTGTCTGGAGCTGCTGGGGAAGAGCATGTCCTTGGCTGGAATGCTACACGTGCTGCTGGGGCCATTGCTGATTATACTCCCGTTTAGACCTTCTCTTCCTCCTTCTCTTCCGCCTCCTCTCTCTCCTCCTCCTCTCTCTTCAGGAAAGGGTGTTGAATATTGTCCCACACCTTCTCTGCACCCATTGAGATGATCACGTGGTATTTGCCCTTTATTCCATTGATACGGTGTATTACATTCACTGAATTTTGAATGTTATATCAACTGCGTATTCCTAACATAAATCCCACTTGGTTGTTGTGTAAAATCCTTCTCACCGGTTTCTGGATTCAGGCTGCTGGTAGTTTGTTGAGGATTTCACATCTATGTTCATAGGAGATACTGGTCTGCAGTTTTCGTTTCCTGTGATGTCTCACTCTTGTTTTGGGACCAGGACAACACTGGCCTCAGAGAATGAGTTGGACATATTTTCCTCCTCTTCTGTTTTTGGGGAGAATCTGTGAAGAACCGGTATTACTTCCTTGTCAAATGGATGACACAATTTACCAGTGAAGCCTCTGGTCCTGGACTTTTCTCTGTGAGAAATTTTAAAACTACTAATTCAGTCGTTTACTTCTAGGTCTTTTCAGGTTTCTTTTTTCTCAAGTCAGTTTTGGTCACTGTGTCTATATAGGAATTTGTCCATTTCACCTCAGTTATCTAATTTGGGGCATATAGTTGTTCATAGTATTTTCTTTTATCATCTTTTTTTCCCTATAAGGACCGAAGTGATGTTCCTGTCATTCCTTTTCATTCCTGATTTTGGAAATTTGAGTCTTCTTTTTTTTCTTGGTCAGGTTAGCTAAATATTTGACAATTTTGTTGATCTTTTCAAAGAACCAACTTTTGGCTTAGTTGATTTTCTCTATTGGTTTTCTAATTTCAATTGCATTTATTTCCACTCTAATCTTCGTTATTTTCTTCTGTGCTTTTTTTAGGTTTAGTTTGCTCTTCTATTTCCAGTGTCTTAAGGTAGAAAATTAGGGTTTTATTTTGAGATATTTCTTCTTTTTTATTATAGGCATCTACAGCTGTAAATTTTCCTCTCAGAGCTGCTTTAGCTGCATCCCATATGTTTTGGTATCTTGTGTTACTGTTTTCACTCAGTCAAAATATTTTCTAATTTCTCTTTTGAGTTCTTCTTTGATCCATTGGTTATTTTATTTTATTTTTTTTTAATTTTTTTTCAACGTTTATTTATTTTTGAGACAGAGAGAGACAGAGCATGAAGGGGGGAGGGGCAGAGAGAGAAGGAGACACAGAATTGGAAACAGGCTCCAGGCTCTGAGCCATCAGCCCAGAGCCTGATGCGGGGCTCGAACTCACGGACCGCAAGATCGTGACCTGAGCTGAAGTCGGACGCTTAACCGACTGCGCCACCCAGGCGCCCCCATCCATTGGTTATTTTAGAGTGTGTTGTTCAGCTTCTATATATTTGCAAATTCCCCAAATTTCCTTGTTAATGATTTCTAACTTCATTCCTTTGTAGTCAGATAATATACTTTGTGTGTAATTTCAGTAGTTTTAAATTTATCGAGGTTTATTTTATGGCTAGTATTTAGTCTATCCTCGAGAGATTTCCTGCATTCTTGAGAAGAAAGCATACTTTGCTGTTGTTGGGTGGAGTTGTGTGTCAGCATCTGTTAGGTCTAATTTGTGTATCGTGTTGTTCAAGTCTCGTTTCCTTTTTTATCTTCTGTCTAGTTGTTCTGTCCATGATTGAAAGTGGAATATTAAAGGGGTGCCTCGGTGGCTCATTTGGTTAAGTGTCCAACTTCGGTTACAGTCATGATCTCACGGTTCATGAGTTCGAGCCCCATATCAGGCTCTGCACTGTCAGTGCAGAGCCTGATTGGGATTCTCTCACTCTCCCTCTCTTTCTGTGCCCCTCCTCTACTTGCTCACACTCTTTCTGTCTCTCTCTCTCAAAATAAATTAATAAACTTAAAAAAAAGGGAAGTGGAATATTAAAATCTCCAACTATTAGGGTTGCTTGAATTGTCTATTTCTGTTTTCATTCTCTTGGTGTTTGCTTCTTATATTTTAGATCTCTGTTTTTAGGTGCATACATGTTTATCATTGTTATACTTTCCTAATGCATCGACCCTTTTATTGTTATGTAGTGTCCCTCTTTATCACCTATAACATTTTTGTGTGTTTGTTTTAAATTCCATTTTGTCTGGTATCAGTATAGCTGCTTCTGCTTTCTTTTGGTTGCTGTTTGTGTGGTATGTCTTTCCTATCTTTTTGCTTTCCATCTACGTGTAACGTTTAATCCAAAATGTGTCTTCTATAGACAGCAGATAGTGGGTAGCGGGTTCTTTTGAAGGGGGATCTGAGCACCTGTATGGCTGCCCTAGAGTCCAACACTAACTCAGCCACGCATTGTGGCGAAGGCTCTCGGGTCCGGCCACTTAAGATGGTAAACCCTAAAAGCCAATTCAGAAGAGCATATTGAAGCAGAATGAGGTATTACATTTGAGCAAGGTCTTGAAGGAGTGAGACTCCTCTTCGTCTCTAGGAAGAATTTGTTTCTTCCAATAAAAGCAGAAGAGAAACAAGTAATGCTAGAGAGCCAAGAAATTGTGGGTGCCTGGGGCCTGCTCTGGAAACCAAATCTAGACATTCATTCTCATTCGTTGTTTCACCAAGCAAGGCAGCGTTCAGGCACAGGAGCTATAAGACTCAGCAGGATCAACAAGACATGGTTCTTGACCCCAAGGGACTTATAGTGGGGTAGTGGAGCCTGTTACCCTAAGAAGCACACTTCAAAATGTGTTACTTTTGGTCTCTTTGTTACATTTTAATAATTGACTATTTTATTTTGAGAGACACAGAGACAGTGCAAATGGGGCAGGAACAGAGAGAGAGTGAGAGAGAATCCCACGGAGGCTCTGCGCTGCCAGCACAGAACCTGACGTGGGGCTTGAACTCATGAACTCTGACATCATGACCTGAGCTGAAACCGAGAGTTGAACGCTTAACAGAATGAGCCACCCAGCGCCCCTCAGTGGAGCTTTCTAAAGCGGAAAGAGAATGAAGAAGGAAAATAGATATGGCTCAGTCACAAATAATCGTTTGTTCATTCAACAGTTCACAGGTGGGGGCGTATATACAAAACAACAGACCATGTAAGCTAATGATAAGCAAGCATTAGAAACCAAATCTTGATACTGGGCCAGAAAATGAAGTTTATTTTTGAAGTAGTGTTCATTAACTTTCCTGTCTCTCTTCTAATACACAGACATTTCTACACAGAGAGTCTCCCCTTTTGCCATTTACAAAATAACTACACATTTCCAGGGTGCACTTAATTTTTCTAGATACATCACCAATGAGAATAGACAAATTAAAAGCCAATTGAATGATTTTGAAGCAACCTCAGAAAAAATGCAGTTTGAAACAAAATATCACAAGTGGTATTAAAATATACCCTCTCTATTAAATAGCTAATGTGTGATACATATAAAAGCTAATAATGCAGAAGTCCCAGGAAAATACAAGATAAAACATGCTGTGATTTTCTTGACTTAGATATGTTGGACATAGTAGAAGTATTTTTTTTTTCGACGTTTATTTATTTTTGGGACAGAGAGAGACAGAGCATGAACGGGCGAGGGGCAGAGAGAGAGGGAGACACAGAATCTGAAACAGGCTCCAGGCTCTGAGCCATCAGCCCAGAGCCCGACGCGGGGCTCGAACTCACGGACCGCGAGATCGTGACCTGGCTGAAGTCGGACGCTGAACCGACTGCGCCACCCAGGCGCCCCAGTAGAAGTATTTTTTTAAATAATCATGACTCTTTAAATAAAATTCTGTTCATGGGTTCAAAAAAATAACATGTTTCTGAAATTCTCCACTTGCTAAGTGTAGATTTTGGAAATGTAAATATTAATAGAAATTTCTTCTTCGTTCTCAGAACTAAAGTTTTCGCATATTTAGGATCACTCTCTTGCCTAGGCCTTTTAAAGACTATTTTTCTTTCTTGGAATGTTTCAAAAGTATAATCTTTCCCTTTAGGTTGTACAGGAGTATGAGAGAGTAATAATATTCCGACTGGGACATCTACTTCCTGGAAGAGCCAAAGGCCCTGGTACGAAACACATTTTTATCCCCCATAGACTTGCCAGTTTCTTCAATCCATGCATATTTGTCATATGGACCTCAGATAATATGAAATAACTTGATCCGTGGTATTTGCATTTTCTAATCTTTTTAAAGTTTTTAAGTTTATTTATTTTGAGAGAGAGAGAGAGCAGGTGAGGGGCAGTGAGGAAGAAAGAGAATCCAAGCAGGCTCTGTGCCATCAGCGCAGAGCCCAATGTGGGGCTCAAACTCAAGAGCCGTGAGATCATGACCTGAACCAAAACTAGGAGCTGGATGCTTAGCCGACTGAGCCACCCAGGCACCCCTGTTATTTGTAGCACAGGTTATGAAAGATCAGTCAGAGAGCATTACCACCAGGTCACAGTGACCAAGAGAGAGGATGGGTGCAGAAAGTCAAATACCAGGGCCAGGCTGGCTGGAGTAGCAAGTAGGCTTAGGGCCCATGGCTGGGCACTGGTTTGAGCAGAACGTGTATTTGGTCAGAGTGCTGTCAATTCTCAGAGCAAAGCTGAGCTAGTTCAGAATCTAGGGGTCAGACCAAACCATGGGAGATAGGCAAAGTCTAGCATCCAAGTGGAAAATTGGCCTTTGGTTCATGGAACTTAGAAAACATAGACTGAGCACCTCCTGTGTTTTAGATACTATATAACTACCAGGGAGATGGGGGCACCTGGGTGGCTCAGTTGGTTAAGCGGCAGACTTTGGCTCAGGTCATGATCTCACTGTTCCGTGAGTTTGAGCCTGCATCAGGCTCTGTGCTGACAGCTCAGAGCCTGGATCCTGCTTCAGATTCTGTGTCTCCCTCTCTCTCTGCCCCTCCCCGACTCATTCATTTCCTCTCTCTCTCTCTCTCTCTCTCTCAAAAATAAATAAACATTAAAAAAAAAACAAAACTACCAGGGAGATGAAGGTGGATAAATGAGACATGGTTTCTGATCTCTAGGACCTTACAGTTTAGTAGAGTTCCTCTCTAGAGGTCCAAGCTGATTATGGTGCACAGATAGAAGCATGGTTAGCCTATAAAGTCTAGTCGTTGGGGTTTAGAGATCCAAGCCAGCCAGGAAGTCATAGGAAGGAACAAAGTCCCACTGTGCATATATTGGAAAGGGTCCAAGTGCTAAGCCAGGAAAACAGAAACAGCAGAGAAGAGAGACTAGACTAGAGGACACAAATCAGAGTTTGACGATTCAGGACAAGCTGATGGGTCCACATAAAAGTAGAACCAGACCCTGTAGTCTAGGACAGCGACCATCTTGTTCTGGTTCTAATTGTCGGCCCCCTTCTTTATTGGGGCTAGAAAGGGCCAGTAGCTGGGCTGCTCCTCAGAGAGGTCCTGGGCTCTGTGAGGTGCTCCTGGCTCCAGTAAGGCTTTGGCGATTGCTGGAGCCCACATTGCCCACTGGCTCTCAGAAAATCTCGATAAATCAATCTAAAACTATTTATTGCCCATTAACCCTGTACATTACATTAAGTACATAAGGAATAATGAGCCAACTCAATGGCTGGTGTCATGATATTGCTATTGTGCTACCTCGGGGGCTCACATTTTAAGAAGTACCACAGGGAGGTTGCTGGCTCTAAAGTTTGTCATCTTGGTACGTGCATGCATTCAAAAATAATTTTACAGAGCACCTAAAAGGCACTACGTCAGGCACTAAAGCTAGCAATAGTGCATAAGACACTCTTGCTAGGGAGTTCAAATCTAGTGAAGAGGACAGACATGTTACTCAAGATCTGGAGGGGTCAGCACCATGACCGAGGTAACCATACGGCCCATTTTGCTGGGGCTAATCCCTGTTAATGCCAGTTTCCTGGAGTACATTGTAACAGTGCTCTCCTTTCATCCTCAGAAGTGTCCTAGATTGAACAAAAAAATTTATATGGTAACCTTAGCAACCACAAACACATTATAGGGGTGGAGGTGGGATTGCCCGATGATCTGTGTGTATTTGGAGGCTAAGAAAAACAATGCAATATGCAACCTGACACCAAAGAGGTGAACCCCAAGCAGTCTCCCTACTAATTATTCACCTGTTAATTTCCCTGCCCCCTCTTCTAGGCCTTTTCTTCTTTCTGCCCTGCCTGGATACCTACCACAAGGTCGACCTTCGTCTCCAAACCTTGGAGATACCCTTTCATGAGGTAAGCCAAATGATGGATTTTGCTTTCTCTCTACATTTCATATGGCTGAGCTACCAGGTCTGATCCAAGGCAAAATAATATTTAAGCTCAAAAGTAGAAAAGGAAAGATATGGACTATATCAAATTAAGAACTTCTGTGTTTCAAAGGACATGATCAAAAGATGAACAGGTAATCTATGGAATGGAAGAAAATATTTGCAAATAATATACCTGATAATATTCAGAATGTATAAAGAAATCTTATAACTCAACAAGAAAGCAAACA
Organism: Puma concolor; assembly: GCF_028749965.1. Classification (NCBI taxonomy): domain Eukaryota; kingdom Metazoa; phylum Chordata; class Mammalia; order Carnivora; family Felidae; genus Puma; species Puma concolor. The sequence continues at coordinate 49,072,120 of NC_141683.1, forward strand.
ACTCAATTAAAAATGGGCAAAGGACTTTGTGATGGTTAATTTTACGTGTCGGCTTAGCTAAGCTATGGCACCCAAACTTGGTCAAACATATCTGAGTATTGTTGTGAAGGTATTTTTTAGATAAGGCTAATATTTAAATCAGTAGATTTTGAGTAGATTACCTTCCATAATGTAGGTGGGCCTCATCCAATGAGTTGAAGGCCATAAGACTAACCTCCCATTGGGAGGAGGGAATTCTGCCAGCAGACTGCTCTCAGCCTCGAGCTGCAACGTCGCTCTTCCTTGGGTCTTCAGCCTGTTGGCCTGCCCTGAAGATTTTGGACTAATCAGCCTCTACAATTGTGTAAGCCAATTACTGTTTCTCTCTCTCTCTCTCTCTCTCTCTCTCTCTCTCTCTCTCTCTCACACACACACACACACACACACACACCCTAATGATTTAATGATTCTATTTCTCTGGAGAGCCCTAACTAATACAGACTTGAACAGATATTTCTCCAAAGAAGATACACAAATGGCCAACAAACACATGAACAGATGCTCAACAGACTAATCATTAGAGAAAGGCAAATCAAAACCACAATGAGATACCACCTCACACCTGTTGGAATGACTACCATAAAAACAAACAACAGGGGCGCCTGGGTGGCGCAGTCGGTTAAGCGTCCGACTTCAGCCAGGTCACGATCTCACGGTCCGTGAGTTCGAGCCCCGCGTCGGGCTCTGGGCTGATGGCTCGGAGCCTGGAGCCTGTTTCCGATTCTGTGTCTCCCTCTCTCTCTGCCCCTCCCCCGTTCATGCTCTGTCTCTCTCTGTCCCAAAAATAAATAAACGTTGAAAAAAAAAAAATTTAAAAAAAAACAAACAAACAACAACAGCAGCAACAAAACAACAAGGGTTAGCAAAGATGTAGAGAAATTGTGTTGTGCACTGTTTGTGGGAAAGTAAAATGGTGCAGCTGCTATAGAAAACAGTACAGCAATTCCTCAAAAAATCAAAAGTAGAATTAACCATTTGATCCAGCAATTCCACTTCTGGGTACATACCCCAAAGAACTGAAAGCAAGGTCTTGAAGACATATTTGCATCCCTATGTTCATGGCAGCATTATTCGCAATAGCCAAAGATGAAAATAACCCCAGTGTCCACTGATGACTGACTGGAAAACAAAATGTGGTACATACAATGGAATATTACACAGCCTTTAAAAGGAAGGAAATTCTGACATATACTACATCATGGATGAACCTTCAGAACATTGAGCTAAGTGAGTTAAGCCATTACAAAAAGACAGATATTCTTAGGATTACGTTTATATGAGGTACCTAGAGGAGTCAGATTCATAGAGACAGAAGGTAGAATGGTGGTTGCAGAGGTTGGGGGAAAGGAGTGGGGAGTTGTTTAATGGATTTCACTTCTGCAAGATAAAAGAGAGTTCTGGAGACTGGTTGTACCACAATGTGACTTGTATAACATACTACTACTGAATTGTATGCTTAAAAATGGTTTAAAAAGAGGGGGCACCTGGGTGGCTCAGTTGGTTGGGCATTTGTTGATTTCAGCTCGGGTCATGACCCTGGGGTCATGGGATTGAGCCCTGCATTGGGTTCCATGTTGGGTATGGAGTTTGCTTGAGAATCTCTCCCTCACTCTCTCTCTGTCTCCCCTCTATCCCTCTCCCCAGCTCACACTCTCTCTCCCTAAAAAAAAAAAAAAAAATTAAAATGGTAAATTGGATGTTACGTGTATTTTGCCACAATTAAAAACTAAAAGTAAATATCCAGATTTTTGTATTAGTAATTTAGATTTGTAAACTTTTCCTAAATTGTCTCCCACTGTCCATTTGAAGGTCTTTCTCATTCCATCTTTTGTTAAATACAAATAATACATAAATTTTTAAGAGGCTTATTTTGGATAATTAAAGGTAAAAAGGGAAGAAATAAAACTTACCCCTAATCCTATATGTATCATATATATACATATAAATGGTATATACATATACATATTTATATTTATATCCTATGCATATCTAAATTCTTTTTTTTTTTAATGTTTATCCATTTATGTTGAGAGAGAGAGAAAAAAAATCCCAAGCAGGCTCTGCACTGTCAGCACAGAGCCTGATGTGGGGCTGGATCCCATGAACCCAGTTATGACCCGAGCTGAAATCAAGAGTTGGACGCTTAACCAACTAACCCACTCAGGCGCCCCATCCTATATATATCTATAGACAGGTATTGTTATTTTGGAGTGTATCTTTTCAGATTTTTCCATGTGTGTTGTTATATTTACAGACAGGTATATATACCATACTGCTTCATAACATGCCTTTTTCAGTCAACACTGTTGTGATCACGATTGCATATATTAGCTATGTTTCTACCCCTTTGTGTTCAATGGACACATAGCATATGGATACACCACAATTCCCAATTCCCTATGGTGACTATTTAGTTCTAATTTTTTATGATAATAAGCAACGCTGTGAATGACATCTTTGCAGCTAAATCCTTAAAATATGTCCTTGTGGTAAGCGTCTAAGACGGAAATGTTGAGCATGTGCAGCGTTTAGGGCTCTTGGTGTGCGTCGCAAGTCTGCCCTCTAGCGTTCGTACTCCCAGCAAGCAACTCATCAGAGTGCACGTTTCCCAGAACGTGCTTCTCTTTCAGCATCAGGGTTCTTTCAGCCTCAGGTTAAAAAGGTCTGGTATACAATTAACTGGATGTTTTCGCCTAAGAAAAGTATTCCTGATATTTTTACAAAGCCATTTACAACAGGATTCCTTTAAATTGTGAGTTCTTTATTGTATTTAATAAAAACTCTGTAATCTTCAAAAACACATCTATTTTGAATAAAGCGTGGGCCAATGACTTTTTTTTTTCTTGCTATAATCTTACTGAGAAGCTTTCCTTTGAACACATTTAGCTTCTCTATCCCCACCTGGGAAAGGAGCCCTAACATAAGGCCTGTTATCCAAACTCTTTTTTCTGCCCAGGTTGTGACCAAAGACATGTTTATAATGGAGATAGATGCCATCTGCTACTACCGAATGGAAAATGCCTCTCTTCTCCTGAGCAGTCTTGCTCACGTGTCCAAAGCTGTCCAGTTTCTTGTGCAAACCACCATGAAGCGTCTCCTAGCACATCGCTCCCTCACTGAGATTCTTCTAGAGAGGAAGAGCATTGCCCAAGATATAAAGGTACTTAGATAAATTTAACAGCAAGTATGTTGAAATAGCTCTTTTATTCATTTCTTCATTAGCCACTTATTGAAGCATGTGCTATGGAAGCATGTGCCAGACCTTCACTGCTAAGCTGACTGCTAAGGAAGAGGCTGCCAAATTTGACCCTGGGTCAATCTGGTGATGACTAGTCAGTCACTGCCATAGGTTCTGCTCTTAACCCTGCCCCAGTGGCTTTGGACTCACTGCGAAGTGCCCACATAGCACAAAGTGTGGGAGTGAGAGCTGGCAGGGATGGCGGGGCTGGACAGGACAGGGTGGTGGTTATACAGAGATGGTCAGGAATGGTTCCTGGGAGCTTACGGCCTAGTTGGGAAAACAGCAAAGTTAAATAGTAAGTTCAAATAAGACTTTCAGATCAAAAGAGGTAAGAGGTCACAGACCCTTAGTGGTTAATCTCCCAATCAGTCATCTGCATTTAATTGATTGGGGATCAGGGCAGGAATTGGGGAGCAAGAACCACCTCACAAGCAGCCCCATCCAGCCCGCAGACAGCACAGCACGCTCAGCAAACGCACCCGCGGCCAGGCTGGACGTCTTTGATTCTTACCGAGACGAGTTGGCAAAGGTGTTGAGAGTGAAAACAAAGCAGGATTCCAGGCAGCCGGCCAGTCACATGGCAGTTACCACCAGTGAGGGACCCTGTCATTGAGGCCTTGAGCCCAGGATTGACTTAGGAGGGTACGAATGTTGCCTAGTCGAACGGAGGACCACCAACAGCAGGGCCTCAGGGTCAAAGGCGTTGGTAACGATTGCGTCTGATGGGGCCTGAGCGGTCACTAATCTTAGAAGGTGAAGTACCCAGGTGTCTGTGATTTGTCCAACTTGTTACTCATAAAACTGAGATTAGCATCTTGGTGGAAAAGGGGAAAATTCAGAAAACAAGAGAACCAAAAAAGAAAAAAGTTAGAATAAGAAGAACACAGGTAGTTGCTGCTCTGGAATTTCAAAACCACTCTAGCATGGGGGCGCCGGGGGGGCTCCATCAGTTAAGTGTCCACTCTTGATTTCGGCTCAGGTCATAGTCTCACAGTTCATGGTATCGAGTCCCCCCGTCGGGCTCTACGCTGACATCATAGAGCCTGCTTGGGATTCTCTCTCTCTGCCTCTCTCTGCCCCTCATCTGCGATCACTCACACACTCTCTCTCTCTCTCAAAAATGAACATTTAAAAAAAATAAACAAAATAAAACCACTCCAGCATGTTCCCCCTCGTCCCCCTCAGCCTTTCTTCCTATTCGTCTCTCTCCTCTAAAGGGTAAAGGAAAGGGTCCAGACTCTGGACACACCAGCTTGCCTTTGTTACACTGAATTTTTATGTATTCACACATTTGTCTTCCTGGATTATGGACTCCATAAGGGCAGGGGTCATATTTTATTCATCTCTCTGTTCTCAGCACCTGTCACCGGGCTTGTCCCACAGCAGCCAGATAGTGTGCTTTGGATGAGTGAATGAGTGACCCCACTGTTACTCCCCCTACTCCGCCTGGGCAGCTAACCCCGTGCACTCGGCGCCTGGCCCGCATGCAACACTTCATACTTGCACGCCTCCTCTTGGGCTGCTTCCCTTCTCCCCGCAGGCAAAACCCTCTTTGTCCTTTAAGACACCACCTCCTCTTTTCAACATCCCTTCCTCTCATCACCCCAACCCTAATCCCCAGATTAGCCAGCCTCCTCAGGGCTCTCCATGCACGAAGCTAGCTGACTGTGTAGCCACTGAGAAATCATCAGAAATCATTTAAAAGGAAAAGTGTGGGTCCACATGCATAGCTCTGTCTCCTCTCCTCCTTTCCAGAGCCCACAGTTGCTTTTCTCCTGCCTTGTGGGTCTGGGAAGTGGGGGGAATCGGTGCCACTGGCGGGAAGGAGGCACCTGTATTTAAATGACAGCCATTTGGGAGACAGTAGACTCTGGTTTCTCTAATAGATGCATCTTAAAACAGATTTAACAACTACACCATCTGTATCGGTTTCCCACGGCTTCTGTAACAAATTACCACAAACTCAGGGACTTCAAATGATGCCGGTCTAGTCTGTTACACTTCCGAAGGCCAGAAGTGCCAGATCAGCTTCACTGGGGCCAAAGTCAAGGTGTCAGTCAGCAGGGCCACTTCCTTCTGGAAGTGCTGAGGGGAGAATTCGTTTCCTTGCATTTTCCAGCTTCTCTCAGCCCCCTCTCCCCCACCTTCCCCGGCTTGCGGCCCCTTCCTCCACGTTCACAACCCATCACTCCAATCTCTGCCTCCAGAATCACGTCACCTTCTCCTCTCCTGTAGTCACACCTCCCTCTGCTTTCCTCTTAACAGGACACTTGTGACTGCATTTGGGGCCCACTGGGAAGACCCAAGATACTCTCGCCATTTTCAGATCCTCTAACTTAATCCCATCTGCAAGGGCTCTTCTGGGGTAACATTCACAGGCTCTGGGGATTAGGACACGGTTGTCTTTGGAAGCCACTATTCAGCCTACCACACCATCTTTAATTCCACAAATATTTGTTGAGTGGCACCGTGCAAAGTTAAGCAACTCTTTGCAAGGTACGGTAATGCTAACACAAAAGTACTTTCAGAGGAAATGTACTTCCTCAGTACAGAACAAGGGCCATGAGGGCGTAGAGGTGCTCCCCTCACCTGGAGGTTCTCACTGACATCTCAACTCTTCCCTCCACAGGTGGCCTTGGATTCAGTGACCTGTATTTGGGGAATCAAAGTGGAGAGAACAGAAATGTGGGTAGGAAATCAACCAGGAAAGATAATATGATAAAAGGAAATGGTGTTGGGTTTTTTTTTTAATAATTTCAAAAATTATTTTCAGTGAGTTGAGTATTATAGCCACATTAGCATAAATTTGGAAAAAGGAAAAAATTACCCAGTACTCATAGCCATAACAGAACCACTATAACATTTAGGCAAATTCCTTTCATGGATTAAAAAAAATTTTTTTGAGATAAAATTCACATAACATAAAAATGGACCATTATAACCGTTTTAAAGTACAATCAAGAGTTTTGTTATTTTCACAGAGTGGTGTAACCATCACTACCATCTAATTCCAGAATATTTTCATCAGCCCAAAGAGAAAGCCCACACCCATTAGGCAGGAACCCCTCACTGCTCACTTACCCCCTTCAGCCTGACAGCACAGGTCTCCTCTCTGGATTTGGCAGTCCTGGACATTTCATGCAAAGGTAGTCATATAGTATATGGCCCTTTGCGTTTGGCTTCTTTCACTTAACATACTGTTTTTAAGGTTCCTCCATGGTGAAGTGGGTATCAGCACTTCATTCCTTTTTATGGTCAGATAATCCTCCACATCTGGCTTATCTACTCATTTGGTCACGGACATTTGGGTTGTCTCCACTTTAGGACTATTATGAACAACACTGCAGTGACCGCTCAGGTGCAAGTTTTTGTGCAAACACGTTTTCAGATACAACCAGGAATAGAATTACTGGACCATACGGTCACTCTGTGTTTAACTTTGCCTGGAACTGCCAAATTGTTTTCTGTGTGATTTTCATAGTTTCAAATAGGGTAAAAATACAATTTTGTATCTTTTATGTAATACATTAAGTATTAGTCTTGTCAGTTCTACTCTTTTCAAAATCAATTCCTTTATAAACTTAGATGAGTTCCCTTATTCTTAATAGTATGGCCCTTCAAGGCTGTGTTTTTTCTTAAAGGTTATGTGCTTTTTATCTTTTATTTGAGAGAGAGCACGTGAGTGGAGGAGGGGCAGAGAGGGGGAGAATCCCAAGCAGGCTCCATGCTGTCAGCACAGAGCTCTACATAGGGCTCAGTCTCACAAACCATGAGATCATGACCTGGGCCGAAATCAAGAGTCGGACACTTAACCGACGGAGCCACCCAGGTGCCCCAAGACTGTTTTCAGTATTCAAATTTAATAGCTGGGATTTAGCCTAAACTGTAAGTGGGAAAGATCGTAACAACCCATCAACCAAAAAACGTGTTCTACTTGTCGAGAAAAAGCCACAGCTCTACGGTAACATCAGCGACAACAGCAGTCTGCATTTGAGGCACTGACTTTTGAGATGCTCTCCCCCGCCACTGTCTACCTCAGAGTCTAGGGACAGGACACCCCGTTGAGCGGTCCGAATTTGCTGCGCGGGTGGCCAGCCTGTAGGAAGCCCCGGCTGCTGCAAGCAGTGCTGCTTACCCACATGCCCACTGTCTCTCTCTTCCAGTAAGGATGTGAGGCTGCCGGCCGGGCTCCAGCACTCACTGGCTATGGAAGCCGAAGCGCAGAGACAGGCCAGAGCGCGGGTGAGCCAGCGCCGCGCCCGCTCTCCAGGCCTGCTCCTGCAGAACATGTCCCCTTTGCTTCCTCACCTCGCATCCGTGCAGGAGCTGGGAGGACGCAGGCTTGTGCCCCCCACCCCACTCTATTAAAACCATCTCTCTTACGCCCTCTCTCTGAAGCTACTGGTAACAGTGACCACCTCCTCCTCCTGGAGTCTTGCCTTCCCTCTCCTTAAGGGCGTCTCTCCATCCTTCATCCTTCTCTTGTGCTGACGCCTTTCCCTAGGGAATGCCAGTCACCCGTCACCTCTATGTGAATGACACCAGACCTGTGTCCCTACCTCTGTGCGAGCTGTGCAGGGGTGACCGTGATGAGGGCCCAATTCCCACAATGCCAGAGCCGAGGGAAGGCTGCGCGGCTCGCAGCCTCCACGCGGCCACACCAGTGAGTGGCACGGACGTGGCTGCCGGCAGCTCCCGAGGACCGAGGTGGGGGTGGGGGGACGGGTGTCAGGAAAAGGAAAATGAGGACAGAAGGAGAGACAGACGTCTCTTAAAGAACAGAAAGCACGTGGAGAAAACCCTACCACAGAAGAGGTCAGTAACCCCGGAGTGTGGAGAGGAGGAGGAGGGAGGGAAGGAAGTGGTCCGCTGGGCAGAGTACCTTCCCGATCTCTGGGTCGCCCTCTTTGTCCACTCGACGGTGGCATTTGGATGGTGAGCTGAGTGCTTTTTCTTCTGAAATGCTTACTGTTCATTTTGCCCTAGTTAGGGGTCCCCCTTTCGGGCTTCCACGACCTTGCCTAGAATGCCGGCCAACTTTTTCTCAATATGGCAAAATCCTACTAATCTTTCAAGGCCCAGCAGACATAACAACTCCCTCAACGCTTCACTCTGCTGGTCAGGGCCCTTGACAGATTCTGCCCTAAATTACACCAGTAGTATCACCTGTCTCCCCTGGACCAGATCCTTGAGAAACAGGGCAGTCTGCTCTGTGCCTGACAGTGCCCATCACCTACTAGGTGCTCCATGCTCCATGTTTGCTGAGGAACCCTGAATAGTGAGGAAAGCCTTGGAGGAACGAGGAGGAAAAGTCACTCTGCTTCTCTGCACATCCGTTCTCTAGGTGATCGCTGCGGAAGGGGAGAAGGCCGCCTCCGAGTCCCTGAGAACAGCAGCTGAGATCCTAGCGGGCACTCCGGCTGCCGCTCAGCTGCGATACCTCCACACGCTCCAGTCCTTGTCCACAGACAAACCTTCCACAGTGGTTTTGCCTTTGCCGTTTGACTTGCTAAATTTCCTGTCTTCTCCCAGCAACAGAGCTCAAGGAAGCCTCCCCTTACCAAATCCTTCCAGACCTGTTGAGCCACCAAATCCTAAAAAGAAAGACTCTCCCATGTTATAGGAAGAGCCAAGGGTAATGTGACTGGAAGGGGCCTGACTTCTAACAGCCACATTTCCTGAGTCAGGCACTCTGTCCTCACCTCCTGCCCTTTCTTTGGTTGCCATATGGAATGCCCTTGGAATGCACACAGTCACAATTCAGGAATCTGCATGAGAAGACAATGAGATGATGTAATGACAGAGAAACCATATAACAGGTTTAGATGCATCATTTAATCAGAGTAATTATGGGAAAGAGCTTTAGCCGACATTCTACTTTGGAAAGAATTTTGCGTCTGTACAGGGCTAAATTTTGACTTCCGAAGATGTGGGTCAAATGTGCACTGTAGCCCTTTCTACCTGCCCCTATTATTGTGTTCATCACACTTTACTGTAATCTTGTACTTAAGATTCAGGCTTCTCTGCAACCATACTATGAACTCCTATGAACTCCTCACAGGCACGTCTTGGTCATTTTCTCCCTGACCACACTCAACCTTGTATGTTCTACCCTATATTCACATCTAACCTTGATAATTGCACCATAGTGACACTTGAATGTTCCTGAGTAAAAGAAAAAAAATAAGATACACTTGGTCTGGATATAAAGTTTACACCTAATTAAAGAATTTAAAAGGATTTCTTTTTATGGAGTCTCCTTTTAAAAAAAAAAAAAAAGTTTATGGTGGGGGGGGAGGTAGAGAGAGGGAGAGAGAGAATCCCAAGTAGGCTCCATGCTGTCAGTGCAGAGCCCATCATGGGGCTCAGTCTCATGAACCATGAGATCATGACCCGAACAGAAACCGAGAGTCAGATGCTTACCTGACTGAGCCACTGAGGCACCCCTGGAGACCTCTTTAAAATAGAGGAATAGGGGTGCCTGGATAGATCAGTTGGTTAAGCATCCAACTTCATCTCAGGTCATGATCTCACAGTTCATGAATTTGAGCCCCGCATCAGGCCACATCGTGCTCTGTGCTGACAGCTCAGAGCCTGGAGCCTGCTTTGGATTCTGTGTCTCCCTCTCTCTCTGCCCCTCCCCCATTCACTCTCTGTCTCTGTTTCTCTCTCTCAAAAATAAACAAACATTAAAAAAAATTTTAATAAAAAAATAAAATAGAGAAATAAAAGGACAAAAGCATTTACCTGATACATGTTGCTTCAAATCTGAAGAAGCATCACTGTAAACATAGGGCTGATGTATTCTCAGTATAGAATTTACCAGCTTATTTCTCAAACAGCAATGACATTATGTGATCCATACATGCTCTGAAGTATTCTCTTCTAGTACAGATAATCTTAAATATGAATACATTCTTGTAAGTTAGTGTCCACTAACTCGTCTTACACAATTAATGTAAGCTTCTCCTGTGTACTTGTCTTATACAATTAGAAATATGTGGCTACAGAAAAGAATTAACCAAGTAAATAAGAAAGCGTGCTGAGGTATATGGCAAACCCTCTAAAGACTTAAAAAAATCAATAATATTATAAAATCTTACACTACAAAAATACTATTAAAATCGTGTATGTTATAAAATGTTACTTATAATGGGAACTTCCATGTTGCTAGTACAGAGAGAAATGGTAACTATTTGGTGACTGCTCTGTCCTTCAGACCACCTGTTTCCTCTTCATGTTAATCCAAGGTTATTACTTTACCTTGGAGATGTGTTCCTGCCATCCCTGAGAACTTTAAACATTTTAGTAAACACACCTGTAAAGGGTTTTTGTTTATGACGTTAGCCCATAAAACCCTACCGAGCATTATTTCACAGAGAAAATGTATCGTGAATAGAATAGGAATGGACCTAGAAATATGAAAATATGAATGAAATAGGAATGGACCTAGAAACTCTTATAGCGATTTTTTTTTTTTTTTTTTTTTTTTTTTTTGGCGAGGAGAGAGGGAAGATGGCGGCGTAGGAGGACGCTGGGCTCACCGCGCGTCCTGCTGATCACTTAGATTCCACCTACACCTGCCTAAATAACCCAGAAAACCGCCAGAGGATTAGCAGAAGGGAGTCTCCGGAGCCAAGCGCAGACGAGAGGCCCACGGAAGAGGGTAGGAAGGGCGGCGAGGCGGTGCGCGCTCCACGGCCTGGCGGAGGGAGCCGGGGCGGAGGGGCGGCTCGCGGGCCAAGCAGAGCCCCCGAATCTGGCTGGCAAAAGCGGAGGGGCCGGACGGACGGAGTGTGTTCCGACAGCAAGCACGACTTAGCGTCTGGGAGGTCATAAGTTAACAGCTCTGCTCGGAAAGCGGGAAGGCTAGAGGACAAAGGGAGGGAGAGCTGCTGAGCCCCCGGACGACAGAGCTCAGTTTGGTGGGGAACAAAGGCGCTCGCCAGCGCCATCTCCCCCGCCCATCCCCCAGCCAAAATCCCAAAGGGAACCAGTTCCTGCCAGGGAACTTGCTCGCTCCGCGCAAACACCCAACTCTGTGCTTCTGCGAAGCCAAACCTCCGACACCGGGTCTGACTCCCTCCTGCTGCCACAGGGCCCCTCCTGAAGTGGATCACCTAAGGAGAAGCGAGCTAAGCCTGCCCCTCCTGCCCCTGTGCACCTTGCCTACCCACCCCAGCTAATACGCCAGATCCCCAGCATCACAAGCCTGGCAGTGTGCAAGTAGCCCAGACGGGCCACGCCACCCCACAGTGAATCCCGCCCCTAGGAGAGGGGAAGAGAAGGCACACACCAGTCTGACTGTGGCCCCAGCGGTGGGCTGGGGGCAGACATCAGGTCGGACTGCGGCCCCGCCCACCAACTCCAGTTATACACCACAGCACAGGGGAAGTGCCCTGCAGGTCCTCACCACGCCAGGGACTATCCAAAATGACCAAGTGGAAGAATTCCCCTCAGAAGAATCTCCAGGAAATAACAACAGCTAATGAACTGATCAAAAAGGATTTAAATAATATAACAGAAAGTGAATTTAGAATAATAGGCATAAAATTAATCGCTGGGCTTGAAAACAGTATAGAGGACAGCAGAGAATCTCTTGCTACAGAGATCAAGGGACTAAGGAACGAGGAGCTACATCACTACAAGCATAAAACGTACAGACATCACAATGACTCTAAACCCGTATCTTTCTATAATAACACTGAATGTAAATGGATTAAATGTGCCAACCAAAAGACATAGGGTATCAGAATGGATAAAAAAACAAGACCCATCTATTTGCTGTCTACAAGAGACTCATTTTAGACCTGAGGACACCTTTAGATTGAGAGTGAGGGGATGGAGAACTATTTATCATGCTACTGGAAGCCAAAAGAAAGCTGGAATAGCCATACTTATATCAAACTAGACTTTAAATTAAAGGCTGTCACAAGAGATGAAGAAGGGCATTATATAATAATCACAGGGTCTATCCATCAGGAAGAGCTAACAATTATAAATGTCTATGCGCCAAATACCGGAGCCCCCAAATATATAAAACAATTACTCATAAACATAAGCAACCTTATTGATAAGAATGTGGTAATTGCAGGGGACTTTAACACCCCACTTACAGAAATGGATAGATCATCTAGACACACGGTCAATAAAGAAACAAGGGCCCTGAATGATACATTGGATCAGTGGACTTGACAGATATATTTAGAACTCTGCATCTCAAAGCAACAGAATATACTTTCTTCTCAAGTGCACATGGAACATTCTCCAAGATAGATCATATACTGGGTCACAAAACAGCCCTTCATAAGTTTACAAGAATTGAAATTATACCCTGCATACTTTCAGACCACAATGCTATGAAGCTTGAAATCAAACACAGGAAAAAGTCTGGAAAACCTCCAAAAGCATGGAGGTTACAGAACACCCTACTAACGAATGAGTGGGTCAACCAGGCAATTAGAGAAGAAATTTAAAAATATATGGAAACAAACGAAAATGAAAATACAACAATCCAAAAGCTTTGGGACGCAGCGAAGGCAGTCCTGAGAGGAAAATACATTGCAATCCAGGCCTAGCTCAAGAAACAAGAAAAATCCCAAATACAAAATCTAACAGCACACCTAAAGGAAATAGAAGCAGAACAGCAAAGGCAGCCTAAACCCAGCAGAAGAAGAGAAATAATAAAGATCAGAGCAGAAATAAACAATATAGAATCTAAAAAAACTGTAGAGCAGATCAACGAAACCAAGAGTTGCTTTTTTGAAAAAATAAACAAAATTGACAAACCTCTAGCCAGGCTTCTCAAAAAGAAAAGGGAGATGACCCAAATAGATAAAATCATGAATGAAAATGTAATTATTACAACCAATCCCTCAGAGATACAAACAATTATCAGGGAATACTATGAAAAATTATATGCCAACAAATTGGACAACCTGGAAGAAATGGACAAATTCCTGAACACCCACACGCTTCCAAAACTCAATCAGGAGGAAATAGAAAGCTTGAACAGACCCATAACCAGCGAAGAAATTGAATCGGTTATCAAAAATCTCCCAACAAATAAGAGTCCAGGACCAGATGGCTTCCCAGGGGAGTTCTACCAGACGTTTAAAGCAGAGATAATACCTATCCTTCTCAAGCTATTCCAAGAAATAGAAGGGGAAGGAAAACTTCCAGACTCATTCTATGAAGCCAGTATTACTTTGATTCCTAAAGCCGACAGAGACCCAGTAAAAAAAGAGAACTACAGGCCAATATCCCTGATGAATATGGATGCAAAAATTCTCAATAAGATACTAGCAAATCGAATTCAACGGCATATAAGAAGAATTATTCACCATGACCAAGTGGGATTCATTCCTGGGATGCAGGGCTGGTTCAACATTCGCAAATCAATCAACGTGATACATCACATTAACAAAAAAAAAAGAGAAGAACCATATGATCCTATCAATCGATGCAGAAAAGGCCTTTGACAAAATCCAGCACCCTTTCTTAATAAAAACCCTTGAGAAAGTCGGGATAGAAGGAACATACTTAAAGATCATAAAAGCCATTTATGAAAAGCCCACAGCTAACATCATCCTCAACGGGGAAAAACTGAGAGCTTTTTCCCTGAGATCAGGAACACGACAGGGATGTCCACTCTCACTGCTGTTGTTTAACATAGTGCTGGAAGTTCTAGCATCAGCAATCAGACAACAAAAGGAAATCAAAGGCATCAAAATTGGCAAAGATGAAGTCAAGCTTTCGCTTTTTGCAGATGACATGATATTATACATGGAAAATCCGATAGACTCCACCAAAAGTCTGCTAGAACTGATACATGAATTCAGCAAAGTTGCAGGATACAAAATCAATGTACAGAAATCAGTTGCATTCTTATACACTAACAATGAAGCAACAGAAAGACAAATAAAGAAACTGATCCCATTCACAATTGCACCAAGCATAAAATACCTAGGAATAAATCTAACCAGATGTAAAAGATCTGTATGCTGAAAACTATAGAAAACTTATGAAGAACATTGAAGAAGATTTAAAGAAATGGAAAGACATTCCCTGCTCATGGATTGGAAGAATAAATATTGTCAAAATGTCAATACTACCCAAAGCTATCTACACATTCAATGCAATCCCAATCAAAATGGCACCAGCATTCTTCTCGAAACTAGAAGAAGCAATCCTAAAATTCATATGGAACCACAAAAGGCCCCGAATAGCCAAAGAAATTTTGAAAAAGAAGACCAAAGCAGGAGGCATCACAATCCCAGACTTTAGCCTCTACTACAAAGCTGTCATCATCAAGACACCATGGTATTGGCACAAAAACAGACACATAGACCAATGGAATAGAATAGAAACCCCAGAACTAGACCCACAAACGTATGGCCAACTCATCTTTGACAAAGCAAGAAAGAACATCCAATGGAAAAAAGACAGTCTCTTTAACAAATGGTGCTGGGAGAACTGGACAGCAACATGCAGAAGGTTGAAACTAGACCACTTTCTCACACCATTCACAAAAGTAAACTCAAAATGGATAAAGGACCTGAATGTGAGACAGGAAACCATCAAAACCTTAGAGGAGAAAGCAGGAAATGACCTCTCTGACCTCAGCCGTAGCAATCTCTTACTCGATACATCCCCAAAGGCAAGGGAATTAAAAGCAAAAGTGAATTACTGTGACCTTATGAAGATTAAAAGCTTCTGCACAGCAAAGGAAACAACCAACAAAACTAAAAGGCAACCAACGGAATGGGAAAAGATATTTGCAAATGACATATCGGACAAAGGGCTAGTATCCAAAATCTATAAAGAGCTCACCAAACTCCACACCCGAAAAACAAATAACCCAGTGAAGAAATGGGCAGAAAACATGAATAGACACTTCTCTAAAGAAGACATCCGGATGGCCAACAGGCACATGAAAAGATGTTCAACGTCGCTCCTTATCACGGAAATACAAATCAAAACCACACTCAGATATCACCTCACGCCAGTCAGAGTGGCCAAAATGAACAAATCAGGAGACTATAGATGCTGGAGAGGATGTGGAGAAACGGGAACCCTCTTGCACTGTTGTTGGGAATGCAAACTGGTGCAGCCGCTCTGGAAAGCAGTGTGGAGGTTCCTCAGAAAATTAAAAATAGACCTACCCTATGACCCAGCAGTAGCACTGCTAGGAATTTACCCAAGAGATACAGGAGTACTGGTGCATAGGGGCACTTGTACCCCAATGTTTATAGCAGCACTCTCAACAATAGCCAAATTATGGAAAGAGCCTAAATGTCCATCAACTGATGAATGGATAAAGAAATTGTGGTTTATATACCCAATGGAATACTACGTGGCAATGAGAAAAAATGAAATATGGCCTTTTGTAGCAATGTGGATGGAACTGGAGAGTGTTATGCCAAGTGAAATAAGCCATACAGAGAAAGACAGATACCATATGGTTTCACTCTTATGTGGATCCTGAGAAACTTAACAGAAACCCATGGGGGAGGGGAAGGAAAAAAAAAAAAAAAGAGGTTAGAGTGGGAGAGAGCCAAAGCATAAGAGACTCTTAAAAACTGAGAACAAACTGAGGGTTGATGGGGAGTGGGAGGGAGGGGAGGGTGGGTGATGGGTATTGAGGAGGGCACCTTTTGGGATGAGCACTAGGTGTTGTATGGAAACCAAAATGACAATAAATTTCATATATTAAAAAAAAAAAAAAAGAAAGAAACTCTTATAGCATTTTGTCCATTGGGGACAGGCTGTTTCCCCACTATGTTTAAGTAACAGAAACAAGGCCCAGGATCAAGGATGCTTTACCTTTTCTGTTCTCTCAATCACTTCTACATTTCTGCCCTCTCCACAAATCCTCCTGTCCTCCAAAACCAAAAGACCAGAAACTCCCTAGCAGTACCTTATTATATAGCAGTTGCAATGATGCCAACTTAGGGTCGTCTGGGTTATACACCTCTAAGCTGCCTCCTCACCTCCATCCACAGCTGGGAAAGCACACACTCTAGCCCAAGCCTGCATGCCGGAGGGCTTTAGCCAAGCAATGCATCTTCCCAAAATTAGGCAGAACCATTAGATGATTTGTTTTCAGTTTTTATTTATTTTGAGAGAGAGAGTGAGAAGGGGCGGGGCAGAGAGAGAGAATCCCTAGGAGGCTTCGCACTGTCAGCAGGGAGCCAGCCCGACGTGGTGCTGGAACTCACGGACCCACAAGATCGTGACCTGAGCCAAGATCAAGAGTTGCACGATTAACCAGCTGAGCCACCCAGGAGCCCCAGAACTGTGAGATCATTTCAAAACCTACACATGCACGGGTGCCTGGGTGGCTCAGCTGGTTGAGTGTCCCACTCTTAACTTTGGCTCAGGTCGTGATCTCACGGTGGTGAGATTGAGCCCCACGTTGGGCCCCATGTTCAGCAAGCTTAAAGTTCTCTCCCTCTCCCTCTGCCCCTCCCCAGCACACTGCGCACATGTGTGCGCTCTCTCTCAGAAAAACCCCAAACGACCTACATATTCATGCAACCATGCCCAATTCATTTATTATTTTAACAGCTTATGTGATCACTCTATACTGAGATGGTAACTTTGAATTTTGTTTCAAAAGGCTATTCCATCCAGTTCTGAAAAATATTTTTTTTCAATATATGAAGTTTATTGTCAAATTGGTTTCCATACAACACCCAGTGCTCATCCCAACAGGTGCCCTCCTCAATACCCATCACCCACCCTCCCCTCCCTCCCACCCCCATCAGCCCTCAGTTTGTTCTCAGTTTTTTTTTTTTTTTAATTTTTTTTTTCAACGTTTATTTATTTTTGGGACAGAGAGAGACAGAGCATGAATGGGGGAGGGACAGAGAGAGAGGGAGACACAGAATCGGAAACAGGCTCCAGGCTCTGAGCCATCAGCCCAGAGCCCGACACGGGGCTCGAACTCACGGACCGCGAGATCTTGACCTGGCTGAAGTCGGACGCTTAACCGACTGCGCCACCCAGGCGCCCCTGTTCTCAGTTTTTAAGAGTCTCTTATGCTTTGGCTCTCTCCCACTCTAACCTCCTTTTTTTTTTTTTCCCCTTCCCCTCCCCCATGGGTTTCTGTTAAGTTTCTCAGGATCCACATAAGAGTGAAACCATATGGTATCTGTCTTTCTCTGTATGGCTTATTTCACTTAGCATCACACTCTCCAGTTCCATCCACGTTGCTACAAAGGGCCATATTTCATTCTTTCTCCTTGCCACGTAGTACTCCATTGTGTATATAAACCACAATTTCTTTATCCATTCATCAGTTGATGGACATTTAGGCTCTTTCCACAATTTGGCTATTGTTGAGAGTGCTGCTATAAACATTGGGGTACAAGTGCCCCTATGCATCTGAAAAATATTTCCACATCTTCTCAAAAGAAGTGTCTTTCCCTACTCCCAGTGACCATACTTGGTTGTGGGGGAGTGCCAGTACTGAAGCCACAGATTGACTAGTCTCGACTAGAGTCAATGGAAGATTCTGAAAGCCAAAGGAACAGGCAAAACTTTAAACCAGCAGAAGTGCCAAGATACAAAATATGGAATCCAAGAGGCCGTCAAATCCAAGTAAGCCAAAAGCAGGTCATGAAATATGTCAGGGCCTAACGTATGGTGCCAGAGAGAGGAAAGCAAGCACTGAGGAGGCAATAGATAGGATGAGAGTTGAGGGACGTTCTGCATGATTTCCTAGAGTACCTAACCATTGAGGGTTTGCAGTTTGCTTTTGTGGACCAGCCAGGGCGTGGTCATTGACGGTCCAGCCCATTTACAGGACTAATGGCAATGAGAGCACCCCTGAAGTGGGAAATATTTCTCATTACCATTGTGTTGGCCCACACCCATCCCAACTACTGGTTCTTGGAAAGAAGATGGCATCGAGGGTAGTTGGTCACTTTTCACCACATATACATGGCTCCTGATCTCAGGTTGGCAGATGTTGGCATAAGTAACGAAGGAGGCAGGGTCGTGCTGATTCAGGTATGACCAGAGCCAGGAACAGAACAATGAGGAGGGAGTTCCAGGGTAATAATGCAATAATGGCTTTTATGACCCGTAAGAATTCCCTGCAGCGTGGTTCGTCTTGTCAAAGGCAGATTTACCTACATGTCTGGGGAGTGCCTGTGCCACCAGCCCCTGGTTGGTCGCCTCTGCTGTCTGGCTCTAGTCAACATTTAAATTTCTCACTAGCTCGCCAGAGGGCACCTTCCGGGTCTGCTCGAGCAGCCTGTGACTTATCTTCCACTATTCATTGGCTGTTGGGATGGGATGGGAGTGCTTGACGGGTGGGAAATGCCAAGGCTAAGTTGCTACGAAACTGCCCTGCGGGAAAGGGTCTAGTGATGGTCAAGGGGAAGTTCTTCAGAGGCTGGTGAGGCTTCAGTGCCTCCTGCGAGTCCCAACAGCAGTCTTCTCTTGACACCCAGGTGCTGCGTTCCAACTGGTTACTACTGATCTTGAAGTGATGGCTGGAGGACAAGCTGGACAGTACAATCCAAAACCAAGATATGCGCTAGGGAAGAGTTTTTCTCCAGAAATTTAACATTAACAGAGCAGCAGTGCCTTAGTTAGTTCAGGCTGCTCTATAACACAATACCATAAGGTGGCTTCCAAACAACAGAAATTTCTCACTTGAGGCTGGGAAGTCCGAGATGAAGATGCCAGTCAACCCGGCGAGGGCCCAATTCTTGGTTCACAGACAGCTGTCTTCTCGCCGTGTCCTCTCACGGCATAAGAGGGGAGCTCTCTGGGGTCTTTGTTATAAGGGCGCGAATCCCACTCGTGAGGGCTCCACCCTGTGACCTAATCATCTGCCAAAGGCCCGCCTGCTAACACCATCGCATCGGAGGCTAGGATTTCAACGTAGGAATTCTGGAGCGACACACGAATGGAGTCCATTGTAGGCAGCAAGCTGATAGAAGGGGAGATGTTCCAGTCTGGAGCTGGAGTCCACTGTGACCAATACAACATGGCTGTGAGAGTGCGACAAGTCCATGACAAGTTCTGTGCCAGTGCTATTCCAGGGCATCTGGTGCTTGGCAATGACTCTTTAGTCTGTCTAGACCTGAATTTATTGTGCAGGCATGTGACTTAATGGCTGGCGTACTACAGGTTGTTGGACTCCACCAGAAAGAAGTCATCTTTAAGGAGGCTTTGCAGGCTCTCCTTAAAAACTTCAAGGGCCACCGTAGCTCACCAGTAGTAGCAGGAAGGTGCTGGAGGCCTGCAGTTTGGACTCCCCTAAATCTGGGAGGCCCACCAGGTCATTCTGCCTATGCCTTGCATCCTGTTTCTTTGAGGGCTATTTCTGGATGGCTGAGTAAGTATAATTCCCCTTGTCACATTGTTCCTGGTGGCTACCGTGTTCTCCGGCAGAGTCTACTGGGTCTACAAAGGTTCTGATGTCCTCTAGAATTTTGTGTCAGTGCATTTGCTCTGCAGTTGAGCTGAGCAACAAGTAGAGGGTATGGAAATCAAACCCTCTAAAAAGAGCGGTCATTGGGGCCCCTGGGTGGCTCAGTCGGTTAAGCGTCCGACTTTGGTTCAGGTCATGATCTCGCAGTTCATGGGTTTGAGCCCCGCATCGGGCTCTGTGCTGACAGCTCAGAGCCTGGAGCCCGCTTCGGATTCTGCGTCTCCCTTTCTATCCCTCCCCCACACACACACTTGCACTCTCTCTCTCTTTCTCTCTCAAGAATGAACATAAAAAAATTTTGGGGGGGCGGGGGGCGCCTGGGTGGCTCAGTCGGTTAAGCGGTGGACTTCGGCTCAGGTCATGATCTCACGGTCCGTGAGTTCGAGCCCCACGTCGGGCTCTGTGCTGACAGCTCAGAGCCTGGAGCCTGTTTCAGATTCTGTGTGTCCCTCTCTCTGACCCTCCCCTGTTCGTGCTCTGTCTCTCCCTGTCTCAAAAATAAATAAAACGTTAAAAAATATTTTTTAATTTTTTTTTTAACAAGAGGGGTCATCAACTGCACTTGCAGCCTTTTCTGATGTGGAGAGGCAGTATAGCACTATAGCTGAGAGCCTGTGCTCGGCTGCTAGGCGTACCAGATTTGGTCACTCACTAGATGTTTAGCTTTAAACACGCTACTTGTCCTGACAGGAATGAGGATAAAAGTATGACCCACATCACAGAATTGTTGTGATTAAATGAGATAATATACGAAGTGCTTGGCACAGTGATGACGCCAAGTAAATCCTCAGCAAATGGCTATTACTGTCTTCTGGGTTTACCCCAGCAGCTCTAAATGACAGTGACCAAGCTGTACACAAAGACTGGCCCCCTACACAGGTTGCCCCCATGCTTCAAAGGTAGCCCTGACGGCCAGTAGCTCCCGCCCCCAGGGCGGTGGTTCTTGGACAGGACCAGCTGAAGAACTTAACGCACGGGGTCTCTTGTGTTAGAATCCCGCCTCAAGATTTCAAGGACTTGTTGTCAAGGTGCACAGAGGCACTGAGATTGGGGGGTAGGGGGAACACAGAGGAGTAGGATGAGGCCCACCCAGTTTCCTCTCCGGGAGGGTCAGGCCAGCTCTCTGGAGCTGAGGTCAGCACGCCTTTGTCTGGACATCCGAGCAGAGCCGCTGGCCTCTCGGGAGCCCAGCTCAGGGTCACTCTGAGAAGGTGTGGCAAGGTGTCGAGGACTATCTCAAACTGCCCACAAGTCAGCTCTTTGGGAAAACGGAGCTGCCCAGGCTGTTAGGGAGCACCGGTGCAGACGCCTTTCCTGTAGCACACGTTTTGTTCTTTAACCCACTTCACATCCTTTATGCCCTCCTACCACCAACCTCATTGTCTTCTGGGCATTTCCTTTACCCATACTGTGATCTGTTTTGGTGGAATAGTAGAGCAAGGTGTCCTCCCTTCCCTTTAAGGCAGCTAGAGATCCCAGACATCCTCTTGCCACCACTGGTACATCCACGGGGTGGTTTGTGACCACAGGGTAGCCTTTCTGTCACTCAGACTTTAGCACAATCATTTAAAGACGGAAGAAACGATTGGAGTTTGTTTGGTGATAGCAACTGGGGCACGTGGTGAAGCAGTTCTTGCTCCTGAAATCTAAAACTGTCTGGTCCCATCTGTTCCTGGCCTGGCTCTTTAAGACTTCCCTCTACCCCCTGGGCTCCCCAACACACTTTCGTGTGTTTGCAAGAGTGGGTTTCTGTGGCTCGCAAGCAAACCACCCAGCTAGGTTCATGGTGCCAAACGTCTCGTTCTAATTGTGGCAGCAGCCGTAACTCTGGCCTTTAGAGATGGAGCCTTGCACCCGATAGAGCTGCCGTGTTCTGAGGAGCAAGGCTCTCGTGTTCAGGGATGGGGGCTGCTGATTTGTACGGAAACGACCACTCATTGCTGCAAAGTGGGAAATTAATTAAAAAGTATTCTGAAATGCCACCAAGAAGCCTCCAAATTTGCTAGAATCATCTAGAATCTCTGGGAAAGCAAAAGGGTAGGGCTGGCTCTGCCCCAGCAAATGAACTGTAAGTGGGAACATCAGCTTTGGCTTCCGGCTGAGCCACAAACACAGCCAACTGTCTGAAGTCCCGTTTTCTTCCCTCAGACTTAGAGCCATCCCGCAGGCTTCGGTAGACCCCACGCGTTCTTGAAACTCATCCTACCCGCACTTTGATGGTGGCCAGACGTAGGCCTGGCCAGCGACTGGGCTGACAAAGGCTGGGGACTCTGGGTCACGGGGTTTCTGAGGTGTAAGGAACAGGCAAAGGTCCAACATTCCAGGAGATGAATCCAAAGGAACACCAAATACGTGGAGCCAAAGCGGGTACAGAAATCTCAGCACAGGTGTTTGGCGCCCGAGATCAGAGCAAGTGCAAGCGTACCAGGAGCAGTGAGGCAGGAGGGAGTCCTTGCTGAGTGACCGCCCAGAATGTCCATTTGTCACTTGCAACTTATTTTTGCAAGTTAGTCCATCTCTAGTGCCTACGTGGATCCAGGGTCACGAACAGAGCAGATATGGGAGGCGATTGAAGCAAAAAATGGAGATTCTGGGTGAATCTTCAGCAATGTTCTTAAATTTCAGTAACGACCTTCCGCCCTTTCCCTGTGAAGGAAACCACCTGAACAATGGCCTGGTGTTCCATCACCATTGCCAAACATCTGGACACAGGTCCAGTAAGCTGGGGGCCCTGACACCGATCAGTTCTGTGACCGTGGGGAGTCGTATAACCCTTTGGGGCCTCAGTTTCATCTTCTGAGGAATGGGGATAACAGTATCTCCCCGACCTACTTTGTAGTGGTATTGTGAAAATCAAATAAATCATAAGGATGCCTGAAATCATAAGAAATCTGAAAATGCTGCAGAAACCTGAGAGCCTTGTCAGGCTCCTCTCTTTTAAATCGAAAAAATAATGCTTTTTATTTGCCACTCTTCTTTGCAGAGTTCAGAGTCTTCAAAAAGCATTATTTTCTTGACAGTAACTGATACTTTTCACGGACCTCTGTTAGGAACTCAGCTGAAGAGGCTAGCAAACTTTCGCACAAGCTATTTTTAATCTGGGAAATAAGCTAATGCACTTATTCCCTCCAGCCACTGCTGCGACTTGTAAAAACAAAATATTCGCGGCCTTTGCAGTAGCTGTTGCGCAGGAAGTCCCTCGGATCGAGCCACACTGTCAGCTCGGTAGCACACGGGTATCGGTGAGGGCAGCCATGCTGAAGCCCAGCACCCTAAGGATGTTACTTGGGCTTGGTCTTATAGGTGGGTTTAGTCCGGGTCCTGGACTTAGGGTTGAGAAGACCCTCCTTGCGCTGCGCTTCTGAAAAGACAAAAACAATTAGAATACTGTAGTAACGACATCTAATATTTACGGAGGACTTTTAACTTCACACAGTGTTAAAAAATTCCATTCTGCCTGAGTACCTCCCAAGCTACAAACAGGCAATGTACCTACCCCAAATTTGACTCTAAGTTGGTTACTGGGATTCAGAGCACATTTTCCCAAAGGTAAAGTGCAGTCAGCTAGTCACCTGAGTTCTGGGTCCCGGAAAAGAGGACTATGTGGTCAAGGAGAGGGATTTCCTCTTCCTTCCTATACATATCCTGAGACTGGCGGGAAAAAAAAAAAAATTCAAATAGAGCCAGGATCCAGAATCCCCATCCATTGCTGCACTGCTGTCTCCCCGCCTCCTGCACACAGACCCTACTCCAGCCCCGCCCTCGGGACGGGTGCAGGGGGCCTCCTGCCATCAAGCTGGCTCTCCCTGGCTGCTCCATGACACCAGGCTTCTCACTTCGAATCCTTCCGACTGGCTGCTGCCACCTCATCCTGCATTCGGTCCTCTTGTTCACGCCCTCCTCTTGCTCCTAGTGTATCTCCGGGCTCCCAGCTCCCAGCTCCTAACCGAGGCAGGCCTCGCTGAGATCAGAGACTAAGCCACCATTCATCTTTGTCAACTTCCCTCTCGATTCCTGTCTTCATTCACAGCTCAGAGCACAATGATTTGCCAAATATGAAAAATACTGACATAAAACAAAAACAAATGTGTCTCCTACTCCGTCCAGATCTTCCCCATACCCAGCGTGCACAAGCCTCGTCCCTTTACCGTATGTAAGCATCCCTTCGCAGCCCATCTCTTGGGGGAAGGTGATCTCATGCTCCATATAACACAAATATGACACTGCATGTGCCATACAAGTCCCACATTGGTCTCATTGCATTTTTCAAAGGAGCTGTCTGCTCACCCTAAGGAATGTCCAATTTATGGATTTTCCGGGGAAAGTGGTCAGGTCTCCTGCATGGCGTGTGGACTGCCAGGCTTAGGAGCCAACTCTCCTAAGCCTTGCAAAGCTTCTCATCCTCCACTTTTGAGCCCCCCTGACAATGACTCTGAAGGGGTGTTTGGAAGGAAGGGGCAAGGTGGCTATGTTTGTGTAAGTAATTGTTTATAGGTTGGGGATACACTGTATACAGTCATCCTCTACTTAAAACTATAGTAGAGTCATCCTCTACTTAAAACTATTAATACTTTTTCTATTCTGGATTTAACCTCATCCCCACGATCTTTATGGAAATCGAGAAAAACAAAGTCACTCATTCCATACTGAGGTAACCTCTCCAGGTTAACGCGAAAGCCTTTGGCATGGTTTGCATATTTATTATTCCGTAATCTGGAAAAAGTCTAGTTTGCAAGCCCTCAGGATAAAATTACACAGTGTAAGATGAAAATTTTTTAATCCGTGAATACTATCTCACATATAGTCAAACGTAAAGCTAAAGGATTGTCACACTTGGAATAATCAGCGTTTTACTAGTGGACAGTTAACAGAAAGAGAGAAACTGAGCTCAGTCTGGTGACAGTACGGATACATCACACGTGAGCGGGAGGCTGTGGGGCACCGGCTAACCTACTACTTTTGTTGGGGGTGTAGGTGAAGACAGGAGTGACCAAAGAAAACAGAAAGTAGCTATGTTCCCGGTGCTATCCCTTGTACTGGCAGCTGTCCTGGGGTGAGACCACAGGTGGAAGATGAAAACAAAAATCAAAAAATAGCCTCCAAAACTGGGGATACGGGAAACTGCTTGAGGGCAGGTTATAGCATTAATTAGAGACAAGAAAATAAAGAGTTAAATCTTTTCCTGTAGAATAATAATAATTCCTGTAGAAGAATAATTTTCATCATAGGAAATCCAACAAGTATCAAAAACTAAACTGAAAATTCCCCATAAACCTCCATCAACCAGAGACAATGTCTGTCAATATTTGGACACAATTTCCTTCTGGTCTTTTTTAAAAAAGAGTTTAAAAACGCTTTAAGTAAGAGTTAAATAATGCTGTAAAAAAGTGTGTCATATCCTGTTTCCTTACATTTGATATTTAAATATAAGAACTTCCCATGTCATTATAAACCATTTAAATAGTGGTATAATATTCAAGTATATTAGTATAGCATTATTAATTAACCCTTCTTCCATGATTGGAGGTAGGTTATTTCTATTATATACAATGATACATTGAACATCTTTGTGCATTAATCTTTTTTTCTATATTTAGGATTATTTCCTTGGACTAGATTCTCAAGGGTAAAATCAGTCAGAGGTCAAAGTATATGCATGTTTTAAAGGCATATCCAGGGGCGCCTGGGTGGCGCAGTCGGTTGAGCGTCCGACTTCAGCCAGGTCACGATCTCGCGGTCCGTGCGTTCGAGCCCCGCGTCACGCTCTGGGCTGATGGCTCAGAGCCTGGAGCCTGTTTCCGATTCTGTGTCTCCCTCTCTCTCTCTGCCCCTCCCCCGTTCATGCTCTGTCTCTCTCTGTCCCAAAAATAAATAAACGTTGAAAAAAAAATTTTTTTTAAAAATAAAGGCATATCCATACATACCTTCAAATTATTTTCTCAAAGAGCTATATGTCTACCCACCCACGAGTATCATCTGTAAAACGAACTACTTTGCCCCTTCTGATCAGCATTATGTTCTTTTGTTTTTAAAACTCTTTGCCAGTTTTAGAAGTAAAAATTGTATCTCATGTTAGTTTATTGTTGACAATTGTTAGTCGTTTGGGTTTCTTTTTTGTGAGTTGTCCGAATAAGACAGTAACATGGTTAAATGTATGTGCATTCCTGTGAAAAGTATGAACCAGTAAATAATATTCTTCTAAGATATTTGTGACCCAAACAAGTTTCATTTCATTAGTAAAACCTTAATAAAGCAAAATGAGAAAGCAAGCCTCACCTTTCTTTAGAGACTTTGAGGAACTTTCTACTGCCTTGTTTCCTTCTTCTTCTTCCTCTTCTTCTTTTTCTTCTTCTCCTCCTCCTCTTTCATTTTCTTCTTCTCTTCGTCTTTCAGCCTCCCTCTCTTGAGACCTTATCAAAATATCCTCTACTTCCCTCTCTAGTTCTTTATTTCTTATGAGGGTATGATGAAGTTTCTCATTTACCTCCTCAAACTTCTCCTCTGCTTGTCTGGCTCTGCTTTCAAACTCTCTGATGTGGACAAAGGCCAGAGAAAACACAACAAAACAGAAAGGTTTGAAAAAGTATCTTTCATGAATAGGAACACATAATCTAGAAGAGGCAGTAGAATTAGATATGTCCATCCAAAACGTACAAAGGGAGGGAGGCAGCAGCATCAATCATTAACCCAGAACTGGGGTCCTGTAAGCTACTTGGATGGCGATATCAGAGTGGCAGTCATGCTGTGATTTAAGAATGCAACATATTGGGGCGCCTGGGTGGCGCAGTCGGTTAAGCGTCCGACTTCAGCCAGGTCACGATCTCGCGGTCCGTGAGTTCGAGCCCCGCGTCAGGCTCTGGGCTGATGGCTCAGAGCCTGGAGCCTGTTTCCGATTCTGTGTCTCCCTCTCTCTCTGCCCCTCCCCCGTTCATGCTCTGTCTCTCTCTGTCCCAAAAATAAATAAACGTTGAAAAAAAAAAAATAAAAAAAAAAAAAAGAATGCAACATATTTATGGGGCCCCTGGGTGGCTCAGTTGGTTAAGTGTCCGACTTCAGCTCAGGTCATGTTCTCATGGTCTGTGAGGTCGAGCCCTGCGTCAGGTTTTGTGCCGACAGCTCAGAGCCTGGAGCCTGCTTTGGATTCTGTGTCTCCCTCTCTCTCTGCCCCTCCCCTGCTCATGCTCTGTCTCTCTCTGTCTCTCAAAAAATAAAATAAAACTTAAAAAAAAAAGGATGCAACATACTTAAAATTTCTTAGTGAAATCTGACTTTGGGTATTTGGATTTCTCATCAATAGCCAAGGAACCCCTTTTTCAGTAGCTAATTTTGGCTCCTCTTCATTGATGTGATCCAACATACTAAATCAATAGTGTCCTTTCTTTTCCAGTACCTCTAAAACCAGATCTGACAATAAATAAAACCAATTTGAAACGTGCTTCTTAATTCCTAGAGTGCGTGTTATATGTCTACATGGTGTGCTCTTTTGGCACTCACAACCAT
Source organism: Puma concolor (assembly GCF_028749965.1). NCBI lineage: Eukaryota > Metazoa > Chordata > Mammalia > Carnivora > Felidae > Puma > Puma concolor. Next base: position 49,099,350 of record NC_141683.1, read on the forward strand.
CTTGACTATATCGCCCTTCCTACTCTTGGGGTTATGTAGCATTCTTTCTTGCAGAGTATTTCTCCCAGCTCCGTCTCTAGCTCATCTCTGAGAAACACACTGAATAGACCCTCCTAACACCCTATTCCCCACATACACACACGTTCCCTCCCTCCCTCTCCACCGTGGGCGAGGACAGATGCCCTGTGGAAGCAGTGTACTTCATTGCCATTAGCAGAAGACTTGGAGATACCCAACCAACTAGTGAGGATAAAGGAAGCAGAAGAAACACGGTAAGCCACGAAGTGTGGATTTCTCAGCTAAACCTCCTGGCCGGCAATCTTTGTTGTTACCATTGTGGAGCCTCATACTTACATCAGCTTCTCCTGTGTGCGTTCAATTATAGCCATTGCTTCAAGATACTTTGGGGCCAGTGTACCTTGACTAGCTGATTCTCTCTGACAAAGGAAATTAGCAGTATGAGTGAACTGAGAATCCCAACAGTTAATACTCTACTTCTTCAGAATGTTTTGGACTAAGCCTTCCAGAATATTTTTTTTCTACTATCCATATTTATATAGTAAATGATCAAGCAGTCTTAACACCAAAAAAGAACAGGGACTACCTATGGCCACGCAGCATACCAGCTCCCAAATTATTCATGCTACAGGTGGATATAAATCTGATTAGAACTGTGAAGAAGCAGGGAAAATAATATCAACAAAAAGAAACAAGGAAAGAAGAAAAGGTTTAAAAATAAAGAGAAGGCTGAATGTGTTTCTGTAATCAATCAAGTTGATGATCAAGGAAATTAACTATTTTTCTTAAGAATTTACTTCACCAAGCACATAACATTGCAACTTCCAATCAGATCTCTCAGGGCCTTAGGGAACTCAATAAATATCAAGGCAGTGAAAGTATGAAAAAAAAACCAGCCTCTTTCATTTATCTTGACTCTACATACATTCTGGGAAACAAGAGAAAGGTAAAAGAAGGTATTTAGAAAACAAAAATTATAAGCATATTTTAAAATAAGTATGACATTTTCCCAGAACCGTACATTTTAAAAATTGAAGAATAGTTGACACACGATGTTACATTACCTCCAGGTGTACCGCATGCTGGTTGGACGAATCTATACCTTATGCTGTGCTCACCGCAAGTGTAGCTTCCATCTGTTACCGTACGACGCTATTACTACGTCACTGGCTATATTCCCTGTGCTGTACCTCTCATCCCCGTGACTTATTCATTCCATAACTGGAAGCCTGTACCTCCCACTCCCCTTCGCCCCTTTTCGCCCACAACGGTGTTAAAAGTCTCATTTATCCATGTTTCCGAACCTGAGGCGCGTAAAAGGTAAGCCTCACATTATAGATGGAAAGGGAGCTCTGAGAGGGTAGGCAGCCTTCCATCCACACAGAAGGATCTACTGGGTTAAAGCAAAACCCTCATCTGGGCCTTTTCATTCTCACCCACACGGCCCATGGCACTATGCTAGCTTTTTCTAAAGGAAAACCAGAGAAAAACCACGTGAAACATTTTCACTGTAACCCCAGCTCTTTTACTCTCTTCTTATTGTCCCAGTCACCTACTCTTGTCTTTCTGCTTTGCTCCCCTTTCTTGGGTAGTTTGTTTGGAAAGTAAATGCTATCATTGTGCAGCCTGGACCAGAAGCATGTGACTTAGCTGTGGCCACACAGCACGTGCCACTAACTTATTTGTTCTGTGAGGCCAAAAGAAAGGTGTTCAGGGCGGAGGCTTCTAGAACTGGAATTCTTCACATGGTTTACAGCTCTACAGAACAACTTTGTAGGTAGAAACCAAAGTAAACCAGTACTGTGCTCTGCGCACACCGGAGCCTTCAGATGAGCATTCGTTCAACGGATACACAGTGGAGCCTTGAACTGCATAGGCTTGAACAGTGCATGCCCACTTTTACATGGATTTTTTTCACAGTCCAGTACTGTAAACGTCTTTCCTCTTCCTTATCATTTTCTTAATAACATTTGCTTTCCTCTAGCTTACTTCATTGTAAGGATACAGTACGTAATTCGTGTGACATACAAAATATGTGTTGACTGTCCGTGTTATCTGTGAGACTTCCAGTCAGCAGTAGGCTATTACTAGTTAAGTTTCTGGAGAGTCAAAAGTTACATATGGATTTTTGACTGTGCAGGGAGTCAGTGTCCCTAACCCCTGAGCTCTTCAAGAGTCCACCGTATATTTAGTTACAGTGTGCGAGGAAAATGTCCCTGTTTTGACACTGGCAAGTACAGATTAACGTTTTGTGGTCCATTTCAAATCCTTCCAGAGGAAATTCCTGTGGCATCCTCTATGTATGGCTGGTGGCAGCCTCCCCCGCATCACCCATATAACGATACTGACACCTCAAGGCTAATCACAGACATGGCTTTAGACCCTATTCTCCTACGCCTAGCCTTCCTCTGGCTTCTGTGGTCTGTCACTCTGTTTAAGAGAGACAAACACGGGCCTCGTGGCTCTTGGAAGTAATTGCATTGGACTTTCCTTATTTGTGCCGATCTGCTGTAGCTTTGCACTCAGTCTCTGACTCCAATTCTGTCTCTGGCCTTTTTGACTTGGTCTTCCTCAGGTTTGACTCCACTAATGGGCTTTGAATTGGACAATAGCTCTAGCCTGACACTATCTCAGGGAGGATCTTACTCCAGGCCTACTTCTTTGGGATCCAACTCCCAGCACTGACACAGCGCCGCAGCAGCTTTGGACATATTTTCTAGAACCACCAATCCAAGGGCCCTTCCCTGTTGCGGTTATAAAATACGTAAATTAGTCACTGCTCTGGAGTACGTGGTATTGTGAGAGGGAAACAGACTTCTAAGGGCCACCTTCAGGCCAATGACAGAAGGGCAGAATGTCTAATCTTATGTTAAAAATACTGCTGATCCCCCCAAATCTGGTGCCTGCTCATCTTTCTGCAGGAGTTCACAAGTGATCCAGCAAAATCTCCTATCATCCTCATACACTTATAACTCTTTATGGACACCCAGAACCTACGGTGTGAAGATGAGTCTGAAAGAGATCGTTTCCAATATCTTGTTTGTTGGGGTAGCTGAACTGTGGCCAACCCTACTCATGCGGTCAAGAGGAAGCACTGGGGGGCCAGGGTAGCTCTGAGCACTTTTGGTAGCCTTGGGGGAAGCTTGCCGGATTTAGTCATCCCACGTCTCCACCAGCCAGCTGAGATGTTACAGAATTCTGGCTGCCTGTCCTACAGGAACAATGTTGGAATGATTCTGATTCAGAAAGGGCCACAAGGGGTGCGTTGCAGCAAGTAACCAGAACTGACTGAATGGGGCTGCCTCCGAAAGCAGAGGAGCCTTCTCCCAGGAAGGACGGCAGCAAAGCCAGCACCGCCTACAGGGATCACTTGGTTCACCAGTCCATCAGGCACAGTGACAAATTAGATGTGCCTGTTTCAGACAGAGCTGGCCACATTATGCACACAGGGCCTGCTTTGAGTACAGTCCTCACGAATTTCCACAAAGCCCTAACTCCTGGCTAATTGAGGAGCGTTTGAATAGTGGACGGTCCAGCCCCATTGTGGTAGACGCTAGGGCATTGGGTAATGGTATGAATGAGGCCCTGGTTTACCAGGTCAAGCCATCCACCTCCCCAAGCTGGTGGTGACTTATCACCACCTCTGTTGAGATATCACTCATATCTCAACCCTCAGAAAATCCCACACTGGTGTCATCTGCAGGAGGGGATACTAAGAGTAACTGGAATTCTCCGTGCTTAGGTCACTAGCTTCCCAAGGGTCTGGCGCCATTTCTCACTAGAAACTTGGGGCTCCTCAATCTCTTGGAGCTCTCCAGTTTTACAACTCAACTCCCAGGGACATGACAAATTATACCTGCACACCACAGGCTTTCTGCTTCCCAATCCCTTCCTTTTTTCTTGCCTTCCCCAGGGTTAATCAAATGTACTGCCTCCTGGGAGTTGTGTTTTTAGACCAGCAAAAGAGTGCAGCTGCCTGTTAGGTCTGGTGCCTTGAACCTGTATCCCTACAAAATGGTTATTTATGTTCTTAGGACCAGAGACTGTCAAAAACTAATAATAATAATAATAAATAAAGGAAATAAACAAGCAGACAAAAGCAAAAGAAAAACTCACGATAGAAGATTTGAAACCTTAAAGCACCCTCAGGGAGCCCTAGTACTTTTGTAAGTGACAGGTACACGGAGCCCAGGCCCCACCTGTTCCACCTGGCCTGCAGCACAGTCCAAGATGGCGCTTCCCCCAGCTCCGCCTCCTGCCCCAAATCTCTGACCTCACAAGCCAGTTGAAGGAACCTTCATTCCCTGGGCACCCACAGCCCCAAATATCAACCTTGTCTCTGCTGGCCAAGCACAATTAGGTCTCTTCTGTTGGAGCACCTGGTGATCCCTTTCCGCCTGCGAGTGTTCCAGCCACCACCACATAGGATGAACGTGATTCTTCTTTACCTCCAGGAACTTGCAAATAATTATATACCCGGCTGGCATTTTGCTCCATTCCCCAGACCTTACAGTCAATGAGCACGTAAATGGTTCAATCTTCGGTGATCTATAGTAGCAGCATTAGCAACCTTCCAGAGCCTGGAGACAGACTTTCTGGGCCACATCATTGCAGATGAGCTAGCCACATGGCACTGCACCGTGTCAGATGGAAAGGTGGTATCCTGGAGCAGCAACCCCCCCCCCCCCCCGCCCTCCCACCACCACCACCAAAGACAAGCTCTGTGCCCCTCAATTTTGCCCCAGGCTATAGGCTGTTTTCCTGCTTGGTTTGGGTATCTGGGAGACTTGACGCTGACTCCTAGCCTAGACAGCACAGCAGGGGAGACCATCTGAGGCAGGAAGGCCTTGGGTGGGATTGGTGGGGTTAGGAGATCAAACGGTGGTGCCCTTTCCGTATGTGTCTCACGGCACATGACTACTGACTGACTCTCCACGTGATTTCCCCCAGTTCTTCCTATAAGATTTGGAGCCTACTTCCCACAACCTCCCTGGACATATACCCCTGCAATCGGCCACACCTCTGCCTTATTCATCCAGCTGCTGCCCAGCCTGACCCTCACCACAGCCCCACTGCACCCACCTGCTCAGATGGACCAAACCTCTGACAGTGAAATGGTTCATTACTGTGGGGGTGAAACTGGATTCGATATATGGATTTCTGGCACCACCACCCCCCGCCAGGAAAATGCACAGTATAAACATACACACAAAACGCTACATACCATTTTGGGGGATTAATGGGATGAAGGCATGACATCCTGTACACAGAGACATGCCACTCTAGAACTGACTTACGTCTACCACGGTCCTAGAACTTTCTGTGGAGGAATCTTAAATCTATTTTCCTGGGGCGCCTGGGTGGCTCAGTTGACTAAGCATCCGACTTTGGCTCAGGTTATGATCTCATGGTTTGTGAGTGGGAGGCCCACGTTGGGCTCTGTGCTGACAGCTCAGAGCCTAGAGCCTGCTTTGAGTTCTGTATCTCTCTCTCTCTCTGCCCCTCCCCTGCTCATGCTCTCTCGTGCGCTCTCTCTCTCTCTCTCAAAACTGAATAAACATTAAAAAAAATTTTTTTAATCTATTTTCCTGCTGAGTTTCTAAAAATTTCCAGTTTCCCATTAATTCTTGTGGTTGGAAGTATATGGTGATCACAGTTCTCAATAGAATCTGCTGAATGAATATTCTAAAAAAAAAAAAGTAGGTCAAGTTTTGACCAAGATATTGTTAAATTAAGAAAGTCAATGAAATGCTCATTTTAAAATGAAGTTTAGGGGCACCTGGGTGGCTTAGTTGGTTAAGCATCCTACTTCGGCTCAGGTCATGATGTTACCGCTCATGGGTTCAAGCCCCACATCAATCTCACCACTGCTGTCAGCACAGAACCCGCTTCAGATCTTCTGTCCCCCTCTCTCTCTTCCCCTTCCTCACTTGTGCTCTATCTCTCAAAAATAGATAAATCTTTAAAAAAAAAAATCTTTAAACTGAGGTTTAAAGAAGAGAATGAGAAGTTTTTATAAAGTTAAGGTGAAAAACAAGAGTTTTCCAGGGATGATGCTGGGAGGAAAAAAAAACCCTGAAAAATATTTTATGTAGGAGCTCCTGGTCCTCTTGGAGCTAAAAGTTATGTCAGATCCATACCATTTTTACATACCGTTAAATTTCCTGGCTTTTGTCTCTAGTTTTGAATCTCCGATTTGGGTTTCAGATACCTACCCAGGAAAAGAATACATCTGTTTCAAATAGAGGTTTGGTATGAACGTTTTCATCTTTTTCAATTATTCGAATGAGTCTTTCCTCTTCTCTGGATGTTGAAGGCTTCTAGGGCACAGAAACACGAAGGTCCCTTTAGTGAGCTGGTATGGGACACAGTGACAGGGCAAGTTGCCTGGAGGAATGTCTGAAGCTTTAATTTTCCATTTGCTCTAGTCACTCAACGAGCATTTTGAAGACTTTAGAGCAAACACTGTGTGAGAAATTAGTGGGGACGGGGAAGCGGAGACCAGGGGAGAAAATGTGAGAAAAACAAAAAGAATTTCTTCCAGACCCCAAGAATTCATAGCACAGTGGGAGAGATGGCCCAGAAAATAATTATGGTATGCCAGATTACTGTTAGCAAAGAGGTGGGTTCCAAAAGCTGTGTGCATCCAGAAAAGAGCCCTGAACTCTGCCTAGACACTCAGGTAAGTTTTGAGAGAGAAAGTGATACCTGAAGGTTGAACAAAGTTTGTACCGTAGAGAGGAAAGAGCCAGGACTAAGGCCTCAGAGGTGGAGAGGAGGGAATGCATGATACAGTTAAAAGGTATGACGTTATTTAGTGGCCACATAACACTGTTTTCCATTTATTTTGTGTCTTCCATATGCCAAGGACTGTAGCAGAAATAAAACAGAAAATGCTGGTCCAAAGAAGCTTGGGTGTTGTTATCATATTTTTGTAGTGCCGTCCAGCATATACAGTGAGTAGAGGACCTAGGTCACAGCCTGGAGTCATACCAACATTTAAACTATTCACAGATGGGGCGCCTGGGTGGCGCAGTCGGTTGAGCCTCCGACTTCAGCCAGGTCACGATCTCGCACTCCGTGAGTTCGAGCCCCGCGTCAGGCTCTGGGCTGATGGCTCGGAGCCTGGAGCCTGTTTCTGATTCTGTGTCTCCCTCTCTCTCTGCCCCTCCCCCGTTCATGCTCTGTCTCTCTCTGTCCCAAAAATAAATAAACGTTGAAAAAAAAAAAAAATTTTAAACTATTCACAGAGAAGAAACATCAGGGAAGTAAGTTAAGACAGTACAGAGAATGTTAGGTGATCACGAGTTCTAAGAGCCAAAGACAATAGTCAATCCAGGAATCAGCAAAGGGCTCTTGCCAGACTAATCTGGGTTTGAATGCTGGTTCTGCCACTTACAGCTATCTGACTTAGGGTAGTCAGTCAACCTGAGTTTCAATTTTCTTATCTGTAAAACGGGACAATAATTTTTACCTTGAAGTTGTACTGTGTAGATAAGAGGTAACATGTACAGAACATGTAGCTCACAGTAGGCACTCAATTAGTGGCGGTTATCGCTGCATTTTCATCATTATTATAAGTGCCCCAGGAAGGGTTGTTATTACTACTAATGCCTCAGCAGGGGTGGGGACAGGGTAAGGAGAAGGAAGGTGTGGGCCTGGGAGGAGGGGAAAGGCAGCCCAGAACAGGAGCTGAAGAAGTGGACACATAGAGTTTACATTACTGTTTGAAAAATCTGGCAATGAAAGGATAAAGAAACAGCATCAGAGTGAAAGGCAGATAGTGTAGGAAATAGGAGGGCAGGTGTGAATGAGGCTGATGGGAAGCAGGTGGATTTTGAAAAGGAAAAGGACGTTCCTTCCGTGGAAAACAAAGAGCTAAGGGTGTCTGCGGGTATGGCTAAATCTACAAGAAGAAAGGACGCAACTTGATTTATGCCAGATGATCTATTTCTATTTTCACTAGTACCTCTAAACATATTCTTTAAAAACACAAAGGGAAAGAAATGATAATACTAAACATGTTACCTCTTCTTTCTCTTCTTCCTTTTCCTTCTCAAGTTTCTTATCCTCCATACTTTCTCCTCCATCTTCTCTAAAAAGCCTGTCTGTTTCAGGCTCAATTAATTCTTTTACAAAATCCTGTGAGATAAAACAATAGTATAATGATAGCTTAGTGTATATTAATAATTGAGTAGTATATACCAATTATTCATTCAAAAGTATTTAATGCGTACTAATCTTCCAACTGGATACTGTGCTGGGCATAAGGACAAAAAAGTGAATAAGAATGGCCTCTGTCCTTAAGAAGCTTACAATTTAGTGGACAAGAAAATGCTATGGATACATATAGTCACATGGTAGGAACACCTAATCCAGATCTGGTAGTGGATAGGGGTGAGAGGGTTGGTCAGGAAGGTTTCCTGGAGGACATAATGTCTGAGTTTCTTCTGGAAGGATGAGTAAGGGGAAAAGATAGTTAGCATGGGGTATTCTAGGCAGAGGATGCTGCATGGGCATGATTGGCTCCTGAGGGCAAAGTAGTTCAGTAGGACAGAAATTTAGGGGTAGATGGACAGGAGCACAATCATAGAGGAAGGGCTCGAGTGGCTTTTCAGGGAAACAATTTTATCCTGAAGGCAATGAGGTATTGATAAATTGGCTGATATGTTTTAATTTTAAAACAATCACTCTAGCAACATGAGAGTAGATTTAAAGAGAAAGAGGCGAGAGAGAGAGAGAGAGAGAGAGGAGTGAGGGAGGGAGGGAGAAAGAGAAAGAAGGAGAAAAGGTGAGAGTAGAGAATGAACAACACAGGGTTTCAGAAATGAAGAGGAGGGTAAGGATTCAAGAGGTTATTTAGGAGTTAACTCTTACTGCTTGAGTAATTCGATGGATATGGAATGGTTAGGGAATGGAAGCATCTTGAATGATACCTGATGTATGGTGTAGGCCACTACGTAGATGATAATACCGTTCACAGAGATAATGAACAAAGTTGCATAAGCAGGTATGGGAAGACAGATGAGTTCAGACTCAGCTATGTGACTTTGAGTTACCACTAAGATATCCAACTGGAAATATTCAGTAGGTTGTTAAATATACGGATCTAGAGTTTAGACGGAGGCATTTGGGCTAAAGATAATCATTTAACAATTATTTAATTGAATTTAGTTGAAGCCAAGAAGGTAAATTACATCCAAAGGAGACCTTGTGAAGTGTTAGGGGACGAGGCCTTAGGACAGGAACCTAGTCACATAAAGGGCTAGGGAAGAAAGACGAACCCCCAGAGAAGGCCAGAAGTCATGTCAGAAGTCTGAGAGGTCCACCAGGAAAGCCAAAAGAGGAGAAAGAAGGGGTCAACAGTGTCGAATACCTCAAAGAAGTCTACACAATGATCGACTGAAAAATGTCCTTCAGATGTTCACAGCAACGATGTGTAAAAAACAGAAGCTAGACATTTCTGTCTTATTTCACTTAGCATTATACCCTCTAGATCCATCTGTGTTGTTGCAAATGGCAAGATCTCATTCTTTTTTACGGCCGGGTAATATTCCTGTGTGTGTGTGTGTGTGTGTGTGTGTGTGTGTGTGTGTGTGTATCCACACGTGTATACATGAGTGTGTATTATCACATCATCTTTATCCATTCACTTATCGACAGACACCTGGGCTGCTTCCATAAGTTGTCTATAATAAATAATGCTGCAATAAACATAGGGGTGCATATATCTTTTTGAGTTAGTGTTTTCATATTCTTTGCTTAAATACCCAGTAGTAGGATTACTTGATCACATGTAGTCTGATTTTTAATTTTTTGAGGAACCTCCATACTGTTTTCCACAATGGCTGCACCAGTTTGTATTCCTACCAATAGTACATAAGGGTTCCTTTTTCTCCACATCCTCACCAATACTTCTTGTTTCTTGTGTGTTTGATTTTAGCCATTCTGACAAGTGTGAAGTGATATCTCATTGTGGTTTTGGTTTGCATTTCCCTGATGATGAGTGATGTTGAGCATCTTTTCAAGTATCTGTTGGCCATCTGAACGTCTTCTTTGGAGCAGAGTCTGTTCATGTCTTCTGCCCATTTGTTAATTGGATTATTTGGTTCTTTGGTATTGAGTCGTAGAGGTTCTTTATATATTTCAGATACTAACCCTTTATCAGAGCTGACATTTGCAAATATCTTTGCCCACTCGGTATTTCTCTTTTAGTTTTGTTAATTATTCCCTTTCGCTGTGTAGCTTTTTTCTTCTTTTTTATAGAGAGAGAGCAGGTGAGCAGTGGAAGGGGCAGAGCAGGAGATGGAGAGAATCCTCAGTAGGCTCCAGGCTCACTGTGAAGCCGAATGCAGGACTCAGTCCCACAACCCCAGGATTCATGACCTGAGCCAAAATGAAGAGTTGGACGCTCAACCGACTACGGCACCCAGGGGCCCTGCTGCACAGAAGCTTTTTATTTTGAAGTAGTTCCAATAGTTTATTTTTGCTTTTGTTTCCCTTGCCTTAGGAGATGTATCCAGGAAAACACTGCTATGGCCGATGCTGGAGAAATTATCTTATGTGCTCTCTGCTAGGAGTTTTATGGTTTCAGGTCTCATATTAGGTCTTTAATCCATTGTGAATTTATTTTTGTGTATGGTGCAAGAAAGTGGTCCAATTTCATTTTGCATGTTGCTGTCCAGTTTGTAATTAACATTCTTATACAGATATATCATATATTAGAATTATCAAACAGACTACAAAGTTATATTAACCTGTCTAAAGAAATAAAAGATTGAAAATATGAATAAAGAGACAAAGGTTACAAAAATGATCAGACTCGAAAAAGAACCAAATAGAACTTTAACAATTAAATTTAAAAACTGAACAGAGCTCTTTCTCGACTCCATCTTCGTGGTCGCGGCTGCGGTGGCCGTCGTCCAGTGGCCGACATGCAGCTTTTTGTCCGTGCCCAGGAGCTACACACCCTCGAGGTGATCGCCCAGGAGACAGTCGCCCAGATCAAGGTTCGTGTAGCCTCTCTGGAGGGCGTCGCTCCAGAAGATCAAGTCGTGCTGCTGGCAGGCACGCCCCTAGAGGATGAGGCTACCCTGGGTCAGTGTGGAGAAGAGGCTCTGACCACCCTGGAAGTAGCTTGCCGCAGGCTTGAAGGTAAAGTCCATGGTTCCCTGACCTGTGCTGGGAAAGTAAGAGGGCAGACTCCTAAGGTGGCCAAACGAAGGAGAAGGAGAAGGAGAAGGAGAAGGAGGAGGAGGAGGAGGAGGAGGAGGAGGAGGAGGAGGAGGAGAAGGAGGAGAAGGAGGAGAAGGAGGAGAAGGAGGAGAAGGAGGAGAAGGAGGAGAAGGAGGAGAAGGAGGAGAAGGAGGAGAAGGAGGAGAAGGAGGAGAAGGAGAAGGAGAAGAAGACAGGCCAAGCCAAGTGGTGGATACTATACAACTGGCACTTTGTCAACGTTGTGCCCACCTTTGGAAAGAAGAAGGGCCCCAATGCCAACTCTTACGTCTGACGTAATCCTGGCTTTCCCCAATAAAGCCACTTAGTCCAGTCAAAAAAAATAGAAAATAAAATAAAATAAAAACTGAACACAAAGGTTTAATAGAAGATTAGTGAACAGGAAGGTAAACCAGATGAAATTATTCAGGATGCAGCGCAGACACAGAGAGATAGAAAATACGAAATAAGGTTCAAAGACATGCGCATAGGTTCTAATACATATCCATTCAGCCAGAAAGAAAGGAGAGAGCAAATATAGTAGAGACAATATTTGAAGAGACAAAAACAGAATTTTCCACATCTAATTCAAGATACCAACTCAAAGATTCAGGAAACCAAGAGAATTAACAGCAAAATTTAAAAAGAAAAGGAACTCCACATTCATAACGTATCAGAGTGAAACTGCAAAATGCCAAAGATAAAAAGATCTTCAAAGCAGCCAGAGAGAAGAGAGGGTTAACTTCAAAGAAACTGACAGCTGAATTCTCAACTGTCACTTTGGTAACAATAAAATCCAGAAAACAGTAGAAACAGTGTCATCAATGGGCTAAGAGAAAATAATACCATCCTAGAATTGTATGCCCAGCAAAAAAAATTTTAAGAATGTGAGTGAAATAAGGACATTTTTAGACAAACAAAAATTAAGTTTGCCTCCAGTAAATCCTCACTAAAGAAAAATGTAAAGGTCAAGGCAGAAAGAAAATGATCTCAGGCAGAAGATCTGGGATGTATGAAGGAACAATAAAGAAATTAAAGGGGCGACTGGGTGGCACAGTCAGCTGGGTATCCGATTCGGCTCAGATCATGGTCTTGCGGTCCGTGAGTTCAAGCCCCGTGTTGGGCTCTGTGCTGACAACTCAGAGCCTGGAGCCTGCTTCAGATTCCATGCCTCCCTCTTTCTTTCTGCCCCTTCCCTGCTTGTACTCTCTCTATCCAAAAAAAAAAAAAAAAATTTTAATTTTTTTAAAAAGAAGAGGATGCTTACTATTGCTACCACTATTTAACACCTAATTGGAAGAATTACCCATTGAAATCAGACAAGAAAAAGCGATTAGAGCCATAATAATTGAAAGAAAGAGGTCAAATAATCTCTATTTGTAGATGATTTGATTAAGTATCTGGAGAACCCAAAAGAATCTATTGAAAACTACTGAAAACAATAAGATAATTCAATAAAGTCACAGAATATAAAATTAAAATACATATATCAGTAACATACACACAGTTCTCAATTATAAGATACAATGGAAAAGAAGATCCCATTTAAAATAGCAGTAAAATAAAATAGTCAGACATAAACCTCACAAGAAATGCACAAAATGAGTAAACCATAAAACATCATTAAAAAGCATTAAAAGTAGACATCCTGTATCCCCCATTTTTGGATACGACAACCCAACAACATAAGTATCTCTGCTCTAAGTTAATATATAAATTTAGAATGATCCCAGTTTTCAAAATTCCTATTTTTTCTAGAGGTAGATGATAGAGTTCTATAGAAGAATAAATAAGCAAAAATGGTGAAACCCTGAAGCCCATGAAAAAGATCGGTGAGGAGAGCTGACCCTACCAGATATGAAAATGCACCATAACGCCTCAAAAATTAAAATATTGTGGTGATGACCCATGAACAGATAAATAGAAAATAAATTCCAGAAACAGACTTAGGTTGAATATTGCTCTTTTCAAATGTTAGAAAACACTACAACATGGAATATTAGAAACAGTACAATGTGGAAGAGAAATCCACCTTGTTCACATCAACCCAAAAGGCTGAACAGGGCCAGTGAGCAGAAAAAGTTACAAGGAAATGTATTTCATCTAGTTCAATAGAAAGAATAACATTCTACTAGTGAGTGCTCACCAAAACAAATGGCTAATTCTGAAAGTAGGTCTCTGCCGCTGCAGATGCTCAAACATAGGCATAGATCAAGGATGGGTGGTAATGCAAAGTTTCACACATCTGATGTTAGGCTGAATTCAATCACCTTTAAAATCCTTTCTGTTCCCTATGATTGTGCAGAGCTCTTGAATTTAATTTTTTCATAGATCTGTTGCGTAGCCAAGATCACGTCTGTGTTACTTAATTTTCTGAAATCATTCAGTGGCTAATTCAAAATAATTCTGGCCAAGATCTGGGCAGCAAAGAAAAATAAGCATTTGTAAAAGGTGTATAATTTAGAAAGGTGGTGTTTCTTTGGTGTTTCAATATAAAACGCAAGTCCCACAGGGCGCCTGGGTGGCTCCATCCGTTGAGTGTCTGACTTCGGCTCAGGTTATGATCTCAAAGTTCGTGAGTTGGAGCCCCGCACTGGGCTCTCCGCTGTCAGCACAGAGTCTGCTTCAGATCCTCTGTACTCCCCTCTCGCTGCCCCTCCAGCACTTGCCTACATGCTCTCTCTCTCTCTCTCTCAAAAAAAAATAAACTTAGAGGCGCCTGGGTGGCTCAGTCAGTTAAGCGTCCGACTTTGGCTCAGGTCATGATATCTCACTCTGTGAGTTCGAGCCCCGCATCGGGCTCTGTGCTGACAGCTCAGAGCCTGGAACCTGTTTCAGATTCTGTGTCTCCCTCTCTCTCTCTCACCCTCCCCTGTTCATGCTCTGTCTCTCTCTGTCTCAAAAATAAATTTAAAAAACATTAAAAAAATTGAAAAAACTGTCTAAAAAAATAAAATAAAATAAAATAAAAAAATAAATAAACTTAAAAAAATTTTTTAAGACACAAAAGAGAGAGGCCAATGGGCTGGGTTAGGTGCTCAAGAGAAGAAATAACCTTAAATGGAAGACAGAGCCTGAAGGGGATGAGGCAGTGTGCACGCAAAAGCAGACCAGTCTGAGGACCTGCCTCAGGATGTGACAGGCAGCTCCCCTCTGAAAGCCATCCTTCCTTTTATGAAGGATAAAGCAAAATCATCCGCTAAGAAAGTGAGGAGAGATACTTAGGTGGATGATTTTCTCCCTTAGAAGGGAGAAGAACTACTAATGCTCTTGGTCAGGGACCAAATTCTCTTCCGGTAAATAAGTGAGGACTCAGAACACTGATAGGAAAAAGTCACTGAAACCTTATCTATTGCAATACAGGACGAGGCTGAATAATGATCAATGCCAACACATGGCAAATACCTCTTCTCCAAACAGGTACTCCTTTTCTTCCGGTGTCAGTAACTTTATTATTCTGCCTTTAAGCCCAGAAAGGAGGTGAGAACATGTGGTGATCCACTCATGACATTCTCTCTGAGAAGAGATCAAAGATAATTACTAAGCAGAAAAAATCAGACTGTAACAACTCATTTATTCACTCCTTCTATCGAGGAGCTGTTAAGTACAACTCTAAATACAACTCCATTCAATTAACTTTTTATCACTTCAGTTCAAAGATTTGTGCAGAAATGAGTCTCTATGAACACAGACCTGAAATCATACCATCTCTTATCAACAGGATTTTGGGATCTGGGTTGTAATGGGGCAAGGAGCTGTGCTGTGCCATAAAACCAGATGCAGAAAGGCTGCTGCATTTACTACAGGCAAATGGTCTGTCCCAACAAATGTTTCGCAGCTGACCAGGTCAACTGTGATTGCATAGCAATAACAATAGAAATAGCCCACATTTAATTGGCTTTAATTATAGGCCAGACTCTGTTCTAAGCATGTGCAATATTAATTCATTCAGTATGTAATATGTGCTATTATTTTTTATGAGGTATAATTGAAATAACATTACACTGGGAACAAACTGATGGTTACCAGAGTGGAAGTGGGTGGGGGGATGGGTGAAATAAGCGATAAGGATTAAGGAGGGCACTTGTGATGCAGGGAATTGTTGAGTCACTATATTGTATACTTGAAACTAATATAATACTGTAATGTTAACTGCAATTTAATTAAAAACGTAATTAATTTAAAAAATTAAAATTTTAAAAAATGGATTAACCCCAAAACAAATGCACACACAAAAAATAACATTATACTCGTTTCAGGTGAACAACCTGATGAGTCAATATTTGCGTATATTGCAACATGATCACCACAATAAGCCTAGTTAATATCTGTCACCATACATAGTTACAAATTTTTTTCTTGTGAGAACAGAAATATGTACCATTATTCTTCTCATTTTTTTGATGTAGAAACTGAAGGACAGAGCAATTGATCATCTTGCTCAAGGTCTATATATAGTTAAGCAAAGCACTTGGATTTTAATCCAGGCGGCTTGATCAATCTTGAAAAAGAAGAACAAATTTGAAGGATACACACTACTGGATTTCAAAACTTCTTCTATGACCATAGTAATCAAGACCGCTTGATAATGGTGACAATGTCAACAAACAGATCAAGAGAACACAACAGAATGTCTAGAACAATATCCACTATGGATGACAGACCATGGTGAGTATTGGTGAGGAAGTGGCCAGGGGGAACATTCATATACTGCTGGCGGGAGTGTAAAATGGTTTAACCACATTGGAGGATAATTTGACAGTTCTTAAAACGTTCAACACATACATACCATGTGACTTAGACATTCCATTCCTAGATATCTGCTCAAGAGAAATGAAAGAGATGCATATATACATGAATATGCATTAAAGCTTTGTAATAACCCAAACTGCACTTGATCTTAGCCAAAAGGCCGAGAAGCGATGTAATAACCCAAACTGGCATTCAAATGCCCATCAACAGAGAATGGATAAATTGTGTATATCCATATAATGAAATACTACTCAGCACTAAAAAGCATGCAATTTTAATAAAAGCAACAATATGTGTGATTCTCAAAATAATTATGCCAAGTAACGAAGTCAGATCAAAAAAGTACACATTCTGAATGAGTCTATTTATATATTCTAGACAATAAAAATAATCTTTGGTGTTAGAAAATGGATCAGACCTTGCATGGGGGCAGGATGACGCTGGAAGGAGAGATTACAAAGGGGTATAAGGAAACTTTGAATGTGTTAGATATTTTCCTTTTTTTTAAATAATAATCATTTTATGGGTGTATCCATAATTTAGAAATTACCAGACTGTACACCTTAAATACGTGTAGTTTGTTGTAATACAAGTCAACCTACGAAGTCTGCTAAAACAAACAAACAAAACAAAAGGGGAAGATAGTGTTACCTTCATCTCATTCAGTTCATGAAGATCCTTAGTAGGATTTTTTTCTAAGTGACCTGCTTTATTCAGAGCCATAGCTGTTACCATCCCTTTGCAACAACTGGAAAAAATAAAATAAAATAAATAAAAGCACACACACACACACACACACACACACACACACACACACACACACAGCATGACCTATTTATTATTGGTTCCTCTTCTAAGTGTTTTAAATTCAGATACCATGGAAGTTTACCATAATAATTAAACTATTGACTCACGAAGGAAAATAATCTGTCTCTCAAGTTTCTCACCCTTGTCCTGTTCCTCCTCTTCATTCTTCTCACTCTTGACCATGGGTAACATTGAATGAAAATAAAAGCTACTTCCTGAATTGGAAGCAATTGTACTAACATATGCTTCCTAGTTAAAAAATTACAATTTTTCAGACTTTATCTGTATTTGATAAGAATCTTCTAGCTTTTCAGATATAGGGGTTTTTTCATTTGGGTTTTCTTTTTTTAAGAGACGTTTCAGTTGGTGTTTGGTGAAACTAAATAGATTTAGTGAATATAAGTGTACGTTCAGTTTTGCATGGGATTACATAGGGAATTACAAGCTTCTTCAAAAATCACCCCCCCCCCCCGCCCCCGCAGTGTGTGCAAACATGCAAGATGTATCTTATTAATGCAAACAAGCGGGCCTTTTTGGTTTGATTTGGTTTTCTTTTTACTAATTCTCCCGTATAAGTATACACTTCCCAACTTGCCTATGGTAACACTGTGTTCAAAAGAATTCTAAAGCCAATGGGAAAACACTAAAATCACATATTTCAACCGGGCAGTGTTGAAGCTGGTTTAAAAACTGAACTAATATTTCTTTCAAGGTTTGAAAACAATCCCTGATTGCTGCTACCTCACCGCCCTTATCACCTCTGCTTTATGTCACATTTAATCTTCAAAAGGACAATAATAAAATAATCAGATAGTTTCACCTGTTCAAATAGCTGGAGTATTGCGACAACTTTCTGGCCAGTGCGATTGCATCCAGCTCTAACTTTGCAACTCTTACATCATGTTTCTCAGCACTTTCCTTTTCCAACTTTGGGAGAGTGTCTTGGTCAGTAAAGTCAGGCACCATTAAAATCAGCAAGCTTACCATCCACTGGATCATAGATATATGCAACTCATCCATCTGTTAAAACATGATTATAACATAAATGACTTATTTTAAATAAATCAAACAGTAAAAACCATACCAAATTTAAAAATAGGAAGCATACCTGTGTCTAACTTGCAACAACACTACCATTTTTTTTTTTTTTGAGGGGGGTAGGGACAGAGGGAGAGGAACAGAGAGAGAATCCGAAATAGCCTCCACACCCAGCACAGAGACCAAAACAGGGCGCTCGATCTCATGACCTTGAGATCATGACCTGAGGGGAAACCAAGAGTTTCCCGGAAGTTCAAATGACTGAGTCACCCAGGTGCTCCAACAACACTATCATTCTTTTTTTTTTTTTAACATAATTTATTGTCAAATTGGCTAACATACAGTATGTAAAGTGTGCTCTTGGTTTTGGGGGTAGATTCCCATGGTTCACCACTTACATACAACACCCAGTGCTCATCCCAACAAGTGCCTTCCTCAATGCCCATCACCCATTCTCCCCGACTCCCCCATCCACCCTCAGTTTGTTCTCTGTATTTAAGAGTCTCTTACGGTTTGCCTCCCTCTCTCTGTGTTTGTAACTATTTTTTTCCCCTTCCTTCCCCCATGGTCTTCTGTTAAGTTTCTCAAGATCCACATATGAACACTACCATTCTTAATGAAATCAAATCATCACTACTCAGCTAGAATAACCTTGTTTTCTTTCGCTCATTATACTACATTAAACTACCCTCTTCCTCTTTAGTTTGGTCAAGGGTATTAACCCATTAAAGCTGCAGTTCCCCAATTGTGCACTAAGACATTGCAGAGCTCTGAAGTAAATTCTCAAGGATGTCATGGGGTTTTAAATTCTTGAGGGAAATAACAGTGATGTGTGACACCTATCAGCACAGCATGAACTTGACATAGTTCACAGTTTCAACACTGGATGCACTCTATCACTTTTGATGACATCTTTCCTTGGCAAAGCTGGTTTTATTGGTGGTTGTGTGGTTAAAAAAAAAAAAAAAGTACTTTGGGAAAATCGAGGTTCAACAAGAAATGAGGGTGGCACCGTCCCATCAGGTTTCAAGGTTAGAGAAGTTGTCCAGTAGTTAAGTGCATACATTGTATTAGTAAATAATGTTGATTAAATGAGAATAAAAGGGTTTCTTTTTCTTTCAACATATGTATATCTAAAAAGTTAAAGTAAGACATTAAATTTTGCAAAGCTTATTTGAGCAAGCAATTGGAATCAGGCCGTGTCAAAACCAAAAAATGGTCAGGGGCATTCTGCAGGCAGGGGCCAGGAAAAAGATTTTTATAGAGAAGACACTGAAGCAAAGCAATGCAATTATTTAATTGACTGTAACTCAAATGTTGCCTTATTTGGGAAATTTAGTTATTTGGCTCTTGTGACAGATGTTCCTGAGTTCCATTTTTTCATATTCAAGAAAATCTAGTTGCCTGTTTATGATCAGTCCTTGAGTTTTGTTTTCTTAGATTCAAGTGTACTGACTCTGGCTTTGGTTTGTTTATAGAGGCTACCAAAGGGACCAGAGCTACCCCAGTATAATGGCTTCCTTGTTTAACTATTTTCACACGTATTGCTTTTCCAAACAGTTACTAAGTTATTAGGACACAAATATTTAGTAAGTTGTTCGAAACTATCTACTTAATAAACTGAACTGTGAGGGGTTTCTTTTGGTTTAGGAGTGCGAGAACACTGAGGCACAGGCAGCAGTGGGAACCAGTCAAGTTTTGGAAGTTCTGCATTATGGTGTTTGCTGAGGCTGGGTCCCAGACATAAAATGTAGAAAACATCATGAAATGCAAATGTCAAACATGCCATACCCTTCAAATGCCCTATCCCCATTCTCTGTTTGATGAGTCCCTAAGTATTCTTCCAGGCTTACACATGACCTACTCTGAGAAGTCTTTTTAACTTCCACTGGCTTTAACTTGATCCTTTCCCCACGTTTCTATACTGTTCTGTACACATGTCTATTAGAACTGTTTGCACATCTGTCACCTCAATTAGCCTATGCGTCTCTTTAAGACATGGGCCATCATTTTATCCCTCAAAACCACACATAGTACTTGACAGAGAATTAAGTACTTAATAAATGTTGTTAAATGGACAAATAAAAATCAAACTTGGGAGCCTAGCTGGTACTAAAACCCAAGCTTCCCACCTCGGAAGGAAAGGTTGTTAATGACCTAAAGGAATGTTGATGAACGTGTTTTTATAACTTAATTAACACATCAGGAAAAGGGCAACTCTTCCTGACTTGTGATTTCACAAGTTAAAGATATTTCCCCCCACATTCACAAGCTATACCCCTGCTGCTTCTCAAAGTAAATAAATTCCTAACTGTTCTTTCCTATATCAATGGCCTGGATTTATACCCTCATTCAAATAACTAATTTTTGCTTACATAAAATATTAATTGATCCTTGAACTATACCTAACAAACGAACAGAAACATTATTAACTTCATTTCAAAGTTGTATTGTAGAGATTAAATGGTAGAATCTAGGGCATGCTGAATTTAGGTTCATAGCTGAATTTAAAATTAGAATCAGGGGCGCCTGGGTGGCTCAGTTGGTTAAGCGTTGGGACTCTTGACTTCAGCTCAGGTCATGATCCCACGGTTGTGGGATCCACACTCAGCATGAAACCTGCTTAAGATTCTCTGTCTCTATCTCTTTCTCTGTTTCTGTCTCTCTCTCTCCCCTGCACACTCTCTCAAGAAGAAAAATAAAGTAAAATAAAATTTAAAAATAAATATCCATACAAATCATTTGAGTAATTACATCACATAAGTTCCCATTTTGCCCTCCCAACCTCCTGCTCCAATTGGATAGTTATGACCTAGTTTTTCTTTTAAGAAAACTCCCAGCCAAGGCAAAATATAATTTCACAAACCCCTACAAGTACATACCTGGTGCTGAAGTTCAATGTTACCATTGTTAATCTCATTGCCTATCTTCAAAAGCCATTGTTGAATCCTGTTAAATATTTGTGCTTGAAGCACCCTTAAGGAAAAGTCAAACAAAATAAAGATAAGTGACTCACATAGAGTATAAAAGTTAAACTATCAGCTAAAAGAAAGGGTTTTACTTCACCGGACCTAATAAACTCAGGTGTTGCCAATTGTTTGAGAATTCAGGAAAGGTGAATCAAAACCTTAAATCACCTGGTATAATGGCTTATTCATTGTCATCGCCTTCCTAACCCCATGCAGGTAGCAACTGGCATGATGCTCTTGGGACAACGTAGATCTTACCTTCAGTGCTAACTCTCTACTGTAGAAACTCACACTCCTACCCTTTACATTCACTTCTAGGCAGTGAGATCACAAAGTGAGAAAAATGAATTTTAAAATTCTCAAGAGATCAGTTTCCAATATGACAGTGTGAGGAGCAAAGCTGATCCACTCTTTAGTGAATCTAGGTGAGAACTGTTAGAAAAACACAACAAAACCAAACGACTGAAAGCCTCTGGAACAAACAGCAACCGCAGAAACATGTGGTCAAGACAATCTGTGAAAATTCAATAAGAAAGGCAAGGAGAGTCTACGGTATTTGGAACAAGACTCTTCTCTCTCTTTCCCCTCGGTGCTCAGTGAGGCAGACACTCCACTCCAGACTGCTGGAGTTATGGACACAGAGCTCCCTCATCTTCCAGTTCCCAGTTGAGGGCTTTTTTCCTGGAAGGGAAAGGACATCCAAGGTTTCTCCTCGGACCCCCACCCCCACCCCTTGCCTGTCGCTGAGGCTAGGTACTGGGAAAATGCAGTGGAGAAGTGGGGATTCCCTTCTGTCCAGTAGAAAGCTATGGGAACTTACGAGCCAGAATCCGTGTCTATATACGGAGGGATGGTACCAACAATGTTTAATGAGGCATCCAACTGAGATATTATTTCATTAATTTTTTCATTAAGTTCCTCGTATTCTTTAAGATGCATTTCAGGAAACTCCAGGACACTTTCCATCTTGAAAGAACAGAATTCAAGAGAACTAATCAAACTTGAAAGAATTTTAGAGATACCTAGAAAAGTGAGAAAAGTAATAACTTTTAAAAGTAGTCATAAGTCTGCCATTTTAATACTAAATTATAAAATGCCAATAAATAATAAATTATATTGTAATATAACGGATGGAACTAGAATGTATTAGGCTAAGTGAAATAAGCCACTCAGAAAAAGATAAATCTTTTATTATTTCACTCATATATGGAATTTAAGATACAAAACAGATGAACATAAGGGAAGGTAAGCAAAAATAATATAAAAAACAGAGAGGGAGGGGCGCCTGGGTGGCTCAGTCGGTTGAGCGTCCGACTTCGGCTCAGGTCATGATCTCACAGTCTGTGAGTTCGAGCCCCGCATTGGGCTCCATGCTGACAGCTCAGAGCCTGGAGCCTGTTTCGGATTCTGTGTCTCCCTCTCTCTCTGACCCTCCCTCATTCATGCTCTGTCTCTCTCTGTCTCAAAAATAAATAAACATTAATAAAAAAGAAAAAACAGAGAGGGAGACAAACCATAAGAGACTCTTAAATACAGAGAACAAACTGAAAGTTGCTAGTGGGGTGTTGGGTGGAGGGGGAGGAAGGGCTAAAGGGATGAGAGGCATTGAGGAAAACACTTGTTGCGATGAGCACTGGGTGTTATATGTAAGTGATAAAGCACTAAATTCTATTCCTGAAAACAAAACAAAAACATAAAATAAATAAGTTAATATCTGTTCTTTTGACCACTCCTAAAAAAGAAGAAAGAAGAAAGAAGAAAGAAGAAAGAAGAAAGAAGAAAGAAAGAAGAAAGAAGAAAGAAGAAGAAGGAGGAGGAGGAGGAGGATGAGGAGGAGGAGGGGGAGGGGGAGGAGAAGAGGAAGTGCAAAACATTTTCAGAATTGTAGAAAACACTGTTAAAAGAAACTAAAGATCCAAATAATTGGAAAAAACATCCCATGTTCATGGATTGGAAGATTTCACATTGTTAAAATGTCAAACCTGCCCAAACGGATCCATAGATGTAATAAAATCCCTATCAGAATCCAAGCATATCCTCTCCTTATAGAAATTAATAAGCTGTTTCTAAAATTCAGATGGAATTGGAAGTGACTCAAAATGGCCAAAACAATCATAAAACACATAAAGTAGGACTCCTCACACTTATCAATTTTAAAACTTACTACAAAGCAAGAGTAATTAACATAGTTTGATACTGACACAATGACAGACATATACATCAATGGAAAAGAATTGGGAGTCCAGAAATAAACCACTACCATCAACTAATTTTTGACAAGGGTGTCAAGGCCTTTAAATGTGGGAAATGCCTTTCTAAAAAATGGTAGTGGGATAATTAGATATTCACACGCAAGAGAATGAAGTTAGACCTTTACCTCACACAATATACAAAAATTACTCGAAATGGTCAAATACCATAACATAAGAGCAAAAATCGTAAAACTCTTAGAATACATAAGGATAAACTTCATGACTTTAAATTTGGAAGAGGATTCACAGACATGGCCCTGGAAGCACAAACAAAAAAGAAAAGAAAAAAAGATAAATTGAACTTCATCAAAATTAAAAATTTTTGCACTGCAAAGGACACCATCAAAAAAATGAAAAAAACATCCCATAGAATCATAGAAAATACTTACAATTCATATATCTGAAAAAGCTTTTGTACCTATAAAGAACTCTTACAACTCAATAACAGAAAAACAAATAACCCAATTAAAACATGGACAAAGGATCTGTCTGAATAGACAGTTCTCCAAAGAAGAAACATAAATGGTTAATAAGCCTTAAAAAATACCAACGTCAGTAATCATCAGAAAAACATAACTCAAAACCACAATGAGATACTATTACACATTCACTAGTATGGCTAGAATCAAAAAGTCAGATAACGATGGCAAGGATGTGGAGAAACTAGAGCCTTCATATACTGGGGATGGGCATATAAAACGATCCAGCGTCTTTGAAAACAGTGTGACAGTTCTCAAAAACTTAAAGATAGAGTTACTAGTTGACCAACAACTTTACTCCTAGATATATACCTAAGAGAAATGAAAACTATTTCCACACAGAAATGTGTAAACAAAATTTTTTATCAGCATTATTCATAATAGCCAAAAAGTAGAAACAACCCAAATGTCCATCAATGTATGAAATGATACACAAGGGGCACCTGGGTGGCTCAGTTGGTTAAGTGTCCAACTTCAGCTCAGGTCATGATCTTGTGGTTTGTGAGTTCAAGCCCCACATCAGGATCTCTGCTATCAATGCAGAGCTTGCTTCAGATTCCCTGTCCCCCTCTGTCTGCTCCTCCCCCACTTGTGTGTACACTCTCTCTCTCTCTCTCTCTCTCTCTCTCTCTCAAAAATAAACATTAAAAAAAGAAACTATATATAAAAAAGAAATGATATACAAAATGTGATATACACATACAATGGAATGTATTCATTATAAAAATGAATAAAGTACTGACACATGCTAAAACATAGGTAAACCTTTAAAACATTACGCTAAATGAAAGAAGTCAGTTACAAAACATCACGTACTGTATGACCCCATTCATACGAAAGTCCAGAATAGAGAAATCCACAGAGACAGAAAATCAGGGATGGGAGGACAAAAGAGCAAGAGCTAAAGGGTACAGGGTTTCTTTTGAGAAAAATATTCTATAATTGACTGTGGTAATCGTGGCTCACATCTGTGAATGTAGTAAAAATCACTGAATTGTATACTTTAAACAGGGAGTTGCATTGCATATGAATTACATCTCAATAAAGCAGTGCTCAGTGCTTTCTTTTGCTTAATTTTTAAAACCATGTGTATGTATTATTTTGATTTTAAATATGTATTATAAATATAATCACTATTATTTAGATTTTTAAATAGTAATTGTAATACAAATAATAATTATTATCAAAATGCTTTATAATGTCATAATGTCAAGCATTGTATCATTTTTTCTTACCATTATCCCCATTTATTCTTATTTCAAATTCTTTGTAGAGTCTTCCAATGGTTTTCACAATTTCCTTCATGTGCTGTTGCTCTGGTGGCAGCTCCCCCTCCATACTTTTATGGCGACCAAATATCCCAAACCCAATATCTGTCCAGTTTTCCTGTAAATGTTTAATAATCTTGAGAGAATCATATTTTGACACCAGACAATCTCCAGTAAACTTTTCTTTATCTTCATTCAGCATCTAGAGAATGAGAGAGGGTAAGGAAATTAGACTATTATTCCCTAATGATTTCATCAAAGTCTACCCAGATCTTTAATTCCCAGCATCTACCAATTATTTTGGAGTTACATATCCTATTACTATCTGTTCATACCATTTTTTCATATGACATAGCTTCATTTTCAAAATTAAGTGAATTTAAATTAATTATAACACCCCATAAGATAACCCATAGCTTACCAAAATGAAAATAATTAAGTCCTATTTGAGTAAAAACGAATGACAGGCAAAGAAGGACCAGGGAGCTGAGCATGTTTAATTACTATGTGCTTTGGTGAGGATATAATATACCTGTTTACGTGATCCCCATTAGACTGGGAAAGTTGCTAGAATGTATCTGTTGCGTTCTATTTGTCTAACCCCAAGTCCAAAGCCTATAAAAGTGCAATTTACATATTTGTGACTCAGAAAATGCAAACAAATCACCCATGCTTCAAAAAGAGGAATTAGTACAAAGAAGCAATGTAGCAGAGCAATTAAGGGCAAGGATTTGGGAGCTAGAGAGACCTGGACTGGTCTGACTCTGCCAGTTACCATTTATAGACAACTTCAGTAAATTACTTAACATCTCTAAATTTCACTTCCGCATCTGGCACAGGGATTATAAAACCTGTATCCCTTGTGTGACATGAAGCGTACGTGTGGTAATGTATGGAAAGTACCTTCAGCCTGACAAAGTGCTTAATGAATGAGAATTATTATTCCTACTAAATAAAGCAGCATGATTTTTTTTCAATCTTACCTATTCAATGTCAAAATTGCCAGATAAACAGTAAAGTCACTAAACTAGCTATATGATAAATAGGACAAAAAACATCCTCAATTTTGAGAATATTCTGCTCTAGTCATTCCATAAGACAAGAAAACGGCTTCCTGGGATCTGGATGAGACTTCTTCAGGCCATGAGTCTCACATTCACTTTGGAGTATTTCAATATCTTATATATTTTCCTTTGTCAGACTGCTAGGACATAACAGTAGTTTGATTAATGAAATCTATTTTCAAAGCTCAAACTCTTTTAAAAAGATGTTACTGGGGCCCCAGTGGTTCAGTCGGTTGGGCAACTGACTCTTAATATGGGCTCAGGTCACATTCTCACAGTTTGTGAGTTCAAGCCCCGTGTCAGGCTCTGTGTTGATGGCTTGAAGCCTACTTGGGATTCTCTCTCTCCCTCTCTCTCTGCCCCTCCCGTGCTCATGCTCTATCTTGCTGTCAAAATAAATAAACCTAAAATAAATAAATAAATAAATAAATAAATAAATAAATAAATAAATAAATAAATGTATGTATGTATGTATGTATGTATGTATGTTATTAATAAACAAAGTGTAGTATATACATGCAGTGGAGTATTACTCAGCCTATAAAAGGAAGGAAATTCTGACACATGCTACCAGAAAGATGAACCTTAAGGACATTATGCTAAAGGAAATAAGTCACAAAGGGACAGATACTGTAGTTCCAGTGCCCAGAGTGGTCAAAAATATAGAGACGGAAAGCACAATGGTGGTTGCCAGGGGCCAGGGGAGAAGGAAATAGAGGAGGCCTGGTGTTTATTGGGTAAAGTTTCAGTTCAGGAAGATGAATCAAGTGTGGACATGGACGGTGGTGACGGGTGCACAACAAACAATAAGTACACTTAATGCCACTGAAGTGCACACTTAAAAATCACTAAACTGGTATATTTTACGGTATGTCTATATCGTACCCCAATTTTTAAAAAAGATGTTCTGAATTTTAAAGGTCCAAGTTGTTCTTGAGACAAAAGCCAGGTACGGGAGAGGCACAAATGTTACTTCTATCTGATGATTAGAAGAGAGAATCAGAATGACCCTCACTGCCACCCAAGTATCTTTTCCCATTTTTTTCTGGCAGCCTAACTTTATTTGGCCCCCAAATCTAAAATAGAACTGAAAATAAAATACTTAAGCGTATTTTTAAAAGTCCCTGGAGTCTTGCTATTTTGTCTTTCATAAAATGCCATATGGCATTCTTAAAGGATGAGATGTGACTCATTCATTGGTGAAGAGTGGCAATTTACAAACAGCACTTTGATTACCAAACAGTTCATTAGAATGTCTTACCTTTTGCCACCGCTTGAAATCTGGAATAACTGATTCAAATATATTTTCTTTATCAGGAGATGAAATGTCTTTTTCACTGGAAGAAGGAAAAAGAATAAGAGCAGGGTCTCAGAACAGTATATCAACAAAGAAAATCATGAATCTGGGGCGCCTGGGTGGCTCAGTCGGTTGAGCGTCCGACTTCAGCTCAGGTCATGATCTCACAGTCCGTGAGTTCGAGCCCTGCGTCAGGCTCTGTGCTGACAGCTCAGAGCCTGGAGCCTGCTTCAGATTCTGTGTCTCCTTCTCTCTCTGCCCCTCCCCTGCTCATGCTCTGTCTCTCTCTGTCTCAAAAATAAATAAAAACATTAAAAAAAAAAAAAGAAAGAAAATCATGAATCTGTATACTGCATTATAACATTATGTTTCTCCTGAATGATTTCCAAGCATGCCTTCCAGGGTTAGCCCCTTTCCTTACAGGCATTCATCTTTAAATTTGCAAATATAAATATAAGTATAAACATAAATTCAGGCTCCAATCAGACCTGAGCAATCAAGTTATAAGGTCAGAGGCCATAAGAGTACTGACAGGGCAGTGTCTGGGTCTCTGACACCCAAAATTAGATCATCATAAGAATAAGTCCTGTTAAATACAGCAGCCAAAACAGTATGTAATGAATAGGAAGCCTAATGAATAATGAAGACTCAACATTTAGTCCAGGAGTCCCAACTTCTGGCAAGAAAGAGTTTCTTTTAATATCTCTGAAGTCTCACAAGGCGAAAGCTCTTGATAAAGAAGTTCTTGAAGAGAAAGAGAAAAGTGAACCCTCCTGCTCTCTGTGCTCCCCTAACCAGCTAAGAGTCAACAAACAGCAAAAACAGGAAACGGCAGTAGTCACCAGCTTGGATATGTACCAGCTTCAGCTTCCAGAACTTCCAAAAAATCTACTGACTGGAAAACCTTAGAGGATCTGAAAAACCGATACCATTGTCCTCAATCTGAAATGGAACCGGTTCCTAAATGTGTTTCCTCAACAAACCAAGCATCTTAAAGTTTTAAAAAACCTTAGAAATCATTGAGTCAAGACTAGATTCAAAGTCCAGATTCCCACTAACTTTAGCTGTGATTTCATCATCCCACCTTGACTTAACTACTTTATAGGCAGCCATTGTCAGATTTCTCTAATTGTTATAAAGTATAACACCAATCAAAATCAATCTCCTTCTAACTGCCACCCACTGGTTCTATTTCTCTGCACATGCAGATGCATCTAGATATTCAGGTTTGCCAATAATAATGACATATGTTGACATGAGAGAAAAGGAAACGAGAGGAGAGGGAGGGGAGGGGAGGGAAGGGGAGGAGAGAGGAGGTGAGGGGAGGGGAAGTGAGGTGAGGAGAGGAGAGGGGAGAGGAGGGGGAGGGGAGGGGAGAGGAGAGGAGAGGGGAGGGGAGGGGAGGGGAGGGGAGGGGAGGGGAGGGGAGGGGAGGAGAGAGGAAGTGAGGGGAGGGGAAGTGAGGGGAGGAGAGGAGAGGGGAGAGGAGAGGAGAGGGGAGAGGAGAGGAGAGGGGAGAGGAGAGGAGAGGAGAGGGGAGGTGAGGAGAGGAGGTGAGGGGAGGGGAAGTGAGGAGAGGAGAGGAGAGGAGAGGGGAGGGGAGGGGAGGGGAGGAGAGGGGAGGGGAGGAGAGGGGAGGAGAGGGAGGGGAAGGAGAGGAGGGGAGGGGAGGGAAGAAGAGGGGAGGAAAGAAAAGGAAACAAGCTGAACTGAAATAGAGGCAGCAGTTGGGTAGAGAGGTCAGGATGGACTATAGAGATGGTTAGCACCAGAAACCACAAAACCACTCAAGCTCCTAGCAGGACTGCACCCTTGGAAAGGCTGCTAGTTACCCCACCAAAATCAATGTTAGAGTTATTACATGGTAAAAGAGAACCAGAGAGAAAGAAAGAATTGGACTCAGTTACCAGACATGACACAATATAATCAAAACCAAGAGTCTTGTAGACCCAGGGCAACTGGGTGGTTCAGTCAATTGAGCATCCAACTCTTGATTTTAGCTCAGGTCATGATCCTGGGGTCATGGGATCAAGCCCCTCACTGGGCTCCACGTTCAGGGTAGAGCCTGCTTAAGATTCATTCTCTCTCTCTCTCTCTCTCCCCCCCCCCCACTCTTTCTCTCCCTCTTTCTCTCTAAAATAAAACAAACCCACAAAACAAAACCCTTTAAAAAAAAAAAAAGATTCTTGTAACCCACCTATTATTTCTGAAAAACTGCTGCCATTTGGTAAGGCCATCCTTAACAATTTGCAATCTCTCCCTTATAGATTCTTCATTTTGTTCCACTTCGTTTTTAAATTTATTCATTAAGTTTCTCCATTTCTGTGTCAATTTCTGCAACAGTGCAAGGTCTGCAGTGTCCTAGATAAGACGCATAAAATCAAATCACTTATTCACACAATACTTATTAGCATATGCTAATGATGTTAATTAGTGTATTGATATTGTAATACTAGAGATATCCATAGAAAATGGATCAAAATTGAGAAGATAGTTCTCCTTCAAAATATCATCAGTAACATCACATAGTGCCTTTGCTGGTAGATTTTCCATGGTACATAAAATATTAGGGACAAGATTTTTTCCTTTGCAACATGAGCCCAATTTCCCCACTTTCATGGGAGCTAGTGTGGTGCATTGGAAAGAACAGGAATTTCAAAGCCAAACAAAACCAAATGTGAATCCTAGCCAGTTATTGGCTATGTAACCTTGGGGGATACTATTTCACTTATTTGGGGTTAATTTTTCTTATCCAAAAAATAAAGACCCTGCTATAAAGGGCACCTGGGTGGCTCAGTGGGTTAAGTGGGTCTGACTCTTGATTTTGGCTCAGATCATGATCTCACAGTTCATGAGATCAAGCCCCACATCAGGCTCCTTGCTGACAGTGTAGAGCCTGCTTGGGATTCTCTCTCTCCCTCTCTCTCTCTGTCCCTCCCCTGCTCGCATGCACTCCCTTTCTCTGTCTGTCTGTCTCTCTTTCTCTCTCTCAAAAATAAAGAAATAAACTTTAAAAATTTTTAAAAAAGAATTAAATGACAAGTGTAAATGGTATGACCCCAGAACACACTAAATGCCACTTCTCTCCTTTTCGAACAAGTGTGCTCTTTGAATTTTCACATAAAATTGCAAAAAATGCACAGCTACTTACATTTTACTTTTAGCTTAGACACCAATAGAATGATAAGTCTATAAATAACATTTTCAGTATTATTAACTTAGATAAATTGCTTAAAGTGCTTTAATTAGGATAGAAGACAATTATATAAAAAGCATCTGTTTACATTTCCTTAGATTTTTCATTCCACCCACAATAAAGCACAAATACAAAACTATATTTAAAATGTAACCTATAAACTTAGCAAACATGTCTTACAGTTTCAACCCTCAAAGGCTGGAGTCTCTTTTCCCATAACTTAAGTGAACTGATCTTTACCTTGGCTGACAGCAGTATGATGAAATGCTTAGCATATTTATTCCAGCCTTTTTCATTGAGGTAAAGTCTTTTAGCCAACACAACTCTATTTCTTTCAATTACCTATTTGAAAAAAAGTACTGAAATGAGGAACCTAAGATATTAATAAACCACTGTGATTTATTAAACCCAAACCAATTTCACGTATCAATTTTCCATTGAATCATTAACTCCATCACAATTTGTTATTTAAGTCATGAGCTAATTTGAATCATAAATTTGTGTTTTCTAAAACTACTGAACTGGAACCAAACTGAAGGATAACATAGAGCACAGACTCCCAAGCAACGCTCTCACAAATTAGTGAAGATTCCAAAGAGCTTTTGTTCATATGCATTATATCTATTTGCTATTTACCATTTTGGAAATTAAAACTGAACTTATTTAAAATATGTGTTTGTTTGGAATGCAAGCTGGTGCAGCCACTCTGGAAAACAGTATGGAGGTTCCTCAAAAAATTAAAAATAGAACTACAACCTAGCAACTGCACTACTAGGCATTTATCCAAGGGATACAGGTGTGCTATTTCGAAGGGACACGTGCACCCCCATGTTTACAGCAGCACTATCAACAATAGCCAAAGTATGGAAAGAGCCCAAATGTCCATCGATGGATGAATGGATAAAGAAGATGTGGTATATATATATATACACAATGGAGTATTCCTCGGCAATCAAAAAGAATGAAATCTTGCCATTTGCAACTACGTGGATGGAACTGGAATGTATTATGTGAAGTAAAATTAGTCAGAGAAAGACAAAAACCACATGACTTCACTCACATGAGGACTTTAAGAGACAAAACAGATGAAGATAAGGGAAGGGAAACAAAAATAATATAAAAACAGGGAGGGGGACAAAACAGAAGAGACTCTTAAATATGGAGGACAAACTGAGTGTTACTGGAGGGGTTGTGGGAGGGGGCATGGGCTAAATGGATAAGGGGTAAGGGGCATTAAGGAATCTACTCCTGAAATCATTGTTGCACTATATGCTAACTAATTTGGATGTAAATTTAAAAAAATAAAAAATAAAATGAGTTAAAAATAAAATAAAATAAAAAAATTTTAAAAATAAAATCCGTATTTGTTAATTCACTTAAACATAACAAATCCATTATATGTTAACATAAATAGTATTCTTATGAAAAAAATAACTATATTTTCTAAAACAAAAAAATAATGAAAGGAACATCATTGTTTTACTTTTTTACAGATCTCTTTAATGTCTGCCTTAATAGAGCTGGATTTTCATATTTACTTCTGCATTCAGTCGGCTGCAACATCCCATTGTAAAGCCAATGTAACTTGTGTGCAAAGGAGACTGAAAAAGGCAAATAACTTCTTAGTATAATGAAGAAACTAGTTTTCACCTCACGGAAGGGTCTCAGGGATCCCTGGTGAGGCGGGGAGGGGGCGCAGGGTGTCCTTGGACCATACTTTGAGAGCCACTGGTATACGGAACCAATTATATAGTCAGTCAGTGAGTGACTGTTGCTAGACACTGTGCATCCAGACACAAACAAAAGAGACAAAGTCGTTATTTTCAGGAAGGTGACATTCTAGCTGTCATTTCCTGTTGGGAGGGGCTTTAGGGATGAGCTAACACAAAGCCTCCACCAATTCAAGGTATTTTTCCCCAGAAGCCACTACAAGGGGTCAGTTCTCTATTGTTTAAATACTACTAGAGTGAAGAAACTCACTTGTCTTCTTTATTCCTACTGAACATGCCTAGCTCCCTGATTTATATATTCTTATATATTTACTGTCATGATTGTTTCTTCTTGACATGTCATTTAAAAATTCTGCAACAGGATGAAATACTGTATACTAGATGAGGTCTGACCATTCCAGAGGAAAATGAGACAAAAGTGTGAATATGTTGAGGGTCATAATTTCTGGTTAATACTTAGTAAACACAAGTCCCAGATGTTTGGTACTTGCCTAAAGTATTACAGTAATGACCTACAGACTGCCATATTTCAATTCATTTGTCATCTTAGATGCCAAGGTAATAGAACCAAAGTGATATAATCCTAATATGGTTACACTGTGCGAAAAAATATAAATAACACTTCCTAGTTTATAATTAGTATAAGCAGAAGTTGAAAATTTTAACATGCTCACAAACAATAGAAAAAGTATTCTTCCTTATACTTCTTAGATTCTGGTGAGAAAAAGAGCCCTTAACTGGGCAATAGCCAGGTACTCAACAGAGAAGAAACAAAAGAAAAAAATGTAACTTTCCTTTCTCAAGGCCCATCAATCATAGCCACATTATTCATAAATTAAATACACATCTTCATTTTTTAAATTTGTCTAGATTACTAAAAATGATAAAGCAAAAAAAAAATGGTAAAGCAAAACTGATCCAGCAAAAAAGAAGTCTGAGTTATGATTCCAGATGAACCAACCTTTAGGGCCAATTCATATGTGGCTGAGCTCCAGACATCTCTTTCTGACATTAACTGTTTAATATCACACTCCATCCTTCCTCTTTGCAATGTGTATAAGTCATGGTATTCTTCTACAATCCTAAAAAAAATTAAAAAATATATACAGACTTTGTTTTTGAGAATTCACATTTATTGAATAATTGTTATGATGGTGGACATTTGAAAAAAAACAACTTTGGGGGCATGTGGGTAAATCAGTCGGTTAAGCACCTGACTCTTGATTTCAGCTCAGGTCACAATCTCATGGTTTGTGAGTTCGAGCCCCATGTCGGGCTCTGTGCTGACAGCGAGGAGCCTCCTTGGGAGTCTCTCTCTCCCTCTTTCTCTGTCCCTCCCCCATGCATGCTGTCTCTCTCTCAAAATAAATGAATAAACTTAAAAAAATTTTTTTAATAAAATGAACAACTTTGTTCTAAAATAGACAATTTGTTCCTTTAAAACTCATCATAAAGTAATTATGTTATAATTGCTGGATACGTTAATAACACTAATATACAGTGAAATAGAAGAAAAAATAGTCACATTTCATTTATAAAGCTTATAAAAGTCTTAAAGTAAAAAATTCAACATACTTTTACCTGCTCTAAACACTTTTCTTCATATTGTTTATTTGCTAGAATTTTCACAACATGGTATTCCAACAGAATAACAACCCTATATCTCATTTAAAAACTCAGGATACAGAATAGAATTAGAATTCTTTTTTTGAGAGAGAGAGACCACGTGTACATGCACACACGCATGCAAATGGGGGAGGAGCATAGGGAGAGAGAGAATCTTAAGCAGTCTCCACGCACAGCTCGGAGCCCAATTTGACACAGGGCTTGATATGACGACCATGAGATCAGTACCTGAGTCGACATCAATAGTCTGATGCTTAACTGACTGAGCCACCCAGGCACCCTGAATCAGTCTTCTTCATTAAAAACACAAAGCCCAGGGGTGCCTGGGTGGTTCAGTTGGTTAAGTGTCCGACTTTGGCTCAGGTCATGATCTCACGGCTGGTGGATTAGAGCCCCACGACGGGCTCTGTGCCGGCAGCTCAGAGGCTGGAGCCTGCTTCAGATTCTGTGTCTCCCCCTCTCTCTGCCCCTCCACTGCTCATTCTCTGTCTCTCTCTGTCTCTCAAAAATAAATAAACATTAGGGGCGCCTGGGTGGCGCAGTCGGTTAAGCGTCCGACTTCAGCCAGGTCACGATCTCGCGGTCCGTGAGTTCGAGCCCCGCGTCGGGCTCTGGGCTGATGGCTCAGAGCCTGGAGCCTGTTTCCGATTCTGTGTCTCCCTCTCTCTCTGCCCCTCGCCCGTTCATGCTCTGTCTCTCTCTGTCCCAAAAATAAATAAACGTTGAAAAAAAAAATTTTTTTTAAATAAATAAATAAATAAACATTAAAAAAAATTTTTTTTTTTTAATTTTTTTTTTTTAATTTTTTTTTCAACGGTTATTTATTTTATTTTTGGGACAGAGAGAGACAGAGCATGAACGGGGGAGGGGCAGAGAGAGAGGGAGACACAGAATCGGAAACAGGCTCCAGGCTCTGAGCCATCAGCCCAGAGCCCGACGCGGGGCTCGAACTCACGGACCGCGAGATCGTGACCTGGCTGAAGTCGGACGCTTAACCGACTGCGCCACCCAGGCGCCCCTAAAAAAATTTTTTTAAACACAAAGCCCAGTAATTATGAGCCGCTAAGTACCTTTTTCTTAACTATTTTTTCTTCATGTTTACCAGAACATAACTTTTCCTTCCAAACTTACACCGAAGTTTACAATTAAATTGGATTTAAAATTTTTTTTTTCAACGTTTATTTATTTTTGGGACAGAGAGAGACAGAACATGAACAGGGGAGGGGCAGAGAGAGAGGGAGACACAGAATCGGAAACAGGCTCCAGGCTCCGAGCCATCAGCCCAGAGCCTGATGCGGGGCTCGAACTCACGGACCGCGAGATCATGACCTGGTTGAAGTCGGACGCTTAACCGACTGCGCCACCCAGATGCCCCTAAATTGGATTTAAAAGCACTTGTGAGATTAAATGCAAACACAGAAGTTGTAAAGGGATAGCATTTCACAAGCCATTTGAGACACTACCTGCTATGGGATATTAACTTTGCTACAAGAATTAAAGGCCAGTGACATAGAATTCTTCTAATTTTGATGAAAGCCAGGAACTACCTGCATCAGTTCTTGAAAGCCCTCTCTGTTTGGAGACTTCCACTTGTTCAAAGTAAGTAAGAAAAATTAATCACCCTAGGTGTCACACAGGGGAATATACATATGAAGATTCAACAAGTTATATCCCCTTAAGATTTATGCACATTACTGTCTGAAAGTTAGACACTGATTTTGAAAAGGTAACTAATGACCCTTGTTTAAAATAGCAAAAGAAAAAAATTCAGAAATAACCTCAATGTCCAACAACAAGCGATTGGCCAAATAAATGGCTCTGTGATGAAAATATGATACAGCTAATTAAAGATCCTGTTGTTAATACTTTGGTACGTGGGAAAACTTTTCATGTTGTAACATGAGAAACCCAAATGATAAAATTATATACCCATTTTGATCTCATTTATATAAAAAATACATAGAAATAGAAAAAAGAAAATATATCAAAATATTAATAGTGATTTAACTCAGAGAACAAATTATGGATACTTACTTCCTTATTTATGTGTTTCTGTTTTTCCTAATCTTCAATCAAATGGTTATTATTTTTAAAAAAGTATTACTAAAAATTTCTAACCACAAAAAAGAGTCCCACTTCAGAACCATCAATTTTTAAAGAAAATGAGATTTCTTTCTCCTTCTCCTTCCCTTTCTCTCTGGTTTTAGATGTTTTGCTCCTATCATGAACATTAGCACAAAGGAAGTTCTAGCTTATTTTTTAAATTCATTCAACAAATATCTGTTTAGCGCCTACCAAATGCCAGGTGCTGTTCAAAACTAAACAAAATAAAACAAAAACAAAAGCTTTGCCCTTACAAAGTTTATTTGGAAAAGATAATAAAGAAAAAAGGAAAACATATTAAGTAGTGATAGTGCAATAGATAAAAACAAATCAGGGAGAGGGGATTGAGAGCACAAAATGCTCTCAGTTTTAAATGGGGGGGGGGGGGGGAGGAACAAGGTCTGAAGGAAGGAAGGAGGAAGCTAGGGAGCTCTCTGGGAAAGAGAGTTCCAGGACCCAAGGGGGAAGTCTGTCTGGTATGTTCAAGAACAGCACAAAGGCAACATGTCTGAAATAAAGTAGGAGAAGTCAGAGAAATTCTGGTTGGATGAGTCTTGTAAGCCATGTTTTTAAAATGTGGCCTTTTACTGTAAGATGGGGAGCCACTGCAGAATTTCGAGCAGAGAAATGACATTATTCTATTTGAGTCAAATTTTAATAGATAATACTGACACCACATAGAAATGTAAAGATGGATGGAAATTCAGATGGATGCACTAATGCTTCGGCAAGGTTTGACTTCAAGCTGAACAAAATTTTCTCTTCCTCATTCTTGAAGCCTTCTCTTTCCCTTCACTTATTTTTCTGTAGAATCCTTTGTCCCAAGAACTTGGTATCGATGCTGATACTTAGTCACAAGTCTCAGATGGCCCACACCAGCACTAGTCATGAGATCACCTTGAAGGCATGAGGAACGTGGCTGGCAGCACGTACCAGATTCCTAGTGAAACCACCCAGATCAGCCTTTTACCCTGGGCAGGTCTACAGTTTTGAAGGCAGTAGCCTGCTCTAACCTCCTTTGCCTTAAAGTAATAAAACTCGGTCCCCTTTATCCCCAAACTTTGTCTTCCAGTTATATTTCGGCTACAGAACACAGAAGTTGGTTTTTGACAACAGTACTGGCTGGAATGTGGAGAAAGGCCCACAGTGGTGGGCTTACCACAGCAGATGTAAAAAGGAGATTCAGAGGTCCCCGCAACACCCCAGGCAAGGCATGCAGACGGCACAAATGAAAGAGGTGAGGGGTCAGCACAGATCATGAAAGGAGATAGCATCTGCCTAGAGAGGTGTGAGATGTGAGAAAAAGAAAGGGACAGAGAATGACTCCAAGCATTTTGGCCCCAGAAACTGGAAGGATGGAGTTGCCATTAACTGAAATGAGAAAAGAATGTGGGAGGAGTCGGTTTGGGGGAAAGAACACGTTGGGGACATTAGGCATCTAAGCAGAGTGTTAAGTCTGTTGAATACGTAAGTCTGGAATTCAAGGAGGAGAAAGAATGAAACTAGGGGTGCAGATTTGCGAAGAAGGGTGAAGCTGCAGATACATATTTGTGAGCTGAGTATATACAGGTGATGGCGTTGGAAGCCAGGAAAATGAAGAGAGTAATTTAGGAAGCAAATATGGACACAGAAAAGATCCACAGAATAAGGAACAAGCACTTCGCCAGTTGGAAATTGGTGAGATGAAAAGGAACCTGCAAGGGGTATCAGTAAGAAGGAGCAGATAGTAAAGCAGAGGAAAACTAGGAGAGTGTAACCTACTGAAAGACACTGTTTTAAGTAAGAGCAGCTGGTCAGTTGTGACAAATGCTGCTGTTAAGTCAGGTTAAATGAGAATTGAGAAGCGGCCTTCAGACTCAACAACATGAAAGTCACTGGTCACTTTGACAAGTGCATTTTGGTGGGGTTGGGGGAGTGAAAGCCTGATTGGAGTGGGTTCACAAGTGACAAAGGGGAGGACCAGGAGTGGACATATTGAGTATGACAATTTTTTAAAGAAGATTACTATAATGGCCGGGGGTTGGGGGGAGGACGGGAGGTGGGCAGGGTAACAGGGCCATAGCTAGAAGGGGATACGTGTGCCATCTTAAGATATGGGAGTCTTTTTGTTTTTTGGTTGTTGTTTTTGAGGTGGGTGTTAATTATAGCATATTTGTATACTAATGGGACTAATCAGGAAGAGAGGGAAACATTAAAGATAGAGAAGAAAGAGGGAATATTTGCTGAAAATATCTCAAGTAGATATGTGGGGATGTAACAGTACACAAGTGGAAAGACTTGCCTTGGGAAGAGACAGTTCATCCACAGGAAAAGCTGGGAAGATAGAATGTATGAGCACAGCTGCAGGGCGTGGGTAGATGTAGGGGTGAGAGCTTGAGTTCTCTTCTGTTTGCGTCTACTTTTTTGATTGTTTGCTTGCTTGCTTCTAGTTTTTAGAAAGCAAGTTCATCAGCTCAGAAAGAGGATGGTGAGATACTATTAGACAAATGGGATAGAAGACAAAGTATAGAACAATTATCTACTAAGACAAGAAGGGTGAATCAGCTACAGAAAACAGTAGTATATTCAGTGAGCAAAAACTGGTCAAGGTGGGCCACCTGGGTGGCTCAGTGGGTTAAGCATCTGACTCTTGATTTCAGCTCAGGTCATGATCTCACAGTTTGTGAGATTGAGCCCCACTTGAGGCTCTGTGCTAAGAGCACAGAGCCTGCTTGAGATTCTCTCTCTCCTTCTTTCTGCCCCTCCCCCACTCATGCTCATGTCCTCTCTCTCTCTCTCTCAAAATAAATAAATCAACACTAAAAAGATGATCAAGGTATCCTTCTTAGTCTAGTAAGGAATAAAATAGAATAAAAGAGGGGCGCCTGGGTGGCGCAGTCGGTTAAGCGTCCGACTTCAGCCAGGTCACGATCTCGCGGTCCGTGAGTTCGAGCCCCGCGTCGGGCTCTGGGCTGATGGCTCAGAGCCTGGAGCCTGTTTCCGATTCTGTGTCTCCCTCTCTCTCTGTCCCTCCCCCATTCATGCTCTGTCTCTCTCTGTCCCAAAAATAAATAAACGTTGAAAAAAAAAATTAAAAAAAAAAATAGAATAAAAGAAAGAATATACCTTTGAATATAGATTTTGTGTACATTTGTGTTTTTGCTGACATGCCAGTCACTCTTCAATACACACACACACACACATAAAAAGCAGAAGACTATGCTGGATTTAAAGGAATATAAAACAAGATACAATGTGTGGCCCTAGGTTGGATACTGATTTGGACAATCCAATGTAAAATACCTTTTGGGGAACACTGGGAAGATTTGAATATTATCTGGGTAATTGAAGAAGTGAAACTTTACTGAAATAGGTAGACTGTTGACTAAAAAAAAGAAAAAACAAAACAAAAACAGGCTGTAGAACAGTATATGCAGTACAATTTTGGTTTAAAACAATGCATGTGTGCACATGTACATAGAAAAAAAGAATATATACTAAGATATGTATATCGGTAATCTATAGGTGGTGAAACTATAATATTTTTTATTCATTTTTGCTTGCTTATATTTTCTACTTTACTTACAGGGCACAATACTGCTTCTATGATAGTATAATAATATTACTTTTTAATCGGTTAAATAAGAAAAACTAAAAATGCAGTCAAATTATCATTTGATAATGATAATTATCAGGCTCAGCAAACTAGAGCCTGTGGGTTAAAGACAGCTCACAGCTTGTGTTTTGCATAGAACGTAAGCAAAGAATTTCAGATTTTTAATTTTTTACCTATTTTACTTTTTATACGTTTAATGGTTAAAGAAGCAGTAGAAAAACGGTATTTCGTGACACGTGACAATGTTTTATTTTCATTCAAATTTCAGTATCAGTAAACGGTTTTATTGGAACACAGCCAAGTCCTGGCATCGTCCTTGCCTGCCTTTTCACCATGGTGGTGCAGATTACAAAGGCAGAGTGGATTGCATAGTTGCATCAGAAACCGTATCTCACCATCTGACCCTTCACGGAAAAAGTTTGCTAACCCCAGAAAGAGGATAAAACACTAAGATGGTAGTAGATTCATTTAAATCTAAAAAAAAAAGAACTAGACTCACACTACTCATTAGGAAAATTAGTGGCAAACAAAACAAAAACCAGACACTTATTCATACTCATCAGACTGAAAAAAAATATGGACAAAAGGAAAATCTCCTACACCGACAGGAAGGTGCACTGGCACGACTACTTTATACGGCATT
Source organism: Puma concolor (assembly GCF_028749965.1). Lineage (NCBI taxonomy): Eukaryota > Metazoa > Chordata > Mammalia > Carnivora > Felidae > Puma > Puma concolor. Next base: position 49,139,401 of record NC_141683.1, read on the forward strand.
TGGCAACATTTAGCAAGACAAGGCTGTGCGTAGCCTGTGACCTAGCAATTCCACTTCTAGGGATACGCCCCGGAAAACTCACACAGGAAGACATTTACAAGATGTGTATTAAGTGGTGCCTGGAGGGGTTAATATATATAAAAGTTCCTTACATATATTAATCCCTCCCGGCACTGATGTAATAAAAAACTTCAAATGTTTCTATAAAATTTTGTTCCTTCAAATAAGCTGTGAGGCCTGATGACACAATGGTTAACATTGGGTAACTCACTTAGCATTCTTTTCAGCATCTAAGAGAGCTTGTGCCAAATCCCTGTGGGCCTTCTCTGCTTCCTTTGTTAATTTCATATCATGTGCCCGAACCAGACACAGCTCCCTGAAATAAAGCAAAGAAAGTTTACATTCATAGTTGAAGAGTTCCAGGAAATCGGATTTGTATACGCAGGAATCTTCTCAGTTATGGGTACATCTCTCCCTAGTTTTCACCCCTTAGAAACCAAATCAAGAAATCTAGCATACATTTGGATGGAATTCGGGCAGGTTTGGCAATGGAATCAGGTTGGCTAGAAAGGGCAGAAAGATGATGTGGGAGATCCTCCAGAATGGAGAGAAGGCAGACGCTAACAGGCCAGGCCACCAGGCTGCTCCGTTCTACCTTCTGACATGCCTATCTTACCCTTTTCATTCTTGCCACTAATCATCTTGTCACAAGCTTAGATGATCACTAACCTTGACTGCTACTTAATGCCTATCCTCCTCTTTGGGATTTAAACCTTATCATCTGTAATCACGGCACTTGTAAACATGATTAAGATCTCAACATCTCAGGCCTGGAAGGAGAACAGGAGCCTCTTCCCTATCAAACACACGCACAGCCCTGGTTTTGTGTTAACCTTTGTAACCCACGTCTCTACATCTACATCCAGTCCTCTCCGTTCTCTTCCTAAACCCCACAAAAGAAAAAAAAGAGTCCTCACTTTTAACCATTCTACTTTCCCCGTTTTTTATTCTCTTTAAAGACATGGCTTTGGCCTGTGTTTTGTGTTTAAGATAATCACAGATTTTACCTGGTCAGTTCTTCAGTAACATTCTTAAAATTGTACAATTCTTCCAAAATGCGCTGGTCCATTATTCGCTGAGTTACCATGTCTTTGTAGAAGTCGATCGTCTGCCGGGCAATTTGGTCAAGCATTTGTACATACCGCTCTCTGCATGAGACAGAAAGAAAACAAGGTATCATGCAAAAGAAAAGGAAAAAAAGAGCCAGAAAATATGTGAGAGAGAAAGTAATGTTAGGGAAAGAAATAGGTAGACACTCATGAAAGATATGTGAAAAGAACAAGATAGGAAAAGAAAGAGATCTAACCTGTGTTTTCCTGCCATGCTCACACAAGTAAATGAATTGTGGAGGACTTTAACCAGACTCATAATTATGTGGAACATACTGTCTGAGATATAAAACAAAATAAGGACTTCTTTTATTTTTTCTTCTAAATTATAAACTCTATGAGGATAAAAACCATGTCTTATGAATTTATATACAATGGAGTTTTTATAAATAGTTGAATTCATGAATAAAACCACTTTTCTCAAGTTGGGTAAATGTAAAAATATACCAACTGTTTAAAAATGAACAAAGACCTTAAATACAAAGAAGTCATTTGTCTCAGTTTTGAATGAAACCAAATATTTGGAAGGATTACAAATGATAAATTTCAAATACCATGCTGAGCAGTGTTTATTTATATTAAAAGTGATCAAGCACAGCTGGGAAGATGGCGGCGTAGGAGGACGCTGGGCTCACCGCGCGTCCTGCTGATCACTTAGATTCCACCTACACCTGCCTAAATGACCCAGAAAACCGCCAGAGGATTAGCAGAACGGAGTCTCCGGAGCCAAGCGCAGACGAGAGGCCCACGGAAGAGGGTAGGAAGGGCGGCGAGGCGGTGCGCGCTCCACGGACTGGCGGGAGGGAGCCGGGGCGGAGGGGCGGCTCGCCGGCCAAGCAGAGCCCCCGAGTCTGGCTGGCAAAAGCGGAGGGGCCGGACGGAGTGTGTTCCAACAGCAAGCGGGACTTGACATCTAGAAGGTTATAAGCTAACAGCTCTGCTCGGAGAACGGGAGGGCTGGAGGACAAGGGGAGGGAGAGTTGTTGAGCTCCAGACGACAGAGCTCAGCTTGGCGGGGAACAAAAGCGCTCGCCAGCACCATCTCCCTCGCCCATCCCCCAGCCAAAATCCCAAAGGGAACCGGTTCCTGCCAGGGAACTTGCTTGCAGCCCGCAAACACCCAAGGCTGTGCTTCTGCAGATCCATCCCTCTGGCGGGTGGCACTCCCTCCTGGTGCCGCAGGGCCCCTCCCGAAGCAGATCTCCGAAGGAAAAGCGAGCTGAGCCTACTCCTCCCGCCCTGTGCACCTTGCCGATCCACCCCAGCTAATACGCCAGATCCCCAGCATCACAAGCCTGGCAGTGTGCAAGTAGCCCAGACGGGCCACGCCACCCCACAGTGAGTCACGCCCCTAGGAGAGGGGAAGAGAAGGCACACACCAGTCTGACTGTGGCCCCAGCGGTGGGCTGGGGGCAGACATCAGGTCTGACTGCGGCCCCGCCCACCAACGCAAGTTATTCAAGACAGCACAGGGGAAGTGCCCCGCAGTCCCGCACCACTCCAGGGACTATCCAAAATGACGAAACGGAAGAATTCCCCTCAGAAAAACGTCCAGGAAATAACAACAGCTAACGAACTCATCAAAAATGATTTAAACAATATAACAGAAAGTGAATTTAGAATAATAGTCATAAAATTAATCGCTGGGCTTAAAAACAGTATAAAGGACAGCAGAGAATCTCTTGCTACAGAGATCAAGGGACTAATGTACAGCCAGGAGGAGCTAAAAAATGGTATCAATGAGCTGCAAAATAAAATGGAGACAACTACGGCTCGGATTGAAGAGGCAGAGGAGAGAATAGGTAAACTAGAAGATAAAATTATGGAAAAAGAAGAAGCTGAGGAAAAGAGAGCTAAAAAAATCCAGGAGTATGAGGGGAAAATTAGAGAACTAAGTGATGCACTAAAGAGAAATAATATACACATAATTGGTATTCCAGAGGAGGAAGAGAGAGGGAAAGGTGCTGAAGGTGTACTTGAAGAAATAATAGCTGAGAACTTCCCGGATCTGGGGAAGGAAAAGGCATTGAAATCCAAGAGGCACAGAGAACTCCCTTCAGACGTAACTTGAATCGATCTTCTGCATGACATATCATAGTGAAACTGGCAAAATACAAGGATAAAGAGAAAATTCTGAAAGCAGCTAGAGATAAACGTGCTCTAACATATAAAGGGAGACCTATAAGACTCGTGACCGATCTCTCTACTGAAACGTGGCAGGCCAGAAAGGATTGGCAGGAGATCTTCAATGTGATGAACAGAAAAAAATGCAGCCGAGAATCCTTTATCCAGCAAGTCTGTCATTTAGAATAGAAGGAGAGATAAAGGTCTTCCCAAACAAACAAAAACTGAAGGAATTCGTCACCACTAAACCAGCCCTACAAGAGATCCTAAGGAGGATCCTGTGAGACAAAGTACCAGAGACATCGCTACAAGCATGAAACCTATGGACATCACAGTGACTCTAAACCCATACCTTTCTATAATAACACTGAATGTAAATGGATTAAATGCGCCAACCAAAAGACACAGGGTATCAAAATGGATAAAAAAAACAAGACCCATCTCTTTGCTGTCTATAAGAGACTCATTTTAGACCTGAGGACACCTTCATATTGAGAGTGAGGGGATGGAGAACTATTTATCATGCCACTGGAAGTCAAAAGAAAGCAGGAGTAGCCATACTTATATCAAACAAACTAGACTTTAAATTAAAGGCTGTAACAAGAGATGAAGAAGGGCATTATATAATAATCACAGGGTCTATCCATCAGGAAGAGCTAACAATTATAAATGTCTATGCGCTGAATACAGGAGCCCCCAAATATATAAAACAATTACTCACAAACATAAGCAACCTTATTGATAAGAATGTGGTAATTGCAGGGGACTTTAACACTCCACTTACAGAAATGGATAGATCATCTAGACACACAGTCAATAAAGAAACAAGGGCCCTGAATGATACATTGGATCAGATGGACTTGACAGATATATTTAGAACTCTGCATTCCAAAGCAACAAAATATACTTTTTTTCTCGAGTGCACATGGAACATTCTCCAAGATAGATCCCATACTGGGTCACAAAACAGCCCATCATAAGTATACAAGAATTGAAATCATACCATGCATACTTTCAGACCACAATGCTATGAAGCTTGAAATCAAACACAGGAAAAAGTCTGGAAAGCCTCCAAAAGCATGGAGGTTAAAGAACACCCTACTAAAGAATGAATGGGTCAACCAGACAATTAGAGAAGAAATTAAAAAAAATATGGAAACAAACGAAAATGAAAATACAACAATCCAAAAGCTTTGGGACGCAGCGAAGGCAGTCCTGAGAGGAAAATACATTGCAATCCAGGCCTAGCTCAAGAAACAAGAAAAATCCCAAATACAAAATCTAACAGCACACCTAAAGGAAATAGAAGCAGAGCAGCAAAGGCAGCCTAAACCCAGCAGAAGAAGAGAAATAATAAAGATCAGAGCAGAAATAAACAATATAGAATCTAAAAAAACTGTAGAGCAGATCAACGAAACCAAGAGTTGGTTTTTGAAAAAATAAACAAAATTGATAAACCTCTAGCCAGGCTTCTCAAAAAGAAAAGGGAGATGACCCAAATAGATAAAATCATGAATTAAAATGGAATTATTACAACCAATCCCTCACAGATACAAGCAATTATCAGGGAATACTATGAAAAATTATATGCCAACAAACTGGACAACCTGGAAGAAATGGACAAATTCCTAAACACCCACACGCTTCCAAAACTCAATCAGGAGGAAATAGAAAGCTTGAACAGACCCATAACCAGCGAAGAAATTGAATCAGTCATCAAAAATCTCCCAACAAATAAGACTCCAGGACTAGATGGCTTCCCAGGGGAGTTCTACCAGACGTTTAAAGCAGAGATAATACCTATCCTTCTCAAGCTATTCCAAAAAATAGAAAGGGAAGGAAAACTTCCAGACTCATTCTATGAAGCCAGTATTACTTTGATTCCTAAACAGACAGAGACAGGCTAATATCCCTGATGAATATGGATGCAAAAATTCTCAATAAGATACTAGCAAATCGAATTCAACAGCATATAAAAAGAATTATTCACCATGATCAAGTGGGATTCATTCCTGGGATGCAGGGCTGGTTCAACATTCGCAAATCAATCAATGTGATACATCACATTAATAAAAGAAAAGATAAGAACCATATGATCCTGTCAATCGATGCAGAAAAGGCATTTGATAAAATTCAGCAAACTTTCTTAATAAAAACCCTCGAGAAAGTTGGGATAGAAGGAACATACTTAAAGATCATAAAAGCCATTTATGAAAAGCCCACAGCTAACATCATCCTCAATGGGGAAAAACTGAGAGCTTTTTCCCTGAGATCAGGAACACAACAGGGATGTCCACTCTCACCGCTGTTGTTTAACATAGTGCTGGAAGTTCTAGCATCAGCAATCAGACAACAAAAGGAAATCAAAGGCATCAAAATTGGCAAAGATGAAGTCAAGCTTTCACTTTTTGCAGATGACATATTATAAATGGAAAATCCGATAGACTCCACCAGAAGTCTGCTAGAACTGATACATGAATTTAGGAAAGTTGCAGGATACAAAATCAATGTACAGAAATCAGTTGCATTCTTATACACTAACAATGAAGCAACAGAAAGACAAATAAAGAAACTGATCCCATTCACAATTGCACCAAGAAGCATAAAATACCTAGGGATAAATCTAACCAAAGATGTAAAAGATCTGTATGCTGGAAACTATAGAAAGCTTATGATGGACATTGAAGAAGATTTAAAGAAATGGAAAGACATTCCCTGCTCATGGATTGGAAGAATAAATATTGTTAAAATGTCAATACTACCCAAAGCTATCTACACATTCAATGCAATCCCAATCAAAATGGCACCAGCATTCTTCTCGAAACTAGAACAAGCAATCCTAAAATTCATATGGAACCACAAAAGGCCCTGAATAGCCAAAGAAATTTTGAAAAAGAAGACCAAAGCAGGAGGCATCACAATCCCAGACTTTAGCCTCTACTACAAAGCTGTAATCATCAAGACAGCATGGTATTGGCATAAAAACAGACACATAGACCAATGGAATAGAATAGAAACCCCAGAACTAGACCCACAAACGTATGGCCAACTCATCTTTGACAAAGCAGGAAAGAACATCCAATGGAAAAAAGACAGTCTCTTTAACAAATGGTGCTGGGAGAACTGGACAGCAACATGCAGAAGATTGAAACTAGACCACTTTCTCACACCATTCACAAAAATAAACTCAAAATGGATAAAGGACCCGAATGTGAGACAGGAAACCATCAAAACCCTAGAGGAGAGAGCAGGAAAAGACCTCTCTGACCTCAGCCGTAGCAATTTCTTACTTGACACATCCCCAAAGGCAAGGGAATTAAAAGCAAAAATGAACTACTGGGACCTTATGAAGATAAAAAGCTTCTGCACAGCAAAGGAAACAACCAACAAAACTAAAAGGCAACCAACGGAATGGGAAAAGATATTTGCAAATGACATATCGGACAAAGGGCTAGTATCCAAAATCTATAAAAAGCTCACCAAACTCCACACCCGAAAAACAAATAATCCAGTGAAGAAATGGGCAGAAAACATGAATAGACACTTCTCTAAAGAAGACATCCGGATGGCCAACAGACAGATGAAAAGATGCTCAACGTCGCTCCTCATCAGGGAAATACAAATCAAAACCACACTCATATCACCTCACGCCAGTCAGAGTGGCCAAAATAAACAAATCAGGAGACTATAGTTGCTGGAGAGGATGTGGAGAAACGGGAACCCTCTTGCACTGTTGGTGGGAATGCAAATTGGCGCAGCCACTCTGGAAAACAGTGTGGAGGTTCCTCAGAAAATTAAAAACAGACCTACCCTATGACCCAGCAATAGCACTGCTAGGAATTTACCCAAGGGATACAGGAGTACTGATGCATAAGGGCACTTGTACCCCAATGTTTATAGCAGCACTCTCAACAATAGCCAAATTATGGAAAGAACCTAAATGTCCATCAACTGATGAATGGATAAAGAAACTGTGGTTTATATACACAATGGGGTACTACGTGGCAATGGAAAGAATGAAATATGGCCCTTTGTAGCAACATGGATGGAACTGGAGAGTGCTATGCTAAGTGAAATAAGCCATACAGAGAAAGACAGATACCATATGGTTTCATCTTATGTGGATCCTGAGAAACTTAACAGAAACCCATGGGGTAGGGGAAGGAAAAAAAAAAAAAAAGAGGTTAGAGTGGAAGAGAGCCAAAGCAGAAGAGACTCTTAAAAACTGAGAACAAACTGAGGGTTGATGGGGGGTGGGAGGGAGGGGAGGGTGGGTGATGGGTATTGAGGAGGGCACCTTTTGGGATGAGCACTGGGTATTGTATGGAAACCAATTTGACAATAAACTTCATATATCGAAAAAAAAAAAAAGTGATCTAGGTGTTATATCCTAAGCCTGAGACCACTAAGTTATATCTTTCAGTTGGAATGGCCATTTAATCTCTCACCCATAACAGAAAGAATTATCCACCCGGTGCTTAAACCCTTATGCAGTTTACACATAGGGAAGTGTCTATTTTAAAAACCACCTTCTTGGGGCGCCTGGGTGGTGCAGTCGGTTAAGCGTCCGACTTCAGCCAGGTCACAATCTCGCGGTCCGTGAGTTCGAGCCCCGCGTTGGGCTCTGGGCTGATGGCTCAGAGCCTGGAGCCTGTTTCCGATTCTGTGTCTCCCTCTCTCTCTGCCCCTCCCCCGTTCATGCTCTGTCTCTCTCTGTCCCAAAAATAAATAAACGTTGAAAAAAAAATTTTTTTTTAAATAAATAAATAAAAACCACCTTCTTGGGGTGCTTGGGTGGCTCAGTCGGTTAAGCATCCAACTTCAGCTCAGGTCATGATCTCACAATTTGTGAGTTCGAGCCCTGCATCAAGCTCTGTTCTGAGAACTCAGAGCCTGGAGCCTGCTTCAGATTCTGTGTGTGTGTCTCTCTCTCTGCCCATCCCTCACTAGTTCTCTCTCTCTCTCTCTCTCTCAAAAATAAATAAAAACATTTTAAAAAATAAAAAAAAAAAAAACACCTTCTTTAAGACTTCTCCTCCTGAAATAGAGGGACCAAATAGTCTGAAAGGTCTGCTTTAAAAAAAAAAAAAGTTTATTTATTTTGAGACAGAGCACATGAGAGGGGAAGGGACAGAGAGAGAAGTAGAGAGGGAATCCAAAGCAGGCTGTATACTGTCAATACAGAACCCAACACAGGGCTCAATCCCATGAACCATCATGAGATCATAACCTGAGCCGAAATCAAGAGTCAAACACTTAACTGACTGAGCCACCCAGTCACCCCTGAAGGGTCTTCTTATTACAATACAACTACATCCATGACATAGCATACTTTCTGAAGCATTATTGGGTTTGCAGGAAAAAATAGAAATCTCTAGGGGCAACAAAGAAAAACAATAAACAAAATAAGCTAAGAATGGAGTGGGAGATGGTAATCAGTATTCACTAGGCAAACCCAAAGTCATGGTTGCCCCAGTAAAACTAACAACACTGCGTGAAGAGGGTAAGATGGCAGAGTAGGAAGATTCTGAACTCACATCCTCCCATAGACATACCAAGGCTGCAACTGCATACAGTGCCACCCTACTCTGAGAAAGACCAGAAAAGCAGCAGAACAGAACTTTCACAGCTAAAGATATAAATAAAAAGTCACACAGGGGTGCTTGATCATGATCAAGTCATGATCTCATGGTTCATGGGTTCCAGCCCCACATTAGGCTCTGCATTCACAGCTTGGAGCTTGGAGCCTGCTTCAGATTCTGTGTCTCCCTCTCTTTCTCTCTGCCCCTCCCCTGCTTGTTTTCTCTCTCTCCCCTCCCCCCCCAAAACAAATAAATAGAAACAAATTAAATAAATAAATAAATAAATAAATAAAATAAACAGGTGGGAGGGGCAAAGATGCCATCAGGAACTAACCCTGGTACAGAGCCCCACAGGCAGGCGGGATATCACAAGTGTGATAAGTCCCCTCACCGAGGAGCAAGGGCTTCAAGCCCCACACTGGGCAACTCCTGCCCTGGGATCTGCACTGGCAAAATGAACCCCCATAACATCTGGCTTTGAAAACCAGCAGGGTTTAACTCTGGAAGAGCTAGAGGGTTATAGGAACTGAGACTCTGTTCTTAAAGGGCTGCCACATTATATCACTCACTCTAGGATCCAACACAAAGGCAGCAGTTTGAAAAGCACCTAGAATGTAGTAAAGATTTATTGACAAATTTTAGGGTATATGATAGAGGGACAAGGGTCTGTAAGAAATTTCTCCAGGAAGAGAAGTGCTGGAAAGCACCCTTTTTCCCCACTCCTTCAGGTGAGATGGCCTGACACTGGGGGATGCCGGCTCTGGCACCCTCCATCTACCTTGTTAGTGCCACTGAACCTATCCCAGCCTCCCCTTCCAGATCCACCCTGCCCAACCTGCTTACCCTGACAAGTGTCTTCCTAAGCAACTACTGTTCTGTCACACCCAGCAGCTAGCCTCAGCCAGCACAGACATTCCTTTAAAGTGACTCCTTCTCCAGGGAGAGCCAGTCCCACCCATCGCCATGTCTACAATAGTCCAACTGGGCCTCAGAGCTGGCCGTGCCAGGGACCAGCCCCACCTACCAGTGCACCCACAGCAGTTGTGGCCCAATCACAACAAGAAGGTACACATAGTCCACACAAGGGTCATCCCTGGATCATGTGGTTCGGGAGACCAGCAGGCCCCATGTGCTACTGCGCCCCACAAAGACACTTCTTCAAGGCCAGGAGACACAGCTGACCTACTTAATACATACAAGCAAACACAGAAAGTTAGACAAAATAATGAGACAGAGGAATATGTTCCAAATAAAAGAATAAGACAAAACCTCAGAAAAAGAACTAAATGAAACAGAGATAAGCAACCTACCTGATAAAGAGTTCAAAGTAATGATCATAAAGATACTGACCAAACTTGAGAGAAGAGTAGATGAACTTAGTAAGAATTTCAATAAAGAGATAGAAAATGTAAGAAAGAACCAATAAGAGCTGAAGAGTACAATAACTGAAATGAAAAATACACTAACGGGAATCAATAGCCGATTAGAGGATGCAAAAAAGAAAAAAAAGATTAGAGGATACAGAATGGGTCAATGATCTAGAGACAAGGTAGTGAAAATCATCTAAGCTGAACAGCAAAAAGAGAAAAGAATTTTTAAAATGAGGATAGGGTAATGGACCACCAGAGCAACATTGAGTACACAACCATTCATATTATAGGGTCTCAGAAGGAAAAGAGAGAAAGAAAGGGGTATAAAATTTATTTGAATAAATAATAGTTGAAAATTTCCCTAATCTGAAAAAGGAAACAAACATCCAGGTCCAGGAAACACAGCCCCAAACAAGATGAATCCAAAGATGTTCACATCAAGGCACATATTAATGCCTAATGGCATTTTAATTCCAAAAACTAAAGAGAGAACATTAAAAATAGCAAGAGAAGGGGTACCTGGGTGGCTCAGTCAGTTGAGCGTCTGACTCTTAACTTTGACTCAGGTCATGATCTCACAGTTTGTGAGTTTGAGCCCCATATCAGGCTCTGTGCTGACAGTGCAGAGCCTGCTTGGGATTCTGTCTCCCTCTCTCTTTGCCCCTCCCCTGCCTGCTCTCTATCTCTCTCTCAAAATAAATAAAAATAAACATAAATTTAAAAAAAAGATTCTCCTTCTTTTCCTTTCCCCCAGTTGTGTTCTCTCTCTCTCTCTCTAAAATAAATAAATAAAAATAAACCTAAAAAAAAAGAGAAAGCAAACTAGTTTAAAAAAAATAGCAAGAGGGGCGCCTGGGTGGCGCAGTCGGTTAAGCGTCCGACTTCAGCCAGGTCACGATCTCGCGGTCCGGGAGTTCGAGCCCCGCGTCGGGCTCTGGGCTGATGGCTCAGAGCCTGGAGCCTGTTTCCGATTCTGTGTCTCCTTCTCTCTCTGCCCCTCCCCCGTTCATGCTCTGTCTCTCTCTGTCCCAAAAATAAATAAAATAAACGTTGAAAAAAAATTTAAAAAAAAAAAAAAAATAGCAAGAGAAAAGTAAGTAGTTATGTACAAGAAAACACATATAAGAGTATCATCTGATTTTTCAGCAGAAACTTTGCAAGCCAGAAGAGAATGACATGATACATTCTAAGTGCTGAAAGGAAAAAACCAACAACCAAGGATACTCTACACAGCAAGGCTATCACTCAGAATTAAAGGAGTTCACTCAGATTGAACTGAGTTTCCCAGGCAAACAAGAGTTAAAGGAGTTAATCACCACTAACCTGGCCTTAACAAGAAATGTTAAAGGAACTTCTTTAAGCAGAAAAGGAAAGGCCACCAGTAGAAGAAACTTATGAAACAAAAAAATTCACTGGTAAAAGCAAACATGTAATAAAGGTAATAGATCAATCACTTACAAAGTAGTATAAAGGTTAAAATACAAAAGCAGTAAACCAATTATACCTACAATAATTAGCTAAGGGACACATAAAGTAAAAAGATGTAAAATATGTTAAGTACATAAAATGCTGTGTGGGCAGTAAAATTTACTACTTTTAGAAGGTATTTAAACTTAAACATCAAATTAAAATAGACTGTTAAATAGTATAGAAGTCTTAGCCTCAGCAATCACACAACAAAAAGAAATAAAAGGACTCCAAATCAGCAAGGAAGAAGTCAAACTTTCACTATTTGCAGACTTCTTGATAATCTGAAGAAAACCCGAAAGATTCCACCAAAAAATTGCTGAAGTTGCAGGATATGAAATAAACATACAGAAATCTATTACATTTCTATACACCAATAACGAAGCAGCAGCAGAAGAAATCAAAGAAGCGATCCTATTTACGATTGCACTGAAAACAATTAGATACCTAGGAATAAACCTAAACAAAGAGGTAAAGGTCTACACTCTAAAAACTATAGAAGACTTATGAAAGGAATTGAAGAGGACACAAAGAAATGGAAAAGCATTCCATGTTCATGGATTGGAAGAACAAACACTGTTAAAATGTCTATGCTACCCAAAGTGATCTACACATTTAATGCAATCCCCAACAAAATATCGCCAGCATTTCCCACAGAGTTACAACAAACAATCCTAAAACTTGTATGGAACTAGAAAAGACCCCAAAGAGCCAAAGCAATTTTGAAAAAGAAAAACAAAACTAGAAGCATCACAATTCCAGATTTCAAGCTATACACAAAAACAGACACATAGATCAATGGAACAGAAGAGAGTGGAGCAGAAAAAATAAATAAATAAAAATGTATAATTAATAAATAAATAAATAAATAAATAAATAGAAAAGAATAGAAAAGCCGGAAATGGACCTACAACTATATGGTCAAGTAATCTTTGACAAAGCAGGAAAGAATATCCAAAGGAAAAAGATAGTCTCTTCAACAAATGGTGTTGGGAAAGCTGGACAGCAACATGCAGAAGAATGAAACTGGGCCTCCTTTTTTTTTTTTTGGTTATTTATTTGTTTTGAGAGAGACAGAGAAACACAAGTAAGGGAGGGACAGAGAGAGGGGGAGAATCCCAAGCAGTCTCTGCACTGTTAGTGTAAAACCCAATGCGAAGCTTGAACTCATGAAACCGTGAGATCATGACCTGAGCAGAAATCAAGAATTAGACGCCTAACTGACTGAGCCACCCAGGTGCCCCATGGACCACTTTCTTATACCACACACAAAAATAAACTCAAAATGGATAAAAGACCGAAATGTGAGACAGGAAACCATCAAAATCCTAAAGGAGAACACAGGCAGCAACCTCTTTGACCTCAGCCATAGCAATTTCTTACTAGACATGACTCCAGAGGCAAGGAAAACAAAAGCAAAAATAAACTATTGGGACCTCATCAAGACAAAAAGCTTCTGTACAGTGAAGGAAACAATCAACAAAACTAAAAGTCAACTGACAGAATGCGAGAAGATATTTGCAAATGACATATAAGATGAAGGGTTAGCATCCAAAATCTCTAAAGAACTTACCAAAATCAACACCCAAAAAACATGTAATCCAGTGAAGAAATGGGCAGAAGACAAGAATAGATACTTTTCCAAAGAAGACATCCAGACAGCTATGAGACACATGAAAAGCTGCTCAACATCACGTATCATCAAAAAATAGAAGTCAAAACCAAGATGAGATACCACCTCACACCTGTCAGAATGGTTAAAATTAACAACATAAGAAACAACAGGTGTTGGCAAGGATGCAGAGAAAGGGAAACCCTCTTACACTATCGATGGGAATGAAAACAGGTGCAGCCACTCTGGAAAACAGTATGGAGGTTCCTCAAAACGTTAAAAATAGAACTACCCTATGATCCAGCAATTGCACTCTAGGCATTTACCCAAAGGATACAAACATATAGATTCAATGGGGTACATGCACCTTGATGTTTACAGCAGCAATATCAACAATAGCCAGACTAGGGAGAGAGCCCAAATGTCCATCAACAGATGGATGAATAAAGAAGATGCAGTATATATACACAATGGAATATTACTTAGCCATAAAAAAGAATGAAATCTTGCCATTTGCAATGACATGGATGGAGCTAGAATGTACTATGCTAAGCAAAATAAGACAAATGCCATATGATTTCATTCATTTGTGGGACTTAAGAAACAAAACAGATGAGCATATGGGGCAGCAGGGAAAGAGAGAGGGAAACAAACCATGAGAGTCTCTTCTCCAAAAATAGGGAACAAACAGGAGGTGGGTGGGGGATGGGCTAGATGAGTGATGGGTACTAAGGAAGGCATTTGCTATGATGAGCACTGGCTGTTGTATGTAAGTGATGAATCACTGAATTCTACTCCTGAAACCAAGATTGCACTATATGTTAACTAACTAGAATTTAAATAAAAATTTGAAAATAAAATAAAACAGACTATTAAATACATAGGGTGTTCTATATAAACCTCATGGTAACCACAAGCCAAAAACTTGTAACAGATACATAAGAAATTTTAAAGACAAAGAAATCCAAGAATAACACTAAAGAAAATCATCAAATCACAAGAAAGCAAGAAAAGAAAGGAACAGAGAAGAACTATAAAAAGAACCAGAAAACAATGAACAAAATGGCAATAAGCACAAATATCAATAATTACTTTAAATGTAAATGAACTAAATGCTCCAATCAAAAGATGTAAGGTGACTAAGTGATTAAACAAAACCAAAAAAACTAGATTCATCTATATGCTGCTTACAAGAGACTCACTTCACATATAGACATATACAGACTGAAGTGAAGGGATAGAAAAAGATATTCCATACAAATGGAAATGAAAAAAAGCTGGGGTAGCAATATTTATATCACACAAAATAGACTTCAGAACAAAAAACATAACAAGGGACAAAGAACAGCATTACATAATGCTAAAGGGAGCAAAAGGATATAGCAATTGTAAATATCTATCCCCCCAATATAGAAGCATCTAACTTATAAAGTAAGTATTAACAGATATAAAGGGAGAAATTGACGTAATACAAAAATAGTAGGGGACTTTAATACTCCACTTACATCAATGGATAGATCATCCCAGACAGAAAATCAATAAGGAAACAGTGGCTTTGAATGACATTAGATCAGATGGACTCAAGAGATATATAGAGAACATTTCATCCAAAACCAGCAGAATGCATTTTTTTCAAGTATATCTGAAACACTTCAAGATAGGTCATATATCAGGCCATAAAACAGGTCTTAATACATTTAAGAAGATTTAAATCATGTCAAGCATCTTTTCTGATCACAACAGTATGAAACTAGAGGCTAAACAACATGCTACTAAAAAGAAAATAATGGGTTAACAAAGAAATCAAACAGAAAATTAAAAAATACCTTGAGGTAAATAAAAATGGGAACACATTGTTTACAAATATATAGGACACAGCAAAAGCAGTTCTAAGAGGGAAATTTATGGTGATACGAGCTTACCTCAAGAAATAGGAAAAATATAGGGGCGCCTGGGTGGCGCAGTCGGTTAAGCGTCCGACTTCAGCCAGGTCACGATCTCGCGGTCCGTGAGTTCGAGCCCCGCGTCGGGCTCTGGGCTGATGGCTCAGAGCCTGGAGCCTGTTTCTGATTCTGTGTCTCCCTCTCTCTCTGCCCCTCCCCCGTTCATGCTCTGTCTCTCTCTGTCCCAAAAAAAATAAATAAAAACGTTAAAAAAAAAAAAAAATTTAAGAAATAGGAAAAATATCAAATAATCTAATCTTACACCTAAAGGAACTAGAAAAAAGAAGAATAAAGCCCAAAGTTAGTTGAGGGAAGGAAATACTAAAGATCAGAGAGCAGAAATAAATAAAATATGGGGTGCCTGGGTGGCTCAGTTGATTAAGCATCTGACTTCGGCTCAGGTCATGATCTCACGGTTCGTGAGTTCAAGCTCCATGTCGGGCCCTGTACTGACAGCTCGGAGCCTGGAGCCTGCTTCAGGTTCTGTGTCTCCCTCTCTTTCTTCCCCTCCTCTGCTAGCACTCTGTCACTCTCTCTTTCTCTCTCTCAAAAAATAAATAAAGCTTAAAAATTTTTTTAATTAAAAAAAAAAAGAAAATATAAACTGAAAAAAAAATATCAGTGAACTTAAAAGGCATTTCTCTGAAAATAACACCTTGATACACCTTTAGCCAGACTCATCAAGAAAAGAAGAGAGAGTACTCAAATAAATAAAATCAGAAATGAAATAGAAGGTACAATGACTCCACAGAAATACAAAGGACTACAAGAGACTACTAGGAAAAATTATTTACCAACAAATTCCAACAACCTAGAAGAAATGGATAAATTCCTAGAAATATACAACCTTAGCAGAATGAATCAAGAAGAAATAGAAAATCTAAGCAGACAAATTACTAGTAATTAAATTGAATCACTAAACAAAAACCTCAAAACCAACAGAAGCCAGGATGAGATGGCTGCAAAGGTGAATTCTACCAAATATTTAAAGAAGAGTTAACACCTATTCTCAAACTATTCCAAAAAATAGAAAAGGAAGAATTGTTTTGTTAAAGACAGCATTACCCTGATAGCAAGACCAAAGACATCACAAAAAAAGAAAATTAGAAGTCAATTATCCTTAAGGAACATAGATGCCAAAATCCTCAACAAAATATTAGCAAGCCAAGTTCAACAACACATTAAAGGAATCAGTGACCACAATCAAGTGGGATTTATTCTAGGGATGGAAGAATGAGTCAATGTCCACAAATCAATCAGTGGGATATACCACATTAACAAAATAGAGGATAAAAACCATATGCTCATCTCAATAGATGCAGAAAAAGTATTTGATAAATTCAACATCCATTCGTGATAAAACTCTCAACAAAATGATACAGAGGGAACATAACTCAATATAATAAAGCCTATCTATGACAAACTCACAGTTAACATACTCAATGGTTAAAAGGTGAAATATTTTCTCTAACATCAGTAACAACACAAAGATGCTTACTCTCACCACTTGTATTCAACATAGTACTAGAAGTCCTAGCCAGAGCAATCAGACAAGAAACAAAAATAAAAGGAATTCAAATTGGTAAGGAAGAAATAAAACTGTCACTATTTGCATATGACATAATATTATATATGGCAAACCCTAAAGACTCCCCCAAAAAACTATTAGAACTAATAAATGAATTCAGTAAATTTGCAGGATACAATATTAATATATAGAAATGTTACATTTCTATATACTAATAACAAACTAGCAGAGAAATTAAGAAAACAATCCCATCTGAGGTGCCTGGGTGGCTCAGTTGGTTAAGCCTCTGACTCTTGATTTCAGCTCAGGTCATGATCTCACAGTTTGTGAGATCAAGCCCATGTTCGGCTCTGCACTGACAAGAGCAGAGCCTGCTTAGGATTCTCTCTCTCTCCCTCTCTCTCTGCCCCTCCCCTTGCACTCTCGATCTCTCTCTCAAAATGAATAAACTGAAAAAACAAGAAAACAAACCCATTTAGTAACAAAAACAATTTTTTAATTAAAAAAAGGAAAAAAAATCTCTTTTATAATCGCACCAAAAATAATAAAATATCTAGTAATACATTTTACCAAGGAGATGAAAGACCTATACTCTGAAAACTGTAAGATATTGATGTAAGAAATTAAAGATAACACAAACAAATGAAAAGATACACCCTACTCATGGATCAGAAAAATTAGTATCATTAAAATGTCCTTGCTACCCAAAGCAACCCACAGACTCAATGCATCTCTATCAGATTGCTAACAACAATTTTCACAGAACTAGAACAAATAATCCTAAAATCATATGGAACCTTAAAAACCCTAAGAGCCAAACCAATCTTGAGA
Source organism: Puma concolor (assembly GCF_028749965.1). Taxonomy (NCBI): domain Eukaryota; kingdom Metazoa; phylum Chordata; class Mammalia; order Carnivora; family Felidae; genus Puma; species Puma concolor. The sequence goes on from NC_141683.1 coordinate 49,157,027, forward strand.
AAGGAGAACAAAGCTGAAGGTATCACACTCCCAGATTTCAAACTATACTACAACGCATTGGTAGTCAGAACAGCGTGGTACACACACAAAAACAGACACACAGATCAATGGAATAAAGCAGAGGGCCAGAAATAAACCCACACTTATATAGTCAATTAATCTATGACAAAGGAGGCAAGACTATAGCATAGGGAAAAGACAATCTCTTTGATAAATGGTATTGAGAAAACTGGATGAACATAATGAAAGGAATGAAATTAGACCACTTTCTTACATCATATAATATACAAAAATAAAATCAAAATGGAATAAAGACTTAAATGTGGGCCCTGAAACCAAAAAACTTCTAAAAGAAAACATCGGCCATAATCTCTCTGACATCAGTCTTAGCAATATTTTTTGGATCCCTCTCTTCAGAAAAGGGCCACACAAAAGCAAAAATAAGTAAGCAGGACTACACCAAAATAAAACACTTTTGCACAGTGAAGAAAACCATCAACAAAACGAAAGGCAATCTACTGAAAAGGAGATATTTGCAAGTGATATATCCAATAAGGGGCTAATATCCAAAATAGATAAAGAAATCATATAAGTTAACACCAATGAAACAGTGTGATTTAAAAATAGGCAGAACACATGAATAGATAATTTTCCAAAAAATACATGCAGATGAACAACGGGCACATGAAAAGATGCTCAACATCACTAATCATCAAGGAAATGCACATCAAAACCACAATAAGGTATCACCTCATACCTGTCACAATGGCTGGAATCAGAAAGACCCAAAATAGCACCTGCCTAGCTCAGTCAGTGGAGTGTACGACTCTTGATCTGTGGACTGTGAGTTCAAGACCCCCATTGGGTGTAGAGATTACTTACAAATAAAATCTTTAAAAAAAAAAAAAAGGGGTCCAAAATAACAAGTGTTGGTGAGGATGTGGAAAAAAAGGAACCCTCATGCATTATTGGTGAGAATGTAAATTGGTGCAGCACTATGAAAATAGTACGGAGGTTCCACAAAAAATTAAAAATAAAAATACCATATGATCCAGTAATTCCACTTCTGAGTATTTACCTGAAGAATATTAAAAAAAAAAAAAAAAAAAAAACTCATTTGAAAAGATAAATGCACTCCTGTGTTTATTGCAGCATTATTTACAATAACAAAGATATGGAAGCAACGTAAGTATCCATCAATAGATGAATGGATAAGGAAATGGTTGTATATATAAACAATGGAATATTAGCCAGTCATTAAAAAAAAGCTCGCCATTTGTGATATGGACCTAAAGGTATTATGCTAAGAGACATAAGTTAGACAAAGAAAACAAATACCATTTTGATTTCACTTATATGTGGAATCTGAAAAACAAAACAAAGAAAACAATATAAGCAGACTTATAAGTACAGACAACTGGTGGTTGCCAGAGGAGAGGGGATAAAGGGCTGGGCAAAGTAGTTGAAGGGGACTAAGAGGTACAAACTCTCAGCACAGGGAATACAGTAAAAAGTATTGTATTACTTTTGTATGGTGACTTATCATGGTGAGTATTTTGTAATGTATATAATGTCAAATCACTATGTTGTACACTTGACACTAATATAATATTATATGTCAACTACACTTCAATTAAAAATAAATAAATAAATTTTTTAAAATACCAACTTTGGGTCTGACACTAAGCCTTGGACTGGCTTCAAAGTAAGAGACCTGAGTACTGGACTATCACATACGGTCAGGATTCCAGAAGGAAGAAAATACAAATCCTCTCTTCAGGAAGCGTCCATGATTTACATTCTGAGGATTTCATGATTAAGATTAACCAAATGTTAGCTATAAAAGCAAATATTGCAAAATATGTAAATAAACCATCATAAATGAGACCCAGAAGAAACAACAAATAGTAATTCTAGATACTAATAGTTTCATATATTAGAAATATGAGATTTAGAATATGAAACCATCCATGAAATGTTTGAGAAATGAAAGATTGAATCTAAAAATAAATGAGCAATAAAAAATATTAAATATGATGAGACAGATACAAAAACAAACAACAGAACTCTTAGGTGGATAATACAATTATTGATTATAAAACTCAAAAGATGGGTTTTAGCAGAAAAGATGCAGCTAAAGCGCTTATTAATATCTTTGAAAAAACTACCCAAAATATAGTACAGAGACAAGGTGTTGGAAATTATGAAAAAGAGATAAAGAGACAAAAAGCACAGATGAGAATGTCTAATATAAATTTAATCAGAGTTCCAAAAAGAGAAAACAGAGAAAATGGAGAACAGATATTTACCAAAGAGATCACCACTGATAATTTTCTAAAACTTATTAAGGATATTAACCTATACATAGGATTGTGGTATAGATACAGGTACAAAAATAAAAATAAATCCAGAGGAACTAAATTTATTCTCCTGCCTGAAATAACCTCAATGACGACGTCGACAACAACAAAGGCAAAGTATGTAAAACAATTTTCAAGATACGTGTGAAATAAAAATTTTCAAGACACTGAATACAAGGCAATGAAAGAGAGTAATCAGTGAGAGACTAGAAGTAAATAAAGCCCTATGATTGCTCCAAGTTGCAGACTTGAAAGTTTCCAGGCCAAAGCACAAGGAGAGAGAACGCTGGAGAAGCCCAGCGGACTCTCTGAGTTAAGGAGACAGAGCTAAGAGCCTAGGGAGAGGAAAGCAACAAGAGTTCAGAGGACAGAGTACTGGAGAGAAAAGAGCTATTCCGAGAGATCCTCTGGAGGTCTGCAGAGGGTCCTTCTCAAGTAATCAGCTAAGGAAAGATCAGGATCATCATCAAGATCAGGAAAGATCATAAATGTGAAGAAACTACCTGAGGCTGGGGAAGAAACCATCTGAAAGGATCGGGAGGTAAGAGCACCCAGCACTCACACACTGCTAGAAATGGTGCTGGTTCTAACCAGCCAGTCTGGAAAAACTTAGGATTCAAAGAAGAGTCTTGCCAAAGTATTTACAAACAATTAGCCATAAATTAAGCACTGTTCTGGTCTTCCTAAAGGCCCAAAAGCACCAAACTGTTTTCAAGTAGCTTAATCATGTCACAAATCAAAGTTCAAGAATATTTTTAGAAATGCAAAAATACACAGCATCCAATAAGCTAAAACTCACAATGTCTGCCATCCAATCAAATTTACCAGGCATGCAAAGAAAGCAGAGAACACACCTATGAGGAGAAAAAAACTCACCCAGAACTGGCATAAATGTTAGAATTAACAGACAAGGACATTCAAAGCTGGAAGAGGTCATTCAGATACTAGGAGATAAGTTTTCATGTACTTTGGTGGCACAGAAAATTGCCTTGCCAAAGTCTCAGGGTGGACCTGATGAGATTTCCATATAGAAGCGTCAGGAGACTGCTCTACAGGTACAGGCGCCTGCACTGGTGGAGGACACAAATCTGTGCTTCAACGCTTTCAGGGGTCTCCCTGGCCCCTATGTACAGTGGTTTCCAGAAAAGTTAAAGCCTAAAGTCTGAACCAACTCCTGGCTGGGTTCCAGGACAGACTTTGCCCATGTGCTCTGTACATTTCTGCTCAGCATCAGGGACCCCAGGAGGCCATTGTGCCCGTTCAGGGGCCAGAGCTTGGGGCCAGATGGTGGTGCTCTGAGGCTGCTAGGACTTTGGCTAGGACCCCTGCCTGATGGATACAAGCAGACGTACGCAGAGATGCCCACAGCTGAGAAGAGAAGAAAGTCATCTCCCATTACTTCTGGTCCCTGCTTGAGCTACAAAAATATTTTTACAGCCTGATCCTTACAGTAGCCAGTGATGATCACCCTGGTTAGGGATCTGGGGAAGGCTAGCCTGAAACCTCCCCCATCCGACAGGCGCCCCTCCAAGTACTGCCTTCAGGATTACCACTTCCTAGGGGTGTTGAGACAGCCTCATCAGCCCTGTTTGGAGGAGCAGTTGGCTCTGCTTGGAGAAACTTTGGGCAAGGGACACCATTCTCTTGCATTCAGAAATTCAATAGTCCTTCCTATAGCCTCCTGGCCTGGGATCCCATGGCAGGATTGAGGGTTTGGGAAGAACCACACAAATAGCTTTAGATGTTTTTAAAATGCAGCAACTAAAAATACTGAAAGTACTCGCTTCCATTATAAAATATATATATCAGCTTTGGGGAAAAAAAAAACCTATAACTATATTTTGTATGTTTGCAATGTTAAGTAGAGACATGGCAAATATTTTTTTTTTTTAATTTTTTTTTTTTTCAACGTTTATTTATTTTTGGGACAGAGAGAGACAGAGCATGAACAGGGGAGGGGCAGAGAGAGGGAAACATAGAATCGGAAACAGGCTCCAGGCTCTGAGCCATCAGCCCAGAGCCTGACTCGGGGCTCGAACTCACGGACCGCGAGATCGTGACCTGGCTGAAGTCGGACGCTTAACCGACTGCGCCACCCAGGCGCCCCGGCAAATATTTTTGAAATGACCCAAGTTGAGCTTTCAGAGATGAAAACTACAATATCTGAGTTGGAAACATCACTGAATGGGATTTAAAGCAGATTAGATACTTTAGAAGAAAAGATTAGTGAACTTGAAGATAGAACAGTAGAAAATATACAAAATGAGGGCCCCCTGGGTGGATGGTTCAGTCGGTTAAGCGTCTAACTCTTGATTCAGTGCAGGTCATGATCTCATGGTCATGGGATAGAAGCCCACATCAGCTTCTGTGATGAGCATGGAGCCTGCTTAAGATTCTCTCTCTTCTTCTGCCCCTCTCCCCTGTTTGCACTTTCTTTTCTCTCTCTCTCCAAAATCAAGCAACCAAGCAATCAAGCAGTAGAACAACTATAGAAAATGAACAGAAAAATATTTTAAAGAAAAAATGTTCAAAACAGTATCAGGACTATGTCATTATCAGTGGGCTGATATGTGAGTAAATGGACTCCCCTGAAAAGGGGGGAGGGTAGAAAAAAATACTTGAAGAAAAACTAGCTAAAAAATTCCCGTATTTGATGAAAAACATACACTCACAGATCCAAAAAGCTCAATGACCACCAATCACAAGAAACATAGAGAAAATTATACCAAGGCACATCATAATCAAATTGTTCAAAAGCAATGATACGATGCTCACAACTTAATGAATTCCACAAAATAACGGTCAGAAAATATGTCAGCAGTTAAAATTCAAGTGTGAGTAAAGCAACCAGTCTGAAAAGACTATGTGCTGCATGATCCCAACTATGTCACATTCTGCAAGAGAAAAAAGTATAGAGACAGTAGAAGGGTCAGTGGTTGCTACAGGTTCAAGGGAATGGGAATAAAGAAGGAATGAATAGGTGACATGTGGGGGCTCGGGGGCATGAAATTGTTCTCTATGACATTGTAATGGCGGTGATACGGCTTGAAATCAATATTGACTAATTAGTGTGCTTTCCACACGCAGTATATTTTACTAAGAAAACTTGAAAGAAGTGGGGATTTTTGGTTTTGGCTTGCCTGCCTGTCTCTTTCTGTCAGACTTCCTAGGATAGAACCCCACCTGATCTGGGCCCCTAGAAGCTAATTCCTGAAATCAGCTGGAAGAGTCCCACTCATCCCTACTCCTGATAAGGGGCAAGTCTGGACCCACTCTGAGTCATCCAGCTCCTTTACCGTGCTTCCTCATCTATCCCAGGCTTTGTTCTTAGAATGACAACTCAAACTTCAGCTGTCCCTTTCTTCATTCTAATTTGCATTTTCCAGCTGTTGAGGTGCTCTAAGAACCTACTCCTTAGTATCTAATCTTGACCAGTCTCTTATTAATGGCTTTGCTCTTCGTTTCTCAGCACCATCAGATAGGAGGACTCAGCTTCCAAAAATCAGACAGCAGGCAAATAGGGCAAATTTATGTTATTAATTCTCATTCAGAGAGATCTAATAATTTGCTTGTGGTTCCATGGCAAGTAAACTGTAGATACAAAATTTGAACCCAGTATTCTAATTCCACTATTCCTTCCAGCTTTTTGTAAAGTACCACAGTCATAAGAAGCATTATACGACAACAGTATTTATCAGGATCATCTGTAATAATTATATGTACTGAGCATCTACTTCTCATGACAATCCTATGAAGCATCCTAAGGCTTGACACAGACACTCGACAGACATCACTGAGTGATGAATGAACAAATGGGCAAAGAATATGTTCACAGTAGTTATTACCTGCATTTACAGATGAGGAAACTAAGGCTCACACTTTTACCAAAGTCACACATCTACATGATGATTTAAACCAGATCAGTCTGTCTCCAAAATCTATACTTTCTCTAGTATTTCACATAGCACTTCACTCCTAATCATAAAAGACTATGGTATCAAACATCCCAACAGAAATCATCTTAAGGAAGTTCTCAACTATTATATTTTTACTATAGAAAAAATAACAGAAATGCAATTCAGTTCCTTGTTACCAATAGGATAAAGAAGGGAACTTTTGGGGTGCCTGGGTGGCGCAGTCGGTTAAGCGTCCGACTTCAGCCAGGTCACAATCTCGCGGTCCGGGAGTTCGAGCCCCGCGTCAGGCTCTGGGCTGATGGCTCAGAGCCTGGAGCTTGTTTCCGATTCTGTGTCTCCCTCTCTCTCTGCCCCTCCCCCGTTCATGCTCTGTCTCTCTCTGTCCCAAAAATAAATAAATGTTGAAAAAAAAAAATTAAAAAAAAAAAAAAAAGAAGGGAACTTTTGTGATTTGCTCAAAAACAGATATAAACATAATTGTAACATAAAACTCAAAAGAAAACCAGGATATCCCAATAATGGCTCTAACCTGATTTTGGACAGTAGTTCTCCTCTATCTGCACAGTCCACACTGACTTGTCGAATAAGTTCATGAAATACTGTATTGTAAATAGTCTGTTCCTTCTTCAGCATATGCAGTAGTTTGTGCATCTGGCAGAAGATAAGGAGTATCATCAGTGTTTATTACAGTCTTGTCAGTAAAAACCCATTTTAGGAGGTAAACACTCTGAATGTGAATGTTTAAGAAACACCTTGATAGTTTATGTCACTTATATTTTCCTTATAAATATATACACACAAATGATATATTATTTTTAAACATCTATGTTTAATCATGTACCTCTTTATACGGTGCAATGAGGTTACGGTATTGCTTCCATATCATCCCTGACAAGAGTATATAACCTGAATCTAATCATAAGTACATGTCAGACAAACCAAACTGAAGAACATTCTACTGATTGACTGGCATCTGCTCAAATATCATGGTCAAGAAAAACAAAGAACTGTTTCAAATTATAAGTTGTCTAAAAGAACACAACAACTAAAAGCACCATGTGAGGGGGGCGCCTGGGTGGCTCAGTCAGTTAAGTGTCCAGCTTCAGCTCAGGTCATGATCTCGTGGTTCGTGGGTTCGGGCCCTGTGTCAGGCTCTGTGCTGACAGCTTCAGATTCTGTGTTTCCCTCTCTCTCTGCCCCACTGCAACTGGTGCTCTGTCTCTTTCTCTCAAAAATGAATTAAAAAAATGTTTTTAAATAAATAAATAAAAGCACTATGTGATCCTGGAATCCTGAAACAGAGGGGTAAATAGCTATAAAAACTAATATAGGGAGAATTGATAAAATCTGAAATTTGAATATGGACAGATAATACTCTCACATAAATGTTAAATCTCCTGACTTGGCAACTGTATTATGCATATGTAAGAGAATGTCCTTATCCATAGGAAATACACCCTGAAATGTTTGGTGATAAAGAGGCATGATGCCACCAGCTTACTCTAAAATAGTTCAGAAAAAAACTATACATATAGAGATATGTATGAAGGGGGAAGAGAGAACGAATAAGCAAGTAGGGCACAATGTAAACTACTAGAGAATTTGGGTAAAGCTTACATAGAAATGTCTTATACTGAACTTGTCTATAAGTTTCAAATTCTGTAAAAATCAAAATTTACAAAACAGAAAGGGCCTGCATAAAGAAAAATATCTATAACTATGTAAGATTGAAAGAGCTCTTTTCATTAATAAAATAAAATTTTAAGTGGTAAGAAAGCATGGTTTAATTGGCAATGTTTGGTAATGGTACATAAAATAATAAGGGGCTTATAATCAGTGGTAACTTATAGTCAATGAAATACGGTAATAATAATACTAATAGTTATACAGTGTCTATTACATGCCAAGCACTATCTAAACCTTTTATATTCATATGCTATTTAATCTCAACAATCCTATGAAGTAGATATTATTATTACCGGTAATTTATTTTCTTTTATGTAAATTTTAGTTAACATACAGCACAATACTGGTTTCAGGAGCACAGTTCAGTGATTCAACATCCAGTGCTCATCCCAACAAATGCCCTCCTTAATACCCAACACCCATCTAGCTCATCTCCCATCCACCTCCCTCTGTCAACCCTCAGTTTGTTCTCTATTGGTAAGAGTCTCTTGTGGTTTGTTTCCCTCTTTTCTTTTTTCCACCTTTTTCCCATATGTTCATCATGTTTTGTTTCTTAAATTCCATATATTAGTGAAATCATATGATATTTGTCTGTCTTATTTCACTTAGTGTAATACATTCTAGCTCCATCCATGCCATTGCAAATGGCAAGATTTCATTCTTTTTGATGGTTAAGTAATATTCTATTGTATATATATACCACATCTTCTTTATCCATCCATCAGTTGATGGATATTTGGGCTCCCTCGATAGTTAGGCTATTGTTGATAGTGCTGCTATAAACTTGGGGTTCATGTACCCTTTTGAATATGTATTTTTGTATCCTTTCAGTAAATACCTAATAGTGCTACTGCTAAACCGTAGGATAGTTCTATTTTTCGCTTCATGAGATATTACCTCTAATGTAAAGATGAAGATATTGAGGCACAAATACATTAAATAATTTGTCTAAGGTCACTAGCTAATAAATGGCAGGGCAGGGTTTCATTCCAGTCTTTCTGGCTCCCAGAATGCATGCTTTTTTTTTTTTTTAATGTTTATTTATTTCTGAGACAGAGAGAGACAGAGCATGAGAGGGGGAGGGGCAGAGAGAGAGGAAGACACAGAAAGGGAAGCAGGCTCTAGGCTCCGAGCTGTCAGCACAGGGCCCAACGCGGGGCTCTAACTCACGAGCCATGAGATCATGACCTGAGCCAAAGTCGACCGCTCAACTGACTGAGCCATCCAGGCGCTCCTCAGAATGTATGCTCTTAACCACTAGGTTACAATGATCTTTGCAATTACCTTGGTTGGCCCTGTATATTCCTGATTCTCCACACCAGCCCTCTCTAGCATGGCGTCCATCACATCATTCAGTTGGACCACTTCTACTCTTTTATTAGGTTTCCTAAAAGATTAAGGTGGCAGACTTATGATATTAGTGTTATAACAGGTCATCCTCAACTGACAAAAAGAATATAATATACAGAAAACGTATACAGTATCGAATATTTGTGATATTTTAAAGCATTAGCCCTACTACATCTAGTAGCGCTTGTACTGATCTAGTGGGTTATACCAGTAATAACACTAAAAAAAAGAAGAAGAAAAAGGAAAAAGAGAATGTAAACAGTATGATCCTCTTTTTTGTAAAGAAAATAATAGTTCCCTCCAAAAATTCTCTACACTCTTTGTGTAGGATTGTAAGAACAGAGGAAAAATGTGGAGAGGTAAATACCAAGCTGTTAATACTGGTTACTTCACAGTGTAAGAAAAGAAAAGGGAGGAAAGATAAGAGAGAAGATAGGAAGGAAAGGAGAGGTAAGAAGAAGGAAAAAGGAGACAATAGTAGCAGACGTCTGCTGTACAACGTTGCCTAGACTCATTGACACTGTATTGAAAAAAAATTGTTAAGAAGATAGATCTCATGTTAAGTGTTCCTTCCACAGTAAAATAAAATTTTAGAAGAAAGAAATTTAAAACTGTGAAAAAAATATTTTACAGTACTTACATATTATAAATATGTAAAATTGAATATGCAATTGGACAAATGAAAACACTGATTAGATGATAGAATTGTGGACAATTATTGGGTTTCTGCTACAATTTTAATATTTTCTGTATAACAAAGTACTATGAAAAATAAAAATATGCATATTTTCCTTCTAAGAAATACTTTCAAATATAAACCATACTTACATGGATGGGAAGAGCAATAGCCTGTTTTCATTATCTGTGAGGAGAGTAGTATATTTGCTGCAATAAATAAAACGGGTCAATATTACTGGGAGAAAATTAACTGGCCTGTTTATCACATATGACAACATGATGAACCTAAAACCTAATCAAATGGAGAAGCTTGGAGGCAATCAAAACAGTGCATCATTTTACACACAAGATCATACCTACATATCTACAGACACAGATGTAATGATATTTATCATATTTGGAGTATTTTCACTAAAGGAGCTTTAATCACATTCTCCATATGTTAAAATATGAAAACTTTCTTGATTCTTCTTTTTAAATGCCTTTTCAAAGGTGGAAGGGTGTTCTAAGAACACCGAAGTCAACAAAGTTAAGTAATGAAACAGGTTATAAAATAAATAAGCAAGGATGAAACTAGAACCCAGTCTACCTAACTCCCAACCATATCTAAATGAGTATCACATTTAAATTTACATTTAAATGAGTATCACAATGAGAACCACATGGTAATTCATCTAATTCATTATTATTTATGTATCTTTTTCTTCCCCTAGTTAATAACATTTTCTTTGGTTCTGCCCCTTACCAGAACTCAAGTTGGTTAATAAGGTCCACTTTCAGAATTTAGATCAGTGAAAAATCTCCAGAGAACATAAAAATTCAAAATAAAGTTTCAAAAATGAGAGAAACCAGAAGCAATGATACCCCAGGAGCAACGGACACATCCACTATCCAGATCGTGATTTCTAAGTACCATTCTCCACCAAAAGGAATCAGTACTCCCAGGAGAAGCAACATAGCTCATTCCACAGCCTGACTTGGGAAATACAGGGTGAACCTGGAAATCTTATTGAATCAGAAAATAAGGAAACACTCAAAGAATGATGGGGACATGTCCAAAGAGAATACAAGCCAGATCAAAGGAGCTAACACTGGCCAAATCAAAGAAGTTTTTTTTTTTCTTTTTTTTTTTTTTAATTTTTTTTTTCAACGTTTATTTATTTTTGGGACAGAGAGAGACAGAGCATGAACGGGGGAGGGGCAGAGAGAGAGGGAGACACAGAATCGGAAACAGGCTCCAGGCTCCGAGCCATCAGCCCAGAGCCCGACGCGGGGCTCGAACTCCCGGACCGCGAGATCGTGACCTGGCTGAAGTCGGACGCTTAACCGACTGCGCCACCCAGGCACCCCCTGAACATAAAAATAAATAATCGCAGTAAAGAATTATAACTCCCTGGGGGAAAAAAAAAAAGAAATCCTTGAGTCCATATGGTAAAATGCTAACTAATAAACAGATGAGAAATGATGACACTAAAAAAGTCATCAAAAATATCTACAGCTGGTGGGTTGTTAGGAAATTTACACTGCAATATTTGATGATAACAGGTCAGGACATCTCCAACTTACTTCTGAATAGTTTTAATGTATTTATGTATATGTGTATTTTAAAACAAATAAGGCAAAATGTAAATACTTAGTGAGTTAAAATAGAGAGTACATGAGAGCTCCTTGTCCTTCCTATTTTTATAACTTTTATATAATTTTTAAAATTATATAAAAATAAAAAATCCCCCCCCCCAAATGAATTCCATTTAGTTCTCTTTGGCAAAATATTGTTCTGAAAGCCACTATCATAAGGACATGCCGTATAACATGAACTGGCAAGACAGCCTCTGGAGATTTTGTTATAAGACCTTAGTCCAAAGTTCTTGTTGTTTAAACTATGAAACATTCACACACTGTTTCAGCAAATATAAGCAAAATCCCAGTTTTCACCCCATAAGCAGGATGACAAAGAAAACTGGAGATGACAAGTGCACAGGCTGGAGCGAAGCCATCAAGGGTGTGTCAGTTATGAGATGTCAGCTCACAGGGCTACTTTCCTTTGTCTCCATGGCCATGGCTCAAAACCCATTGCTAAAGAGGCACAGGCAAGCATTCAGAACAAAGCTCCTTTTTCTTTTCTTTAAAGATCAATTGTTTATTTCGAAATTAAACAGTAGGGAAAGACACAGAACAATTTGACCAGTGAAATCCGAAACTTTTTTCAATAAAACTTTTTCATTAGTTTTTGACACCTTTCTTAAATTTAGGAAGGAAAGCCAAATGTTTCCCTATTTCAATGTAGATATGGGTGCACCGTTCTCAGGTTCTTCTGTGTCTGGGAAGGAGGAAACAGTTCCACCCGTCAGATAGGCAGTGTGTGCATATCACAGTACTCACTCATCATAACACTCCAAACCTGAAACTCCTGTATTTGACACAATATGAAATTCTTCAGGAATCAAAGTGTCTGTTAGTTTCTTTGGCTTAAAAAGAAAGATGGACAAGAACGAAAACATTAGTAAATGAAAAAAACTGAATTGCATAAATCAACACTCCTATCCCAAAGGGATACTATTTATTAAGTTAAGCGATTTTGATTACAGAGAGAACAGTATCAGTAACTAATATGGATCATGGCAAGTAGTAAAAAACTGTTAGCAGAGAACACATTAAAAAAATAACCGTAAATTAAAGAGCCTTGGTTTTAGTATTATTTACACATGTCCCTACATTCAGTAACCCACTGACTCTAAAATTCACCTTAGCAATATGCCAAAAATAAGAATTCTACAGCCTTAAACAGTAAATTAAAAAAAAATCCAGTCTCCTATACTGTATTTTCTAGATTTCTGTAACTATAGTTATATAGTTATCCACTTAGATAAATAAGGTATTCTAGATCTTTTCACACTAAATACCCTTTCCTAGAAATAATTAGAAAGTGCTACAAAACTAATAAGCAATACAGTTATAGTACAACATTGCTTTATATTTTAAGGAAATGATATGTAATAAATTAGCAGTGGAAAAAAATAAAAAAAATGTACTTTTTTCAAGTACAGAAAGAGGAAATTATTTGTCAAATACTCTATTTACCTTATGAGGCACAATGACACCATCATTTGACTGTAATGAACGGTCCAAACGTGGGGGACAAAGCGAACTCTCCCTAGTCTCTCCTTTAACATATTTAACATCATACAGAAAAGAAATATCCCTAAAAAATAAGAAAAATATATTCACAAAATAAATTTTCTGTCTGGCTACTGGATAAGAGAAGGTAAGGTCCTTCTAGTGCATGGAAAGGGGCACGGAACCAGTCTCCTGTCCTCATACGTCACTAAGACAGCTGAGGTATTAGACATGAACCACCCCCACCCCCATCCCATTCTTCCTCTTCTCCACCTCACATTTCTCATTCACTTCACAAATTCTTTCCCCTCCTTCAACTTCAGGCTAAGATACATTCTCTTCCCCAGGGTTATTTCCTCCGTTGATGTCCTTGATTTCATCCTTCGCCACATCCTTTGGGATCTCATTCCATCAGTCTGCTTTCTGTGCGTCTCCCCTTCTCTTGGAATATAACTTTGGTCTATAACTCAAGTCTCTTCCCCTTCTAAAAATCTTCCCTTGACCATGCACTGCTGTCATCTTATCACGACCTATTTATGGATCAATGGATCTCTCACTCTGTTAAACATCAGATTCCTTGAAATTTCCTTGCAATCTTGGTTTCCATCTCCATCTCTTTGAAACCACTCTAAAAAGCTGATGACTTTCCACTGCTAAGTCATCAGTTCTTCCCTGCCACTGTTTCCCTGTAATATTTCCCAGGGTTGATCATCTCTCTTTTTAAAAACACTCTCCTTTCCTCTATCCTCTGTGCTATTGGATTCTCCTTGTTCTTTTGCCGTAACTACTCCTTCTTGGACTTCTCTATGACCTCCCGCCTACTAAAGGGAAATGTTCTGCAACATTCTGACCTCATCCCTCTGTCTTCTTTCCCTATGCTTTCTCTCTAAGCAATGCCATCAAATCTCACCTTATCACATTTGTTACCTCTCTCTATATATACCACCGGATAATTCTCGCTCCATTCTAACTTTTCACCCTCCTATCCTCACTAATTCTGTCAGGAAGTACCACCACTCCATTCATCAAAATCTCAGCATATATAGTTGATTCCTTCCCATCCATTGCCCTAATTTCCATATATCACTAACACTCATTAATTTTACAGTCACCCTCCTTATCACTCTAGTATTTGATCCTATTGTCTCTTGCCAATGCCAAATCACTAGTCCAAGCTGTCCATACTTTTTAATGTGGATTCTCAGGTCTCTCTAGTATATTCTACACACTTCTTCCAGATTCATCGTCCTATAGCACAGTTATAATCATGTCACTTACTGCACGTGATTTTCACATGTCTCTGTCCCTCCAATTATAATTGGTATAGCCATTATGAAAAATAGTATGGAGCTTCCTTTAAAAAATAAACAATAGAACTACCATATGATCTACCAACCCCACTTCTGGCTTTATATCCAAAGGAAAATAACCTGGTTCTTGACAAGATATCTACACTTCCATGTTCACTGCTGCATTATTCACAATAGCCTACATATGGAAACAACTTGAATGTCCATTAGCAAATGAATGAAGAAATGTACACACACACACACACACACACACACACACACACACACACACACACTGAAATGTTATTCAGCCTTTAAAAAGGAAATCCTGTGCTGACATGACAGCTCAGAGCCTAGAGCCTTCTTCGGATTCTGTGTCTCCCTCTCTCTCTGCCCCTCCCCCACTTGTTCTCTCTCTCTCTCTCTCTCTCTCTCTCTCTCTCTCTCTCTCTCTTTCAAAAATAAATAAAACATTTAAATAAATAAAACATTTAAATAAATAAAAATAAAAATAAAAAGGAAATCCTGCCATTTGTGATAGCATGGGTGAAGCTGGAGAACATTATGCCAAGTGAAATAAGCCAGACAAAAACAAATACTGTATGATTTCATTCATATGTCAAATGAGGGTATAAAGGGAGGGGGAGAAATGAGGAGATGTTGGTCAAAAAGTACAAAGTTTCAGTTATGCAAGATGAATGAGTTCTGGAGATCTAATGTACAGCATGGTGATGTTAATTAGCAATACTCTATTGTGCATTTGAAATGTGCTAATATATCTTAAATTTAATCTTCTTACCACACACACACATAAATGCTAACTATATAGAGGTGACAGATAAGTTATTTAGCTTGATGGTGATCTTTTCACAATGTATACATTTATTAAAACATCAAATTGTACACCTTAAATATACACAATTTTTGTGCCAAAGATATCTCAATAAAGTTGTTTTTTCAGAAAGACGCTCTCAGGATGATGGGACATTAGTCATTATTACACCAGTAACTGCCAGAGATTGGCCAATACAACTTTGTTAGCTAAAAACAATGAATGGTTCATATATATACGCATATACATCTTTTGAAGGGAAATATTGGTTTGGTAAATGTCATTCAAATTTTCTAAGAGTAATTTTAGGAGGCTTTATATTTCTATTAAATTATTGGTTATCTTTATTTTTAGAGGAAACATTTGGTCTATTTGTTGGAATATAACTTTTCATTAAAAAATAGAGATATGTTTTATTTCTCATAAATCTCTTGTGGAAAATCACCTGCTTCCACTCTTCTGGAAAACCTATTTTTATTTAGAAAAAAAGCAAAAAACAAAAACAACTTTGATTCTGAGCCACAATATAAAAACTGGGTCCCCCAGATTATCAAACTAAATTCATCCTTCAAATGTTTTCTTCAAATCATCACTGGTTGAGTTATGTTCATAAATAAGCATGTTTTTTATCTGAAGTTGTCAGGGAATGAGGTATTTCAGAGATAGTGATTTTCCAAATCCCTGCGGTATGCTTTTTGAAAAACATTAAGTCTTTCTAAAATGTATTTAAAACTCTGTGGCTTTCTTGAACAGAATATGTGTAACACAATATAATCTTTTCTTGACGATTCAGGTAATGACTTCTTAAGCTAGAAGTCTGGTTATGTTTCTGAAACTTAGGTCAGTACCGGAATATGGCAGGCACTGATGTTGGGGGTCGGGGGGGGGGTGGCGGGGAGGATACCCTCTTTGGATTGGAAGGGTTGGAAAGCACTTTCCCAGACACCCCTGCAGCCAGGGTTCTGGGCATGAATTAAGCTCCATAAGTAGTGCTCACTTCGGCAGCACATATACTAAAATTGGGACAATACAGAGAAGATTAGCATGACCCCTGTGCAATGATGCCATGCAAATTCGTGAAGCATTCCATATTTAAAAATAAATAAGTTCCACAGTAGATGCACTTTTGCAAGATTTTAGAGGTAGAAGTGAGAGAGAAGCCATTTTCTTGTCATGCTTTCAGTGGATTTTGCCAGCAACACCATGGAAAAGTGGTTTTCTGAAGCAACATGCCAGAATCCACTCTCCAGCTACCCAGATCCAGAGGGGCAGTACAGTGACAGCAGTAACAGCTTTATGATTTCAGCTTCCTGATTCTTGGATCACAGTTAAGGGGACTTTTTTTGTTTATTATTGCAGTATCATTCACATACCAAAAAATTCACCTTTTTAAAGAGTACAATTTACAAGTTTTTAGTTTAGTCACAAGTTTTTCCTATATTCACAATTTACAAGTTTTAATATATTCCTTAAGTTGCATAACGACCACCAGAATCTAGTTCTAGACTATTTTTATCATCTCCCAAAAAAATCCTTACCCACTAGCAGTAATTCCCCACTCTCCTCCCCAGCCTCACCCCCAGCAACTAGTTATCTAATTTTCTCTCTATGGATTTGCCTATCCTGGACATTTCATAGAAACAGAAACACACGTGTGCCCTTTTATGACTGGCTTCCTTCATGTAGCATGTTTTCAAGGTTCGTCAATGTTGTAGCTCTTATCAGTACTACATTCCTTTTTATGGCTGAATAATATTCTATGGTAGATGACATTTTGTTTATTTTTTCAGCAATTGATGGACAGTTGGTTTGTTTCCACGTTTTGGCTGCACGAATAATACTGCCATGAACACTCATGCAAGTTTTTGTGCAGACATATCTTGTCAATTCTCTTGGGTACACAGCTAGGAGTGGAATTGCTGGGTCATATGAGGGGCCTATGTTTACATTTTTGAGGAACTGCCAAACTGTTTTCCAAAGAGGCTGCTCCATTTTACATTCCCACCAGCAATGGCTGACACTTTCAACGTCTCTGCATCCTCATAAATGCCCGTTATCGTCTGCTTTTGGACTATGGTCATCCTAGCAGGTGTGAAATAGCATCTCTTCGTGGTTTGATTTGCATTTCCTTATGACTAATGATGTTGAGCATCTTTTCATGTGCATATTGGCTAGTTTTATCTTCTTTGGACAAATGTCTGTTCAAGGGGGCATACACTTTTTTTTTTTTTTTAATTTGAGAGAGAGCATGCATGAGTAGGTGAGAGGGGCAGAGAGAGGGAGAGAATCTCAAGCAGTCTCCACACTCACATTGAGCCTGATGTAGGGCTCGATTCCACCACCCTGGGATCATGACCGAAACTAAAATCAAGAATCAGATGCTTAACTGACAGGGGCCCCAAGGGGCCCTCTTCTCACAGCCTTGGAGGTAAGTAGCCTGCACCAAGGGTGAATTCCATTCTGTTCTGAGCCTTATTCCCAAAAGTAGTGCTTCACACCTGCTCCTTTAGCCCTTCCAACCATTTTGTAAATAGTTGATTTGCTGCCTAAAATAGGTTTTATTTTCTGCCCTGAACTCTGACTGATAAAGCTGTTGAAAAATATTACTCAGAGGCTATTTGCTGGGTTGTTTTCTATTTTACTGCTGTGCTCTAAATATTTAAGGTTGCTAGACAAGCTTTCTCATGTCATACACGTATACATGTACAAGCTTTCTCATGTCATACATGCATACATGTACTAGGTTTCTACTGGTGCCGTAATGAATCACCACAAACTTAGCGGCTTGAACAACACAGGTTTATTATCTTACAGTCTGTGGGTCAGAAGTGCAACATGGGTCTCACGGGGTAAAATCAAGGTGCCTGCAGGGCTGCACTCCTTTCTGGATGCTCTAGGGGAAGACCCATTTCCACGTCCACTGGAGGTAACTCAAATTTCTTCCAGTACTAGGACCGAGGTCCCTGCTTCCTAGAAAGTTGGCAGCTGAGGGCCATACCCAGCTTCTAGAGGCCGACAGCAATTCTTAGCTTGTATCCTCCCCTCCTCCATCTGCAAAGCCAGCAATCGTAGGCTGAATCCCTTCCCTCTCGCACTTTGAATCTGTCCTCCTTCCACCTCATCTCTCCAACCACTCAACTTCCTTCTTTCTCCACTCTGAAGACTGAGGCAATTAGGTTGGGCCATCCCAAGAATCCAGGTAATCTCTCCATCGCAAAGTCCTTAACCTCAATCACATCTGCAGAGTTTCTTTTGCTATGTAAGGTATGTACTCAGGTCCTGAGCTACAGTGAGAACATCTGGGGGAAGGCCATTATCCTTTTTACCCCAGTGAAGATCTTCATGGTTTAAAACTTCCAAGTCAGAAGCCATTTGACATTAGAACTTTAATGTTGGGTTATTGCCACATTCAGATATAGCTTATTATTTTTTTCAAAGTACTTCAAACATCTCGTAACTACCAATTATTACTACTAATAATTACAACCATGATCTGAAGGTATAAAGTACAGATATTTTGACACTAAAGCCCCAGGACATAAAAGTTAATAGCCCAAGTTCCTGCCACTTTTTCTAGCACTGAGACATAGCTGGGTAATAACAGCTTATATTTACCAGCAGCTGGCTGGTTCAGTTGGTGGAGCATGCAACTCCTGACCTCAGGGTCGTGAGTTCAAGCCCCATGTTGGGTGTAGAGCTTGATAGCTAGCTAGCTAGCTAGACAGCATTGTCCATTATCCCCTTTATAATACCTTCTTTTACAATATCCCTGGGAGGCACACAAAATGGAGTAAGTCCATTATTCTCTTTCTACAAATGAGCAAATGGAACTCAGACTAAATAACCTATGCAACATTTCTTTCAGATGAAGCGGTCTCATGAGGGGCATACAACTGATAAATGGACCAGGCAGAGGAAATGAGCAGGTCGCAATCCTCCCAGGGAAAATGGTGACATTTAGAATATTTTTAGGAATGGTATAAAAACAACAAATAGTGCTTGCTGATTTGATCTGAAACAGTGTAAAAGTTAAGCTTTCACTTTGAGGAAAACCAGGGAGTAAGCACTTGCTTTTCAAGGTTTTCATGAAGCTATGCTACCTCACTCTTCTTAAATGAACAGGCGAAGAGGCATTAAAGGCACTCTATCAGATCTGGTCTCTTTTACTAGGGGACGACAAGGGACAGAAGAGTGAGGACAAGTACAGAAAGGCATGCAAAAGCAAATCTAAACAAACCAAAAGTAGGTAGAGATAATAACCAGACACACAGAAGGATGGTCCTGTACCTTCTTCAGATTGTATTCTGCTTCATCAAATATACTGCAGGCTTTAAACTTAAAATCTTTGATTCTATGATTTTTCCAACTGTGATGCTCCCAAAGAAATGAGATAAAATGAGAAAATGACTCAATTCATCTGCATCTGCCTCTTTACCTTCCAGCACCCGTTAGGGAAACAGGATGGTCAATCAGGTACTTGAACTTAGTTCTTCGAACAGGGTGATGCCAGACTTGGTCAATCGGACGCGGAAGAGTGCCCTGGGGATAAAAAAACCAAATATATGAATACACAGCAGAGGGCGCTGTAGTCAAATGAAATCAATCCTTAATCCTTTCCAAGGTTTACGTTAAGGGCGGTTGGATAGTCTGAGGAGAAAAAGAATTCTCATTCAATACTGTGGAGGAAAAGTGAAACTAGGACAATTCCAAAGTGAAAGGAAAATATCAAGACTAAGAGTAGTAATGCTCGCTTAGGTAAATCACGTTTAAAAAAGCATTTCCTTGGCAACACTGGTACAAACGATTTTAGTTTTCAAACTAGGAAATTAATTTTAAAGTATTTTGAAAGACAATCAAGAATACATAGTGTTAAAAAAAGAAACAACAGGCCCAAAATGGAGTAAGATGTGCTAAGCCCCACATCAGCAAACCAACATTTCCGTAACATCTTACCTAACCACAGTTCTGGCATCTCCCAAAGGGGCGTTTTAAGCCCATCAGCTGGAAGTTCCTGATCAGCACGAGTGAGGTAATCAGCCTGACAGGCTCCCACCCTTCCCCCAAGGGGAAGATGACCTTGCCTGAAATAATCCTTTCTTTTGTTAATGACTTCCTTGTCCCTGACCCCTTCTACCAGTAAAAGCCCTCTATTTTGTACAGTTCCTCAGAACTCCTTTCCACTTCCCATATGGGATGCTGCCTGATTCATGAATTGCTGAAGAAAGCCAATTAGGTCTTCAAATTGACTCAGCTGCATTTTGGTTTTTAACAATAACACGCTCAATAAATACTTAATGAGCTGGATACCAAGAAGACGTGTGTTCCCAAGTACTCGATGTATGTGTATGTTCACCTTTGGGGTTTTAGTCTTCTTAGGAGGCAGTAAGTTTTCAGGACAAGGACCAGCATTGGCTGCGGAGGCCAGAGAAAGAAGAACTTCTTCAGGGATGAACTCATTCTGAAGGGATGAAGGAAGGGGTTTTGAACGATCCACCATAGTTTTTTTCTCCTTTAGTTCAGGCAGTCCTAAGAAAGTAATGGGAAAGAAAAACCTGCTGTAGTTTTTTGTAGATTTAGTTCGGAGGTTCCCACGCTGCCTCAATACCATCTGTATATTTCCAACAGAGAAAACACTGCTTCTAGCTGCCAGAAACATAACGCTATTTTAAACACTGAACATCATCTTGTCAAGGGAAAAAAAAAAATTGCCTGCCCCCCTCACTTTTACACCACACACAACTTCAAAAACTGATGCACAATTATTCCAAATTCCAAATTGAAAATTAAACTCACTTCACTTGCTCAATGAAACGGGATAGTCTTAAAATGATGGAAATGTCTATTTCCCCTTTGATGTGAGAATGACAGATCTCTCCTCAAAACTGTCAAATTATTGAGTAATTATTTCTGTGTAAAGTCAAAGGTGAGAATAATCGACATTAAATTGGGGCATTTGTAGAGTGGAAGGGATCAGAATCGGGTTTAAGAGGAAAAGCAGGATTAGGACTGTTGGCAATGAAGAGTGGAATCATCTGAGAAAATCGGCTGAGCAGGAACAGTACGAATGTTCCATTCAGCCTGACTAGGGCAGAGGGATTGTGAAGATGGGGAATGGGGGGGGGGGGGGGATAAATAGGAAAAGGCTTCCTATGAAGTCGGTCAAGGAGGGTTGGGCTGTCACTCTTAACAGATCTGCATCCCTTACAAAGTATGCCTTCTGTTAATTTCTACAAGGTCACACCTTCCTGGTTCACCAACAAAACTTCTCAAGTTCACATGACCAAATCTCTTTATCTCTTGAATGTTTGAAAAGGAGTTAGAATATCACAACAGGAAAAAAAAAAAAATGCTGGGTAGGGCTTTAGCGAAATCTTCCCTAAAAACAAGATCAAAGTGTTGGAGGGAGTTTAGCATGGGAGTAGGAATGAGTCTAGCTGATTATTATTCTAGAACAGATCTGCATTATCTGTATATGAATGAAAATTCATAAATAAGGAATTCTCGTCTTTAGAATAATTACTAAAACCCGATACAAACTGGTTCCTTAAAGTCAGAGACCAGGTACCAAAAAAAAATAGTTTCATGCAACTATTGGTACCTAAAATGGGTGAATTTAAAACAATATAAAACTGGGAGCCTGGGCAGCTCAGTTGGTTAAACGTCAGACTTGGGCTCAGGGCATCATCTCACAGCGAGTTCGAGCCCCTCATTGGGCATCGCTGCACACAGCCTGCTATGGATCCTTAGATCCCCCCCTCTCTCTCTGCCCCTCCCCCCTTGTGCTTGTTCACTCACTCTCTCTAAAAAATAAATATAAAAAATTTTAAATAATAACACAATATAAAGCTCATCATCATTTGGGGCACCTGGGTGGCATAGTCAGTTAAGCGTGGGATTCTTGGTTTCTGCTTAGGTCATGATCTCCCAGTTTACTGGGTTTTAGCC
The DNA here is from genome assembly GCF_028749965.1 of Puma concolor. Lineage (NCBI taxonomy): Eukaryota > Metazoa > Chordata > Mammalia > Carnivora > Felidae > Puma > Puma concolor. The sequence continues at coordinate 49,179,201 of NC_141683.1, forward strand.
CTGCATCAGGCTCTGTGCAGGCGGCGCAGAGCCTGCTTGGGATACTTTCTCTCCCTTCCCCACTTGTGCTGTCTCTCTCAAAATAAATAAATAAAACAAACAAAAAACTCAACATCTGAAAACAAAAATTAGTCTTTAGGTGGAGTAGTGAGGCAGGACTCTAACTCAAAAATACTATAAAAGGAATGTTTTTTTTTTTTTTTTATTGAAACGAGTGTATTGGAAAATGCAACTAATTAAGGTAGCCTGATATCTCAGATTCTGGAAAAAGGTGAATGGATTGTGGATTGTGAGTTCCGATTACGGCCATGATCACTGATGTCTGCGGGATCCATGAAGAACTTTACCTGTCTCTTCCTTGGATGCAGAGACTTTTAATTTTTTGCCCTCTGCCGTTGACACGGAGGTTAGCAATGTGGAGGGCGTTTTTGGAAGAGACATAATCAACAATGCCTCCTACCACTTTCTTTAGTAATTTGGAACGTCCCTCCAAAAAGCTAACTTAGAAACAAATCCTCAGCGTCCTGGGATTTGGCAGGTTTGCCACACTGTCCTGCAGACAAAAAAAAAGAGGGGGGGGGGGGGAAGTCCCATTAAGTGCTTAAGAAAAATATGCAAAAATATGGATTTTAGAAAAATATGCAAAGATCAGAGTTTTGAGTCTTAAGATCAGAGTTTATAATACATCTGGCGTGGGTTTTCCTTCTTTGGGGAGATTTCTGGGTTCTCTCACATCACCTGACGCGACTGAAGCCTACGGGTGGGTCAGGGTCTGGGTCCAGGCCGGGTAGGGCACGCTCGGCCCACCCACCTACCGCGGGCCCCACCCGAAGGGCGCCCCTCGGTCCAGGTGGGGAGCTCCGGCCCCCGGCCTCCCGACACGCAGCGTCCTTGAGCACGCCGCCTCCGCGGACTCCGGGCGGGGCAGGGGGCGCGCCCAGGCGGCAATGGACGTGATGGGAAACACGCACTTGGAGCCAGTACCTGTGAATTGTGTTTCCCGCCAGACATCTGGTCGCTTCGCCCTTTCCCGGAACGCCTGCGTGTTGTCATAGAAACCCAGGACCCCGAGCTTTCGCAACGCTCACTGGGGGCTGTCTTGGGCGGTGCCTGCGGAGCGGGGAGACAGCTAACAAACAATCCCAACACTCGGGGATTCGGGGGTTTTCACCGCGGCATAGGTTCAGCAACAACAGAATACAGAAATATTTAATCGGGCCGTTCTCACGGAGTGCGAAAGTGTCTAGATCCCGGTGCTTCCGCCCGCAGGTCGTCGCCAGTGCGCAGGCGCTAGCAGTGGCCGGGGTCGCTCTTCCCCTCCCCCGGGAAGGACCTCAGTGGCTCCCGACAGCAGGTATCGATGAATTGGAGCCAGCCTCCCGTAAGAGATTTGTTTTTCCATCGATCTCTCCCACTTTTATGTTGTTTTGCATATTTTTCTAAAAGCCAAATTCAAGGAGAAATTAGGGAATCAAAAGCTCTGGGTCCCCAGCAGTTGAGGCTTCCTTGCCGATGCTGCCCCCTGGCCTTGACATCTCCAACAAGTCTTCCTTGGGCACTTAAGCACAGCCCTCTGCCCCACCCCATAACCGACCCAGTACACTGAAGAAAGCATTCTTAGGTCTAGGCTTGTTGTGGCTGGAGGCAGGGAAGGAGACTACAGTTGAGGCGAAACCAACCCAAGTAACATCGTTGGGTCTTCTTAAAACCCTGTTCTCGGGGAACTGAGAGGAGGAACTGAGATCCCGCCCCCAAGGATCATTTTCTGTTAAGATGGAGACTTAATGCCAAACAAGGATGGCTGGAATCCCAGTGTCTGGATGACTCCAGTCTAGCAAATAAACTTTAAAAGGAAAGGGAACTTATCTTGTTCAACAGCCCCATTCCTTAGTACCAAGCACAGTACAAGCCCGGCCCAAACACCTTCAGTCCATGGTATTTGAAAATCAACTGGACCGTTCTACTGTCCTGTGCTGACGGATTTGGTTTTTGATGTTCAGGGTAATAGCAATGAAAAATATGAGCAAGTGTTGAAAATAAAAACAGCACAATCCCTGTGGTCCCTTCTAATTCTCCTAGGCAACCACCTTGGCTGTCTGAGCATTTTAGCCTTTAACCCTATCCCATCACCCTAGTTTTTCTCTAGATTTTCCAACAATTAAAATACACACATAGCACTCGTAGAGCACACATGAACTGGCAGTCACCAAAATCGGCTAAGGGCAGAAACAATGCAGAAGCAGGTGGACAGTAATTTTCCTGCAAATTGTATTTGTGTTTCTCCATCTTCATCGGTGTTGTGACTATACATTTCTAGTTTGGAACCATAAGAAGACTGAACTTCAGAGGCCCTAAAATTACAGCTCTCGGCTTATACAGTTTATCAAGGCTTTGGGTACTGGAAGAACAAAATAATTCATCTTACACATTCTTAACCTGTTTTTTTTTTTTAATCTCAGTAGGACATTGATAGAAGAGGTGAAGACCCGCAAACAGATTCAAGAGATACATAGAAGTATAATCCAGGGGCACCTAAGTGGTGCAGTGGGTTAAGTGTCCAACTCTTGATCTCAGCTCAGGTCCTATCAGGGCTCCTGGGATTGAGCCCCACCTCGGGTTCTTGGCTGCCAGCCTGAAGCCTGCTTGGATTCTTTCTCCCTCTGTTTCTGTTCCTCCTCCATGCACTCGCTCTACAGCAAAGGTTAACTTCTCATTTTCTGTCCTGTGCAGGGGTGTGGTGATTACACAGGCTGTTTCCTGAGCAAAGTTGTAGAAGTGTATGGAGTAATAAGCACAAGAACAGATGAGAATTTAAGAACATCACAATTGGGGTGCCTGGGTGGCTCAGTCGGTCAAGCACCCGACTTGGGCTCAGGTCATGATCTGCCGGTTCATGGGTTCGAGCCCCGTGTCTGGCTCTGTGCTGCCAGCTCAGAGCCTGGAGACTGCTTTGGACTGTGTCTCCCTCTCTCTCTGCCCCTCCCACACTTTCACTCTGTCTCTGTCTCTCTCTCAAAAACAAACATAAAAAATTTAAAAAAAAATTACAGTAAGACCATAGCTATCGAAGAACACAGTTGCTACTCTTGGGAAATTCCTCTTGTAATTTTGAATGCTAGCAAGGGAACCTAAAGCGGACAAAGGTAAAGTATTATTGAGGTCTTTGATGGAAAATATCACAGCAAAGGGTGCCTGGGTGGCCCAGTCGGTTAAGTGTCTGACTCTTGGTTTCAGCACAGAGCACAATCTCACGGTTTCATGAGTTCGAGCCCCACATCAGGCTGTGCGCTGACAGTGCAGAGCCTGCTTGGAATTCTCTCTCTCCCTCTCTCTGCCCTTCCCCCACTTGCTTCTCTGGCTCTCTCAAGTAAATAAACGGAAGGAAGGAAGGGAGGGAGGGAGGGAGGGAGGGAGGGAGGGAGGAAGGAAGGAAGGAAGGAAGGAAGGAAGGAAGGAAGGAAGGAAGGAAGGAAGGAAGGAAGGAAGGAAGGAAGGAAAAATATCACAGCAAAATCCAAGATGAGCAGGTAATAATTTTCCTAAATAGAAAACCTCACGATAGTAAAAATGTCAGCCCAAGGTAGAAGCAGGGCTAACTAAGCTGGCTGGCATTGGCTGACTTCGGTGGCAGCTTAACACCAACTCAGCAGGAGGGTCCTCCGGCTTTGAGTGGACGTCATCTCAGAACAGAACCAGTCAGTGTGATCACTAAACATGCCCTCAACTGGGAAAAGAAACTACAAACAGAGGGAGCGTGTTTGCACCCATCTCCTTTGTACCAATTCATTTTCTAAATGTGTGGGCAGGGATTGGACACCCACCTGCGGGCACTTACATGTCGCATGCATGGCTCCAGGAGGGAGTTTGAGTGGGAAGCAGGCCAGTGTTTGTACTTAATGTAAAGAACGAAGCTACCAATAAATGTTGTGAAAGAGACGTGAGGGAAAGAAATCAAGACGTTAGGAAAAGTACTGCCCAGCCAAGCACTTCTCAGGGGAAGCGGAACATCAGCCGGTCTTAGTTCCATCATTCAATTCACTTAAGTACCCTCCTTCTGATTCCCCGTGGGTGTGGCTACAGGAAGAACTATGCTTTCGGCTTTGTTCACAAGCATTATCTTCAGTGCAGAGCACAGTACCGGAACATGGCATTGATGCAGTCTAGAACAAACTCCTCTTTCTCATCAGACCATAAAGTGGGCTTCTACAGAGCAAATTCAGTCAGCAACCGTGCTGGGCTGAGTATGCCCGTCCATGTGCGATTTCTCGTGGTACATGTACAAACCGGTATGCCAGTTTTATTCACCAGATCCATGACCGTAGGTAGTTGAGTCCAAATGCAGGCTGAGCCTAAAAGGTCAGCACCCTCAACTTCGGTAAGTTCATCAAGGAAAACTACCACACTGTGGCTTCGCCCCTAGTGCCAATCAGTACTCACGTGGTCCAAGAAACAGGGCGGGAGGGGGACACCTAAGGGGGAAGGGACATCCCCCTTCCCACTCCTCTGGTCCCGCAGAGGCAGGTGGGTAGAGCTAGACCATGGAAGACTAGAGAAATTCTTGGCTGTCCGTGTGATAAATGCTTTTATGGAAAGAGTGTTGTGATATCCAATCCTGGTCGTAATAGGTTTCTATTAGGAGGAGATTCTTTGGAGGAAGGAAAGCAATGTCTCTCGCTTCAAAATCAGTTTCCCCAAGTCTTCTCTGAAAAGGCACGCTTCTTGACCAACAGATTTTCCACCTCTCATTAGAAAACGAAGTCCATTTCTGCCCATTAGGGGAGGGGGTAGATGCATTTTCAGAAACAGCCATTCACAAGTTCTAAGAGGCCAAGAGCAAAAGGAATCAAGCAAGCAACAAGCAAAGACCACAATAAAGAGGAGGCTCCAAGTGTCACTGTCACAACTGGGCCTTGTTATTTATTAACCTGGCATCTGTAACCTGGCTCCTCCTCTATCATTCTGGATAAGAAAATTGTTCTTTGCCTTCTCTCTGGCTATCTTCAGCACATAAAGCTGCCTGATATGGAGATGAAAAACATTTATAATTATGAAATATGTAGATGATATGGAATAAACTTGGAAGTTACTGTGAAAACAACAGAGACTAGGTTTTCTCCAAATATATTTATTCCCCACACTCTTCAAATATGCAACAGGTTACCATTTTTGAATGTAGATTTTAAGTTCACATGAAGACAGTGCATACTAAAGAAAGTGATGGTACCGGTGATTCGACAACCAGGGAAGGGGACGAGGGGATGGAGCTCCTGAATCGGAAACTCAGAAAAAGAGTAAACACGACTGAATCAGAAAAGACCTCGGGTTCTCCATGACCCTTCTGCTGCGCTCAGAACACGACAGATTTAAAGCACAAGCTGGACAGGTGGAGACCCAGGAAGGACAGAGTGCTGGCTGGCTGGGGCCTGAGCTCTCTCCTCTCACCCAAGAGTTGGCACGTTCACACACAGGAATTCGAATTGTATCCCTAATCGACGGGACGCACAGACTTCCTCCTGTTTCAGAATTATTTAAAACAATGAGAAAAGTACATCTGCCACTTTGTTAAAACATAACCACCACGAAGCACAGTGGAGTCTCTGCCAGCTTGAAAGCACGCCACCGGGACGGGCATCCTGACAGCGGAAATGGGAATGCAATGTTGTAATGTAGAAGCAAGAAGAAAGCATTTAGAAAGAAGGAATACAGAAGAGGCAATCTGGAATTAAAAACAAACAAACAAACCATTACTTCTGAGATTAACCCTTTCTTTTTCTCAAGTCCAAAAAGTCTTGATGGTTTATGGGGTCGCCTGGGTGGCTCAATCAGTTTAGCATCCAACTCTTGATTTCAGCTCAGGTCATGATCTCAGGGTCATGAGATCCAGCCCCGCGCTTTGGGCTCTGTGCTGGGCGTGGAACCTGTTAGTTCTCTCTCTCTCTCTCTCTCTCTCTCTCTCTCTCTCTCTCTCTCTCTCCCCCCCCTGCTCCTCCCCCGCTTGCACGCGCTCTCTCTCAAAAAAAAAGTCTTTATGCTTTAGGCACACAAAAAATGGAAACTTTATTAAGAACTTTGTAGATTATATAGATTGTACAGCATTCCTACTAATGTAAAGCTGATCGATTTTATCATTCTTGATGTTCAAACAGAGCATTAAGTTATGGTGAGAAGATCATTGGGGTGTGGCAAGTCGGAAGGCCTTTACTCTCCCTATTTCAACCAGAGTTGAAGCCGTGTTTTACCTCCTTCATAAACTGGGTTCCAACATTCTATTACCTGATATACCGGATAGAAACTTTAGTGATGCTAGAAACTACTCAAATGCTTATGTGAGCTTTACTAATAATACTCATTTTATTCCTCGAAACCTTTATGTCCCAGTTTCTTTGGTTTCTGAGCCATAAACGTAAAGCCTGGAGATAAGATATGTAAAGCAATGTCTAAGGCCTTTCTCAGATAGTATATATGCATACATATACAAACTGTCTTATATAAACTACATAAGTCACATAAAGTTTTGCACAAGATTAGTAAGCAAGCCCGTTACACATTATTAACAAAAGTATGAACTATGTCTTCCATTAAGAATTTTGCCTTCCAAGATGATAAGCATTCTTTACACTGGCAAAAGTAAAGCCTCATTAATTGCCTTCCTCTCCATAAATTCTAAAATTTAACTATAAAATATACACATTAGTTCTAACACTTGACTTAAATACCTAGGTAAAAGCAGACATACTTTTCTTTTTAGCAGCTTACCCCTATGCTAAACAAGATAAAGATGAAAGTAATTTTGGAGGCGGAAACATGAGTGCCACTCAATCTTGTTCAATTCTTGTCGGTTCCATTTCGGGAGAGCTTATAAATCAGTCAAGGTATGATGGGGACTGACATCATCTCGAGTCTGTTTGAAAGCACATATTCTCGGGAGTGTGCAGCATTTGAAACATGCACATTTTTAAAAGATTCCAACAAGATAATAAGGATTCAGATTTAGACTTTACGGAGGGTAAGAGGATAACGAGGCCCTTTTTTGGCCAGAACTAGTGCTCTGCAACAAACCTATGAGGTAGTTATCACCCCCATTTATAGATGAGGAAAACTGTGGCTCTGATAAATGAAGCAACTGTGCCCACTGTCACGCCGCTAGTAAGTATGGGGTTGTCTGCATCAAATGCCTGTGCACGCTTTTTTGCTGCGCCCGTGATGCTCTGACTGGGTATTTTGGGTAGGAGAGAACAGGTGTACCAAAGAACAGGGCTCCAGCCAGCCATCCCAATCTCAACCAGAAGCAGCTATATTTTATCTGTTTTGCATGCTGGGCTTATGTGTAACAATTTACTTTTTTTAATGGTTTCATAATTAAAACAAATGCTACATCAGGCCTCTGGTTACCACAGTTGTAGTAGTTTATCTTCGTTATTTTTCACCATGCAAAACAATAAACTTTACGCAAAATTACCTGTGGCCACACAAAACAAACCTATCTTTTTGCATAAAGGGTCTCAACGATTCATAAATTATATCTTTTTAGGCTACATAGCCCACATGACCAATCTTTAAATACGCACTGTTCTGTTAGGCTTTCTACAAAGACTTCAGGATTCCGTTTTTCAGGCAAGTGGAATTTTAAAATTCAATGAAAACTGCCTATCCTAAATGAATTACTTGTGCAACATGATGTGTTTGCGATTACAGAGTATTTACACCCTACACCTTATTAACCTGCCAATGTCACCTATTTTACCCTACGACTAAAAGGAAAACAACATTTTCCCCACTCCTTATGCTTCCAAAAGCAAAAAGTAGTTACTGTCATGTTGGTTTTTTTTTTTTTCCTTTCTTCAGCTTCAAATGCAAATTCGTCATTGGGGCTCACCTCTGATAACTGCAGTATTTCCTGCCTCGGGCTTTGCAATAGAAGCCTGACAAAATAGCGTTTGCTTAGGCAATAATTTAGGGTTTACCTTATTTGTGATTGCTATTATGACTACTATAGCTAAAAGGTATAATTTTATGGTCTTCTTTAAATTTTATGCATTTGAATGTTTTTTACACTAATTTTTCCCAGTAAAGTCCACTACCAAACAAACAAATAAAAATAGTAGTTACTGAAAGGTCACAAGCAGCCTCAATGTTCTGATTAAGTTCTAACATAAAGCAAGCAACTTTATTTAGGCAATTGTAGGAGATTAATCCACCAAAAACAAACAAAACCCATTTTCCCTCACTATCCAGAACTGAAAAATGAAAGCATCTAACAGATATATGACAAAGGTTGAGATTTAGCTGTTGTTTTGAAAAAAAACACAAAAATGGCTGCTATCATTAATACTTCTCACAGGAAGAGGGGCGGCGCCTGGGGGCCTCAGCAGGTTTAGCATTAGACTCGATTATTTCAGCCCAGGTCATGACCTCAGTTTGTGAGATCAAACCCCCTCCAGACATTGAGCCTTGTATTGGGCTCCACGCTGACAGGGCAGAGCCTGCTTGGGATTCTCTCTCCCTCTCCCTCTGCCCCTCCCCAACTCATGCATGCGCACACCCTCTCTGCTCTCTCAAAGTAAATAAACAAACTTAAAATACTTCTTACAGGAACAAAATTTGAAACTCTTCCCTGTTCATAAGGAAAAAAGTATTGTCCTGTAACTAACTTTGACCCCTATTAGCAAGAGGAAAAATCAATAAACCATCCTAAAACATATAGAGGTTTTAATTTATTTAGGAGTGTAAGTAGTGTTTTGTTTTTTTTTTTTTTTTTAACATTTACTTATTCATTTTGAGAGACAGCGACACAGCTGAAAGGGCGGGCCTATGCCGGCCGACTCCATCTTGTTCTGTGTCCTTCACCTTGACCACACCTCCTCCCCTTGAGTAACCCCCCCTCACCTGCCTAACAGGACTCGGATCTTTCCCCAGCCAATCGGCTGAGGCCACAGCCATTACCTCACCAACTGCCCCTAGGCCCCAATAAAACCTTTGTCCTTTTGAAACTCGCTCTCTTTCCCTGGTATCTCACCGCTGCGTCGGTGCAGGTAGGGGACTGAGCTCGAGCTAGCTCGAATAAAGGCTCTTTGCTTTTGCATCGGACTCGGCTCCCTAGTGGTCTTTGGGGATCACGAATTCTGGGCATAACACAGCAAGAGAGTGCAGACACGAGTGGGGGCCAGGGGCAGAGAAAGAGAGAGAGGGAGAGAGAATCCGAAGCAGGCTCTGTGCTGTCAGCGCAGAGCCCCATGCGGGGCTCGATCTCACAAACTGTGGGATCATGACATGAGCCGAAATCAAGAGCCAGACACTCAACTGACTGAGACACCCAGGCACCACAGTAATGATTTAAAGAAAAAGACTTTTGTTGAAAGCAGCTAGCAGGAAGGCCACAGCTACCAAACTAGTTTCTCTCACAGAAAGCAGCTATTTTTTAAGTGTTTGTGAAAATTTCTTAGAGCATTCTTATCATTCTAGAGTCTTTAGTTTTAAGCATATTATTTGTTGTCACATCAAAGTCTTTGGGCAGAAAAACAAAATCACCAATAAAAGGAAGAGGAGAGCTTAAAAAAAAACAGCATTGGTCAGTCCAACAAATACAGTATTCAGAATCAGTACAAAGCAACAAAGTCCTCGTCAATGAGAGTGTAACATCCACAGCACTTAACAGAAATACAGATCTAAGAATTCCATGGTCTCAGAGATCTACCACTCCTTAAGTAGATGACTTATGCATAAATCTGGTTTTCTTAACTCCCTCGTCATATTAAAAACAGAGTTATCAACTCAAGTGATTGACTCATTTTAATTTTTAATAAAAATGCCAGAAAGTACAAGCTATATTAAAGCAATCTGTGGAGGTTATGGCTCCATTACAATTACCAGACCACTGTATAGACAATTACCGCTTGGGAACATGGGAGTTACTTTTTAAAAAATAACCTCTTTTCACATGCACTTTTGTCTGTTAAAAAGCTGGATTTGGTGTTTGGGAATGGCCTGAACTCATATGGATCAAAGGTACTGGAATAAAATTGGTAATGAGGCTGGATACTTGTGGTACAAATTCAGGTGTGTTTACTAACAAAGTCTATTTACCTTCTTACGAGACTCAAACAGACTTTAAAACAATTCCAAAAAGATGTCCCAAAACTTTTTGGATGGAAGTAGGGCTGTTATAATACCAAGATAACTTCTCAAGGTGGCTACTCCAAGTAAGAATCCTCTTTTGAGTAATTCTTCGGTCTCACTTCACTGAGTGGAAACTTCAACTACATGGTCGCGGATATCCCGTTCAATGCTTGGTCTTTACAAACATAATCACACCTCATACGTACGAACAAAACAATTCCTGCACACCACACTTTATCAGCAATGGGCATCTTATAACATGGAAACATCACATAATAGAGTACCTTTTCTTCAAAATGATCACATATTAATTTGTTTTACCTAAAGCACACTACCATTAAAAATGCCATAATTGAGCAATGCAGAAGCCAGCTTCTGGATCTTTAAAAATCACTTTAATATTAATGGAGGTGATTAATACTTACATGTCACAGACTTATTAGTGTGCAAAATGTTTCAAGTCAGTATTTATTAAACAATAAGTATACCAAAGGGTACTGCTAAATAACTTCCAAAAAGTTATTACCTTAAAGTTTAAACAAAGCAGTTACCTTCCACATAAATTCCATGATAAAATAATTTAAACACACGATTGATTCAGCAAGTCTTTAAAAATTGCTTTGGAAACTGTACAAGGAAGCGTTTTTCTTTGTCCTGTGTCACTTCTTTCTTTTTCCCTTCCTACTTCTGTCCCCCTCAGTTTATAATATTTCGGATGTAAACTCAGGAATTCAAAATGAACGGTGTAATTTTGCTTCACAGAAATTATGACCTACATCTTATAGAGAAACAAGGCAAAAACTGAATAGAACTGTATGTACTTCTTTCCAAAAAAAAAAAAAAAAATACAATTAAGATGTATAACAAGATTATCTTTGGAAACTAGTTATTTCCCCTCTACTAAAAACAGCAAAATGTTCCACATTATTTTTTCTTTCCCAAGTACACAGTTAATTAGCATACATTCCAACAGTGTGCATGAAAAAATTTCTAAGCCTAAAATATTTAAATGATTTCTTCGTGTTTTGGCTAATTCAGTGGCCAAGAAAACATGTTTAGTCATGATGTTTAGATGGAGTCAAAAAACGAAAATCCAGCAAAAATCTGTCATTATGTCAGCTATAAGTCTCCCTTCTCCCAAAAAGGTAGGGGAAAAAAAAAAAAAGTACTGCTTCAAGTGCACAAGATTCCAGTAAACTTCCAACATCTCAGCTGACCTAGGAATGGAGCAAGCCATCTGTAAAGCCTGGAGTGGTCCAAATAGCACAGATAACTTCAGTAACAGCTGGAAACAGATGCTGGCCCCAAATCAGGCAGAAATCCCATCTTCAGTGTCAAGGAATGAAACGGGAGTCCAAGCTTCTAAAACACGTACCGACAAGTCCAGGAACGCGGACGGATATAATCCAGAAATGTGGGCTTTGATGGGGAAAAAAGAAGGGAAGAGTGGCTTATTTGCAGGCACTGTGAGCACGAGGTGTCAGGGTAGATAGGGGTGTTAATGCTACACACTGCACAGTTTTACAATGCCTCCCAGCACTTCCACAACCTCTAAGCTGTAAGCAGCTCACTAATTCAAAAGATTTTTATCTGCAACACAGATTATACCGATTTACAAGTTTTACGCAAAGCTTCTGACCAAATTCCAAACAGGCACTACCTCTTTTCTGTATCTTGCATTTTATCGTAGCACAGGCCTACTTTTGGTGGTCTAAAATCTAAATGGTGGTAGGGTGAGGATGCTAAAATATATACACAAATTACTATAATATGAGGTTTGAAATGACTAAATGAGAACAGATGAAGCACCGTGAAAGGTCAGAAATGGGAAAAGACTGGAGCAAGAATCTGAAAAAGCTGGAAGATATTGCATCCAAACCGGATTTGAAAAGAAAATCTGACAGGTGGATTTGGAGTGCAGAGAGTACCATAACCAGAGACAGCCCAAAGCAGCTAGTTCAGATGTCAAAAGGGGGTTAACAGGAAATAAGGAGGGAGCATTGGGGCAGCATAACAAAAACAAGGCCGTAGGAGAAGCTTTGGGAGAGAAGCTGATTAACTGGACTCTAGGCAACTTCAGTCATAGGTCCCCGTGAGAGATACTCAAGTAGATAGATCAAGGAGGCACCATTAAATATTCGGGAGTTCTCCATACGCAACTAAAAGTGAAGGCTCTAAAAATGAGAATCGTACATAATTACAAACAACAACAACAAAATCAAGGGAAAAGGGATCCTAGGCATATGAGTGTAGCTGGACTTTTTCACAAACAGTTCACTATTCTGGGATGACGTGGTGGCAGGAGGGGCACACGTGCCATTGAGAAGACTCTGCAGAACACCACATTTTCAGGACACAGGAAGAAAATCAGAAAACACTACAGAAAAAGCAGTGAAAGGGGGAGAAAAAAAGAGAGAACCGAAAACTAGGAGTGCTCAGTGTAAACAAAACCAGAGAAAAGAAAAATTTCAAAGACAGTGCAGTAAGATCAAATAATAAGCTAACCCTTTTACCTCCCTCCCCTTAACATTAACCTGGCATCATCTCCACTACTCTTCTCCTTAATATTGCCCACGAACCCTCACAACCAGGGGGCGAAAACATTGCTTTTCCGCTCCAGCCTGAATGAGGACTCACATTTTTCAGAGGACAGTGCTGACGTGCATACCACTCTTGGGAATAAAAGCACAGGATGACTCCGTTGCCCGCGAAAAGAGAAGTCCACACCATAACATTCCAAAATGGCCTTTTCCGACTGTCATTGACAATGAAGTTGAAAGCCACTGAAGTCAGAAAGATGATAAAAAATGTAACAATCTGTCAGGAAATAAGTGGCTTCAGATATATGCTCTGATCATCATCACAATGAGCATCAACTGTGGGTATTCAGGTTTGTTTATTTATTTATACAGGTATACAGGTCTTATAAGTGAAAATGAAACTTCAGAGTTAAAATTTATCAGTGATTAATTGGAAATCAAATAATATTCAGGACAGGTGAAAATATATTTCATGGACTCATTCATATTTAACCTTGTCCCTCCACCCATCCACCCAAAAAAGGGTCCATGTTTTTCAGGGAGAGAACACTGAATTGTTTAAAGTTTTCATGACCTCCCAAATTACTGTTGTCATTAGTCTTCAAGGCTCTTTATGTCCATTTCTCTACTTCAAATTTAAGCACCCTGCAACAGTGTGTGTTTAAATTACTCAAAATCAATGTTGTAAGCATCTCACAAACACTGCCTCGAAATGGTATTAACTAACATCTGGTTTTCTAGACTGCCTTATAGATTTTTTTTCTTTTTTAATTAATTTATTTAAATTTAAGTTAGTTAACATACAGTGTAGTACTGGTTTCAGGAGAAGAGCCCAATGATTTATCACTTACATATAACATGCAGTGCTCATCCCAACAAGTGCTCTCCTTAATGCCCATCACCCATTTAGGCCATCTCTCCACCCAACACCCTCCAGCAACCCTCTTTCTTCTCTGTAGTTAAGAGTTTCTTATGGTTTTCCTCTCTCTCTGTTTTTATCTTATTTTTCCTTCCCCTTCTCTATGTCCATGTTGTGTTTCTTAAATTCCACAAGTGAAATCAATGATATTTATCTTCCTATGACAGACTTTTTGCCTAGAATACACTCTAGTTCCACTCACATTGTTGCAAATGGCAAGATTTCATTCTTTTTGATCGCTAATATTCCATTGTATATGTAAACCATGTCTTCTTTATCCATCTATCAGTCAATGGACATTTGGGCTTTTTCCATAATTGGCTACTGTTAATAGCGCTACTATAAACACTGGAGTGTATGTGCCCCCTTTGAATCACCATTTTTGTATCCTTTGGATAAATACGTAGTAGCGCAGTTGCTGGCTGGTAGGGTAGTTCTATTTTTAATTTTTTGAGGAACCTCCATACTGTTTTCCAGAGTAGCTGCACCAGTTTGCATTCCCACCAACACTACAAAAGGGTTCCCCTTTCTCTGCATCCTCACCAACATCTGCTGTTTCCTGAGTTATTAATTTTAGCCATTCTGACAGGTGTAAGGTGGTATCTTACTGTGGTTTTGATTTGTATTTCTCTGATGAGGAGTGATGTTGAACATCTTTTCATGTGTCTGTTAGCCATCTGGATGTCTTCTTTAGAAAAGTGTCTATTCATGTCTTTTGCCCATTTCTTCATCGGATTATTTCTTTTCTAAGTGTTGAGTTTGATAAGCTCTTTATAGATTTTGGATAGCAACCCTTTATCTGATACATCATTTGCAAATATCCTCTCCCATTTCATCAGTTGACTCTGGGGTTGCTGATTGTTTCCTTCACTGTGCAGAAGCTTTTTATCTTGATGAGATCCCAATAGTTCATTTTTGCTTTTGTTTTCTTGCCTCCAGAGAAATGTCTAGTAAGAAGCTGCTGAGGCTGAGGTCAAAGAGGTTACTGCCTGATTTCTCCTCTAGGATTTTGATGGTTTCCTGTCTCACATTTACGTCTTTCATCCATTTTGAATTTAATTTTGTATATGGTGTAAGAAAGTGATCCAGTTTCATTCTTCTGCATGTCACTGTCCAGTTTTCCCAGCACCATTTGCTGAAGAGACCATCTTTTTTCCATTGGACACTCTTTCCTGCTTTGTCGAAGATTAGTACACCATAGATTTGTGGGTCCATTTCTGGGTCCCTATTCTATTCCATTGATCTATGTGTTTGTTTCTGTGCTAGTACCATACTGTTTTGATGATTACAGCTTTATAATAAAGCTTGAAGGCCAACATTTTGATGCCTCCAGCTTTGGTTTTCTTTTACAACATTAGATTATTCAGGGTCTTTTCTGGTTCCATACAAATTTTACAACTGTTTGTACTAGCTCTGTGAAGAGTGCTGGTGTTACTTTGATAGTGATTACATTGAATGTACATTGCTTTGGGTGGTACAGCCATTTTAACAATATTTATTCATCCAATCCATGAGCGTGGAATGTTTTTCCATTTCTTTGTGTCTTCCTTAATTTCTTCCATAAGCTTTCTATAGTTTTCAGCATACAGATCATTTATCTCTTTGGTTATTTATCTCTAGGTATCTTATGGTTTTTGGCACAAATGTAAATGGGATAGACTCCTTGATTTCTCTTTCTGCTGCTTTATTATTTGGGTATAGAAATGCAACCAATTTCTCTACACTTATTTTATATCCTGCAACTTTGCTGAATTCATATATCAGTTCTAACGGTTTTTTGGTGGGGTGTTTCAGGTTTTCCATGTAGAGTATCACGTCATCTGCAAAATGTAAAAGTTTGACTTCTTCGTTGCCAATCTGGATGCCTTTTATCTTTTTGTTATCTGATTGCTGACGCTAGGACTTCCAGGACATAACAGTGGTGAGAGTGGACATCGCTGTTGTGTTCCTGATCTTAGGGGAAAGCTCTGTTTTTCCCCATAGAAGATGATATTGGCTGTGGGATCTTCATAAATGGTCTTTAAGATGTTGAGGTAAGTTCCTTCTATCCTTACTTTCTTGGGGGTTTTCATCAAGAAGAGATGCTGTACTTTGTCAAATACTTTTTCTGCATCTATGGAGATGATCATATGGTTCTTATCCTTTCTTCTATTAATGTGGTATGTCATATTGATTGATTTGCAAATATGGAACCAGCCTGCAGCCCAGGAATAAATCCCACTTGATCATGGTGAATAATCCTTTTAATGTACTGTTGAATTTGATTTGCTAGTATATTGATGAAAATTTTTGCATCCACGTTCATCAGGGATACTGGCCTTTTAATTCCCCTTTTTAGTGGGGTCTTTACCTGGTTTTGGAATAAAAGTAATGCTGGCTTCATCGGATGAGTTTGGAAGCTTTCCCTCCATTTCTATTTTTTGAAACAGTTTGAGAAGAATAGTTATTAACTCTGCTTTAAGTGTCTGGTAGAGTGCCCCTGGGAAGCCATCTGGCCAAGGACTCTTATTTGTTGGGAGATTTTTGATAAATGATTCAATTTCTTTGTTGGTTATAGGCCTGCTCAAATTTTCTATTTCTTCCTGTTTCAGTTTTGGTAGTGTGTGGGTTTCTAGGAATTTGTCCATTTCTTTCAGATTGCCCAGTGTGTTGGTATATAATTTTTCATAGTATTCTCTTATAATTGCTTGTATTTCTGTGCTGTTGGTTGTGATTTTTCCTCTATCATTCATGATTTTACCTATTTGGGTCCTTTCTCATTCTTTTTGGTAAGTCTGGCTAGGGGGTTATCAATTTTGTTTATTCTTTCAAAGAACCAGCATTTAGTTTCATTGATCTGTTACTCTGTTTTTCTCTATCATTTATTTCTGCTCTAGTCTTTATTATGTCCCTTCTTCTGCTGGCTTTAGGCTTTATTTGCTCCTCCTTTTCCAGCTCCTTTTGGTATAAGGTTAGGTTGTGTACTTGTGACCTTCCCTGCCTCTTGAGATAGGCCTGAATTGCCATGTACTTTCCTCTTCTGACTGCTTTGCTGTAACCCAAAGGGTTTGGACTGTCATGTTTTCATTTTAAACAGCTTCCATATTTTTTTTTGTTTTTTTTATTATTTCTTAATTTCCTGGTTAACTCATTCTTTAACTTCCATGTATTTGAAAGTTTTCCAAATTTTTTCTTGTGGTTTACTTGTATGGTATGATATAGATTTTTTTCTACCTGTTGAGAGCTGATTTGTGACCCAGTATGTGATCTATTCCAGAAAATGTTCCATGTGCACTCAAGTATGTTCGGGGCGCCTGGGTGGCGCAGTCGGTTAAGCGTCCGACTTCAGCCAGGTCACGATCTCGTGGTCCGTGAGTTCGAGCCCCGCGTCGGGCTCTGGGCTGATGGCTCAGAGCCTGGAGCCTGTTTCCGATTCTGTGTCTCCCTCTCTCTCTGCCCCTCCCCCGTTCATGCTCTGTCTCTCTCTGTCCCAAAAATAAATAAACGTTAAAAAAAAAAATTAAAAAAAAAAAAAAAGAAGAATGTATGTTCTGCTGCTTTAGGATGAAATGTTCTGAATATATCTGTTAAGTCCAACCCATCCAGTGAGTCACTCAAAGCCACTGTTGATTTTCTGTCCATTGTCAGATCATCTGTCCATTGCTATTAGTGGGATATTAATGTCCCCTACTATAATGGCATTATTATCAATGAGTTTATGTTGTTATTAATTGATTTATATATTTGGGTGCTCCCACATTGTAAGTGTTGCTACAGTTGTTAGATTTTCTTGATGGACAGACCCACTAAGATATAATGCCCTTCTTCATCTTGTTACAGTCTATGCTTTAAAATAGTTTGATATAAGTATGGCTCTTCCGGCTTTCTTTTGACCTCCATTAGCATAACAGATGGTTTGCCATCCCCTCACTTTCAATCTGCAGGTGTCTTTAGGTCTAAAATGCTCTCTTGTAGGCAGAATACAGATGGATCTTGTTTTTTAATTCATTCTGATACCCTATGTCTTTTGGTTGGAGCATTTAGTCCATTTACATTCCAAGTAATTATTGAAAGATAGGAGTTCAGTGTTATGTGTACAGTCGGGTGTTTCTGGTGACGTTCTCTGGTCCTTTGTCGTCTTTGTTGCTTTGGTCTTTTTTTCCTCCACTCAGACCCCCTTTAAATTTCTTGCAGGGTGGTTTAGTGGTCATGAACTCCTTAGTTTTTGTCTGGGAGAGCTTTTCTTTTTAAGTTTATTTATTTTTAATGAGAGAGGGGTAGGGAGGGGGCAGAGAGTGAGAGAGAGTCCCAGTCAGGATCCGTACCGTCAACACAGAGCCCAATGCATGGCTTGAAGTCGGACGCTTAACTGAGCCAGCCACCCAGGTGTCCTGGTCTGGGAAACTCTTCATCTCTCCTATTCTGAATGACAGTCTTGCTGGATAAAGCATTCCTGGCTGCATATTTTTCCCATTCAGCACATTGAATATTTCCTGCGAATCACTTCTGGTCTGCCAAGTTTCAGTGAAGAGGTCTACTACTAACCTTAGGTGTCTAGCCTTGTAGGTTAAGGACCTTTTGTCCCTAGCTGCTTTCAGAATTCTCTCTTTATCTTTGTATTATGCAAGTTTCGCTATATGTCATGGTGTTGGCCTGTTTGTGTTGACTTTGGTGGGAGTTCTCTTGCCTCTTGGACTTGGATGCCTGTTTCCTTCCCCAGATCAGGGAAGTTCTCAGCTATAATTTGTTCAAATAAACCTTCTGCCCCTCTTTCCTACTCTTCTTCTGGGACTTTATGATATAGATATTGTTTCGTTTCATGGGATCATTGGGTTTCCTAAGTCTTCCCTTGTGATCTAACACTTTCCTTTCCCTTTTCCAGCTTCATTATTTTCTACAATTTTACCTTCTATATCACCTATTCTCTCCTCTGCTTCTTCAATCCTCGTTTTCACTGTATCCAGTTTGTTTTGCATCTTAGTTATAGGATCTTTTATTTCAGCCTGACTAGTTCTTAGGTCTTTGATCTCTGCAGCAAGAGTTCTCTGGTGTCTTCCAGGCTTTTTTCAAGACTAGCTAGTAGTCTTACGACTCTTGTTTTCAATTCTTGTTCAGATATATTGTTTTTGTCTATTTTGAGTAAGCCCCTACCCATGATCTCTTCTTGACCTTTCCTTTGGGGAGAATTCCTCTGTCTTGTCACTTTGGCTAAGTTTCTGTCTTCTGTGTGTTTTAAAATCTTGTTACATTTCCTAGACCTGAGAGTAATGCTGTTAAAAAGGGGCTGTACACTGTCTGGGGCCTGGCACTCGAGGAAGTGTTTCTGGTATATGCTGTGTGCACTCTGCTGTTGCATTCTGGCTGCTCTTTCCCACTGGTCAGTCCTCTGCAGAGCTCCTCCTTGTCTGCAGTGAGGGAGTGTTTGGACCTTTAACTAGCTGTGTTTTGATTTGTTTGTTGGAGTAACCCTGGAAAACAGGAGGAGAGAGGGAAAGCCTGATCCCCCCCCACCACCAAAATGAAAAAAAGAAAAGGAAACAAAAGGGAACAATAACAACAAAAAAACTCTCAAACAGAGAATCAAAAAACTATACGGCTGATTCCAAACAAAAAGGGGAAAAAAAAGAAAAAGAAGAAAAAATAAAAAAGCCCCTTCCAAAAAAAAGAGAAAAGAAAATGAAAAAAACAAACAAGAAACTATAAGCCTGGTTCCAAAAGAAAAAAAGAAAAAAGAATTGCAGGTGTCATTGTCAAGCACTCGATTTTCAGTGCACTTGGTACATGCTGGGTGCTGGCTGTGCTGGTCTGGAGGAGAGGCCAGTTGCGGTTGAGTTGGGTCAGCCAGTCTTGCTCCAGTAAATAAGCAGTTGCCAGTCACGAAGGGGTGGGGTTTGGTGTAAGGAAGTCCTGCCTCCACTGGGGGCAGCTGTGTTGTTCTCTGAAGTCCCACAGTGTTGATGTTGGGGGCGGAAATGGTGCCATCCCAATCTCTCAACCCCGGACCGGGGATCTCATACCTCCTGGTATTCAGGCAGTCCTCACCGAATAGTGAGGGCAGTCAGCTTGCCCTGTGCTACAACTATCCTGCACCTTCTCCTTGCAGACAGCTGGGATCCAAAACCCAGCATCTAAAAGGACCCAGCATCATACAGATCCGCTCCCCTCCTCTGGGGTAGAGCCTCTCTACCTTCATGATGAAAGGCCTTTGGCTGGCACCTACTGGGTCTTTTGTCCTTGGGGAGGCAAGAAACCCTCTTCCAAGAGTACTCCAGGAAGGAGAACGTTCCCTCCCAATGCGCCCCAGAGATCTCTACACCACTCTATACACTCCAGGACCAACTCCCTCCTCCCCAGGAGCGCACGCCAACAGCTCCAATCCAGAGAAGGTTGCGCACTTCCAAAACCTCAAGAGTTTGAGCTCGGAATGCAGTTTGCAAACAAACAAACACACAAACAGAACTAGACCCTCGGTGCTTCTCGCTCCCCAGTCCATGGTCCAGATAAGTTTTCCTCTTGTGCTAACTCAGTGCCACACTTTCTAAATCCCTCTCTCTCTCTCTCTCTCCCTTTTGTCTCTTCACAGAAAGGGTTCCCTCCCTTCCATGGCATTGCCATTTTCCTCTCCCCTAATTCACTTCCACTCGCCTAGTATCTGCCAAGCTCTCTTCCTCCAACTGTGGAGATTCTTCCGCCACTCCGCAGATCAATTTCCTGGGTGTTTCAAGTGATCTGACCTCAATACTAGCTATGTTTGAGGGATGAGGAAAGCCTAGGGATCCCCCTACTTCTCCACCATCTTAACTCCTTGCCTCTATGCTGCCTTGTATTTTCTCAATTTCTCTTTTACCTTGATACTCGGTACTCACAGCATGCCAAGATACTTACTTCCAAAGAACATGAAGAGCACGAAAAGCACTGGATAGAAAAAGTTCAAGCAAACAGCCAAGGCATATTCATGCACTACAGCAGACACAGCAAAGACAGCTAACATGGCAGCCCATTTGAATCTCTTCGTGAAAAACTAGGATAAAAGGAGAATAGGAAAAAGTCATTTTTTAAAAAGTAATAAGCATGAACTATATACAGCTGACCCTTGATTTTCTTGTAACATTTCCTTTTCTCTAGCCTACTTTATTGTAAGAATATAGTATGTAATAATACATATAACATGCAAAACATGTGTTAACCAACTATTTGTTATCAGTAAGGCTTCCAGCCAATAGTAGGTGATTAGTAGTTAAGTTCTGGGGGACTCAAAAAATTATATGCGAATTTTTGACTGTGTGGGAGGGTCTGCACTCTTAACCCTTGTGTTGTTCAAGAGTTAATTGTATATAAGACTTAAAATTATCACATGCTAAAGGCACCTATTTAATTATGTTTGTATTTGATTTTTCCGATCTACTCTTTGGATTAAATGAAATGTAGTGAAATAATTACAAAAAACATCTAATGCTGAAGAATCCTTATTTTAGTAAAATGAGGCATTGTCAAAGCCATAAATGTCAAAGGATCTGGGCATATTTTCAAAAACTTATTTGTAACTTCTATTTGTAATTCACTACCACAGACCACAGTTTTCATATATAGATGGACACATCACATCCAATCTCAACCTTTAGAGTAACACTGTACGATAGAGAGGACAGGCATCCTCCCCATTTTCACAGGTAACTAAATTATGATTCATTTGGAAGGAAGCGACATGCCTTGTCCATAAGTGAAACTATATTTACAAATGAAAGAACACTCGACTATAGCGCTATTTGCACATCATGCTATTGCTTAACCCAACAATCACTTACTTAACAACTAAAATCTGCAATCCAGAGATACCAGCATTAATCAATCACGAGATTCAAGATTACACTTCATCAGTCTAAATAGATTCCATTCTAAAGAAGGTCTCAAAGACACATATCACCAACTGGAGATACACCAAACATAAATGTTTCCCTTTTTTCGCAAAGAAACAAAAACAAAAACAAAAACCAAGAAGCTAGATTATTTGTTGGCAATCAGATTCAAAGAAATGATCCATTACTGGTAGATGATTTCAACGTCTCCAAAATCCTCCATGCGTTCTTACTGTAACCATGTAAACTAAAACCCAAAGCAAAACCATGGTATTAGATCTAGTAATTGTACATACTAGTCTCTAAGGAGTAGTGTTCAAAGCATAAGGTTTCTTGGACATATAGACCTAAATGGCCCACAGCAAACTGAAGACAACTAAGTATAACTTCTTCCAGCGGCACAATACTAATACCTTCTGGAAAAGAATCTCCATTTTTTGAACATCAACTAACTCTTGCTGCTTACCCAAAGAAAGTCCTTGTAAGCATAGTAATATAGCCAGTCATGAACTACCACATTCCAGGTCCTGTAATAGTTAGAGTATGATGTAGAGTTCCACCAATCCTGAGGGAAAAAAAGCAAAGGTTCAGAACTACATACACACACACACACACACACACACACACAGAGAACCAAAGTAAAACACCCTGAACGTTCCTAAAGAGCACACGCACACAACATAATATCCAGTGTGTTATAATTTGTTAGTCCATATGCTGATGTCAGAAAAAACTTAAAAGGCATTTTGGTTATTAGTGTTCAGTAAGACATGAATTCTGGTTCTGAAGTCCCTAAGCTCATTTTGTCTCATTATTAAAGAAGTTACGATGGAAGATACAGAACATACAGAATTATTAAATCTAAGGTTCATCTAAACAGCAAATCCCTTTACCTTGCTAAAACACAAGGAGAGAATTCTAAGGTCATGTAGACTTAGTGTGCAAACCTGAAGAAACGTCCACTGGTACCACAAGTGACAAAATTTATGTTGCACAAGGGAGTGAGACAATGGTTACCTGCAAGTCCCGGTGCGCCTTCATACATATCTTGCTCCCTACTTTCAGATCAAACCAATGGAATCAGAAAGCTACAATTTACAACCCACACTCCCAGTTTCTTTCAGAAAGGAGTGCAAGGCTTTGGGTGTTGCCAGATGAACCACGAAGAAACAAAACTCCAGAGGGCTTTAGGCAGGGTCACAGAACACTGTGAGCAACCCCGCTCCTGTGTGAAGCTTAATTCCAACTTTGCAAGTATAAGAATACTATCTTAAGCATAATTGAGGCCTTTCAAAATAAAGGAGGGAAAAGTGATTTCCTTTATGAACTATGACACAATCCTACACAATTTGCTAAGAAGATCGCTCCTACGGCACCAGAGAGCCAATTTCAGATGAAGGATCAGCAAAGTCTCATGATGCCCTCTGGATACTTGCTTTCCCACTTCATCACCCACACAGGTACCAGCAGAAACTTTACACTTTATTAAGGGAGCAGATATTAGAGGTAGAAGATGTGGCTGTGAGGCTGTGCTAACTGCATCAGTATCAGAATTTTGGACTTAATGTTGGTAAAACTTATGGAAAAAAAATTTCACAACGTTTATGTTAGAAAGCTAGTAGCCAACAATGTTCAAATACTTAACAATGAAGATGGAAGTACTTAAGAAAAATGGGAAAAGAAAGAGAAGTGCAAGTATACATTACCCTATAAAACATCCTGTCACCGAAGCATAACATCTCAGCAAAGGCATTGAGCCAGCAGTGCAAAAAGGCAAAAAACATAAGGAACAGCATCAGCACACCTAAAAATAAGATGAACAATATTAAGAGTTTTTCCAAATAGTTCATATACCTAGCAGTTAATTTTTTTAATGTTTATTTATTTTTGAAAGAGTGCATGCACAAATGAGAGAGGGGCAGAGAGAGGGGGGGACAGAGGATCTGAAGCAGACTCCGCGTTCACAGCAGAGTCCAACGTGGGGCTCAAACTCACGAACCACAGGATCATGACCTGAGCCAAAGTCGGACGCTTAATGGACTGACCCACCGTGGCACCCCCCAGCAATTAATTTTATGTCACCATTTGATCAGTCGTAATTTTTCTGTAAAATAAAAGTTACTGTTCCAGCTTACCCATTCAAGTGATGATAGAATGTTCTTTTGAAAGTGATTTTAATTTTAGAAAGCAATAATTACCTTCCAAGTGGGTTTCAAGATAAAAAGAAAAAAAAAAACAGGCTAGGTCATTTGTTAAGTTTATCTGATTTGAGAGAGAAAGAATGCTAGTGGGGGAGGGGGGGGTGAGGGCGGGGAGAGAGAGAGAATCCCAAGCAGGCTCCACACTGTCAGTGCAGAGCCTAATGCGGGGCTCAAACTCACACAAACCAAGAGATCGTGACATGAGCCAATGTCAGACGCTTCACCAACTGAGCCACCCAGGTACCCCATGACCCAGCCTGTTTTTAATAGAAATGCCTAGATGAAACCTGCTTTAGACTCTGTGTCTCCCTCTCTCTCTGCCCCTCTCCTGCTCACACACTCTCTCTCTCTCTCAAAAATAAAAATTAAAAAAATTTTAAAAGAAAAAAAGAAATGCCTAGATGTACAGCTTAACTTGGTACCCAAGGCCTTTTAAAATCTGGCCCTCATGCATTCCTCTAAACCAACTGCTTAAAACTGTGGGAGATTTGGGGGCACCTGGGTAGCTCAGTGGGTTGAGCATCCGACTTCAGCTCAGGTCATGATCTCACGGTTCACGAGTTCGAGCTCTGCATCGGGCTCTGTGCTGACAGCTCAGAGCCTGGAGCGTGCTTTGGATTCTGTATCTCCCTCTCTTTCTACTCCTCCCCTGCTCACACTCTGTCTCTCTCAAAAATAAATAAAGATAAAACAAAAACAAAAACAAAAACAAAAACGGAGATTTTGCTCCTCAGAGAACATCTGACAATTCTGGACACATGTCATTGTCACGACTCAAGGGATACGGGCTGTACTACTGGTATCTAATTAGAGAGGTGGGGATGCTGCTAAATATCCTACAATACATAAGATAGCCTCCCCAAACGGAGTTATCCAGCAAAATGTCCAAAGTGACCAAGTTAACCGATCTGACTCTACTCGCACTGCTGTAAACATTGTCCATGACTGGACTCCTGCCATCCTAAAATCCTCCGTATGCCTCTGCTTCCATCCCAGCACCTAAAAGCACATTTCCACCAGTTCTGCCAAACATCTAGCTGTTTTTCAAAACTCAGTATCAAATGTCATGTCCGATGTGATGCGAAGTTCATCAGCACCTTGTTCATCCCAGTTGATATATATTACGTTGTAACATAAATTATACGTTATATTGTAAAATATCCGTTTATATGCCTACCCCTTTCATTCACCTGTTTATTAAAAAAATATCAAAACATATTTATGGAGCATCTATTATGTATTAGACAATATCGGAAAGACTGTGATTGGCTGACGGGCTGTAAGACACAATCCTTGATCTCAAGGAATTTGCAGCCTAGTGAGGAAGATATGCATTTAATACATATTCTATTAGAGGGACAGATAAAATAATTTATTGGAGTAAATCTCGGGGGACAATCATAAAGGATTACCTAGGAGCATGGGAGAGAGAAAGGAAGAAGGAAGGTAATAAAAGACATAACCAACATTTAAGAGGTAGAGAAAAAAGAAAGTAAACTGTAAATATAATTAAAATGCAAGCTTCCAGAGAGTAGAGTATGTGTGTCCAGTTCACTACTAGGTCCACAGCACCTGGCACATAATTGGTACTCCTACATCTCTAAAAAAAGAACTAAGTGGAATGAATGAAGTTAGGAGATAGAGGTATGGCCAGAAAGACAGGAGAGTAAGAACAGGCGGTGAGAGGTTTCCAAACGTGGTCGACAGCATCCAACAAATGCTTCCTGGAGAGGAAACAGGATAAAGGCTAAACCATCTACCGGATTTAGAATCAGGAGGTTACCAGTGATTTCAATAAAGGCCATGTCTGCGGCCTGGATGGAGTCAGAGGAAGATTACAGTGAAGTGGACAGTGAACGGGAAGATCAGGTGTAAATATGGACTATGCACAGTCACAGAAAGCAAAACTTGAGTGGAAGTCAGAAGACAAATGGGAAGACTGGGCTGAAAGTGGAAGTATACTTACTTAGAAGACAGACAGAAAGAGGGTGACATGGGTACAGATGTACAGATGAGTTCATAGCAAAAAGCAGGTAAATCAAAAAAGTGCATATTCGGGGCGCCTGGGTGGCGCAGTCGGTTAAGCGTCCGACTTCAGCCAGGTCACGATCTCGCGGTCCGTGAGTTCGAGCCCCGCGTCGGGCTCTGGGCTGATGGCTCAGAGCCTGGAGCCTGTTTCTGATTCTGTGTCTCCCTCTCTCTCTGCCCCTCCCCCGTTCATGCTCTGTCTCTCTCTGTCCCAAAAAAATAAATAAACATTAAAAAAAAAAAAAAAATTAAAAAAAAAAAAAAGTGCATATTCAATAGCCCTCTTTTTCCTGCATCAATAGCCACATTAACTAGTACCCATGTTACCTGGCAAGATGGAATTAAATACACATAGGACCAGGACGCGAGCGCTGAAGGGCTCCTGTTTGATATTCCGAAACAAGGGGGTGCAGAGCCTTTCAAAGATGTAGTACATATAAAAAAGGCAACCAAAAACCTGGAAAATAAAAGGACATACTAATCATGGCTTGATAAGGAAAGACAGGGATTTTTTTCCTTCAATAGAAGGGAAATGTGACCCTCAGACTGATGTTTCCATCTATGTTCCATTTAATGCTACTACATAAAGTTGCCAACCTACAATCCTTCACAGATATTACTCAAGCCTAGTTTCTATCATACCTTCTCTCAAGCCTTTACCAAATTACATACCAAACCCTTGGAACCTGCTTATCCTGCTACATAAAACCCAGAACAGAAGAACTTACTTCATAAATGGGTATCTGGTTGAGATAAGATTTTAAAATGGAAACTTCTGGGATTTATGATTCTTATCATTCAACCTATACCCACACATATATTTCCCAAAATAAAAAACCATAAGGGGAGGGAGAAATAAATGTAAAGGCTTACTAAAGTTACCAAATGAAATGACTTAATTAAAATAAATTCTTTTACGGAAAGAAATGACTTTTGATGTTGACAAAACAAATACCATTTACTGTACTGGTAACATTTTAAAAGACTTCAAAAAGCGTTCTAGAGTCCCCAGATGACAAGAATTTACCAACAGCTTCAATAGATTAAATTAGTATTATAAATTTGAATCCCCATCTCCCACCAATCAACAAACCTCAGGTGGTTAAAGAAAAAATTCACCTGTAAAAACTGCATAGCGACATAACCCCATCTTACAGTGGGAGTCCTAAAAAGGAAGAAACAAAGTAAGTTTTCTAAAGAAAGCTAATGAACACAGAACATCATTTCTGGCATAGGAAATGCCTGTATAAATCTGTCCAGAATTACTGCAATCGAATCGGATTGCCAGAATCACCATTTGGGGCTTTCCCATGCCAGCGTGAGAATTAAAACTCATCCTATACTCTTTATAACCCTATATGAACTGGCCCCTGCCTACTATCCCACCTCACTCAGGCTACACTTCTGGTGCTCAACACTCTTCGAACCTCACGCTACCATTACCTGGGATAGTTGTCACGGTAGATGAGGGTAGGAGCAAACAGGAAGTACAGATACTGGTTGACTGTGGGTACTGGAACAATCTCTGGAAAAGGAAAACTGTGGTTAGATCAGACACTCTTCAACTTCTCCTGGCAAAACTAAAAGGGAGAAGAAAGCACACACTAGGGAAGAATAAAATGACTTCTCTTAGCCCACGTCACTTCTTCCTGATCTCCCCAGATGAAGACTTCTTATTCTTATACGGATTCAATATTACCGATCTGTCTAAACTAAGTTATTCCTGTGACTTAGAAATACCTTCTAGAGTTTGAAGCAGCAATTCAAAGGGAAGCACACGTGGGTGTAATGAGTCTATTAACATCCTATAAAAATAAGACCAAGTGTAAGAGGCTGGTGATCAATGTTTTTCAATTGTAGGTACGAAGGCAAAATGGGAACAATCAGGAAACAGTAAGACAGTCTTCCAAATCAGTATGGATCCTACATATCTGAAATCGAACATAACGTCTACAGAATGTAATAAGCCATCCCACTAAATACCAAAGGTTGAAATATTCTATTGAATAATCCTTGACCTAATGAAATTACATACTTGATTTCTCCTTAGCTGAATTTAGTACCCGAGGCACATTCTCTCTGACAAATGAATAGGCCTTCATTATGAAACGAATCTACAAAAGGAGGGGGGGGGAAAAGATGAATTTTCTACCATCGTCTTGTCTCCATAAGCAACCCCAGAACATCACTAGATTGTAATCATATAAAGAACTTCTTAATTTTGCATACACCACCTCAAGTTCACTTTTATGGAATAAAACAAATGAAAAACAAACTCTAAGGAAGGACATGTTATTACTCAAATTATTTTGCACCTAACAGCATTATCTATTACAACCGTATTACGGTAAGAAACAAAAAACCTATTCAAAGTTTCCTGAAATAGTCCTTCCCATTAGTCACACAGAACATTACAGACAGCCAATGTAAGTCAGAAAATTCTAAAGGGTGTATGAACAAAATAAATCCTTTATTCAGATGGGAACCGTTTATATGACAGAACAATGAATCGGACACCTCAAAGGTAGAGTTTTAAATTACAAAAATATTTTATACTTTAAATGATTTCTACACGTGTTCAAGAACAAAATTTGAATTCACCCAGCACAGTTCAATATAATTACCAAGAATCAGAGGATACTGAAACTAGTATGAATTTTAAGATAGGAGATGATCTAGTTTACCACTTTAATTTTATACACAATAGCACAAAGAACCAGATAGAAAGATGTATCCAACTAATACAACTAAAAATAACAGAACATCAGTATTATTTTAACTAAGTTAAAATAACTAAGTTGCACTGCACTGGGCAACATTCAAAACCTTACCTGTTCAAGTATGACAATGCTCCGGGAAGCTGGTGGGAGCGTGTAAGCTAATGCAACATATGTTGGTCCCAAACCTAGAACTCCTATCAGGAAGACCATGAAAAGGAAGCCATGGATGAGACAATGGACCACTGGATGAGAACTCCGGCTGTAGCCTCTAGCCCAATGTTGAAAGAGGAAATAGGGAATTGAAAGTGTACTCAAGAACATGGTCCACCACGTCCACATGGCAATAGGAAATTTGCCAAAAGCGTAAGACATGAGATTGAACTCAAGCACCAGCCTAGGGAGAAGAAGCACAGAGAAAAAACACAAATTTTTAATGTGCGTTGACTCACAGAATCCCAAACTTTCAGACCTAAAACTCTGAACCTTAGGAAACACAACAACGTTAATCTACTCTAGTTGTGGAGGTAAGAGCTGTGCTAGAGAGAGAACTGCTCCAAAGCCTCTGCTTCACAATGTATCCCAACAACAAATTTTCTAAAAGCCCTAACATGATATAGTTTTTGAACATAAGGTACCCAAGATAACCTAAAAGAATAAAACTTTAAACTTCTTGTGATTAGATTCTAACATTCATAAATTTTCAGTTCTAAGATATTATAAAGTTAATATCTAAAGTATTGTAATAGCAATCACTGTTACATCCAAAAGATGATTTTTAAGAATAGGAATAATTCAAAACTCTACTAATATACTATTAAACAATTATGTCAAAATGTGACTTTCTAATAATGCACATAATTCAATGTATGATTACCACCCTATCATTTTTAAAGTTACAATTTCATTCTTACATTAAAAAGAAATGTTTTTCAAGCATAATTCCAATAAGCTACTTATTTTTAGTAACAACCTGAAACGCATACCATCGTAGAAAATTGATAAACTGTATATACAAAATTTTCCCATTTAGGAAAATTATTTAGAAACTGCTAAAATGTACTAAAAAAGACCATTTGAAAAATAAAACTAATGAAACTTCCAATATTCCATTTAGTTGTGCTCTTGAGAGAGAGGAATCTCATCCTCCAGTGAGCTGCTCTGGGATTTCCTGAAGCAAACTTAACCAAATCACCAAAATTTACCAAAATTTAAACGTCACAAAAGCTCCCAACACCCCATGCAGGAACTAGCCAAACATTCGTTTTCTTGCCTTACCTTCCTTCATCAATGTAATCTACTACGAGTGTGCTGAGGATAAAGAGAATGAGCAGGGCAATAAACATGTGATATATTGTTCTGATGTGGTCCACCTCAAACAGCTCGCTGTAAATGCAGTTCAAACCAATAAATTAATTATCTATATTTAATTTTAAAACACCACATATTAAACACTTAAGGCAGTTCAGCAGGGGTTTAATCTACCCTTGAATAGTAATCATGAGCAAACATCTCCAGTAGTAATCACAGAATATTAAATCTGAAGCAGAGATAGTCAATGACATGACCAAGGTAAAAACTTAATGTAAAAGCTTAGCATAAAGTTCTTTCTAATAAAATGATACTGCCTTCTAGAAATAGCATGGATATCAAACATTTAAAACAAATGATGGGCATTCTTGAAAACCTGCCAGAAGTGGCTGTTTTGTAAGTAGGCAAAAGGCAATGAAAACACAAAAGCTATTCCAAAGATTACAAGTTTTTTTTTTAATCTTATTCTTACATTCCACTCTCTACACTTAACTTACATTAGGTGCTATCTATTTCCAACATGTTAAGATTCACATACATGTGGGGAGCCTGGGTGGCTCAGTCTGTTGAGCGTCCAACTTTGGCTCAGGTTGTGATCTCACCATTTGTGAGTTCGAGCCCCACATGTGGCTCGCTGCTGTCATGCAGAGACTGCTTTGGATCCTCTGTCCCCCTCTCTCACTGCCCCTTCCCTGCTTGCACTCTCTCTCTCTCTCTCTCTCTCTCTCAAACATTTTTAAAAAACATAAAAAAATTCATATGTATGCATTTCTATAACGATGATAATCAACCACTACCCTACATATCTATAAACTTAACCATTTACAAATGCTTTTATTTTCTATCCTCATTGATCTTTTCATTTAAGATAGGGCTACTTTTAAAATACAGCAATGACTTTCTAGATGACACCTTCTTAAATAGGTATTTTTTATATTTGACTAAAACAAGTTTGTTTAGCTTTGTTTTTGCAAAGATGTGTGCTCATCATCTAAATAACTTTTCGATGATATTTTAGATTGCCCTGGATTAGGAATCTTCAAATTCTAATAAAAACCCACCTGAGCCATAAAATATTTATTTCCTTGGTTACAAAAATGTTTTATAAGGGCACCTGGGTTGCTCAGTCGGTTGGGCGTCAGACCTCGGCTCAGGTCATGATCTCACAGTCTGTGAGTTCGAGACCCGCGTCAGGCCCTGTGCTGACAGCTCAGAGCCTGGAGCCTGCTTCAGATTCTGTGTCTCCCTCTCCCTCTGCCCCTCCCCAACTCACACTCTCTCTCTCAAAAATAAATAAACTTAAAGAAAAATGTTTTATAATTATCGGATACTTGAATTTTATTTTTTTATATACACAATTCTATCATTAAAACCTTCATTACAATGTCAAAATCATTTATTTTCCCTTTTATGTGAAAAGCCTGCATTTCCCCCCAGACACAGATTTTAAAAGATAAATTTCTTCAAAAAACAGTGTGGCAAATACTGAAACTGTATTCTATATAACATAACAGGTCCAGAAAACTGGCCTTCTTGGGGTGCCTAGATGGCTCAGTTGGTTAGGTGTACGACTTTGGCTCAGGTCATGATGTCACAGTTCGTGAGCTCAAGCCCTGCATGGGGCTCTCTCTGCTGTTAGCACAGAGCCTGCTTCAGATCCTCTGTACCCCTCTTTTCTTCTCATCAAAATTAAGTAATACAGATCAAGTTGGCTCACAGAAAGCAAATTTTGGTAAGTAGAAGATGGTTATTTTTTTCTGTTTTGAGAGAGATAGAGAGCGTGCATGGGATGTGGTGTATGTGGGGGGCACAGAGGGAGAGGGAGAGAATCTCACACAGGCTCCACGCCCAGCTCAGAGGCCAATGCAGGGCTCAATCCCACAACTCCAAGACCATAACCTGAGCTGAAATCAAGAGTCAGATGCTTTAACCAACTGAGCCACAGGCACCCTGAAGATGTATTGGTTTTAAAAAGCACATTAAGACACTCAAGGTAATTTTTCACCAGCCCAACTATTTCAGATGACCTGTACTAATACAGGTGAAATTACAGTAGTCTGTTAATGAATAAATGACTGAGTAAATAGATAAATGATCTACTCAGAGAATACTATAAAAGAAACAATCATTACCTACCCAAAGTACACCTTTAATTTGCAGTTCACAAATGAGGTCGCCATGATTAAAATTTTTTTTTTTTTCAACGTTTTTTATTTATTTTTGGGACAGAGAGAAACAGAGCATGAACGGGGGAGGGGCAGAGAGAGAGGGAGACACAGCATCGGAAACAGGCTCCAGGCTCCGAGCCATCAGCCCAGAGCCTGACACGGGGCCCGAACTCACGGACTGCAAGATCGTGACCTGGCTGAAGTCGGACGCTTAACCGACTGCGCCACCCAGGCGCCCCGAGGTCGCCATGATTAATATACATTGCTTGATTTTTTTTTTTTTTTCCATAAAATTCACACAATCAGGATTCTAAACTAAGTAAATCTGAGAAAACTATCAAGTCTCTTGGCTGGCTAGCCAAAGACATGAAAAATATACATAATATACCAAGAAGGCAGCAACACCAGAACTCTCATAATGGGGTTTACCTAATCAGAAAACTTTTGTTCTAGCTTCTTCAGTAATAGGTTCTCTGCATCACAACTTCAAGGAATTTATCAGAGGACAGTTAACCATTGTTACCGCTAACTCCTCCTTGAAAACTAGACATAGAACCAGAAGATCACAGAGGAGGAAAAGAGACAGCAAGTGTACAAGAAGTATCAAAACCAATGATTTATATCAATACAGAACAAACTCACTAAACATGTGTAGATTAAGCAGTGATTTTAATAATCAGAACACTTTTAATTCAAACTAAGAATTTAATAAAAGCAACTAAAAATACTCACTCTAAGAGAGACCGCCTTACAACAAAAATCTTTCCATGTTCTGGAGGTGCTCTGAGATCTCTGGAAAGAGCAAAAAATTAAATTAAAATATAAATACAGCAAGTATTTTAAGAAATGTAAACCTATAGATAAGAGAAACTATAGCATATAACATTAATAAAGCAGCTTCTCACTATGACCCAGGCACCATGTTAAGGGTTTTATGCATGTTGTATCATTTAATGTTGAACAATGCAGTGAGCTATATACAGGCCTATCTGGTTAGGAAAGAAGAGATGTCACTAGAGCAGGGTTCAAAGGCTCTCCATAGCCCAGCCCCTATGGAAATGCATGCCTGCCATCACACAGACAGCCACTCTCTTCTCCTAACAGGCCTCTAGCCCTGCTCCAGTTCACACGCTGTTACTGGCCTGTCCTCTGAAACTGCACTGAAATTCATGATGCCAGGGCACCTGGGTGGCTTATTGGCTAAGCATCTGACTCTTGATTTCGGCTCCGGTCATGATCTCACATTTTGCGATTTTGAGCCCCACTTTGGGCGACCGCAGGCCCCACTTCAGGTGAGCATGAGCCCCACTTTGGGTAAAAACAAAACAAAAAAAACAGAAGCCCCACTTTGGATGAGCCCAGCTTCTCTCTCTCTGCCCCTTGCTCACTTGCGCCCTCTCTCCCTCAAAAAAAAAAAAAAAAAAAAAAGGCATGGTCTTAAATGAGGTACATGTTTGTTATAATCCTCATATTAAGACGAAGAAACCCACCCTTCAAGTGGTTCATTTGCCCAAGACAACACAGAGCTAATAAAAAGTGGTATTAGCATGTGAATCCAGGCATTTTTCCTGCAGTCCATATTCTGACTACTGAGCATGATCAGAGTACATGTTTGCACTAAAAGAAACTAATATTCATACTTACTTAGCTCTATGGTTTTTATCTCCTTCAAGAACAGAAAAGCTCGTGATGGCACACCCACCACTGTCTAATGATGTCGATTTCTCAATGAGATTGTTCACAAAATCATCAAAGTGACTGCCAACTTCCTTCATAAAAAATGGCTTCAATTCCTAAATTTTAAAACAAATTAAAAAAAAAAAAAGAACACATTAGGAACTAGCACATGCTTGCAGGTTATTAACATTTTTCCAAAGGATTCTCTTAAACAGAGCTAGATCAAAAGAAATCCATGTTTCCAGACTCATTCTATGAAGCCAGCATTACTCTGATTCCCAAACCAGACAGAGACCCAGCAAAAAAAAACAACTACAGGCCAATATCCCCGATGAACATGGATGCAAAAATTCTCAACAAGATACTAGCAAATCAAATTCAACAACATATAAAAAGAATTATTCACCATGATCAAATAGAATTCATTCCTGGACTACAGGGCTGGTTCAATATTCACAAATCAATTAATGTGATACATCACATTAATAAAAGAAAGGATAAGAACCACATGATCCTGTCAATAGATGCAGAAAAAACATCTGACAAAATACAGCATCCTTTCTGAATAAGAACCCTCAAGAAAGTCGGGATAGAAGGAACATACTTAAACATCATAAAAACCATACATGAAAAGCCCACAGCTAATACCATCCTCAATGGGGAAAAACTGAGAGCTTTCCCCGAGATCACAAACACGACAGGGATGTCCATTCTCACCACTGGTGTTGAACATACTGTTGGAAGTTCTAGCATCAGCAATCAGACAACAAAAGGAAATCAAAGGCATCAAAATTGGCAAAGATGAAGTCAAGCTTTCACTTTTTGCAGATGACAGACATAATATTATACATGGAAAACCCGACAGACTCCACCAAAAGTCTGCTAGAACTGACACATGAATTCAGCAAAGTTGCAGGATACAAAATCAATGTACAGAAGTCAGTTGCATTTCTCTACACCAATAATGAAGCAACAGAAAGACAAAGAAACTGATCCCATTCACAACTGCACCAAGAATCATAAAATACCTAGGAATAAACCTAACCAAAGATGTAAAAGATCTGTATGCTGAAAACTATAGAAAGCTTATGAAGGAAATTAAAGAAGTACAAAGAAATGGAAAAACATTCCGTGCTTATGGATTGGAAGAATAAATATTGTTAAAATGTCAATGCTACCCAAAGCAATCTACACATTCAGGGCAATCCCAATCAAAATCGCACCAGCATTCTTCTCGAAGCTAAAACAAGCAATCCTAAAATTTGTATGGAACTACAAAAGACTCCGAATAGCCAAAGTAACATTGAAGACCAAAGCGGGAGGCATCACAATCCCAGACTTTAGCCTCTACTACAAAGTTGTAATCATCAAGACAGCATGGTATTGGCACAAAAACACATAGACCAATGGAATAGAACAGAGACTCCAGGATTGGACCCACAAATGTATGGCCAACTAATCTTTGACAAAGCAGGAAAGAATATCCAATGGAAAAAAGACAGCCTCTTTAGCAAATGGTGCTGGGAGAACTGGACAGCAACATGCAGAAGAATGAAACTAGACCACTTTCTTACACCATGCACAAAAATAAACTCAAAATGGATGACAGACCTAAATGTGAGACAGGAAACCATCAAAATCCTAGAGGAGAAAGCAGGAAAAAACCTCTCTGACCTCAGCCGCAGCAATTTCTTACTTGACACATCCCCAAAGGCAGGGGAATTAAAAGCAAAAATGAACAATTGGGACCTCATCAAGATAAAAAGCTTCTGCACTGCAAAGGAAATAATCAACAAAACTAAAAGGCAACCAATGGAATGGGAAAAGATATTTGCAAATGACATATCAGACAAAGGGCTAGTATCCAAAATCTATGAAGAGCTCACCCAACTCCACACCTGAAAAACAAATAATCCAGGGAAGAAATGGGCAGAAGACATGAATAGACACTTCTCTAAAGAAGACATCCAGATGGCCAACAGGCACATGAAAAGATGCTCAACGTCACTCCTCATCAGGGAAATACAAATCAAAACCACACTGAGATATCACCTCATGCCAGTCAGAGTGGCTAAAACGAACAAATCAGGAGACTATAGATGCTGGAGAGGATGTGGAGAAACGGGAACCCTCTTGCACTGTTGGTGGGAATGCAAACTGGTGCAGCCGCTCTGGAAAACAGTGTGGAGGTTCCTCAAAAAATTAAAAATAGACCTACCCTATGACCCAGCAACAGCACTGCTACGAATTTACCCGAGGGATACTGGAGTGCTGATGCATAGGGGCACTTGCACCCCAATGTTTGTAGCAGCATTTTCAACAATAGCCAAAGTATGGAAAGAGCCTAAATGTCCATCAACTGACAAATGGATAAAGAAATTGTGGTTTATGTATACAACGGAATACTATTTGGCAACGAGAAAGAATGAAATCTGGCCGTTTGTAGCAACGTGGATGGAACGGGAGAGTATTATGCTAAGTGAAATAAGTCAGGCAGAGAAAGACAGATACCGTACGTTCTCACTCCTATGAGGATCCTGAGAAACTTAACAGAAGACCATGGGGGAGGGGAAGGGAGGGAAGGAGGCAAACCCTAAGAGACTCTTAAATACTGAAAACAAACTGAGGGTTGATGGGGGGTGGGGGAGAGGGGAAAGTAGGTGATGGGCATTGAGGAGGGCACCTGTTGGGATGAGCAGTGGGTGTTGTATGGAAACCAATTTGACAATAAATTATTAAAAAGAAAAAGAAAAGAAAAGAAATCCATGTTCAGTGAGCTCACAGAAGTAAAAACAGAAAACTGATTTCCACAGCCAAGCTGCAGATGCAGAAATGGCTATTGAAAAAGCAACATGCTAATTTATGTCTTTTAAAAATTTAACCCTTTTATGCATCAATCAAAATATCAAAGTAATCCCCAACTAAACGAACTTCTACAAAAGATGTATAAAAACAAAATAACAGAAATGATAAAAATGACAATCTATTTCTCTTCCAATTTTTATGTGGAAAATAACAAAAAGTAAAAAGTCAATATTATGGCATCATTATATAATTTAAGTCCCTTTTCCTCTCAAGCCACCCCTACACCCACAAAGACCCACTGCTTGTATTTTAGGTCATGTCATTTCCACAGGGTATCAACATTTATACGATAATATTTGTTACTACCTCCCCAACTATATATTTACCTAACCGTAACACACATACACTTTCATAACAAAATTGTTGTATGTTTTGCTCTCAAACTATTTTTACCATCTTAAAACTTACATATCCACAGTTTTTAAAAAGTATGAACCAAAAACATATTCTTCAGGTTATAACGGGCCACCTATTATAGGTATTCAAATTGTAAATCTGAGCATTTTTAAATTGGTAGGACTCATACACATAAAGGAAAAAGTCTTACAATTGTTTCAAGAAATAAATGCTCATTCCCCTAACTAAACTGTTTAGGTTGAGCCTAAAATATCACAAGTAGCATTTTTCTAGGTTGTGTTATACTAAGAGCTTGACTAAGTCTTTAAAAGTAAGCCTAAAAATATCAATGTATCTAATGGAAGCACATGAAGGTCTTTCAAACTGAGACAGGGAAACTAAAGGGATCCCAGGAAATACTGCTTTTCTGTTCCTTTCCCTACTTCTATTCTTGCTAGGACTCATACCCCTGCCTTACATACACCTTACAGATCAGATAATGTAAGTCCTCCCTATAAAGGTCAAGGAGTTAGTGATTTCTTTGGAGTCTTGCAGCACAAGAGATAACACCTAAAAGTGACCAGGTGGGGTGGTCATGACGGATTTTCCAGGACCCCTGGGCTCCAGGGCATAAGTGACTTAGAAAGGACACCTAAATGTGTGTCTTTGTTCCGAATGCCTGAGAAGACATGTCACCAGACCACAATCCTCAATAAAAAACCTGGACTCCAAGGAAAGACAAGTCTCACTCCTCTTTCCAAGTTTCCCAGACACTCCTTTATCTTCACTCTTGGTGTTCAATAAACTCTGTTCTCACTTCCTCTCAGTGGGTGTTGGATTTCCATCTTGCACAAAGCCAAGGACCCTCCTGGCTGGTCCTGTGGGACACCCCCTCTCTCTGGGTCCTCAGACCCAGTCCGTCTGCATCAAAACTGCTCCCGCAATTCCCAAATGCCTTTTGGGTCCTGAGCAGTGAGATTACAATAAAATCCTAGCTGCCACAAGACAGCAGACAGAGATGGAAAATACAAGATATACACATATAAACAATACACAGTGGACCACCTAAGTGTCACCTGAGCAACATACAGGATATCAGCAAAGAAAGCAAGTAGGAGATGACTGGAAGTGTCTTTTTTGAACTGGGAGCTGAGCTGAAACCTCAAAAATAAAATAAAATAAAATAAAAAAAGGAAAAGTGCCAGAAGGAGACGATGTGATGAAATGGAGAGAGATAGGAAAGTATGAGCCAAAACAGCAGAAGTGAACCACACAGGCTGCTTTTAAGAACAAAATATTATTAAGGACCTATGTTCCCTGGAAGAAAGAATAAAAAGCTTTATAGAATTATTTTTTCATATGAAGGTTACCTCCTAGTATTTTATTTTAGTTCTTTTGCCTGTTCCATTTCAATTATATGTCCATCCTCATATTTTGAAATTTTTCAATAGAATGCTTCCCCAACAAACAAAACAAAACCCAAAAAAAGTGGCAAACAAAAAAGGTGCGTTCTCATTTAATCTCTAGAGTTGGACTGATTAATAAAATTTTTTTTTCCAGCTCGTCTGAAAATGTTGTCCCATGCAGTTCCAGGCACTAGAGATACAATGAACAAAACCAAGTCCCTGTCTTCATGGAACTTAAAATTCCAACGAGGGTAGACAGGACATAACAGAATGCAGGCCAGGTGTTTGGGAAAGAAATAATGCAAAGGTACTGGGGACGGGGGAGGCAGGGGAAGGTGTTTTTCACAGAGGTCAAGGAAATTTCGCCTCGAAGATAGTAGTACACTGGAGAAGATGTGAAGAAGGTAAGAGGACAAGTTAGTGAGTATCTGTGGGAAAAGTATCAGGAAGAAAAAAGGATCATTGCAAAAAACCCTGAGGTGGGAACACCCTGAGCTAATGTGAGAAATATTAAGGAAGCAGGATGTCACAGCTGAAGAGGAGTGATAAGAGTTGAGGTCAGAAAGAAGGAGGGGTGGGGCTGGCTCAGATGGTTGAGCACGTGACTCTTGATCTCAGGGTCATGAGTTCAAGCCCAACGGAGGACGCAGAGCCTACCTGAAACAAGAAAAGGAGGAGAGGGAGGCAGGACGAGGGGCTACCCAGCATAAGGTCTTAACACTCTGCTCCCTATTCAAATCAGACCACTGACATTTTGCTCAGCATTAAAAAAAGAAACCTGCGGGGCGCCTGGGAGGCTCAGTCGGTTACAGTTCCGTGCTGGATTCTTGATTTCAGCTCAGGTTCTCAGGGTTCTCGTGGTTCGTGGGAATGAGCCCCAGGCCGGGCTCTGCAAGGACTTTCCTTAGAGAGTCAAACCTGCAGCAGGGTATGCAGACGCCTGCTACAATGTGGCTGTCCACTGAGTCCGCAGGTCATCCTTGCACAGGGGCCATGCTGATGTCCGCATCGTGCCAATTTTAGTATATGTGCTGCCAAAGCGAGCACACGGGCTGTCCATTTAAATTCAGGATGCTGTGCGGCCCTTGCTAGAACAGCTCCTTTGTTTAAGTAGGCTCTACACCCAATGCGGGGCTTGAACTCACAACCGTTGAGATCAAGAGGTGCATGCTCAAACAAAATAAATAAACTTCGAAAAAAATAAATAAATAAACTTAAAAAGTCAGGCGGGGGGCACCTGGGTGCCTCAGTGAGTTAAGCATCCAACTCTTGGTTTCAGCTCAGGTCATGATCTCACAGTTCATGGATGAGTTCGAGCCTCACTAGTGAAGAGCCAGCTTGGGATTCTCTCTCCCTCTCTCCCTCAAATATAAATAAATAAACTTTAAAAAAAAATTAAAGAAAAAAAAAAAGCCTGGAATCTTGAAATGTGGCAAAGGGAGTCAAGCTGTTCCTTTTAGCTAGGATTCCTCATATTCTGGGACCAGTCCCCTTCCCAATTAAGTATTGGCTTAAGTAGACCGGAAGCAAGAAAAAAAAAATCATAATGTTACATAAATGTCAGTAAGAATCGTAAAATCAGGTCCTAACCCACCCAACTCAAGGTGAATAGGGTACAGAGCCAGTTTCTTTTGTCACAAGCTCTTGGCCTTACACACTACACCCCCCCAGACAAGCCTTTGCCTTACACTCCAAAGAACTTGCAGCCTCTGGTCCTGTAGTGAGCAAAGTACAATCTCCCAACCCTCACCCTCTTCATCAACTGTACCCTCTTCTTTTCCCCTTCCTTCTATCCCTTTTTTCTCCATACTCCAAAACTCCTACCTTTTCTTCTTTTCCAGTCGCTCCACAAATAAGAGTGTCCCCTTGCTCTCCCAACCCGCTATCCAATCCCCAGAACCAAACCCAGTTGGAGGACAAAGAGCACCTTACTCAGCACGTAGGGTGATAAACAAGACAGACACAGCCCTGCTCTCGCTGAGCTCACTGTCCAAAGAGGAACGACATAAATTATTAATGGTGCAGGGAATACCACAAAGTGGCATTGAGAGTGACGAGAA
Source organism: Puma concolor (assembly GCF_028749965.1). Classification (NCBI taxonomy): domain Eukaryota; kingdom Metazoa; phylum Chordata; class Mammalia; order Carnivora; family Felidae; genus Puma; species Puma concolor. The sequence continues at coordinate 49,219,380 of NC_141683.1, forward strand.
ACAGAGAAGAGACAAGGTAAAAGAATTAAATCAGTCATCCCAATAGCATGAGGGCCAGTAGAAGGTGGTGACAGATGTCAAGCCTCCTTGTAACTTGCTTTCACAATCCCCTCCCCCCCACATATGACCTCAACCGCTCATACCCTGGATAGGACAGAACACTTCTTGGGGATGCTGAGCTAAAAAAAGGTACCTTTTTTTTTTTTTTAAATGTTTATTTATTTTTGAGAGACAGTGAGCACGCGAGCAGGGGAGGGCAGAGAGAGAGGGAGACACAGAATCCGAAACAGGCTCCAGGCTCTGAGCTGTCAGCACAAAGCCCGGCGCGGGGCTCGAACACGTGAGCCGTGAGATCATGATCTGAGCCGAAGTCGGACGCTCAACCGACTGAGCCACCCAGGCGCCCCCAAAAGGTACTATTTTAATATGATTAACTTATGTCTCCTTTTCCTGAGGTAGAATTTATATGCAGGTAGGAAAAAGATATCTTTAGTGTTGAGTAATAAAATAGAAAAATACAAGCTTTCAGCTAGGCAGACCTGGGTTCAAATTCTACCTCCACCATTTGAGTGTGGCCTCAGGCAAGCTATTTCACTTTTACCACAGTTACTCATGTGCAAAACTCAGACAAAAAACATCTAACTTGCTAAACTGTGGTGTGGAAAAAAAAAAAAAAAAAAGTCCCGAAACAAAAGCCCCTGCAAAAAATGCCCAGTAGAGGATCTGACATAGTTATCACCCTACAGACAGACATCTCCTGCTCCAACCCAGTCAGAGCTAACCAGTGAAGGAAAAACAAACAAACAAAACCAATGTAAAATAAAAATCGTGCTGTAATGATTTACCATTTTTTATTTAAATTCCAATTAGCTCACATACAGGGTAATATTTGTTTTAGGTATACAATATAGTGTTTCAGCGTTACCCGGTGCTCGGCACATCAAGCGCCCTCCTTAATTCCCTGTGGCCTATTTACACCGACCCCACCCCCCCTCCCCTCTGGTAACCATCAGTTTGTTCCCTAAGGTTGAGTCCATTTCTTGGTTGGCCTCTCCCTCTCTCTTTTTCTCCCCCTTGGCTCATTTGTTTTGCTTCTAAAATTCCACATGAGTGCAATGTCTCTCTGACTTATTTCACTTGGCATCATACCCTCTAGCCGTATCCACGTCATTGCACTGTAACTATTAAAAGGTTCAAATCTACCACATTCCTATACACAGCACCGTATCCACAAGATGCCTAATATTCATTACTTAATGCCCAGATTTGTCCTTTTTCTGAGGAATCAAAGTTAACAGAAGCTGGGGCCACCCAGACACAAGGAAGAACTCTGTTGTGGACACGGAGTTTCCTCAGCCTCCTCATTTCATGGATCCAAATACTGATGAAAATAGTGACTGCTTGTTACTGTCACTCCCCTTATAAGAGCAAATATAGAAAAATACAGTACAAACAGTGCTCCACTTCTGCCTTTGGAGTTCTTCCAGAACATGAGACTGTCACTAATTACAGAACTTCACAATGTGATCACTAGAAATCTGAATAGCTGGTATCAGCAACCTGAAAGGGAGGTTGGGGTGTTACAGGCTTCCTAACTTGCTTATGTTCTCAATTTCATCTCTATTAATTTCACCCAGCCCATGGCCCATGATTGTCCCAGCACGATGACAGTCAGACGGAAGGACGACCAAAGGAAGGAGGCAGGCAGTTAATGAGAAACTAGAAAAGCAGCGTGCTTAATCTATTTAAACAGAATCACTGTATTTTAAGAGCCCCAAGAAACTTCATTTTTTAAAAACGATTTTTGAGTGTAGTTCACACACGATGTTACATTAGTTTCAGATGTACAACACAGTGACTCGACAACTCTATACGTGATGCTGTGCCCACAAAGGCAGCTACTATCTGTCACCATACAACACTTTTACAATATACCATTGACTATATTCCCTAACCTGTGCCTTTAATTCCCATGACTTCCTCATTCCATTAACTGAAGCCCGTATCTCCCACTCCCTTTCATCCATTTTGCCCATCCCCCCACCAGACCCCCTCTGAAAGAAACCTCATTTTTAAAAATAAGCAGCTGAACTGGACAACCTCTAAGATCCTAAGAATGGGGAACAACCATCATGAAGCAAAGATTCTATGGTCCACTTAGTGAAGGCGCGCATGAGCGATCAGAGATGAGGCTGAAGAAGCAAAGGGGCCAGACTGTGACAGACCTTCAGGCCATTACAAGAATTGTTCGTTTTATCATAAAGGCAACAGGAAACCAATGATGTTTTGTTTTGTTTTTTTTTAATGTCTATATATTTTGAGAGTGCATGTGGGGGTGGGGGGCAGAGAGAGAAGGGGAGAGAGAAGCCCAAGCAGGATCTGGGCTCAGCACCGAGCTGGACGGGCAGGGCTCAATCTCACAACCGTGAGATCATGACCCGAGCAGAAATCAAGCCTTGGGCGCTTAACCAGGTGACCCACAATGAGGTTTTAAACACGTTTTATAAGCATGTTCCGATTTGCATTTTAGAGAGATAATTCTTCTAAAAAGCCTTCCAAGTACAGGTTACCCTGAACTGAGTTTTAAAACGAGACAAGAGCAGGGTCATTTATGGATAGATAAAATCACCCCTTCAAAGGCACAGAGGCATGGAAAAAATAAAAAAGTAAACAGAGAAAGAAATACAAAGTACAAATACATACTGAGGACGGTGTGTAAAAAATTACACCCTGACTCCAAGGTCATATTGCTAGTCCGTGAACTTATGTCTCTGACTCGATGCCCGGCTTTGCACAGAGAACTTTTAACCTCACAGTGGCATGGAACCAGAAACCTGACCTTTCTGAACAAAACAGATAAGACAATAGAATAGGTAATATAATGTTTGGGTCTTAAACTAAATTAACTCCTCAAGAGAGGTTTCTCCTAACAGTTCACACTAAAGCTACTGTACCTTATTCGTTTCCTTCATAGCACTTAATATCATCTAACATTATATACATTTCTATTTTTTGGTGTCTTAATGTCTGCCTCCCCCGCCTGACTTTAAACAGTATGTCTTCTTGTTAACCACTGTACATCTAGCTCTCAGCAAAGCAACTTGCAAGACTGTTTACGTGTTAAGTGTATTTCCAAACAGCTTTGGAAACCAACCCCTAGCACTGAAACTCCTACTCATACCACTGCTGACTACTCAATGTCTATTACAAAGCAGAAAGTACTTGTCTAGAAGAATTCCCTCACCCTGATTTCTTACTAAAAGCTATGAAGGAAATGGGACTAAAAATCACTACTGTTGCTATTGTTAGTAATGGCTGTGACTTAATGTCTGTGATACTGTGTTAGGGGCCTTTATATATTAGTCTTAAAACCATCTTCGTAAAATCGGCAACATAATTCCTACTTTACACAGGAGAGCTCTAAGCTCGAACAAATCAAGTAATGTGACTTGCCCAAGGTCACAGACCTTGTAAACTAGAGAACCAGGATTAGAACCCCCAGTCTAGATGACCTTAAACATCATATGACATTATATCACTTTCTACCATACTGGAGCTAACATATTTTCTTTATGATTAGCACCATAAACCAAAAAAGCAAAAACCTAAAAAAAAGGGAACAATGTACATGTAGCCTGAAAATAGTAGGTAATCTAATAAATTAGTCCTATCACAAAATTTCATGAAATTTGCATTTCATTTCAACACACTAACGTAAAAGAGGTTTACAGTCATAGTGTACTATAATAAATTCCTCCTCCATATTTAAAAAGAAACACTTGTTTGCAAGTTAAGTCTTGAGTGTAACTACTGCATAATCCTTAAAACAAGAAGCCAAAGGTTCAAGATAACCCAGTGGCTAATGAAATTAGAGCTCTAAATTATAATCCCTTTTATTTAAAATAAAATTCATCCTGAGCTGTCTCCCAACTTAAGTCAGACCATGATATTCCTGATTCCTTATTTTTATCAATCTAAACTGAGGTGAAACACATTTATTTATCTTCATCTGCTTAAGCAGCTCCCTCATCTTATCCAAATGATGTATTTTGCTATTTCTCATCATCTTTACCAACTTCCTAAGCCATTGTTAAACGCTAGAAAACCAGAAAGTGTCATAGTTAACCAATGATACATTCATACAAATGACTATCATGAAATCATTTTATATCACATTGTCAAAGAACATTTTAACACACACAAAAAACCCACAAAATGTTTAAAAATATATAACTGAACATATAAATTGTTGCTTATTTTGCCGATGTATCTATGATGTACACGCCTACATGTGTCTACACTGTCTGCATGGATCTGTGTGTATGATGGAAGAAAGAAAACAAAATATTGGGGGGTAGAGCAGAACCAGAATGTTCGGTGATATGCAGAACATTACCATCTGACTAGTTTCGATGCTTTGGATTCTCACTAATGTAAAACAAGGAGTAACTACCACCTATAAGGTTTTCAATAAAGCTCTAAAATTATGTAACTTCTTACCACAAATAGCAACTTACACTGACACCACTTTATAGCTTTCAAAGAGCATTTTTAAAGTATCTGATTCAGTTGTTGTTCCTCTGTTAACCTATTCTATACAGAGCGTTCTGAGCCAGCATGAGGACAGAAAACACGACTTCTTCAGAATCCCAGCACCTAACATATTGCCTGACAAAAGAACCGACTAGTTGGTAATTCAAGGAGCTAGATTACTGAACATTCCCTGAGAGGGCAACATAACAGGCACCTATCTGCATTTTATAACTGACGAAATCCTAAGAACAATAAACTGATTTTCCCAAGGTTCATCAAAGGAGACTAGAGACTGACTCATCTACGCATTTAGGCAAAATGAGAAAGGGAAATATCAGAAGGCTACAGTCACACAGCCAACAGATTTGACCAGAAGGTCAAGGGAAGGAAAGTAGAATGGACAGTTGTAATAGAGGCTGTTAGGTGTCAACCTACTTTTCTTCCTAACTCGATCCTGCTCCGTGAAACTTAGATGAAACGGCTGGAATCATTTGGACAACAAAAAAGAGGATCACAGCCTACAATGGTACAGCACAGAAGTAGAAGGGACCAGGGTCCTGGAGGGACACAGAGTCACCATAACCGTCCTAGACTTCCCACCTCTAGATCATTTACATGAGAGGGCAATACACATCTATCTTGTTTAAGCCACAATTATTTGTGTTTCTCTTGTGTTTATCTTGTGTGAGCACAACCTAACCTCAAAGTATACAATAATCAAAGAATTTCTAGGCCGAAAAGACTCAGACTTACTTACGTCTCCAGCAGTCTTGCCAATATATCAAATAGACTGGCACTCTCCAAAAACTTTTTTGGACGAGGTTACTTGGATGAGCAATAAACCATGAAAGGAAGTCCTCATTTGCAGACATGCCATCCCAGCCCTACTCATGACAGTTTGCTCATTTATAATAGTTAGGCAATAGCATAAGGTATTGATGTGTAAAATAGTATTGGAAATGCTACAACAGAAGGAAATGAAATATGTTGCAATATGTGTTTTTAAGAAATAGAAACAGGAAGTAATTTTTCATCCCCTCACATGAGACCTAGCATTCCCTCTACAAAGCTGTCTACATTAATAAAAGCTCCACGATAATCAACGGCATCAAGGCACTCCCTTTTTAACTCTTCTCATCCTCTTTTCTCTGGAAACTGTCCTCAAGGGTAAAGACAGGAACTGAGTGTCTAGGCCAGGGCTGTACCATACGGCCCTGCCCTTCTGGCCAAAATCCCAATTCTTTCTCTCAAAGATCTACAACTCTGAGCTTAAAAAGAGGGACAAAAACCTTATTAACTGAAAAATTCAGAAATATCTGAACTCTTGCTACTAAAGCCCTTTTCCATTTTCAAAAGCTGAAGTGTTCAACTTCTAGGATTCCCAGAGATACATTAATATCTTTCAAATGTATTTTCTTTTTCTTAAATAAGCCAAAGTAGGTTTCTTTTACTTGCAAGCAAAGAAATAATTTGATAGTTTCACTAACACAATGTTAAAACGAAGCTAATTTATTAACATAAGTTGGTTGGGACTTCATCACTTGAATTTCTCTTGGACTAGTCCAAGCGCTTTTAAGTCTGATTACAACACAATTCTGAGCATTTCAAAAGGTCACGACTCGGGGTTACACAATGTTGTATGATCCCACCAGCACCGATTTTTTTTTTTTTTTTTTGTAATTAAGTACTTAAAACTTTCTGATGACAGCACTTGGACCTAGATGTGACCTTAAGAGATTCAATCAGTTCAACCACTAGTTTCATCATCTCTTGTTCCTCTTCCCTTCAGACTAAAGAGCTTGCTCAGTACTTGACAACCCTTTGCACACCTTTCTTTAACATGAGCTCTTCCATCTTTCGGAGAGCTCTTTGTCGGTCATATCTAGCAAATGAGCATACAGTACACCCAGTTAAATGTGAACTTGACACAAAGGACTTTTTTGGCCTAATTATGTCTCAAATATTGCATGATGACTAAAAAACTATTTGTTGTTTATCTGGAATAAACAAACAACAAATAAATGTAAGCCTACTGTACTTTATCTGACAACTCCAGTTCTGTGGAGCGGAAAGAGTCGCCCCATAAAATCTACAGACTACCCATTCCCTTCACACCACAAAAACAGTGAATTAGGAACAAAAGTTTAAGTGAGCGACACAATGACACAGACTATTGGAGCTGAAGGGGGCCCTGGAGGTAGCTAGCCCCATGTCCTCACCTTAAAGATTAGGGGAAGATGGTCCAATGTAGTTGAGTGACCAAATGGGTTAGAGCAGGACTCCAAATTACAAATAACTACAAAGATTCTTGATTTTCGTTAGTTTTAAAAATTATTTCTAAAAACCCAAAAGAGAAAAGAAGTCAATTTTACGGCTCCAAACAATATTCACATATCTGTCACCTCAATGGTCATTTCACATTAGTAAATATGAAGTCACAAAACAAAACAACAAAATATACGCAGTTAAGAAATCGCTCTTGTAAGTGGGGTAATTTAATGAAATTATGTACGTAAAACGTAAGACACCTAGTACAAGCTGTGGCCCATAACAAGACATCTAAATGTAGTTCCCTTCTCCTCCCTGCCTATTTACTCAGTAATACTAAAGTATCACAATAGCTTCCTATCTTTTGTCTCCAAACTCTATACATCATCTTCAACTTCAGATCAGCACTGCATTCCTAATACATCTCCCTCAAAAGCATTCCAATTAATAAACAATGCAAGATGTTCTATCTCTTTAGATATCAAATTGCCAATAAAAACATTCCTAAGTCAAATCACCAAAAGTTCACCAAAAGAATTTTAGTGATTTCATTTAGAAAGCACTGTGTAATAAAGGCAGAGTATAGACTCAGGGTACACACTAGGTGTAAAGTATAAAGTATAAAGGAGGGAGGACATCGTTTCAAGCTGTACTTAGAAAACTGTGGAAGCGGCAACAGGAACTACAACTTCAAGGACAGACAGTATTCTGACTGGTGAAACAGGAAGTTAAAGAAAGTTTCAAGTGGAAGGAGCTTTCCAAACAGGGCATGAAGGCAGAGAAGCAAATGCTTTACAATCTAGCTCTACAATTTTGCAACTGTATTTTTCTTTCTATCGTGCCCCAACAGGGGCGCAGATGCTGATCAAGTGTCATTTCTGATAGACGGCGTGAGCCTCTTACCTCCACACTTGTGCTCGAGCTACGTCCTCCCCAACAACAGGGAGCGAATCTTGCTCCACTATGTCACCCGCACTGGTACAACACAGAGTAATAAATACTAGATTAACCAATATCCACCTTCCCTTTCCCCTCAGTTTCTTTTCCATTCTTTCATTCATTTCTTTCTCTCCTTCAGATCCTCCTAACTGACCAAACTAAAAACGTAATACTTTTATTCACTGATTAATATGTAAAGCGGATAAGCAGGATATTCTCTTCATAACAAAGCTTGCAACTTAAATCCTTGAAACCTCCCCCCTCTGCCCACCATGTGGCTTTCCCCTGACCTCTGCTTCCCACTCCATACTCCCTCCCTTTCCTCTTTGGATTTGAGATTCTGCATTCAAAAAGAATTCCTCTCCCACTTCAGATTTTTTTTTTAAATAAACAGTAACGACAGCCGGTTCACTCATTTGAAAATTTCCCTCACAAACAGAACAGATAAGGGCTTTGTGTTCTTGCTGGGCGGTGGAGAAGGAACAAGAGGAACAGAAGGGGAATTAGAAAAGTAACAGAACATAAACCCAGGTGTGTCCAGCCAATCTAGAGGAATAAGGGTCAGAAATACTCTAGCCTGCCACAAAAACAAATTTTCTTTTATCACTATATTTGCAAGAATAAGCCCTTAAAAACAGGACATGCACCCTTAAAGATTTTTCTTTTGGTAGCCAAAATTATAAATTATCCCTTAGATAAGTGAAGGTTACCTAATAATCAACTCTTTAAACAGTCACTCACAATGGAACAAATTATTAAATGGAAAAGACATGCACCAGAAATGATCTTGATCACTGCAGTCGTGAAGGCTTATACAGGTAACCCAATAAAATCAGAAAAAATAAATAAAAACTTAACACACTGTTACCTCGAAGTCTAGACTCACGGTTTCAAGCATAGTAAATACACCACTGAATACTACTTTATAAAAATACAATGAGTCAGGGGCGCCTGGGTGGCTGAGTCAGTTAAGTGCCCAACTTAGGCTCAGGTCATGATCTCACAGATCGTGAATTTGAGCCCTGTGTTGGGCTGTGCCAACAGCTGAGAGCCTAAACCCTGCTTTGGATTCTCCCTCTCTCTCTCTGCACCCCCACTCGCTCGCTCGGTCTCTCAAAAAATGAGTAAACAAACAAACAAAAAATACAGTGAGTCATTACACTGTAGAAATCACAAATACACTGAACGGATGAGTGGGGGTAGAGAGAGGTCTGTTAATGTTAAGCAAATAGGTACTTGTCCTCAAACTTCCAGTGCCAGCATCATCCCTGGACTGAAAAAGTGCTGTACTTCCAAAAGATTAGACAAAAGGAAAAGCTTTCTGCCCCGGACTAGAGAACAACTGGAAAACAAGCACTTATAATTACAAGACACTAATACCAAAGCGGATGTAAATAATCTTGCACATAGTGTTTCATGAAATATGATTACAAAAATATCTAAATTTAAATTATCGTATATAAAGGCACATATGCCCACTAAATTAATAAATAAAAACAGGCCTATTTCATCATTAATGGATGTGTACACACTCAAGGTGACCCAATAAGGTTTGGAAGTGATCTTCTCATTGGAAAAAAGACTGCCTTGGATTTGAAGTCACATTACATTTAAGCACACACAGTATTAGTTCAGAGTAAAAAAAAAAAAATCTTTGTCTTCTAGCATTTCCTGAGGGCACCGCTGAATTCTGAATTGTAGAACAGTCTGCCTCACTTGAAATGGCTCCATGTTGTTTTTGACTTGGTATTTCTTCTTTATCCCTAACAAGGAATCTTACTGGGGACTTATTATTTACCATGAACCACAATAGATCCTTTCATAAAGTACCTGCACAGACATTCACACATTCAACTATATCGTGGTTCACAAAAATCAAGTTCTGCTGGCAAAGGCCACGAAGTGAGAGTGGTGGACAGGATGGAAGAGAAAAAAGCAATCTGGTTTTTAAATGTAGGATGCAAAGTGGCAGACCTTATCTTCCTGTTCCACAGCAGGATAGTGTCAACTGATAAGAAAGGTAAATTAATCCTTAAGCAAGTGAGCATTAAAAACTTTAGGAAACAGAGCTCCCTACCCTAACTCTACACTCTTGTTTCTAAAACATGGAGCTACTTACCTCTGCCTCTGCTGTCAACCGTAGCTTCTTTGCCATCAACTGTTTTATGTCAATCCTACCTAAAGAAAGAAAAAAAGGTAACTTTTAAGTTGATGGATACAGCTAACCAGCACAATTTCTTTTCTTTTCTTTTTTTTAAAGTTTATTTATTCATTTTGGGGAGGGGAGGCAAGGAGAGGGAGAACCCCAAGCAGACTGCATACTGTCAGTGCAGAGCCCAACACAGGGCTCAAACTCTCGAACCATGAAATCATGACCTGGGCGAAAGTGAGACTCTTAACTGACTGAGCCTCCCAGGCGCCCCTAACCAGCACTATTTAAATCATGAAGTTGAAAATCAAGCAGAAGAGGATGACTATGTCAATTATGGTAAAACCACAAAACATGACAACTCTTAAAAAATGAAGCATGGGCACTATCAGCAGAAGGAAATTTATACATAATTTATACATAAGAAGACAGGTTCCTGAGTGGCTTAGTCAGTTGAGCATCCAACTCTTGATTTCAGCTCAGGTCATGATCCCACAGTCATGGGATCGAGCCCTGCATCAGGATCTGCGCTGACAGTGGAGCCTGTCTCCCTCTCCCTCTCTCTCTCTGGACCTGGGTGACTTAGTTAAGTGTCCGACTTCAGCTGAGGTCATGATCTTGCAGTTTGAGTTCTAGCCCCGCATCAGGCTGTGTGCTGACAGCTCAGAGCCTGGAGCCTGCTTCGGATTCTGTGTCTCCCTCTCTCTCTCTGCCCCTCCCCCACTCATGCTCTGTCTCTTTCTCTCTCTCTCTCTCTCTCTCTCTCTCAAAAATAAACATTAAGGGGTGCCTGGCTGGCTCAGTCAGTTAAGTGTCCGACTTCGACTCAGGTCACGATCTCGCGGTCCGTGAGTTCGAGCCCCGCGTCAGGCTCTGGGCTGATGGCTCAGAGCCTGGAGCCTGTTTCCGATTCTGTGTCTCCCTCTCTCTCTGCCCCTCCCCCATTCATGCTCTGTCTCTCTCTGTCTCAAAAATAAATAAACGTTAAAAAAAAAATTTTTTTAGGGGCGCCTGGGTGGCGCAGTTAAGCGTCCGACTTCAACCAGGTCACGATCTCACGGTCCGTGAGTTCGAGCCCCGCATCGGGCTCTGGGCTGATGGCTCAGAGCCTGGAGCCTGTTTCTGATTCTGTGTCTCCCTCTCTCTCTGCCCCTCGCCCGTTCATGCTCTGTCTCTCTCTGTCCCAAAAATAAATAAACGTTGAAAAAAAAAAATTTTTTTTAAATAAAAAAAATAAACATTAAAAAAAATTTTTTTAAAGGTTCTCTCTCTCCCTCTGCCCCTCCCTTGTGTTTCTCAAAAAAAAAAAGGTTAAAGGAAAAAAAACAACTACTGTATGTACATACAACGTTCACAACATTAATCATATGATGCTATAAGATCCAATACTGACAGTACGAGAAATTAGACTCTGTGAATGGATCTTGCAACTGTAACTACTAAAATGCACAAGCAACCATAGAAAAATTAGATACACTGGACTTCATCAAAAATTTAAAAAATTTTTTTTGCTGCAAAGGACAACATGACAAAAGCAGAAAGACAACACACAAAATAAGACAAAAAAAATCTGCAAATCTGATCAGGAACTCGTACGTATACAGCACTCTCTCTCTCTCTCTATATATATATATTGGGGCACCTGGGTGGCTCAGTCGGTTAAGTGCCGACTCTTTATTTCAGCTTAGGCCATGATCTCAAGGGTTCGTGAGATTGAGCCCCACGTCAGACTGTGCTGACAGTGCAAAGCCTGCTTCGGATTCTCTCTCACTTTCTCTCTCTGCCCTCTCCTACTTGCTCTCTCTCAAAAATAAACATTAAAAAAAATAAAATATATAAAGAACTCTTACAACTCAATAATAAAAAGACAAGTGATCCAATTTAAACATGGGCAAAGTATCTGAACAAACATTGCTCCCTGAAAGATACACAAATAGCCAATATCACATGAAAAGATGCTCCACATCACTGGCCACTAAGGAAATGCAAATCAAAACATGAAGAAATACCACTTCATACCCACCAGGGGGCTATCATCAAAAATAGCAAGTGCTGGCCATTGTATACCATAAGCTTATACAATGTTAATGCGTCAGTTTTATCTCAATAATGCTGATGGGGAGAAAAGAGCTGTACATGTAGGAAATTCTGAGAACAGTATTACTTAAGGACTGGATGTGACAGCTCTTCTAGGATACAATTAGAGAAGTGTCTATAAACACCTGTAACAGGGCGCCTGGGTGGCTCGGTAGGTTAAACGTCCAAACTCTTGGTCTCAGCTCAGGTCACAATCTGATGCCCAGCCAAAAACTGGTATATGAATGTTTACAGAAGCATTATTTATATTAACAGAAAGTGAAACAACTCAAATATCCATTAACTGATTAACAGAATGTGGTCGAGCCACAGAATGGGATATCACCCAGCAATAACAGGAGAAACACTCATACACACTTCAATATGGATGAAACTTGAAAACATGCTGAATGAAAGTCAGTCACAAAAGATTTACACGTTGTAGGACTCCATTACATGAAATCCAGCATAGACAATTCTACAGAGACAGAAGGTTTGTGGTTGTCCAGGGGTCAGGGGCAGGAGGGTGAGGAATAGGGAATGCCTGCATAATGCGCACACGGTTGTTTTGGGTTTTTTTTGTGGGGGGGGGGGGGGGAGAAAATAACCTAAAATTCATTTCATTCTAATCTCCTTATTCTGAAAGATTCCTTTCTGTATATTAAGTCGCATTAATGTAGCTCCCTAATGTTTAATTTAACTGAGGTTATTAGTCTATTATTAATCTAACCTGAGCACCTTCTTCATGATTTTCAAGAAAAGTTGATTTTCAAGGTCTTAAAATATTTGTTTTTTATGAGAACCTGTTGTTCTTTATGACTTCCATACCCACCGTACATTGTGATTTATGACTGTCATGGACTCAAAGACAGTTCCTTAACTTCACAGTGAATCACAGTGCTACTATAATTTAAGCAAGCAGGCGGACTGTCTGCTCTTTTATTCTTTCTATTTTATTTTAAAGTTCATTTATTTGAGAAAGAGACATTGTGAGCAGGGGAGGGGCAGAGAGAGGGGAAGAGAATGAGAACCCCAAGCAGGCTCCGTGCTCCTAGCTACAGAGCCCAACGTGGGGCTCAAACTCACAACCTCATGAGATCGTGACCTGAGACGAAAACCAAAAGTCACTCACTTAACCGCCTGAGCCACCCAGGCACCTGTCTGCCCTTTTAATAAAATAAGGGTAGAGTTCATTTTGAATGAAATTTGCCTCCATTCATGAGTCTGTCTTTACACACAGTATCTTGCATAATAGCTTAGCCAAGTTTTAGCTTTTGATATCTTTATTAAACATTTAAGTTTTCTTGGTAAAATTTCTAACTTGTATCCTTCCTATCTACAGAAAGAAAATAAAATTATTTAAATAAAAAATTTTTTTAAGTTTTTCTTTGGCAAAAGATTCACAGCTTAAAGCAACACTTTTAACATAACTTGAAAAATATCAATGCAGAAGCTAATGTCTACTCTATTGAACTTGGTGCCCATTAACAGTTGCATATACTGCTCATTTTGCTTACTAAAATAATGTTATTGGAACCTCTTGTTAATGTTAGATTTTCCTTTGAATTAGAGTTTTACTGAAATTCACTTAAGTTCAACATAGACTTAATGATCTTGAAATGGTACCTTTTTCATTTTTGTATTTTTTTCAAAGCATACCTTCAGATATTATAGTACCTTCTTCCAGAAAAGGAATTTTATAATCTGATACTAAATGCTATTTTATCTTTTTAAAATTTTTTTAATGTTTATTAATATTTTTTGAGAGAGATAGAAAGAGACAGAACGAGACAGAGCATGAGTGGGGAGACGCAGAGAAAGAAGGAGACACAGAATCCGAACCAGGCTCCAGGCTCCGAGCTATCAGCACAGAGCCTGACACGGGGCTCAAACTCACAAACCATGAGATCATGACCTCAGCCAAAGTCGGACACTCAACGGACAGAGCCACCCAGGTGCTCCTATTTTATCTTTTTAATTGAAATGTCAAGGTGTCTACTCTACTATAGGAACCAATAATATCAGACATCATCATGTGTAGAGAGATTTTCCACACAAATAAATGGACAGAACAGAACAGAATGCGCGCTGAAACATAGGAAGACCACCACTTCTCTTTGCTGTCTTTGTAAAAACCTATAATGTAACTTTGTATCATTTTAGTAGTATCTTTTAATGAGAATTTACATTTTCTTATCTATTTTCCTTGGCAAAATTTACCTGAGTATTTTTGTTTCAGAATCAACAATTGCTACTGTATATTCTACTTAAAAGAAGGAGTGAAGGGCATTCTAAGTTATAAGTAATTTCCCAGAAATACTTACTGTGCAGGTTAAAAAAGAAAACCGCAGGCCAAAAATGGGAGTCACATATGCCAAGCCAAGTCATTAGGTTAGGAACCTAACCTAATTAAAGTTTCTACCACTTCCTGAAATGCAGTTTTACCCAATCAGGAATTCTCTGATCAGTATCAATGAGGTCATCAGTCACATGGCCTTCTACATCCCACCCCCTCCCAAAGGAAGAGAAGGTAATCCACCCAATAAGACTCCTGCCCTTTCTTTTACTAATCGTCCTGCCCAGTTTCTGCCTATAAAATCTTTCCAGTTTGTACAGCTCCTCTGAGCTCCCCTCTACTTGCCTGATGGGTTGATGTCCGATTCATGAATCAATTAATAAAGCCAATTAGATCCTCAAATTCACCCAGTTGAATTTTTGTTCTTTAACACCAGAATGAATGTTGGGGGCAAATTTGGGCTAATTTTTTTTTCTTTAATGTTTATTTTTGAGAGAGAGCGTGCATGGGGCTGAGAGAGAGAGAGGGATACACAGAATCTGAAGCAGGCTCCAGACTCCGAGCTGTCAGCACAGAGCCCAAAACAGGGCTCGAACCCACGAACCATGAGACTGTGACCTGAGCCGATGCTTAACTGACTGAGCCACCCAGGCACCCCATATTTGGGCTAATTTAAATTTAATAACTCTCTCTCCCTATTCTAAAAGTAATCTTCATTACAGGAAATTAAAATCCCAAATGCTCTCTCCCAAAAGAGCTCTAACAAAACTACCCTATGTCCTATAGTGTTCAAGTAACTAATATTAGTACTTTGGTAGATACCATTTGTCCTTCTACTTTGGCAAATATACATACTATAAAAGTGGACTCATGCATAGTTTTGGAACTTGCTTTTTTCACTTAATATATTGTGAATATCTTTCCATGTCACTACATATGCCTCTGTATCATTTTTATTTGCCTATTATTCTGTTTTTATGGCTGAAACTTACTATATTTAATCCCCCATTGGAAATTTAGATTATTTATACCCTTTTACAATACTTCACTTGGAAAAAAGGCATGGAGAATGAGAAGGTCCAAAATGCACCCCATCAAAGGTCTATAATGGGAGACAAAAAAATAAGTAATAATGGCTGAGAACTTTCCAGAATTGTGGAAGGAGACCAATCCTCAAATGAAATAAGGTCAAAGAATCCCAAGCAGGATAAATAAAAATCTACACTTAGATAGAGACTCCAGAATTGGACCCACAAAAGTATGGCCAACTAATCTTTGACAAAGCAGGAAAGAATATCCAATGGAAAAAAGACAGTCTCTTTAGCAAATGGTGCTGGGAGAACTGGACAGCAACATGCAGAAGAATGAAACTAGACCACTTTCTTACACCATGCACAAAAATAAACTCAAAATGGATAAAAGACCTGAATGTGAGACAGGAAACCATCAAAACCCTAGAGGAGAAAGCAGGAAAAGACCTCTCTGACCTCAGCCGCAGCAATTTCTTACTTGACACATCCCCAAAGGCAAGGGAATTAAAAGCAAAAATGAGCTATTGGGATTTCATCAAGATAAAAAGCTTCTGCACTTCAAAGGAAATAATCAACAAAACTAAAAGGCAACCGATGGAATGGGAAAAGATATTTTTGCAAATGACATATCCGATAAAGTGCCAGTATCCAAAATCTATGAAGAGCTCACCAAACTCCACACCTGAAAAACAAATAATCCAGGGAAGAAATGGGCAGAAGACATGAATAGACACTTCCCCAAAGAAGACATCCAGATGGCCAACAGGCACATGAAAAGATGCTCAACGTCACTCCTCATCAGGGAAATACAAATCAAAACCACACTGAGATATCACCTCATGCCAGTCAGAGTGGCTAAAATGAACAAATCAGGAGATTACAGATGCTGGAGAGGATGTGGGGAAACGGGAACCCTCTTGCACTGTTGGTAGGAATGCAAACTGGTGCAGCCGCTGTGGAAAACAGTGTGGAGGTTCCTCAAAAAATTAAAAATAGATCTACCCTATGACCCAACAATAGCACTGCTAGGAATTTACCCAAGGGACACAGGAGTGCTGATGCATAGGGGCACTTGTACCCCAATGTTTATAGCAGCACTCTCAACAATAGCCAAATTACGGAAGGAGCCTAAATGTCCATCAACTGACGAATGGATAAAGAAATGATGGTTTATATATACAATGGAATACTACGTGGCAATGAGAAAGAATGAAATCTGGCCCTTTGTAGCAACGTGGATGGAACGGGAGAGTATTATGCTAAGTGAAATAAGTCAAGCAGAGAAAGATAGATACCATATGTTTTCACTCTTATGTGGATCCTGAGAAAGTTAACAAAAACCATGGGTGAGAGGAAGGGGGAAAAAAAAGTTAGAGAGGGAAGGAGACAAACCATAAGAGACTCTTAAAAAATGAAAAAAAACTGAGCATTGATGGGGGGTGGGAGGGAAGGGAAAGTGGGTGATGGGCATTGAGGAGGGCACCTATTGGGATGAGCACTGGGTGTTGTATGGAAACCAACATGACAACAAATTTCATATTAAAAAAATAATAAAATAAAATAAATTACATGCTCAAAAAAAAAAAGATATATCCTAGTGAAACTGTAACACACGGGTTTATTTTAAAAAACACCTCTCAAAAGCAGCAGAAAGCAAGTACCACCTATGAAAGAATTGCAGTTATGCCTGACTTACCAATGCCAACAACAGAAGCCACCAGACAGTGGATCAGTATCTTCAACCTTTGACAGTGGTGGAGTTTGTAACTGGGAAGGAGGCTAGAGATCATGTCATGAAGAGCCTGGGTGTATTTTAACAAGGGCTATGAGGAAACTAAGAATTTTAAGCAGGAAAATAACTGATTTGATATGGGAAAGTCCACTCTGGCAGAATGAAAAGGACCACAGAAGAGAGAAATGCAATAAATTCAGACAAGAAATGAGGTCATAAACCAAAACAAATGGCAATGAGGGTAGGTAGGAGAAGATAAATTTTGAAGATAGTCACAAACTTTAACTAAATAGGCAAGAAATATGACTAAGACAAATATTAATTTGATTTTTCTGTCAATTATAACACCTTTTTTATTTAGTTCTCTACCATCTACGATCAGACCATGGTTTCATAAATAATCTATTTCATAAATAAATGAATACTGAAGCTTCTTCCCTTCAACTAATTCAATTACCATGGGGGAATGGGGAGAGAATCATTGTAAAAGATTAATTCTCACTACCTGTACATCACTTCCAAAAGGCACCTGTTTATCCATAAATAACATAACCACCATTACAAACTGGTTGTGACTAGTTGGGAACTGGAAAATAGGGAGTATTTTTGCTCACAGCTAGACTAGCCTCTGAAAGCCTCCCTCAATGACATTAAAGCTACACAGTGGAGGGGCGCCTGGGTGGCGCAGTCGGTTAAGCGTCCGACTTCAGCCAGGTCACGATCTCGCGGTCCGTGAGTTCGAGCCCCGCGTCGGGCTCTGGGCTGATGGCTCAGAGCCTGGAGCTTGTTTCCGATTCTGTGTCTCCCTCTCTCTCTGTCCCTCCCCCGTTCATGCTCTGTCTCTCTCTGTCCCAAAAATAAATAAACATTGAAAAAAAAATTTAAAAAAAAAGCTACACAGTGGAAGAAAAATATATTAAAAAGCCAATTCTACTCATGTTCCTTCACCTTAAAATTAACTTCACACATATTCAAAAGATTTACTTTCTTACTACCAAAAAATTAAAAAATTAAATGTCAAAAAAGCCAGAAGAATAATGCCCTTAAAGCTAACATGCAATGATTTCTTAAAAATTTTTTAACATTTTTTATTCATTTTTGAGAAAGACAAAGTACGAATGGCGGACAGGCAGAGAGAGGGAGACACAGAATCCACAAGCAGGCTCCAGGCTCTGAGCTGTCAGCACAGAGTCCAACACGGGGGCTCAAACTCACGAACTATGAGATCATGACCTGAGCCGAAGTCAGATGTTTAACTGAGCCACCCAGGTGCCCTTCTAACATGCAATGATTTAAAGTACAGACTTCCAACCATATAACTCAACTCAAGGTTTCTAGGTTTCTAAAACACTGATCGTGCAATATCTGTAAGATCTTTCTAGGTCTACTGATATCACTAACTTGTAACATTAATATCCTTGAAAACTGATCATTAACTGATAACATCTAATTAACAGACCCAAGGATAAATCCCTTAAAAAAAAAAAAAAAAAAACAACAAACTACTCTACATTTTGTTTTCTCCTAGCACTCTCATCTCCAACAAATAAACCAGGTTTGCAACATTTACCTTTGTGAACACTACTTAACCCTTGTGAAGTCTAATTTATTTAATGGGAATATTTAAAATTTATTCCCTGGGGCGCCTGGGTGGCGCAGTTGGTTAAGCGTCCGACTTCAGCCAGGTCACGATCTCGCGGTCCGTGAGTTCGAGCCCCGCGTCGGGCTCTGGGCTGATGGCTCAGAGCCTGGAGCCTGTTTCCGATTCTGTGTCTCCCTCTCTCTCTGCCCCTCCCCCGTTCATGCTCTGTCTCTCTCTGTCCCAAAAATAAATAAACGTTGAAAAAAAAAATTAAAAAAATAAATAAAATTTATTCCCTGAAATATCAAATATCTTATTTTAACCAATTGTAATGAAGAGCTTTCTAAAATTATCACATGCCACCTTATCATATACCACCTTAAAAAAAAACCCAACTGTATCCTACATACTTTTTATGTCCAGTAAAAGCGATCATTTATTGTACTATGCTATCAATACCTACAGTAAAACTGAAATGAGAGCAATCAGGACTACAAACAACTCCAAGGAGCTGTGCCTTTCGATGGGGCGGTCTCTTCATGGCTTTGTGTCAAATCCACTTCCTCTAACAATCCTATGTTTACACTGCTATGCCAAGTCCATTGCCAAGGTTACCCAGAAGGAAAAGACACATAACCAAGCTCGTTAAATAAGTAACTCATTTATTCATTCAATTATATATTCAACTTATTAAGTAAAAACCCAGTGAGTACCCAATATATAAAGGGTAGTACACACATATCCTAAACCCTTCCTTTAGAATCTCAGGAGAAATGTGCGAATGTAGAGAATTTCAACATACAGATGACTGTGGGGTGGAGCGAGCTTTTGCAGAGGAAGTCAATATTTGAGCTGAGTCCCAGATGATAAAGAAAAATCATAGTGAACAGGTGCTAGACAGATTATTATAGAGGAAAGAGTGAGCATAAAGACTTATAAAAACTTGGGTTTTTTTGGGACTTGAACCTGGGTCAAATGTCTCTCCGGGTGCCATGCTTGCTTTGCTTTATAAAACTGATTTTAATAAGCTTTTTGCCTAAGGGTAGCTTTTTATCTACTTACTTGCTAAATGACCAACTTTCCAGATGAGTGCTGTCCAACAGAAATATAATGTGAACCACATACATAACTTTAACTTTTCTAGGAGCCACAACAGGTATAAGTGAGTCCTTGAAATGTGGTATTTTATAATTACAGTGTTATCTCAATTCAGACCAGTCACATTTCCAGTGCTAAACTAGACGATACTGAAATGTAGGTCTACTAGCTCCCATACTGAACAGCATGGTTCTTTTTCAAGTTTATTTGTTTTGAGAGAGACAGAGGAAGAGGGACAGAAAAAGAGAGAATCTCAAGCAGGCTCTGTGCTGTTCCTACAAGGAACCCCACAAACCGTGAGATCATGACCTAAGCCAAATCCAGAGTCAAGACACTTAACCTAATGAGCCACTCAGGTGTCCCATGAACGGTGTAGCTCTAAATGAGGGGTCAGCACATCTTTTTCTGCAATGGGCCAGAGAGCAAGTATTTCAGGCTTTGCGGGCCATATGGTCCATTCACTCCACACACAAACATGGCTGTGTTTGCCAACTCCTGTTCTAGATGGCTAATTTACTGTAAATCTGGCTGACAAAACTGATAGGTATGTACACGACTTTTTGTTAAGTTAACCTAACTATGGCGAATGCTGTTGGCTGCTTCCCCAATAAGGGCATGTGTTTCATTCCCCTTGCCAGACTGATTTAAGACTGGGCATGAGTATCTGTCAGAGCAAGGACAGCATAAAAATGACTCACTCAAGCTAGTTTACTGAGAGGAGTTCAAAGAGGGCCCTTTTATACATGTGCGGGCAGAGTTTAAGAAAAGCAACAAAGGATAGTGTGGAATTCTAGGGCTAGTAACAAATACCAGGGAAGCTATCCTCAGGCTTCAAAGGGCAAAGGAGGGAAATGGTTAAGGAAACCCAAAGAGAATTTCTAAGAGAACTATCAGACAGGAGTGATGGTTACCCAGACGGAGGAAAGTAACTTTAAATAAAGGGAAAACTTTATAACGAAAGTTATAAACACACTCACCTTACTCTCTCTGCCCTTGGATCTGTCAGTTCCCTCCCCATCAGCCGGACCCCAACCCCCATGACCAAACTCTACCAGAAACCATAGGGCATGGGAACCTATGGATACAGTCCAGTAAGGTCAGCCTCCCAGGACACAAAATAGGGTAGAAAAGAATAGAGAGACAAAAAGAAGATATCCAGCATAACCTGTAATCTAATTATGGCCAATGAGACATAAGAAGTCTGCTGGGGAATTTCTAGTTAAGTTTCATTGCTCTAAAGAGAAACCTAGGGAAATCGTTTCTCTTCTTCTGACAGAGACTGTTTTGTTTTTTAGTTTGTTTGCTTTACCAGTTTTCTTACCCACCCTGGAGTTACTAATCCTCTGTCATTATTTCCACTCTTCTCTCCTCAATGCCACCAATTTCCTGGACCCACCATGCCATATTTCAAACCCAGATACTGTCTATCTGCTCTCTCCGATTCCAAATGGTCATGCACTACAGAGAGTATTAAGAAAATGGGCCCGCTCCAAACTGATGCTGTCAAGTCCTAACCAGCCCCGCAAAAGAATAATGAAATCTTTTCTTGACCTCTTGATGAATTTAACAGCCCTCACAACCATAGCTCTCAACATTTTCTACCTTCCTCAAGTCCAGCCGTACCAAGCAACCTCCAGTTGATCCCTTGGGTACAAAGTCCTTAAATGTTTTCTCTTTCTTACTTTTCACAATCTTCAACCCTCTTCTCCATTGTTCCCATGTCAGAGGACGGCAAAGGCCATCTCTTTTTCAATAGTAACTCTTCAAACTATTGCCTTGATCATTCCATATCCTTAGAGAGACTGTTCAAATTGCTCTCAACACAGTAAATCATTTATATTGTCCACATTTACATTCAGAGCCAACCTACTCCCTAAAAATTGTTTCTGAAATTATGATATGGATGTCCCCAGTGGTACACAAAATTAAATCTGGGGTTTTACCAACATTCGTCAAGTGTTACATATTTATTTAATGTGTGTGTGTGTGTGTGTGTGTGTGTGTGTAAGTGGGTTCAACACAGGGCTGAGAGCAAGACCTGTGCTGAGATCAAGAGTCAGTTGGTTAACCAACTGAGCCACCCAGACACCACATTAAACAATATATATTCTTTACAGCCCTGTATGATAAGCAAGATGGTTATTTTATTTTTAAAATAAGATTCAAAGCAATTAAATATCTGGCCCACAGTCACATGGCCTGACCAGTAAGTAACTAAGCCCGAATGAATACCTGTCTTCTAACCCCTAGTCATGCAACAAGCAGCACAAAAAATAAAATTTAAATTAAAAAAAAAGAAAAGAAAAGAAATCAAGGCCTACTTATAGTGACTACATTAAAAGTAGAGTTCTAAGCAATAAGCAATGACTAAACCATTTTTTCAAGTTGTAATTCTTTTAATAAACATTTTCTTTGCCTCCTTGCGGCAAGTGCAGAATTAGCTAACAGACAGGCACTGACTAGCAGGGTTTTATTGCCTAGAGAAATTCAACTCATTTTAAAATCCCAATCATGGGGCTCCTGGCTGATTCAGTCAGAAGAACGTGCCACTCTTGATCTGGGGGTCATGGGTCCAAGCCCCACATGGGGTGTAGAGATTACTCAAATAAATAAAACTTTAAAAATTAAATTAAATTAGGGGCACCTGGGTGGCTCAGTCAGTTAAGCTTATCTGACTCTTAGTTTTTGCTCAGGTCACGATCTCACAGTTTCCTGGGTTTGAGCCCCATATCAGGTTCCATGCTTGGGATTCTCTCTCCCTCTCTATCTGCCCCTCCCTTGCTCACACTGTCTCTCTCTCTCTCTCAAAAATAAAAAAATAAACAAAAAGTAAATAATTAAAAATTAAATTAAAAAATAAAATAAAATCCTGATTATTTTCTAAAAAAAACTCTCACTGACCATGACTTAGATCTTCATCGCAGCTTCACTTCCTTCTCCACAAAGACAGAAGTAATCTAAGAGTCACTTTAAGTCCATAGGATGGCTGTGGTGAGCATCCCTTGAGAGAATCAATCATTTATCAATCTTAAAAGCAAAAGGGGAGATAAGATAGTATAATCCACCTATCACCTGCTACTGCTCCATTGACCTCAAAAATCTTCTAGAACTACCAATTATTACAGGTCTGTACTAACTGCACAGAAATGGAATATGAACTAGAAATGAGGATCGGTGTATATTCATATAGAAAAGGTGATTTAATAGATAATGTTGAAAAACCTGACTAGCCATTTTGGAAAACTACACAGATCCCTCATTCAAAATAAATTTCAGGTGGATAAAATATTTAAATAAATTATAAAACCTAAAGAGTAATTATTGCAAAAAATTTCATCTGTTTTCCTTTTTCATCTTGGAAAATCCCTAAACATGACAAGAAATCTTAAAGCAATAAAAGAATATTTGACAATATAAAAACTAAGTATGGCAAGGCACACCATAAGCAAAGTCAAAAACCAAACAGCTAGTTTACAAAATATTCACAGTGGGGCACCTGGGTGGCTCAGTCAGTTGAGCATCTGATTTCAGCTCTTGATCTCACCGTACGTGAGTTTGAGTCCCACATCAGGCTCTGTGCTGACAGCTCAGAGCCTGGAGCCTGCTTCAGATTCTGCGTCTCCCTCTTTCTCTGTCCCTCCCCCTCACGTGTGCACTCTCTCAAAAATGAATAAACATTAAAAAAATTTTTTTTAATATTCACACTACATTCAAAGGATCAATTTCCACTCATTGAATGTGGCACTAGCTCTCCAGGTAGCTGTCTTCTTTACAAGCCAGGCCGGGCCCACACTGAAGCAACTACGTCTAAGGGACCTGCAGTTGGCACCACCTACTCCTGTGTGGGTGTCTTCCAGCACGGGAAAGTGGAAATAATTGCCAACGATCAGGGAAACCAAACCACCCCAAGTTATGTCACCTTTACTGACACAGAACGATTGACTGGTGATGCTGCAAAGAATCAAGTTGCAATGAACCCCACCGACACAGTTTTTGATGCCAAACGCCTGACTGGACGTAGATTTGATGATGCTGTTGTCCAATCTGATATGAAGCATTGGCCCTTCATGGCGGTGAATGATGCTGGCAGGCCCAAGGTCCAAGTAGAATACAAGGGAGAGACCAAAAGTTTCTATCCAGAGGAGGTGTCTTTTATGGTTTTGACAAAGATGAAGGAAATCGCAGAGGCTTACCTTGGGAGGACTGTTACCAATGCTGTAGTCACAGTACCTGCCTATTTTAACGATTCTCAGTGTCAGGCTACCAAAGATGCTGGAACTACTGCTCGTCTTAATGTACTTTGAATCATCACTGAGCCCACTGCTGCTACTTTGCTTATGGCTTAGACAAAAAGGTTGGAGCCGAAAGGAATGTGCTGATCTTTGACTTGGGAGGTGGCACTTCTGATGTGTCAATCCTCACTACCGAAGATGGGATCTTTGAGGTCAAATCTACTGCTAGAGACACCTACTTAGGTGGAGAAAACTTTGACACTCAAATGGTAAACCATTTTATTGCAGCGTTCAAGCGCAAACCTAAGAAGGACATCAGCGAGAACCACAGGGCGGTCTGTCACCTCCACACTGCTCGGGAGCGCAACAAGCGCACACCTTCTTCCAGCACCCAGGCCAGTATTGAGATTGATTCTCTATATGAAGGAATCGACTTCTATACCTCTATTACTCATGCCCGGTTTGAAGAATTAAATGCTGAACTGTTCCGTGGCACCCTGGACCCCGTAGAGAAAGCCCTTCGGGATGCCAAGCTAGACAAGTCTCAGATCCACGCTACTGTCTTGGTGGGTGGTTCTACACGTATCCCCAAGGTTCAGAAACTTCTACAAGACATTTCCAGCGGGAAGGAACTGAATAAGAGCATCAACCCTGATGAGGCTGTCGCTTATGGTGCAGCTGTCCAGGCAGCCATCCTTTCTGGAGACAAATAGGAAAATGTTCAAGGTTTGCTGCTGTTGGATGTCACTCGTCTTTCTCTTGGCGTTGAAACTGCCGGTGGAGTCATGACTGTTCTCATCAAGCGCAATACTACCATTCCTACCAAACAGACCCAAACCTTCACTTCCTACTCTGACAACCAGCTTGGTGTGCTCACTCGGGTTTATGAAGGTGAGCATGCCATGACCAAGAATAACAACCTACTTGGCAAGTTTGAACTCACAGGCATATGTCCTGCCCCCCATGGTGTTCCTCAGATTGAGGTCACCTTTGATATTGATACTAATGGCATTCTCAATGTCTCTGCTGTGGATAAGAGTACAGGAAAAGAGATCAAGATCACCATCACCAACGACAAAGGTCGCCGGAGCAAGGAAGACATTGAGTGCACGGTCCAGGAAGCTGAGAAGTACAAAGCTGAGGATGAGAAGTGGCAAGACAAGGTGTCCTCCAAGAATTCCCTTGAATCTTACGCATTCAACATGAAAGCAACTGCTGAAGATGAAAAGCTTCAGGGTAAAATCAACAACGAGGACAAACAGAAGATTCTGGACAAGTGTAATGAAATCATCAACTGGCTGGATAAGAACCAGACCGCAGAAAAAGAAGAATTTGAACATCAGCAGAAAGAGCTGGAGAAGGCCTGCCATCCCATCATTACAAAGCTGTACCAGAGTGCAGGAGGCACGCCTGAAGGCTTCCCTGGTGGTGGAGCTCCTCCCTCTGGTGGTGCCTCCTCTGGGCCCACCACTGAAGAGGTTGATTAAGCCAACCCGAGAATAGGTCTAGCACTGTTCCACACAAAACATCTGAAGGACCCGAATTGGTAGCAAATTCCATGACAGTTTTAAAGTTGAGCTGCTGTAGTTAATCAACTGAGGATTCTTGATACTTGAATATGGAATATGTGCACAAGGAAAGGAAATACAACACTGCACTTTATAAGCGCTGTATCGTTAAGTGGAAAACGCAATGTCTTAAACTGTATTTAAAATTGGCACCAAAAAAAAAAAAAAAAAAGATTTCCTTAATACAGAAAGAATTCTTTAAAAGAAGAAAAATATAGCCACTAGGTAGGCAACAAAAATGGGCAGAGAATATGAATAGGGTTTTTAAGGAAAAAATAAAAAGTCAACAAATGTATGAAAAAAGCTCCCTACCTCACTTATAATTTATGAGAACAAATTCACGCTTATCCCATTTTTCACCCATCAAGCTAGCAAAATTTATTTTTTTTAAATATAAATTATTGTCAAATTGGTTTCCATACAGCACCCAGTGAACATCCCAACAAGCAAACTAGCAAAATTTAAAAGATTGGTAAGACATACTGGTAACTGTATGGGGAAACAACGTATGTGGGAGTGTAAACTGATGTAACATTTTTAAAAGAAAACTCAGTAATACCTAAATTTTGAATAAAAAACTCTTTGATCTAGTAATTTCACTTTTAAATATCCTATAAGCATACTAGCACAAGTAAGCAATGACACTGTTTTAAGAATGCTCTCTGCAGCACTGTTTA
Organism: Puma concolor; assembly: GCF_028749965.1. Taxonomy (NCBI): domain Eukaryota; kingdom Metazoa; phylum Chordata; class Mammalia; order Carnivora; family Felidae; genus Puma; species Puma concolor. The sequence goes on from NC_141683.1 coordinate 49,245,561, forward strand.
CAATACTGAAATGCTGGATACAACTTAAATGCCAGTCAATAAAGGATAAGTTAAATAAATTACCAAGCATTTGTACAACAGAAATACTCACATAAATACTTTTAGAAGTATTTATTACACTTAAATAAAAGTATTACATATTCTGAATAAAAAAACATCTAATATTTACTAACTTTAGAAAAGGCAAATTACAGGAGAGATCCCAAATGTGATCCTACATGTAGGGAAATGAAAATGATTACCTAGGGGAAAGAGAATTATTACTTTATTTTTTTTTTTTAATTTTTTTTTTCAATGTTTATTTATTTTTGGGACAGAGAGAGACAGAGCATGAACAGGGGAGGGGCAGAGAGAGAGGAAGACACAGAATCGGAAACAGGCTTCAGGCTCTGAGCCATCAGCCCAGAGCCTGACGCGGGGCTCGAACTCACGGACCGCGAGATCGTGACCTGGCTGAAGTCAGACGCTTAACCGACTGCACCACCCAGGCGCCCCGAGAATTATTACTTTATAACCATCTCCAGTGTTTGATTTTTTCCCATGAGAACACACTATAAATTTAAATATTTATAAGCATATTCCAGCAATTTGTTTTTTAATGAAACCAGACTATCTTGTATTTAAATTTTTTTAAATGTTTATTTATTTTTGAAAGAGCACCTGAACAGGGGAGGGACAGAGAGAGAAGGAAACACAGAATCCAAATCAGGCTCCAGGCTCTGAGCTGTCAGCACAGAGCCCGACGGAGGGCTTGAACTCATGAACCAGGAGATCATGACTTGAGCTGAAGTCGGACACTTAACCAACTGAGCCACCCAGGTGCCCCTAGACTATCTTGTATTTCTAATGAAAGACTAATAGCCCCAAATTATTTAGCATGAGGACAGAAGATTGAGATTTTCAAGGTGTATTATGGGTGATCTACAAAAGCAATAAATGGACATACCAATCACAACTGGTCTATAATTTTTTTAAAGCTACAAACAGGTTTTTTTTTTTAATGTTTATTTATTTTTGAGATACAGTGAACAGGGGAGAGGCAGAGAGAGGGAGATAGAGGATCTGAAGCCAGTTCCATGCTGACAGCAGTGAGCCCAATGCCAGGCTCAACCTCACAAACCATCAGATCATGACCTGAACTAAAATCAGATGTTTATTTTTATTTTTATTTTTATTTTTTTGTTCATAATTCACTTTAAACTTTTTTTTCAATTATGTGAAATTTATTGTCAAATTGGTTTCCATACAACACCCAGTACTCATTCCAAAAGGTGCCCTCCTCAATACCCATCACCCACCCTCCCCGCCCTCCCACCCCCATCAACCCTCAGTTTGTTCTCAGTTTTTAAGAGTCTCTTATGCTTTGGCTCTCTCCCACTCTAACCTCTTTTTTTTTTTTTTCTACCCCTCCCCCATGGGTTTCTGTTAAGTTTCTCAGGATCCACATAAGAGTGAAAACATACACTATCTGTCTTTCTCTGTATGGCTTATTTCACTTAGCATCACACTCTCCAGTTCCATCCACGTTGCTACAAAGGGCCATATTTCATTCTTTCTCATTGCCATGTAGTACTCCATTGTGTATTTAAACCACAATTTCTTTATCCATTCATCAGTTGATGGACATTTAGGCTCTTTCCATAATTTGGCTATTGTTGAGAGTGCTGCTATAAACATTGGGGTCCAAGTGCTCCTATGCATCAGTACTCCTGTATCCCTTGGGTAAATTCCTAGCAGTGCTATTGCTGGGTCATAGGGTAGGTCTATTTTTAATTTTCTGAGGAACCTCCACACTGTTTTCCAGAGCGGCTGCACCAATTTGCATTCCCACCAACAGTGCAAGAGGGTTCCCGTTTCTCCACATCCTCTCCAGCATCTATAGTCTCCTGATTTGTTCATTTTGGCCACTCTGACTGGCGTGAGGTGATATCGGAGTGTGGTTTTGTAAAATCAGACGTTTAACCAACTGAGCCACCTGGCGCCTCTATAGTTATAAACAGGCTTCTATTCTAGAATCAAAATAACCTAAAAACTGATTACTCAACTAGAGTTAACTTTGGTTTATTTTTCTTTTATCACCACACCTGTTATCAATTGTGTGGGTGGACTGCCACACCCAGTAAGAGAATTAGCCTGTTTATCATTAAATTTTCACAACTCCATATGACCTTATTTTAAAATCAGTAGATACTTTCCGGTAAAAAAAAAAAAAAAATACAAGATTTCATCCCGATTACAATCCTCAGTTTATATATTACATCACGGGGAATTACCAAGTTTCCTTAGTATCTGGGACCGAAGCGTCCACAGCATCAATGAGAAGATAAAATACCTTAACAAACCTAGTACTATTTGCTCTCCTTGGTTTTGCAGTAAGGGGAAATCTAAGTACTGACAGGCTAGAAATCATCCACATAGGTAGTCAGTCAATGACTACACAGCAAGACTTCAAGCCGCATTTTCTTACTTCCTCCTGCCTTTCCATTTGGCTTCCTATCCATGAAAACAAACCACAAATCCATCTATACTACCTCCCCACCTTGCCCAACCAATCCAAACAGCAAGCACCTAACACTGTCCGGTCTTCAACCCCATGCCTTTGCAAACTCACACCTTTCTTCTGGCTTGGAAGCCCTCCTCCAGTCTCTCCTTCAAAGACCAAACGCAAATTCTAATTCTGTGAGACACTTCCCTCCATTCTAAACCAAGCCTCGTCCCCAACTCCGTCAGTCTCCTACACCACTTAGTTACTACTAATTTACTTATTATTTACAACACAGGACTGTTTTCTGTTTTAGTATCTTATTCACCCAAACTCCCCTAATTAGCAAACCTGGTATAACGCCTTATTTATAGATCAAAGGTACTTTGAAATCAAAACCAACATTTGATTAACCTGTTGACCGAAAGGCAGTAAACCAGACTTTAATCTGAGATGTATGTTACATAGGAGAGCATAATCAAATGACTGCTGGGGCAACTGGCTGGCTCAGTGGGAAGAGCATGTGACTCTTGATCTCGGGGCTGAGTTCAAGCCCCATGTTGGATTAGAGGCTACTAAAAATTTTAATTAAAAAAATAAAAATAAGTAAATGACTGCGAAGAGTAATTCTTATTCTAAGAACCTAGAATTTCAAGACTGAAACTTTTAATAATATTATTAAGACAATCTAGATACCAGAATGTTCTTCATAGAACAAAGATTTGAAAACGCAAGCTCTTCCCACAAACTTTTCAACTTTACACATCTCTAGCAACCACACCCTAAAAAACCTGTTGATTGTAGGGGCCTGGGTGGCTCAGTCGGTTAAGGGTCCGACTTTGGCTCAGGTCATGATCTCTCAGCCTGTGAGTTCAAGCCCCCGTGTCGGGTTCTGTGCTGACAGTTCAGAGGCTGGAGCCCGCTTCAGATTCTGTGTCTCCCTCTCTCTCTGCCCCTCCCCCCTCACTCTGTGTCTCTCTCTCTCTCTCTCTCTCTCTCTCTCTCTCTCCTTCAAAACTAAACATTAAAAAAAATTAAAAAAACAAAACTGTTGACTGTATATTTTCCCCATCAGTACACTGCTACAATTTGCAATTCTATTCCAATTTCAGGGTTGGCAACATATAAGAGGTAGAACCAGGAAGACTACCGACTACCTCATTAGAAGCAAAGGACAATTATAGACCGCCTTTTCTTTCAAAATAGTCAAGTTATACTTCATATCTTGTTATTTAAAAATGTATGTACTATCCTACCTAGGCAAAACTGTAATTCAAATGATTTTTAGCAATTCTTCTCAAACACAAATTTGCCTCAAATACATTATAATTCAGAAAAGAATAATCACTAACAATATTTTGTTTGCCCTCTTAGAATTTGAAACCTTTTCAGGACTATGTTTAGCATGATTTTTTTTTTTTAAGTTAAAAAGCTGTCAGAGAAAGTTTCAGCTAGTATTTTCCATTTCTTTTGCCTAATCTTCATGTAATGAATTAAGGCCTTCAAACTTACTCCTTTGACCTTAAAAGCTATTTAAAAAAGTACTAATTAAGAGTCAATAAACTTATTGCTGATGGCAACTGTTATGTCTCATCAAAGCATTTTTCAAGTGGAATTTTTCATCTCTCAAAATCCATATAATTTATTCCAAAGTTCGTATCATCTATGACTGAAAAAAGTTGCTAACAGGCACTCACAGATTGCTACTAGGAGTACATTATTTTCAGGGAACAATTTTGCAATACCTACCACACGAACCTCAGAAAAATGTATTCCTTTGACCTGAAACAATTTCTAGGAATGCACCCAAGGAAAAATCGCACACACTTGAACTTTTGCTTATCTGCACTTTCTAAAGTAAACATGTTTTGCTTTTATCTTAACAGCAACAACAAAATGTGCTCTCAACCTACTCAGTTGATCAAAGCTCTGTGTGGACTGGCCAGTTTTATGATTAGATGCATCTACTGGACAAAGGGGAATGATTACAGAATAACAATATTTAAAACTTTTTTTCATATATTTTTGCCAAAGGATTCTCAAAACTTGTTACGAAAGGCATGCTCTCCAATGTTCAGACATATATCAAAAATACTGAAACTGAGTAGAACTAAAATATATCCACTGAGCTGTTATTGGTAAAACACTTAAAACAGCGCCTGGCACGTGATAAAACCAATGTTAGTGGCTCGTAGTAGATTAATTAGTTATAAAAGGGAACAAAACAGCAAAATCAAAGGTAGTGAAGAATAAGCACTATCTGTAGATTAGAAGAAAGGTAGAGAACTTCCTCAACCTGATTTAAAGAAGCCCACAGCTATCATAATTAATGGAAAGACTGAAAGCTTACTCCCTAACATCAGAACCAGGACAAGTTTGTTCACTCTTGCCAATTCTTTTTATTCACTACTGTACTGGAATTCTAGCAAGTACAATTAGGCAACAAAATGAAAAGGTATGCAGACTGGAAATAAGGAAGTAAAACTAACTCTTGCAGATAGCATCATCTTGTACATTAAAAAATACTACAAAAACCACGCAGGCAAAAACTATTAGAGCCAATAAAGGAATTCAGGAAGGCTGCAGGATGCAGCATCAATACACAAAACCAGCTACATTTGTCTACAGCAGCAACACTCAGAAAATGAATTCCATTTACTTTCAGAAAACAAAAACAAAAACAACTCCATTTACAACAGCATCAAAAAGAACAATATACTTAGGAATAAACGTAACAAAAAAGTGCAAAACTTATACTCTGAAAAATATAAAACACTGTTGAAAGAAATTAAAGACAATCTAAATAAACGAAAAGACATCTAGTAGTCAAATTCACAAAAACAGAAAAGAGAGAATGGTGGCAGGAATGGAGGGAAATGAGGAGTTCTTTAATGGATATAGTTTCAGTTTTACAAGATGAAGAACTTTTGGAGATCTGTTGCACAACAATGTGAATATACTGAATGCTACCAAACTGTGCACTTAAAAATGATTAAAATGATAAATATTGTTAGACATATTCTTACCACAATTAGAAATTTAAAATGTAATAAATAATTCTTTTTTAATTTGTTTTAATGTTTGTTTATTTTTGAGACAGAGAGAGACAGAGCATGAACAGGGGAGGGTCAGAGACAGGGAGACACAGAATCCAACGCAGGCTCCAGGCTCTGAGCTGTCAGCACAGAGCCCGACGCGGGGCTCGAACTCACGGACTGTGAGATCATAACCTGAGCCGGAGTTGGATGCTTAACCGACTGAGCCACCCAGGTGCCCCAAGAAATAATTCTTAAATGAGCCAAGAACTTAACAGACATTTTTCCAAATAAGATATATAAATGGCCAACAGATATGAAAAGATGCCTAACGTTCACTAATCATAAGGGAAATGCAAATCAAAACCACAATGAGATATCACCTCACACCTGACAGGAAGGCTACTATCAAGCACAGAAAATAACAAGGGTTTGTGAGGATGCAAAGAGACAGAACCCTCATGAGAACCCTTATGAGAACAAGTGAGAACGTAAAATGTTGTAGCTGCTATGGAAAACACTATAGCTGTTCCTCAGAAAATTAAAAACAGAATTCAAGGGAGGCCTGAGTGGCGCAGTTGTTCAAGCGTCCGACTTTGGCTCAGGTCATGATCTTATGGTTCGTGGGTTGGAGCCCCACGTGGGGCTCTGTGCTGGGAGCACAGACCCTACTTGGGATTCTCTGTCTCCCTCTCTCTCTGCCTTTCCCCCACTCAAGCTTTCCCCCTTTCAAAATAAATAAACTGCTTAAAAAAGTTTTAAAAAATAATAAATAAAAACAGAATTGCCATATGACCCAACAATTCTACTTCTGGATATATACCCGTAAGAAATAAAAGCAGGGTCTCAAAGAAATATTTGTACTCTCATGTTCACAACAACCAAAAAGTCCAAAGGAACCCAAGTGTCCATCAATGGATGAATAAATAAGGCCTTAAAATGGAAATTCTTACTGTGATAAAAACACTTTACAGGAGAGTCACCTTAAATTTTAAGTGTATGGTACAGTACTGCTGACTAAGCACAATGCCATACATCAGATCTCTACACCTTATTCATCTTTCATAACTGAAACTTCACACCCTTTCAACAAGAACTCCCCGTTTCCTCTAGACTCTAGTAACCATCATTCAGTTTTGTTTCTACAAGTTTGACTACTTTGGATACTTCCCGTGAGTAGAATCATACAGTATTTGTTCTTCTGTAACTGGCTTACTGTACTTAGTACAATGTCCTCTAGGTCGGGGCACCAGGGTGGCTCAGTCAGTTGAGCATGTGACTTTGGCTCAGGTCATGATTTTGCAGTTCATGAGTTCAAGCCCCACATTGGGCTCGCTGCTGTCAGTACAGGGTCCGCTTAGGATCCTGTCTCTCTCTCTCTTTCTGCCCCTCCCCTGCTTGTGCGCCCGAGCTCCCTCCTCTCTCTCTCTTAAAAATAAACATTTAAAAAAAAAAAAAAGAAATCCTGAAAAAAAAAAAAGAATTATGCAAACTGAGTGTAAGGAAAAAATCCTTAGGGCTATGTCAAAATGATCAGATCACAAGACAGTTAGATGTCAGCTCTTGATAGCAGTGGGTCTCAATCAGCAATGCCAGTCAGCATTATCCAGCAAACTTTTTCAAACTTAACATTCCTGGACCTTCCCCTGAGATTCTAACTAGTAGGTCTATAATGGGATCCAATAAGCTGTTTTTGTTTGTTGAGTGATTTCTTTTCATTCTATATGTTAATTTTAAGTGTCAGCTTGACTGGGGTAAGGAATGCCCAGATAGCTAATAAAACATTACTTCTAGATACAAGGGTGTTTCCTGAAGAGATAAGCATTTGAATCAGACTGAGTAAAGAAGATCACCCTCCCCAGTGCACGAGGGCCTGAGGATAACAAAAGGCAGAGGAAGGACAAATTTGCACTCTTGATTGGGCTGGGACATCCATCTTCTCCTTCCCTGGTTCTCAGGCCTTTGCAGACTTCGGGTTTGGACTGGAGCTACACCACTGGCTTCCTGGGGACTCCTGCTTGTAGATGGAAGATTGTGTGACTTCTCAGTCCCCATCTGAGCCAACACCTCATAATAAACCTTTCTGTGTATCTCTACGTACCCGACTGGTTCCATTTGTCTGTAGGACCCCAATGCACACACCAACTGAATGCTGCCACTCTAAGAACGCTGTCTCAAACCTGAACCTACATATCACCTGATAATCTTATTATAGTAAGATCTTAAAAAACGAAAATAAAAAATAAAAAAATAATTATTCAGTAAAGATGAGGCGAGGCATTTCTAACAAGCTCTCAGATGCGGCAGATGACCCTAGTCCTGCTTGGGAGGCCACACTGATTGGCATGGACTGCTACTCAGAGGCCACATTTTACCCATCTGCTTATTCCTCAAAGTGAACAATTGTTAAAACAAGTGCAGAAACACATTCTATTTTCAGATCAGCATCATAACCAAGGAGGACGTCATACTTCCTGTTTTAAGTTAAACGATTCAATTTTTAGTATCTGAACCCAGAATTTTATTTTTTTTTATTTTTTTTCATTTATTATTTTTTTTATTTATTTACTTTTGAGAGACAAAGAGAGACAGAGTATAAGCAGGGGAGGGGCAGAGAGGGAGACACAGAATCTGAAGCAGGCTCCAGGCTCTGAGCTGTCAGCACAGAGCCCAACGCTGCTGTGAGATCTGTGAGATCATGACCTGAGCTGAAGTCAGCTGCTCAACTGACTGAGCCACCCAAGCGCCCCTAGAACCCAGAATTTTAAACCTTAATGAACTGACAATGGAGAATACTGGAAACATGTAGAAATTAGAGTCATGTAAAAGCTTTTTACAAATTGGGACATAAAGAGAAAATTTTATCTGGTGACAGAATGTTGCAATAAAAAGTGATTTTTCTGTCTCTAAGACAGACAACATGCATTATCTGAAATTCCGAAATCACAGAAGGGGAACGTTTCTACTCCATGTTGGCTCATCCCTGTGTACAAATTTCACATTTTATATCACACTAAAAGTAGCCATATGGAATAGAGATATTTCATAAATGGCTAATTAAGAGCCTAACAATCAATAAATGTCATTATGCAAACTTAAGCAGCAACATTTATATTCCTGGTGAAATCCACTTGCTGTATTTACAATTAAATTTAAGGAGGAAAAGCAAAAGAACGTTCTTTTATGAAAGAAGTCTCACGATGCCCAAGACAACTGTCTCAGAAAGTTCCATCCCTATCTGTTAACCAAACAAGGCTCAAATTTCATATCCTTATTGAAGTCAAACCCATACAAATGTCACTGTGAAACTAAATACGCTGGTGCAACAGATGACATCAGCTGGAGTTGTGTTTACAGGTCTATCCATCTAAAGCATAAGCCTTGACCTTAACAACAAGCCCAGCATCATACTCTTTGTATTTGTGTGTTAAGCAAACTTGGATAGAAGAAGTAAAAGAACTCCCTAATCTCTCTCTCCCCCAAGCGTTATAGCCCTGTGCTGAATTAGGTTAGGTACTCTGCTAATTACTCTATGCTCATTACATCTGTTAAGAGTAATGAGTAGCACTTATTTGCAGTAATCTAATTATGCAACTGGGGGAGGAGTTCTCATTCACTTAATGTGGAGCTCCATGAGGGCAAACACATGTACTGATCACTGCTGTAGGCCCAGCACCTCACGAGGCACCACTAATTACTGATGGGTTAGGGGCTGAAGGAATGAATAAATGGATGAATGGTGTCTAAAACACGGTAGATGCCCAAAAAATGTTCACTGAGGTAATTAACAAGGGCTTATTTTCTAATTTTTTGTTCCCAGATATAGAAAACTCCATGTAATATAAATCCTAAATTAGACACACCAAACTCCACTTACATCAGTAAGGCTCACCTGTATGATATATGCAGCAATTTGCACACGTGTCACCAGTACAGGTGGCTGTGACTGGCACTTAAATCAAGTGTTCCTTTCTATTCTCTTTATCAATTTATTTTTCACTTGTGTACCTTCACACTGCCTACCAGCACACCCACTTAGAAAGAGAGCTAAAAAGACCGCAATCCCAGGGTGCCCAGGGGGCTCAGTAGGAAGAGCATGTGACTCTTGATCTCAAGGTTGTGGGTTCAAGCCCTGTGTTGGGTGTAGAGGCTACTAAAAATGATAAAAACTTAAAAAGAGAGAGAGAGAGAGAGAGAGAGAGAGAGATGGCAATCCCTATTCTAAAACGCTGAATTTGTTCTTATTTCATTAAATCACATCAAAAAAATTAAAAGCTTCTCTCAAGGCTGCTGTAGCTCTTGATCTCCGGATCAGGTTTGCTTCTTTTTCTTTAGAGTAGCAACTAATGAACCCACTGCCATGGGCAAAGAGAAGACCCTCATCAAGATCATCAGCATGGGCCATGTGGACTCCAGCAAGCCCACCAATGCCACGCATCTCATCTACAGGGGGGGGGGGGGCACTAACAGGAGAATCATCAAGAAGTGGAGGCAGCAGATAAGGGCTCCTTCAAATATGCCCAGGTGCTACACAAGCCTAAGGTGGAGGGAGAGTATGGCATCACCACTCCCATCCCTATGGAAGTCTGATACATCACCATCATCAATGTCCCAGGCCATAGGGACTTCATCAAGAATGTGATCACTCGGGGCGCCTGGGTGGCGCAGTCGGTTAAGCGTCCGACTTCAGCCAGGTCACGATCTCGCGGTCTGTGAGTTCGAGCCCCGCGTCAGGCTCTGGGCTGATGGCTCAGAGCCTGGAGCCTGTTTCCGATTCTGTGTCTCCCTCTCTCTCTGCCCCTCCCCCGTTCATGCTCTGTCTCTCTCTGTCCCAAAAATAAATAAACGTGGAAAAAAAAAAAAATTTAAAAAAGAATGTGATCACTGGACATCTGAAGCCAATGCACCGTGTTCATCATGGCAGTGTCATGCAGGAATCTGAAGTGGGCATCTCCAATAAGGGCAGACCTTCGAGCGCATGCTGTGGCCTACGTGCTGGGCCTGAAGCAGCCCGTGGCTCGGGATGGCCACTAATAAGAGGGACTCCACCAGGCCTACCTATAGCACTGTGCGCTTCCAGGTCACTTTAGAAGTGAGCACCTACCTCAAGAAGATCAGCTACAATCCGGCCGCATGGCCTTTGTGCCCATCTCGGGCTGGCACAGCGACAACATGCCCTGGCTGGAAGGTCAGTAGGACAGATGAAAACACCACCCGGTGACAGCTAGAAGTCTCTGGATTCTACCCTCCCACCCACTAACCCAGTCAATAAGTCCTAAGGCTGCCTCTGCAAGACATGTACAAGATCAGAGGCACTGCAGGCACTTGGGGGGCTCAGTCAGTTAAGGGTCTGACTCTTCATTTCAGCTCAGGTAATGATCTCATGGTTCATGGGTTCAAGTCTCACATCAGGCTCCACACTGACAGCATGGAGCCTGCTTGGGATTCTCTCTCCCTCTCTTTGCCTCTCCCTAACTGGCTCATGTGTACTCTCTCATATTAAATAAATAAACTTTAAAAAACAAAAAAAGAAAGAAAAAGATCAGGCATTGTGCCAAGGGGCCAGTGGAGACTGGCTTCCTGAAATCTGGGACGGTGGTCACCCTCGTCTCCACCAACCCTCACCAGAGGTCTGTGGAGAAGCACCACGAGGCCTGTCTAAGGCCCTGCCTGGTGACAACGTGGGTTTCAACATGAAGAATGTGTCTGTGAAAGACATTCCTCATAGAAAAGTAGGTGGAGACAGCAGGAACGACTTCCCCCATGGCAGGTGGCAATGTTGTGGCACAGGTGATTGTCTTAAACCACCCTAGGCAGATCCGTGCTGGCCAAACCCCAGTGCTGGACAGCCATACAGCTCACATCTCCTGAACTGAGGGAAAAGACTGACCAACGCTTGGGCAAGAAGACAGAAGACAACTGAAAGCCCTGAAGCCTGGTGACGCAGCCACTGTACAAACAGTCCCCAGCAAGGCCTTGAGTGTGGAGACCTTCTCTGAGTACCCACCACTAGGCCATTAGGGACATGAGACAAATGGTGGCCCTTGAAGTTATCAAGGCAATAGATAAGAAGTCATCCCCTGCCAGCAAGGTCCCGGAATCAATGGTAACGAAGAATGCCCTCTTCAGTGTCCTAAGCAATCTTCACTATAAAAATTACTTAACAAGACTCTTAAAAACTGAGAACTGAGGGTTGATGGGGGGTGGAAGGGAGGGGAGGGTGGGTGATGGGTATTGAGGAGGGCACCTTTTGGGATGAACACTGGGTGTTGTATGGAAACCAATTTGACAATAAACTTCATATATTGAAAAAAAAAAAAAAGTGTATAAAGGACTGATACAACTCAACATCCAAAAAACAAATAATCTGATTGAAAAATGGGCAGAAGACCTGAATAGACATTAATCCAAAGAGGACATACAAATGGCCAACAAACATATGAAAAAATGGTCAACATCAATAATCATCAGGAAAATGCAAATCAAAATCACAATGAGATATCGTCCTATACCTATCAGAATGGCTAAAATTAAACAGATAAGAAATGACAAGGATTGGTAAGGAAGCAAAAAAAAAAAGGAACCCTCATGTGCTGTTGGTGGGAATGTAAATTGGTACAACCACTGGGGAAAACAGTATGGAATTTCCTCAAAACAGTAAAAACAGAACTACCATAAGATCCAATAATTCCACTACTAGGTATTTACCCAAAGAAAATAAAAACACCAATTCAAGAAGATATACACACCCCTATGTTTATTGCAGCATTATTTACAATAGCCAAGATATAAAATCAACCCTAGTGTCCATGATGGACAGACAAGAAAGGTGTAATACATATCTATAATGGAATATTATACAGCCATAAAAAGACAAACTGTGACAACATGGATGGACCCAGAAAGTATTATGTTAAGTGAAATAAGTCAGACAGAGAAAGACAAATACACATGATGTCACTCGTGTGGAATCCCTAAAAAAATGAATAAACAGAAAGCAGAATCAGAAAAAAAATAAAATAAAATAAAATAAAATAAAATAAAATAAAATAAAATAAAAAAATAAAAATTACTTAACAGTCTATGTATTTACTGAGGAAGATTAATAAAACTTAAGTAGCCAGGAAAAAAACAAAACAAAACAAAAGTAAAGGCCTTACCATTACTAGATATCCCTAGGGACTCTTCTGAAGGCTTTCTCTCGTCTTCCTTTTCTTCAAAATTATCCCCGGACCTTGACGGCCGTTTTCTGAGAGATGTTGTCTCTTCACCCACCATTGTAATGTCTAGGAAGGAAGACATGAAAAGCTTTTGTAGAGGAGGAAAACTTCCTTTCTTCCCTTCCAGGTTTCTGGGGTGGTCTGATAATTAAATTGACATAAGACAGATTAACAGGAGAAAAACAAATTTAAATCTGTATGTACGGGAGCCCATAAAAATTGGGGACAAAAGAAGTGAACAAAGCAGGCAACCCTGTACCTTTTTAGACAAAGAAACAATGTGTGAAGAACTGACAAGACAAAAGGGCTTGGACTTGAGGTAGTAAATTAGTGAAGTAACAAGGCTTGTTAAACAGCCTTCTCAGTTTGATCGAAAAGAAAAAGGAAAGGACCCAAATAAATAAAATCAAGAATGAAAGAGGAGAGATCACAACACAGCAGAAATAAAAACAATAATAAGAGAATATTATGAGCAGTTATATGCCAATAAAATGGGCAATATGGAAGAAATGAACAAATTTCTAGAAACATATACACTACCAAAACTGAAACAGAAAGAAATAGAAAATTTGAACAGACCCATAACCAGTAAGGAAATCAAGTTAGTAATCAAAAATCTCCCAAAAAACAAGAGTCTAGGACCAGGTGGCTTTCCAGGGGAATTCTACCAAACATTTAAGGAAGAGTTAACACCTATTCTCTTGAAACTGTTCCAAAAAATAGAAAAGGAAAACTTCCAAACTCTTTCTATGAAGCCAGCATTACCTTCATTCCAAAACGAGACAGAGACCCCACTAAAAAGGAGAAGTACAGACCAATTTCCATGATGAACATGGATGCAAAAATCCTCAACAAGATATTAGCCAACCAGCTCCAACAATTATTCACCACGACCAAGTGGGATTTATACCTGGGATGCAGGGATGGTTCAGTATCTGCAAAACAACGTGATTCATCACATCAATTAAACAAAGGGCAAGAACCATATGATCCTCTCAATAGATGCAGAGAAAGCATGTGACAAAATACAGCATCCTTTCTTGATAAAACCCCTCAAGAAAGTAGGGATAGAAGGATCATACCTCGAGATTACAAAAGCCATATATTAACGACTCAAAGCTAATATCATCCTCAATGGGGAAAAACTGGGAGCTTTCCCCCTAAGGGCAGGAACAAGACAGGGATGTCCACTCTCACCACTGTTATTCAACATAGTATTGGAAGTCTTAGCCTCTGCAATCAGACAACACAAAGAAATAAAAGGCATCCAAATCGGCCAGGAGGAGGTCAAACTTTCACTCTTCACAGATGACATGATACTCTACGTGGAAAACCCTAAAGATTCCACCAAAAAATTGCTAGAATTGATTCATGAATTCAGCAAAGTTGCAGGATATAAAATCAACGCACAGAAATCGGTTGCATTCCTATACACCAACAATGAAGCAACAACAGAAAGAGAAATCAAGAAATCGATCCCATTTACAGTTGCACCAAAAACCATAAAATACCTAGGAATAAAGAGAACCAAAGAGGTGAAAAATCTATACACTGAAAACTATAGAAAACTGATGAAAGAAATTGAGGACACAAAAAAATGGAAAGATTCCATGCTCCGGGATAGAAAGAACAAATATTGTTAAAATGTCAATACTACCCAAAGCAATCTACATATTCAATGCAATCCCTACCAAAATAACACCAGCATTCTTCACAGAACTAGAACAAACAATCCTAAAATTTGTATAGAACCAGAAAAGACCCCGAATAGCCAAAGCAATCTTGAATAAGAAAACCAAAGCAGGTGGCATCACAATCCCAGACTCCAAGCTATACTACAAAGCTATAATCAAGACATTATGGTACTGGCACGAGAAGAGACACTCAGATCAATGGAACAGAACAGAGAACCCAGAAATGGACCCACAAACCTATGGCCAACTAATCTTTGACAAAGCAGGAAAGAATATCCAATGGAATAAAGGCAGTCTCTTCAGCAAGTGGTGCTGGGAAAACTGGACAGCAACACACAGAAGAATGAATCTGGACCACTTTCTTACACCCTACACAAAAATAAACTCAAAATGGATGAAAGACCTAAATGTAAGACAGAAAGCCATCAATATCCTCGAGGAGAAAGCAGGCAAAAACCTCTTTCATCTTGGCCACAGCAACTTCTTACTCAACACGTCTCCAGAGGTAAGGGAAACAAAAGCAAAAATGAACTACTGGGACCTCATCAACATAAAAAGCTTCTGCACAGTGAAGGAAACAATCAGCAACACTAAAAGGCAACCGACAGAATGGGAGAGGATATTTGCAAACAACATATCAGATAAAGGGTTAGTATCCAAAATCTATAAAGAACTTATCAAACTCAAAAAACAAATAGTCCAGTGAAGAAATGAGCAAAAGACATGAATAGACACTTCTCCAAAAAAGACATCCAGATGGCCAACCGACACATGAAAAAAACGCTCCACATCACTCATCATCAAGGAAATACAAATCAAAACCACAATGAGATACCACCTCATCCCTGTCAGAATGGCTAACATTAACAACTCAGGCAACAACACATGTTGGTGAGGATGCAGAGAAAGAGGATCTCTTTTGCACTGTTGGTGGGAATGCAAGCTGGTGCAGCCACTCTGAGAACAGCACGGAGGTTCCTCAAAAAATTAAAAACAGAACTACCCTACAACCAGCAATTGCACTACTAGGTATTTATCCAAGGGATACAGATACGCTGTTTTGAAGGGACACATGCGCCCCTATGTTTATAGCAACACTATCAACAATAGCCAAAGTATGGAAAGAGCCCAAATGTCCATCGATGGATGAATGCATAAAGAAGATGTAATATATATTTACAACGGTAGATTACTCGGCAATCAAAAAGAATGAAATCTTGCCATTTGCAACTACATGGATGAACTGGAGGGGATTATGCTAAGTGAAATTAGTCAGAGAAAGATAAATATCCTATGACTTCACTCCTATGAGGACTTTAGAGAGAAAACAGACGAACATAAGGGAAGGGAAACAAAAATAATATAAAAACAGGGAGGGAGACAAAACAGAAGAGACTCATAAATATGGAGAACAAACAGGGTTACTGGAGGGGGGTGTGGGAGGGGGGATGGGCTAAATGGGTAAGGGGCACTAAGGAATCTACTCCTGAAATCATTGTTGCACTATATGCTAATTTGGATGTAAACTAAAAAAAATAAAATTAATAAAAAAATTACATTAAATTAAAAAATAAATAAACTTAAAAAAAAAAACAGCCTTCTTAGCCCTAAATTCCTTGGTGATAGGGATGCCTTCTACCCTCCTAGTACAGGGAGGATACCTTTCACATGGTATCCTCTGTTTTCAGAGGTCTGTTTTCAGGCAGACAAAAGAGGGTTGGAGTGTCTTCCTTGCACTGGATGTTAAGTAACTTTAATTCAAAATAATCAATATGCCAAAGTGGCACATTCTGGGGTGGCATATTTGCTCCCCTTCGCTTTAAAGTATCTGGCTTAAGCAAATGTCACAGTATCACCATATTTAGGAGAGGTGGAAAATGACATTCTCTTCCTTTGGTTTTACCTTCATCATGGGTAAGCATTTTCTGAGTACAACATACTATAAAAAATTTAAAGAAATTAGTCCTTAAAAAAATAATAGGTTTCAAAGGCCCTTATTTAAACAAAGCCCCATTTTTTTTTTTTTTTTTTGGAGAGAGAGAGAGAGAGAGAGGCAGAGAGCAAGGGAGACACAGAATCGGAAGCAGGCTCCAGGCTCTGAGCTGTCAGCACAGGGCCTGACTCGGGGCTCGAACCCACAAACCACAAGATCATGACCTAGGCCAAAATCAAGAGATGGATGCTAAACCAGCTGAGCCAGCCAGGTGCCCCACAAAAACCCCATCTGTAAAGAACAATTTAGTTGAACAAGGCAGATGCATATGAAAAATTAAGAATTAAATAACAGAAGGTAAGTACACAGACGCCACAAAGTAGGGTACACTTAACATCAAGGGGCACCTGGGTGGCTTAGTAGGTTAGGCGTCTGATTCTTGATTTCAGCTCAGGTCACGATCTCATGATTCATGAGACTGAGCCCTGCATCGGGCTCTGTGCTGAACAGCGTGTAGTCTGTTTAGGACTCTCTCTCTCTCTCTCTCTCTCTCTCTCTCACAGTCCCTCCCCTGCTCTCTCTTTCTCAAAAATAAATAAACATTAAAAAAAAGTCAACTCAATGGTAAAAACAATACCTGAAATTCAGAGACAGAAGAGATCATTAAGAGATACAAAGTTTTCATAGAAAAGGTATTTGAACGGAGTCCTAAAGGATGAGAACAGAGCACTCTATGGATGGAAAAGGATTAAAACAAGGTCCTTATAAGATGTGTTAGAGATCATAAATTGATCAGACTACTTTACTAGAGGACAGGAAACAAGCTCTTGTTGAGTATCTAAAAGTTCAAGGACTCTGCTGGGTGCTTTAAGTTTTTTCATCCAATCTTCATAGCTCTGTAAAAAAGATATTATTAATCGCAGTTCACATAAGAAAAAATAAGGCTCAGAGTAGTACTGTCAATGCCCTCTGTGCATACACCAGAAACATACCTATAGTAGAACGAGTTGAGTTTATTAAGAATGTGCACGAAGGGAAACTGTGGGGAATCTCAGAATACCAGAAATGACTTAAGATTTGGGACTTGACTAGATGATTTTTGGAAAAGTCCAAAGAAGTAGGGGTTGACTCTGGCTTGGGTGCAGTCAGAAAGCAGAACAATGTTATGATCAGTAGATCAACAAATCTTCTCCAGAGAGGCTAAAGCTATAACCAGTAGAGCAGCAACAATCATTCACATTAGCCTGGAGAGGGGGGTGGTAGAAATTTTATGACTTGGACGATGTTCACATTTTGTCTAGGTTAAGACATGATTATAGCATGTTGTTTCTGTCTTGATCCACCACGATCACAGAGTAGCCTTATCTGATGCTGACATTCAGTGAAATTGTTTGTGGTCGACAGAAGGACACCAAGAAGACCCAGATGGTAAATCCAGGCTTGCCCACAACATCGCAGCCTCGTTGACAGTATCAGCACAGCTCTGGGATGCCAAGGCTTTCCTTCTCTTCCCAGTAACTTGCCCAGGACCACACAGGGCCAGATTTTAACCTGGGTCAGATCCAAACCACAAACATCATTAACTATCTGCATGGTTTTTTTAAGTCGGTAACAGAGAAATGTGATGAGGGAAAAGACTAGAAAGGAGAGCTAAACTATAAAGGCCTAAGAAACGAGAACTTATTTTTCAGTTAGGCAGTGGTAAGCCCATTCTAAACACTGAAAAATATGATCAAAGTCAAATTTTAGGCAGATCAACACAGTACAAGGTTAACTCCAAAGCAGTATTTTACTGCGTTTTCCTTAATGTGAAGCAAAAAGAAAAACAAAGTACTTATTTTTAAAGCTTTATATTTTTAAATTCTAATATTACGGCCTTTCTAAACTTTTATGTTACAATGTCCTTTCCCATACAAAATGCAGTACATGGAGAGTTTGATTGTTTCCTTAAATATCACTGCTCAGCAACATAAAAATCTGGCTAATCTAGATCAATTTCCTTCTAATTTTTTCAGAAATCAAATAAATGAAACAAAATTATGGAACAGCAGATGAATACATGAAGTAGAAATTTTAGGAGACCCATAAGAGCCAATTCAGAGGAACCTAGGAAAGAGGTCAGGGCAACTGATGAATTTAATTAAAAGTGCTTTGTGTTAACAGTGACAGAGGAAGCCAGAGGGCATCCAACTCTCCAACAGAGAGATCAGAGAAGAACTGACCACTGGGGGATGCCTTCAGAGTGAGACATCAGGAAGTAGAAAAGAAATCAGTGGGCATTTGGGTGGCTCAGTCAGTTAAGCATCCGACTCTTGGCTTCAGTTCAGGTCATCTCATGGTTTCGTGGGTTTGAGCCCCATATCTGTGATGACAGTGCAGAGTCTGCTCAGGATTCTCCCTCTTTCTCTGCCCTCCCCTGCTCATGCTGTCTCTGTCTCTCTCAAAATAAATAAATAACCTTACAAAAGGGGGGGGGGGGGCAGGGAGAAAAGAAATCAGGGAAGAAAACAACATAGATAGAAAGATCCAAGGGGACCTGGGTGGCTCAGTCAGTTAAGGGTCTAATTCTTGGCTTCAGCTCAGGTCATGATCTCATGGTTCGTGAGTTTGAGTCCCACATCAGGTTCTGTACTGACAGTGCGGTGCCTGTTTGGGATTCTCTCTCCCTCTCTCTCTGCCCCTCCTTCAATTGCTCTCTCTTAAAATAAATAAACTTAAAAAAAATTAAAGAAAATAAACACCTTTATGTATCCTACTCAGCAAGATCTATGACAATTGTTCTTAATCGAGACTAGGGAGGGGTGCCCTAGATTTCTAGGGTATGCAAAAACTTCAATTATTTCAATAACTGAAATAAATAATTATACATTTTATTACATAAAGCAAGCTGTACAGGATGGCTAAAACAATGCTACTTTGCTTTTGGCCGAGACTATCAATTCACTGAGAAATCAATTCTCAAGCTGATTAAAAGCACTAAATAAGAGGTGAAAAAAATACTAAAACAAGTTGACAAATGCTGCTTAAAAAGCCAAAACAAAAAACAAAAAACTTAAGCCTGAATACCCTACAGAATAATGAAAACATTACTAAAAGAGTTCTTGGTAAGGAGACCAGGGGCCAACAACCATTAGGTTGTTCTTCCGGGTTACTAGAGAAGAAAGCTTTACTTCAAAAGCGAAAGCACAGGTACAAGGTCTGTACAATTATTCTGCCACAATTTAAATCTTATTAAAATATTAATACTTATTAAAGTATTAAAATAAATACTTATTTTAGAAGTGAGCCCAAGAAGAAAGTGTTTACATAACAAAATCTTTGTATCCTAATCCACACGAACTTCTTTGGCCTTGATTTCCCCTACTTAGCAGAAGTGAGAACTACGAAGGCACAGGATTTGACATCTGTACCCCAAGAAGTAGTTTACACGCCTGCTCCGTCATATCACGGTATCCTCGCTAAATCCTCCAACCTCTCTGGAACCTGTTTCTTCATCTAGAAAATGAAGATAAATACTACTGCACAGAGCGATAACAAAAGAAGATAATACACACTAAAATGCCATCAATATTCACAACCACGTTTGAAAAATTAACTAAGTAATCTGATACGCACATATCTACCTCCTGTATGCTAAATGGCAGTCAAACATTAAGCCACATCATCCCTCAAATTCTAGTGTTTGCTTTTATGATGTACCGGATGAGGGTAAACAAAGGGCCATATTTATCTACCTTCTCAAATGCAGCTCAAGTACCGTGTGGCTTCTAAGAAAACATCAACAAATTGTATTACTGTCATACATACAGATGTTAGGAAAGATAAATCACTTAAAATGGCTTACCTCAACGTTGATCAAATCCTCAGATCATGTAAATCATAAGATTATGAGGGGATATCTGAATCTCACTCACTCCCCCCATCTCTCCCCACCGCTAATTTTTCCACACTTCTTTAACTTCAACATCCACGTACACAGATCCATCCAATACCCTGGGCCGCCAGCTCCCTGACTTCCTCCCGTCTCCAACAAGCTGTTCTCATGTTCCAGTCACACCTTCCCCTTGACCTCACTGTTAACCAACAACTGTACCATGTCCTTAATTCTGATTTCCAGCAGGTGAACTACTGATGTTCCCTCCAACGCCATTCTTCTCACGGCCTTACCTATCTCAGTTAATGGTTAATTGTCTTCCCCAGTTTAGTCTTTGCCCAGATTTTAAAAAAAGCCGAGGAGCCATCCTCAATTCTTTACTTTCCCTTACCCAATCCAGCAGCACGTCCATTTTAGGCTGCCCTCAAAATAAATGCCCAACTCCGATGTCTTCTCACCACATCCTCCACCTCTACCAGAGTCAAAGTCACTGTCTCATCTCACTGTAGCCTCCTAACTGGTCTTTCTCCATTTTCTCCTTTCTGGTCTACTTTTTTTTTTAACATAGTACCCAGATTAATCCTTTTAAGGTTAAGTCAGAGCAAGTCACTCCCCTGATCAAAACCCTTCAAACACTGAATTTTGTTCCAACTCCTCACCATTGTCTAGTAACTCTTCCATGATCTGCCACTCACTCCCTGCCCCTCCCCTGCACCCTCAACTTCCCACAACCCTTTCACTTGCTCTGCTCTAGTGACTCTGGCCTTTTGCTGTTCCTGGAATAAGCCACAGCATTCCTACTCACAGGCCTTTGCTATTTCCTTTGCCTGGACTATCTCCCTCAAATACAAGGCTTTCTCCTTCACTTCATTTAAGTTCTCTGCTCAAACATCCCCTCCTTGGGGTCTCCCCTGTCTACCTTAACGAAACACTCTTGCACCGTATTACTCTCTTATCCCTTACCTTCCTTTACTTTCCTTCAGAACACTTACTGCCCAACGCATTATAGTGTTTATTGTCTATCAACCCACAAGACGACAATCCCCATGAAAAGAATTTTGTCTTGTTCACTATTTTATCCAAGTATCTAGAACCATGCCTGGCACATACACTGCACTTAATACACATTTTTTAAGTGAAAGAAGTGTTACCAAGTATTTTCACATGTGTTAAGGAAATGAAATAACTGGTGCACCTGGCTGGATCAGTCAGTAGAGCACGTGACTGACTCTTAATGTCAGGGTCGTGAGTTTAAGCCCCACACTGGGCATGGAGCCTACTTAAAAAAACAAAAAAAAAAGTGCTGAATAAATAAATACTACTTAAAAAAATAAAGAGGAAATGAAGGAACTGAAACAAACGTCCACTTCCTATGTCCTGAAGTGATCATTAAACAAACAGCAAGAAAGCTGAAATGGTGTTCACTTTTATCTCTAACTTTACCTATTAACACCAAAAGATAAATATAAAAGTTAATGAGGGCATTTACCTAGCTTGGGATTTAAATTATATATTTATATATAAATATACATAAAAATGGGGCACCTGGGTGGCTCAGTCGGTTAAGCATCCGACTTCGGCTCGGGTCATGATCTCACAGTTTGTGGGTTCGAGCCCCACATCAGGCTCTGTGCTGACAGCTCAGAGCCTGGAGCCTGCTTTGGATTCTGTGTCCCTCTCTCTTTCCGCCCCACCCCTGCTTATGCTCTGTCTCTCTCTTTCAAAAACGAATAAACATTTAAAAAAAAATTTTTTTAATTAAATAAATAAAAATAAACATACATAAAAATGATCTGTTCTAGAGCTCAGGATTCTTCATCAGCAACTGCTATTCAGGACCCAATTCTACACTCAGGTTGTCTAAGAAACAATTTGCTGACAAATGCCATGCCCTTTGCTCCACTGGCAAATCTCTTAAACTTGAGATTATCCTCCTGAAGTGATTCAAATAATTAGAAAAATATTATTAATAATGGTAAGTTTCCTTTAGTGGGTAGTTACTATCTGCTATGCTCTCTGATAAGACTTTTTGTACATTACCTCCTTTAATCCTAACAATAACCCTAGGAAATAGGTAATCCTGGCGGCATCCTCAACCAGAAAAGGGCAGTGACTGCCGGAAGCATAACTATAGATGACAGTAAAGAAAAAAAAAAAACTTTTAAAAGTTTTTAAGGAACCAACATTAAAAATGAGAGCAAGAACAGGTCTTTCAGTGTAGGATCAAACGGGTTAGGTTTCTAATAAGTCCCATAAATCATCACTGTGTCAAAGCAGACCTTCAAGTTCATGCTCTAATGACCCTGGTGCACCTTAAAAAGGCTATGTTAAACACAGAAGGCAAGAAGAAAGCTTTTTAATTTGCATTGAAAAAAATGTGTTAAAAAAGATAGAAAAAGGAAAAAAATGTGTTTCTGACACTTGAAAGTATACACCAACTATGTGAAAATTCATGTAGATAGATTAAGTATCTCTTTCTACAGTGATGGTAGATAAATGTGTTGTAATAATACAGAGGTCTACCCCATTACCCTGTGTATGTACACACACACACACACACACACACACACACACACACACGAGAAGGTATAACAAACCATTTAGGGAAGTCAAACAAATCCTCACAGAGGAAATGATATTAAAGCCAGAGTTGAAAGAAAAAACAGAAGTTCCAATGTATCAAAACAGGATGGGAAGAAGAGAGCATTCTACGATAAGCATGGACAAGTAGAGACCTTGGTGACAGATTCACTATTTCAAGTATTTTATTGAGGTCTACTGCAGTACCAAGCCCTGGGATACAAAGATGACTCTAACAGCCTGTGCCCTCAAGGACTAAAAATCTAGCGATTTTTAAATTATAACATAATATAATTATAACATAATTATAACACCCAGTGATATTATAGAACAGTAGTAGCTGAGATGCACAGAGTATTAAGGAAATACAGGCCTGGCGCCCAACAGGACTTAGGGGCCATCAGGAAAGGTCTCCTGAAAAAAGTAAAATCTAGGTTAAATCTTAAAGGAAGAGAAGGAATAATGCTGGAGCATGAAAGGACAAGAACAAAAGGTCAAGGGCCCTTAGGGCTGATTAGAAAGAGTTTCCAACTTACAAAAACAAGGAGCTGCAGGGGTTTTTAAACAACAGGGTGGGGAGGCTGGCAGGCTCAGCGAGAGAAGTGTGTCACTCTTGACCTCGGGATTGTGAGTTCAAGCCCCAGGTTGCATGCAGAGACTACTTTTTTAATTTTTTTTTTTTCAACGTTTATTTATTTTTGGGACAGAGAGAGACAGAGCATGAACGGAGGAGGGGCAGAGAGAGAGGGAGACACAGAATCGGAAACAGGCTCCAGGCTCTGAGCCATCAGCCCAGAGCCCGACGCGGGGCTCGAACTCACAGACCGCGAGATCGTGACCTGGCTGAAGTCGGACGCTTAACCGACTGCGCCACCCAGGTGCCCCAGAGACTACTTTTTTAAAAACATTTAAAATATATACATAAAAAAAAAACAGGAGGGTGACTTCATATTTGTCTTTCAGTAAGATAATTCAGACACCAATGTAGAAGATGAGAGACTGGCAGAGAGAACAATTAGTACACACACACACACAAAAAGATAAAGGCCTGAAATAAGGCTCAAACGGCAGGTGATGATTAAATGAACAAATGATTTCATGAAGAAATTAGAGATAAGGGAGATAAATCTACAAACATTAAGCTGAGGCATTGATGATATCCAGGTGGCTACATCCAGAAGGCATCCAGAAATGCAGATCCAGAGTTTTGTAATTCGGCTAAGGTTATGGGTGTACCATAGAGATACGTGACTACAGAAGAGAAAGGAGAGGGTAAAGTTCAGCATGATGTGCCTGTGGGTCAGCCCAGTGACAATGAAAAGCAGGCAGGTGAACATACAAGTCAAGACTGGAGACAGAGATCTGGATTCATCGGTGGCAGCAGCTATGGCCAAAGCACAGGAAGGAAATCACCCAGGGAGAGACCATAAATCAAGGTACCTAGGAGGAGACACCTAGCAGGCTCAGTCAGAAGAGTGTGCAACTCTTGATCTCCAGGTCGTGGGTTCAAGCTCCACGCTGGGTACAGAGATTCTTAAAAAAAAAAAAAAAAAAAAAAAAAAATTAGTAATAAACTTAAAAAACAAAAAAAAGAAATTACCCAGGAAACATCAAAGCTAACATTTACCTAACACTTACTATGGTTCCTTTAATCCTCACAACAATCTATGCAGTAGATACTATTATCCCATTTTACAGGTGATTAAGCCATTTTCCCGGTGATTAAGCCATTTTCCCAATATTATAAGGTACCTAAAGAACAGTGAAAAGGCCTAGGAGAGATTAGAGAACCAGAAGCAAGTAATATTAGAAACCCAGTTAGAAGATTCAAGAAGTAATCTGATCAATATCATGGAAAATTCAAGTAAGACCCAAAAAAAAGAAAAAAAAAAAAAGAAGGAAATAAAAAAAGGAGGGTTGGACACAGGAAATTTCACAATTTGGGGACATTAATAGCTACAATGTACTTGTATGGTTCATTTCAAGGACAAAGAAATCTATTGGGTTGGGCTGCAAAATGAGTTGAGGAAGTAAAGGCAGTGATCACAAGACTAGTCTCTCAAGAGGTCTAGCCATAAAGGAACCAGGAACTAATGTTTACTAAGCCAGTAACATTTAGTGCTGGGTAGCAGGGCAGGTGCGATGAACCTCATCTCATCTCATTGAACACTTGCATTTTAAAAGATACAAAAGATTCAGAAACCCTATGAAACTTGTTCAAAGTCACACCACCAGTAAGTGTCAATGGAAACATTTACACTGAGGTGACAGAGAGCTGACCAGATAGCTATTTCAAAATACCACACAGAGACTAGACACTATTTCTTAAGAATCCAATCTGTGCATTGATTTCATAATGTTCAGTGTCATCATATCTAATTTGCCTTAAGAAAGGAAAACAGAAAAAAATTGATTTAAGAAACAAACGAACCATGTTGGAAAAAATGGCAACTTTAGCCTGCCTGCAGTGTTCCTATTATAAAGCTTTCAGGGGCACCTGGGTGGCTCAGTGGGTTAAGTGTCTGACTCTTGATTTCTCCTCAGGTCATGATCTCATGGTTCCTGAGGTCGAACCGCCGCATCCAGCTCTGCACTGACAGTACAGAGCCTGCTTGGGATTCTCTCTTCCTCTCTGTCTGTCCCTCCCATGCTCACTCTTTGTCCCTCTTAAAATAAATAAATAAACATTATTTTTTTTAATAAATAAGGCTTTCAAAAGAACCTATAAATCTATAAAATAAATAGAACGTGACCAACTTTGCTATGTCACTCTCACATTCAGTGGAGAAAAAGAGAACAATTGCAGATAAATTTACAATTCAAAACGTAAAGTTTCTCCCCCTTCCCTCCAGGCAAAGGTTTACCCAAGTACAACCTTACAACACTTCTATAGCAAATAACTACGTCATTAAGCCAGTTGGCTACACTACGGAACCCACATAAATTCTCATTCACACTTGTATGGTCAATATAATCATTTATCCTATGTTGATAAATTTCAGAGGAAAAAAAGTTGTTAACTGCCCTTTATTAAAAAAAACTTTTCCTATTTCCTTCCCTAAGGAAACAAGCACTTTTATGTAGTTAATATTTCCCATTGAAAACTTCCTTCCTCTGTTCTCCAGCTCATTTGTTCTTTCATTGTGCCACAGGTGCTAGACCAGACGCTGATAATTCAGACATAAACAAGATACACTAGCCCAGGCTTCATGAAATGTACATGCTAGCAGAGGAAACAATTAAAGTATCTAAGTAACAAACATATTACAATTGATGATTAACTGCTAAGGAAAACAGAGTAGTATGACAGCTTAATAGAGATAGGTTTTCTGAAATGACACTTGAGAAATGTGTTGGATTTGGGGAAAGGAGAGAATGGCACATTAGAGGTGAAGAAAACCCCTATAAGACTAGAAGACCGTAAAGAGAAAGAGGCTTTCTTGGAACAAAAATAAAACTCATGTGGCTGGAGCCTAGAGAACCAGGAGGGAAGTGGCCAAAAAGAAATGGAGATGGATGGAAAGAATGGCAGCAGTATTTTGGTCTTTATCCTAAGAGAATGTGAAAGGTTTGAGAGTTCCAATCACGTGATGCACTGGGACAGGTGCATTTTTAAAGAATTACTCTTGAATACATCAGAGCTCCTAACAAATGCCACTCGTCAAGCCTAGACAACACACAAATTTCCCTAACAAGTCATTCATGGATATTACACACATAAGGGGGTGGGGGTGGATTCAAGCTGAATTCTATGTCAAAGGGAGGTTCTCTGAAAAAATAGTTTAAACGATGGCAGCGACCTAGAAAGTGACCAATGAACTTAATCTCTACATAAATATGAAAAATAGCATTTATACTTGTTTCTCGGTTACAAATGACTTCTAAATATAACCGAATGGCTGTTAACATTTCAGTGACAGAAAATTACACCTTAATATTTGAAAATAAAATACGAGCTTGATGAAAGGCTTTGGTGCCCAGATTTCGAATCTTGAAGTGCCCGCCTTCTACTTTTATCCTAAATCAATGAAAAGCTAACTTCCTGAGCTCATTTTTGGTTTCGCTTCTTACAGAATAAAATGTCTTCTAATTCATAACTTTCTTTACTACCAGCTCGAGGGATGCCACGGGATCTGGGAGGCACGCAACAAACCTCCGAGGTTCAAAGGGCTGCCAGCCACGCGGGCGCCCACCGTAACTTTCGCGCCCTCCCCACCCTCCCAAACTCGCCAGGACTCGCGGAGGCTCCCCCCTCCCTCGGCTCCGGGCCGCCTTCTCCGTCCTCTGGCCCAGGGCAAGGCCAGGCCCGTCCGGCCGAGGTGCAGCCGCCACCTCTTTCCCCTTCCTCTCCGGCTGACGCGGGTGGACCCGGGCGGGAAGTGAGGAGGGGATGGGGAAGCATCTGCATTACCTGGGGCCGGAGCCCGACAGCGGGCGAGAACGCCAAAGCCGGGAAGCCCTCGCAGCGAGGCTGGCGGGAAGGTGGGCTACGGGCAGCTCTCCCGAGGTCCAAGACCGGCAGCGCAATCAACCCCGCCGCAAGCGAAGATAAAGCTCCCCACTCCCCGGCCCCTCCGCCCCCAGCCTAGCGGCCCGCTACGCAGCGTCACGCGCATGGCCCGCGCCGGCTCGGGAGCTCATTGGCGGCACGGGCCGCCGTCAGGCTCCTCCCACCGCCCACGGCCGCCCCGCCCCTTCCCAGGCCCCCGGGCGCCCACCTGGCCCGGGCTCACCGAAAGCAGCTAAGCGCGAGCCGCTCGTGTACCCGCTACGGCAGCTTGCTTTGCGTTTTGCTCCAGCGAACCGAGATAACTTCCTACAACTCCGAAACGGCACCCGGCGTGGTAGCTCGAGACCGGGGAGTCTAGTTGCCGCCTCCAGAGACTCGCAGAAGCCGCCTCTAGAACTGTGGATCTTTGCAGTTTGAGTCGACCCTCTCTCTAGGAGCAAATTAGAAGCACGAGCCAGAAGCGTTTATCATGGGATACTTTAATGCTTTGTAAACTATACTAGATAAGGAGACAGTGAGATATGTGAAATGATGGGACAATTAAGAAATTTAAAAGGGAACTTCAGGGGCACCTGGATGGCTTAGTTAAGCGTCAGACTTCGGATCAGGTCATGATCTCACGGTTGGTGGGTTTGTGACAGAGGCACCTGGGTGGCTTAGTCAGTTAAGCGTCAGACCAGATCAGGTTATGATCTCACGGTTGGTGGGTGCGTGGGTTCGAGCTCCGTGTTGGGCTCTGTGCTAACAGCTCAGAGCCTGGAACCTGCTTTGGATTCTGTGTCTCCCTCTCTCTACCCCTTCCCCGCTCACAGTGTCTCTCTCGGAAACATTAAAAAAATTTTTTTTAAGGGAACTGCATAATCAAAAGAAAGCTAATGGTGCAGAGAGATTTAGGACGTAGATTAGATGCAAAGGTTAATCAGACTGTTTTGCAAAGGCAAAGGAATTTAGAGTAAAGGTAGGTGACAAGGGAATACTGAGAGCATTAGACACCAGGGCCACGCTCAGAGCCTGCAAACCAATAGGAGCCAACCCAGCCTGCCTAATGACTTTGACCCACTCCAAACAAGTTGAGAGGGCCACCCATGACCCTGTCAAGCTACTCTGATCAAATGGATAGGGCTTCCTGGAAGTGACAACTCTGTGAACGTTTAAACCAAGAGGACTTGTACAAGTCGCCCTTGCCACCAACGCAGGGCTTGTGCTAACTGTGAGATCATGACCTGACCCGAAGTCTGACACTTAACAAACTGAGCCACCAGGCACCCCAATAAATGATAATCTTAATGATAATTATTTCTAATAATTAATGGTTTTGTTCAAATAATAGCAAGATAAATGTTACAGAATAAATACATAATGGTATATGAATTACGTGTGTTTTAATTTTACCCTTATCCAAACATCATTAGATCACCAGTCAAAAAATCTAGACAAATGGAATGTTTAAATTGTCATTTTTTTACTCTTTATTTATTATTGAGAGAGAGAGAGAGAGAGTGTGTGTGTGTGTGAGAGAGAGAGAGAGAGAGAGAGCAGGGGAAGGGCAAAGAGACAGAGAGAGAGAGAGAGACAATTTGAAGCAAGCTCCAGGCTCTGAGCCGTCAGCGCAGAGACCGACACAAGGCTCAAACTCACAAACTGCAAGATCATGACCTGAGCCAAAGTGGGACGCTTACCTGACTGAGCCACCTAGGCGCCCCTTAAATTTTCATTTTTGACCTTTCACTTCATTATAAAAACAATAGCATTGCTGGTATTTTCCCATTTGATTCTTATAAATATTTATTGAAGTAGGAGGATATGTTTTATTTGATAGTCTGTGTAAATTTGATTCATAACTTTTATTTTATTTAAAGATTTCATTTTTAAGTAATCTCTACACCCATCATGGGGCTCTAACTCACAACCTTGAGATCAAGAATCACATATTTCACAGACTAAGCCAGTCAGGTGCCCCTGATTTATAACTTTTAAAAGATTAAACTTAAGGCATGTGGGCTTTAATTTGTTCTTTGGTCCTCAACCCCACAAATGTTACCAGTGATCCTATACAGCATATGTCTTTCTGCCTTGTTTACAGTATATAGATAACTGTAAACCACCTTCTCCAACTTCCCACATATACCGCACACACGCACAAATACACACATAAAATTCTGTATTGCTTCTGAAGAACAGAGATGGTCTTACTGATTCTTGATTCCCCTATATAGTATCCATCACAGTGATTGTAGGCACCAATAAATAGGTTTGGAATTTAACTGAATCACATGTATAGGAAGTAGGAGGTATACTTCAAGAGGTTTTCTTTAGATATGGTAGATTTAAGAAATCCAAAAGCAGGGATAGTTATGAAGAGTCAAGTCTTTTGTCCTCAGGACATGTAAAGCATAAGCAATAGAGAACAAGTTTACTCAGTCTGCATCACTAATATGCATCCTTTGGCACAGTGAATAACTTCTATAGGTGAAAGTTTCACTGACTCGGAGTTGGGCTGGCCAGTGAGTGGTAATGAGACTTATGCCTTCTTGGTATGTTACTTAGAAAGAGGGGCAGGAAGACGTTAAACCTCATGCTCAGGGATAAAATCAACTCTCTAAAACTATATAAGATCCTCTATATAATATTCTAACTGTCCAGCTTTTATTTTCACTGGGAATCTAACTTTATAGAAATTATCAGTCAAAATTCAAGTAATAACTGTGGTGATTTTAGCCACCCACTAGGAATTTGACTCAGATTTCCTAATAGGTTCTTGGGGCTGAATTAATTTTAGGGGCGCCTGGGTGGCGCAGTCGGTTAAGCGTCCGACTTCAGCCAGGTCACGATCTCGCGGTCCGTGAGTTCGAGCCCCGCGTCAGGCTCTGGGCTGATGGTTCGGAGCCTGGAGCCTGTTTCCGATTCTGTGTCTCCCTCTCTCTCTGCCCCTCCCCTGTTCATGCTCTGTCTCTCTCTGTCCCAAAAATAAATAAAAACGTTGAAAAAAAATAAAAAATAAAGTGCATCCTTCCTGAGCGTATTTCAATTTGTTCTGCCCAGGGTTGCTCCCAGGTGGAGCTGGAAGAGTTCAAGACCACTTTATTTTCTTTCCTTTTTTTTCAAGACCACCTCAAACTCCACGATTAGCTAGAGCTTTTTGTTTATTTTGTTTTTTGAATCGTTGGGAAATTCACAAGAGTCATTTTCCTCCGACAAAGCTTGGGTTGAGTCCGACAAAAGTCACTGGCAAATCCTGTGGAGTAAGTATTTCTTTTCCTAGTTTATACGCTGAAGAAAAGTACCTTTGGGGGGATTTCCAGAGTCACGTAGGAGTTTCTGTCCAGTGTTCCACTATAACAGGACAAGTCTTCATTTTCTCCCCTGCTCACTACACCTTTTAGAACTCAAGCACTAGGCCACCCATGTAGACAGATGCCTCCAGTTGCTCTCTGTATTTAAGAGACTCTTGTGGTTTGCCTCCCTGTTTTTTTTTTTTTATTGTGTTTTCCCTTCCCTTCCCCTATGTTCATCTGTTGTGTTTCTCAAATTTCACATATGAGTGAAATCATATATTTGTCTTTCTCCGACTGACTTATTTCACTTAGCATAATATATGCTAGTTCTATCCATGTTGCTGCAAATGGCAACATTTCATTCTTTTTGATTGCTGAGTAATATTCCATTGTGTATATACACCACATCTTCTTTATCCACTCACCAGTCAATGGACATTTGGGTTCTTTCCATAGTTTGGCTATTATTGATAGCACTGCTATAAACTTTGTGGTGCATGTGTCCCTTAGAAGAAGCATTTTTGTATCCTTTGGTTAAATACCTCATAATACGATTGCTGAGTTGTAGGGTAGTTCTATTTTTAATTTTTTGAGGAACCTCCATACTGTTTTCCAGAGTGGTGGCACCAGTTTGCATTCCCGCCAACAGTGCAAATGTGTTCCTTGCCAACATCTGCATGCATCCTCACCAATATCTGTTGTTTCCTGAGGTATTAATTTTAGCCATTCTGACAGGTGTGAGGTAGTATCTCTTTGTAGTTTTGATTTGTATTTCTCTGATGATGAGGGATGTTGAGCATCTTTTAATGTGTCTGTTAGCCATCTAGATACCTTCTTTCGAAAAGTGTCTGTTCATATCTTTTGGCCAATTCTTCACTGGAGTATTCGTTCTCTAGGTATGACACATTCTCGATACATTTAGGATATTAACCCTTTATCCCATATATCACTTGCAAATATCTTCTCCCATTCCATCAGTTGCTTTTTACTTTTGTTGATGTTTCCTTTGTTGTGCAAAAGCTTTTTATCTTGATGAGGTCCCAATAGTTCATTTTTGCTTCTGTTTCCCTTGCCTCCAGAGACGTGCTTGGTAAGAAGTTGCTGCAGCCGAGGTCAATGCTGCCTGTTTTTTCCTGTAGGATTTTGATGGTTTCCTGTCTCCCATTTAGGTCTTTCATCCATTTTGAATTTATGATTATGTATGGTGTAAGAAAGTGGTCCAGGTTCATTCTTGTGTATGTTGCTATCCAGTTTTAGCAACACCATTTGCTAAAAGGGACTTTTTTCCATTGGATATTCTTTCCTCCTTTGTCGAAGATGAGTTGGTCATACATCTGTGGGTCCATTTCTGGGTTCTCTATTCTGTTCCATTGATCTATGTGTCTGTTTTTGTGCCAATACCATACTGTCTTGATGATTACAGCTTTGTAATGCAGGTTAAAGTCTGGGACAATGATGCCTCCGGCTTTGATTTTCTTGTTGAACGTTACGTTGGCTATTCGGAGTCTCTTCTGGTTCCATACAAATTTTAGAATTCTTTGTTCCAGCTCTGTGAAGAATGCTGGTGTTATTTTGTTAGGCATTGCATTGAATGTGTAGATTACTTTAGTAGTATACACATTTTAACAATATTTGTTCTTCTAATCCATGAGAATGGAATGTTTTTCTCTTTCTTTGTGTCTTCTTCAATTACTTGCATAAGCTTTCTATATTTTTAAGTGTACAGATCTTTTACCTCTTTGGTTAGGTTTATTCCTAGATATCTTATGGGTTTTGGTACAATTATGAATGGAATCAATTCCTTGATTTCTCTTTCTGCTGCTTCATTATTGGTGTATAGAAATGCCATAGATTTCTGTACATTGATTTTATATCCTGTGACTTTGCTGAATTCATGTATCAGTTCTAGAACTTTTTTGGTGGAGTCTTTCAGGTTTCCCACATAGAGTATCATGTTGTCTGTGAAGAGTGAAAATTTTACTTCTTCCATGCCAATGTGTATGCCTTTTATCTCTCTCTCTCTCCCTCCCTCTCTCTCTCTCTCCTTTTATCTCTTTTTGTTGTCTGATTGCTTAGGCCAGGACTTCCAGTACTCTATTGAACAACAGCGGTGAGAGTGGACATCTCTGTCATTTCCTGACCTTAGGGGGAAAGGTCTCAGTTTTTCCTTACTGAGGATGATATTAGCTATGGGTCTTTTGTATATGGCCTTTGTGATGTTGAGGTAGGTTCCTTCTATCCCCACTTTCATGAGGATTTTTATCAAGAAAGGATGCTGTATTTTGTCAAATGCTTTTTCTTCATCTATGTAGAGGATCATATGGTTCTTATCCTCTCTTCTTTCAATGTGGTGTATCACATTGATTGATTTGCGAATATTGAACCAGTGCTGCAGCCCAGGAATAAATCACACTTGATCATGGTGAATAATTCTTTTTTTTAAGGTTATTTATTTATTTCGAGAGAGAGAGAGAGCATGAGTAGGGAGGGGAAGAAAGAGAGGGAGAGAGAGAACTCACGAACTGTGAGATCATTATCTGAACTGAAAGCAAGAGTCGGACACTTAACCAACTGAGCCACCTAGGCGACCTGTGAATAATTCTTTTAATATACTGTTGAATTCAATTTGCTAGTATCTTGTTGAGAATTTTTGCATCCAATTTCATCAGGGACATTGGCCTGTAATTCTTCTTTTTAGTGGAGTCTCTGTCTGGTTTTGAAATCATGGTAATACTGGCTTCATAGAATGAGTCTAGCTTCATAGAATGAAATCACAGTAATACTGGCTTCATAATACTGGCATCCATTTCTATTTTGGGGGACAGTTTGAGAAGAATAGGTGTTAACTCTTCTTTAAATGTCTCGTAGAATTCCCTTGGGAAGCCATCTGGCCAAGGACTCTTGTTTGTTGGGAGATTTTTGATAAGTAATTCAATTTCTTTGCTGGTTATGGGCCTGCTCAAATTTTCTATTTCTTCCTGTTTCAGTTTTGGTAGTGAGTGAGTTTCTAGGAATTTGCCCATTTCCTCCAGATTGCCCGGTGTGCTGGCATATAATTTTTCATAGTATTCTCTTATAATTGCTTGTACTTCCGTGCTGTTGGTTGTGAGTTTTCCTCTTTCATTCGTGATTTTATCTGTTTGGGTCCTTTGCCTTTTCGTTTTGATAAGTCTGGCTCGGGGTTTATCAATTTTGTTAATTCTTTCAAAGAACCAGCATTTAGTTTCATTGATCTGTTCTTTTTGTTTGTTTCTACAGAATTTATTTCTGCTCTAATCTTTATTGTGTCCCTTCTTCTGCTGGCTTTAGGCTTTATTTGCTGCCTGCTTTTCCAGCTCCTTTAGGTGTAAGAATAGATTGTGTATTTGTGACCTTTCTTACCTCTTGAGAAAGGCCTGAATTTCCATTTTCCTCTTAGGACTGCCTTTGCTGCATCTGAAAGGGTTTGGACTGTCGTGTTTTCACTTTCATTTGCTTCCGTGTATTTTTTTTATTTCTTCTGTAATTTTCTGGTTAACCCATTCAATCTTAAGTAGGATGTTCTTTCACCTCCAGGTATTTGAGGGCTTTCCAAAATTTTTCTTGTGACCATTGCACTGTGGTCTGAAAATACGCATGGCATGATCTCAATCTTTTTGTACCTGTTGAGGGCTGATTTGTGACCCAGTATGTGATCTATTCTGGAGAATGTTCCATGTGCACTTGAGAAGAATGTGTATTCTGCTGCTTTAGGATGAAATGTTCTGAATATATCTGTTAAGTCCAACTGGTCCAGTGGGTCATGCAGAGCCATTGTTTCCTTGTTGATATTCTGCTTACATGATTGGTCATTGCTATAAGTGGAGTATTAAAGTCCCCTACTATTATGATATTATTACCAATGAGTTTCTTTATGTTTGTTTTTAATTGATTTATATATTTGGGTGTTTCCACATTGGGGACATAAATATTTATAATTGTTAGATATTCTTGATGGGTACACCCCTTAATTATGATATAATGCCCTTCTTCATCTTTCGTTACGGTCTGTGTTGTTTTTTTTTTTTAATTTTTTTTTTTTAACGTTTATTTATTTTTGAGACAGAGACCGAGCATGAACGGGGGAGGGTCAGAGAGAGAGGGAGACACAGAATCTGAAACAGGCTCCAGGCTCTGAGCGGTCAGCACAGAGCCCGACGCGGGGCTCGAACTCACGGACCGCGAGATCATGACCTGAGCCAAAGTCGGACGCTTAACCGACTGAGCCACCCAGGCGCCCCACGGTCTGTGTTTTAAAATCTAATTCGGGGGCGCCTGGGTGGCGCAGTCGGTTAAGCGTCCGACTTCAGCCAGGTCACGATCTCGCGGTCCATGAGTTCGAGCCCCGCGTCAGGCTCTGGGCTGATGGCTCAGAGCCTGGAGCCTGTTTCCGATTCTGTGTCTCCCTCTCTCTCTGCCTCTCCCCCGTTCATGCTCTGTCTCTCTCTGTCCCAAAAATAAATAAACGTTGAAAAAAAAAATTAAAATAAATAAATAAATAAATAAAATCTAATTCGTCTGGGGTGCCTGGGTGGCTCAGTCAGTCAAACATCCGGCTCTTGATTTCGGTTCAGATCATGATCTTGCTGTTGTTAGTGGGTTTGAGCCCTGCATCGGGCTCTCGCTGATGGTGAAGAGCCTGCCTGGGATCCTCTCTCTTTCTCCCTCTCTGTCTCTACCCCTGCTAACTCATGTTGTCCCTCTCTTTCTCTCTCAAAAATAAACTTTAAAACATAAATATTAAAAAAAAATAAAATCTAGTTTGTTGGATATAAGTACAGATATTCTAGCTTTCTTTTGACCTCCATTAGCATGATAGATAATTCCCACCCCTTCACTTTCAATCTGCAGATGTCTTTAGGTCTAAAACGAGTCTTTCGTAGGTAGCATATAGATGGACCTTGGTCTTTTTATGCATCCAGATACCCTATGTCTCTTGACTGGAGCATTTAGTCCATTTACATTCAGAGTGGTTATTGAAAAATATGAATTTAGTGCCATTGTGTGTAGACTTGGTGTTTCTGGTGATGTTCTTTGGTCCTTTGTAGTCTTAGTTGCTTTGGTCTTGTTTGTTAATTTCCTCTACTCAGAGAGTCCTCCTTAAAATTTCTTGCTGGGCTGGTTTAGAGGTCATGAACTCCTGCAGTTTTTGTTTGTCCAGGTAATGCTTTATCTCTCCTATTCTGAATGGCAGTCTTGCTGGATAAAGGATTCTTGGCTGCAGATTTTCCCCATTCAGCACATTGAATAGTTCCTGCCACTCTCTTCTGACCTGCCAAGTTTCAGTGGCTAGGTCTGCTACTAACCTTAGGTGCCTAGCCTTGTAGGTTAATGACCTTTTGTCCCTAGCTGCTTTCAGAATTCTCTTTATCTTTGCATTTTGCCAGTTTCACTATATGTCACGGTATTGACCTGTTTTTGATGATTTTGATGGGAGTTCTCTGTGCCTCTTGGACTTGGATGCCTGTTTCCTTCCCCATATTAGGGAAGTTCTCCACTATAATTTTTTTTTTAATTTTTTTTTTCAACGTTTATTTATTTTTGGGACAGAGAGAGACAGAGCATGAACGGGCGAGGGGCAGAGAGAGAGAGAGACACAGAATCGGAAACAGGCTCCAGGCTCTGAGCCATCAGCCCAGAGCCCGACGCGGGGCTCGAACTCACGGACCGTGAGATCGTGACCTGGTTGAAGTCGGACGCTTAACCGACTGCGCCACCCAGGCGCCCCTCCACTATAATTTGTTCAAATAAACCTTCTGCCCTTTTTTTCTGCTCTTGTCCTTCTCGGACTTCTATGATATGGATATTATTTCGTTTTATGGAATTACTAAGCTCTCTAAGTCTCCCCTCATGGTCTAATATTTTCCTTTCCTTCTTTTCACCTTCATTATTTTCCATAGTTTTATCTTCGATATCCCTTATTATCTCTTATCCTTCTCCAATCCTCATTGTGACTGTATCCAGTCAGTTTTGCATTTCAGTTGTAGCATTTTTTATTTCAGCCTGATTAAGTTTTAGGTTTTTGATCTCTGCAGCAAGCGTTTCTTCTAGGCTTTTTTTCAAGCCCGGCTAGCAGCCTTATGACTGTTGTTTTAAATTCCTATTCAGATACATTGCTTACATCTGTTTTTTTTTTATAATTTTTTTTAACGTTTATTTATTTTTGAGACAGAGAGAGACAGATCATGAATGGGGGAGGGGCAGAGAGAGAGGGAGACACAGAATCAGAAGCAGGCTCCAGGCTCTGAGCCGTCAGCCCAGAGCCCGACGCGGGGCTCGAACTCACAGATCGCGAGATCGTGACCTGAGCTGAAGTCGGACGCTCAACCGACTGAGCCACCCAGGCGCCCCTGCTTACATCTGTTTTGAGCAAGTCCCTGGTTGTGATTTCTTCCTGACTTTTCCTTTGGGGAAACCTTCTCTGTCTTGTCATTTTGGTTCAGTTTCTATCTTTTGCGTGTTTTAAAAGCTTGTTATGTTTCTTGTACCTGAGAGTAATGCTATGTTAAAAAGAGGTCATACACTGTCCAGGGCCTGGCACTCGAGGAAGTGTTTCTGGTGCATGCTGTGTGCACTCTGCTGTTGCCTTTTAGCTACTCTTTCCCACCGGTCAGGCCTCTGCAGATCTCCTCCTTGCCTGCAGTGAGGGAGCGTTTGGACCGTTAACTAGGCGTGCTTTGATTTGTGGTTGAAGTTAGCCTCATAGCTGCCATGCGGTCTCCCTCAAACTGTGGAGATCCTGCTGTCATTCTGCAGATTGACTTTTGGGTGTTCCAAGTGACCTGACCTCAATACAGCTGTGTAAGGGACAAGGAAATCCCAGGGTCCCCCTATGTCTCTGCCATCTTAATTCCTCCCCTCTGAGAGTCCGAGAATCTTAAGCAGGCTCCACACTCGGTACAGGGCCCAACACAGACTTGATCCCACAACCCTGGAATCATGACCTGAGCCAAAATCAAGGGTTGGATGCTCAACTGACCGAGCCACCCAGGTGGCCCAGCCATACATTTGAAAGCTATACATACAAAAACACACACACACACACACACACATCCATGCATTTATGCACATATGTCTCTGTGTGTATGCGTGTGTGTGTGTTTTAGCATTTTTAGATATTCTATACCTAGAGGATTTGTCTAGACGCTTAATCTGCCATAACACCCAATATGAAAAATCTGACAAAACCTATTTGTCCACAAGTTCACACTCCCCCTTCCACCCCCATTCTTAAAAAAAAAAAAGAAAAGAAAGAAAGAAAAGAAAAGAAAAGAAAAGAGAAGAAAAACACTTTAAATAAACACGTCTCTGGGAAAATGTACCATATTCATTCTGTGATTTCATTTACCCCTGGACATTCTTGCATCAATCATGGATGAAAGAACACAGAGGAGTGAAAGATAAGATTTAAAAGTTAAGCTGCAGTCACATTTAAAGCAGTCTTAAATGCAGACGTAAGAATATTTGCCCTTCTAAATTGTCACTTTTGTGATTCCATAGATTGAAATTCACTGCCAGCTGTGCTTCGAAGTGGCAATAGTTGTTGATATTGTTATTGTTGTTGTTGTTGTTGTTGTTGTTTCAAATAGTTTCTTTCACTCAAAATGTTAAGTGGTTCCTGTGCATCTGACACTAGTTTCATGCTGTGAGTAGAGTGAAAGAAATTATAAAAGACAAGTTTTGCCCTTAGGTAATTCATAAGGAGCTCTGGGAAACATTTCTTGTACACAAAAAATTAACTGTGAAAAGCAAAACATGGCAGGCGCCACATAAATGGTGAGAGTTGAGCAAGCTAAAGAAGTTCAAAGCAGGGAACCGAACGGCTAGCGTGGAGTGAGGGCAGGGTGACCAACGGTCCTGCTTTGCTGGAAGCTGGGGGGGCTTTCTGGGATGCCGAACCCTCAGAGAGAAAACAGGATAGTGCTGGGCGAACAGGACAGTTGGTCACCTTAACAAAGGCAATGTCGTAGGACGAGTCAGAGAAGGCCTCGTAGAGAACGAGAGACGAAAGTGGAAAAGGACCCTGTAAAGTTAGTTGGGTTGGATTGGCTACCCTCATAAATTAACACCTGTAGCACAAATAGAGCTAACCCTCTTCTCCACTGTAGACAATAGGAGTTCCAGCAATCGTGTAGTGACTGTTTTCTTGTGAATACTTTGTTTTGATTGTCACAGGGATCAAAACCTTTCAGTCAGCCATTGGCTTCCACTTTTGCTACTCCAACTTGAGCATCCTACATGGTTTCCTGATTTCTGGTTGCTATACCTCCCTCCGAAGCTGTATGAAACGAGAGCTTTTTGTAATGCCTACTCCTCTCCAAATGTATTCGGTCGCGGTGGAAAATTATTTGTGGTGATAATGTCCCTGGGTCAACAATCTGAAGGAAGGCTGCTTAGAAGCATAAAATGGATCTCCTTTGGAACACCGATTCTCATAAGCAACAGGTGGCCGGCTTTAAACTACAGAGGGGAGAAGGTATTCACCTATGTGGAATCCTGTAAACCGGTGTTTCTCAAACTGCGCCATGCATCTGAACAAGTCCCCTTCTCTTGTTAAAAATGCAGGTTCTGGGGCGCCTGGGTGGCGCAGTCGGTTAAGCGTCCGGCTTCAGCCAGGTCACGATCTCCCGGTGAGTTCGAGCCCCGCGTCGGGCTCTGGGCTGATGGCTCAGAGCCTGGAGCCTGTTTCCGATTCTGTGTCTCCCTCTCTCTCTGCCCCTCCCCCATTCATGCTCTGTCTCTCTCTGTCCCAAAAATAAATAAACGTTGGAAAAAAAAAAAATGCAGGTTCTGACTAGTAGGGCTGAGAGGGCCTGAGATTCTAAGTTTCCAACAAACTTCCGGTGGATTTTATTGCTGCTAGTCCTAGGATCGTACTTCGAGTAAGAAGGTCCCTGCTGCCGCTTGTACTTTCTGAAATTTCCCTCCATTCCCTAAAATTCTTTTACTTTGCCGCTGAATCTGAAATGTCACCAACTATCCTTTTCTGAAACGAGCTGCAGATTTGTTTAGAACTTAATATTGACCCTTTCAATCCTAAAGTTTTCCTCAATGTATCTGCTGAATTGGGAACTTTAAGAAGAGACATCGGTTTTTGTGAGCGTGACAGAAGTTTTACAGTGAGGGACCCTATCAAAGGATGAACACAAAGCCTGGGGCATGAGAAAGTTAGGAAAAGGAGGTTTGGTAGGCGTTGGGCAGCTGCGGGGTATTGAGAAAGCAGGGACAGCTGGGATCAGACCAAAGGCAACATTAGGAGTAGGAAGAGGTGAAGAAAGAGGCGAGAGGCTACCCTGAACAAACCTCATGGTTTTAAAAGCCCCACCCACCTCAGGCCAGTCTGAGGAAACTTGATCCTAATACAGTCCATAAATCTAATCCTTACTCTTCATAGAAAGATAACGTGTATAGGTCAGTACGATTCGTGGTCACTTCTTAATTTGTGAACGCGGTGACATGCAAGGAGTCGTTTCGGTAAATGCCCACGCCGGCTGAGACTGTCGGAAAGGTCTTTAATCAATATCAAAGATTCTGGGGTAGAATTTAGAGCAAAAGGTATGACGTGTGACTGACAACCCAGGATAATAGTGCTTAAATGAGTCAGAGATCACTCAGACCTTTTATTCTAGGAGGAAACTGAAAACTAGCAGGTTTAATTAGATTGCTCAATTTCATTCAGGTTGCTAATGAAAGAGCCTGGTTTTGAATACCAGGATTTTTGTTTCTCAATCAAGCGCTTTCTATAATACTATGTAAGAGTTGAAAACTCAGGTGAACATTTCCCTAACGGCTTCACATTAAAAAAGAAAAAAATTTTTTTTAATCGTTATTTATTTTTGAGAGAGAAAGACAGAGCACAAGCAGGGGAGGGGCAGAGAGAGAGGGAGACACAGAATCGGAAGCAGGCTCCAGGCTCTTAGCTGTCAGCACAGAGCACGACACGGGGCTCAAGCTCACAAACCACGAGATCATGACCTGAGCCACCCAGGTGACCCTAACAGCTTCACATTTTAATTTCAGTTAAGTTCTGTTTTTTAATGTCAAGATGCATTTTTGTGTTTAATGATCTTGTATTTAACACTTCTATTAATTCTGACCAACTTCCTTCTTTCTTTACTTTTTCATTTGTCTTTCATTTTTTCTCTTCCTTTCCTTCTTGCTTGTTTCTTGACACAAATCAAGAAAGAATCAAGAAATCTTGGCTCCATTTTTTAAAAATGGGGTCTGTTTTCATTTCTAGGAAACCCATACAATTCATTCTATTTTTCAATTTCTATTTATTCAATTTATCAATTCTCAATTTCTATTTACTCTATTTATTCAATTTATCCCAACTGAGATAAATCTGTTTATTTTCTGAACATATTCCATGGTGCCAAGAGCCCTCCTTTTGATAAAACCATAAAACCTACTTTCCTGTCCTGAAAATAAGCCCGGTTTTCTGCTGAAGTTTCCCCACCTGCTATGCACATACTCCATATCTGGATTTGAACAGCCAAAGGTAGACGTGAAACAGAAGTTAGAGCCAAACAAGATAACTTGCGAGTCCTGACCTCTGACATCACTCCGCCTACCCGTTTGGCCTACTTGACCAGAAATATTCACACCTGGAAACATTTGGAAGGTAAACACTAAACAAATGAAAAGTAATACCACTTCACCACGAAGGTTGTCAAACAGTGAAATTTACTCCCAGAAAGGACACAAACTAATATGTTACCTTCCATATTCCCTCTTATCAAAAAGACATTACGATAATCAGACTCTTACATTCCCACATGAAGTTTACCCCAACTTACTGCATTTTCTAAAACAATTGGGATCTTACACCTCGGTGCTGCTCTGAGTAAGAGTGAGGCAAAGGTGAGGTCCCCAGTCTTAGCCGTTGCTGCCATTGGTTTAGGGCAAGAAAGCATTGTTTTAACAGAAAAGCTTTCCGGAACCCCTGAAATCACATTGGGTGGAGACAGACTACGCTGGCATTACAGTTATAGTTCGTAGAAATCTTAGGAAGATTTATCATTTCACAGAAGATTTGTCACTTCGTGTCCTTAGGAAAATCTGTCACTTCTTTTCTCTCTTTGATTAGCTTTCTCCCTTTAATTAGCTTTCAAATAGTGCTTATAGTTCAGAGAGTCCAACCCCCAGGAATCCTCTACTTCAGACACAGGGTTCAAATGGAAAAGAAAAATGCAGAATTCTTGCCAATTTCCAGGTAAACTTTCAGTTTTGCTTTCTACGTATGATGAAAACGGTTCAAGTTGGCTCAGGGAGATATTTTATGTTGATTAAAGAAATTGGATTTATTATAAAGAATTTTCTTGACTAACTTAAAAGAAAATTTACTTCGTGATACTTTAAAGACTTGTTAAGATAATTAGAATCTCACAATTAGAATCTCATTACCTTCTTGTAGTTGAAGTTAGGAAAGAAATCTGCTCACAAAACATCCTTTGGTGTCAATATTAGAATCAAAGCCAGCCTAAATGAGTCAGAAATGTTTTCATGATGGCAAAATCATAGAATCATAGAGATTACCTAGTATAAACTTTTTTATAGATGATAAAGTCAACCCTTATGTTCTTGTGTACTTAATGTTCTACCATTAATGAAATAAATGGTATTTATTTATTATGATAAATGGTATTTATTTATTATGATAAGGGCTCCCTGTAATTAGTGTTAAAAAATTTTTTTTAGTGTTTTATTAATTTTTGAGACAGAGAGAGACAGAGCATGAGCAGGGGAGGGGCAGAGAGAGAGGGAGACACAGAATCGGAAGCAGGCTCCAGGCTCTGAGCTGTCAGCACAGAGCCCGGCGCGGGGCTCAAACTCACAAACCACGAGATCATGACCTGAGCCGAAGTTGGACACTCAACCAACTGAGCCACCCAGGCGCCCCTTAATTAGTGTTTAAACAGTGTTTATAGTTCAGAGAGTTAAATCCCCAGGAATCCTATACTTCAGACAGAGTTCAGATGGAAAAGAAAAATGCAGGGTTTTTGGCAATTTCTGGATGCAATTTCAATTTCTGGTGCATTGAAAAACAGTTCAGGTTGGCTCAGGAATATATTTGGTGCAGACTGAAGAAAAGGGATTTATTATAAAATTTTCCTGAATGGTTGAAAAGGAAAAAAAAAAGAGTTGCTAATTTCTAAAGATTACTTTCTCTTTATTTAATCAAATCTCTATGTAGCAAAATAATTTGTGCTCCCAACCGTGTAGAGCATTATAGTAATGACAACCAAGAGTGTCACGAGTCCCTGTTTTCACAGTCTTTTGCAATGCATTGTTACCTCTCCTTCCGTCAAAACACAGAGTCCATCATTCTACCCTCTAGAACTGGAATAGGTCTTGTGACTTGCTCTGACCAACAGAACATGCTGGAAGTGACTTGTGCATTCTGAAG
This sequence comes from Puma concolor, assembly GCF_028749965.1. Lineage (NCBI taxonomy): Eukaryota > Metazoa > Chordata > Mammalia > Carnivora > Felidae > Puma > Puma concolor. Next base: position 49,288,591 of record NC_141683.1, read on the forward strand.
CCTCTGCCTTTAGATGCTTGCTGCTTCTGCCTTCATTCTTCTGGATCAAGGCTGCCATGGAAAGAAGCTTAAGCTGGCTACTGAATAATGAGAAGCGACTGGAAGAGAAATGTTCCAGCCTTCCTGCTACCCCCTCAAGGCCAAGGAACAAATCCTATAATGAGCAATGATCATGCATGATCTTTATGTTACATTTCTTGCTAAATGTGAAACAAATATATTGTAGAATACATATGTAAATAGAGAATAGATTTTTTTCCCACTCTCTTCTAGAGAATATCCATAGTATGTTAATAAGCCCGGAAGTTTTACTGTAAAATGACCAGAGAGTAAAGGTCAATATTGTAACACCATCACTTAAAACTGGTTAATTTAGGGGCGCCTAGGTGGCTCAGTCGGTTAGGTGTCCGACTTTGGTTCAGGTTATGATCTTGTGGTTCATGGGTTCAAGTCCTGCATTGGGCTCTGTGCTGACAGCTCAGAGTGTGGAGCCTGCTTGGGATTCTGTGTCTCCCTCTCTCTCTGCCCCTCCCCCCACTTGCGCTCTGCCTCTCTGTCTCTCTGTCTCTCTCTCTCTCTCTCAAAAATAAATAAACATTAAAAAAAAAACTGGTTAATTTAATACAGATATGGTATAGCCAGGCATTAAAGAACTACTGACTTTTGGGGCGCCTGGGTGGCGCAGTCGGTTAAGCGTCCGACTTCAGCCAGGTCACGATCTCGCGGTCCGTGAGTTTGAGCCCCGCGTCAGGCTCTGGGCTGATGGCTCGGAGCCTGGAGCCTGTTTCAGATTCTGTGTCTCCCTCTCTCTCTGCCCCTCCCCCGTTCATGCTCTGTCTCTCTCTGTCCCAAAAATAAATAAAAAACGTTGAAAAAAAAAAAAAAAAAAAAAAAAGAACTACTGACTTTTGACAACTCCAAAAAGAGACCAGAAAAGCCAGTTAGAGAGCAGGGGTTATGATTGTGCATGTAAGTGATGTAAGAAGCTAGTTTCTAAATAACGTCTAAACTGAAGAGTCCCAGTAAAGAGAAAAGAGAAAATCAGTCTTTCTTAAGTTATGGTACTTGTTTTCCAGATATATTTAACTATTTTGTTTGTGATATCAATGTTTATGAGAATAAAATATTGGGAAATCAGATCATATGGATAAAGCCATGCCAAAGTAAAAATTAAAGAATACAGCCACTTGATGTTGGTGACATTCTCATGTACCTATTTCTTGCAAGGTTTGGATATAAACCAAGTACCTGTACCTGAAGGTTAGTTCTTGGGTAATCAAGCACAGAGTTCACTACAGTTCACCTATAAGGTGAACGTGAAATATTAGGTGTTCTTTTCTGAAGACAATGTGCCTTTTTACAGGAGTTACTCAAATATAATAGTGAGGTTTATGCTATACCAACAGGACTTTCTTTTCAGTACCTTATTCAATGGAATTTTATTTGGGATACTTCCAGATGGTAATTTATAATGTCTTTAGGATTTATGTTTGAACTGCATATTTTTAGATAGATTACCTTAGAGGCTGATGAGTTGGAATAATAGAAATACGTAATTCATTTTTGTAAAAATTTTTTTAACGTTTACTTATTATTGAGAGAGAGACACACAGAGCATGAGCAGGGAAGGGGCAGAGAGAGGGGGAGACACAGAATTTGAAGCAGGGTCCAGGCTCTAAGCTGTCAGCATGAAGCCTGACGCGGGGCTCGAACTCACAAACTGTGAGATCATGACCTGAGCCGAAGTCGCTCACTCAACCAACTGAGCCACCCAGGCGCCCCAGGTACATTCATTTTTTCAGAGGAAGGGCATTCGGTAAACCCAGAGTAATGTTCTTGTTGTTTTTTTTTTTTTTTTTTTAAGCTTGCTTTTTCTCTTCCTAGCTCAAGAAAACATATTTTATAACTTTCCGAATCTCTGCGAAAGTTTGGGTATCATTTCTCTATATTGAAATTTTAAGTCAGTTTTATTGAGATTTAATTTATATACAGCAAAACTGACCCTTTTGGGGTATACAGCTTGATGAGCCACAATAAATACAAAGGATAATCACCACAACAATAGAAATACAAAAGAGTTCAACAGGGGCACCTGGGTGGCTCGGTCGCTTAAGTGTTTGACTCTTGATTTCAGCTCAGGTCATGATCTCACTGTGCATGAGATGGAGCCTTGCATCAGGCTCTGGGTTGGCAGCACAGAGCCTACTTGGGGTTCTCTCTCTCTCCCTCTCTTTCAGCCCCTTCCCTGCTCGTGCTCTCTCTCTCGAAAATAAAATAAAACTTAAAAAAAAATTGAAAACAGCCCTACAACTTCAAAAAGGTCCCTCGTTCTCTTTTGCAGTCAATCTCCTACCCCAAGCCCTGGCCGTTGCTGGTCTGATGTCTTTATCTATAGTTTCCCTTTCTCTAGAATGCCTTATAAATGACATGGCTTTTTTTTTTTTAACATTATAAAATACTCTTGAGATTAACCTATATTGTTTCATACATCAGTTCATTCCATTTTTTTGCCCAGTATGTATTTTTTTGTGCAAATATGTCCCAGTTTGTTTAACCATTTACAGGTTGATAGATTACTCTTTTTTTTTTTATTGTGGTAAATATACGTAACATGAAATTTTGACCATTTTATTTTTTTTAATGTTTATTTATTTTGAGAGAAAGAGAGAGCATGCATGGGCAAGAACGCGAGCAGGGGATGAGGCAAGACTCCCAAGCAGATTCCGCGATGTCAGCACTGAGCCCAATGCTCAAACCCATGAACTGTGAGATCATGACCTAAGCCAAAATCAAGAGTTGGATGCTTAATTGACTGAGCCACCCAGGCACCCCTTAACCATTTTATTTATTTACGTATTTAACTTTTTTTTAATGTTTATTTATTTTTGAGAGAGAGAGACAGAGTGTGAGCAGGGGAGGGGCAGAGAGAGAGGGAGACACAGAATCTGAAGCAGACTCCAGACTCCGAACTGTCAGCACAGAGCCCTACATGGGGCTTGAACTCATGAACCGTGAGATCGTGACCCGAGCCGAAGTCAGACACGTAACCGACTGAGCCACCCAGGTGCCCCTTAACCATTTTAAAGTGTACCATTCAGGGGCGCCTGGGTGGCGCAGTCGGTTAAGCGTCCGACTTCAGCCAGGTCACGATCTCGCGGTCCGTGAGTTCGAGCCCCGCGTCGGGCTCTGGGCTGATGGCTCAGAGCCTGGAGCCTGTTTCCGATTCTGTGTCTCCCTCTCTCTCTGCCCCTCCCCCGTTCATGCTCTGTCTCTCTCTGTCCCAAAAATGAATAAACGTTGAAAAAAAAATTTAATAAAAATGCAAATTCTCAGGCCCTCAAGAGGGTAGGGTCCTGATATCTGCATTTAAAAAAAAAAAAAAAAAAGTGTACCATTCAAGGGCCCTGGGTGGCTCAGTCAGTTACACGTCTGACTTTGGTTCAGGTCACGATCTAGCAGCAGTTTGTGAGCTTGAGCCCCGCATCAGGCTTTCTGTGGTCAGCACAGAACCTGCTTCAGATCCTCTGTCCCCCTCTCTCTCTGCCCCTCCCTTGCGTGTGGTCTCTCTGTCTCTCGAAAATAAAAATTAAAAAAAAATAAGTGTGCAATTCAGTGCCACTTAACACATTCACAATGCCGTGCAACAATCACTACTCTCTACTTCCGGAGTATTTTCATCGCCGCAGAAGGAAACCCTCTATCATTAAACAATCACTCCCCATTCCTTGCTCTACTTAGCCCCTCATAATCACTAATCTGCCTTGTGTTTCTGTGAATTTGCCTGTTTTGATATTTTACATAAATGAAATCATACATTATGTGACTTCTTGTGTGTGGGTTATTTCACTTAGTATAATTTCAAGGTCTGTCTATGTTGTAGCATGTGTCATTACTTCATTCCTTTTTTATGGCTAAATAATATTCCGTTATATGGAAATATCTTATTTAGTTTATCTATTCATCAGGTGACAGACCCTTGTTTATTTCCCCCTTTTGACTACTGTGAATGGTGCTGCGATGAATGTTCTTATGTCAGCTTTTGTTGGAACACCTGGTTTCAATTATTTTCGATAAATTACTGGGATGGGATGGGCGTATCATGTGTAATTCAGTGTTCGGCTTATTGAGGAATTGCCAAACTGTTTTCCACAGAAGTTGCACCATTTTACCTTCCCACCAGGAATGTGTGAAGATTTCTCCACATCCTCACCAACACTTCTTATTTTCCCTTGTTTTGGTGTTGTCATCGTTGCCTTCAAGTGATCCTAGTGGTCTAAAGTAGTATGTCAATGTGGTCGTGGTTTGTGTTTTCCTAATGACATCGAGGGCATTGAGAATCTTTCCGCGTGCTTATTAGCCATTTGTGTATCTTCTTTAGGAAAATATCTATTCAAGTCTCGCTCAGCTTTAAGCTGAGCTGTTTCTCTTTGTTTTGGAGTTGTGAGTGTTCTTTACGTATCCTGAATACAAACAAATTCTTTACAAGGTGTGTGATTCGAAACGCTTTCCTTGGGGTACCTGGCTGGCTCAGTGGATAGAGCATGCAACTCTTGATCTCAGGGCTGTGAGTTTGAGTCCCACATTGGGTGTGGAGATTACTTGAAAATAAAATCTTTTTTTTTTTTTATTTTTTTTCAACGTTTTTTATTTATTTTTGGGACAGAGAGAGACAGAGCATGAACGGGGGAGGGGCAGAGAGAGAGGGAGACACAGAATCGGAAACAGGCTCCAGGCTCTGAGCCATCAGCCCAGAGCCCGACGCGGGGCTCGAACTCATGGACCGCGAGATCGTGACCTGGCTGAAGTCGGACGCTTAACCGACTGCGCCACCCAGGCGCCCCGAAAATAAAATCTTTAAGGGAGCCTGCGTGGCTCAGTCATGATCCCACAGTTTGTGGGTTCAAGCCCTATGTCGGGGTCCGTGCTGATAGCTTAGAGCCTGGAGCCCACTTCAGATTCTGTGTCTCCCTTTTTCTCTGCCCCTCCCCCACTCATGCTCTGTCTCTCTCTCTCTCCTTCAAAAATAAATAAACATTAAAGATTTTTAATAAAAAAATAAATAAAATCTTTTAAAACAACCACAACAAAAAAGAGGGCACCTGGGTGGCTCAATTGGTCAAGCATCTAACTCCTGATTCCAGCTCAGGTCATGATCTTATATTTGGGCTCCATGCTGACAGCACAGATCCTACTTGGCATTCTCTCTCATCTCTTTCTCTGTGCCTACTCTCTCTCTCTCTCTCTCTCTCTCTCAAAAATAAGTAAATACACATTAAAAGAAAAAAGAAAATATTTTCTACCCTTTTCTGGATTGTCTTTTCACTCTTTTCGATAGTATCCTTTGATACACAAATGTTTCTAATTTTGACGAAATCCAATTTATCTATTTCTTTTCTTTTGCCGCACGTGTTTTTGGTGTCAAATCTAAGAAGCCATTGCCAAATGCATGGTCACGAAGATGTACTTCTATGTTTTTTCTAAGAGTTTATAGTTTTAGCTGGTATATTTAGGTCTTTGATCCATTCTGAGTTCATTTTTTTTTCCTGTGGCGTGAGGTAAAGGGTCCAACTTCATTTTTTTGCTTGTGCCCGTCCAGTTGTCCCAGCAAATGTTTTGTTTGTTTATATATTTATTCTTATTCATTCATTCATGCTATTAAGTGAAGAATTTATGGTAATTTATATCAAAAACATATTAATTAACAGTAATAATATATACAAATGGAAGTAGAAAGTCAAGACCAAAACAACGAACACGTATACATTGTGGTAGCCAGTGTAGTTACCATCCCTGAAAATCAAATTTGACTTCAAACTCGCGGGCAGTCAAGTACAAAAGAAAAAGTAATCTTCTTAATGTCAATAATTCACTTAAACCACATTTTAACCCATCCATTCATTCAGGGCTTAAAATATCTTTTGGCTAGAGTTATTTAGAAAAAAGAAGTAAGGGCAAAAGATGTATTTTTCCATTCACTCAAAGCCCTTACAGACCAAGGGGGAAAAAAATCAACCCAAGTTTAAAATACTGCTTCATTGCAAAAAAAGACCATTTAAGGAACTAATTCTTTGTAAGGTTTACAGAGCGCCTTTGCCTCTTCTGTAATGGAACATCCCCAAACCAAACCATGAAGTAGATGTGATTGATTTGTCTTTAGAATCTCCTCTCACCTGTCTGGGTTCCTCCTCCTAAGAAGCAAAAGCTTCCCCAAGAGTCCCTCATTCTCCTAACCCAGCACTTCAGAGATATTTAGCTGTCTTGCAAATTGACCTGATAAACCAATCATTGCTAATGTTTTAACACATCTGGATTTATCGATATGTTCCCTAGTAGAATTTCGCTCTGGGAACTTTTTGAAACATTACCTCATCCGGAGTCAAGATTCTCCTAGAAGTGACTCCAAGGACATTGGCAGATCTGGGATCGGGGTATTTTAGAGACGACAGTTCTCAAAGAACTCTTACCACACAGACACTTAATTGCCCCTATGAAAAATTTCCCCGTAATAATAGAGGTAAGTGAGAATTCCCCTTTCTCATAACATAAGACCTCTTTATAGGTCAAGAATGAAATAGCATAAAACAAATCCCTTCAGTGTGAGAGCTGGACCATAGCATGTTGAAATCTGTTGAGTTTTCCTTTTTTAAAATAAGCCACATATATTTTTACCAGAATATCTTCAAATACAATCATTTGGTAAATGCATGGATATTAACTGAATACTTACTACGTGTCCAAAACTGTACTATGTAGTTTCAAATGTGTATGAGCATATTTCCTTATTCTTACTGTACCCATTTCTCCTTCTTATGAAGCCAATCCAGTGTTTACAGGATTCATAATCAAAACTCTAAATTTCATACATGTAAATATAGATAAAATGGTTGTATGATCTATATCCATTAGACTGTACGCCTTGAGGAAAAAACTACCTGTTCACTTTTCTACCCTCTGAGCCTCTGAACTGCTCCAATGCCTGGCATTTAGTACATAGAATCTTGTTAAATCTTTTTTTGAGTAATTTTTTTAAGTTGTGTTTATTTAAGTACTCTGTATACCTAACATGGGGCTCGAACTCATGACCCTGAAACCAAGAGCCCTGTGCTCTTCTGACTGAGCCGGCCAGGTGTCCCATCTGTTTTGAATAATTCTTAAAGAAATTATGGAATGATTATTTGGACAGATCATTGTGATTAGTACTTCAATGAGTGGATCTACTAATAGTATCAGTGTTCGGAGTTACTAGGGTAAAAGGGATTAATATGTGAACTTGACCTCCCCCAACAGTGCTTTGTACATAATAGGCATTCAGTAACGATTTAATTAAATGAAAAAATTTTAAGAGCATTGTGAGGGATACAGAGCTATATATGACAAACTTTTATAAAGATAGATGTAACCAGAGGCTCCACTCCCCTAGTCTCCAAGATTGGGGTTGACTCATGCCCTACTCTTTCCTCAGAGTATACCCACTGGATCCCTGTAGTCTAGGACTCTTGGAGAATCCAGGACACTCAGTACACAGAATTTATTGTGGACCCTGCTTGGGATTCTCTCTCTCCCTCCCTCTCTCTCTGCCCCTCCCCCTCTCATTTTCTCTCTCTCTCTCTCTCTCTCTCTCTCGCTCTCTCTCTCAAAATAAACAAGACACACACACACACACACACACACACACACACACACACACACACACACACACACACACACACACAAAGGCAGCTGGCCTGTACAGAGTGCTGGGCTTTGTTCCGGCTTCTGCCAAGGCACTGGTAGTATGCCTGTTTATAAAAATCTCCTCCAACCATATGCACTGCTGCCTTATGGACCATAACCTGGCCCTGGACCCAGAATCAGGATGTGTTTAGGTATTTGCCACCTCATGGACCCAAAGCTCTGGTTAATTTTTTTCTCTTTTCCTCTTTGGGGACCTGGCACATTACTTTCAAATTCAGCTCTAAACAAAAAGACATGTTGATTTTCTAGCCTGAATATCCAGCCAAGTCTTCTTCATCCTCAGTTATGATCACCCCCTAAGTCTCTGAGCTCCACAGAAGGGAAGAAACAGCTCCTTATTTATACTTATGGGCCCTCCTTCCCATAATTTCCTTGGTTCCTGCCATGGGATTCAAAAAATGGACAATAACTGCCTCTCAGGCAGCCAAATGGGAGGGGGTCTAGCTTGGATATGGCCAGTCCCCATATTTTCTATTGTTTTGTGAACATTCCAGCCTCTGTCTTCTCTGTCTTGGATCCTTTGCTACCCATGAAGGGAGGGAGAGCTGGTATCAGCCTTGCGATCCTCTTTTCTCTGGGTTTACCCTTGTTTTCTGAAAACTCCATTACATACCCTTCGCCTCTAGTTTTGGGAGCAAAGCCTCTAAATGTGAGTATTGTCTTAATATGCTTTAATTTGGGAATTCTCCTTTCTCTGGAGTCTAGTCTTAAATTTAAAAAAAATGTTAATTTATTTTGAGAGAGAGAGAGAGACAGAGCACGAGCAAGAGAGGGGCAGACAGAGAGGGGGACACAGAATCTGCAGCAGGCTCCAGGCTCTGAGTCATCAGCACAGAGCCCGATGCGGGGCTCGAAGTTATGAACGGTGAAATCATGCCCTGAGCCGAAGTCGGCCGCTTAACCGACTGAGCCATGCAGGCACCCCTTAACATTTTTACTAGAGGTCTGATGATTCTGTGTACTCTGAGAAAAAAATTTAAGTTAAGGCCCCAAGTCCTAATACATGCAACAACAGTAAAGAATCTCAAAAACATTCTCTAAGTGGAACAAGTCACACTCACAACATTCCATACTATATGATTCCATCAATGTGACATTCTGAAAAAGGCAACGCCAGAGGGACTGAAAACATATCAGTGGATGCCAGAGACTTGGTTTGGGGGGAGGGGGTGATTACAAAGGGACAGGGTAGTTTTTCGGGGAGATGGAACTGTTTCATGTCTTGATTTTGATTTTTAAATGACTCAAAACTCAAAGAACTATATTTAAAGTATAATTTTAGTAAAGGGGGACTTTTAGTAAAGGGGGACTATATGTAATCATAGTTTTTAAAAAATGGAAAATATGGGGCACCTCAGTGGCTCAGTCAGTTAAATGCCCGACTCTTGATCTCAGCTCAAGTCTTGATCTCAAGGTCTTGAGTTCGAGCCCCATGCTGGGCTCCATGCTGGGCGTGACGCCTACTTAAAAAAAAAAAATTGGAGGGGCGCCTGGGTGGCGCAGTCGGTTAAGCGTCCGACTTCAGCCGGGTCACAATCTCGCGGTCTGTGAGTTTGAGCCCCGCATCAGGCTCTGGGCTGATGGCTCAGAGCCTGGAGCCTGTTTCTGATTCTGTGTCTCCCTCTCTCTCTGCTCCTCCCCCGTTCATGCTCTGTCTCTCTCTGTCCCAAAAATAAAATAAACGTTGAAAAAAAAAAAAATTAAAAAAAAAAATTGGAAAAAACGATTTTGCCCCAACCCTTTTAAGGACCTACAAACACTTCATAAAGGCATTTTCTATCAAAGAGTCATTGATAACCTTTAGGTCACCACCACTAGAGCACTATGTCGATATCTGCCTCTTTTGCAGGACTTCCACAATTTGTCTGAACTTCTATTATCTTTTATTATCTGCCTCTTTTATAGGACTTCAACAATACGTCCCAATCAAAATGTTATTTGTTTCTTTCCTGGGGATGAGAAGGTCATTCCAGATAATACCCTCAGGTTCGGGAAAACATTATTTCCATCAGAGGCTGAATGGCCTTTCCCACAGACTATTGCAATATTACATGTTGGGCGTGTCTCTCTCTGATGGGCTTGTGCAGGATTGAGATAATTAGGATTTTCTTGTGCACCAAGACTTGCTGCAGTCCATGTTTTAAGAAGAGGGCTGGTGTTTTTAGAAACTTCTCGAGTCTGAGTTAGTAATTTTGGAAACTATCTTCTCTATATCTACCTTACGCAAAATTCTCCAGGGATAGGGCTTACAAAAAAGAAGTTAATATTGTCATGTCTTCTCTCCTGCATCTTCTTCCAACCACTCTCTATCTACCTGGTTTTAAAGCATAGCGTAGAATCCTTCAAACTCAAGCTCACCAGAGACCGCTTGTGTCTAGCCCCCGCATAAGCAGAGACTTTTGAGTATCTACAACCACCCGTGTGTTCTAGCCTGTCTACAGCATCATAGCCTTTGTCTAAAAAATATCAAATACTTCCCATCTGGGCAGTTTGACTGGTCCATAATACAAGGATGTGCTAAATGGAAATTTATGCATATCATAAATAAGACCCCTGGTCATGTAACGTATCGCCTCCATGAATACATGATACAGATATTGTCCCAACTCTTTATCTTCCCGAATAAATTGCTCTAGTCCCAATCCCCCTCATCAGGAAATCTAGAATATCCCCCTACAGGCTTCCTTCTCCCCCTGAATTTGCAATCAACTCAAGGCCTTAAACAACTCCAAAGGGTCAGTCAGTGACAGAGACTCTTAGCTGATCAGCAAAGTAGGATTGCTAGAGTTAGCATATGAAAACACAGGATATCCAAATATTATATGGGACATACTTATACTACAAGATGCGTTGTTGTTTATCTGAGACTTAAATTTAACTGGTGTCTTATATTTTGTCTGGCAGCTCCTACATCAAACTCATTTCTTCTCTCTGGGCATACAGCTGTACTATACTTCCCAGCTCCTCTTACAATTGAGTGGAATCACGTGACTGAGTTCTAGCCATAAAAATCTCTCAAACACATTCTTCCTTGCACTTTTTCTTGCTAGCCAGCTAGGGAATCTGTGTGCTAAGGATGATGGAGTCACAAGATGGAAGGAACCTGGATACCTAGATTATCACCTGAGTGGGACTGCCCAGGAGATAACCCGTGAGAGCCATGTACCATGAACCCTGCATAAACTTATTTGAATAAGAAATAAGGTTTCATTGTGGCAAGTCACTAGGTAAGGGGTTTATTTGTTCTGGCAGGTAGCTTTGCCTTAACCAATACAGAACATTAATATCTTGAAATAGAGTGCCTTAGTCCATTTGGGCTGCTATAACAGAGTACCAGAGCCTGGGTGGATTATAAACAACAAAAATTTATTTCTCACAATTCCGGAGGCTGGGAAGTCCAAGGTCAAGCCTCTAGCAGATACAATGTCTGGTGAGGGGCTGCTTCCAGGTGCATAGATGGCCATCTTTTTTGCTGTGTCTTCAAATAGCAGAAGGGACAAGGGATTTCTCTGGGGACTCTTGGTAGTGGGACAAATCTCTTCCATGAGGGCTCCACTCTCATGACTTAATCACCTCTCAAGGGTCTGATCTCCAAATACCATCACATTGGAGATTAGATTTCAACATATGAATTGTGGGAGGGACACAAATATTCAGTGGATAGCAGCTACCTGACAAAAACCTAAAATTTGTGACATCAGCTTAGTGGATCAGCAGGGGGAGGTAAGGAAACAGATCTCCAAACCTAGAGAAATGGAGACACGTAGTATGCAAAACACTTGATAAGATGTCACCTGAAATAACTTAGAAGGATGATAATGTGCCTAAATGAATTTATAGTTCTAGGGCAGACAGGTTAAACTTTTCTTTCTTCCTTTCTTTTCTTTCTTTTTGGTGCCATGTACCCCTTTGGCAGTTTGATGAAGTGTATGGACCCCATTTCAGAGTAATGTGCTTAAATGTATAAAATAAAATATATAAGACTACAAGGGAAACAACTATCAACAAATACTTAACAATATACTTTTAAAAAGCAAACACATGAGGGGCGCCTGGGTGGCTCAGTTGGTTAAGCATCCGACTTCAGCTGGGGTCATGATCTCTGAGTTCATGAGTTCGAGCCCCACGTCAGGCCCTGTGCTGACAGCTTGAAGCCTGGAGCCTGCTTCAGATTCTGTGTCTCCCTCTGTCTCTGCCCCTTTCCTACTCATGCTCCGTCTCTCTCTCTCTCTCTCTCTCTCTCTCTCTCTCTCTCTCTCTCTCAAAAATAAACATTAAAAAAATAAATAAATAAGGGCACCTGGGTGGCTCAGTTGGATAAGCATCTGACTTCAGCTCAGGTCATGATCTCGCAGTTCATGGGTTTGAGCCCCACGTCAGGCTCTGTGCTGTCAGCTCGGAGCCTGGAGCCTGCTTCCAATTCTGTGTCTCCTTCTCTCTCTGCCCCTCCCTTGCTCATACTCTCTCTCTCTCTCTCTCTCTCAAAAATAAACGTTAAATTTTTTTTGTTTTAATGATGAAAATTTCTACCTGTCTTCAAGCTGGAACATTGGATCTTCTGATCTGGGACTCAGACCAAGACTGGAACTTTAGGTCACTGGCTCTCCTGGGTCTCAGGCCATCAAACTGAGACTAGAACTAAACCATCAGCTCTCCTGGGTCTCCAGTTTGCTGATTACAGACCTTGGGATATCATAATCCCAAAGTAGTGATGTGGGTATGAGCATAAATGATATCTTGAGATATGTTGCAATATGTGTGCAACTATAATATGTAAAATTGAGTGGAATCATTTTGTAATATGCAAAAATATCTGTGACTTGTAATTCACAGGAACTGCTGGTACTACTATGATTTGCTGCCTACACTCAAAACTGAACGAAGTAAATGCTAAATTTCAGCTGGGGGTTAGTAAAAATAAAGATGTAATTCATCCTCACTGTTGGTAGTCTGCCTGATCCTGTCTGATCCTTTCTAGGGGTTCATGTGCCAATCGTATGGCTTCTATTACCATTTCTTTACCAGCTCTCACCTGAGACTTACTTCAGAGGCCTGCCCCTGGGCTACTGTAGCTCTTTGTCTACTGATAAGAAAGTTCGAAAAGCATGGGTGTTTAGGTCCTCAGAGGGCAGCCCATAGCCAACGACTGACTGGTGAGCATGTATGAAAACCCAGCTTCTTTGCCTTGGAATGAGGCCGAGCTTAGGAATTCGCCTAAAATTGCATCCTATCATTATTCTGCTTATCCCTTATTCCTGGTTACTCCTTGATAAATCACTTGCACAGGAGTCCTCATTTCAGAGTCTTTTTCCAGAAAACTTGACTTAATCCATGCTCCAAGTTATAGAACCCTTTCATCAAAACTCCCTGTGCTAGGGGCACCCTGGTAGCTTAGTTGGTTGAGTATCTGACTCTTGATTTTGGCTTAGGTCATGGGATTGAGACCCACGTTAGGCTCTGTACTAAGCATGGAACATGCTTAGGATTCCGTCTCTCTCTAAAATAAAAAACAGAAAGAATCCCTGTTCTAGGGGAAGTAGTTGGAAAGAGTTTGAGTGCTAGTGTGCTTGAGGTTTAAATTTCTGCTTTTAGCAAGTTATTATTAAGAGAAAGATAAATGTAGGCTACAGTTGAGCTGGACTCAATTGAAGCAGAGATTAGAAGGGATGAAGAAAACCCAGAGATCATGAGCTTTATAGGGCTGGAAAATCCTACTGCTTCTAGATTCCAAATTAAACCATTAGACAGAAAAGGCCTTGAGTGACAAAGGCTCATTAAGACTACTAAGTAAACAGGGGCGCCTGGGTGGCGCAGTCGGTTAAGCGTCCGACTTCAGCCAGGTCAAGATCTCACGGTCCATGAGTTCGAGCCCCGCGTCGGGCTCTGGGCTGATGGCTCAGAGCCTGGAGCCTGTTTCTGATTCTGTGTCTCCCTCTCTCTCTGCCCCTCCCCCATTCATGCTCTGTCTCTCTCTGTCCCAAAAATAAATAAACGTTGAAAAAAAAAAAAGACTACTAAGTAAACAAAATCATAGCTATGTGGCAATTAGATTAAGGATATTCCCTTCTCTGCCAAGCCTTAAAGTAACCATCTTTTAGGTGAAAGAGTAAATCATGGGGTCAAGAAGCAAAGAAGTAAGACAGTCTTGAGAACCAGAAGTAGACATGATTATCAAGTTTAGCAAATAAAAATATGGAACACTCAATATTTTATCTGGTAATTTTAGGTGAAAATATTTTGGGGTGGGGGGCGCTTGGGTAGCTTAAGTAGGTTAAGCATTTTGACTCTTGATCTCAGCTCAGGTCATGCTCTCATGGTTCATGAGTTTGAGCCTCTAGTGGGACTCTGCTAACAACGCAGAGCTTGCTTGGGATTCTCTCCCTCCCTCTCTCTCTGCTCCTCCCATGATTGCATGCATTCTCTTTCTCTCTCTCTCTCTTTTTCTCTCTCTCAAAATAAATGTAAAAATGCATATATTTTTGGCAGTAATTCCTGGCACTTGAATCTTTTGAAAGAAAACAAATAGGTGAGAAGCATCTGAGTTTTTTCAAGGGAATGGCATTGACAAAGAAGCCATGAGCCTAGTTTGTACAAACTTTTGCGTGTCCAGGGAACAAAAAAACAACTGTCAAGCTATGAAGCTGTGATGAGCACTGGGTGTTGTATAGAAGTGTCAAATCACTATATTACACACCTGAAGCTAATGTTACACTGTATGTTAACAACTGGAATTTAAATAAAAACTTTATTATATTTTATTTATTTTTTAATGTTTATTTTTGAGAGAGAGAGTGCGAGTGGGGGAGGGACATAGAAAGAGAAGGACAGAGGATATGAAGCAGGCTCTGTGCTGGCAGCAGAGAGCCTGACATGGGGCTCAAACTCACTCGCTGTGAGATCATGACCTGAGCCGAAGTTGGACACTTAACCGACTGAGCCACCCAGGTGCCCATTAAATGAAAACTTAAAAACAAAACAAACAAAACAAAACAAAACAAACCCAAAGCAAACCAAAACAAAACAAAAAAAAACCCAAAAAACATGGGGCGCCTGGGTGGCTCAGTCGGTTAAGCGTCTGACTTCGGCTCAGGTCACGATCTCATGGCTCGTGGGTTCAAGCCCCACATCAGGCTCTGTGCTGACAGCTTGGAGCCTGGAGCCTGCTTCCCATTCTGTGTCTCCCTCTCTCTCTGCCCCTAACCCACTCGCATTCTGTCTGTGTCTCTCTCAAAAATAAATAAACATTAAAAACAAAACAAAACAAACCTCAATCCTCCAAATTTGCATGGGCAGGAAGCACACTACAGAAAGTCACCAAAGAAAACATGCTCTACAATGCCAACTTCAGATGGGGCCATGAAGGATAATGAAAAAGGAAGAGCGTCCGAGAAGTTGGAGCCAGGGTCTCCAGAGACAATGGTAACAGGAATTCTTCCCAAAGGGTGGGACAGGGTCTAATAAAGGAGATTCTCCCATCTCAAGACAGAGGTCGTCACAATGCCTGCCCAGCTGTTTTTCACAATTGCTACGGACTAGCAACTGTGTATTTCTCTTGTTCTCCCTTTTCCTAACAGTGAGTTTTGTTTGTTTCGTTGTCGATAGTGCACATACCTCTACCATTGTATGTGCAAGAGGGGAGATGGACAATTTACAGAAAACATTTTTTCCTAACTCCAAAGTGATCAGACCACGAGGGGCTATCTCCAGACCTAATGAAGAAGACTATGTCGCCCAGAGATCCTAGGTTTTGAGCTTGATGTGACGACTGAAAAAGACTGCAGGGTGTTTCTTTTGGTGGAGAAAGAGTATTGTGTTCTATGTGTGGTAAAAAGGATGAGATGTGTATCTGATGACCAGGAGAGTGGGCTATGGCAGAGAACAAGCCCATGTTCTCTTTTTCCTGGGCACATGGCCGAACGGCATTTTCTAGCCTCCTTTGTCGTTAGGTCTGGCCACGTGTCTGAGTGATATAGTGACTTCTAGACCTGGTCCACAAAAACTTCCCAGGAGTGACCCTTTACACTTCTCCCCCTTTTGAATGACTAGACGATGATGATTCCCATAGCCACCTTGGGGACACATATTGAAGATGGCAGAACCAACATGATGGAAGCTGGGTACATGAATCACCACTCAAAGAAGAGCTGCCTAAGAGAAGCACTAACCACAAACATACGCTTTGGACGTTGGGTGAATGCTGATTATGTCAAACCACGGAGGTTTTGAGGGTTCATATAAGACAGTGGTTCTCAAAGTGTGGCCCCAGAGCAGCAGCATCAGTATCACCCGGCAACTTGTTAGAAATCCAAATTTTCAGTCTCTACCCCAGATCAGAACTCTGAGAGTGGGGCCCAGCAAGCCCTCTGGGTGATCCAGACACATAGTGAAGTTTGAGAACCACTGATCTAAGGAAACAGCTAGTGTTAACGGAACTAATAAAACAATTGAGTGGGGGAGCCCCTGAAGTTGACCAGTTTACCGTTCCTATTGTTTTTTACTGATAAAAGATGATGCTGTTGACTTCTGGTCTAATTCTACCAACAGAAGATACCAACAGACTCCTGACCCTGATCTCCACACAGGCCATGATAGAACCTTGAGGGTGGATAACCCTTTTCACTTAGTGATAAGCTCATATGAGGTTGCTTTTCCAAGGGGTTTTGTTGGTGCCTGGTTTTATCAGATCCATCATGTCACCAGACACCACGGGAGCACTGTGTCAGTTGAGATAATCTACTTGTCTCAGTCTGTCTGGGACTTTCCTAGTTTTAGCACTGAAAGTCCCTCTTCCTAGTCCCAGGCCAGTCTGAGACATTTGGTCAACTTAGTGTGGGTTGAAATGTTCATCACTTGTGACCTTTTCTCTCACAAGGGTAATCCACAGCTCAACGGGTTAGGCAACTTTTTATTCCCAACTCCCAAACACAAAAGTCCTGATTACACTATCTATTCCAGATAATTGACCTACTCACCTTTGAAGCCAGATGCCCTGATTGCCTCCTGGTGTCTTCCCTTTTATGGACATACGATGGAGGGTGAGGGAGGTCACTTTCAGGATCAATGGATAAAGGTGACCGAGGTAATTTTCTAGCACTTACTTCAGTAAAGGTAGGGAAAAGGGCCAGAGGCCCACATTTTCTAGTTAAACATTTACGTATTTAAGGCTAAATAAAATGTTACCCTTGGTATGAATAATACACAGTAAAAGTTTAGGAAAAGGAAAGAGAAGGATTTCTTCTTTCCTTAATTTCCTTGGGACTCCTTCAGAGCACTGATTTTCAAAGGTGGGCCTGGGGTGCCTATCTAAAGTGGGCAGAATATTTGTTTTTTGAGGTATAAATCTCCCATTGATATATCCTGGGTGGGGGAGGGGTGATGATGTATATTTTGAAAAAAACCTCTCAGGTGATTTTGAGCCTTTTCTTTCGGAAACCATCATCTCAGAGCAGGGTTTCTCAACCTCAGCACGGTTGACATTTCAGGCCCAATAATTCTGTGTTTGGGGGGCTAATCCGTGTGTTGTAGGATGTTTAGCAGCATCCCTGGCCTCTACCCACCAGATGCCAATAGCACACCCCTCCCCCCTCCAAGTGATGACAGCCAAAAATGTCTCCAGGCATTATAAAATGTGGAGGTAAGGTTGTCAGAAAAACTACAACATGTAGGACGCACGCAGGGTGCGGGGCGTACTTCCACTAAAGAAAATCATGATTTGCCTGAAATCAAAATGAACTGGACAGCCTGTATTCCTATTGCTAAATCTGGCAACCCTACCTGGAAGACCGTATTTGTCCTAGCAAAGGAGCACTACATTGGAACAAGGCTGGAAATGGTTATGAAAGCCACACGTAAAAACGAAACCAAGTACAATTTAATATCACCTCACTAGAGGCACATTTGAGACACAGGCTTTAAGAAAGACACATTTCCCTTGGGGCACCCGGGTGGCACAGTCGGTTCAGCATCAAACTCTTGATTTTGGCTTAGGTCATGGTTTCATGGTTCATGGGATCGAGCCCCATCTTGGGCTCTGCACTGACAGCATGGAGCCTGCTTGGGATTCTCTCTCTCTCTCTCTCTCTCTCTCTCACTCTCTTTCTCTGCCTCTCCCCTTTTTGTGCGTTCTCTCTCTCTGTCTCAAAAATAAACTTTATTTTTTTATGTTTATTTTTGAGAGAAAGAGAGAAATAGAGTGCATACACACATGAGCAGAGGAGGGGCAGAGAGAGAAGGAGACAGAGGATCTCAAGTGGGCTCTGTGTTGACAGCAGTGAGCCCGACGCAGGACTTGAACTCAAAACCTGCGAGATCATGACCTGAGCCAAAGTCAGACACTTAACTGACTGAGCCACCCAGGTGCCCCAATAAATAAACTTTAAAAAAAGAAAGAAAGACGTATTTTCCATATGCATTCTAAATAAACAACCAGAGAAAAATTGAATGTTAGAGACTCAAGAATGTAACTAGAGCCCATGAAACAACATATAGATTCTGGGAAGGCAGGGATCTTTGTTTTGTTTACTGTCATATCCCAGTTACCTTGAACACTGCCTGGCATGTAGTAACCAAACAATAAATATTTGTTCATTCAGAATGACTGAATGAAAGCATTGGTAGTGTTAGGTGTGGGATAAAAATGTCCATATGACTACATACTTCCCTGTAAATAATGGACACAGACATCCTTCCTCCAAGAAAAAGATGATTTTGTGTCATGTTCAGATGTTCTAGAAACAAACCAAAAGGACCATCATCTATTAGAACTGATCCAATCCTGGAGGGTACCTATCCTCTTTTTCTCTAAAACACAAATAGAGATCAAAGTAATTTGTTTTACTGTGATTTTATGGAAAATAAATGTAACCTTTATTTTGGGACTTTAGAATAGTTTCATCAGCAAGGGAAAGAATTCAGGCAGGTAAATGACAGTTCAACCAACTCTGCCTCATTGCCAGCCCCTTCCTTCCTACTTCTCTGGAGTCCTCCCCCTTAGTGAGCTAGTACAGAGCACTGACTGGGTCTTAGATCCTGTCTTCTTCAAACTCATTAAAAAGCTGGGGCTGGTTTCCAAATGAGCTTCAGATTTGGGGATCAACTATACTTCAAGTAAGAATCTTAATGTCCAAGTTTATATATAGTGACATGACATTTTACCAATTTAAGAAAGGAAATTCTGAAAGGTGCCTGGGTGGGTCAGTTGGTTAAGTGTCCGACTCTTGATCTTGGCTCAGGTCTTAATCTCAGGATTGTGAGTTCAAGTTCCATGTTGGGCTATGCGCTGGGCATGAAGTCTACTTAAAAAAAAAAAAAGAGGCACTCAAGTGGATTGGATTTATCCACCACTTAAAGATTTAGTGACCTCCCACACCATTCTATTCCTGTATTATGACTCTGTTATTCTAAGCATACCTTTACAGAAAAAAAAAATGATGCCATTTGAAGGTGAGCTCCTCACTTTGTAATGGCCTGGTAAGCATCATTACAAACTGGTCAAGTCCATGGACTCTAGAGCCAAAGTAGTGTGTTCAAATCTCAGCTCTGCTACTTACTAGGTATCTGAGCTTTGAGCAAGTAATTTAATCTCTCTGTGCCTCCATTTCCTTACCTGTAAAATAGGGAGAATAATAGTACTACCTTGCAGGTTTATGACAAAGATTAAATAAATTAATATTTGTAAAAGACTGAACACTGCCTGGCAGCTAGTAAGCCCTATATAAATTCTTATTAAATGACAAAGCTAAAAATTAAAATCACTAAAGTGGATTAAATACCCTTTTGTGAGTATTTTTAGAAGCAGGATAGAAAACCTTAAGTTCCTAATAATTTAGATGAGAGAGATCATGGAGGAGGGGATGGGTACAGGAAGGTCGGGAGTCACTCTATCACCTCAGGAGTTCTCTTACAACTTGTGGTTCTGTTCCATGACCATCCCACACTTGTAAAGGCATCTATAGCTAAAGAACTCAAAACTTTGTTGGGTCCCCTGGGGGGATCAGTTGTTGAGCATCTGACTCTTGATTTTGGCTCAGGTCATGATCTCACAGTTCACGAATTTGAGCCCTGCTAGGGCTCTGCACTTCCAGTGTGGAGCCTGCTTGGGATTCTCTGTCTCTGTCTCTGTCTCTCTCAAAATAAATCAAAATAAATCAATAAGTAAAATCTTAAGAGAAAAAGAACTCAAAACATTTTTTACGCATAACCATCAGGTAGAGGGAGATTGTCAATAAAAATCATTCTTAAAAATGTAGAATACTTCTGGGCATGTGGGTGGCTCAGTCAGTTAAGTGTCTGACTCTAGATTTCATCTCGGGTCATGATCTCATGGTTTGTGAGATCAAGCCTCCAACTGGGCTCCACGCTCCCAACGTGGAACCTGCTTGGGATTTTCTCTCTCCCTTTCTCTCTGGCCCTCCTACTTGCTCTCTATCTCTCTCAAAATAAATAAATGAAACTTTTAAAAGAAATTTATAATACTTCCAATGACTGATTATTGGCACATAATTAACAGAAAAGAAAAATGTGTGCTTCTTCAGCCAATAGAAATGAGGGAAACAGATAGTAACACTATGTGACGGGTACTCCTCTCCTTGTCCAAAGTCTCTTCCTTTCCCCAAGGACCAGGGAGCCTCGAATAGAGGTAACAGAGCAGATAGAACACGAGAATTCAAGGATGCTGAGAGCAACCAAAAAAGAAAAAGTGATATTTAAGGATGCTTTTTCAAGAAAGACGGGGTAGCACAAAATAATCATCTGTAAGGTCTCCAGAGCCAGACCTCAGCTCACATCTCAGCTCCAGCACTGCCCAGTTGTCTCATCTTGGGCCAAGTGGCCTCCTACATCTGGTAGCCAGCATGTAATGCATTATCTCACATTTCCTCACATTTTCACTTTCTCTTCTTCCGTCCTTGGCTGCCCCGGCTTTCCTTCTCCCAGGGAGAGCATGGTCGCTTAATCCTTCCCTTTGACTGCTTTCCAGGGATCCCAGGGTAAAATCAGGGCCACGGAAAAAAATAAAGCAGGGGTGCGGGGATACAGACAGCTTGATCTCTCTGGGCTTCAATTTGCTAATCTGTTGTGGGAATTACAGGATGTAATAAGCACAACCTCCTAGAACAGTGCCCGGCACGGGGCAGGAACAGTATGCATTTTTATCATTATTAAAGATCTGGGAGGCTCTTGTTTCTGTTCTTGTAGAGGGGCTGGCCTACTTGAGGACTCTGCCCTCAGTCAGGCAGAGACTTGGGCTTGACCTGGGTTTGTGATGAGCAAAGAGTCAACTTCGCTCTGATTTCATGGATTTCGCTCATGGATTTCATGCATCCCTACAATGGGCCTGTTAGTTTCCCTTCACTGCCGAAACAAATTTTAGAGGCCGTGGGGGAGAATCTGTTCTGGTCTTTTCCATCTTCTAGAGGCTACCCAAATTCTTTGCTTGTAGCTCTGCATTTTCCAACCTCTGCTTCCATCATCACATCTCTGACTCTCCTGCTGCTCCCTTATAAGACCTTTGTGATTATTTGGGGCCCTTTTGGATAATCTAGGAAAATTGCCCACCTCAGTACCCTTAATTTAATCACATCTGCAAAATCCTTTTTGCCGTGTGAGGTAACATATTCACAGGTTCCAGGGACTATGACATGGCCATCTTTGGGGAGGGGTAGGGATTATTTGCTTACCATGCTGAGCAAGGAATTTATTCCTTTTGTGGTGAGCACATTTCTCTGAATCATACATGGAGATGTAGGCCATTTTCTCACTGATGCTTTTTCCCAAAAAAGAATGGTGGGCGATCTAAAGTGCCTTGCTTTTGAGAGACAGAGGGTGGAGAGGAGAGGGAGGGAGAGGGAAGGAAAGGGAGGAAGAGAGATTGCTGGGAGGGTGGGGGAGGCGGGGAGTATACTGTCTGTCTTATATGAATGAGGAAGGGGTGACAGGAATGGCCATCTTCTAAGAACATGTAAGGACTTCCTAAAATCCTGCAAATGTTAAGGACTTGATGGCATGGAAGTCACAGTGGCAGCTCCTGAGACAAATAGAATTTTGGCAAGCAGGGACCCAGATGCTAGAAGCGGGCTGCATGGCTACTTCATGCTTTCACGCGTGCATATGCACACAGCAGTGACAAATGACCCATGTTGTAGCAGAACACAGAAGAACACAGGTTCTGCAGTTAGAAAAGCCCAGAATCCTGGCTCTGCTGACTCTGCCGTTGACTAACTACAGGAACTTGGATGATTTGCTTAACTTCCTTAAGCGTCAGTGCTCTTATCTGTAAATTGGGGTAATAATAGTTCACAAGTTTGTTACTAGGATTATGTGAGATAATGTGTCCCAAATGTTTGGCATGTGCCCGACACACAGTATTTGGTTTTCATTAACTAAGTAATATTATAATAAGTAACTCTTATTATAATAAATGCAATAAATCTGAGCAAGATGTGAAAGTGGAATTACACCATCTGGCACATAGCAAAACACATTACAATACCATACAAAGTTCTCCCCAAAGTGTTACTCATCATAGCAGCTACCCCTCAAGTTACTCTATCTCTTCAGAAACTCCCACCTTTTCTTGGTCCTTTCTCCTCTCCTCCTTAATCACTCCTGACGGTCATCTCCCCTATGGCTCTTTTTTGTTTGGTTGTTTTTTTTTGTTTTTTTTTTTAAATTTTTTTTTTTTCAACGTTTATTTATTTTTGGGACAGAGAGAGACAGAGCATGAACGGGGGAGGGGCAGAGAGAGAGAGGGAGACACAGAATCTGAAACAGGCTCCAGGCTCTGAGCCATCAGCCCAGAGCCCGACGCGGGGCTCGAACTCACGGACTGCGAGATCGTGACCTGGCTGAAGTCGGACGCTTAACCGACTGCGCCACCCAGGCGCCCCTGGTTGTTTTTTTTAAGATTTTTATTTTTAAGTAATCTCTACACCCAACATGAGCCTTGAACTCATGACGCAGGGATCAAGAGTTGCAAGCTCTTCTGACTGAGCCAGCCAGGTGCCCCTCTCCTATGGCTTCTTATTTAGACCCATTCTATTTCTCTACCCATCTAACTGAGGAGTATAACAAAGGCACAATACTGAGCAATAAAAAGGTCCTTTTAAAAAAAGGCATGGGGGTGCCTGAGTGGCTCAGTCTGTTGGGCCTCTGACTTCAGCTCAAGTCATGATCTTGCCGTTCATGAGTTCGAGCCCTGTTTCGGGCTCTGTGCTGACAGCTCAGAGCCTGGAGCCTGCTTCGGGTTCTGGGTCTCCTTCTCT
The DNA here is from genome assembly GCF_028749965.1 of Puma concolor. Taxonomy (NCBI): domain Eukaryota; kingdom Metazoa; phylum Chordata; class Mammalia; order Carnivora; family Felidae; genus Puma; species Puma concolor. Next base: position 49,311,585 of record NC_141683.1, read on the forward strand.
CTCTGCCCCTCCCCTACTCAAACTCTCTCTCTCTCTCTCTCTCTCTCTCAAAAATAAACAATAAAAAAAATTGAAAAGACATGGAAGTAGGGAAAACATGTCTGTCACTACTTAACCTGGTTTATTTTTGCTCTGTCACTTTATTAACCTCACTCTCCCAGTTTGCTACCCAGTTCAGGTGTGCCCAATGTCGGGAGAACCAGATGAAGTGAGTTTATTTATGTGCTGTTTAGAATTCTGACACATTTATGAGACTCGTTGATCTACATTGACTAGAGACCAAGGTATCTCTTCAAATAGTGGCTGCTCCGGAAAAGTCTTCTGTAGAAACTAGCTACAGGTTTCCTCTGTCCAACGAGGACACCTAGAGGCTACCTGCGATGTGGTAACCTACCCTGACATACTTTCCAAATTGTTTTCTTCACAGATCCTATCGTAAATTACAGATCCTGAAGTTCAAGTAGAATAAATGTTAATGTATGGCTAATCACTAAGGAGAGGAAGCAGACCTACAGAGGTTATGTTCATTTTCTAGGCACAGAAGTACATCATGAGTACAGGAGAACTTTAAAAGATTTTCTTTAATGTTTACTCATTTTTGAGAGAGAGAGAGAGAGAGAGAGAGAGAGAGAGAGAGCATGAGCAGGGAAGGGGCAGAGAGACAGGGAGACACAGAATCTGAAGAAGGCTCCACGCTCCGAGCTGTCAGCACAGAGCCCGATGTGGGCCTCAAACCCGTGAACCACGAGGTCATGACCTGAGCCAAGGTCGGACACTCAACCGACTAAGCCACTCAGGTGCCCCAGTACAGGAGAGGTTTTAAATGTGATAGGTGGGTGGAACATTCACAAAGGACATTTTGGGGACAGTTGGGGACATTTGAGTGTTGACCAAATGTTGTTTGATGTGATTGAGTTTGTGTTGATTTTCTTAGATGTTAAGGCATTGTGCTTGTGTAGGAGATTCAGGCTAACATATAAGGGTGATATATACATAGGACGATGTTCTGGCAAAAGGAAAGTGTGTATACATACGGAGAGAGACAAGTAAGATGTTAACAGTGGGTGCATCTAGGTGGGGAAGAATGTAAATTTTTTCAAAATAAACAAGTTAGAATGTGAAAGCATTAAACCAAGTCATGCATAACCTTAACTGAATTTGTATCTCAACCGTTGTGACGTCTCTTATGCTGTGATGTTGTTACGCTGAAATGTAACTTTTTTTTATATATAAATGATTTTACTTATGTTTGAGAGAGACAGACAGACAGAGACAGAGAGTGAGCTGGGAAGGGGCAGAGAGGGACAGAGAGATACAGAATTGGAAGCAGGCCCCAGGCTCCAAGCTGTCAGCACAGAGCCCGTCACAGGCTTGAATCCACGGACCGTGAGATCATGACCTGAGCTGAAGTCGGACGCTCAACTGACTGAGCCACGCAGGCGGCCCAAAATGTAACTTTTTGTACCTTACATTCCCACCATGTTGTAATCCCTCCCATGAGTATTTGCTCCTCTTTGCATTTCTCATGGGGCACACAGTGAACACAAATATTTGCTGATGCTAGATTAAAAAAAAAAAAAATGATAGAAAGCTTTGTAGCTCCCTGGTTGTGCCGTGATCTCACTGGCCTTACTCAGGGCCTGAAGGATGTTTCCTTGAGCCCTTTCCCCAACCCCCAGCTTCCCCTGGCTGACTCATATTCATCTTCCAGCTTCCCATCCTAGGAGAGGCCTTCCTTGACCTGCCTCTGTGCTCTTAGATCATTTCCCCTGCCTTAACACTTACCACACAGTGTATTGTAATATCTGTTATCTCAACTGAATACCCCATGAGACTATAGAGTTTTCTTGAGAAGGGAGTTTTCTTCTCCTTTTTATAGCTGTAAACTTAGTCCTTGATATAGTCTCTGGCACAGATAAGAACTTAACAAATATTTAGTGAATGAATGCCCAGTACTAGGGTGACCAACTTTTTTTTTAACGTTTATTTATTTTTGAGAGAGAAAGAGAGACAGAGCACAATTTGGGGGGGGAGGGGGCAGAGAGAGAGGGAGACACAGAATCTGAAGCAGGCTCCAGGCTCCTACCTGTCAGCACAGAGCCTGACACAGGGCTTGAACTCACGAACCATGAGATCATGACCTGAGGTGAAGTCAGACACTTAACCGACTGAGCCACCCAGGTGCCCCAAGGGTGACTGAATTTTTAGAGAGCCAAACTGGAATATGGCCATACCAGACTCCCCCTGTCCCCAGATATATGTATAATATATAATACATACTTAAAAATTATATATAGGGGCGCCTGGGTGGCGCAGTCGGTTAAGCGTCCGACTTCAGCCAGGTCACGATCTCGCTGTCCGTGAGTTCGAGCCCCGCGTCGGGCTCTGGGCTGATGGCTCAGAGCCTGGAGCCTGTTTCCGATTCTGTGTCTCCCTCTCTCTCTGCCCCTCCCCCGTTCATGCTGTGTCTCTCTCTGTTTCAAAAATAAATAAACGTTCAAAAAAAGAAAATTAAAAAAAAATTATATATATATACATGCTGTTAGATATAAAATATGAAAAATAGGTGTTTATTTTATATCAAAGGATTTTTGTTAGGATTGTGGTAAACCAATTTCTTAGAAGTTATAATTTTGTAATATTCTTTCTCCCCAGGAAGAACTCTCTACATATTAATCTATGTATTAATCTTTTTTATAATTAATCTTTTTATATTAATCCATTATAGAGAATCATTTATTGTTTATAATATTTATATCCTTTTCATTTTTAAAGAAAAAATTTTTTAAGTAACTCTATGCCCAATGTGGGTCTTGAACTCATGACTCTACGATCAGGAGTCACATGCTCTACTGACTGAAACACCAGGCACCCCTTTATATTCTTTTTGTTTTTTAATATGAAATTTATTGTCAAATTGGTTTCCATATAACACCCAGTGCTCATCCCAACAGGTGCCCTCCTTAATGTCCACCACCCACTGTCCCCTCCCTCCTACCCCCCATCAGCCCTCAGTTTATTCTCAGTTTTTAAGAGTCTCTTATGTTTTGGCTCCCTCCCTCTCTAACCTCTTTTTTTTTTCCTTCCCCTACCCCATGATCCACATAAGAGTGAAGACATATGGTATCTGTCTTTCTCTGTATGGCTTATTTCACTTAGCATAACACTCTCCAGTTCCATCCACGTTGCTACAAAATTATATTCTTAATTATAGTTCTCCACTTATTTCCCACTTCACACATTTTTAATCAACGTATTTCATACACATATATATGTGAATGTATATATTTCTCTATTTATCTGCAATTCTATTTTGAACTTGTTGTCACTCCTGTTAAGGCAAGTTGCTAAGTCTGTAAACCCCTACTTATATGTAGCCATTTTAACTTACTGCATCAATTCTAAAACTCTTTCATGGAACACCTTAGGTTTTCTAAGGTTATAATTATAGGTGCAAATAATCAGTTTCCCAATATTTACACCATTCCATTTTTCTATTACATTATCCAGAAGAATGGTCTTTTAAAGTGACATACACAAACCTTGGGCATAGGCAAAGACTTTGCCCGTGGCATACAGGCCGGGCAGCTTTATCAGTCTCTAAATCCTCAGCTTATGTTGTTCTTTTCCCTAAAGCTGATGATCTCGTATTTCCTGTTCCCATACTTGGAAAGGTACTTTTTGGTATTGATAATCAGGATTGTAGTTAAATGTTCCAATCGTATATATATTCTAGCTGTCTAACCCATCTCATTTATAGTGCAAGAAACTGAGTCCCAGCGAGGCTGACATCTAACAGGTCATACAATTTCACATCACCTTCCTTTTATTTGGTGGAAGAATGTATGCATAATTTTTTCCAGCTTTACTGAGCTATAATTAACAAATAAAAATTATATATATTTAAGGTGTACAACATGATGTTTTGACATATGTTTGCATTACAAAATAGTTCCCACAGTCAAGTTAATTAACATGTCAGAAAAACTAAATGATTCTAGCTTTAAATCTGTAATTGGAATCAAGAAAATAAAATGATTAGCATTCAGTAATCCCTTTTTCTTTGCTGTCTAACTTACCTAACTTTTTAGGATTATGGCATTTATTTCCTTATCATTGTCTTCATTCTATCTTATATTTCGATATGAGATTTCCATATTTTAATGTAGGTTATTATGCTAATCGTAGTAATTACTTAAGGAAATAATTGTGAAACTGATGTCCAATTTTCCCTTCCTAAGTTTTACAATTGACCTTGTCTGGTTTTTAAAAAATTTTTTTAATGTTTTTATCTATTTTTGAGACAGAGAGAGACAGAGCATGAGCAGGGGAGGGGCAGAGGGAGAGGGAGACAGAGAATCTGAAGCAGGCTCTGAACTGTCAGCGCAGAGCCTGATGTGGGGCTTGAACTCACAAACCATGAAATCATGACCTGAGCCCAAGTCAGACGCATAACTGACTGAGCCACCCAGGAGCCCCAAGTACAGAGGTACTTTGAGCATGTCAAATCAAAGTTGGATTTCAAATGGGTTACAGTTTTAGTAGTGAAATTGACAGTCTTGTTTAACTTGGCTATCCTTTTCTGGTGACTTTTGTTGTTGTTGTTCTGAAGCAGTCTTATTTCCAAAACTGAGTTTTTTCGTTCTTGTTGTCATTGCAACTTAACACTAACAGTGAACAACTCAGAATAGTCCATTTATTATCTTTTTTTTTTTTTTTTTTTTAAGGCTCCTATGGCCTCTTTAAAAATCATCAAACAGAGGTGCCTGGGTGACTTAATTTCGGTTCAGGTCATTATCTCATGGTTGTGAGGTGGAACCCTGCATGGCCGTCTGTGCTGAACGTGGAACCTGCTTAAGATTCTGTTTCCCTCTCTTGATCTCTCAAAAAAAAAAAAAAAATCATCAGTTTTGGAGAAACAGCATATAAATCTCTGTTTTACTATAATCCCTTTCTCCATTCTCATCCTTAATATATTTGCAAATTACAGGAGGACATTCCTCTTGTCCCACACTTTGAAAACACGATAACAGGCCACCATCTTTTCAATGGCAAGCAACAATGATAGTCATCTTCTTTTTTTAAATTTTTTTTTTTTTTTTTGAGAGAGAATGCAAGTCAGCGAGGGGCAGAGAGAGAATCCCATGAGGGGCAGAGAGAGAGAGAGAGAGAGAACCAGGGCTCCCTCAAAGTGGGGCTCAAGCTCACGAACCACAAGATCATGACCTGAGTCTGATGCTTAACCAACTGAGCCACCCAGGTGTCCCACAATGATAGTCATCTTGAAGGCATTTGTTCAAGGACACTATCTCTTTACATTTCTGTGAAGCAAACATCTCATATATCTCATGAAGTGCTTCTGCATGTTTTAAAGAAACTGAAAAGTCCCCAGACACTTTTACAACAAAAGCCTCAACAACACATGAAAACAAATCACTTTTTTGTGTGTGTGTTGGGTACAAAGTATGCAATGAGGACATTTAGCAGGTGAACTTCTCTTCATTTTCTTTGGTAAGAAGTTTATAAACTGGGGTGCCTGGGTGATTCAGTCATTAAGTACCTGACTTCAGCTCTGGTCATGATCTCACAGTTTGTGAATTTGAGTCTCACATCTGGTGAGCACAAGCCCTGCTTCAGGTGAGTATGAGCCCAACTTTGGGTAAACAATGAGCCCTGGGGGAGCCCCGCTTCTCTCTCTCTCTGCCCCTGATTCACTTATGTCCTCTCTCTCTCCAAAAAAAAAAAAAAAAAAAAAAAAAAAAAAAAATATATATATATATATATATATATATATATATATATATATATATATATATAGGCGAAATGGAATTTGCCAACATTTGCATTTACACTGTCTGCTGAAGATGCAGATACATGACCAAAGTGTAGTTTGCATTTAGACAAGATATAAACAATCTTTGATTTTATGTATTACACTGCTTCATTAAAATCTTCATCCAAATCGGGATGATCTTTTGAAACTCCTTGCTACAAACCAAAATGCCTAGCGGTGCCTGGCTGGCTTAGTCGGAAGAGCATGGGACTCTTGATCTCAGGGTCATTGGTTCAAGTCCCACATGGGGGGTAGAGATGGCTTAAGCAAATACGTATTTTAAAAACTCAAGATGCCTAAGAGCTAGAGAACATTTTTGTTGTTGCTCTGATTTGAGGCATCACTTGATAACCCTGGAGAAAGCATGACTGTTGGTAGGACCTGTCAGAATCAGCTGTTCACTGAAAGGTTCCAACATATCTGTCACCAAAATTTCCCCTTGGTTTGCCAACAAGACATTTTAGTTGTAACCTCTGAATAGGAAATATGTATTCATTCAGTTTCATGAAACAATCAAAGAAAGATAGAGTAATGCATGCTAATCCAAGTTGGTTTGGGGTACCAAGGCTAATTAAACATCAACTATTTTACACTGAATAATGGTGTCTTTTGAGGAGATGAAAAACTGTTAGATTTAGAAATACTTGCCTTTCTTATCCTGGGTCTGTGAGATTCTCCGAGCCATTACTTTCACTTGCTCTTCTCCAGGTTCAATCCCAAATTCTTTTCTGCAAATTGTGCAGTAGCCCTGATTTGGTTCTTCACCTCCTTAATCCTATTGTAATGGGTTTTCCTATCTGCTTCTCCTTAAAATAGTACAGGTGGTGAGCTTTCTTTTTCAGCGATGTGTAGGTCTTGCTGGTGTAGGTACTATAACTGTTCTTTTTCACTATCTGAATTCTTAGAAAATATAGTCACAGTATTCACAATGTTAAAAATCAAACTAGCGCTATATTGATACAAAGCACAATAGTTAATCCATAGCAAAACCAAAACCAGATTGTTACAAGGCATTTAAATTTTCCATTTAAATTGAATCACTAGGAATAAGGCAACAATGGATGATCTGTTACTGTGAATAGCTAATCAAGGTTGCCAACACCAGCCTCAGGGAAAAAACAGCAACCAGCGCTCCAGAAAGTGGATAACTTGTGTCCGAGCCCTTAGACACTAAAAACACTGTTGCTTTCAGCCTCTACGTTTGTGGGCTGCCTCATGGCTTTTGCACTCTCCCCAAACCTACTGCAAGAGTGGGGAACAACCGGACTTTTCATGTGTCCATGAGGGGTTTCTCATAAAGTGGGACTTTCAGTGCTAGAATCAGGACATTCCCCAGCAAACCGGGAAGGTTGATCTCTGTAGCACCAGCAGCAATCTCTAAAATATCAGAGACATAAGCAGAGACTGGCAATGATAAATTTTTAGAAATATGTCCCTTGGAGACTGATATCTCAATCCCCGACCAAAAGCTAATTAATAAACTGTCAATATACATATGTGTTTATATATACAGTATATATACAGTCTTTAGTAGCCACGAAAATCATGATGAGGAATGGAAGCAAAAAAATGTTCACCTTTAGCCCAGAAGGCTAAACTATAGCCTGAGCAGTTTCGATAAGGATCAAATACATGTTGGTTGCTACATTCTTAAAGGGTCTCATGACTGCCTGTATGTGTCACCCGTAGTTAATATCTAGCTGAATGATAAGCACCAGAGAAATCTTTCAAAAGTAGTTTATATATATATATATAGATAGAGAGAGAGAGAGAGAGAGAGAGAGCGCACCAGCAGAGGAGAGGGGCAGAGGGACAGAGAATCCTAAGCAGGCTCCACACTCAGCACAGAGCCCTATGCGCGGCTCAATGGGGGGGTTGGAAGCGGGGCTCAACACAGGGCTTGACGAGGCCTCGATCTCTCGCCCCTGGGATCACAAGCTGAGATGAAATGGAGTCTGTTGCTCAACTTACTGAGCCACCCAGGCACCCCCCCCCCCCAGTGGACACAGTTATTTATTTGTTTGTTTGTTTATTTAAAGGAATCTCTGCCCCCCGTGTGGGACTAGAACTCATTACCCCAAGACCAAGAGCTACATGCTCTACTGAGCCAGCCAGGCACCCTGCAAAAGTAGTTTTATGAGTAGAAATTTGAAGGAACATTTATGACCACATCATAAATGCACATCTCCCCCATGAGCACTAAGCATATAACCCACCAGCTTCATACAGCAAAAGTGCAGCCCTTTCTACCCATGGGTCCTGGCCCTTTGCTACTTAAATAGAGGTACTAAGTTGCACCATACGTCTCAAGAATTCTTTCTTGACCATTGCATTCAACAACCTGAAGACATTTTTGGTGACCCCACAGGGGGATTACAGAGTGAATCCAAGAGCCTTGGTGTGACTTGGTAAGTCTCTTTTATTTCCTTAGCCTCTATTTCTTGCTTGTTCTTTTCTGGAGATGTCCTAAATAGTATGATCCTTCAGACATATCTTGCCTGAGTGCTCAGGAGAGAACCTCTTGCCCGTGGGTACACTATGGGAGGGATTGATTCCTGCTACATGGTTACACCACTGTTACCTTGGCCCAAGCAGCATTGGGCTCAGAAATCAGACTTTCCTTAATTTTACTGTTCTTTAAACGTGTATATTCTTGTCAGGTACAGGATGGCCACATATGTCTTTAGGACAGCCACTGATCTTAAGACTCCTATGTAAGGTTTCCTTCTAAATAACCCAGTGTGATCCTTCAATGAACATAGAATCCAAGATAGGGCTGACAACGTGCTTCCTGAAAGGGACTGAGGAGGTGGGGGGGACTATTACCCCGTCGGGGCACTCACCCAACGGGGGACTGCTCCCTTGGGACTGGATCATGGACAAAGCTCAGGAGAAAGTTGCCCGGATTGGATAGGAGCTCCATACTTCATTTTCCATGTCTCTCATTTGTCCTTACCCGTGTGGGCTATTTTTGGTATTCCTGGTCTTGCTCTCAGATTGAAAGCACTTCTGGTTTAGATATATGACACTTAATACGATATAAAAGAGCTGCCCCTTCTTAACAAAGGCCGGGACCTCTGCCCCATCCATTACTATGAGGTACAGAGGCTTACAAAGGGTTTTGTTATGGGTCGTCAAATACATCAACTCCCTCAAAGTGTAAAGAGACAGCCCCAATCTCTGCCACGATTCAGTCCATTCACCAGCTCCTATGGTAATCTGGAATGCATGAGGGAAGATGAGGGAGGTCGAGTCCCTTCCCAGGTAGTACAAAGGTGTCAGAGCAGTTGAGAAGAGGGACGCCTCCCTCTGAGCCCCAGGAAGCTTGGGCAATATTCCTGATGGGACACCATTCAGAAGCTGAAGGGGATTTTGGTTAACGGACTCCCAGTTAGTTAATGTACTCTCCTCATTTTGTAGGCATTAACTATGGGATCAGTTTCATCAATCCCAGAGGATTCCCTCTTGGGCTATCTTCTAATATACTGGATTCAGTTTGGATTTAGAGAAAAAGCACCAGGGGTGCTTGAGTGGCTCAGTCAGTTAAGTGTCCGACTTTGGCTCAGGTCATGATCTCATGGTTCATGAGTTCAAGCCTCATGTTGAGCTCTGTGCTGACAGCTCGGAGCCTGGAGCCTGCAGCCTGCTTTGGATTCTGTGTCTCCCTCTCTCTCTCTCTCTCTGTTCCTCCCCTGCTCGCGCTGTCTCTGTCTCTCAAAAATAAATAAACGTTGAAAAAAATTTTGTAATTTAAAGAAAAAGCACTAAAGTTCACCTCCAACCCAAATAATAAATATTCTGCCTCCTAGTTAACAACTGTCAATGAAAGATAGAAACCCACCCCCCAGGGTGTACAGCTCTCTCTCTTCTTGAGCTCACCCATTCTCAGATCTTGAGGGTGTATTTTTTGCTTTAATAAACTTTCCCACTTGTTACTCTTCTACTGTGCTGCCTGTCTTTCCTTGAATTTCTTCTTGTGACAAAAACAAGAACCTTCAGTGACTCCTTTGGGTCTGTCTGGGAAGAGGCTCCAGGGCCCGGGATCTTCCTGGTTCACGTAGCAACATCTTTTTGGCAGTCACAAAGGAACAAGGCAATCCATTGAGCGACCCTCTTCATCGGTGAGTCTCCAACTCCTGCTTTCTAAGAGTCGGACGTTCAACCAACTGAGACACCCCTGGGCGCCCTTAGACTTTTTAAATTGACAATGTTGCATTAGTTCCAGGTGTATAACATACTGATTCAACAACTCTACATTATGCCGTGCTCACCACAAGTCACCATACAATGTTATTACAATAGCACTGACTTATTCCCTGTGCTGTACCTTTCATCCCTGTGACTCATTCATTCAATAACTGGAAGCCTGTACCTCCCACTCCCCTTCACCCGTTGTGTCCATTCCCTCACCCCCTTCCCCTCCGGCAACCATAAGTTTGTTCTCTGTATATTAAGGGTCTGTTTCTGCTTGCTTGTTTGCTCAATTGATTTGTTTTTTAGATTCCACAGATAAGTGAAATCATACAGTATTTGTCTTTCTCTGTTATGTGTGTACACACACATACATGTTGCCACTTTTTTATCCATTCATCTATCAATGGACACTTAGGTTGCTTCCATATCTTGGCTATTGTAAATAATGCTAATGTGCATATGTCTCTTTGAATTAGTGTTTTCATCTTCTGTGGGTAAATACCCAGCAGTGGAATTACTGGATTGCATGGTATTTCTATTTAAAAAAAAAAAATATTTTTGGAGAGGGAGAGAGCACAAGAGGAGGAGAGGGGCAGAGGGAAAGACAGAATCCCAAGCAGTCTCCATGCTCAGCACAGAGCCTGACATGGGGCTCAATCCCATGACCCTGGGATCACGACCTGAGCCAAAAACAAGAGTCAGACCATTAATTGACTGAGCCACTGGGCATCCCTCTATTTTTATTTTTTATTTTTTTTTGAGGTAATTCCACACTGTTTTTCACAGTGCTACACCCATTTACATTCCCATCAACAGGCGCAAGGGTTCCCTTTTCTCCACATCCTCGTCAACACTTGTCATTTCTTATCATTTTGATTCTGACAGGTGTGAGGTGATAACTCATTGGGTGGTTTTGATTTGCATTTCCCTGATGATGAGTGATGTTGAGCATTTTTTCATGTGTCTGCTGGCCATCTGTATGTCTTCTTTGGAAAAATATCTATTTATGTCCTTTGCCCATTTTAAATCAGATGATGATGATGATGATGGTGATTCTTATTTTGGAGTTGAGTTGTAGAAATTCCTTATACATTTTGGATATTAACCCCATATAAGATATATCATTTGCAAATATCCTCTGTCATTCAGTAGGTTATCTTTTAGTTTTGTGGATGATTCCTTTCACTGTGGAAAAGCTTTTTATTTTGGTGTAGTTGATGTAGTCCCAATAGTTTATGCTTACTTTTGTTTCCTTTGCCTGAGGAGACATATCCACAATTATGTTGCTAAGGATGACCATCTTGAAATTCTTTTTTATTTTTTTAATGTTTTTATTCATTTTTGAGAGACAGAGAGAGACAGAGCACTAGCGAGGGAGGGGCAGAAAGAGGGGGAGACACAGAATCTGAAGCAGGCTCCAGGCTCTGAGCTGTCAGCACAGAGCCCAACGCAGGGCTCGAACCCACGAACCATGAGATCATGACCTTAGCTGAAGTTGGACACTTAACTGACTGAGACAACCAGGCACCCCAACCATCTTGAATTTTTTTTTTAATTTGTAAAATTATTATTATCATTATTACTTTTGAGAGAGAGGGACAGAGTGTGAGCAGGGGAGGGGCAAAGAGAGAGAGAGAGAGAGAGAGACAGAGAGAGAGAGAGAGAGAGAGAGAGACAGAATCCGCAGCAGATTCCGGACTTGAACTCACAAACTGCAAGATCATGACCTGACCTGAAGTCAGATGCCCAACTGACTGAGCCACCCAGGCGCCCCAATGTTGCTTTTAAAAAAGGAACACACACACCCCTCCCCCAGCCACGGACCTATGTGAGGTGACAGATGTGTTAACTTACTGTGCCAATCATTTCACAATATATACATATATCATCAAATCATCACTTTTAACAATTGGGAGGAGAGTTAAAGGACAACTTTCACTTTCTGATCTATGTCTTATGTTACTTTAATTCTTAAGACAGAGTAAGTTGTGTAATATTTTTTTTAATAACAAAAACTCAAATAAATGCATGCGTATATATGCATAAAAGAAAAAAACTGAGAGGCAAACCACCAGAAATATTTATGGCTTAATGGTGAGATTATAGACAACATTATCATTCTTCTGGGTAATTTTCTGCATTTTTGAAATCTCCTAAAATGAGAATTTATTACTGTGATCGCTTTCTACTTAAATTTGCAAAAGAAATATATTTGAAAAATTATTTGTAGGAAAGGTAGAAAGTAGAGATTCCTAATGTTCTATATTATTTAATAAATATTTAATGAGCACTTCGCGCATGCTAGACATTGTACTCATTGCTGGCGTTACACTGGTGAATGAGAGAGACCCTCGCCCTGCCCTCATAGAGCTTAGAATCTAGTGAGGAAGACAGATACTCAACAAGGAATTACAGGAATGTGGGACATCGGTAGGGGATAATGAGTTGCTATGGAAGCACAGAGCTCTGCAATCTAACCTAGGCTAGGTGTTGGGAAGTCCTCCCAAGGACTAAGGCTAAAAGCTAAGTAGGAATTAGCCAGGCAACCTGAAAAGGGAAAGGCATTTTAAGCAGAGGGAAGGAACACTGAGAAATAAATTCAGCTTGCTTCTTTTGCAGAGAGCAGAGTCTCAAGAGACATAGTGATGAAGTGAGAGAAGAAGCAAGGAAGCTGAGGAAGGTCTGGCAAATCCTCTTAAGGAAAACCTAGGAAAATGTCTTTGCTGTCCCTTCATCAGCTCTTGAAGCTTTTCTAGGTAGCTCGGTGGGAAATATACCAGTTCTTGAAGCCACTAGTCACTTGCTCACTAAAGGAAAGCATTTTCAAAGAAAGGTACTTATAGTTACAATAAAAGACTGCGGGATTTTCAGGGTTTTTTTTTTTTAAGTCTTCATTTATTGGTAAAGCTTTCTCTTTAACTGTGAGGAAGGTTATTCTGATCACTTCAAAACATTTAACATGCTGGGAAAGGTCCGAATGAGGTTGCACAGCTTATTTGCTCTACTGATAACCTTCTCCAAGTTACCGGTCATGCATGAGTAATTTGCATTAAGTAAACATGGTTATAGCAGAGCATTTACATTGATTGTATCGATTGTATCAGTAAGGATTATGAAAGTCAGCTCCAGCTAGCTGAAGCAAAAAATAGATCGCAAATATAAATACTTGGTTTTCTCCCTGCATACCAGTTCCCCCTTTTTCTCTACTCCAAATGAGGGGAAACATGGCTGCCGAAAGATTTTCTTCTCTACATCTCATGGTCTGAGTTCTTGAAGAGGGGCTGGCCCCTCTCAATATCAATGCCAAAATGTTTAGGGGAGGGAAGGCCTGTAATTTGTCAAACTTGGGTCATCTGGCCACCCCTAGACCAATCTCTTATGGCTGTTCTAAGAGCTTCACATGTATTAACTAACTCCTCATACAACCCTTGAGAGTAGATATTATTTTTTTTTTAATTTTTTTTAACGTTTATTTATTTTTGAGACAGGGAGAGACAGCATGAATGGGGGAGGGTCAGAGAGAGAGGGAGACACAGAATCTGAAACAGGCTCCAGGCTCTGAGCTGTCAGCACAGAGCCCGACGTGGGGCTTGAACTCACGGACCGTGAGATCATGACCTGAGCCGAAGTTGGACGCTTAACCGACTGAGCCACCCAGGCGCCCCACTGATGTTATTATTAACCTCATATGAAATGCGGTGGAAATGATGCTGTGAGTCTTGGAGCCTCAGCCTCAAGAGATCTTGCCCCTTCTACTCTTGCTGTCTTAAAATCTTGAGACCACCGTGCCATGAGGAAGTTCAACATTATGGGTTGAATGTTTCCCACGGTCCTTATGTTGCAGTCTTAATTCCCAGTACCTCAGAATATGAACTTATTTGGAAACAGGGTTTTTAGGGAGGTAATCAGGTTAAAATTAGGTCATTAGGGTAGGCCCTAGCCCAATATGACTCACATCCTTAAAAAGGGGGGAAATGTAGATGTAGACACACACAGAAAGAACACCTCGCGAAGTTGCAGGCAGAATTGGGATGATGAAACACCAAAGATTACCAGCAAACCGCCAGAAGCTAGGAGAGAGGCAGAGAACAGATTCTTCCTCACAGCCTTCAGAAAGATTCAACCCTGCTGACACTGTGACCTTGGAGTTCTAGCCTCAAGAACTGTGAGCAAATGAATTTCTGTTGTGTAAGTCACCTGGCTGTGGCGTGTTGAATACATCTCTTATTCTCCAATAGATTAGATTGTATTAGTTTGCTAGTGTTGCCATAACAAAGTACAGAAGACTGGGTGAGTTAAACAACAGATGTTAATTTCCCTAAGGTATGGAAGGCTGGAAATATGAAATCAAGGTATCAGCAAGGTTGGGTCCTTGGTTTGTAGATGGCTGTCTTCTCCCTATGTCTTCACATGATCTTCCTCTATGTGGTTTTTGTCCAAACTTTCTCTTCTTATAAGGACACCTTATAAGGTCGTGTCAGAATAGGGTTCATGCTAATAACCTCATTTTAACCTAATCACCTCTTTAAAGATCATACCTTTGAATACAGCCATGAGCTTCAACATATGAAGTTGGGGGAGGACATAGTTCAGCCCACAAGAGGCTGCACGGAGGAGAACAGAGACACTAACGGACGACAGCACCAACTGCCAGATATGTGAATGAGGCCATTGTGAACCTTCCAGCTCAGCTGCCCCTCCCTCTGTCACATGAGTGAGCCTAGGTGCCATCAGGAGCAGAACTGTCCAGCAAGCCATAGAATTGCAAGAAGTAGTAAATGACTATTGTTTTAAGTAGTAGGTTTGGGGGTGGTATATTATGCAATGGAAACAACCCCAGTACACGTGAATTCTAAACCAGGCTCAATTTCTCTACACTATAGTTACTGATAGGCTACATGTTAAGTGGATTGCTTAGTCAGTGATTTCATTATTACCACAGAAAAGGAGTAAATACTAATATATTAATTTACAACGAATGGATGTTATTATTGCTTCTCATAACATTTATATAGCACTTTGCTAATTGTTTGAAATAGTTTCTTAATAATTTATAAAGTTTTTTAATCAAAGAAACATTGAATCATAGACCCTTGGGGCTAAAAAAACCCAAGAGGTCATTTAATCCAACTCCTTATCTTCAAAGAGAATGACTTTATCCCATCTAGATAAGAATACTCCTCCTCTTCATCATCATCCAAAAAAACTCTTAAAGTGTGGATCTATAAATGGAACTGTATTTGGCACTCTATAGCCCTTTAAAAATTTAATACAAGAATGAGGCAGAGACAAACCACACATAAACAAATCCAAAGTACTGTGTGCACATACAGCTTAAAAATAATGGGTAAAGATATGACACACACATACACACACACGAATATTATTCAGCCATGAGAAAGAATAAAATCCTGCCATTTGCAACAACATAAATTGACCTGAGGGAATTATTATTATTATTTTCTTGAGGGCATTGTTAAAGTGAAATAAGTCAGACAGAGAAAGACAAATATTGTATGTCACTTAAATGTGAAATCTAAAAAAGCCAAACTCACAGAAACAGAGATGAGAGGTGCACCTGGGTGGCTCAGTCGGTTAAGTGTCCTACACTTGGTTTCGGCTCAGATCATGATCTCACGGTTTGTGAGCTCAAGTCCCACATCAGGCTCTGTGCTGACAGTGCAGAGCCTGCTTGGGATTCTCAATCTCTCTCTCTCTCTCTCCTCTCTCTGCCCCTTCCCTGCTTGCTCTCTGTCTTTTTCAAAATAAGTAAATAAACTTAAAAAAGAAAAAAAAGAGGGGCGCCTGGGTGGCGCAGTCGGTTAAGCGTCCGACTTCAGCCAGGTCACGATCTCGCGGTCCGTGAGTTCGAGCCCCGCGTCAGGCTCTGGGCTGATGGCTCAGAGCCTGGAGCCTGTTTCCGATTCTGTGTCTCCCTCTCTCTCTGCCCCTCCCCCGTTCATGCTCTCTCTCTGTCCCAAAAATAAATAAACGTTGAAAAAAAAAAAAAAAGAAATAGTCTAGAATGGTGGTTAGCAGGGGCAGGGGTGTGGAAAATGGGGAGATGTTTGACCAAAGGTACATATCTAGTTTGGGGATAAGCTCTGGGGATCTAATACATAGCATGGTGATTATACCTAATACTACTGTTCTATATACTTCAAAGTTGCTGAAAGAGTAGATCTTAAATGTTCTCAACACAAAAAAGAAATGGTTATCGTGTGACTTGATGGAAGTGTTAACTAAATCTATGTTGGTAATCATTCTGCAATATACGTGTCTCAAATCAACACCTTGTACAACTTAAAGTATGTTGTATGTCAATTACATCTCAATAAAGCTGGGGAAAAAAGGAAAAAATGCTACATATAAAATGACTTTTTTTTTCTTCCACTTTATCTACATAAACATTTTCCGCCCAGGTAGATAAAACCAATAGAGATAAACATAACTATAAAAGCATATACATGTACACAAGTGGTAAAAGAAAAATTAGGGGAAACGTGACAGCTCTCAAATATTTGAAGGGCGGTTATGTAGAAGAAGAAAGATTTATTCTGTTCAGCTACTGTGTAGAATTAGGACCGGGGTGAAATAGGTAGAAGTTCAAGGAGGCATGTGTCAGTTTAACTTTCGGATGAACTTTTCAACAACTAGAACTCCTCAAAATAAATGAGTTCCCTCACTGGAGTTATTGTCGAGGGAATTCCAGATTAGCCTAGGTGACTTCTAAGGTTCTTTCCCAAACCCTGTGATGCTGAGCCACATGTCAAAATTAAACACATTTGGGGCGCCTGGGTGGCGCAGTCGGTTAAGCGTCCGACTTCAGCCAGGTCACGATCTCGCGGTCCGTGAGTTCGAGCCCCGCGTCGGGCTCTGGGCTGATGGCTCAGAGCCTGGAGCCTGTTTCTGATTCTGTGTCTCCCTCTCTCTCTGCCCCTACCCCATTCATGCTCTGTCTCTCTCTGTCCCAAAAATAAATAAAAAACGTTGAAAAAAAAAATTTAAAAAAAAAATTAAACACATTTATCAGCCTGGAAATGCACACTGGTAAACACAGGGATCAGCGGAGCATTGCAACACCTGCCCCCACTCCCCCCACCCCCACCCCCTTCTTATTACCTTAGAGGAAGGCAATTGAATGTTATAGGCAAAGAATTGTTACCAGCTGTGGTTGTTTTAGGTAGGGACTGCAAAGGGTCCAGGGAAACTGCTAAGTCTCTGTGGATGAGTGTGAGATTCTCTTATGAAGGAGGCAGGATCTGAGTAGTCCTGAGTACTATAAGAGGTGACACTTGGGAGCCATATTGGGGAGAATATGATTATTGCAAAAGTCATAGCTAAGAAAGAATACACCGCAAATTAGGCTAATTGGATAAAACATACATGCCTACGATAGGAGCGGTGGGGGTTTGAGGAACAAGAGATGATGCCCATTAAGCAATTATAATCCAGGGTGTCCTGGAAAAATAATTTTGAAACATTAGGTGAAAAACGTTAACATTGTACACAATGAAGGGGAGCGGGAAGCACAGTCGGCAAAGTGATGAGAGGAAGAAATGTTTTTGTTTTAGTGAGTTGCTTGGTGCTGAAGGTGAGGAAGCCAGGCAAGAAAGGCTAATAGCAGGAGAATCCAGCAGACATGACCTGAGTTGAAAGGAACACCGCGTTCATACAGACGTAGAGAAAGAAGTAGATATGAAAGACAATGTGAGAATGTGGCAATGGCCTGGAAATGCAGACTGGTAAAGACCGGGATCAGTGAAGCGTTGCTCCCGAGTCCCTTGCTTCTGGAAATAGTGGTATTGCTCCTATTACAGGGAAGGTAAAGATGATAAGCATCTGTCTTCGGTGTGCCTTGGTGATATGTCTGTCTGATCTTTCGTGCCAGCCCCTGGCTATTGGCTGGTTGAGTCTGGCCCTGTGCTACTATGTACCAGCCCTGCTGCTTTTTTTCACCTGGTTATTGCCCCCACCTGGAGCTCCCAGCTGCCCTCAGTTGGGTTTGAGACGGTACTACAGTACTACTTGGGATTGTTTTTAATGTTTAAAAAAATTTTAGTGTTTATTTATTTTTGAGAGAGACAGAGAGTGAGCGGGAGAGGCGTAGAGACAGAGGGAGAGCCAGACTCCAAAGCAGGCTCCAGGCTCTGAGCGGTCAGCACAGAGCCCGACGCAGGGCTCAAACCCACAAACAGTGAGATCATGACCCGAGCGGAAGTCATGGCTCAACCGACTGAGCTACCCAGGCAGTCCACAAATGTTTTAAATGTTTAAATGTAATTGTCAGTCAAGTCACTTGGCTTTTGTTATATTGAGATGAAAAAATTTCCCACACCTGATGAACTAGGTTTCTCCCTCGTCTTATCACCATCCCGCATTCTTAAAATTCCCATTTCGCTTTGAAAATTAAAGAAAGGCAACTATCCACAAAATAAATGCACATATCCTAAGTCTCCACTTACAGGATACTTTAGATAGGATCTTAAGAATCAATGGTAGAGGAATCTTCGTATGCAAAACAAAGGTATTACATAACAGTGCACATGTGCAAAACCACGTAGGAATGACTAATACAGTGATATATGATTCTACATGCTTTTTGGGGAGGGGTTTGTGTGTGTGTTTGTGGCTGGTGGCAAGTGGGGGTGTGGGGGGGCTCATCTGAACAAACACTGTAGAATTTGTTTCATAGCCTAAGTTATACAACTTGAAAAAATTAGGTTTGGGAAAATCTTATGGACTTCTGAAAACATTCATTTTTTTTTTGTACAAATAGTAAACGCTTATATGACAATAAATGTCAAATACTGTTTTAAGTGTTTTATGTCAACCAATTTAATTCTAACCACATCCCTGTAAGATAGGTATTATTGTTATCATCACTTCACCGATGAGGAACTGGTGCACAAAAGGTGAAGTATTTGCCCAAGATTAAATAATTAATAAGTATCAGAGTCCAGTTTTGAACTCAGTCTGGCTTCAGAGTCCCTGCCCTTAACCACTGTACTATACTGTACTCATCTATTATGGAACATGCATGAATTAGCAGAGAGGCCATGCCATTATCCTCAAATTAAAATTCTCTCAGAAAGCAAAATCCAAACAAACCAAACTCTACTCTATGATAACCTTTATCCTGTGTCAATGATTTTTCCCCCTGTAGTTGCAAACACTTTGGGAATTAAAAGAAAAAAAAAAAGTATTTTAAACACAGGAAAACTTTGATACAAATGGAAAATTCACATTCTATCCAGTGCCAAAGCATAGTGCTTCTGTTCCCATTTAGGGGAGCAATTTCAGTTATTTCTGGTTACACCCTGGATGGCAATGGGATAATTCCATACTGCTTTTATAGTGGTATCAGTGTCAGGGGATGGTTCATCTAAGGTCATCCTGGTTCTCCGAAAGATGCAATAAGGAAAGCTGCATCCACCTTTCCCTCCAAACCTATCTTCCCAGTGGTTGTTCTGTTGCTTCTTTGCAATGCCTCCCATCCTGTCTGTTTTAATTTTAAGAAAAATTTCAGGGTGGTACCTGCAATAACTGATACTTTTTATCAAGGAAATAAGGAAGTGAAGGGAATGGTAAGAGGATAGTTATCAACTTCTTTGAGAATTTAAAAAACTGGATCAATATTAAGATGTAAGAATGTGCAGGGGCAGAATGATTAGTGGATATTTATACATATGTATGTGTGTGCATGGATAAAAAACACTGCTGCCTTGCGTCACCCTCTTTAGACAATATAAGCTAATGATGAGTAAGTTCTGACTCAGAAACAGGGTCAAAGAGAAACATTTTTCCCCCCTTTGTCATCAAAAGGAGACCTGACCACGTGCACGGTATATAAAGCATACCGGTGGGAAGATTAGCTTTACTGTCAAGCATTGTAAGGGTAACAGGAACACACATGTGGTTAGACGGTAAAGGAGCTCAAGAGGAATTCATGGTAATATGAGGAGTGGGGCCACAACTGCTTCTCCAGTGAGACTTCAAAGTGCAGACAACCGAGGCGAGTGCAACTTAACATCATGAAATAATTTCAAAAGACTACAATAAAATAATAATGTACCTTTTTTAGTATCTTCACGTAAATTTTGTATAATCTTAGACTCTAGGCCTGCTGCTGACAATGGTGTTGAAAGGGAATCTCCTGGGCGTTTTAGGGAGCCTCACCTGGATGGCAAGCAGCAAAAGCCTCGTGCGTTTCTGTCCCGACTGTGCCTGCTAAAGAGCCATGCACCTGGGGCGCTCACCGCAACTGATATGACAGGTGGAGGTGGGACAGGGATGGCTTTACCTCCATCCCCCAAAGGAGGTAGCATGTAAAGCCGAACGTGGGAGGGATCGCTAAGGCGGATTCAGACCTGGGAGGCCCAGGTGGCGCGGCGGCCGACCAAAAGACCCGAAGGAGCTGTGGACGTGCCAACGAGGTGGGCTCTGGGGGGACCCACCCCGTGAGGAGGCGGGGGCGCGGCGGGCGGGGCGGGGCCGCCGGGAAGCCCTCCCTCCGAGTAGCGGAGGTGACTGGTCGGGCTGGGGGCGGGAGACGCTCTGTCCCACGCTCTCCCAGTGCTCGGTGGTTTAAAGATGGCGGCGGCGGCGACGGCGGCGTTGGGGGCGCGGAGCCGCGGGAGGAGGAGGGAGGAGAATCTGTGAGTCGCCCAGAGGCAGCGCAGCGGCTGCTGTGAGGAGTCCGCGTGCGGAGCCGCCGGCGGCCCGACCGCTCGGGGCCGGGGCCTGGTCTGGGAAGGAGAGGCCGGAGCAGCGCCGGGAGCCTGAGGCCGGAGCCGAGGAGGAATGTGACCTGGGGTCGGCGGGGGCGCGGGAGTACGCGAGCGCAGGGATGGGGCAGCAGGTGGGCCGCGTCGGGGAGGCTCCGGGGCTTCAGCAGCCGCAGCCTCGCGGGATCCGGGGCAGCAGTGCAGCCAGGCCCTCCGGCCGCAGGCGGGACCTGGCGGGGCGCACCACAGAGGCCGGCTTCAATATCTTCACCCAGCATGGTGAGTGTCCGGGAGCCGGCGTGAGGGCGTGGGGGAGGCTGGGGGTGGGGTTGGGGCGGGGTGGGAGGCAGACAGGCAGCTCTAGGGGGTCGAGGGGTGGCGGGGTGCCTGAGACTGGGGGCGGAATCCGCTGCCATCTGGGCCAGTCACGGGAGGCGAGTCACACCCCTCCCCCCCCTCCCGTCTCCAGCCTGGCTGGCAGCTCCTGGGGGCGGAGAAGGAAAGAGAAGTGGTCTTAGGGACCGTGGATGGACTGTGCTGTATCTTGGGACACTGTGTGGCTCGGTGAAGACGGTGGATAGTATCCCCAGGGGAGGGAAGGATGCTGGGAGGTGTGGGCTCGATCCAGTAGGTGTTAGTGTAAATCGGTCGTTAGCGAAGGGAACGGGTTGTGCCTCAAGGGATTTGGAAATAGGAACTGAATCTCCGGAGATAGTGGCGTATAAAGTGTATATGTACGTATAAGTCAGACTAAGAGCAGTGTCAGAATAGTGAGCTGTGACCTGAAATACTATTCCGTGGCAAAGATAAGGGTAGTGTCTCAGTACTTTTGACGTCCCCACCCTCCCCACCCCCGCCCCAAACTGCACATGAAGGGCTTTGCTAGACCGTCCTATGTTCTGCTTTTTTTTTGAGTAGGATACACTTCTGAGAAGCTGGTAGGGGTTAGAGGTTGGTGGTCATGGTTAGGACTTTGGATGTGAACAAGAGTTTTCTTCCTTGTTCATATGCACGTGTGTAACATGTATCCTGCGCTATTCTGGAACCTATTGCTTTGGCCTCATTATCCAGGTATTTTTAGAATGGTTGTCTCCCAACTCTTTTGATCATACCCTCTTATCAGTAAAAGAGCATATACCCCAGGAACTTATGTATCTGTTAATTATATATGTACTTGTTCTGCTGTACCGATATGTTATGTAACTTGTAAATGCCCACAGAAATAGAATTTAAGAAAGGATGAGATGAAAAAACAAGTATAATGAGAATTCTGATATTTTTCTACCCTGCAGCCCACTGGATCCATTTGCACTTCCTCTGAGCTACACCCACACCACTTTTGAGACCACTTTTCTAGAGGAAGGAAGAGTGGCGAAGGGGGAAAAACAATTGAGCTTCATGGGTTATCATGAGATATCACAAGACCTTAGGCTGAAGAGATAGATGTCACATGGATAGATGTGACAAGGACTGCATAGTTGAGGTTGGATGAGAGGTTGGAATTTCACTAAGGAGGCATATAGAAAATAATAAAGGATAAAAGATACAGGGTGTCTAAATTGAACAATATAGGGAGGAGAAGGAAGGAAAGGAAGTATGACTGTTAGAAATGGAGTTTTGGAGGAAATAATGATTGTATGCATAGCATTATGCAAAGAAAAGAGATGAACCTGGGGAGCTGTGGCTGCTAACTGAGTTGTATCACAGAGCTCTGGGTTTGGACTTTGTGAGCATGCTGGGTTGTTTCTCAGTGGAGGAGATATAAATTATTTTGGGCCATTCAAGTGTTACATGTCTACTATGAAAGATGTGAGTCAGCTTCTCTTCCAGGTATATGAACATTTTTATGAAAGTGCTATATATGAGTTAGTTTTTATTGAAATCACTTTCTAAAACACAGGAGGAAAGAATGGATGAACAGTTTTCAAGGAAGATCATTCAAGTAGCCTCACTTTGTGGGAAGTGTTAGTAGGCATTAAACTTGGCCCAGTAGGGCAGCAGTGATTCTCTTCCTCTAGCATCTTACTGAGGACAGAAACTTTTCAGAGACGGAGGAATGTCATGAAGAATGGAATGGGAAGAGATTTTGAAGGATGGGTAGGACTTGGATCTATGGATCAAGAAAAAAAGGACAGGCTGGGCAGGAGAAAAGACTTGAGCATGAACAATGGGAATTAACATAATTTGCTGATGGGATAGTGAGGAGACACCTGTTTGGAGTGAAGCAAGTCCTCCAGGAGTAAATCTTAGAGCAAAAATGGCAAGAATCAAATTCTGGCCCTGGCTCCACCTAGCTGTGTGATTTAGTCACTTATCATCTTTGGGGTTCTCTATCTGCAAGATGTTGGATTGGATGATTGCTAAGGTACCTTCTGACTCTAAGATTTTATGATTCTAATTGAAGCAGTGGGAAGAAAGCTTTGAATATATTTGATTGGGCCTGGGTAATGGAAAATGTGGCAGAGGAGTTAATATCAGTTTACCTGATTGGCTAATTCATAGAATATATCATCAAGCCCAAGTGTGAAATGCTGAACAGTTGGCCTTAAGTGGAGGCAATGGAAATGGGGGGGGGGGGGGTGAGGGTGGGTAAGTTTGAGGGATATTTCATTCATTGAATAAACAAAAATTTTTTTGAGTACCTATTATGTAACTGGGCTCTGGGGATCTTGCTGTGAGCATACCAAGAGTCTCTGCCCTTGTAAAACTTAGAGGACTTCATGATTCAATATGGAGGATGAACAAGAGATCACTTTGGAATATTTATAGAGGGCACTAACTCTGGGGCCATTCTGCCTGGATTTGAAACCTGGCTCAGATGCTTATTATATGTGTGACCCCTGGGCAAGTTATTTAACGTTTTTGTGCCTTGGATTCTCCTTTTGTAAAATGAGGATAAGAGCACCTAATAATAATAGTATGTAGATTAAATTAGTTAATATATGTAGTGCATGATAAGAGCTAAATTTGTGTCAGCTGCTGCCATTACTACTATTATAAAAATAGGGGTGAGTCGAAGACTGTAAGGTTTTGAAATTGGCTGAGATGATAATTATTGACAAGTTTGGAAGTGAGAAGCTAATTGAAAGGATGGGAATAGGGTAAGTTTGTTGCCAAAGTCTAGTATGAAAAGAATGTCATTAGCAAATAATACAGGAAACAAAGGTGAAGTGAGTACTGTTTCTAGACAGATCAGTGTTTATAAACTTTTCTGTAGATCAGAGTTTCTCAGCCTTGGCAGTGTCGACATTTTGGGGTGGATGGTTCTTTGTTGTAGGGGGCTGTCATGTGCTTTGTAAGGCATTTGGCAGCACACTGGCCTCTACTCACTAGATGCCAGTAGCAACCCTGGCCTCCAGTTGGGACAACCAGAAAGGTTTACAGACATTACTAAATGGCCCCTGGGGCAGGGGGTAAAATTGCTCCTAGTTAAGAACTGCTTAGAAATACATGACACATTCTGAATTGAATGAATGAATGAATCAGATTCAAAAGCTCCTCAATCTATCATTTGACATTTACACAAAAAATTTGGATCCTGGAACAAGTATACAAATAGTTTCACGAGATATTAGCACATCATTTCATATATGGAGTTGAAGTCTGGCAGGCTATTGAGTTTACATGTAGGTTTAAAGGTAGATCAAATGTTGTTTTGTAGTTAATCAGTAAAAATGTACAGACGTTATAGAAATGGCTTAATCGGAGTCCATGATTTTTCTTCTGTAGGAAGAAATATTTTCTCGTTTAAAATGAGAATGGTATTTTTATTGTTTTTTTCTTTTTTTATTGTTAATGTATGGGTAAGTTGTTATAACTGGTCAAAAGTGATTTTTATGAAAATAATTTAGAAGGAATAAAAATAATAGGGCTGTTTTTGGTGTGAAAGGGGTGAGTGATCTATAACTTTCCTGAACTCTGCTATTGGACCTTTTTGGTGAGCTGATGTTTTGTGACTAGCGATATGGGGTTGGATGCTTGTATTTTTTTTTTTTTTTTGGTATATTCTCCATTTATTTTTTAAATTTACATCCAAGTTAGCATATAGTGCAACGATGATTTCAGGAGTAGATTCCTTAATGCCCCTTACCCATTTAGCCCACAACCCCTCCAGTAATCCTCTGTTTGTTCTCCATATTTAAGAGTCTCTTATGTTTTGTCTCCCTCCCTGTTTTTATATTATTTTTGTTTCCCTTCCCTTATGTTCATCTGTTTTGTCTCCTAAAGTCCTCATATGAGTGAAGTCATATTTGTCTTTCTCTGACTAATTTCGCTTAGCATAATTCCACCCATGTAGTTGAAAATGGCAAGATCTCATTGTTTTTGATTGCCGAGTAATACTCCATTGTATATACCACGTTTTCTTTATCCATTCATCCATCGATGGACATTTGGGCTCTTTCCATACTTTGGCTATTGTTGATAGTGCTGCTATAAACATTGGGTGCATGTGTCCCTTCGAAACAGCATCCCTGTACCCTTGGATAAATACCTAGTAGTGCAATTGCTGGGGCGTAGGGTAGTTCTGTTTTTAATTTTTTGAGGAACCTCCATACTGTTTTCCAGACTGGCTGCACTAGCTTGCATTCCCACCAACAATGCAAAAGAGATCCTCTTTCTCTGTATCCTCACCAACATCTGTTGTTGCCTGAGTTGTTAGTGTTAGCCATTCTGACAGGGGTGAGGTGGTAGCTCACTGTGGTTTTGGATTTGTATTTCCCTGATGGTGAGTGATGTGGAGCATTTTTTCATATGTCGGTTGGCCATCTGGATGTCTTCTTTGAAGAAGTGTCTATTCATGTCTTTTGCCCATGTCTTCGCTGGATTATTTGTTTTTTGGATGTTGAGTTTGAAAAGTTCTTTATAGATTTTGGATACTAACCCTTTATCTGATAGGTCGTTTGCAAATATCTTCTCCCATTCTGTCGGTTGCCTTGTAGTGTTGCTGATTGTTTCCTTTGCTGTGCGGAAGCTTTTTATTTTGATGAGGTCCCAATAGTTCATTTTTGCTTTGGTTTCCCTTGCCTCCGGAGACATGTTGAGTAAGAAGTTGCCGCGGCCAAGGTCAAAGGTTTTTTGCCTGCTTTTCTCCTTGAGGATTTTGATGGCTTCCTATCTTATTACGTTTAGGTCTTTCATCCATTTTGAGTTTATTTTTGTGTATGGTGTAAGAAAGTGGTCCAGGTTCATTTTTCTGCATGTCGCTGTCCAGTTTTCCCAGCACCACTTGCTGAAGAGACTGTCTTTTCTCCACTGGATATTCTTTCTTTCCTGCTTTGTCAAAGATTAGTTGGCCGTATGTTTATGGGTCCGTTTCTGGGTTCTCTGTTCTGTTCCATTGATCTGAGTGTCTGTTTTTGTGCCACTTATCGTCTTTTTAGTATCTGACAGACCTTGCAATAATTGAGGATTTCACTTCAGCTTTACTTTTCTCATTTGCTGAAAATACTATTAAAAATTAACCTTAAATTGTGACATTTTGAATAATAAAAATTTTTCCTTAAACTCATCAGTTTAAGTGAGCTGATTTGCTTATTTATTTTGGATCTGTACTTCATGTTTTAATGTTTGCAGAATGAAAGATTAGGCACCCCAGGTTGAAAATGATACTGTAGAAAGAATAGGAGGGCTGTTAAAAGGGAATTTTAATTATAGTGGCCTAGTCACTGATTGCTTGTGTATGTGTGTGGTGGTGGTGGGGGGGGGGTCACTGATTTTTTTTTTTTTTTTTTTTTTTTAAGTAATCTCTATACTCTTCCTGGGGCTCAAAGTCATGACTCAGATAAAGAGTTGCATGCTCCAGGTGCCTGGGTGGCTCAGTTGGTTAATTAAGCAAGCATCTGACTCTTGATTTTGGCTCTGGTCATGATCTCCTGGTTCCTGAGGTTGAGCCTAGCCTTGGGCTCTGCACTTTGGGATTCTTTTTCTGCCTCACCCTGACTTGCCCTCTCTCTCTCAAAATAAATAAACATTTTGAAAAAAGAGTTGCATGCTCTTCTGACTGAGCCAGCCAGGTGCCCACTGTTGTGGCCACTGATTCTTAAGGGAACTAAACTTTTCAAAAGAAATAAACTGTTATATTTTTGTTAATCTCCAAATCTGCAGAAGTTACAGATGCATAACTGTGACTCTGCCTATAGCAAAATGACAAAATAAGTTGTACAGATTCTCTTCTCACAGCCCAATTGACAGTAAGTTCCCAGGTAAATTATGAAGTCTGAAGTTCCTTATTTTATTTATTTTTTAAGTTTGTTTTTGAAAGAAAAAGGACACAAGCAGGGCTGGTAGAGAGAGACAGAGACAGAACCTGAAGCGGGCTCCAGGCTCTGAGTTGTCAGTACAGAGCCCGACCTGGGGCTCAAACTCACAAACTGCGGGATCATGGCCTGAGCTGAAGTCAGACGCTTAACCGAGTGAACCACCAGGCTCCCCAGTCTGAAGTTCCTTCTTAAACGTCTTCAGCATGCTTAAAAAGAAGGCAAAAGCCAAACAACAGAAAAACCAGCGTCTTGCCCCCTCTAACCTCCTTTCAGTGTTTTGTTTTTTTTTTCCCTCATGTTCATTCTTTAATCGGGAATGATGATAATTATATTTGCATAGTTTTAGAGTTTATGAAGACATTTTATGTCCTTTATCTCATTTGAACTTTACAGCTACTCTGAAATAGGTGGGAGCAGGTATTGATCTTCCCATTTTACAGATGATGAAGAGTTAAAAGAATTAAATGACTTCCTAAGGTCAAGTAGCAGTGAAGTTATGGGATTGAAACTCAAATCTTTGTTCTAGTGTAGAGATTTAGAGAACATGTGTTTTAGAATTAGAATTGCATTAGTTTTATGTCTGACATTAGTAAAGTGTTTACAGCTCCCAATCTATAAAATTATATACTAAGTACTCAATAAGTAGCAGTGGGGTTATTTACCTGGAGATGGTTGTAGAGATTATGAGTTGTGTGTGAAAATGTTTGTTTTGTAACCCATGTAAAACACTGCTCTTGTCTTTTTTTTTTTTTTTTTTGCTCTTGTCATCTTGAGGGTATGCTAAAGTATAGAATTGTCTTACCATTTATATCTTAAGTCTCTGTGTTCTCTCTGTAAGTTCCTTCCCCCCCCCACAATGTTTTTTGATTATTAAAGAACTTTCAGAAAGCATCAAAAAGGGAAATTTTGGGGACCTGAAGTCACATTAGGCCTTCCTTTTTGTGAAAATAAATGTTATCCTCTTCCCCTCCACACCGCCCCTCCCCCCCCTGAATGTAGTTCACACACAACTTTGAATTAGTTTCAGGTGTACAACATAGTAATTCAACAATTTTAAACATTATGCTCTGCTCCCCACAAGTGTAGCTACCATCTGTCACCATGCAGTACTATTGTGATACCAGTGAATATATTCCCTATGCTGTGTTTTTTATTCCTGTGACTTACTCACTGCAAACTGGAAGTCTGGCTCTCCCACTGTCCTTCACTCATTTTGCTCATCCCTCCTCCTACTTCCCTCTGTTCTGGCAGTATCAGTTCTCTGTTTATAGGTGTGATTCTACTTTTTGTTCATTTTTTTGTTTTTTAGATTCCACATATAAGTGAAATCATATGGTATTTGTTTGACTTCTTTCACTTAGCATAATACCTGCTAGGTCTGTCCTTGTCGCAAATGACAAGATCTCTTTTTTTTTTTTATGGCCGAATAATATTCTGTTGTTTGTGTGTGTGTGTGTAATGTATATATGTGTACATCTGTATACACCCCACATATTTATCCATTAATTTTTTGATGGACACTTATATTGCTTCTATTTCTTGGCTATTGTAAATAATGCTGCAGTAAACATAGGGGTGCATATATATTTTTGAATTAGTGTTTTAAATGTTACCCTCTTAGAATGATTTGTCTTAGAGGCTGGTTCTCAGAGGACCCACAGTCCATGGTTCTTTTTCACTCACTCTTTTCATAGGGTTGACGTTTTTTCTTCAGAGAAATTGAACCAGAAACACAGGCCAATGCAAATGTAACGTTTAGGTAGACATCTCCTAAGCTGGCACAGTTGTTTGCTGGTTAATATTTAATGACTTATCATAATGCAGCCTCCTTCATCTGATATCCTTTGAGACTTTTTTGTGCCTCTCTGTATTATTTTTACCTCTGGTTATAAAGTTTCTTATTAAAAGCATGTTTTAGTAGGACTTTTATATTGATTTTGTGAGTCATATGGGCTTTTTGTCATATACATGAAATTTCAAAATACTTAAGAATGAATGTTAACCTCATTAATATTAATAGGTTTCTTCTGGAATAGGTAAATTTGGAGTTTCACTGTAGATTCTTCACCAAATTATATAGAACAGATGTTCACAAACTTTAGTTTGCAGAGTTTGTTAAAACACAGGTTGCTGGGTCCCATCCCCACTGGTTCTGATTCAGGTCTGAGGTGGGGTTTAAGAATTTGCATTTCTGACAAATTTCCAGTTGTTGCTGACGCTGCTGGTTGAGGGCCACACTTTAAGAACTGTGAGAACACTTTGGGTAATGTGAGATTAAGAAGAGTAATGGATCAGCGTTATTCAAAGATTGTCAGTTGAGTCAGAAAACATAATGTATTGACTCTGTTTTACTTAAAACTGGTTCAAAAGACCATTTGTTCCAAGTCGAGTGCCCACATGCAGGTGTATACTGTCTTTTACCATCTTTTGGTGGCAGGAAGAGAAGTCTTTTTGCTTTGGCCTTAACTTTTTTTTAATCTCTGAGAGTTCATAGTTTAGAGGTCTGTTAAGAGATGCACTTTTGAAAGAACCTAGTGTGTGAGGGAAAAGAGAGGTAGGGCTAGGGTTTTGCTGACAGATTTAGGGCAGGCCTCAGTTACTGGAAGAAGTGGTGAAGAAATAGTTGCCATCTATTGAGTGAGGTGTGCCAGGCATGTTCTAGGCACTTAATATCTGTTTTTTCATTTAAATCCATAAAACCCGACTTGCCCAATTGAAAAATATTAGAGACCAAAGAAATTGTGTGTGTGTGTGTGCGTGCGTGCGCATACAGAGATTTTTAGGCTTTTAAATCTCTCTCGAGACCAGTGATGCAGTTTTCAGAATGGTAGGCAAGAGTTGATCTGTATACTCTGTGGCTGTGGATTGAGACTTGGATATTGTCTAACAAAGGGAGCAGTAGGCACTCATGCTATTTGGAATCTCATGGCAATGTTGAACTACTGTCCTAACTTCTAGACTTAGTATTATTAATATTTCATCCTTAAAATTTATATTTTATATAATTTAACATAGAAGTATATTAATAAATACATGTCTTACATATTTGTATAATTTTATACTTTCACCCTTTTTTACAGCTCTCTTCTCTTGGCTTTTTAGAAATGAAGAAGATTTAACAGGTATCAGTGGTAGCCTATTAAAGGATGAATGCATTAAGCCCTGTTTCTCTATGAATGTGGAAAAGAGTATAAAATATTAGTCACATATACTCTGATATTTATAGTGGATTTAATTAAACCTTACTGGTAGAAGTTCTTTAAAAAAACTACCAACTGACAATATTGTATACCAATTGCATAAATATTTGTGTAGATGACTCTTAGGTTCTAAGATACTAGGTTGTAAGAATTGATTCTTCTGCCACATAGTAGATGTCCTTGAGTAATTGTGGAATAATTTTTCTTATTCTACATTCTTTTATATATTTTTATAACAGTCATTGTCAATGAAAAACATTTTAAATGACAGTATGTCTAATTAGTAATAATTTTACTGATAAAACTATGTAGGTAACTATTTTTTTCTCTATATCCAGATATACCCCTAGATATATAGAATATCCATATGTAAGAGCTACTACGCTAGGGTGTTTGAGTGTAAACAAATAATTTTAGGGGTGTATTATCTTACAAAATGTTAATGTTAAAAATGAAGTACTCCAGTGTTGTGGTATTGGAATATATATAGCCACTTAAAGTCATATATTAAAAATTGTTTTTTAATGTTTATTATTTGTTTTTGAGAGAGATACAGAGTGTGAGCAGGGAAGGGACAGAGAGAGAGAGGGACACACAGAATCCGAAGCAACTCCAGGCTCCTGAGTTTGTTAGCGCAGAGCCCAATGCAGGGCTTGAAGTCACGTACTGTGAGATCATGACCTGAGCCAAAGTCGGATGCTCAACAGACTGAGCCGCCTAGGCACCCCTAAAGTCATATATTTCGTTTATAGTTGGAATATGCAATTTATAAGGAGACTTTTTTTTTTTCCTTTGTAGGTAATATGGCAGAATTAAGAAAAAAATTTAATCCTCCAGAGTACTTTCTGTTTCTTTACTCAATTATTCTATGGTAATTGCCTATGTTAATGACTCAATTGTTAGGTATTATTTAGAACTGCTGCCCAAAAGAATGATGTTGCTTAAAAAGATGTTGATGAACATCCTAATGAAAAACTATAAAACTAGTTTTGTGTGTCTGCATGTACGGAAGTGTGATATTTTGCACAATAACTCTTGGCTACTAATCGCTACCTTTTGGGATTGGGTGCATGATTTCAGTATATAAATTTATGGTTATAACACTAATTAGAACAGTTTCTCCATATTGTTTGTGCTTGAACTTCCACTCAAATTCATAGGTTGATACACATTAAATATAATACTATGCCAACTTTAATATTGGTTGCTAAAAACCTAGGAACCTATATTAAGCTCTCCCCTGCCCCTTTGTTTCATGTTGTGAATGTGCTGAGTCTCTGGTGGTGGGACTGCTGGCTTCTCCACAGTGAACTCTGCCAGTATTGGGTTTTGATCCAGCAGAACACAAAGCTCAGCAGGCCCAGGCGATTTATATTTCCTGGTTTGCTTTCCAAGGAGAGGGAGGGTTTAGAAACCTTTCACTTGATGTGGTCAAGGTCAAAGAAAATGATCTGTGGCTTAATATATTATGCAGTATGTACACATACAATTTGTTAACATGTTCCCCTCTCTACGCTAATTCCAGCAAATTAAAATAACAATATTGAGCCAGGACTAAAGATTGCTACTTAGCATTTTGTGGTTCTAGATAATCACTAAGACAACATTTTCCTAAAACTAGCAGTACTAACAGGCACAGTTAGTATCACCCATCTGTTTCTTATAGGAAAGAAAGGATACATGAAGGCTTTTGTATGTGTATAACAAAACACACAAGCTTTTTTTTATTAATTTTGAAATTTGTATTTTTTAATTGTATAAAAACTTATGAAGAGATCTCAATGTAAAAAAAAAAAAGTCAGTACAGAAGCATATAGACAAGACGTGAAAGTCCCCTTTGATATTCCTGCCCATGATCCTATATTCCCTTGTTGGAGCTAACTAATGTTTATGGTTTGATGTGTATTTTCCCAGAACTTTCTATATATTTATATATATATGAGTATATGTATTAATAGTTCTCTTGTTATTATAAATAGCATTGTACTATGTGAATTTTTTTCTCCCAAATTTGTTTTTTGTACTTAGTGTATCTGGAAGACCCTTCTATACCAAATGTATAGATTTCTTATTCTTTTCTGTTTTTTTTAAATGGTTTTTAAAATTTTTTCAAGTTTGTTTATTTATTTATTTATTTAGAGACAGAGAGAGAGAGAGAGAGTGAGCAGAGGAGGGGCAGACAGAGAAGAGGGAATAGAGAGTCCCAAGCAGACTCTGTGTTTGCTGTCGGTGCAGAACCCAATGGTGAGGCTCGAACTCCCGAATTGTGAGATCGTGGCCTGAGCTGAAATCAAGAGTCGGGCACTTAATCGACTGAACCACCCAGGCACCCCTTTCTCATTCGTTTCAACAGCTCTATTGTGTTTCATGCTTCAGATATATCTATTAAGCATTTCATTTGGATATTAACCATTTTTTTTTTACTGAGGAATATTTGTTTACAAGATTATCAAAGATTTCCTTTTTTCTTTTGGTATTTTTTCCCTTTCTATTACCAAATTGAACCTATGTGAAATATTCATTCATTCATTCACTGATGGTTGGAACCAATTTAATTTTCCACTGTGGAGCCCAAGGTGAGTCTTGTTCTCACGACCCTGGGATTATGACCTGAGCCAAAATCAAGAGTCGGATGCTCAACTGACTTAGCCACTCAGGCGCCCCAGTAATTTTTCCTTTAATTCTCTTCTAGGTAGGCAGTTATAATTTTTACATTAGTGTCTTCCTACCAACATTTTTATTCGCTTAAAAAAATTTTTTTTTAAGTTTATTTAAAAAATTTTCTAAGTTTATTTATTTTGAGAGACAGCGTGAACAGGGGAAGGGTAGAGGTGGGGGGGGAGAGAGAGAGAGAGAGAGAGAGAGAGAGAGAGAGAGCGAGAGAGGGAAGAAAGAGAAAGAATCCCAAGCAGCCTCTGCACCGTCAGCACAGAGCTGGAAGCAGGGCTCAATCTCCCAAAACCGGGAAATCATGACCTCCGCCGAAACTGAGGGTCGGACACTTAATCAACTGAGCCACCCGGGTGCCCTGTAAAGTTTTTTTAATTTTGATGGGGGGGGTACAGAGAGAGGGAGAGACAGAATCCCAAGCAGGCTTTGTGCTGTCAGAGCAGAGCCCAACGTGGGGCTCAAACTCCCTAACCACGAGATCATGACCCAAGCTGAAATCAGGAGTTGGATGCTTAACCATCCCAGCCACGCGTGTGCTCCCTGCCCATTTTTTAATAGAATTTTTTGTACTATTGGTTTGTATAAAATTCTTCTTCTTAAAGCTAAAGAACTTGATAGGTCTTTTAGAAGTCTGTCTTAAAGGATTATTTCTGAATTTTTTCATAATGTACCACTTATATCTTTGGATTTTGGTTTTCTTGCTAGTTTAGGAAGTTTTGACTATTTTCCTGGCTTTCACATTATTTGTCTTCTCTATTTCCTCTGATGTCCTTATATTTACATATTAGCATTCATTGATCTTTTTTCTATACCTCACCATTTTTATTATAAAATTTCACTGAATTTCTGATTTATTTACTAATTTATTTCAGATTTAATAGTGTTGAACTATTACATTACTGTAGTTGAATCTTTTACATTAGCAGTTTTCTGTGAGTGATATGTATGAGTAGGACTCTTGGTTAAAAGTAATTAGAGACTCCAGATTATGTAATCTATAGAAAATATTTATGGGGATAGTGGAGGCTCAAGGACAGGAATGCAGCTAGGCTGGCCTAGACAAAAGACAGGGAAGGTTGCTAGAAACTCAGGAAATATTTTTTGTCTTTTGTTTTGGCTGTTTGCTCACGTGATTCTTCTCTCTTAGACATTCAATTCATATCATACTTCCCATTATTTTTTAATGTCTTTTCTGATCAAGAGAATGGTTTATAGTAAACTTTTATTTCTTAGTTCCAAATTCTCAGGACAGTCACTGTGATTGATGCTCAGATCACCTATAACAGGGTTTCTCAGGCTCCATAATATTGACATTTTAGGCTGGATGTTTTTTTGTTGTGGGGCTGGTATGTGCCTTGTAGGATGTTTAGGGGCATTTCTTGCTCCTACTAACTAAATGGTGACAACCAAAAAACTAACTAGTTGTGACAACCAAAAAATGTCTGTAGATAGTGCCAGTTTCTTCTTGGGGGTAGAATTACCCCTGGTTGAGAACCAGTGACCTAGAATGTGTTTGGCTGTTCGGGGCATACCATTGTGTGAGAAGGACTTTTTAGGAGAGGCATTGTGAGCTAGATAGGTACTCAAGACTCCTGATAAATATTTTTATGGTTTTTTTGGTAGTAATTTTAAATTAAGTGCTGTTTTCCATTATTGTTAGGCATTCCTTTTAAAAATATTTTTAAAGTATTTGGCATGAACATGTTTCTTGTTAAAATCTTCAATTGGGGGACACCTGGGTGGCTCAGTTGGTTAAGTGTCTCTCTGACTCTTGGCTTCAGCTCAGGTCACGATCCTGTGAGTTTGTGAGTTCGAGCCTTGAGGCAGTCTCTGTGCTGACAATGCAGAGCCTGTTTGGGATTCTCTCTCACCCCCTCTCTTTCTGCCCCTACCCTGTTCATGATCTCTCTCTCGCTTTCTTTCCCTCTCTCTCTCGCAAAATAATAAAAAAGTCAATCTTCAACTGGAGTTGTAGAACTTGCCATTTTTGGCCATTTCTCTGAATCTCAATTTCTCAATCTCCTGCTGATATGTTTTTCTTTTCCGTGAGAGAGTGTGTATATGTATGAGGGTGTTGGTTGTTACAAGATAAAATTTATGATTTTGGTAGCCAGACAGACATAGGTATGAACATTTAGAACTGGGAGAGACCTGGGTGGCTCAGTAGGTTGAGCATCTGGCTTCGGCTCAGGTCATGATGTCATGGTCTGTGAGTTCGGGCCCCGCGTCAGGCTTGTGCTGACAGCTCAGAGCCTGGAGCCTGCTTCGGATTCTGTGTCTCCCTCTCTCTCTGCCCCTCCCCCACTCAAGCTCTGTCTGTCTCTCTCTCTCTCTCTCTGTCAAAAATAAATAAACTTAAAAAAAAAAATGTAGAACTGGGAGAGACCTTAGAAATCCTGTATTCTGATACACTTGGTTTACAGGTGGGTAAACTATGCTTTGAGAGATGAAACAAGTTGATTGTGGACACATAGCTTAGCAGTAGAGCACAGAAAGATTCAGGTCTAACTTATTTTTCTAGGTTTAATTTCTAGTTATCTTTTGTTGGCACTTAGTTTTTGCTTTTGGTATTATTATTTATATAATATTTAGCATTTGTATGCCAAACTCTGCTGTAAGAATCTCATTTAATCTTAATCCAGTAAATGATGAAAACGGGTCTCAAAATAAGGCATGTCTAACCCGAAAA
This sequence comes from Puma concolor, assembly GCF_028749965.1. NCBI lineage: Eukaryota > Metazoa > Chordata > Mammalia > Carnivora > Felidae > Puma > Puma concolor. The sequence goes on from NC_141683.1 coordinate 49,347,158, forward strand.
GTTATGCTCTTAACCATTTTGCCTTAACACTAGCATAGTAGCATTGGGAGAGAATCAGGTGCTTGTGTGCCAGACACTGTATTCTGCTGTGTCACTTAATCCTCCAACAACCCTGAGAAAAAAATAAATAATCCAATTAAAAATGGGCAGAAGACATGAACAGACATTTCTCCAAAGACATCCAGATGGCCAACAGACACGTGAAAAGATACTCAACATCACTCATCAGGGAGATACAAATCAAGACCACAATTAGATATCACCTCACACTGTCAGAGTGGCTAAAATCAAAAACACAAGAAACAAGTGTTGGTGAAGATGTGGAGAAAAAAAAATTCTCATGCACTAATTGTGGGAATACAAACTGGTGCAGCTACTGTGGAAAACTGCATGGAAGTTCCTCAGAAAGGTAAAACTAGAACTACCCAATGATCCAGTAATTGCATTACCAGGTGTTTACCCAAAGAATACAAAAGCACTAATTCAAAGGAATATACACACCCCTATGCTTATTGAAGCATTATTTACAATAGCCAAATTGTGGAAGCAGCCCAAGTGTCCATCAATAGATGAATGGATAAAAAAGGTGTGGGTTGTGTTTGCGCACACACACACAGAATGGAATATTATTCAGCCATAAAAAAGAAACGAAGTCTTGCCATTTGCAACCACAGAGATGGAGCTAGAGAGTATTATGCCAAGTGAAATAAGTCAGTCAGACAAAGACAAATAGCATATGATGTCACACATAAGTGGACTTTAAGATTAACAAATGAACAGAGGGGGGAAAAAAACAAATCAAGAAACAGACTCTTAACTATAGAGAACAAACTGATGGTTACCAGAGGGGCATTGGTAGGGGGGGTGGTGAATTGAGTGATTGGGATTAAAGAGTACACTTATCATGATGGGCCCTGAGTAATGTGTAGAGTTGTGGAATCACTATATTGTACATCTGAAAGTAATATAACTAACACTGTATGTTAGCTGGAATTATGTATACTGGAATTGAAAAACAATAAAAAATAAGTATGCAATGCATGGAAAAACAAACCCTGAGAGCTATACATACTTAATAGTTTTAGCTATGATGAAGATGATATTTAGTTGAGTTAGAGAGGTTAAGTCTACTTTAAGACCACAGAGCTAGTAGGAAGCAGAGCTTGGGTTAAGTTTTATGGTTTTCCCAATTCTCTGTTGCACGTAGCAGGAGATATCCTGTACTCATGCTCCACTGTCTTCCTAAAGCCCTCATGATAATGTAAGAAAAAGAAAAAGAAAATATAAGTATAATTCACTTTAATAAATATTAATAAATATTACTGTTTTGCTCATTTTGTGACTGACCTTTATGTACTGTTTTTATTTCTCAGGTATTTTTTGGAATTGAATTTGAAAGAAATAATAACAAAAGAAAGCTAGATAATTACTATTAGCAGGAAAATATTTCTTTAAAAAGTTTATATTTAAGAAGGGTACCTGGCTGGCTCAGTTGGAAGAGCATGTGACTCTTGGTCTCGGAGTTAGGAGTTTGAGCCCCACATTGGGTGTAGAGGTTACTTAAAATAAATACGTTAAAGTTATATGAGATACTGATCTACCAAGAATGAGATTGTGTTTGCTCTCTCATCTTGATGTAAACAGTTTTTTTATACTTGGAATTCTTGAAGCATTTGGGTTTTCTAGTTGAGTGTTTTCAATTTTAAACATCTGTCAGAGTGGCAACCATTTATAAGTATGCAGTTAATAGCATAGGATTCTGGTGTTAAACTATGTGGGTTTAGAGCCTAGATTAAATTTGTGATTTTAGTATCTTGACATAGGTATGAAAAATTTAGAACTGTAAGAGACCTTAGAAATTAAGTATTTCTGGGCAAGTTACTTCTTTTCTGTGTGTTTCTTCATCTGTGAGATAGTCATGCTAACGGTACATACCTTAAAGAGTTGTGAAAATTAATTATTACATGTAAAATTCCCAGAGAGTGTATAGTGGATGATAAAAGTGTTCAAAAAGTGATTGATAGGGGCGCCTGGGTGGCGCAGTCGGTTAAGCGTCCAACTTCAGCCAGGTCACGATCTCGCGGTCCGTGAGTTCGAGCCCCGCGTCAGGCTCTGGGCTGATGGCTCAGAGCCTGGAGCCTGTTTCCGATTCTGTGTCTCCCTCTCTCTCTGCCCCTCCCCCGTTCATGCTCTGTCTCTCTCTGTCCCAAAAATAAATAAAAACGGAGGAAAAAAAATTAAAAAAAAAAAAGTGATTGATAAGTAACAGAGCGATAGAAAAAAGTGATAGAAAAGCAACCTAAAAAAAATAGAGAACATTTTTATTAATATATTTGTTTCAGAAGTTCTAAATATATTTAGTATTTAAATATATTGTATTTACGCTTGTTCTGTGCCTAGCTTCAATTACCAGATTTCATTGCTTCTGGATGTATAGATAAGCATAATGTGTAGTTTTATTCTGTTTTGATACAATTATTACTTACATTCTGACTGGACTTTTTTTTTTCTGATTGGATATTTCTAGCACTTAGGTAAATCATAATCTTTCCTCTTTCACAAAGGCACTTGGAAATCAAACTAAAGTACTTTCCTGTTTATCTACTATGTAGATAGAAAAGCTAGCTGAAGGTGCTGTAAGAAAAAAATGGCGAACCGATGGAGCTAACTCCATAAGGTGGTGGAAAGGAGCGTTGTATGTGTGTATGCTGGTGATCATGACACTCCATAGATAGGAATCATCGTACAGCTGGGCCTTAGGGAAACTGGAGCTGGTAAGCAATTAGAAATTAAGACTGAATGCTCCGTCTTTCTCTTTCAGAGGCTGTAAGGTTTTGGCATCTTTTTTTCCTGTGTACATCTGTTCGGTTTTCCTTTCTTCCAGCTGGCTTTCTCAGTTTTAGCTTGTATATGGAACATAATGGCTGTTGAGCTTCTCTTTATCATGAAAAGTCAGTATATTCTTTTGGTATATATCCCTGTTGCTAAATGGCTCACTCTTTCTCTCTTAAAATTTAAATCATTTGTCTATTTATTGAATGGTCAGTAATTTTACATAGTTTAAAATTCATATGGTACAGAAGTGTTTCTGCTACTTCCTTTCCCCTGGCCACTCAGATTTTGGCAATCCATTCACCAGTTTCTTGTGTCTACTTAAGAGATACATAGAGTGTGTGTGTGTGCGCGCACGCGTTATATATCTCCCCAGTCCTGTTTTTGTTTTTTTTTTAAGACCCATCGAAGCATATTATATGCACTGTTTTTTCACCTTGCCCTTTTCAATTAATTTAGCTTGGAAATTCCTCATGTTAGTAAATAAAGAACTTGCCTTTTAAAAAATTTTATTTATTTTTTATTTTATTTTATTTATTTTATTTTTTTTGAGACAGAGAGGGACAGAGCAGGGCAGAAGCAGAGAGAGAGAGGGAGATGCAGAATCCGAAGCAGGCTCCAGGCTCTGATCTGTCAGCACAGAGCCCGACGCGGGGCTTAAACTCTCAGACCGTGAGATCATGACCTGAGCCGAAGTCAGATGCTTAACCGACTGAGCGACCCAGGCGCCCCATTTTTTTTTTTTTTTTTAATGCATAGCATTTCATTGTGGGGATGAATTCTATAATTAAGTTGTTTTCAAACAGTGAAAAACCTTATGTTTCATTTCAAACGTTTCATTCGTATTCAAACATATATGTAGTATAGGATAAATGCCCTAAATTGGACTTGATGACAAGAAAGGATATAGGGATTTCAAATAACTATTTGTTGAATAAATGTCTTTTATTCACCTTTTTGTATACTAAAATCTTGTGTATGTTTAATTCTATTTGAGTTTTTTGTTCTGATTTGCCTAAGTATGCGCTGGTATCATGCTGTTTTAATTTTGGTACTTTTTATAATGTGCAGGATAGCATGGTGGTTAAGAATATGGACTTGTGCTAAACTGCCTTGCTTTGAAATCTTTTCTGTACCACTTTCTCAGCCGTATGACCTTTGCCAAGTTGCTTAAAATGTCTGTAATTTAGTGTCCTCATTTGTAAATTGGAGATGATAACACCTATCAAAGTTGTTAGGAAGATTAAGTGAGTTTATTTATATAAAGTGTTTAGAACAGTGTTTAATGTTAAATTAATGTTATAGTTGTTGTATTAGTTTATTGTTGCTGCTATCCAGTAGGGCTAGTTCTTCATTATTCTTTGTTTTCAGAATATTCCTGGCTATTCTTGCTTGCCTATTTTTTTTACATTAACTTTACAGTCAGTTGGTCTGTCTGGTTAGGGTAGAGTAGGTTATGGGTTGGTAACAATAGCCCCCTCCCGATCTCAGTAGAATAACACATTAAAGGTTTGTCACTCACACTCACAAATGATCAGAGTGGATCATTTGTGTGTGTGTTGGAGGGGCTTGGCAGGAGGTGCGAGAGGGGCTGTGCCCATCTTTTGTCATCAGGAACCCAAAACTGATAGTCTTCGACTATATAATGTTGGCAGATGCCATTGCAGGGGGAAAGGGAATGAGAAATCAAGTACTAGTGGAAACTTTAAAAGTTGGAAGAGACATACATCACTTCTGCTTATTTTTTATTGGCCAAAACAAGTTGTATGGCCTCAAATCATGACAAGGGGATGGGAAAGGTGCAGTTTTGCCATGCGCCTAGAAAGGCAGCTAGGAATATTTGATGGAGAGTAGTAATGACTACCATGGTTGGCTCTACTGTTTTGCTATATGTTAATTCTGTGTTCTGTGTAACACACTAATCCCCCCCCCATCCCCTGTGCCCACCCTTAGCGCAAATTTCTTTCTAGTAACTGTGTTGAGTTCAAATTCTAGAATCTCTGAGTGATGTTCAGAGTCTGTTCAATTCAGAGGAGATTCATCTTGGTCCAGACAGCTGTGAGTGAAACAGGTCAATTAGCTGGCCTATTAAAAGCATCCTATTAATATTTTCTCAGGCTCCTTGGTGGGTGGTATGAGTGGAAATGTAAAGGGAACTTGTGCTTTTAACACTACACACTGTCTATATTATTTGAATTTCTTTTTTACAGTGAGCATGTATTTTGTAGAGAGATGTTAACACAACCTACCGTAAAAGGATCCTCTTATTTCAAATTGATAATAATTAAATCATGTATAATAAGTGGTATGGCCCGACCTGGAATGTAACTTAAGACTAACCCACTGTGCTTTCTAGTATACCAAGATGCTTCTTTTAATGCAGGGGCTTCTGTGTATAGCTTTCTAAAAACAGTGTAAGTGTAGTTTTTTGTTATTTGCAATGAACATTAAAAAAAAAACAAACTTTACTTTGAAGAGGATGATCTTTGGGAAAATAACAGAAATGAAGAATGATGTAAAAGTTACCTTAAGGACCTCAGTGAGAAGCTGCGTGATCTCTACTAATAGAATAATAGTGTGACAAAACTGGTTTCTCACTTGAAGATCTTTCCTGGAATATTTAGCTTTATTTCTTTTTGACTGACTTTTAAGGGACAGCTTACAAAGCCACAGGAGACTGACCAAGTGTAATATGTTTGTATTTTATATTATTATTTGTCCAAGTATAGCATGTTTATTAAAAATAAATCCCTTCCTTCATCTTTTAAACTAGAAAAAAGGAAAAAAAGCTCTATATTTAGTACTCCTTCCTTTATTTCTTCAAAGGGAAAGGAAAAATAATTTTTTGTTATTACAAAGCATATATTTCATTACAGGTAAAAAAAAGAACATTAAAAAAGTAAAAAAAAAAACAAACCCCAAAAGCCACCTTCCTCTTTGGAGAATCATTAAAGTTTTGGTGTATATCCTTTTAAACCCTCTTTTATGCATATAGTTTATATTCTTAACCAAAACGTATACAAAGCTTACATGCAATTTTTTGTTACTTTCTTCACTTTACGTTTGACCCTTGAACAATGTGGGGGTTAGGGGTACCAATCGCCCTACAATTGAAAATCCATGTATAACTTTTGACTTCCCCAAAACTTAACTTCTAATAGCCTACTGTTGACCGGAAGCCTTACTGATTTGAGATAACACTGATGGACCTAGAGGGTGTTGTGCTAAGTGAAATAAGTCAGACTGAGAAAGATAAATATCATATTATTTGACTCAGTGTGGAATCTAAAAACCAAAAGAAATGAACAGACAAGAAGCAGAATCAGACCTATAAATACAGAGAACAATCTCATGGTTGCCAGAGCGGAGGGGAGATGGGAGGATTGTCAGAATGGGTGAGGGGGAGTGGGAGGTACTGCTCTCAGCTATGGAATGAATAATTACTGGAATAGAAGGCACAGCATAGAGAATATAGTCAGTGGTATTGTAATAGCATTACATGGTGACAAGTGGTAGCTGCACTTGTGAGCACAGCATAAGGTGTAGACTTGTAAGATCACTGTGTTGTGCACCTGAGACTAACATTGTGCTCCAACTATACTCAAAAAATTAAGGAAAATATATTTATAGTACTGTTCTGTATTTATTGGAAAGAATCTACATATAAGTGCATCTATGCAGTTCAATCCCATGTGGTTCAAGGGTCAACTGTATATATTTTGAACCTTATAAATCTTAAAGGAGAAAGGGTTTTTTGGGCCCTCTTTTTAGGACTTTTGTATTTACTTCTCTATTTAACATCCACACTTCTGTCGTACAATTTTTATTGTTTTTTCCTGTTTCCTCAGTTAAGTTCCTTGGAGGCTTCTGTATTCTTCATTCTGCTGAGCTCATATTTTTATTTAAGGACAGGACGTACATTAATAGAAGAGATTGTAGGGAAACAAGTAGAAGACATTTCAGCAATTGTTGTAGGGTAAAGATCAATCACTAATTCACTTAGAGTCCAGCGTTGTTCAATTTGCTGACATAAATAAGTACAAATTTGTCTACATATATTTAAAATCCTTTGCTTTTTTTTTTTAAGCCAGAGTAGAATATTCCTGTGATTACAGTTTTTTACATGACCCTTTGAACAGAACATACTTAGTCTGAAGCATTAACTCTTTTGAAGATGAAATGTGGAGGAGGACAGCAAGGTTATATTCCGTTCCTTTTAAATGTCATGAGTTGTTTAATTTCTTTTAAGAAGAAGGAAGAGTGGGTTTACTGCTAGTTTTTAGGTGGTGATTTAAAAAAGACTATCGTTCCCACAATGTTAACAGCTAATTTGTAAATGTGCGTATTAACTGGTAATACATAGAAATCTTAGGGGACTGAGACCTACTTAAAACTTTTTTAAAAGATATTAACAGTTATTGATTCTGTTACAGTATAGATGATCAATAATATGTATTAAATTGCATCAAATGATGTATATGCCATTGTGCTAAGATTATTTTTTGTTGTCTTTAAATCTTAAAAGGATTTTTCCCCCCACAGGTATTCTCCCAAAGGATAGAATTTTTTTTTTTTATTAAAAAAAAAAAAATTTTTTTTTAACATTTATTTTTGAGACAGAGAGCATGAACGCGGGAGGGTCAGAGAGAGGGAGACACAGAATCTGAAACAGGCTTCAGGCTCTGAGCTTTGAGCACAGAGCCTGACGCGGGGTTCGAACCCACGGACCGTGAGATCATGACCTGAGCTGAAGTCAGCCGCTTAACCGACTGAGCCACCCAGGCGCCCCCCAAAGGATAGAATTTAAGCATACCATAGCGTGTGGCTTTTAAAACTTGGGCATAAGTAGCTGATAAGTTAGAAAAAACGTAAAATCTCAGAAAAGGAAATCTTGATTAAAATGATGAGAAATGGGGACCCATTTTGTATAGCAAATACAGATTGCTAAAAACAAAATGTTATTTCTAAAGGGAGCATCTCAGTTGTGCAGAAAAGAGTTACCTAGTGGGCTTGAGACTGTTACCTTAGAATGGCCTGCTTAATGGGGTTGGCTCTTGGCTGATATTTGGGAACTTGGGTTTTAGGAGGGTACCCACCATTCCCACAACAGTGGCTCACTGTGCCTAAACTGTTTGTACAACGTGGTTTATGTGAAACACCTGCTTTCCATCTAGCAATCTGGAATTTTGGTACATGGTAGGCAGAGGGTACCTGCCTAACCAGCTCCCGAGAAAAACCTTGCCAAATCTCTAATGAGCTTACTCGTACACAACATTTTATGCATGTTGTTTTAATTCATTGCTAGAGGAATTAAATGTGTCCTGTGTGACTACTCTGGGAAAAGACTTTTTGGAAGCGTATGTCTGATTTCCTCTAGACTTTGCCCCATCTGCCTTTTCTTTTTGCTGCTTTTGCTTTGTATCCTTTTGCTTTAATAATGAGTATGACAATGTAGAGAGTCCTCCGAATCTGCCTAGTGAATCATCGAAGCTGGGGGTGGAATGGGACCACCCCTCCTCAACACAACAGTGGATTGGATAAATTTATAACTGGAGTCACCATGCTCATATAAAACGGGTAGACGCAGAAGTACCCAATAGGTAGATGACATTTTTTAGTTTAAGTTGTGTCTAAATTGGATAGTAGATTGAACAAGTGAAACTAAAAGTGAGTTTGGGGTCTGTAGGAAAGGGAAAAAAAACTCTGAATTTGTGACTGAGAAACTTCTCTCTAAGGTTCTGTTTTTGTGAAACTGGATCTTGGTGTCGGGCAGTGTGCTAAGGTTCTGTACTGTATGGAACTACATTATGCTGAGCGGAGAACTGAAAATGGTACAGATGGGACTCCAGAATGCACTGTGATGGAGAAGGACACGGTTTTGGAACTTAGGAAGATTTGGGTTAGAATTCCGGTTTGGGGGCACCTGGGTGGCTTAGTCGGTTAAGTGTCCAACTTCGGCTCAGGTCATGATCTCACAGTATGTGGATTCAAGCCCTGAGTCAGGCTCTGTGCTGACAGCTCAGAGCCTGGAGCCTGCTTCAGATTCTGTGTCTCCCTCTCTCTCTCTCTCTCTCTGCTCTTCCCCCACTTGCACTCTTGTCTCTCTCTCTGTCTCTCTCAAAAATAAATTTAACTGTGATTGAGCTTATTTTATTGCCTCATTATAAAATGAGGATAATATCTGCTGTATAGGGTAATTTGAGAATTAAATAAGATAATATATATAAAGTTTCTGCCATTATGTCTTACGCTTGCTGACTAAAAAATTATTAGTATTTCTTTTTCTGCTCTTCAAGATATAAAGAGATTGGAGAAGTTTAAAGGGGAAAAAGAGAAGGTGAAGTTTGTGTTTCTCTTTTTATTGGTTTGATGTGAGATTGTGTAGGAAGGTTAGGAAAGAAGAGGAAGTTTTAGACGTTTAGAAGTTTAAAGGTTAGAGCATTAAGTTTTGGAAAATGGAATTTTAAATTTATCTCTAAAATTGCCCAGCAGAACTTTTCCTGATTTATTTTAAGAGCCATGAATATTTTAACTAAGAATACTGGGTGATGAGCACCAGGTAATGTATTAAACTATGAAATTACCGTATTATACACATGAAACTAATATAATACTGTATGTTAACTAAGTGAAATTAAAATAAAAACTTTAAAAAAAGCCCTGAGAATATTGAAAGAACAAAATCAAGAAGGAGGTGCGGGGCATAGAACCTTTTTGAATGTTTTCCATACCTTCTGGTGAGGTTGTCATGAATTAGCTGACAGTTTTGTGTTTTAGTAACTGACCACATCTAACATCTATTCTTTTATCATGAATACTTCCAGGTAATGGACAACTTGAATTAATTTATGGGCATTTTATCTAATTAGAATTTTTAGAATCAGTGTTTAGAAAGATAGTGGATTTTATTTTTATTTTTAATGTTTACTTATTTTGAGAGCGCGTCTCTCTCTGTCTCACACACACGCACACACACACATGTAAGAGCAGAGGAGGGACAGAGAGAAAGAGGGAAAGAGAGATTCCTAAGCAGGCTCTGCACTGTCAGTGCAGAACCCAACACAGGGCTCGATCCCATGAACTTTGAGATCATGATCTGAGTCGAAATCAGGAGTTGGGCACCTAACTGACTGAGCCACCCACGCATCCCCAGTATAATGGCATTTTAAAACAGAATTGTGTAATTCTGGTGTGTGTGTGTGTGTGTGTGTGTGTGTGTGTAAAAATAATTTTTAGAGGTGCCTTGCTGGCTCGGTAGAGTATGTGACTCTTGATATCAGGGTTGTGAGCTCAAGCCCCATGTTAGTGGGTGTAGAGTTTACTTTAAAAATAATTTAAAAATGGCACCTGCGTGGCTCAGTCGGTTAAGCGTCTGACTCTTGGTTTTGGCTCAGGTCTCATGATTTCGTGAGTTCGAACCCTACATCGGGCTCTGCGCTGACAGGACAGAGCCAGCTTGGGATTCTCTCTCTCTCCCTCTCTGCCCCTCCCCTACTCACCCTGTCTCTGTCTTTCTCAAAATAAACTCTAAAAAAAATAATTAAAAATAAAATATCTTTTATTTTGAAAGTTTCAAGATTATAGAACAGTTGCAAGAAAAACATTAAGAATCTCATTTGCTCTTTGCCCAGATTCCCCCATTGTTAATATTTTGCCTCATTTGTTTTATCATATTTCCTTCCTCTCCTTCTCTCCCTCCACCTCTCCTTCTCTCCTTAACCAGAGTGTGCATCAAAATCATCTCTAGAACATTAAAAAAAAAATGTTGCTACTGAACCAAATAGGTATATTCTGAAGAAAAAACACCCTCCCTTGGGATTTGGATATGCACATCAGGTGAAGAATTACAGATGGTCTCTGACTTATGATGGTTTGACTTAGAATTTTTCATCTTCACCATGGTGCAAAAGCGATACCATTCAATAGAAACCATACTGTGAATTTTGAATTCGATACGCAATATGATACTCTTGTGATGCTGGGCAGTGGCAGTGAGCCACAGGGTTCTATCAGCGATATGGCACAAGGGTAAGCAGTTGATACACAGCCATCTGTACCCATACAACCAGTCTGTTTTTCACTTTCAGTATGTTATTCAGTGAATTACATGAGTTATTCAGTACTTTATTATAAAATAGGTTTTGTGTTTGATGATTTTTTCTAACTGTAGCTAAAGTAAAGTAAGTGTTCTGAGCACCTTTAAGGTAGGCTAGGCTAAGCTACGATGTTCAGTAGGTTAAGTGTATTAAGTGCATTTTCATTTTACAATATTTCTACTTAACAGTGGGTTTATTGGGACGTAACCCCATTGCAGTTGAGAAGAGGTGTAGTTCATTATAACATGAGGAGAGTTTATTCTCTTTTCGTGAGCGCATAGGGGCCCTTAGAGTCATAGTAGGCTAAATTGCACAGCTGTGAGGTCTATCCGATTTAGTGTTCAGCCTTTTCAGTACATTATTTTATTATCCTCTGGGTTTCATTATTGCTATTGAGAAGTTAGTTGTCAGTGTAATTATCCTTCTTGGACACGGTCTGTTATTTCTATGTACCGGTTTTACCAATCTTTTTGTCTTTAGTACTCTGCATTTTCACTACAAAGTACCTAGGTGTAGATTTCTTCCTGTTTATCCAGTAGTGATTATTTGTGCTTCCTGAAACTTCAGTTCTGGAAAAGTCTCAACAATTACATCTTCAAATATTGCCTCTTTCCCATTTTCTCTGCTCTTGAACATTGTTTAGACATATGTTGGACCTTTTGCTCTGTCCTCATCTTGCTTAACTGCTGTTCCGTGTTTTCATTTGCTGTATGACTGCTACATTTTGTGTGTTTCTTTAGTGTGGTCTTTAGCTGGTCTAATCTGCTGTTTAATCTATCAATTTAACTTCTAATTTCAGTTGCTATATTTTTCATTTCTGCATGTTCCATTTGATTCTCTTTAAAATGTCTGGTCTTTTTTAAAAAAATTGTGGAATACACAGAATATAAAATTTACCATTTTAACCATTTAAAAATATACGGTTGAGGGGTGCCTGGGTGACTCAGTTAAGTGTCCGACTTTGGCTCAGGTCATGATCTCTTGGTTTGTGAGTTCGAGCCTGCATCAGGCTCTGTGATGACAGCTTGGAGAATGGAGCCTGCTTTGGATTCTGTGTGTTTCTCTTTCTCTCTACCCCTACCCCGCTTCTATGCTCTTTCTTTCTCTCTCTCTCAAAAATAAACATTAAAAATAAATAAAAATATATACTTGAGTGCCATTATGTATTCACATTGTATATCCATCACCACCATCCATCCCCAGAACTCTTTTCGTCTTGTAAAACTGAAACCCTGTACCTATTAAACAAACTAGTTCCCCATTTCCCCTTCCCCTGGCAACCATCATTCTACTTTCTGTCTCTATGAATTTGACGACACTAAGTACCTCATATAAGTGGAATTCTAGAGTATTTGTCTATTTATGATTGGCTTATTCCATTTAACATGATGACCTCAAGGTTCATCTATGTTGTAACTTATGACAGAATTTCCTTCCTTTTTAAGGCTGAATGATATTTCATTGTATGTGTGTACCACATTTTATTTACTCATCTGTCAATGGACCATTTGGGTTACTTCCACATTTTGACTATTGTGAATAATGTTGCTATGAACTTACGTTACACAGATATGTCTTTGAGCCCTGCTTTAATTTCTTTGGGGTATATATCCAGAAGTGGAATTATTGGGTCATATGGCAATTCTCTTTTATTTATTTTTTTTTTTAATTTTTTTTTTCAGCGTTTATTTATTTTTGGGACAGAGAGAGACAGAGCATGAACGGGGGAGGGGCAGAGAGAGAGGGAGACACAGAATCGGAAACAGGCTCCAGGCTCTAGGCTCTGAGCCATCAGCCCAGAGCCTGACGCGGGGCTCGAACTCCTGGACCACGAGATCGTGACCTGGCTGAAGTCAGACGCTTAACCGACTGCGCCACCCAGGCGCCCCGGCAATTCTCTTTTAATCTTTTGAGGAACTGCCATACTTTTTTCTATAGTGGCTGCACCATTTTACATTCCTACCATTAGTGCACAAGGATTCCAATTTTACCACATCCTCATTAACACATTTTTTGTGTTTTTTGATGGTAGCCTGGTGGGTGGGAGGTGGTATCTGATTATGGGATTGATTTCCATTTCCCTGATGACTAGCGATGTTGAGCACCTCTGCATGTGCTTGTTGGCCATTTGTACATCCAATTTGGAGAAATGTCTATTCAAATCCCTTGCCCATTTTTGAATTGGATTTATTTTGTTGTTGTTGGTCTTTTTTAGTAGTATCTGTTTCATTTACTATCATTATTCCCTTTTTTTTTTTCTTTTTTTTTAGAGTTTATTTTGAGAGAGAATGAGAATGAGCATGAGGGGGAGGGGCAGAGAGAGGGAATCCCAGACAGGGTCTGTACTGTGAGAGAGGCTCAATGCCACAGACTGTAAGACCACGACCTGAGCCAAAATCAAGAGTCAGGTGCTAACCCACTGAGCCACCGAGGTGCCCCTCTCTTTTTTCTTTAAACATATTAAATACAATATATTTATTGGTGAGTAACTAGTTCCCCTGAAGTTTAACAGCTTAAAATAACCGGTATTCATAATCTCACATGATTTCTCAGTGTAAGAAATCTGGAAGTTTCAGGGTGCCTGGGTGGGTCAGTCGGTTAAGCCTTTGACTGATTTCAACTAGGTCATGATCTCATGGTCCATGAGTTTTAGCTCCATCTCGGGCTCTGCACTGGCAGTACGGAGTCTGCCCTCTTTCTCTTCCTCTTTCTCCCTCTGCCCCTCCTCCATGTGTGTGCGTGCGCGTGCTCTCTCTCTCAAAAATAAATAAACAAAAAAAAAATGAAATCCGGAAGTTTCTTATCTCAGTGATTGTGGCTCAGGGTGGCTTGGGAGGTTCCACTGAACCTGCCAACTGGAGCTGCAGTCATCTGAAGGCTTGTCTGGGGATGGAAGATCTGTTTTCAGGATGGTTGCCAGTGGGAGGTCTCAGTTCCTTGTCACATGGATCCCTCTGATAGCACTGTTTGAGTACCCTCACAATATGGCAGCTGGCTTCCCCCGGAGCAAATAATTCTAGAGAGAGAGTGAACAGAATGCCACAGTACCTTTTAGGACCTAATCCCTAAGTCACGCAAGTTTTCTTCCACCTTATTCTTTTTGTGAGAAGCAAGTCGCTAATTCTACTCACAGGGTAGGGAATTAAGCTCTACCACTTGAAGGGAGGGATATCAAAGAATTTGACAATAAAGTAGAACTACTCTAGTACTGTGTTACTGCTGATAATAAAGGGATTTTTAACATCGAAACAAAACTGAAGAATAATCTCAGATGGCAGAAGCACTATCTCGGACCAGTTTAATGGGGCCACTAATAGCATTTACATGGTGGCTGGTATTATTAAAAGGTGGTTTATACAGGTATCACTTATTTGTCACAACAACCCGGTAAGATCATAGAACTCTGTAAATAACCCGGTGATAAAATGAGCAGACATTTCTTAAATAAATCAGTAAAAATTGAGGTACATAATGCCATTAGAAGCAGAATAGAATTGTACCTAGTTGGGGAAGTTAGTGTTGATTTAGTTGAGATTTGAAGGATGGGTAGGAATTAAATGGGTCAGTGGATAGGAGTGCGAAGAGTGTTTTAGATAGGGGGAACAGAAGGTGTTCTGTTCAGATGGTGTGGATGGAAGAAACAGGGTAGCATTGTTTTCAATGTGTTCAAGTATGATTGAGAAGATTTTGTATACTTTGTATTCTTCAGTAGATTTTGCTTGATTGCAAAACATGAAATAGTCATTATTTTGTTTTCATTTGTGTATAGGGTGTTGATGCCTTAAAAATGGTTTTTTAGTCATTCTTCATATTCCACATGTTGTCAGAAATTATATGGTATGTTGGGGCATCTGGGTGGCTCAGTTAAGTGTTCAACTCCTGGTTTTGGCTCAGGTCATGATCGCACAGTTTGTGGGTTCGGGCTGCGCTGACATTGTGGGACCTGCTTGGGATTCTCCCTCCCTCTCTGTCTGCCTCTCTTCTGCTTGTGTGTGCATGTGCTCTCTTTCAAAATAAATAAACAAAGAAAAGAAAAGAAATTACATGATATATAAAAGAATCATTTTCAGGCCCTTTTCATAGTTTCTCAAATTCATTTTTGGCAGCTCCTGGCTCTTTAGGAAGCACTCTACTTAATATTCATAATTTCATTGTTGACATTTAGATCAGTGAGGTAGTTTGAGTAATTTCCATAATGACTTCCCTTATTTTAAATTATATCATCAGGATATCATTAAAGAAGATTGGAAAATACATACTTTTTGGGTTAGTATTGTTAGTGAATCTGTTAAGATCTGAGACTTAACAAAGTTCAACTTAATAAGCACAAAAACCTGTTCCTTACCAGTCCACTAGGGGATACTCCAGTACTTAGAAAATCCACTTGCCACTATATGTAGTTTAAAAATTATCTCCCACTTAAATAAAATTATTACTCCCACTTGCTTACATGAAAAAAAGACTTTTAGGTCTGGTTTGATCTATTAATTTGACAATAATAGTCACGTGTGGAAGAACTTGCAGCATTTTTTTCAGCTTTTTAAAGGTATAGTTGACAAATTGGAATTGTATACAGTTGATTAGAACATCAGGTTGTATGTTTATATTTTGATGTATGCTAACAGATACCTGATGTTTTGATATACATATGCAACATAATGTTTTGATATATGTATATGTTGTGAAGTGAATACAATCAAGCTAATCAACATTTTCTTTTTTTGGTATGGGAAAAACTCTTAAGATCTACTCTCAGCAGATTTCAGGTACACAACACTATTATTAACTGTAGTCACCATGCTGTTCATTAGATCTCCAGAATTCATCTTGCCTGAGTGAAACTTTGTACTGTTTGACCAGCATCTCTTCATTTCCTCTCCCTCCCCAGCACAACCATCATTCTACACTCTCTCTGAGTTTGACTATTTTAGACTCCACAAATAAAGGAGGTCATGGGATTTGCTGCATTTTTAAAGTGTGGAAATTCACAGTGTGATTTTTTGGCCAGTTTTTCTGACGGTAATGCCTTAAGCTTATTTATGTGAGCGTGTTAGAAAAACTGGTTATTTTTGTTTCTTAGTATGGGAAAGTAAGGATTCCCATTTATTTTCTCAGTTGTGTTTTTCCTTGGAAAGTCAGAGAGGCTGATATATGGTTTGAGTTTGTTAAAATTTTCTCCATTGTATCATGTGTGTTCTTTTAGACCTTTAACTTAGAAATATGAACCATGATCTTAGGTACACATAACAGGATCATTCATGCTGCTACTAAAGGTAGTCAAGAGTTTAATATTGTCTTGATTTCTTCCTGGTAATTTAAGTAGACAAAGTGCCATTAAATAATGCTTTAAAGAAAAATATATTAAAAAATTGACTTCTGTTTTTTAATTTTTTTTTAATGCTTGTTTATTTTTGAGAGAGAGACACACTGCGAGCAGGGGAGGGGCAGAGAGGAAGACACAGAATGTGAAGTAGCTCCAGGCTCCGAGCTGTCAGCACAGAGCCCAACGCGGGGCTCGAACTCACCGTGAGATCATGACCTGAGCCAAAGTCGGACATTCAACCAACTGAGCCACCCAGGCATCCTGAGTTCTATTTTTAAAATAGCCAAGTTTCGGGGCGCCTGGGTGGCGCAGTCGGTTAAGCGTCCGACTTCAGCCAGGTCACGATCTCGCGGTCCGTGAGTTCGAGCCCCGCGTCAGGCTCTGGGCTGATGGCTCAGAGCCTAGAGCCTGGAGCCTGTTTCCGATTCTGTGTCTCCCTCTCTCTCTGCCCCTCCCCCGTTCGTGCTCTGTTTCTCTCTGTCCCAAAAATAAATAAATGTTGAAAAAAAAAATTAAAAAAAAAATAGCCAAGTTTCAAGAAATTTAGTCTTAGGAAAAGATTTAGTCTTTTGTCTTAGGAAGAGGTTATCAGACTTAATGTTTCAGAAAATACTTCGGTTGACCAAAAATTTATTCTTTATTCTAGATAAATTCCTCATTAAAAAGTTTTTGTCTACTATATGAATGTACGAATTTTCTGCATAGCATATATTTAATATCTCTGTGCACATAGGTACTTACAGATTGGCTTATCAAATTTAACTCCTCAATTCACCTGATTTCTGCTATTTATACATACAACAAATGGCTGAAATCCTGTGCCATTGCAACAACATAATTTGGAAAATGGAAAGTCAGGCAGTCTGGGATAAGAATAAGTATTTTATTGTCCATTGAAAATAAACGAGGCATAAGAGTTACTCAGAGTTGTTTTAATTAGCGCTTAGGTGATAACTTTACAGGATATTATAGAGATAACCGTGTTGGGTGGAAAGATTCCATTTGACATTCTAATAATACATTTTTTTGTTTTATCTTGGTCTCCCTAGCAAAATGGGGAAAGAGTAGAGAGTGTGTTGTGATAATTAGCTCTTTGGTTGTGCATCTGTATTGATGGACTGGCATGACTAGGATGCTAGCTGTTACATACCTGTGGTGTAGTGAGAGCCAGAATAGTCCTGTCAGCCATTTTTCATAACTAGTTCTATGACTACTGAGTCTGGTTAAGTTCCCTTCTGTATACAATACAATGACTAAATCAATAAATGAACGATGACTGGTTTGTGTTTTGTTATATTTTGACTATAGAGGAAAGGCAGAATTTCTGGTCCATAGAGTTATCACAGTTGCTGTTTTGTTTTTATACCTTTTTTGTTTGCGATAAATTATTTTTTTCTTTTAAAGAAAGGAAACAAAACAGAAGACCATTTATGGTGCTTTTGTGTAGGTCCAAACTGAATTTTATTTACTTAAAGTATAGTTGAGCTTAATTTTTATATGATGGATTCCAATTGACTGTCAATTTTTTTTTCTAATTTCAGTTTAGGGAGTAATTAATTGTAATTTCAGGGGAGAAGTGTGTGTGTGTGTGTTCGTGTGTTCGTTCAGTAGGCTCCACGCCCAGTGTGGGACTTGAACTCATGACCCTGAGATCAAGAGTTGCATGCTCTACTGACTGAGCCAGCCAGGCACCCCTGTGTTTTTTTTTTTTTTATCTTAATACTAATAGAGATTATTTAAATGATGGGGGAATATGTGTATATGGTTAAAATGATTTCATACAGCAGATTCAGCTTGTCTCATATTTTTAATATATAGGAGTTGGAAAAGTATGCAGCATTATCTGAACTTGAAAATTAAGAAGTACAGTAGTCTTACCTTACAGCTGGCAGAAATCAGTGCTTAGTTTTTCAAGTTGGTTTTATAATTCTCATCCTTTGTGGTACAATACAAGTATAAAATAGGAAGGGCTTTAAGTCTAGTATTGGTTCATGAAGGAATTCATTACTATCATGCTGGCTCCCCCCTCCCTGCTTTTTTTAAGTAAGCTCTGTGTCCACCGTAGGGCATGAACTCATGACCCTGACATCTATAGGAGTCACATGCTATGTGGACTGAGCTAGCCAGGCGCCCCTGGGTTTCCACTTTTGAAAGTGACCTTCTTCATGTGTCCTTCATGCCCTGTTGAGAGGAGCACTGTTTTCCAGAGAACTGGGAGTGACTTCCTGGCTAAATAGGGGATTGGCTGTGATGATAAGGGATAATGGAAAGTGACTGAAAAGCTACTTCCACTTTTCCTTTTCCAGTGCTCTTCCCACCCATTCCCATGACCAGAGCTGGGACCTTAAGTTCTGGATGTACTGGAGCCTCTCCTGGAATATTTGTTAGTAACAAAGTTTCTGATAACCTTGTGCTTGGCACACAACTCTGTAATTAGTTAAAGGCATTATCATACTTACTGTTTGGCTCTTTTATCTTATGTGAATGAACTAACTAGTGAATGTAGTTAACAACTTCCTAGTGACAAGGTGATTGCTATTTAATAGAAGACTATGGGAACATTAAAGAAGGAACATACAACTTCTTCTGCCCTGAGAAATTCCTGAAGAATCCTATTAAAACATCCCAGAACAACATAAAGAATATCATATTTTTGCTACTAGTGTTCTATATCTTGAAAATGCAGGATTGGACTGGAACATTTTTGTAAATCCACCAGTGATATTACTATTAAATTTTAAAATTTTATTAAAATTAAGAAAAAGCACATTAGTACAGTTCAGGATTTAAGTTAGCACGTTAATACAGTTAATGAAGTTATTAGCACATTAATATAGTGTTAACGCATTAATATAGCTCAAGATTTAAGAGGTATGTATTAAATTGCCCTACACCTCTCTCCCTTCAGCCACCCACTTCTCTTCCTTAGAGTCAAACGATATTCCCGGTTTAAATGACACTTTTAACATATATTATCTAAAGGATTTCTTTAGTATTTATGAATAATTAAAGTTCACAGCATGGCTTCTAGAGTCGTACATTTTGAATTTTCATTTACTTAGCAGTTAATGAGCACCAACCAGACACTTTGTTGGCACTGGGAATATGTTAGTGAACAAATGAAACTCCCTGCCTTCGTGGAGATTACATTGTAGTGGGTGGAGACAGGCACTCAGTGTTTATTTATTTACTACATCATGTGGAGAGGACTTATTTTTTTAATTAATAAGTTTATTTTTAAATTTACATCCAAGTTAGCATATAGGGCAACAACGATTTCAGGAGTAGATTCCAGTGATTGATCCCCAATATACCCAATCCTCATCCCAACAACTGTCTTCTTTAATGCCCCTCACCCATTTAGCCCATCCCCCCTCCTACAACCCCTCCAACAACGCTCTGCTCTCTGTGTTTAAGAGTCTCTTATGTTTTGTCTTCCACCCTGGTTTTATATTATTTTTGCTTCCCTTCCCTTATGTTCATCTGCTTTGTGTCTTAAATTCCTCATATGAGTGAAATCATATGGTATTTGTTTTTCTCTGACTAATTTCACTTAGCATAATATCCTCTAGTTCCATCCATGTAGTTGTAAATGGTGATGACTTCTAGGACAGACCAATAGGGGAGGTGCTGTTTTAGATAGAATGGTCAGAGAAATCCTCTGGTAGGGTAACATTTCAGCAGAGAATTGAATGATCTGAAGAAATGAGACTTAGGGCTTTCAGAGCAGCATTCTAGGAACAGGATCATCAAGGACAAAGTTTCGGAGAATATTTTCAAGGCAGAAGTATCCTTCTGGAGTGGCAGAGGTTAGACTGGCTAGAGAGGACTGACCTGGTGGGAGAATGCTGGGAGATAATATATAGAAGGTAAAAGAAGGTAAAAGTTGCATGGGGGATGAGGGAGACTGCTGAGGGCCAGTTTATGGAAGGCTTGCATACCATCATAAGGAATTAGGACTTTATTCTGAGCAGGATGGGAATCTTGGACTGTGGGGGTTATATTTAAAAGGTTCAGTCTGACTTTGTGGAGAATAAACTCTTGGGGACAAGGATGAAAGCAGAGAGACAAGTTATGAGTCTAAAATAGCCATAGACTATGTAGCACTGTACTAGATACAGTGAGTTTTTATCAAATCTAGTTAATCATTTCTCTCTGGGATTTGACTTCTACCACTGAAGAAAGGAGTAAAAAAGTGAATTGATAAGAGTACTTATATTTACAATTTTTTAAGATTTTATTTTTTTAATTAATCTCTATACCCAACCTGGGGCTCAAACTCATGACCCCGATATTGAGTCACATGTTCTTCCTACTTAGCCAGTCACTTCAAGTATTTATATTTTTAAATGATAACTTTAGGGGGACACTTGGGTGGCTCATTTGGTTAATTGTCCCACTCTTGACTTGGGTTCAGGTCATGATCTCATGGTTTGTGGGTTCAAGCCCTGCATCAGGCTCTGTGCTGACAGCACAGAAGCCTGCTTGAGATTAATATTTATTCTCTCTCTCTCCCTCCCTCCCTCTCTCTCTCCCCCTCTCTCCCTGCTCCCCCCTCCCCTCACTCCCCCATCTGCCCCTCCCCTGAGTGCACCCTCGCTCTCTCAAAATAAATAAACTAAAAACAAGAAAAGAAAGAAATGGTAACTTGAGGACTTAGAGTTAAATTCTGTAATCATTTAAATTTGTTTGTATAGATCCCCTAAGTATCACTTGCATCTTAAAGAAATGTGGTAAGATCCCAAAAGAAACTTCAATACCTTTTATAGTTATAGTATGCAATGAATTTTTTTCTTAGGCCTACCAAAAAAGACTGAGTGGCAGAGTTTTGACAAATTAAATATTGGGTGCTATTTTTTCCTCTCCACTTTTACTAGGTGACATTTTGAATTTGAAAGTGGTTTGGTTTCTCCAGCATGTATCAATATTCTAAAAAGTATTTAAAAGTCAAAATTCTTAGACTTTAAGCAAGCAGGTTGCTAGTGGTGAAAACAAATGGAATATAAAAAAATGTCAACATGTAAAATTTAAGTTTTGAATGACTGAATAATATGTGTGAATTTGCTAGCAAATGTCCTGTGTTTCTGATAGTGTGGAAATGAGTTGCATCATAGGAAATAAATCTGAAATTTGAGGACCTCAGAACTCTTAATATCTAATTAGGTGAATAGAGGCACATTTTTTTTTTTTTTTTTTGGATTAGAGGCACTTCGAATCAAAAATGAAATCATGGATAGGGAAGGCATAAAAACCAGACGTAGTAAAGGTGTAGGAAATAGGCAAAATGATCACTGTGAAAGCATACTAAAATATAAATAGTGTTGGAAGGAGAAGAGGAATAGAAAATGAAAGATAAAAGGAAAGCCTAGCACACCGAGAGTTTAGGAAAACTTTTAAATAAGGAATTGCTGGATCCAGTCAAGTTTAGGGAGTGCATTAAAATGACTAACGTACTCGAAAAGAACTCTGAAAATTAGTTCTAAAGCAATTTTACACATTGTGTAGTTGTATACTAGAAGGGCATCAATAATTTACTCTTAATTTCTATTAATTTGATCTGCTTAGATCAAATTTAGAGTTCCTAAAATATGAAAACAAAATATGATATGCCTCAGTTATGATTCATGGAATCATAAGACTTTTGAGCTGAAATAACTTTAGAGTGATCTCTTCCCCGGCCCCTTAATTTTACAGGTTGGAGAAGTGGGAGCACAGTAGTAAATTCTCCTATCCAGTTATGATGGAGGAAAGATTAGAACTTAGGTCTTCTGACTTCCAGTTCAGTACTCTTCCACAGTGTTTTTGCCTTAGGTTTGTTTTTTGTTGTAGTTTTTTGATTATTTAAATTATATATTACAAAGACAGCAGTTTTTTTGTTGTTGAATTCCTGTTTTGTGATTAATCAACTTGAGTGAGTGCTTTACACATTCATATAAAGATGCTCTTCTCCTTATATTGAGAAGGTAACAGCCTTGTGATTATCTGCATCTAAGTGAAAGTCGACCTGTTATCTAAACTTTTCTTTTTTTTTTTTTTTAAGGTAAAATAATATGTTTATTCGTTCCTGTTGATTATTTTAGTTCAAATTCAGGTCCACAGAGTTTGTGGGTTTTTTTTGTTTTTGTTTTTTTATGAAATTTATTGTCAAATTGGTTTCCATACAATACCCAGTGCTCATCCCAACAGGTGCCCTCCTCAATACTCATCACCCACCCACCCCTCCCTCCTACCCCCCATCAACCCTCAGTTTGTTCTCAGTTTTTAGGAGTCTCTTATGTTTTGGCTCCCTCCCTCTCTAACCTTTTTTTTTTCTTCCCCTCCCCCATGGTCTTCTGTTAAGTTTCTCAGGATCCACATAGGAGTGAAAACATATGGAATCTGTCCTTCTCTGTATGGCTTATTTCACTTAGCATCACACTCTCCAGTTCCACCCACGTTGCTACAAAGGGCCAGATTTCATTCTTTCTCATTGCCATGTAGTACTCCATTGTGTATTTAAACCACAATTTCTTTATCCATTCATCAGTTGATGGACATTTAGGCTCTTTCCATACTTTGGCTATTGTTGAGAGTGCTGCTATAAGCATTGGGGTACAAGTGCCCCTATGCATCAGTACTCCTGTATCCCTTGGGTAAATTCCTAGCAGTGCTATTGCTGGGTTATAGGGTAGGTCTATTTTTAATTTTTGGAGGAACCTCCACACTGTTTTCCAGAGAGGCTGCACCAGTTTGCATTCCCACCAACCGTGCAAGAGGTTTCCTGTTTCTCCACCTCCTCTCCAGCATCTATAGTCTCCTGTTTTGTTCATTTTAGCCACTCTGACTGGCGTGAGGTGATATCTGAGTGTGGTTTTGATTTGTATTTCCCGGTTATCTAAACTTTTCAAACTTAATTGCCAGCCTTATGGTTGTGTTTATTGCTTCCTTATTTATTTTGTTTTGAATTCATATTTTGCATAGTTAAATTTATTTAGAAGTGAAGTATGCAAAGTGTAAGTGGAAATTTATCTGTTAAAAGCTTATAGAACCCAGTCGCCTGGGTGGCACAGTTAAGCTCCCAGGCTCTTGATTTCACCTCAGGTCATGATCTCAAGGTAGGTAAGACCGATATTGGGCTGTGCGCTGACAGCAAGGAGTTTGCTTGAGATTCTCTCCCTTTCTCTCTGCCCCAACCCTGCACGCGTGTGCGTGTTTTCTCTCTCTCTCTCTTTCTCTTTCTCTCAAAATAAGTAAAAACAAACATTAAAAAAATAATAAAGCTTATTTTTGTAAGAAGTTCCAGTTTGGTTATATAGGCTATCTGATTTATGGAATATTTTACGACTTCCATTGATATTTTTTTGAGGTACAAATAACTGGAAGTAGATGATCATGGTTTTGCTGATAAAAATCTTTGGGACACTTGGTTTTAACATATAGCTAAGGATGTTTTTAGTACCATTTTAATTTGCTTAAGAGTTTAAATTAAATAGAGAAAATGGCTTTACAACTAACTTTTAAATTTTATATAACTTTATCCCTAAAATCTTGTTGACATTATTATTTAGCAAGTGAAATTTTTACAGATGTGTAGACACAAATTTTATTAATTCATAACAAGCTACTTAGTTTCCAAAGTTTTGAGGTTATGAGGCTGTTAAAAATGGCTAAATTTTGATGCAGTAAATTTTCTTGTAAAAGCATACTTAAGAAAAAGATGACTGTAGTGGCCCCTGGGTGGCTCAGTTGGTTGAGCGCGGGACTCTTGATTTCAGCCAGGTCATGATCTGAGGGTTGTGAAATCGAGCCCCAAGTGGGGCTCCATGCTGCTCATAGAGCCTGCTTAAGATTCTCTCTGCCCTTTTCCCCCCGCTGGTGTGTGTGCGCTCTCTCTCAAAAACAAACCCCCAAAAACTATAAATGTAATATATATCCTGTGTCTTTTTGTTTTGTAAGTTTTACCTTAATTCTGAACTTAGTGTAGTTGTTTAAAAATACATTTTGGGGGGCACCTGGCAGGCTCAGTCGGCTAAGTGTCCCACTCTTGATTTTGACTCCGGTCATGATCTCACAGTTTGTGAGATTGAGCTCTGAGTTGGGCTCTGTGCTGACAATGAGGAGCCTGCTTGGGATTCTCTCCCTCTCTCTCTGCCACCCCCTCTCTCAAAAGAAAGAAAAAAACATTTTTTGTGTGTGTGGATATGTTTTAAATCACTGAATCTGGGGCGCCTGGGTGGCGCAGTCGGTTAAGCGTCCGACTTCAGCCAGGTCACAATCTCGCGGTCCGTGAGTTCGAGCCCCGCGTCGGGCTCTGGGCTGATGGCTCGGAGCCTGGAGCCTGTTTCCGATTCTGTGTCTCCCTCTCTCTCTGCCCCTCCCCCGTTCATGCTCTGTCTCTCTCTGTCCCAAAAATAAATAAACGTTGAAAAAAAAAAAATAAATCACTGAATCTATCAGTTTCCCCTTTTGTAAATTGGGAATAATACTAGCACTTAAGTCACAGCGTTGTAAAGATTAAACAAGATACCATGTGTAAAGTGCTTGGCACATGGTAGATACTGGTTAAGAATGTAGATTTTCTCTTCAAGAAAACACCAAGTGGTGGATGACACTCGTGCTGCAGGAGGGCCCTAAAGCCCAGGTCTCTGCATTGGAAGGTCGGGACAGGGTATCTGGGGTAGAGGCGGGCACATGGGGCTCCTGCAGTCAAGGCCAATGACAAGGAGTCAAGGACATGAAGATAAAGTCCCTGGAGGAGATCTCTTCTCCCTGACCATCAGGGAATCTGAGATCATTGACTTTTTCCTGGGGACATCCTCGGGATGAGGTTTTGAAGATTATGCCTGTGCAAAAGCAGATCCCTGCTGGCCAGTGAGCCAGCTTCAAGGCATTTGTTGTCATCGGAGATTACGATGAATGTGTTGGCCCAGATGTTAACGTGCTCCAAGGGGGTAGCCACTGCCATCCATGGGGCCGTGATCCTGGCTAAGCATTCCATCATACCAGTGCAGCGAGGCTCCCAGGAGAGCAAGATCGGCAAGGCCCACACTGTCCCATGTGGGGTGACTAGCTGCTGTAGCTCTGTGCTTGTGCACCTGGTTCCTGCCCCTAGAGGCAAGGGCATTGTCTTAGCCTCTTTGCCCAAGAAGCTGCTGCTGATGGCCGGTGTGGATGACTGCTGCACCTCGGGCAGGGGTTGCACTGCCACCCTAGGCAACTTTGCCAAGGCCCGCTTTTTTTTTTTTCTTTTTTGGCCAAGGCCACTTGTGATGCCATTTCCAAGACCTGCAGCTATCTCACCCCAGACCTCTGGAAAGAAACTGTGTTCACCAAGTCTCCCTATCAGGGATTTATTGTCTTGTAAGGACCCACACCAGCATCTCCGTGCAGATGACCCAGGCTCCAGCTGTGGCCACCACATAGTTTTATATAAGAAAAATCAGTGAATTAAAGCCTGGAAAGAAACGAAACAAAACAAGAATGTAGACTTTCTGAGTTAATATCCCAATTTTGCCACTTACTTAATTGTATGACCTTGTAAAAGTTATGTAGCCCTTCTTAGCTTCCTTTGTGCCATCTTCTTGAGTCTTCCATACAGGAAGCTTATGTTTGCAGTGGAATCATTTTTTTTTTTAAGCCCGTTTCCTGCTCAGAGATGTGGGGATCCAAAGGGCAGTTTTCATTTTGCATTGTGTCTGTCTTTTTAGTTCAACCTGGCAGTATTTCTGCTAGTACAGTTTTTGTGATAGGAGTTCTAGTATTTTCATATGTATTTCATATGCTCAGGAAGTGATGTAGTAGAGACGGGGAGAAGGGAAGGAAAGAAGCTGATGATACGGTAGAGAAGAGGAGAATTTCTGGAGCTCATATCATTGAGTTGGTGGTAGGGATTGGAGCTCGTGCACGAGGGAAGGGATTGGATGGTGAAAAGAACAGATAGTTCATTTATTATAACAGGAAGGAAGGCAGAGCACATAGGTGCAGATAGATTCTGATACTGTTGGTGGATGTGATAATTCCTCGAAATCCTCTTCTGATGGCTTTAATTTTCTAGCAAGTCGTCAGCTGAGAGTGAGAAGGGGCATGGAAGAAGGTGTTAGAAGTTTGAGAAGAGAGGAGAGAACGTGTCATTGTTAAGAGAAGTGGGAGAGTGAATGGGCTTGGGAAACAGAATACCAGGCCGAATTCAGGACTCATTTGAGGTTAAAGGTCATGAGTTAAAAGTGGGGGCAGTCAGCTTGGTTGTGTGCCCTCTCCTTTAGTAGTAGGGGAATGGACAGAGAATTGAATTTAAGCAGGATTGTGTTTTGCAAAGTGAGTATCTACAAGTGAGAGAGGAGCGAGTGATCATAATGATGGATCATGGAACTTAAACTGGGTAAGGAGAGAAGAGAGGACTTCCAGGGGTGAGGGAGAGTGAAAAGATTGTTAGGTTAGTAGATTTAAGGTTCTGGTGGGATCAACTGTGATGGCAGAAGTTCATGTATGAAAAGGAAGGAGCTGCTAGTAGGATAGAACATATATTCAAAAGTGGTTGCATAAAATTGAGATTATTGAGAAAGGGGCATTGTAGTGTGTGGCTGGGGTAGGGTTACATTTATTTCTTTGATCTTCACGAAGTTCATTTAGTTCTTTGATCATACAGCAACTGTGTGATGTAAATAGTGTAAGCATCATTATTCATGTTTTATGGATGAAAAAAACTGAAACTCAGAGAGGTTGGACAGTTGCCCCAAGATCACAAAGCTAGGACTCAGACTCTATTACTCTAATTCTCAATATTCACTCCTATACCATACTATATCAATTTTCTGAAAGTTAGTGACCTGTTACCCTCTCTTTGAAACTAAAGAGCAACCTCAAATCAAGACTTTTAAGAAATGTACAAGAACAAAACTGTTTTGCTCTTCAGAAATCTTTGGAGACTTTGGGGTAGGGGTGATGTTGAGGAGTTCATTGCTTCTGTTATTATCTAACTGACCTTATTAAACACACATACAAACACACACACTAGAGGCTTAAATATGACAGTTTTGTTTAAAATCCCATATATAAGGAGACTGAAGGTGGGTGGGGGACAGGACAAATAGGAATGTACTATTCTTTCAGCAGCATGCCTGGACAGACAGCTGTGCTGTCAAATGTGTCTGCTCAAATCCATGTACATTCTTTATGGTGGCAATTTGCACCATTGCAAGTCTCTAGGAAAGCATCGTTGGCTATTGGATAATGTCCATTTGGGATAGGATTGTCTCCTCTCCCCCAGTAAGATAGTAATTATGCTTTTTCTTTGTGTCCTTATACATTTGGCTTTATGTTTGTGGTAGGCTTTGAAGAGTTCTTCAAATGTGAAGGAAGAATGAAGGAATTATAATTAAATATAATATGAACTTATATTTACCATTTTGAATGTTTGCCAGAGTACAAAAATAGGATGTCTAAATTTCAAATTATTTATTTATTTATTTTTTAATTTACATCCAAGTTAGCATATAGTGCAACAATGATTTCAGGAGTAGATTCCAGTGATTCATCCCCTATGTATAACGCCCAGTGCTCATCCCAACAAGTGTCTTCCTTAATACCCCTTCCCCATTTAGCCCATCCCCCCACCCACAACCCCTCCATCAACTCTGTTCTCTATATTTAAGAGTCTCTTATGTTTTCTCCTCCTCCCTGTTTGTATATTATTTTTGCTTCGCTTCCATTATGTTCATCTGTTTTGTGTCTTAAATTTCTCATATGAATAAAGTCATATGATATTTGTCTTTTTCTGACTAATTTCACTTAGCATAATACCCTCTAGTTCCATCCATGTAGTTGCAAATGGCAAGATATCTTTTTTTTTTTTTTTAATTGCCGAGTAACATTCCATTGTATATATATATACCACATCATTGGGGCGCATGTGCCCCTTCAAAACAGCACACCTGTATCCCTTGGGTAAATACCTAGTAGTGCAATTGCTGGGTTGTAGGGTAGTTCTATTTTTAATTTTTGGAGGAACCTCCATACTGTTTTCCAGAGTGGCTACACCAGTTTGCATTCCCAGATTAATGTTGTTTTCATGCTTTCTGTTCCTAATTTTTCTTTCTTTTTTTTTTTTAAAGTTGTTTTCAATTGTGGCAAAATATACACAACATCAAACTCCTCGTCTTCTCAGATAATGCTTTAATATACTCAGGTATATTTTGTTCATATAATATTGTGTTTAAAGTAGGAGTAGTTTTTTGCAACTATGTGGATGGAACTGGAGGGTATTATGCTAACTGAAATTAGAGACAAAAATCCTATGATTTCACTCATATGAGGACTTTAAGAGACAAAACAGATGAACATAAGGGAAGGGAAACAAAAATAATATAAAAATGGAGGGGGACAAAACAAAAGAGACTCATAAATATGGAGAACAAACTGAAGGTTGCTGGAGGGGTTGTGGGAGGGGGGATGGGCTAAGTGGGTAAGGGGGAATAAGGAATCTACTCCTGAAATCATTGCTTCACCGTATACTAATTAATTTGGATGTAAATTTAAAAAAAAGTTAAATTATAAAAAAATTAAAATAAAAAAAGAAACCTGATTTAGTAACTCAAAAAAAAAAATTAAAATAAATAAAAAAAAAATAAAGTAGGAGTAGTTTCCTGCGGATGACCCTTACACCCTTCGGCCAGCAGAACTTTCCTTTCCTACCTGTTACCCATCTTCTGTCTCCTACTCTACTGAAACCTTTTACCCCAGTAGAATGGAGTCTCATGACAGAACAGGAGGTGGAGAAGTGGTAGACCTTCGCAGCTGATGCTCCCTCCTACAGTATCTGTGAAATGTGGGTCGTATCTGTTCCTTTCTTCCTTTTGCTCTAGAGCGTTCATGCCAGCTCCTCAGGGAGAATGTGTAGGAAAGCCTTCGGCTTGAGTGATACAGCTCTGATCTTGTGACTTCCTTAAGAGCTTTCATTCATTTCTTACCATCTTCAGGGTGAAGTCTAAAGTCATTAGCAGAGCATCATTCAAGGCTTTCATGGTCTGGTGCCTGCCTAATCTCATACATGTTCTCTAGGTTCCAGACATACTAAATAAAACACATGCAGTTCCCTAAATACAGTTTGTGCCTGGCACATAGTAGATAGTC
This sequence comes from Puma concolor, assembly GCF_028749965.1. Taxonomy (NCBI): domain Eukaryota; kingdom Metazoa; phylum Chordata; class Mammalia; order Carnivora; family Felidae; genus Puma; species Puma concolor. The sequence goes on from NC_141683.1 coordinate 49,376,516, forward strand.
CAGAAATATTTCTGGAGAGAGAGAGCGTGCACGAGTGAGCGTGTGTGTGTGTGTGTGTGTGTGTGTGTGTGTGTGTTGGTGTATATAAGTTGTACTCTTTTACATGCTTTTATTCCACAGCTACCTCTTTAAGACTCAGGCCAAGAATCCTCTATCAGTAGGCCTCTGCTTTTGTCTATACTAGTAAGCACTCCTGCTCTGTGATGTCAAAACATTCAGGCCACATCACTGTATATGATAGCTGATTGACTTCTTGATTTCTCTCGTTAGCATGTGAGATGCTTGAGGGCCAGGGACCATGTGTTATTTACCTTAGTACCCTGTAACTCTTCTATTCTTCATAGAGTTTCATATTCATGTTCTTCATTTTTTGTTACTAAAAGCCTTTAAGTTAGCTGTTGCTTTTGTTTTCTGATGTTTACATTATATAATGTTATGTATTCAATATTCCTGACCTTTTAATTTCATTTCTTAGCCTTCCCCAGTGAAAATTACATGGACGCTTAACTTGTGAAATAATCAGTATTTTATTTATTTTTTTAATCAGTGTTTTAACAAGTGTATATCATACATCATAATTGGCATAATGCTTATTATAGGATTGGGATGTTGGGTAGGAAAATTAGAATTGCACACTTCATTTCCTGCAGAGGAATTCTCTGAGCGCTTTAAATAGTTAAGATTATATAAGCCTATCCTTCTAGATCAGTACATTTGAGTTTGCACGTTTTAAATTGGTGACTTATTAAATTGTTGTTACTTAAGATGTGACTATTGTTAGTGCATTTGTGTTTCCTAATTTCCACTCTTTTATCAGTGTTGCTTTTCTTTCTCAGTCTTAATGTCAACAGTTGTGTCATTCCTTAGAATTAATGACTTAGTTGGTGACACATTATTTGTTTATAGGAGAAGCCTTTATTTTAAATGTTCTTCCTTTTTAGAGTCCAGAATCTTAATCATTTTACCAGAAGGTTTACTCTCTCTCATTTGGGTGAAACAGTAGATAAAGAGACTGTAAGCATACTAAATAAACATGGGTTGGATTTTTTGGGGGCATGAACCTAAGTACAATAAAGATTTATCATATAGGGGCAACTGGGTGGCTCAGTCAGTTAAGCATCCAAGTCTTGATTTTGGTTCAGGTCATGTTCTCTTACAGTTTGTGAGATGGAGTCCCATGTTGTGTTCTGTGCTGACAGCATGGAGCCTGCTTGGGATTCTCTTTCTTTCTCTCTGTCTCTCTCAAAATAAATAAATAAACTTAAAAAAATATTATATAAACACTGTGACACCCCAAATTAATTAATTAAAAAAAAATTTTTTTTTAAATTTTTTTTTTCAACGTTTATTTATTTTTGGGACAGAGAGAGACAGAGCATGAACGGGGAAGGGGCAGAGAGAGAGAGAGACACAGAATTGGAAACAGGCTCCAGGCTCTGAGCCATCAGCCCAGAGCCCGACGCGGGGCTCGAACTCACGGACCGCGAGATCGTGACCTGGCTGAAGTCGGACGCTTAACCGACTGTGCCACCCAGGCGCCCCCAAAATTTTTTTTTTAAGTAGGCCCCACACCCAGTGTGGAGCCCAGCGTGGGGCTTGAACTCACAACCCTGAAATCAAGACCTGAGCTGAGATCAGGAGTTGGACGCTTCACCAACTGAGTCACCCATTTTATTTAGTTGTATTAAATTAAAACCAACTGAGTCACCCATTTTATTTGGTTGTATTAAATTAAAAAAACATTTTTTTAACATTTATTTGAGAGAGAGAGAGAGAACAAGCGAGCAGGGGAGGGGCAGAGAGAGATGGAGACATAGAATCCAAAGCAGGCTCCAGGCTCTGAGCTGTCAGTACAGAGCCCGACATGGGGCTCGAACTTACAAACTGTGAGATCATGACCCGAGCTGAAGTGAGACGCTTAACCAGCTTAGCCACCCAGGCACCCTAAGGCCTTTCTAACAATAATTTTTTTTCCTGTTGTAGGCCGACTTTTCCATGGCAGACCTACCTGCCTGCAGCAGATAAGTTTTTATGGGATCACTCTTTTAAAACATTTTTGTATTGTTGGAACATTTATGTAACATCTGTCATTTTAATCATTTTTAAGTGTACAATTCAGTGGCATCAAGTACATTTACAGTGTAATGCAGCTATCACCACTATCTACTTGCGAACCTTTTTAAACAACTCAAACAGAAAATGTGTCCCCATTCCTCTCTCCTCAGTCTCTGGTTACCTCTAATCTACTTTCCTTCTTTAAGAATTTGCCTATTCTAGATATTTCACATAAGTGTGTTTAGTTTCTTCCACTAGCACAGTGTTTTCAAGGTTCACTGTGTTATATAGCATGTATCAGACCTTTGTTCCTTTTTTTTTTTTAATTTAAAGTTTTATTTACTTAAGTAATCTCTGCACTCAACAAGGGGTTTGAACTCACGACCCCAAGATGAAGTCAGCATGCTCTTCTGACTGAGCCAGCCAGGCGCCCCAGAACTTCATTCTCCCTGAGGTTAACTGTAGTTGGAAGGGGATGGTATGTCACGACTATTCTTGGAACTTGATTTGGCTGTTAACTGTGCTTCTCTGGCAGAAGCCAGAAGGGTTGGGTTGGATCTCAGGGCATCTTTGGAATAATCAAGATGCTTAGGGTAGCAGCTTGGCTTGCAACCAGAGTTCATTCCTCTTACAGTGTTTTTGTTTGTTTGTTTGTATGATTGATTGATTGATTTTTAATTTCTTACAGTGTTTTTAATCCTTTTCTTGTCAGGAACAGAAATCTCTTTACTAGTCTCTCTCTTCCCCTGGGCTAGGCTAGGGTGTGAAATTAAAGCTTATTTTTTCTATTGGCATGCTGACTCCTAAGCTTGGCTTATCAAAATCAGAGTTTTACTTCTAAAAAATGCTCACCTGCTTGTATTTTTCTTAGGACAGGAACATGTAACAACAGTAAAAATTAAAATTGGCTGCTGTTAATAACAGCCTTATTCTGTTTTTTTGAATAGTACTTCACTCTCCCAGATACTTGCCCTCATCTCCCAAGTGGAATACTCTCAGGATTTTAAAAAACTCTTATGCATATAATTAAAAAGGAGTGATTATTGATCTTGATTAATTTGTTATAACTTCTTTTGATTGTAGAGACTGTGGTAGGAGTTTGTGTAGCCTGGGATCTCCTTTATTAATTTACTTCATCATTCCCTTTCGTCAGCGTGTATTTGTTACTGCCTGGGGCATGAGCTCACATTCCCACTTACTGGACTTACAAGACCGTGGCATGCCAGACAGTAGTAAAACTTCCTAGCATATCTGTCTGCTAGGAGACTAAAATTAAGAGCTAGTTGTTTATTCCTTTAGGACATCCATTTAAGGAGAATAGTTCCTGCCATTCTAGCCCACTCCTCAAATAGCTAATTCATTTCTTTTAGGTAGCTTCACACTTGTCTGTGTTAATATTCTAAATACGCCACCAAATATTTATTAAGTTTCTGCTATTGTGAAACAGTCTTAGCAGTGGAAGTCTGGTTTCTACCAGCTTCAAGTGACTGCTGATGGCTTTTCTTCTTCTGAGTAGGACAGGGCACAGGAGGCCAATTCAGGGGGTGTCCAGGGAATAGGGTCAAGAAGCTAGGTGAACACCTTGCAGCCTGGACTCACATCCTGTCCCTCTTTATTTTCTCTCTCTGGCTTTGACATCCTTCATTTTCTTGCTGCTGTGGCCACGTAGGCTTTCAACTTTGCCAGTCTGTGCCCAAAACAAACCAATACAAATCCATCTCCTATCTTTTTTCATCTTCCTGAGATAAAAAATGCTCTAGAAATTTCACAGGGAGTAACAAAAGGTTCAGGCACTAACATGACAGGGATAATCTAAGAAGGTTCTAAGCCTTCTTTCTCCTTTTTGCTTAGAACTGGTAGACAAGTTGAAGGGTATGAAGTTAGAGAAGGTTTTAAGACTGCACTGTGGACTGAATGAAATGATATTTATATATGAAAGTATTTCAGACCAGTTTTCAAGTGTACATACGGATGTGGAAATTTCCGGGGACAGTATCAAAGAGGAACTATAGTATTGGAAAGGCTTTGCATCTCATCTGTCTGTAAGTATAGTGATAGGGTAAACTTTTTCCTGATCCAAGGTGAGGAGGTAGGAGAAGGGGAGGGAATCCTGTGTTGCCAGGGCATGCAGGGAGGGAGAGGGAAAGTCAGAGGGAAAGAAAGGAAGAGAAACCGTTAGGGGTAAAGGGAGGCTCTGCGACTGTTTTTACGGCATATACATAGGTCAGTCTGTACAGAATGTGAATTTTTTTTTTCCTTCACATAAAATTTGAGATGCACATACATACACACAATAAGGGGAAACTGTAATAAAAATGCTTGTTTGCCAGTATGTTTTTTTTTCTCACAGGTAACAGTATGCTTCAGGGTTTTTTTTTGAGAGTGTCATTGTAGTTTATACTTAAAAAAAACCATTTATTTGTTTTGCTTTTATGTAGTCACATTCACTTAGTGTTCAAATGTCATTCTTTGTCAGTTAATTTGGATTGATACCCAGGTAAGACCTATTTGTTACAATGATATATTTAATAATCGATATAATTATTTAATGATAAACTGTCTAATAGAACTAATATGTATCTCAGATCTCTGATCTGTAGGTTCTTTACCTTCTTTCTTTGTTTTGCGCAAAGAAAAGGGTTATTATTTCTAAAAAGCCATTAAAGCCTTTTGTAGCTTTAAAATTTGTTACTCTAATTATATCAGCTGTTTCCTAGAACATGCTTTCAAAGTATTTCCTAATGGTTTTGGAAGGATGCACATGGAAAATTTTCTTAAACTTTTCTTTATAATTTATGATTTTTAATAGTTTCTAAATGTCCAAATGGGGCTTGCTATATGCATATTTTACACTACAAATTTCCTCATGATATTCTGGGTAGACATTTGTCTACCCTGTTAATTTAGTATCTTCAATGGAGATTTGTTTGCTATATGGCTAGAGTTAAAACAGAGTTAGCAGGGCACCTGGGTGGCTCAATCGTTTAAATGTCCGACTTCAACCCAGGTCATGATCTCAGTTGTTCGTGAGTTTGAGCCCTGTTTCAGACTCTGTCCTGACAGCTCAGAACCGGGAGCCTCCTTCGAATTTTGTGTCTCCCTCTCTCTCTCTCTGCCACTCCCCCACTTGTGCTGTCTCTCTCTTTCTCAAAAATAAAGAAACATAAAAAGAAAATAAAACAGCTAGCCTGTACGTCTGTCTAATCGGAAAAGAATACGCTTTATGACATGATTGGAAGAAAACCAGCAGTGTTTGTCTGCCTCCTTGTTAACGCTTAAAATTCTTTGGGGAAATTTCTTTTATTTTTAACTGTGTAACCTGTTAAAACATAAATATTACTATGTAGCTTTTGGGCAGGGTGGGATTCAGTGCCATTATTCTTTGTAAATGTTATTTATCAGGTTATCTTTAAATTTCATAGATTATCTTTAAATTCTAAGGCTCTAGAGCACAGTTGTTTGGCAGACCTTGCTTAGAGGAGTAAACACCTTTAGCTCTTTATTTATTAAAATAAGTGGAATCTAGTCTCTTCCTCCTATTACTACCTTCCAATCAAAGATAAAATAACTTCAGCTCTTTAGATAGAAAAAGACTGATTTGGGACAGTCTGTATGTGCATTCATGTATATGTGCACACAGAGTAGTTACATCGTGAGGGGTTAAAGTCCTTGGCAGCTGGGAAGACAGGTCGGGAAAGGAGGGTACCTGCCTGTCAAGGCCTGCTTCACCATCTTCTCTAGGATAAGACCTGGTTAAGGAGTTAACCTTGTCTTGAAGTGTAGCATATACCAGCTTTTAATTCTCATCTATTTGAAAATGCAGATTACCTATTATTATTTTTAAGTTGAATTAATTTGTTTTTCACTTTGCCATGAAATCTTTTGAGTTTTAACTCTGTGATCAATTTTAGTGAGGAGAAAAGTATTTGTGGTCTCTGTTGGGATTTTTTTCTTGGGGAAATAACATAGCAATCAATAAGGGGCATTTGTGACCAGTGGTACTTAGGCTGATGATTTTATTGTTCCTTTTTTAGAAATGAGAGAATAAATTATGCAGGACTGGTCTGGGCACATGAAAACATGAACATAAAAACTCATTCTTTGAAGTTTCACAGAGTTCCTTCCCGAATTTTATTTCTCTTTCATTGTAGGTAAGGTGTAGCATAATTAAGTACGTGTTGTACTTCCTAACAGTGTGAAATGAACTTAGTCTATATCATCCTCTATGAGTGTTGTGGAGAAACTTAAGTCTTGATTGCAGTAAACTATGAGTCAAGGAGTTTATTAACCAGCTCAAGATTGATCGACTTGAATATATTATTTGGCCCACAGAGTAGATTTTACTATTGTTTATTGGATATTTTGCGCATTATTAGTATTACTAAATGAACTTGAATTTGGCTAAAAATTTGAAGCCTCCATAACTGGGGTAGTAAGTCATGCTAGTTAGTGTCATAGTGGTTTTCTTCAAACTTTGGTGTTCACATATTTCCTCAAAGGACTTATGAAAGATCTAGGTGAGAAGAGGATGTGGCCATGAAGGGATAGCATGAGGGGGATGATTGTTCTGTATCTTGTGTGTGTGTTCTGTATCTTATAGAAACAGGTGTTGATTACATGAATTTGTACATGTATTAAGATTCATAGAACTATACACCAAGAGAAAGAAAGTAGCTGCTCTCTTGCACGTGTTTTGGGTCATATCAGAAACCAGTTTCATCATAAGTTTAAATAATTGCAAATTATATAATTGTTTGTATTTTATAAATAGCGACATTTTAAAATAAAACATCATTATTTATTACTTATTAGTTACTTACGTTTCAGAGAGAGAGAGAGAGAGAGCATGCGAGTGAGCACGTGCATGGGAGAGGGGTAAAGGGAGGGAGTGAGAGAATCCCAAACAGGCTCCATGCTCAGTGCTGAGTCTGATGGGGGGGTCGATCCCACAAGCCTGGGATCACGATCTGAGCCAAAATCAAGAGTCAGATTATCAACCAACTGAGCCACCTAGGTGCCCCTAAAGCAAAACATCATTTTAAAAAATGTATCTAGGAATCTAAATACTGTAGTGATTCATCATTACCATTATCCATTATTAGCATTATTTTATGAAGTATATAAACAGGCTCTTTTTTAACAGCTGAAAGTTGGAAATTATTCCTGTTTTTCTTTGAATTTGTGTTTCTATTCCACTTTCCTCATGGAAGTTTATCCTAATGTATTTTGACCACCTAAATACCATGTCCTAGTTCTCTTCACCTACGACAGATACATAAATTGAAATTATTTTCTTTTTAGTTTCTCTGTTTAAAACTTTTTATGATTGATTTAGGATTTTAACCTACTGGCACATAACCACAAAACAAGTAAGTATATATTTTGATAATTAAAAGTAAAATTTGGTTCGAAATACATTATATCAGTCATTGCTGCAAAAATGCTATATAATAAATAATCTGGATCTCAGTAGCTTAAAAACGGCATTTCCTTTTTTTCCTTCTCATCAGTGTCTGGGTCAGCTGGGATTTTGTTGATCCCAGCTGAGCTTGCCTAGGTTCAGTGAGATTTGGCTCTGTGCCCACAGGTCTGCTCTGCATGTCCCACAGTCATCTAGTGCAGACAGCAGGAACACAAGAAGGGTGAGAAACAAACACACATGAAGGCTATTAAAGTCCCAGCTCCAAATTGGCATACTGCCCACACTGTTGGGCAGAGAAGGTTACATGACCAAGCCCAGCATCAGTGGGGAAGGGAAATCTACTTTGCCTATTCCAGTGGTAGGTAACCGCAAAGTCTTTAGCCAAGGGTACGCATTATAATTCTATAATAGTGAGGAACTGAAAAATTTGGAACAATAATCAACTTCTTTTGTGCATTTTTTAATGAGATGTTTTTTCTTGTGTCTGTGGATGTTATTTACTGGAACGAGACACTGGATTGAGATCTGAAGCAGTTGGAGTTAGCCAGGCAAAGTGGGAGTGGGGACCATGGGCAGAAAATATTTGGGGCCAAGGGAATAGTATTTGCCAAAATAAGAGACAATCTGTGCAACTAGAGTTGAGTATGTCCAAAGCATAGTATGAGAGGCCAGGTGTTTATCAAAAAAGAGAATGGGCAGGAGAGGTAAGGCCTCAGTCACTGTGAAAGAGCCTTTTATGCCATGTGAGGGAAATTAGGCTTTAACTTGAATGCAATGGAGAAATCATTGGAATGTTTTAAACAGAGTATGTTGTGATCAGATTTTCTTGTGCTCAAGAAAAAAAAATCATCTTGGTTGTATATGCATATTATAATGATGTTAGAGAAGTCCAGAGGTGGAGAGACCAGTGAGGAAACCATTGCAAAGACCTACGTGAAAAATGAAGATGGCCTAAACAAAAGGAGTGGAGTTAGGGCTGGAAAGAGATGGTAAGCCATAGAAGAACTAATTTGAAGTATTTTCAGCCAGTGAGTACATTGGTCACATTCTCTCATCTATATATAATTTTGATGTTAGAACAAGGGCAATGTTTCAATTAACATGTCATCATTTTTTAGTTTATGAAACAGTGAATGTTAGCAATTTTTGTTTAAAATAATGTGTAGGGGCACCTGGTGGCTCAGTCAGTTAAGCGTCCGATTCGTGATTTCTGCTCAGGTAATGATCTCATCACAGTTGTGAGATCGAGTCCCATATTGGTCTTCCTGTTGGACACAGGGTTCCACATTGGGTGTTGGGCTTAGCCTGGGCATGGAGCCTGCTTAAGATTCTCTCTCTCCTTTTTCCTCTGCCCCTCCCACGCTCTCTCAAAAAAATAATAAAATTTAAAATGATTTGTAAATAGTAAAGTTACAAATCCCAATTATTAATATTATACAGGATGTTCTTTGAATAAGAACAGTATTTTGGGTTTTTTAAAGGCGGGGGGGAAGGGTAGAGGGATAGAGAAAGAGAATATCCCAAGCAGGCTCTGCATGGACAGCGTGGAGCGCCACATGGGGCTTGAACCCACGAACCATGAGATCATGACCTGAGCCGAAACCAAGAGTTGGACCCTTAACTGACTTGAGCCCTTAGGTGCTCTGGTAATATTGTTTTATTGAGGCTAGAGAAGCACTATTTATTATCTCTGACCTAGTGTGTGTAGTGTTTTTTTAAATTTCCTTGGTTTAACTATCTTCCCCCTCCCCCATAATCTGGAAAACTCAAAACACCTATTTGTCTGAAAGAAAAACTCTGGAAATTGTTACTCTTCAATGGTTTCTAATTGCCAGCAAGATAAATCTGAATTTTTTTGTCGTGGCATTCAAACTTCTCTAAGATCTGGTCCTTGCTTACCTCTCCTACTTTAATTTTCTTAGCACTTCATTTTATACACATGTCCCCTCCATTCAAAAAAAAACAAACCTTGGGCCATAATCCTTTTTTTTCAGTTTGTAGAATGTACTATGCATCTTATTACCATTAATCACACTTTACTTGGAATGTCTTCATCTCATTCACTTCACCTGCTTCAGATGGTTGATATAAAAATGACTTGTCTTTAAACTGGAGGTGATCGTGAGCACCAGATTTCTGAGGTGTATAAATCTGAGCCAGATTTCATCTTTCCACTTTACTGATCTATTCCTGGTGCTTGTTACTAGTACTTGGTACAAAGTGGATGTTCAGTAAAGATTTCAATAGTAATTCATCAATGTATTATTCGGAGTTAGGCATTTCAGAATTTCTTGTGGATTGCGTTATTTTGTTCCTTTATGGGTACACAGACACATTCATAAACATTCCGTGCACAGAAAAGTGTGTGTGTGTTTGTGTGCATGCGTGTGTGAGCAGTTGTTGCATACTTCTAGTCTCGAACAGCTGACTGCTTGGATTACAGAGGATTGTATTGTAGATCTTTAGGAATGATGTAGGTTTATTTGTGAGTCCCTTCCTAGGAATGTCAGCTCTGAGCTTGCACTGAAGTCACTGTACCAGGTGCCAGCTACATGGACTTTGAGAATTCCACGAGGGAAAGAGGATTGGCACATTCCTTTCATCCCTGAGATATTTCATTATCTTTTGCCTTAACAACATAGGCAATGATGTGTTTCTGCTAAGATGCAAAGATCTTGGAATTCTAAATTCCACAAATTTTATGTGTTTAGGAAGGCCCTTTCCTCTCAACTTGTGTCATGATTCTGAACAAAAGGGTATTTTTATCTAAAAATAAGCGTGGAAATTTTAAGTTCTTAAGCTGCAAATTCTTATCTGTAGGTATTGCTAAATTTTAGTGTTCTGTACATGTGGGAATGTATATATGGCATGGTTATGATTGTTTTCATTTAACTGGTGTGAAATGTGTATCAACCTATGTTTTGCCTTTTTCTCTTTATTTTTAAAGTTACCATACAGTAAAATTGGTTTTTTTTGTTTGTACAGTTGTATGCATTTTAACTTCTGTAGTTTTGTGTAAGCTCACAATCAGCAGAGCAATTACATTATCCCAACAAACTTTATTGTGCGTTCCCTCTGTATTCTCATCTTCTCCCCACCTTTTTAAAAATTACTTATTTTGAGAGAGAGAAAGCGTGTGCATGCACACATGCGTGTGCAAGCAGGAGAGGGGCAGAGAGAGGAAGAGAGAGAATCCCAGGCAGGCTCCACTCTCAGCACAGAGCCCGACACGGGGCTCGATCCCATGACCTTGGGATCATGACCTGAGCTGAAATCGGCTCCTTCAACCAACTGAACCACCCAGGTGCCCCTGCAGCATGTAACTTCTTGAGACTGGCTTCTCTTGGAAACTAAGAATATAATATCTTTGAGACTTATGCAAGTTGTTGTATATATTAATAGTTCATTCTTTTTTTTTTTTTAATTTTTTTTTTCAACGTTTTTTATTTATTTTTGGGACAGAGAGAAACAGAGCATGAACGGGGGAGGGGCAGAGAGAGAGGGAGACACAGCATCGGAAACAGGCTCCAGGCTCCGAGCCATCAGCCCAGAGCCTGACGCGGGGCTCGAACTCACGGACCTCGAGATCGTGACCTGGCTGAAGTCGGATGCTTAACCGACTGCGCCACCCAGGCGCCCCTAGTTCATTCTTTTTTTATTGCTACTTGTGTTCCATTGTGTGGATGTACCATAGTTTGTTTATCCGCTCGTCTATTGAAGGACATTTAGGTTGTTTGCAGTTTGGGACAGTTATAAATAGACCTGCCGTAAACATTTCTGTACAGGTCTTTGTGACCATAAGTTTTCATTTCTCCAGGGTAGATACCCACTAGTGGGATTGCTGGGTCATATGGTAATTGTGTGTTTTATTTTATAAGAAACTGCCGAACTGTTGACCAGAGTGACTGTATCACTTTATGTTCTGCCTAGCAAAGTATGGGAGTTCCAGTTGGTCAACATCCTTGTCAGTGTTTTTTTATATTAGCCATTCTGATAAGCATGTAGTGGTATCTCGTAGTTGTAATTTGTATTTCCTTAATGTTTGCTGTCGTTGAGCATCTTTTCACGTGCCTGTTTGCCATTCATATAACCTCTTTGGTGAAGTATTCAAGTTTTACCTTTTTTTCCTTTTTTGTTTTGTTTTGTTTTAAGTGTGTTGTTTTCTTCGCATCTCCTCCCATTTTTGTTGGGCCTTTTTATAACCTCATAAGTAATGTTTCTTGTTTTCCCATCATTTTTCTTATTTTCTCATTAAAAGACTGTGTCACAGGACTTTGGAGACAGACCAGCACCTGGGTTTTAAATGTGGGTTACTCTGCAGGTCTCCTTGTGATCTTGGACACGTTATTTACCTGACAGGATTATTATGAAAATTAGAAGATTCAGTTGATGTGCATGAAGTGCTCAACATGTAGCTATATCCATGCCTTTCTTTCCCCCCTCAATTCACATCTCTGCGTGCATTCCCTGGAATACTAGTCTTTGAGATGCTCAGTGAAAAATCTGAGATCTGCTACGTGATATCGCTGCTTTTTGGAGGGCTACTATGAAAGTGAGTATATTACTTACTCTAATAAGTTAGACATTTCTTGTAGAACTAGTTTTATTTAGTATTTTCCAGTCTTATTTAACTATAGAAATACTTGTCCTATGACATCTACTTAACCTACTCTGATGGAGCATGGTTCAGGAAATACTGATTTAGTATGTTATCCCAAAGAGTGTGGCACATATTAAATATTCATTATTTATCAACTACACACACACACACACACACACACACACTCACACACATACCTACACATAATTCATTAGTTTTAAGTATTTAAAAATATATTAATCTTAGGTTGGGTTATGTAGATTATCATATCCTCTTTTTAAAATATTCTGTTTATGACTCCTTATACCCATTTCTTTTTTTTAATTCCAGCATAATTAATACACAGTGTTAAATTAGTTTCAGGTGTACAACAGTGATTCAACAATTCTGTACATTCAGTGCTCACCATGAAGGTGTACTCTTAATTGCCTTCACCAATTTCACCTATCTCCTTATCCCCTTTTCTTTTTTTTTTTTTTAATGTTTTTATTTATTTGAGAGAGAGAGAGAGAGAGAGCACAAGCAGGAGAGGGGCAGACAGAGAGAGAGAGAGAGAGAGACATACACACACAGAATCTGAAGTAGGCTTCAGGCTCTGAGCTGTCAGCACGGAGCCCAATGTGGGCTCAAACCTGTGAATTGCGAGATCATGACCTGAGCTGAAGTTGGATGCTCAACTGACTGAGCCATCCAGGTGCCTCTCCTTATCCCGGTTCTGAGAAAGTTCTGGGAAATGGTTTGAAAGTTTGATTCATAGACCATTAGTATCAATATTACTTCTGGGTGATATCAGAAATGCATATTCTCAGGTACCCACCCTTGGCCAGCTGAATCAGAAACTCAAGAGTTATGCCCTATAATTTTTCCAGCTTGTCCTTCAGGTGATTTTTGTGTATGCTTACGTTGTAGAACCCACTCTAGGGAATCATTCAGTTTGGGTTTTTGTTGGCAGAGTAACAAAATCTGAGAAAAGATTCAGATAGATCATTTGATGGGACTTGGATTAACTAGAGCACCTTATTGTACTATCTCTTAATGTTGAAAAACTTTATAAAACACAGTAGAACACTAATACAACAGATTGGCTCATTTTATTGCCTTGGATAGTAGTTTTCCGATTGTAGGTTGTGAAATCAATTCACTGGGAAGCCACCAGCAGTTGAGTAGGTAGACAGGGAAGGGAGACCGAACATAAAAATGCATCACCTGTAGTAAAAATGTTTTATGACTCTGTCACTTGTACATGTTTGTATGCAGGGTCACACTATCACGTATTTTCTTTACTGTTGGTTATGGGTGGGTGGATTTTCTTTACTGTGGAAGGGGAAGCAGATGTGGTATAGAGAAGGGTACATTGGCTTCAGAGTCTGAAAACTTGGGTTTGTATATGACTCAGTCACTACTTTTGTCAAAGGTTTGTGTATCATACAAAGTTTTGTGTAAAGGTAAAATCAGTGGTTCTCAACTTGCCCTCCATGAGACTTTTGATAACCTTTGGAGACATTTTTGGTTGTCACAACTGAGGATAGAGTAGAACTGATGTTCAGTGAGTAGAGGCCAGGGATGCTGCTAAACATTCTACAATGCACAGGACAGCTTTCCAAAACAAAGAATTAGCTGACCCAGATGTCAGTAGTGTCGTGGTTGAGAAACGCTGGATTAAGTGATTACATTTAAAAAATTGTGAATTGTCATATAAGATACCTAGTACTTTTTTTTTTTTTAATTTTATTGTTTGTTTATTTTTGAGAGAGACAGAGACAGAGTGCGAGTGGGGTGGGGCAGAGAGAGAGGGAGACACAGAATCTGAAGCAGGCTTCAGGCTCTGAGCTGTCAGCACAGAGCCTGATGCAGGGCTTGAACTCAGGAGCTGTGAGATCATGACCTGAGCCGAAGTCGGATGCTCAACCTACTGAGCCACCCAGGCGCCCCCCTAGTACTTTTTATTAAGAATACATTTAAGTATTTTTAAAGACCTGTATCTCAGTATTATCTTTCAAAGATGAATTTTTATAATGAAATATAGCATGTAGGGAAGATGGAGGAAATTGGAGCAAATCTGTGTAATCTTGGCTCTTTACCTGATAGGATTATTATGAGAATTTGACAATTAGATATATATCAATTAGATACACATTAATATGATAATTAGAAACATACTGATACATGTTTCAAAGCCTCATAATTGATTTTTAAATTTAATTAAATTTAATTTATTTTCATATTTGATTTAAGTAATGTTTATATAGGAGTGGTGCAGAAGGTAGAGTACTTGTATAAGAAGTGATTTTGTATCAATACAAGCAACTTCAGAGAAGCCTGCATTTAAACATATTACATCAATTCAATTTAGATAATTTGAGAGATTAATATAATTCTGTGTTACTCTATGTTAGCCAAGTATTAAAAAGTGTAACTACCTGTGGCTTTTAATCAGATTTCCAGGAAGGCTGTGAGGTAATGATACAGAAACAACCAATAACAGCAAATTTTGAAGGGATAGACATCGTTCCTGCTGTATTTTCTAGCACTTTCTAAAATAAATTAGTCTCTTGGGGCGCCTGGGTGGCTCAGTTGGTTAAGCATCCGACTTCAGCTCAGGTCACGATCTCGCGGTCCGTGAGTTCAAGCTCCGCGTCGGGCTCTGGGCTGATGGCTCAGAGCCTGGAGCCTGCTTCTGATTCTGTGTCTCCCTCTCTCTCTGCCCCTCCCCCATTCATGCTCTGTCGCTCTCTGTCTCAAAAATAAATAAACATTAAAAAAAAAATTTAAAACAGATTAGTCTCTTAAATTCGTGGTCAGAAAATCAAGATAATCACCTGAACCAGAAATTCTATTATAAACAGTTGTTGCTAATAATTTATGAAACATCTGTCAGTATATTTGAGCCACTGTCTTTCTAGGACTACTTAGCACTCCTTCACCAGCAAGATGTGATAATCTTCATGTGCTCTGTGACTATTTTACCATTCAGGAAAGGATTAGTATAGACCCTCTCTATGAATTGAAAAATCAATTGATCTTGGACATCAGGTTGTTAAGAGTGTGCATATTACCCGCATTAAATTGGAACAAGGTTTCATCCAAGCATCCCACGCGATATGTTAGAAAAGGCAGAAACTTCATTGTTAAGGTTTGAAAGTAGGGCTTGGTGTACATTCCTTCTGTTCAGCCTTTTTGTCTTCATCAGCTAAATAACCAATATTTTATATAGCTCTTTATATCAGACACTGTTTTAAGGTCTTTACATACAATCAACATTCAATTCTTACATCATTTCTAGAGGAGTAGGTACTATTCTACTCTTTTTGGATTAAGAAATTAAAGTGCAGATAGGTTAAGTTGATCAAGGTCACACAGTAAGTGGTAGAACTAGGATTCAAACCCAGGGAATCTGGCTCCAGAGTCTGTGCTCTTACCTACTATGTCCTTCCAGTTTATACTCCTGCAACAGCTACCTGGCAGGGTGGTTATAACTAAATCAGATTTCATGTACCGAACACTTCACATGTGTTAGGTACTCAATAATTAAGAGATGATATTAATATATTCTTCTGTTAAACACAACTAGGAAGAGTATTGCAAAGCATCACTTTTAAACATCTTTTTTTTTTTTTAATTTTTTTTTTTTAAAAATTTTTTCAACATTTATTTATTTTTGGGACAGAGAGAGACAGAGCATGAACGGGGGAGGGGCAGAGAGAGAGGGAGACACAGCATCGGAAACAGGCTCCAGGCTCCGAGCCATCAGCCCAGAGCCCGACGCGGGGCTCGAACTCACGGACCGCGAGATCGTGACCTGGCTGAAGTCGGACGCTTAACCGACTGCGCCACCCAGGCGCCCCTAAACATCTCTTTTAAAAAATTACATATCTAAATCAGAAATGCATGCTTAAAAATTTTTTTCCACATAATAAGGAGTTATATTGAGAGGATCATATGCTTTTTTCCCCTTCATTTTATTAACTTGGTATATTACATTGATTTTCGTGTGTTGAACCAACCTTGCATTCCTGGGATATATCATACATGGTATGGTGAATAGTCTTTTTATTTATTTTTTTTTTATTTTTGAGAGAGAGAGAGAGAGCGCCAGTTGGGGAGGAGTAGAGAGAGAAGGAGACACAGAAACCGAGAAGCAAGCTCCAGGCTCCAAGCAGTTCAGCACAGAGCCCGACACAGGGCTCAAACTCCGAAACCTTGAGATCATGACCTGAGCTGAAGTCAGGGGCTTAATAACCCAACTGAGCCACCCAGGTGCTCTGAATAGTCCTTTGAATATACTCCTGGATTTGGTTTGCTAATAATTTATTGGGGATTTTTGCATCAATGTTTATAAGAGATACTGGTCTGTATTTTTCTTTTCTTGTGATATCTTTGTCTGGCTTTATTTCTTAAAGTCATTCTCCACCCTCTGTGCCCTCATCATAGAAGAGGCCTTACTTTACTCACCCATTTCTAGCCTTAGGTCAGAGGTCAATTTCACGACATAAGTGCAGAAAGCCAAATCATCAGGCAGTTATGGGGGCCCTTAAAACATTGTGGCTGTGATGGTCTAAGGCAAGTGATCCCTAGCATAGGAGGGTATTTAATAAGGTACATATGCTTTTGCAAGACTATTATGGTTCCATTGTCCCTTGCTGGTAATAGGATGCCTTTGTTTTTGGTGTTATTAATTACCCACAATTTCAAGGCTTAAAGGTACCAGAGACAGAATCTCAAATCTTACTCCAAAATTGTTTGTCTGCATTATAGCACATGGCTATTCATGTGAGAAATGGGATAATAGTTATTTACATTTGAGAGAGAGACAGAGACAGAGCATGAGTGGGGAAAGGGCAGAGAGAGGGGGAGACACAAAATCTGAAGCAGCCTCCAAGCTCTGAGCTGTCAGCACAGAGCCCAACGTGGGGCTTGAACCCATGAACCAGGAGATCATGACCTGAGCCAAAGTTGGACGCTTAACTGAGCCACCCAACACCCCAAAAATAGTTTCTATCAGTTTGTTAAGATGAGAATTAGTGATAATTTATGTAAATTCCGTGGCATATAGAGAAGCAGGTATTCAACAATTGTTAGATGTTAATTTTCTGTCTCTGACTTCTATTCTCTACTAGATGGTATGGTGCTCAATCAAAAGTCCAGACTTTAGTCTTGCTCCTATGGGGTTAGTATAACATTCCCCACCTGCCTCTTATTTATTCATTTCTGTCCTTTACTCCTTTACCTCACAATCTCGTTCACCATTCATGAAGAGTTTTGATGTCTGATTTATGTTCTTTCTTAGTCTGTCCTCTAAATGTTGTTACTGGACACATTTTGCCCTTCTGCCATAACGATAGAATAAGTGAAAATCTAGCAAAACTGAAAACAAAATTGAAATTAGTCGTACTTTTGGGATAGTTTAAATACACAAAGCCACTCGTTTCTTGACCTGGACCCAGCTATCTTGATAAAGAAACTTTGCTGGCTCCTGTTCTTAAGGATTTTGTATTTTGGGGGGCACCTGGGTGGCTCAGTCAGTTAAGCATCCAGCTCTTGATTTTGGCTCAGGTCATGATCTCACGGTTTGTGAGATTGATCCCCACCCCACATCTGTCAGCGCAGAGCCTGCTTGGGATTCTCTCTTCCTCTCTCTCTCTGCCCCTCCCCAACTCATGTTCGATCTCTCTCTCTCTCTCTCTCAAAATAAACTTTAAAAAGATTCTGTATTTTTATCTTTAGATACCTCTGAAGTATTCATTTTCTTTCTTTTTAAAAATCCTCTATAGGTCTCACCTGATACTTGGATTAGTGGTCTAGAAAAACATTATTGGTAGTTGTGGTCGTGTTAATGGGTTTTTATCCCACATCATAAATTAAGCCAGTGATAATAGTGAACTTTACTATGAATCATAGTACACAGTCATGTAAATATATAATATACATAATGTGAATAGCATGTGTTCATATAGTACTAGGGATTCACAGTTTGATACTGACAGATGTCCAAAAAAAACACTTTAATAGAGATCTTTATCAACAAAGATATTTGGTTAAAATTTTTCAGTACTTTTGTAATTTTGGTGATAGTCTTGTTTTAAGCTGGGGATATAGAGTTTTGCAGTGAAATCACAGAGGTTAAATCCTGAGCATGTATTTTATAGATTATTTGAACAAAAAATATATATTAATATGAGCACTAAGCCAAAATAATTTTGTAATTTGAACTATGACTTTATCTTTTTACCTCTTAACACTCATCCCGTAGGGAGGATTCTATTGCTTTGGACAGCTAATAGCTGCCAAAATAAGGATAATGAATAAAGTTTTATTTCCCTCATTTAAGGCAATTAGAAATACCTGAGTTCAGGAGGAAATAGCTTACAGCCAGGACCCAAGAATAGGGAGTGTATGTTGTGTCTGCACATAGAAATGCCTCCTCATAGATATTAGAAAACTAACTCTGGGGCGCCTGGGTGGTGCAGTCGGTTAAGCGTCCGACTTCAGCCAGGTCACGATCTCGCGGTCCGTGAGTTCGAGCCCCGCGTCGGGCTCTGGGCTGATGGCTCGGAGCCTGGAGCCTGTTTCCGATTCTGTGCCTCCCTCTCTCTCTGCCCCTCCCCCGTTCATGCTCTGTCTCTCTCTGTCCCAAAAATAAATAAAAAAACGTTGAAAAAAAAAATTAAAAAAAATAAAATAAAATAAAAAAAAAAAAAGAAAACTAACTCCATGGATGTGAAACAGGAAAAACAGCTCTTTTGATTTTTTTTTTTTTTTATCATTACATGAAAGGATTGTCGATGAATTATCTACAGCGCAGTGACAGGTGTTCTAAAGGGTCAGGTTAGAGATCTTTAAGATATGTAAGAATCATTTCCTAATGAATACCCATATGTACATTACTTTTTGTGTGTGATGTTTGTGAGATGAGCCATATATTAAGGGAAGACTTTTTGTTCAGCTCTTCCTTTCTTTGAGGACATATCAAAAGAAAAGACACCATCCATTCCATTTTAGTCTAAATAAAATTGTTCAAAGAAGAGATGAAAATTGCCCAGTCAGAGCAGAGGTTGTATTTTTGCATACATTCTAGATTCTGGCATGATCTATACAAATATTTAGAACTCCTCCCTGAGTTATTGTGCATTCTGGAAAAATCTGTGATTATTCTCCTGGGAATAAATGGCAGAAATTTCAAGTTTTCTGTGATGGAATGGACTAGGTTGGTAAGCACATGTATATCGCATTCTAATTAGTCTCTCAGGTTTGACCCTTAAATGTCATTTTATATATGGACAGAAGAATCAAAGTCATTTCACTTGGGGCATCTGTTTTGAAATTCTCTTCCAGAAGGTTAGAAGGGCCAGTTTTTGTATCACTTTCTATGGAATGAGTGAGGCATCCTGAAATTGTGAAAGGAGCATGGGCTTTGAAGTTAGATGAGAGCTAGAGGTTTGTATAACTGGCTTCACCAGCTCTGGAACTTGGGTAAGTTACCTGACATTTCTGAGACAGTAATGCCTGTCTTCCAGAGCTGTAGGAAATGATATTACAAATTATAATACATCAAAGTCTGTAAAGTGCCTAGTACATATGTGCTCCATAAATGGTAACTTCATTACAGTCCTGTAGAGAGGGCTAGAATTGTTTTGAGTCTTATTTATTTATTTATTTATTTATTTATAAAATTTTTTTTTAATGTTTTATTTATTTTTGAGAGAGAGAGAGAGAGAAAGAGAGAGCAAGCAGGGGAGGGGCAGAGAGAGAGGGAGACACAGAATCCAAAGCAGGCTCCAGGCTCCGAGCTGTCAGCACAGAGTCTGATGCAGGGCTTGAACTCACTAGCCATGAGATCATGACCTAAGCTGAAATCAGACCCTTAACTGACTGAGCCACCCAGGCAGCCCAACTTTGAGTCATTTTTAGTTTGCCTGGAAACTGCATGTTGGTAGAGATTTGTGCACATTAATTTAAAAATAATTGAGTGCTTACTATGTACAAGATACAGGGATTAATACAGACAAAATTAGTGATCATATTGTTGAATGCAAACAGCTATCTGTTTAAAGAGTCTGATCTGACAATGGCCAGGTGACTCTTTCCCAAATGCATGTATCTTAATGTTATCTCAAGACAGCTATACATTCAGGGATGCCTGGGTGGCTTTGTCAGTTAAGCATCGGACTCCTGGTTTCAGCTTGGGTCATGATCTCACGGTATATAGGATTGAGCCCCACACTGGGCTCTGTACTGACAGCGTGGAGCCTTCTTGGGATTCTCTCTCTACCCCTCCCTAGCTTGTGCTCTCTTTTTTTCTCTCTCAAAGTAAATAAATAAATTTTAAAGAAAGGACAACTTAAGCCTTCAAAAAGAGGGTTATTATTATTATCATGTAGTAAATGAGAAGTGGGTGCTTTTTAAAAAATTTTTTTTTAATGTTTTTGTTTTTGAGACAGAGCATGAGACAGAGGGGCAGAGAGGGAGACACAGAATCTGAAGCAGGCTCCAGCTGTCAGCACAGAGCCCGATGCGGGGCTCGAACTCACAGACTGTGAGATCACGACCGGAGCTGAAGTCGGACGCCCAACCGACTGAGCCACCCAGGCGCCCTGAGAAGAGGGTGCTTTTAGATGATATTAATGAGGTGCTCTTAGAACACAAGAATTCCTGAGTCCCCCGTTCATTGCACTCCCTTCATACAAGATCCTCTTTCAAGAATGACACCTGCACATGGAACTAAGCAAGGCAGGATAACACTTTCTGTTAGCAAGAGTTTGGGCTTCAGACCCCATTGAAGAAATACAATTATCTAGGACCAAATTATAGATCTTACCTCTAGTTGCGTGAAAAGACCATACCTTCTAATAAGAAACAGGAGGAAAATGCAAAAGACACGGGAAAAATGTGTCTCACTCATGTCTCTGAATATAATAAATTCTAACATGCCTTTCTTTTCCTTGAGGGTGGAGTTGAAAGCCAAACTTCTGATTCAACTTTGTGAGGAAATGAAGCTCTGAGAGGGAGTGGGGAGATTTCAATTTCTGTTTTATAAAGACCAGCACATGATTTAGCATGCCATTTAAAAATAAAATTATAAGCTCATTAGAATAAATTTCTGAAACACTTAGAAAACTCTGCAATTTAATTTTGGCAACCTGTGGGGACGGTTTATATTTTTGGGCACTTGGGTATTTTGGCCATAAAGTGGGTAAAATACTTGAGGAATGGATCACAATGTGTGTTTTAAATTTTGTTCATCCTTGAAAATTAAAATTGTTTTATAAATGTATAAAAACTAATTACCTAGGGATGAAGTTTGCTTTGAAATTTCTTAAAAATGTATCACTTCTGCTGATCTTGGATCTTAGAGATCTGAATATCTAGAACAGAAATCTAAATGAAATAAATCAAATTTGCACATTTCCCAAACAAATCCAAGGACTAAATTCCTTCTGTTGCCAAATTCCAAATCTTAAATTATAGGAATTGGTAGGTTATATTTTAATATTAGCCTCAAGGCTAAAAATTGCTGTAAAAGTATGTATGAGAGAGTATCTTTTTTTTTTTAGAGTTTTAAAAAAAGTTTATTTTATTTATTTTGAGGGAGATAGAGCACATGTGAGGGAGGAGCAGATCAGGGGCAGTGGGCAGGGGTGTTGCTGGTAGAATCCCATGCTGTCAGTGAGGAGCCTGATGTGGGGCTCCAACTCACAAACTGTGAGATCATGACCTGAGCCAAAATCAAGAGCCAGATGCTTAACCAACTGAGCCACTTAGGCACTCCAGTATTAGAGAACATCTTTAAGAACAAGATAAGAAAAAGACTGGATAAAAATGTTTGAAAAATATGTCAGTAATTATTTCTGGATGATGGGATCATAACTGCTTTTAATTGTCTTCAGTACTGTGTCTTTTAGTTTCTAGAAAATGAGCAAGTATTGTTTCTATAATTAAGAAAATGGTGTGTCAACAAATATTTATTGAATACATGTTCTAGGCAAATAGATATGAATAAGACATAATCCCTGCCCTTAAGTGGGGTGAGGCTGGAGTCACACATTATAAATAATAGTACTTTGTATGTTTCTGTGTTATGCAATATTTCTCCCTCACAAATAACTACTAATAACAAAAATCTGTGTGATTATGACTTAGTGTAGAGTTATAAACTTTATTTTAGGTAAGAGAGAGTACTTTTGAGAACATTGAACAGAAGAGGTATGAATTGTGTTAAATGAGTTCACTAGGTACCTCGAAGGGAAGAATATTGTAGGAGAGAGTTAGCATGTACAAAGATTGAACAAAGTGAAATGTTCAGAGAACTACTGGGAGAGGTATAGATGAAGCATAAGATACAGGGAAGATGGGAGAAGAGAGGCTAGAGAGGCTGACAAGTGCCATACCATGCTGAGGAATTTGGAATTTAACTGTGCAGTAGAGAGCCCAGACCCTTAGAAGTTTTGAGTAGGAACATAACTTGAGGTGGTCTTGCCCCTTCAAAATACCAATTTAGAGGCAGTGTGGGTATTAGACTGGAGCAGAAAGAAACTCAAGTCGGGAAGATCAGATAGATGAATATTGTAGCAGCTTAGGAAAGGAGATAAAGAGGGTGTAAAGTAAGACAGTGGTAAGGGAGTGGAATACATGGATTTGAGAGAGATTTGGGAGGTGGAATCTGTAGAATAATAGTGATAGAGGGAATCAGGGAAGGAAGAGGTTTCTAGAGTGCTGATGAGGTTTCTGGGTTGGATGCCTGGGTGAATGGGTATGCCATAAACAGCTATAAGAGTACACACATGCATGCATTTGCACACTAAACTGAAAAATAAATGAAAGCAGAAGTCGAAATAGCGGGTTTTCAGTTCTCTCAGGGTGTCGAAGTGTATATACGATAGGCTATAGGCTGTCTCATGTATTTATCATAGGCTATAGGCTATATATCAACTGATCAGGAGAGTGGTTAGGGGTTGGTGGGATTTGGGAGCTTGTGGTAGGCTGAAAAGTGCCCCTTCAAAAGATACCGATGCCCTAATCCCTGGAAAGTGTAAATGTTTCATGGCAGAAAAGCAGGCAAGGGAGATATCTTTATAGATGGATGGGGAGATTATTTTGGAGTATCTCAGTGAGCCCTAAGTAGAATCACATGTTTCCTTATAAAAGGGAGATGGGGAGGTTTCACACACACAGGAGAAGATGATGTGAAGAGAGAGCTGAAGAGGCTGGTCTTGAAGACTGCAGTGATGTGTCCACAAGCCCAGAGCGCTGGTAGCAACCAGAGACTAGAAGAAGCGAGGGATGGGTCCTCCCTTAGGGCTCTGAAGAGAGCCGAGGCCTTGTCACCACCTTGATTTTGTCCCGGTGATACCAATTTCTGACTTCTGGCCTCCAGGGTGCATATCTGGTGTTTTAAGTCATCCAGTTTGTCACAGTTTGTTAATAGCAACCACAGGAAACTAATACAGGCGCCAGTAGCCTAGAGTTTATAATTAAAAGTGGTAGATGTGAATGATTTCACCTAGGGAGGATGCATGGAAGAAGGAAAGAGGAATGAGGATAGAAGTTTCTGTTATCTGGTACCATCCAGAAAGAAGTGATTTTGGATTAGAGAGTATTTAGGAAACTGAATACAAAACCCTGTAATTATTGCCACTTTTTTCAGTTGATAAAAAAATGTCTTGATGGAGTACTCAGAACTTTGTTCTTTGTATAAAAAGATTGAACCAGGTTGATAACTCCTAAAGTAATGTCTTTAGTGAGTATACCTCATTGATATTCTAGTCTTATAATTCTGTCTTTGAAATCTGGATGTTACTACTTTATATTCATTTTACCCCAAACTAAAGAGAGGCTTATTAGTTTCCTTTCCTATATCTACTTGGTTCCTAGATAATTATCAACTTTTTTCTTTAAAAGATTTCTTGGGATGCCTGGGTGGCTCAGTCGGTTAAGTGTCTGACTCTTGATTTTGGCTCAGGTCATGATCTCATGGTTTGTGAGCTCAAACCCTGTGTTGGGCTCTGTGCTGAATGTGCAGAGCCTGCTTGGGATTCTCTCTTTCTCCCTATCTCTGCCCCTCCCTTGTGCTCACTCGCTCGCTCTCTGTCTCTTTCTCTCTCTCAAAATAAACATTAAAAAAAATTTAAAAAGATGTCTTGGGCAACCTGGCTGGCTCCAGTTGGTAGAGCATGCAACTTATGATCCCAGGGGTTATGAGTTCAAGCCCCATGTCGGGTGTACAGGTTACTTAAAAATAAAATCTTTAAAAAAAGGATCTCTTGAATCGTCATTGTCCATTCCATGACCATGCCCTTATCATCCCTGCTTATCAGACTTTTAGTTATTCTCTTTAATTTCAGGGGGGTCCATCAGGAGCATTGGAGACCAGTCTTCTTTAAATACCACAATCAATGTGTTACTACTTCTCACAAATGTAGAATGATTACCTATTGTATCCCAATACAGTCTGAATTCTTTTGTCTGGATGTCAAGGTTGTCTGTCGTTGGACCCACAGATATCTCACGTTACCCGACTAAGACACACATACCTTTCCAGGCTTCTCTTCTCTTGTAATCAGGCCAAATTTCTCATGCAGCAAAATCACTGAACTGGATTAAGGAATGAGCCAGCCAGGCTCCTCTCCAGTGTCACTTTCTAAAGGTTCACTGGAAATGTAACAGGGTGAAGAAATTGTTTTCTAAAAAGCCTCTTATAAAGAGTATTATCTGTGGTGTTGGGGAATATTTTTATAAGATGTCTGGGCTAGAGCCTGAGACCACCAAAGGGCATGGGAAAGTGCCTGCTGAGGTGGGTAATTCTGATTCGCTGCAGGGCCTTTTGCGGAGTCAGGACTTGAATTATTCAGGACCACTTCTTCCTTTCTGCTTTCCCTTCTCCCTCAGGGCTAACTTCAGGCTTCTTGCTGAATAAATGTTGAACACATATTTAAGGAGTGTTTTTTTGAAGATGTATTAGTTATTAGCCTACCCAGGTTCCCCCATGTCTTAATTGGTCTTGTAAAACACAGTATTCAATCCTTTTCTTCTCTGACTTTGTGTGTGTGTGTGTGTGTGTGTGTGTGTGTGTGTTTCCCGCTGCTTAGAAAATGTGCTCTTCCTTTCTCTGTAGTAGAAAATTTTGAATCCAAGTCTGTTGACATCTATGATTTTGTAATTAGAACAAGCCCCTACTCTAACAGGAACAAATGAATCCTCTTGGGACCTTCCAAGTGTTTGGAAGATTTGTCTAGGTATAGAGCATGCGTTCTCAGCAGGGGTGATAATAACTTAGGTATTTACATTGGTTTGTAATCCTCCAAAGCTCAATGCTACCCTACAAAATCTTATCCTTTCAGTTTTTAATTTCTCTTGTTAGGGAGAAATTGAATTAAATTAAACTAGTTAAGTTAAATTTTAATCCTTGGAGTGGTGATAATGAAAAAAAATTTTGAGAAACACTGGTGTAGAGAAAGGGAAAAGATGCTGTTATAATAGATTTTATTTTTGTGACAAGTCTCACACTGAATTTTGAGTTATTAACCCTTGTTATTAATCACCCTGTTATTAACCCTTTCCCCTCAGCCTCCCAACATAGCAGCTGACTAGAAATCTAAGACAGCAGAACTCCACTTCCACGTTGTACTACTTTACTCTTGGTATTCACCCCTTTACCTTTCCTTTTGTGAATGCAAGGCTTTAGTGTTAATCCTTTTTACCAATCATTATTTATTTGCTGGGTTTCATTGGAGAGAGAAACATAATGGTTCTGTACCTGTAAAAACTTAATCTTATTGGAGGAAAAAAGACACACAAAAAAGGAATGAATAAATTATAGTAAGTACACTATAGAAGATGTCCCATGATAGTATGACAGTTGCTGTTTTAGGCAAAGGAAGAGATTACTTAATTAGAAATGGTCAGAGGTTGGGTCCAGGGAGAATCTAGGAACTTGAACTACATTTTGAAAGATAATACAGGATTTGAATAGACAAAGGAAGAGCTTGAGCATAGTCCTGATTAAAACACCATTTTGATTTTTGTGACTTTTTGTGATGTATTCAAATGTGAGCTATATGGGAGCCAAGAAGATAATCTATACCTATTATTACTAGCTGACCTAAAGAGAGTTACTCTTGGAAAAGTTTAGAGACCCTTCAGTTGCTTACTTTTATTTCTGTACCTTTAACATCTTGTTAGCCCTACAGATCTTTTAACTCGAGCCCAACAAATTTTTCTTCCCTTTTAATAGATTTATTTTCCAAGCAGGAAGGTGCCCCTTTTAGACGACAGAAAGAACTAAAGTGTTCAGTTATGGTGTCAGATTCTCCCCCAAGCACTCTACATGAATTGAATCTCGTTTAAGAACTCCATAAAAGTACTTATTACCATTTTACCCCTGTTGTACAATGGAAATTGTACTCTCAAATATTTAAATAACCAGTGACACCTCACTTTTTGAATGGCAGAGCCCAGCGCTACTTAATAAAGAGCCTGAGCTCTTGGATTAAAAAAAACACTAAAGGGGCGCCTGGGTGGCGCAGTCGGTTAAGCGTCCGACTTCAGCCAGGTCACGATCTCGCGGTCCGTGAGTTTGAGCCCCGCATCAGGCTCTGGGCTGATGGCTCAGAGCCTGGAGCCTGTTTCCAATTCTGTGTCTCCCTCTCTCTCTGCCCCTCCCCCGTTCATGCTCTGTCTCTCTCTGTCCCAAAAATAAATAAACGTTGGAAAAAAAAAATTAAAAAAAAAACACTAAAAAAACCTCAATATTAAGGATTGATTTTTGTAATGAGAGGCCACCTTTTTGTTCCTAAAGCCTTGAGTTCACAAAAGGAAAGCTCGAGAGGTGAATGTAGGAGTAAAGTAGCACAGTGTGGGAGTGGTGTTCTCCTGTCTTAGAATTCTAGTCTGCTGCTGTGTTGGGAGGTTGAGGGGCAAGGGTTAATAATAACAGGCAGGGCTGGGGCAGCTGCCATCCTAGAGATCATCTGGTTCTGACACTAGCTTTGTTTCTTCAGCTCAATAATAATGGAATTGAACATGTTTAAAGGTCTACCGTTAGATCCTGAAATAGTCATTGAAAGACCCCTTTCAAATACTTCTGTGTGTAGGAGTCTGTGATGCTGTTTCATGCTGATAGGAAAAAGGGATAGTGGTCTGTTTGGGGATAGGTATGGCTCTCCACTCTGAGAAATACATGCCGTTATAAAAATGACAGCTCCGGGAGTGCATCAGTGGCTCAGTTGGTGAAGTGCCCAGCCCTTGATTTCAGCTCAGGTCATGATCTCATGGTTGTGAGATTGAGCCCTGCATCTCGTCAGGCTCTGCACTGGGCGTGAAGTCTGCTTGAGACGCTTCCTCTCCCTTTGCAGTAGTTCATTCCTTTTTTATTTGCTGAGTAGTATTCCCTTGTATGGATGTGCTGGAGTTTGTTTATCCACCCATCCATTGAAGGACGTTTAGATTAATTTCCAGTTTGGGGAAGTTAGGAATAGAACTGCCATAAACATTCACATAACAGGTGTTGATATGAATATAAGTGTTCGTTTCTCCAGGACAAATCCTTAGGAGTGGTATTGCTGGATCATATGATAAGTGATGTTTTACAAGATTTTGCCAAATTGCTTTCTAGAATGGCTGTACCATTTTGCATTCTACTCAGCAATTTATGAGAGTTCCAGCTGGTTTGCATCCATAGTTAGTATT
This sequence comes from Puma concolor, assembly GCF_028749965.1. Classification (NCBI taxonomy): domain Eukaryota; kingdom Metazoa; phylum Chordata; class Mammalia; order Carnivora; family Felidae; genus Puma; species Puma concolor. The sequence goes on from NC_141683.1 coordinate 49,404,274, forward strand.
TGATATTCTTAGTATTTTTAGGTTACTCACTCCTAGTACATGTTTAGTGGTATCTTATTGTGGTTTTAATTTGCATTTCTTTAATGGTTGCTGATGTTGAACATCTTATTTGTTATTCCTGTATTATCTTTGGTGAAGAGAATTTTTATCCATTTTTTTAATTGAGTGATTTGTTTTCGTACTTGTAAGTTTGAAAGTTCTTGATGTATTCTGGCTGTGTATCCTTTGTTAGAAATATAATTTGCAGGGGCACCTCGGTGGCTCAGTCAGTTAAGTGTCTGACTCTTGATTGTGGTTCAGGTCATGATCTCAGTTTGTGAGTTCAACCCCCACATTAGGCTCTGCCCCAACAGCGTGGTGCCTGCTTGGGATTCTCTTTCTCCCTCTCTCTCTCCGCCTCTCCCCTACTTGTACACATGTAGGTGCATGCGTGTACTTTCTCTCAAAATAAATAAACTTAAAAAAAAATGTAATTTGTAGATGTTTTCTCCTGTTTATGACTTATCTTTTGATTCGCTTAACAGTATCTTTTAGACAAAAGTCTGATTTTGCTTTTTGTTTTATTACCCTTTGTGCTTTAAGAAAAACAGCTTTATTGAGCTTTTATTTGAGTTTTAAAAGTTGTACAATTCAGTGATTTTTAAAAAATGTACATCCTTGTGTAACATTCACCACAATCCAGTTTTAGAGCATTTTCATCACCCAAAAGGTTCCTTGTACTGTTTTATAGTCAGTCAGCATTCCTACGCGAGTCCCAGGTAACCACTAAATTGCTTTCTGTCTCTGTGTATGTGCTCTTTTGGGTATTTCATATGAATGGAATCATGCAATATGTAGACTTTAAATCTGGCCTTTTTCACATAGCATAATGTTTTTAATGCTTTTATAGAGATATAAATCCACATATAAAATTCACCCATTTGAAGTATATGATTCAGTGGCTTGAGTATATTCAGAGTTTTTCAATCATCAGTACAACCTAATCTTAGAATATTTTCATCACCTCAAAAAGAAACCCCATAGCCAGTAGCAGTCATTCCATATTCCTCCCCACATACTGACCCTAGGCTACCACTAATCTGCTTTCTTTCTCTATGGATTTACCAATTCTAGATGTTTCATCTAAATGGAATCACATAACGTATTCATTTTGACTGACTTCCTTCTCTTGGGATGTTTTTAAGGTTCATTTGTGTATTAGTGCTTCTTTCTTATTGCTGAACAATTTTTATTTATACATTAATTGATGGACATTTCAGTTAAAGTTTTCACTTTTGGCTATTATGAATATTGCTATAAATGCTCATTTACAGGTTTTTGTGTAAACATATGTTTTCATCCTTTCATTTTTAACCTACTTCTGTGGTTACAGTTGAAGTGGGTTTCTTTTAGATAGCCTGTAGTTGGATCAGACATTATCTATTTTGACAAACTGCCTTCTAATTGTATTTAGACCATTTTTATTAAATGTTAATCACTGATTTGTTTGGATTTATTTAGGTCTACCATTTAATTTTTTTCTGTTCTTCTGTTTCCCCTTTCCTGCTTTCTCTTGGATTATTAACATGTTTCGCTTATCTGTTGTTTTTGGTTGTATCTCTTTGTATAGGTTTTCCCGTGGTTGCTTTATGGATTTCAATATACATACCAAACTTTTCACATTCTCCTTAGATTCAGTGTTTGGCCCCCTCACGTGAAATATGAAAGCTTACCATCATAAGAGTTTTCTTTTCCCTGTGTTGTAGTTGTCATATATCCACATGCATTGACAAGTCCCTACAGATTGCATTACACTGTTTGCTTCCAACTGTCAAATATTAAGAATTCAAGAGCAGAAGAGTGTTCTATTTACCATTTTTGTTTCTCTTTTTTTATTCCTAATATTCGAAAATTTCCTTTTGGTATTATTTCCATTATGTCTGAATTGAATTTTTTGAGAGCGTATCTACTGACAACAAGTTATTCCCTTTAGCTGAGGATGTCTTTATTTCACTTTCATTTCTGAAGGATGTTTTCTGTGGACAGAGAATTTTGGGTTGACAGTTTTTTCTCTAAGCACTTAAGATCATGTTTTTTCCCTTCTTTGTAGCCTCCGTGTTTCAAATGAGAAATCTGCAGTATTGAAGTCATCGTTCCCCCTCTAAGCATGATCCTGTACTTTCACCTAACTCTTGATTCCCTAAGTGATCTCATCCAGATTCATGGTTTTAGACACCATCTATATGCTGATGTCTGACACCCAAGATCTTCTCTGAGCCTCGGATTTGTAGATCAAGGTGCTTAGTTATATCCCTCACATTTACTTGTCTACAGTGGAACTTTTGATTTACAGCGCTCTTCGTTTCGAGTAAATTACATAGCCATCTGCCCACTTATTCAAGCCTGCAACTTGGCAGCTTTTCTTTATTTTCACCCTCGTCTTACCTCATATCTAAGTGATCTGTGAGCCCTGTCAGTTCCATCTGTAAAGTGGATCTTTAAATTCTTCCACTTTTGTCTTCATGACACCGTTCTTTTCCAAGCCAGTGTGAGTCCATTCTCGAACTGTTGCATATTTACCTATTTCTGATGTTATTTCTTATCTAATCCATTTTTTTCCCCGCCCGGTAGCCAGAGTGTTTGTCTTTTACAAAATGGAAGTCAGAACATATGACCTCCTGGCATAAAACTATTCAGTGAATTACCATTGTATTTGGAAAAGAATCCTAAACCCTTGTGGGCTTGATCTGGTCAGCCAGCCAGTCTACCTTACTAACTTCTTTTCATGCTTCTTTTCTGACTTTCTCAGTTACAGGCCACACTTTTCATTTCCTATAGGTTCTTTCCTACTTTTAGGTTTTTGCACTTGCTATATTCTCTCTGCTTAGATTCTTCTTTTGCTTTTGGCATTTACTTAAATGTCACCTTCTTTAAAGTAGTGAAATTCCTCCCCTCCCAGCCTGTTATCTTCATCTCTCATGGACTTTATTTCTTGCTTAGCATCTAATAGATATTTCCTGTCTAGTAAAGTGCTTTGCACTTAGTAGGCACTCAGTAAATATTGGCTGAATGAATGAAACACTATGCAGATTAAAAGAGCCAAATGCAAAGGTATCAATGTTACTTTAATAATTCAACAAATGAGGATGTAGAAGTGGGTGATGTGCTGTTGTCTTTTTATTTATATATAGTTCTCAAATCTCCTATAATGAGCATATATCACTGTTATAAACTGAAAAAGAATTTTTAAAATGAGAACATGTCTTGGGGTGCCTGGGTGACTCAGTTGGTTAAGCATCCGACTTTGGCTCAGGTCATAATCTCACAGTTTGTGAGTTTGAGCCCCATATCGGACTCTGTGCTGATAGCTCAGAGCCAGGAGCCTGCTTCAGATTTTGGGTCCCCCTCTCTCTCTACCCCTCCCCTGCTCGTTCTCTCTCTCTCTCTCTCTCTCTCTCTCTCTCTCTGCCCTTCCCTCCCTCCCTCTCTCCCTCAAAAATAAAAACACATTAAAATAAAAAAAAAAAAAGTGTCTTACTAATACTTTTGTTGAGTTCAATTTTCTTAGGCTTTCATGTATCATTTTTTGGTGATTAGTTTTGTATGCAGTCTTCATTTTATTCTTTAAAACGTTTAAAAGCTATTACATGGGTTAGATGGAAGCAGCATAGCAGCACAAAAATATTCGTTTTCTTTACATTATGATTTTGTAGTTTCTTAATTTTTGTAGTTTCCTAAGTTGTAACTATTAATTATTGGTAGATTGAAGAGCAGATTTACTAACTGAATAGTAAATTACGTGGTATGGAATATAGATATGTTTAGAATATGGATTATGGAGCTCCTTTCTCTTATATTTTTTATAATCTAGGGAAGGAGAAATTCAACCTGGTGTTTGAAACACTGAGTCATTAATTGAGGTAACCATTAGTCATTTAACTCTTGCTTTTTCTGTGATGTTAACAATACTGGTTTTATAAAGGGTCATTTTATTGAAAGTATAAGCTTTGTTTTTTTAAGCTATTAATAATTACCTATGTCAGAGACATTCTTTCTCTGAGGTGACATAATTTGTTTCAACTTCATGGAAGGCTATTTCAGTCCTGGTATCTTACAGTTTTACCCTGTTTCTTTTGTTGACCTGAAACCTAGCACAGTGGCTGGTACATAGTAGGTACTTAGTAAATGTTGATCAATGAGTGTTCTTAACTGTACAGTTACAAAAATTCTTGTGTTATTTTTGTAGATGACACCACTAAATAATTTAGTGTATTATTTGCAGATTTTCCTAGCTTAATTCTCAACAAGTTACCCTTATTTTCAGATTTTTACATTTTACTTAACTTTGTTCCTAATATTAATAAAGACTAGCTTTTTACTTTTACAACTTTTAAAAGTTTGGGGGGGGCCTGGGTGGCTCAGTCGGTTGAGCGTCTGACCTCAGCTCAGGTCGTTTGCGAGTTCGAGCCCTGCATCAGGCTCTGTGCTGACAGCTTGGAGCCTGCTTCATATTGTGTCTCCCTCTCTCTCTGACCCTCCCCTGCTCACTCTCAAAAGTAAACATTTAAAACAACTAAGGAAAAAAAAACTTATAAGTGTTAACACTCAGAAGTTTTCAACATTATCGTGTCAGTTTTTTATTTTTTTAATGTTATTTTTATTTTTTTATTTTTAACGTTTTTATTTTATTTTTTGAGAGACAGAGCGCTAGTTGGGGAGGGGCAGAGAGAGAGGGACACACAGAATCTGAAGCAGGCTCCAGGCTCTGAGCTGTCAGCACAGAGCCCAGTATGGGGCTCGAACTCACAAACAGTGAGATCATGACCTGAGCCGAAGTCAGACGCTTAAACTGAGCCCCCCAGGTACCCTAAAATGTTATTTTTAAATTGAAGTATACTTAGCACAATGTTGTATTAGTTTCAGGTGTACAGACATAGTGATTTGACTGTGCTCACCATTAAATGTAGTCACCAGCTGACACAGTGCTGTCACAATACCATTGAGTGTTCTCTCCTTATGCTGTGTCTTCCATCCCCATGACTTATTTCTACCACCACTGGAAGCCTGTGTCTCCTACTCCCCTTCATCCGAATGCCCATCTGCCCACCCCCTTCTCCCTGACAACCATTGGTTCTCTGTATTTATGGGTCTGTTTCTGCTTTTTGTGTACTCATTTGTTTTTTAGATTCCACATATAAATAAAATCATGGTATTTGTCTTTCTTGGTCTATTTTCACTTACCACAATACCCTCTAGGACCATCCGTGTTGCAATCATGCCATATATTTTTTTCATGCTGTATTTTTAACCGTATTAAGCTGTAGAGCCGAAATGTTAGTGAAGGCAGTCATTTCCTGGTTTCTTTGTTCATGAATCAGATTGTAACTATTTCTTTCACTTTGGATTTGTGGTTACTTGAGCTAATTTAAGTGATGCAAAAGATGAGTCTCCTTAGGGCGTTTCCTCTTTTAAAAGTGTATGTGGTGTTTTATTGTAAACAGGTTTCTTCCGAGGAAACTTTTCTCTACAGGCTTACTTCATCATCCATTTAGGAAAGAAATCCCATCTATATATACTAATCCCTACATATTTTTGTATTTGTTACTCATGTGTATGTTGGTTTTTACTTATTTTTTCAAAACATTTCCAAAGGTTCTTCTGAAGTAACTTTGATCTGACTCAGTCTTTGCTGATTACTAGACACTTTCCTTTGGGTTACTCTCCGCCCACTTTGGGACTTGTAAATGCTTACCCTTCTATTGGTTTCCTCTGGCCACTGAGTATATGAGTAAATGTCACATGCATGTGGTATTGCTTGTCAGGGAGTGGAATTCTAAGACTTCCTCTACATAGAACAGTTTAACTTCTGTGCTTCTGGGCAGAGGAATGGTCCTTGGAACAGTCCTGCTTCCACCCAATAGTTATGGCAGAGATCAGGACACATCGCTTTGCTGCCTGTGCAGTAGTGAGGCCTCAGAAACTGCTCTACCCAACGTGACAGGTATGGTTCCAAGGTGATAGTTTGGGGGAGGGTTGATACTCACAATAATCAAACATGAATGGAGAGTTCAAAAAATTTTCTCTACTCCTGTTACTGTCGTCAGTTTCGACCAGTGAAGTTAAGTGATGCAAAAGATGAGTCTCCTTAGGGCGTTTCCCTCTTTTAAAAGCGTGTGTGGTGTTTTACTGTAAACAGGTTTTCTCCAAGGAAACTTTTCTCTGCAGGTTTATACTTCATCATCCATTTAGGAACGATTTGCTTTTTTTCTGGTATTTCATAGTAGGATTTCAGTAAGTACTTAACTGAAGGAAAGAATAAATGAGTGATATGTAGTATTTTGTGGTGTTAAGATACATATGGCTTGAGATGAAGTACTTAAGTTACCTTGAGAACTGTTGAATGATTTTTCCAACCACCTTACATAAACAGTATTAAAAAGTATTAGCTTTGGGGGTACCTGGGTGGCTCAGTTTGTTGATCATCTAACTCTTGATTTCGGCTCAGGATCCCTTAAGATTCTCATTCTCTCTGTCTGTCTCTCTCTCTCCCTCTCCCCCTCTGCCCCTCTCCCCCACTCGCATCCTCTCTCTCAAAAAAAAAAAAAAAGTATTAGCTTCTCAGAGAATATGCAGTCAGGTAAAGTAGAATTCTGGCAAGATAAGGGTTTGTAAAATGCTTAGAAATGCCCCAACTGAAAATTTTGTATATTTATTTCTCCAGTTACTATCTGACAAGTTTCTTAAAATTTTTTTTACTGTTTTATTTATTTTGAGTGAGAGAGAGACAGAGTGTGAGCAGGGGAGGGGCAGAGAGAAAGGGAAACACAGAATCCAAAGCAGGCTCCAAGCTCCCAGCTGTCAGCACAGAGCCAGACATGGGGCTTGAACGCATGAACCGTGAGATCATGACCTGAGCCGAAGTTGGACGCTTAACCAGCTGAGCCACCCAGGTGCCCCACTATCTGACAATTTCTAATTAAACTGATAAAAGTTATTGAACGACTGATTGGTGAAAAGTGTTTTTTAATAAAATTAAACATTAAATTTAGGAATTTTCTCTGAATTTGAGTCTGAGTTTTATTCTAGATTTTAACTAGTTTAATCCTGATAATTTACTTTTTAAAAACTGCCGTTTCTATGTTTTGCCTTATTTTTATTGTCTTCTGCAAGTCTGTCAGTAGAAAAAAGTAATAAAATCAACCTTTACTTAACAACCCTATTTCTGCTCCCTGGGTCCTATATTGTTGTCTCATCTTAGCTCCATAATCTACCTCAAAAACCGTGATTAACGAAAAATTAACCCGTTATGTAATATAATGCATACCTAATATATAGTAGTGATTTCACATTTTTCAAAAATATTTCCAGCCTTCACACTTGCATTTATATAGGCTCAGTACATCTGAATCATCCAGATGTGTCTTTTTTAAGCTGACAAGGAAAGTGACATAGACTATGACCCACTGGATAACACTGTTATTTACTTGCTCTTCCTATAGGCTTCTCGCCCCCCCCCCCCACTATCCCTTAGCTTGTTCTCCTGCATTTAGTTCTTTATGATTTAATACGTGTTCATTCTTGGCCTCAGGAAAATGTTAGGATGTTTTCTGTCTTTGAAACATTTTTCCTTTTGTTTGATGCTTAGCGGATAGGATGGCGTTTAAATGGATATCCTGTGCAGACGGATTGTACAGGAAATTGACCCTTATTAGTTCTATGAGAACAAAAGAGTGAGGGGGAAGAAAGAAGAAAGGAAGGAAATAAGATCTTTGACTTGACCAAAAAAGTCTTAAAAGTAGAGATGGGAAGAACCGGAGTGGGGAGTGAAAAGGATTGTTTTCCAAGTCATGGTTCTTTTAGTACTTTGGCCTCAAAAATAACTTTTATCCTGTGTTTGTTATTTTGTATATTTGAGAAAGGTACAGTATCGTTTGGCCTCTATACATCTTATTAAGTTTGCATCAAATTGTGCTCTTTGCCATTTTTCAAATAGTGTGGTTTTGAAGGAACTGAACTTCATGCCTTTAACAAACCTTTCAAGCTTGATGGAGCTTCTCTTCAGTTCAGATGAATCACATGTCATAGACCTGTCCTTGCACACTGACAGCCTGTGCACTGTGAGTGCACAGTTCCTGTTCACCTAATTTAAATGCTTTCTCTTCTCTGAAACCTTTTCTGATCCAGAGTTTGGTTTTCTGTTCTGTCCTCTCATAGTGGTACAGTATGTGAGCATAACAGTACCCGTGATCCATTTATTCAACAAATGTTTTTTGAGAGACTCTTACATACATGCACTGTTCTGGGTGCTTGGAATTTATCAGTGGACAAAGCATACAAAAATCCTTGTCCTCATAAAATTGGTACTCTAGTTGGGGGCAGTTAAATAATATATATGAATGTAATAATTATATAGTTTGTAGTAAGAGGAGCTCTGGAGAGAAATAGGGAAGGAGACATGGGGAGGGGGGGTATGTGGGAGTGTTGTCAGGAATAGCTGCATTTTAAAATAGAATAGTCAGAGAATGCTGTACCAGGAGGGTCACATTTGAGTTAAGTGTCATGTGAATGTCTGGGGAGGAATGTTTTAGAAGAAACAGCCAGGACAAACGTCCGGAGGCAGGAGTGTGCCTGCCTTGTTCGCGTAATAGCAGGGAGGCCAGTATGCAAAACAAGGTAAACTAGGGAGGAGTGTAGGCAGATGAATTGGGCAAGACAAGTTGCAAGGGACCTCGCAGGCTCTTGTAAGGACTTTCACATTTCACTCGAAGGTAGGGAGCTATCACAGAGTTTGGAGCAGAGGAGTCACATAATCTGACTTACGCTTTAAACACTGGCTGGTGTATTGATAATAGACAGGAGACAATAAGGATAGAGGCATGGAAATCAGGAGTGTGGGGAAATCTAGCTGAGAGATGATGGTGGTAACAAGGAAATAGTGGAGGGGGTGAGAAGTGGATAGATTCTGGGTATATCTTTGAAGGCAGTGCCAATAGGATTTCCTTATGGTTTGGTTGTAGTATGTGAGGGCAAAAAGGAGTCCATGGGGATTCCAAGGTTCTCTTCCCCCCGCTTTATTGATATAATTGACATGTAACATTGTGTAAGTTTAAGGTGTACAGTGTGTTGATACACTTACATATGGCATAGTGATTACCGCCATAGCATTAGCTGTACCTGCATCACATGTAATTATCATTTCTTATGTTGTGGTGAGAACATTTACTGTCTGCTGGCTTAGCAACTTTCAAGTATATAATACAGTATTATTAGCTATAATCATATGTTAGATGCCCAGAACTTATTCATGTTATAGCTGGAAGTTTGTACTCAAACTTGAAGGCTTTTGGCCTGAGCAGCTGAAAAGAAGGAATTACTGTTGACTGAGACAGGGAATTCTGTGGGAGAGGCAGATTTGGGGGAAAGAACGGAGAGTAGTCTTTTATAGTAAGTCCAAATGGTGTTATTAGTGATTTATAATCTTGATATTCTGAAGCTCAGCATGGTGTATGGTAGATGTTCACTAAAATTATTAATTTTGTAAACCTTAAGTGTTCATATATTGGGTTTTACAAAGTAAGGTATAATTGTATGGTTTTTGCTGGTTTTGGCTCGCTAGGATTTAAGAGTTGGCTTCAATATCTGCTTAATTATTATTTCTAAGTTGGTCATTGAGAGTACACAAGTTCTTGTTACCCTTGATTTTGTTCCTCTACCCTTTATCTCAAGCAAGGGGACTTCTATACAACAAGAAGAAAATGAACTTGAACTGTTTGATAATAATTAAACAGAATAATAGAGTAATAATCACAAAGCATTCTAATCTTGTTACCACCATTACTGGCAAGAAACATTTATCAGTGTGGATCATGTGGTACTCGCTATAGAACCTAATAAATATTACAAATATTCTCTATACTTTTTGGCAGTTCTTTTCATTTTAATAAAGGATTGGCATTTTGTAGCCCAATGGAAATTCTGCTAGAGTGGATGATTTCTTATTAGAATAAAGGAAACCCTAGTACATGTGATCAGTTTCAAGGATGTTTCATAGAATATGGTGTTTTATTTGTTTGGTAATCCTAATTGGTTACTTTAGTACAGCTGTTTCCATTCCTTGTAACTGCATGTAAACAAGGAGCAATAATACATCTGATTCATGTTAACTTTACAGGACATCTGGACATAACTTCAGATTTGTCATAATCTTAATGTGGGACAAAATTTAATTAGCTCTGAAATTTTAAGGATACATTCCTCTTAGGAGGAAGGAATGTGAAGAAGTGAAGTAAACTCTAAAGCTATCAGGAAAATTACAGATCCAACCTACTACAGGAATTTCTGTAGACAGTTATGAAGCCATTTTTAAAACATTGGTTAATGCTATTCTAAGATTAAAATACATCTCACTGTTTCCCGTCACTTACAGTTTTGTATAATTTGGTCATTCATTCAGTTAACAGTTATTGAACACATCCTATGTAACTCTTGCTAGAAAAAGAGTTTTAATATCAAGGAATACATTGTAAAGTTTGGGATGTAAAAATCAATTGAGGATATTATAAAGATAAAGGGTACAAATATAGCAAGTGTAATGCTTTTGAGAGTATGGGGAGGGGGAGCACGTGAGGCTTCCTAGGGGAGGTTATACACTGGAACTGAATGTTATAAAATGAGTAGAAGGCAGGCAGTCAAAGGAAGGGTGGGAGGAGTTCACAGTCCAGGTAACCAGGACTCTGTGAATAAAGGCACAAAGCAGCAGAAAGCATCTGTGTGTGTGTTCATGTTTAGAATTTGAGGTATGGAGTGGGGAGAGGTAAAGCTGGAGAAGTAGATAGAGGCCTAATCATAAAAGACCTCGGAGGCCATTGAGAAGATTTTAGCTTGATGGTGAACTATTAAAGAATCTTAAGAAGAGTGACATGGTCAAATTTTTGTTTTAAATAGATCACTTTGCCAGCTGTGTGGAGGATGGCTTTGAGGGAGACAAGACTGGAGGCAGTAGTCCAGGTGAGAGATGATGGGGATCTGATCTGAGGCATTGGCAGTAGAGATGGAGAGGAGGGAATGTATTTGAAAAGAAATAAAACCACAGATTCCAGGATTTTTCTTCTTCAAATATAAGAAAGTCAACTTTAAATGAAAAATGAGTAGAAGGAGAGAGAGACATAATAGAAAAGTGTTGTTATGTCACAATAGGTAGTTGGATAGTGGCAGACAGCCACTAAAAATAGTTTCTGTGATCGAGAAAATCACCTTTGAAGGCATAGTGTATTTTTTGTGTAAATGACCTGGGTTGTGAGAAGCAGGTGATCTTTGTAGGGATCACCTGTTTGTGTAGTGTGACTAAATTTAGGAACCATAAAGCCTGAGGAAGAAACCAGGTCTTACAAGGCTTCAACCATTACACGTGGTAGAAACTCAAATGTCCTTTGTTGGTGATATTTTCTAGAGCCTTCAATTAAGTTCTCGATTAAGATACTTACAGAAATGTACCATCTAAGAAAAGAAAATAAGATGAAAACTTTTTCATTAAAACAACGAACAATTGTTTGCTATTATATTATAGACAGTGCAGAGTAATACAAAGGTATTTTGGAATGCCAAGAGTATTTTGTATTAAACCAAAACATTTTTCTATTGTTTAACAGATATTGTTAGTATTTTTTCTTTCTGGAAGCACTGTTTCTATAATTTTTCTATATGTAAATGTAGATCTGGGTTTATGCAATATGTACATATTTCTTAAAGTCTCTTATCTTTTCCACAATTTGTTTTATGTGTAGAGAGCAGGGGAAGAAGAAGGGTAGTTTGGGAAGACTTATAAAACATAACTGTACTTTCTTAAAACCACCACCACCACAAAATATCTGATATGTTTTATGAAATGAATTGCCATTTCTTTTTGAGATTTCCTTTTTTCATTTTGAGAAAACCACTTTTTCTTTCTATTTCTGATTTTGGTGAATATGTATAAATAACAGCTAAATGCTCATTTTGTGATCTTTTGTCTTGTTATATTTTCAACAAATAGACTTTTCTCATACTTAGGAGACCATGCCATTTGCTCATTCTTCATGACTCCATATTATACAGTTCTTTTCTACCTTGGAACTTTCAGTATACATATATGCCAGCAGCTAAAATACTATATATGTACTGAATTCAAATGAATTTTTAATGGTTGAACTTAGTGTCAATTCCTTTCTCTTTTTATGTCTTTCAGAAGCCTTGCACCGCCCCTATGGTTGTGATGTTGAACCCCAGGCACTGAATGAAGCCATCAGGTGGAGCTCCAAGGAGAACTTACTTGGAGCCACTGAGAGTGACCCTAATCTCTTTGTTGCACTTTATGATTTTGTGGCGAGTGGTGATAACACACTCAGCATCACTAAAGGTGAGCTTCTGTGTAACATCTCCTCACTCTTCAGTTTTCATTAGTGCTTAAGAAATAAAGGGGTCTGTTCTAGATTCTGCCTCTGACTAAAATTAGGTGATTTAGGCCCAGATATTTTTGGTTCACTGGCTTGTTTGTTTATTTGTTTAAGCCTGTATATGGGATAATGTCACTTTGTCTACTTTATAGGGTTTATTAAGGAGAAGCGGAGATAAGGTACTTTAGAAAAAGCACCATGTAGGGGCACCTGGGTGGCTCAGTCGGTTAAGCATCCGACTTTGGCTCAGGTCATGATCTCACGGTTTGTGGGTTCGAGCCCCGTGTCAGGCTCTGTGCTGACAGGTCAGAGCCTGCAGCCTGCTTCAGATTTTGTCTCTGGCTCTCTCTGCCCCTCCTCCACTTGTGCTCTCTCTGTCTCTAAAATAAATAAACATTAAAAAAAGAAAGAAAGAAAGAAAGAGCACCATGTGGTATATACATAAACTCATCTCATTCTCAGAATTCAGTTCTATATGTAATATGCAGCATTCGTCTTAGGTGGCACTAGGTTTACTATACATCTCTTCTGTTTGAACTGTGGCTAAGATGAGTCATGTTGCCGGAGCCTGGTGCTACTCAAAGTGTTGTCCGTGGGCTGACTGCTTACCTGAGAATAGTTCATTACCAGTCCACATTGTTAAGATTAAGAACTTGGTTCCGATATGTAAGCCAACTGTGTCCCTAAGTATACTACATATTATTTAGTTCAGCTGACATTTTCTGGTTTTGGAGCAAGACTTTCCTTCCTTTCCCCTTCCCCTTCCTTTCCATGTTTATTTTATTTTTGAAAGAGAGACAGAGTGCAAGCAAGGGAGGGGCATAGAGAGAGGAAGACACAGAATCTGAAGCAGGCTCCAGGCTCCAAGCTGTCAGCACAGAGCCCGACCTGAGATCGAACCCACGAACTGTGAGATCATGACCTGAGACGAATTCGGACGCTTAACCTACTGAGCCACCTAGGTGCAAAGCAAGACTTTGAACAAGAAGGAAGTAGTCCAGTGATTCACATTCCAGCACAAGTGTCATATCTTATTGTGGACCTGCTTTGAGTAGCACTGGCCTAGACAAATCTCTCATTTGTGTTTATATGGGCTAGTGAAAGGAATAGTAGGAAGGATTTCTATTACAGTAATACTCGCAAGAGAATAGTCATTTATTTTAGTAGAAAGTTTATAAAAGGGAGCGCTAAGAACATGACTAAGTAAAATCATTCATTATTAGTTTTTTGAATAAGGACAGAAAATATGGACCTTCTATGAGAAAGAGAGGTGCCTGGGACTCAGTGGGTAGAGCATGTGACTTTTAATCTTGGAGTTGTGAGTGAGCCCCACGTTGGGTGTAGAGATTACTTTAAAAAATAAAAAATAATAAAAATACAAAAAAATTACAAAAAAGTAAAAAAAAGAAGCATGGGACATTCTTATTGTGTACATGAATTAGATTACTAATCTACCGAAGCTTGTTCTTCTGAATTTATGAAAGCCTCCTACTGGGAAAAAATATATTTCAGGATAATTTTTTTTTTAATGTTTATTTATTATTGAGAAAGAGAGAGCATGAGCAAGGGAGGGGCAGAGAGAGAGGGAAACACAGAATCTGAAGCAGGCTCCAGGCTCTGAGCTGTCAGCACAGGCTCAAACCCACGAACCACGAGATCATGACCAGAGCCAAAGTCAGACACTTAATTGACTGAGCTACCCAGATGCCCCAAGGATAATTTTTAACTTAAATGAAACTAATTTAAACGATAATTTGCCAGACATACAGTTTTTATTTGTAAGGTTGTTAATAAAATTTTAAATGGGAGTGAATAAACCAGATTAAGGCAGACCTCCACTCAGGGAATGTTACCCTTTCATAAAACTTTTACATGCATCAGTTTTTTAAATCCAGTCAGATTAACCAAAAGCAAAAGAAACCCTTAACTCAAACCTGGGGTATAGATGTGTCCCTGAGTGGGTGTAAGGGCACATTTATCTGTGCCAGGAGGCTTTAGAGGCATAGAAAAAGTAGAGTCGGTGATCTAGTGTCAAGTTACTTGAAGACTTTAGGTAGTTTTTGGGGAAGGGATGGTGATAATATTTCTGTGTGTATGAGGTTTATGCATGGGGGGAAACTTTTACATGAACTTTTAGGATAAAACAAAGGATTTCAAAGAATTTTATACTGTGCAGTAGTCTCTTCGGGCTACAACACACTTTTTTTTTACCTTTATGGATACTTCAGTGGAGAAGTTGGTGAAGCAGTGACTCAGAACATTCTTTCTAGATAGACTTTTCATGTGAGGTTTTTCTAAGATAGTTCAGTCACCAAGGAAACATCGATAAAGAAAGTCTGTTGACTCCTCAGTTACCAGTTATGGCAATCGCTAGAGTGCAGCTCAGGGGGTGGGATTCTTGTTATCTCATGGCAAACAGGGATTTCTCATGAAACCCATGAGAAGCCAGATTTTTCTATCAGGTTCTTATTAATATAAAATGATGTCATGCTAAAGCTATTTTATATTTTAAAGGAGAAGAAAATACATTTTAAAAATAAAATAATGACAATTTATTATAGTTCCTCCTTTGAATATTGTTTTTTGCTTGAAATAAAAAAACAGTTCTCCCAGCATTCCTCTGTCAGTAGAGCTCATGTTTACATCCCCACTAGTCCTATTGTCAATTTCCCTGGTGCTCAAAACTTCCAGAGTAGAAAATTCCCCTCCTAACTTCTAAAAGAGAGGAAAATAGAGAAAAACAGGGTTTTTGACTGTATCCTGCTAATGATGACCCACCGTTAGCAGTTATTTGTAAGGAAGCAACAGTAATATACTAATTCTTTACGTTTCTAGTTCTTGTGGTACAATAGAGAACAGCTATAGAGGAACAAGTTCTATTTAGCTTTTCTAGGAGCACTGAGGTTTTTTACCTGCAGATATGGTTGGTGAGTATTTATCTGTGCAGTCCCACCACCACACCACATGCTCCTATCTACTCGTGTATACGTATGTATATTTTATGAGTACATACTCCTGTTTTTGTCATTGAATGTCACATCCAGGTCAAAGATGAGATCATAGGAGCTAATAAAGTTATCCTATGGTAGACGTTTCTGTGGGCTGCTGACAATGTTCAGTGACTGCCAGAATAATGATTTTGAGTGTTTCCTCAGTGGCCTTTGCCTGATAACTAGTGGGCCATGTGCATGATCTCTCTTTCACCTTTCCTGTTTTGTCTGAGCTGTAGGTTTAGGGGCAAAATGTATATTAGGGAGTTTAAAGCTGAGGTTCACAACTTTAATAGAGAAATTAAGGACATTGACGTTGACAGCAAAGACATTCTGAATAACTTGTCTTGGGTTCTGGCTTCAGTGGCGGCTTCCCTTCCCACACACTAATTTTAGAGGAATGAGTGGGACTGACTCATCTTCATAAGGAATGGGAGGGAAGTTGGGAAACTATAACTGGTAAAACTTGAGTCCTAGAAAAGATTGTGCTTTGGGAGTCCTAACCGCCCGCCTGCCCCCCAAGCAGTTTTTTTTCCTGAAAACAGAAAGCTCTGTGGTTTGTGCTTCTATTTTGTTTTGTTGTTTTTTGTTTCTTACGTAGATGGTCTTGCTGCTTTGGTGCCAACTGAAATTTCAGAGTGACTTTGTATTTCACATTTCTCATCCCTAATCCTTGATTGTTGTTAACATTGAACCATATATAAGATACATTCCTTGACAAACTGTTTTGAGAAAAATGAACTTTTCTTTGAAGGGTGAGACTGTGTCATTTTCCAGAATAACCTGTCTTTTTTTAATTCAAGTATAGTTGACACATGATACTGCATTACTTCCAGGTGTACAACACTGTGATTTGCTCTATTTGTTGTGCTGTGCTCACCACAAGTGTAGCTACCATCTGTCACCACACAACTCTATTACGATGCCACTGACTGTATTCTCTGTGCTGTACCATCTATCCCTGTGACTTGTTTATTCTCTGTAGGGAAGCCTGTATCTCCCACTCCCCTTCACCCATTTTGCACAATGCCCCACCCTCTCCCCTCTGGCAATCAGCAGTGTATTCTCTGTGTTTATGGATTGGGAACCTTTCTGTGTTTGTATGCCACCATACTATACCACACGTGGAGTTTCCTAATGGCATTTTTTTAGTTGGTGTAAAAACCTTTAGTAAATACCAGAAGGTTATTTCTAACTGTGCTGCTTGTCTTTAAGCCACAAGCTAAAGAGATCAATCAGGATATGATGAGCAGCCAAGTTTGTTTTCATTATTTTTTTTTTTAATGTTGGCGTAAAATTTCCTGATTGATTTTTCACAGAGTTCAGAGTTTGATAATAGACTGCTGATATTTGAAGTTAAGTTCTCTTCTCTTCTCTTCTCTTCTCTTCTCTTCTCTTCTCTTCTCTTCTCTTCTCTTCTCTTCTCTTCTCTTCTCTTCTCTTCTCTTCTTCTCTGATGATGTCATGGCCAGGTGAAAAGCTACGAGTCCTTGGTTACAACCAGAATGGTGAGTGGAGTGAAGTTCGCTCTAAGAATGGCCAAGGTTGGGTGCCAAGCAACTACATTACCCCAGTGAACAGCTTGGAAAAACACTCCTGGTACCATGGGCCCGTGTCGCGCAGCGCTGCGGAGTACCTGCTCAGCAGTCTGATCAATGGCAGCTTCCTGGTGCGGGAGAGTGAGAGCAGCCCTGGGCAGCTGTCCATCTCGCTCAGGTACGAGGGCCGTGTGTATCACTACAGGATCAACACCACCACAGACGGCAAGGTAAGACTGGCCGGTACCACCTTGGGCGTGGATGGGCTGTTCTTTAGAAAAAACACTCAGAATGACTAAAAAATAAGTTTTTATGACTCATATGAAATAAAATAATCACTGATGTGAATTTGGGCTGTTTGGCACATTAGAGCTTACACATAAGAATATGGTGATGGAAATGAAAAACACTATTATATCAATAGTTTAATGAGAGATTTGAAGGTGAATGGAAGAAACTGCTATTTAAGTTAGCTGTTCTAATCACCACCAGTGTACGGATATATACATATACATCCAGTGTGTTGTACAGAATTGCTAGATTAAGCCTTCTGTCTTTGAAAATTGTAATAATCTCTGCCACAAAGTTCACAAAGTAAGAATCTGGGCTTCTGAGACGGAGACTGAGTATGAATGTGTGTTGATAGAAATAGGTCAGTCATTGAGCAGAGTGCACGTTGGGAAGACCAGTCGTTTCAGGGTGGCTGTCTTAGGAGTGGAACCGTTTTACTTCATAAACTGTGAGGCCTGCCTTTGTGTCAGTTCTGCTGAACAGTAAATTTATATGGAATCATTTGTTCTGCTCTTTCCCTCTGTGTGATATGCAGAGTAGGGGAAAGCCCAGGCTTTGGAGCAGGCAGACCTGGTTTGGTGCGTAACTCCAGCATGTCTATTTACTAACTTTGTGACCTTACCTAAGCCTGTTTCTCATTGCACTTTATTGGGTCATCATGAGGATTAAATGAAATAATTTCCTTAAAACATAATGGCTGTTACAAAGTAGGAAATAATGATTAATTCTCTTTTATATCACCGCATAGACCTACTGTCTCTTGATGAAACCAAATAGAACCAGATGAGTGGTAATGTGGGAGAGACCCAGCAGCTTTGCTTCTGGTTTACAGAAATGAGTGCATGTGTTGTAGACATAGACATAGGAGACACAGAAGACATAGACATGTACAAGAATGTTCACAGTTGCATTATTTATAATAGCCCCAAGCTGGAAACACTTCATTGTCTAACAACAGAATGAATTAGTAAATTGTGGCATATTCATAAAATAGAATTTCATACAACAAAAAGATGTACTGCTGTGCACACTCTCAAGAAAATCTGTGGGCCCACCAGTTGCCTATTTTTGTAAATAAAATTGTATTGAAATACAGACACACCCATTTGTTTATATGTTGTCTGTGGCTGCTTTCTCCTTGTTATGGCAGCTTTTAATAGTTGTGACAGAGGCATTATGACCATAAGCCTGAAATATTTACTCTCTGGCTCTCTGCAGAAAAGTTTGTTGACCTATGTCGTAGCTGAGTGCCACACATGGAAAACTGAGTGAAAGGGATTAGTGACTGTCAGGGATGGGCGTGAGGGGGTGGGAGTGTTATGGAGTCAGATAGTGGTGATGGTTGGACAACTTTGGGAATATATTAAAACCACTGAATTGTATCCTTGAAAACGGTGGATTTTATGGTATGCAAATTATATCACAATAAAGAAAAGTTGAGTGAAAGAAAGCAGACACAATAATACCTGTTGTATGATTCCATTTGTGTAAGTTCAGAAGCAGACAGAGCTAATCTAAGGTGTTCTAGAAGTCAGCAGAATGGTTATCTTCGAAGGGGTGAATAGCTTATTTGGGAGGGTGCTGGTAGTGTTACAATTCTTGGTGTGGGGGAGGTTTACATGGGTGAGTTCACCTTGTAAAAATCATCAATTCTGCGTATACTGTGTATTATTCTATATACACCAAAAGTTTCATTTAAAAAAAAAAATATAAACAAGCTCCTTTGGAAGATAGGGCTTGAAGACTACTCATCTTTTATACTTTTATTATTACAAATTAACTACTGTTAATCACTCTGAAATAAAATTGTGGCCCTTTTTTTAACTTATTTTTTTTATTTATTTATTTATTTTTTTTTTTTGAGAGGGAGAGAGAGACAGACACGGAGCGCAAGTGGGGGAGGGGCAGAAAGAGAGGGAGATACAGAATCCGAAGCAGGCTCCAGGCTCTGAGCTGTTAGCACAGAGCCCAGCGTGGGGCTCGAACTCAGGAACTGTGAGATCATGACCTGAGCTGAAGTTGGTCACTTAACCAACTGAGTCACGCAGTTGCCCTATTGTGGCCCTTTTTTAGTGGCCTGGATACTCAAAAACATATCCTTATTAAGTAAAAATTATAAGATACTTAAATACTCTCTCCCTACCAAAAAAATTGAACTCTGTTGTTCTCAGGTGCTGTGCAAGATTCTGATGTGGTATTTCATAACCTTTTACAGGAGGCCAAGTTTCCTCTTGCCTCCTTTAATCAGAGCATCTCTGCTGCTAACATATTTGGGTTTCACAGTCTTGTTGCTTAAAACTACTTGAAGACCAATGATCTTGATGATTCAGAAAGATACGTTGGAAGCTTTTCCCCCAAAACTAGAGCTTATTTAGGAAGCCTAGGAAGAATAGTTTAAGGAGGAGTAAATTGAAGTTCTGTTTCTCCTTACCATCATCATTTAATTTATCTCAATAAGATAGCCTCCTGTCTTTATATCTTCAGACCAGTGAAATAATGGGCTTTGAAAACAATTTTTCTGACCCTTTTCAAGTTGATGGAGCTTTTCTCCTGCCTTTCTCCTCAGGTGTATGTAACTGCC
Organism: Puma concolor; assembly: GCF_028749965.1. Classification (NCBI taxonomy): domain Eukaryota; kingdom Metazoa; phylum Chordata; class Mammalia; order Carnivora; family Felidae; genus Puma; species Puma concolor. Next base: position 49,424,084 of record NC_141683.1, read on the forward strand.
GAGAGCCGCTTTAGCACCCTGGCGGAGCTGGTTCATCATCACTCCACAGTGGCGGATGGGCTGGTGACAACATTACATTACCCAGCGCCCAAGTGCAATAAGCCAACAGTCTATGGCGTGTCCCCCATCCATGACAAATGGGAAATGGAACGAACAGATATTACCATGAAGCACAAACTTGGGGGTGGGCAGTATGGAGAAGTTTATGTCGGCGTCTGGAAGAAATATAGCCTTACGGTTGCTGTGAAAACATTGAAGGTGGGTTGCTAAGAATTACAGTTTCCAGGCATTTTTACATTTGTGCTGAATCACTTGGAAATAGGAGCATGCCCTTCTTCAGCTTTGGAGCACTTTCCACCCACTGATGCCAAGCACATCAGCAAATTGATGATTAACTTTAGTGCCATTGCTGACAACGCACGGGCAGATTATTCACTGCAACACAGCGAAACCCACATGTGGGGAAGGTTTGTCTCTGGAGGCTGTTGATGTAAGTCTTAGTGAAAGGTTAGGAGCAAATTATAAGTTATAAAGGCAAGACAAGCTGTTTTGCTTCCTGAGAAGGACCCCTGCTGGACGGAATTGTTGGTGCAGTGTACAAGAATCATGGGCTCTCTTGTCTGTCCTTCAGCTTTCTGCCTCATGCTCCTCCCATCTCTATGAGATTAAATCCTTTTTTCTTGTTCCTAATAGTCCCAGAAATCTTCCTCATGCTGCTGTCTTCTTTAAGCATCCTAGTAACCAGTTGCACAGTCGTCACTCATTCCGTTCTCTTGACGGTTCTCCTGTTTGCCTCCATAGCTCTGGCATATCACTTATAAGGGCTGCTCTGGCTATGAGTAGTAATCCATTCTGGTTAGCAAGCATTTATTAAGCCTACTGTGAGTGTGAGACAATATGCATGGCTTTGCACATGTGCATTGCTCCTTAAGGAATGTGTCAGGAAGACAAATGTGTAAACAGCTAACCCTTCTGTCTCCTGTTTCAAAGGCTGAGATGTGTAAGGAAGTAAACTGAGAACTCAGTTACCATCCAGGTCTGCCATGTTTGCCTTGTGATGGGATATGGGATATGATATTCCGTTGCTTGCCCTGCTAATTTTCACTTTTGTTTCAAATACTGGATACATTTTAGGGGCATTTTTGTTTCTTAATTGGATGTGTCTGGAGCCTATTCTTAGGTTCTGATAAAATTTCTTTAATATGCTAAAATATTCAAAAGTATTTTTGAAAGAAGTTTTTTAAAGCTGTAGGTTTAGGATTGTGCGTTGACTCAAATGATTAAAATGGGGGTTTGTCCCTCTTTTGTTTTTTTGTTTTGTTTTCTTCCCCCCCCCCCCCCCCCCCCCTTTTCCAGGAAGATACCATGGAGGTGGAAGAGTTCCTGAAAGAAGCTGCAGTGATGAAGGAGATCAAGCACCCTAATCTGGTACAGCTATTAGGTGAGGGAGCTTCTGAGCCATGGGTTTCCTTAGTGATGCTCGTCTCCCAACCCCATTGTCTCCACATACTCCTTTTGAATCACCATGGCAGAAGCTCCAAGTGCAAATCTACTTGAGTAAATAGTTGTCATTTTACTCAACAGACTGTGTTTAAAAATTGCCCAGCGGGGCGCCTGGGTGGCTCAGTTGGTTAAGTGTACAACTTTGGCTTGGGTCATGATCCCGCGGTTTGTGGGTTTGAGCCCCATGTCAGGCTCTGTGCTGACAGCTCAGAGCCTGGAGCAGCCTGCTTTGGATTCAGTATCTCCCTCTCTCACTGACCCTTGCCCACTCACACTCTGTCCTTCTGTCTCTCAAAAATAAACATTAAAAAACAAAAATTTGCCCTGGAACAGGGTGCTGGCCGACTCAGTAGAGCATCTGACTCTTGATCTTGGGGTTGTGAGTTTGAGGTCCATGTTTGGTGTAGAGATTACATACATATATACATTAATTAAAAAAATTTTTTTAATTGCCCAGGAGAGAGTGGCCTAGATTGATTACAATATATAAAACTGCCCAGCTTGTGGTAATTGCCCCAGATTCAAGTTCAGAACCACTCAAAATGATGCCAAACCAAACATTGTCACAAAATATTTTTACAAGGTAGAGACATTAAATGAAAAGCTGTTGAAAAGAAGCAAATTAAAAATTGTGACCATACTCATCAGTTTACCTTGCTAAGCAGAATGTGCTATGCTGTGATAGAATGGCTATTCAGGTCACAAAGAAATTGTTGCCTGAACTCTTTGCCCATTTTGAAGGAGGGCCAGTTTCTTTGGGTGTTCACGTTAAGACAAACCGTCCCAAAGGAAATAGCTTCTTGTTGATTCTTTTTTTTTCCTTAAATATATATATATATATGGGGGCGCCTGGGTGGCTCAGTCGGTCGGGTGTCCGACTTCAGCTCAGGTCACGATCTCGTGGTCCGTGAGTTTGAGCCCCGCGTCGGGCTCTGGGCTGATGGCTCAGAGCCTGGAGCCTGCTTCCGATTCTGTGTCTCCTGCTCTCTCTGCCCCTCCCCCGTTCATGCTCTGTCTCTCTCTGTCTCAGAAATAAACATTAAAAAAAATTTTTTTTAAATAAAAAATATATATGTATTTTATTTATTTTGCTTTATTATATTTATTTATATTTATTAATATATTTTATTATTTATTTATTTATTTATTTATTTAGAGGGAGAGCGGGGAGAGAGAGAGAATCCCAGGCAGGCTCCGTGCTGTCAGCACAGAGCCTGATGTGACACTCGAACTCACAAAACCGTGGGATCATGACCTGAGCCAAAACCGACAGTCAGATGCTTAACCAACTGAGCCATGCAGGTGCCTCAGCTTCTTGTTGATTCTTTGTAAGGAATCTACCCTGGGTCAGTGAAATCCTTCACTATGGAAGCAGTCTTTTTTTTTTTTTTTTTTTAATTTTTTTTTTTTAACGTTTATTTATTTTTGAGATAGAGAGACAGACAGAGCATGAATGGGGGAGGGTCAGAGAGAGGGAGACACAGAATCTGAAACAGGCTCCAGGCTCTGAGCTGTCAGCACAGAGCCCGACGCGGGGCTCGAACTCACAGACCGCGAGATCATGACCTGAGCCGAAGTCGGCCACCTAACCGACTGAGCCACCCAGGCGCCCCAAGCAGTCTTTTTACAAAGCTTTATACAGGCTGAGCTCACACAGTTTTCAACATATACACAATTGCTGTTACTTTCAGATAAACATTGTTAGTGTGCAGGTGAGGCTCAGAATCTGGGGCACATATAGAACTCCAGAAATTTTGGTCTTCCAGACCCCTTATGGAATTAATGTCAGTAACTCTGCCTTTGCCCAAACAGGCAAATGCTCAAATGCATGTGGATTTCCAGAGAATGATGTAATGGAAGCTGAGACTCCCTTCTCAACCAGCAACTTACCTTTGCTGTGTTACTTTCAGAGAATGTGATGGCAAGAAGGGAAAAGATTACTGCTGAACTAGACTTTAAAATTTGTCAACTATTCTTGACGAAGTGGTGTGGAATTTTTGAATCTATACTAATAAAACAAGCTCTATTCTTGAACTATCAGGTGTGTGTACTTTGGAGCCACCATTTTACATCGTGACTGAGTACATGCCCTACGGCAACTTGCTTGATTATCTCCGAGAGTGCAACCGAGACGAAGTGACTGCAGTCGTACTGCTCTATATGGCCACTCAGATCTCTTCTGCAATGGAGTATTTAGAGAAGAAGAATTTCATCCATAGGTGTGTAAAGCCCAATCATTGCTATTTCTAACCGTGAAGCTACCTTGCTTGATGTGCAAATGAAGAGAAGGATGTGAGGACCTTCCTGGAAATTTCCAGATGACCCAAGGAAGCAATTTTCTCTTTCACAGGACCCACCCACTATAATATCATTTCCATCTTATAAACCTACTGTATTCTGGCTAAAGTATTAGTGAGGAGCCTTTGCCGTTCTTAAAACAGAATGCTCTTTATTTTGCCCAGGATTATATCCAAGAGCCTTTTGCTCCATCTAATGGCTTAATTTTAAAAAAAGCTTTCCGTCTCAGTTAAGAACTTAAAGCCTTGTAGAAAAGCATCTTTGCTCACCTCTGAAACCTAGCCCAGTGTACTTACAAATAGGGACCCATTTTCTGAAGTCTGCTTTCTTCTAGTATCACATAACTGCCTCTTGATGACTACTCTCCAAGTGGTGGATAATTAGTGGCTTTCTACCATGTTAGCAGCTATCATAAAATACTACCATATCTGTCAGCACAGACTTATCAACTCTGCTTGTAGCACAAAGAACTAAGAATAGAGCATGTGTTCGTGACCATTTTCCTCACTGTCGGAGTGGAATCACATTAGGGTTCTCTTTCCCACAGAGATCTTGCAGCCCGTAACTGCCTAGTGGGAGAAAACCATGTGGTAAAAGTGGCTGACTTTGGCTTGAGTAGACTGATGACTGGAGACACCTATACTGCTCATGCGGGAGCCAAATTTCCTATTAAATGGACAGCACCAGAGAGTCTTGCCTACAATACCTTCTCAATTAAATCTGACGTTTGGGGTAAGGTTTGGAAGGGACTTTTTCTGTGTCTTTTTTTTTTTTTTTTTTTTTTTTTTAGGTTTATTTTGAGAGACGTGGCATGCAGGGGTGGGGCGGAAAGAGAGGGAGAGACAGAATACTAAGCAGACTCCACACTGACAGCACAGAGGCTGACACAGGACTTGAACTCCCAAACCGGGAGATCATGCATGACCTCAGCCGAAATCAAGAGCCGGAAGCTTAAACAACTGAGCCTACCAGGCTCCCCTGTCATTTTATTTTTTTTTTTTTTTTCAACGTTTATTTATTCTGGGGACAGAGACAGAGCATGAACGGGGGAGGGGCAGAGAGAGAGGGAGACACAGAATCGGAAACAGGCTCCAGGCTCCGAGCCATCAGCCCAGAGCCTGACGCGGGGCTCGAACTCACGGACCGCGAGATCGTGACCTGGCTGAAGTCGGACGCTTAACCGACTGCGCCACCCAGGCGCCCCCTTGTTTTTTTATAAATGTTCTTTAATTCTTCAGAATTTCTCTTTTATGTGACCAGTAAACTCTGCCTTACCCCCATCCTTTATCAGTCATTCAGCAAGCATTTATTAAATCTCTACTGTCTGCCAGGCATTGTGCTAGGTACTTAGCATAGAAAGAAGTGTAGAGAAAGGGGTTCGAGCCCCACATTGGGTGTGGAGCCTACTTAAATTAAATAAATTTTTAAAAAGTGTAAAGAAGAAAGTGAAAAAAAAAGTCCTTTCAAAGAGCTCACAGTCTAGATCTTGGACTGCATTGGATTTTACTGATCCTTTCTCTGTAAAGTTTCCTGTTTTCCTTATTAGATTTTATTGCTTATTTCCAGAGTATCATGCCGCAGAGTCGCCTTCTCTTTTCAAGGAAGCGTGATGGAATTGCATCTAGAATTTGCTTTTGTAACTCATCTTGTTTCTGTTCCACTGAAAAGAATTCTGATTTAGTGGATGCTCAGTGGACTGAACAAGTCTAGAAATTTGGGTTGTAGGCCAGCAGAAATAGTTGTCACTTTTTATCTGCAACCGAGACGAAGTGACTTTTTATCAGGAATCTCAAACTCAGAAATAACCTGTGACCAAGTCCAAGCAGTTTTTTTTTTTCTAGCGTAATTTTTTTTCTGATTTTAAATGAATCCATTTTTATTTTACTCCCCTAATATTAGCTGATCTAAAAACTGAAACTCATTAAATAGATCATAGATTGTTCTAAGAGTAGTTCAGTTATGACCTAGGCTTTTTATGATCATAATTTATTCTCCCTCACTGCAGTAAAGGAGATCTAAGTAAAAGTCTTGAGGTTATACCTGAAGCATTCTTGTGGCAAATATCTTAGAAGGACAAATTCAGCTGTAAGAATCAGAATGCTAGAAGAATTAGAAGAGTATACTAATGAACAGTGTGAATGTTATGCAGAATTTGAAAGAGAAGTTACCTGATGGTACATAATAAATAACAAATCAGAGAAGAAACATTCAGCTTTTTATTTCTTTTATCCCTTATGCAGCTTTTGGGGTATTGCTGTGGGAAATTGCTACGTATGGAATGTCACCATATCCAGGTATTGACCTGTCTCAGGTCTATGATCTACTGGAAAAAGGATATCGAATGGAACAACCTGAAGGATGCCCCCCTAAGGTTTATGAACTTATGAGAGCATGTGAGTGGTTTTCTTTTTTTTTTTTTTATTTTAATTTTTAAAGGTTAAGGCAGTGATTTTAAAGGTTAAGGCAGTGATTCTTAGTGATACTAAGAAATAGTTTTCCTCTCAGTATTGTTAGAGTGACCAACCTCATGGCATATAAAGAGTTGGTCATTTATCAGCTAGTTGGCATATATGACAAACCATTGTGGTTTTTTTTTTTAAGAGAATTTATCTATCTATCTATCTATCTATCTATCTATCTATCTATCTTAGAGGGAGGGAGGGAGGGAGGGAGTGTGGGAGGAGGGGCAGAGAAGAGAGATAGAATACCAAGCAGGCTCTGTGCTCAGTGCAGAGCCCAATCAATGTGGGGCTCGATATCACAACCCTGAGATCGTGACCTGATCCGAAATCAAGAGTCAGATGCTTAACCAACTCAGCCACCCAGAAGGCCCAACCATTGTCTTTTTTTTTTTTAATTTTTATTTAATTTATTTTTTAAATTAACATCCAGGTTAGTTAGCATATAGTGCAACAATGATTTCAGGAATAGATTCCTTAATACCCCTTCCCCATTTAGCCCATCCCCCCTCCCACAACCCCTCCAGTAACCCTGTTTGTTCTCCCTATTTGAGAGTCTCTTAGGTTTTTGTCCCCTCCCTGTTTTTACATTATTTCTGTTTCCTTTCCCTTATGTTCATCTGTTTTGTCCCTTAAAGTCCTCATATGAGTGGAGTCCTATGATTTTTGTCTTTCTCTGACTAATTTCACTTAGCATACTACCGTCCAGTTCCATCCACATAGTCGCAAATGGCAAGATTCCATTCTTTTTGATTGCCGAGTAATACTCCATTGTGTATATATATACCACATCCATTCATCCGTCATTGGACTTTTGGGCTCTTTCCATACTTTGACTATTGTCGATAGTGCTGCTATAAACATTGGGGTGCATGTGCCCCTTCAAAACAGCACACCTGTATCCCTTGGATAAACACCTAGTAGTGCAATTGCTGAGTCGTAGGGTAGTTCTATTTTTAATTTTTTGAGGAGCTCCATACTGTTTTCCCAGAGTGGCTGCACCAGTTGGCATTTCCACCAATCATTGTGTCTTAATTGGAATCCTGAGAATAGTTTTCCATGGCCCACTTGCATATTTAATAGGATAATAAGCACTTGGGTTTGGAGATTAGATAGAGGAAGGCTGCTTTCAACTAGATAAAAACGATTCCTAAAGACTCTGGAGAATACCTGAAAGTAACCTCTGATGAGTAAACAGAAGCCTCTGACTTCGTACAGATGAGAGAGCTGGAAGGTGAGTAATGAATTAAATTGCATTTGTGTTTAAGCATAAGTCTTGTTATTTTCCTTATTGTCCTGTTTTTGTCAAAGTGGACTCTAAGTTCCTCCTTTCTGATGGCCTGTTATATTTCTGAATATGGATAGCTGATTTTAAGGTTAGAATGAGTTTGAAGACAGGTTTTACTTTTTTCATTTTTCCAGTAGAAGAAAACTTTCCATTTCAGAAACCATCTCCCCACCCCTCTTTATCCTGTAGTAGAAAGGACAGAAGCTAAGACTACATGGAAGGACCAGCCCTAGGATGTGGGCTCACTACACCTGTGAACATGCTATGCCTCTGCTGTTTCCATGATGCACAGCACTCCCTCTCAGGTGTGCCACTGGATGGTTAATTTATAAAGAGCTTTCACTAGTTCCTTCTTTTGTTACATAGGCTGGAAGTGGAGCCCTGCCGACAGGCCGTCTTTTGCTGAAACACATCAGGCTTTTGAAACCATGTTCCATGACTCCAGCATTTCTGAAGGTGAGAATCTGGTGATTCACTGTTGGTGGCCAGTCATGGGTGGTGGTAGGGGTGGTAATAACATTAAAAATTATAGACTCCTGCAGTTTGGGACTCCATTTCAGGATACTGAATTAATTCGTGGCCTCTGTTATTCTTGTTTTGCTTTCTTTAAATGTGTATGTCTCTCGCTCATTTTTAATGTTGAAATTTGGGGGCATCTGGGTGGCTCACTTGGTTAAGTGTCCGAGTCTTGATTTCGTCTCAGGTAGGTTATGGTCTTGTGGCTCGTGAGTTCAAGCCCTACATTCTCTCTCTCTACCTCTCTCTGTCTCTGCTTGTGCTCTCCCTCTCTCTCTGTCTCTCCCAAAATAAATAAACAAAAAAACCTCCCAATATCCAGAAAGTTATTTTCTGGGAGTAGATCTTAAGGAAATAAGTAAGAGTATGAATAAAGATTTAGCTACAAGGATGTATAGTTTATAATATTGAAAAATTAAGAACAATTTAAAAATCCAGTGGGCTGGGGCGCCTGGGTGGCGCAGTCGGTTAAGCGTCCGACTTCAGCCAGGTCACGATCTCGCGGTCCGTGAGTTCGCGCCCCGCGTCGGGCTCTGGGCTGATGGCTCAGAGCCTGGAGCCTGTTTCCAATTCTGTGTCTCCCTCTCTCTCTGCCCCTCCCCCGTTCATGCTCTGTCTCTCTCTGTCCCAAAAATAAATAAACGTTGAAAAAAAAAAAATTAAAAAAAAAAATCCAGTGGGCTGTTAATTACTATATGCTTATAATTGAATATTTAAAATGACATTTTTAAATATGTTGACATGGAGAATACTTTAAAATGAGCACGTTAAGCTATGAACAGAGCCCTTTTCTTATCTGAAAAATAAGTGTATGGGTACATACATACATACATACAGGCAGTTTCCTGCTTTGGTATTACAGTGCTTCTAAAATTACATGCAAGAGTCAAACAGTAAACACTTGTTATATAGTGAAGCTATTCCTAGAGAGCTAAAAACATAGAATTCTTAGTTATGTGTTCTTACTAGGTTTTTCAGTATAGCTCCAGAATTTCGTACGTTTTTCAGATTTTTCCTTTCCTTCATAATTGAACATAGAGCTCGCTACTGAAGTTCAGGTTTCAAAATATTAGAAGAGGAAATCAGGCAAGTTGAATTTTGTCTTCTTCCATTAGTGACTTATCATTTCAGATAAAATCAAAGGGAAAAGTAAATACTGAGGTTGAAAGCAAAGTATTTTCATCCTACTCCTTTGTAAGCTGAAGCTTGTGCATATACATCACAGAGCATACAGGCAGCCCTTTGGGCCACACTGAGCAGCTCCTTGGCCAGCTCTCTACTTCCTCTGTGTGCTTTCCTTCGTGTGGAGTTGAAGTGGTAGAAGTCATAGGCTCCATTTCTTTGGTGCTTTTGTGTCGCCTTCTAATTTCTGTTGCATCCTTAGTTAAATAGTTCTGTTTCCTTTGAAAATGTTATATCCTTATGGAAAATCAACCATTATCAATTTTTGAAGCTAACTGCAGTTGAGAGTTGCGAAACCAGAAATTTAAGATTCTTTTAATCCACATTTTATTAATCATAGCATTTAATCTGTGGCTAGCATATACTGAAGACACAGAGCTAAGACGCAGTTCCTACCTTAAAAAGTTGTATTCATTAGTTAGTTGTGAGTGGAGGAAACCTAACTCAAACTTTCTTAAGCAGTAAAGGGAGGATTTATTGGCTCAAACCATGGGAAAGGAGGGATGGTGCTAACTCAGAGTCAGTAGAAGCCACAGAATCAAGTAGCTTCAGGACTTCCTCCTTCTCACAGCCTCTCCCACCCAGTATCACTTTACTTTTGCTTCTAGGTTGATCTCATCCTCAGAATCTTCCAATAGGTATGGGACACAGTTGCTCGTCTCCTCGAGGTCATATCTTCACAGCTAACGTCTGTCTCCCAGCTGCTGTAGGCAGCAGCGTAAGAAAAGTCTCGCTGGCATGACTTGGGTTATATGCCATGTGCCCTTTCTTGTGGGGGAGTTGATTTTTTAAATAGTTACACCAAAATGTTGTAAAAAAAAAAAAAAAATCACAACATTTCACAGTTTAATCAGTCCTGCTTGCTTCATTTTTGTTAAGGGGTGAATAGTAAAGTATGTCTTTGCCCCAGCAGAAGCCCCAAAAACGCATAGCCACGTTGAATGAGCCGAGGCTTACTGATACAGTGAATGCTTTTTCAGGAGCCTCATTTGTTTTATGAATGAAATGCAGCATGACATGAAATGTGTCCACCCTCCTTGTTGGTGCAAGGTGCAAGGTGCAATGTAAAAACTAAGTGCAGAAATCTGCTTTATTAAGCCTCTGAACAAGCACTCAGTAAACAAGGATATCCAAAATATGAAAGCATATGAATCCATGCTTACCATCATTACTCATCATCAGGGAAGTCCAGAATAGAACAGTAAGATGCCACTACATACCTACACCAGAATGGCTAAAATCAAAAACAAAAAGCCTGATAATATCAAACTTTGGCAAGCATGCAGAGTAATCAGAACTTTGATACAAGGCTAGTGGGAGTATAGATTGCTACAGCCATTTTGGGAGAGAGTTTGAGAGGACCCAGCAAAGCTGAATTGATGTGCACCCTGTAACCCATCGGTCCTGCTCCTAGGTATACACCCAGCAGACATACATACAATTCTGAAGCAAAAGACATGTAGCAGGGTGTCGGTAGCAGCATATTCGTTTCCGGCCCCAAACTGGAAACAACCTAGATATCCACCAGAAGAAGGATGGGTTAATTTGGTATGCTCACACTTGGGAGAGGGAGCCTCTGCTACATGCAACAGCATGGAGGAATCGGCCGTCACAATGTTGAGCAAAAGAAGGCAGACGTAAAAGTACATGCTCTGTGATTCCATTTGTATATTTTAGTGCTCTTTTCTCCAGCTTCTTCCTCCGTTGTATACCTTTTCTGAAACACAAACCTCCTTTTCTGTGTCATGAAATTGTTTTTGATCAGTCCCCTTGTCTTCCTCACAGAGGTAGCTGAGGAGCTTGGGAGGGCTGCTTCCTCCTCGTCTGTTGTTCCCTACCTGCCCCGACTGCCTATACTTCCTTCTAAGACCCGAACGCTGAAGAAACAGGTGGAGAACAAGGAGAATATCGAAGGGACACAGGATGCCACAGAAAATTCTGCCTCTAGTTCAGCACCAGGTATGGATCCCTAGGCAGGTAGAATTAAACTGCCTTGTTTCAAGAACCTTGGGGTATGATGCCTTATTTCCGTTTTCCTGTCCGTGTTCCCTGAGGAGAGAATGGCTGGCGTCTGCTTTAGCTCCTGCTCTGGTCCGGGGCTCTGCAGTGCCAGCGTTGTTAGTCCTCATCTTTCCGTCCGCCATACAGCTCTGCCTCCCCCTCCGTTTTCTCAGCTCTCAAATCCCGGACCATTACCATCTGTGTAGTTCTGGCAAAAACTGCTTCCCTGAGCCTGATAGTTGAGGCCAGGGTGTGCTATAGCATTTAGAGAAAAGACGAATGCCAAGGTAGAAAGTAGGTTATTGCTTCCTATTTATTTCCCATGTTGTATTGGGAACACTCAGCAATGTGAAACGGTAACGTATTTATTAGTTTCCTCTGAGTCCTGCTAATACCTGATTTCTAATAGATGCCGACAGAACTCGTGCAATTAAATTAAACCTTAGTATTTCAAGTGTAATGGAGTCACTTTTTGTCTTTCACGTTAGTGATTGGCCATTTCTCTTCAGGGTTCGTTAGAGGTGCACAGGCCCCCAGTGGGTCCCCAGCACTGCCTCGAAAACAAAGAGACAAGTCACCCAGCAGCCTCTTGGAAGATGCCAAAGAGACATGCTTCACCAGGGATAGGAAGGGAGGCTTCTTCAGCTCCTTCATGAAAAAGAGAAATGCTCCCACACCCCCTAAACGCAGCAGCTCCTTCCGAGAAATGGAGAATCAACCCCACAAGAAATATGAACTCACGGGTAACTTCTCATCTGTTGCTTCTCTACAGCATGCTGATGGGTTCTCTTTCACTCCTGCCCAGCAAGAGGCGAATCTGGTGCCACCCAAGTGCTATGGGGGGAGCTTTGCACAGAGGAACCTGTGTAATGACGATGGCGGTGGGGGCGGGGGCAGCGGCACTGCTGGGGGTGGGTGGTCTGGCATCACAGGCTTCTTTACACCACGCTTAATCAAAAAGACACTGGGCTTACGAGCGGGTAAACCCACAGCCAGTGATGACACTTCCAAGCCTTTTCCAAGGTCAAACTCTACATCTTCCATGTCCTCAGGGCTTCCAGAGCAGGATAGGATGGCAATGACCCTTCCCAGGAACTGCCAGAGGTCCAAACTCCAGCTGGAAAGGACAGTGTCCACCTCTTCTCAGCCAGAAGAGAATGTGGACAGGGCCAATGACATGCTTCCAAAAAAATCAGAGGAAGGTGCTGCTCCAAGCAGGGAGAGACCAAAAGCCAAACTTTTGCCTAGAGGAGCCACAGCTCTTCCTCTCAGAACCCCCTCTGGGGATCCAGCCATTACAGAGAAGGACTCTCCGGGGGTGGGGGTGGCTGGAGTGGCAGCTGCCCCAAAGAGCAAGGAGAGGAATGGCGGAGCACGACTTGGCATGGCTGGAGTCCCAGAGGATGGCGAGCAGACAGGCTGGTCTTCCCCGGCCAAGGCTGCAGCAGCCCTCCCGACCACTCACAACCACAAAGTGCCAGTCCTCATATCACCCACTCTGAAGCACACTCCAGCTGACGTGCAGCTCATTGGCACAGACTCTCAGGGCAATAAATTCAAACTCTTATCTGAGCATCAGGTCACATCCTCTGGAGACAAGGACCGACCCCGACGGGTAAAACCAAAGTGTGCCCCACCCCCACCACCCGTGATGAGACTACTGCAGCATCCGTCCGTGTGCTCAGACCCCACGGAAGAGCCGACCGCCCCCGCTGCAGGACAGCCCACGTCAGAGACACCGGAAGGAGGGAAGAAGGCAGCTCCAGGGGCAGTGCCCGTCAGTGGGAAAGCTGGGAGGCCAGCGATGCCTCCGCCTCAAGTGCCTCTGCCCACCTCTTCCATCTCGCCGGCCAAAATGGCTAATGGCACAGCAGGTACTAAAGTGGCTCTGAGAAAAACCAAACAGGCGGCTGAGAAAATCTCAGCAGACAAAATCAGCAAGGAGGCCCTGCTGGAATGTGCCGACCTACTGTCCAGTGCAATCACGGAACCCGTGCCCAACAGCCAGCTGGTGGACACCGGACACCAGCTGCTCGACTACTGCTCAGGCTATGTGGACTGCATCCCCCAGACTCGCAACAAATTCGCCTTCCGAGAGGCTGTGAGCAAACTGGAACTCAGCCTGCAGGAGCTGCAGGTGTCTTCAGCAGCTGCTGGCGTGCCCGGGGCAAACCCTGTCCTTAATAACTTATTGTCATGTGTACAGGAGATCAGTGATGTGGTGCAGAGGTAGCCACTGTTAGCCTAGTGGGAAGGTGCTCACATTTCTGAGGGGAGAGGGAGAGGGGCTTGTTTTCCTGTGTTCTTGTTTTCAGAGAATGAAAGACTGATACTTGAGTGTGTTTATGTGAAGTACCTCAGATCTCTGAGTTCTCACGTTTACAGGTTCATCTCAAAAATAACAAAAAGCAGACACATAGGACAGGGAAGTCGGGCGGGGGCGGAGCAGCAGCAGACGGGAGTGGAAGCTGTGCTGGTGCGTCAGGAGACGCGTGCGGGTCCCACCACGAAGAAGCGAGTGACGGGCTGTTCCCGGCAAGGCCGCGGGACGGCGCCAACACGGTGGATTGCCTCTGGCTCTCGCTCTGCACCACACAGAGGGGAATGGACTTGGGGCCCCTGGAGGTACTAATGGCGATTCTGCTCCAGCTCACCTAATGAATCGGGTGGGACAGAAGAGAAAGTTGGGAATGTACCAAGAGAAGTTTCGCCGAGGCTGTTTGAAGCCGCTCTTTCCACAAGGTCACTGCTGGAGTAAGAGCTGCAGGCCCGGGTGCTGGAGCCTGCTCCGGTCCCGTTTTCCATTGGTGCGTTAGTCGGGGCAGGAAGTAACAGATGCTAGGAAGTGGTCAGAGTGAGACCTCCTCCTCGTGGCTTCACACCAATGAGAAGTCACTTCTCCCAGTCCAGTATGTCACTTCCTCGTGGACCACGAGTGGCTTTCTGCTTGTTGGCGTCTGTCTATCAACAGCAGGCATAGGGGGCTCCTCAGTGGTTCTTCTCTGCTCTCTGCTGGGCGGGCCGTCTTCCTTCATCTCTGGCAGCATTCAGGGCATTAACCAGAGTTGGTTTTGAAAACAGCGGTCACCAGGTTCTCTTGGGAACCCTTTTCTGATACAGTGTCCCTGCACACCGACACCCCCGCCACGGGATTGAGCAGCTGTGTATTCCTTCTCCGGTTAAAATGCCAGGAGAGAGGTCTCTTCTTGGAATTCAACCGCCAGGGCCAGAGGTCTGTGACTGAACGGAGAGGTTGGCTTGGTCCCAGTGGCCGTTTCTCTGTACCTTTCTCCTTCCTTATCACCTTAGAGCCAGGCTAGGTAGAGAGCAGGAAGAAACAGTCTCTCACTCTGTGTGGATTTCTGGTGAATTACCCCAGATCGCTCTCATGTGCTTTTCTCCTTTCACATGCCCCCTCCCCCTCATTGTTGTGCTTGTTTATAAATATCATATTGGGACTATTCTTTGGTATTTATTTTGTCATTTCACCTCTATTGAAGAATGCATAATTGAAGGGGCAGGTCATTCCCAGGAAACACTGATTAAATCCTAAAAATCTAGTGACTTAACCCTCCAATATGTTTTGCCCTTGAAAAATAGGCCTGTTCCTTCCCTATTCAGTTATAATCATGGAAGCTAATAGGATCGTATGGTACCGAACCTAATTGATTAGAGGTTAATATTCTTGATATCAGGTCTAATTTTAATTAACATTTCATTCTTGTTTTAGAGCTTTATGACCACCCCCCCACCCACCCGCCCATGGAGAATAAATTTTTTTCCTCCTAAAGGAGTATTAACCTAGGAAGATAGGAATTGAACACTGATGAACTGTGAGTTCTCTTCCTAGCTATGCGATCTGTCCACTGTCAGGCCACAGCCCCGTCTCTTAATCTGTTAAGTGAAGGTAATGATACATCTTCTCAAGGGTGTTTTGCAAATAAGTATATAGCTATCCCCTGAGAGCCGCTTCAGTGCAGTGTCGTTAACGGTGAATGGTCTTTGATTCTCTTTGCTCAGTGGCAGATAATGGAAATTTAGAACTGCTGAGAGTATGCTAACTGGGCTAGAATACTAAGGAGGAAAAACTATGTTTTGGACAGAGTTTGTCATCTTTGACTGAGGAGGAAGTTTAGTTTTCACTAGAAAGAAAGAAAACTTTGATTTTTACTATGGCTGCTCCAAAGGAGGCCCAGGCCACGAGAAGGGTAAGGAGGGAGGAGACAGTCCTGGGCCTCCCTGGCTGGCTTGCGTGAGCCCCTTCTGTGTGTTACCTGCAGGTGCAGCGCAGGCAACTGGTGATCTGGCTCATCTTCTTGTAGTGGCTGGATGTGAAGACAGGGTTCCCTGTGGCCTGGATGGAGGCCCACGGTCCCCCCACCTTTTTCGTCGCCACTCCCCTTCATCGGTCATTTCCACAAACTTGAAATTGTTTTAGCAATTAGCCTTTTAAGGGTGGGGCAGGGAAAGCTAAAACTTTAGAATATTATGCTGCTTTTTAAGTTTATCCGTCATTGTGGGATGCAAGTTGAGGGATTAATTATGTAGTTGTTTTTTCAGGGGATTTTTATTTTATTTTATTTTTTTAAAGCAGGGGGTCTTTCCTTGAGAGCTCTGAAAATAACCCTTGGAGGAACACTACTGAGTGTATGTAAGCTCCCCGGTTTCCTCACCGCAGAACAGTCTTGAGGGTGGGGACTGTGTCTTACTCAGGGGCAGCACCTGGCTCTGTCTTGCCTACGGTCGGTGCTCGACAAGTTCATGAAATGGATTGCTTTTTCCCAACACTGTCAGGAGTAGCATTAACTATTGTAGCACACCCCATCCACACGGTGCTTGAACTGTGTGACTTCAGGAGTTGTGGGCTCAGGGCTCAGGTTAAAGAGGCACTGTCAACTTACTATGAAAGTATAATTTAGATTTTGTTCCTCTTTCTAATTGAAAAGGACCAGGTTTTAAAAATAACCTTACATAAATTTAAAAGTTTCAGTTCACAGCAGAGAAAACTGCTTCTAGAAACTAAAAAACATTATCAAGTTTAAAAGCAAAGCAGGGGAGCGAGAGCCCTTCTTCAAGGTATTGAAAACTTTCTAAAGTGGTTATATATATGCATACTTTTGGGCTGTCACAGCTTGGATCCTTTCATGTACAGATAATATGATTTCAGCTTAGATTTCTTACATT
Source organism: Puma concolor (assembly GCF_028749965.1). NCBI lineage: Eukaryota > Metazoa > Chordata > Mammalia > Carnivora > Felidae > Puma > Puma concolor. Next base: position 49,440,515 of record NC_141683.1, read on the forward strand.
AAAATGCAGTGTTTTGTGTAGAATACATCTTGATTGTGCTTTACATGAAGTATTTTCTTAAAAGGCTTTGTGTAATATTAAAGTGTGTATATTTTCCTACAGACTTGCATTGTGAATTTCAGAGATCTAGCCTTAAAAAAGATTGGCCCTACGAAATTCATCCAGTGTTTTTCCAGATGACCGCTATACATTGATGTCATTATAGTAAGACCCTTTCCCAGCTCTAATTATGGGGGTTAAATTAGATTTTTTCTTACAATTCACTTGAAAATTGGCTAGTAAATAGTGCCCAGTTAATAAAACATGCTGACTGCTAAGGCACAGTCTGTGTTTATTTAACTAAAGTCATGGAGCTTTTGAGTTTTAAAGGATACAGTATAGATAGTGATTAAGAGTTGAGACTCTAAGCCAGTCTAGAAGGCAAGTCATTTAACCTTCCTGAGCCTTAGTTTCCACATTGGAAAACAGGGATAATAATAGTAACTACCTCAGGGTTGTTTGTAAGGATTAAATGAGATAATGTGTGTAAGATACTTAGCTTGAGTGCCTGGCACATAATGAGCACTCCATAAATGCTAACTGCTACTACTATTAACAAACATTTAGTCCAGTCGAGTCTTAGCCAGGGATGTGTGGCAAAATCCCTGGGATTTAAAAAAGATACATTGGCTCACCCCAGATCAGAATTCCCAGTGGGGCGAGGTCTCAGCAAATGTGCTTTCCAAGAATCCCTCCGTGTGTCTCAGCATTGCCTGAACACGATCAGTACCCCAACCCTTTTCTTCATAGCTTAAGAAATTGGAAGAGAGGATGGTTAAGTTCTTTGCCCATTTTCTCAATTAATTAGTGACAGAGCCTAGGCTAGGGTTCAGGTCTCTTGACTTTCTGGTTGTGGGGTCTTTCCACCATTCCTGCTGCCTTGTGAGACACTGCAGAAAAAGTGGCTCAGATAGACAATCAGCTTGCACAGTGCTGCACACGTTCTAAAGCACACGCTCCTGGCACTCTCTGACCTTAAGGGGCTTGAATGTTTAGTAATGGCAACACTAGCAAAGCAGGCATTCAGTAGAGCTCAGTAATTTAAAAAATTATATGGGGTCGTTCTTTTGGACAGACCTCAGCAACACAGCAGTAGTCTGCACTTTGTAATGAATACCAACTTAAGTTTCAAAAAACCTAGTCCTACATTCCTTTTTCTTCAAAACAAAACAACTTTATTCCATATCATTTTAATGACTATGAGATAATGTATATGAAAGCACTTTGAGAAAAGTATCAAATGTAATTTAACTGTAAGGTTGTATTGTCTGTTTAGAAGATCAAACAGTCGGTTAGATGCTGATTGACTTAATAGGCTTTTACCTGTGGGGGACCTGAAAATGCAAATATATAAATAATCACCCCTATAACTTATCGCATTTGTAAATATGAAACTGCTAAATGAATTATGTGCAGGTATAGTGAGTGTTTTGCTAAAATTGTAGCTCAGTGCCGAATAATTTCAGAAAACTACGGACCAACTTTCTGGTTTAATTATACTCATTAAAAAGTAGTAATGTATACTCCAGAACAAAGCAGCTCTTCCGGGGACCTTGACTCAGGAAGAATTGAGGCCCTCTTATCTTTGAACATTTCTCCACTACATGTTCAGCCATTTAGCATCCTAAGTGTGGTGGGAGCAGACTCGTTACCTGTTGATGTTGACAGTGTCTTTTTTAACCCACGTCCAGTGTGGTTTTGTTGTTTTTGGGGGCTGGGTGGGGGTCGGGTGGGTGGGGGAAGGGTGGGGATCAGATGGCCGTAGAACCAGTGCACTTTGGGAATTAGTTTTCTAGGATTTCCTGCCAGTTAGAAATGAGCTTGATATTCATCTGTGTGTGGTTTTTCTTTTTCTTTTTTTCTTTCTTTTTTTTTTTTTTTTTTGTCTAAAATGAGTAAACACTACTCTCCTGTTAAATCATAAAATACCCAAGAGGAAATTCCATTGGTGGCCACTTTTGAGTTATAGGCACACTGCATTCTGACCTCTCCTGTTCCCTTCCAATTTTTGCTACTGACATCATTGTTACTATCAGGATAAGCCCCCACGAGAGTTCACATTGGGTTGACAGGGTTGTCTGCATTTTTATTCATAATGATTTTGGGGTTTCATCATCTTGTTTGGCACTAACTTGTTCTACCTGGATTTGGGGTCCATCTCTGTGTCCTAAGCATTTGTTTTCTTAAGTAGATGAGTCTCTGGATGTAAGTTTCTTATGAATTAATAGACCCCAGCTGTCTGTATCTCAGGCTCAGCTTCTGTCAAGCCAGAAGCTCAGTTCTTTTGTAAATGTCTGCTTCGGTTTGGAATGTGTGGGAGCAGGAAAGAAATAGGGCAAGGCACCTCCAAGGGAGCTGATACACTCTTCTGACAAAGGCAGGCAGGGGTGGCATCCGTACCTTCCGCATGACCACCCAGGAAATTGCTGCCTGCCATAGCCTCACTAGACAGGGGAGAGGCCGTGGGCTGGTTCTAAAACCTGTCCCGCTCTTAACAGTCAGGATATTTAAATCTTTTGGCTAGAGTTCCAGTTTTCCAACTACCAGAATTGAAAAAAACACATGCAAGGCTTGCTTTTGGTGAGTGCCTGGATTAACCATTATTGTTACACCTGCTCTGTTGAAGCCAGAAGGTCACTGCCATTCCCTGCCGAGTAGTACCGGGAGGTGTGGGTGGATTTCAGGGCTGTGGACCCGGCCACTGTGCAGAGCATCTGCCCAGGTGACTGTCTTAGCTCCAGTCTCTCTCGTGTGAAGTTTACGCAATGTACAAAAAGAGGAGTTTCTGCTCTGGGGCTGCTGTTTTTCATGCCATACCTGAGGTGTGTGTTTCATGGTGAGATGACACGCGTAAGATGATACTGCCTTCATTTCTGACTCCGTGTCCTAGATCCAAAGGAGAGGAAGTGAGGGAGGGCTCCACCCTGGGATAACCAGGGTGGGAAGGTTGCATGCTCCTCCCTGGGTGAGGAGGCCCAGGCAGGTCATCTTGACTCTAGGCTGGCTTGGAGTGGGAGAGGTCACTCTGAGGATTGTGCTTTCAGAGATGGGTTTTGTGTGTTTTGCGGAGGAAAGACTCATAAGCTGGGTTGATGTTGCACGATTAGTGAGCTAGAACTGGTAGGTGGGTGGCGGTGGCTGAAAGCCCCACCAGCAGCCAGAGTCCCTGCCTGAGATGTTCTCTCCGTACCAGGCGCTGATGTGGCGGACTGCACTTTCTCTGTTCCGCTTGGTGAGCTGGGGGAAGGTTGCTGTAACTGGACCCTTCCTGCCCCCAAGCGCACTTCTTTGCTCCTGTGTACAATTATAAATTTGAAATTGTTTACCTCTCTCAGAAAAATTACATCCTTTAATTTTCCCATTGCCGAGTAATCTAAGTAGCAAGGCCCTGGTTAACAGCCCAAGGTCACAGATGGCGTGTGAACAGATCTAACCTGCAGACCATTTAAGGGAAAGAGGGTGTCTGCTTTAAGTCACAAGTTCAGGCTCCACTTTGTCCTCAGACCACACCCCATATATCCTTCTGTGTTTGTTTTGTGAAATTCTCTGTTCATCATGTTACTCATAGGATCAAATTTCTGGGTCCTGCACGTTACTCCAGGCTACTGAGCTGTACACACAGGCCTTGAGGTCTTGGGAGCATTCCAGTTAACTCTTCAGGACATGGTGGAGGTGAACTGTCCAAAGCTAGCAGGTTTTAAGAAAGGAAATGGATGGTGTCGTTGGAGCTTGATTAGCTTTGTTTCTGAGCCTCCGGATACAAGTTTTAAACGTGAAATTAAGCCATTAAGTTCAACCATGAACTTCAGTTGGAGAACAGGACTTCTGACTAATAAAATTTTCACCTATAAGGATGGTTTTCATCAGCTGTAACAGCAGGAACACAGGTGTGCCGGATAAGTTTATTCTCGATTAAGAAGATACTGTAGGATCCTGCAGTGCTTTAGTGCCGTCCCTGGTGAGTCCCAGATACTGCTCTGCACAGTTCACAAGTACCATTCCATGCGTTGAGAGTGGCAAGGATGCCAAGAGACTGAGATGTTTCTGGCGGTTGAATGAAGGCCAGGTAAGCCAGCCTTCCTCCACTTTGACAAGCCGTTTTTCACTGTGGCCACTGTTCTTGGGATTCCGTTATGAGAAGTTTTCTGAGATCTGGAGAAATCACCTTGATTAGGGTGATTGTCTTTCAGAGAAATTAGGATTCAGACACTAGAAAGGACAATGAGGTACTCATCTCAGAGTTCATTAGGGCCTGTGTTTGAAAACCCTCGTATCTCGGATCTATATAGAGGGTATGTGTTACGTCCACATTATGTACAGACCCCGTTGCCGTGCTGACAAAGGAGGGGAGTAGGTGAAAGAGGAGTTACTCAGATCTTTCCCTGTGGTGACTAGAAGCAGTGCCCTGGTTTGGTGTGTTTGCCGTGAACAGGTCGACCGAACTGTTCATGCATACTCAGAACTCCCCCCCGCCCTCGTCTCCTGGGCGGACCCCACACTTCCTTTTTGCAATCTGATTCTGTAATGACTATCAGTGGAGGAACCCAGTGCTATGCTCGCTTGGCAAAGATAAGTTTGAACCTTTCACGGTGGTTGACAGAACTTTGTCCTACAAAATATGATTCAGAGTCTTTAAAACTTGTTTAACATTTATACCAAAGGTCACGCCCTACAGGTGTATGCGTGGTGGGTGCACAGAGAGGTCCGGAGGGCCTAGCGCTGTGTGCGTTGCTGAGGGGACACAGTGAGACAATATGGGATCTAATTGAAAACACATCAATCATGGGTCACACTACCAGTGTTGTCAGGTATTTGTTCTTGTAATATATTTTCAGGTGTTTTGTTTTTCTAATTTAATTATCTCACCCTGTTGTCTGACTGTGAACTGCTAACAGTGTTAAACTTGATGTAAATAAATGAGGCCCTTGAAAGGGGAATGCTGTCTGCCTGTTGTCTCACAAGGCTTGCCAACTTGTGTTTTATTTTAAATAAAGGTTGCAATATTTTATTGGCAAAGTAGGCTTGTGATTGGAGTGTTTCTCCCACAATTTTACCTGAGCGGATCTGCGCAGAGTTTATCCTCTACGATAAAATAGATGTCTGTAAGGTAAAGAAGCCGATTTTAGTAACCTCCCTCTGGCACATTCTTCAGCATGTCCTCTCTGGGAGTGAATACTCATTCTTTGATGGATTACACTCTTTGGAAATGGCCAGAGGCATCATCTGGAGCCCAGCAGGTTCATAAGGTGGGTAACGTGTGTCCGTGCGTGCGTGTATCTAACATGAGGTGACCGTAAAGTGAGTTGAGCCTTCATTCTGTCAAAGTCCATTTTGAGGACAACTCCAAATAAATTCGAAAACGTCTTTCACAGGTCGTGTGGAATGTCACAGGTCTTCAGGTTTTTAAAAACGCGAGTCCTTGTTTGGATCAGGTAGGAGCAGGCTCGGTTCAAGGGGTGCACGTGTGGGGTCCGGGTACCGCGGCTGCTGAGCCTCCGCTTACACGCCCTCACGCTCTGTCTTCAGTCCTTTTCTCCTGCCCGGTTTTGGTCAAGTTGGGAAATCTTGTTTGAGAATCCCAAGGAGAACCTTCCATTGGGATTCTTCCCTCTTGTGGAAGTTGTCACATTTTGCACAGCCGAAGATGTGGCATTGGCTGAGGAAAGCCGCTTTAGGGATGAGTCACGAAAGCATAGGAGCTGGAGCGGGACCGCCTGGGCCGAGCCCCTCCGGCGCACCTCTGTGCCCTCTCAGGGCCGGCGGTCCCCGTTTAGTAAACGAGGACAGCGGTCACTTAAGTTGTGGTATTAAAGATTACGAGAGGGAACGGCTCCGAAGTGCTTAGCATAGGGCATCGTGGGCTGTTCTCAGACGTTAGTTTCCTAAAACTAGGACTAGGACCAGGGAAAGGCCCCGCCATGGCTTTGTGGTGCCGGCTGATGGTGGTTTATTAGATTTTACTTTATCATTCTTAAACAGCAAAGCACTGTGTCCTGAGCACTTTATAAATATTAACTCGTTTTATCCTGACAGCAACCCTGTGAGGTAAGTCCGGTTATGCTCATTTTTACACAAGTAGAAGCCAAAGTCTGACTGCAGTTCTCGGCTTTGTGTGGTCTCAAGGTGGTGAGTGGCTGAGCTGCCGCACTCTGGCCCGGCCAGTGGCTCCAGAGAAGTGCTCAGAACCACCGCGTTCTGCCACCTGTCGTGGTCCCGGAGGTAGAAGAGGGTCAGAGCCTGTATCTACGATACCACGCGTGGCTAGTGTGATCCGTTCTGTGGCTCCAGAACCTGGAGAGTATGGCTTGTAAAGTGTAGAGCTGGGCTGCCAAGTCATCAGGTTGCCTGCATCTTCCTCCCGAGGTTCCAGACTGAGCCAGTGAGCCAGGAGCGAAAACTGACCCCCCCGCCCCATTTTATTGTGCAGTGAGGTCCGGATCACTGCGGGCCCGTAGGTGGTGAAAAAAAGTGGCTTTAGTCGCGTATTTGAGTACTGAGATTGTGATGTGGCTCAGGCTGGGTACTCCCGAGCCTTGAGTAAATGAGTGCAGTAAAGTGTTAAAGGGGAGAGAGACAGAAGCCTTCTGTTTTTCCAGGGCTAAAGGTAAGACGGTTGCGGAGGGCTTTAAATAAGAGGGGCTACTTGAGGGGATGACAAATGTAAGAGCAAAGACCCGTGTGCAATTCCAGAAAAGCAAAGGAACCAAGAGAAGGAAAGAGACCCATAACTCACAGCCCCTGGGTGTCTAGAGGCACAGTGTATGCGTTTATACGTGGCCATTCAAACCTCAAAAAAGACTTTTTCTTTTTACAGCTGGGAGCCTGGGAGTGACGTTTTCATACACAAGAGCAAGACGCTGTGAAAGCGTCTTCAGTGAGAGGCTGAAGTAACCCGGTTCAGCTGACCAGGCACTCGCCCTGTCAGCTCCATGAGCACCAGCACGTCTCTATCAGTAGGACCCGGCTTTGGGAATGTTGCTGGGTGAGCATGATTACTAGGTCTCAGTAAGAAAGCAGGCTGAGGGTTCTAGAAAAATACAGAATTTTAATTTTTATATATATGACACAGGCATGTCAAAGCCCCTAACTTAAATTTTTCTTTTAGATTTACAAGAGAATTAGTCATAACCTATGCTGACATGATTTATATATACATATATATAGATATATATATATATATGTATCTATATATGTATATAATTCTTCTGTGTACTTTTTCCTTTAGCCTGAGGCTTTTTGCTCATCTGCTCACAGAAGCTACCCAGCTTCCCTTGGGGAACAACTTGAAAACTAAGCCACCAGTCCTGTAAACCTGAGCAGCTCCATTGTTCCATTCCCTGTCACCAAGGGTCCCACAGTCACAGGCGTCTGCAAGCAAGAGCTGAGATGTATCTTCCATGTGGCTTTCTCCGACCACCTGGCCCACATTTCAGAATGTGGCTTTTTAAGGCACCAAGTGACTGAAAGAACTGGCTCCGCTTCTGATTTGAGGCCCGCCTTCTTCCCACACCTTGTGTGGGTGAGTGACCGCGGGAGGCCAGCCTGCCCCGATGGGCCCTGTTAGAGGAGGGCAGGCGGCTTCAGGAAGTCTTCCTCTTGCAGTCAAGGCAGGAAATAGTTAATTCTCTGGGAAATAGATTTGCAGCCCTGAGAAGAGAAGAGTTGCTCCTCCTTGGGGACGTACACCATCATCTTGGCAATTTGGTCCAGTGCCTCTTCTGTGTACGGGAGCTCCTGGCTCAGGAAGGCGTCGCGTGCACACAGCCTCACGTGGCGATACTCCAGCGGCAGGAAGGGGACGAAGAAGTCAATCAGGTTTTCTTTGACAAGACGGCTCTGGCCAAAGCCACTGTCTGAAATCAAGACCAGAGTTACATGGCGTCTACCTGGGGCTGACCCCAACTGGAGTTTTAAGGTGTTCCCCAACCCTAAAGCCTGTGTCCAGATCTACACAGCTGCGTCTTCTTTTAGGGAAAGTGTGTCCCAGGTGAAGGGGGCCCTGGGGCTAGAACTGCAGGTTTACAGTTTCATCTGACAGCAGAAAGCAGAAGGTGGCTGGAGGCATGAACCACTGAGCTCACAGACTCTTGCTCAGGGTCCACAGGCTTCTACCACCGCCTGGATTCCCAGGGCTGGGGGGCAATTACTCTCTCTCACGGCATTTTCAGAAAAGGAGTTGGGCTTTCTTAGGCCCTCTTGTGCCCACTTGGAGTTGACAATGAGATGATTACAGTGTGTCCTCTGTGCCTTGTCAACCTCAGAAGCCCACATTCCCACACATACAGCTTCTGTGAGGCTGGGGGCCGGTTACCTGTGGACTTGGCAATCTCGGCCTCGAGCTGGGGCACCAAGTGGTCCAGCTTAATGTCTTCCCGGGACCACCCGGCCATAAGCAGATTCAGGACAGCCTCATTGATGACACTGCCTCCAAGGTTACTGGAAGAAACAAGGACTTGTTAACAAATACTAGTATTTTTATATTTATCTTCCAAATGGAGAACTTGATCACTGAAACCTACGGGACTGGTGACTGGAGGTCAAGGAGTGTCTCCCCCTCCAAGGGATCTTGTCACAACCCAAAGTCTAAACAGAGGACCTTGTCCTGCTTTGCCAACCACCCTCCCTGTTTTGCTCCCTTTGACACACGCTCCCTGAGGCTGTGCTAGGTGCAGGGAGCAAAGCGATTGTGTGATGTGGTCCTTCCCCTTGACCTCTATGAGGCAGGAGAGGCGTGTATGATGCCGGGACTGCGGCGCAAATGCTGAGGGAGGTGCACCTGACACTTAAGAGGGAGCATGAGGCTTCTGAGCCCAAGCAGACCAGACGGGAAGGTGTGTGTCCAGGTGTGGACCAGAGGGCTTGCGGGCTTCAGGTTCCAGAGGAGCAGAGGCATGAAGGTAGGTGGAGGCTCGCGTGAGGAGGGGTCTGCCACACCCACGGAACCGCACTCATGGGCCGAGGAGAACCACTAAGGGGTTTGCGCTTGGGAGTGTAGGGTGGTGTGGTGACCTGATTTGCTTTTCTTCCTAATAAGATCATTCTAGGGCCACGGAGGTCGGATTGAAGACACACGGGATGGTCGCAGAAAGGTCAGGGAGCTGTTTGCGGTAGAAGGGTTTAAGAATTAGTTTAGGAGACCCAGCTGTCAAGACCCTGTGACTGACGGATGTGAGGGAAAGGAGGCAATCGAAGAACAAGAGCATTTGCCGAGAGCTGCTTGCTATCTGCAACCCCCCCAGCTGCTGACAAGTGGAGTGAATGTGGGAGAAGGGTGGCGACAAAAGCCTGGTTCTACACCCACGAGTGTTTTATATTCACCCTTGATCTCTCCAGGGGTTGGGATATCACCAGGCAACTGGAATTATGGGTCTGAAGCAGACTGGGTTAGAGAGATGAGAAAGGGAGGAAGAGGAGAGGATATGAGCACCACTGCCAGGGGAGCTGGGAGCACTTTCTCCGATCCCCCCAGCCCCGTGCCTACTTCCCTCCCCACACACTCTCCCTTTGCTAGGCCACAGCTTCCCAGGCCTTCCAACAGCTCCTTAACCCAAGCTCTGCCCCTGCTTATTGCTCAGGCCCAGCAGAGGGAGGGAGTGGCTCTGCCCCTCTCGCTCGCAGCCATATTAACCCCTTTGTTTTGCATTTGAGTGTGGCTCCTGTGCCAGGCTCCATGTGAGGCTCTGCGACAGAGGAGGAGCTGCGTGCTTCTCTCCCTGCGTGCCTCCTTCCTCAGAGGGCTCAGCGTGCCCCCACAGCCAGCTTTTCCCAGCAGTCCTGAGTCCCAGGTGGAGGGTCCGGCAGGGACAAGGGTGGTTCCCACCCCTTGCTCAAGGTCAGACACCGCCAGACTTCCCCTGACCCCTTCATGTAGGGAAGCTGCCTCCCCACACCCTCCGGCTGGAGGAAGGCCTGCCAGGCAGGTCGTCTACACAGGCAAGTGATCACGACTGCATCAGCCAAGGCAAGAGCTGTTCCCTGCCAAGGGATTGCCCCATCCTGCACTCCCCATGTGAGGCAAAGGCAGGTTTACACGTGCACAGGCTGGAGGGCAGGTACTGGTGACAGGAGTGGGATTTACACATGGAGCCTCTGGAGCATGGAAATACCAGGTGCTCAATAAAGGTGTATTAAATACATGGACGTCTGTGCACATCTGTCTACGCTGTTCACATCTACCATCTGAATTTCTTGTTTTATCCCATAGCCAGTGTTGTCTTCCTCTGTGTAACAGGCTTTTCTGTCACCCGCCAAGATGTGACATGGGCCCCTTCTCTATGCAGCATGTTCTCCTCTAGGCTTCAGCTCCTCAGGACCCACTCTGGCACCAGGATTGCACCATTAGAGAGATGCTGCCTTCCTGGCTCGCTCCAGGTCTCTTCCACCTCCTCCCAGGCCACCAGTGGGCCAGTCCTCTCAGCTGGCTCAGGGGCAGGACAACAGGCCCTCGTACCAGCTCTCAGCTCTAAGGCCCCTCCAGACCATTCCACCAAACCTAATTGCTAATAGGTCTTTCTTAAAGACGAGAGATAGGGGCACCTGGGTGGCTTAGTCAGTTGAGCGGCCGACTTCAGCTCAGGTCATGGTCCTGTGGTTCATGGGTTCAAGCCCTGCGTCGGGCTCTGTGCTGACACCTCGAAGCCTGGACCCTGCTTCAGATTTTGTGTCTCCTCCTCTCTCTCTGCCCTTCCCCTACTTGCGCTCTCTCTCAAAAATAAACATTAAAGAAACATTTTTATACTAAAAAAATAGATATAAACAATTATTAATCTCTCAGAGCCTTAGTTTCCTCACTTGTGAAATAAGAGAATTGGACCAATTTAAGATTGCCTCCTTAGGTCACCCTAGATTCAACAGTCAACAAATACACATTTCTACAAGCATCTTCTGTGCACTGGGGTACAAGGCCCTTGATTCCATGAAAAATTCACATTCTTTTAATTCTTCAAAAAGCCCTTTCTGTTCTTTCCCTGACAACAGCCCAAAGAGAACAGAACAGACGTTAACTCCCCTTTCACCTCACAGCATCACCGAGAAGAGGCCAAGAGCTCCCATTAGAGCGCCACGACCCCACTCGAGGCGCGAGCTCCACTTGGTAGAAGCGAGTGAGAATCATCAGCCCGACTCCAGCCTACCACCCAGGACACCCCGCCACCGCTGCCTCCCTGCTGCCGTCCGATGCCACCATAGGGCAGCCTGCAAAGCCACTGGCGCCTTGCTTCAAACAGCAGGCTGAGGAGTTTTTTCAGGATTCAGCTGCTGGCCTCAAACAGTGTAACCAGTCCCCACCAGCAGTTTGAATCAGCTGTGCCTTTCTGCCAAACCCAAGAGCCCTCAGCACACCGGTGGTGAGGCCGCTATAGAAGTCAACTCCAGAGACTCCCATGCTGTCCCGACCCATCCCTGGAACACAGAGGGTCCCTGACTTCCAACTTTTCGACTTTACAATGGTGCAGATGCAGTAAGCATTCAGAAATCTTACTTTGAGTTTTGATCTTTCCCTGGGCTAGCGACGCACGGTACGATCCTTAGCTGGGATGCTGGGCAGCAGCCACAGCTCCCAGCCAGCCACGTGATCACAAGGGCCAACGACCGAAACCCTTACTGCCATTCTGCACCCACACAACCACGCTGTTTCTGTCAGTACAGTATTCATCAACGATTCATTGCCACATGGGCTTCGCCTTCGACGGTTTTCCCCACTGTAGGCTAATGCGCGTGTTGCGAGCACATTTGGTGTAGGCTGGGCTAAGCCACCGTGTCTGGCGGGTCAGGTGTGTCCAACGTGTTTTCAATTTACCACGAGCTTATTGGGACCTAGTCCCATCACAGGCTGAGGAAGATCTGTGCCCGAAAGCCTTCAGGGTGTAGAAGGGCTGCTTTCTGGACCCCCAGGGGCAGGAGTGGGGACGGCACTGAGCTGCGCTGCCAGCCTGGCTGATCTGAGGGCTCCGGGTGGTGAACGCCCAGGCCTGTCAAGGGCCAATGACTCTCCCAGGTGGGACACAGGCCGGCACCAGAACCGCTAGAGCTGGAGACCCTTGTCCCAGGTGTGCGCCCTCCTCCCCAGAGGGTTCCTTGATGGCCGGCATGGCCTCTCCATCCCCCAGCAAGTGGGGGCCCACATGGGGCTTTTCCGCCGGGGGCTCTCTCCCCAGGCCCCGCTGCCACCCCAGCATTACATCCATTGACTGGTGACCGCATGGCCTCAGATGGTGCGTAAAGGCCAGGTCACTAGGGGAAAGGGCAGGGCTAGAGGGGACTGGGGCACCGCTGGTAGGTCAATGACCAAAATACTATGAAGACAAATGTTTGCCTAGAGACTGCAAGGTCACTTGGGTCGTATGAGGAAATCCTAGCACTGGGGAGGGTTGTCCAGGCGGAGAACTGAGTGGGAAAGTCAGTGCCCTGGCACTGCGGCTCAGGTCAGAAAAACGTCCGCTTTTCTCTCTGCTTTTCTTTTAAAATCACCTTGGGAGCACCCACCCCCGGCTGCATTTCTTCCCAGGGCACTGTAGTGTCCCATAAGCCTGAATTATAGACCAGGAAGGAAGGACTTGCCATCAATCACTGAAATCCCAACCTGGCAGCAGTTGCAACTGGTTCCATCTTGCCTTGCGGGTCCACAATGAAACAAGAGCTGCCTTCCACGCCTTGCTCCCTGACATGCTCCAAGCAAGATGAAAAACCAGACACCCTATTTCTCCACCTTCACAGGGTGCACCCAAAACTGAAGAAAATCCCCTAGCAAGCATGTACTGGCCTGCTGAGGGTGAGAAGTACCTTGTGCCTTGTATTGGCTGCTTGTGAAGCATTTCGGGTTGGGCCAGCAGGGTCCCAAACCTGACTTCTAACAGACCTTGGGCAGGACTTTCCCAGCTGGAGCCACCATAAAAAGATAGGATTGAACAAGCTGATTTCTCAATTTTTCTTACAAAGCCATTTCCAGAGCATATGGGCAAACCAAACAGGAAGTGCAGTATAATGGTCAAGAGTCCTGCATGGCCTCGCTGCAAATCTCAACCAGGTGTGAAAGCGTGAGCTTTTCATTCAACACATCATACCCTGAATTTCAAGCCAGCGACTTCCCCTCGTGATCACAGAAGAACCAGACCTTCCAAGGCTGGAGAAAGAGCTAGCCATATTGGACTTAGTGGGAAACCACCCTCCACCTGGGTCTACCTGGGGAATTTTCAAAGGTAGTTTGTACCTAATTTTCAACAAATGTGCTGATTTGAAAACATAATGCTCTTTTAAGAAAGGACTCGCAGTGTGTGAATTATATTCCAAGCTATATTACAAGGCCATAATCAAAACAGCATGGTATTAGCATAAAAACAGACACATAAATCAGTGGAACAAAAGAGCCCAGAAATAAGCCCATACATATATGGTTAATTAATTTATGACAAAGGAGGCAAGAATATACAACGGGGAAAGAACAGTCTCTTCAATAAATGGTATTGGGAAAACTGAACACCACATACAAAAGAATGAAAACTGGATAACTGTCTTGCACCATACCCAAAAATTAACTCAGAATGGATTAGATGCAGCGTGAGACCTGAAACCATCAAACTCTTAGAAAAGCTCTCGAACGTCAGTCTTGGCAATGATTTTTTTGGATAGGACACCAAAAGCAAAAATAAGTGGGACTACATCAAAACTAAAAAATTCTGCACAGCAAAGGAAACCAACAAAATGAAGCAGCAACCTACTGAATGGGATAAAGCACTGTAAAGTTATATATCTGATAAGGGTTAATATCCAAAAAATACAAAAAGCTCATACAGGAGTACCTGGATGGCTCAGTCGATTAAGTGTCCAACTCTTGATTTTGGCTCAGGTTATGGTTCTTAAGATTTCATGGTTCTTAAGATCAAGCCCCATATCAGGCTCTACACTATCAGCACAGAGCCTTGTTGGGATTCTCTCTTCCTCTCTCTCAAAAAGTAAACATTAAAGGGGCGCCTGGGTGGCTCAGTCGGTTAAATGTCTGACCTCGGCTCAGGTCATGATCTCGTGGTTTGTGAGTTCAAGCCCCGTGTTGGGCTCTGTGCTGACAGCTCAGAGCATGAAGCCTGCTTCAGATTCTGTGTCTCTCCATCTCTCGGCCCCTCCCCTGCTCATGCTCTCTGTCTCAAAAACAAAAACATTAAAAAAATTGAAAAAAAAAGCTCATACAACTCAACAGCAAAAATAATCTGATTAAAAATGGGCAAAAGATCTGAAAAGACATCTTTCAAAAGAAGACATACAGACAGCCAACAGGTACATGAAAAGGTGAATGATCACTCATCATCATGAGAATGCGAATCAAAACCACAATGAGATGTCACTTCACATCTGTTAGAATGGCTATAACCAAAGACAGGCAATAACAAGTGTTACTGAGGATGTGGAGAAAAGGGAAGCGTTGTGCACTGTTGGTGGGAGTGTAAATTGATGCAGACGCTACCAGTAAACACGAGACTCTTCAAAAAGCTAAAGGTAGAATTACCATATGATCCAGCAATTACACTTCTGAGTATTTATCCAAAGATAATTAAAATATTCAAAAAGATATACATGCCCCCACGTTCACTGCAGCATTATTTACAACAGCCAAAATATGGAAACAACTTAAGTGTCCATCAATGGATGGATGACAAAAATGTGCTCCGCCCCACACACAATGGAGTATTATTCATAAAACTCCATAAATTTCCTAATGAAATCTTGCCGTTTGCAACAACATGGATGGACCTTGAGGGCATCATGCTAAATGAAATAAGTCACAGAAAGACAAATACCGTATGATCCCACTCACGTGTGGAATCTTAAAACAACAAGAACAACAAACCAAGCTCACAAATACCAAGAACAGATGGGTGGTTGCCAGAGGTCAGGGACAATTAGTTAACAATGCTGCACTGCATATCTGATAGGTGTTGACGTTAGATCTTGAAAGTTCTCATCAGGAAAAAGTGTAATTGCGCATGGTGACGGGTGTTAACTAATTGCAACCATTTTGCAATACGGATATATACAAATAGCGAATCCCACTGAGCACCTGAAACTAATGCTCTGTGTCAATTATACGTCAAGAAAAACAAATCCCCAAAATGCCCTTCTAAGAGGGGATCCCCTGTGAGTGGTCCCTCCCTGAGGAGGCCATGTACTAACCGGGGGGGTCGGAGGGGAGCCTCCCCACCCTAACACAGCCATGGGAGAGGACAGATGAGTGAAGGGTGGCCGGCGGTGGGGGTCAGGGTGGGAGGCAGAATCCCTCCTCAGCGGTAGGATCAGGGCAGGACCCGGGAGATGGAGGGCTCCCCACCCCTGCCCCCACCCAAGAGGCTGGGCTTCTGTTTTCTCCACTGGGGTGTGTGGTTTCCCTTTGCGGGAAAAGGGTCTGCAGCCTCGGAGAGCGTGGAAGCCGCTCCCGCCAGCCACTGGAGGAGCCTGGCAGGCGCGGCCCGGGGCCGAGCGCTCTCCCTGCCCTTACCCAGCCCTCTTGCCCTTGTTGCTCACACCTCACCTGAGAAAGAGAAAGACGGTTCTCGGGGACTCGACCCTGTGGTTCTCGGGGGCCTGGGCTTCCAGGTGTGACCGGAGGGCCTCCAGCAGTCCTGGATGCAGCTTCTCGGCCTCGTCGAAAATGAACAGGGTCTGGGGGCAGCGCTCCTGTGTCTTCCTGATCTGACTTGTTAGCTGCTCCTGCACGGAATACGGGGAGCTGCTGGGAGCTGGGGAGCCGGGAAAGCACATCCCCACCCTGCAGCCGCCAGGGCCCCAGGGAGCCCATCTGCAACGCATCACCATCACCGGCTTCCACCCCAGGCCTACCAGTCCAAACCTCGGGGGGCGGGGCGAGGGCCTACACCTCTAAGGAGCTTCCCAGGTGATTCTCATGCACCCACGGTTTGTGAAGAGGAACCAGGCCCCAGCCCTAGTCCTGCTCCCTGTGCTCCAGGACGAGGTCCCGTCCCAGCACGTCCAGGCACCCTCCCTAGGGGTGGGAGGCAGGCTCTACCATAGGAGAAATGGGCAGAGCAGGCTCAAGTGCCCAGTGTTGGCCACAGCTGCCGGTCTTGAACTCCCAGGAGCAAGTGCTCACTGGTCCTCAGGCGAGGCTGACCTCTCAGAGGAGCCGCCCTGCAGGGCTCACCAGGAGAGCAGGGCCGGCTCCTGCCCGGGGTGGGTGTCAGCAGAGCCCACACTCAGTGTCCACCTCTAATATCCCTGGATTCTGCCTTCGGGCCCCTGTCACTGTGTGTGTGTGTGTGTGTGTGTGTGTGTGTGTGGTGTGCATGGTGTGAGAGCAAGTGTGCACATGTCAGTTTTCACAGCGGAAAACAGATCCACAGCAGTTCTGCTCTTTCTGGGAAGACCTGGCCGCCAGTCACCAGCCCTTGGGACACGTCACGCCACCTCTGCCCTCCAGGACTGAGCTGAAGCTGCCAGGTGACTCAGGCAATTTCTGTCTGCAGAGGCTTATATCATCTTCCCAGGTTAACACACTGCAAATATAGCAACTAAAAGCCGAAAGAGATGTAGTAATTAGTAATCTCTGTTGTGCTGCAATGCGGTTTGGGTCATCGTCTGGCTTATCTGAAATCCTACGTGTCTGAATGAAGAAACCCAAATCAGCAGAACGGCACGGACAATTTTTGTCCATCTGCTTATTGGTGTGTGATGAGCGATTTGAAGAAGACGTGGAAAATCTTATGTGATGTGCCTCTTTAAAAAAAAAACAAACAGTATCTGCAACTTCCTTTCCAATATTAATCACAATGACATAAAACAGTACAGAGGAAAGGCTACAAGAAAGTACACCAAAATGCCGTGGTTGCGTCCGGGTGTGGAGATGATGATAAAGCTTTTGCTTTTTCTCTGCTGCACGTTTCCTACATTGCCACTATTTCTAGAACAATTAACACATGGGTTCTCTGTTCAAGCTTAGCGTCTGGCTGATGAGACAGCTCGAGACAGGTGGTGTTTGGGACAGAAGCCTTCCTTCCACGTGTCCAGGACTTCACCTGTGTGGGGGGGGATGTCTGTGTGGCTTACAGCTTCTGTCACGGCGGCCACCTGCTCCCACACCTGGGCTTCTCCGAGGCCCACTTCCCGGCAGGGGATGGCTGGCTTCAGGGCCTCCCTCCCCCCACGGAGGCCGGCCGCTCGGGCTGTCTGAGCCTCTTTCCGGCCTCCGCCCGGCTGGCGAAGCTATCCCTAGCACTGCCCAGCCTCACCTGGTACAGGTCCACGTACTTCGGGTGAGGAAAGTGGAAGGTGGCGATGAACACCTTGACACAGTCGCTCCTCAGCCCATCCCGGTAGAGGTTCTCCGCCAGCAGCCGCGCCACGAAGTTCTTGCCTGTGCCAGACCAGCCGTGGAACGACAGAGCCAGGGCCTTGTGTGGCTGCGGCGGCTCTAAGTAGCCCCTCACGGCTGTCAGGACCAGCTCCCGGGCCAGATGCTGGCCGTGCAGTCGTACACTCAGGTCCGATGCCAGGCCTGGGGGCAGGACAGAGGGAGCCATGGTCAGGTGCACGTGGGCACGGTCCCTGGGAGGCTGAGCCTCTGAACAGCTCTAAGCGGGGATCACCTATCCAGACTTCTTGGCCTCAAAATAAGAAACCACCGTGAAGATCTTGCACCCGAAGGGATTCAAGGGCTATTTTCTGTTACAAACACTTTACTAGCGTGATATTTTATGGATGTGTATCTTGGATCCCTCTTTTTGTTTGTTTAATGTTGAGAGAGGTAGGGAGAGAGCATGCGCACGCCAGCAGAGGAGGGGCAGAGACAGAGGGGGGCGGCGGATCCAAGAGAACTCTGCACTGACAAAGGCAAGCCCAAATCGGGGCTCGAACTCACGGTCAGATCATGACCTGAGCCAAAGTCAGACACTCAACGTACTTCGGGTGAGGAAAGTGGAAGGTGAGCCACCCAGGCTTCCCTGTAATTTTAGTTTGATTTATAGACTATTAGTTGAATTGCATTTAACGTTTGTGAGCAGCTGAAATTAACTAAATTTATAAATCCCCCCCCCCCCCCGCTTCCCCCCACTTGTGCTGAACTCTGGCCAAGAGCACCAATATTAACCGCTGATTTTCTGCAGGAGGTGGGAGAACGAGCTCAAGGGCTATTTTCTGAAGAGCTGGAAAAATCAAGATTGAATTTAGGGAGAGAAGGAATCACCCTTTCTGAAGGCCCTGAAGACACCCCAGAATGGTTGGCAGAGTCCTGTCCGGAGGAGGGAACCCAGCCCCTAGGCCCATGAGGCTGCTTCCGCCCAGAAATTTCAGGACCCCCCCCAATACTTTATGGAGACACCCTCAAATGAATAAATTCAATTCAGCAAACACCTGTTGAGGGCCGGGAGTGTGTTCAAAGTCCTCTGCTAGGCCTTAGTTCCTTCCAGCCATGAGGTTACAGGGTTTGGGGACAGGGGCTCCAGGGAGTCGGGGTGGAGACAGGGAGGGTGTGCTGTCCGCCACAGGCAGGATGACGAAAGGTACCCTGCGCCCTAGCCGCTCCCCCCTCAATCGCCTCTCCTCCCCACAGATCCGAGCCCCTTCGGCCCCCGCGAGGTCCGACCTGTGAGGTTGTTGGAGATCCTGCAGTCACCGCTGCGGCAGCAGTCCTGGAAGCTGCAGTACCAGGAGGTCAGGATGTCCAGGTACTGCCGGCCCAGCAGGGGAAGGCTCCAGCCTGGAAAGGGGGGCCTGTGAGACGGGCACAGGGCCTACGGCTTGGGGAAGGCGGACACTGCCTCCCCGCAACCAAGCAGAGCAGTCCTTCCGGTCCTCTGTCCCCGCTCCGGAGCTACCCCTCACTCCTCCCTGGGCCTTCCTTGCCCCTTTTCAGGGCATGGGCCGGAGGGGGCACCCCGTCCACCCAATTACCACCCAGCGGGGATACCGCTCCAGCAAAGGCTCAGTTCACTCAACAGATATGCCTTAAGCACTGGGTGCCAGACCTGCCCACAAGGAGCTGGCAGTCTCGGAAGGAGTCAAGCAGTAGCTGCTGATCATCATTCCTCCTGTTTGCTTCAAGATCTGAAATCATGTGAACCCCAAGGGCCTCTCAATTCCTTTGCCAAATGTCAACTTGAATACACCCAGCACGAGCAAAAACAAACCGAAAGCCACTCGCTGGGATTTAGAAATCTTTTGATTTAAATGAAAGCTGTTTAGGGCACCACTGCAGGATTGCCATTACAATCGTATTACAGGACCCAGAAGGATCTACATAGACTGCAAGGGGCCTCAGAAGCCATCTCGTCCAGGGCAGTGAAGTGACAGCCCTGCCCCACGACTTGTCAGGGCCGGAGCCGGACGGAGAACACAGGTCCAGGACTCCAGGCCCAGCTCCGCCCCCGTCGGCAGCCGAGGAGAAAAGGTGCTGGGGTTGTGGCCGACCGGGGGCTTTCCGTAAAGCCAAGACGGAGGTGGGAAAGAGCAGCTCCCGGGATGAGCCAGGGCGGACTGGCAGACTCCAGGAAGTGTGAGCCGTCTGGAGGGGTCAGGCACGGGAGGCGTGGGCAGGGCAGCCAGGCCCTCCCGGGGGCATCAGGGGGCCCCGCCGGGGACAGGGGACGGGCCGCTCGGTCCCCGGCGGCGCCCAGCTTCCCAGGCCGGCGCTCGTCCGGCGCCGCGGAGCCCCGGCGGCCCCTCTTACCCAGGGGCCCCGCGCGAGCCTCCTCGTCGCCGTCGCAGTCCTCGGGCCACACGCGGCAGCGCAGGAGCGCCCAGTAGCGCCGGGACAGGGCGGCGGCCTCCCTCAGCCGCTCCCGCAGGCCCGGGAGGGGCTCCTGCGCCCCGTCCGGCGGGCCCGCGTGGCTCGCGCCCGGACGCGGCGGCAGCAGCAGCAGCAGCGGCAGCAGCGGCAGCAGCAGGCGGAGGCGAGGCATGGCCCTCCCGCCGCCGGCCTCGCCCGGCTCTCGTCGGTCCGGAGCACTGGCGCCGGCGCGGGAACCGAGGCCCAGGCCGGGCGCCCGCAGGCCACCCCGAGGCCGCCTGCAGGCGCCGCCCACCGCGGGGCTCGCTTCCGGCCGCGCGCTGTTCCGGGGCGCCCGCGGTCTCAGAGCGCCGCTGGTACCGGCGGCAGCTCTGGGGCCCCTCCGAGGCCTGGCAAGGAAGGGCGCCCGCGTGTGCGCTGCCCCCGGCTGCACGGAGGCCCCGGCAGTCTTCTCACCGGGAGCTGGAGGCGGCCGGGTCCGCTGGGCGGGGACAGGCCCCGGGACGCCGGGGAAGTGAAACGGCGCGAGGAACGGCGGATTTCCACAGCTGGGAGCACACCCACACAAGAGGAAGCCGGAGGGCTGCAGTCTGGAGATGCTTGGCTTTTGGAAACTCCCGGTCGGGCGAAGAGCAAGTCTCATTACAAGGAAGTTAGGCTGAGGACTGTGGGCTCTCTCTTGGCTACGTTTGCAACTTTCAAGTGCTTGTGGCACCGAGCGGCTTCTCGGACACCACTGGCAAGACTTGAGGGCCCCTTTCCTTTGGGACCCCTTTTCCACGACGTGAGAATGCAACAAGCTTGTTAGATTTCGGAAGAGCTTGATGCGTTTTCCAAAATCACTGGAGTGACCGAAGCCACTGGCCTAATGGGAGACATCTTGTCGTTGGAAGACAGTGCGGTCTAGAGATCCGGGGACTTGGCTAATGCCCCAGGCTCAGTGGCTTTGAGGGTGGGCTCCGCAGACAGTAAGGGGAGTCCTAGCACCAGGTCTCACAATGCCGCAGTCTCTTAGATCACACTCAGTGCCACTTCTCCTTCCTCGACAGCAGGCCAAATGTGCCCTTTCGAACAGCTGCAGAAACCAGGGAAGCACCTTTGTTAGGACACCACCACGGTTAAGCTGGAAAGTGGTTATGCATATTGTATGTCTTAGCCTCATGAGGTCAACACTGAACCCAAACCTCCCACAGAGCGGGGCCAGGACACCCGGCACTGCCCCTCGTGCAGTCAAGCTCAGCCAACCTTTGGTGGAAGGAACACACCTTTACTATTTGGAAATTGAAAACGTGAACTCGTTCGGTAAATGGGCATGAATGGCAACCCAGTATAGGGATTAACTGAATGGCCCCTCCCATTTTCTATGTATGAGCTTGGGTATTAGCTGCCCTGTGCCTCAGTTTCCCCACCTACAGAATGGCATAATAGAAGTCGCTTGACAGGGAAGCTGTGAGCGTTCGTGAGCTCATTCAGCTACATGTTAACTGTTATTACATATGCCGCAGCCTGGATGAAGCTGTGGATGGTTTATAGGGGAGGCTTGAATGATTTTATTTATACTAGTGATGTTTGTAAGTGGATTTATGGTGACAAAATTACTAATATTAACACTAGTTTCTTTTAAAAAACCCAGGTTTTAAAACAAAATAACTCTCTGCGTGTAACTTTCATGTAGGACTAACTGCTAATTTCTGCAGTGTTTTAAGTTTAGCATTTAGTGGTAAATAAAGCAGGTAGCTGGAAAGTTCCTGGACAAACATCTTAATTTCAAGAAGACATTTTTTTCCTAAAAGGTAAACATTTTTCCCCCGCCTTTGTCAGTTCCACGTAGAAACAACGGATCCCAACACCAGTTTTTAGACAAGCTTCCAGTTTAAAGAAATTGCTGACCTTTTTCTCACGGCTTGGAGGCGGTTTGGGGGCCAGCCTAGGAGCACGGGATCTCATAGTTGCCGGTGACATCTAGAGGCTGTTGTGAAAACTACAGGCAAGGTAAGCAAACTCCTACTTGTGCTACTCAAGTGTGGTCCGGGGAGCAGCAGCACTGCTGTCGTCCAGGGAGCCTGTTAGAAACGCAGACTCAAGCCTACTCAACCCAAATCTGCATTTCAACAAAGTCGAAGAGAAAATGGGCACTCAACACCTCTACTGAGGTCACTGAAATGGGACCAAGCTTTGCAATAGACATCTTCCCGACCCTGCTGGAGACAGAACACAATCTGTCCCGAGACAATCTTTGAGTAAAACTCAAGCCTTTATCTCCAATTAAACTTGCACGTAAAAAGCAAACACTGAAACCCTAAAATCGTTTCAGAGCTCACCTGTGCACCGGCGGCTCCTCCGTTTAAGGTCTATACTGAAGAGCACGTGACAACACAGCAGACTCAGAGTGTCCTCTCCAGAGACGGAGTGCACCTGATGAAAACCACAGGAAACCCCGAAAGCGATAAAACAGTGCAGGCCCAGGAGGCTGTGCACTTTGGAAGTCGGGGTTGTACACACACGGCTAGCCTGGATCAGTCTCCGCTTCCGCAGTGTAGGTTCTGCCTACCTCTCACCCCCCGCCCCGCGCCCCCGACCCTCTGGGATTCGTTCCCGCTCCGGTTCCTCCTGTAATTCATTTCCAATCGTTCCCGACACGCTCGAGTGCTTCAGGTCTCTTCTGTTGGGACTGTGAGCTCTGAGGGGTCACCCACAGCCCAGATGTCTACCAGAGACCAAATAAACCCTCCCTACTCCCAGTCGTCTTTTTCAAGCTTTAATACCAGTCTTTCGGACACGCTTGAGAACGAAGCCTGAATCTCACCAGGAAGAGGATCACGTGCGGGGGGTGGTGTCAGTGACCGGGCCTCCCACTGCTATCCAAGTGCACGACAAAAACTGGCGCAAAACTGTGGCAAAGCAAGCAAAAAATCCTTCAAGCGTCTCCTCAGCTAGTTGAGGTTTATGATGCTGGATTTCTATTTCCCAAGTTAAAAACCTGGGTGTCCTAAGAATAATAATCAGGGGCCCTGGCTCTTCTCCGTGCCTCTATGGTACCATACTGACAAGTCTTCAGGGTTTGTGATTCTTTACTTGTAAAGAAGCTGCAAGAGTGGACTGAACTACTAAGTATACAAATAGCGCCTACGAATTATCTAATGGGACCTTCTGGTAGAGTCACAACCTGCTATGGGCCTTTTGAAGACTGGTAAGGAAGTGCACAGGTCTCACTCGTCGGATGTCGTGCAACAGCCCCCGCGGAAGTTTACGTGGGTGTAGAAGATGTCATTTTTTCTGTCCCCTAACAAAACAGGAAATTGGAACAGAAAAACACTGAAAGTATCCTGAAACAAGGGGAAAAAAGGAATCAGAGGAAAAGATGCTACATCAATACTTAATAAAATCTTTATTTATTTTTTCTTCAGAATTGAAACCCATAGAACACATTAGAAATTTAGGTGCATATCTGTCTTGTTTGGTGTCTTCCCAAGCCCCACCTCTATTTGTGCAACAGCTCTGAGAGAAAATCCTTGGCAGATCAAAACGGAGGGTACTGGTTCCCACACCTCCTCTTAAGCAAATAAATTAGCTTCCCAGTAAGTTATTCCCAGTTCCCCACCCCCCACCGCAATCATTGTGTACTTGTAACACCTTGGTTCCTTAGAAACCTGTGGCAGTAGAGTCCCCGGCCCCTGCCTTTGCAACCCAGACTTGAGGAATCGAAGGGAGAAAACCTGGCCTTCCCCGGACAATAGGTTTCACGAAGTCAGGTCTGTGTGGCTCGCTCGTGTGCCTAGCCACGGCTGGCTCAGCGGAGCGGCTCAGCGGGCGCCTGCTCAGTGAATGGTCTTTGTCACTTGGGGTCCACTCTCAGAGACTGAGAAGAGAACCTTTCACTAGCTTCAAGTTCTTCAGCAACATAAGTCAGTGCTTCCCTGTGTCAAAATAAATACATTTTTTTCTTGCTACGCTACATCTACGATTATATACAAACGTACGCCTTTACTCATGTTTCCTGAAGCTCCAGCTCATAAGGTAACTCTTACCAGACAGCTCCCTGACAGATGCTGTTTTCCTGTCACTGGTCAAACAAGAATACAGGGACCACTGAGAATGGAAGCTGAAGGATATGGTGGATGGGAAGGGAAAGCCGGAAGTCTTTTCTTTTTTTTCCTTTCTTTTAAGAAAAAGAAAAGACGAATTTCCTTGGGAGAATTCGTTGTTCAGGTGACACTGGAAAATTGCCACGTACACAGGATTCATCTTTTCTAAAATAATATGCAATGGATGTACCTGGATTCTTCCATTTCCTCCTTACATTTCATTTGACACATCAGTCCTCAGTGCAACAGGGAGAAATGCCTTATTAATATATTATTGAACAAAACTCTGAGCAAATCAGATCCTATTAATTTGTTTTGCACAATTATTTACATCCGAACCCACAACATAACCTCATATTAAAGAATAATTTAGAATGTAACTTCCATACCCATATTTCCCCAAACTCTGGAAGAAACGTATTTAGGAAGTGGGAGGAGGTAAGGAAATGGCAGGCAGTCCTGATTCTCCTCATCTGACAATATTAAAACGTACCCATGTCTACCTTTACACGTTCCCCCAGGCACGCTCAACCTCGGGCTGTCCGAGAACGCTTCCAGCAACTTGTCTGAGTATAATAGCGCTAAATAAACCACAAAGAGAACAGGGTCACAGAACTTAAAAAGATATCTACCTCCATTTTCAAAGAGAATTTAGTTTTTCTGAATTTTAGGGCTATAAGCCTATGCTTGGTTTTTCCAAGATGTGCCTAAACATGCTTTCCTAGCTTAATCCAATCCTGATTAGAACATGAATCTGTTCTAAGAGTCTTGTCACGACCACCCTATTAGCATATGACTTCAACCACGATAGATCTGAACACCTCTTAAGATCATGAAGTTTAAAACAGTAGAAAAGAGAATGAAATTAAACATTTCTGCAATGTTTTGAAAAAAAGGATGTGACATTTTCAAAGCAGCTCTCCCTCCTGCTTTTTTCCTTAGCAGTATCTTCTACCCTCAACATCATGAATGAAGTTCCCAGTTCGAGACCAATTCTCGCCCATCCCACTGGGACACACTCCCGGTGCCACGTGTCTGCAGGAGCACCGATCTGTCATTTAGTTCGACTAACATTCACCCACGCGGGCGGCGCCGGCCTCCTCCCGCCATCTGCCTCCGGCCAGCTCCCTGATACTCTGCGTCAGCACTACCCAAGGTGTTCTCGGGCTCAACTGTGAATTTCACTTGATACACATTGTAAATGGCCTTAAAAATCGGAATCTAAGGCCTCCTTTTGTTGACCCGACTTCAGTGTTTTGTGCTAATACCTGTCTTCTTAAATTCCTTTTTCAAGGAGCCCAACCCATTCTTGTGTATGTCTCGAAACGTACATACAAAGCACAAAAGCATCCTGACCTCATGCTATTGTTAAGTGGTGACAGGTTACTTAGCGGCCTTTCAGTGCGAGAAAATCAGGGCATACATTCTAGGCTGTTTTCGAAAGGGTGGCTGCCTGACACCGGTCTCTGATGGCTGGCATTAAATCGGCTCGCCCACACGCTTTAAGTACCAGTCTCTGCTTGACAGAAGTGAGAAGCTGGACCGGCACCCGGACAAGAGGCAGGAGAGATGGGTCCCCCGGTGGGCGGGCGCACCGAGCCTGTCTCCCTGGGGCCCTGTGCTTTACCGCAACTGCTTACGGGTCCGAGTCGCTCTGCGGGAACACAGACCGCACTGAGCCCGGGTCGTGGGCAGTGAGAGGACACGGGGAAACGATCCTACACCACCGGTTCAGAACGCCCGATGAAATGAAATGAGGACGTTAGGGCTTGATATAAATCAAAATCTTAAGGCCCTTCCTGGTGACCTCCTTAATTTTAAGGCTCAGAATGCTTAAAATTTTTGTTCCCAATCTTCTGCAAGGCCCAGGTCACAGGACAGGTCCAGCCGCCAGCAGGACGAGCACCATCCGCTCCGGGAGCAAGCTGGTTGTTCTCATGAGAAAGGCACAAACAGCACTGCCATTCTCTCGGGAACAGAGGCTTCGGTGACCAAATGCCTTAAAGGCTGAGGTGGAAATTCATTTCCGAAAAGAAATCAGGATGGCAGAGATCACAGGCAACTTCACTCTTATTCAAGGTATCGCCTCAATTTGCTTTGTTAATTTAGAAAAGATGTGCCTGCTTGGGGCAAAAGGGAAAAAGAAAGTCTCCGTGAGAGAATCACACTTGGACAACTTCCGGGTTAACTGGGACACCACTGTGGGAATGCGGGTCTCGCTGAGGTTCGAGTCACGTCTGCGTTTACGCACCTGCCAGGGGGGCTTCTCCGATTCTGGTTCTGCCCCTTCTTCCCTCCTCTAAACTATCCCGAAGAACACCACCACCCAATCACTTAGGAAGGAGCCCGAGCGTCTTTCCCGCCTTTGTCTTTCCCACTAATTCTATCCTAAAAACATATCCCTCCCAGGAGAGCATGCTATTTGGGCTCAACAGAACGCCAGGTCTCACTGGCTGCTACTCCTCAGGAGGCAGGAAAACTGCCAACTGGACTAGTCCTGGTTACAAAAGGACTCGAGATTACAAAGTGTTCTCAGAAAATCCACGGCTGTGGAGAAAGGATTAGAAGATGAACTCGAACTACACGCTCCAGAACCAACCCCAGCATTAACCCATCCAGGCGCCACACCTCAATCCACCCTTTGGCACGTGAGTTAGGACGGACCAAGCAGGAGGCCCACCGCGGGGGTGCGCAGATGCCGAGGGGGTCGGGTGGTCTGGCAGGAAGGCTCCTGGGGTCTGCAACCTGTCGTCTCTGCTTTAGTTTCTCCTACAGAAATCACCAAAGGAATCCAAGGCCACCCTGTCCCCTGTCACCCAGAGCTTGCCGCTGGCCGTTTCCAATCCATCGCATACCATTTGGAAGTGATTGTGCTGTTTCTCTAGCTTTGTAAAAAGTAGTTTCACTTATTTTGTGTGGCGAATTACAAGTGGGAAAGAGGCATCCTGTCTTCCACCAGCACAGCGTCCGCCCCAAACTGGTCAGTGCACTGCTTCACGGTGGCCAGGACGCTCAGGAGCCGCTGGTCCACGGCATCCAGGTGAGGCTCAGACAGCACGGGGGAGATGGGGTCATGGGCCATGGCGGATTTTAAGGCAGACTTCAGCACACCATTCTTTAGGTAGTTCAGTCTGTTCCAGGTAGAAACCCGAATGCTGCAAGAAAGTTTTAAGGCAGATTACATAAAACCGCTTACTATCAAAAGGAGTTTAAAGCTGGCTTGGTAGGCAAAAGTCAAGAAATAACTGGGGCGCCTGGGGGGCTCCGTCGGTTGAGAGTCCGACTCTCGGTTTCAGCTCAGGTCATGATCTCGAGGTTTCGTGAGATCGAGCCCCGCACCAAATTCTGCACTGGCAGCGCGGAGCCTGCTTGGGATTTTGTCTCCCTCTCTCTGCTCCTCCCCGACTCGTGCTGTCTCTGCCCCTGCCCCTCTCAAGGTGAATAGATAAAAATTAAAAAAAAAAAAAATTATGTAGAGACACCTGGGTGGCTCAGTCAGTTAAGCGTTGGATTCTTGATTTTGGCCCAGGTCGTGATCTCATGGTTGGTAGGATTGAGCCCCGCATCAGGCTCTGCGCGGACAGCGTGGAGCCTGCTTGGGATTCTCTCTCTCTCCCCCCCTGTCTCTGCGCCTCCCCTGCTTGTGTGCTGTCTCTCAAAATAAATAAATAAACTTAATAAAATAAAATAATAAAATAATACCAGCAATAATAATCTGAAATGGAGCTCTGAGAGCCCGATTCTTTCTCTCATTTTGATTTACCTTTTAATTTCTTTGTTTTCTAATACAGACTTTAAAAAAAAATAAATTACTAAGTGACTATGAAAAAGTTACTTCTGGTTTACACAACTTCAAATCAAGATATGCAGGGGCACCTGGGTGGCTCAGCCGGTTAAGCGTCCGACTTCGGCTCAGGTCATGATCTCACGGTCTGTGAGTTCGAGCCCCGCGTCGGGCTCTGGGCTGACAGCTCGGAGCCTGGAGCCTGCTTCAGATTCTGTGTCTCCCTCTCTCTCTGACCCTCCCCCGTTCATGCTCTGTCTCAAAAATAAATAAACATTTAAAAAAAAAAAAACCAAATCGAGATATGCAAACTTCAGGTGGTCTGTAGTGAGGAAGTGAGAGGACCTCAAACCCCAAGGTAAACAATACAGCAGCCAGGGATGCAGACTGTACTAGATTTTTGCTGGACAGAGGACTATTTTCTGATAGTAAAACAAATGTGAATATGTACTATTGAACAGACTGAAATTTTCTATTCATATAAAATTTGCAGTGACTTTTGAATTCCAGGGGTTCTGGGTTGGAAAAGCATAAAAAGCACTTGGTCAGTTATTAGAAATCTTAAGGCCAAGGAACCTACTGTACTGTTCCCTGAGCCTGGAAAGGAAGACAACACTGGCCGATGTATTTGATGTGCGTAACTTACATGCAACACTGATAGAGGGGGGCAAGAATGCTTCTCTCATCCAGTGATGGGTTCCCAAAGCTGAAAATTAAATTAAAACTTAGTGAATTAGTTAGTGGCACCAGTTCCCCGCTTAGCATCAGGGCAAGAGCAAATTCTCTAAGAAAACCCAAATGTGATCCTAGATAATTTCATGCTCCCACGGCTCAAATCACTTAAATTAAAAATAAACAGGGCATGACCAATTAGACATGGGATCCCTAACAGCCTGTACCGCAGTATCTAACAACAAACGCGCTCATTTACAAGGCTCCTCTCTTCTAGAAGCCAGCTACGGCAAGGTGCTGAGGCATAACCACATAACACAGGGTGGAGCCCGGGGACCAAAGGGAGGGCCTGAAGACCCCGAAACCTAGAAAGGCTTTAAGGGCGGGAAGAGAAATAAACGCTAGTCACATGATTCCCACTTGCTCTACTTCAAATCACCAATCAGAACAGAGCTGGCTCATCTATTCCTACAAGAAAGCAGATGGCCAGATTCAGACAGGAGAAGCTGCTCGGAAGGCTGACAGTGATTCCAAGCGGATGTAAAAATGATCTTAGCAGTAGTTCAGAATGAATGAGAAGTGGTTCTGGAAAAACCCACTCTGTGCTAGAAGCTCACCCTAACAGCCTGGAAGGTCTGGCGGCCCTCAGCACAGCGCAGGCCCTCAAATAATAAATGGCGAAGACGGAGTGCCTGGGGGGCTCAGTCGGTTAAGTGTTTGACTCTTGATTTTGGCTCAGGTCCACGATCTCACGGTTCATGAGATCGAGCCCCACATCGGGCTCTAAGCTGACAATGCAGAGCCTGCTTGGGATTCTTTCTCTGCCCCCCTCCTGCTCTCTCTCTCTCCCTCTCCCTCAAAATAAACATTAAAAAAGGAAAAAAAAAAAAAAAAGGAACTGCTCTTCTCATGATCATAAAAAGTCTGGGCCTAGACTGCCATAAATGAAGCAAAACATCCTATCGAACAAATTAATTCTTTAAACCGCATGACCCTTTGGACAGAATCAACTTAAGAGTAATTAAATTTCATGTTCTATTAAATATGTATTTCTCAAGACTCGAAACCTCGTCAAGGGAGAGTGACACAAGCAGCGAGCGAAAAATCAAAGACCCTGTTGTCCCGCAGTCTGTGTTGAGAATCACAGTCTTTGCCTCCTAGGGAAAAACCCCACTTCTCCACTTTTTAAAGCCCTCAGACCCGAGGGTGGAGGGCGTACAGATGGAAGGATGGGCGCCAAGGGCGAAGACCCTGACCGAAAACGGGAAGGACACCTTCTGGCGACCGCGTTCCGGACGTTTTCCAGGGCACCCGCGAACGCGCCCTGGTCCGCGCAGAATCCCCGAACTGACGAGGATAGCCGCGTGGCCCTACCTTTTGGCATTATCGAGAAGGATGAGCATGCTAGCGCCTTCGTCGTCTTGAAAGCTCTCATAGTGATGCCGGTCAGCGTTGCCGATCAGGTAATCGAAGACTGCGGTGTCGATGATGTCCAGGAGGCGCGGGCCGGAGTCGTAAGGGGACGTTTTCTTCACGGCGTCGCAGTAGCTCTCGTCGTACTCCCACCTGGAGGCGAGGGGCACCGCCGGGGGTATTTACCGGGCACCCGCGCTCTACCTGGCACCGTTTCAAACACAGAGAAGAGACGTCCCCGCCTGGCGGGCTGCCCCCAACCCTCACCTCCCAGCCCTGTGTGGTCCTGGACGGAAGCCCCGGCTCCTACACGGCGCGGCGGCTGGCCGGGCACAGGCCAGAACGAGGTGGCGGCCCGGCCACAGGAGCACGCACCTGGCCAGCTTGCCCTCTCGGTAAGTCCTGCCCCACGGGTGTCGGTGTTTCTGCAGAGGCCACACATCCGGAAGCCACAGCGTGACAGACCCCTCCATTGTGTCTCCGTCGGCACAAGCTGGCTCCGTTTCTCGGCAGTAGTAACACTTCCCGTAGAAACAAGTATTATTTCCTAAAGCGGAGAAAGGAGCCAAATACGCTTGAGGAAGAAAAGAAGACTCCAAGTTCTCCCCGACGATGTCAAAGGGAGCAGCTAAGTGAACAAATACTGTGAGAACAATGATCCTGAATGATATTTCAACATCGATTTATTTTCTATACAGGTAATAAAGGCACACGGTGAGAAGACAACGTCGGAAGGCACAAAAGGACATATCTGAAACAGTTCCTTGCCCTCTGTGTCCCTGCTAGCCAGTCCCTCTCCCAGGAGTCAAGTGGTGTCACAAGGATCTTTCCGAACTCACTTTAAGTAAAGAAAAGTCATGCCCTCTTCTCTTCGGTCAGGGCTGACACTGGCCGGAGCGCCCAGGGGAGGGGGAGTGGGCCTGCACGGGGTCAGGCTATGGGCTGGGAGTCTGGGTACATGGGGGTGGGAGTGGGGTGTAGCACAAATAAATACACTGAGGATAATGGGAACCAGGGTTCTCAGATGGAGAAGGGAGATTAACACACAGAAAGGGAGAAAACCAGAAGAAATCTTGTGGTGTTGAATTAGAACTGGAACTCCTGGTTTGAGAGCTTTAACACACAGGTATAGAAAAACACACAGATGTTTGTGAGTGTATACATGCATAGTTACACAGACGTGTGTGTGTACACAGCTTTCCAACCTCTGCCCCTCAAGAGAAAACCTGGCAACGATAATAAGCAAGCAGTAATGAGCACACTTAGCACTCGCATACTAGTTTCTAAATACCATTTTACTACTATCTTAAAAGGACCAAGGGCTCCTTGGAGAAACAGGTGACTCTAGGGTGGGGGCAGGGAAAGTGCGAGACGGATCTGGGTCCTGTTGCTATGCCAGGTGTAAGGAAGCACTCAGAGAATGATGGGGACATTCCAAAACCCACTGGTCAAATCTGGGACAGTTGGAGCATCAAAGAAGTAACAACAAATTATAACTCTGAGTAAATTAAGAGTCTGGGAGTTCATAGTAATATCAACAAATAACTAAATCAATGTTGGTCACCGGGGGAGAGTTCTGCCCTTTAACAGAATGGAGACTATTAAGTCTAGAAAGAATGATAAAATTAGCAAATAACTATTTGACAACTATCACAGTAGTAACTGATTCAGGCAAGAATTATCAATGAATGTCAAACAAAACTGGTGGGTAAAAGTTCGATGAGGATAGAATATTTACAGTTCTAGAGTACCTCACAATAAAGTATTCAATAATTGCTAGTAAGTATAAAATACTAACTTTACACTGGAGGAAGCTTACAGATGCCTACCATCAAGTGATAAAAGTTAACATCACCGGGGCGCCTGGGTGGTTCAGTCGGTTAAGTGTCCAACTTTGGGTTAGGTCATGATCTCACGGTTCGTGAGTTCAAACCCTACCTCTGGCTCTCTGCTGTCAGCGCAGAGCCTGCTTGGGATCCTCTATCCCCCTCTCTCTGCCCCGCTCACACATGTTCTCTCTCTCTGCTCTCTCAAAAATAAACATTAAAAAAGTTAACCTCACCTGTAATGGGGCACAGCAACAAATCTACATCATGTGCCTCCTAATATGATGTACCGAGAAGAGCACAATAGCACCTCTCGGGTATTCCCACCCAAACTTTTAAATCATGAGGAAATATCAGACAAACTCAAATTAAGAGATACTCTATAGGAACACCTAGGTGGCTCAGTCAGTTAAATGTCTGGCTCTTGATCTTAGCTCAGGTCATGATCTCAGGGTTCGTGAGTTCAAACCCCGCATTGGGCTCTGCGTTGGAGATTCTCTCTCTTTCTCTGTCCCTCTCCAGCTCGTGTGCGTGGGTGCTCCCTCTCAAAACAAATAAACAAACGTTAAAAAAAGAGAGAGATTCTATAAAGTAACTGGCCTGCACTGTTACCAAATGTTCAAAGTCATGGAAAAACAAGGAGAGTGAAGCTAAAATGACAACTAACACAACACACGATCCTAGACGGAGTTCTGGACATTACAGGGAAAGTGGCGAAATGTGAACAACGTCTGTGTGTTAGACGCTGATGCCGCATCAACGGCAAATAATCTCCTGATGTTGCCGACTGAATGCAGCTGTGTAGGAGGGTGTTCTGGTGCTTGGGAAATACTGAAGTACTCATTCACTAGTGTATTCCTGTCTGCACCCTATTCTCCAATGGTTGAAAACTGTTTAAGGAATCTGGGGGACTCTGGACCATCTCTGCAACCTTTGTACAAATCTAAAATTATTTCAAAATAAGAAGGTGAGGGGCACCGGGGTGGCTCAGTTGGCTAGGCGTCTGACTCTTGACTTCAGCTCGGGTCATGATCTCATGCTTTGTGAGTTCGAGCCCCACATCAGGCTCTGTGCTGAGAGTGCAGAGCCTGCTGGGGATTGTCTCTCTCTCCCTCTCTCTGACCCTGCCCCACTTGCTCTCCTTCTCTCTCTCAAAATAAATAAACTTAAAACAAAATTATTAAAAAGTAAATAAATAAAAAGTTTAGGGGCACTTGGGTGGCTCAGTCAGTTGAGCGTCCGACTTAGGCTCAGGTCATGATCTCGCGGTCCGTGGGTTCGAGCCCCGCGTCGGGCTCTGCGCTGACAGCTCAGAGCCTGGAGCCTGTTTCGGATTCTGTGTCTCCCTCTCTCTCTGCCGCTCCCCTGCTGGCACGCGCTCTCTCTCTCTCTCTCTCTTTCAAAAATAAGTAAACATTAAAGAAAATATTTTTAAAAAGTTTAAAAAAGCAAATCTAAAAGGTAAGTGATGTTTTCTTGGCCCTCCATCGCTATTAAATATAGCCATCAAATGAGCTAATTTCCTCCATGTAACCCCTTCACATACTCCTTGAATGACTGTTCATGTTCTCACGCACACGTGTCCCTAAAGAGATGGGCAGCAATCAAACGTTCTGGTAATTCCAGCCCCTAGCACAGCACACACTCCATTGAAATAAAACCACTCCACGCCCACCCACAAAGCTGACTGTATCACTCTTGTACCTTAAAAACATTTCTAGGTAAAGAATAGTTGAATTAATTGAACAATATACCACATATATAATGTTTATAATTATAAAAATATAAACTTCTAAATTTAACTTGATCCCATCAGAAATACGAGCAGATCAGGGCACCTAGGTGGCTCAGCTGGTTAAGTGTCCGACTCTTGATTTTGGCTCAGGCCATGATCTCACGGTTCATGAGATCAAGTCCCATGTTGGGCTCTGTGCTGGCAGCCCGGAGCCTGCTTGGGGTTCTCTCCCTCCTTCTCCCTGCCCCTCCCCCACTTGCACACTCATGCTCTCTTGTGTGTTCTCCTCTCTCCAAACAAAACAAAACAAAACAAAACAAATACCAACAGATCTTTTAGACAGTAACTGGATAAAACGATTTTTAAGGTAATAAGGAAAAAGAAAAAAACTATTAGCAAACTCTTAAAATAAATCTCAAAGAGCAGGACTAACCCTCTCAAAACATACCATGACACCTCAATAATTAAACCATAGATCAACTCATGAACAGACAGGAGCAGGACAGGAAGTCCAGAAACTGAAACACATACAAACGAAAATTTATTTCAGGGGGAAAAAGACCACCGCTGTAGTAAGCTGGGATAACTACTGGGACAAGTGACAGCCACCCAGAAAAATGACACAAACAGCTGGGGCCATACTTCATCCACACACCAGGGTAAATTCTAACTATGTCAAAAAGTTAAATGTGAAAAATAAAACTATAAAAGTACTTAAAATTAAAAAGGCGGAATTCTCCCATCATCTTCGAGCAAGCAAGGCTAACGATGATTCAAAATCAGAAAATCTGTAAGAAAAGATGGATCGATCACATTCAAAACAAACAAAAAATTTCTATAACGCAAAATGATACCATAAGCAAAGTCAAAAAAAAGAACTGGGAAAAATATTTGTATCTCGTATCACAAAGGGCTGTCTTCCCTATGTATGAGCTCCGATAATTTGGTAAGAGCAGTGGCAGAGCTGAAAATGAGCAAAGGATACACAAAGACAGGTAAAAGAAAATACAAACGGCTCTTAAACAAATGAAAAGATGACACATCTGAAAGACACAAAAGCCAAAGCTCGGTCACATGCTGTTGCTGATGCTAATGGAAAAGAGGGGTTCTCACACATCACTACTGGGAACGTAAACTGGTTAACATCCGTGTAAAAGTACATGTGCCCTTTGACCCGGCACTTTCGCTTCTGGATAGATTTGATCATGTATGAAGTTATATATGTGTACATATTAATTCTGGGCAACACTGGTTGTAAAAAAAAATACCGGAACTTGTATGTCCAATAAAGGTCTGCTTAAATGAGTCATGGCAGATCCATACAACAGAGCACTGTACAGCTGGCAAAACAACAAAAGAATGAAGAAGCTCTTTATATGATAATAGATTTCTAAGACATATTAGGTAAAAGAAGAAGATGCAAAAGTACGTACAGTATGACATATGTATTATAAAAGTGGCAGAGTTAAATAAAAATATACATTCGTATTTGATACAAAAAAGGACATAAAGAAATTACTAACAGAGATGACCACTGGGAGGAAGGAGAAGGAATGGAGAGATGAGGGGGAAACTCTTCTTATAATCTTTCTAATACTTTTTAAAAATTCTGAGTTGTGTGAATGTCTTACTGATTCAAAAATTTTTTTAAAAACAAGCAGAACACTGCAGCAAAGCCTGCTGCCTCTATGACAAAACCCAAACTCCTGAGTTTGCTAAGACCCTTTGTAACTGAATGGAGTATGGTGTACTGGCTGAGTGTGAAGTAGGGTCAGGTTTCTGGGGTTAAAATATGGACCGCAATTAGACGTGAGACTTAGACGTCATTAGACGTGAGACTTTGGGCATGTAATCTCACCTCTCTGAGCTTCCTCTGTAAAATGGACAGAGCAGCCCTCTTCCACTGGGTTGTGAAAAGCAAAAGGGATAACCCACAGTCATGCTCACCACGGAGCCTGACACAATGTCAGAGACCAATCAATGCCATCTACTTGTTATTAATAATCTGCCCTCCAATCTGCCTTTCCAGACTTCAATATCCCTCCCTGTTCACTGCCATGAACCTAGGCTCTGAATCTTTTACTATTTCCTGGATGCATCAAGCTTTTACAACTGGTTTTCTGATCACCTTCGTCTCCATGTTCTCCTTGAATGAACCTGTAATAATCAAATCTATACTTCCGGTCCACACTTCTCTCCTAGGCTGTAGACTTCAGCACCTAAATGACCAGTCAACATTTACCCCTGGATGTTCCTGTCAAGGTAAGATTTTGTACCAAATTCCACTGTGTACAACTGTAATTCTTGGGACACCGGCTGGGTATTCTACAATTCAACTCAGTTCTGACACTATCTACCCAGAGACAGCACAAGACTCCAGAAGTTAAAGTCTCAGTCCCACAAGAACACAAACTTGTGCAGCCACTCTGGAAAACGGTATGGAGGTTCCTCAAAAAACTAAAAATAGAACTACCCTACAACACAGCAATTGCATTTCTAGGCATTTATCCAAGGGATACAACTGTGCTGTTTCAAAGGGACACATGCACCCCCATGTTGATAGCAGCACTATCAACAATAGCCAAAGTATGGAAAGAGCCCAAATGTCCATCGATGGATGAATGGATAAACAAGATGTGGTGTGTATGTATGTATACACACACACACACCACACACACACACACACACACACACACACACACACACATACACACACAATGGAGTATTACTCGGCAATCAAGAAGAATGAAATCTTAAAAAAAAAAAGAATGAAATCTTGCCATTTGCAACTACGCGGATGGAACTAGAGAGTATTATGCTAAGTCAAATTAGTCAGAGAAAGACAAATATCATATGACTTCACTCATATGAGGACTTTAAGACACAGACAGATGAACACAAGGGAAGGGAAATAAAAATAATATAGAAACGGGGGGGAGGACAAAACATAAGAGACTCTTAAATATGGAGAACAGACGGTTACTGGAGGGGTTGTGGGAGAGGGAATGGGCTAAATGGGTAAAGGGATTAAGGAATCTACTCCTGAAATCGTTGTTGCACTATATGCTAACTAATTGGGATGTAAATTTAAAAAATAAAATTAGAAATAAAAAAATAAATAAGAAAGATTAAGGGAGCCTGGCTGGCTCAGTTTGTACAGCATGTGACATCTTGATCTTGGGGTTGTAAGTTCAAGCCCCATACTGGGTATAGAGATTACTTAAAAATATAATCTCAAAAAAGTAAAATAAATAAAATAAAATTAGAAAGATTAAAAACTTAAGGGGAAAAAAAGTCTTAGTCCCACAAGACTGTGCTCCAATTCACATGCCAGTTGTAAGTCTAGGTGGTCACCTGGGCTTCTCACGGACTGGCTTAAAACTCAAGAGGTTTCTATAAGCCCTTCCTGGGGTCTGACTAATTTGCTAGGGCAGAAGAATATACACTGAGGAAAGGACAGTCTCTTCCGTGAATGCTGTTGGGAGAACTAGACAGCCACATGCAGAAGAATGAAACCGGACCACTTCCTTTTACCATACACAAAATTAACTCAAAATGGATTGAAGACTTGAACCTAAGACCTGAAACCATAAAATGCCTAGAAGAACAGGAGGAGAAGAACATATAGGCAGTAAGCTCCCTGACATCAGTCTGGGTGATGATTTTTTTTGGATCTGACACCAAAAGCAAAAGCAACAAAAGCGAAAATGAACAAATGGGACTACATCAAACTAAAAGCTTCTGCACAGCAAAAGAAACCATCAACAAAATGAAAAGGGGCTGATATCCAAAATAAATAAAGAACTCTTACAATTCAATAGCAAAAAAACAACCCGATTTTAAAAAGTGAGAAGATCTGAATCAACAGCTTTCCAAAGAAGACATATAAGTGGCCAACAGTACACGAAAGGTATTTCACCAATCAACAAAACTAAAATGCAACCGAGAGAATGGGAGAAGACATTTGCTAATGACATCTCTGATAAAGGGTTAACACCCCAAATTGATAAAGAACTTAACAAACTCAACACCCAAAAAACAATCCAGTGAAGAAATGGGCAAGAGACATGAATAGACATTTTTCCAACGAAGACATCCAGATGGCTAACAGACACATGAAAAGATGCTCCACATCACTTATCATCAAGGAAAATACAAATCAAAACCACAATGAGATACCACCTCACACCTGTCAGAATGGCTAAAAAGAACAACTCAGGAAACAACATGTTGGTGAGGATGTGGAGAAAGGGGAACACTTTTACACTGCTGGTGGGAATGCACACTGGTGCAGCTCCGCTGGAAAACAGTATGGAGGTTCCTCAAAAGTTAAAGTAAAACTACCCTACGATCCTGCAACTGCACTACCAGGCATTTACCCAAAGGATTCAAAAATACAGATTTGAAGGGGCACATGCACCACCCCACTGTTTACAGCAGTGCTATCAACAATAGCCCAACTATGGAAAGAGCCCGAGTGCCCATCAACTGATGAATGGATAAAGAAGATGTGGTATACATACACAACAGAATATTAGTCAGCCATCAAAAAGAATGAAATCTTGCCATTTGCAACGATGCGGATGGAGCTATAGTGAAGTCAGTCAGAGAAAGACAAATACCATGTGACTTCACTCATATGTGGAATTTAAGAAACAAAACACACGAACATATGTGAGGACGAAAAAAAGACAGGAAACAAACCATAAGAGATTCTTAAAGATAGAGAACAAACTGAGGGTTGATGGAGGGAGGTGGGTGGGGAATGGGCTAGATGAGTGATGCGTACTAAGGAGGGCACCTGTGATGAGCACTGGGTGTTGTATCTAAGTGACGAATCACTAAATTGTACTCCTGAAACCAATATCGCACTGTATGTTAACTGACTAAAATCCAAATGAAAATCTGAAAAGGGGAGCCTGGGTGGCTCAGTCAGTTGAGCATCTGACTCTTGACTTCAGCTCAAGTCATGATCTCACGGTTGTGAGACTGAGCCTGGTGTTGGGCTCCATGCTGGGTGTAAAGCCTGCTTACAATCCTCTCTCCTCCCTCTGCACCACCCACCCCCGCCACCATTCATGTTCTCTCCCTCTCTCAAAAGAATTTTTTAAAAAGAAAAAAGGTGTTTCACATCATTAATCACGAGAGAAATGCAAATCAAAACCACAATGAGATATCATCTCACACCTGTTAGAATAGGTATACTCAAAAGACAAAGTGTTGGTGAGGATACGGAGCAAAGGGAACCCTTGTGTACTGGGTGGGAATGTGAACTGATGTAGCCACCACGGTAAACACTATGGAGGTTTCTCAAAAAATTAAAAAATGGAACTAACGTATGATCTAACAATTCTGAGTATTTACTAGAAAAAAAACCCCACCAACTTGAGGGGTTGGTGCCTCAACGTTCCCTGTGGCATTATTTACAATAGCCAAGATACGGAAACAACCTAAGTGTCCACCGATGAATGACTACTGCTGTATGTGTATGTATATGTGTGTGTGTGTGTGTGTGTGTATATATATATTTATATATGTATACATATGTACACACATACATATGTATATATGTGTATATGTATATATGTGTATATACGTATATATGTACATATACATATATGTATATATGTATATACACACACATATACATACACACACACACACAAAATGAAATATTATTTGGCCATAAAAAATAAGAATGAAATCTTGCCATTTGCAACAACATGGATGGACTTTGAGGGCATTATGCTAAATGAAAGAAGCCAGACAGAGAAAGACAAATACCATCTGATCTCACTTACGCGTAGAATCTAAAAACAAAACCAAAAAACAATCCAAAACTAAGTTCTCAGATACAGAGAACAGACTGGTAGTTGCCAGAGGCGGTGGGGTATACAGTGGGCGAAATGGAATAAAGTGGGTCGAAAGGTACAAACTTCCAGTTATGAAATAGGTTGTTCCTGGGGGTGTAAAGCACAGCATGGCGACTATAGTTAATAATACTACAATGAAACTTGCTAAGCGAATAGATCTTAAAAGTCCTCACCACAAGAAAAAATTCTGTAACTACGTACGGCGATGGATGTTAACTAGACATCGTGGTGATAAAATGTGAAGCCATTGCGATGCATACCTGAAACTAACATAAATGTTGTATGCCAATTATAGCTCAATAAAAAAAAAAATTCCTGGAGAGGCTCATAGGAAAGCAGTTAACCCCCTAGACTACTGGTTTATTACAAAGGATACAAAGCAAAAACCTGATGGAGATAAACAGGGCAAGGTTTCCAACAAAGGAGCTTCTGTCCTCATGGGGCCTGGCCAGTGGCATATGGAAGCATTCTGGTTAACTAATCTGGAAACTCCCAAATCCCATACTGCTGGCATTTTCATGGAGGGCTTTCTCAGAGAGGAACAGTCAATTATTAACTCTATTTTCAACACCCCTCTCCTCCCTGGAGAATTGGAGGTGGACGGTGGGGTGGTGGTGAAAATTCCAAGTTTCCGATTGTGGCTTGTCTCTTTGGTGACGAGCTCCCGTCCAGGAGGCATCCGGAAGCCCACGTGGCGTCACCTCAAGAGAACAAGAGACACCCCTGTGCTGTTATTGCTTAGGAATTCACCAGGGTTGTAGGAGTTCTGTGCAGGCACTGGGGGCAGAGCCAAATATACCTATTTCTTATTATTTCACACAAGGAAATGAAATGTCCAAAATTTGATTCACTGTCTTCCTCCTCTTCACCTCCCCAGGTCTGCTCCTTTGCATACATTCCCACGACAGCTAACAGCTTTGTTATACCCTGAGTCATCCAATCCAGGAACTTGGGAGTCATTCTTAATTTTTCCTTCTCTCTCAATTGTCCCACTCAGCCCAAATGTTCACAAATCCGTTCCATTTTAATTCTCGAGCGTCTCTTAACTCTTCCTCTCTGCCGTCCTTACTCCGGTTCTGGCTCGTACCACACACGCGGTTCGCACACAGCCTCTATGTGCTCTCATCGCTCATCTCATCCCCTTCCCAACCTCATCCCCATCCTCCACGAAGCCGCCGCAGTTGGGTTTCCAAAATTCCATTCTGATCTTCCCGTGCTCCAGCTTTTTTAACGGCCTCCCACTGCCTAGGCAAAACGTCGCCACTTCTAAGCCTGGTGCGCAAGGCCCTTCAGTGACATCGTTCGGATCACCTGCCTTCCCCCCTCACCGGCACCACACCCCCCTTCACTTTAGCTAAATTACACAGTCTCCTGAGCTTGCCACAGGCTTCTCTCACTTCTCGTCACCTTGTCCGTGCAGCGCCCGCCACTTGGAACACGGTTAACTCAGGGAGCCCGTGCACCGGATGGGAACAAAATTACATTTTTATTTTCATTAGCTTCTATCTGAAACTTAGCATTTCCGTCAGTTATGATGGCAGGGAGCAAACCAGGGTGGAATTAGCATCACCTGTGACTTTTTCACAGAAGAAATTAGACTTTTTGTATCATATTAGCACTGTTGCAGACAGCCCAAAGTATCATTCATACACAGTCTGAGATTATGATTATGATCTTGTTATTTCGTGTGTTAATAACAAAGCACA
Organism: Puma concolor; assembly: GCF_028749965.1. Classification (NCBI taxonomy): domain Eukaryota; kingdom Metazoa; phylum Chordata; class Mammalia; order Carnivora; family Felidae; genus Puma; species Puma concolor. Next base: position 49,481,374 of record NC_141683.1, read on the forward strand.
TACTAGTATATCACAAACTTGCTTTTTCTAATTTTTAATAACAAAACTATATTTCAATATTATTGGTTTCATTTAGAATTCTATGTATCCTAATTTATGTATTTAAAAACATTATTTTGAGAAAAGCTCCTCTCTAGCATGCCAAGAGTCTATAGTACAGAAAAGGTTAGAGTCTGGACACCCAGGATGTGCCTTCCCACTCTGCCTTCCTGGAGGATTGCTATTCTCCCTATAAGACTTGAATGAAATACCACCTTCGCTATCGAACTGTCACCTTGACCCTCACATCTGCCCTTCCCTTCCACACGCTCACAGGCCCTCTGTACGTGTCTGGCTTCCTTGTTAGACGAAACTCCTGGAAGACAGGAAGGTGTTACTCATTTTTGTATATTCAGCACCTGGTTCAGAGCCTACCACACAGAAGTGAAACAGAATTTTGTTGAAAGAATGTCATTTTTTAAATGTTTATTTTTGAGAGAAAGAGAGACAGCGGGGAGGGGCAGAGAGAGAGTGGGGGACCCAGAATCCAAAGCAGGCTCCAGGCTCTGAGCTGTCAGCACACAACCCGACGCGGGGCTCACGGCTTGTGTCACAAGCTGCGAGATCATGACCTGAGCCAAAGTCAGAAGCTTAACCGACTGAGCCACCCAGGCACCCCTGAAAGACTGTAAAAGAATATAAGCGGATGATGGGGTGCCTGGGTGGCGCAGTCGGTTAAGCGTCCGACTTCAGCCAGGTCACGATCTCGCGGTCCGTGAGTTCGAGCCCCGCGTCAGGCTCTGGGCTGATGGCTCAGAGCCTGGAGCCTGCTTCCGATTCTGTGACTCCCTCTCTCTCTGCCCCTCCCCCCTTCATGCTCTGTCTCTCTCTGTCCCAAAAAAAAAAAAAAAAAAAAAAAAAAAAGAATATAAGCGGATGAAATATTTGAGAGTCTGAAAATCCGGGTCTGAGTCCTGGCTAACAAGTAGTAGCTATGTGACTTTGGGGAAGTCCTCTAATTCCTTCGAGCCTCTTTCTCAGGTGTGAAATATAGGTACATCTCCCTTACTTACTGCATTCTTTTGTCAACATGATCAAAATAAGGTAACTGTGTAAGTGCTTTGTTGAGCTGCAAGGGTCACACAGAACTTAGTTGTTATTATATGAAGTTATCTCATAACATATTTTTAAAAATTGTGCTAAGGTCAGCTCATTATTTAAAATCTACCTCCAGCCAAATCCGTCTACCTGCTGCTACGGATTGAATGTTTCTGTACCCCCAAGTTCATATGTTGAACCCCTAATCCCCAGTGTGCTGGCATTTGAAGGTGGGACTTCCAGGAGGAGCCCTCATGATGGGGTTCACGCCCTCGTAAGAAGAGACAGCAGAGATGATTCCTCTCTCATTCTCTCTGCCAGTGTGAGGACACAGCAAGACGGTGGCTGACTATAAACCAGGAAGAGTGTCCTCACCAGAACCCAACTGTGCCGGCACCCTCATCTCGGACTTCCAGCCTCCACGACTGGGAGAAATAAATCTCCACTGTTTAAGCCACGTGGTCCATGAGATCTTCCGGCAGCGCCCACTGAGACGCTGCTCTGTGCTGAGGGTGCGTCCAGAAGCTCATTCCCCAAGTGTGCCAACCCCACGCCCTGGCCTGTCTCTATGCCCTCGCTCCGTTCTTCCTTTCTGTTACTTCGCCTGATGCCCAGCGAAGACGCTGCCTGGGTGGCTCCTACTGATGCTTCAATACTCAGTCTCAGTGACAATAACCTCCTCTACAAACCTTTTTCTGGCCTCTCCCTCTCCCACCCCTCGCACCGTGTCTGAGAGTTAACCTTCTGTGAGTCTCCAGAGAGCAGAGGCTCTGGCCTATTCTTGACCTCCTCTCATCCAGCAGGAACTTGTGTTTGCCTGAGCATAAAATTGGACAGGCAAAGATGATTAGAAAATATATGAAACAAATCACGACACTGTGTGTTTTTGCTTATTTGTAAGAACAGTGTAGCTTGGCCTTCTATGTTTAAATTCTGAATGATGAATCTGTCATAAGCCCTTTAAATACTCAATTTCACCTCATTGGAAATACAAATCCATTCATTCTAGCCAAGCAAGCTGAAATTCATCTCGCAATGCTGTTTTGATAGTCATATCATAATGCAGAGCGCTGTGTCATTGAAAATGTCACCACGATGAGGCTGAAACAAGAGCCCCCAGCACCTCTGAATCCCTCCCGTTCTCACTGTGCCCACAAGGAGAACTGGAGTGAGAATTTAGCTCAGAGTCCTCACCCTGGAGTGAGAAGATGGAGAACGGAGACCAGAGGGACCACAGCCAGTTCTATGCACAGTGAGTTATAGGCTGACCCTTTCAGAGCAGAAGGCAGCGGTGATCTTTCAGGCCCACATGCAACCCTACAAGGGCATTTCTGACCCTCTTACAGGCTTGCCTTAGGGTTTCCTCAATTCTAAGGAGATAGTTCCCAAGAAAGGACATGTATAGGAAAAACACCTCCAAGTCAATAATACACATTCAGGCTAAAATTTAAGTTTGAGATTTACTTTGAGATCAAGCAGAAGGAAAAGAAGTTATCACCTGCTTACACTATCAGTCAACTATGTCACTTCCTACTTCACAGACACAACAAAGCACACATCAGGGAAAACTTTCGCTTTCTGGCCACCTGCCGTCAGATCCATTTCCCCCAGTGACCTGAGAACAAGTTACCTGATTTGATTTTGTGCTCCCTTGAGTTCTTCAGTTCCTGAAAGTCACAAACCAGCTTGTGCCATGATAGTTAATAACTTATTAACTACTCCTCTATTTAAATGTCCTCTATAATCTTCTTACCTACGGTTAGGAAGGTGCTCAACAGCTGCTCCGTGGCAACAGGCTTGATCTCTGTCCGCAGATTAACAAATCTGCCAACCACTAAGGGCGCTCGGCGGAAACCCAGGATCCTGGTTTGGGAGGTTGAAGAACAGAAGAGAAAAATCTGTGGGGGTGTATTTGACAAAGTAGTCTTAAAAAGATATTGTTGTTTCATAGGTAAATGTATATATTTTGAAGATTTTATTTGTAAGTAATCTCTACCCCCAACATGGGATCGAACTCATGACCCCAAGATCAAGGGTCGCACGCTCTACTGACTGGGCCAGTCCAGTGCCCCTGCAGGTCAGTCTGTTTTAAAGGTACGTATATTTATGAGCTTAATATCAAGATGTAGGTCATTTATTTTAATATGTACTTCAGCAAAAGGGATAAGGCAAATCTGGCCAAATGTGGACAGTTGCTAAATCGGGGAAATAGATACACGGGTTCATTATACCGTTCTAATTTGTTAGAAATCTTTCATAATAAAAAATTTTAAATAAATTTTAACAAAGCATTAAAAAATGGGCTTAAATACAGAGAAAGACAGATACCATATGTTTTCACTCTTATGTGGATCCTGAGAAACTTAACAGAAACCCATGGAGGAGGGGAAGGTAAAAAAAAAAAAAAGAGGTTAGAGTGGAAGAGAGCCAAAGCATAAGAGACTCTTTTTTTTTCCAACGGTTATTTATTTTTGGGACAGAGAGAGACAGAGCATGAACGGGGGAGGAGCAGAGAGAGAGGGAGACACAGAATCGGAAACAGGCTCCAGGCTCTGAGCCATCAGCCCAGAGCCTGACGCGGGGCTCGAACTCCCGGACCGCGAGATCGTGACCTGGCTGAAGTCGGACGCTTAACCGACTGCGCCACCCAGGCGCCCCAAAGCATAAGAGACTCTTAAAAACTGAGAACAAACTGAGGGTTGATGGGGGGTGGGAGGGAAGGGAGGGTGGGTGATGGGTACTGAGGAGGGCACCTTTTGGGATGAGCACTAGGTGTTGTATGGAAACCAATTTGACAATAAATTTCATATATTGAAAAAAAAATAAAAATAAAAATAAAAAATAAAAAATGGGCTTAAATCCATACATAGGTTCAAAGCTTTGGGTAAAACAGCACACTGGCAGGAAACTATCAGATTAATCTGAAGGATTAACCCATAGGACTACTTAAATACAGATACACGCGAAGATAACTTCTCTCTAATGGTCTAAAGTATAACCTTATGGTTGAGCAAAATCATTTTTTAAAAAATGAAATTTACTGGCAAAAAAATACACACTCACTGAAGAAAGTTGGAGGGGCAGGACTTGGAACACACAGAATCGTTATGATGAAGAAAATAAAGATCACCCATAATTCCGCAGCCCAGAAATAACTATTGGACTTTTGGCATATGAGCATTTTTCCCTTTACACATATATATAAAAACATACACACTCTTGTGTATATACACAATGGAGATTATACTATACCCAATTTTGTATCCTGCTTTGCATTCATCATTATATCATGAGCCTTTTCTCATGTCATCATAAAACTTTTAAAAACAGCTGTGTAGGGGAGCCCGGGGTGGCTCAGTCGGTTAAGTGTCCAACTTCAGCTCAGGTCATGATCTCACAGTTTGTGGGTTCGAGCCCCGCATCAGGCTCTGTGCTGACAGCTCGGAGCCTGGAGCCTGTTTCGGATTCTGTGTCTCCCTCCCTCTCTGCCCCTCCCCCACTCGCACTCTGTCTCTGTCTCTCTCAAAAATAAATATTGAAAAAAATTTTCTTAAACAGCTGCGTAAATAAAGAATCCACTGTTCGGGGTTGCTGACTGACTCTGTCTTAATCTTAGAAAAGCCGCAAAAGCAAGTTAATCAACTGAGGTGTCAAAATAACAAGCATCGAGAGGACCTCCCAAGGCCAGAGAAGGTGGTCAAATCCTAACGTAATGGAGAAATAGCAACCCAGAGCAGAGACGTGTCGGGAGCCATGGATGGGAAAGAAGAGTTGGAAAGTACTTTTCCTCCCTACTGACCAGCGCCAGGCCAAACAACAGCAGCCAGTTTAGCGCGGAGGGGCCACGTCACAGCGGCAGTTAACAAAACGGGTGGGGGTACTGGCTAGAGAATAACTTGCAGGCTCTGAGGTAGGGAAGGACTTTTAAATACAAGGCCCCCAAAGCACAAGTCACGCATTGGAACATTAGTGTATTTAATTAACACCAAAGGCCGTGATTTCTGCACAAAGACAACTTCACTTGAAGTTAACATACAGGCGGTTGTGCTGTGAAAAGGTAAGGAGACGTTCAATTTTGCTAATAACTGGGGGAAAACGAAAATAAGTAACAATGATGTACCACTTTATTTGACTGGATTAACACAAATTAGTGTGTTGGACGCTATGAACTACTGGTATAGATACGGGAAAATGATCTTCACGCACGGCTGGTGTCCATCAGCAGGGAAACAGGAAGGGGTTTGGGAATGAAGAAAATGGAAACAAATGAGGTCTTGGAAAGACTGATTCCAGAATGTCATTTAGTGAGAAGCAGGATTTACCTAACTCTCTACTGCTAGGTCTTAAAAGAGGCAGTGAAAATTCATGGCGTTGTGAACAAACATTTATTTAACCTTTTCCGTATCACTGGATGTTTGGATTGCTACCAGTTTTTCACTACTGAAAATGCTCCAGCTAAGATCGTGGGTATATATCGTTGAATTTCATTACTTCTCCATGGTACTTCCTAGAAGTACCTTCCTAGAAATATCTTAGATAATTGCGTGAAAAGGTAGTTATGTTACTCATCCAAAGAATAGGAACATTAAGGTTCCTGATACATGACAGAGTTCCTAAAAAGAAAAACTGAACCGATTTAACAATGCCACAAGCTGCATATGAATCTCAATCCATTCCTGCCAATAAAGTACTACCCTCTTAAAAAAAAATACTGGCCATTTTCAGCAGAAGAAAGTAGTATCCCATGGTTTCAACTGGATTTTTTTTTAAGTTTATTTATTTATTTTGAGAGAGAAAGAGACAGTACAAGTTGGGGAGGGGCAGAGAAAGAGGGAAAGAGAGAGAATCCCAAGCAGGCTTTGCATGGCCAGTGCAGGGTTCAATGCAGGGCTCGAACCCATGAAGCCATGAGATCATGACCTGAGCTGAGACTGAGTCGGACGCTTAACCGACTAAGCCACTCAGTGCCCTTCAACGGGATTTGCTGTTACTGGTGAAGATGACCCCCTGCCATATTTATTAGCAACCGATCATTTCTTTTTTTTTTTTAATTTTTTTTTTCAACATTTATTTATTTTTGGGACAGAGAGAGACAGAGCATGAACGGGGGAGGGGCAGAGAGAGAGGGAGACACAGAATCGGAAACAGGCTCCAGGCTCTGAGCCATCAGCCCAGAGCCTGACGCGGGGCATTAACTCACGGACCGCGAGATCGTGACCTGGCTGAAGTCGGACGCTTAACCGACTGCGCCAACCAGGCGCCCCAGCAACCGATCATTTCTATTCAGTCAACTGTGTCCTTAGACCATTTTCTATTAGGATTTTAGCACATATTTGGATTTGTATAAACATTTATAATATTAAGGCTATTAATGCTTGGATTACATTAGGTTCAAGTATTATCTCCTAGTTTGATTTTAAATTTTGTTTGATGTTTCCTGACATATGAGTTAACTTTATTTATCTGAGTCTACCGAATAGCTTTTCCTTTGCAATTTTTCAATTATTGCTTTTGTGCCTAGAAAATCCTTCGTAATCCAGAAAAAGACAAAAGTCCATCTTTGTTTTCTTCTGGTTTCCTTTACACGTTCGTTTAAAAAATACTGTGAATATTTCTTTTAAAGTCTGTCAATATGCCCTGAAGAGGGGCGCCTGGGTAGCTCAGTCAGTTAAGCATCCGGCTCTCAGTTTTGGCTCAAGTCATGATCTCGCGGTTAGTGGGTTTGAGCCCCGTGCTGGGCTCTGTGCTGACAGCTCAGAGTCTGGAGCCTGCTTTGGATTCTGTGTCTCCCTCTCTCTCTGCTCCTCCCCTGCTTGTGCTCTGTCCCTCTCTCTCTCTCTCAAAAGTAAATATTAAAAAAAAAAAAAGCCCTGAGGAAAGAGCTGATCAGAAGAACAAGTGAGATACAGGCAGTTCAGTTACAATACTCCTAAACTAGCTACCTGCTGAAAAAATATTAATTTTCCTAGTTAGCCTATACATTTAGAATTTACATCTATTTTTCTTTTAGAATTATTCTGGTTATTGAAGCCATGCGTTTTTTGTATGAAGGACCATAAAATTCATGATATATGTCATGCTGTGTGCTTCTAGCATATGGGGATAAGTCAGTATTACCTACTTTAAACAAAAATAAGACAAAAAAAAACAGTACTGTCAGGTCTAATTAACAATCAATTCAATTTAGGGACTTGAGTTCCAACTCTGGTTTTCATCCTGCCCTCTTATTTACCAAGAACACCTGCACTCATGACGACAGGAGGCATACCAGAATGAAATGATCTTAACAAGCGTAGAGTGAAGATATTTACCCCTGTATTCCTAGAACCACCCAGATTATGAAGGACTCATACAAATTTAACAGACTCTGTCGGTCAGCTATCTAAAGTAGGTACCAAGTCAAAGCCATTAGCGTTGCTCCCTTTAGAAGGCGGCCACGAGCCCTCTCCAAGATATTTTTAAAAGGAAACAAAACAAACGTAGCCCTCCATGATGGCACGTACCTGTCCAAATGAAAGGCTGCTACCTCTGCATTGTGTCTATCATAGCCAGCATACGGCTCCCCTTCTACCACATAGTCTCGGTTATACCTGCAGAGTGAGTGGGAGGCACACATGGAGACGTGAATTACATCAGCACCAGAGGAGACAGCACAACAGAAACTTCAGCAGGCCTGATTCTGCTCTGCAGACACGTTCTCAGTCAAAGCTGAGAAGAGCTGTGGATTAGGACAAATCTCCGGTAGGTAGGGTAAAGATAAAGTAGAGAAGGAAACTGGAATTCTCTCCCTGCCTCAGCAATTATTCTATGAATAAAACACGGAAGAGGTTATTTCTACCCCTCTGAAATACTTTCAGTGTAGTTTAAGTAACACTACAAGGTCATTTTCTGGAAGGCAAGGACCATCTCTGTATCTCTAGCACAATGTTAAGCCTATAGTTGGTGCCTAATAAACGTTTACTAAAATGTTTACTAGACTGAACTGAAGAAACGAAGGGAAACGTACAACTAAAATGTCTTTTTACCGGAAGGACTATGGCAAGGCTTGTAAGAGAAGTTTAAATTTTGGGGGGAATAAAACGGTCTGGATGTGCCTCAGCTTTTGTTGAGGAGTAGGCAAAGGTGCATATGAAAAGCGCTGTTGGAACAACCATCCTCTTTTTCTTTTTAGGTTTATGATGACGTGTGGAGGGAATACTGGCCTGGCACGAGAGCTACATATACGGTTCTGTCATTACCTTCTGGGTAACCTTCAACAAAACCAGTCTCTTCTCTGGGTCTTAGATTCTTCATCTACAATGTATGAGGGGCCGGACCAGAAGGCAATTTCCAAGATATCATTCATCTCAAATTCCATTCTGATTATTTTACATCACATGCATGACATAAACCAAGGATAATAAAAGCTAGAATATTTCTTTCGACTAATCATAAAAAAAGATACCATTTAACCGTTAACTAGGAAGAAAGGGACACTAAATTCACCTATAACCTCTCCTGTTTGCATGCATTTCCTGAATCAAAAGGCCTATTTATTAGGCTTTACAGGCAACAGTAAGATAGAAATGAATGGAGACTGAAGCAGAGTGGAGCTGTTCCACCGAGGACACTTGCATCGGGGAAGTGGGAAACACTGCGATAAAAAGCAGTGAACCCGCAACAAAAATGACCTTGGAATCTAAAGGGAAACCATATCCACAAAACACATTTTCCAGGCAAAGTACGGAACATACACGTCAGAAGACAGCCGTGCGTCACCACCTGGTTGGAGGCCAGTTTCTTCTTGGCCTGGTCAAAATACTCACGTGTAGTTCTTACGTTTCTAGTGTCAAAGCATTATTCAGGCTACTTAGGATTATACGGCTACCTCCCAAATGAGTCTCCATTTTTAAATAGAACTGCAGTAAAAGCTGACACTCCTCAAGCACTTCTCTCCCCGCTATAGCCGCAGGCCGTCCGTACAGCCGGGGGACAGTCCTGGAATACTTTCTTTGCTGGGGCCCCAGCGGGGCCTCCACACGCAGGGAGGTACGTGCAGTCCACTCCTCCCAGTGAAACGTTAGAGAGCTTTCCAATACATGGAAAGGCTGCTCTAAGTGAAATGTAAAACCCTAGAGGAATCCAGAAACATCGGGGGTGGCCTGGAGAGGAAGGGAGGGAAAGAAAAGGGAAAGGAGTAAGAATCACAGAGCTGCCCGCAGAGTCAGGAGGTCTGAATCCATGGCTCACGTTTCGGCTGTTCGAAACACAGCAAGCCAGAACTCCGCGTCTCACCCGTCAAATGAGCAGTTGGACTGGGCGTTCTCCGAGGTCCCTGCCAGCACTTCCTAGGACCACTCACTCACTTCTACCCACTCCTAGGCTCCTGCCACCTTGTTGCTTTCCCACCAGAACTGCAGCCTTCGCCCGGGGAAAGCCAATTTACTTCCAGAATGGGTAGAGCTACACTGAAAAAAAAAAAAAAAATCACGTTTCTAACGTAAGGCAAAATGTGCAAATAAAAGCATCACTGTCTTCCCATAAATTGCATCCACCGCACACGTGTCCTATCTCTGACAGAAGGACATGGCCAACCAGGCTCCGGAAGTGCGGAAACCACAAGTGGCTGTTAAAGAAAGGTGCGTGTGTCGCCTTAGCAGCAGGGGCGCAGAGCCTCCTCTCAGCAGAGAGTGATCTATCTTAAGTCACTGACAGAGCAGCAAAATTCATAGAGTAACTGCCAATAAATCACTCCTATCCTTCTGGGGAAGGACATCAGAGTCTGACCAAGGACATTAATTTGCGCTTACACCAGGACTAAATAGCCTCTGAGGCCCCCAGGGTCAGAACAGCAATTTGCTAGGTATCTCGAGACCAGAGTCAATTTCTACAGGCACTTGAACGTACACCCACCTTCCGCAGCCTGTGACAGTGCCAGGTGTCACCAGCACAGGTTGGGTGCGTGCAGTGACTGAGAGCGGGATCCCCCAGGGCAGGTGGGGCCCAGGCACCTTGCAGGTGGGGGAGGAGAGTCCCCAGGGGCTGCGAGTGGACATGGGCAGTTGGCGGGCGGGGACTAGTTTGGCAGGAATAAAGAGCAGGGTGCAGAGAGGAGGGCCGGACGGCCAGGGGTTGACCATTAGGCTGCTGAGGCTGCGCTTTGCCCGGTGAACAATGGGACGTTCCTGAATGCTTTCAAGCTGGGAACACCATGCCAATATGGGCGTCTGAAGGAGGAATGACAGCGGCCTTCAGGAAGGTGAGGGGAAGGCTGCAGTGGCGGTAGAGACAGGGGATGAAGCACAGTGACTAGGTGAGTTGGTGCGGTTATCGCCTGCCACCTCCCCCAGTCACCAGCGGGCGGCCCCTCCCTCCACTTCTACCTTGACCGAGCACCGCGGGCCTTCCTGCACAGCGCCTGGACCAACGCTAACAGCGCCACTACCAGAAATACCTGCCTCCTCCCACTTCCTGCTGGCGCATCATACCCCCAATTCCCCAGTGTGGGAACGGAGGGCTGGGTACAGAGGGGACATCCTCTTATTTAGACGTGAAATGCTCACAACTCACCTCTGTACACCAATTTCATTTGTTTTTAGTCTGCCTTTTTTCCATTACTCTGCTCACACTGCTGATCACCCAGGCCACAAACCAAGAGGTCGAGGACTACATTTCAAAACTAAACTAGTGATTTCTGCTGACGGGTGCTCAGGAAGGCAGGCAAACAGAAGAGAATCACACGTGCGTGGCAGAACACCAGCCACTCTTACTCAGATCCAAACGCCAGTTACTGCGAGGTGACCTTGTCAAGTCAGTTACTCTCTCTCAGCCTCAGTTTCTTATGCTAGAAGTACGAAGTGTAGGGACATTTGGGTGGCTCAGTCGGTTGGGCATCCAACCCTTGGTTGCAGTTCAGGTTTATGATCTCATGGTTCGTGGGTTCGAGCTCTACGTTGGGCACTGTACTGACAGCATGGAGCCTGCTTGGGATCCTCTCTGTCTCTTCCTCTCTGCCACACCCCTGCTCGCACTCTCTCTCTCAAAATAAATAAACTTAAGTGTAACTGCCCACAGTCATGGTAAAAGCTAAAAGCATTGACAGATACAAAAGTACTTAGTGTAGAGCCTGGAGAATGGTGTGCATTCAATGGAAATCATGTCGCAGGGCCCACGGAACCATACTTTTTCCATATCACCTGCCAATCAGACTTTTCTATTCTCCAAAGGCATGCCGTATGTTTCCTTTCCTAATTTCCGCATCTTCCATACATCACACTTCCCAGTTCCAGGCAAATACAGATTTCTTCCATTTCTGGGATCCCAATGTATTTGTTCTCTGGCTGTATGTTATCTATTGATGGTTGGGTCATGAAGACAGCTAGGCTAACTACTCTTATCACAGTTGAATTTTGTACATCTTTACCCCACATTTCTCCCACCGGAAAGAGACCCAAAGGTATCGGTTATAATTCTCTCAAAAGCCCTATTAAGGAATGAGAAAAATGTTTAGTACATAGGAAATTTTAGACATTATAAACTTTGAGAAAATTCACTGGTAACTAACTCCTGGCAAAAGAATATGAATCACCATCATGTTAACCTATTTTGAATTCATATACTCACAGGAAACTTTTAAAAATATTAATTATACTATAGAATTGCCAAACAAATGATCTCTGTAGAGCCTTGGAGAAGTCTCCGAGGGATCATCATCTAACGACATATAATTCAGCCCACTTTTTCAGATTTTGGACTGAAGTAACTAGAAGGGCCCAGTTCTCTCCTTAAAACAGGTAAACACACACACACACACACACACACAACCTGAAACCCAAAACAATGAGGCATCACTACACACATATCAGAACGGCCAAAACCCCCAACAGTGACAGCACCAAATGCTGGTGAGGCACCTAATGCCACTCATTCACTGCTGGAGGGAATATAAATAGCACAGCTACTTAGGAAGGCAGTTTGGCAGTTTCTTGCAAAATTAAACATCCTCTTACCATATGATCCAGCAAACGTGCTCCTTGGTAGTTACCCAAATGAGCTGAAAACTTACTTCTACACAAAACCTGCACATGAACGTTTGTAGCAGCTTTATCCATAATTGCCAAAATGTGGAAGCAACTAAGATGTCCTCCAGTAGGTAAATGGAGAAACAAACTGTGGTACAACCGGACGATGGAATATTACTCAGTAATAAAAAGAAATGAGCTATCGAACCACAAAAAGACATGGAGGAAACTGAAATGCATTTTGCTAAGTGAGAGAATTCACCCTGAAAGGCTACAAAGGTAGCATTCCAATTATATGGCATTCTGGAAAAGGTAAAACTATGGAGACAGTAAAAAGATCAGTGGTTGCTAGGAGTCTGCGGGAGGAAGGGGAGGATGAACATGTGGAGCACGGGATTTTTAGGATGGGAAAGCCATTCTGTGTGATAATGTAATGGTGGATACTTGTCATTAGAGGTTTATCAAAATCCACAGAATGTACCACACAGAGCCTGAACCTTACTGCGAACAGTGAACTTTAGCTAATAAATTCCTACTGGCTCATCAACTGCAATAAATGTACTACACTAGTGGAAGACGTTAATTATAGGGAAACTGAGGTGGGGGGCGGGGGGACAAACTCTCTGAACTTACACCCTCGACTTTTCTGTAAACCTAAAACTGCTCCAAAAAATAAAGTTTATTAATTAAAATGAAATCAAAACAAAACCCATGTGAAAGAATCACAGCTTCAGTCCTTAGACTTTAGTCACCTGTCCAAACCCACTCAAGCTGTGGGTAACTCCTACTCCACCACACCCCTGATGTGTGCTTGGTTATCCGGCCTCTAACTGCACACTTCTGGTGACAAGTCGCTTATTTCCCAACCAATTCATTTTGTATCTCTAACATTTGGCACACAGAACATATTTGATAAATTTAGAAATCAAGGAGAGCTCTAAGTGTAAAACGTTCAGTCTTATACAGAGCCAAAATATGTTCCTACAAATCTGTCCCAGAGAATCACAGAACACTAAGAGCTGGAAAATACTTCAGAGGTCTTGTAGTCTATTCAGCTCATGTTGTTGGAGAGAAGACTAAGAGAAGGTGATGAGCAGTCTTCTATAAACTTCGAGTTACTTGAATCAACCAACTAGCACAATATAACTAACTCCTGAGAAGAAGACTTACCGCTTAGGTTTGAAGACGACTTTCTGTCCTCCTTCAAGTATCAGTAAGGCTTTCAGTTGTGTCCCTTTATAACCCACATCAGCTTTAATGATCTTCTTGGTGGCCATGGCATGCATGATCGCCCCCAGCTCTGGTGTCTCTTCTGGGTACACTTCCCGTGGAACCACCCACTGGGCTGCAATCTCCCAGGGAGACTGCAAGGTGTGGTCCAGCTTGGGCACCAGCTCTACCCGCAAGCCAGCCATCATTCTGTGAAAAGCCCTCTGGTCCTCTCGGTTTGCTGCTGATGTGTCTAAGTTGTCAATCAGGAAAACTTTGGTGAAGATAAAGATGACAAGAAGAATTGCTAACAGCACGACTCGCTGCTTTAGCTTCATGTTGACCTCTTTGCCTTCTCCCCGACCCACTCTCTCTCTCTCACTTCTCAAGGAGAGCAGGTTAGCAAGGAGATTCCATGATTACGCACACTGGTCCATTTCTTCACAGGAGCGCCTCCCACAATTCCTGTAAGCCCAAGTATAAAGCAAAATTAAGTCAGAAATTCTGTCCTTCCAGCCCTGAGTGGTTTGCAAGCCTCAAATATATAACTCACCCTTTTATCCTTGCTATTCCTAAAGCCTGAGAAGACCCAGTAATTTCAAATCGACTGGTCTGGGGAAGGACCTCACAAGTAAACACCAGGTACAATGAAAATTTTAAAGCAAATACTCCTGTCTTAAGAGGGTGCAGACCCATCTAGGAGCCATTTGAATGGCTACAAATGCCAAAACACCAAAACAATGGGAAAGAGCACAACAAAAGTAAAACACTAAGATATGTGTAACTCCTTAACTTTCATTTTTACCTTTCAAAATCCATAAAGGATTTCTGAACATCCAAAACCACCAGTATTTGGTAACTTTCCAGTTCTCATCTTTTCTAAATGTAAGTTTTATGACATGTTGTAAATCAGGAACTCCTAAAAATGCCAAAGAGGATACAGAGGAGAGCAGTAACTCCTCCAAATCCAAACCCCCAGCAAGCCTGGATGTGTCATTATCTGTTGCTCACGTAGTTAAACACAACGCCCAGGCACGCATCTCTGCTTGATCAGTCTCCCACTAATTATTTTTCAAAATTAAAATCCCTGTAAAAGAAGGATAATGAAATCTGGACAAATTAAGTAAAGGAAAAACATATCCCTATGCCATCTGGCTATTAGTAGAACATGACCAGAAAACTAATGAAACGTGGTACTATGGCAACATTATGAAGTCTGGACCGGTCGGGCATGTAACAAAGAGATGGGCGCCACAGATATGGACAAGCACTGCTTCCGGCATGGGGCTGACCACACTCCGGTCAATCCCCAGCAAACAGATCCCACACACAAGATTTCTGCAAGAACATACAGTGCGGTCTCATTTGCATGCGGACAGGTTGCTTTCCACTCCACGGGGCCATTTAAAAACACGCGCAAGCCTGCCAGCTGGACGCCTACTGACAGCACAGCGCTGGCTAAGACAAATGTGACAAGAAGATAGCAGGGTGTGGCTTCACCCTCCAATTCATCTAACAACTCAAACCATCAATCGAAAAAATCACGCCAATACAAAAGGGCGAATGTCGGGCTGAGACCCTCCCGCCGAAACTGGAGACTGCTCTTCTAGGAACAGCTGGAAACCCCTCCAAACACAGTTGACCAGGGCAACGGCGTGTTCTGAGGGCATCACCTTGCGGTGAGCCTGCCGCCAGGCAGTTCATGCTTGGTGATTAACCTCCCCTTTGCGGTTCGTTTGGTGACGAAGAGGAAAGGGAGAGTCAAATTCAAATTCTAATTCACTCCAGCCACCTGTTTTGTTTCAGCATCCTTCTCCCAGGGAGCACGTAACACTGTCAGCTGAGGCAAAGGCAATTCAAGTGCATCCAAAATGTAACTGTGATGGTACGGAGTTTGGTGTGAAACTCAGTAAGATGGTTCTCTGTGATTACGGTGAAGAGCGAGCGCTAGCCCGAGAGCAGATTCCAGAGACCGCTGGTTCCAGCACAACCCACGCACCACACAACTCCTTCCGTGATTCTCCGCTCCTCCAGTGATCTGTTCAACGGCACCCGTCTCGGCTGCAGTGACAAAAGGGAACGTGGAAATCTGGCTGTGTCAGCGTCCGCTTCCTCAGTACCTCCAGCCGCAACCACCCACGGGCCTGGCACCACTGGCACGAGGGGCAGGCGCAGAGGGGCAAGTGGGGCGGCTGTCCGCCAGGACTGACTCTGGTTAACCCCCAAACTTCCAGGGCCGCTGCTCATTTCATTTGGGCTAAGTTCTTCCCTCGTGCTGTATAAACCTATCATATCTAAACATTCGGCATAAAGGCCACGGATATTGAGGTGTGTTTGTTTTTAATCACTAAAGCAACAGGAAGTTCCAGCAGCTCCAAAATTCAGACCAAACGGTCCTGTTCCACAGTCTTTGTGCGCTTTTAAAATGGGAAATCTCGTTACCTTCTGAATAGGCCTCAGAAGCACCCGTTCAGCAATTCGGGGCCGCAAACAATTCACCCACTCAACTATGAGAGGGGTTTACGTGAAGTGAACGAAGGAAGAGTTCAACTGCTATTTCACCATTTACCTCTGCAGATTGGGAGTGAGCACGGGGTGCAAGAGGCCAAACAAGTTTCCGTGTTTGTGATCAATCGCCAGCCACATCCTGGCAGAGCAGGAAAGACAGGTGCCCTTCGTTCCCACAGCCACCAACGTAACCTAGTGCTTATCCCCTTCTGCTGAAACACGGAAAGAACTGCGTTCCAGGCCTCCAGGTTCTCCAGCGCAGACCAGATGATGCGCCACAGTCGCCCGCCTCATCACACACTGCTTCTGATTTCCCCACGTTCCTTAGCCAGGCATCAGAGCCGCCCTCTGCATGGGCTTCCGCGGTCTGCTCTGCCAGGCAGCACCGTTCCTCAGTTTCAACTCAGACGACCATGACCAGGCTCTGTCCTCCCTGCCACGTGTGGGACTGACCTCTGCCCTGTCATTCCTCACACAGGGACTCCCTCAAAAGACCTCTTGCTCTTACCCTTTGTCCCCATTTTCTCCTGTTTAAAGCCTAATCTATCTTTCAAGGGCCATCTCCGAGGCCATTTCCGGCCCCTCTTCACACCCTACAGAAACCTTTGTCCATTAGAGCACGCCTTCACCACACTCTGCCTCATCCAGTATCTTCTGCTACGTAGTTCTCAACTGCCCTCTCCGAAACTTGGCTCCTTGGTGATCTTACCTGTCTTTGCGATCCCTACGGTACCTCGCATAGTAAGGTGGATGCTTTATTCACCTACACTGAACAAACCACTACAAAGATCTTGGGACTGTGGTGTTAATCTCCTTTGACGTTCAGAATCACATGAGTGTGCGGCACTTAATGCTGGCTCTCCTTTATCTGCTTATCCTCTTTGGGCAATCTACTTCTCTAACGACAGGACACTCTGCTCGGTTTAGCTGGTAGTTTCAGGGTATTGTTTCTTTTTCTGAAGAAACATGGACAGTTCAGAAAGAGGTTTTCTTTAGCTGGAAAGTTGCCGTTCCTTCAGCGCACAGGGTAAGCCAAAGATATTTAAGAAATCGACAATGTAGAGATCATAGTGGAATTTCTACAAAAAAGTCTCTCCTATTCCAGAAAAATGTATGAGATGCAGCATAAGGTATCATACCATCCTTTAGTGATGGCATACTTCTTACTCTTTACGATGCTCCCCTCTACGCCTGCATGCTTGAGAGGGTAGGATACCCAAGACAGGGTTTCTGTGCCGTGTTATCTTCTTCTCTTGCTGGAAACAACGGCACACTTACCATACTCTCCGCAAACTGGGTTTCTAAGAAGATACCCCATTTCGAAGGAAATTAAACCAAACTCACTGGCTACATTCCAAATTATTCATGAAAACTTCACTTGCATTCCCAGAGGAGTCTGCCTGCTCTATTTTATGCCTTCACCTCCTCTCAGAAATGCTTCCAACAGTGTAACACTGTCCAGTTTATATTATGGTCATTTATTTTAATGGTTCTGTTATGTGGAACAGAGCCTACCTCACAGAACAAACAGACTCAAGGCAATAACCTAACTCAAAAAACGTTAAATGTAAAAAAGGCAATGTAAATGGTCGTCTTCACACTAAAAGCTGGCATAAGCTCTTAAATTGGAGTTCTGGAAGGTAGACCTTTATAAGAAATTTTCCTCCTGAACCCTGGTTTCATCTGCAGCTCCATCAGCTAAATGAGGCTTGCTATGGAGGCTCATTTACTTTCATTCTCTCTCTCTCTCTCTCTCTCTCTCTCACACACACTCTCTCTCTCACACACACACACACACACCACACACACACACACACCATCCTACATATGTGACAAGTGTTTCATAAGGACAAACTCAGGACTATTAAGTTGCTTGGGGGAGAAGAGACACAGATTCTGCAGCAAATGCAGAAAAAAAGGGAGGTCTTAGTATGAAGTCTTCCACTCAAGAATCTAGCTGATGTCTGGAGGGACATATGCAGAAAAACATGGCGGTGCACAGGTCTAACTCATGGTGTGATAACATTCAATTTATGCAGCTGCTGAGGAACCTGTGAACACCCGGCCCCTCACTTCCTACTTTAGGAGGAACTCCCACAAGCCACCAGTGACGTTCCAAGTCTCACTGGCATCTGTGCACCCTAGAATCTCCCTCGGATCAACTGACATCCTTACACTATTTCTCCTCAAGTCATGGAGAAGAAATCCCAACCTTTGTGCAGAGTAACTAAAAGTGAAAGTTTCAGTAAGAACTTTTTCTTATCTTTTCAATTCAATGGTCAAATAACATTCTTTCCACATAAATGGAATGTAACATGCCTGTGAGTATAAAGTGCTCACAATGTTCAGTATGAACATTTCATGCAGAAGGCTATTAACAAAGGAGATTTCAGGCAAAGTAGGAAGAATTTATTATATACCTTATAATCATATGTACTCACATAACCTCCCACCCTTGATCCTGAGTAGGACTTACAGGGACCATTTTACGAACTTCTTTAGTAACTGCGGGTTTCAGCAAAGCTCTGAAGGTCTGGTGGGGATAAGAAGAGGTAAGACCTGAATCTACTTAGGAGTTTTTGGTTGATTATCTACAAAGACAGACACCAACAATTCCTCCCATCACGAAGTAGAATCTATTTTTTCTCCTCCCGGAACCTGGGCTGGCTCTGTAACTTGCTTTGGCCAACAGAATGCAATGGAATGACTGTGTGCCAGGTCTGGGCCCAGCCCTTAAAAGACCTGGCAGCTTCCGATTGGGACCCAGCCACCATGCAAAGAAGCTTGGGCTAGACTACTGAATGAGAAGGGACTGAGATGGAGAGGGGCCTGGCCAGCACCTACCCATTCTGGCCACCTCAGCTCAAGTGCCCGACACAGAAGTGAAGCCACCCCAGTTCTAATAGAGGTCCCAGTCAAATGGGGTCACACGTGTGATCCCAGTCTAGAAACCATTTGGGCAGAACAACCAACCAGCTGAGCCCAGCTGACTTACACAATGGTGAGAAAGAACAAATCACTATTTTAAAAACCACTAAATTTTGGGGTGGTTTGTAAAATACAACATTTTCGCATATAGTCTGCCCTTATCAACTATTTTGGAGACATTAAAAATACTGAGGGAGGGGCGCCTGGGTGGCGCAGTCGGTTAAGCGTCCGACTTCAACCAGGTCACGATCTCACGGTCCGTGAGTTCGAGCCCCACGTCGGGCTCTGGGCTGATGGCTCAGAGCCTGGAGCCTGTTTCCGATTCTGTGTCTCCCTCTCTCTCTGCCCCTCGCCCGTTCATGCTCTGTCTCTCTCTGTCCCAAAAATAAATAAACGTTGAAAAAAAAAAAAAATTTAAAAAAAAAAAAAAAATACTGAGGGAGAAGACACAGAAATAAATCATGTGACTAAAAACAATTCTCTCAGGAAGAAGGGAAACATTAAATTAACCATTAAATATAAACACTGGAATAATCAATTGTTAGGTCATATTTGTAAATAATTACTAATGCCTTCCACAGAGCAGTAAACTCACTGTGAAACGAAATGTTACACACCATTTCTGTCTTCATGGTAGACACTTAGGAAGATAGAGAATTAAGGTCCCTTTAAGGTAGCACAAGAAAAAACGGACTCTGAACTGGATCATTTACTAAAATCCATTTACATACTTTAGAACAATGGAGACTAACCTCACACTCTCACACAACTACACATGCCCAGTTTATAAAACCTGCCATTCATACTTCAGCCAAAGCCTAAATAGCAAAAATCACAACCTTTTAGTACAAAAAAGTATTAGAAACACACACACTTTCACCCTGAGCTAAGTCTGATATAATGTCCTTTTGTTTTTTAATGGGTAGCAGCATCAGAGCATTGGGCTACATTATTATTACCCGCCCCCTAGAAATAAATGCAGTTTCTCCTGCTGGTTACTGGCAATTCTGAGGAAAATCAAGAGCATTCAGAAATCGTCCCACCTAGCACTGTGTGCTTCCTTCTTTCCAGCAAGTTAAAATCACCAATACCAAAGAGCATCACATGTTTATTACCCGGCTAAATCCTGAGTATCCCCCAGGAAACCAGCCCATTCTTGCATTGCCATGCACTGCCTACCACGAGAGCATACTCTTCTTTTTCACCTTCAAATAGCAGTCTTCCATGAAACCAAAAATATCAAACAATATTAATCAGTATCTACATCTAGTTTTCCTTTTCCTGCTAATTCTCTGCTTAAGAAATAGCTTCTTAAAGACAAATACCCTATGATTTCACTTGGATGTGGAATTTAAGAAACAAAACAAAACAAAACAAATGAATGGGGAGGTGGGACAAAAAACCCAGACTCTTAACTATAAAGAACAAACTGGTGGTTGACAGAGGGGAGGCGGGTGGGGGTGGGTGGGTGACACAGGTGATGGGGATTAGGAGTCCTTATCTTAAGGAGCACTGAGTAATGTATAGAATTGTTGAATCACTATATTGTATACCTGAAACTAATATAACACTGTGTTAACTACACTGGAATTAAAATAAAATAAAATAGGAAATAGCTGCTTATTCTAAATGTAAACTCTTTTGAGGCAGAATGGTTAAGAGTTTGTGCTCCGGATTCCGACTACCTGCTTTACCACCTACCGTGGCTCTTGGGAAAGTGATTTAATGCCTAACCTCCCTGGGCCTCAGTTTTTTCATATGAAAAGTGAAGTAAGAACACTATTGCCTAACTCACAGAGTTGCTAAAAATGAACATTACCACATTCACTGTGTTAAAGTTAGTGCCTGGGCAACCCATAGTGATCACTTGTTAGTCATTACTATAAGATCAAAAACCCAAAGATGACCTCCTGAAAGGAGAAAGAATGACAAAGAAAATAATCCTCAATGATTGTATTGTCTTCTGAGCCAAATCCTTTCCTAAATTTGAAGAGCAGCGAAGACTATAAGCAAGTAGGTATCTTCAAAGTGGGTACCATGTGAAGTAGAAGACTGGGAGGCCATGTCACTAACTGGACCCACCTATTTCTCTTCTCTACAAAGTTCACATCTACCACGTTCAACAATGGGAAGCATTAAGTGATTCTATTCTACAAAAAAGGTGGAAATAAAATGCCTTCACAATCCTTTTTTTAAAAAAAAAAATTTTTAATGTTTTATTTATTTTTGAGAGAGGGAGAGACAGAGCATGAACAGGGGAGGGTCAGAGAGAGGGAGACACAGAATCTGAAACAGGCTCCAGGCTCTGAGCTGTCAGCACAGAGCCCGATGCGGGGCTTGAACTCACGGACCTCAAGATCATGACCTGAGCCGAAGTCGGCCGCTTAACCGACTGAGCCACCCAGGCACCCCTTCACAATCCTTTTTAATTTGGAAAATTAGCTCTCTGTTTTAAAGACGATAGCTTTGGGGGCACCGGGTGGCTCAGCCGGTTGAGCATGTGACTCTTAATTTTGGCTCAGGTCGTGATCCCAGGGCCATGGGATTGAGCCCTGCGTCAGGCTCAATGCTGAGCATGGAGCCTGCTTAAGATTCTCTCTTTCTCCTCCTTCTACCCTTCTCCCCGACTCATGTCCTCTCTCTAAAAATTAAGGGGAGCCTAGGTGGCTCAGTTGGTTAAGCGTACAACTCGATTTTGGCTCAGGTCATGATCTCACAGTTCATGAGTTCAAGCCCCGTGTTGGGCCCTTTGCTGTGTCAGCATGAAGCCTGCTTGGAATTCTCTCTCCCTCTCTCTCTACCCCTTCCCCACTTACGCGCTCTCTCTCTCTCAAAATAAATAAATGAACTTAAAAAAAAAAGGATGATAGTTTTACATGTCCTAAAGCTCTTAAGATAGGCCTTAAGAGTAACTTAAAAGCTATAGGTATAGAAAATCCAATTCCCACATAGTCCAAATTACTCTGAGTATTACTTTTCCCCCCACTGTTCTCACTTCAACATTTGTTCAGATCTGTAAACTCACAATCCCTTACATGATTGTGTCCCATGAAGGAAGGTAACTAAAATGATCACTAGGCGTTAAGGAAATGTTAAGGTAGCCTTTCTTCTGGGCTGTAAGAGCAAAAATGAAATAGGCAATAGAGAGTGTTTGTGCCCTCCGGAAAAAAATTCAATTCCTGCAAACCTGTGCCATTTAAACCTTGATCTGGGGCAACTCTTTAACCCTATTCCTTGAAAAAGGAAAAGAAAAAAATCTTTAGCTCATAATGCTAGTGAGGTTTGTTCCAAAAAACCAACTCAGGCAGTGTTCCCTGATCCAGAAACTCTGGAAATGCCTGAGAATTTGCATTCTGTTTCAAGTGGCCCAGGTAAAACGAAACTTCCCAAGTTCTAGGTATTTATTTCACTGCTCAATTGTCAGTATATAACCACCATTGAAAGCTATATTATAGAATGTAATTCCCAGAATAGTGTGGAAATATGGAATTTCAAAGAATATAATATTATCCTTCAGATTTTCCTGTTTTCCGTCTATATTGCTCCATTCACTACAGTTCTGGAAAGGTATATTAGCTTTATGCAACAATAACACCTCACATTATTCACCTTACGCTCTGGGTGTGTCAAGCTGACGGGCCACAGATCACTCTAGAAACAGCAGAACCCCAAGCAGGTCTGGGCTGAATTGAGGCTGAGTGGCTCCAGGCACGATCCCTTTGTTAAAATATGAATATAAACACACACACACATTTTTGGGCATGCCTATCTCCTCTCCTATTCTGTGAGCTCCTCAAGGAAAGGGGATGCATTTTACTCTTTGTACTTCCCCATAAGCTGGCACAGTGCAGGGTGCGGGAGAGCCACTCAATAGATGCCCACCAAATAAAAGGAGTGAAGAACAAGGGAGGGAAACCTGCATGGTTATAAAAATGTCTTCAGCTCCTTGGTCTAAAGATGGCCTCTTTTACAGACACAGAGAAACTAGGTCCTGTGATGAATTCAGATACATAGCACAGTAAAACAATGCAGAAATATCACCTATGTATACGTATACGTATTATGCACCCAATTTTAAATTGTTGCCGCCCTGTGCCCTACTTCCACCTTTCAAGGCCACTGCTACTGCCAAGCCTGTTTCTGCCATTGGCTGGGACTGGGAGCAAAGGCGATCTGCAAATGCTAAGAGGAAGACTGGAGATGGCCCAAGACACTGCCCGAGAATGACACCAGACAGGGCTGGCGCCCGATCTTCAGGTGTCACTGGCGATGCTTTCCGAAATGAGAACCACCGCTGGTACCTTCCTATCATTTTCTCTTTTCTGCCGAAGAACTACACAAACATAAATGCACCTCAACAGGGTGCACGTCTGTTATCTAAACCAAGGGTAAGAAACGAGGTGTCCACAAAAGGTGTTTGGGCAGCCAAATCATGGTTCCAAAGTCCATCCACTAACGGAGAGGCGCGGCAGACCCTCGCAAAGCCCACCTGGCTGCTTCATGTCCCATCGGGAAGCAGAGTTACCGGGGCTGCTACTCCGCAGAAGACCAGAAGCCGCTAATGTAAAAGAGGGCGGCAGGGACGAACAACAGCAAAAGCACGACTTCCCCCCTGTGAAAGAAGAGGCAGGCTATTAAAGGCAGAGTCAGGAATTCAAAAAGCAGAGGACGGCAAACATACGTATCTCAATCGCTTCGAAGCCCGGCTCCATCACGGTCAGTAACGGATGCCAGTACCACAACCTCAAGTCAATAAAAGAAACACGGAACTATACTGTTTAAAAAGCAAACAAAGCACAGAACACATTATAAAAATTTCCCCACAGTAAGTAGAAAACAAGAATCTTCACAGATAAGACTTATTCCCTAAACAAATAAGATAAGGGAGGCACTGCTATGTACATACGGCAGAAAGCATTGGAGAGAATGGTATGACGGACTCACCCCTGTACTTGGTTCTGTTACACGTTCCTAATTTCATAGGCCCTCACCTCCTTTTATCACGTACCCAAATTAGTATCCTCCCCTCCACTGGACTGTCACCTTGCCAGAAAGGACAGACCTCTAGACACACACCAAAGCTATCTCTTTTCTGCATCAGGCTCCACTTCTTATCTCACACTGGGATGACACCTGCACCCCCAAGACTCATCAAGCCGGGTGCTAGGCCTCTCTTTCCTCTTTTGCTTTTGGGTAGGAAAGACAAAATCACAAGTCAGATCTCTGCATTATATTCTCTCCTAGAGGCCTCTAGCAGTCTGGCTGACATCGGAAGCTGGTCAGAAGCTGCCTTCAGTTGCAAAGTAAGGTCTTCCATTCCCCAGGTCTGTGCTAATGAATTCATTAGTCCTTAGGGGTCACAGAGGCAGCTCAAGGAAGGAAAAGAGGGAGAAATAATATAGGTTTGGAATAAGGAGCTGCTGGAGAAGCACTTCCGGGAGGGACAGCTCTCCTTTCCCGTGACCCTCTGTAAGGGATGAGAAGGATAGGACAATCAGGATCAATGATAATGGTGAGGCCATCACCAAGAGCTCCAGTTCTTCCATGAAAGCAAAAATACTGACTACCAATCCAACTGCTCAGTTAGTCTAGCCAGAGAAGGCTGCAGGAGCAAGTCTGCGAAGCTGCACCTGACCGGGGCACCAACGGCTGCCCGGAGGCTGCAGGTGGCTAGAACAGCATACAATCACAGAATCAAATCTCAAGGCCGCTCCAGCAAGTAACACCCTGTACAGATACCCATCTTCACGGCAATTTTCAACAGTAATCTGAAACACGCTCTCTTGTCTTTCCCTTAACAAAAACAGGAACTCAACAATTTATACACTAGAGTATTTCCCCTTCCTTCATACTGTTTGCCATTCATTCGTTCAACCACCAAATATTTCTTGCACATCTACTGGGCGCTGTTAGGTGCAGAGAGAAAAGTATGCCAATTATCATCACTATTACGACAAACCGTAGTGCCTCATTGTAACTATACTTCCTACCTCAATCTACAAAACCACATGGCACTTAGTCCCCGGGTGACCAGACATCAGCTTCAGAAGGCTGTCTCCTTTTTATTGTTTGCAACTGTGGCCACAAAATACAAAGAGCAGCCTCTGCTTCTATTATGAGACTGCACCAATCATCAAGAGACAACCACTGTGGCTGCTATTTTTAAAAGTTATCAGTTCAAGAGCTGCAGTATCTGACTTCAGGGTTTACACCATGGAAATGATGGTCACACCAAGTGTGGGAAGTTCAAGTCTGCCCTGCAAACAAACAAACGAACAATTTCATTTAGAAATTCAATATTCAAAAAAGATAAACAGAAGAAGCTTTAAGGGCATGTGAGAGAGCTGGATTCTACAGATGGAAATCAAGAGAATGGACTAAAAGTCAAAGAACTAGGAACTCAACATCAAATAATGAGAAGACATCTAAGATTAGATGATAGAAACAGTGATGTTTGTTCCCTAATTCAGAGTACCCAGAAAGAAAAGCAGGACATGTGTTTTCAAGCTTTCGCTCTTTAACCCAATAGTAGCTATTTTCCTACTAGGTTCAGAGAAACAACAGAACAAATCAATGACACATTTTCACAAGGCACACTGAAAGAGAAGCTGTGAGCTCCGAGATTTCCTGATCATCTTTTGCCATGACCATTCTATCACCACACTTTATCGTGAGCGAGGTTGAGAATCTGAATTACTTGCTTGTGCTTTTTTATTCTCCTCTGATAAGCACTTTGAAATCTGGAAACCCTTCCTGTTGACTGATTCCATTGTATGGTTCCAGGGATCAAAGTCCAACAACTTCGTAAACTTCAGAAAAGTTATCAATTTAACACAGAACATTAATTTCAAATCTACCTTAGGCTGGCTCTGAGTCTAGGCAAATAATTTAGCATTTTTAACACCTGTACCTCAGTTTCCCAAAGACATGTCTTGCTGATAAATAATATATGTGGAAGTGCTCTAAGGCTTAGCTCAAAGGTTCTGCATAAACTCAAGGATTATAAGTACACTGAGGTCTCTAACTCAATTTTTAAAAGCAACCCCAATGAAATTTATGCATTAATTTATAACACGATAGGAAATATCAATCTTAATCACCCGATTCATGTATAAACGTATAAAGTCCTACAATTTAAAAGCTAAAAGATCCCACATTCCTCTTCCCCTTTCAAGGTGAGAAATCAAATCTCCACAGGGAAACTGGGTGGAGAGGATACTGATACCTGGCCCTACCTAGCCTCAAAGTCGCAGTATCAAGCATCTCTAATTTTCCTAAATTACATACTCCTCACCCATCCAAGTGATAATATAGCCATTTAAAGGATTAAAATTCCATAACGACCAATCATGCCCTGTCGTCTCCACTTTCCCTCCAACATCCTTCCACCCCTTCTCTTCCTACCGGAAGACTTGCAGACAACAGAAGCCTGCTTAGAACGAAACTCTTTTATCAGATCCCACAATCAAGGGCGCAGCTTGACAACTGCTCACATCCATCAAGGCAACGTTTCGGTTCGCTTCTAATCGCGGGGCCCACACACCCGGAAATGAAATCTGAAGCGCAACCCACTTTGGACTACCGTATCATTTCCTTAAGTTGTGCCCGAGTGCGAGTGCGGGGTGCACGATCCCGAGAGACCGCGGAGCCCGGGCACGCTTACCCTGCCTCCCGCCTCGGGCCTGGTGGTCACTTGCGCTTCTCCGCCACGAGGTGGGCCCGCGGGCGCGCGATCCTCCCCGGGCCGCCGCAACGGGCGCTCGGCGGGACGCGAGGGCGGCACTGGGACCAGTCGCCTCTAGGGACCGCGCCGGGGCGCGAGGGGTGGTCATTAGAAAGACCCCCGGCGGCCCCAGGTAAGGCCGCGCCTCAGGCGGGCCGAGCGGGCGCTCCTCCAGCCGCGCCCGCCCGCAGGAGTCCGCCGGGGGGGCCAGCAAGGCGGGGCGCGCGGCCCGGGTCGGTCTCCAAGGCAGCAGTGGGGCCAGATCCGGGACCCGCCAGCGGTCGCCCGGGGACCGCTCCGGGTACCGGCGCCCGGCCCCTCGGGGAGGCGCCCCGCCCCCAAGCGGCCCCCGCCCGGCGCGCGCCACGCACCGCGCCCCGCCTGCGAGCCAACCCGCACTTTCCCGCCCGCCGCGCCGGGGGCGGGGGTCGCGCGCCCTCCCCGCCCCCACGCCGCTCACCTGCCGAGCCCTAGGCTCGCTCCATGGCCGCCCGCGCGGTGCGGTGCGGTGCGGCCCGGCCACCCCCGCCGCCTCCCGGGAGGGGCAGCCCCACGCCGCGCTCACCGCCCCCAGCCGCCGCCGCCACTGCGGCTCCCGCCCACCCCCGGCCCGGCCATTCCCTGGCCACTCTCCCCGCGCTAAGCCGGCGGTCCCACACCCACCCACCCCCCCGCCTCCGCGGCCCCCGACTGTTGGTACCGTCCTAGCGTAACGCCTTCCCCGCGACCAATCCAAGGGCTCACTCTGAGAGGCCCCGCCCCCGCCCTCCGGTGGGCGGGCCTACCGGGCTCGCTCCGGACGGCCCCCCTTAACCCGTCCCTTCCCGGGTCGGCCCCGCTTAACTCCCTCGGCGCCGCCTCCCCTCTGTCCTCCGCCTCCCTACCGCCCGCCCCACTTGCAGAAACTGACCTCGAACTTCTCTCTTGCCTTCTCTTTTTTCTTTCCTGATTTTCACAAGCAGGTAGGAGGCCAGGCAGTGGGACTGGAGAGTTGGGGTCCTTTAGGTCCACTTCTGCTTATGAGAAGCAATTTCCCTACGCCTTTTGCCCATTTGATTTGCCTCGACTGATGCTTCTATCTTAAGTGTATCCTCCTCGCCCTAAAGAGGCCAACCTTCCTACATCGAGCGCCAGTCGCTCTTCCTTGGGACCAGAGCAACCCCCCCTGCTACATTTAGTAGCATTTAGCAAAACTGTGCTTAGTTTACTGTGGTATTATTTGTTTAACGTCTATCTCCTGCAGTGGACTGTAGGCGCCATGAGGGCAGAACAGTGGCGTCCTGTTTTCCAATACCCGACACCCAGTAGACTGCCTGTAAATGGTTTGCATGAAAGATTCTCCCTCCCCTTAAGTTGCTTCTTTTCCATGGATTGCGTGCAGATCATCTGTTGTATAATGCACCATTTCATTTATTCAGCATAGACTGAGCTTGGACTTAGTGTATGTCCAAGGCACGTTGTGTATATAAGGCACGTTGATTTGCGGGATAAGATGTATGAGATGGGGAAAGACTGAGCCGATGCTTTGTTCAGGCTGTATAGTTCATTCAAGCAGTAGGATGCAGTGGAAAGAAAGAACTTACTGACTGTGTGACATTGGGTGTGCCAATATCTAGAAAATGTCCTTATCTGGAAAATGGGAGTTAATCAAGGTACCTTATTTCACAAGATTGTTGTGAGGACCAAATTAGTAAAAGTGTGGGGAAAGTGCTTTCACATTATTGTACAATGGTAATGATTATTCATGTATTTACTGAGCACTTGCCATCAGGAGAGCCTGAAGAAATAATGATGCCGGACACCAGCCCCAGACAATCTAGTGAGGGAGGCAGAAAACAATCACTGCAAGAAGGAACACACTGTCAAATACAGAAGGAGTTGTGTCAGCTTTTTACTGGATGTAGTCGAAAGGGCTTGGGGTCGTTTTTCTGACCACGGGATAAGAGGGGTCTACTTAATTTCTCTGACATCCATCTGCCTGCAATTGGCTAATCTTGAACTTTGTTTACTACATCAGGAGACCATTAAACAAAAGGGCAAAGCAACAGTTCCTCTAAGATACTTTACCCCAAAGGACTTTCCTTTCGTGCCTAGAACTCTGACAAAGATAGTGAGGGTAGATTGTCCGTCACTGCTCAGGAGAGCACATCCTGTAGCTTCAGTTTCATGCTGATCCCTTCTGTCATTAAGGACATTCACAAGGGGGGGGTGGGGTCCATGGCCTCTCTAGGCAATCCACTCCAGTGTTTAATTTCACATCCATCAGATCCTTCCATCCACCCCATATGCTGCAGGACAGACACGCTTTCTCTAATTCTGTCTTCAGAGATGAGAAGCCAGGGGTTCAGGGCCTTCATACTTTCAGACAGCAAAATTGTCCCCCCCCCACCCCCGGCCGCCCCATCTTCCCCTCGCTAGACCACATTATTCAGGCTCTTTGTGACTGTATGCACAGCACCAGCACAGTCCTGATACAGCACGATGTTAGTATCTGCCCTCTTCTTCCTGCAGTGCGCCTTGCTTCCCACCCAATCAACAGTCAATATATTCTAGGTACTGTGGGGGATGCAGTCATTTAAGAAGGGGATTCTGCCTTCAAAGAGTTTACATGACTAGCACACAGGAAGCAGCTGCAAGAGATATGGGGGACTTAAATTATGCAGCACAGAGTCTGTGATCACTGAAAGAATCAGGGTCCAGGAAGATAGTGTGGGCCGGTATTGCCAGCGAAGGAGGATTAAAGTGAGCAAAATATGGGTGGGAGAAGAGACGGACGATATGAACCAAAGTTAGGTACTGCCGTGTGCACTCCACGACAGACGTCCTCAGCCAATGATACACGGTGGGAGACTTCCGTCCGTCCTTCGGTGAATGTCTACCAAGTGCCACGTGCTGAGCTAGACCCAGCTCATGCAAAGGCCAAAGAAAGCCTGGTTCTCATGCTTGAGAAGCTGATAGTCTAGTATTGAGAAATAGAACGGAAAGTCAGGCAGAACCCCCATAGGAAGGTCTGAGTCCTTTGCCAAAGCTTCTGTGATGCTTCTTTCAGAACTCATGTGATGTCGTTCTAGGCATCCCTGTCTAATCTCCCCCTTTGCCTCTCTCTTCCCTGTCCCCAAACTGCAAGGCCCTTAAAGACACAGACTGACTTTATTTCATCTTTCTTTCCATCTGTGGAGAGCCTCCCGGAGAGTACTTTCTCTGCATTGACGTGTTGAAGTGCATCGAGGTTAAATCAGAGAACAAATTTGGCCGTCCCCTCTAGCCAGGGACAGTGCCCATATGTCCTCAGTGGAGGAGTCTTTAGTAGCGCAGTGCAGCATCCCCCAGTGGCTTGTCCACGGCCTGCAGAATTCAATAGCAACTCCTCTGCTTGGCATTTCCAGGCCCAGTCCACCTTACTGGGCCCATTTTCTGCTAATGTCTTACCTTCTACCCTAAATGATTCACTTGCTCTGAGGACATCCCCTTTTCTGCACCCCTGGTTGTGATCATACAGATTCTTCCTCTGGGACTCCCACCTTGCCCCATCCCCCTCTCTACTTGTGAAACTGTTGTGTATCTCCCAAATACCATTTGCTCATGAAGCCTTTCCTGACCTCTGCAGCTGTGCATGTACTCCTGCGCCTCGAAGACTCAGAACTTTCTACCTCCTTTGCAGTATGGTTTGCAGTGATCTCTTTGGGGATATGTCTGACTCCTTCCGCTGGCTTGTAAACCCTTCATGGTCAAGGACAGTGTTCTATTCACATCTGTATCTTCCTTAGTGCTAATACTGTGCCTGGCCCATGGTGAACACTCAACACTTGAAAGAGAAGTTTTAGAACAGGTCCTGTAGGCATGAGAAATCAGAGATCTCTTTCTTGGCCTCCTCATCATTGTGTTTTCCTTTACCTGTTTCAGAATTTCCAGGTGCTTGCCAATTTGCCAAGCCCCAGGACTCAAATAACAGTCCAGCAATTCGAAGGTATAAGGGGAGGATTGTCTTACGGTGACTGTATACACCAGCTCCAGCAGAACACACATGCTCGCTCGCTCTCTCTCCTTTTAAGAGAATACACCCACAATGATGGATCAATCCTACTGAAACTAATTAAGTTATTTCTACATCAAGAAACTTGAAGGGAGCTGGAGGAGAGCTCTCGCTGTTCCAAGGTGCTGGGAGCCAGGGAGAGGGAGATGAAAGGATTATTGAGTGAAGGAGCATAGGTGTCCCTGCCAGGGGCAGGGGCAGGGGCAGGGGCAGGGGCAGGAACTCTGCCTCCGCTGCCTCCGTCTCCGGGCAGGATTGTTCTTTGCATGGGGCTCTCTGCCGACCTGCCGCTTCTGCATTTCTTTCCCGGCTGGGCAAACTCCTTTCTCTCATTTAGCCCCTGGCTCTCCACAGCTGCTCCTAGTAGCTCACACCCCTTGCTCCCAGCACTGGGAATGCCCACTTCACCCCCCTCGTGGCACATGTGGCAATGCCATCTGAACAAAACTTGCAAGTCCCAGGGACAGCATTATAAACCGCACACAGCACCCACTCAGCCTCTCTGCCAAGGAATTGTCCGGGATGCATGTATCTGAAAGTGATGGAAATCTTTCAGTTATTTCTTTCCATTCTCATTTTTTTTTAAAGCAGCTTTATGGAGATATAACTTACATACCATAAAACTCACCTGTTTACTTTGTACAATTCAGTGGTTTTCAGTATATTTACAGAGTTGAACAATTATCACCATAGTCTAATTTTAGAGCATTTTCATCACCCCCAAAAGTAATATGGTCTATTTTCTCTCTTATTCTGAAAATATGTTTGTCTATTCGTTTCATTTTGGGTTTTTTTTTTTTTTTCATTTGCTTATTACAGGCAAAAAGAAAAATACCTCAAGGGGACAGTGAACTCCTAGAATTACTAAGAATGCAAAGGAGTTATAGCTCTCAAAGCTGCATTTCACTTAACTTCCACGGATGGCTGTAGTCGTTTAATTAGCCACTCCAAGATGTACACTTTGTTGTGGTATATCCTCCGGAGTGAATGGCCAGGGCCACGTCTTTGCACATTTTCCAGTTTGTTGTGCCTTTCTCTGATGCCAGTGGGCTCTCCAGCGGTTCTGGCAGAGACAATGTTGCAAATTCCAGATTGCTAATTCCCACAAGGCAGTCATTGTGTAATAAGCTCAGGATGGTACCACATGCACATGGGTATTTAATACACATTTTTTTTTCTTTTTGCCGTGATGGAAGCTCTTTAGTTTTTATTAGCTCAATTTAACGCATGAAGTAATTGCATTGATTACTGCATGTGGTAATTGCAGCCACCTGGAAGTTCTGGGGTCCTTAAATTCGGCTCCCCTCCCCCACAGGTAATGTGCAAGAAGTTAAGCGGAAGGCTCTCTGAGCCTCTCTCACGACTGATCCAGGGGTGTGCTCTGACTGCACAGGGACTTTCAAAATATCCCTACGCCTGCCCCACCTCCTCGAAGACTTGAGTTTAATTGTCTAACGGGGAAGGCCTCACAAGGATATTTTTTCTTAAATATCCTTGCTCTTAAAATATTTTTTATTTATTTTCGAGAGAGATAGTGCAAGCTGGGGAGGGGCAGAGAGAGAGAGAGAGTGGGAGTCAGAGAATCTCAAGAAGACTCCACGCTGTCAGCGCAGATCCTGACGGGGCTGGAATCCACGAACCATGAGACCGTGACCTGTGCCGTGAGACGATGACCTGAGCCAAAATCAAGAGTTGGGCACTTAACCAACCGAGCCCCCCGGGTGCCTTTAGCAAGGTTTTTTGTTTTTTTTAACAAAGCTCCCGGCTTATTTTAATTTGCAACCCAGGCTGAGAACCACTCCTCTCCTAGTGACTAAGCCAGGATCGTGTTGAACCGTGTGTAATTGCCATCTTAGTAAGGCAAAAAGAGTTGAATATTGGCAATTTCATGTGATTCGATATAATATTCAGGTAATTCGTTTTTACTTTTATTTTTTTAAGTTTATTTATTTATTTTGAGAGAGAGAGAGAGAGAACATGCAAAGGACAGGGGGAGAGAGAGAGAGCGAGAGAGAGAGAATGAATCCCAAGCAGGCTCTGCACTGTCAAGAAGGAGCCTGATGTGGGGCTTGAACCCACAAACTGTGAGATCATGACCTGAGCTGAAATCAAGAGTCAGGCGCTTAACTGACTGAGCCACCCAGGCGCTCCAACTGGTTTTTATTTTTGAGTGGGAGGAAAGATTGGTCTTTTGGAAGGTATTCCACAGGAAACCAGTCATTTCTCTACAAACCCCTGATCTGCAGCGCATGAGGGTGAGAAAGGTGTGGCAGGGAAGCCAATGACTTCTGTGATCAAGGTGCTGCATCTGGGTGGACTAGACCCTCTGCATCTCTTCTTCCAGTGCAGCTGAAGCATTCAGAAGCCCATGGCTGCCGTGCAAGGAGGGAAACGAGCAGGGCTGGCCAAGGGTGAGACAAGCAGAAGTGTTGAGGGAACGTGACAAGGAGAGCATCTGGTCCCTCCTTCAAAGGCATTTACGGTTAAGAACATATACAGTTTAAATACAGGGCGGGCAGGGGCGCCTGGGTGGCGCAGTCGGTTAAGCGTCCGACTTCAGCCAGGTCACGATCTCGCGGTCCGTGGGTTCGAGCCCCGCGTCGGGCTCTGGGCTGATGGCTCAGAACCTGGAGCCTGTTTCCGATTCTGTGTCTCCCTCTCTCTCTGCCCCTCCCCCGTTCGTGCTCTGTCTCTCTCTGTCCCAAAAATAAATAAACGTTGAAAAAAAAAATTTAAAAAAATAAATAAATAAATACAGGGCGGGCCAAATGAAACGCTTGGATAAAGAAAATCTGATGCTCAGGCCTGCAGCTTGTGACCCTGACCTAGAAGACAGATGTTCATGGCACAGAGAGGTGGCTCAGAACAGGGGAGGACAAGACATGTGACACAGTAGAACTAGGAACCCAGGGAGAAAGGAACCAGCACGTCACAGCCATCCATGTTGTATATAGATCACTGATTCGTATTGATGAATAGAATTCCTTTGGGAGACCACGTCATGATTTATTTGTCCATTTCTACTCTCAATGGACGTGTGAGTAGTTTCCAGGTCTGGGCTGTCACAGATAGTGTTGCATTCCTCTGCCATGACGGATGTTTGGGTTTACCTAGGAGTGGAGGTGCTAGGTCATGGGGGATGCTTGCGTTCAGCATTAGTAGAAAGTGCCAGTTTCCCAAAACGTGGAACCAGTTTACACCTATATCAGCAGTGCATGAGTGGCGGCATAGCTCCACATTCTTGCCCCCTGAGTGCTTTCTGGGCCACTGAAGTAACCAAACCTGGAACTGTCTACTTCCAACTTAAGTGTTTAAGCGACGACTGGTCAGAGTTTCTGTTACGTGCAGCCCAGAGCTTCCGAAGGCACTCTACAAGGGCAAGTCAGGGTGCTAAGCTCTGAAAGGCATCTTTCCTTTAAAGGCCAACCATTTTCTGGCGTGTGGGTCCCCCACCACCACTGGAGCAGAGCCTTTGTCTCTCCATAGGGAGCAGCGCGTAGGTTCCCTCATTGTCGTTACCGGTTCCACCACTTGTCTAGGCCTTCCTCATTTGTGTCCTAAACTCTGCTAGTGGGTATTCTCCTCTGAGTCTCTCCCACTCCAGTCCATCCTTCCTACACATGCAGTAGACTTCTGAGGTCTTCTGGATAATCCGGAAACAACTGAAATTATTTTCTTCGATATCCCATTTGGCTGCCCAAGAATATACCGAACGGCTTCTTTGCTAACAGCCAACTTACCACTCAGCCTAGCAACTAATCGTTAACTGAGAACTCCTGTTGTTTGCCAAGCCTGGGGCTAAGAGCACCACACGTTATCTCATTTTATTCTCACAACGATCTCAAGAAGATCTTTGTGCCAGTTACAATGGATGGCCTCTCAGCTCCAAGCCACCCTTCATTGCCTGCTCTGGGAAACACAGACTGGACCTTTTAAAGATTTTTCTTTTGCTGGTGGCACACTGTCGAGCCTCGTCAGTAGAGAGCGCCAGCGAGGCACCTCAAGGGGGCAGGGCTTTCCTTCCCGGTGCTGGTGTGCCCCATTCAGATGGCCAGACTCCCGTAGAGCAGCGGGGTCAGCCGCTTCACCCAGCGTGGCTCCTGGTGGTCCCTGCATAAATGACAGCATCCTAGAGGGTGGGTTTTGAGCAAGTTAAGAGATTTCTAGCAAGTCCTCCATTGTAGCACCGCCACGACTTCTTTGCTGCTACCTCATGAGCCACAGCAACACCCCAGCAGTAGAGTCTGGATCTCAGCCCTGGGGGAGGAGGGGCTTCCCTGGTGCTCTGGCTCAGCTGGACAGGGTGGTGGCTACTCTTCTTGTACTCTTGTATTCTGTAGAGTTCTGTTCACATTTTCCTAGCCAATCCCTCCTCACTCCAACCCACTGTCACAGTTCATAATTCTTCATGTTAAACTTTCTCTGCTCAAATCCCTGTCTAGTTTCTACCCCTGACTGGACCCTGATGGATATATCCCCTCTCTGATTGCACTTCTGGGTTTGTTTGTTTGTTTTGGAGTTAATGATATATAGTTTTTCATTTTCTTTGGTTTTATCTACTATTATTATTTCAATCCAAATATCTCAGCCAGTATACTCAATCTCCTCGTTGTAAACACAAACATGTTGGTTATTCTAAATGTCATCTTCTTTAAGAAATCTTTCCTTAGAATTCTCTTCCTCATTCCCACACCACCTTTCGCCCTTTTTATCTGGTCTGTCTGCAACATCATGTTGGGAATCTCCCATCTCCCTGGACCCTGTGTGTGGATCACTCAGCCACATGCTTCCAAATTTTGTCATTTTGTCTGTTTCTTCCTCTCTGTCTTTGCAGGTATATGTCTTTCAAAACACCCACTGAGGCCCATGTTTATGTTTCTTTTGTCTTGCTTTAAAGCAGATTTTCATTTTACTTGCTATCTTTTGTACAGAGTTTATGTTTGTTAATATCACTGCTAAGGTTCTAATAAAGAGCTTATTTTATTCAGGAAAAAAATCCTTTCAGTTGTTGTTGTAATAGGGTTGGGGGGGAAACCAAACAAGCACACACGTGTTTATTCTGTCATCTTTCCCCAGACTCCTTGCAGATATTCTTTTGAAGTCTGTTTTTTATTTTGAACCTCACAATGTATCAAGAATAGCTTCCCACATTATTACATATTGTTTTACTACAACATTTCCTTAAGTTACTACAATATTTTAAAAGATCTTTGGTATTCCCCACTGAGGATATACTGTAATTTATTTAGCAGACTCCCCCGTTGTGGGATATTTAGGCTGTTTGCATTTGTGGCCAAGAAATTTTTAAAAGGTTCCTGGAGCCTAACAGAGATTGGAGGTACGCACCCAGGACCCTGACAGACACAACGCAGAGGCATCCCTTCACGTAAGCAACGCAGTTACACTCCCTGGGGCTCTGGAGAATCTGTAAACAACGAGCGGTTTCTTTGATGGCCATCCAGCTCC
This sequence comes from Puma concolor, assembly GCF_028749965.1. Taxonomy (NCBI): domain Eukaryota; kingdom Metazoa; phylum Chordata; class Mammalia; order Carnivora; family Felidae; genus Puma; species Puma concolor. The sequence continues at coordinate 49,517,318 of NC_141683.1, forward strand.
CAAGGACAGGACACCCCAGTGCGCCTTCTTAGCTAGCTGCCTGCTACTCAGCAGCTTACCTGAGAAAGGGCAAAGTTCATTATTTTCAACTTGTTTTCAGTTTTTCCTTCTCCCCTTTCTTCTCTATTTCTCATTGAACTCCTCACTTTGCCTTCAATATATGAAATAAATGTATTACTGGCATCCCTTTGCATCCAAGGAAACAGTGTGTGAATAATTAATTTAATGTCTTTGAATTAGTCTTTGACACTAACACATACAATGTTCCTAGCTAAATCAGTGCGCGTGTCCGGGGTGGTCTTCCACGGATAAATTAGGCCCTTCTAACTTCTGGTGGCCCCTGGGCCGCCATCTTGGCCCATCGGACCTCAGCACATAATGTGGGGGAGAGAACTTTCAGCATCTCCAGTTGGAAAATGCACCAAATAATGGCACTGTTGCACACAAATAAATACAGGATGCTCAGTGAAAAGCGAAGTTATGGAGAAACTTGCAAGGAAAAGGAAAATAAGTTTGTTCCTTCAAGTTTTTACCCTGCTCCGTACGCAAACACAGACCAGCAATTCACAAGTAAATGCCAGGTTTTCAACATCCAACAGTTTGGAGTAATGAAGGAAAAAAAAGAGTCAGAAGTGAAACACTTTATACAGTGCCTTTCCTTGTCCTTTTTAAAACTCAAAAGGGGCTCAAGCAACAACATTCTTCCTCTGGGTTGAAACCAGCAGGGGCTGGGGCTGCTCTGGGACACTGCTCCTTTCATGCACTGGGAGTGAAGACTGGGCTCATTCATAGAACTTGCTGGGCAGTTAGACCACTCACTCCCTTGTGGGCTGCTGTGTGCAGCCGTGCCTCAGCTGGGCCTCGATGGTGTTGCTGACCTCCAGAGGGCAATATGGGGTCTGCTTCTAGAGTAACCTTCCCGTGGTGCGCGGTGGAAGCTTTAACGGCCGCCCCGATCTGTTGCTCTTGATAGTTAGGCTTTCGGCCCACATTTCCTGAGTTGCTGCCACATGCTGGGCCTGGGAAAGACAGGGGGCACCAGTGTGGTGGGGAGAGAGACCTGTACATCCAGAATCACAAGACGGTCTGTGCATGCTGCCCGCTCCTGTAACAAACACTGACCCTCGAGCCGTTTGTGCCCAATCTCAACAGAGGAGGGGTTTGGGGGAGCCCGTTTGGTTGGAAGCGGGTAGCCAGGGAACAGGAAGGAAGAGTGTCTTTTTAGAGCCCAAGCTACACACTAATAAACTTAGCAAAGATTTCCAAGGATGCTTTCGTGGGCCTGAGATGGAAAAAGTGTTTGTTTTCCATATTCCATATGTCCCCACCTTTAAAAATGTTTTTCTTATTTTGTTATTCCACGGGGAAGTAGAGGAGGCACTGGTGGAAAGTGTAGGAGGCAGTAAAAGCCCGCCGAAGCCACCCCCGGGCTGCTTCTAGCCAGGCCCTGTGTTAGAAACGAAGAATGGCATCCGACACTGTCCCCACTGCCGCTGCTGAACGGGTTAACCTGTGGCGGGGAGTCACCATGCAAATAAAAAGATGCAACGCAGGGTAATGAGTGCTGCTCATAAATCCATTTACTGGATCATTCTTTCATTGTTTATGGAGTACTCGCTGTGAGCTAGCTACAGTGCTGAGTCCTGAGGATACGAGAACCTAGGAACTGGGTTGCCTGCTAAAACACAGGTGGCCAATTCCATTTGAATTTCAGATCAACAAAGCACATGCTTTTAGTGTAAGTACGTCCCATGCAATAATTTGATTTGCTAAGTCTGGCAGCCCTTCCTGGGAGAGGCCAGAAAGAACGCCAAGTGCTCAGGAGCACGGAGGGGGAAGGACCTCCTTCGGGCCCCCGCGGCTGAGGCGTCTCCCGGTGAGGCCTCCGCGACCAGCCCGGCACCGTCCCGCCCGGCACCTTCGTGCCTCTGACACCGCAGTGTGCCTGACTGCAGTGCTCATCGGTCTTGCCCAGGAAGCTCCTCCAGGGCGGGGTCCTTGTCCGGCCTGTTCAGTCCTAATGCCCAGTAAGCGGGTGGGCAGCAACTTCTTGTTGAATCCAGGAAATGTTCCCTGGAGATGGAAGGAGGGCATGGTGGTCTGGGGGACGCCTCATGGGGGAGGCGGTACTGGAGTTGGGCTTTACAGAAGTGCATGCGCGGGGGGGTGGGTGATAGGCTACAACCTTGTGGGCAAGGGTGGCGCTCTGTATGACCAAGGCGGACTGACCGTGAGGGCTCTGCCCTGTGGTTCTCTCCGCGGGGATGAGTGACAGCTCATGCTTGCCCCGCCCCACCAGCTGGGAGGAGGCCTGCATCATGAGCAAGATGGATCCAGCTGTAGATACGTTTTCCTCTGAGTCCCCAAAAGGACTCTGTGTCGGCCATGACCTCAGAGAATAAATACTCCCTTAGGGAGGCATGGAGGCAGCCTAGCAGTTTCTGAGTGGTAGGGTCTAAGCACTAAAGAGCAGACACATAGAGGGGCACCTGGGTGACTTAGTCAGTTAAGCATCTGACTTCGGCTCAGGTCATGACCTCATGGTTCGTGAGTTTGAGCCCCACATGGGGCTCTGTGCTGACAGCTTGGAGTCTGGAGCCTGCCTTCGAGTCTCTGTCTCCCTCTCTCTCTCGACTTCTCCCCAACTGGCACTCTGTCTTTCTCTCTCTCTCTCTCAAAAATAAACATTAAAAAAAAATTTTTTTAAGGAGACACATAAGGATGGACAGTAAGCTAATGGCATTTCAAAGGACAGTGATAATTCTTTTTTTTTAAATTTTTTTAACATTTATCTATTTTTTGAGACAGAGAGAGACAGAGCATGAACGGGGGAGGGTCAGAGAGAGAGGGAGACACAGAATCTGAAACAGGCTCCAGGCTCTGAGCTGTCAGCACAGAGCCCGACGCGGGGCTCGAACCCACGGACAGTGAGATCGTGACCTGAGCCGAAGTCGGACGCTTAACCGACTGAGCCACCCAGGTGCCCCTTTTTAAAATTTAAAAAAAAATTTTTTTTAACATTTATTTATTTTTGAGACAGAGAGAGACAAAGCATGAACAGGGGAGGGTCAGAGAGAGAGGGAGACACAGAATCTGAAACAGGACAGTGATAATTCTAAACCACATGAATGGTAGGATAGGAAATTAGCTCATGAATGTCTGCTCTAAGTCAGGCCCTGTGTTAGTCCTTGAAGGCCTCTGCCCATCTTTTTTTAAGTTTATTTATTTTGAGGGGGGGAGGGGGAGGGGCAGAGAGAGAAGGAGAGAGAGAATCCCAAGCAGGCTCTGCACTGTCAGCTCAGAGCCCAACGTGGGGATTGATCTCACAAACTGTGAGATCATGACCTGAGATGAAACCAAGAGTTGGACACATAAACGACAGTCACCCAGGTGCTCCCCCCCTTTTTTTTTTTTAAAGGGAGAGGGAGTCCCAAGCAGGCTCCACACTGTCACTGTGGAGCCTGATGCAGGGTTCAAACCCACAAACCGTGAGATCAAGATCGGAGCCAAAGTCGGACGCTTACCTGAGCCACCCAGGTGCCCTTATCGTGGGCTTTTCTTGTTTGGTTTTGTTCCTGTTAACATTTTTTATTTACATGTAATAAAAGTCACCTTTATTTGGTGTACAGTTTATGCTTTTTTGCATACATATAGATTCTCATAACCACTGCTTCAGACTGGACACAGCTCCCTTCCAACACCCTAAGGATGTCTCCTGTGTTGCCCCTTTTGTATTTGGACCTTTTCCCCTATCCCTCAACTCTGGCCCCTACTGATCTGTTCTCTGCTCCTACATTTTTGTCTTTTCCAGAATGTTCTGTAAATGGAATCATGTAGTATGTAACCTTTGAGACCGGGTTTTCACTCAGCATAACGCACTTGAGATTCACCCATGTTGTCGCATATGTCTGTAGCCCATCCCTTTGTATTGCCGAGAAGTATTTCATCGTGTGGATGTAACGGTTTGCCCGTTCGTCATTCAGAGGTATTTCGTTGTCTCCAGTTTTGGGGCATTGTGAATAATGCTGCTATAAACATTCACATATAGGGTTTGGTGTGAAATAAATTCTCATTTATCTAGGATAAACACCTAAAAGTGGATTGTTAGGTCACATGATAGGTGAAGATTCAACTTCTTGAGAAGTTGCCTGTGTTCCAGAATGGCTGTACCATTTTGCATTGGACAGGGCAGCGTTTAGATGATCCTTCCTTCATTCATCCCTTCTTTTCTACTTTCCTTCCTTTGTTTTTTTCTTTCTTTCACATTTTTCCTGAAATATAACTTACATGCCGTCTTTGGTGTAAAAGTAGATACACAGTTACATTCCTGTTACTACCACCCAGATCAAGATATGGAACATTTCCAGCCTTCCTCCCTGTAAATACCCGCCAATCCCACAAAGGAATTGCTATCCTGACTTCTGTCATAACAGATTAGCACGGCTTGTTTTAGAATGGCACTTACGGGGCACCTGGGTGGCTCAGTCGGTTAAGAGTCTGACTCCTGATTTTGGCTCAGATCATGATTTCATGGTTTGTGAGACTGAGCCCCCGGGACAGTGCAGAGCCTTCTTGGGATTCTCTCCCTCCCTCTCTTCCCCTCCCCTGCTCATGCTTGCTCTCTCTTTCAAAATAAATAAATGAACATTTTTAAAAAAGAACTGCATTTACATGGGATCATACAGTATATGATCTGTGACTGCCTTCTCTTCACTGAACATTATCTGAAATTCGCTCAGGTCCACGCGTGGTGCAGCATCTGTCTTTTCTACAATGCTGCGTGATGTTGCATTGTATGAATATGCTTCAAACATTTACTCACTCTCCAATGACAGACATTTATGCGTGACCCAGTTTTTGGCTGGTAGGAAGAAAGCTGCTCTGAATATTCTTGTCTGTACCTTTCTATGTTGCTGGTGGACACAAGCACTCATTTCCGTTGGGTATATACCCAGGAGTATAATGATTGGGTATGTGTAGTATTCGTAGAAACTGCCAAACAGTTGTCCGAAGGGTGGACCTATTGACAGTCCCAGCAGCAGTGTGGAAGAGTGGCTTGTGTCCTGACAATTGGCGTTGTTGGGTCTTCGTTTCAGCCATCCTGGGAGAAAGACGGCAGGATCTCATTGTGGGTTTAATTCTCATTACCCTGATGACTAGGGATGCTGAGCATCTTGATCTGTTTATTGGCCATTTGGATTTCCTCTTTTGTGAGATGTCTGTTTAAATCTTTTGTCTGTTTTGAAAATTAAGTTATCTATAGGGCGCCTGGGTGGCTCAGTTGGTTAAATGTCCGACTTCGGTTCAGGTCACCATCTCACGGTTCGTGGGTTCGAGCCTCACATTGGGCTCTGGGCTGACAGCTCAAAGCCCAGAGCCTGCTTCAGATTCTGGGTCTCCCTCTCTCTACTCCTCCCCCATTCGTGCTCTGTCTCTGTCTCTGTCTCAAAAATAAACATTAAAAAATTAAGTTATCTGTGTTGACCTTTCTTTGCAGGAGAAGGGAAGCTGTATAAAGTATCTAAACTTAGCTCGTGATTACCTCAGAAAGAAAATTGACATTGGTCCGGGTGCAAATGATGCTTTTTGTGATGAGTGGAATTACCAGCATAGATGAATTTTGCCTGTTTTTGAACTTTATATGCAGATATGTAAGCGGAACCATGCCATTGTCTTTCTCCTCCGTCTGACCTTTTCACTCAACACTGTATTGACTAAGTCATCCACCTGTTTGCATGTGGTTGCAGACCATTTATTCTTCTTGCTGTAGAGCACTCCTCCAAGTGACTACACCCCCGAGTTGTTATCCTACTGCGGCTGGACATGTGGGCTATTTCCAGTTGGGTTCTTAAAGAAAGCGCTGCCGTGAACCTTCCTGCACGCGTCTTTTCACACACATATTCACGCGCTTCATATGGATCTGTAGATCCTCGGTGTACCAAGGTGTGAGATTGCTGGCTCACGAGGTGTGCGTGTGTTCACCCCCCATGAATACGGCCAAAGGGTCATCAACGTGGATGTCCCAATTTACCCTCCGGTCAGCGGCGGTTCACGAGCACTTCTTTTGCTCCTCTTGCCATGATTAATTTCCAAACTTTAGCTATTCTGGTGGGAATCGTGGTTTTTAAACATTCCAATTGTGACAACTAGTGGAGGCGGGTCAGAAGACCAACCCAGATCCATCTACAGAGGGTTCTTGAAGAGAAAAGTGGGGCTCAGAGGAAGGTAGCTGGAGCTTTTTTAAATGTTTACTTATTTTGAGAGACTGAGAGAGAGCAAGGGGCAGAGAGAGAGGGAGACAAAGAGTCCCAAGCAGGCTCTGCACTGTCAGCACAGAGCCCGATGCAGGCCTCGAACTCATGAACTGTGAGATCATGGCCTGAGCCAAAACCAAGAGCCAAAACCAAGAGTTGGCTTAACCAACTGAGCCCCCAGGCGCCCCATAGTTGGAGCTATTTCAAAAGCCACTCCCATGGTACTCCTCTCCTTGGTTCTCTTCTCTCTGCAGAAGTTGTGGGATGTTCAGGCTCACTTGTATTAAATATCATCTAGCTATTCCAGCTACCAATGAGCAGTGGCCTTGAAATTGTAATTTATAAACACAGCACAACTATAAGTAATATAGCTAAAAACATTGGATTCGGAGCTTGGCAGGCTGTCTTTAAAGTCAGGTTGGCCTTTCCCAAAGACAACATGTAATTCATATTTAAAGGGACCCAACACAGCGATTTGAACATAGGAAATGGTCAGTATTGGTTTCCATGAGCAAAAATAGCATCTTAAATTATTCTAGAAGGGATATGATAGTTGCTGCAAGTAACTGACACTGGCCCTACAGTCACTAAGCAGACTAGTCCCAACAACATGGTCATCAGCCTGTCACCTGAGTGCCTTTCTCTCTTCCCAGCTTTAGGAAGAAGGATTAGCAAAGGCCGTGGAGAAGGAGATGGTGTTGACCATGAGTTCTGGGTGTAAAGCTCGAGGAACATGTGTGCATCTGTGCTTCTGTACACACACACACACACACACACACACACACACACCAGTGGAAATCGGGCCATCAGTACTCCCCTCTCTCTCCCCCCCTCCCCCCTAGAGCATTTCTTTCACCATTTCAGCACTGCACAGCATCTTTTGATGAGATAAGTTTCCTTTTCTGTGCCTGGGAAGCGGAGCAGAAAAGCAAATACGTGAGTGCTGCCTCCAGACTGCTCAGGTTCAAATCTCAGACCTGCCAAATGCTAGTCATGGTTATGGTGGTTACTGTTGCAGTGGCTCACATGGATCAGGCTTTACCTGCTTAATGTCGCTGGTGAGGGGGGTGCTGGAGTAAATGCTCTGCTTGTAGGGATGCACCTCTCGGTGCACACTGCTGCAGAAAGTTTGGGGCATGCTCATTTGTTCAGCAATAATACAGCATTCCTCCCCACCGGAACGTAAACTGTATGAGGTTGGGGATTTCGTCTATCTTGCTTACTGCTCTACTCCCAGTGCCTAGAACAGTGCTTGATAAATATTTGTTGAATGAATGAACATCTTTCTAAGGGCACCAGTCTGTCACTGCCCCTAAACGTGCCCCTAGACATGGATGTGGAGTAAAATCACGTGGCTGGGAGTCAGATGAGCGAACAGCAAAGCCCAGAGAGGAATGAGAGCAAATCAGGACCAGAGACCCCAGGAGGCAGCACGAAGAGAACAGAGCAGCCGGCCAGGCAGATCCCAAGCCCACATCGGAAAGGCCCCAGACAGGTGTGGTCTCTGAGGTGAAGTTTACACCTGATTCCCACTCCTCCTTCTAGCCCCAGGGTCTCCCCTCACCCTGACACAGCCTGACCCAAACAGCAGGAGTCTCTCACTGCCTCCCTAAACCAGAGTCCTAACCAGAGTCCAGAGGGGACTAAAGTTCCTCTTAATGGGAAGACGGGGAAGCTCCGTTTCTTTAAGGTCTGGACCTAGCGGGCAGAAGGAGAAATACAAAATCCCACTGGCAGTGAGGACTCCGCACAGACCACCAGATGTGAGCTGAGGCTGACTTCCCACAGAAAGCAATCAAGTGGAGGTTTCCCTCATTCCCGAAGCTTCAACGTCCCTGAAGTTTGGGGGAACAGGGGAGTTATTGGATGCTATATATACATGGTAACCAGGACAATAATGACAAGGAATACGAGTGAGCTCGATTGATCATTCTAGCTTGGAGATGGAGCTAAAGTCAATACCATTCCAAGTGCATTCCTGTCAATCACTAATTTTTCAAACATTGACTCAGCACCTACTTTGAGGTAGACATTGTGCTGGGACTTGTTGTACAGAAATGGATAAGACGTTGGGACTGGCCTCAAAAATTGCATGGGCAGCCAACCAGCTTCCAAACACAAGATCTTTTTTTTTTAATTTTTAATGTTCATTTGTGAGAGAGAGAGAGAGAGAGAGAGACAGCACGCCAGGGGAGGAGCGGGGAGAGAGGGACAGAGGATCCGAAGCTGTGCTGACAGCAGAGAGCCCGATGTGGGGCTCAAACCCACGAACTGCGAGATCATGACCTGAGCTGAAGTCAGACCCTTGTCCAGTGCCTTTCTTACTGTCCACTTCCGAAGTTTGAAACTTGCGTTGAATGCATCCTAATTCCCCTAAGCTCTGTCTCTCCTGACTCTTGGATCCACCCACCTTTTGTGACTCTGTTTGTAGCCCCAGCCTCTGACCCTGCGTCTTAGGGTGATGAGTCGTGGAAGCTTGCTCCTTGTTAGGGAACCAGGTAAACTCTCTCTAGGTCCCCCACCCCCAGTGTCCAGGTGTGGACTTGCCATGTTTCCTTCAAGCTTGCTCTTCCCACTGTTTCTTGTGCTTTTGAATGAATGGCATAATTCACCCCGTTGTGCAAGCCAGAAAACTGAGGTAATGCTCCCCTATTGACCCCTGCTGCTAATGGCCGCCATGAGACCTCAGAGTATTAGAGCAGCATTGGGTCTGAGCAGATGACTACAGGAGATGGAATGGAGGAGAATGGCTCATCAGCTGTGTTGACACTCAGCGTCCTACAAAGACAAGTCTTCAACCTCCAGCCCTAACTTACTCCTTTAGTCTGATTAGAATGGGGCCCAGAGATCCCACCATCCACCCCCGCCCCCGCCATTTTCTCTTCTTTCTTTTTAGGTTCCCCTGCACAAAACATCACCCCTCCTGCCTCCAACACTCTCCGCCCCTCCACATCTGCCTTTTTCATTCGGCCAAAACACAAGCTTCTGTTAAAAACAACAGGCTCAAAATAGAGTTGTGTATGCCAAGCCCGACATCACCAAACTGAGACTTAACTACAATTTCACCTCTCCCAGAAATGGAATCTTTTTTTTTTTTTAATGTTTATTCATTTTTTAGACAGAGACAGAGCACAAGTGGGGAGGGGCAGAGAGAGAGGGAGAGAGGGAGAGAGAGAGACAGAGAGAGACAGAGAGAGAGAGAGAGAGAGAGAGAGAGAGAGAGAGAGGAGAGAATCCCAAGCAGGCTCCACACTGCCAGCCTGGAGCCTGATGTGGGGCTCGACGTGAGGCTCAAACTCACCAACCGTGAAATCATGACCTGCACCAAAGTCGGACGCTTAACCCACTGAGCCACCCAGGCACCCTCAGTTGATTTTTTTTTTTTTTAACACTTCCATTCATATAAACTCATGTGAGTCAGTTCTTTGGAGAAGGGTGCCACCAACATGCAGATACTCTGACACTGAACTAGTATTTGGGATTGAATAAATGAAACTCTACTGTTCATGTTCCAACAGCTTGAGATCCATGTTCACACTGAAGAGCTCCAATGTCCACATTTGCTTTCTTCTTCCCCCTTTAAATGGATTCTCTCGAGTGCTGTTAAGTTGTTCTCAGCCTTCACAGAGGCCTCCCGGCGCAGACGGCAGGCTCTACATTAGGCAGAACAATATGCATTGTTTTGTTTCAACATATATTTTTTAACAATTTGCTTCCTTTCTGCCAACTAACACAAACTGGCAGGATTTTCCGGTCATTCGACAAAAATATGTTGAGAATTGATGCACAAAAGCGAACAAAACCCAGCCCAATCTCAGCCCTTGAAACAAGTATGCAACTGACAATGCAATGCAGCCGGCCGGGTGTGGATTGGGGAACGTGGCCAGGCAGGGGCAGGAGTGGGGAGGCAGAGGACAGAGCCCCCTAGCCCAGGCCTTGTTTTTTAAAACTTTTCTTTTTGGGAACTTCCAAACAGGTACAAGTGCTGAGAGGACAGTACAATGAGCCCTCACGTATCCATCACCCAGCTTCAACAATTATCAATATTCTCTCATTTTATTTATTTATTTGGGGGGGGAGAGGGAGAGAGAGAGTGGGGGAGGGGCAGAGAGAGAATCCCAAGCAGGTTCCACACTGTTGGTGCCAGAGCCCCAGGCAGGGCTGGAACTCACAAACTGTGAGATCGTGACCTGAGCTGCAGTTGGACACCCAACTGAGCCACCCAGGCGCCCCAATACTCTGCCATTATTTCATCTCCTGCCCCTACTTTTTTTCTTGAGTATTTTAAAACCAATCCCAGATATCATATCATTTCACTTATTTCAGATTTCTGTTTGTAGCTTGAAAGAGCATGAGGCATGCCTCACCCAGTCTCAAAGGGAGGCTGGAGAGCTTCCTGGAGGTGGTGGCATCTAAACTGAGGCCTGGAGAAGTAGGCGGATTAGCAGCCAGGTAAAAGTGGTAGTGGGGAGGAAAGGTTTGAGACCCCCACCCCCCCCAAAAAAAAGTTTATGTAGAGGTTGAAGGTAAGAGGTCAAAGGTAAGGGGAATACGCTGTGCTTAGCACCTTGTCACTCAGCTGTGGCCTATCGACCAGCAGAATTGACGTGACCTGGGAGTTTGTTCGAAATTTAGAAGCCAGAGCCCCACCCCAGGCCTAGTGAATCAGAATCTGTGTTTTATTTATTTATTAAATGCTTATTTTTCGGGACACCTGGGTGGCTCAGTTGGTTAAGTATCTAACTTGGGCTCAGGTCATGATCTTACAGTTCACGAGTTCGAGCCCCACGTCGGGCTCTGTGCTGACAGCTCAGAGCCTGGAGCCTGCTTCGGATTCTGTGTCTCCCTCTCCCTCTCTGCCCCTCCCCTGCTCATGCTCTGTCTCTCTCTCTCTCTCAAAAATAAACACAACATTAAAAAAATTTTTTTAATTGTTTATTTTGAGAGTGTGCATGTGCTCACACATACACACAATCAGGAGGAAAAGCAGGGGAGAGGGAGAGGGAGAGCATGGAGTTAGATGCATTGGAGATCATGACCTGAGCCGACATCAAGAGTCAGACACTTAACCAACTGAGCTACCCAGGCGCCCCCAGAATCTGCATTTTAATCAAAATCCCCAGGTGATTTGTTTGCACATCCAGATCTGAGAGGTGGTGGGTTACAGGGCTACCTGAGGGCTCTTGCCGCTGGGAAGAAGGATGGAGTGATGTGGCCAGAGCAGGGGACATGGGAAGAAACGAAGACAAATGCTCAAGCTCTCCCCTGACGCCAAGGAAGCGTTGCCAACCATTCGACAGAAGTGATATGATCACATGAGTGATGTGAGAGTTTCACGGCAACTCTGCTGCAATGGAGAGAGTGGATTTTTTTTTTTTTAAGTTGTCATTTTATTTCCAGTTAGTTAACAGTGTTATGGTAGTTCCTGGTGTCCAGTATAGCGGGTCAACATTTCCGTATGTCGCTGAGGGCTCATCACAAGCGCACGTCTTTATCCCCATCACTTGTTTTACCCATCCCCCCCCACCCCCACACCCCCTGGTCACCATCGGTTTGTTCTCTATAGCTAAATGTCTGTTTCTTGACTTGCCTCCCTCCCCTTCCTTGTTTTGTTTATTAAATTCCACATAGGAGTGAAATCATATGGTATATGTCTTTCTCTGACTTATTTCACTTAGCATTATACTCTCTAGCTCCCATCCATGTCATTGCAAATGGCAAGATTTCATTCTTTTTTATGGCTGGAGAGAGTGGATTGAGTGGGGGCAACAGAAGCCGTGGACACCAGTGAGCTTCTTGTTCTCGTAGAAGCTACAAGGTGCAGGGGGGCTGGGCATGGACCCAGGAGACCAACAGCCTTGCCTGTGTTGTCTTTTTATTGTATTGTGCAAACCCCAGCGTGACTGCTTACAAACTTTGACTTTAGGAGCAGCTATTCAACTTTTCTGAGCCTCTCCTTCCTTGGCTGTCCCACGCATGGCACTTTCTTTTTATGGGCCCTTGATGGCGGTGTCAGTGAAGAATGAGTGCCTAGAATTAGAACCTCACTTGGATATATTAGGATGCAAAATGGAATCGGAGAAGCTACAACTGCCGGGTTCTACACTCATCTGCCCGCCTAACCCAGATCGCAGCACTCAGGCCCTTTGCCCCCCGGAGCCCTTCGCAGAGATGCAGTTCACTGGCCAGGCTTCCAAGCACGTTCCCATACCTGCCTGCCTGCCTCAGCTCAGGCCAGTTCCCGCACCTAGAATGCGGGTGTGCACGCGTCTGTGGATTCCACATTACTAAGTGAGCACTCGTGATGTCTGGGACATTGCTCAGTGCTTGGGGCCTGAGGATGTGAGATACAGGACTCTCTGCTCCCCTCCCTCTGTCAAAATTCTCCCAGTTCTTTGGGCTCATGCCTGTCCCCTCAATGGCACCCCCCAGCCCCATGCTGAGCTCAGGTGGTCCACGAACACAGCCCCAAATAGCACAAAGAGAGTGCCTCGTGGGGACATGTCACCAGAGGAGAAGAGTCAGGGGGTCCTGAGAAGGCCAGATCCCTCCTCGAGGGTCCTGTGCTGCGAGTAGAGACAGGGAGGGCATCAAGGGGTCCCTGCTGAGGTCAAAGGGCCACAGGACCACATTGGTGCCAAATCTCCGCATCATTTCTCTTCTGGTGCTGCACCTCCACAAATGGCCACACGGGGTCAGTGTCCTTTCATGCTTGGGTTGGCGCAGCTGGTCAGGGACATCGCTGGACACCATAGCTCTTCTCTTTGCAGTCTTTCTGCAGACTTCTGGCTAATTGAGAACATTTCCCCGAGGCTGGGAGCAACGTGGCCCATTAGGCTAGAGGGACCCCATGGTCTGGGTGAGGAGGAAGAGCCGCAGATTATTTCCACAGTCACATTGTTTCACTGAGAGGCGACGAGGGGTGGGGTGGGGTGGGGGTGGGGCGCTGCCCAGATTCCGGCCCAAGCTGGCTTGGTGTTCATTTATGAACAGTAAGTGCTCATTTGGACTGATGTGAGGGCAGGAACATCTGCGAGAACAGGGACGAAGTCTGAATTACGTGAGGTTAGAAAGATAGGGTATCACGCCCCTCAGGAACACTGGGAGATCTAATCAACTGCAGACCACCTCTGCTGATCCTGCCCTTAATAACTACAGGACACTCAGGCCAGGCCACAGGGCCCACGATTCTCACCCTGCACCAGGAGGGTGGCTGACTACCATGCCGGTCAGGGTTGTGCTGGGGGCAAACCCCCAGGGATCAAATCCGGCAAATGCATGTGTCACTGGCTCATGTACCTTCCCACTCCCCAAAGGGATTCCTTGGCCTCAGCTTGTTGATGGCTTCCAGGGCCTAAGAGATGAATGGCAGGATGGAGACTTTGAGGGCGGGAGTGGGCCAGGGACCCCAGGGAAGCCTGAGGGCCAGGACTGGCCGGTATAAACCTCTGAGCCCCAAACCTAGACCCAGGCCCAGATCTAGGTTTTTTGTGGCCTGAAGCTTATACCATTTGAAGATCTTTTCAAGAAAAATAATATAAAATTACAAATACAATAAAACCTTGTATTGCTGCGAGTAACTTGTTCTGTGAGTGTTCCGCAAGACAAGCAAACGTTTCTGATGAATTTTAACTTGGTGAACGAGCGAGGTCTTGGAATACGAGTAGTACCTGGCACCAAGTGTCACATGATCACAACTGAGCCAATGGCTCGTTCGTTTTCTCTCTCTCTCTCTCTCACTGAGGGATTGTAGGATTGTGGGTGATCGTCTGCATGCTTGGATGCTCGGTCTCAGGCTGCGGTGTTTGGCAGAAATCAGTGATTTTTCAGAACGTTGGAAGGTGCCCACAACTGGTTACTAGTGTATTTTTTGTCACTTCAAAGCACTTATGGACAGTCCCTTGCTTTTCCGTACAAGAGTAAGCTTAGGAATTCTTTGCTTCATGGTAGGTCAGGCTGCATGCAGATAGAGACCCTTTCCTCTGCCGCCTTATTGCCGGTTACATTAAATACAGTAGAACAAGAGTGTGCACTGTAGTCAACGTCCATTAGTGATAGTGCAAGTCGTCCTACACAATAGCCCCCCTCTCTCTGGTCTCCCTCACTCCAGCCACAAAGGTTTTCAAAGGTAAGTGCAGGTTAATTGATTTTTCTTTAGATTTTGTATTTTCTTCGTTATTTTGTATTATATCTTAATATCGTAACCGTTAAAATTTTTTTTTAATGTTTATTTATGTTTGAGAGAGAGAGACAGAGCATGAACAGGGGAGGGGCAGAGAGAGAGGGGGAGACACAAAATGTGAAACAGGCTCCAGTCTCTGAGCTGTCAGCACAGAGCCCGACACAGGGTTCGGACTCGGGAACGGTGAGATCACGACCTTGGCCAAAGTTGGACGCTTAGTGGACTGAGCCACCCAGGCGCCCCTGTAATCATTTTATATGAATATTTTTGGGTTGTGGAATGAATCATCTCAGTTTCCATTATTTCTTACAGGGAAATTTGCTTGGATATACAAGTGCTTTGGATTACAAGCATGTTTCCAGAACAAATTAGGCTCGCAAGCCAAGGCTTTACTGTATAAAATTTGGAACAAAAGTGACTATTTACTAAGAATGAGAAAATAGGTCACATCAAATAATAAATGTTTAAAAGCTGACAAATAATACAGATATCACAAAACCCGGAAAAATAACATTTTCATTAACCACCCAACATACCTCTAGAATATTTTTCCGGGTGTGCCGGGCTGCAGGGTCTTTGATGACCATTTGCCAATGATTTGGTGACACCATTTCCTCTAGGAAGAATAGAAAGATAAGTCAGCTGTTCTAGTATGGGCATCCGAAATTTCGTGTACTATTGCTACAGGCCTGTGTTTACAGACTCGGGAATTTGCTATATTCTATTTTGTCAATCCCAACAAAGAGAAGAGAATATGCTATGCTTATAACTGTACACGCTGCGTTACAAAGTCTACCCCTGACAGGAGAGAACCTCCCAGCAGAAGAAAACTGGGACGTCAATGGGCACGGCCCCTGCTTGTACATTTACGGTGATTGAAAGGAGTTCCCCAAACTAGCTTCTGACTCTGGGCCTGTTAAGCCTTTCTTCTCTTACCCTTCCCAACTACTTTGGGGGCCAGGTGCCACAGGTCACATTCATACTGCCATGTGACCTCTGGTCATGAGTTAGTGCAGGGGATGGTAAGGATGGCTTTCTTTTTTTGCTTTTTCTTTTTAAATTTCCATCCAAGTTCGTTAGCATACAGTGCAATAATGATTTCAGGAGGAGATTCCAGGGATTCATCCCCTACCTGTAACTCCCAGGGCTCATCCCAACAAGTGTCTTCCTTAATGCCCCTTACCCATTGAGCCCATCCCCCCACCCATAACCCCTCCAGCAACTGTTTGTTCTCTATATTTAAGAGTCTCTTATGTTTTGTCCCCCTGTTTTTATATTATTTTTGCTTCCCTTCCCTTATGTTCATCTGTTTTATATCTTAAATTCCACATATGAGTGAAGTCATATGATATTTGTCTTTTTCTGACTGACCTATTTAGCTTAGCATAATACACTCTAGTTCTATTCACGTTGCTGCAAATGGCAAGATTTCATTCTTTTTGATTGCTGAGTTATACTCCATTGTGTGTGTGTATATATATATATACCACATCTTCTTTATCCACTCATCCATCGATGGACATTTGGGCTCTTTCCATACTTTGGCTATCATTGATAGTGCTGCTGTAAACATCGGGGTGCATGTGCCCCTTCGAAACAGCATACCTGTATCCCTTGGATAAATACCTAGTAGTGCAATTGCTGGGTTGTAGGGTAGTTGTATTTTTAATTTTTTGAGGAACCTCCATACTGTTTTCCAGAGTGGCTGCACCAGCTTGCATTCCCACCAACAATGCAAAAGAGATCCTCTTTCTCCGCATCCTTGCCAACATCTGTTGCCTGAATTGTTAACTTTAGCCATTCTGACAGATGTGAGGTGGTGTCTCATTGTGGTTTTGATTTGTATTTTCCCTGATGATGAGTGATGTTGAACATTTTTTTATGCGTCTGTTAGCCATCTGGATGTCTTCTTTGGAAAGTTGTCAATTCATGTCTTTTGCTCATTTGTTCGCTGGATTATTTGTTTTTTGGGTGTTGATTTTGATAAGTTCTTTACAGATTTTGGATACTAACCCTTTATCTGATATGTCATTTGCAAATATCTTCTCCCATTCTGTCGGTTGCCTTTTAGTTTTGCTGATTGTTTTCCTTTGCTGGGCAGAGCTTTTTATCTTGAGGCAATCCCAATAGTTCATTTTTGTTTTTGTTTCCCTTGCCTCTGGAGTATCTTCTTTTTTTTTTTTTTTTTTTTTAATGCTTATTTATTTTTGAGAGAGAGAGAGAGCACACAAGCAGGGGAGGGGCAGGGGGGAGGTACAGAGGATTCGAAGCTGGCTATGTGCTGACAGCAGAGAGCCCAATGAGGGGCTCGAATTCACAAACCTTGAGATGATGACCTGAGCCAAAGTTGGACACTTAACCGACAGAGCCACCCAGGCGCCCTGGTAGGGACATCCTAAAGCCATTCCTACACTGGAGGTAGGGTTGTAGAAAGTATTTAACTGTACTAGGAAGTGACTGAAGGTCACGTATATATACGCACTCTTAACTCGGTTTCCCCTCAGCCAGACTATACTCATAATGCCACAGCCACTTCAAACACTACCCAACATGAAAGGAAGTGTGACCAAAGAACGTCGGAGTGGGAAAGCACTGTTGTCTTAATTATGGTTTATCTATGCCACACTTTTCCCAATTTTCCCAATTTTCAGCAATCGCTACGGGCCTCTCCCAGGAACTTGGATGAGGTCCTCGCCAGTGAGGGGTCCTAAAGCTTAAGCTTTGTCAGTTTCCTGCTAAGCTCACCCTTGTCTGGAACCCATCACTCTTTCCCCCCTCCCTGCCTCCTTTGCTCTCCCCACCCAACTGGTATCTCTTCTGGTGGAGGAAAGTTTCCCTTCCAGGTGGAAGGCAGGACAGGTCTCAGTCCCCGGCCTTTCTGGAGCCTCTCTGGGGCCTTCCCTTCCTTCCAGTACACGCGCAGCCCTTCTAAGCTTTCCAGTGACTTGACAGCTAGAGACGACAGACATGAGGAATAAAGCAGATTCTTCAAGCCTGCCTTTACCTTCTCTCCGCTGGCTGCCCCAGAGAGACGGAGCCCCACACAGGCGTGCTGGTGCACCTGCAGCTATGGCCAGAGGGCTGAAGTGAGTACTGGGATTTCCAAGGAAAACAGAGTTAGGATCTCCTGGGGGCTTTTATCCCTGGAGGTAGGGCTGAAGCTCTGGATGGACCAATGGGATAGAGGCTGCAGCAACTGGTGGCCAAGGCTGGGGTCACCGCCACCTCCCCCGCTCGGCTTCACCAGACCCCATCCCTGAGCTGTCCCCTGGATGACAGCAGGCCTCCCGAGGGCAGAGGCTGTGTCTCCTGCACCTGGCATAGTTCTTGGTACACAGTTGGTGCTCAATGAATGACGAATTTGAAGAGCAGAATGGGGCTGGGGGCTCTGACTGCTCCCAGGTGGCCCTGAGGGAATGACAAAGGCTGCATCAGGCATGAGTGGCCAAACTCTCCGTGTTCCCTCCTTCCGTGCATGCTCTCACTTATGACGCTATTTTGTTGAACAAGGCTCTTCCTCTGGAAATCAGGCAAAGACCAACTGCAGCCTGGTGTTTGCACGCAGGGATTTCTTCTGGACATTCCTTGGGAGATCAGCAGGTTTTTCCAAATCATGAATCCTGAGGAAAAGGCATCGGGAAAACAGGAAAAATGCTATCGTTCTCCCGTGAGAATCGAAGTGTAACAATCAACATAGAGGCGTGACTGGTTTGAAGGGTTCCATTGATGTCAAGCGAAACCAGGAGCGGAAAGTGCCGACAACACCAAGCTGAAGTTAAGGCTGACGTTTTGGAGAACAGGAACAGGAAGACAGAGGAGGGGTGTGCTCATCATATAGCCACTCTTGCTTGTGGTTGTTTTAATAGGTTGTGTGTGTGCGTGTGTGTGGCCCTGTTCTGGTGCTGAGCTGTGTTGCCAACAAAATAAATATTAATAGGTCAGTATACCTCTTACAAATCTTATGAGTGGTGTTCCAAGAAAAAACAAGATTTGAAAGCAAAAATAAATCCCTAAATTGGCAATTTCCACACATGATTGTGTGTCACGCTATTCACTTCGCTAAAAGATCTGAATGTTACATATCCAAATGTTACCCAACAACACGCACTGGCGTTTTCCAGTGTTTGAGTATTCACCGTGGGCTGTGGTGCTCTGTGAACACCACCAAACTTAGCATTTCTTATCTGTTAAACAAAAATTTTAAGATGTACGTAATAACGAGTACAGAATATGAAGAAAGTTGGAAGTGTTTTAACTTAGGATTGGGGGAATTTCCAAGAATTCCCAGGGATTCCAATTTCTTATTCCTGAATTCCAAAATGGAACATCTGTTCAAAAATCTGGAAACACGATTCCAGCCTCAGGGAGGATCCAGGGGACTGAGTGGGTCAAGTTTGGGGGGCTAGGATACTGGTGGGGGAATTGTTAGGTTTACGTCGATGTCTCTTTGGTCCGTATCACTCCAGG
The DNA here is from genome assembly GCF_028749965.1 of Puma concolor. NCBI lineage: Eukaryota > Metazoa > Chordata > Mammalia > Carnivora > Felidae > Puma > Puma concolor. The sequence goes on from NC_141683.1 coordinate 49,536,221, forward strand.
GGAAAAATCTCAGCCCTGAGTGCATGATATGTGTTTGGGTTGGTGGGTTGCACAGAATTAAAGAATTGAGAATCAGAAGGCATCTGAGTGGTTCTCCAGTGACCTTGCACTGGTAGAGCACCCATGACAGATGACCATTTACCCACTATCTCCTTTATGTGACCCCCCAGAGGCCCCACTGTGCCCACCCTGCAGAGGGCAGTGCTCATCTTTTCTCTGGGGGAGTTAAAGTTTCTCTTGTCCTGTCCAAGTCAGAGGCTTGCAAGGCAGTATATGAATCTTTAACTTGGCCTCTTGTGTGGAAAGAGCTCTGGGTCTGATTCAAAAACCCAGATTCGAGTCCTGCATCTATCGATGACAAGCCTTATCAAGTTGGCCTCTAACTGGTCTGCTTACATGAGTATTCCACCGGGCTCTGTGGCTGGGGTGGGGCACCAAAACCAGACAACAGTTAAATAAACAGATAGATAAGTAAACGGATGGGGAGTTGAGAAGGCTTTTGGGAAGAGGCTGGCACCGAATAGGCACAATCTCGCGATTGCAAAAGACCAGTGAAAACTTTCAGTTAAACCAGATGGACTCAAAACATTTGTATCTCTCTCTTCCTTCTCCAAACTGCATTTAAGAAGTTTTATTAAGAGGGGCTTTAAGAAGTTTAATTAAGAGGGGCTTTAAGAAGTTTAATTAAGAGGGGCACCTAGGTGGCTCAGCCGGTTAAGTGGCTGACTCTTGGTTTCAGCTCAGGTCATGACCTCACAGGTTTGTGAGTTCAAGCCTGAGTTGGGCTCTGTGTGGAGTCTTCCTTGGGATTCTCTGTCTCTCTCTCTCTCTGCCCCTCCCCCGCTCGAGCTCTATCTCTCTATCTCTCTCTCAAAATAAATATTTTTTTTATTAAAAAATTTTTTTGAATGTTTATTTTTGAAGAGAGAGAGAGAGAGAGAGAGAGAGAGAGCACGTGAGTCGGGGAGAGTCAGAGAGGGAGACACAGATTCCGAAGCAGGCTCCAGGCTCTGAGTTGTCAGCACAGAGCCCGACATGGGCTCGAACTCATGAGCTGTGAGATCATGACCTGAGCCAAAGTCAAATGCTTCACCGACTGAACCACCCAGGCTCCCCAACATTTTTTTTTAAAGAAGCTTTGTTAAAAAATACAAAACATGTACATTCCCAAGGACAAAGATAAGAGTACCCCTGACAGACAACCTTAGAAGACTGAATAATTGGAATTGTCCTGTCAGGGCCTAGGAGGCTATAGTGAACACGAGCTTCCTCAGAAGGTCAGGGGAGAGGTGGCACAGAGGACACAGGGACAGTAAGAACCCGTCTTCTTTCCCCTCACCCTGCTAGGAGATAGGAAGTTCACTCTCTGCAGAAACAGACCAGACATACTCAGATTCTAGGTCACCAAGCCCAGCAGATGGGGGACAAAGGCACACAATGAGGTCGAGGCAATGGAGTTGGGAGTCCCAGCCTGTACCCTGAGACCCCGGGGGCCCTTTTCCACCTGATCTGAGCAAGCCTGGTGGCTACCTCCCAGATGAACAATTGGAGGATTCTTCTCTGGAAAAACGGACCCGCTCAAGAGAAATGACCTACAGTTACTGAAATTTGGGCCCTCCCATCAAAATATGCAAGTCTCAAACTGGTCCCTCTGTAGAGAAGCTCTGCAGTCCCCATGCCCAGAGGTGCCCCAAACAACCACCCACAGACAGCCCAGGGTCTTCAGAGTGGGAGAAAATCATTGGTAAGCCAAACACACACAAACTCTGCCTTGTGTTCAACTTCTAGGGAAAATGCTGAGAAAACACTATCTTTAAAAACAACCACCGCTCTACCGCAAAAGACAACAAGTAGAGAATTATTCTTATCTGCTAGGGGTTTGTGCTGAGTTTGGAAAACTTTGTTTCTTATGAAAAAAGGCTTACATCAACTTTGAGTTGTGAAAACAAAAGGGAACCTCATTTGAAATGAAGTCAGGAGGCCAGAAGGAGGAGCTCTCACACCCAAGTATTTGTCATCAAATGTGAACCCAACAGGAAGAGAGGTGCCTTGTAAATTGATACTACTTAAGCTATTTCTATACTACCCCAGGGGGAGGAAGGTTTTTCTCCTCCCCCAGCAACAGCCCAGCCAATGAGAAGCCACTGTACTTGGAAGCCCCAGTGGCTCCAATGGATTTTTTTGTTTACAACAGCCCTCCCAGCTTCCCCCTTTCCTCTATGAAAGACATTTCCTCTTTGTTCTCCAGACTTGCCTGTGGTTTGGCCGCAGCTTGCTTGTCCCAAATTGCAATTCTCTGCTATTTCTGAATAGACCCATTTTATCTGTTAAAATAATGGATGAGGTTTTAGTTTGGTTTGGTTATTTGAAAGAGAGATTGCGCCCACTGCGAGTCGGGGAGAGGGCAGAGGGAGAGAGAGTCTTAAGCAGGCTCCACACTCAGCTCAGGGTCCAATGCGGGGCTTGAACCCATGACCCTGGGAGCCACGACCTGAACCGAAATCAAAAGTTGGATGCTGAACTGACTGAGCTACCCAGGTGCCCCCAAGACAGTTTTATTTGCAGGATTAACAGCACTTGGTGATCTAAAGTTGGATCCAGAGAAGACCCCCCTGCCCCCAACAACTTCAAGGCTGGTAAACAAACAGTTGCTCGCACCCCTACGGCCAGTTGAGCTCACTGCTTCTTGTCAACACTGGGGTTTGAGAGTTAAGTTTTCTCCTCGGTTTTAAGCCCTACTTTGTGTTTTGAGTCTCTAGGCTTGATTCAGAATCTGTCTCAGGTCTTGTCCTTCCCGAGAATACTTGTTTGACCTTTGGTCTGATTGATTCCTTTTGAGACTAGGCTGTTCCTATTGAAACTGTACTGTTTAGGAATTTTTCCTTTTTACCCTGGAGAAAAATCCCTAAGAAATGGGATACCAGTCATCAAAATGCTTTGAGAGTGTACCCCCCCTCACCCCCTCTTCTGGGGTCCAGGCTGGTTTTATGAGTAAAAACTGTAGTCCTTGCTCAAGCACATTTTTTTTTTTCAGACAAAGTAACATGTTTTGTTTTAAATAACCAAGTAGAAGAAGACTAACGTATTATATTTACCCAGATAGTTACCATTTTGAATGCTCTTTAATTTCTGATATCCAGGTTTCTTTTCCAGTATCATTTTTTTCAGTCTATAGAACTTCTCTTAGTATGTTTTGTTTTTTGCTACATCTTTTTTTTTAATTTAATTTTTTAAAATTTACATCCAAGTTAGCATATAGTGCAACAGTGATTTCAGGGGTAGATTCCTTAATGCCCCTTATCCATTTTGCCCATCCCCTCTCCCGTAACCCCTCCAGTAACCCTCTGTTTGTTCTCTTTATTTAAGAGTCTTTTATGTTTTGTCCCCTCCATGTTTTTATGTTATTTTTGCCTCCCTTCCCTTGTGTTTATCAGTTCTGTGTCTTAAAGTCCTCATATGAGTGAAGTCATATGATTTTTGTCTTTCTCTAATTTCACTTAGCATGATACCCTCCAGTTCCATCCACGTAGATGCAAATGGCGAGATTTCATTCTTTTTGATTGCCGAGTAATGCTCCATTGTATATACATACCACATCTTCTTTATCTGTTCATCCATCGATGGACATTTGGGCTCTTTCCATACTTTAGCTGTTGTTGATAGTGCTGCTATAAACATTGGGGTGCATGTGTCCCTTCAAAACAGCACACCTGTATCCCTTGGATAAATGCCTAGTAGTGCAACTGCTGGGTCATAGGGTAGTTGTATTTTTAATTTTTTGAGGAACCTCCATACTGTTTTCCAGAGTGGCTGCACCAGCTTGCATTCCAGCTCAAGCACATTTCTAACTAAATGGACCAACTTAAGCAAAAGCAGTTCAGAATTTCATAGTTCATGTCCATTATGAGACGTTTTTGATCTCTCCAAGTTTGTTTTACTCAAAAGTAAATCAGAAAGCCGCAGCTCCAAAAAAGCAAAAACAAAAAACTGAATGGGATGCCTATTTTAATTGGTAACTTGAGGCTTCCAAACGTTTTTAGGATTCTAAGTTTGCTTCTTTGCAAAATACTATTTTGAGTTTATTTATCTTGAGAGAGAGAGAAAGAGAGAGAGAGAGAGAGAGAGAGAATCCCAAGCAGGCTCCGCAATGCCAGCACAGAGTCCAACATGGGACTCGAACCCACGAATGGTGAAATCATGACCTGAGCTCAAAACCAAAAGTGAAATGCTTAACCAACTAAGACATCCTGGTGCCCCTCTTTGCAAAAATACCCTTTCTGACTTACCTGAGGCAAACAAACAATTGAAATAAATAAAAATGGCTTCTGAGACCTCTTTTCCCCTCTCCTGTCCTCTTTGTCTGCTCGTGCACCGCTGCCTTCTATTCAGGCTCCACCTCCAGGCACCATATTCCTCTCTTCCCTCTTCACCATCCCTGCCCCTTTTGCACCCCCGTCTTCTCACTTCTCCTCTTTTCACCGAATTTCCCTTTTCCTCTGAACCTCTCCCCACTCCCTCTTCTCCTGAATCTATTAAAACCTGCCTCTTTATTTTTATTTTATTTTTATTTTTTTTTGAGAGAGAGAGTGTATAAGCAAGGGAGAGGGGCAGAGGGACTGGGAGAGAGAATCTTTAGTGGCCTCCACGCTGACTCTGGGCTCCATCTTGTGACCCAGGGATCATGACCAGAGCCAAAATCAAGCGTCCGACGCTCAACCAACTGAGCCACCGAGGCACGGCAAAACCTGCCTCTTTAAAGTTAAGTCTACTGAGGACTCAAATAAACCCCAGATTTCTTATGTTCTCTAGATTAAGGATGAATTTTGAGCCACAGTTTCCTAAACGGAGGATCCCCATAGGTTTGCTGAAGAATTTAACTTATTCAAATTTAACGACCTGGTTTCTCAGATTTATATCCATTAGCCCACATGGGATGGTTGATGAGGAGCAGGTCAAACACCGCATGAAAAGATCCTGATGGGAACATCCTGAAAGGGATAGAGAGAAACAGACTCCCTAACTTTTGGCAAGATGCTAGGACCCTTGCTGGAAATCTCCACCAAGCAACTGTAGTAGCTTTTTCTTAAGCCTGTTGATTGGATCAAAATTGAGGCTTGTATACAAAAGCCTGATGAACCTGTTCGTGACTAATATTACTGATTCCAAATTGTCTTCAAAGAAAATTCTGGTCTTCCTTTAGATATTGAATTCACCTGGGTAGCATTTAACTCTGTTTATTAAATGACTGAACCAGGATCTGTCTCTGTTAAAACAACAACAACAACAGAAACAAAAACACCCCAAGAAAACCCCAGGATGGAATGGGAAGCCATGTCCACTCCAGATGTAGTTAACTTGGCCAGCAAGCTCTCTGGCACCCTAGATGGGTCACCTAAAAGAAAGACTGCTAAAATTCTCAACTTTCAACTCCAGCAAATAAAGGTCCCTAAGCAAAACCAGAAGTTTCTTCTATTACTGCAAAGAGCCAGGGTGGCAAAAAAAAAAAAAAAAAAAAAAAAATCATACAAATTCAAGCACTCAGACACCTCCGGCCCTCTGGCCAGCCTTTCCAGTGTCCTCATCGCAAGAGATGGGGCTCTGAGGAGCTACAGGGGCTCCTCCCAATCTTCCCTCTTAACCGGCTCAGAGAAACCACTCCCCAGGCTGGGAATGAACCCCTCTCCCTTCACTGAAACCAGAGCTACGCTCTTGGTGCTCAGCCCGACTGCCACAAAGTAGCCTCTGCCTTGAAGTGCTAAACCAGTTCAAGAGGTGGGAGTCTCTAATAAACCTCAGCAGATTCCTGTCTCTGAACCTTTTCCCGGTTGTCTAGGCCCTTTGAGAGACACTCACCCTCTCTTCTTAGCTCCTCCACCCCTATTCACTTATTGGCTGAGATATCTTAGGAAAGGGGCATGCTGGAATTTTTCTCCCCCAAAGAGAAATCAAACTAGCAGTAATAGCAGTGATCAAAATAGCCAGGCAAGTGAATTAAATGACCCTCTGACATCTCTTACTGGCTCCGCCTCTGACAGCACTATAGCTGATCCTGGGGTCGCGGATTGTTCGTCCCTGTTGGATCAGCTACAGTTCTCTTTATGAGCAGAATCTCCAACTGATGGGGGCGCCTGGGTGGCGCAGTCGGTTAAGCGTCCGACTTCAGCCAGGTCACGATCTCGCGATCCGTGAGTTCGAGCCCCGCGTCGGGCTCTGGGCTGATGGCTCAGAGCCTGGAGCCTGTTTCCGATTCTGTGTCTCCCTCTCTCTCTGCCCCTCCCCCGTTCATGCTCTGTCTCTCTCTGTCCCAAAAATAAATAAACGTTGAAAAAAAAAAATTTAAAAAAAAAAATAATAAAAAAAAAAAGAATCTCCAACTGATGTCGGCAGAATCCACAGGGCATCGTCCATCAAGATTCAAATAGGTCCCTCAAAACCTCTCCCCAGAACTAATCAACACCCTCCAAATAAAGAAGCCCTTCAAGGCATCAAGCCCATAATAGATGATTACAAGGCTCAGGCCCTCATTACCCCTGCCCTAGTTCCTGTAATACCTCTTTTACCCATGAGAAAACCCAATGGCTGAGGATGGAGGTCTGTCCAGGACAAATAAATAATGCTGTTACCCCTCTGTATCCTGTTGCTCCTGTAACCCCCATGTGCTACGGGACACCCATTCTCCCTGGTAGCAAATTTTTCACTGTAATGGCTCTAGGCACTGCTTGTTTAGTATTCTAGTTGAAAAGGATGGTCGATATCTTCCTGCCTTCACTTGGGAAGAATGGAAATACACCTGGACAGTAATGCCCCAGGATTACAGAGTCTTCACTTTTCACAAACCTTAAAGGCTGAAACGGATGGGGACGCCTGGGTGGCTTAGTCGTTAAGCATCTGACTCTGGCTCAGGTCATGATCTCAAAGTTCGTGAGCTCGAGCCCTGCTTCAGGTGAACATGAGCCCTGGGGTGAGCCCCGCTTCTCTCTCTCTCTCTCTGCCCCTTGCTCACTTGCGCCCTCTCTCTCTCAAAAAAAAAAAAAAACAAAGAAACAAAAAAACACCGGAAATGGTTGATATGAAAGAAGTTTTTCGGTAGGTTCTACTTTGTTAGAATATGTAGATGATTTGCTTCTCTGATCCCTTCTCAAACCTCTTCACAGGTGACAGCATCCATCTGTTAACACTTTTGGCCTTAAAGGGACCTAAAGTCTCCAAAGAAAGATTGCAGTTTGCTCAAATGGGTGTTCAGTACTTAGGACATCTGATCTGAGAACAAGGGCTACGAGCATGCAGATGAAATCCCTCCCTACTGCTGAATGCTGACACATCACCGTTTGACCACCCTGAGGTAATTCAATTTTTTACCGAAAGCTCCCCTACCCAATGCAGATTTTTTGTGGTTTCCCAATTGTTCTTATTTAAAGGACAAAAGTGGTAAATAAGTGCTGGATGCTACTGCAACTCCTTTTGAAGTCACTGAGATAGTAGTTTACCTCTGGCTACTCCTGCTCAGCAGGCTGAGTCGGCATATGCCCTTACGTGAGCTGTACCTTAGCCAAGGGTAAAACCACAAGCATTTATACTGATAGTATGCCTTTGGGGTAGCTCATGACTTTGGAAGATTATGGAAACAACGAGATGTCTTTACCTCCAATGGGGATACAATTTAAAATGGCTCCTATGTTCAAAATTTAGTAGATGCCATAGTTTTGCCGGCTGCTCTGGCTATTATTAAGGTCTCTGGGCATTCCAGACTTGACTCGCTGGAGGCCAAAGGAAACCACCTTTCTCATATTTCTGCCAAAAAAAAAAAAAAAAAAATCCTGCTTTCAAGGGACTCAATAGCCAAACCTCTGTCATGTTCCAAAGGGATGTTCTCCCAAAACGTAATTAGGAAAACTGAACAGAGACACCCAACAATTGGCCCCATTAAAGGAAAAACAATATGGGAAATCTAATCGTTGTTGGTTTAATAAAAAGAGAGAACTCTGGGTTAGATCAAATAACAATCTGGCCTTCTCAGAAATTCTAAAATTCCCACCACTTATGACTGTACGTGCATTAAACCATCGGTCTGCTGACAGAATAATAGTGTTCATGAACCAGCATCTTTATCTGGGGGTCCCTCTTGCACTTCCTTAGTGATTGGGGAACCTATTTCGCCACTCAGGTGCTTCAGTGAGTCTGTGCTGTTTTGCGGGCTTTACAACATTTTCATCGTGCACACGATCCTCAGGCCTCAGGGCTAGTTGAATGCAGTAACGGCAATATATTGTGCGACTTAATTGGCAAGATTTGTAGAGACCTGCCAAACACCTTGGCTGAAATCATCACTTAGTCCTTCTAAATCTCAGACCCACCCCCTTTGGAACTCCTAGGCTGTCAGGCTTTGAGACAGTCACAGGACATCCAATGCACTGGCCTCTGTCTCCTTTGATCCACAGTTGATAAAAGGACACATACTTAAAATTGTGAAGGCCTAATTGCTTCTATCAGAAATAACCATGCTTTCGTAGAGCAATCTTTTCACACTGCGTCCGTGGGGGACAAAGACCCTATGCATCTCACTTTGCAACCTGGAGAGTTTGTCTATTAGAAGAGACACCCCCAGAAAGACTCCCTTCAACCTCGCTGGAAAGGCCCTTATCAGGTACTGTTAGCCAACCCTTGTGCCTCCAAATTCCAGGGAATAGACTCTTGGGTTCACATGACACCTCCAAAGAAAGCATCAAAACCAGACCAGATCTGCACACCATCTGGTGACCTGAAAGGAAAGATTTCCTGGAATTGAAGCAGATGACATATGAGGAGACAGCTTTCCCAAGGTGTCCGGACCAGGCCCGTATAACTTTTGGAATTACGGTCTTCTTCATGATCCTGTAAACTTTTTGAAGGGTTAGAAGGTTCAGAATTCAAAAAAGTCTTTCCTTCATCTGAACTATTAACTGACTTTGGATTCTTATCCAAAATCATGGTCTCTGAATTTGCAACCTGGTAGGCAGTATTGTTGGTAACATTTGGTTCTAAATGGTTCTTTTGAGGTAACAATACTGTTTCATTTTATTTTAGAGAGGGAGAGAATGTGTGAGCAGGGAAGAGGGGCAGAGGGAGCGAGAATTTTTTTTTTAAGTTTCATTTATTTTTGAGAGAGAGAGAGAGAGAGAGAGAGCATGTGCGCAAGCTCAAGCCGGGGAGGGACAGAAAGAAAGAGAGGGAGACACAGAATCCAAAGCAGGCACCAGGCTCTGAGCTGTCAAGCGCAGAGCCGGATGCAGGGCTTGAACCCACAAACTGCGAGATCATGGCGTGAGTCACAGTCAGTCGCTTGACTAAGGTCCCCAGGCACCCTGAGGGAGGGAATCTCAAGCAGGCTCCACACTCAGTGCAGAGTGACACAGAGCTCCATCCCTGGGATGGACCTGAGGATCATGACCTGAGCTGATAATCAAGAGTTGGATGCTCAACTGACTGAGCCATCCAAGCACCCCAGGAGCAGTGCTGTTTCAAAATACCTTTGAATTTTGCTGTTTGACAAAAAGTTAATCAGGTATCGCTTCATGTTTATACCTGCACTGTTTCTTCCCAAATGCACTTGATTAATTCTTTCAGTGTGCTCCTATAGTATTCACTATTCTGCTTTTGTAAGTGGGGACTTCCAGGAGGCGTATGTGACTCTGGGTTTGCCTCCACAAGGACAACTTTTCTCTCCGAAGGTAGAATGAGTGCCAGTAAACATTTCAGTTGGCTACTTTCAGACCTAGGGTCCTGGTTTAGAACCATCATTCACTTTGGAATTGTCTTGTTATTTCTTCTGTCTTGTATAATCATTTTAAGGTTTGCATTTTATTGCCTGTCAAAACACTTTTGCAAAAATGACGTACCCAGCAAGGAGATGATCTCCAGTGCTTACAATCTTGTATAAGTGGGAAGTGCCTGAGACTTTTCCCTCTCCTAACCTTCTCTGTTACTCAAATGTGGCCTTAAGTGATTCCCAGCTGCCGTGTACTTGCCCTCCTACGTAGGACATGACAACCAGGAAAGGTCCTTCCTCGCACCGAGAAATAAAACTACTAAATACGGAAAACCTGAGTCTTGATCAGTGATGTTCTCAGAGACAGATCTTGATCAAAAGGGGGAAATATATATTTCCCCTTTTTAAAATAAAGTTGATTTATTTATTCTGAGAGAGAGAGAGCACAGGCAGAGAGGAAGAGAATCCCAAGCCGGCTCTGCACCATCAGCGCAGAGCTTGATGTGGGGGCTTGAACTCACGAACTGTGAGATCATGACCTGAGCAGAAATCAAGAGTTGGATGCTTAACTGACTGAGCCACCCAGGCATACCTATATTTCCCCCCCTTGTGATCAAGATCTTTGAAGAATGAAAGGAAACCTCACTTAAAATGGAGTCAGGAGGCCAGAAGTGGGAGCTCTCACACCCTACCACTTGTCATCCATTGCAGACCCAACGGGAGGAGAGGTGCCTGGTAAGTTGATATGACTGTACTGCCTTAGCAGGAGGAAAGGAAGGCTTTCCTTCTGCCCCAGCAACAGCTCAGCCAACGAGAAGCCACTATACTTCAAACTCCCCATTTACACCAATGAACTTTTTGTTTACAACAGCCCCTCCCAACTTCCCTCTTTCCTCTATGAAAGCACATTCCTCTTCTTTGTTCTCTGAACTTACCTATGGTTTAGCTGTAGCTTGCTTGTCCCGGATTGCAATTCTTTGCTATTCCTGACTATTGCTATTAAAATAGCTGACAGTTTATTTTTAAGGTCTACAGAATCATTAATATTATTGACATAGCCTAAGATGTATGATTAATGTAATAATTATCTAAAGTTTCACAAATCTGGTGACTGATTCAAGAGTAGGAAGTGTTTTCTGTGCATTTCTTATATTGAAAACAAGTTTTAATGCAAATTCATTTTCTTATTTTTTATTCTTTGGATGTCAGGAGTTTTTAAGAAGAGAAAATATAGTATATAGCAAAATGCAATCTAATTTGGGATTGTAAATTTTACACTAGTGACTTTACCTAACAAAGCATTTTGTTGAATAAAACCCCGGTATTTTTTCTAAACAGGGGAGCTTATATGTTTTTTATTATATTTCTAAAGAGAGGCTTTTTTTTTCTTAAGTAGTTTTCATCCATACGCAACCCCCAACATTAAAGACTGAGCCAAAACTAAAAAAAAAAAAAAGAAAAAATTTAGGAAACCAAGATAATGCATGGAAGAAAAAAACAATTATAATGATTTTCAGAAAGATCCATAAAAAAGGAGGGTGATACATATATAAAAGAATACTCAGAGAGGAAGAAACAGTTCTTGAAAATTTATAATGGTCATTAAAAATTCAGTAGGAAGGATAGAACATAAACTCAAGAGTATCCCTCAGAAAGTAGAAAAAGAGATGGAAAATAAGAAGGTAAATATACTCATGAAGTTTCAGGGACAGGGGCACCTGGGTGACTCAGTCGGTTAGTGTCCAACTTTGTCTCAGTAGAACTCACGGATCTCACGGTCCACGGGTTCAAGCCCCGCATTAGGCTCTGTGCTGACAGGCTCTGTGGCTCAGAACCCAGAGCCTGCTTCAGATTCTGTGTCTCCTTCAGCACTGAGGATGTAAATTGCCGGTTTGAAAGGACCCACAGTGTATCAGAAGAATGAAAATAGACCCACACCAAGGTACTTAATCTTGAATTGTCTAAATGTCAAGAATAAGGAGATGATCTTATCAGTGTGTGCAGCAGAGGAGGAAAGCCACATACAAGGATCAGTAACGAGAGGGGGATGAGGTTTCTCACCAGGAGCGCTGGCAACTTGAAGACAAGGAATTGTGCCTCCAAAATAATGGGAGAAATGACTTTCAATCTCAAATTCTCTTTCCAGCCAAACTCTTCATCTTGGGAGGGCAGACTAAAGGCACTTTTAGGCGTGCATGGCTTTAAGACAATTTACCTTTCACACACCCTTTTCTTAGGAAGCTCGTGGAGAGGGAGCACCACCAAAATGAGGGAGTGAACCAATGAAGAGAAAGATGGGCATGGAAGGAACCCAGGAGAGAAGGGACAGGAATCTCCAGGCTCAGGTTGAAGGAAGAGTGCTCTGAGCTCTACCAAGCTCAGATAAGAGGGGGAGGCTGAGCTGGGGGACCGAAGTCTCAGGGAAAAAACAAAAAGGGCCCATTACCTGGATCACACACACACACACACACACACACACAGAGGGGTTCTGGAGAAAAATTAATGATAGGTATGTAGAGAATAAAACCAACAAAACAAGGCAGTTGTTAACGTGGGGGTGAGACAGAGGTGAGGAAGATGCACAGGGAGAGATGTAATCTGGTGCCAGGATACTCAGCTGGGAACAGCATTTACCTACTCATAATACAAATACTGAATATTCTGTTTTATTAATGAAAAAAAAATTTTTTTTAATTTATTTACTTAGAGCACAAATGGGAGGGGCAGCAAGAGGGAGAGAGAGAATTCCAAGCAAGCTCCACACTGTCAGTGCGGAGCTGGACACAGGGCTCGAGTTCATGAACCCCGGGATCATGACCTGAGCCGAAATCCAGAGTCTGATGCTCAACCGGCTGAGCCACCCGGGCGCCCCTGAGTGTTGTGCTTTAAATGTCACTGTACAACTCCCTGTGAGGTGGGAGAGTGGAAGTGTGTGTATGTGTGTGCAAGAGAGACCAATCCTTATCTTGCACGGTAGAAGCCAATAATGCCTACGATGATATTGAAAAATAGTATTGTAAATATGGAGGTAAATTGTTATCAAATAGCTAGAGGAAATAAAGGTGGTTGCCCCTGGGGTTGGGGCTCGGAGGACAGGAGCCTTGAAGCCCTATTGAACTTTGAAAAACACATACCCCGTATTATGACGTTAAAAACAAAAATGGCAGTTCCCCAAAACTCTGCCTCTGTAATTTTCCACTGTTCCCACCAGGCCCCCTGCACTCAGAAGCCAGTTCACCAGGCACCCAAGGAAGGGCCGAGCCCCCAGACCCCACCGGGGTCACCTAACTGCAGAAGCCGGCCCTGTGCTCGCTCCTGAGAAACCCAGCCCTCGGCCGGCCCACCGGCGGGCCGACTCTGCCCCGTCCCCCCACCTTCTTTCCAGGCTGTTGGCTTCCCGCCAGGACGCCGTGCTTCTCGAAATCAAAGCTGCAGACCCTAAATCTCCTGCCCCACCCCCACCCCAGATCCCGCCAAACTGACTCTGCGGGAGGATTTATTAAACCGGAGGAACCTACAAAGGAGGAAAACACCCCCCTCCTCCCCCAACCGCAAGACATCTTCAGCTGCTCTGTCCTCTGGAGAGAGCCGAGGGGATGGGCTGCCCCGGGAGACCCGCAGGCGGGAAACTCGTTACAGATGTGAGCTTCGGAGCAAGAGGGGCACTGGAGACCTGCACGTTTCAGGGGTTTGGGGGTGCTCATGCGTTGCCTGGAAACCAGAGACCAAATAGGAAACAGGAAGCCCCAGGAGAGAGGCTGAAATATTTCAGCATCATTTCCAGAGGCGAAGGCTCCTTGCCAGGGCCTGGGAGCAGCTCTGGTCCTTTCTCGTCTCGCTCAGATCATCGGAACCCTCCCACCCCACCGCAGCCCACCCCACCTCACTCACACCGCTTGGGGTAGAGGTGGCTTCTTAAAGGGTGCTGGGGTCCGTGCACACAGGCACACACACGTGTGCACACACACAGCCGCGAAGCCAGTTTCTGGCACTGGTTTCTGATGAAGCTGACAGTTTAACAGAAATATCGTCTCACACCTCCGAGTTTCCTGCAGCTGCAGTGGCTGCCTGAGCAGGGCATTGACTTCCTGCTTCCTCTGGAGCGACTGTGGGTGAGGCTGGGTCTGAGCCCATCCTAGAATCTGTAGCCTGAGCTGACTATGGCCAGGCCAGGAGAGCTCCTGGGACATGAGTCCAGAGCCCGAAACACAAGCGGCTCCCAGCTGAACACCCCAACCGTGTCTTTCTCGGCTGCAGACACAGGACTGGCCACAGGGGTCCCCTTTACCGTGCCCTGCTGGGGCCCTGCATCTCTCTCTGTCACTGAGAACTTTCTCACCGGGAACGTGTATGGAACCTGCTCTTACTTGTCCCCTGACAATGCCCTGGGAGGCCCATGTTTCTGTGCTCACCCCTCCTCTACGCCCCATATCCCTCTGACTGCAATTCTCATTTGGCACTAGCATCTGTGAACTTAAAAGTTTCGGGCATGTGTATGCTGTGAATTTCAGAATTAGACAGACCTTGCTTTCTGTCACCAATTAGATTTAGGGCAACCTAGCCTCTCTTAGCCTTGGTTTCTTCATCTATAAAAACATGGATGATCAAGAAAAAAAAGACAAAACAAAACACGGATGATCCTTTCCTCTCAGTGGTGTTGTAAGGATTGGGGGGTAAGAAATATTTGGGCCTCGAATGGTCATTTCTTCAAAGAAGATATATAAATGGCCAACAAGCACCTGAAAAGATGCTCAACATCATCAGTCATTAGGGAAATGAAAATCAAAGCCACAGTGAGGGGCGCCTGGGTGGCTCAGTCTGTTGAGTACCTGACTCCTGATTAAGGCTCAGGTCATGATCTCATGGTTTGTGGGATCAAGCCCCACATCACGCTTGGCGCTGACAGCATGGGGCCAGCTTGGGATTCTCTCTCTGTCTCTCCCTCTCTCCCTGCCCCTCCCCGCTCATGCTCGCTCTTTCAAAACAAATAAATAAAACTTAAAAAGTATATATTTGTATACAGCTTTGCTGCAGGCCTGGGTTTGACAATGGCTGAAGATCTTTGGTTCTCAAAGTTGGCCGTACTGATGCCTGGGTTCCGCACTCAGAGATTATGATCTAACTGGCATGAGCAGTGGCCTGAACATTGAGACTTGTGAAAGCTCCCCCAGGCGATCTCAGCAGCCAGGTTTATCTTGAAGGTGCCTCACTATAAGTTGGGTCAGCAGGGTCTGACCTGTACTTGAGCGTGTGAACGTAGAAGAGGGTGAACAGTCAGATATGTGTGTGAACGTGTGAGAAAATCTACAATACCCTCGGGAGCTTGGGAGCGTGGGATCCGGCACTCTCTCGGACACTTGTCTATGTGTATGAAGAAAAGTAAGTGCGGCCAGCCATGCTCTGAAAACCTTTTACCTTCGAGAAGGTGCTCCAGGTATTTCCGACACAAGTCACCTATGTAGCCAACCCCAACATGTTACATTAAGCCAAGGGAGGAGGGGTGTCTAATTCTTATAAAAACAGCACCGGGGAAATTCTCAGCATGCGTTTCCAAGGTTGCCTTCAAGGGCAGCCACTCTAGACTTGATTCTGGCCAAGCACCAGAAACTGGGAAGTACAGATGGGGGGTCTTGTGAGGAGGTGACAATCATCTTAGGGTCCATGATAACCAGATGGCCAGGGAAGCACTGGAGCCACAAACTCAGTGTCTTCGTTGCCTTGTAATAACAAACTGACTCAGAACTTAGTGGCTTAAAACGAGAACCATATACCACAACGAGGTAACACCTCACACGCGCTGGGATGCCTACTATCAAAACAAACCCCAAATCCAAAAACCTAAGAAACAAAATACTAAGGTGTGGGTGAGGGTGTGGGGAAATTAGAACCCTTGCACACCGTTGGCCTGGATGTAAGATGGGGCAGCCGCTGGGGACAAGAGCATGGCAGTTCCTCAAAAAAATTGAAAATAGAACTGCCACACTACCCAGGAGTTCCACTTCTGGCTTTATAACCAAAAGAGTTGAAATCGGGACCTTGAACAGATATTTTTACGTCCACGTCCGTAGTATTACTCCCAATAGTCAAGAGGTGGAAGCAATCCAAGTGTCCCCTGATGGGTGAACAGACAAGATGTGGCGTATAAATACAAGATTATTGTTCAGCCTTGGAAAGGAAGAAAATCCCGACGTCTGCTATACCACGGATAAACCCTGAAGACATCACGCCGAGTGAAAAAAGCCAATCACAAAAAGACAGACGCTGTAGGATTCTACTTATGCGAGGTACCGAGAGGAGTCAAATTCATAGAGACGGAAAGCAGGATGGTGATCGCCAGGGGCAGAGGGGAGAGGGAAATGGGAGCTACTGTTTAATGGGTCCAGGGGCTCAGTTTAAGAAAATGAAGAGAGTCCTGTGGATGGGTGGTGATAGGCACTTAATGCCACTGAAATGTATACTTAATAATAGTTAAGATGGTAAAGTATATGTATCTTATTATAATTTTTAAGAAGTATGTATAGGGGCGCCTGGGTGGCGCGGTCCGTTGAGCGTCCGACTTCAGCCAGGTCACGATCTCGCGGTCCGGGAGTTCGAGCCCCGCGTCGGGCTCTGGGCTGATGGCTCGGAGCCTGGAGCCTGTTTCCGATTCTGTGTCTCCCTCTCTCTCTGCCCCTCCCCCGTTCATGCTCTGTCTCTCTCTGTCCCAAAAATAAATAAACGTTGAAAAAAAAAAATTAAAAAAAAAAAAAAAAGTATGTATAAAAAAGCCCCCCACATCAAGCACCGTCTTATTCTCTCTCAAGACCCTGTGGGTTCACTGGGCCTGCCTAAGAGGTACTTCTGCTCTGTGTGGTGTCAGCTCGGGCTATAGACACCTGGGGTACCTGGCTGGAACATCCAAGATGGCTCCCTCACATGGCTGGCACACTGATGGGAATATCCAGAAGGTGGGCTCATCTGAGACCCTGGGACGACTGGGCTTCTCTTTCTCCTTGCAGTCATAGGGCCTCTTCCTCTCCAAGTGGCCTCTCCAAATGGTCTCTCCACTTGGTCACTCTAGCAGGGTAGCCAGACTTCTTACATGGGGGTTCAGAGCTCCAAAAGGTACAAAAGACAGGCGCTTCCAGGCTTTCATATGACTCAGGTCCAGCCCTGGCACAGCATCATTTCCGCCACATGCTATTGGTTAAAAAGAGCTCCAGGCCCAGCCTGGATTCAAGAGGAGGGCACTCACTACACAAGGCTGTGGATGCTGGGAGGTGTGGGTCACTGGGGGCAATTTTTGTACACATTTCCAGAACTATAGTTAATTACCCCCCTCCCCATTCTCCTCTACTCATGTTGCTGGCTCCCCAATCTGCCTCTCTTTTGGGGTTCCTCATCTTGAGGACTAGCACAACTATCCAGTCCCCTAACACGGAACCCAGACACTTCCCTGAGATCTTCCTCTTCTTTCCTTACACCTCCCCCCACTCTGTCACCAAAAAGGCCTGTGTGTCCCACATCCTAAATATGCCCACTCTTCCCCAACCCATTGTCATGGCCTTCCTTTAGGCCACCGCCATCCTACGTGTGGGCTACCGCAAGCACCCCTCCAACCGACTAGGCTCCTGGACTGGCCCTCTCCTGCCCTTCCTCACCCTCCCTCCAGAGAGAGCCACAGAGTGGGGTCCTGTCCTCGACGTCTGAGGTCTTCCCCATCTCCCTGAGTCTTTCCAGAGTACAAGCTCCTGCACGGGACACACCAGTCACTTCCCCCGACCACCCACTCTAGAGTGGTCCCCAGGTGCTCTCCATGATGGGGCTCAGTTTTGTTCACAGCACTTCTGTTTTCTTCTTCTTTTTTTTTTAATCCCCTTCACCGGGACTCCTCTTCTTGTTCCTGCTTCTTGTGTATCTCTCACACTGGTAGTTCCTTATGGTCTTCTCTCTCCTTAAGTTCAACTATATGGGATTATTACGGACACTTCGCTTTTTTTTTTTTTTTTTAAGATCTAAAAAAAAAGGCAATTTCACATAATCTCACTCAATAGATATGAGCTACTTGTAAGTGAGTGGCTTTGTGTCTTGATGTCTTCGGCACCTCGTACAGGGCCTTAACTAGTCAGTCACTTGTACTAGATTTTGGAAAAAACTTTAGAAAGTCCAAAGGAAAGGCAGGTGTGACCCTAGAGGTGTGAACAAGGATTATGCCAGAGGGACGGGAGGTTCTAGACAAGAACGGCCTCCGAGTATAACCAGGGATGAACTCACTGAAGAAGGGGGACATGTCTAAATAAACAGAATAGAGCGCTCCTTAAAAAGCTCTTAATGTTGGGGGGCCCGGGTGGCTCAGTCAGTTAAGCATGCGACTCTTGATTTCAGCTGAGGTAATGATCTCACAGTTCATGAGTTCAAGCCCTGCATCGGGCTCTATACTGACAGCGCGGAGCCTGCTTGGGATTCTCTCTCTCCCTCTCTAACAAAGTAAACTTTACAAAAATCTTTAAAAAAAACAAAAACAAAAACAAAAACAAAATTCAGTGTAAAAGAACATGCATCCCTCCTGGACTGAGGGGCAGAGACACAAGGACAAAGAGAAGGCCAAGAACTCCTGAATAGTGTCAGGAAAGCTAAAGCTTTGCAAAAACAAGTGTTTTTGTTTACTTTTGTGTTAATGGTGACCGCTGTTGTGTATTTGTTTTCGGCTGCTACTCTAACAAATGACCACAAATAGAGTGGCTTAAAGCACCACAAATCCGTATTTTATAATTCTGGAGGTCAGAAGTCTGACACCGGTCTCAACGGACTTTATAAAATCAAGGTGTCACGGGTCTGCGTTCCTTCTGGAAGCTCTCGGGGGGGAAGCAGTTTCCTTGTCTTCTGTAGCTTCTAGAAGGTCGCCCACGTCCCTTACCTAGTGGCGCCTTCCTCCGCCTCCAAGGCCGAGGATGTTCAGCCATGTCTTTCTCACGCCGCCATTTCTCTGCCTCCCTCATCTAGTCCATCGTGAGGATCCTTGAAGTTCTCTTGCCCGCCCCCGCCACCCCCATAACCTACCTATTTTAAGAGCGGCTGGTGAGCAAACTTAAGTCTACCCACAACCCTCCATCCTTTAACCCACCCACGTCCTCCTTGCCATGTAGCGTCACACTCACGGATTCTGAGGCTGACGATGCGAACATCTGTGCGGGGACCATTCTGGTTTTACGGGAAGATGGGAAGTTTGGGATGGGGGAAGATTAGTAAGAAAGGAGAGTAAGAAAAGGGCAGAGCCACAGCTTGGGGAAAGTGGTAGCTGGGAGGGGACGTGAGAGCCCACTCAGGTGCTGCCCGCTCCACAAAGGGCAAAACAAGCAATATTGAGAGAGAAGTGTAATCTGACTCAGGAGTGAGAGAGGCCAGCGGATGGGAATCTTGGTTCAGGCGTTCAAATGCGCAAGAAAGGTCATGTTTCTCTAATTTCTCCAGATTCACTTCAACCTGGCTCCGAGTTCCTATCCTGCCGGTTTGGCAGGAAACCCAATTTAAATTATTACCAAAGCTTCTCCTTTCCCCAGGATTCGGAGGCAGCCCCTCTGAATACTGCTCCCCCTCCTCACCAGCACGGTATTGTGTGCCTGGCGCTGTTTTAAGTGCTTACAACACACGAGCTCATTTGATCCTCATTACAGTCCGGAGACAAATAATACTAAGGTCCCTATTTTACATACAAAGAAACTGAGACCCAGAGAGTTTCAGGAACTTGCCCGAGGCCACACAGTTTCAGGTGTTTTGGCTGTGGTGGACTGGCTCCTCTTCCTCCAAGGGAAGAGCCTCTTGAAGGTCTTGGCCGTTTCAGTGCCACATGTGGGGTAACCACGGCTAAGATGGGGCACCCTGGCACCCATGCCGTTGCTTCCCCAGGGGCACAACGCAGCCATCCACCCAGGGCCTACACTTCCTCAGCACTGCCCAACCCTGCTCCCTCCTACCCTGATTAAGGACTTTTTTTTTTTTTTTTACCTCAGGGAATTCTGTTCCTTACTCTTCTGGTGGCCATTAAAAATGTTTATCACATTCTCAGGCACCTGGGTGGTCCAGTGGGTTGAGCGTCCGACTTCGGCTCAGGTCACGATCTCGCAGTTCGTGAGTTTGAGCCCCGTGTCGGGCTCTGTGCTGACGGCTCAGAGCCTGAAGCCTGCTTCAGATTCTCTGTTTCCCTTTCTCTCTCTGCCCCTCCCCTGCTTGTGCTCTGTCTCTCTCTCTCTCTCTCTCTCTCAAGAATAAATAAGCATTAAAAAATATTTATCATTTTCTCTTCAACCAATGTCAGAAATAGACAGCCAGGCTAATACTTCTATTTGGGGCCATTGTACAAAGCTCCCCCATGAGGAGGGAATACATACAGACCCAGCTACCTTCACCAGTCTTGGGGCCACGACATTTAGAGATGAAAATGTCCCCATTAATACTTCAAGAAACTGTCCTGTCCCGCAAGGAAGGGAGTGCCCAGCACCCTTGAGCTAGTTCATTTACATCCCAGAGCATGGACAGAACCTGACAAGAAAATCCACAAAGCCTGCTTGGGCCTCTCTGAGGAGTCTTGGGAAGGCAGAAGGTGCCAGGAGGCTAGCAGCTTTGGAACCAGGTTTTTAAAAATGGAAAAAGAGGTAGATTCCAAAACCGACAGATCCGAACCTTGGCCAAAGCTTCTGAAAAGATCATTAAACACAGAATTTGTAAGCCATTAGCAGAGGAAATGGTCTCGTTTCCTTTAATAATCAGGTCTCCAGACTGGAGGATCACTGGGATATCAAACTCTGGGGTGAAATATGAACTTTAGCGAAGATTCCCATTGAGACATCTCAAGGTCAAGATGAAGGACAGTCATCCAGATGATAACTTGGTTAGATAATGTTACAGGCTGAATGCTTGTGTCTCTCCAAAATTCATAGGTTGAAGCCCTAACCCCCAATGTGATGGCATTTGAGGGTGGAGCTTTTGGGACACGATTGGGTTCAGATGAGGTCATGAGGATGGGGCCTTCATGATGGGATTAGTGCCCTTGGAAGAAAAGGAAGAGACATCAGAGTGCTCTCTCCACCATGTGAGGACACAGCAAGAAGGCAGCAAGCTGGAAGCAGGGTTCTCACCAGAACCCAACTGTACTGGCACCCTGACCTTGCACTTCCAGCCTCCAGAACTGCAAGAAAATACAATCTGTGTTGATTTAGCCACCCAGTCTGTGCTATTTTGTCATGGCAGACTGAGCAGACTAACACAGATGGGCTTGGAGTTAGTTCAACAAAAGTTCTTGCAAAGTGCTTATCAATGAAATTCTATGAAGGGGGGGTGTCATGGATCAGGGACCTAGATTGACCTATGCAGGGAGCATCTACCTGGACTTATGCCATTCCACATCTTAATGCTTTGCGTGATGACAGATAAAGCAATTGATACGAGCAAAGCTTGCCCTGAGCTGGGGGTGGGCGAAGGACAGCGTTCAGCTCAGATAACCAAATCCCAGCACAGTTCCTGGCTTCTAGAAGGAACTCAATACACAGACCTGTCATCCTCCCTGTGTGTCCTGCTCTTGTGTCTCTTGTCTTTGAACTATTTCTTCTGCCCACAATGGCTCTCTTCCTCCATCTCTTAGAGAAGTACCCACTCATTCTTTGAGATTTCATTTATATGCCATGTTTGTGAAGTCTTCATTGACCTGTGTTCCAGGTGAAGTCAAGCACTCCTGAGTTGGTGCCCTTTCTTTGCTCTGTATTTTGTGCTTTAACATACATACCTTTCTACACGTGGTCTCCCCTGCTATATACGAGGCTACTGAAGGGCTGTGACCGCCTTGCTTGTTTCTGTATCCACACTTAGCACAGTGCCTTGCATGTAGTAGGTACTTGATAAACATTTGCAAAGGGGAGGAAGGGAGGAAAGAAGAATCAAGTTGGCTGTTGCCCTTCTCTTGTCATATGAAGGGGTTTCCATGATCTATTGCCGGCCCCCAAACTACTCCCAACTTAGTGTCTTAAAACAATAACTCTTCTATCTGCCAGTGATTCTGTGGGTCAGGAGTTTAGGTCGGACTCTTCTCCTCTATGCAAGTTGGCAGGAGCCACTCACTTGGGTGTATTTGGCTGGCAGCTTGGCTGGCCTGGAAGGTCAAGACGACTTCATTTATGTGTCTGGCACTTCCACGTTTCACCGTGCAGCCTCCCTCCCTCCATGAGGCTTGAACTTGCTCACAGAACGGTGGCCACGGAAGAGTTGGATTTCTCACACAATGGCAGATTTTCAAGAGGGGGAGTTCCAAATGGCGAAGGCTCACAGAAACTGTCTATCTCGGCAGGCCCAGCCTCAGAAATTACGCACGCATTTCCCCCATGTTTTACTGGTTAAAACTGGTCACAGGGCCTGCCTAGACTCATAAGGAGGGCTCTGTGGGAAGGGGGAGCAGAAAGAGGAGTGGGGTGGCTCCTAGCAGCCATGTGACGCAGTAGGCTTCAGAGCAGGGACCTGGGTTCAAATCTTACGTCTCTCCTGTGTAGTCTCATGTCACCTGGCCTCTCTGGGCTGGTTCCTCTATCTGTAAAATGGGTATAAGGATCATGAAATCAGCTCTTTCCCAGGGCGATTGTGGGTTTCAAATGAGCTCATGCATTTGAAAGTGCTCCACAGAGGCCAGCTTTTATCAGAGGCAGAGTCAGAAGTAGTAACCAGGCCAGAAATTGAACCCACACCTCTTCCCACCACACAGACTCAATGACTACACATTCGCTGAGGGCAGGGAACACGGGTCACCCGTCTGCTTAGGAAGCCTTTCTCATCCTAAAGAAGATGCAGGTCGTAATTAATACTGCCATTGTGTGACTAAGTAATTAGGTCTTGTACCTCTGTTGCTGAGGGTAGGGGGTCAGATTTCCAGGAAGCAGAGAATTTTGGGAGGGGAGGAGGTGGTGCCTAATTTAAATCCATGTGGGAAATAGGAGCAAGAAGATAGACTTTCTCTCAAAATGCTTTAAACTAACAATGGTCTCCCCTGACCTGCCCCACCCTTGTATGCAAGAAGCACAGAAGAAACTCTGAGCCCACTTGCCCAGGACTGTGGGCCTGGTTGGAAGAGACCAGCAGGGCTGACCAAGTGTCAATCTTTTCATGAGGTTAACAAGCAAACCTGTCCCGGACCAGCAGGTCATTTGCATTCTTGTCACAGAGGGTGGCTGGGCTGACTGGTCTCCCTGCTTCCCCATGGTCTACCCTCCACATAGCAGCCCAGTATCCTTTTTCTTTTCCACTTGTCAATTTCTTTCTTTAAAAAAAAAAAAAAGTTTTAAATTCCAGTGTAATTCATATACAGTGCTAATTAGTTTAGATTCCATATTGAATTCTATATTGATTCCATATTCTATAGCTGAATGGATTAAGAAGATGTAGTGTGTATATACACTGGATTATCACCCGGCGATCAAGATGAAGGAGATCATACCGTCGGCAACAACACGAATGGATCCAGTGGACCTTGTGCGAAGTGAAAGAAGTCAGAGAAAGACAAATACCGTATGACTTCACTCCTATGTGGAATTTAAGAAACAGACAAATGAACAAAGGAAAAAAGGCAGTAAAGAACCACTGTTAACTATCCTGTTAAATTGTTAGTCCAATCTCTCCAGCATTTCCTTGTGCCATTGCCCTCCCCTCGCACACCCCATCCTGGCGCCATGACCTTCTGCCCTTCCTGAAACACACCAGGCTCTGGGCTTTGCACCAGCTGTTCCCTCCAGCTAGAACACTCTTCCTCCAGATGTCTGGATGGCTCGCCCCCTCACCTCCTTCAAGTCTTTGTTCAAATTTCACCTTCCTAATGAGGCCTACCCCAACCATCCTGTTTAAAATTGTAGGGGCACCTGCTGGCTCAGTTGGTTGAGTGTCCCACTTTGGCTCAGGTCATGATCTCACGGTTCGTGGGTTCGAGCCCCGCGTCGGGTTCTGTGTTGACCTCTCAGAGCCTGGAGCCTGCTTCAGATTCTGTGTCTCCCTCTCCCTGCCCCTTCCCTGCTCGTGCTCTCTCTCTCCCTCTCTCTCTCAAAAATAAATAAAAACATTAAAAAAAGTAAAAGTAATGTAAGAATGAAGCCCTTAGTTTACTATGCTCGTTGTCTTTCTCCCTTCACTAAGCTCTCCGAGGGCAGAGGTTTAGTCCGTTTTGTTTGCTGACAGATGTCAAGCCTCCAGAGCAGTTGCTGGACCACCGGATGCCACCCCACCGCCCCTTCCGGGTCTGCTCCTTCTGGCCCGCATAGAACTACACCCCTCCCCCCACCCACTCCTCTGGAATGGTCATGTGATTTGTTTGGACTCCTGAAATGTGAGTGAACGTGACACGTGCCACCTCCAGAAGGGATGTTGAAGAGCTGGTACCTGACTGGTTGCAATCCCCTTTCATTCTGGTGTGGTGACCGGCGACCCCTTACCGGGCGGTGGTGGTTCTGTTTGCCCTTGACCCTTGGCCAAGACCAGGTGGAGCAGTAGCACGGGCAAGAAAGACGCTTTGTTGTTGTGAGTCGCTGAGGTATCGGGGAGATTTGTGATTGCAGAGTGGTGGGGTAGGCCCTCCATAATAAGTACTTGTCGAAGAAACGAATGATTAGTCAATGAATCCTTTTGTCCTCTTCCCAAAGTCCTGAATTAAAAAACCCCACTCTCGGGGCGCCTGGGTGGCTCAGTCGGTTGAGCGTCCGACTTCGGCTCAGGTCATGATCTCACGGTCTGTGAGTTCGAGCCCCGCGTCGGGCTCTGGGCTGACAGCTCGGAGCCTGGAGCCTGCTTCAGATTCTGTCTCCCTCTCTCTGCCCCTCCCCCGTTCATGCTCTGTCTCTCTCTGTCTCAAAAATAAATAAACATTAAAAAAAAAAAACCCACTCTGGGTATTGATATACAATCATGTATAATCATCATCGCATGGATTCTTTTTTGAGTGCCAAGCCCTCGGAAGTGTGCGAGGCACAGGTCTCAGCGTTTTACATGTCCTTACCCACCCACTTCTCAATTAGTAAATCTGAGGTAAGTGCTATTACTGTTCCCATTGGTCAGATAAGAAAACGCCGCAGAGAGAGGTCAAGGCTAGAGCCGCCGGTCCCCACCGGACTTTTGGCAACATTCTGGAACTCCCAACGGATGAACCCAGGCAAACAGTCCCACAGGCTGCAGCCAGTGTGTGCCAGCTGGTGGTGGGAATACTTGCAATCACCATTTCCTCGTGTAGACGCAGCCTCTGGGGCAAGGCAGGAATGTGCACTCAGAGACGGGGAGAGGGGCAGACAGCTTGTTTACCTGCTGAGCTGGGTGATGGGTCACCTGGATGGTTCTAGGTCTGGTTAACGTCTCAGGATGTTTTAAGTGGTTTGGCTGCCAGTAAATTGTGCTTTGTGCCAGTAAATTGTGCTTTGTGGGGGAAAAACACCCAATCATCCAAAAAAAAAAAAAAAAAAAAAAGAAGAAGAAGAAGAAGAAGAAAGAAAGAAAAAAAAAAGAAAAGAAAATCCAAACCCTATCCTTGCCCTTTAATTTTTAAATATATATGTATTCTCCGGCAAAATTCAATCCATATGTTTCTCAACCTTTTATACGCTGAAATGTTGAAATGTTTCCTAGGGAGTATTTGACTTGCAAAACCTCAGAACCTCCCCCCACCTCCTTTCCCTCTCTTCTGCACTATCCCGACTCTCGCAACGCTTTAGAAACAAGAATTCACATTCCAGCAAAAGGGAACCTTGGGGAAAACGGTGAGGCTCTACTCTGAGAAGGCAGAATGGCTCTGGACTGCTGAGACACCCACGGGGACATCCCCCAGGCCCTGTCACCTCTGAGCCTCACACTGAGTCAGACTGGCTGCCCTCCTCTGCTCCATGTGTGTCCTGATCCCTGAGCACTGCTTTTGAAATAGTGGAGGCAGCTTGAGGGACCTCAGCGTCTCTTTACACACTTGGAGTCAGGACAGCCAGCCAGACAGTACAAAGACGGATGGGAGACCAGACAGGGATCCGGACTTTTGTTGGGAGCCTGGGCCATGAGGGTCTCAAGCTCATCCTACCCCATTCCTGATGGCGGCTTTTCGTGCAGGACCAGTGAGGCACAGGCTGGGGGAAAGGGGGCATGTGCAGTGCGGCAGGGCTGAAGGCCGTACAGGGGCTTCAAGCCAAGCGCCACGGGGTGGAAGCGATAATAATTATTAATGCCTGGCAGTTGTGTAACCCTTCATAGTTTCAGAAATGCTGTCGGCAGTTTGATGCAGCCAGTTTTGGGGGGCGGGGGTGGGGGGGGGCAAAACGCTTGCATTTGATTCTGATTCTTTGATTCTTTGCCCTGACTGGGCAACCCTCAGTCAATACACCTAACCTCTCTGAGCCTCAATCTACTTATTCACGGAACGAGGACCGTAACAACTCCTGCGTCATAGGCTGGCTGTGAGTCTTGTGAGAAGATGCCAGTGAACACGCTCGCAAGTCGTGAAGCTCCAACAGCTCGCGGTGGCTGCTGTGGAGCGGACGCCTCACCTCGCCTGGTGCTCGGGTCTTGAAGCTTAAGAGCCTGACCCTGCCCAAGGAGGACAAACGGATTTGCAGTTTTCTGTCCTGTTTCTCTGCGAAGGAGAGTGGATGTTGTCCCTCTCGGGCTTACCTTCCCATCTCGGGCGCTCTCAGGATTCTGGATGCCGGGGAACGTTTCTAGGAGGGACCGAGGAGCCTCCAGGGGGACGACTGGTCCTGAGGGAAGGAAGGGGGAAGAAGGCAGGGCTTGGGGTGGCCGTCCAGAGGAGAGGAGTGGCTCCCAGGACCTCTGGGGGGTTCTAGCAGGAAGGTCAATACACACAAGGGAGGGAGGGAGTCCCCCAAGTGCTGTCAGAAGCGAGCACCAGGCCCACACGACGTCGTGCCACACGGAGACGCCTCAGCAGCTATCGCGGTGGCCCGGGGCCCCTTCCTGGGCTCTGGGGAGCACTGGGCAGTGGATACGTTTCCAGGGGCTGGGCTGGAGGCGCAGCAGGAGACGGGGTGTGCTGCGGGGCCGTCTGGTGCACTGAGGACCCCCGGGGGGCTCCCAGAACTATGGCCCCTTGAAGGAGGGGTCCCGTGATGGCAGGTGGAGGCAGAAAGGGCAGCACTGTCTCGTGACTGTGACGCTTTACTCCACTGAGGCTCACGTGCGTGAGAAGTGGGGCTGCCAGGAAACGGCCGGAGCACCTTGGTGTGGCACAGGGGGCCTGCCCGGGTCCCTGCCCGTCCGCCACCCCTGCCCCAGGTACAGCCCCGTGCCTCCGTGGGTCTGCTCCTCGGCCTGCATGGCCTTTCCCTGCCCCGTGCCTCTCCGCCAGACGATCACCTACATCTGTTCATCTGTGTCCTCGGGGCCCAGCAGAACGTCTGACACATGTTGAAAAAGTGGAGAGAGTGAGGGGCCCACATAGGACCCCCAGTATTCAAGTCCCAAACCTGTCTCCGGCATCGGCGGCGGTGGACCCTCCCGCCCTCGTCTGTCCTGGGCGTCTGCAGGTGCTGCCCGGGGGGCGGGGGCCACAGACACACAGCCCCGTGCAGCTCGGTGTCCAGCCGGCACACTCACCTCGCCGGGAGCGGGGAGGGCACAGGCACCCAGCAGGAATCCCTGCAGCCAGGCCACCTGCCCAACCCGGGCCTCAGCTTCGCAAGCTGCGCTGGGCATTGCTGGCCTCTGGGCCCTCTGGGCTCTCTCTTGAGGTGTCCCTTTCTGAGCAGGAACGGAAGTCTGACAAAGCCCGGCAACCAGTGCAACGCAAGCCTGCTGTGGAGACGCCTCCGGGTGAGACGTGTTCTTGCTGCGTATTAGGATCACCTGCGGGGCTTTGAAAACGCCACTGTCCAGGCTTCCCACCGTAGCAACTATGCCAGAATCACTGGCGTGGGACCCGGGCATCAGTGGTCTTCAAAATGCCCCAGGTGACTCCAAGCTAGAGCCAAGTTTGAGAAAAGGTGATCCCTGTGCCCCAGCCTCATCAATGAAACGAGGTTCTCTGGGGGCCTGGGCCTCCTTTGGTTTGTTTGGTTTTGATAGGTCTCCAGGGGATCCTAATTTGCACCGGGCGTGAGGTCTGATCAAGCTCCAAGGTACTTGCCTGAGGACTCGTAACACACGGTGGGATCAGGATGTGAATCCAGGGGCCTGAACCCCAGTCCAGTGCTCCTCCTGTCACACGGGGCGAAGGGCACACAGGGGGACTCCCTCCAGCCAGGCACTTCACAGCTTCAGGGTTCCGGTTGGCAGATTTGGCCAAGAGAGGTCGCAAGATCATCCTCAAGTTTGATCACAGAACTTGCACAGGGGCAACCGCTCCCCTGCCCTGCACTCTCCTGGAACCCGCCTGGGGCTTCTGTGCCTCCTGCCCTCCCACTCTTTCTGTCCCTCCCATCATGCGGTTCGGTGGGAGCATCACAGGTTTGGAGACAGAGTGCCCTGCTTCCCCTCCAGCCCTGCCAATAGTAAGTGTTGGCAACTAATACCTGTCGAGTGCTCGTCATGAGCAGGCAGGGACTGTACCTTCTCATCCTCGGCCTCTCTTAATGCTCAGATGGGGATCACGAATGCCCATTTCACAGATGAGAAAAGTAAGCCCCAGGGAGGTTAACAGCTTGTTCCAGATCAGCTGGATCACTTACTACCGTAAGTGATGGTGCTGGGATCTCAACTCAGCCTGCAGAGTCCGTGCTTTCTCTCCCGGAGCGTCATACCTCCCAGAGTGGCCCTCACCCTGTTTGCTGCAGTCAGCTGGGAGCACCTGCAGCACCTGGCGAGGTCCTCCTGGTCTTTTGAGACCTCAGTGACTTGCTTCCTGGTGACCCACACCGTAGCCTGGATTGGGCCTCGTGTGTCTCCTCCGTGGTCCCATCTCTACTTTGCTCTCGACTCCTGGGGACCCGGCCCTTGGGAGGAGCCCAGAGGCGCGCGGTGACGTCTATGACCACCAGGCCCTCACCTCCGGGAGCCTCCTTTTCAGCTCAAGAGGTCCCCGGTCCCAAGAGCTTTCTTTCAGCTCCAAATACATCTACCGACCGTGACCCGACCTAACATCCGTAGTCTTCTGGGACGTATTTTGGGCCATGGTCAGACTGTTCCCCAACAGTTGAAAATTGAGGTTCGTCTTACAAATAACTGTGTGATGAACGTCTCTGTCCACACATTTCCCTAGGAGGGGCACAGAGGCCAGGGCCGCTGTGTGTGGCGGTGGGATTAGATACGGCGGCTGGGAGGGAGGGAGGGTGCAGGAAGGTCTCCTGTGGCCCCCGCGTTGTCTGCACCAGCCAGGCTCCCCGGGCAGCCTCCCCAGCCACCGCCCCATGGGCAGCTGAGTCCCATGCATCACTGGCAGCTTCTGCAGTGTCTCTGGCTCTGCGAAACTTGGCCCCCGTCCCTGCTTACATTTGCAAAACTTGACCATGAAGAAGAGGCTTACCTCGGAACGCTATTTATGTACCACTGATGGATACAGAACGCTGTGTATATCCCTGTGATGGTGGGGGCGGGGACGGGATGTGCTAGACGCAGTCGTGCAGCTGGGGCCGACTCACAAGTACCTGTGCGGGACGCTGAACGCTTCACGCAAAAGGTCTTACCGCATCCTCTCACGGCAGGGTGTTTGACACGTGAGGCCCTGAGGCCCCAGAAGGACACACGCCCCCTCCAGGTGCTGGCAGGTGGGGATCACAAGGCTCTAATCCACGTGCGTTAGGTTAAAGTCACTCCCCAACCCCAGTGAGTAGGGAAGTCTTAACACAGCAGAAGCTGTCATTTCCCAACAACCCCAGGAAGCAGCTGGAACTTTGTGGCCAGCTCTAGCCCATACCCCAACCCAGGCAGAAAGAGGGATGGGGGGGGGAGGGGCTCGAGGATGGCTGAGTCCCCACCCCTGCGGTCCAGGAGCAATGGAGGCTGAGTTCAGCTTGGAAGGATGGGTGTGATCCCAGCTGGTATAGACAAATGGGAAGGGCAACCCAGGCTGGGAGTTGGGAAGGGGCAGGGAGCGTGTGGGCTGAGAAGGGAGCAGTGCGGAGACGGAGCTCACTAGGTTGGGTCTGTGTTGGGGAAAGATGAGCCATCGGGATGGAAACAGGGCCCCTGGACTAGCCGGTAGTCTGGAGAGAGCTCCTTCTCCACGTCTGACTTTCTCTGGCTCAGAGTGGGGAACAGTGATGAGGGTGAGGGGGTTGATTACATTTGGCACCTTCTTGTAATCAGTAGAGGGGAAAAACATAACCCAACACTAGATTAGGTAAACAACCGAGATCCAGGTTGCCAAACCCAGACCCTGAGTGAAAACAGGCCGCCCGGTGCCTGTCTGAATGCAAACAACACTCTCAGATGAGCACAGTCCTGCAGAAGGTCCCAGGAAAGAGCAGCAGTTTCCCTGAAGGTGGGGCCTAGCCACTGCCTTGGCCAAGGCGGAGTCCTGGGGGCAGGTGACGCTCAGGCCAGACTCGGTGCACAGCACCTCCCGGATGGCTGCTTGGGAGGTGGTACAGGGTCTTTTCTCTGCAACCCCCTGTATTCCTCACCTGCGTGGTTCCCCCAGAGGCTCCAGAGCCTACCAGGAAAACCTGGAGAGAGGCGGAGACCATCTTCTGGAATGGCCAGGGCTTGCTCCAAAAGCCTCTGTCACCTTGGCTCCGGGTCTCCACCACCCTCCCCTTGTTCTCTAGGGTTGGCAATGGGGAGAGGCGGTCAGCCCCTTCTCTGGGTCCCAGCCTCTTGGGCTGTTGGCTAATTTTGGTTGGAACTCCGGTATTAAGTAAAAACATCAGGGATTCCTGGCAAGGACTCAGACGAAATGAGAATTAGAAAAACAGAAGAGTCTCCAAGTCTTCCCAAGCAGTGTAAGCAAACAACGGCCCAAGCTGTTGACGGCCCCTGGAGAACACCCCTTGGCAACAGACAGCCCCGCACCACCTGCCTTTCACTGGGGAGGCTTTCTCTGCCTGTGGTTCACGTTAGAAATTCTGACCCAAGTGTCCAACCGACTGTTGGATGTTTCCATCTGAATGGAAACACCTCGAACTCTGTAGGTCAAAGCCAAACTCTCCCCTGACCCCTGACAGACCTCTACGTCCACTTTGTTCTCTCTGTCTCTCGCTCATTCAGCGGCTGGTACCGCCATGCTCCCAGAGACTAGAACAGGCACGTGGGATGCACCCTTGTCTATTCCATCCAGACACCAGGTCATTTCCAGCTCCCCATCTTCCTCCCCATTTCTGCCGCTCCCTTGGTTTGAGGGTCTCATTCTGAGCTGTCACAACGGACTCCTCGACAATCACCTTACCCCTGTCCTGTGCGTTCTCAAAACCACCCTTGACCCTTGACCCTTGATTCCAGGGGAATCCATCCGAAATACGAAGTTGTTTGAGCACCCTGCCCCCACTCCCTTGGAGTGTACCGTGGAGAAAACAGTTGAAAACCAATCGTTGCAGGGTAGTGTCCTTCTAAGGGGGAGGTGGTGATCCAGTGTCTGTGAGTGGGGAGATTGATCTCTGTCGGCTTCCTTCCCCCGCAGGGAGGAGTGGGGAGAATAGGTGAGAATGTCTGAATTTGTGACTTACTGTTTAGGTCAGCACAGAGAAAGACTGAGTGGTCACTGAAGGTTCACGGTGTAAAAAAAAGTAAAGGAAGCTACAAGGCACATCTATTAAGCTGGAGAAGAGTGCTATGAACACCTTATCTTTAAAAGAAATATTTTTCAGGGGCACCTGGGTGGCTTAGTCGGGTGAGCGTCCAACTGCAGCTCGGGTCGTAACCTCCCTCACTCATGGGTTCGAGCCCCGCGTCGGGTTCTGTGCTGGCAGCTCCGAGCCTGGAGCCTGCTTCAGATTCTGTGTCTCCATCTCTCTCCCCCTCCCCCACTCACGCTCTATCTCTGTCTCTCAAAAACGAGTAAACATTAAAAAAAAGAAAGAAAGAAATATTTTCCAGTTTCTGTTACCACCAAGGCGGCGCCCTTGCCCCCGTCCCTCACCCCCATGCTCACGTGCACCCCAGCCTCCCAGACTGTGGTCTCTAATATCATTCTCCACTACCAGGAATGAGGATTCCATAGAGACAGCTGAATCCTTGTCTTTAAGAGGCAGGAAAAAAATCAGGATGGGGTCTGGAACATCTTGTTGTTGCCAGAAAGCAAGAATGCTTTCAAGAATGTCAAGGGCAGCGCTGCAAGGACAAAGGAGCCAAAGGGGTTCCTGAATCAAGCCCTGACCATTTGGGCATTAATTAGAAGAGGTTGAGCCAGAGAAGGAATGCGGGTTTGCTACAATACTCAAAAAACAAAACAAACAAAAAAACCTTAAAAGTATACAGACAAGTGGCTGGAGGTGAAAAAAAAAGGGTGAATAGAATGGGCTATGTTAATTTGTATTGACTTCAGTAAGTGGGGCATTTCATGTAAACAGGTCTTTTGTTTCTTCTACTAATTATAAATCTGTTTATAAAAGAGAGAGATGTGCTTGTTTCTCTCTGTGAAAGCAAGAAAGAATAAATATAGGGAACTCTGAGTCAGCTAAATTTTTTTTTTTTTTTTTTTTGAGAAAGCAGGCACCGTCCCAGGACAGGGCTTCTCAATCCTGAGGTCACTAGCGATGACTCATTAGGGAGGGTCCCCCTGTGTTTGCAGTGGGCCTGGGAGGAGCAGTATCTGCAGAGAGTTGGTGCCTTCTTCCTCAGGGGATGGAAGTTCGAGATGGCCCTATAGGTGATAATACACCGCCAGCAAGGAGCCGCACGTTTTTAATAACGCTAACAGACCAGGGCAATATATCATGAGGCAACCCTGGCCAAGCAAGATGCCAATTCATCTCATTTCTGGGGGGGAAATACAATGCTGCAAAACTGAAAACCTTCCCTAGAGGTGTGGGCTTGAAAAGTCTTACTGAAGAAACAAAGTTTAATTATAAAAAGGCGACTGTCCATATTTGGATTCTTCTCATCAGACTTTGCAACCCAGGCTTACATCCTGACCCAGAATCAATTCTTCAACCACCCAGACTTTCACAAACTCCAGCGGTTTGAGGCGGTTCTTTCCCTTTTTCTTTTGGTCTGGTAAGGTTGTTAAAATCCCTAGGAAGGTAAAAATAGTATTTGGTAAAAATCACTGAAATCCTAGGAAGGTGTCAAAATTGGCACCCCGGGAAGGTGTGGAGTTTAGGATGAGACAGAAAGTGAAATGCACATCATTAGCACTTTTTTAACAGGTTTTGATATAAAGGTATGAAGCGGTTTTGGAATTGCGATGTTTTGTATAGTTAATGCACTTAGAGCTTTTAGAAGGATCTGCTGCATTGAATTTGTGAATTTAATTAAATGTTTGGAGGTGTTTCTTTAACTTGGCGATCAATGTTAAATGTGAAAATCCAATGTGCTAAATTCATGAAGACTTAAAAAAAAAAGACTTTATTTCTTAGAACAGCTTTTGGTTTACAGTGAAACTGAGCGGAAAGTAGAGTCCCCGTATGCTCCCCTCCCCGTGATGACACACGGTCTCCGAACGCTCTCTCAGCTCCCCCGCCCCGCAGAGCGGTACTTTTGTTACACTCAGTGGACCCATACTGACACATCGTTATCAACCAAAGTTCAGGGTCGACATTAGGGTTCACTCTGGGTGGTCTTGGCAGTCTTTGGGTCTTGACAAATGTATAATAACATGTATGCACCATTGTAATGTCCTACAGAATAGTTTCACTGCCCTAACCATCCTCTGGGCTTGGTCTATTCATCCTTCCCTCCCCACTAGTCCCTGGCAACCGCTGATCTTTTGTTGTGTTTTGTTTTGTTTTAATTTTATTTATTTATTGTGAGAGAGAGAGAGAGAGTGCGGGAGGGGCAGGAAAAAGACAGAGAGGGAGAGAGAGAATCCCAAGCAGACTCTGCACTGACAGCGGGGCTTGAACTCATGAATTGTGAGATCATGACCTGAGCTGAAATCGAGTCAGACGCTCAACTGACTGAGCCACCCGGGCGCCCCAACCACTCATCTGCCTACTGTCCCTGTAGTTTTGCCTTTTCCCGACTGTCAGCTACTTAGAATTGTACAGTAAGTAGCCTTTATAGTTTGGCTTCTTTCATTTAGTAACATGTGTTAAAGTTTCCTCCACGTCTTCATGGCTCGATAGCTCTTCCTTCCCCACCCCCTTGCAGGCTGAATAATATTTCATGGTCTAGATGGGCCACAGTTGGTTCATTCATTCACCTACAAAAGGATATTTTGTTTGCTTCCAGGTTTTGAAAATTATGAATAAAGCTGCTATAAATATCTGTGTATAAGTTTT
Source organism: Puma concolor (assembly GCF_028749965.1). NCBI lineage: Eukaryota > Metazoa > Chordata > Mammalia > Carnivora > Felidae > Puma > Puma concolor. The sequence goes on from NC_141683.1 coordinate 49,570,268, forward strand.
TGTGCGGATGGAAGTTTTCAACTCCTTTGGGTAATTACCAAGGAGTACCTTGCTGGATCATAAGAGAGTACGTTCAATTTTGTAACAAACTGCCAACTGTCCTCCAAAGCGCGGATTCCATTTTGCATCCCCCCTGCCCCCCACAGCGATGAATGAGAGCTCCTGTTATCCTCAACCTCACCAGCATTCGTTGCTGCCATTGTTTGGGGTTTGGGCCATTCTAATAGGTGTGTAGAGGGAACTCGTTGTTTACAGTGAATTTGATTCGGAAATGAAAACCAAGAACACATGCCAGTTAGAATGGCTAGCGTAAAAAACACAAGAAGCAACAAGTCTTGGTGAGGATGTGGAGAAAATGGAACCTGTGCACTGTTGGTAGGAATGTAAATTGGTGCAGCCACTCTGAAAAATGGCATGGAGCGTCCTCAAAAAACCCAAAACAGGAGCACCATACAATCTGGTAATTGTACTTTTGGGTATTTACCCAAAGAAAATAAAAACACTAATTGGAAAGATATATGCACCCCTATGTTCATTGCCCCATTATTTACAATAGCCAAGATATGGAAGCGGCCCGAGGGTCCATCCATAGATGAATGGATCCAGAAGATGTGGAATATTACTCAGCAATAAAAAAGAATCAAATCTTGCCATTCACAACAACATGGATGGACCTGGAGTGTATTATGTTAAGTGAAATAAGCCAGACAAAGACAAATAATGTAGATTCCACTTATATGTGGAATCTAAAAATATGGCAAACACACAGCAACAACAAAAAAGAGAGAGAAACAGACTCATAAATATAGAAAACAAACTGGTGTTTGCCAAGAGGGAAGGGGGTGGGGGAGGGGGGAAATGGGTGATGGAGGGGATAAAGGGGTACAAATTTCCAGTTGTAAAATAAGTCATGGGGATAAGAAGTGCAGCCTAGGGAATATATAGTCAATGATACCTTCATACACCAATCGTGGTGAACATTCCGTAACATATAAAATTGTTGAATCACTACGTTGTATACCTGAAATGAATTTAATATTATATGTTAACAATACTTCAACTAAGTTTTTTTTAATGGGCATTAAAGCCTGTGTCAATAGTAGTCAGCATCCCTCTCCGTGCCCAGAGGTCCTTCGGACTTGAACTAACCCTCAGTGGTCTGAATACTACTCACCAGGCAGTGTGGGCCTGAGTGGGGGTGGGGGGGTGGTGGTGAAGAGGGGCCAAGTTACTCCTGGTTGCAGATAGGATGACTTAGGGAGGAGGGTTAAGGGCAGAGAGAGTAGGCCAAGGTTGGAGAGAGAGGGGGACAAAGAAATACGGTGGGAGAGTAAAACTCAGGATGGTGGCCAAGAAAAATTTAAGAATGGGCAGCTTAGTATTTTGTTTGACAGAACGAGCATTGCTGTGATGTGCCCTGTTTCCACGAGGCTGCACTGTGTGGGTGTGGGGGTGTTTTGCGTGGAACTCCAGGAGAGGAGACTGAGCTCCACACCTGTGTCCCGGAGGCATGGAGAAGGACCAGCTGTGGGCAGGGAGAGGGAGGAGACCAATAGCCTGTGGCAGCAGCCTGTGCGGGCCCCTCTCCCCAGGGACATAAGGAAGGCCAAGAGGGTTTCTATGTGGAACTGGCCCTCATCAGCCACCAAGCCGATTGTTCCATTTTCAAGATTTTCTGTGAGTTGGTTATTAAATTACTGGCAGGGAGAAATCTGCCCTGAGGCATTTGCACCACGCAAGTTGGTGTGCCAACGTCACGGGTCAGCAACCTCCCCAACTCTGCTCACGGCTGCCAGTTAAACGGTGACCAGCACACCACGGCAGGGAGGCCATTTATGATTCGGCTCCTCGCCCCCTCTCGAGGCTCAGCTCCTGTCACATCTTGTTTTTCACACACCAGAAATGCCAGAGGACATGAAACTCCTGGCTCCTGGCCTTGTGCAAATGCTGTCCCTCTTTCCCTGACTGCACTCCTTTTTTTAAGTCACCTCCTGGGGAAAGGCTCCACTCCAGGGCTGGATGTGTGAATTCCCAAGGAAAAAGTGTCTTGACCCTGTGGGGTCCTCCCTCCCGTCCTGTCCCCTCCAGCTCGAGAACCTTGAGATGGGCCTGTGGACTCTTCATTTCTGCGTCAGGAGAGCCTGGCGTGGGGCCAGAACCTCTCTGAACTTCTACAGCACGATCTCCCAGGATAGGCTTAGTCTTTTTTTTTTGTAAGTTTTTTTTTTTTTTTTTATGTTTATTTTTGAGACAGAAACAGAGCATGAACGGCGGAAGGTTAGAGAGAGGGAGACACAGAATCTGAGTCAGACATAGAATCTGAGTCAGAGAGAGGGAGACACAGAATCTGAAACAGGCTCCAGGCTCTGAGCTGTCAGCACAGAGCCCGACGCGGGGCTCGAACTCACCGACCGCAAGGTCATGACCTGAGCCGAAGTCGGCCGCCTAACCGGCTGAGCCACCCAGGCGCCCCTGGGATAGGCTTAGTCTTTAAGGACAGTCACGGTAGGACCGTAGGACCGGAAGGGGAAAGATGCTGCCATCTTTGAATTTAGAGGGAAATTCTCCAGTGCTTCCCGGATGCGGTGTGCTGAGGGACAGCGAGCGCAGGGTCAGCTTTCAATGACAGAGGATGAAAGAGGAGGCCTCCTGATGACCGCTGAGGCCTGGGGCTTCTCCAGGTGGCAGCAGTGGTCCCACCCATCCTGCAGCGCACTGGGCTCCAGGCCTCTGGGTCGGCTCCAAGGTGTCAGCACCCGGTCCCAGGCCTTGGCTGCCCGCTGACTTGAGTCGCTCCCAGCCAGAGCCACTTTCCGACCCCGCAGACTTGTCAGCAGGATTGGAAATGGTGACTTGGATGAAAAACTTAAACTGCAGGGGAATTTTTCAGGGCTGCAGAGAGAAGAGCTCCTCTTGAGGCTTTTGATTGGGTGGCCCCCTGGATGGCTCTGCCTCCCCTCTGGTCAGGGAGACGTGGGTCCCGTGGGTCCCGGAGGACAGCAGCCCTGAGGGGAAGGGCAGGCGGAGACGGGGAGGGGACGGCAGAGAGAATCTTCCCTGATGCTGTTTCCTACTCTCTCAAGGCAATGCCCCATTATAAACACTGCTTGCTTCAGAATCCTAAATGTCGTCTAGAAATCTTATTGGCATTTTTGGGAAGATACACGAACCAGTCTTCCTGGTGGGGGTAGGGCACCGTCTCTCCACCCCAGCAGGAGACGGCTTAGAATAAAGTAGAAAGCTGAGAGCCAAGACTGGCAGGTCATGCCCCGCTGGGGACAGCCAGGAGGCAGGCCAGGTGCTGTCCCCCAACCTGGGCCTGGGGGTTGGGACACGCACGTGAGCTGCCTTACCTCTCTGGACGTCGATTTTCCTCAGAGTGGCCAAGATGTCTTTTCCTGGAAAGCCACGAGCCTGTTTTTCCTGAATCTCTCATGCCCATGTAGGCCCGCCCTCCTTGATAACATCATTTGCCTCAGGGCCTGGGGTGTGTGTGTGTGTGTGTGTGTGTGTGTGTGTGTGTGACCTGGTAAGTTCCAGAAACTTCTGCTTAAAAGAACCCATCTCTGGGGCAGGTGTGGCTGCCAGGAGAGCGCTGGGAATATGAAATCCCTCAGCAGGTTTGCTCTGAGGGCTGAAAGCAACTCAGTGCTTTTACAGGGTCTGGGGGAGCCCTGGTTATTCTTGTCCTTCTGGCCTGAGCAACTCAAGCATCATTTGTCAACTTGTGTCTTCCTTCTCTCTTCTATGGGTCATTAGAGCAGGTGCTAAGATAGGTCACAGTCTGGGGGCGCCTCGGTGGCACCCTCAAGTGTCTGACTCTCCATCTCGGCTCAGGTCATGAAGTCACAGTTTGTGAGTTCAAGCCCCGCGTCGGGCTCTGCACTGATGGCTCGGAGTCTGCCTGGGATTCTGTCTCTCCTCTCTGCCCCTCCCCCACTTGTGCTCTCTCTCTCTCTCTCTCTCTCTCTCTCTCTCTTTCAAAATAAATAAACTTAAAAAAAAATAGGTCACAGTCCTGTCGCAGCCACATGAACAAGCCATAGCCCCAAGGCAGAAGGACGGAACTCCCTTTATGACTTGTGGACCTCGTGTGTCCCTCGCGCTTGTTGTGGCTCCTGACACGGGTTATAACCCTGCAAACAGGTGCTGGGCACTTCCTGTGGGCCAGAGATTATGCTAAGCTATGTACAGGCGCCATCTCATGTAATGTCACCACGGTCTTGTGAGTAAGGGAAGTCCTATGATCACCATTTTCCAGGTGACAGAAGTGAGGCTCAGACAGCTATGCAGCTGGAGGCCTGGATGGTGAGTAGAGCCACGATCTGAACTCCCATCTTTCAGACTCGGGCGGGGGGGTGGTGGGCAATACTGCCTTCCTGGGACTGGCAAATTCAGGCTGATTCTAAAGTTCGAGTCCAACTTGGACTGGTCTTTGGACAACTGACAACGCTTACAATATCCGTCTCCTTTTGAGGAGGGAGGAAAATGCCATCCCTGGAACATTTCTATCGATTCATTACCAAGAGGTTAAATTCAGTGTAAAGTGTACCAGCTACTGACCCTGAACTTCTGCCTTGACCTCCCTCTGCAACCGGTTTCCCCACGGCCACTTACCTGCTGAGTTCTACGTTGAATCATCTGAAATTGATGTTGTTATAGGTAAAACTAGCAACTTCCTGCGATTCAAGCTAACAGTAGACATTGCAACTTGAAGAGCTCTCACATACCTTGATGTTATTTAAGTTTTTATTTATTATTCTGAGAGGGTGTGCGTGCGCGCGCGTGCATGAGTGGGGGCGGGGCAGAGAGAGAGGGAGACAGAGAGCATCCCAAGGAGGCTCTGCACTGTCAGCGTGGAGCCTGACACGGGGCTCGAACCCACAAACGGCGAGATCACGATCTGAGCTGAAGTCAGACGCTCAACCGACTGAGCCACCCGGGAGCCCCAAAGCTTTCACCTACCTTTACTGCTCCACCTCCCTCGGTCCCCAGCCAACAATCCCTCTTATCCAAATTTTGCCCTCACTTCAAGGTTTAGCTTAAATAATGCCACTTCCTCCAAGAAGTCTCTGCTGAACTCCCATCTGGAAATCATCTTTCCCAAGCGTCCATGGCACCTTGCCCGCACCCCTCGTCACCATTCTCCAGGCACGGTGGTTGTCTACACGTACGTGCTTTTTTCTGATGAAGGAACCGTGTCTAATTTATCCCCATCTGGCCGGCTCTTCAGCATAATATCCGGCACTTTGTAGGTGCTTTTTAAGAGTTGAGCTCAGTAATGTGACCTTCTGCTCCTTGTAGGGACAGTGTCCCAGGGCTCCACACTATAGCTTGTGGGAGCATCTGAGAAGGGAGCAGCGTGGGAGGCAGTACCTGCCCCTCAACATCCACCCCCGTGACCCTGGGAAGGGGGGCCCAGGAGCCCTCTCTGGGTCACACTGATTACAAGAATCAGACGAGGACGATGTGCCAGAGACAAGGCTCCCTTGATGTCATCCCACCTCAGAGAAACTTCTCCCAAATCTGGCCGGGGTGGCAGAACCACGAGCCTCAATCTTGGTCACTGCCTTGGGTACAGGCTTAGGATGTGGTCTGCAGGCCAGGGAGTCAGAAGACAGGCGACCCTGCACGGTCCCCCACTGATGACTTTCTGGAAAGGATCCCCTAGCAGCCCTTACCCAGTGAATTCGTATTTCCTCCCGAATACATATCCACACACAGACCCTGCTTTCTCTCTAGAAAATGTTGCTTGTGGAAGACCGCGTGCCCTTGACTAAGCTCATCTTGAACCCAACGGGGCTGTGGTTTTCATTTCATATCTCCTGGCTGTCCCTCCCTCCCTTTCTGAGAGCATGACTGGGAAATGAGGAGGAAGGCAGGATTTTAAATGGCTGATGATCTCCATCTCCTCGTGGCAGCCACCCAGTGTGGACTCTGGATCCGGGCCACCGAGCCAGCATGGGGAAGAAATGAGGCGAGGGGGCAGAACGCAAGCAGAGAGCCCGGCTCCTGGGTCTCCTGCACACTAGCTGTGCGACTTTGGGCAGCAGGGCCCCTCCTGATTCCTCTGCACCCCGCTTTCACCACCCGCAACAGACAAGGGATACACCCCCCCCCCCCCCCCCCCACCTTGCCCAGGGCATACATTAGAATGCAGATGATGCAGGTGATGCTTCTGGAGACAATTCTGGGGCACAAGATCCAACCCCGACCCATATAAGAGTACTCTGAAAAATCATAAAGTGCTGTATAAACTCAGTATCCATTCATTCCCTAACTCCTTTGTCGAGAGTTTGGGAAGTGTTGTCAGGCAAGGTGAGTGGTGCTTGGGGGACCAAGTGAGAGTTCCTCATCAGTCAGACAGCAGTGGGGGGCACAGACAGACAGACAGACAGACGGATTTACCAGCGCTAGACAGAGACACAGGCCAACAGGAGTGTGAAAGAGATTGGGGATCGAGGAACCTATAAAGTGGCTCCTTGGAGAAGGGGGCTCCTGCTGAATGTGGAGACTTGGTAAGCAACTGGATGAATGGGGTCAGGGAAGCCAGGGGGTCTGGATGACCACCGGCTAAGGGCAGCCAGTGAGGGTCCGGTGCCATTTTCAGAAATGGGGATGCAGGAGGAAACCAGCGTGGGGGAAAAAGAGGAGTTCTTTTTCTATGCATCCTGAGTTTCTCTCCTTTTAGGCGGCAAATAGCTTTTCCCTCCCTTGTACCAATAATTTGTTTCATTGCAATTTGTTTCGTTGCCCCCCCAAACAAAAAAGAAACAAACCACACAAAAAAAGCAGGACATAGAAAAGCATCCAAGTGAATAGATTCCTCTTAATTCTGCACTCAGAGCGAGTCAATTAACCTACTGGTGAATGTTCTCCCAAATCTTTTTCCTGCGATCCCTAATTTCAAAAAACATAATTAGGAGTAGAGTATGATACTGTTTTTAAAACTCTTGGTGCCTAGCTGTATCCCAGATCAGTACACTCAGAATCCCTGGGGGGCTGGGGACCAGGCAGTGGTGCTTTTTAAAGCTTCCCGGATGATCCGGATGTGCAGTCAGTGTCAAGAGCCAGAACCCAAGAGACAAACTACCACCAGACAGGGCAGCAAAGGCAGCCTCCTGCTGATTCCATGCTGGTGCTTGAAGGCTCCACAAAGAACTCAGAGATGTATGTAGCACCAAGCCCAGCGACCACAGGGCATTTCAGGCTTCTACCCAGAGGAATCAGACCAAATCAGGATTCAAAGAACTGAGGAAAAGACGGTATTTTCAGACCCTCCGCTCAAAACCTGGAGGCTTCCCCCTGGGTCATGGATGGTGGCGGAGTCCCTGCAGTGATGGAATTAATACCTTCACGTCTCCACCCTCGGGCTCTACAGCTGGTGGCAGGTGCTGGGGATGTTGTGAGCCACAGAGCAAGGTTAACTTCGGGTCCTAGCAAGAAAGGGATTATAAACTCCGGGAGCGGGCATCCGCCGTCTTGGAGAAAGAAGGTAAAGACGGAAAAGAGAGCCTCCGATTCACACGAGAGCATCGGGTCCAAGAATTGTAAACATGTATAGGCTGCCAAACCTCACTCTAAATATATTCCAATGATCTCATGTTTTCATATGCAGCGCAATAAAAAGAGGCATTTTTATTCATCTTGGATGACAGCATTTTGAGCTTTTACGAGAGCGCTGTAGAAGTATTCGCGTAACCAAGAACCGCAGTCAATATTTCAGCCGCTTAAAGTCACCATGACAGGCACTTTCAAGGTGCTGAACGGCAATTACGTATCTTCTCGCGAGTGGGACCCTCAGATGCCTTTCCAGACACGGCAGCCAACCCCCCCCCCCCGGGGGGGAACCGGCCCCATCACAGATCCCCCGAGGAGAGCCAGGAGAGGCTCTGGAGGCCTCAGTGGGTATCCTGAGGTGATTAACATTTCGTTTTGGCCTCTTCATCTGCACGGACTTCATCTGTTCCTCGTTTTCTCCTTGGCCAAAGAGACCACGTCCAATGTCCTGAAGGAGAAGGCTGGAAGCTCTTCCTAAGCCCTTGTAGATGAAGCCCACTGAGGGGGCATGTGGAGTGTCTCTCCTTCTATGGCCATCTCTCACAATAGGAGAAAGGGACAGAGAGACAGAGAGACAGAGAGACAGAGAGACAGAGAGACAGAGAGAGAGAGAGAGAGAGCTCATCTCTGTCCTGCCTGACATCTGTGGAGCCTGTGTGATTCTCAGCCCTCACTGAGCTGAACAGCCAACCTCAGAACCGGGGGCCCTGTCGGGGACCTCCGCACCTTTGAACCCCTCCCCCCCCCAGAGCTTACCCTCGCCCTCGTCTGGAATCTGCGCTCCGGCCCTGTCTGTGCATAAATCAAGCAGCAGGGTAGAGCTCGGAAATATGACGAATACCTTGGCCGGCTCCTGCCTGAAAAGACGAGGGGGGAAGAGAGGGGATCTAAAGTAACCAGGCCTTGGCTGGAGGCGCAGCCAGAATTTAGTGTTCCTGGAGCTGGCCCCGGCTGCTCAGACCCACGCCAGGGGAAGCTTCCCTGGGGGCAGCCCAGCGCTCCAGGCTCCGGAGGAGAACACCGCTCAGAAAGTCTTGGGCACTTCGCAGCCCTCAATGCGAGCCCGGGGACGGGGGCTTGGGGACGCTTTGTCTCAGCGGGGACGGCCCTCACAGCAGCCCCGGGTCTGGAGGCTGCCGTTCGCACAGGGAGCTCTCCCGGAGGGGGTGTGTGATGCTCATGTGGGCACGGGTGTGCAAGGACGTGTGCTCACGTCGGCGGCCCGGGAGGCAAGAGCACCCACAACCCCCCCGGAGGACACAGCTGAGGGGTGTCTGCAGCCCGCAGTCTGGGGGATGCTCGGTGCTGCAGTGGTTGGGGTCTCCCTTCCTCGGGTTCCTGCCTCCACTAGGTTAACTGGTCCCCTCTGGTCGATTCTAGTAGGTGGGGACCCTGCTCTGTCTTCCCTGTCAGGGACAGCCCGGCAGGGAAAGCTGGGGGTCCTGGGGGTCCCCCTCCTGCCCCGGTGCCGGTCACAGGACCCACTGCAAGCAGCTCCCGAGTGACCAAGCTCCTCCGTGGGGTGCCACGGTTGTGACCGCACGTGACAGGGTTCAGGCCTCGGAGAGCTTCCGTCTAGAGATGCTTTGTGTTTTGTTCTGTTCTTGAGAATCACGGGGAGACGATTCCCGCTGCCGCTGGCCGAAGGTCCGGGCACCCGTGAATCTTGGGGGCCGAGCTGCTGCTTTTGCGAGGAGCTTTGGAGGGTTTAGGCTGCCACGGGCTCCAAGCAAACATGTATCAGAAGGGCTGCCTTCCCAAGGCCATCCATCAGTCACCTCAAAATATTCACTCCTCTCTCCAAACCCCCTCCACACTTAAAAGCATTTTTTTAATTGAAGTTTTCCTTTTCTTTTTTTAAGGGAAGGAGCACCGTGAGACCCTCACTGCAAGGAGACAGGCCATTACCACCACCCTCGCCCCTGGTGCCTCCGGGCCCCCTCCTAAGGGCAGTGTGGGTCCTCTGAGCTGGCAGAACACTTAGCTTTCCTCGGGCGGAGGCAGATCACCCAGTCGGGCCTCCGGCCAGGGCTTTCCTGTCACCAGAGCCACACTAATGCGAATACATTTTTCATTAGGAGAAAATAAAACTCACAAGTGACATCAACTGAAAAATGTTCTTTGAGAGCAAGTTATTTCCATTTAAAGCGAAGCACATGACAGCTGGTGACTTTTAATGGAAAGTAAAATTTGCTGGGCTGCCTTACTATCAAACCACTTGAGAATTTGTGTTTTTCATTTTCCTTTTTGGAGCAAGGCAATGCTTTGGAGCCCACAAGAGCAGATGAGGAATGGAAAGGTCTGGTCTGGTCTCTAATTATGGCCTTAAAAGACCCTGGACAATCCTCAGCAAAATCGTGTTCCAGAATCTAGGCGCATTAATTTCCTTTACCTTTCACTTGAAGCTCATTTAATAAGCTGCTTAGAAAACAGACTCTTCTGTCCCACTATTCACTTGGGCTCTCTCCCAGTAGTTGTGTGCATACAGAAAACTCTTTACCATTTCTCCAGTTAATAGGAAATGTCTGGTACGAAGGGATCCAGTGGGTATTTGCTATGGATTATATGTTTGTGTCCTTCCCAAATTCGTACTGGGTACCCTGACTCCCAATGTCCCAATGTGATGGTGGCTGGAGGAACCACCTTTGGGAGGGAATTCAGTTTAGATGAGGTCATGAGGGTGGGGCTCCCTTAATGGGATCAGTGCCTTTTTTTTTTAATGTTTATTTATTTTTGACAGAGAGAGAGAGAGAGAGAGAGAGACAGAGCATGAGCGGGGGAGGGGCAGAGAGAGGGAGACATAGAATGGGAAGCAGGCTCCAAGCTGTCAGCACAGAGCCTGATGCGGGGCTCGAACTCACAGACCGCGAGATCAGGACCTGAGCCGAAGTCGGATGCTCAACCGACTGAGCCACTCAGGCGCCCCTGGGATTAGTGCCTTTTTAAGAAGAGGAGGAAGAGAGACCAGAGCTTTCTCTCTTTCCACTCTGGTGGGCATATAGCAAGAATATAGCTGTCTTGGGGCACCTGGGTGGCTCAGTCAGTTAAGCCTCTTACTTCAGCTCAGGTTATGATCTCACAGTTCATGAGTTCAAGCCCTACATCGGGCTCTGTGCTGGTAGTGCAGAGCCTGCTTGGGATTCTTACTCTCTCCTCTCTCTCTGCCCCTCCCCTGCTCATGCTTTCTCTCTCAAAATAAATGAATACAATAAAACTTAAAAAAAAAAAAATACAGCTGTTTGTGAGGCAGGAAGAGATCTCTCACCAGGAACAGAATTTGCTAGCACCTTGATCTTGGACTTCCCAGCCTTTAGAACTGTGAGAGTCAGTCAGTAAATGTCTGTGAAGTCAGTCTATGGTTCTCTAAGACAGTATTCAGGTAAGCCAGGAGGTGCTCTGTTACCATGAACTCTAGGGGATGAACTATCTGAACACTTGAACTGAAAGAAAAACCATGGGATGCCAGACCTCTGTTTCAGGCCAATATGAATTCAGTTCCTCTTTCCCTCCAGAATCTTCTAGCACTTTTAGAATCCATAACACATTTGTTGTCTGTGTGGAGCAGCAGGAGCACCTCCAGAATTTGGGGACATGGTCAGAAGGTGTCAGGTGTTGAAGGGAGAAACTAATAGAATCTTCACAACATGCTTGATATTTACCATCTGCAGACGCAGCCCGCAGCCCGCCCTAGAGGAAGTTTTGCAGATGCACTGCTGACGGTTTCACGGTTTGCAACACTAAGATTAAACCCGAAGTTTATTGAAGATTTATGTAATGACCAAGTAAATTGTAATAAGCCATATTACTTGAAGAGGATTAAATGAGTGGGTGTGAAACTTCCTGTATGGAGCCTAGAACAAGAGCGCTGAAGAGGAAGAACGTGGTTAGTGCTTATCCAGGGATGTCAAGGGAATATCGAGAAGGCATTCCCGACTCGACTCCAATCCGGGCCACACACCCTTCAACACCTTTTCCCTGATTCCTGCTTAACAAGCAATTTTTGTGTAGTTTGCTGCTCTTTCCTGTTTGGTGCATCATGCTAAGGATTGTTCTGTCTTCTTGGAAACTGACCCCTTTATCATTATAGAATGCGTTTCTTTATCCTTGATAACTTCCTTTGCTTTGAAGTCTGCTCTGTCTGAAATTAATGTAACTCTTCCTGCTTTGTTTTGATTAGGATCAGCATGGCATATTTTTCTCCATCCATTTATTTTTAATCTATTATGTGTCATTACACTTAAAGTAGGTTTCTTGCAGGCAACATATAGTTGCCTGTAAGAATCTATTCTGATGGGGGCTCCTGGGTGGCTCAGTAGCGTCTGACTTCGGCTCAGGTCATGATCTCACACTCCGTGATTTCAAGCCCCGCATCGGGCTCTGTGCTGACAGCCCAGATCTTGGCGCCTGCTTTGGATTCTGTGTCTCCCGTGGAGAATGTCAGCCACACTTGTTACAGTTTTCTAGTATGTTGCCCTTGTTCTTTGATCCTATTTTTGTCTTCCACTCTTTTTCACATTTTATATAATTTCATTTTCTCTCCTTTCTTAGCATATCAATAATACTTCTTTTCTTCCACTTTTTTTTAGTGGTTTCCCTAGCGTTTGCAATATACATTTACAACAAACACAAGTTTACCTTCAAATAACACTATACAACTTCACAGGTAGTGAGTATCTTACAGGAACAAAATGATCCTAATTCTTCCTTCTTGTCCCTGTATCACTGCTGTGACTCGTTTGACTTACATGTAAGCATACACATGTGTGTATATATATATACCAAATACATACATGAGCATAACATAATCTTAATACATTGTTGCTATTATTATTTTGAACAAACTGTTATCTGCTAGGATAAGGATAAGAAAAATAAAAGTTTTCATTTTACCTTCACTTATTCTTCAATGGTCTTCCTTTCTTTATGTAGATGAATTTCTGACCTATTTTTCTTTTCTCCAAAGAACTGCCCTTAGGGGCGTCTGGGTGGCTCAGTCCGTTAACTGTTCGACTTCTGCTCAGGTCATGATCTTGCAACTTGTAGGTTTGGACCTTGCATCGGGCTCTGTGCTGACAGCTCTGAGCCTGGAGCCTCCTTCAGATTCTGTGTCTCCCTCTCTCTCTGTCCCTCCCCTGCTCACGCTGTCTCTCTCTCTCTCTCAAAAATAAATAAAACATTGAAAAAAATGAATAAGGAACTGCTTTTAACTTTTCTTGCAAGGCAGGTGTACTGGCAACAAATTCCCTCAGTTTTTGTTTGTCTAACAACACCTTTATTTCTCGTTCACTTTTGAACAATAATTTTTCAGGATACAGAATTCTTGGTTGGTGGTTTTTTTTGTTTGTTTGTTTGTTTTGTTTTTGTTTTTGTTTTTTTATCTCTCAACACTTTTCTTGTTTGCATGGTTTCTGTGGAGAAGCCAGGTATAATTCTTAGCTTTGATCCTCTATAAGTAAGGTGTATTTTTGTGTCTTTTTCTTTTCCAGTAATTCAAAAGTAAGTTTAAGTGTCGATTTTTGTTGTTTCTGTTTTTTCTTTTTGCATCTGTCTTGCTTGATGTCCTCCAAGCTTTCTGGATCTGCAGGTTAGTGTCTAGCATTAATTTAGGTGAAATCCTCAATCATTATTGTTTCAAATATTTCTTCTGTTTTTTCTTTTTTCTCCTCTGGTACTCCCGTTATAAGTACGTTACACTTTTTGTAGTTGTCCCACAAGCCCTGGATGTTCTGGTCTGGGTTTGTTGTTGTTGTTGTTGTTGTTGTTATTGTTTTTAGTCTTTGTTCTCTTTGCCCTTCAGTTTCGGAGGGTTTTACTGAGATGGCCCCAAGCTCCGAGATTCTCTCCCCAGCTATGTCCAGGATCCTGGTAAGCCCATCAAAAGCATGCTTAATGTCTGTCACAATGTTTTTCGTTTCTAGCATTTCTTTTTGGTTCTTTCTTAGGATTTCCATCTCTCTGCTTACATTGTCCATCTGTTCTTGCCTGCTGTCTACTTCATCCGTTGGATCACTCAGTATATTAATCATAGTTGTTTTAAATTCCCCATCTGATAATTCCAACATCCCTGCCATATCTGCTTCTGATGCTTGCTCTGTCTCCTCAAATTGTGTTCACTGACTTCTGTGTGTCTTGCAATTTTTTCCCTGATGGCTGAACACCAAGTTACTGGGTAAGAGAGATTTCTCTGAATAGTCCTTCAGTAATGTGGTGGTGAGGGGCAGAGAAGGGGGTATCCTATAGTCCTATGATTAGGTCTCAGCCTTTCGGTGAGCCTATGCCTCAGGACAGTGAACTTCACGCATGTTTTTAATTTGTTTCCCTTTCCCCTCAGGGGGGACAGGAAGGCTAGAATCGGTTGGAGTTGGATATCGTCCTTCCCCCCAGGTCAGGTAGGCTCTGATAACAGCCCAGCAGGTTAAGCTCAGATTAACTAGTTTTCCCTGAGAGCAAGCCTTAAGAAGAGTGCTCGCTCACATTTCAGAACGGTTCCTTTTCCTCTCCCCATGCTGGAAGCGTGAGGGGATTCTTCTCTGATATACTCCCTGGGTTCACCTGTCTCTCCAGTCTTGAAGGCAGTGGTTTGTCCAATGTCCTCCTTCTCCTATGGATCCTAAATGAGTCGTTGCTTTTCCGGCTTCTTTTTACCTATTGTTAGGATGAAGTGACTTCCAAGCGCCCTTACACGCTGAACTAGAAATAAAAAGCAATTTTGAGAATGCTAATTCTGTTTTTCCGGTACGCAGCCGAAAGGGGTGCCCTAGGGAAAAACCGGAAAGGTACGTCCTTCATTGTAAGTTAGTTAAACTGGCATTCTGATTTTCCTATCAGTCTACTGTCAGTTTGGTTGGCAGGATTTCACCTCTCGGGGCCTGGGGAGTCCTGTGTGGACCGATTACATGAGGTTTCTGAGACCTGAAAGCCAAGGGCCGGATCTAGACCCAGACCTGCCCCGGGATGCAGATGTCCCGTGAGGCTCGGCTTGATCAGGCAGAGCCAGCCGTGGAGCACATACCCGGACAACACCACGCCCGCGGCTGTCCCTGTCGCGTTCTCACTGGCTGGTAAGTTACTTTGTACAGATTTTATCTTGGGTAACCCCTTCCTCTCCACTTCTCCTTCCTTAGATTGCCACATTTTCTGCAGCAGGGACACTGCCCCTGCTCCATCATGTATTAAATGTATGGTGTCTCGGCCACAGGGAAACTCAATATATTGACTGACTTTATAAGCAAAGGCATTCGAAAAGGTAAGAAGTGCAAATATATCTTCTTTGGAATCTAACCGTAAAAAGCATAATAAAACACGCTGACATGTTGTTGTTTGATCTCCTGCTTCTGTTTGAATGGAGTCTCACGCCAATCTACTTTCTCGAATGATGAGCAAGACATTCCTTTTACCATCCCTTTTCCATATTCTGTCCTATGGCTTTTGTTTTCATTCAGCCTGTCATTTACTTGTCATGAAAGAAGATGCTATTCGGGGCTGATCAGAGCTTGTGGGGTTTACATTTATTAAAAAAAAAAAATTTTTTTAACGTTTATTCATTTTTGAGAGACAGAGAGAACAGAGTGTGAGCTGGGGAGGGGTGGAGAGCGAGGGAGACAGAATCCAAAGCAGGCTCTGAGCTGTCAGCACAGAGCCCGATGCGGGGCTCGAACTCACTGACCGCGGGATCATGACATGAGCCGAAGTCGGATACCCAACCGACTGAGCTACCCAGGTGCCCCTTACATTTATTCTTAATCACACAGTTATAGGTGATTATTGTAGCAAATCACCATTGTGAAACCACAAACCTCTCAAGCCTCCTGGAACAACAACAAAAAAAAAAATTGCTGAACTTGAGTCATAGTAACAGCATTACCAGGCTTACTGTGAGGCCTGAGCGCCAACCTGGGAGAAGGAGCCTGCGCAGGTAAGAAGAGGCTTTAGACGGATGCCCTAAAGGCAGGATTTTGGTTGCAACACTGGCTAGATGAGGGAGTTTGGGCAAGACCCTTCAACCAAGACTTAATTGCCTCATTTGTAACAATGCGGAGAACAAGTCCTACCTCACAGGACGGATGTGAGGATTGCATAACATTTGTCAAATGCACAGCGTACCATCTGGACATACAGAGACGGATAAATGTTAGTTTCTCCTCTGCACGGGGCATTGAGTCAAATCTTACGTGAAGGGTCCTTCTAGTATTCTCAGGACTTAACCTCTCTAGCTGGGGCGCCAAAGCATCCTGGATTCCCAGGATGTAACAGGCATCTGTTACAGCCTGGCTCCAGGACATCGGAGTATAAACACAAGGAGGGGGAAACAAAGTCTGTATGTGCAGCAACAGTCTAAAATGAGGGGCTATGAAGTCACGTTCGCTGTCAGAACTCACCAAGTTCTGACCCCGCGTGAGAAAGTTGCCTCTGTCCAGCTTATCTCATGGGAAGCCCTGGAAAGGGATCGTACTTTCAACTTGCTTGACTGCACCTTCAGCCGTCTGCCAGGGTCTAACATTTCCCAGAGAGAGAGCAAAGCAGCCACCTTCCACAGCAGGCAAGTCCTCGAAAAGCGTGCTCATCACTCGGGAGGCATTAGTTTCAGCTGACCGAGGGAGCAGAACTGTCATTCTGGTGGCTCCCATCTGCTGACTGCTCTCCAGTGCCAGGCCCTGTGCTTTGCATTTTCCATGCATTATCTCATTCAACCTCACGATAACCTTAGGAGTGAGGAACTGTTTCGTGCTGATCTTAAAGGCTTAGGAAGCTAAGTACAGTCGACAGAAGGGGACAATTGAAATGGGCATTTGAACACGGAGGGGACTGGAAGGGGAGGTCCCACTTTTTCCCTGGAAAGGACATCACGTTGTCTCTCAGGTCTGACCAGAGGCTGCCGACAGCTCCGTGAAGCATCGTTGTGGGTTGTACTGCTCAGCAGAGCGCAGGGATCCTGGGTTCACGAGACGGAGGGACACCCTTTCTTCAAAATGCTTCTCGGTCTTTTTTCCAATGCTCCCGCTTGGGGACAGACCCTCCTTGTCCCTCTCTTGGAGCCTGGCTGCTTCCTGCCTGTTCTCCCGGCCCCGTTCTCCAACTCCTCATCCTTGCAGTTCAAGTCCTCACTCAGCAGCTCAGCTCGAAGCCGTGTGTCCCACGGTGTGTCTGTCCTGCCGCTTCTCAGCAGGGAACTCTTCCCTGGCCTCGGCTGCCTTCTTCCAGGCTTTGCTTTCAGACGAGATGGGGCACTTCCAGGGTGGTGTGGTCGTAGACCAGGTCTTGCTTCCAGTTCTCCTCTGCCCTAAATCCTACCCACAGGTAAATCTTGTCCCTCCCATCCAACCTCCCCTGACTTCTCGGTCACCGTGCAGTGCTCTCCTCTGAAGCAGAACTTCCCTGGTCTGGCATGCACACGTGGCATTGCAGCCGTTCAGGATTCTTTGTGCTGACTTCTCTGTTTTGCATTTGTAGTCAGGTTGCAAAACGCCAGGGACCAATAGCGCAAGGCCCACAGGGAGGCTCGGGCCCTGCACAGCCACGGGGAAGAAAAAAAAATTACATCTGCGTGTTGACACCGTGCGAATTTCTTTAGAAACTGTTATTAGCAAGAATAATTAAAACAGGAAGCTTCTGGGTTCTTCTTTCCTTGAGTCACCACATAATTAATCACAACATTACCTGTTTGTGCCGCTAGCTCTGGGCACCAAAATTGCAAGTTACAGCTCTGAAAGCCAGGGCCCACTAGGTTTGAGAACCAGACTAATCAGAGTTTGAATCCCAGCTCCACAATATTCGTTAACCTCTAACTTTTCGGGGGTGTTTTTTTTTTTTTTTTTTTTTTTTAAGGAAGAATTATCCCTACCTTATAGGGCTGTTATGAGGACTAGAGCTACTGCATAGAAGATTATAACCAAGGCATCAATGACTATATGATGAATCAAATTGCTAAATTTTAGTGAAATACACTGGGAACTCAGAATGGCATCTGCAGGGACATAGTGAGGAGACACAGGGCAGGACTAGAGAATGGGCGGCCAGGAAAGTAGCGGCTTCGTCATCTTGGCCTGGGGTGGGCCTGTGTTCCCAGTGCAGGGACAGGGTGATGGGGAGGTCGTTGCCTCCAGACAGCAAAGTGTATTTTCCCAGTGATACGCCCTCGGCCTGAGGGCTGACGCAGTGCTGGTCTCATGCAGGTGACAGCTCACCAGGCACTTGGTCACTCCTGGTTCCTGGTTGCTTCTCGGCTCTCATGCTCTCACCCTGACTGGGGTGGGGCAGGGGTGGTCAGAGGCTGCCTCCCAGGCCCCAGAAGCTGGCAGAGAGAGCAGGAGGTTAGCACAGACTGGTTTCTACTGGACATTCCCAAGTACATACTTTGCAAGAATAAAAGAGACTTCTTCCTAGACCGACTTGATAACCAACAGGTGGACAATTAAGGCGTCGCAAGAAAAGTCCGTGGTAAAGGTTCAAGAAGCTGCTTTTCTTAAGCTCTGCACAGAGGTGCGGCGGGTTACATTTTTTGAAAGCAATTACATCGCTCCGGGCAGATGGAAGAACAGCAAGTACGAGAGAGAACTTGATGCGAGCAAGACTTTTGGCTTTGTTTAGCGACTGTTTACTGGATACCATAGTAGCACGCCTCGCCCTGGTGTGGAGTGTGAGAGATGCCTCGTTAGCCAGCAGGGGGGAATGGAAATATTTGAGAATGAAAGCCTAATTATTTTAAGACACATCAAAACAAAAGCAATGAGGGAAACAATCTGGCTTTAACAGTTTATGAGAATTCGGCATCTCTGAAGAAGCTGGTGGTGGTAACAGAGGGAGCACTGGGCCTGGAGGGAGCACTGGGCCTGGAGGGAGCAGGGGCTTCCTGTGGACACAAATCAAGCCCATGAGGAGGCGGCGGGAGTTCTGGGAGTTCTGTGGGCCTCCCGCGGACTCAGGGACCAGCAGGGGCTCGGCTGCTTTACCCACATAAAGGAACAGAATGTTCCCTTTACAGAACTGCGGCTGACCAGGCTGACCAGGCGCTGGGGTGGAGGCGGCTCGGGCCCTGCAGCCACGGGAGGTGGCCCGGCCAGAGCACCCGTCCCCTGTGTGGGGGGTTATATCACCATGGCCTGTGGAGATGGCATTTCCCCCTTCTTTAGTAAAAACAAAAACAAACAACCCCCCACCCCCAAGCAATAGGCGTTTCTCTCCTTTGTTTTGAGATCATTAATATCACTGGTTGCACTTTTAAAAATTCACAGAGCAGGCACACAAGCAGAAATCTTGAGATTTCTCTAGTAAAGTATTTTTTGCAGCTACATCTTTCCTTGGCACACATACAAGTCTTAAAGGCAGCCTGCCTCTTTTCCCTTCATTTTTTCTCCTCTATCCTTCTCTCTCCTCTCCCTCTCTTCCTTTATTTCCTTTTCCTTTCTCGTCCTTTTTTTTTCCTCTTAAAAAAAAAAAAAAAGGATTATCATTCTGCATGAGTCTAAAAGTGAGGCTCCTGTGGGCTTGGATTAATTCAGCAGCACAAGGAAATCATTAAGGACCTAGGTTCTTTCCATCTTCCCTTTTCTTTGAGGACAGCTTTGCTTTCTGGCCAGCTTCCTCTTGGTCATAAAGTGGGAGCCTCAGTTCCAGGGATCACATTACAACACCTAGGTCCATAATGAAAATGAGAGAAGAAAATCCGTCAAAAGGCTATGAGGAGTGATGGGGACTACAGTGGTCTGGAGCGAATGCCCCTGCCCAAGGCATTCAAATACAGAACAGTATTTTTCCCCTGTTGCTTCAGAATACTTTTGTTGTTAGAGGGGAAAGGGGGATCACGGATGTTCTGAAATAATTCCTGAGAGTAAACACACTGTTGTGAGCTTGGAACAGTTACTGATCTGCTCTTGCAGAAATCAGCCCTGAGTCCAGGGAGGATGGTGACCTTCCGGAGATCGGACGATGGGGAAGCCTGCCTCAGCCTCACCTCATGCTTCCGCAGTGGCTGCTGTCCGGTCACGAGTTCTGCCTCCCGGGCAAAATCCCAAGCTTCTATACACTGAGGGCGACAGGCCCCTTGGCACTCTCCCATCACCTGTGGTCATGCTCTGGATGACACCCCGTCACACTCAGTTTAGGATGGGCCCTCTGGTGCTCCCTTCTGACCCAGTTTCTAAGTTCCAGTGGTTCCCAATGTGCGGACTACACTTTGCATCAGCACCACGTGGGACCTTGTTAGAAATGTACATTGTTAAGACTTACCCTACACCTGCTGATGCGGAAACTTGGTGGTGGTGGGGGACCCAGATATCTGTCTTAACAAGCCCTCCAGGGGTTCTGGTGCCCTCTGAAGTTTGAAAGCAACTCTTCTAAAGTTTCTGGCAGGTTTAGACACCAACAACCTAAATATTGGCTTTCAACCCTGGCTACACATTCATGTCCTCTGGGAGCTTGAAAAAAATTATTAATGCTTGGATCATACTCTCCCCTCCCCTCCCCAATTATTATATTCTAATTGGTCTAGTGTGGAGCCTGGGCTTCGGGATTTTTAAAAGTTCTCTGGATGGTGCTAAATTGCAGCCAAGGTTGAGAACCACTGATCTAAATAAATATGAAGGGAGACAATTATACTACAAATGATTAAGTAGAAATCAAAGAGTGACCTACACTGAAACAAAATGAAAAAAAAAACCCACTAATGTGACAGGTTAAACTGTAAAAACAGAAGTATAAGGGAAGAGAGAGGATTTGGGTTAGATATTGTTGGAGATATCCCACTCCCAAGATTTAAATGAGGCTGGAAAGCTCATTACCTCCTTTGGCAACATGTATACATTAGTGGTTTCTAAATACTGTGGGTTAGTGTTACTTGAAAAGTCCCCTTTACTGCTTCAAAACACACAACTCACTGTGTTATGAAATACTCTCAATATGTGATATGTTCCCTTAACTGTCCTTTTCCCTCTTCCGTGAGTTCTGATAGAGCAGATAAATGAGTTTGAACTATAACAGAGAGCCTCAAGTCCCCATCAGAACAGGAAGGGACCCTATGAAAGTCCCTTTAATGCAGAAGGCCCTCCTGCCCCCAGTCAGCTCAAAGCACAAAGGGCATCCACGGATTACTTTAACCAATGTGAAAACACAATATAAGTCTCTTCTTAAAGAAGGAAAAACATGAAACTAGAAATGAGCATTTCTTTAGGAGGGGTATCAGTTTTAATTTAGCAAAACTAAGAAATTACTACATTTCTGCTACCCAAGTGCAGTAAATTACCTTCATTTGAAGAGACCTAAAACTTCATTGGCTGTTATGGTAGCAAGTTAGGGTAGGGTCAAAGGTCTCCAACCTGCACCAGGCCATGCTCTGGACTTTTTCTTAGGTTGTCTATCCCAAAAATCCAGTGAGATGTGACCACACTCAAAAGTATAGCCATTTACCTCTTAATAGAAATTCCAACCCCCGTTTGTGAGGTTACGATTTAAAGTGCAATGAAGGTTGCAAGAGGTCATGAAACATGGCTGCTACTCAAATGAATGGTTGGCACAGTGCATCCATGGATTCACAGTGAATCTCCAGGTTTTTCTTCCACAACTAATGGCACAAGGTCCTGTTTTATATTAAAATCTCAGAGCAGTTTCTGGCAATAAAAACAGCAGCTTGTTTATCTTTCTTTTGTAACAGGTTAACATAGATGCTAATAGTTTCTGAACCTAAACTGGATGAAAAACCGGACTCTCACAATTAGGCAGTAACAGAACAGATTCAGCAATTGTTACTTCTTGCTGAGCTTGGGCCATGGGCAAATCAGTCCACATCAAATTCAGCTTTTAACCTGTACCAGGCACCAGCCTCAGATTGATTTAACCAATCTAGGGTGGTATTCAGAAATCACAGTTTTATTTTCAATTTTGTCACTGTTGTATTATTTTTTTTAACGTTTATTCATTTTCTAAATCATTTTTGATACAGTATGAGTGGAGGTAGGGGCAGAGAGAGAGAGGGAGACACAGAATCTGAAGCAGGCTCCAGGCTCTGAGCTGTCAGCACAGAGCCCAATGGGGGGTTTGAACCCACAAACTGTGAGATCATGACCTGAGCCAAAGTCAGGCACTTAATGGACTGAGCCACCCAGGTGCCCCTTGTCACTGTTTTAAATAGGCACTGAGGTGGGTGAAATACTGTTCTTAATACTCAACAATAAATGGGGGTTCTTTTACAGGTGGCTTTTCTTCATGTTTTTCTCAACTTGCCAGTTTGTCTGTGGTGAATATACATGGCTTATTTATTTGGTTTCAGGTTTACAAGAAGATACTTCTTAGTTTACTGTGACTTAACTTAGCAAAGATCCACTCTTGTTCTCTTTAAAACTTCCCCTTCATCCCTAATCCCACTCCCTGTACCAGAGTTGAAGAGCAGAGTGTGTAATAGGGATACCAACATAAACACCAATAGTGCTTCTTACGGGCTAGGTAGCCCTGCTCTAGGGGCCTGAGAGGCACGAGCTAAGCTGAGCCTCACAACTCTGTAAGTGGGTCATTAGGTACATTTTATAGGTGAGGAACTCGAGAAAGCAGGCTGAGTTGCTTGCTCAAGGTCATGCAGTAAGGGACCCAGTGCTGGATTGCTCTATATACAAATATATTTCCCTGATACTGTCCACAAGATCTCTGGCATGGTTCCACCAGCTTACACCTTTACTTGTTTGCCTGACAATTCTGATTTTTCCTGGTCTCACCATAACTGGTATTATCTGCTTATTTTTCACCAGTTTGACAGATATAATGTGACACCTCTCTGGTGATTTACTTTGCATTTCTCTATACTACTGAGGTTGAACATCTTTTCATAGGTTAGCCGCACAGGCTTCTTCTGTAAACTGTCTACTCGTTTCCTTCAGCACATTTTTCTACTGAATAAATTTTCTTACCCGACTTGCAAAAATTCCTTGTATGTTCCTTTAAAAATTTTTTTTAAAGGACCTCTTGTGAGTGGAGGGTGTATTTTCAAGACTAAATGAGATGATACATTCGTTTTTATTACAATTTAAAAAAATGTTTATTTTTGAGAGAGACAGAGTGCAAGTGGGAGAAGAGCAGGGAGGGAGACGCAGAATCTGAAGCCGGCTCCATCCAGGCTCTAAGCTGTCAGCACAGAGTCCGACGCGGGGCTCGAACTCACGAATGGTGAGATTATGACCTGAGCCAAAGTCAGATGCTCAACCGACTGAGCCACCCAGGTGCCCCTTTGCACGTTCTTGATATGAACCCTTTCTTTTATAAACTCCAAATATTTTCTCCCAGTCACCTTTTTCACAGCTCACATGACAACAGAATCATACTGGACAAATGATTAGAATGAGATAAGGGAGTTCAACAAGGTAATGGGCGTAAGTCTTCAAGTGAATGGAGAGATATTTCGTGTTTGTAGATGAAAGGAATAAATGTTTAAACACTGTTAATTCTCAAATTCACTCTATGAATTTAAAGCAATTCCAATAAAAATGCCAATAGTGTTTTCTCTATTTTGACACAATGATTCTAGAATTCATTGAGAAGACGCATCAAGACAGTTAAGGCAAATTTGGAGAACAATGTAATTACCTTACTAGATATCAAGACTTCTGTAGCAACATAGTAATGAAGGCAATACGGTACAGGCATACCTCAGAGATAGTGTGGGCTTGGGATCCAGATCACTGCAATAAAGTGAGTCAAAAGACTTTTTTTGTTTCCCAGTACATATAAAAATTATGTTTACAGGATACTGTAGTATATTAAGTGTGCAACAGAATTATGTCTAAAAAAAACCCCAATGTATATACCAATGCTAACCATCATCTGAGCTTTTAGCGAGTCAGGTTTTGTTTTTTTTTTTTTTTTGCTGGTAAAGGGTCTTGCCTTGGTGTTGATGGCTGATGACTGCTCAGGGTGGTAGTTGCTGAAGGTTGGGGTGGCTCTGGCAATTTCTTAAAATTAGACAATGAAGTTTGCTTCATCAATTGACTCTTTCGTGAGGATTTCTCTGCGACATGCGATGCTGTTTGATAGCATTTTACCCACAGAACTTCTTTCAAAGTTAAGAGTCAATCCTCTCTAACCTGCTGTTGCTTTATCAACTAAATTTATGTAATATTTTAAATACTTGGTTGTCATCTCAACAATTTTCACGACAACCTCACCAGGAGTAGATTCCATCTCCGGAAACCACTTTCTTTGCTTCTAATTCTAGTTCTCACGCTATTTCCACCAGCTCAGCAGTTCCTCCGCTGAAGTTCTCCTGAACCCCTCAAAGTCTTCTGTGAGGGTCAGAATCAACTTCTTCCAAACTCCTATTCATATTGATACTTGGACCTCTTGCCATGAATCATGAGTATTCTTAATGGCAGCTAGAATGAATCCTTTCCAGGTTTTCAATTTACTTTGCCCAGAGCCATCTGAAGAATCATTACCTGTGACTGCTATACCCTTATGAAATACATTTCTTAAAAATTAAGACTTAAAAGTCAAAATTACTCCTATGATACCATGGACTGTAGAATCATGTTAGCACGCATGAAAACATTAATCTGGGAATGCAAATTGGTGCAGTCACTCTGGAAAACAGTATGGAGGTTCCTCAAAAAATTAAAAATAGAACTACCCTATGACCCAGCAATTGCCCTACTAGGTATTTATCCAAGGGATATAGGAGTGCTGTTTTGAAGGGGCACATCCACCCCAACATTTATAGCAGTGATATCAACAATAGCCAAAAATGGAAAGAGCCCAAATGTCCACCAATGGGTGAATGGATAAAGAAGATGTGGTGTGTGTGTATGTATGTGTATATACACACATATATTGAAATCATTATTGCACTATGTGCTAACTTGGATGTAAATGAAAAAATGTTAATAAATGAAAAAAATATTTTTGTAAAAATAGAAAAAAAATAAATGCTAGAGATACAAAGGTATCTCTAGACAGACATGGGAAAAAAAAAAAGAAAAGAAACATTAATCTCGTTGTACCTCTTCATCAGAGCTCTTGGATAACCAGAAACATTGTCGGTGAGCAGCATGTATTAAATCTTTTTCTTTTCTGAGCATCAGGTCTCAACAGTGGGCTTAAAATATTCAGGAAACCATGTTGTGAACAGAAGTGCTGTCATCCAGGTTTTGTCCCATTTACAGAGCCCAAGCAGAGTAGATTTAACCTAATTCTTAAGGGCTCTAGGATTTTTGGTATGGTAACAGAGCATGCGTTTCAATTTAAAGTCACCAGCTGCATTAGCCCCCAAACGTAGGAGTCAGTCTTCCTCTGAAGCCAGGCACTGACTTCTCTAGCTATCGAAGCCCTACATGACATCCTCTTCCAGGATTAGGCTGTTTCATCTGCACTTAAAATCCATCCTTTAACGTAACTACCTTCCTTTTATTTTAGCTACATCTTCTGAGTCACTTCC
The DNA here is from genome assembly GCF_028749965.1 of Puma concolor. NCBI lineage: Eukaryota > Metazoa > Chordata > Mammalia > Carnivora > Felidae > Puma > Puma concolor. Next base: position 49,595,235 of record NC_141683.1, read on the forward strand.
TGCCTCACCTTGCACTTGTATGGTGTGGAGATGTTCTTGCCTTAAACCGCAAGAACCAGCTCCGCTAGCTTCCAACCTTCCTTCTGTGGCTTCCTCACCTCTCTGTCTTCATGATATTGAAGAGAGCTAGGGCCTTGCTCTGGCTGTTTGAACTTCTGTCCAGACCATACCAGCAATAAGGCTGTTTTGTTTTCGAATCATTTGTGTGTTCACCGAAGTAGCACTTTTAATTTCCTTCAAGAACTTTTCTTTTGCATTCACAACTTGCCCAACTGTTTGGTGCAAAGGACCTTTTAGCCTAACTTGATTTTTTCACTAAGCTTATTTCTCCCCCCAAGGAGAGGGGGAGATGGAGGAGTGGCCAGCTGGTGGAACAGTCAGAATACACACAACGTTTACTGAAGTAAGTTTGTGGTCTTATATATGGGTGTTGTTTGTGGTGCCTTCGAACAATGACAACAAGATCAAAGATCACTGATCACATATCACTAGAACAAACATGGTAATAATGACAGGATTTGAAATACTGAATTACCAAAATGTGACAAGAGACACAAAGTGAGCAAGTGCTGTCGGAAAAAGGGCGCCGACGGACTTGTGCGAAGGAGGGCTGCCACAAACCTGCAGTTTGTACAAAATACAGTACCTGTGAAGTACAAGTATGCTTGTACTGGCTCACAGACAAGCACTAATGAAACAGAAAAGGGAAGTCAGAAACTGAGCGTGCACATATGGAAAACTCGTGTAGGACAAAGGTGGCACTGTGTGAAGTAAAGACAGGTTGACCCCATCAGAGAATTGTCACTCTTTTCATTCCAATGCGGGGACAGTGAAAATTTCCAAAGGCCATTAGCAAGGTGAGAACACTGGTGAAGCCCGGATCTTAGGGGGAAGCTCACGTGGAATTCTTAGATAACGCATGACCAACACCTCAGCCAATGACTCATGGGAGACTCAACCCAGCTGTTTCTGCACTTCTTACGATTTAATGTCATGTCTTAGAATCTATGAAATACAGTACGTATTAGCAAAGAAGGCCTCTCTGGGGACTGTTCATAGCATATCATATACTTGGAGCGTGGAGATGAAGTTGGAAATATTATATCCATGACCTCTATTCCTCCAGACCCCATCTGTCAACCTGCCAGAGCGCACCCTCGTTCCAGCACAGAGAAGAGCAACTGAAGCGTACCCAGACAGAGGCTTCCTGTACCAACAAAAACTTTGTCGATTGGTTTAGAAAGAGAAAAATATCAAGTTAGAGAACTTATTTAAAACTTAATGATGAAATGCATTTCAAAAGTTAGTGATCCAGGAGCCTGGGTGGCTCAGTTGGTTAAGCGTCCGACTCTTGATTTCGGCTCAGATCGTGACCTCACAGCCCGTGGGATTGAGCACTGCTTCAGGATTCTCTCCCTCTCTCTGCCCCTCCGCAGCTTGCACTCTCCCTCTCTCAAAATAAGTAAATAATAAGAAGATTAAAAAAAAAAGTTAATGATAAAAATATAAATATGGCAACAAATTATCCCCACACAATCTATATTTTTAAGTAATTTATTTCAATAGAAATATTTCAGAAAACTGTACTTAAATTCATTTTAAGTTAGCTTATGCAAACACACTGAAGATCTCACACTCACATCTGCATATTAAACAGAAATAAAAAATGAGAGAGGAACCAAGCTGCACATCACTCAGGGAGGTCATAGTGCAACTGAGTGCTTCATCACGGGAGTACCTCAGGTTAACTGGGATAAAGAAGAATAAAAATGGCTTGTGTTTTCCTGTATATTATCATCACTGGGATATTTATGCCCACAGATGTTTATCTCCTTTAGATGACATTGTGAACGAGTTTCCTGGTCCTCCCCACACATACACACTGCACTGGGCTATAAAACAATAAATTTGTCAATAATCAAGATGTAGAAACTCTTGAGAGTCTGGTGATTTATGAGCAGCTACTGTGTCAGACCTGATAAGTCGATGATTACTGGACTCTATTTATGAGTAGTTCTGATAGGTGATATCTTTAGGGGAAAGTTAATATTTGTTAGTATCTAAAACACAGATAATATTTATGAAAATCTCTCTGGTCTATTAAAAGTCTCATCCCAAAGCACTATATGCATTCCATTCCTTTCATCCCATCACCACTCTGCAAGGCCAGGTGACTAGAATCAAAATTTAAATCCTGTTAATAACCCTTAAGGATCCGTTAACTCTTTAAAGACGATATCTACTTCTGTATTCTGAAACATACTAGCCCTTAAAAAATGTGAAAATAGCATCTTGACTCAGTTGAACAACAGTCGTTCCATATCTTGCAAGAGTCTCAGAAGCAAAACGTTTCCAAGTTTTGTTTTGACTGAGAAAGCTAGTTTAGTCTCTTAGCTTCCCTTTAATTTAGACATTAGAGTTATTTTCACTTTCCTGCAATAGTATTTTCAAGCAAACAAGAACTGGTAGGTTAAGTGACTGCCTGTTTGTTCTGAGTCTTATTTAAATGTAAGAATGAGCCAATCTAAATTTCGCTTTTTTGTCAAAGAGATTATCATTACAAGATTTCAGTAGCTTTAATAAGATTCTCAACAAATCCTTCTGGCTATAATGTATTCTTCTAGGGATTTTCTGAAAGGTCTTTAGAATTAAATCTATGCTCAAAACGACAACATCAACAACACAAAATAAAACCAAACTCAGCTGGATGGATGCTCTTCAAAGCTGTTCATATTATAAGCGCGCATCTAAAGGTTGATTTGGGCAGGTTTCATTTTAATCTCCCCTGGCAGGAGAGGGGCAGGGAGGGAGCCCGTCTAAAGAAGAATCAAGACCAAGGAGGACAGCAACTGCCTGGAGGCCTGTGTACAGACTGTCTTGCACCTGCTGTGAGAAGGAGTAAGCTGGTGGACACAGGATAGCACACACTCCTGAAATCCGACAAGCAACAGGGCAGAGGATTATCGTCGTATTCGATGCCCTAAAATTGGTCCTCAAATTGTTAAGGCACTGACCAAATTTTCCCCACACTACCACTTGAGATACTGGTATAATGAAATTGCTTTCAATAACCTGAAAGAATTTGCATGCACATATCTTTCATTAGAATCCTCGGAACGGGGGAAAAAAAAAAAAAGGTCACTTTAGTCACAAGCCATTTTTAGGGGAGCAAAACCAAAGAGTACTTATTAAATCATTTAAAAAAGGTTGACTTCACATGGAAAACAATGATCCTCAATGCGATTAAGTAACAATGTTTTTTCTCAAAGCTTAGAAAAAACAGAGTATCACTCTGGCTGTAAAACCATAAATTTACTATGTCTGAAAAAACCAGTATAAAAGAAGAGAGAGAAAATAAAAACAAACCCTAAAAGACCACCGAAGAAGTCAGGTAAACCTCACCACTTGCTTTGGATCGTTTGTCCATGTGACAGCAATACTATAGTTCCACTGGGGCACAGCTGAATTCATCTTCATTTTCAAAAAGAGATCCTTTGAAGCAGAAGATTTCTTTTATTAAAAATTACCTTCTGTTAAGCAACACTGGTACCCTGCATTTGCAGAAGGTAACGGGTTGGTTTAAAAACTGGGTGGAAAGGAACGTGCCTCAAAAAACAAGAAGAAAATCAACAATGGATATATTCTTTTAAGAAGTTAATAGATTAAGTCTACTATTATTATTGATTTCCAATTAATACGACGCTTTATAGTTTTGTTTTCAGCAGTAAAGGTGTATAGTTTACAGATTTAATCTTAAGAAAAAAAAAAAAAAGACTTCTGCTCAAGTCATTTGGCCAGGTAAATTCTAGTAACCCCAAGAGAGCGACAGGCTAGGCTGTTCTTCGAGGGCCCCCGTGTCAACTAATACACAGTGTAGACACTAGAGACTGTAAACATTCCTTCTGCAACAATAGTGCTCCTTGGGCTCTTTTGTAAGTCACCCAGAAGAGGAATAAAGCCACTTATTAAAACTCTGTAGCTATAAACACCCTAACTCTTGACATACCGGGGGACCCAATACCATAACAGTCCATACAGAAGGTAGTGCAATAGTCATATGGCATTTTTTATGCAGAAGAAAAAAAAAAAAAAAAGATTGTAATTGAAGCACAGTCCTAGGGAGAAAAAAAAAAAATACTCAAATTGTTGGGATCCCTTTTTGTAATGTTTATAAAATTAATAATATTTACATAGTGAGGAAAATGCTATAGGAAGGTGTGTTTGATGAGTTCTCTTTCAATTCTTATAGTTTGAAGATCACGGTAAAAATAATACCTCTGGGGAAAAAAGAAAAGAAAAGAAAACAAAACAGCAAAGTCCAAACCAGAGGGGGCATGAAACTGAAGCTAGTGCTCTGAAGGCCATTATTATGCAGGTATTTTTATAGTTGTATTTTAAAAACTGATGTTACTTCTGTATGAAAAATAAGCTTCCGTGTTCAAATAAACTGTTAAATTACATGTGCCTCAAATTGTATTTTGGCTAGTATTATATACTACTACACCAGGCAGTATAATATGCCAATATTTATGCTTATTGTAAACTAGCTTAAATTTAAATTATAATGGAATTTCTAATGAGTTGTTCTCGGCTAGGAGAAAAAAATGAGTGTAATATTGATAGAAATCTCAAGCTTTTGAGTCACTCGTTTACTAATTTATTAAGCGTAGGCTTAATAAGAGGAAAAAATTTCATCTTTCTACTAATAAACTACCTAAATATTTAATATTATTTTGGTGACCTATTTTCTTTGTTTCAATTGTTAGATCATTTGGTGAATTATAGATCAAAAATTCACCTATGCTATTTTAATTCCCTGCTTTCACTGGTTTCCATTTGCTTCAAATGCTAAAATAATCCTCAAAAGCAACGTATAATCTTTTGAACAGACAAATCTGAAGACAGAAGAGCAATGGCTACTTCTACTGCACAGTTCTGTTCAGAGTTTCGGTCGGCCGGAGGCCACAATCCTGTACGGGGACTGTTCACCACATCTGAACGCTACTCTTTCTCTGTGCAAGCATCCCTTAACGTTTAGGGCTGAAAATATCAAACACGTCTTCCAGTTTAGCTCTCTCTTTGGCAAAACTGTGTGATGTCAGGCCCTGACTTCAGTTGCAAATCTCCACAAATATGGTTAACCTACAACATATCTACTTTAGCTTATTTATGAGAACATAATAGTAAAAAATCCACAGGGTTTTCATCCACAGTATTTTAAAAAAGCACATACACTGTTAAAAACACTTATTTCTGAAGAGAAATAGACAAATTAAGGAATTTTTAAAAAATGCAAAACCAAAGAAAGATGTGCAAGGTCTATATAGTAATACTGTTGGCTATGCACGTGGTATCTTTCTATGTACCTGACGTGGGTTCAGCCTGGGAGGTCGTTAACTGAAAAATCATTTACCACAGGCAACATTTTGCCCTCTCTAGCCTCTGTCACTTTCCACAAAACCAGAAATAATGGTATTTCTAACTGTGCTATATGAGAAAAATATCTGAACTGTTCATATCCTTTCCCAAAAGCTCTTCTACTTTCCTTTGGATAGATTTTTAGCTAATTATTCTGTGGGCAATATTTTCTATTTAATATTTAAGTTTCAAGAGTGAAATATTGATGATTAAAAAAAGTATAAAACTCTCTAAGAATGCAAATGTAAGAAATTTTATGTGAGGCCCAAAGTATTACAAGTTTATTGGAAGGTATCAGTCAAAAAGCATTTCTTACTCTGGGCCACTGCTAAGTTACACAGTGCCCCATGAGCTTACAGCATCTAACACATAGCTATTGTCCAAGTGCCATTTTTTTGTTAAAACTCTAAGGCAGTTCACCTTTGAACTTTTTTTTCTTTCTGCAATTCAACATTTATTCTGGAAATTAAATGTACTGTCGCGTAGAAGAGCTCTCACAAAACAGCTTGGTCAACTACTGATGAAATAATGGTTTCATGGCAGGGACCAACAGTAAGTTTTCAGAAAAATGTTTTTTATAAAGGAAAGTTATGGGAGAAGGAAAGTTTTGATAAACTGAAGATTCCCAGAATCTCAATCTTTCCCCTTTTTCCCTTTTAAAATTATTTCGTATGCCTTATAATAAAATACATACACACATACACATGTGGAAGCTCTTATAAACAAATGTGACCCTGAATCTCCTATTTAACAAAAATAATGAAAATGACTAATAAAAAAAAAACTGGCATTGTATACATTACACCCTGTAAAAGAAAATATTCTGATGAAATATCAATACATCATCTTGATAACAAAAATCACCAGTGACTGGCAGAAGGGTTAATTCAATTAACTTGAAAAAAATGTAGTTACTGTAAAATCTCAGAAAAGTTTAGGTTGGGATTACGGTTCTTTCCTAAGCAGATCTGTGGTCCAACAATGAATTCAAATAAAAGGCTAAACTTCAAACCCAGTTAAAAACAACCATGTTTTCTGGAGCCCACTTGAAAGAGCGTCTGAAACAGGAACACTCAGCCTTTATGCCTCCTGCAGGAAATGAGGTTCCCCATACAGTACTATATTTCAGAACTTTAGTGTCTAAAAAAAACTCCCCTCATTCAAAGCAAACCCCACCCCCAACCCCGAACACACCCCAACCACTCACATTGTGAACACGTCTAATTCCTAAACTCTTGCTGTGGGAAAGCCAGTGAGGCTGCAGATTACTGGAAGCCAAAGCAGCCTTTCAGGTAGGCTGCTGGCAGCATCCTACTTGGGCAGGGTATCTTCACATCTCAGTTCAAAACCAGCCCCTCACATGACCCATAAGAAATATGTTTTTCCTTTTTAAAGTGTTTCTAAAAAAGGCGATTCCCCCCTCCAAAATTAGTACAAAGTTAAAAGAAATGCAAATCAGCTATGATCTATCCCAAGCACAGCACCGCCGGAAGAGTCACACGCACTATTTGGTGTTTCATGTTGGTTTCCCTTTCATTCTTTTAAGGCAGTGGTTTCTGCAGGTCAGTTCGGAGAAAAGAAGCGCGGTCCATGGCAGTTTGTTGTGTAACTCCAATTTGTTCTCTGGGAATATCTCACTTCATTCCCTGAAATTAGTGCTTTTTTGGTTCAGAACTCCAAAGGCTGAGACGGAGCCTCTGGGCTCCTCCTGGCACAGAACTGGTTATAGCTGGCGCTTTCATCAGCTCCTTGCTTTTACTTAGGGGCAATAGTTCACCTCGCTTCTTTCTTAGGCTTTTACTCAAAAGTCATCAAGTTTGTAGGAACCTTAAAAATATAAGCATCACAAAACTGATAGTATTTAAAAGTTGTTTTTCAAAGTATTATTTCTTATCTTTTCTTGTCATTTTAAGTAAGCCCAAATATCTCTTTATAAAAGGAATTTGACAGAAGGTACTGCAATCATTTATGAATAATGAATAAAATATGCTAGAACATTTTTGAGAAAATCACTGAGTTAATACTCTCTTTCCAAAAAACTGAAATTGGAACAGGAGAAAGGGTGGAGACGGTGTCTTTCTTGTCTAACACAGGGGCTCAGCAGATGCTTGCTGAGTGAAAAAAATGAATCAGAAAAGAAGTTCGGCTCAAGTAGGGTGAGACTCACACAAATGTGCTTGTTGTCATCTATTTTCTCATTATGTGTATCACCATGAGTTTCTACATTCACATTTTAAAATCACAGGTCATTTTATAATGAACGTTACAAAGAATTTCTTTGTGAAGTCATCATGAAAATACATATGGAAGAATAAAACTTATCATTAGATAAATTCTGATCTGACACTTTGTGACTCTGAAAAAAAAAAAATCAACAGGTTATATAATAGTTTGCTGCCTATAGAGTGGATGGAATCAAATTTCATTCCTTACAGAAATCAACAGCAAGCCACGAAGTCCACATTTTAATGAGGAGAAATTCCACAATAACTCTTCGAAATAGGAATATATGTTGTTTTTAAAAATCAGTTGATGAGTCCTCTAGTCAAGGACTAAAGAGGTTTTCACCATGTTAAAATACACTCTTAACCTTTACTATCAGTTTTCTTATTTCTTATCAGTGTGCTGGGAGAGATACCCCTATTTCAACGATCCTTTCTCTGTCCTTTAAAACAGCTTAACAGCTCTCACACTTTAGCAATCTTTTCCTGAAAATCCTAGGATACTCAAAAAAAAAAAAAAAAAAGGTGGGCGAGTCTCCTACATGTGTCATCTTTGGAATGAAAAAATTCCTTAACAATACATTTACAATTGAATTATAAATCAAATACAATACAGGGGCACTTGGGTGGCTCAGTTGGTTAAGCGTCTGACTCATGATTTTGACTCAGGTTATGATCTCACGTTCATGAGTTCAAGCTCTCTCTCTGAACCTCCCCTGGCTTGTGCTGTCTCTATCTCAAAATAAATCAATAAACTTAAAAAAAAATTACAATACAAATGCTCAAAAGTGCTTAAAGTACAAATTCTCAGGTCTGGTGATAAAAAACCCATATTTAAATAAAGCATAAGCTCATTTCCTCCTAAGTTCCTTGAATGTGATTTAAGGTGTTGTATTTGAGTCAGAGTCTTCTATTAAAAATTTTCAAATTTCACAGCTTCTATTTATACATTTTCTGCTACTCTAATTCTTCCAAGTATAGAGAAAAATGAATAAAACCCATTTACACACATTTGGTTGACTTTTTCAGCTAGAAGGTCTACTAATATAGTAAAAGAAATTGAACCTTTATGCATACACTTTCTAGATTAATCTTGAAATCTGAGATTAAAAAAAATGACACTTAATACCTTAAGCACATTTAAAGAATGTAAGTTATGCTGCATTGCACGTAACCTTAGTCCAGGCAAAAGGAGGTCTGTTTCCTTTATTCTGTCCCAGACACGAACCTGACAGAGGCAAGAAGGTTATCTTTGTTCTAGATCATTTCCTTCTTAATGGAGGGTGCTAAAAATGCTATCAAATACTGCTCTTAGTCTTTCCTATATATATCTAAAATGAAAACACTAAGAGAACAAGGCCTATTCTAACAAAATTTAGAAAGACTGGATCTAAAGAATAGAGGTATTTACTTGTTTGACCCTGTGTAGGTCACTTAGCATGTCTGAGACTTAGTTTCTTCCTTTATCAAAAAAGGGGTAATAACTTAGGGCCTGACAGCATAGGGTGAAAAATACTTTTATAAATGATATAAACTTATATAGTGTATTACATTATTCAAAATTAGCTACAGATAACACTTCTGAATTTTGGTACCTTAAGTCAATGGTCTTCAAATATACTCAACTAAAAACTGGTGTATAAAAAAATCTACACATATTTCCATAACCGCAGCTATCTTTATTTCATGTCTGCTCTAACAGTTCATGGTTCAACTTTAGATCTGCAGCAGGGTTTGGGGAAAACAACACCGTGGCTTCATCCTTCTTTGCAGCTACAGCCTCTGAATTAGACCACCTTTGTTTCAGTAAAATAAAAACAAACCCATGGGTTTTTTTTGGGGGGGGGGGGGTTTCACTACAACTATAGGAACCTGCATCTAGTCAATAGAATAAAGAGGAATCAGAGTAATTTTTATTAAAGTGCCATCTAAATTTACCCTCTCTGGGGCTATATTCCTTTGCCTCTCACTATATTCTACCAACATGGCCTCATTTGCCTATTTTGAACATCTTAAGCTCATTTCAGTTTCAGGAACTTTGAACTTTCTGTTCCCTCTACCAGACCTCTGTTCCCATTAATCTTCACATGGCTGCTCCTTCTTGTTATTCATGTCAATGTCTTCCGGGAGATCTTTGTGCTCATTCTTTCTTTATTAAATTAAAAAAAATTTTTTTTATGCTTATTATTTACTCTTGAGGGAGTTAGAGCACGAGCCAGGGAGGAGCAGAGAGAGACAGAGAGAGAGAGAGAGAGAGAGAGAGAGAGAGAATCTGAAGCAGGATCCAGGCTCTTCACTGTCAGCACAGAGCCCGATGTGGGGCTCAAATTTGTGAACCACGAGACCTGACCTGAGCCGAAGTTGGACGCTCAACCGACTGAGCCACCCAGGCCCCCCTTAAATTTTTTTTTAATGTTTATTTATATTTGAGAGAAAGAAAGAGCATGAGTTGGGGAGGGGCAGGGAGACGGGGAGACACAGAATCTGAAGTAGGCTCCAGGCTCTGAGCTATCAGCACGGACCCTGATGGGGGGCTGGAACTCATGAACTGTGAGATCATGACCTGAGCCGACTGAGCTACCCAGGTGCCCCTCGCTCTTATTTAAAGTTGTATCTAAATATGGCATCCTTTCTTGATAAAAACTCTCAAGAAAGTAGGGATAGAAAGAACATACCCTCAAGATCATAAAAGCCATATATGAAAGACCCACAGCCAGTATCATCCTCAGTGGGGAAAAACTGAGAGCTTTCCCCGCTAAGGTCAGGAGCACGACAAAGACGTCCACTCTCACCACTGTTATTCAACATAGTGTTGTAAGTCCTAGCCTCAGCAATCAGACAGCACAAAGAAATAAAAGGCATACAAATCAGAAAGGAGGACGTCAAACTTTCACTCTTCACAGATGACGTTATACTGTATGTGGAAAACCCAAAAGACTCCACCAAAAAACTGCTAGAACGGATATATGAATTCAGCAAAGTTGCAGGATATAAAGTCAATGTACAGAAATCAGTTGCATTTCTATACAACAATAATGAAGCTGCAGAAAGAGAAATCAAGGAATCAATCTCATTCACAACTGTACCAAAAGCATAAAATACCTAGGAATAAATCTACCAAAGAGGTGAAAAATTTATACACTGAAAACTATAGAAAGCTATGAAAGAAACTGAGGAAGACACAAAAAAAATGAAAAAACATTCTGTGCTTATAGACTGGAAGAACAAATATTGTTAAAATGTCAACGCTACACAAAACAATCCACATATTCAATGCAATCCCTGTCAAAATAACAGCGGCATTCTTCACAGAACTAGAACAATCCTAAAATTTGTATGGAACCAGAGAAAAGACCCTGAATAGCCAAAGCAATCCTGAAAAAGAAAACCAGAGCTGGAGGCATCACAATCCTGGACTTCAAGCTGTATTACAAAACTGTAATCATCAAGACAGTATGGTATTGACACAAAAACAGACACACAGATTAATGGAACAGAATAGAGAACCCACAAATGGACCCACAAACATATGGTCAACTAATCTTTGACAAAGCAGGAAAGAATATCCAAAGGAAAAAACAGTCTCTTCAGCAAACGGTATTGGGAAAACCGACAGCAACATACACAAGAATGAACCTGGACCACTTTCTTACACCACACACAAAAATAAACTCAAAATGGATGAAAGACCTAAACGCAAGACAGGAAGCCATCAAAATCCTAGAAGAGAAAACAGGCAACAACCTCTTTGACCTCGGCTGCAGCAGCTTCTTAACTTGACATGTCTCCAGAGGCAAGGGAAACAAAAGCAAAAATGAACTATTGGGACCTCATCAAGATAAAAAGTCTCTGCACAGCAAGGGAAACAACTAACAAAACTAAGAGGCAACAGACAGAATGAGAAGATATCTGCAAATGACACATCAGATAAAGGGTTTGTATCCAAAATCTATAAAGAACTTATCAAACTCAACACCCAAAAACCAAATAATCCAGTGAAGAAACGGGCAAAAGACATGAATAGACACTTCTCCAAAGAAGACATCCAGATGGTCAACAGACACATGAAAAGATGCTTAACATCACGCATCATCAGGGAAATAAAATCAAAACCACAGTGAGATACCACCTCATACCTGTCAGATGGCTAAAATTAACAACTCAGGGGGGCACTTGGGTGGCTCAGTTTGTTTGGCATCCGACTGCAGCTCAGGTTGCGATCTCCTGGTTTGTAAGTTTAAGCCCCATGTTGGGCTCTGTGCTGACAGCTCAGAGCCTGGAGCCTGCTTCAGATTCTGTGTCTCCCTCTCTCTCTGACCCTCCCCTGCTCACAGTCTGTCTGGCTTTCTCTCAAAAATAAATAGACATTAAAAATAATTTTTAAAAATAAATAAAATTAAATTAACAACTCAGTGAGGGCTTGGATGGCTCAGTTGGTTAAGCTTCCAACTTCAGCTTAGGTCATGCTCTTGTGGTTCGTGGTTTGGAGTCCTGTGTTGGACTCTGCTGACAGCTCAGAGCCTGGAGCCTGCTTAGGATTCTGCCTCTCCCTTGCTCTCTGCTCCTTCCCTGCTCACGCTCTGTCTTTCCCTCTCTCTCAAAAATAAACACACATTTTAAAAAAAATTTAAAAAATAAAATTAATAACTCAGGCAACAACAGGTGTTAGCGAGGATGTGGAAAAAGAGTAACCCTTTTGCGCTGGAGGGAAGGCAAACTGTTGCAGTCACTCTGGAAAACAGTGTGGAGGTTCCTTAAAAGATTAAAAATAGAACTACTCTACGACCCAGAAATTGCACTACTAGGTATTGATCCAAAGAATACAGGAGTGCTGATTCAAAGGGACACATGCACCCCGATGTTTATAGCAGCACTACTGACAATAGCCTAAGTATGGAAAGAGCCTAATGTCCACTGACTGATGAATGGATAAAGAAGATGTGATGTGATGTGATGTGTGTGTGTGTGTGTGTGTGTGTGTGTGTGTGTGTGTGTGTATAATGGAATATTACTCGGCGATCAGTAAGAATGAAATCTTGCCATCTGCAACTATGTGGATGGAACTAGAGTGTATTATGCTAAGTGAAATTAGAGAAAGACAGATACCATATCTCACTCATATGTGGAATTTAAGTAACAAAACAGGTGAATATAGGGGAAGGGAAGCAAAAGTAAGACAAAAACAGAGAGGGAGACAAACCATAAGAAACTCTGAAATACAGAGAACAAAGGGGGTTTGCTGGCAGGGTGTTGGGTGGGGGATGGGCCACATGGGTGATGGGTATTAAGGAGGGTACTTGCTGGGATGAGCACTGGGTGTTATATGTAAGTGATGAATCACTAAATTCTATTCCTGAAGTCATTATGACACTATATGTTAACTAACTTGGATTTAAAGGAAAAAAAAAATCAAATGAATAATTTTAGGAGTTAATAAAAAAAATAAAGTGGTGTCTACTCTCATCTCTCCATATCACATAACTATTTTTTAGATAGTTTGTATAGTTCTATATACAGTTTTCAGCAGTTCAAATTCTATTTGTTCATTTTTTGGTACATTTAAAAAATTTTATTTATTTTGAGAGAGAGTAGAGAGAGAAGAGAGAGTGAAAAGGGCAGAAAGAGAGAAGAGAGAAAATCCCAAACAGGCTCTGCATTGTCAGCACAGAGCATAACCTCGGTTTGATCTCACGAATTGGGAGATCCTGCCCTGATGCGAAATCAAGAGTCGGACGCGTAACTGAGCCACCCAGGCACCCCTCTTTGTTCACTTTTTATTGACTATCTCCTCACTAAAATGTGGACTTCATATCTTGCTGACCACTGACAACAAGAAAAAGCATAAAAACAATACTGTTTTCCCTCTTCATTCTTAAAACTGGTCTCCTTACTCCCCTTCGGAACTGGTTAAACACAGGCCCATGTCCGGGCCCACCATGGGGATGGAGGCGAGCGGCTCACCTGCTGTCTGTTGCTCTGGCAGGCTGCACTCAAGTGCTTAAACCACAGCATCGCGTTCATTCTGTTGCCAGCTTGAAACTTGTATGAATTTCCTAAAATTACCAAAAACAAGGGGAAAATAACAAAATTTTAAGGACTCTGACATATAATAATTCGGGCAGATACCAGAGAGCAAACTAAAACATGACTAGAATTCTCAGTTTCAGAATTCTGTGCCTCGAACACCTGATCTTCTGATATAAATAAAAAGAAGAGTTCTCAGTGCTACATTCACATGCTATCGTTAATTCCAAAAGCCACCATTTTGCTGTTTATGAATCAGCAGAGAAGTACTTTTGTCTCCTTAAATGCTCTTTAAAGTGTACCTAAATAAAAGAATTGTTTGGCTCCTCTGGATTTGTGTGTGTGTGGCGGAGAGTGAAGAATATGTTAATATTAAGTTTTTACAGGCAAAATACTTTAACATGTTTGACACTTAAACACCAAGTATCTACTGTAATTAGGGATTAATTACCTAACATCAATATCAACTATGCTCTTAGTTTTCGGTTACAGTTGCCAAAATTATTACAGATTGCCAGGTCTACTGAGGGCTTGCTGGGAAAATCTGAAAAACCAGGTTTTCCTCTTTTAGAAAATTAGAAATTCATCCATTTTGTGTGTATTTAGAACTTATGCTAATTCAAGACTGACACATAATAAATATATCTTATATAATCGTATATATTAAGGTAATAAACTGAAAAAAGAAAGGATTCATGTACTGAATGAAGCCTGCCCTAAGTTGAGCTTTATTCTCTTTTTTCATGGACCTAAGTTCTTTTTATTTCCCAATTCGTACTGAATTCTATTCTTTCCTTTATAATTGCATTCGATGGTCCAAGAGCCTGACCTTTATTTAGCCATGATAGAGCTTTCCTTTGAGACTTGAACACTCAAAGGACTTTTTCACTTTCAGAAGCAACAGTTTTTCTTCACCAAATGTTTAATGTTCAATAATACTGTTTTACTTGCTGAATTTAGATGCAGACGTTAGATCAACCTGAATAGAAGGCACATCTACAGTTAAGCTGGTCACAGCTGCCGTTTACCTACTTTCTCCTCCCTAACAGAAGGCCATTAGTTCAGATGTCACAAAAACCTCGGCAACTTGGAAATAGTTCTATCAAGCTACACTAAGGGAACTGAAAGAAAATAAAGAATTTGTTAAGTAAACCCAATGCAAATGATCTTAAAATGTAATTTTATGAATAATGTCTTTGGGATTTGGGGAGTAGGGCAGGGACTTTGAATTTAGAATACTGAGTAGAGAGTCCTTAACTCTATAAATCAATCTATTGAATCTCAAATGAGACATTTTGCTACTATGATTTTTTTCTGTATCTAACATATTTGCTTCAGTTTTCACTTAAAATACTATAAAATCCTAAAAGCAGAGTATCTGTTGATGTAAAATACATTCTGAATAAACAGACATCAAAATATAACTGTACAGTCAAGAAGTATAATTTCAGTGGTGAGTTGCTGCAGTGGAAGATTCTGGGCAGATATGAAAGAATTTCCTGTCTAGCTTCCTTTGAGGTGCTCATCAAGAGCTGGCAGTTGTTAGGAAGGAAGAGCAGCAATCATGTAAAGATCTGTTCTGATGGCTGCCTGTGGTCTCCACTTAGAGATGCACACAGGGTCAGGAGGTAGGATCGGATTCTAATTGTCCCACTGTCTAACTTCTCAGATCCACTTGAAAAACTCCTATAGTCAACAGCCAATAATTTCATTTTTAAGTCTCTCTCTACATTGCAAGCAAAGTATTATAAACCATATTTTGAAAGTGATAGGAGTCAACCAATTAATTTAATTAAAAATAATGGAATAAAAATCATTTAGAGGACAACCTCTGTCACATTTAGAACTTAAGAATAATAATTTCAGGGTACAAATGAAGGGGTGCTGCACATATGGCAAATCATGGCCTATAGATTCTCCAACTCCCTCCTTCCCTCCCTCCCTCCCTGGTTCTTAGCTCTCTAGGGATTACTTGGGCTTTTGATTTCAAGTTTATGACCATGTAGCAAAGAAAATATGCTTATAATAGATACTGATATCTAAAAATATTGGCATCATTACTACACATTATGTGACAGAAATATTTCCAAGACATAAAACTATACAAACATGTTCCTGGTCAAGTATTCCACTTAAACTAGGTTTTGGCCAGCTGAAAGTTATGTACACGCAGTACCTTAAACCCTAGTTATTCTAATGATTCACCTTTCTCAGAGTCAGTCAGCAAGAAGAGATCTGGGTGTTCTGGGTCATCAGCCATCATCACCATCCATCCTACCACGGATACATTCTTATTCGATGTTGATTTGAACTGAGAGATAAACAGATAATTAATGGAAACACAAAATTTATGGCTCATCCTAAACAAACCTTAAGAGTGAGCATATTTTCAGTTTCTCCCACTGAGAGGTGAGATTTGTGACTCCATGTTGGTCAAGTCTGCTCACAGCCTTTTACTTACAACTAAACTCCATTTAAGTATGCCCTCTTTAGGTAGTCTCCTACTTTCCAGATTCTTCATAGCTTCAACTCTTTATCAAAGTGTAACTGTCTGAGTCTCAATTACCTAAAAGCATGATCTTTTGCTGGGTTTGGTAAATTCATCTATGTTGTTTTTTTCTGTTCCTTACTATGTTGCCCCTCACTCCTTGCTTATAGGAAACATACCTGCATTTTAATCAAGGTGTCATCTTTTCTCACTCAGCTTTACTGAGATGTAATTAACATACAACACTGTGGAAGTTTAACGTGTACAATGTAATACGGGTTGTTATCTTAAACCTGATGATTTACTAAGTCAGCAATGCTATCAGACAATTCTTAATAGTATATTCTTACTTGTATTTCTCAAAAAAAAGGTATTCTTGGCATGTTTGTTACTTTTCTATTCTTGTTTTTAAAGTTATACATACCATGAAATAAATGTAATGAAAAAAGGGCTATTATAAAGGAACAGAAAATTAGGTTAATCTCATTCATAAACATAAATGAAAAAATATTAAGCATTGGTGTATAAAAAGCTGATATATAAGACAAGCTGGATTTATCCGAGGAATGTGAGGTTGATTTAATGTTAGAAATCAACTAATGCAACTAAGTTGGGTTTATTTCAAGAAAGTAAGATTAGTTCAACTTTAGAAAAATCTTTTTTTAATTTATAGAAAAATTATTAAAGCAAATCACCATATTAACAGATTAAAAAGAAAAAATACGCTCAACTCAGCTGATGCAAAATAAAACCATCTGGTAAAATATAATGCAAGTCTGTGATAGACTAGGAATGGAAGAGAAGTTTCTAATTCAATGAAGAGTATCCACCAAGCAAACAAACAAAACCTACATAAAACCCAAACCAAAACAAAGCAGGAAAGAAAAAAAAAATTCCCAAATCAAAACCCTGTAATACACACACTCAAGGGTAAAATTCTAAAAACATTTCAAAATCGGTATCAAGACAAGGATGCCCACCATTGCTACATCCACTCAACACAGAATTTGAAGACTTAGCTTAATATGACAACAAAAAGGAAATAAAAGGTGTAAAAGTAAGGAAGAAATAAAACTGCCATTACTCACAGATGATAATATTGACACAGAAAATCCACTCAAACCTACCAAATTAATAAGTATGATTAGCAAGGATGCTTGGAAAAGATCAGTATGAAAGTCAAATGTAATTCTATACACTAGAAATATAATAGTCATTTATAAGAGAGCAATACATGTAACAAGGCATACGGGAAAGTGTAACAGTTCAAAGGTATTCAAGAAGCCATAAATCAATGAAGAAATACCATGAGATGAAGAAAAAGGTGTGATTTGTATAGATTTCCTTATTTGATTCTCCCTAAATTGATCTATAGTTTCAGTGTCATTTCAATAAAAATTTCAATAGGGTTTGGGGTGCCTGGGTGGCTCCGCTGGTTAAGCATCGACTTCGGCTCAGGTCATGATCTCACGGTTCCTGGGTTTGAGCCCCGTGTTGGGCTCTGTGCTGTCAGCTGGGGAGCCTGGAGCCTGCTTCAGATTCTGTGTCGTCTCCCTCTCTCTCTGCCCTTCCCCCGCTCACACTCTGTGTCTCTCGCTCTCTCAAAAATAAAGAACATTAAAAAAAAAATTTCAATAGGGTTTTACATGGAACTTGATAAGCTGATTCTAAAATTTATATGCAAGGGCAAAGCAGCAGAAATAGCCAATATACTCCTGAGAACAATTAGGTAGGACCTGCCCTGATAAACATCGAGACTCATAAAGCTACAGTATTTGAGACCATGGGCTACCGGGACAGGGATGGACAGGGCAATGGAAGTTGAAGAGAGCATAGAGATGGGCACAGAGATGCAAACTCATATGACAAGAGTGGGCTCTGCAGACTGGTGAAGAATGAATCGTTCAATAAAAAATGCCAGGAAAATTGGTTATCCATGCAGAAAAAACATGAAGATGAATGCTTATTTCTTATCACACCTCTCTCTCCCCCCTCTCCCTCCCTCATGCGTACACACACCTACACACACACACGTCTCTGATTCCAGGTAGATCAATGATTTTAAAGCACAATGCATAACTAAATCCATTAGTAGAAAATACAGAATATCTTAATGATCTCAGGTTAGAGAAGAATTTTGAAAACATGACTCAGAAAGTACTAACCATAAAGGGAAAGATAAATTTTATTACTTTAAAATTAAGAACTCTTCAGTAAAAGACGTCCCAAAGAAAGTTTGAAAAAACAAGTCAAATTAGAAACTGGAAGAAGATACTTGCAACACATAACTACTAATCGATCAGTGTCTAGAATATATAAAGAACTTTCACCAATTCATTAGAAAACCTATCACCCAATAGGCAAAATATTTACCCAGATATTCTGCACAAGACACATGAATGACCAATAAACATGAAAACAATTTCAAACTCATTAAGCAATCAGGGGTATATAAATTAAAATCATGATGTGCCATTTCATATTTACTAGATTAGCCAAAATTTAAAAGCCTGACAAGTACTGTGTTAACAATGAGGAGCCTCAACCTCACTGTGCTACTGGTGAGTGTGTAAATCTATTTGGCATTTTCTTGTAAAGTTGAACATCTGCATTCCTAGAGAACATACACACAAAAATATTCACAGTGGCACTGCTAGATACGGCAAAAAACTGGCAACTATCCAAATATCTATCTACAGTACAATGATGAATACATTATGTAAGATTCATAAAATGGAAGACTATTCAATTGTGGAAAGAAAAAAGTGACAGTTATATGCATCAACAGTGATGAATCTCAACAATATAGTATTAAGCAAAAAAGGTAGTGCTTCAGACTACGTATGTGAATCTATTCAGGTACAGTTAAAAAAAAATGTGTTAAGGAAATCTGTAAAGTAAAAAAAAAAAAAGCAGTAATGAATGTAAATTCAGGACAGTGACAGGCTGGACAGAAGGAAGAAGATGCTCTCTGGGAAGATGTAGATGGTTTCACTAAGACTGTTTCTTATGCTGGGTGGAGAGTTATAAAGGCATTCATTTTATTACTCCTTAAAGTGTACATGTACACCACACACCTTTCACATGTTTCACAATTTTAAAGTAATGGGAAAAAGTATGAACACAGCACATTACTTGTAACGACATGGGTGCTACAAAAATGAAAGCTAATTACAAAGTTTTAATACCATCAAAAATGAAATGGGCAATACTCCAGAACTGCTGATTTGACAGCTTATAATTTATGTCAAAGCAAACAGCATGATTTTCCAATGTTCTTTTCCTAACCTTAAAAAAAAAGTAACTCAAGCAATGTAAGTCTCTTTGTATAGAGGGCCAAAGCATAGGGAGTAAAAGTGCCCCTTGACCACCAGCTGAATCTCATCCCACTCCCCAAAATTCATCACCGTTCAGGGTGGAGCCCTCTGGACCCTTGTCTATGCATTTACACCAAAGACTTTTTTTTATTATTTTTTTAATGTTTATTTATTTTTGAGAGAGAAAGAGACAGAGACCGAGAGAGAGAGAGAGAGAGAGAGAGAAAGTAAGTGTGGGAAGAGCAAAGTGAGAGGGTGACCTAGAATCCGAAGCAGGTTCCAGGCTCTGAGCTGTCAGCACAGAGCCCAACGTGGCACTCGAACTCACCAACGTTAAGATCACAACCCAAGCTGAGGTCAGATGCTTAACCGACTGAGCCACCCGGGTGCCTCACCAAAGACTTTTTTGATACTGTTGGTTTTCATATACAGTTGACTCTTGACCCTTGAGCAACACGGGTTTGAACCACGCAGGTCCACTTATATGCAGTTCTTGGATCAATACAGTAAGTGTATTTTTTACTTATGATTTTATTAACATTTCCCCCCAGCCTCCTTTATTGTAAGAAAACATCATAGAACACATACAATATACAAAATATGTCAATAAACTCTTCATGTTATTGGTAAAGCTTTTGATCAACAGTAGGCTACTGGTAGCTAAGTTTTTGGGGAGCTGGATTTTCAACTGCACGGGAGTGGGAGGGAGCCAGGGTAGGTGCTCCTAACCTAGCTGTTCAAAGGTCATCTGTACAAACAGGGGCGTATGTATACTCTGACTTGTGGTTTTCACTTGTCAGTAATTCCTTATTGATAAATATTTTGAGTGTTTATAGATGTCTGCTATTATAAACACTACAGGAATATGCTTCTACAGGTATCTTTGTGCACTTGTTCAAGGATTTCCACAGGCCAGATTATCAGATGAGGAATCGCTGGTTATCATTAAGTTAAATATTGACTAGGACTGCCCACCACAAAAACAATACCAATTTAAATTTCTGCAAATAACAGTCTGTGTTTCCCTACACCATGCCCAATGCTGTATTATCAATCTTTAAACTTTTTGCCTAAAAGTAAAAACGGGCATCTTTTTAATCTACATTTTTGATAGCTAATGAGGTCGATCATCCTTTCATGTTTATTAGCCACTTATATTTATCTTCTATTTATCTCTTCTTTCCCTTTTTCTTTCCTCCTGTTTTATTCTAAGTTGTAGAAGGTCTTAAGTTTTGTTACAGATTTCTTTTCAGGTGCAGTCTTGGTTTTTAAAAATGAACTAATTGAACAATATTTATTCTTTCTGCACCATACAGAGATAGGTTCACACATACCTGCAAAAACTTTTTCTTACAATGAATAAACTTCCATTAAAATATTTTTACAGTGAATGTTATTTTAAAACATCCAAAAATATAGACATATGAGTCCTCTTCTCTCTCCCCAGTTATTCTACCCTGCCAAGCTTATACTGTTCCTCATAGGAAAAAAGATGTATAGAGAGTAATAAAATATAGGTTTGTAGGCTTCCAGATTTCTTCCTTCAGCATTTATAGACATATGAACAGGCGTTATTTTCATTAGTGATTTTTTCCCCCCTCTAGCTTTTAATTTTGAAAGGCTGAAACTACAGAGAAGTTGAAAGAATGTCAGTGGTTACCCACATATCTACATTTTGGGCATTTGCTTGATCTCTTTGACCTACAGACATCATAATATTGAGTCCTAAATATTTTAGCATGTATACTCTACGAATGTATTTCCATATAACCACAACGTAAGTATCTAAGAAATTTAACAGACACGTCGTTTTTAAAGTTCGTATTTAAATTTCTTCAATTGTCCCAATTAAGATCTTTGTAGTTCAAAAAAAAAAAAATCACTTCCAGGATCCAACAAAAATACACAACTGCATTTATCTCTCAGACTCTTCAGTCTCTTTTAACCTGTAACAGTCCTCTTGTCCCCCCGCCCCCATCCATCTACCAAATTCTCTAACTACCAAGCCAGTTGTCTTGTAAAATGTCTCACAATCTGGATTTGATTGTTTCTTCATGATTAGATTCAGGTTACATTTTTGGCAAGAATACTACATAGGTGGTGTTGTGCTTATAGAACAGATTTTAATCCTTTATCTATTGCTTACATATAGCCAATATTTTCTTCCAATTCATATTTTAATTTTGTTTGAAAATGATTTTGCAAAGTTTTTCCTTCATTGCTTTTAGTCCTGTGCCACATCTCTTCTAAAATTGATAGTCTAAAATGAATGTGACCCTGTCTCTATATCTTCTATGTTGTTCTTATAATTCCTTTTTTAATCTTAATAGCTTTAATCAAGAGATTAGGAATATAGTCCTTTTCCTAGGCACTCAATTTGATTTCCTTACAGGCCACTATGCAAATTTTATTAGGCTTCTTTCTAGTTAAAGTTAGAGAAAAAAAACCCATTTAATTTTGAACAGCTACTTTATAATCATCAACTAAGTGAAACTGAGGCAAGCATCTCACAGTGGCTGTGTGAAGAGTTAACTACATCTGAAGATAAAGGACTTCATTTAGCTACAGCAACCTTTTTTCCTCCCTTTGAGGACAGCGGTATTAATTAGAAGCAATTACTCTGCAAAATGTTCTGGTGGAACGAGTCTGTGTAACTCTGGTGGGTGAATGAGCATTAGTCACTTTGACCAGAAATACAAAAATTAGTCCTTTACTTCAATGTGAGGACTATATGTAAATAACTGTAAGATAATAGTGGGCAAAAAAGCCAGAACTTCAGAATTCATGATTTCATTCAGGCATAGTTAAAAAATGAAGCAATGTACTGTTTAAGGAAACATACATCTTTAAACCCGAAGGCAGAGCAGGGCACTGATTAACACCAAATGCAGGACACTGACAGGTGTAGGTCTGGCTGACAGGAAAGAAGGTGATGATGCACTTACAACATTCATTTACACCAAAAAACGTACTCTTCTACACCTCTGGTTTAATTGCAAAAAACTGAAACCGTAAGAATAAAGAAGAGCTTCTCTGAATTATGCAATGTCATTGGGTAATTTATATGTAGTAAAAGGACTTGATTTTTTTTTTTTTTTTTTTTTAGTAGCTTACCTTTCCTCAGTATGGTAAACCACTTAATTTTCCCACAAAATACATGACTTAGAAATAAAATTCTTCTCAAGGGGATTTTATTAATGCAACATGGAAAATTTCTTCCTTACAAAGACTGTATCACTAGCATATAAAAACAAAACAGCATGCAGAAAAGATTTACAGCACGACTTTACATTTTGAGAAAAGAGCACTGAGAGGCTTCTAAGTAACATGCAGCACAAGAAAGTGGACTTCAGTGAGCATAGTAACCATTGTTCTTCTTTACTGTTGGGAAAAATCACTCCATTAGAAATCGAGGTGGAAAGAACATTAGATGATGGTCTCAATTTTTCACATTTTACGTGTTATGAACTGAGACTCCAAAGCAATTAACTGTCAACTATTTTCTGAACAAGAAACCCAGGCGTGGGAAGGTTTTGATTCCAAGATAGATATTGGTAATGTGCACTTTTGATCTTTCAATGGAAAAATTGCATTCAAAAAAAGAAACTTCTAAATATGGAAGTTATTCCAAGACTTTCTTTGGAATGGTATCCCTAAGTAAAATCATTCTACCACACCACTCACACAAGAAATAGAACGGAAGAACTTCTGGATTAGAATGTGGAAAAAAACCAACTTGCCGCATTCCATTAGGACTACTTTCTTTACAACCATGGAGAGGAGGCACAACTCTGCTAACAGTTTAGAGGAGGAATACTTACATGTTTTCTTTCTGTAGCTTTTAGAGATTTGGCAGCATAGTAAAAAAGCTGTGTCCCACACAAAGCTGCCCAATACTTTGTCCATGATGCTACCTGGAAAGACAAACACATGAATATACTACCACCAGTTTCTCAGTTTCTTCACTTTCTTAGTGCTGATGACCAAGAGCTCCACTGCACTCCAGCCACCTTAGCCTAATCTCAGAGTCGAATCACTTCCAAAATCGTTATCTCCAACATTCCCGTCACTTTCACTGAACACACTCTACTGCTACTTTCTTATTTACTTATTGAGAGAGAGAGAGAGAGAGAGAGAGAGAGAGAGAGAATGCAAGTGGGGAAGGGCAGAGAGGAACAGAGATCCGAAGCGGGCTCCAGGCTGACAGCCTGACAGCAGTGAGCCTGATGAGGGCCTGAACTCACGAACCGTCAGATCATGACCTGAGCCGAAGTCGGATGCTTATAACTGAGCCACCCAGGCTCATTATCTAGCCTTGCCACTGCCTCCCCATCCCGTATCCTCCTTTCCCCCTCTCCATATTTAGCCAGGACCACACGGTCCAGCACTATATCCGTTCCCTTCCAAACACTGGCATCTCACCATCCCTCTGTCCCGATATAGCCCTAGCCCTATTTAAATCTAACCATCTGATTACTTGGCACATTACAATAACCGAATATTGCTGGAGAAATCACATAATTGTGCCAACTGATAAAATTATAACCAGCAATCTCAAATAGAAATCAATAGCACTTCACTTTTACCCCATCAAGTCATTATATTCTTTCTCTGGAGACAACGATTTCATTCCTTCTCTTAAAAACTGTAGTACTCCACCCTCTCATGACAGCATCGCACACTTCTCGGAGGAAAAGAGCTGAAGTCTAGTGAGGACTACCTCATCTTCCCAGGCCAATGCCAACTAACCACCTGTTTGTAGACCCACATACTTAGCCTTTCTTCTCGCTACAACAGAATAGTTAATGCTGCTTCTATCAAAGGAGAAACTCCACTCTCTTTTCACACCCTAGCTTCCTACTCTCACTTCCTCAAGAAACCTGCTTTTGTAATTTACTCCCTCTCCACTGTTTTTTGATTTCTCCCCCTCTACCATCATTATACAAATGAGGCTTAACAGCATTCTCATCTTTGAAAATCCCTCCACTGCCCCACTCCCTGCCCCACTAGATAGCAGCCAATTTCTCTGCTCCTGTAACTTCTTGCAAGGTGGCTCTAATTCCTGACTCCACTTCCATCTTGCCCATTTTCTCTTCAACTTACTTTCAGTTAGGCTGCTGCGGTCAAGGTTACTGATCACTGACATTTTATCAAAGCTTCTGTTCTTTTTTTCTTCTTTTTAATATTTTTAAGTTTATTTATTTATTTTGAGAGAGACAGAGACAGCACAAGTGGGGGAGGGGCAGCAAGAGAGGGACAGAGAATCTCAAGGAGGCTCTGTGCCGCCAGCACAGAGCCCAATGCGGGGCTCAAACACACAAAGCCGTGAGATCGTGACCTGAGCCGAAACCAAGAGTCAGATGCTTAACTGACCGAACCACCAAGGCGCCCCCAAAGCCTCTGTTCTTTTTTTTTTTTTTAATTTTTTTTTTTTTTCAATGTTTATTTATTTTTGGGACCGAGAGAGACAGAGCATGAACGGGGGAGGGGCAGAGAGAGAGGGAGACACAGAATCGGAAACAGGCTCCAGGCTCTGAGCCATCAGCCCAGAGCCTGATGCGGGGCTCGAACTCACGGACCGCGAGATCGTGACCTGGCTGAAGTCGGACGCTTAACCGACTGCGCCACCCAGGCGCCCCAAAAGCCTCTGTTCTTGTCACAACCTCTTAGCAACATCCGACACAGCTGGCCACTCCTTTCTTGAAATACTTTTAACTGCTATGCTTCTCTGATTAACAGTTCCTTCGTTCTCTCTGCTTTTCTTACAGCAGACCTTTACATGTTACAGAGTTCTATCCCTGCCCTGTTTTCTTCATAGATAATCTGTCTCATCCGGTCTCATACTTCAAATACCATCTGTATGCTAACAAGTCCCAAATCTCTATCTCTGGCCACCACCTCTCTGCTGAACTTTTGAACTGTATTCTTTACAGCCAAACTGACATCTCCACTTAAATGCATAAAGTGAACTCAGCCAAGACTGACCAGCCCCTCTTGGAAAAAACTTTCCCCATTTCAATAAACGTGCCCAACATTCATCGAGCTCAGCCCTAAACCCAGACACCACCTTCACTTCCACGTTCTCTCACACACCGCATCAAATACATCCATCAAGCAACGCTGACTGTTCTGACTTCGCCTCCTCCACCTTCCGTGCCTCAGCCACATGGGTCTTCTTGCCTCCTGAGCTGGAGATCCTCACACGGCTAACCCGCCTTCTTCATTCCCATGACAGCGTGGAAGCCTCGCTGCGCCGAGACCTCTCCTCACCCTCTCATCTGCCATCCCATCACCTTATTTCAAGGGCTTACTTTCTATTTGTCCTCATTGGAATGTCATCCCCACAAGGCAGGCACTTGGCCTCATCTTGTTTGCTGATCTATTCCAGCATCTGGTGCACAATTGTGTAGTAATATCCTACCCGACATGCTACTCCTAGTTTGTGAGCTGGCCTAGTGTAGCTTCCTAACTATATGTGCCTGAGGTTTACTGTGTAACACAGGCAGCAAAATCAGATTGCTTAGATGCAAACCATTTTTATGTTTTAAGAAGCCTTTGTAGCTTCAAAAGTGTTACGTCTGGATATACGTTGAAGTTTTAATTCCAAACTAGATAAATTATACCATTATCTGAGAAAACAAAATTCTCTTTCTTTAGTAGTCCAACTACTTGCTGCTGTTGGGGAAGAAGAAGCTTCTAGGTTACGTACAAAGGCTCTGTGCCACTGTTATCATTTTTTTAAAAAATATAACTATGGTTTGAAGGACATTTAATACCTGGGTTTCATTTCATGAAGGAAAACAAAACTGCATTACAGAAGATTTAAATAAACAAGTTAGGACTGACAAAACAAAATTAGATGAATCCCATTTTTTAGGGTTGTTACTCTCTGTTCTTTTCCTAAACTTATTACTAAAATACTTCATAACAGCATATACTTTCAAGTTTCTCTGTGAAATGGTTTTGTGTAAGAACTACATTAGGGGACTGAGGGAACAGGAGCTCCTTGATGTAAACACCCTAAAATGAATGATTTAACTGAAGTCTAAATTAAGAAACACAGTGAGGCAAATGTGTATTTCAAATTGTTTCAGTTGAACCATGTATTTGGTTTTACTTCAATTGTCTTCATATTTTTTAGGGTCCTATACATTTGCATATTTTTAGAGGTGTGTTAAAATATAAGATAAGATCTTACTGTGGGCTTTTTGCCTTCTTTTAACAAAGTTTTTCTTCTGAGAACACCTTGAATAGTAACAGCTCCTGGATATAAATGCACTGCCAAATCTTCTGA
The DNA here is from genome assembly GCF_028749965.1 of Puma concolor. Taxonomy (NCBI): domain Eukaryota; kingdom Metazoa; phylum Chordata; class Mammalia; order Carnivora; family Felidae; genus Puma; species Puma concolor. The sequence continues at coordinate 49,621,998 of NC_141683.1, forward strand.
TTCTGCGGAACTGTAACAATGGAATGAAGAAAAGAACATGTAAGAGCTTTTGGGTACAGTAGTTACAAAGCAGGTACTTAAATGAAATGTAACCGCTCTTAATGGTAAAACTTTGTTACTGTGTTCAGAACAAGAAGACACTGACAATTACAAAGGTTTACTGATATGAAATTTATAAACTGTCACAAAAGTTTAATCAGGAAGTTATTAAAGTCAGATGGTTAAAAACACACTTTATGACATATTTGAACAAGCATAATTTAGAAAGAATAGAGCAATTCACTTTAGTGAAGATTAAATTATGGATTTAAGACTTTTTCTTCTTTTTTTATAATGTTTGTTTATTTATTTTGAGAGAGAGAGAGAGAGAGAGAGAGAGAGAGCGAGCAGAGGAGGGGCAGAGGGAGAGAGAATCTCAAGCAGGATCTGCACTGTCAGTGCAAAGCCCGATACAGGGCTTGAACTCATGAACTTTGAGATCATGACCTGAACAGAAACCAAGAGTCAGAGCCACACAGGCACCCCCAAGACTTTTTTCTTCTTACATGCTACATTGCATCTCTGCTGTAAACTTTTTTCCCATTAGAAATTTTAAGTCTTGGTAGGAAAGATGAGGATTCTTTTTGTTAAAAGTATTTAAGCATACAAAACTCTAAATAAAAATAGCAGAAACTCAAAAAAAGGAGGAAAGGGAAAAGAAAACCCATGCTTAAATTAATTCTAAAGTAGATGAGAGAAGTAATACAGGCAATAACAACATATTTAAAAAACTGGCGTACTATGATAAATTTTAATGACATTTAAACGCTGTCAATGTGTAAGTGTTTGGTTATAGCCTTATAGCCTAACAGCTCTCTAAGGAAGGAATAACTACAAAACTCAAGATTTCCTTTTCATATATCTTAAGAAAACCATCACAAAATAATCAAACATTCAAATATCTTTCCCCAACGGACTTAAGGTCCTATATTTAAAACAAGAATAACTTAATCTGTCATTCTCTGGTGATCTGACATGATCTGCAGAATTCCTACAACACAGACAAAAACTGTGCAGTTTGCCAGTTTATCCCTTTATGATTATTTAGGTGTCTTCAAAGTGACTTAAAAACCTAGAGACCACTAGAAATTTCATGTTAGAGCTGTTTATATTCAGGGAGGTATACACAGAGAGATTAGACACCAAATTGATATAAAGTTCACTTTTGAAGTTGGCTATTCTGTTGTAGTATGAGGTGGCTGATTACCCGTTACCATTAGCCTCCAGCCCCCAATCAATCTAAAATTCTCATTTCTTTCCGCAGCTAATATGGTGCAGAAAGAGACCTGGTAAAACTACATAAACACTGAACAAACGGAAGTTGAAACGAACAAATATTTACTGAAATAGACTTGTCTAAATTCTGGACCTGCAGTTTATCTAAAAAATTCTTAACAAAGATAAAATGAATGGAGACTTATTAGCAAAGTAAATGCTATGACAGTAAGTAGCCTTTGAATAATAAGTGGATTTTTATATTGCTCATCCAATAACTAGCAGCATTAGAAAGACCTGTATGGTTACAAGGCTACCAACTTGGAATTATTTTGCAACTAGCTCAGTGGATCGGAAAGAGAAGTCCAAATTTCTCTGTAGATTAAATCTCAGAAAGCAAGTTTTCTTGGGTATTTTTTTAGCTGATAAACCAATTAGCTGAGAAAGAACAGAGATACTGTGAGATTACACCCATTAAGCCAATCACCACCACCAGAGGGGAGTTCTGTGACCCCTGGATGCAGGGGGATTGTACCTGCTGGCCTTCATGTGGCTTCGATAGCCATTTCGTGCCACTCGTGTCACCGGGCCGAGAGAATGGTATAATCTGTTCCTGTTGGATTCCATTATAAATTGTATATATTACATATGCTTTTATTCACACAATCATTGATACCTAGAACAATATAATTTCTTCCTGTAATATAGCTTTCTAAATCCTTTCTAAATCTAAATGTGGTGGCTCCTTTCTTAAGCATGCAGCATAGATTAAAAAAAAAATGTTTTCTTCTATTGATTCTAGATATACTTACAGGTGTTAGTAATACTATACATTTTATATACATTTGCTTTCATAAATCTGCTAAAATAATGAAAGTTATTTATAACCAATACTATCAAAACCTGGAAAATACTTCGAAAACCCTTTCGTTTCTATTCCAGTTCTTCGATTCCAGTTCAAAAATGGTATCTGGATTTATATAAATAATTCACTTTTATTACATGTCCCTATGAAGACACCTAAAAACGATGTGGGCTGTAAACTTAATGTGGCCTAAACATCTTATTTTCCTCTCTATCCTTTACATTAAATCCAAAAAAACTGATAAAGGAGAGGAGCTGGATAATAAAGGCATTATTTTATTTCTACATCAACTGAAATAAATGATGAAGCCAACAAATGATAAAAATGGCTTGAATTCATATTTATCCAAAATGGCATGTAATACTTAACAAAGGAAATAAACACACACATAGAAACACCAACACGTCTTTGCCTGGGAAAAGCCAAAAGTAGCACTGTTGGGAAATGTTATTTAAAGCAAAAAGCATTACTTTAGCAACTTAGGCAGCAACATACTTGATGTCTCTGTAGTAAATAAGAACACAGAGTGATTTAACATTCAGAGTACTATTTTCAAATCCACTATCTACAAGCAGTATTTTAAACATCCTCGTTCTTTATTTACTTTTTGTTATTCCACGTCTCAATCTTGCTGAGAAGCATTAATTTGCTCTCAAAATGTTCCAAGAGCCACAGATTTAAACTTGGCGCAAAGACAGATTTTTTTTTTTTAGCTGAAAATGTCTGCAAAGCAAAACATGTGTCATAAAAGAAATATACTGTTTTGAGATGTGAAGGTAACATCGTTACATGCAGTCTTCAGAAGTAACCTGCTGGGACGAGGACGGACAGATTACTGAACACGACACCGTCCTGGTTACTCACTCACTTATAACTCATTCAAACTGACAAACACTTTTTCCATTAATATTTTTTTATCTAAAGATTACAGTATACTCTATAACCAACATATGATGCTCTTCCTAGAGGGAAAGAACTAAAATGACTTGTACCGGCAGCATGCCAGAGGCAACTCTCATGTTTTTCTCGTTTCACGCAAACCTTAATAAAGAGACTGAATGCAAAAGCTGGAAGAGAAATAGTATGCAAAAACAAGGTAAGATCCCCCCAAAGCAAAGAGTAAGAGTTGATAACACTGACAAGTAGAGTAGAAAGGCTTAAAAGTACTTTGAAATGTTGGGTTTACAAACAGCATGTTAATCACATAATGGAGAGAAATCGTTACGAAGTTTCATCAAGAACAAGAATATAATTTTCCAGTTCCAATATAGTTTAATTTCAAATGTATAGTTAATAAAATTATTTTCTATTAAGAAGTGACTGATAGGGCGTTAGGTAACTATTTTCAACTCCATACTCTAAATTCAATCTCAACTACACTCTGCTGCTTAGAAACTTAGGATGTCCAGTTTACGTACAAAAGGGGGCAATTATTTTGGCAAGAGTCAAGCATCTTATAAATCCGAAAATGGAAGAACTGAAATGGTCAAAGACAATATAAGAGTCCTAATGGATATTTAGTAAATAAATTATTTGCGCTGTTTGGCTACATTTTTAAGGAGATCTTATACTGGCAGATCAATACAGCATGGGATTTGCTGCAGGAAGAGCACAACTTCCACTACTTAAAGCCCTAAAGAAAGGAGAACGGAGCGTGACTTAGAGCATTTCAGCATAAATCTGTGTGCTGTATGTAAACTCTGAGTTGCTGACAATTTAAACTCAAACTCTAAGCTGCTTTACTTATAGTATAATTTAAAATTTACTAAAGTCCTTTTGCCCCTGACAAGGTAGCAGAGAATGAAGTAGACCATTCTATTAAATGCCTTAAAACTACTGAAATGAACCAGAATTTAAGGCAATAATTTTACTTCAAACACGTAAGTAGGTAAGGTGAGTATGATTGGTTATTACTGTTTTAAAGGTACTAAAATTCAAATCCTCGTGTCAAGGCACCAAATAAACATATATTTATGAGCTAAGACTCAATTCCAGACTTAAATATCAACTTCTAATTTCTGCCACCAGTTGTAAGCTTATAAATAGTCCCTTCCAGATATGTAACAAATTTTATCTGTTAAAATGTTTATGATCTTGGGGCACCTGGGTGGCGCAGTCGGTTAAGCGTCCGACTTCAGCCAGGTCACGATCTCACGGTCTGGGAGTTCGAGCCCCACGTCGGGCTCTGGGCTGATGGCTCGGAGCCTGGAGCCTGTTTCCGATTCTGTGTCTCCCTCTCTCTCTGCCCCTCCCCCGTTCATGCTCTGTCTCTCTCTGTCCCAAAAATAAATAAACGTTGAAAAAAAAATTAAAAAAAAAAAATGTTTATGATCTTTTAAGAAAGACCAACTCAGCTCAAAGCAGTTCAAATGGACAATTTTTCTTACCTCTCAAAAGCAGGCCATGAGGTCTCTTCACTTAGTTCAGAACCATCACTACTACCTAAAATCAAAAGTTATTCTAATTTTAAACATCAGAATTAGTTTAAGTTTTGTATTTTAAAAATAAATTTTCTAATTGTACTTATAAAATGATAATCATGTTATCTGTGGGTGAACATCCACAAATTAATTCTTCATTCTTGTGTTACTGCTGCGAGGCTTATTCTGCAATATACTGGAATATAGTTAACAAGACCACCAAAAATAACAAAGAGCATAAAACACTTTTGCAGGTCTACTTATAGCTCAAATGCATTATGTTTATAAACAATTATCTACCATCAGAGAATGTACATAAGCATAAAACTTCAAAATTTCAAAATTTTGTCATAATTTAAGACAAATATAATTGTGAAATTCTTAAGAGGTTTGCGATATACTTCCTTCTCTTTGTATTCCTTTAAAAACCCATTATTGCCTTAAGGATAAGAGGCTTAATGAAATTCCTCTCTTTCTTTCTCTCTTTCTCAAAAATAAATAAACATTAAAAAAAAGAAGTTTGATGAAATTCAACTTCTTCCTTTAGAGGCAAGGTAGAAGAGGATGCAATCCCTAAATTAGAAAGAAAGAAATAACAATGGTGCCGTAACAATGTAAAAACTTTCTCTTTGGCCAGAATAGCAGCTAACATACAAAGTTTTAAATTAGCTAAAGAAAAAAACTGAGAAGAATAAATCTGGAGAGTCAAAAACAGCTTACACTGATTTAAAAGTTATTTTAAAGATAATTCTGGCTCTCAATAAAATTGATGATTAATGTATCCCATATGTATCAAGTTAAACTGTCCATCAGACTTTCATACCAGTGTTCCATGACAGACTCAAACTCCAATGCTAAAAGGTATGCATTATATGTGATGGATTAATACCTCGTCTATGTATTTAGAGTGGCCCTAGCTATATACTCTCCTTGGAAGAGCTTAGTTAATATGCACTGAAATAATTTTCTGGTTGTGAGGGTCAGATGAGAAAATGCAAGTGTTCTGTTAGTGGCGGTAGGGTATTCTAGATCATCTTTTGATTTGTAACATTATGTGGCAAAGACTGAAAATTGAATCATAATTAGTATGACTTATTTGTAGAAAATATGTTTTTCCAGTCCACAGTGGATATGCTTCTCTTGGCTAGGCAAGACCACTTCAGGTTATCTAAGATATCTGGACCACAGAGGCCACTGTCCCAAGCACTGGTGAATTTCTCTGCAATACTTTCTCAAAACCTCTATGGTACAGATTGATATTATATGTTAAAGTTACAGCTAAGGAAAAAACCCTTTTGTAATCATAAATTGTGTGTGTATGTGTGTGTGTGTGTGTGTGTGTGTGTGTGTGTAACATCTACCATCTAGGGTTACAGATTTACTTTCTTTCCAGAATATACAGTTTTAAAACAAAAACCTTGCAAGGTACTATGTCTAACATTCTTAATTTACAAACAAGGATGTAACAATCTTTATTGCTTATCCTCTTAACAGCCTTAGAATTAATAAAAAATAAACACAAAGGCAAAAATTAAAATAGTCTCTTCCTGTTCTAAAAGAAAGGCCTATAAACTGAGACACTAACTGTAACTGAATAAAATAACCAGATAAATAATTGTCCTGTGGTAACAAAAAGAACAGCTATAGAAAGTAAAAGCCACAAATAAACTAAAGAATTTTCATTATAAAACTTATGAGGGGGAAAAGTGAAATAATATGTATACTTGAGAGCTGTAATTTAAAAAATTATTATTTTTTCATTTAAGTGGAATGCCGGATTCCATAGTGTAACAAATTTTTAATGGGAAAAAAGTTCTTCCTTTCTCTTTTGCAAAATTATTCTCTGTATTATTTTTCAGATTGAGGTTGATACCTGCATATAGACGACTTACAGTATCAACAAAGAGGTACTTCAGGTGGCTAATCGGTCTTGTATTTTGTGAATTTTGTCACTATTTAATCATTTGCATTTGTCAAAGGGGGAACTTTGGAATTAAAAAACTGAATGGTGCCAGAAAGCTCTAAATCAATTTTGTTTACAAGGTTTGGAACTCTCAAAGGTTAAGGAAGTCAATATGTTTAAGAAAATGAACTCCTTCTTGGATTTCTTTCTATTGACTGTTCATCAATACTAAGATGATCCTATTCACAATTGGCATAGCCCTTGACCAACCTGGTACTTAATCAGAGAGGAAGACATTTTTCTCCTTTAAAAAAATAAATCAGTATTTATGAAATTTTTCTAATTATCAAAAGAAATAATGCTCATCTAAAAGATTCAGAAAATAAATAAGTTTAGGAAGTAAAAACAAATTCCTCATCTCCCTTTCCAGTATGGTCCTGATTTTCCAGTCCCCTTCATGGTAACTACCTGTATTTCTTCACCTCTCATTTTCCAGGCTACTCCAATCAGGACTCCACCCACATTATTCTATGAAGCAACTCTTATCAAGGTCACCAATGACTTCTATCTTGCCAAATGCACTCATCAATTCCCATTCTTATGTTTTCTTTTTCTTGCATTTGACAGTGATACTTCCTTCCTCCTGAAGATACTTGTCTATTGGGCTTTTGTGATCCCACACCCTGATTTTTATTCCTACTTCACTGGTCCCTCCTTCATATTTCCTCTGATGGCCCATTTTTTAAAAAAAAAATAATCAGACCTCTAAACATTAGTATGTCTTATTTATTTACACTCTCTCCCTTGGTGAACTCAACCAGTCCCGTGGCCTGAAATACTATAAATATGCTAACTCCTATACTTGTATCTACAGACCTAATCTTACCCACTGAGCTCAAGTCATATATTCAGTTACCTACCTGACAACTCCATGTGGACCAAACATGTCTAAAACAGAATTCCCAATTCCCCAAACCCAGTCTTCCTTCACAAATACTTCACCACCTACAAATGACCGTTCTTCTGGTCTTCTCTACTATGGCAACAGTGCCACTATCTAACTAGCTGCTTAATCCAAAAGACAGGGAGTACACCAACACTGCCTCTCTTTCCTCATTCCTACAAACTGCATGAAGTAACCAATTCAACCAGTCTACCTTCTTTTCCCACCATTTCTCAAATGCTTTCCCTTTTGGAGTCAAAACCATCAAGCACTTTTAAAAACACCATGAATTATTAACTTCGGAAGCTACTAGTAATATGATCCTATATCTAATTGTTAACTTTGCTTTTATCAGTTTTTCTCTAAGTATAATAGGATTAATGACTCTTTTTTTCCAGCTGAGTTTGATTAAAAGTCTCATTGTACATAATTTGGAATCCTCCCAGAGAAGTATTTCTCACCTATTGATATTCCACTAGAAAGAGTAGAACTTTCAGCGTGGCCTCGAGACGGTGCATGGGGCTCCATGACGCTATCATCTAATAGATGTCTTGGCCCTGCATTTGGGAACGTTGCACTCTTAAACTCTGCTGTGTTCATTTTATGAATGAAACTGGAAACAAAGAGAAATATTTTTCATATCTTTTATTACTGTTGGTAGTTCAAAATATAAAAGATACTCTTATATAAAGAGTCAGGACACAGAAGACTTACCTGGTATCCTGACCTGACTTCTGAACTCTCATACTAATGAACACACAGATTTCACCATGAAAGCCTCAAACCAGCAGTTTAGGGAAAATATTTTAGGAAACCAGGCCAGGCCTTTATCTATCTATATAACAGACAATACCTTAATTTCACCTTAAGTCTCAGGTCCATTAAAAAATTGTTTATTTACATTTGCTTTTGGAAAATAACTATTAAATTTTCACAAAAATCATGGTAAAGGTGAACTATGGGCCCCATTTTGAGAAAAGTCTTGCAAAGTTAATGATGTTAAACAAAAAACCAGTTTCCTTTTATGTTTAGGAATAAAAGGAGTAATTTTTATAAACCTTAATTTATGGCGACTCATTTTGATTAAGACAAACAATGACTGTCGTGATACAAAGATGATAATTTAAAAGGAAAATGGTATATTGCTTTCCTGATATTATTTACGATGATGCTCTGTAATATAGTTCATTTATCTCCCCCAAATGTAAAGGCACTGTTGGGAGAAGCTTATTTCCAAATTAAGGAAGAACTAAATGCTTTTAAGCAAACAAGATATTTTACTGAATCAGAAAAAAACTATTGTTATACAAATAAAACTACGCAGGACACTATTTTAACTGATAAAATATCCAGAAAATAAATCCAACTAGAAACAATTCAAAAATCTGAAAAGATAAAGTTAAAGATGCTGACTTATAACCCAAGCTATGGCACTTCCTATGTCCGTGGGGAATCAGGTTCCGAGGGGATGGTGGCGTCTGTGGTAGCAAGGCTCCTTCAGCTGCCACGCTTTTTCTTCCACTTTGTGGAGATGCTCCTACTTCGGGACCTAAGAATTAAATGTGTGTGTGTGTGTGTGTGTGTGTGACAGAGAGAGAGAGGGAGAGAGAGAGAGAGAAATTTTCAAATGGTTTCAAAAGAGTGTTTTCTTTTTAATCCCTTGATAGAAAATTTAAAATGTGGTTTAAATAAAATAATATTGCTAATTCTATTTAAATGACTGAACATTAAAATATATACTTTCTGCTTAAAACACAAAATCCAAAACATATCAAATCTGTTACTTCCTACCTATTTTATTGCATTAAGCAGGCAGTAGAAGCATTTTTCCCCACTTACAGAGGAAGAAGAATTAGAAGAGACAGGCTCAGGATATCACGTTGCACATAAAGCCTGAACTAATCAATCACTCAGCTCTCTGAGTCCCGTAGCTCAGTGCTCATTTCAGTTTACACACTGCTTCTTTCTCTTAGTTTCAGTTTTCTCTTAGAGAGAGAGAGTGTAGGGCAGGGCAGGTCAAGCATTCAAGTTGGAATTTTAATCTATATTAACATCGCCAGGCTTATGGGAATTTAAAAAAATAGAACTTGAAAAGTACACAGATTTGTGAAATATCACTTTAACAATAAAAACAAAAGCAAATTTAAGAGATTAAACTGCCATGTTTTCCTCTGCTTGTAAGCCTCTCCTAGATATTGTCATGGCTTGTCTCCTTGCTTCCTCCACATCCTATTAGATCAGCCTCCAAATACTTTGAGGGGATGCGGTATTATGAAGCTTAGGGCCAAAGTCTGCCTTTGAAATTACAAAAAGGTGCTTATTAATAATTTCTTAAATAATAGCCAATTATCTCCAATTTTTCATTTTTAATTATCTGTGGAATACATATATTATCCCCATTACAATGCGACAAGTAAATTAAGGAACTGTGACTATTTTTTTAGTATTTTCAGTATGTAGCCCAGTATTAAAGTCAAATTTCTAAAAAGTCAAGTCACTAAAACTGACCTCTATAATTATTCAAATTAGTAAAATTTTCCACTCAGACCCCAGAAATGCCTAATGTAATCAACTTTCATTGCCTAGGACAGTGTATTCTTAATAATAAAAAGAAGAGATATTCATAAATACTTATCTTTTTTTTTATTTGTTATCTATTTTTCTTGATTAGTTGGCTTGTTTGTACATTACTACAAATTCCAAGTAACAACTTTAAAAAAAATTTTTTTTAAATGTTTATTTATTTTTGAGAGAGAGAGAGAGACAGAGCACTAGCAGGGGAGGGGCAGAGAGAGGGAGACACAGAATCCAAAGCAGGCTCCAGACTCTGAGGTCTCAGCACAGAGCCTGATGCAGGGCTCGAGCCCACAAACCATGAGATCATGACCTGAGCCAAAGTCGGACACGCAACCAACTGAGCCACCCAGGCACCCCTCAAGTAACAACTTTTTAAATAAAAAACAAAAACAAAAAAACAAACAAAAGAGTGATATATTTTAATATCAAAAATCAACTTTTGTGTCTATTATAAAATGTGCTAAGTATATTTGCTTTGAAGCACATTCTTTCTTATTAGGTTATCTGATTTTTTATTCAGTCATCAGAGAAAAGTATGCACCAACCTACTAAATCTTCTCTGGAAGCAGCAGAACGTGGTGTGCTGGTCCCTGGTTCTATCTTTAATGAAAGCCTGCATTTTAAAAAGAAACAAAACACATAAAATATTAACATTTGACAAAATAACGTTAAGATTATGTATTTGCTCACAAAAAATTAAGCATTTTTATAAAACAATCTCAACTATATATTTTTCTTCAAGAGCAATCTTCAGTAGTAAATTTCTTATCATCTTCATACAAAAGCTGATCTTACGGTTATTCTAGGAAATATTAGGGAGGGGAAAAACATTAACAAGTTATAATTAAAAACAGAAAAATCTTTCCAAAGTACCCCAATACTGCCAAATGGTTCAATGTATTTAAAGATTTTTGATGAATGACTACAAAGTGATAGAACTTGAGGTTATATTGATACCTGACACTTCAATTCAGGAATTTTCATGTATGTTACTAAATGTATCATGCAAATATTTCTAGAATCTTTGCTGGATGAGTTAATGGCTTCTCTAGAACTGAAAATTTGCAAAACACCCCCAAAAACCAATTCAACTTCTTAAAAAATCTTCAATAATAAAAAGGTTGTCTGCAAAATTCCTAGTATATCCCTGTCCTAACTCAAAGTTTATTACCTGGTACTTAAGTTTCATTTAGGTTAATATATCCAGTTTTGAGTTCCACAGCAATAAGAGATTAGGACTCCTATCCACGGAAACTTTCAGGAAATAGAATAATAAAGCAGTTGTAGAAAACACTTTGGTATAGTCCACAAAGCCTATTATTACTAAATATTTGTCTAAATATTAATATTTTTAAAAAGCATTCTACCCACTGGAGTTGTTTTTTTTAATGAAATTGTAGAATACAAGTGCTATTCATCATGATAAATCTATTATAGGTTCTTAGCTGATTTACTTGATTACCTAACAAGGGAATTATATATGATTATATTCTAATTGTTTGACAGCGTAAAATACAGCACTGAATAGATGTACAGTTAATCAGAACTCTCTGCTCTTTTTCTTTTTACACAGCAGTTTAATTATTTGGACTACAGAGTGTACTGAATTCATTCATTTTTTTTTTTTTTAACATTTATTTATTTTTGAGACAGAGAGAGACAGAGCATGAACGGGGGAGGGTCAGAGAGAGAGGGAGACACAGAATCTCAAACAGGCTCCAGGCTCTGAGCTGTCAGCACAGAGCCTGACGCGAGGCTCAAACTCATGGACCGCGAGATCATGACCTGAGCCGAAGTTGGACGCCTAACCGACTGAGCCACCCAGGCGCCCCATGAATTCATTCATTTGATAAACAGTTATTAAACACCTGTTTTGTGTTGGGCACTGTGCTCTTTGCGCTGAATGTAAGAGAGACTAAGGGCAGACATGGTGTCCCTGCCCTTCTGAAGCTTACAGTTTAGTAGGTGGGGGACACAGAAGTAAACAAAATAACTACAATTTCTTAATAAAGAACTGCAAAAGAGAGGAACAGAAAGGAAGCCATGGGTGAATCACATTGCTCTCAGCACTATAAAAAGCATCTTAAAGCACGCAGTGAGGTTAGAGTGTCAGTTGCCTGTGTCATCATCAAAACACCATCCGGTAATAGTGCTGCTAGTTCGCTGAGAATAGATATGTTCAGTATTAAAATGAAGTAACTTTGAAAGATTTTCATGCTGATTAAAAAACATGCATGTGGCAGCTCTTTCTGCCCAAGGGGCCTGTCCCTGTGCTTCGATAAAATCACTTTTTACACACCAAAACAAAAACAACCCCAACAAACAAACAAACAAACAAACAAAACATGCACGTAATTTGTATTATCTATACTGGTTGCCTATATAGATGAAGATGCCAAAAACAGAGGTTTTTGGATAAACAAGGTGTCATTTTTATTTAAATCTCTTTCAACATAAAAACCATTTTTTTCTAATTATTTTAATAGCTCTTATCTTAAAATGCTGTTTTTCAGTACACTGAATTAGTAGGTTCATGCATCAGAACTGCATCTTTAAAAATTATCTTCTTCAGTCTGCCATATGAGGCCAACAACACAACACCAAGGGACTTGTTCCCCCAAGCAAAAACAGTTTCCCTCTCTATTCCTTTGGTCAGTCCATCCCCTGGAACACCTTTCTTCACTCTTTATGTGGAGACATCTCCCACTCCCCTGTTAAGATTAAGCCTCAGGTGACAACCGTCTCCTGAAGCTGTTCACGTTTCCTTTTTCCTCATTTTTCCCACTCAAAAGCTGAGTTAGGTCTCCCCCCATGTCTGCATTCCCACAGCACCCTGGGCATATCTCTATTACGGTGATGTTTGACGTGGTTTGTAGTCATCTGTTTTGTGGATGTGTTTTGTATTAGACTGCATTTCTTAAGGGCAAGAATAAGATTTTGTTTTTATAATCCTAGCAACTAGCATAATAACTCACCTGTGGCAAAAGCTTAGTAAATATTTGTTAAAATGAATATAATCAGAAGGCTCTTCTGGTTCTAGCTACTCATGAAAACAAAAATCAGTACAATAGTATCAGCTTTCCTACAAAAATGAAGGTATCTTATGTCAATTTACAGAGATTTAACACTACTTAGTGGCTTATTGGGCTATTTTATCCTTTTAGCAAAGTAAAAATCAGCTTACATAAACACTTTATTATTTTATTTTCACAGCAGTCAATAACAATTCACCATCCTCTATAACTGCAACAATTTCTTAGACTTCACCCCTACTGAGTCGTTTAACTTCTTTTATTTTTTATTTGTATTTTTAAAAAGTTTTTATTTATTTATTTTGAGAGACAGAGAAAGAGAAAACATGAGAGGGTGAGGGGCAGAGAGAGGGAGAGAGACAGAATCCCAAGCAGGCTCCACGCTGCCAGCGCAGAGCCTGATGGGGGCTCAAACTCACGAACTGTGACATCATGACCTGAGCCGAGATCAAGAGTTGGACGCTTAACCAACTGAGCCACCCAGGTGCCCAAAATAGTTTAACTTCTTTTAAATCTAGTAAGTCTGAGCCAGGTATAGAAATTTTTAATAACTACTTAATCATATTTTGAGTTTTAAGATAATCTTCCATACCTCACTGGACAAAACATGAGTGTTTTCTGCTATGTCAGTGACTAGAGATGACACAGAAGAAATAGTGGTCAATACGATATACAGACCATCGGACTGAAGAAGCTCACAACTTAGGGCGGGACAACAGATTTATGAAAAAACTCCAGCCTTGAAAAGCAGGTTCAGTGACCTCACATATTTTCAAATGAATTACTATGTACAATCTGTTATAAAATAAAAATTGATACAGAAATATAAAGTGGTAATATTACCAAATGGGGAAACAGATAGCAATAACGGTTTTTAAACATTAGTATAGATATAGTTAAATATATAATACCTAGAGCTTAATACATTTAGTCTTTAAAGAAAAGTTATTTCTAGCTATTTTCCAGAATTTTTAGCCTTTTATTGGTACTAAGTCTGCTCTTCAAGAACTGCTGAAACTTATGCAACAAGAAAGTTGATGACCACTGTAAGAAAATTTTTATATAAAGCATTAATATTGAAAAATAGCCTAGTCTCTCACCTTGGTAAGTTATAAAGTAAGTATGTGTAAAAAATATTTGTGAAAGACAAAAGGTAATTTGAAAGCTTGGGAATAATTGGCATAATAAGGCTAAGCAAAAATTTTTTTTATTTGAAATTAACAAAGAAAGTCATACGAAATATCAGAAGCCCCAAGGGAAATAAATAAGCTCTTTATCCTCCCATCTTTGAAAAAAAAGAAACAAAAAACACTGGCAGTTATGATTACATGCAGCATACCACTGAAAATAAAAACGGTTAATAATTCAAAGATCCTTCCCACCTTGGGCAGTACTGTGGATGTTAAGGAGAAGGAAACGGACGACGGTATTTAAAAGTGCTTTTTTAAGATCTTTAGTGAAGGACTTGCTACAATAGAGAAAAGGGTAAGTGTGGTGTTGGACACATATCTCTAACCCAGAAGTAAAAAAGTTCAATTATTCTCTCTATCCACAAAAATAACTAAAAACAAATTCAAAGATATGTCAAAAATTACCATTAAAAAAAGGAGTAATTTTCCTATTTGTAGACTGTTTCATTAGTTTTTCAATCTATTAAGAGATAACTTTCCACAGGCACCTGGGTGGCTCAGTCAATTAAGTGTCCGACTCTTGGTTTCAGCTCAGGTCATGATCTTCTGGTTCCTGAGTTTGAGCCCAGCATCAGGCTCTGTCAATGCGGAGCCTGCGTGGGATTTCCTCTCTCCCTCTTTCCCTCTCTCTCTGCTCCTCCCCTGCTTGCATGCATGCACACGCACTCTCTCTCTAAATAAATAAACTTAAAAAAAATAAATAAAGATACATTTCCATAAAGATTCAACGTTTCAATATAGAAAGGAAGAAATCCAAACCACAACTATCAAATATCAAACATCAGCTCTCAACAACTTGAGAAAGCTGAAATACTTTAAAACAAAAGAAGAGACGAGGTATTTGTATACTGGCTCAATCATATCAAGTGATTAAAAAAAAAAACATAAGTACCTTTGCTACTGTAAAGACACAACTGGAATAGGCATTTGTATGATACGATATAAAAGTCAGATGTTTAAATACATGGGGACGGAAGGGTAGAAGACAGGAAAAAGTTAAACAGACCACTTTTGAAGATCCAACCTACTTGTAATTATCATCTTCCACAAACTTCTGTAGTTCTTCTATATACTGAACGGAGTTCAGATATTTTTGGACATGAGGCAACATGGGGATATCTAGGCAAAATGTGATAAAAGATTATCTTATAAAGTATATCTTAACCAGATTTTTAAAGGTTAATCTGAGAAAAAGATACTTAAAAATTAAGGCCATGTGGCACCAAAATTTAAATGAACTCTAGAATGACATTACTGAGGTAGATTTTATTTAATTTTATTTAATGTAAAACTAAAGGCATGCTGTTTATGTAGATTAAAAAAAAAAAGCAAACATACTCTGGTTTCTCCCCAAACAATTCCATTGACAAAATCCCATGTATTGGATAAATTTCCTTCCTCATATACACTTTCAGGAAGTTTTTGAGGTTTTCTTAAAAGTATACATGCATATCAGTTAGCTTTAAGACAAATCTATTTTAAATAAATCAGATAATTTAAACAGTATGCTCACTGTTTTTTAATATTATAAAAACACATACCACTAGGGTATCTTTATTCCCTATCAAACTGAAAGCATCCAAACATCATAAAACATTAAAAAAAAAATCTACACCCTTTTGCTCATCACCTGAGTTTGTGTAAGCTCTTTCTACATATGTGTTTCCATAAACTACATCTTGAACAAAAATTGGTTATCTACCCATTATCGAACTCAAGAAAGCTAGTCAATTGTTACCAAGATCAGAGGTCTTAGCTCCTTCCCTAACTGAAAAATGTAAGAAATATTTACATAATAGTTGAGGAATATCAAATGACATGAAGATAATAAAAAATAATTTTATAAATAATGTTAGCACAGTTTCTACAAAGTAGCAGAAGAGTGAAAGATAAAACTTAAAAATTTAAATATGAAATATTTCAATTCCTTAAAAGCAAAATCTCAAACAGGATACTAAATATTAAAGAGTGAAATGAAACAATCACTATTCTCCTTTATATTAGGATAATGTTCCCTGTTGTGTGAAAAGTGGCTAATGAAGGCAAATGGTTGGTTCAGGTAAATGAACCAACAGAATCACAGCATAATGGTGCAGTAGTATTCCCCAAAAACGTACCATATTCACAGGACTGCTGTAAATCAGAAATTATTCGAAGGATGTTATTCATCAAATTTGATCTTTGCTCATTTTCTAAAATGCTGCCAGTTGATGGGTATGCTGAATCAATGTATGTTAAATCTGACAAATAGATACCTGAAACAAAATGAGAGAAATGAGTGTTTTCTTAATTGTAGCCTGGAAGAGTAGGACACAATGAAAAAGGGGGAAAAAAAGCTACTTTACAACTGTCTTTCAATATACATGCCGTATTTAGGATTTGTTGTTATTTAATATACCACAGCCTTGTTAAAACATGACGACTGAGGCCTAGATTTCCATGGATTTGGGGTCAGATACGTAAATAATATGTGTTTTTTGTAAATGTCCCTTATGATACCATTTCATAGTTTGAGGCTGGAGTCAGAAACCAGCACTTTTGGAACCTCGTGGAAAGGAGATGAGCTCTTGAACTGTCTCTGCCTCTGACTAGTTGTACATATGGAGACACTTATTTTAACTTCTGTAGGTCGGTTTTTATGTCTATACAACTAGCACCTATGTTCTAAGGATCGGCTGAAGCACCTAAGTTAGCCTAGACAGTACATGGCATGGGGTAGTTACTTAGTATTAGTTCTATATTCCCTTGCCTCAAATTGATAACTATCACCTGAATATTAAATACTTTGAAAACTGCCTCATCCTGGTAAAAATGTCTTGTTTTGAAGATTAGCAGTTGAATTTCTGAAACAGTGCATAGGACTACAAATTGAAGCTAACTCTTCCCCCAACCCCGACCCCGTTTCTCTGTACCAACAAAAATAACATAACCTCCAAAATAAGTTGGTTCTACCAGTTCTGGATATGCAAGGTCACTTACTTAAAAATATTTCCTGAGAGTTTATTATACAAATATAAAGTGTGTAAGACAACTATACTCAAAGAGAAAAATACCACATTCATGAACTCTCAGAAAAAACACAACCGATGCATCACACGCTGCCTTCCAAACAAGCCCTGTGTTTTTTTCTCACGCCATTTCATTCACCTTGACTGTTTCTGAGACTCATCTCTGTTATATCCAGGTCAGCGTCAACTGTTCTTTGGTTTTCTCACAGATTCTAAGAAAGGAATTTAGGAACTGTCTAGTCTCGCCCCTCATTTTACAGATGAAGAATCTGAGGGCCACAGATATGTGTCTAATGCCATGTGAACTTTTAGTAATAGAGCTGGAGCTCAGAGTATATATACCTGTACACAAATTTCTCTCCTACATGCTGTTATAAATTCATACGGTATCTATAATACCATTCACTTGGTAACTTTTATGACTTTACAATCTGAACTCTCAGGTTTATATCGTATCTGTTCACGACTATAAACTCACTTAAGGCAGTTGCTCTATCTTGCACTCTAGGAAGATGAAAATCTTGTGCAGTGTTTTGACACTAGGTGCTTAAAAACAACTAACCTAAAAGGTTGGTGTGGCAATCCTTTTATTCATCCTATTATCATTCCTTTCCATTCAGGAAATCTTAATGGTATTCTTTAAGCTATCTATCATAAACACTTCCTTTTCTTTAGACTCTCATTTTTTTTTTAATGACTTCAAATGAATCTTTAGCTTAGCTTCTTTCCTTTTCCTTCAATCTCAGAGGAATATGAATCTGTTTCTCCTTCCCAGATCTAAACTGTGACTTTGAATATAATTGCTACTGCTTCTTTTAAAATATTTGCTGTTTTCTCCACTATCACTCACTCCCCCCCCCCCCCCCCCCCCCCCCCCCCCCCCCGTCAGCTCCTTTGCTAGAGCCCATGCATACACTTCCACCTCCTCTTCAAGAAAACAAAATCGAGGCAACCCTTCATTCAAATCTGATTCCCTCCTCCGGATAGCACCCTGCCCCTCTCCCTTTAACAAAACCTTTTAAGAGAAACACAGACTAGTCCACTTATTTTATCCTTCATCTCTTTTTAATGAAATCTTTGACACATAGATAAGTTTACACGTGACAGACTTTGAAAAGGCAAAAAAGATTACTAGGTGTCTTGCCTCCGGTGTATTCTGTTTTTTTTTTTTTTTTTTTTTTTTAAGCTATTTTATAACTCTGTAAGTTGTTGAAAACTGGTGATAATACACATTCTTGTCCATAAAAATGCCAGTTGCTTACATCTAGTAAAATGTAACAGATTCATGTTCTATGCATGTTGAGCAGTTTTGTAACTATCTGTAAATTCATTTTAGCATTCTTTAGTGCCTACATGGAATGTGTAGTAGTTTGAATTCTCCCTTGAAATGGTTGCAAAATTTTCCTGATTCCCTTACAAATTTAATGATTTATTTTTTAAAAAATTTTTTTTTTCAACGTTTATTTATTTTTGGGACAGAGAGAGACAGAGCATGAACGGGGGAGGGGCAGAGAGAGAGGGAGACACAGAATCGGAAACAGGCTCCAGGCTCCGAGCCATCAGCCCAGAGCCCGACGTGGGGCTCGAACTCCCGGACCGCGAGATCGTGACCTGGCTGAAGTCGGACGCTTAACCGACTGCGCCACCCAGGCGCCCCACAAATTTAATGATTTAAATAAAACCTTGACATATATTCATTTTGTATCTGTATGAGAATCATGACTTTACCTTTTAAAGAAGTATATTCTAACACATGTAATGTGTTAATAAATAAATTGTGAATGACCAGTCAAGTTACAAACTACAGCATCACCAGTACTGTTCCTTCCCTGCGTCATCTCCTTGCCTCCCGTCCAGAGGGAACTAGTATTCCAAAACTTAAGATTATTCCTTTTCCCCAAGACATATGTCTGTGGCTCTGCACAATATATTATCTACTTTTGCTTATTTCTGAGCTTTAAAAAAATCCTATTTTATGCACATGTGATTAAGTCAAATGGTAACATTGGTAAAGTTCGAACAGGTACACCACAAGTAATTTATAGGTGTCTGTTAAAATTTTAAAAAGATAGCCTTCTGTGATGGCTGTATCTCACCATTTTGTTTCCAAGAGTTATTCAGGTTGTTAAATGTAGCTGTAATTCCTTAAATTGAAGAATTTGTAACTATATAACTATATCATAATTTACTTATTCATTTTATTTGACAGACTTTCCAGTTACTTCTCCCCTCCGGTAGAGTTACTTCTCCCCGCTGGTACACAAAGAATTTCTCTAGGATACATAGATCTATCATATGCTATAAATATGACATATATATGGTATATTCGTGTTCAACTTTACAAGACGATGCCACATTGTTTTTTAAAGCTGTATCAATTCATACTCCATTGACAGTATGTTTCTACTGATCCATACTTGTGCTAACACTTGATATTACCAGTCTTAATTTCTGCCAATCTTGTGGGTGCTAAATAATATCTCATTCTGTTTTAATTTTCAGTTCTTTGATTAGTTATGAGGTTATGCATTTACATTTCTATGAAATGATTTTTGTTCATTTTTTCCCTCTGGGTTGTCTTTTTCTTATTGATTTCTAAGTTCTTAATATACTGTGGAAACTAATCCATTTGGCAGTTAAATTTTATCTGCTTTTCAACCCGTTATATAATCTGAAATCGAGATCTCGCTGTTGAAACTTATTCAGGGGCGCCTGGGTGGCTCAGTCGGTTAAGTGTCCGACTTCAGCTCAGGTCATGATCTCACAGTCCGTGAGTTTGAGCCCTGCATCAGGCGTGGTGCTGACAGCTCAGAGCCTGGAGCCTGCTTCGGATTCTGTGACTCCTTCTCTCTGCCCCTCCACCTCTCACGCTCTGTCTCTCTCTCAAAAATAAATAAACATTAAAAAAAAAAAATTAAAAAAAAAAGAAACTTATTCAGAAAAGGTTTAAGAGACCTGCTCACTATGAAATCCTTACAGGTCTCTCTTGGTCTCCTCCTGCTGCTTATTAGTGTCGCAGCAGGACTTTTATCATTCCCTTTGTTCCTTGGTCTTTACTGGCTTTACTGGCTTGAGCCTTCCTACCTTCCCACACTCCGTCCATTCTCCTTTTTCCTCAAGGTTCTCTAGAAGCTGGTGTTCCCCAGGGTTCTGTCATTAATCTTCTCACTCTGCATGTACTTTTCTGGATTATTTTACTTCTGTAGCCTCAGCCATCACCTTTTGCTGATGACTTTCCAAGTCTCTCTTTAGAACTGAACTCCTAACTTTCATTTTCAATTTAAACATGCCGAATTAATTATTATTTGTCCGGCCACACCTGACAATCCCATTTCCTACTTTGGTTAGTGATATTACTTAAAGTTAGAAAGTTCAAAACAACTCAAGTAAAAAGGCTCAGGAGAAATTTACTATCTGATATTTTCCCCAGATTAAGCTATTAGTGAATACAACAGGATCGCTAAATGATCAAGTAATGTATTATGTAACATAAACCAGAGGTTAGAAGCTGGGAGTTCATCTATTCCTAAAAATGGGGAGATGTGGCAACAATGAGGTACAGCTGGGAAGGGTGCAGACCCCACTGTATTAACCTTAAGGATGCCAGTTTGTCCTAGCCCTCATTTTCCTTTGTTATCTGACTTTTGGTTTATTTCATTTACTTACATGACTTGCTTCATTCTTGTGAGCATGTCTTTGTAGACCCTTGAGTTTGCAACCCCCGATAAGACATAGGTACATGACGGAATTTAAAGAAACAATTCTGTGAAAGAGGTAGAAACTAGGTTGACTTTATTTATTTTGAAACTAGGCTGACTTAAAGAGTGTGGATCGACAAAGAGATGATGGTAGAATCTATCAGGAAAGAAAAAATAGCTCAAGCTAAGGCAACACGGAAGGAAAAGCACATGGTAATATGGAAACTAGAAGCCCTCCAGATTTTATCTAGAAGCAGCAATCAGCAATTACAGAATCCAAGGAGAGACAGTGTGGCATAATGCTTTGGAATTAGATTCAAATCCCAGTTCTACTACTTAATAGTGAAGTACTAAGCCAAATCAGTTAAGACGCCTAAATTTTTGTTTCATTAGCTATTGAGTTACTTAACATTTCTTGGTTTAATGAAATATAATAGCACAGTGAGTACTGAACAGTTACTAATTCTCTCTCTTGACTTGTCTAAATTCACATAGCCTGTGGGGAGTCAGAACTCTCTTTTTTCCCTCACTCTGGCCAGGGTTATGTTTGCTTTTAAATCTCAAAACATCAACTACTAAGAATAACCTTATTCAGACAAGAAGGGTCATGTTGTTAGAATAGGAGGCTATGACATTATAGAAAATCAGAATCTTTAAAGGTATTAAATTTCTTAATTTTATATATAGATTTCCACTTATTTTTAGTAATTATGTGTATGAGCAGTTTTATCTTAAGTGACATTACACAGTGAGGTACATCAAAACAACATCAAGTTTCTTATAAGTTTAAAATCTTCTGAAATGACAACTTAGTCAAATGTTTAAAAATCCTGCTAGGTTATAGAGAGTATTACATTATTTAGGTGGCTGCCTCCTGACAAGGTCTAATGCTCGTTCTTTGTAACAAAAAACAAACTTATCAGCCTGCTACTATTTCTGAGAAGCTGAGTACTATTTTTTCAGTATTCGAGTTAAAAGATCTCTGGCCAGCAGACTAAAATGTTTGTTTTATAATTGCCCGCTGGACTATGATAGTTTGTTTCCAGATGGTGCCCTTCCTTCAACCTGCACACAGTCTCTCCTTGTTCGGAGCTATTCAACCTCCTGCTGATCCCACTACCCCCACCCCTATTTAAGGCTACAGAGAGGAAATCCTAAGGAGGAGACTTCCCCCCCTAGTCTCCAGCAATTTTTTGGTGACGTAATATGTGGGCTGAACTTGAGTTTACTGAGAAAGAGAGGGAATCACTATTCAAGGGTACTGTATATACAATCTGGGTCAGCTGCAGCTGGTTACTGCATTTCTCCATGTGGCAGACAGAGCAAAGCCACAATGCTTTCTCTGCCGGATTAACGACAGCCCACAGACCAGAACTTCCACTATACTACTTAAAATTACATAGGTGGCTTGTCAAATTCAATTGATGAGTGTTGTAAGAAGAAAAAGAAGTTCGTTATTACAGCTTGGATTCAACGGTCCAAAACAAAAATGCAATTGCCATTAAAGTCACAGATGAACAAACTTCTACACTGATTTTTAAAAGCGAGAATAAGAGCAGCAAGTTTCTGGGTCTGCTTTATCAACAGATGCATAAAGGTATTTTAATATTTCTTGTTTTTATTTAAAAATTCTGTATGTCAAAATTTTATATTTGTAGAAATTTCAAAATCTTTTATTAAACAAAGAATTTATAAATACACTACAATTTATCTTAGCTGAAAAAGGTTTTCTTTTGCACCTTTATGTAAAAACTGGTCCTTATGTACATACTCTGTGGTGATTGATGCATTATATGAGGTTCACTTTAATAACATTTGGTGTATATGCTTACACATCGGTAGATACGTGCTTGGTTTCAGAGAACAAGTACTTTAGTGACACTAGAAAGAAATTTTAACAAGTAACAGATTAAATGTATAAGGCTGAAAACACAGTGAGTAAAAACAAAGGGATACAAACAAAAGAAAACAGCTGTAAACATGAGTCTCTCTTCCTGCAGTTATAGTGTGTAAGTTTATGCATACTGTTAGAGATCTTAAAGTATAGCTACAAAACACAGCTAAGAACATACAAAATTAACTTAAAGGCTTTAGAACAATTCCCCAGTTATAGCATAACCCAATATGAAGCAGAAATTTTGTAAAGATTATAGGTAAGTCTATGGTATCTCTTGCAAAAACTCAAAATTGTAACTAACTTTCCAGGTTTACATGCAACAGGAATTTAACTTGGGTCACACACATTAAAACTGCTATAACTAGAATTACTTAAAAAAGCAAAGTTATTGACACACAAAAAAACCTAAAACTTCATAGATTAGGATTAAGGAAAAAAATAAAATGTGACAGAAGTATTAAGTAGTCAGCAGTAACAGTAGAAAATAAGAACCCAGAAGAACCAATTACTTAAATACATGATTAAAAGACCAAAAATACATAATACTTTTAGATAGACATAATTTTGGTAACCATACATATGAGGTTTCTTTCAATATTCTACCTGAGGGCTTTGTTTAATTGTATTATGAGAAAGAACTGTTAAAAATAAAATTACTAGTTACCAATAGTTAGCTTTAACATCAAAGACACAAGTTTTTTATGATTTGGGGATTTTCTGTTCTTTTAAAAAACTAAAGGCATTAAATGGTAAGAATCTTCAACAAGCAAATAATTGTAAAGCTAAGATTTCTTCAACTTTACTTACATGTCTTTTCCTTAAAGATTCAAACTCTAAATCCTGGGAGGATCTCTGTTAAACATATTTTACAAGAAACTGATAACATGTCCATGCAATACTGCATCTGAAATACTCTCATCTCTCTTTCTGTTGTTGTTGGTTTTTTTTGCTATGAAAAGTGCAGGACCTCATTCAACCTCATTTCTTACTGAGTCCTTAGGCAAGCATTTAATCTGAAACCCCAAACACACAGATAACTATCCCTTTCTTAGATGTCTCCAGGGGATGAGATTGTTCTCAAGTCTTTTCCCAGAATATAATTCACAATCTAGAAGTACCTAAGGTATCTTCAGTGCTTCATAAATTTAGGTTCATTGCCTCATGCTATTTTCGGTGCGTGAGATAACCAGTTTAATGCCTCTATGCATTTACCATCTGAAAGGAAGTAAATCCTGATTTTTATTTCTTCTCTCTACTAGCTGGCAAATGTAGCAACTATGAAGAGAAACAGTACTAATAAAATTAACCCAAGGCATGGAAGACTTTTTTTCTTTTTTTCCTAAAAACAACCAAGCAAAGGCACAGATTTAAACTTAAGTATACTGTAACTAATTTATAACATTCTCTTGGGACCTAGGAAAATTTTAACATATACAGAAAGGTTTTATGAGGTAACACAGATTTATAGATCTTTCACTTTTAAAACTGAACGTGGTGGGGAAATACTGAAGTTTTCAGAAAATGTAGTAGTAAATGTATTTTTAAAACCAGTTCTTTACTCATGACGTAGCTAGTCTACTTACTTAAGAAATGTGGCTCCTTATTCTTCTTTATGTGACAACTAAGTCATTACTTTTATAATATGGGTAAGGGAATTATATTTGCTTAAAAGAAACCTTTAATTGCCTCCTTTAAATACTTAGGTCAGATTCTCTCATGGTACACAAGGATTTATCTTACGACTTAATCGTATAGGAGCCCACAAAGAGCTAAGGCAGAACATACTGCTATTTCAACTTTTCACGTTTTTGTTCTTTCATGACAACACTGACGTAAAGTCACAATAACAGTCTTGGATTATATGTTCTTAGTTGTTCTATACAAATCTGTGTCTGGTAGGAAACACAAGCTGTTCAAATCAGAATACTGTTTATGAAATTCTACTTGTTTGGAAGTTTCATGATAGGTTCTGAATTTCCCTTGTTTTGGTAGCTTATGTCATAGATTACTTAAATAATTTTATGATCTAAGAGTTTCCATTCTATTATTAAAGTGAAATGAGTGAAGTTGAGGACTAGCTAAGTTAACTATGCAGGAGAAATACTACACATTTGAACCAGGAGGCTGACGGCTTCTACTTTACTGTCCTCAGTTTTTAAAATAAACCACATCTAAATTCCATGAATCTGCAAATATAGCAAGAAATCTTTTATTGGTTTTTGGCATAAGGAACTCTAGTACAATAGCAGTCCTTTTCTTATAAAATAGACAGATGATGTTTAAGGTCTAATTTTCTACTCATGTCCGAGGCAAAATATACAAACAAAAAACTAAAAGTATTCATCCAAGTGTGCTTTTGATGATCACTTAGCAAGAGAAGGCCTCTGATATAAATAAGGAATACTATTATGCTCACTCCTCCTATCTTACGTTAGCAATAGAAAAATACTCCACACTCCACCCTTTGCTTATTTTCACTCTCACTCCACCTTCAAAACACCAAAGGAGACATGGTTTTAAAAAGTAGTGGTCATCTTCGTAACTGCAAGTCAAAGAGTCCTTATTTCACTGATTTTAATAATAACCTTTATTTTGGGGGAGGGTTCATACTTACAAGTTAGATATATATCAACTAATACAACACATACAGAGGAAAAGGAATGACAGCAGAAAAGCTTGGGATAGAAAAATGATGGAAACAGAGCCTAACAAAAATGATTCCCAAATACCTTTTCATAAATAAGCAATGGGTCAATGTAAAGAGATACACACCAGGAAAAGACTGAAAAACGAGAGACACAAAGTTAAGGCTCCTCTGTAGTTACACCACGACTAGGATAAAAAACACAGGTCTAGCAAAGTTAGGAGAAGATCAGAATCACATTTGAATGCCAGTGTTGGCTTCTCTGGTACTTTATCTCTGTGTAAAATGGTATACATTTATTTCACAGTGTTGTTGTGAATGCAAATATATTGTTAACATGTATTAAGCACTACATAAATGTGAGGGACTGTTACGGTATTGGGGATAGAAAATAGAATAGAATATGTTGCAATGAACTCTGTGGAGTCTCTGCCTACATTCAAACTCTGGTGCCATCTCTTAGAAGCTGTGTGACTCCGGGTAAGGTACTTAATTTCCAGATGCTAGTCTTTTGCTGAGAATGAGGACTGTGACAGTCTACCTCAGAGGGTTGTAGTTACAAGTAATGGACTTAACGCATGTAAAGGGGCTTAAAATAATGCCAAGCGCCCCGTAAGTATGAATGACTGTTATTACTGCATTGCTATTATTAATCGTAGGCATAAACAACTTGGGACCTGACTTCTCAAATCAAAACACAAGAAGTAGGGTGGGAAGTGGTACACTAGAGTTCTTAGTGTATCCACTGGTGTCCTTCAAAACCAGCAAGCAGGAATCGAGCTTGTGACAGAGGGAAGGTGGGCCATGTGCCGCTCAGCCTGCTGACGCACCCGACAGAGTGGCACGTCCTACCCGTTCTACTGCTACCACTCCTTAGGGAGGGAACTCGTGAGAAAGAAGCAGCTTTGGTTCGTAGAGCGAGTTCTAATGTTTCCTCTAGTGTTTCTACAGAAATTGCATTATAAGGGACAAGAATTTCTCTGTCACAGCAAAATTGAAACATTTCAAGCACACATGTCAGCAATACGTGCCACTGCTATAAACACTGACTGAGGAGCCGGGGAACCTGAATGCTTGACTGGGTTCTAATACTATCTATTTGTGTGGTCTGGGCCTTCAACATGCACATGGGTGCAAAGAGGTTCTTTTTTATTCTTTAATGTTTATTTATTTTTGAGAGAAAGAGGGAGAGCACATGTGAGCGGGGGAAGGGCAGAGAGAGAGAGAGAGGGGCAGGCTCCAGGCTCTGAGCTGCCAGCACAGAGCCTGATGGGGGGTGTGAACTCACGGACTGCAAGACCATGCTCTGAGCCGAAGCCGGACACTCAACCGACTGAGCCACCCAGGCGTCCCAGGTGCAAAGAGGTTCTTGAATGAGATGGTCTCTAAGGCACTTTCCAACTCTAACAATCATATTCAAATATAGAGTTTCTTTCCTTGGTAATGGTTAAAGAAAATTATTGAAATTTTACTAAAATACAGTTCAGTAGAACCTGTTAGAAGAATGAACCTGCTAAATCATACGTAAACTTAGAACATATATATGATTATGGTTTAGAAAACATAACTGCCTACAATAATGACTGTAAACATTCCCTCATTCTTCAACTTGTCTCGAATCCTAAAAGGACATGCTACAAAAACTAAAAATATGATGCCAAAACTTTCTGGTTTGAGATTTGCCTCAAAATGTTTCTTTGATAGATAAAAAAGATATTTATTAGAGAGGGCCAATTTAACTAAAACCGAATATACATATAAAATAATGACTAGTAAAGTCACTTGCTATTAGCTTTCATACTAGTTAGGGAAGAATATTTTAATTAATGCCTTATACACATTGTGTATCATTTTCAGAGTCTTAAGACAGTAGAGTAAGCTTTTCAAGGGTAAGAAAAGTGTCTTATTAGGGTCTCAAAGCACCCAAGAACACTAATAGTATGCCATTGCAGACAGTGGGCACTCACCAAAATGTGTGCACTGAGCTGGGGAAGAAAAAGTATTACAGTGAGGTGATAGTTGGGAGAGTTATTCTCTGAAACCTAAACAAATGCAAAGGCATCGTGGTGTTGGATTTAACAAATTAATAAAATTAATTCTGGCCCAATTAATAACACCAATAGATACTCGTTTTTTTCCATTTTTTTTTTTTTACGTTACTGACTTTAAAAGTAGGTTAATATTAATTCTTTTTACTTTTTTTTTTCCTTCACTGGTTTGTTTTTTTACAAAGACTTTATACAACCTCATTTCAAAATGAAGGCTTTTATTTGGACCCTAAGTGTGTTATTCTTCCTACTAATGGGCATTGGACATTGCAGAGGAGGACAGTTCAAAATAAAAAAAATAACCCAGAGGAGATACCCTCGTGCCACAGATGGTAAAGAGGAAGCAAAGAAATGTTCATACACATTCCTGGTGCCTGAACAAAAAATTACAGGGCCAATTTGTGTCAATACCAAAGGGCAAGATGCAAGTACTATTAAAGATATGATCACCAGGATGGACCTTGAAAACCTGAAGGATGTGCTCTCCAGGCAGAAGCGGGAGATAGACGTCCTGCAGCTGGTGGTGGATGTAGATGGAAACATTGTAAATGAGGTAAAGCTGCTGAGAAAAGAAAGCCGGAACATGAACTCCCGTGTTACTCAACTCTATATGCAGCTATTACACGAGATTATCCGTAAGAGGGATAATTCACTTGAACTTTCCCAGTTGGAAAATAAAATCCTCAATGTCACTACAGAAATGTTGAAGATGGCAACAAGGTACAGGGAACTAGAGGTGAAATATGCTTCCTTGACTGATCTCGTTAATAACCAGTCTGTGATGATCACTTTGCTGGAAGAACAGTGCTTGAAGATATTTTCCCGACAAGACCCCCATGTGTCTCCTCCTCTTGTCCAGGTGGTGCCACAACATATTCCTAACAGTCATCCGTATACTCCTGGACTGCTGGGGGGTAATGAGATACAGAGGGATCCAGGTTATCCCAGGGATTTAATGCCACCACCTGATCTGGGGACTTCTTCCACCAAAAGTCCTCTCAAGATACCACCAGTAACGTTCATCAATGAAGGTGAGTTACCTCTTACCGTTAAAAATGGAAGCATGAGGTTAGTATGTTTTACGGTTTATGAAACAATGCACACAATAAATGGCTTACTCTTTGTTTTGGTGACGTAATTATACACGAACATTTTTGTTTTCTATTAATCAAGAATTGAACTTAAATACATCTCTCAGGTCTGAGTCTAAGAGTTTCTAAAAACCGAGTATTCTGTGAGAAAAGTATTGTCTTCCATCCAAATTCTCACAATCTAAGTTACCAGCATTAAGACAGGAATGAGTCCATAATCCACTTCTAACCTCTACAACCCCCCATCGGCCTCCAGCTAGATCATCTAGCTGCTCAGCAATCCTTCTGTTTACCTCTTGCTGCTCTCCCCATTTTCCTCCTCTCCAAAAGGAACATTTAAAAATTTGCTTTCACTCTCCTTAAGCCTCTCATTACACCTCCTCCTTACCTCTGCTCTCAGAAATGTGTCATCTACTCCTGCACTGAGATGAAGTCTACTCAGGCCCTAGGTTCCTTGTTTCTTCCCTATTTTGGAAACATCTACACAACACCCATGCCTTCTTGCCCTCAGTGTTAAGAGGAAAAGGTATCCCTTCTACTTTCCAGGGCTAAACAAACTACAATTTGTATCTTATACCCACATACGTATAATTACATTTTCACTATGGTTAAACAAAACAAAACCTAAAATTGATCCCACTATCCCTACCTCTATTTCTTAATTTTGTTCCTTCTTCCATTCCTCTTCCCTCCCTCCCTCCCTCCCTCCCTCCCTCCCTCCCTCCCTCCCTCCCTCCCTCCCTCCCTCCTCTTTCCCTTCAGTATTGGTCACCGATCTAAGTGGCCAGAATACAAAGATAAATAATTCATCTTTATTTCAGTTTAGTAAGCTCACTGCTAATTTTCTGAATATTTTACGTTTATTTTACCCCTGCAACCATTTTGCCATAAGGCATTCTCTTGAATTCTTTAGAAGTTGATTTGTTTCCTTAGAGTGGAAAGAAAAGTCCAAACGCCCCAAAGTAAAAAGATTAAATAAATAGTTCATTCACTTACTGAAAAGGCAGTACATAAAAATGTATGTAGACTATGGAGTGATTTTAAACAACAACACAGAGAACAAAGACTGGAACGCGTATGTCATAAAGTATGTCTCTGCAGCAGTGGCCCCCACTGCTTTCTTGGGGCTCCACTTCAGAATATTCTGACTCTTCCTACTTCTCTAAATTCTTCATTTGCATCTCCTTCCTTCTCTATATTTAAAAAAGTTTTCCTCAAGATACTCTGTTTTGCAGGTTTCACACACCTTCAAGGCCGCCAAGTATCACCACTGCTCAGGCGACTCCTGCCTGGGGCTCTCCCTCCAAATTCTAACCAATGCTCAGTGTTTGCATCTGGATGTTCTACCATCACCTCACATGGTGCTGCTTCCTCTCCTGAAATGCCTTCTCCCAGTTTCTCTCTTGACCTGGCAGATTTTAAGGCTTAAGTAAAATAATACCTTAAATATTACACATTCCCAGATTCCAACAAACATCTAAATGGCTCTTTCCCCAAACTGCTGACTTTGCCTTGAACATGTTTTCTGTTATCACATTACACTAGAGTTGTTTGCATGTTGGTCTCCTGGTAGACTGAATGCTTCTGGAAGAAAGTGAACTGTCTTTTCATTTTACTGTCTCAAACATCTAGCTGGGGGATGCCTGGCTGGCTCAGCTGGTTAAGCCACTGACTCTCGATCTCAGGGTGGTGAGTTAGAGCCCTGTGTTGGGCTCCATGCAGCGTATGAAGCCTACTTTAAAAAAAAAAAAAAAAAAAAAAAAAAAGAGCACCTGGGTGGCTCAGTGGGTTAAGCATCCGACTTTGGCTCAGGTCATGATCTCATGGTTCATGAGTTTGAGCCCCGTGTCTGGCTCTGTGCTGACAGCTCAGAGCCTGGAACCTGCTTCAGATTCTGTGTGTCTGTCTCTCTCTCTGCCCCTCCCCCACTCTCACTGTCTCTCTAAAAAAATAAACAAACATTAAAAAAAAAAGAGAACTCTCAGTATTCAACAGTAAGAAATCGAACATCTAGGTAGGATCAAGTCTTGGCACATTGTGCTCAGCATATTTTAAGCACTATGATAGATATTTGAGGAATAAATGAATGAGTGAATGAATGACTAAAGCTTAAAAAATCTTTTCCCCAAGCTAGCATTTTCCTTTTAAAATAAGTAACTTATTACAGAAGTAATACATATTTACGGAAGAAAATCTAGAAAATACTAACAAGCTTTTAAGAAAGTTTCGCTAGATAGCCAATAGAAATAAACAGGGGCGCCTGGGTGGCTCAGTCAGTTATGCATCTGACTTTGGCTCAGGTTTCAAGTCCCTCATCGGGCTCTCTGCTGACAGCACAGAACCTACTTTGGATCCTCTGTCCCCTGCTCTCTGCCCCTTCCCCGCTTGTGCTCTCTCCAAAAAATAAACAAACATTACAGACAAAAAGCAAACAGAAATAAACAAAAGTTAACCAAGACTTTGGTAATAGCCTTCAAGTCTTTCTTATTTGCCCTTCCTGTTAAACATGGTAATCAGTATTCTTGCAGCTTTAAAAAATAATTTTGTTCTTTTTCTTTCTCTATGATTATACCCTTAGGATAAATTCCCATTAGTAAGATTGGTGGGTCATTTGATTTTGATTTCTCTGTTTTGATTTCCATCACTCCCTATTTCTGAATTTGTTTGGCCCATCTCTGACACTTGCCTCCTGCCCCACATACCCAGTCAGCTCAGTTCTACCCCTGCTGCTTTTCCATCGTTCGTGGACTTGTCCCTCATTTCTATTCAGAGCCAGAACTCTAACTTAGCTCCCAATTATCTATGGCAGCAGCTAGAGGATAGACTTCTGGGTTATCAGCCGTGTAACCTCAGGGTGTGGGGTGAAGGTGGGGCGAAACTGCTCTGTGCCTCGGTTTCCTCATCTGTAAAATGGGGGATAATAAATGTAATTACCTCATAGAATTTAACATTTGAGGAGTACTTAGAACAGTGCCTGGCAGTCAAAATGTTAACTCTTACTAGAAATGGTGTAATAGCTTGTCAATTAGCCTAACTCCATTTTGTCTCTCCATCAAAATATATTCTATATTGCCAACAGATCTTCTGAAACTACCACTTTGATCACATCACACTTCTGCTCAGCAGTTCCATATGACACACAGAAAATGTGCATTTTGCTTAGCCTGGGTAAGAACAATTTCCTCCTCAAAACAATCTTACTTCTTTAGCTTTCCTTCTATTAAGTTCCTTCATAAAAACCATCTGTTTCAATAAAATGAATCAACTCATTGTCTTTGAAATATTTTCCATGCTTTCTGCCTATCAAATTATAAGGCTCAGACCAAAATAAAATAAAATAAAATAAAATAAAATAAAATAAAATAAAATAAAATAAATAGCAACTCCTCCTTAAAGTCCTTGCTGACTTCCTCAGGCTTAAAGTGATTGCTTCTTTCCACAAATGTTTCTTTTCTCTGTGACATAAAGTATATACAACATTCCTTATACTCCCTCTTGAATTATCAGTTATCTTTACAGGTACATATAGTACTTATATACACATCTAAATAAAATGTCTTCTAACTATAATATAAGCTCCTTCCTAGTAGATGGATATTGTCTCTCACTTGCAGATGCTAAATAAATGTTGGCTAACTTGTTACTACATTTTTACAGAGCTTCTTAAAGTTTTCATTCCAAAGACCTTCATGAAAGTACTTTTGATACATTGCACTAACAATGTATTAACTAACGCTGTATTAACTAACAGCCTGTTAAGAATATAGATATCAGGATTCATTCAGTTTATATTGTTTTAACACTCAGTAACAACAGGCTAGAACACCATTATGTTAGGTAAATGACGATCATTACTAATATCCCCACACCCTGTGATTTCCAAAGCAAAGATGTGTACAAAATGATCCACTGGGTATAGAAAGAAAAAAAATACGTATTTATTTTTGATATTCTTTTAAAAAGTGTATGTTTTAGGTAAGCTTTTAATGTTCGCAATTTATCAGCATAATAGTTTATACATTATCACATATAAATAAATATAACTGAAGTGTGTAGAATTTTTTTTTAACTGATGGAAGGTATAGCCACGTAGGTACGGAGATGAACACCATGGAGTATTTTCTGTGAGTGCTGAATCTTAACTGGATGGTATCAGTTCTAGAAGAAATTATTATTCATATATTCATACACTGATACATTAAAAAATGCTTACACAAAATGAGCTGTATCACTTCTAGATTTTATTATACACTGAGCTGTAGTGTAAGAAAAATCTTTTATTTCAGAATTAAATCCCATGTTAGGGATTTAGCATATCAAAAGTCCCATTTAAAAGACCTCTGCTTTAATAAAACAATGGTGTTTATATCCTTAATAAACTAATCCCTAATGTAAAATTAAGGGCACACATCATTTTTTCTGCTATTCACTATTTGTTATTATAAGTAAACATTAACTTTTTACTTATTTCATTCTATAAATGTTGGTCTTTGATATCCAAGGAATAATTAGCTACACCGTAAGAATGTTCATTAGAACACTAATGAACATATAAGGGAAAGCACACAGAGTTAAGAAAGCCTGTTATCTTTGTTATTGACCTTGGGTAAGTCACTTTGCCTGACTGTCCTGTTCTCTCACTTGTACAATGAGAGTGCTTGTTGGACCTGACAATTTTAACATCCCTTTCTAGTTCTAATAGTCTATGATTCCTATAAAATATAAATTACTCTGAGCAACAATAAACAGACTTGCTATTTTCTTTATATATAAGGTACTAAAATCTTTGTTCACAGTATTCTTATCAGACTGGAAAATATGTTTGAGCTTTTTCGGTACTTGGACAAAAAGGGCAAAGATGGATGGTTCTTCTGTACTTACATATACTTCTGGCAACAAGATGCTCTTAATAACCGTACACTACATGTAGGTACATAGTCTGGAATTCTAAAGTCTCTAAATGTATAATGCATATGCATTAAACTTGTTTCAGCCAGTCACAAAAAGTCAAATACTGTATGACTGCACTAATATGAGGTGCCTACAGTAGTCAAATGTGCAGAGACAGAAGGCAGAATGGTGGCTGGAAGAACAGGAAAGTCTGTTTGATGGATAAAGGGTTTCAGTTCTGCCAGATGAAAAGAGTTCTGGAGACTGGCTGCACAGTAAAGAGAAGGTATGAACCGTACATTTAAAATGATGAGTTGGTAAACTTCGTTGTGTGTATCTTACCACCATTCTTCTAAAAAGGTGTTTTAATGACAATTTTATATTTTAGGTTATAAGAAAAATGTACCTCCAAAGAACAAACTTACTATGAAATCAACACAAATAATGCAATAACTCTGTTAGATTAAAATTAATTATCTCCAGAAACATTACCTTCCCTCTACCATTAAAACAAAATGTTTGGGAATATAACTGCACACCTGGCAAACTGCTATCAATAAAATTCTTAACCGTTAATGTTATTCACTGACGGCATTTTGGGTTAGTCTTTTATAAAAGAAAACATTGCTCTTTTACAAATGGTGTATTTATAAAAATAGGTTTATTCCTTGTAAGCAAATGGATTTGAGAAAGTTCCTTCACAGTGTATTAGAGCATAGCTATCAGGAAACTTGGGATTCTGGCAAGGCTTTTTTGTTGCCTCTTTTGTAAGAAAGATTGTTATGGTAATTTGTGAGGTGATGCATATGAAAACACTTGGTGTATGTATGGTCTGACCATCATTAATTACTCCATTTATCTGCGCCCTCCCCTACATGTGCCTTGCTTTGCCATGTATGGGAACATAAAAGGTAAGCTTAAAAAGTTAAACATAAAAAGCAGGCATTAGAAACTAACAATACGCTTTTTAGTGGATAAAACTTTTAATTACTTATAATGCTTCTTACTGGTGTATTTTAAAGATGCAATTGCTTTCAGTGGAATACTTAGATTAACACTCTAAAAAAAAAAAAACTAAAGGAACCTGTTTAGACAAAGGGGCTATTGGAATAGGATTCTTTTTTACCAGTTATGAGAAACAACTTATAATTCAAAAATAAAAGCTCAGATTGCTAAATGCATTTCATTTTTTAATTCCATTTTATTTTTTAAGATTCAAAAAAAATTTTTTTTTTTACATTTGTTTATGTTTGATAGAGAGAGACCGAGCACAAGCGGGGGAGGGGCAGAGGGGAGGAGAGACAGAATCCGAAGGAGGCTCCAGGCTCTAAGCTGTCAGCACAGAGCCCGACATGGGGCTCGAACTCACAAAGTGTGAGATCGTGACCTGAGCTGAAGTTGGACGCTCAACCGACTGAGCCACCCAGGAGCCCCTATTTTTTTTTTTTAAGATTTAAAAAAATGCTTTTTATTTATTTTGAGGGAGGAGAGAGAAAAAGAAAGGGAGAGAGAAAGCACACATGTGAGCAGGGGAGGGGCAGAGAGAGAGAGGGAGAGGGAATTCCAAGCAGGCTTCGCACTATTAATTAGTGCAGAGCCTGACATGGGGCTTGATCTCAGGAACTGTGAGATCATGACCTGAGCCGAAATCAAGAGTCAGATGCTTAATCAACTGAGCCACCCGGTGCCCCCACTAACTTTTATTTTAAACTTACAGGTTAATAAACATAGTAATTAATATTTTTAGAAGACAGAATCTATTATTGCTTTAGAAAGTATTTGCCCCAAACTTCCCATTCGGAAATGCTATAAAATGTATTTGTCTTATACTTAGCTCACAACCCAATTAAAAAGTTTACCTCTCAAAAGATTTTACTTGATGACCAATTATTTGAAGCTCTAAAGTGATTACCTTTTTGTCCTGTTTCTTTTGTCACAAAGAGCAGGATTAAGACAATGAAAATAAATGAGAAATTCAACAACTTCAAAAAGGGAAGAAAGCTTTTCCTTTTAAGCAATTAGTTTCTTTACAGAAAAAAAAAATGGGTATATTAAAGATGGTTCCCAACAAAGGTATATTTAAAGTATGAAAAAAAATTAACCCACTGTTCTGTTCAAAATATGGGTTCTTAATGAAAAATACGTGTTGGGAAATAATGTGGCATGACTGGTCAATATTTTTCTTTCTATGAATCAGATCTATTAACTGGAGTTTGTTAGCCCTATACAAACTTTAATCATCAAATAAACTGAGGAAGAGAGAGACTGGTCCTTCAAATTCAATGTACAGAACTCCAGTTTCCTGCCTTGAGAAGAATCCAGTTGTGTCAAGAAAGATGAAGACTCTTTCAAGATTACTCAATGCAAGAAAAAGGTTAATAAAATTCCTATTTTAAAAGAAAGGTACTCCCAGTCTATACCCTTTGTGAACCATTCTGAACAAATTCCTGAAAGATATGTTAGTAAACTTACTTCTGATCATATACAAACCTTCAAGTTAAATTTGACCTCTCAAAAATAAAGCTATTACTTTTCTTCTAGTCATTTAAGAATTCCTATTAGGCAATGACTTTTGTGGAAGAGAAAGCAGTAAAACACTTAATAGAAGACTGTCTTATAATCAAACTCTAGAGCAGAAAGTAAATAACACATACAAGTAATAATGAAAAAATATTTCTGCCAAGACCAACAATATATACTGGGCTAAGACAGGTTAATGGTTTATTTGTAAAAAATAAACACAAACAAATACTAAATTCTAATATTAACTATCTTTACCAAGGAGAAAAAAGTAGCTAGAACACTACTAATTTTAGACACGTTCTAGAAAAGGATTTCAACTAAATTTTCCTAAGATTTTTGATCAACTAAATCTAACAGGCATCTGAACTGTAAATATGAAGGCCATCACCAAAAAAGTGGGTTGAAAATTAAAGTTAAAGGTAATTTTAATATTGCATAAAATGAAGTCTTATCAAATCAAAGCTGGATTTAGAAAACCCACAACTCTCCAATTTGTTTAAATATCCAAGGGCCTTTTAAGTCGCAGAAAAGAAACAAATGGTATTTTACAAATATTCAGTCAACATTCAACACCTTGATGTTTCTAAATATTTTAGAGCAATTCAAGTAACCTAGTGAAAGTCAAACTTCTGAATATATACTTAAATATAAAATGTAATTGCCAAAACTATAGTCAAATGAGTGCAGAGCAAACATTTACAAGGATGACATTCATAAAATAAACAATACAAAGGTGACATTTATAGAATAGACAAATTTCTGAAATGAGGGAATATTTATGTGGACTGCAACAAGACCATTTTATGTGTGCATTAACTATAATAGAGTTTAAGATAAGAGCAATGTTCCTCAGATATCCTTGACTATTGTGGAAGTGACAACTTCAACTCGATAGTCTACCTCAAGGGCTCTAAGTATCACCCTTGGCCCTTTACATTTCAGGCATACAAAACTTGTAAGTCCTCTGTAACCTCAAGCTCTCTTCTGTTTTCAGTTCTCAGCTCAGGTTACTCATGGGTAGCCTTGATCAGACTCCTAACCCCCACACTCCGAGCCCAAGCTCTGACTCAATTTTCAAAACTCAGCTTAGATACAGGTAGACTTTGATCTCTTTTCTGTAAATCCGGGTTAGTTATTTGTTGGCCAGTATTCCCAACTGTCCTGCATAACTCCGTCAAAGTATTTGTCATGTTGCAGTGGAATTCCCTTTTTGCTTGCCACTTCCCCCACTTCCCACTTAACTCTATGGTTGCGTCTTTACCTCTTGAGCCTAAACTTTCTAGCCTGTCATAGATGCAGAAAAGAAACATATGGAAAAAATGCAGAACTGAGGAAATTCTGGAAACCACTGTGGCTACTAGGGATCATGTAGCTCAACAAATATTTGAGTGCCTAGGTGGGCTTGAACTATGGATGCACAACTAAAAGATACAGTCTTGGCCCATGGGGAGTTGTAGGAGTAAACAAATGAATATAATATCATGCATTACACAAAATAATCTAAGAATGGACCTGGAAATTAGACTTCACTTTTCCTTCAATTTTGCTCCTGCATATAAAATTCCATAGATTTCATCCTATCTGAATTACAACCTCTCTATCCTTCTCTGACTTGACTACAATGCATGCTTCTGAAATGTTTAGTAGCTCATATGTGACGGATAAAAAAGGAGAATAATATCAGTAAAACAAAGAGGTCATATTGGTTCATTGGGATTTTTTCCAAGCTATTTTAATGTTTTGTGTCACAAGCATCAACAGCTGAATACAAAGTATGTTAGCAGCTAATATTTGCTGTTATTTTTAGTGTAACATTTTACAGAACATGAAGTTTTTCAGGAATACATTATTTTCTACAATAGAAATGACTGTACATTCACCTTTGATTAGCCATATTAAATTTATTAATTAAATAAGATACATATTTATTACATGAGCAACTGCTTTTTTTTCAAGGTCTGCAATGAAGGAGAAAAGAAGGCAATTAACAAGTTACTCATGATGACTACTCTCTAAAGCACTGTGTTAAAAGTTCTGAATACTTTGTAACTTAAATTCAGTAAATGATAAGGTAGATAATATAAAAACAATTCACACTGAATTTTAATGGAATGTGATCAAATTTATGGCCAGTCTAATAAGCTCAAAACATTATTTTTTCACAGTCCTCCCTACCTTAAGAACCTATTTATGAGCTTTCACAGACTAATCAATATCCTCATGAATATAAAAGCAGAAATTCCTTTTTATTATTTTTTTAATTTATTGATTTTGAGAGAAAGAGAGAGGCAGAGAGAGAGGGAGAGTCCCAAGCAGGCTCCACGCTGTCAACACAGAGCCCAACACAGGGCTTAATCTCAAACTATGAGATCATGACCTGAGACTAAATCATGAGTTGGACATTCAACTGACTGAGCCACCGAGGTGCCCCCGAAAGCAGAAATTCTTAGCACAATTTTAGCAAATGAAATCTAGCAATACATAAAACTAGTAATACATATGACCAAGTCAAGACTATCCCAGCAATAAGGTGGTTGGTTTAATATTAAAAAATAATCACAGAATTCACCTACTAACAAACAAAAGAAAAACCCTATTATCTCAGTAGATAAAAACAGCTCCTGACAAAACCCAAAATCCATTATGATAAAAACTCTCAGCAAACTAGGAACAGAAGGGACAAGAATTTTTAAAGTAGATATTACAGCTTAAAGGATATGTTCATAATGAATGCAAGATTAAGAAACTGCAGGAGAGAAATAAAAACTACAAAAAAAAAGAATCAAATTTTTTAAAAGAATTAAAGAATCCAATACCTAAAATAAATGTAACCCAAGAAAGGGAGCATTAAGTCTTTCCAGGTTCTCAAATTTTTTTACTAGTAATGTATAGTGTTTATAGTTATTGTATCATAATTTCAAAAAGTCTGAAACAGAAATATCAACAGAACATAAAAATGTGGGCTAGAGAAATATATCATCTATTGATTTTGTGTGTGGTTTTCAATTTCCTTGTATTTAAAGTGTGAAGGCAAGTTAATTTATTTACTTAAAAAAATGACCGATAGCCTACTAATAGTTAAAACGCTGATAATGTAAAGTCAGAAGAAAAACAAAAATAGTCTCCATCCTCAAGGAGCAATCTAGAGGAAAGAGTTCAGTCTCTAAGAACCTCTTCTAATGATGCAATCGTATAACTACTTATTTAATGAGATGACTCCTTCCCCAGTTAGCCCAAAAGGGTCCCTTTATACACCGGTACAGTATAGATAACACATTTCTTAAAATTTCAACAATCCTACTTTCATTATAGTGTATGAGCTTTACTCGACTAAACTCTATTCTCACCTAATTTCTAAAAATTGCACATGTCAAAATGTAAACATTTCTAGTAAAATATAAAATGTGATGACTGGAATTTCTATACTTTTTTATTGTTGTTCTAAAAGATCTGTGGGGTAATTCTTATTTCTGAATCACTTAATATTTTTACATCCTTATAAAAAAAAACAACAAAGGATCAAAACACTGGAGAATGGTTCAACTAAAGAAATGTTCAGTAAAACTTAGAAGCAATCTTTCTTTAGATCCAAAAAAATGTGGAAATCACAAGTTCAAGAGTCAGACACTACAAAGTATTTCACAAAAATGTTCTGTCATTTTAAAAGATACGAAGAACTTACTAGTGGATTAAAAAACAGGGAGAGAATCCGTTTCTCTCCCTATGAAATAACACGGAAGCAAATGTAGCCAGTAGTTCAGAACATGGGCCCTGGGGTTAGAAAGAAACGGGTTTAAGTCCAAGGTTTATTACCTTCTAAGATACAGGACTTTAGTTTCATCTATAGTTAACTGTTAACTGTTTCATCTATAGGACATCTGTAAACGATCACAGGGTCACTGTGTAGACTAAGAAAATTACTGTTAGTCATATAAATTGAAACAATTCTTTAGAAAGGCATTTTGCCAACATTCCTGAAATGCATTCATATGGACTACTGAATGAGGGAAAAAGTTAACAGATTCTGTAAGTTTGGGAAATTCTGATTTATTTCAGGGCCTCTTAGTCTTTAATATGTACATGTACACTGTGAGTTTCCAAAAGGGTAATATAATACTTAGCAATAATAAAACTTATTTGACCATGGTAGGTGGTTTTCACGAAGTACCTTAAGGGACTAGTGTGTTCAAGTGAAATCAAATTTTGGAAAATGTAAACTGGGTACAATGAAGAGCCATAAAAGTGTTCACACCCTCTTGATCTAGCAGATCAATCCCACAGCATTTTTAAAGTAAATATTTGAAAAAAATGAAGCCAATAAGAAGACACTTTGTGCACCTTACAATAGCAAAAATCAGATGGAACTTCAGTATCCAATGACAGAGTAATAAACAATGATATACTAATGTTAAAAATTGTATATTACAGCTACTATAAGTGCTAGAATGAAGACTGTGGTCCCAAGGAAACGGTCTTTTTGTTAAAAGACAGAATTCAATTTTCTATGTGTGTCAGAATTACAACAATATAAAAATGTATGCATATGGACAAAGACTCCTAAGAACAGTGGAAAATGGAACAAGTTAATGTTCCAGATAGTGGGACTGGGGTAATCCTTTATTTAGTTTCTTTAACTTCTATGGTATTGTGTATACAATAGATAAAAAGTTGTATTGTAAAGAAAGAATAAAGGTAAGACCCTAGACTAAAACTATTTTAATAAGGCTCTATTCCTAGTAAGTTTCCTGGTAATCAATGATATTTTAATTATAGGACCATTCAAAGACTGTCAGCATGCAAAAGAAGCTGGACATTCAGTCAGTGGGATTTATATGATTAAACCTGAAAACAGCAATGGACCAATACAGTTATGGTGTGAGAACAGTTTGGATCCAGGGGGTTGGACTGTTATTCAGAAAAGAACAGATGGCTCTGTCAACTTCTTCAGAAACTGGGAAAATTATAAGGTAAATCAGTGATTCGGACCTGGGAGAGAGGTGGAGCAAAGCAACTCTTACAATGTAGTCATTCTAGGAAATAAATAAGATACACAGCTGAGAAACAACTATCCATATGTTTTTTACTATCTACCTTTGTGAAAAAAAAAAAAGAGAATTCTCATCTCTAGTTTCAAAGTCAAAATTAAAAGGTAAAAAGGAAACTAGAGATACACTTTAAAATGTCTCCTTTCAGTCTGGATCATTTATACATGTATTTAATTCTTAGCAAAGACTACTGCTAATTCCATTTTCTTTTTTCAAAAATTTTTTTTTCAACGTTTTTTATTTATTTTTGGGACAGAGAGAGACAGAGCATGAACGGGGGAGGGGCAGAGAGAGAGGGAGACACAAAATCGGAAACGCTCCAGGCTCCGAGCCATCAGCCCAGAGCCCGACGCGGGGCTCGAACTCACGGACCGCGAGATCGTGACCTGGCTGAAGTCGGACGCTCAGCCGACTGCGCCACCCAGGCGCCCCCTCTTTTTTCAAAAAAATGTTTATTTATTTTGAGAGAGAGAGGGAGAGAGAGAGAGAGAGAGAGAGAGAGAATGCAAACAGTGGAGGCACAGAGGGAGGCTCCACACTCAGAGCAGACCGTAGTCCACTGTGGGGCTTGCTTGATCCCATGACAGTGAGATCATGACCTGAGC
Source organism: Puma concolor (assembly GCF_028749965.1). NCBI lineage: Eukaryota > Metazoa > Chordata > Mammalia > Carnivora > Felidae > Puma > Puma concolor. The sequence goes on from NC_141683.1 coordinate 49,663,631, forward strand.
TGAAATCAAGAGTCGGATGCTTAACCGACTGAGCCACCAAGGCACCACCACTAATTCCATTTCCTAAGAAGACAACTGCTTTTTTGTTTACGATCACATTTGTACCCATCAGCAGTTGTATGTAAGCACTAATATAAACTATAGAACTCAAAAAAAATGACTCTTTCTCTAGGTTAAATTATCTCAGATAATCATCCCCCCATGTTTTAAATTGGTTAACACCAGACAACGGCGCTGTTGGGAAGTAATGTACACCCAGACATACGGGACCAAAATTATTTCTCAATAATTTCGATGTTTATCATGCTAGGAGTGTATAGTATACACCCTTCAGTCTAAGGATGGCAGATGAGTGCGATTATATTTTCTAGATGGTTAATACTTCATTCAAAACTGTGAAGTAACATGTGATTACTCACTTTTAGGTGGCATTTTACTGGCAGCTAAAAATGAGACATTAATATATCCATGTCAAAAGTTGTGTAAATTTCCAAACAAGTAACCAGGGAGAAAATCCCCAACACAACCTCCTTGAAAATACACTTAGTGTTAAGATCAGGTTTGCCGAAACTTACGCTGTGCTGCACACCTGCAATGGTGAATGCTTACTGAAATAGGACAGTTCATGGATTTTTTAAAAATAATCTACAATTTTTCCAAGGTGGAACTTTGAAGATGACGGTTTTATCCTGATATTTAATTATAATAGAGCTAAAGAAGACAATTTGCTCTACTATCATTTTTATTGAGTGATCATAAAAATGTCAGATATCCTTTTTGTCTGACTATAGCAGGGGACAGTTACATATATACCTTTAGAAAAAAATCTGGCTCTTTGTACGAGAGAGATTAGGAATCCTTTTCAAGAATCTGGCTAGTTCACTAGTTAATGTTTTTAGTAGCTAGGAATAATGTTTATTCTGTTTTGCCCTTATACCTAAGGTTTGAAGCTAGATGTATAAATAAATATGGACAAACTAAGAGAAAGAAAAACAAAAAAAAAATGACTATGTGGGGTTTATAAAGGTCAGGTGAGCTATTAAAATGGAAATTCACATTACTGCTTAAATGGCAAATATTTTTATGTTATCAAATGTTTGAAACTTATCTATAAAAAAGTTTACTATCCCTGCACTTATGTTTGTACTCATGCTGTTTGTTTATTAACAGAAAGGGTTTGGAAACATTGATGGAGAATATTGGCTTGGACTGGAAAATATCTATATGCTTAGCAATCAAGATAATTATAAGTTGTTGATTGAATTAGAAGACTGGAGTGATAAAAAAGTCTATGCAGAATATAGCAGCTTTCGCCTGGAACCTGAAAGTGAATTCTTTAGACTACGTCTGGGAACTTACCAGGGAAATGCAGGGGACTCTATGATGTGGCATAATGGTAAACAGTTCACCACACTGGACAGAGATAAAGATATGTATGCAGGTGAGTAAGAAAAAACTGAAGTGTATTCTTTGTAGAATCACTACCTTCTATGTATTACACAGAACCTTGCTATTACAGTAGACACTACTAAAAATCTTTCCAGAAAAGTAATTTTGGAGTCAGTCACAGGGAATATAAGCTGCTGAAAGGTTGGTTATCTCTTCTATAAGGCAATCCCAAAGTGTGAATGAACTCTGTGAAAAATAAGGTTCTGTCATTCTAACTTGGGGGTGGGAGGGTGGTGAGGAAAAAAACACTCATTCCTTTGGAAATAAAATTCTCTAATGCCTAAAATTCATAACTACTAACTAATCACCTACCACATGCCAGGCACTGTTAACAGATGCTAAGGATACAGCAGTGAACAAAGTTCCTGCCCTTCTAGAGCTTATTCTCTAGGAGACAAAATTATTTGTCAGGTGGTGACAAATACTCTAAGAAAAATAAAATGGAGTGAGAGAACAGTGAGTGATAAGCAGCAGGAGGTGGGGTGGGTGCTATTTTATACAGAGTGGTCAAGAAAGGTTACTTTGAGAAGGTAACATCTGAATAAAGACCTGAAGGGAGCAAAGGAAGCAAGCCATTTGGGTACATGGCCTTGGTAAAGGCATTTCTTAGCACTCACGTGAAGGGGAACAGTAGGACTGCAACAGCAAAAAAGCTTTACTCAGAGAAGTTAATATTTGGTTTAGGAAGAATCATTTAGGCCATCCAGAAAACAGAACTCTTCACATTAGTTTTCATATACTTCTGCCTTTTTAACCCAGTTTTGTGGCCCTGATAAAGAGACATCACCCTGCAAAATCTGTTTTTCTGTTCAGCTGTATCTTGGCAAGCAGTATATAGGTCTCTAAGTTTACAATGGCAGAAGAGGGAAAAAGGAAGATATAACCAAAGTATATCCCATGTTTACAGAAACACATTTGGCCACTGGTAGTGCTATTCTAATTTACATTATTTTGTGCTTTTTTGAGAATTCAATTTTCCCCAACTTACTACTTTAGCAACTCCATACCTTTCCTTCCCAATTCTGCATTTTATTCCTCTTTCTCTCATACAAACAAACGCTGTTTGTGTTTTATTTACCCTGCTACACAGAAATTACAATTAATTACAATTAAGGTTAATTCATTGTTAAATTAAAATTTAATTTAATTTAAAAAAGCAATGGTAAGCAAGCAAAGGGCAAGGTCAAAAAGGCAATTCAAGTGATCTTCCAAGTAGTTGATACTTCAGCAACAGTAAAAGAATGAAGAAACAAAACTCTAAAGACAAAGGTAACTGAAATCAGTAAGAAAAACTCAAATTATTCCAAAGGTAGAGTAAGTTTTTCATGGTTTATGGAGTACCACGCTTGGAGAAACTTTTACTTTGATACTGTATTTTCTTCCTCAAAGGAAACTGCGCCCACTTTCACAAAGGAGGATGGTGGTACAACGCCTGTGCGCATTCTAACCTAAACGGAGTGTGGTACAGAGGTGGCCATTACAGAAGCAAATACCAAGATGGCATATTTTGGGCTGAATACCGAGGCGGGTCGTACTCTTTGAGAGCAGTTCAGATGATGATCAAGCCTATTGACTGAAGAGAGATCGCCTCCAACTTAAATGACAGAGAGCTCTGCCCTTTTCAGTTCCTAAAAATGTAAATGTTACATGTATATTGTTTTGCACAATTCATTTCTACAGACACAGTTTTAAATGAACTTACCGTAACTGTAAAAAGGGGATTTATGACTATAGTTTCATCTTTCCTCAATATACTGCAGAAGATTATTTGTACCCATAATCCTATTTTTAAAATTATATTGACTAAACATAGGCAAAGTTTGTTTTATAAAATGTAAATATTTGCCACAGTATATAACAAATCTTAGCTTTATTTTAAATCAAAATTGAATACATGTTCAAGACAATTTATTTAAAAATTTTATGAGATTGCTCTAACTTCCAATAGAAAAAATAATTTTAAAATTTCAGCCAAGTAATACGTTTTATTTATAAAAATATAGACAGGAAATTAGAGAAAACTCTAGTTTTGCCAATAGAAAATACATTTTGCATTGAATAAAAGTTATTTCAAATTCAATTTGTGCCTCTGACATGAAATGGTTAGACCGAAATCCTTTTCCTTTTATTTTGAGAGAGAGAGAGAAAAAGCATGCACAAATGGGGGAGGGCCGAGAGACAGAATCCCAAGCAGGCTCAGCACTGAGCATGGAGCCCAATATGGGGCTCCATCCCATGACTGAGATCACGACCTGAGCCGACATCAAGGGCCAGATGCTCAACCAACTCAGCCAACCAGGCGTGCCCCTTGAACTCCTGCCAATATATTTTGTGCCAATTTCCCCACCCCCCCGCCAAATTAAGTGATCCATAGTATTTACGTATTTTAAAAAATAATGTATGTAATGTTTAAACAGTCAAATTTACAAAAAATGGAAATTATAAATGATTTTTTCAATATTGTCTTCACATGATTTATTGGAACACCAAAATTTCCTGAAATGTATTTATATTGTTCTATCAGCAAAATATTGGTATTACAAGAATGGGAATCACAAAAATTTAGTGAGCCAATGGTTTTACAGATCTGAATTATAACTTACATATAAACAAGCTTATTAATACTCCTGCTCTCCCCATTTCCAAATTTTCTGATCCTGTCTGCTATTCAAGTCAGAAAGCCTAGAGAACTTTATAAGCATTACCACATACTGATGGGTGGGACTAACACAACTTCAAGGAACTGTTAGATATTTTCTCAATACTGAGATTCAATACCTTCAGGGCAGAATCCACAGGGGTTTGGCTAGTCCAATTTGCTAATTCCAACTTATTGTGTGTGTGTGCGCGCGCGTGTGTCTTTTACTCAACTTTGGATCTAACAACTTATTACCAACCTCCTGGAACAATTTCTTTCCAAAAACATGTTCTTGCTTACAGTTGACCTTCCTAATTCATTTGTGAACTAAAATTTTAGAGAAATCGCTGAAGACTTCTGCTCAAGCAAAAAGAAAATCCAACCATGACTGAAGATAATCACTTGAACAACTCAAGCCCACCAACATGACCAGTGTTTTTCCTGTCGTATGTTAAAATGAAAATGCCGGTCAAAAAAGGCTTCAAGAGAACATCAAAATATTAAAGTAGTGCTTTTCTTTGTTTTACCTATGGTTATCTTAAAATGGGTTTGAAGTCCCTCCTACCACCCCCAGAATAATAAAAAAAAAATCTGCTGTAAGATTTCTGGATAAATTAGGCATCTAGTTGTTCTATCAAATCTTAATTGGATAAAATTGTACAAGGGCATTCCATTTATATAGCATTTCATGTAAACATCCAAAACCCTATCAAAGACAAGTCTCAAAGAACTTTCACAGGAGAATATTGTTTTATTAAAACTAGAATGATGTGAAAGTCCACATACAAACAAGAAAAATGGGCTCAATGCTAAACCACCTTGGCCACTGGGCCCATTCTGCTCTCCTTTAGACACGAGATAGCTCTGTTCTGGAGCTCCTGTAGAGCAGGGAATAAGAAGCAGAATTATATGATGGCTAAGTATAGGTACTAAAGTCAGTACTACTTGGATCTGAGGCCCAACTCTACCAATTTACTAGCTGTGTTACCTTGAGCAGTTTTTATATTCCGTTTTCTTATCTATAAAATGAGGATATGAACAGTAGCCAGCTCTTCATTTGCTAACTTAACAGAGCTATGACAAGCTATTATGGCAGATAGTTAAGAGATGGGATCACAAGAAAAGATAAAGAAAAACTAAGGTGAAGACAGTCATAGTAAGAATTTAAGCCAAGTGAGGATCTTCTGAGAGATTAGATAGGTCACTTGTGTGGTCCAATGGCTAGCTACTTAGCAGGTCACTTAGGAATAAAGACATGGTTGCCCGACCTTCAATAAGACTGAACTCTAACTTTGGAGATGCTTTACAGAAGGATTCAATCATTTTTAATAAATGAAACGAAGCTTATCCTAAGAATGATTTAGACTCCATTCTGTACTCAATGGGAGATGCCATCAATGTCTAGGAAACTTGGCATCTCTGAGGTAGACTTTTAAAACTTGAGATTTTGAATAATGCCAATATTAGGCATTGCCTTGAAATTCAGTAGGTATCTACAAACAAACCTATCCCCAGGCTCCAAGCTTGGTAGAGCAGAAAGACCAAATTTTTAGTCCAGTGCTCACTTGACTCTGTAAGTCATGATATGAGAGTGCAAATTCTTCTAGTGTTATATTTCTTAGGACTCCTACGAGTAATAATATAATAAGTCTGTAAACACTTCTGCAATTATGAAGATGTTTACAATTACTTATAAACCTATACTAGTAAGATATGGTTTTTATATACTTAATAGTAACCTAAAGATTATACCCTCACAGATTTTTAGTCTTTTATTTTAGTGTCTATAAAAAGACAACCAAGTAAGAAAAGAATACTTCCACTCACAATGCCAAGCCCCCCTCCTCTCCTACTTCTCCCAAAAGCCATCTAAAAATAAGCTCAGTTTTCTGGGCACCTGGGCAGCTCAGCAGGTTAAGCATCCAACTCTTGATTTTAGCTCAGGTCATGATCTCACAGTTTATGAGTTTGAGCCCTACATTGGGCTCTGTGCTGACATTGTGGGGCATGCTTGGGATTCTCTCTCTCCCTCTCTCTCTGCCCCTCTCCTGCTTGTGCACTCTCTCTCTTTCAAAATAAACAAACACTAAAAAAATAAATAAAAATAAACAAAAATAAGCTCAGTTTTCAATTTTATCAGTGGGGTTAATAGTTACTAAATTGTAAGTCTACAGATAATTATAGGAAAGACGGACAAATGAACTCAAAATTTTAATTCCAATACAGATTCCCAAAATATTAATATTATTCCCTAATGCTTTATTTCTTTGAACTGTAAATGAAATATAATGCTTATCTTTTTAAAAAATACTTATTTATTTATTTATTTTTGAAAGCAAGAGAGCTTGAGTTGGGAAAAGGGGGGAGGGGGAGACAGGGTGAGAGAGAGAGAGAGAGAGAGAGAGAGAGAGAGAGAGAGAGAGAGAGAGGAGGAGGAATCCGAAGCAGGTTCTACATTAAGCATGGAGCTGATGCAGGGCTTGATCCTAGGAACTGTGAGACCTGAGCCAAAATCAAGACTGAGCCACCCAGGTGCCCATTATACGTATCTTTATGTAAGTCCATTTAACCTTCTTTGTCTCAGTTTCTTCACTTGTAAAATGGGAATATAATATCATTTACCTTATAAAACTGTTAAGAATTAGACAATTTATGTAAAACACACAGTGTCAGGCATACAGGATTAAGTGCTGAATAAAAGTTATTGAGATTTTTATTATTTTTCTGTTAAGGTTTGCTCAAAAAATTGCAATTTTTTTTTTTTTTTACTGCAATTATGGAAACATCAGCAACCAGAAATGCCACCAGCAAAGCTGCTGGAACTGGGGGTGGGGGTGGGGGATCTGATTCTGTTTATGATTAAAACGAAGATCTGTAAACTGCTATACATTATTTTCAAGATAGAAGCTCTTAAAGAAAGACTACGAACAGGGGAAAGAAATCAATGCAACCCTATCCCCAGCCTTTTTATATCACAAGTCCTCACGTGATCTAAAGTAAACTTCAGAAAATATACCATGAAAGAATGTTAGAGGAATTTTAAATATATAAAAAAAGAAAGAGAGCAAAAAGAATATAAATGAGGTAAAGGAAAATGCAGATGTAATTTTGGCTAAAGAGAAAGCCAGGGCTGGCTGCCATTTGGTCAGAGCTCATTCCTGGGATTCAAACAAAAATGACCAAACATGCTTTATTGCTGTTTTAGAAGATAATATATAATCTAGTGAGAAGAATAAGGTAAAGTACTCCATGGTGTATATTATCTACAAATCAAACCAAAGAAAGGAAAGGGAATAAAAGTCTTAAAATATCAAAAGCCAATGACATTTTTTGACCATTAGACATTTTTAAAAAAATGTTTATTTATTTTTGAAGGAGAGAGAGACAGAGCATGAGCTGGGGGGGGGGGGGGGGGGGCAGAGAGAGAGAGGGAGACACAAAATCCAAAGCAGGCTCCAGGCTCTGAGCTGTCAGCACAGAGCCCAACGCGGGGCTCGAACTCACGAGCCATGAGATCACGACCTGAACCAAAGTAGGATGCTTAACCAACTGAGCCACCTGGGTACCCTGACCATCAGACATTTTTGAGACCAGTGTCAGAGTCTTTTATACTCTAGAAAAGGGGAAGGGGGAAATCCCTTTAATTTCCATACAGCTACATACAGCTTTGGATTCTGTCAAAGTTATCTGAATAAAAATGTGAATGAACACCTAATATCTTCAAAAACATTTATACACAGGTTAGCAGAAGTTTCTAAAACTAAAGTAAAATAAAGAACTGCATCCTATTAAAAGATCAAGATAAGTAAACAATTATTGTAAAACAGAGGATCAGATAAAATCTGGAGACCACTGTAAGTTTAAGCATGCTTTAAACATTTCATCAAGTGTGATGAGGGCACCACTGACGAAGGCTGGCAAAGAAATAAATGTACTTCTTCCATGACACAGGAGAGAGAAGAGATTACTGACAAGGTAATGTTGGATCTGAGCCTTTGGTATTGAAGAGACGTTAAGTTCCGTAAGGGCAGGAACAAAGTCCATTTTGTGGCCTGCTGTGCAAATACTGGCTGGCCAGCTGAAGCACCAAAGGAAAACTGGGGTAGGTGGGAAATTGACTGATTGTAAAACTGCCTCACAAAGAAATCTATTGTATTTAAAACAAAATTACTGGAACAATGAGAAGAGCCAGAAAGCAATCATTTAATTAATTCAACCAACAAATAGTAAGTACCTACTTTTGTTCTAGATGCTAAGGATAAAGTTTTGAACCAAGAGATTAGAGCTTACATTCTGCTGAGGGAAAGATGAATTAAAACATTATAAAAACAAAATGGTGCTTTTCAGAATTGAAGATGGAGGGGATGCTATATTACAGAAAGTTTTAAGGACAGCTTTTCTTAAAAAAAAAGGACTATTATGAAAATCTAACAAATCAAAAATTTGTGAATTTGTGTGTGTGGGGGGGGGGTTCTCTACAAGAGTGAGAGGAATCACACCTAGACACATCAAAACAATGTACTTGTGTGCTACAGAAGGGCAGGAGATTTTACAGAAACTTCTTTGCTTCTACTTGATCAAAAGCAATAAAAAGAACTACAGCTATTTATTTTTTATTATGTTTTTCCAGAAAGCATCCTAAGCTTGTTAAGCTACTGCTTTACCCCAAAATACACGAATAAAGTAGAAATGAGGCTAGGATATGCACATGAAATAATATTTATGTTTCATCCAGCTCAATTATTTTAGCACAATGTCCTATTTTTCTCTCTTCAGCAAAGCAAAACTTCCCACGCCAAATTCTTCAATAAGCCCCCTAAGATTTTTCTCCAGTGACAAGAACAAATGAGAGCTGTTAATAATTTTCAGATTTAAAGCAATAATTCTCATATAAAACCATTTTTTCCTTGAGATTTGCCAAACTATTTCTCTCCAGAAATACTGTATCCTTATTCTAAGAATTTTTCACTACATTGTCCAGGCTGACTAATTTTTACCTTGAATGCAAACCAACAGAAGAGGCAATTTTGCAAGGGATGATGAGTTGAAAGCCAAGAAAACATTTTCTACTTCTTATAATTTAATCCATATTGTAGATAAATTTGGCAGTATCAAAGTAAGAGTTTTATCAGCATATAAACCGCCACCTCCTTTTTTAAGCTTTTCTAAGAATGGTTGATTTTGGTCATAATTCTTAGAGGCAAAAGCACTGAAGTTTGGATTCTATCTTGTGTTAAAAGTGATTTGGGGGCTCCTGGGTGGCTCAGTCAGGTAAATGTCTGACTCTTGATTTTAGCACAGGTCATGATCTCAAGGTTTGGGAGATTGAATCTCACATCAGGCTGCGTTGACAGAGTGGCACCACCTTGGGATTTTCTCCCTCTACTCTTTCTCTGCCCCTTCCTCCTTCTCCTTCTTCTCTCTCAAAATAAACAAACATAGAAAGAAAGAGAGAGAGAAGAAAAGAAAAAAAAAAAAAAAGAAAAGAAAAAAACAGATGATTTGCCTTCCCCCTTTCTCTATGCCGTATAGATTCTTTTGGTTGATACACTCTTTCCATAAAAACCTTTGCAACATAAGGGATAAAGGGCAGCATTATGCAAATTCTGCATACTGAAAAGGGACAGTTAAATAGAAGCTACCAATATGCATACTGAGTAGCATCTTTCCAACATTTCTAGGGCAAGTTCTTTTTTTTGTTTTATTAAATAATTTTTTGTAATTTTTTTTAGTTTTGAGAGAAAGAGAGAGACAGAGAGAGAGAGAGAGCGCGCGCGCGCGCAAGCAGGGGAGGAGCAGAGAGAGAGGGAGACACAGAATCTGAAGCAGGCTCCAGTCTGAGCTGTCAGCACAGAGCCCGACATAGGGCTCAAACCCACAGCCTGTGATATCATGACCTGAGCTGAAGCTGATGCTTAACCAACTGAGTCACCCAGGCGCCCCTCTAGGGCAAGTTCTGTCCTATTCAATAGCATCTTGTAAATACTGACATTTGTGACAACTGCACTAGGCCTCGTCTCCTAAGAGTGGGAAAGGCTTCTGAAACCAAGACAACTTAAATAAAAAACAGTCTTCATTAATTTTAAATTAGAAGAAAATATGAAAAAAGTAAACATTAACAGTATATAAACTGTTGTTGGTCTTGGTTCTTTAATACTTCAGTATTAAAGATCAGGAATGAAACAACAAACCAGCTAAGATGTAAAATAAATCAAGTAGTCACACAGTTGTATAAATTGACGATGCTTCACATTTTCTTAGAAAAAGCATGTGTGTTTTGATAGATGAAATACATTTAACCTCAAGATTTGCTATACAACAAAACTGTCACTGCATTAAAAGGATTATTTTTAAGATGGAAACAAACTAAATTGAATCATAATAACTTATCTGACAAACATTAACTTTTCCTTTCTCCAGTCTGCCAAATGTTTGTGCCAAATGTTCCATAATTATCTCAGAATCTCAGGTGCTTCTTCCCAAACTAGCATAGGGATGAACTATTACATGGAGACTACCAACATATAAGGAGGTATGACAGGTCTGAAGGAAGAAGGATGATGAAGTTACTTCTAGACATGTTGAATCAGAGTTCCCTACAGATAGATATCTTATTCAATCAGTATCTGAGTATCCAAAATGTTACCAGGCACTGAGAATTACTAGACAGCTGGATGTACTGGAGTTGTTGGGCTAGATTTGGGAGCTTTCAGGAGAATTATGGAAAAATCTGACTGACCACTCCAGAGAGTACAGACTAAGTAAAAGCAGTGGACTGAGACTTTTAGAAGAACAGATGTAGTAAGAAGGCAAAGAAACAGGAATCAATAAAACAAATGCCAGAAACATACAACATAAACCAAGAGACTGGCGCTACTACTGAAGAATTTCAAAAAGCAGAAATAACTACTATCAACCTCACAAAATTAAGATGAGGCTTGAGAAACACCTATCAAACACTCCAACTAGGAAATCATGGTGGCCTTATAGGGAACATTTCTATGAGTGAAGAGGGAGATAACAGCATGCTGAGCAAAAGAAAACAGCAAGTAAAGTAGAAAGAAATAGAGTACTTTTTAATTAACTTCGGTACAGTGAAGGAAAATTACATAGTAATAGTGAAAAAGAAGAGTCTGGGTCATGAGAACATGTCAAATGAAAGGGAACTGAAAAAAGGAGGAGTCAATCATTGGAGACCAAATTGAAGCCACAGAAAAGATAACGGTTCTGAAATTTTCTCTACATCAACTTCTGCATCTCAATATTTGTCTCATTTGCTTTAACCAATAGGAATAACCACTGTGTTTGTTTCAAGTACCAAGGCTGGGAAGAAACAGGTATGCTTTCTAATAGCCAACCTTTCCAGATTCCACTCAACTCCAACTATGCTGCTGGTTTGCTCCCCTTCTATGTGCATGACAGGGCAAAAATGGATGCACATGCATTACAACTTCAAATCCTGTACCAAAGTCTCCACTGTGGAAAAATGTAAAGCAGACTCCTAATCTAGACATCATGGCACAAAGATTTATATTCATTTTCTCATTTTCAACAGAAAAGAATCTTAATTTCCTTTTTTTTTTAAGTTTATTTATTTTGAGACAGAGAGAGAGTGAGAGCGAGGGAGGGGCAGAGAGAGGGAGAAAGAGAGAATCCCAAGCAGGCTCTGCACTGTCAGTGCGCAGCTCGATGTGGGGCTCAAACTCACGAACCACACAATCATGACCTGAGCAGAAATTAAGTTGGATGCTTAACCGACTGAGCCACCCAGGCGCCCCTTAATTTCCTTTTCTAAAAGATACAAATAGTGGAATTTGAGAAAAACATTGCAATGGGAAACAGCCATAAACATAGAATCAGTAAATTTTGGAATGAGAATTGAACAGGTACAATTGGAAAGACACCAGATCAAGACTTTGGAATGTAAATCTGTCAGGAACTAGATCTTCAGACTATAAGTCAGGCCTTCCACCTTTCTGGACCTTAATTTTCTTAATTATAAAATAAGTGAATTAGAAGAAATCACAATGGTCCCATCCAGCTGAAAGAATAACATGATTTTGGTCCTAGGTGTGCTACTTCTAGGTAGAGAGAACAAGGCTCAAAGACAACAATTCAATGACTTCAAAAGTTAGTAGGGAAGAGCCATTTTGGAAATGAGGGTTGCTGATTCTCAGTCTAATGTTCTTTAAGCTATAAAAAGTTTATGTTCTTAGAAAGTATGAAGATATTGGTGATTTAAAAAAAATCCTCTATTCCTCTTCACTCCCAATGACATTTTCAAGAATGGGCACAGCCAAGGCCATGGTGAAAAGTGGAGCATATGCAGAAAGTCTCTCCAAATATCCAGCTTTGAGCCTCTCTGATGGAGTCATGTGTACTATGGTCCTGTACTGTTGATCAAAGAAACAGGACACAATATTCTGGAATGTAGTGGCCCTTATCCATGCTCTGCTTGGGTATTCTGCCTTCAACACAGTATGTGCAACATTCCCTATTCCCACTGGAATCCTAGGATGTCCTACAAGGTCCTAATAATGAGTTCAGTCTTCTCTGACAAACTAAGGCAGATGCTCTATTTCAACTGAATGAGAAAGTTATCAATTGCCTATGTCCCTACCTTGTCTTCTAGTCATTGGTACTATAAAGACTTCAAAGAGGTCACTAAGATAGTTGAAGAATAACAGGTTTTTTCCAATTACTTTCAAAAATAGTTACAGTGAAATCCAGTATGAGTAATTACATGAAGATAGTGGAGACAGAGATGAAAAAAGGGATATTCAGAAAGAAACAAAATACTCTATATTTTCTATATTTAAATTTACATTTTAAAATGGGACAGTTTGAGACTTCCTTTCATTCAAACAACTAACAAAGCATTGTTCCTTTTTTGTTGAAAATAATCTTATTATTAAATAATTCTTGGAATTTATAAACACTGTAAAATACATAGTAAAGAGACAAATTCTTAGTCAAATGATATCTAAAATATACATTTGGTTGTCTCAGCACTTAGCTAAATTTTCACCACTGAACAACTCATTCCATCCAAGAAAACAACACCACCAACATTTAGACTACTTTTCATAATTCGCCCTAAAATATCTGCCAACTATACAAAATAACAGGAACTCATGATATTGAAAATAAATTCAATAAATCTTTTGATTTATTTTGATTTATTTAATGTTACATGTTTTCACAGCATTAAACTTCACTGCAAACTACTGTTTCATTCTTTAAAATCATTACCAAAAGAGCTAAAATGTATTATTTTACCAATGGTTCATCTTTAAGAGAAAAATGAGAGTCTACGAAAAACCTTAAGGGCCAAAGTCTAATTTAATAGGAAAATCCATTCCAGGTAATAACGTAACATATTTCTTTAGTCAACTTTTTTAACTTAACAATCTTGCAGTAATTTCCTAAAAGGATACACATACTTTTAAAATATCTAGAATTTTATCTAAACTACTGATTAAGACAGAACTAGACATAATGAACACATAATGACACTACTCACCTAAATAGGGAATGCAAGGCGTCATCTTTAAGCTACTTATATAGTCTCTTAGTCTTTTGTAATTATCTTCTTTACTCATTACATATTCTAATTTTTCAAAGGTAGTTTTGTCTTTTCGACTTAGTAACTAAAAAAGCAAACAGAAGAGTCTAAGTTATTTCCAAATCCCATTTTATTTTAGCAAAGACATGAAGCTGTATTTACTATAAATTTAAGTTTTAATTTCAATGTTATACATTTTTCAATTATATTTTGGCAGTATATAAATAAAACAAAATCAGACATGTTTATTAAAATAAACCCAAATCCATTATTTATAAAATGTAATATCCTTAAAGAGATTACTCAATTTTGTGGTTTAAGTAACAATTTTTTTGATAAATCTAACCATGGCTAGTCCTAACGATAACCATAAAACTGTGATTCACATTTCTGGATTTTTAACAAGACATTTTTTCTTTGATCACTTTGATCAGTGCTGTATCACACAGAGGTGAACACTCAACTGAAACTGTTTTTAAGAGGGTTGAGGTGATTTGTAGTGAGTGCCTTTGAAAAAATTTGGGACAATCAAAGGGAATAAAAGCAAGGTCAATCACCCAAAATAATATTAACTCTTGCAATTTCTTGTGTTCTTGATTTTAGCCATCCTGACAGGTATAAAGTGGTATCTCATTGTGGTTTTCATTTACATTTCCCTGATGACTGGTGATCTTGAACATCTTTTCATGTGTCTGGTGGCCAACTGTAGGTCTTCTTTGGGAAAAGGTCTATTTAGGTCCTGTGCCATTAACTGGATTTTTTGGGGTATTGAGTTGTATAAGTTCTTTATATATTTTGGATATTAACTCCTTATCAGACTTATCACTTGCAAATGTATTCTCCCATTCAGTTGGCTGCCTCTTTATTTTGTTGATGGTTACTTTCACTATACAGTAATCTTTTATTCTGGTGTAGTCTGAAAAGGTTTAATTTTGCTTTTGTTTCCATTGCCAGAGGAGACCTATCTAGAAAAATGTTACTATGGTTGATCTCAAAGAAAGTAATGCCTATGTTTTCTTCCAGGAATTTTATGTTTCAGGTCTCACATTTAATCCATTTTGAGTTTATTTTTGTGTATGGGATAAGGAAGTGGCCCAATTTCATTCTTTTGCATGTAGCTGCCCAGCTTTCCCAACACCACTTGCTGAAGAGACTGTCTTTTTTCCATTGTACATTCTTGTCTCCTCTGTCATAGATTAACTGACCATATAAGCATGGGTTTATTAATTGACTCTATTCTGTTCCACTGATCTATGTGTGTTTATTTTTGTGCCAGTACCATACTGTTTTGATTGCTACAGCTTTGTTGTATACCTTGAAATCTGAGACTGTAAAACCTCAAGCTTTGTTCTTCTGTTTCAAGACTGCTTTGGCTATTTGAGGTCTTTTATCATTCCACACAAATTTTAGGATTATTTGTTCTAGTTCTATGAAAAATGATATATTGTGTTGGCAAGGATGTGGACAAAAAGGAACCCTTGTGCACTGTTGGTTGGAATGCAAATTAATGCTGTCCCTCTGGAAAACGGTATGGAGTTTCTAAAAAAATTAAAAATTGAATTACCATATGATTTGGAAATTCCGCTACTTGGTATTTAACCAATAAAAATGAAAAAAACTAATTTGAAAAGATGTATGTACTCCTATGTTTACTGCAGCCTTATTTACAATAGCTGAGTATGGAAGCAACCGAAGTGTTCATCAATAGATGAATGGATAAAGAAGATGCGGTGTGTACACACACACACACACACACACACACACACACACACACAATGGAGTATTACTCAACCATAAAAAAAGATCTTGCCATCTGCAATAACACGGAAGGACCCAGCTAGAGAGTAAGTGATATAAGTCAAATAAGAAAAAGACAAGTATCATGTGATTTCACTCATATGTGGAATTTCAGAAACTAAACTAACGAGCAAAGAAAACAAACAAACAAAAACAAACAAACAAAAAAACCCCAAAACAAAACCAGACTCTTAGATACAGAGAACAAATTGGTGGTTGCTATAGGGGAAGTGGGTGGGGCGATGGGTGAAATAAAGGGAATTAAGAGAGCACGTATCTTGATGAGCACTGAGATATATATATAGAGAATTGTTGAATCATTATACTGTACATATTAATATAACACTGTATGTTCATTATACTTGAAGGTATTTTAAAAATATTAATTAAAAACTTCAGAAAATATGGAGTTTTTAAAAGTTTATTTATTTTTTAGAGAGAGAGCATGTGGGAGAAGAGAGAGAAAGAATCCCAAACAGGTTCCACACTCAGTGCAGAGCCCGATGAGGGCTTGAACCCACGAACTGTAAGATCATGACCTGAGCTGAAATCAAGAGTTGGATGCTTAACTGACTGAGCCAGCCAGGCACCCCCAAAAATATGTTTTTAAGTATTTCAAAGACTCTGGAAAAAAGTCTTGTTTTCTTTAAACATATGAAGTTACTATTTCATTATGATATAATAAAATTTCACTTTATGTCATAAAACATTAGTGTTATTTTTTAGCACGCAAAACACATTCCACTTGTAAAATTCTCATCTAACTCTATGAGGTGAACAGAGAAGTCTGAAGATTAATAGAGAGATGAGGAGACAGAGATTCAAAGGAGATTACAGGGTTAGCAAGAAGCACATACTAATACTCTCACAGTCATCCACCCACAAAGGCACAGGTCCCTGTCTTGCAGTGTCTCAGTCTGGTTCTGGAGGTGAAGAGTATTCTGACACCAAATCCACCACTCTTTATATGTAATACTACAAGTGGTACGATTGGGATTCCTGTTGGAATTTATTTTTTCATGGGCTCTAAGATGCAGATTATCTTCAGATAATCTCCATCAGAAAAATGTGTGACTAGTATCCCTCCTTCTTTAAAACAAAAGTTTTAAGGAGTCCTTTGCTTTAATATTTTAGATAGATATTCCACAGTCTAAAACAGCGATTATATTAATTTTCCTTGGCCCAGCTTTAACAATCTTGATCAGCATTTTCAAGAGTAGGTGCAAATCTCTGCTTCTACCTGTAAGTCCAACCATCCCTTTCTCTCCCACTTAAATGTGTGGATATGGAAAATACAGTGATATGACATGGCAGGGATGAGAATAAGCCTATTCTTTTTTTTCTTAAATCAATCATTCAAAAACCTCAGTAGAATTTCAGGAGAAACAAATTATGTACTCGGAACGTCACTGATTTTGCCACCTCTGAAACACAAACCTGTGGTAAAGAACTACATGGTTTAATATGTATAAGAACAACTTACATTTTGGAATTTTCAAAATAATCAACAACCAGATTAAAAGGATTCAATCTGGGGTGGGACAGTAGAGACTTGTTTCCAAAAGACTATTTAGAAGAAGAATATGGAAAAAAGAGTTAATTAGATGTTAAAATAGGTTATTTCCTAGTGATAGCTCAGAAACTTATCCAAAGCCCACGTGCCAAAGCTATAACAAGTCCTGATTTTCTTTTTCTCCTTTTCAAATCTTTTTCTGATGTTTAGTCCTAATATCCCTACAATGTCACTTCACTATACTCCTCCAAAAAAGGGGGAAAACGAAGTACTTCACAAGGTTCCAACTCTTCATGTTTTAGCACCATATTCTTTCTCTGGTTAAGAGGCCACCGGAGCAAAGCTCTTCACACTTTCACTGGTGCCCGAAGGTGGGAACTCCCAATGTTCCTGGCCAAATCTCTATACCATAACAATGTTACCATAACAATGGACTTTGGGAAAATTTGAATCAACCCTTGTACATCTCCATCACCATAAGAAAAGTAAAATTCCCAGATCACCCCTCATCACCTTGATTTGTATCTCCATATAATCTGTACAAATGTTTTCATTTGTATAAATAAGTTATTTGTTTTGAACTTTAAATGCAGATTAATTATAATCTTTTGTTCATGACACTCAAATTATCATTAGTCCCTGATGTTACTTTCTTGTTAAATCGATTTTTTCTTAAATTTTTAAGTGAATGCACATGTATTAATCTTCATACTTACAAACCATATACTAACAATACACATCTACCTATGTGCTTCTTTCATATCCAATTCCTTTGACTATCTTTTTTTTTTTTTAATTTAATGTTTATTTATTTTGAGACAGAGAGAAAGAGAACACAAGCAGGGGAGAGGCAAAGAGAGGGGGAGACACAGAATCTGAAGCAGACTCCAGAGCCGGACGCGGGGCTAGAACTCATGAGCCTGTGAGATCATGCATGACCTGAGCCTAAGTCAGATGCTCAACCGACTGAGCCACTCAGGCGCCCCTCCTCTGACTATCTTTAAATAACCAATAATCACTATCCTAAATTTTGTGTTTATCATTCTCTTTTATTTGATTTTTTTAAAAAATTTTGACTGAAATTTTATTTGATTTTTGACTAAAGAATAGCATACTGTTTTTAATCTTTGGCTTTATCCAATCAATGTTCTGATGATGAAATTTCATCCATAATGTTGCGTGTGGCTGTAGTTCATTTTCACTGTTTCTATGCATATGTCTTCTTCTATGAAGTACCATCATAATGCATACTTTACCATTTTTCTTACTTTTTCCTTTTGCTTTGTAAGAATTCTTTATATACTCTGCATATAAATTCTTGACCAGTTGCAACTGCTACACATTCTTTTCAATTTTCTTTGAAATATCTTTTGGGGCACTTGTGGTTCAGTCAGCTAAGCGTCAGACTCTTGATTTCGGCCCAGGACAAGATCTTACAGTTCATGAGTTCGAGTCCCACATCAGGCTTTGCGCTAACAGCACGCAGAGCCTGTGTCAGGAATTTTCTCTCTCCTCTCTCCCCGCCTCTCCCCTCGACTCATGCTCTCTTCCTCTCTCAAAATAAATAAATAAACTTAAAAAAAATTTTAAATATCTTTTAGTGAACAGAAATTCTTACTTTAACGTACCAAAATTTTTTCATCTTTTCTTTCTCTGCTTGAGGTTTTTGTATCTTATCTAAAATATACTTACAGATTCCAAGTTGGAATCTATTCATGCTAAGCCAGAGAGATATTAAGCAAGTTTTCCTCTTCTAAAAGCTTCAACGTTTTTCATTTTGCATATAACTCTTTAATTCATCTGACAGTGACTTTTGAGGCCTAATTTCATTTTTTCTCCAAACTGGTAACTAATTTCCCAGCTCCAGTTAAGAACAGCCCCTCTTTTCTTCATTGATTTACAATGCCACCACTGTCATATATCAGAGTTCTATAAAAGCAATGATCTTTTTGGGGGTTCTTTATTCTGTTCCACTGGTCGATATGTCTACATCTGCACTAATTGCACATTACCTAAATAATATAATCCATCTCGGTATCTGTTAGGACAAATGTCCAAGCCTCCAACCCCATTTTCTTCTTCAGAAATAACTTGGCTATACTGACCTTTTATGTTTCCATATTATTTTATAAGCAATCTTATCCAGACTCCCAGTTTGTGACTGATTCAAGTTGCATATAATCTCTATGTGCATTTGGGAAAAAACGCCATCTTTAAGCTTTCCTATCCATGACTATCAGATACTGTTCCATCTAACTTAGTTCTTTTTCAATGACTCCCTATAAAGTTTTATAGTTTTCTGCACATGTCTTTCATATATTATTCTATTTATTGTTTGCTACTGTATTTCTCTGATACTGTAAACAGTGGTGTCCTTTTAAGTGACACTTTCAAATTGTTTAGAATACAACTAATTTTATATATTGTTTGTATATTCAGTCACCTTAATAAGCCCTGTATCTTAAAATTGTGGCAGACAGAATACACATAACATTCACCATTTTAACCATCTTCATGAGTACACTTTAGTGGCATTAAGTACATTCGCATTACCAACCAACCATCACCACCAACCATGCATGGCCAGAACTCTTTCCATCTTTCCAAACTGAAACTCCACATACATTAAACACTAACTCCCATTTCCCATTCCTCCCTCCTTCGGCCCCTGGCAACCATCTTCTAGTTTCTGTCTCTATGAATCTGACTTCTCTTGGTACCTTAGAATCATATAGTATTTGTCTCTTTGTCTGGCTTATTTCACTTAGTATAATGTCTTCAAGATTCATCCATGGTGTAATGTGTCAGAATTTAATTCCTTTTTAATGCTAAATAATACTCCATTGTATGTCTATACATTTTGTATATCCATTCATCTGGTGATGGATGTATGGACTGTTTACACCTTTTGGCTATTGTGAATCACGCTGCTATGAACACTGGTATAAAAATGCCTGAGTCTCTGCTTTCAGTGCTTTTGGATATATACCCAGAAGTGGAACTGCTGGATCAAACAGTAATTCTGCTTAATTTTTTGAAAATAAACCCTACTATTTTTAATCATTTTTTTCTAATTGTGTTGGCTAAGATGTCAATGTTGAATAAAAACAATAAAAATGGGCATCCTTTTCCTTGATGTTATAGAAAATGTTCCTAATATTCTCTCCATTTAGGCTACTATAAGTCTGGGGAGACATTCCTTTTATCAGTTTAAAAAAAAAACAAAAAGGGGCACCTGGTGGCTCAGTTGGTTGAGCATCCGACTTTGGCTCAGGTCATGATCTCATAGTTTGTGAGTTCGATCCCTACATCGGGCTTGCTGCTGTCAGCACAGAGCCTGCTTCAGATCCTCTGTTCCCTCTCTCTCTGCCCCTCCCCTGCTCACACTCTCTCTCTCAAAAATGAATAAACATGAAAAAAATTAAACAACAAAAAACAAACAAACAAAAATAAATAAAACCCCCCAAATACTCTCAATTCCTTATTTGTTATTAAAAATCATTAGCCCAAACTAGCATGAAACACATGCAATCTTTATTATCTTCTGACTTGGCCCAATACTCTACCCCTCCTAGTCCCCTCCAACTGTACTCTCTGGGTCTCACGGTCCATCCTCTGCAAAAGCCCCATCCTTAAACTTTCCTTTAAGCATTCTCTTGCTTTTCTTGTAACATGAGCCTGGATTCAAGTTGGGTGCAATCCTGGCTCCTTGCTCTTCAGAACTTTTTCCTTCCTAACATCCTCCAGCTTCTACTAGGTTCAAGCACTAGATCAGTGCTGTCTGAATTTTGTGTGATGAAAATGATCTGTGTCTGTGCTGCCCAACACAATGGTCACTAGCCACACGGGACTACTGGCTAGTGTGAATGAGGAACTAAATTTTATTTTATTTTATTTTTTAGTGTTTATTTATTTTGAGAGAGAGGGAAACAGAGCACGAGTGGGGAAAGGGCAGTGACAGAGAGGGAGACAGAGAATCCCAAGCAGGCTTTGTGCTGTCAGTGCAGATCAAGAGTTGGATGCTTAACTGACTGAGCCACCCAGGTGCCCTGAGGAACTAAAATTTAGTTTTTCTTTTTAGTTTTTTAAAGTTTTATTTATTTATTTTTGAGAGAGAGACAGAGAGAAGCGAGTGGGGAAGGGGCAGAGAGAGAGGGAGAGAGAGAATCCCAAGCAGGCTCTGCGCTGTCAGCACAGAGCCCCACGTGGGGCTCGAACCCAGAAACCATGAGATCATGAACTGAGCAGAAACAAAGAGTCAGATGCTTAACGGACTGAGCCACCCAGGTGCCCCAGTTTTAATGATTCAAATTTAATACCCACATGTGGCTAGTGGCTACTATAGTGACCAAGAGAGCACTTAGATTATAATGCTTATGTTACTGTCATTAATAGAGCTGCTAGTCATTTTCCCCATTATACCTTAAAGATGTTAGTAGCTGGAGAAAAAAAGTCTGCAAACCAACATTACTTTCATACCTTGGTGACTGCAATCTTCACATAAAGGAGACTCTCAATACCCTGGTTTCTCAGTTCCTTGACTTCTCCTACACCCAACGATCTTAACTTCTACCACTCTCAGCCTCTATTCCCTTGATCACCCTGAATCCAATAAGTACTGCCTGCACCAGAACTTCAATCCAGTTACCAATACTACTTTTTCACTTTTCCTTATCTCTTTTACTTGGGTTAAATTCCTCACCTATCACTGAAACAACTTGTACATTTAATCTCCTGTGCTATCCTTGACCTCACTATGGTACAAACAAGCCTAAAATAATTCCAACTCTGGTTACACACAACTCTCATCACTACTCCAGGCTTATACTGAGCACCTGCACCTGGATGGAGAATGCATGACTTTGCTGACTGGTTTCACTTTAAATACATGATCAAAAGTCTCAATCGTAAGGCCTACCATACCGAACCTACTATATTTCCCTAGTTAATTCATTCTGACACTCTTCTGCATGACTTTCATTCATTCGTTCTTTTTTCAAACCTCCAACACCTCTCCTCCAACATTCTCAACTAAGGACTCTGCTTTTTATGTCTTAAATAAATCATCAGAAGAATTTCTACAGAATCTCACCACCAAATCTACCAACTTACCTGCATCGGTAACCAAATGCATTTTCCTTTTCTGCTGTTAAAATGGATAAACTGTTGGGGCACCTGGGTGGCTCAGTTGGTTAAGTGTCGGACTTCGGCTCAGGTCATGATCTCATGATTTGTGAGTTCAAGCCCCACATAGGGCTCTGTGCTGAGAGCACAGAGCCTGCATGGGATTCTCTCTCCCCACCTCTCTGCCCCTTCTCTCCTGCTCTCTCTCAAAATAAATAAACTTATAAAAATATTTAAAAAAAAATGGATAAACTCTTTCTGCTCCAATACAGTACTGGATCTAATTCCCTCCGGCCTGATCAAGGGTATTGGTGCAGAACTCCTTGCTCTCCTACCATTTCTCTCATTCTATTAGATCACTGCACTAGCATATAAACATAATGCCAGATTTCTCTGCAGTACCTCAGCCCAGCCATTTACAGCATAATTCCTCAAATGCATTCTCTACACTTGATGTCCTATTTTTTCTCCATCATTCTCTCTTTTCATTCCACCACTGTACTGAAACCACTCTTGCCTAGATTGCCAATCCTCTCCAACTGCCAGATATGATGGCCATCTCAAAGTGCTTACCTAATTCAACTTATCAGCAGCATTTGACATGGGGTGATTATTCTTTCTTGAAACACTTTCATTACTTGACTGTAGGAAACTCCTCCCATGATATTTCCTTCGCTGATCCCTCCTCATTTTTCCAATTTCTAAATCTTAGAGGGTTCCAGGGCTTTTCATCTGTACTTTTGACTCAGATGATCTTTTTTTTTTTTTTTTTAATTTTTTTTTTTTTTTCAACGTTTATTTATTTTTGGGACAGAGAGAGACAGAGCACGAACAGGGGAGGGGCAGAGAGAGAGGGAGACACAGAATCGGAAACAGGCTCCAGGCTCTGAGCCATCAGCCCAGAGCCCGACGCGGGGCTCGAACTCACGGACCGCGAGATCGTGACCTGGCTGAAGTCGGACGCTTAACCGACTGCGCCACCCAGGCGCCCCTTGACTCAGATGATCTTATCCAACACCTCATGCTTTATATACTATCTTTATACTGATGATCAA
This sequence comes from Puma concolor, assembly GCF_028749965.1. Taxonomy (NCBI): domain Eukaryota; kingdom Metazoa; phylum Chordata; class Mammalia; order Carnivora; family Felidae; genus Puma; species Puma concolor. Next base: position 49,686,772 of record NC_141683.1, read on the forward strand.
AAATATATATATCTCTAGCCCCAACTCCTACTGTACACTTATATACCTAACTCTGACCTTACAGTTCCACATGGATATTTATCACCCAACTCAAACTGTCTTTGTGTAAAATAGAACCCCCCCTGCCCCACTGCCAACACAGTGGCCCCAGAATATCAGTAAATAGTATCTCCATTACCTGACTTGATGCCACCTCTCTGGACTAGTCTCTTACCATCAATTACTCCTTATTCCATTCTGTCAACACCGAGCACCCCATTCTTTGAACATTATTGGGGCCTTTGTACTGGCTATCACCTTTGCTTGAAATTCTTTTCTCCCAGATTTCCACACAAATGGTTCTCTCAATTCCTCTTTACCAGAGAGACTTTACCAGCTCTTTACCAGAGACTCTCTTACCATTCATATACATTCAAAGTTAACTTTTGAACGATACGGGTTTGAACTGCACAGGTCCACTTATATGGGAATTTTTTATAGTACAATACTATAAATGCATATTCTCTTCCTTGTGATTTTAATAACGCTTTCTTTTCTCTTACTTTACTGTAAGAATACAGTATATGATATGTATAGCATACAAAATATGTGTTAATTGACTCCACGTTATTGCTAAGACAGTCAAGTCAACAGTCAGCTACTAGTAGTTAAGTCTGTCAGGGAGGGGGTGGTGTCAAAAGTTGTATGTGGATTTTTGACTGTGCAGGGCGGCTGGCATCCCTAATCCCTGTATTGTCCAAGGGTCGATTGTATATATAAAATACTTCCCTGCTTTCTCTCTATCCCATTTAATCTGCTTTTTTTTTCTTCAGAGCATTCATCACTCTTTACTATATAACATTTATTTATTTATTTACAGTTTATCTCTTCCCAGCAGACTGTTGGCTGTATAAAAATGGGACTATGTCTGCATCATTTACTGCTCTATGTCAAGCAATTAGTGCCTGGCACACTATTGACTATTTTAAAGTTTAATATAAACACCAAAGATTTTATTCAGATTAATAACCAAAACTGCTAAATAAAAAAAATTATTTTCCATGTAAATACATGAGGGAGATGACAAAAATATCTTAAAGAAAAATAAAAATTAACTTGAGGGAGATGTATCTCATTTATAAACCACAATATAAATCAGAGTATAATTCTTTCCCCAAAAACTTCAAAGATGGAATTCATTATTGTATATTTATAATCATTTCCATTCCCCAGTGAAATTCAGATTTTAAGAAGAGAGAATAAGGCCATATTATTAAAAAGAATTTTTAAAGTAAGAAAGCCCTTCACTCAGGTGTTTCTAAATGCAAATAAAATATAAACAGGATCATAAGCTCTCTCATTTTAATGTCTTCCCAATACAGTAAAGCACCCTGGTTTTCATGAGAAACATCTGTCTCTTCAGATACTATGGAAAGTAAAAGCAATACTATGCTAATTAAAAATGGTTATATTTTAGTTAGAAAAAAACATTTTTTTAATTTTTTTCATGATATTTAATATGCTACATAACAAATATTCTATTGTGCTCTCTTTTTTTATTTTAAAGTTTTAAAAGTTAGTTATGTCTTTATCACAGGGCCCAAAGAATACAGTAATCTTTTATACAAAATGTAATAAAGATTTAATTGGATCTAAAATTTTACTTATATAACATCTAAATGAAAAATACCGAGAAAGCTTGAGACCAGTATCACATCACTCAAATATTAAGGTACATAAATTTGCAGAAGTCAAAATTAACACCCTGACCTTGTCAAAGTGATAAAACCAAATATAATAAACATATATCAGAATGTGCAGCAACAATGAATAATTCCATGTTAGGTATCAGGTTTTTCATTATTCCTCAGGAAAAAATCTAAGAGTTTATTAACTAAAAAATGGTAATTTAATGTTTGTAATGTTGTAACGTTCCATTTAACTAAAAAATGGAAATATTAATATTTAATATTCACTGAAAGTTGCCATTTAGATCTTCCTCGAACTTTCCGAAAGCTTAATCTTTATAAGATTAAATACAAAAAAACATTAAGTGCAAAAAAAAAAAAACACTTTCCCACCAGTAAACATGAAATGCTATGTTACCAAAGATGCTCACACAAATTCTACAAAAATGATTTCCTAAATGGCAGAAAGTAAGAACCGAGCTATAATTTACCCCAAAATTACCTGGCAAGTCTAGTGAAACACTTAGAGAGGAAAATGTAGGTTTCAAGAAAAAAAAAAAAAAAACCAGTACAAAATAGTTTAAAGATCCAAATCTATTATCATAACATTAACCTTACTGAGAACTACAAAAGAAGTAAATAGATCTTTACTTCCAACAAAAAGTCCAACCCTTTCATTAACTAGGAAGTTTACTTACCGCCCATGTTTTAGTCAACCTGAAGATTGGGGCACTCTGTAAGCCAGAAACCACTGCCATAAGTGCATGAAGGTTATTCAGCTCATACAGTTTCTGAAGATTTAAGAAAAAGGGAGAGGAGAGATGAAAAATAAAAAGAATAAACACAACAAAACTTTAGATTAACAACGAGTAAAATCTAGGCAATTGGTAGTGTTCCAGTACTTATCACCCTTATTGAGATTTGTCTTTAGAGTACCCACCATGTTTACAGTAAACTGATTTTGGCCCACAAGAGAATTTCTGTGTTCTAACCTGGCATTGTCCCCAAGTGTTGGGAACACATCTACCTCTAGCTCAGTAATATATTAAGAAAACCAAAGTTATAGCTCAGCATCAAGTTTACCCAGTATGATCATGCACCCTAGTTTCCAGTAAGGAGTCTCCTTTACACTGAAATGCTAAGCCTCTGCCTTATGATCCCAGTTTTATGAAAGGATCTACACCCAGGATCCTGATATGGTTTCCTACTCAGTATCCTAATTCCAGGACGAGGGTTCAAACCTGCCTTCCACAGCCTTCCTCAATTTTCTGCTTCCTCCTGGCTGAATCCTCAGATTCTTTGTTCTTCATTCATGTTGGGACACCAACCTGCTTCCCAATACTAGGCCTTGCTTTACAGTCTCCTTGTAGAACTCCTACCTAACATTAGGTTCCATCAGTTTGCTAAACAGATCTATTTGACATTTATTGCTAACTTCCCAGATTTCCTCATACTACCATGTGCTTACATCCTAATGGTCCTATCTAAAATCATTTAGAATGGTCCTCACCCACTACCAAAAGACTCCAGAGCAAAAAATGCCTGTTTTTAACTGAAAAACTCCAACCAATATACCACCTTAACTGAGGTCTCAAAGAATTGCCATAAAGTTTCAAGAAATATGAACTCAATAAAACTCAATCTTTTTAACGTTTTTTTTTTAACGTTTATTTATTTTTGAGAGAGAGAGACAGAGTGTGAGCCAGGGAGGGGCAGAGAGAGAGGGAGACACAGAATCCAAAGCAGGCTCCAGGCTCTGAGCTGTCAGTACAGAGCCCGACGCGGGGCTTGAACTCACGAGCTGTGAGATCATGACCTGAGCCCAAGTTGGACGCTTAACTGACTGTGCCACCCAGGCGCCCCAATAAAACTCAATCTTAAAAACATGTAAAATGAAAACACATAAGGAAACAGGAATTCACAAATGAGAACGACGTTAGGTACTGGCCTCAAAATGAAGATTAAACATGAAGACATTAATTATCCAGAATGCAACATGAAAGAAAAAGTGTTTTAAAAAAATGTCAAACAAAGGTTAAGAGACATAAGAGGTTTAAAAAAAAAAAAAAAAAGGCCAACATTTATCTAGAGGGAGATGTAGAAGAAGACGATAAAAAGCAATGGTAGAAATAATTATCTGAGAGATAATGGGAGATTATTATTTTCCCAGAGGACTAAAAAGACACTAATTCCTGGTGCCTAAAGAAACACAAAAAAAACTGTAAGTCTGGAATAGCATTTTTAAAAAATGTTTATTTTTGAGAGAGACAGAGGACAAATGAGGGAGGGGCAGAGAGAGAGAGAGAGGGAGGGAGGGAGAGAGGGAGTGAGGGAGAGAGACAGAATCCACAAGCAGGCTCCAGGCTCTGAGCCGTCAGCACAGAGTTCAATGCAGGGCTCGATCTCATGAACTGTGAGATGGTGACCTGAGCTGAAGTCAGACACATAACCGACTGAAGCCACCCAGGAGCCCCTGGAATAGCATTTTTTAAGAACAAGATGACATAAAGATACTTCTAGGCAAAATAAAATAAAGATTAACGAAGGATTTTTTTTAATGGTGTCAGACACTCAATATCACTAATCATCAGGGAAATGCAAATCAAAACCACAGTGAGATATCCTTTCATACTGGTCAGACTGGCTACTATCAAAATGACAAAAAATAACAACTGCTGGCAAGGATATGGGAAAAAGGGAACCCTGGCACACTGCTGGTGGGACTGTAAACTGACATGGTCACTATGGAAAGCACTGGGAGGTTCTTCAAAAATTTAAAAACAGGGGCGCCTGGGTGGCTCAGTCAGTTAAGTGTCCGACTTCGGCTCAGGTCACGATCTCACGATCCGGGAGTTCGAGCCCCGCGTCGGGCTCTGGGCTGATGGCTCAGAGCCTGGAGCCTGCTTCCGATTCTGTGTCTCCCTCTCTCTGCCCCTCCCCCGTTCATGCTCTGTCTCTCTCTGTCCCAAAAATAAATAAACGTTTAAAAAAAAAAAAATTTAAAAACAGAACTACTGTATGATTCAGCAATTCTACTGGTGGATATTTATCTAAAGAAAAGGAAAACAAAATTCACAGTATGTTCACTGTAGCATTATTTACAATAACCAAGATATAGTAACAACCTAAGTGTCCACTGACTGATGAATAAAGATGTGGTATATATGATACAATACAATATTACCCAGCCATTAAAAAAAAAAAAAATGAAATCCTGCCATTTGTGATAACATGATTGAACTTAGAGGGTATTATGCTAAGTAAAATAAACCAGACAAAGACAAATATAGCATGATTTCATTTAAATGTGGAATCTAAAAAACAAATGAACAAACAAAACAGACACAGATTTATAGGAAAAAAACTGTTGATTATCAGATGGGAGGGCTTGGGGAGTGGGCAAAATAGGTGAAGGGGATTAAGAGGTACAAACTTCCAGTTCTAAAATAAGTAAGTCAAGGGGACGTGATGTACAGCATAAAAATATAGTAAAAAATATTATGATAATTCTGTATGGTAACTAGACTTATTGAGTTCACAATGCATAAAAATAATGGATCACTGATATATACCTGAAACAGGATATTGTTTGTTAATTATTCTTCAATAAAAAAATGGTGCCAGATACTCAAATGAAAAATATGAATAATCCATAATTCCTACATACAGAAAAAATTTTTTCCACATAAATACTCACATACAAAAATCAAAGCTATAAAATTTTCTTAAATGAGATACTCTTTTTTTTTTTTTTAAGATGATTTCTTTCTTTTGAGAGAGTATGCGTACGTGTCGGGGAGGTGCAAAGAGACAGGGAGAGAGAAAATCCCAAGCAGGCTCCGAGCTGTCAGCGCAGAGCCCAATGCAGGGCTTGGCCTCACAAGCCGGGAGATCATGACCTGAGCCAAAATCAAAAGTCGGATGCTTAACCAACTGAGCCACTCAGACACCCCTTAAATAAGATACTCTTAAATGATATAATAAAAATTAAAGATCACTAAGTTTGACTACTACAGTTAGAACATCTATATGAAAAGATAACATGAAAAGAGTAATAAGAGAAGTCACAAATATAAAGATGGATATAAAAACATATTGGAGAAGCAGTATCTAAAATTAAATAAAAAAACTCTTACAAAAATCAATAAAAGATCAACACCATAAGAGACAACTGTTCAAAAATCTTGAAGAGACATTTCAGGAGAGAAAACCTAAATGGCCACTGAAAAATGGCCACACTGAAAAAATGTTCATTCTCATCACGTTCAATGAAAGCTATTGTTCCGTCATTTCTTTAAAGGTAATTTATCTTTTCTCTCTATACTTCTAGGGCTTAACCCCTCACATGAGCACAAAGAGAATCCCACAAGACAGCTTTCTAGCAGCCGTGTGTACAGCAACAAAAATCTGGTAACTATCCAAGCCAGAGTATACTGAAGAATTGGTGGTAAATGCAAGCAACCGAACACTCTACAACAGAGGCACACCCAAAGCCATTCGGCAACAGTGCTGAGTAAAAACACCAAGTTATAAAAGTATAAAAGTAATTATGGAATAATTTAAACAAAATTCAAAAATATAAACAACAATCCATTACTCAGGAACACACATATGTACAAAACTAGAGAAGAAAAGCTAACGTAAAGTTCAGGGCAATGGTTCCTTTGGTAGCAGGAGGGCAGGGGACTGCGTATACGGAGGCCTATCAGAGTTCAGTGGGCAGTGGGGACATGGGCGTCCACTTTATGATTCTTTTGATACTTAAAATATACTTTACAATTTTTGCGTGTGTCTATAGGATGATTAGTTTTATATGTCAAACTTGATTAGACTACAGTACCCAGTTATTTAACCAGACAATAACCTCGGTTTCGTTGTGTAGATACAGTTAACATCCATAACATCCATGATCTTTTGGCTAAGATCAAGTGTAAATAAAAGAGACCACATTTGATAATATGGTAGGCTGCATCTGATCAGCTGAAATGCCGTAAGAGTATAAAAACTGAAGGTTTCCCAGAGAAGAAATTCTGCTTCAAGACTGCAGCTTCAATTCCTGCCTGAGGTTTCTAGGCTGTCCACCTGCCCTACAATCAATTTCACACTTGCCAGCCCCTTCCCCCAACCATCGGAGCCAATTGCTTAATCTTCTTTATACATTTTACATACGTGTATATTTATTCTGTCTCTCCAGAGAACCCTAACGGACACAGTCTACTAAACAAGTAAAAGACCTGCAAGTTTTGTAACAGACGGAATACAGAAGGCAGAGTCAGAATAGAGGGATTTAAAAGACAGTGTGAGCCAAAAAAAAAATTATGAATTTACAGCTTGGGATGAAAGAAACTACTGTCAAAAATAACTTAAAAGTCTAAGAGTCTGAACTGGAATTAAATGATTACTCGAGGAGGAAGGTAACAACGAGCTTGACAGGCAGAATTTGGTGGTTTTGAGTGGAACATGCAAAGCCCATAAAAACACTAACAAAAATACCAGAAAAGAAAAAAACAAATTCAGAATGTATGGAGAAAAGACATGAATTTCTGCTAGCTAAAACCCAATATTTATCAAACATATCACAGAGAAGGTTTTCAGAAATTTTATGACATTGCCACAGATCACATTTTGAAAGCTAGCTCTGCCACCTAGTGCCACAGAACGTTAGAATACAACTGCTTCCAGGTGCGCAAGGAAATTACGGAGGCATTCCAATCTATAGCAGTTACAATTTTAAAATAATTACGATAACTTAAAATTGTAAAAATGGCATTCTCATTTGAGTCCACCTTCATTCAGACATGAGGTAAGTTATGAATTTATTCTAAGAATGGTGAAGATGTGGCTACAATTATACCACCTTTTAGTGAACTTACCATAAATTTAGAGTTGTCAGTTTTAAGGAAATATTAGTATCCTCTTGTGGACATGCCTTGTTCACCCTCCTCTCTGAATTCTGACCATCCTTGAAATCCATGTTCCTTTTCTCTTGCTGCATTCATTATCTATGCCCCACAATAACTACTCAATTAACATGTTTGGTTAACATCCTCTTTATACTATTCCTTTAAAAATAAAGTCTTATTCTCCACAGGGTTGGCAGTGATAGATTTCAAAAACAAATAATCGATATACATTTTCCTACTTAATCCTATAAGGCTTTCTCAATTACCTGCAGAAGAGTCCAGTATTTTGTAAATACTATACTTCACCATAATCTGATCTCTGCCTACTTATCCAGTCAAATAAGTAATATATTCCAGCTACTCTAAGACAGGGAGGGGAGAGCTAAAGGGAGGAAGACAGGAAGAATAAAGAAAAGGCAAAGAAAACAGGCATCCAATCGAAAGAGTCAACATATTAATCAACAGGTCTTATTTTCCAGGGTCAATAAATAGTAAATAGTCACGGGCAAATAGTCACTCACAATGCTGCAGGGTCAATAAATAGTAAATAGTGACGGGCAAATAGTCACTCACAATGCTGAATGGCTGGACTCAAAAATAAAAATACAAGCCTTTCTTACCTTAGCAGTTTTAATATAGTGGCTCAAAACTTCTGCTCTAATTTTTAATGTCTGAGCATGAAGAATTTCTCTAACAACCCAAAAGCTTACCTGCAAATAAAAATTAAAAGGAGTTGAATGGCAAGATTCTTTACTCACAAGGATCAAATTAATGACAAGAGCTACTTGGTGAATGACCTATAGCTGGTTAAAAGACAATACTTTTTTTTCTCCTTCCGGCTCCCCGCCAGGATATAACCAGTCTTCAAATGTTGCATACATTTCATATATACATGATATGTATGTGCATAGAGATATACATGTGTATATGTGTATGCTTATACACACACACACACACACACATACACAAACATGACTACGAGTTTTGATTTGTAAAAGCAAAATAAATTTTGAAGGAGTTAATAAAACTGGTTTTATTGCATTATTACAACAAGAACACTATACAAATAAATGTAATTTTATTCTGAAACATCATGGCAGAATTAGATAAGCTCTAAGATCAGACATTATAAACTATGCTACTTAGGGCAAGTTTTTCTGTGGCTGTGTAATCCCACATTGCCATTTATTTACATTATGAAATAATACCATAAAGAAAAGTCATTCTAAAATTAAACTAAGATTATATTTTTAAAATCATGTAATGCTTTCTAATTCAATAAACCACCTTTGCAATTTCTTTTAAAAACCATTTATCAGAAGGCAGGCTAAATCTAAATTACTAAAATGCTCTATGTACTCTGATGAAAATAGTTTGCTTCTCATAAATATAACATATTTTTAATTCATTTACTATGAAAATAAAATCAAGGCACTCTCAGTTGGCTTGAACTTACACAAATCGAAATACAAGGTGTATTAGCAAGAAATGATAGTGCAAAACATAGTGCCACTGCCTCACATTTCTTATCCCTGTTTTAGTGAGAAACATTTCAGATTTTACTTGCAACTTTCATCTATAAACTGTCAAAATGTACATATTTTGTATATATTTTACAAATGTATATGTAAATATAAAATGTATGTATTTTATAAACCCATATTCATATTTGTTACTATATCTGGGCTACTAATGACAATAAGTATCCCCATTCTGATAAAGTACACTTCTAAAATATATCAAAAGCTATACTTTATTTTGTCAACAACCTTGGCAAATATCACCTGTGAATTTAAACTGAACTGCATGATTACTGACTTTATTAAATTTAATGCTAGGCAAATTTTTTTTTCATTTTTTTTTTTAACATTTATTTATTTTTGAGACAGAGAGAGACAAAGCATGAGCAGGGGAGGGTCAGAGACAGAGGGAGACACAGAATCCGAAACAGGCTCCAGGCTCTGAGCTGTCAGCCCAGAGCCCGATGCGGGGCTCGAACTCACGGACCACGAGATCATGACCTGAGCCGAAGTCGGAAGCCCAACTGACTGAGCCACCCAGGCGCCCCAACGCTAGGCAAATTTTAAGACAAAATGCCATCATGATTTTAAAACATGGCCAAAAGGTCTCTGTCATTCTGTCATTGAAAGTTGGGGTCTATGTCACCTGTCATGTCATCTGGACAGGCTTGTGACTGCTTTAATGAACAGAAGATTAACAAAATTGATGCTAACTTCCAGAAGATGGTCATAAAAGAAAGCCTCTGCCTTGACTGCCAGAACATTCTCTCTGAGGTTCCTGAGCTACTGTGTAAGAAGTCCAACTTCTGTCCATGCTGGACAGGCTAAGTGCAGGTGCTCCCCAGTTGACAATCCCAGACAAAGCCAACCATACCCCAGAATACTGATCCAGAATGACCCACACAAAGATACAGTTCAATAAAATTACTGGGAAAAAATCTTTTGGCCATTGAGACAAAAAGATAAAGTGATTTTTAAGGAAAAGAAAATGTAATTATCACCGGACTTATCAACAGTAACACTTGTCAGAAAAAAAAAATGGAGTAATATATCAAAAATCATCAAGGAAAGAAAATTGTACACAGAAGACAGGCACATTTGCCAGCATGTAAGAATTCAGGAATTACTATTCTCACGAGCCCTTCCTGAGTACTGTAATGGATAACAAGCTATAGGCAATCAACATGCCTTGATAATCAGGATTCTGTGAGTAGAAGAAAGAACATGCGGACGCAATACAGAAGAGTTGGGAAAAAACCTCTATAGTCGGTTCTGAATTTGAATTACAAGTATCTATACGAACTCATGAGATATTTTATCTTTAAACAGTTGTTTGTCTATGTGTGTGTGGACAACATATAGAAATCTTAGCTACCTCTGCTGAAAAAGGCATAGAAAATAGCAATGAGCATTCCTAGCATTCAAGTCCATTTCCCCCTGTAAGAAACCAGGACTTATTAAAGAACGTTGATTCTAGATACAGGGAGGGGATGGGAGCAGGTAATGGACAAAATGAACCTGAAATATCTTTGCATACCAGATGGCAAGGAAACTATTAAAGACTGTTAGAATCATGACAAAGGACATGAAAGTGGCTCAGCTGGTTAAGCATAAGACTCTTGATTTCAGTTTAGGTCATGATCTCATGGGTTTGTGAGTTGGAGCCCTGCGTCTGGCTCTGTGCTGACTGTGTGGAGCCTGCTCGGGATTCTCCCTCTCTTTCTGCCCCTCCCCCTGCTCTAACTCTGTCTCTCTCAAAATAAACAAACTTAACAATATACTTTTTTAAAAAGGTAATAACTGCAATGGGTTGAAACACATCATATATGATGTTTTAATTTGTAAGTTCACAATGGTACTTAAAAAAACTACTTGGTCACTGTTCGAGGAAGACAGAACACCAATTCACTATCTTCAAAACAACTAAATAATGGGAAAGAATTGAACATTTATCCTTCCTTGCTTATAGGAAATGGATCTCTGGGTAAGCAAATACCAGATGAGGGAAAATGTCTCTTTATAAAAGCATTCCAACTAATAAATGAAAAAGAATGAAATGTGAATTAACCTTAACATTTTTTTAATGTATGTTTATTTTTGAGGGGGGTGGGCAGGGAGAGAGGGAGACAGAGAATCCAAAGCAGGCCCCAGGCTCTGAGCTGTCAGCAAGGAGCCAATGCAAGGCACAAACTGTGAAATATGACCTGAGCCTGAGTTGGACGCTTAACCAACTGAGCCATCCAGGCGTCCCAGCCTTTTAACAACTTCAGTTAATTAATGGATCTAGACACAGCTGCTAAAATCCTGAAAAAGACAACCAGATATTATGTGCCTCCTGATGAAAAAGAAGAAAAACCACAAACACAACACATATTCTTGCCAAAGGCACTGAACCCAACTGAATCCTTGGAACCAGCAATAACACCCAGAAAACATAATATATTACACTGTATAGATGCAATCTAGATTGTGGGAGACTCAAAATTAGGTCAAAATGCCTAGGTGCCTCCACAGGTAAATGATAAGGAAAAGAAAAGGAGAAAATGCCAATTAAAAAGTCTTAAAATTTAACAAATTTTAAAAATTGGCAAGGGTAAATAGTTGTGTCTGGGGACACATTTAGGTGATAAAACTATAAAAAGACACACAAGAAAGTGAGTATGATAAAAGGACAGTGATTATTCCTGGAGGAAGAAAGGGTGTGACTGGGCTGAGGTACATGTAGGAGTTTCTAAAGTTCAAGTTTTATTTTTGGTCCGGGTGATGTTACAAGGATATTTGACAATAGTTTATTGAACCATGTATTTGTTTTGTGGGTTTTTTGTATCCACATTTTAATTTACAGTAAGTTATGAGTAAGAAAATAAATGAGTAAGAAATACAAGAATAATAAAAATGACCAGGGAGATTTTAAAATGACAGAACTTGTGGGGCGCCTGGGTGGCTCAGTCGGTTAAGTGGCCAACTTCGGCTCAGGTCATGATCTCGCGGTCCGTGAGCTCGAGCCCCACATCAGGCTCTGTGCTGACAGCTCAGAGCCTGGAGCCTGTTTCGGATTCTGTGTCTCCCTCTCTCTGACCCTCCCCCGTTCATGCTCTGTCTCAAAAATAAATGAACGTTAAAAAAAAAAAAATTAAAAAAAAAAAAGAAAAAAGAAAATGACAGAACTTGTGAAAATGAAAAAACAAAAGAAAAGTGAAATTAAAATTAGTAAGAGCTAGAATGAAAAGGTCCGTGGAGATAATGATCTTTGTTTTTCCTGTTCACTAATATATTCCAAACACTGAGAACAGCACCCAGGACACAGTGAAGCTTAATAAACATTTACTGAATAAAAATGAAATCCGAATCATTTCATATCAATTAGGTTGCAAAGTCTGATGATACCAACTGTTGACAAAGATGAGAGTAACGGAAGTTCTTGTACTCTGCTGGTGGGAATGCAAAATCAGTACAATCATTAAAAAAAAAAAGACACCATCTTTTATAGGTAAACATGCATACATTCTCTCTGACAAAAATTTTATATCTAAACACACATTTTTCTAACCAATTACAGTGGGTTTTTTTAACCCACTTTAATGTATCAATTTAGTAAGTCTAAGTAGCAATGTTACTACTTTATTAAGCAGAAAAGATCAAAGAACATATCTAATACAAATAAATATTATTTCAGAATACTTCTGTTTCAGCTGTGTGTCTACACTGAATCACAATGTAAAATATTTTATCTTATCGTGGGTCACCATCAAAAAAGTGTGAAAGCCACTGCCTAGAGAAACTAGTATACATAAGTACCAAGACTCAGAATATTCCTAGCATCATTCTTCATAATAGCAAAAAATTTGGAAACATATCTCATGGTCATCCTCAAAAGAATGATAAATTCATTTTGATATATTCATACAATGAAATGCTAGAAAACAGTGAAAAATCAATGAATTAGAGCCAAATACATCACCATGGCATCAGAGAAACACAAAGTGAAAAAAAGCCAACCATAAAAAAATATATATATAGTCTGATGATACATTTTATGAGGATGAAAAACAAGATTATACAACATGCTGTTTCAGGATACAAACATTTCCGATGAATCTATAAAAGAATTACAAGAAGAGTTTAAAAAACTTTTAAAAACCTGCCCAAAAAACCAAAACCCAAATTTTCAGATAATGGTTATCCTTAAGAGAGGGTACAGGGAAGAATATGTAAAATGTTTAAAGAGTTTGGGTAATATTCTAGCTCCTAGCTTAGGTGGTTAATTCAAAATCATTTATTAGAATGCTTTTTAATACACATTCATCACATGAACTTGCCATTTCTGTAGGCTAACAATGGTTGAACATCAGCAGTTTCACATGATTCAAACAAATATTTAACACATTCTTTGAAATGTACCAAATATTTCATAAAAAAGTAAATCCTAGAAAACATTTATTCATAGGATATTTTTAACTGTAGTTGCTTTATTCAGTTTTATAATCATATAGAAGTGTTATAAAAACCTTATATTTGCAGCCAAAAATATGTTAAGCTTCAAGATAGTTTTCTCAACTGTTTACATGGAACACTTCAAATGTATACTGAACAGAAGATAATAATGAAGTCCCTGATGTATAGCAACCAGTTTCAACAATTACCAAGTTATGGCCAAACTTTTTCACCTCTACCCCTCCCTTCCCCTCAAATGCCCCAGGAATACTGTGAAGAAAATCATAGATAATATATAACTACATCTATAAATTTTACTTTCAGAAAGTAGAGTCTTTTTTATCAAACATAACCCATTATCATGATCATTCTTAAAAGCATTAACTTCTAATTATCAGTCGTATTTCCAATTATCTAAAGATAATGTCTAAAACAAATTTAAACAACCCTTCCCCAATAAAAAAGAAAACAAAAACAAGAACCTCCACTGGCCAGAAGGCATGCCCCCAAGTTGTCAGAGGAATATCCAATATAGAATGATGATTAAAATTATGACATAGTTCAATCACAGGAGATCACAGAGATACTAAAAATGTTTTCAACATACAATGATATAGGAACATTTAATGGTATGCCATGACAATAAGGCTATAAATTACATGCACATGATTTCTATTAAATTAAGAAAAAATAAAGAATGAAGAAAAGGATATATGCTGAAATGTTAACAACAGTCATGTCCAGGTATTTGTTTTCCCCTCAGCTTTTTATACATTTCTACGTTTTTTCAATTTCCCTGCAATACATATTATTATTTTGATAATCAATAGAAAGCATAATTGAAATTTTTTTTTTAATGTTTTTATTTATTTTTGAAGGGGAGAGAGAGAGAGTGAGACAGAGCATGAGCGGGGGAGGAGCAGAGAGAGAGGGAGACACAGAATTCAAAGCAGGCTCCAGGCTCTAAGCTGTCAGCATAGAGCCCGATGTGGGGCTTGAACTCATGAACTGTGAGCCGAAGTCGGACGCTTAACTGACTGAGCCACCCAGGCGCCCCAGAAAGCATAATTTTTAATGGGATGGGAGAGAGTTCCATTTCTGGTAATGTGGAGTAGCTGGTATCTTTGGGAATGCTCATCTGATTATAATTCCAAATTATAAAAACAACTATTTAAAACCACAAGAGAGGGACGAAAAGAAGGCAGAAACTGGAGAACTGATCCTTGAAAGAAGATGCGTTGGATGAGATTTGCACTTGGTTCACTGAGGATGCTTTCTAGTTACCACAGTGTGGGCAACTAAAATTCAAGCAGAAGGCCATAGTCTTAATGGCTTCAAAAGTCAGAAGCCAGCTGGCCAAAAGTGAGGGGATAAATTCTAGAAAGGAAAGAAAGATAAGAAGGAGATTCCCCCAAATCTATATAAAAATGTCATCTAACTCTCTGGCTGGCCTTGGAACTGTGCATGTGCAAGGGAAACTCTAAGAAGCCTAATTGAAAACAAAACCTAAAGGAAATTATCTGTTCTCCAAGGAGAGACAGAATTTGAAGTTTGAGTCCGGCGAAGTTAACTGCTTGCTAAAATAAAAATCAACACTCTTCAAAAGAGGAAAACAAAACCATTATTACACAATATGTTAACTAACCTGGATTTAAATAAAATTTTTAAAATGCAAAAAAAAAAAAAAAAAAGGAAAAAGAAAAAATATTGAAGAAAAGTCATAAATAAGTTAGTCAGAGATAAATACCTTATGTGGAATTTAAGAAACAAAGTAAAGGAGCCAAGGGAAAAATGAGAGACAGAGGCAAACCAAGAAACAGATTCTTAACTATAGAGAACTGGTGGTTACTGGAGAGGAGGTGGAGGGGGAATGGGTTAAATAGGGGACGTGGATTCAGAAGGGCACTTGTGATGAGCACCGGGTGATGTATGGAAGGGTTGAATCACTGAATTGTACATCTGAAACTAATATTATGCTGTATGTTAACTAACTGGAATGTAAATAAAAGCTTAAAAAAAAAAAAGAGGACAACGGAATCCAGAATCACTATTATGTATCATCCATAATGATAACTATAAAACTTTAAAAATTATCATACATGCAAAGAAACAGAAAAATGTGACAGTTAAGAGGTAAAGCACTAAAAGGACAAAAACAGACCCCAAGATAACTCTTTTGTTATAATTAGTGACAACTAGGTGCAACGTGGGATCCCAAAGTATCTTGTAACAATAACAAAAAGGATATTAGTGAGAAAACTGGGGACATCTGAATAATGGCCTTAGCTTAGTTAATAGTACTGTACCAATGTTGATTTCCTGGCTCTGATAACTATACTTCTGTAAGATGTTAGCACTGGGGGAAGCTAACATCTTATATGGAATATAAGAACATGGAAACTCTCTGAACTATCTTTGTACCCTTTCTAAGTCTGAACTGAAAAGCAGAGATTCAGAGTGAATTACAAAAATGAAAGGTATGTTAACTAACTAGAATTTAAATAAAAATTTGAAAAACAAACCAACCCCCACCAAAACAAAATAAGCCTTAGATTCCTTAACATTAAATTGTTGTTGTGCATGTGATTGTTGTGAAGTTCAACTGGGGATATTTTTGAGAAAATACAGAGAAGAAAATGGAGTAAAAATGAGTTCTTAAAACAATTATAATCTAGTTCTGTTGCTAAGACACTAATGATGTATTTGATCAAATAATTTGATTCTTTTAATATATATTTAAGGAAAATTTAAAAAAAGGAAAAACTACCACTTATCAAATTCAAATGGATGTCAAATGGATGTCAAATGGAATACTACACAGCAATAAAAATGAATTATTAATGCATGCAACAAGAATAAATCTCAAAGACTTTATGCTTTGAGAGAGTGAAAGAGACTAGTTTCAAAAGGCTACGTACTATATGACTCTATTTATATAAAAGTCTGGGGGCGCCTGGCTAGCTTAGTCGGTTAAGGGTCCGACTTCAGCACGGGTCATGATCTCACGGTTCCTGAGTTCAAGCCCCGTGTCGGGCTCTGCTGACAGCTCGGACCCTGGAGCCTGCTTCAGAACCTGTGTCTCCCTCTCTCTCTCTCTCTCTCTCTTCCTCCTCCGCTTGCACTCTGTCTCTCTCTCTCAAAAATAAATAAAGATTAAAAAAAAATTTTTTTAATGTCTGGAGAAGGCAAATACAGTGATGGAAAAGAGCTCATTGGTCACCAAGGGTTAGGGATAGAGAGTGGGTGTGACTACAAGGGTACAGCACAAAAGAAATTTTTAGGGTGATAAAAGTGAATTTTGATTATACTTATATCAATCTACATATATGTTAAAATTCCTAAAATAGGGGCGCCTGGGTGGCGCAGTCGGTTGAGCGTCCGACTTCAGCCAGGTCACGATCTCGCGATCCGCGAGTTCGAGCCCCGCGTCGGGCTCTGGGCTGATGGCTCGGAGCCTGGAGCCTGTTTCTGATTCTGTGTCTCCCTCTCTCTCTGCCCCTCCCCCGTTCATGCTCTGTCTCTCTCTGTCCCAAAAATAAATAAACGTTCAAAAAAAAAAAAAAAAAATTCCTAAAATAAAAAAAAATAAAAAATAAAAAAAGGAAGACCAACGATATGCTGTCTACAAAAAACTCATTTTAAAAATAATATTGCACACAGGTTTCCTCTAAAAGATTCTAACTTCTTTCAAAATTTGCTATTTCAAATGTCCTATGATCCCACTAGGAGAAATTAATAGAGTAATGGAACCATTAAGTGAGATTATAGGATCTATTATGATCTGGAATAAGGATAAAAGCTTTTGGTACAATGTGACATATCTGACTCTGACAACTTTTCAGCTTAAGAATAATATTATTGTTTAAAATGTAAAGTCAAATTTGTGAATATTATAATAATGTTTTTGTATGGCAAAGAAAAAACATTTTTACTGTGGTAAAAAAAATTCTGACCAACTCAGAAAAATCTTGAAAACAACTTCCATATAAGTTGAATATGAAATTCAGTGTAAGACATGCTTGCCCTCTGTCCCTAATAATGATTTAATCTAATTTTTAAAAACTTTGATCGACTTCCATTTTGGGGAATAGAGTGAACCAAATACCCTGAGAAACTATTTGCTACAAACTCCTAGAAATGTTGGGTTGAAGACAAGAAACTTTTTAAAAAAATGTGTGGCTAACTTGAAAGGAAGGATTTCTTCCCCTAGAGGCCAAAACAAAGAGGGAAATAAAGGCAAAGCAGTGGTTACAAGAAAGGGCACTATAGCTGCCCATGGAGGATTTTCTCTCAGTGACATAGGGGCTCGGGATTTAATACTCCTTCAAATACAAGGACCCCATCTCTACTCTACCACCTCTATGTCTATCTAAGGGATCTTCAAAGGGCTAAAATGTAGACTAAAACAATTCCCTTATTGGCAGAGAAAGGCAGAGTTGATGGAGAAAAATAAGTCTTTTTAAAAAATGTTTATTTAGGGGCGCCTGAGTGGCGCAGTCGGTTAAGCGTCCGACTTCAGCCAGGTCACGATCTCGCGGTCCGTGAGTTCGAGCCCCGCGTCGGGCTCTGGGCTGATGGCTCAGAGCCTGGAGCCTGTTTCCGATTCTGTGTCTCCCTCTCTCTGCCCCTCGCCCGTTCATGCTCTGTCTCTCTCTGTCCCAAAAATAAATAAACGTTGAAAAAAAAAAAATTTAAAAAAAAAAAAAATAATAAAAATAAAAAAAAATGTTTATTTATTTATTTTGAGAAAGAAAGAGAGAGGGTGCACACAAGTGGGGGAGGGGCAGAGAGAGAGAGGGAGAGAGAGAATCCCAAGCAGGCTCCGCACAGTCAGCGCAGAGCTCAACACGGGGCTCGATCTCCTGAACTGTGAGATTGTGACCTGAGCCGAAATCAAGAGTCAGATGCTTAACTGAATGAGCTACCCATGTGCCCCGAAAAATAAGTCTTTTATAAGAATTTGTAAACATCCCTTAGTTGGATTTGGAGTTGAAATTTCCACTACAGCAATGTACGGATGTTCCCAACCAAAACATATAAAAAACTGTCCTAAGTCAGTATAGTCCTTGGTACCAGCAAAAGCAAACAAAAAGCATTTCAGAAGAGATATACCCTCACTCTAGGTGGCAGCTGAATTCCCACAAAGTACAGGTATAAGCTTAAATGATGAGTGCTCAATCCAAAATTAGAAAATGTATAAAAATACAAACCATTTTGAGTAAGGATTAGCAGAAATGACAGAGAATTAGTACTCCAAGGACTCTGGATAATAACAGAAATTATAAAATAAAATGATGAAAATTATCTAAGAAATATAAAAAAAATCACACTAGTGTAAAAGTGTACACAGACTTGAAATAGAAATGACCCATCTAAGAGAATTAGTGAACTGAAATACAGAACTGAGGAAATAATGCAGAATGGAACACAAAGAAACAGGTATAAAATACAAAAGGTTAAGATAACAGGTAAAAAAGAATGTCAAGTACCAACAAATTTCCAACAGAAATTACAGAAGAAAAAAAATAGAGATCAGGCAGGGGGACAGTATTTGAAGAGATACTGGCTGAAAATATGCCAGCATTCATGTGAAAAGCTAAACTACTTCTTAATGAAAAATTATATATTGAGGAACTGAATTTCAGAAACTAAGTATCAAAATTTTATAGGCAACTCACATGATTAAATCTTCTTGTGAAGGCAACAGCATTTGGTGCAGAACTGTATTTTTCTTTTTTATTCCATCCACAACTTGAAAGTTCCTGAAAAAAATAGGTTAAAAATAAGTTCATGAAATAGCCCAGTTTTCTTATTATATTAAGGGTTTCACAACATTAAAGACAGTTGTGTCGGGGCGCCTGGGTGGCTTGGTCGGTTAAGCGTCCGACTTCGGCTCAGGTCATGATCTCACGGTCCGTGAGTTCGAGCCCCGTGTCGGGCTCTGTGCTGACAGCTCAGAGCCTGGAGCCTGTTTCAGATTCTGTGTCTCCCTCTCTCTCTGCCCCTCCCCTGTTCATGCTCTGTCTTTCTCTGTCTCAAAAATAAATAAACGTTAAAAAAAAAAAAAAAAAAAAAAAAAGACAGTTGTGTCCCCTCCTAGAGCCATTTTATTCAAGAGGAACATATCTAATACTGTAACCATTCAGTTAAATCATAAAAACAAATTTTACCCGTAGAATATAAGAGGGCAAAATTACCTGTCTATTAGAACACAGGTAACTAGACCTACACTCCACAGGGAGATTGGTGGATTCTCCTTCTGAAGATATCGGAGTGTCAACAGAAGGACCTACAGATAATGAGAGCTAGGCTTCCTACAACGTACAGTGAACCCTACTAGCTGTCAAGCCCCATTCCCAGTCAGTTACTCAGAGCTTCCAATCAGCTTTCCAGTACCTTCTTCTTTGAGCTGACAGCCAACTACCCCATATATGTCATGAAACCTCTAATAAAAGGGCTCTTGATACCCCACAGGGTCTGTCAAGAGAATTCAAAGGGCTCAATAAACTTAAAAACTTAGATTTCTATTTTATACTAACTTCTGATATGACATTCCTTTTTATCTTAAATGTAGAGTACAGATTACAGAAGAAATGGCAATGCATGTGACGTTACCACTGATAAAAATCACAGATATTTTCATTTTCATATCACATTACAGTTAGTGCAGATAGCTCAAAACTATCATTGATACTCATCACTAGTTTGATATTATGAGCTCATCATCTCTGGATCTTACTTAATGTTAACATAAAAGCACATATATATTGCTATGTGACAGTTTTACAAAATACTTTGGGAAGTGTATTTTAATAGGATTGATTTCCTTTGATTTTAAAGAAGGGTTCAGATTCATAGGCTTCATTCAGGGGCCAAGGGAGTCCAAGGTTCAAAACAGGTTAAAGATCCTGCTATAATACCAATAACCACCACCAAAAAGAGATAGAATCTATAGGGAAAAAAAAAAAAAGACTCTGAGGAAGCTGAGTTAGGGAAGGGAACCAAAAAAACTGAGAGAAGAGAAAGACAAAACCATGTATTTACTACTCTCAGATAAGAATAGGTATTGCTCCCATTAGGCAGAAACAGAAGGATACATTCTATTCAGAGAACAAAACACAGCCTTTGGAAATGAAAAACACACTAAGGGAGATTTTAAAAATCACTGTAAGAGTTGTGAGATAAAGGTGATAGAATCTTTTAAAAAATAAGCTCAAAACAGGATCCAAATATTCTGTTAATTAGAGAGTCCGTAAAAGTCAATGTCTGAATAATAACAGGAGTTTTATAATCTTTTTAATGTTTGTTTATTTTTGAGAGAGAGACCGAGTGTGAGCGGGGGAGGGGCAGAGAGAGAGGGAGACACAGAATCTGAAGCAGGCTCCAGTCTCTGAGCTGTCCGCATAGAGCCCACATGGGGCTTGAACCCACAAACTGCGAGATCATGACCTGAGCTGAAGTCAGACCTTAACCAACTGAGCCACCCAGGTGTCCCAATAACAGGAATTTTAAGAGAGAACAGAGAAAATAGAGAAAAATAACTTACCCCCCCAAAAAAATTTTTTTAGTTTTATTTTAGAGAGAGGGAGTGTCTGTGTGCATGGGCATGCAAGCAGGGGAGAGAGGGAGACAGAATCTTAAGCAGGCTCCCTGCTCCGCACGAAGCCCAACATGGTGCTCCATCACGTGATCCTGGGATCATGATCTGAGCTGAAATCAAGAGTTAGATGCTTAACTGACTGAACCACCCAGGTGTCCCCCCCGCCCCCGCTAAATTTTTTAATGCCCCTCCCCTAAGAAGTTGAAGAACAAGATCTGTCTAGTGTTCTTTACAGTGGATTAAATTTTTAAAACCCTCAAAACAAGGCCTAGCCTCAAAAAAACTGTAGCACACTGGAGACTAAGAGATTAAATCTGTAAGATTCAAAAACAAAACGAAATAAAACTAGATCACACGCAGATCAAAGTATCAGATACCTCAACAGCAACACTGAAAGATAAAGACAACTGAAAACAAAGTCTTCAAAATCCTAGAATTCTGTCCAACAAAAAAATGAATTAAGTATGAAAGTATACTACAGACATTTTCAGACATGCAAGTGTCAGAGAATTTGTTTTCTAGGGACCTATTCTCAGCTAGGAAAATATGTGGTTCCTCAAAACAAATGAGCAAATTAAGAAAAAAAAAAGACATGGGATCCAAGAAACTGAGGAACCAATACAGAAAGAAAATATTGCAAAACCCAGTTTATCAATAAAGGGAGATCCTGGGACATAGCTGTGAGCAGAGCTTAAGAACAACAGTCCAGATAGTAACTAAGCAAGAGGTAAGAGATTCCAAGAGAGATACCTCTCAAAAATGAAACAATACCCAAGTGTTTGAACACACTGAGAAGACACATTCACTATATTCACTTCTGGCAGAAGAATTAGTGACAAGTATAGAGAAAGCTTAAGTAAGTTGTTAGCTCAAGGAACACAAAATTTAAGTAATCATGGCTTCACTGTAAAGAACAGTTGAGCCATGATTACTTATTCATGTTGAAACTGTGACATAACTATATGCGAAAAAGAGGAGGAACAGAACTGTATAAAGGTCAAGGGAAACAATATAAAAGTGTGAAATCATTTTCTATAGTACAGAGTCAATATATCATATCTAAAATTTTAAAAATCAGGGGCAGCTGGGTGGCTCAGTCAGTTAAGCATCCGACTCTTGCTTTCAGCTCAGGTCACGGCCTCGCAGCTTTGTGGTTTCAAGCCCTGCATCAGGCTCTGCACTGGCAGCTCAGAGCCTGCTTGGGATTCTCTCTCTTCTCTCACTCTGCCTCACTCTGCCCCACTCTGCCCCACTCGTGCTATCTCTCTCAAAATAAATAAACTTAAAAAATTTTTTAAATCATAAACAATAGACATTTAGACATATTATTTGAAAACTGGACATAAATTCCTGCAAGAAGGAATAGTTAAGGCACTGGATGAGCATGGGGCTCAAGGGTGGAGGCCGGTGGAAATACGGGACTTCTTAAATGTGATGCATGCCTGTCTTCCATAAAATTTTAAAACAGAAACAGAAAGAAATGGACTGAGGAAACAGTTACGGTGATACTACAAAATCTAACTAAAACACAAAAATTAAGGTAATGTTTGTTTCCTTATATTGGAAAAAGTGGTAGATTCAAGATATCTTGGAGGCAGGCAGGATCTGGTCAAAAATTGGATCCACACAATGTAAGCCAAGAATGAGGTGTCCAGAGGTACCAAGACTCCCAAGTTTTCGGCTTGAGTAATGGAGATGAAGAATACTAAAGGAAGAAACGGCAATCATTGCTTTAACACAGCGGACAAGCAGTAAATGCTCCGAAGATACCAATTACTTTTTTAAAATCTAAAGCTAGATCACAACCTTCAGATTACTAAAGGAAAATATGGAACAGAAACAACTCTACAGTAAAAAGACAACTGCTTGTTAGCCTAGATACAGGCTCATTTCACATTACCTCCTTGTACAGACAGAAAATATTTAGTGACAGATACTACACGAACATGAAAATGACATGACAGCTATATTAAAAACATCAAACTTCTAGAAAATATTTTTTCTAAAAATATTAATATAACCATATTAATGTAACTACATAAAGATGGCATATTTTAGGACAAAATTCCTCGGATTAGATGTACAAATACTGAGCTCATTTTAAACCAATTAATATAACTTCCAAATACATATTAATGCTATTAATATACAGTGTCTGTGTCAAATTGATGTCAACATAGCCATTTGATAGAGTTCAAACTCAGTTATGCAGCTTTACACAAAACGTAAATGTCATTTTCCTGTTATAAGTAAGGCTGTACCATAAGTAATGAATATCCTTGCACCTTCTCTGACATTTCTGATCATTTCCTAAAAATATAGTCCTAGAAGTAAAATCACTAGGTCAAAGAGTCTGAACCCTTTCAAGGCTTTGACACCTGTCAAACTGCCCTCCTGAAATACCGAGTCACTTATACCACCACTACTGAGTCACTTTTCCAACAGTCTCACCAAATCTGGGTATACTTATCCTCTTTTTGTATATCACTACTTTAATTTCCCCAACTGTAAGGAAGAGGTGCCTTTGTTAAAAGAAGTGAAAAGGGGGGCGCGTGGGTGGCTCAGTCAGTTAAGTGTCTGAGTCTTGATTTCGGCTCAGGTCATGATCTCAAAGTCTGTAAGATCAAATCCCATGGTGGGCTCTGTGCTGACAGTGTGGAGCTTGGGATTCTCTTTCTCCCTCTCTCTCTCAAAATAAGTAAATAAACATTTCTTTAAAAAAATTGAATGAACAAGATTTGTTTTAAAAAGGAGAGAAAAGGGAGGGTGGAGGCTGTGAATCACTTATAAACCCACCACTGAGAGAAAACCTATGAAAACACCTTCCCAATCTTGTTTATGTGCAAAAGGGGGCCTACTCTTTTGCTTGTTTAAAGTAGCCAGTACTTTTATTGTCCTCTTCTGTGTGATTTAATCTTCTGGTTTTATGCTTAAAACCTTCTCATCCAGAGAACAGGTGTCTTAACAGCAGCAGTGAAAGAATTAACACTAACAGAGATTACCATGTGCTAGGCACTATTATAAGTGCTTTATACATACTCACTTGAACCTATCTTCACCATTATAAATTATGATAAACAAGGAACCCAGTAAAAGTGTCAGTGAATTATGGCTTTATTTTTTTACACGAAAACCTTTTGACTGCTTTTCTGACTCTTCAAATAAAAAATAAGAGGTTTTGAAAAATTCATCCAATTCTTGGAACATTGCAACATCATTAACTTAATGGAAAAATGCTTTGTCCCTTAACAGAACCCTTGGAAGCCAACAGAAAGGAGGTGGGATGAATCAATCTATAGTCACATCACTTGGGAGTACATAGATTAAAATTCCATTGGAGCCCTCCGTTCTAAAGGAATTTGTACTTAAAAATTGTGAAGAGGGGCGCCTCAGTCAGTTAAGCGTCCGACCTTGGCTCAGGTCATGATCTGGCCACTCTGATTTTGAGCCCGGCATGGGGCTCTGTGCTGACAGCCCGGAGCCTGGAGCCTGCTTCAGATTCTTTGTCTTCCTCTCTCTCTGCCCCTCCCCTGCTCACGCTCTGTGTCTCAAAAATGAATAAACGTTAAAAAAAAATTTTTTTAAATGTGAAGAAACAAGCAGGTTTTTTAAACCTCTTAAGATAGTAGCTACCATTTCCCCTTTGAGACAATTCTATATTACTAGCACATCTAATATAATAAACTGTAACTGACGGAGAACAGATTAGTGGTTCGAGGAATTAAGGACGGTGGGAAGTAGGTAGGAGTGGGGCTGGCTGACTATAAAGGGGTAGTACAAGGGAGAGAGACCTCTGTGGTATTGTAATAGTTTTGTATCTTGACTGAGATGATGGTTAGACAAAACAATACATAAGATGCTATAAATAAATAAATAAATAAATGTTATAGCAGTCCATTCCCTGGTTTTGATACTGTACCATGCTTATATGAGATGTAGCTTCTAGGGAAAACTGGGTGAAAGATAAATGGGACCTCTCTGCGGTATTTTTGCAATTTCATATGAATCCCTAATTATCCCTGTACTATTTTTTGCAAGTTCCAGTAAATCTCTTGTTACTTCAAAATAAAAAGTTAAACAACAACAATAACAACAAAAATCCATTTAATGAATTATGGAGCTGAAATTGCACTGGGTCTCCAAGAACTCACTAATTTCTTCTTAAATCTTGACATGCATTTGTATTAGCTAGCCTTAGAGGAATTTTGCCCTGCCCCAACTCTAACTCTCAACAGCCACTGAACTTCTCTGAGAAAAAAAACTGCTCTTTCCTTTGCCTCGGACTCTGGATCTTCCTCCAAGAGACACTAGGGAACAATGTAAGAAATAAATCCTCCCACCCATGGTATCTTGCATTTGACAGCTGAGCAGCCTAGTCAAGGGTTATCCTATACTAAAACATCTCCCATGAATACCAAAAAGAAAGCTTAGTGACTCAAAGGATTTTTTTAAAGGTCTGATTTAAGAACAGGACTGATTTGAGTTGCGTACACCATGTAAGTCAGCCTCTATTTTCAGCAAAGGCTCAATGAAATAGAGCAACCTTGATACCTCTTAAAATCCATTCAAATGGATTTAACTTAGAATTTTAAAATCAGGCAGTAAAGAGCAATCTAACAGTAACTCACACATAAAGGCAGTTTTTAACTGGGCATTGAAAGTGTATTTGCGAGAATATTCACGGGTGCATTTTGAGCCCTGAAACTGTCGAGCCCGATTTTCCACTGAGTTTATTTCGGAAGCACATGGGAAGCAGACACCGCAACTGAGGACCACCTACCCTATGAAAGAATTACTGAATTTCACAGGAGCCACAGCTTCTCTTATGCCTCTTGTAGGTTTGTTCTGTAAAGTCAAATTCTTGATCTAAATTTCATCTTGTAGGTTCCAACACTCTTAAAAGGACTGCTCTAAGGGTGATGTTGTAGGGATACCTAAAGATAGAAGAAGAGAAAAGGCCAATATAGACCAGCATGTAGACAGAGAATGAGAGAAGAAAAGAAAAGGCGATGGAATGTACACAAGACTGCAGGGGTGGGGGGTCCTCACAGGAAGAAGACAGTTTGTTTTTTCACTCAAGTACAGTTGACACATGAGAGAAGATAATTATTGCTAAGGCACTCTTATGCTCAAAAATGCAAAGCTTTTTTAAAGGGATATAATATACCCGTTAGCATTCGTCCTATATGGCTATTTAGAAAGAAGTCTCAGCCACAGACGATGTGCTTGCTACGACTCCTGTATTTTTAATCAACAGAATAAAGTTTTGAAACTATAAAACTGCAATATGATACGTGAGGTCAAAAGATCAATTCTCTTTCCTAACGTACTCACATTCTCTGTTCCCCCTCCACCTTCCTCCCCACACATTAGTTAATTAATTAATTAATTAACGCTGCCCCTGTAACGACAGCCGAGATAAAGGCAGGTGCTACCTTCTGCTACCACCGATGCCGTGGCACACCTCCTCTCCCCGTCAGTCATGTTCCTCTTCACTCCCCTCGTTCTATTCTAAGCCTGACCTTGCTACGTAGTAAGGAAGTTCATGGTGATGAGGAGCAATCACAGAACTTACAAAACAGCCCACCTTGCTTCTAACAGCAAATTTCAAATCTTTCAGGTCTTCTTTGCTTTCTTCAAAGCTCTCAGTATATTCATAAATGGTTTACATTTTAACTCTAATGCAAATGATAGTCTTCATTAACACAAAGAGAATTATGGTATTCCTGATGTTGGAACTTCGTATGTTGCCAAGATCACAGTCTCTGCATCACAAAAAGCTAGCATACAGAAAGTTCTTTTACATACTGTCAAAAGTATCTCAATTGTAAGTTTTTCAGAAATGTTTTAGTAAGATTCAGAATTACCTATTACGTACTTTCCCTCACTTAACCAGCATTCTTCCTCAGTCTCTAGGGTACCCCAGTTATACAGGAATACAGGAGGGCCTTATCTATCCTCTGTATTTAATGTCTGTTTATTGATACAATCTAATGGCTTACTGTACTGACTTACTTACTGGAAATTATAATAAAGTGTCAAACTTTCTTCTTTGAAGGTAATACACGTCAGAGGACTTTCTGTGAGAGCCGGTCGCTTTGTGAACACTTAAGAACCTCGTAAGAGGCAAACATCATCCAATGTAATGACTACAGTACAGATTTCAAGCACAGTTCACCCTTTTAAGAGTTATTGAAAGTACCAGAGCATTGCAACTAGAAAGAAAATCTGATTGCAAACAAACTTTCTGTCATAACTTATCCTGTGTTGAGTATAATACTCATTCTGAAGAGAAATCCCATTGACGTAATGAACATGGAAATGCCTTCAGAAAAAATATAAGCTTTATAGAACATGAGAGAATTCATATTAGACAAAAACCAAACCCCCATGAATGTAATAAACATGGGAATCCTTCAGAACACAGTCATTGCTTCCTCAACATTAAAGAACTCACACCGGAGGGAAGTCCTATAAATGGATAAGAAGGTTCTAAAAGAAAACAAACCTTCAAGATCAAGAGAGGATCACACCAGGGAAATCTATATGTATAAGAAATGTAAACAAAACAAAAACAAAAACAACACCTTAACAAGAGCAGAGCTTCAACTAAATACCAGACAATTCATACTAGAAATTAATAAATCCATAGAATCCTTAAACTGCCCTTACTAAGCATTAAATAATTCATACTAGGCAAAACACCTGAAAATGTTCCTAATTGCGGGTGGGAGAAAAAAAACCCCAAACTCCTTTTTCCATAAAGAAAACGCGATTTTATAAAAGTCACTTTCTTGGACTAGTAACAGACTCTTGCAGAAATGATTCCAAACACGGTAAACACTGGGAGATGACATGCCTGGAGGCTATACAGTATAAAGCTTGGGAATGGTCACTTACCAAACTCAAATACAGAACAGGTAATATTCTACGCACTAGGGATGTATCAGTGAACAAAGCAGACAAAAGTTTTCTGCCCTTGTGGAATTTATGTTCTAGTGAGGGTATAACAGACTCCCAACCTGTAAGAGCTTGACTCATGATCGCCACTCAACCTGTATCACGTCCTTAAGTTTCCTGAAGTTTTAATCAAAATTATATTTATTACTGAGTGAGAACTACACATAACTGCAGCCCTTACTCTGAAGTCACCAATAAAAATAATCCTACTTCTGGGAATTTCTGGAAGACCTAGAAGGTATTATATAGATCCAATGGTCCAAAATCCTTTACTTCATAGATTCAGTAATTTTTTAAAAGGCCAAAGACATGAAATCGATTCTATTAATGGCACAATCTATAAATGGCAAAGCTGAAAAAAACTACAAGTCATCCGGCTCCCTTTTATGGTTTGCCATTGGAAATTATTTTTGGGGATCCAAAGGGCTTTGAAATAAATTTTAAAGTAAATGAAATTACGGAAGTAAAAATCTGTGAGCACCCATTCAGAGCTGTGAATGTTAGACACAGACCAAAAAAGAAAAAAGTAAGTGGCAAAATGCATGGCAATTTATGCCCCAAACTGGTTTCAACTAATGAAAAGAGAGAATGAGTAGCTCCGTGTAAGTAACAGTTGTAAGGACACATGAACAGTAGTTGAATATAAACAATAGAGCTACTAACATTTCTCCTTCTTTGTAATCACTATAATCACAATTTCAGTAACCATATCATTGTGCGCCCTCCCCATCACTAAGAGATGGTTGCTTACTGAGAGGAGGAAAGTGTGAAAAGCCGGGTTTTGCGTGAGAGGAGGGATCACCATCCACAGACGCTTCCAAATTTGGCCACACTGCTTGGGCCAGCGGGCAAGTGAAGATTCTTAGCATTTCTGTAGCACCAGCTATCAGGGCAATGTGTTCAGATGGAGAGGGATCTGTCAGTATATAGATGACTGGCCGAGCTGAGACCGGTCGCAGGCCCAACAACTATGCACAGACACTATGGAGTGCTCACATTTCTAGAGCCGATGGGGTACAGCCCTATAAAAACACTGTACTCTTTTAATAAATAATCTTTCAAAGTTGACAGAGATGAGGAAGGAGAGATAAGTTATTTAGGGGGTAAAACCAATTGAAGAAGAAGGAAAACAGGATGGAGAGAAAAAGGGAAAAGAAGGACTCCCAGGTTTCTGAATGGCATTAAAAATGGATAGACAGTGCACATCACGCAGACAAGGAACCATTAAAAATAAAACTATAGCAAACATTTTTTCTGTGTAGTTGTGGTCTTACCATGAGTAGTTTTAAAATTACTGATGAACTTTCCTTTAACATTCTTTTCATTGGTAAGAATGTTTTCCATTCTTCTGACCACAAAACAAAAGAACTAAGAAACAAAGTACCAAAATCTATTCCTTTTCCTTCTTTCAATCTGAGGTACCTTTGGGTGTGACACAGGGTTGGAGAAAAACCAGGCTTAGCATTTCGTCTGATTCAGATCTGCTCTTAAAGATGTGATTTTATTTAGCGAGTTTTCTACTGATGACTAAGAACAGTCCCTATATCATAACAATTTTTTCGACACCTCAAAGATAAGGTTCTACAGTGAAATAAAGGGCTTACAACTTTTCCTTTTTCCCCCCAAGCAGTTTTCAGGCATACTGTATAACAGACATTGTAGATAAGCTACTTTATTCTGAGAAAACAGCTGCACTTTGTATAGTCACCCCTTTCTTCCTACAAGTTAAGAACAAGTTTAGGTAGAACAAGTCTGGCTAAATTCTACTTAACACAGAAGACTTGGGAATACAGAATTCCCCAAACAGGTAGGAATTACAGGGTCCTACTCAGGGAACTGAATTAATGAGAGATATATATTGTAAAAAGTTCCAGGTAACTCAGCAATTGTCTCTATTGTAGAAAACTGAGCGAGACTTGTGTGGTTTAATCACCGACCTGCAACTAAAATCACTAAACCGCATAGTTGGATTCAGAATCTTTATTCTTCTAAGTTTACATTAGTACAGATTTCATTTTGGAAAACGTGAATAAAGCATCACCTGAAATAGATACACACATGTAATAGTGAGTTTTGATTAGTAGTTTTAGCGAACTAAAGATCTTTTAAAGCTTCATCAAGTACATATACAATTTTTAAAGTTTTACATAAAGTTATATAGAGACTTGAACACTGAAATAATGGACAGAAATATCAAGATAAATTTATTCCATTCAGTGATAACCACTATCTTTTCACAGTATGTGAAGTTTTATGCATTTTATGCTAATAAAAAGGCTAATACATTAGACTGACATGGCTTAATCTTTTGTTTATTTGTCGACAGCAAGAGTTTTGACATAATAAACACCTGAACAAACACTTCAGAAAACAACTGAAGTGAAAACTGTCTTTAATAAACTCAAAGACATTCCTACTCTACAACTCAAGTCAGTACTTAATGCACTACAGTACATATATTAACATGGGTGCTAGTCAGCAATGTTGAACATAAAAAGTAAGCTAAAGACGACTAAAACAACAGGATGCCTTTCACATAAATAATTTTAAACGTGCAACGGCACATATTGCTAAGGGACATATATACTCATAGAGGAAATATAGCTCAATGCACAGGAATGATACAAATCAATACTGGATAGTGGCTAGCTGGATGGGAGGAGGGAAGAGGGAGAACGGGGCAGAATGCAGAGCGGCTCAAAGCACTGCTCAGGTGGGTACAGAGAGGTTCATCTTATTAGTCTTTACGTCTTGTTGTAGGTCTTGAAAATTTCAAAATATAATAGAAAACATTTCTCTGTCAGATGACAAAAGTCCTGTTTATACTGCCAGATTTA
This sequence comes from Puma concolor, assembly GCF_028749965.1. Lineage (NCBI taxonomy): Eukaryota > Metazoa > Chordata > Mammalia > Carnivora > Felidae > Puma > Puma concolor. The sequence continues at coordinate 49,717,693 of NC_141683.1, forward strand.
ATGTAATCTTGAGGATTATACGAGACTAATACATAACAAGAATATTTTTGTGCTACATCATTTCTTTCAACAGTTACTGCTTCAATTTTTAAAAACATTGTCTCACTGAACAAATATTTACTGAACACTGTATTCATTTTCTTATTCAAAATATTGAGCTCCACTACATGCCAGACAGATAAAACAGTGGAAGCAAAATTATCAGTCTCTGCCTTTATGTAGCTTAAAACCTAGTGGAAGCAGCAAGCAATTAACCAAATAAGCACACGATGAACCACACTTCACACCTCATCACTCCTTCCTTCTTAAAAATACTTCCTTCACTTGGCTCATCTAATTCCATACTAATAACCCGATTTTCCTCCTAAATCACTCACTGCTGCTTCTTCATCTTTTGCGAATTTCACTTAAGCACCAAGTAGGACCCTTCTCTCATCTATACTCACTTTCCTGGTAACCTCACCTTACACTTTAAGTATCTCTATGGGGACTTCTCTCAAACTACACTTGCAACCTGGACAAGTAACGTAATATATATCGCCTAACTCAATGTTCTAACAGACTTGTAAACCCAAACATGTCCAAAGCCGAACTCCTGCTCTTTCCTCCAAAAGGCTCTGGCCTTTCTCCACAAGGCAACATTGCATATAATATTCTTATATGAATGGCAGCTCCAGGAGTTGTGAACACAATAATTTTCCATCTCAGAGAATATCAAGTACATGCTTCTGGCATCAGGCCAAAAACCCTGGCATCACCCGCAACTACTCTTGCACGCAGAGTCTAACAACTTTTCACCACCTCTTCTGATCCCATCCTGACCCAAGCCACCTTGCTCTCTTACCTGGTCTCCTCGATTCAGTCCTTGGTACCACGCCCTAACTCCCTACCTGAGTCAGCAGTCACAGCTAACCTAAAGCGCTACTGAAAATCTCAGTCAGAAACTGCCACTCCTCTACTCAAAAGCATCCAAGAGTTTCCCGTCTTTTTCAGAGTAATGATCTGCAAGGCCCTAGACCATCTAGCCCTCACTCTACCTCCCTCCTCTACTTCACTCCCTCCCTCCCTCCATCGTGCAGCTCACTGGCCTTTGTCCTGGCTGTTCTCTGCCTGGAACACTCTCCCCCAAACACCCAGGATTCACTCTCTCGCTTCCTTCAGGTCTTTGCTCAGATGGCACCTTCACAGTGAAGGCTTCCTGAAACCATCCCATCTGCAATCAAAACCCCCACTGTCCTCACTTCCTATTCTCTTCTGGCTGCTTTATGTTTTTCATGACACACTATCTAGCTCACTTCATTCAAATATAAAACCCACCAGGGCAGGAATTTTAGTCTGTCTGCTGCTGTATCTCTCGCAACGAAACCAGCACCTAGCATGTAACAGATGCTCAGCAAATGCTTGTTGAATCACAAAACATCAATGGAAACTTGCAACTGACAAGTGTAGTGAAGAAGCAGAGAGCACTAGGAGAACCGCCGGGAAGACAAAAAAAGCTTCCCTGAGAAAGTCAAACTTGACCTAAGAACTGAAGGATGAACAGGACTTAACTAGGATGTACACAGGCTCAGTGGTGACAGGGATGAAAAGGCCAGTGTGGCTAGACTAGGATGAGGCAGAAGATACATAAGGAGGCAAAACTATGAGGAGATTTGTGGACCATATTAGGGTAGTTTGTCTTTATCCTCAGAGCAATAGAAAGCCACTGAAGTGTTCTAAGCAGAGGGATCCTTATGAGCAGATTTACACATTCGAAAACATTCCTATGGGTGCTGGACAGAAAAGAGTTTACAAGGGTCAATGGATGCAGGTAGATCAGGAAGAAGGTACTACAGCTGAGATAAAATGGTATCTTGGATTGGGGTGTTGGGAGTAGAGAGGAAATGGATAGAGAAGACACTCAGGATGTTAAAAAAAAATCAGTAAGACTGGTATTAAGTTAGATAAGGAAGTGGGACCAAGGAATTTTAAGACTCACTTCTGAATTTCACAAAGTAGTGTCAGATGTCTCAGGAAGATAAAAAATTCCCATAGTGACCTGAATTCCATGTCTTCAGTAATTATTATCTAGATCTTCAATGTCCAAAGCCCCTAGTCACTAATGGTTAGTGAGTACTTGAAATGTGGCTACTCCAAATAAAGATGTGCTGTAACTGTATAACACACATTGAATTTCAAGGTCTTAGTAGAGAAAAAATATAAAATGCTCAATAATTTTATACTGATTAAAAGTCAAACTGATAATATTTTGGATGTTGTAGGTTAAATAAAATTATTAAAATTAATTCCATCTGTTTAATTTTTTATTTAGAAAAAAATTTTAATGTTTATTTTTGAGAGACAGAGTATGAGTGAGAGAGGGGCAGAGAGAGAGGGAGTCATACAATCTGCAGCAGATTCCAGGCTCTGAGCTGTCAGCACACAGTGTTACACGGGGCTTGAACTCACGAGCCATGAGATATGACTTGAGCTGAAGTCGGATGCTCAACCGACTGAGCCACCCAGGTGCCCCTCATCTGTTTCATTTTTACTTCATAATGTGGCTACTAGAAAATGTAAAGTTATGTAAGTGGTTCACACTGTGTATCCAATGGATAGGACTACTCTCCTATGAAACAGTAATATGGTCACTGCAGTTTATTCAAAAGAAAAACCTGTCTATAGATAAGACGGCTGAATTTCTGGGCAAAAAAAAGTGTAATTTTTGTAAAGAATTTAGTTTCTTTTGTTCAGGGATGTGAGGAAATGCAAGTTTTTGTCATCTAAATACAAAAGCCATTTTCTGTTTGCATGTTATGTGTCGAACAGATTGCTCCTCCTATTGCTAATCTAATGGTTCTACTGAGAGAATCCTCATGGTATAGGGCAAATGTTAGGAAAACACTGAATTGTGGAAATGACAGGGACTCAGAGATCATTCAGGCCCACTCCTTCCTTTTGTAAATGACAAACTTGAGATACTAAGACATTAACTAACTTACTTTAAAATCACACTGTCTACACCACTTAAGATACAGATGTTTTCTCTAACTCCTTATAGTAATTACAGCGTTCAAGGCCACTGCACACTTTTATATACAACAAATACACTACATTTTGTTCCCAAAAGAATTAAAAAAATATGTATCTTATGGTACTGAATATTGGTATTATCACACTTCATTTTGGGGTGCAAAATCATACTTGTATTATTACTTGGTAAGAGTAGAAATAGAAAAAGCACCAGTTTGAAACCCAATTCCTACACTTAGCTGTGCAGCAAGGACAACTGTCTTTCTGTCTTCTCATCAGTAATATACATTACCACACTCAAGTTCATACACACACACAGCATACTAAATGGCTTACAGTAGGTAGATGCATAATAAATGTCAGTCTCCTTTTTAATAAAAGTAAAAAATGCCTTCCTTGATCCTCCCTCTTCTCTCTAAAAATGTCAACACAGAGTCATACTTTAAAGTCATAAATAAAGTAAGGGAAAAAACTGCTGTAGTGAGTTGTGAAACCCAGTTTCTCATTCCCATTCTCCCACGAAAAAGTTTCAAAGCCTTGGGTGACCATTCACCCTAAGTCTAGTGCCCCCCTCAGAAGAGTGACAAAGCCTAATCATCCAAAATGATTCATCAGTCCTGCCTGTGACTCAGCGATTTGTGTTTATGACTGCCACATGAGTTTCTGACGCCTGAATAGTATATGGACAGTCATATCAAAATCTTTAAACACTGAAACATTAATATGAATCTGACATTTCTAAAACTTCTTAATTTGGGATACTATTAATGACCATTCTGTATATTTAAAAGAAAAGTTCTTAAAACTACTCACATCTGGTTGAATGGCTTTAAATACTGGAACGTCCATTAGCGTTATCTGACCCTGAAATAGAAAGTAAAAAATGACAATTTCTTGGGAATTCTAGGACATGACATATATTCTAAATTAGAATTATATTCTATACTACAATGTATTGAATACTCATATTTTTACTTCAGAAAAAGAGTCATTTTTATAAGGCATTACAGAAAATGAAAATTTAGCCCTTGTACCATTAAATATGATTACTTCAAATTATCTCATACCTATTCATATTTTCTTGTGACATAAATGAAGTAAAGTTAGAAAATAAAACAAAAAGGGGTGCTTGGGTGGCTAAGTCAGTTAAGTGTCCGACCTCATCTCAGGTCATGGTCTCGCAGTCCATGGGTTCTGTGCTAATCACACAGAGCCTGGAGTCTGCTTTGAGGTCTGTGTTTCCCTTTCTCTCTGCCCCTCCCCCACTCATGCTCGTGCTCTCTCTCTCTCAAAAATAAACAAATGTTTTTATTTATTTAAATTTTATTTTTTAAAATTTACATACAAATTAGTTAGCATATAGTGAAACAATGATTTCAGGAGTAGATTCCTTTTTTTTTCTTTAATTAAATTTTGTGAAGTTGATTTTTTTATTTTTAAACCATTTTCTCAGGTATTCCTTTATTTTTTCAATACATGAAATTTATTGTCAAATTGGTTTCCATACAACACCCAGTGCTCATCCCAAAAGGTGCCCTCCTCAATACCCATCACCCACCCTCTCCTCCCTCCCACCCCCCATCAACCATCAGTTTGTTCTCAGTTTTTAACAGTCTCTTATGCTTTGGCTCTCTCCCACTCTAACCTCTTTTTTTTTTTTCTTCCTTCCACTCCCCTATGGGTTTCTGTTAAGTTTCTCAGGATCCACATAAGAGTGAAACCATATGGTATCTGTCTTTCTCTGTATGGCTTATTTCACTTAACATCCAGTTCCATCCATGTTGCTACAAAGGGCCGTATTTCATTCTTTCTCATTGCCACGTAGTACTCCATTGTGTATATAAACCACAATTTCTTTATCCATTCATCAGTTGATGGACATTTAGGCTCTTTCCATAATTTGGCTATTGTTGAGAGTGCTGCTATAAACATTGGGGTACAAGTGCCCCTATGCATCAGTACTCCTGTATCCCTTGGGTAAATTCCTAGCAGTGCTATTGCTGGGTCATAGGGTAGGTCTATTTTTAATTTTCTGAGGAGCCTCCACACTGCTTTCCAGAGTGGTCGCACAAATTTGCATTCCCACCAACAGTGCAAGAGGGTTCCCGTTTCTCCACATCCTCGCCAGCATCTATAGTCTCCTGATTTGTTCATTTTGGCCACTCTGACTGGCGTGAGGTAGTATCTGAGTGTGGTTTTGAAAAAATAAACAAATGTTTTAAAAAAAGAAAAGAAAGATAATTTAAAAATTTGGACAGTTATACATTAAATCAAAATCAAAATCAAAACCAAAAATAAGATCTACTGGTTCATAGAGCAGTATTATTGTGACTATTAAATTGTATTCCCCCTGGGGCGCCTGGGTGGCGCAGTCGGTTAAGCGTCCGACTTCAGCCAGGTCACGATCTCGCGGTCCGTGAGTTCGAGCCCCGCGTCGGGCTCTGGGCTGATGGCTCAGAGCCTGGAGCCTGTTTCCGATTCTGTGTCTCCCTCTCTCTCTGCCCCTCCCCCGTTCATGCTCTGTCTCTCTCTGTCCCAAAAATAAATAAACGTTGAAAAAAAAAATTAAATTGTATTCCCCCTAACAGTAATATAAAATCTAATATTAATAAAAAGGTTTTCTTCCCCATTTATAAAAATCAATGAAATTGTACTGGTAGTGGCAACTCACACCTAAGGGCTGCATATGGCTATGGCCCTATCTCTATCTCAATTAAGGCTACAGATAGAAGACAAAACCCAATAACGTACCAAAGAATAACATGTTATGATTAAATATAGTTTATTCCTGGAATGCAAGAGTGGTTCAACATCAGAAAATCAACAGATGCTGTTAACAAGTTAATGGAGAAACAGAAATTAAATAAATGAACATTTATGTCAGTTAAGAAATAGAAGTTTTTCTAGGTATCTTTCATGGTATCACAATAATGCCTTCAAATTTCATTTTTCAGTTTTTTAGTCTACAAAAAAGTCAAAATACTTCTTACATAGGTCAATAAAGCACAGTGGCTTGGGGAGGTGGTACAGGGAGGGACAAGAACAATCAGTTCAAAGGTAAGCACTCACTTTTTTTTTTTCCTAATGTGTGTGTGTGTGTGTGTGTGTGTGTGTGTGTGTGTTGTTTTTTTGTTTTTGTTTTTGTTTTTGAGTAGCACACAATGTTACATTAGTTTTAGGTGGGAAGTATTATTATCTGCCAAGCTGAGAGTGTAACATAGGAAGCTGCTCTAAACCTCTCCCCAGCCCTTCTCCCTTCCCCATTTCATCATTCCTGTTTGCTCCACTGCTGTACTAGTCTCTCCATCAATGCCCCTAGCCAGTTTTCTTTAACCACCTCCTTCTGCTGTGCTGTACAAATTCTAGCTCAATAGCATCAATGTGTAAGTTATGTGCAAAAACTGGAGAAAGGGGAGGCAGGAGGCTTACCGCATATTCTTCTGGTGTAACCTTGAGAACATCAAATACCACAGCATCAAAGCTTTTCTTCAGTTCAGAACCTTTGTCACTTAATGATTCGGAACTGCTACTTTTCTGTTAAATTGAAAGAAAATGCAGCCATTTTAATACTGTCTCACAGTCAGTGCCACAGAAACTCCACTGGCATTAAACTGAAAACAGTGGGTCGACAAACACAGTAGAAAAACCGGGTACAACACGCTGCTTAGTTGGAAAAGCACCAGATAAAAGGCTCAGACAACTGAAAAATCTAATCTCTTTAAATTTCTAGGTTCTTACATGAGTCATTTTCTTGTCTGTCAGTGTCCTCATCCTGACATCCTATCATTTCTTACAGAAATAAAAGATTTTAACAAGTTCTATGATTCTCAAATGGGGTAAAGGCAAGTTAGGGGAGAAGAATACCTCTGTTTATAATTTTTAAACTATTGTTTTAAAGAAAAATACAAATTATTTTCATAACCTAAATCATAAAACATTCAGAACTTCATTAACTAAGTAATCCGATCATATTTGTTAAGTGATGTCTGTCTGCAATAGTACAATTGATACTATTCTTCCCATTATACTACAAAGTTAACAGTTTTCTGTTTTAAGGTTACTATTTTAAGTTTGAATTTGCTGTTATTACATATAAAACAATAGGTGGCTTTTGGCTCTGAAAAGTTTATTTCTGTTCAATTTCCACTTCATCTGTACCACGAGATAAAAATGTACTCTGCCTCAGTTGGCTGAAATCAGAGCATCATTGCTGTAAGAACATATTAGATCATGCTCTATTAAATAGTGGCTACAGTTAACGGCACAAAAAAATTCACCAAATTTCAGTTGCCAATGTATAAATATGTATGTCAAACTACCAGCTGTTATCCATCAGTTTTGAACACTTGTCATTATGCCTCATTTTTCTGTTTTCTCTCACCTTCATTAGCAGCTAAGTATCAAAATCATTTCAAAGGAAAGGATCTGTCATTAATTTGGGAAAATTCTCAACCATTACTACTTCAAATATTTCTTCTGCCCCTTTCTCTTCTTCTGGTTTCCATTACGTGTATGTTACACCCTCTGTCATTGTCCCAGTCCTTGGATATTCTACTCCATTTTTTTCATTCTATTTTCTCTCTGCATTTTAGTTTCGGATGTTTCTACTGACATATCTTCATGATTACTAATTCTTTCGCTGACTGACTATTGGCCACCAGTCTACTGGTGAGCCAAAGTCATTCTCCATTTTGGTCACCAAGTTTTTGATTTCTAATAGTTTCTTTCAGTATTCCTGCTTACATTGTCCATCTGTTTTTACAAGTTGTCCATTTTTTCCATTAGAGCCCTTAGCATTATTAATCATGGTTATTTTAATTATCCAGAGAGAATTCCAAAACTCTGCCATATCTGACCTGAGTCTGGCTCTTGTACTTGCTTTGTCTGTCCGGACTATGTCTTTTTCTTACCTTTTAGCATTCCTTGTAATTTTATGAAAACCAGACATAATGTACTGGGTAATAGGAACTGAGAGGTAAACAGGTCTTCAGTATAAGGATTTATGTTTCTATAGGTAGGAGTTATGCTGTGTTTACTGTTTATTGTATTTGATGTGTCTACTCTTCAATTCTTCTAGTGTCCTTCTTTTTGTCTTTGGGTTTCCCTAGAAACTCCTTCTTAGAATCTGTGTCTTGCAGTTCCTTCTGCTATAATCCTTCACTATTATACAGGAGCCCTGTTGATGTGGTGGTGAAGTACGGGGGGGAGGGGGGGGGGAGTATTCTATAAGGTCTTTTTGTGAGCCTATGCCCTTGGGCTGTGACCTCAAGTACTTCTCAGTACCCCACCACCACTGCTGATCCCTGAGAAAATGAGAAAGAAAGGCGGGAGGGGGCTAGTGTTGGGTATTTCTCTTGCCCCAAGTAGGTCTCTGGTAAAGGAGTTTCCCTTGAGGTCAGGGGAGAAGAGAATGCACTGGGTATAATTCAGAATGGTTATTTTCCCCTCCCCTCGCTAGAAGCAGGAGGGTATTTTTCTCTGATCTTCACTGTGAGAACCTGGTAGAGCTTCTGGAGGTAAAACACTAAAGTGGGGGTTGGGAGAACCTAAGACTGGGCCTTCAGGAGTTTCTAACTTCAAGCTAGTTGCTAGTCTACACAATGCCTCCAGCAATTTGTCAACTACAGCTTAAGTTTTTCTACCCGTTTCTGGCTAGAGTGATTTATACTCTTGGTAAATTAATTTCCTATTTGCCTCTCTCCAGTTTTTGGGTCATCAATGTCAGTTTGCTCTGTGACATCAATTTTCTGAGAGAGCTAAGAAGAGTTCCTGGTTTTCAGTTTGTTCATTTTTTTTCATGTTGTGAGGACAGGAGTGATGAATTCCAACCTCTACATATCTAGCAGAAACCCAACGTCCCATAATCATTTTTCCTAACAGCATTTTGTGTGCTTATTCTCTGTAATTCTGATTATAGTATGTCAACATCATTATTTTATATCCCAAGACTAATTTAGAAATTTACTTATAATGTCAAACATTCAAACAGACATCAGTTACTGCCCCAATAACCAAATACATTGTCAAGTGGAGACATTAATTTTAAACATAACTTGGCAATTTTCTCCAAGTTTTTAACTCACTCAAGACAAGTTAGCAAATCATAAAGGCAATTTTATTGCTTATCAATACAAGTAATCACTTTCCTTTTTTCCTCCTTACAAGCCTTTAGAGGAGAAGCTTAAGAAATTAAGAGGGATATCTATCTGCTTCCCCAATACCAATAAAGAAGTTGGTACTGATAAGCTACACAGTATTTAAGTATAACGTCCACTAAGGGAAGAGTAGTAATTCTATATTCAAGACAAGATTAAAACCACTGACACCTCTCAATATCTGGAAAAGAAAAATTTCACTGCAACTCTTCTGATCTCAGAAGCTTTGGTACAGGTTAACTATAAAGGTACTAAGACAGGGAAGTCAATCACACAGATCAAGTATTTTATCCATTTAATAAGCTTCTCAGACTTATGGGATCTTTGCATTTTGTTATATTAATAGATCTCTATTTTAAGAAAAGGCAAAAAATATGTATTTTTAAATTTCACTTTCTTACCACAGTGTAGAACAATTTAAAAGACAGCCTTTTCCACTTACCATATGCTAAACTGTATTACTCCGAGGCCTGATGTAATTCATTCACTTTTAGGGCAGTTTTTTTTTTTTTTTTACAGTAAAATGATCTATTTTATATAACAAATAATTGTGTACTGTTTCCTGCAATATTAGACCAAATGTTTCAGGATATATAGTTATAAATATCCTATATATATATACATATACACTTAACATATTCAAAAATATGGTTATAAAAACATCCATATATGATATATTATATGTATGTAATATAAACATATATACAAACATATAATAATATAATCCCTGTCTCAAGGAGGAATTAAAGTGATATACACTTATTGAAAAAAATTATTTTAAAAGTGGGATTTTTTAAGTGATAGTTTCAAAATAGGAAACCTCTTATCTGTTGAGGGGATCAGGAAGAGACTTTACTGAAAGTATAACATTTGAAATAGGTTTTGAAAGACAGACAAAATGTATTTTTTTTGTGCAGTGAGAGGAAGAGGCACACTGGAGTGAGAAGAGAAATTCCATGTAGAAAAACTAATACAGACAAGGCTGTAACCAAAGTAGGAAAAGAATGGTTTATACAAACATCAGCAAGATGTAGTATTCTTTCATTAGAATGAAATTTCAAGTTGATAATTATCAGTAGTTAAGTCTATTAAAAAGAAAATTTAGAGCCATTATGAGGAAAGTCTTAAATAAAAGGTTTAGGGTCATTTGCATTTAATTAACAGGCAATGGGGAACCATGGACAATCTGGGGATACAAAAAAGCTTAAGAGCTGTATTTTAAGAACATTAAGGTTGAATTATAGTCAAACGGACCCAAAATAGCAGAGAATGGAAGTGCAAGACCGAGCTAAAAGCCTGCTGCAATAATCTAGACAAGAAATAATGACCAAACTCAGATGGTGCTGGTCGAAATAAGGAGAAAAGGGCCGGATCCTAGAGAGGAGGAGTGAGGGACAGGCTCTACAACAGCTGCCAAGTGTCTGCAACTCCTGGCGCTCACATCCTGTGGAGCTCCCTCCACCTGAGTGTGGGCAGCACTGTGACCTGTTTCTAACCAACAGAATGTGGCAGAGAGAATGGGGTATCACTTGCGTGGTTACATTACAGAACTGGAACTTCTGTTCTGCTCGCATATTCTCCCTGCTGTGATGAGAAAATGGGTTGTGATACACAAAGGAGAAGTGAGTTAATGACAAATCTAAATATCAAACTTAGATGGCTAGGGAAATAGTGTTGATATAGACAGTGATGGGAAATTGGTAACGCTATTAACAAAAGTCAGAGAAAGGGGTTGGACTATTTTCTTTACAGGTTGTAGAGCAGAACAGTAACAAGTAACTTGGATTTTGTTCATATTATACATAAAATGTCTGGTTCATCAGAAATGCTTAATGAAAATGTATGAGGGAAGCAAGAGCTAGAGACAGAAATACAGAAATCATCAGCATGAGAAAAATAATCGAAACCACAGACTTAGAATATTTTCACTGACAGCAAGGCCTAAGTAACTGGCTGGGACAAAATGGAGTTGAAGTTATTAAGCAACTTTGAGGCCAATGTGTTAAAAGGTCATAAACATTATTCTCATCCTCTGTAACAAGAGAAAAATAAAGGAGAAATAGAGGAGCTGTTTGCTAAGCTATTAAGGAAAGAAGGCAAATACTCTAGATTTAAAGGTAAAGCAAAAAAGAAAAACTGTGAGGCACAAATAAAATCCCAACACATTAACTAGAGATGGGCATCTAGTTCAGTCTTCACTTCCATCTTTACACTCTAAGCTACACCCCTTCCAACATTTCAGCCTAATGGTTTTTGATCTCCTTTAAGAGACTGGGAATCAAGGGATCTGGACAGTGTCAAAATTACGTGATTCTAAAAAAAAAGAATCTTTTATTCTCACTTGTATTATTGTCCTCAAGGTTCATGCAATGTAAAAATACCCTAAAAAGACAGTCTATGTATGTATATATACATTCTATGTATCCTGTAAAACTAAACACAAGAGGCGCCTTGGTGGCTTAGTCGATTAAGCGTCTGACTTCAGCTCAGGTCATGATCTCGCAGTCTGTGGGTTCAAGCCCTATGTCGGGCTCTGTGCTGACAATTCAGAATCTGGAGCCTGCTTCGGATTCTATGTCTTCCTCTCTCTCTATGCCCTTCCCCTCTCTCTCTGCCCTTCCCCTGCTCATGCTTGGCCTCTCTCTCTCTCTCTCTCAAAAATAAACATCAAAAAAAATTTTTTTAACTAAACCCAAGAAAAAGTTTTAAGTAATCATTTGTCACATACCTTAAGTGAATAAGGATTACCTGTTTCTAAGATGTATAGAACACATGAATGGAACAATTAAAACAGTTTTGGTGGGGGGTGCCTCGGTGGTTCAGTTGGTTAAGCGTCTGACACTCGATCTCGGCTCAGGCCATGATCTCAAGGTTTGTAAGTTCAAGCCCACATCAGGCTCTAGGCTATCAGCACAGAGCCTGCTTGAATCCTGTGTCTCCTTCTCCCTCTGCCCCTCCCCCACTTGTGTGCGCCCTCCCTCTCCCCTCCCTCCCTCTCTCTCAAATAAACATTTAAAAATAAAAAACAAAAGCTTTTTAAAAATTAAAAAATTTGTAGCCCTTTTCTCAAATTCTGAGTTAAATCTGTGACCAACCATAATGCTTGAAAAATTAGAATGCCAGGTAAGAAACTCTACAGCTAAACTTCTAAAAATTCTTACCTCAGAAGCAGTAGCAGCAATATTAACATTGCTTGCCTGCCCGTTCATTAGGTCCATGCTTCCCACAACATCAGTCCTTGACACTACGTTAACAGTAACAGAAGACTGATTGCTTCATGTCCAAGGCCACAAATACATTATTATTCCTGTAAAAAATAAACAGAAAATGTTTATTCTATGTCTTACTGGACGTTTAAGAGAGCAAATCCACGCCTATCACCATGCCAAGAAATAAAACACTTCAACTTCACTGAAGTTTTTTATTTTTATTTCAGTTAAGTCACTATATCCAGCTTGAGGACGATCCTGGATGCTATTTCCAAATGGTCAGAAACACCACATGGGCAATATTCGATACACGTTATTGTTATGTTCTTCATCCATAAAGCGGAAGTATAATTTTTCACTTAGTGTGAGAAAAATTCAAAAACCTTTTTTAGCTTTAAGTAAATAAAAAGTGTAAAACACCATGTGGCAAAGTAACACATGGCATAACTCAATACATTTTTTAGAGATCTGAAAGACATCTATAAATCAGCAATACTAAGTAAGTTTGTCATTGCCGATAAACTGGTTTACAAAGATGCAAGTAATTAAAAATAAAAGATTACAGAACGTGTCATAAAAATACCACAATATACGTTTGTTTATTTGTATAGGGTTTTAAAGTTTACTGAATATCTTCAATCATTATCACACTGACCTTCACAACTACCAATAGACTAAATTAAGGATGACATTATTATACTCACACAGCACAAAGAAACAGAGCTTCTGATGATGCAGGCTGGTAAATGAGGAGAGGCAAGAATAAAATTCGAGCCATCTAAAATTCTAGTCAAATATTATTTCTACAACATCACACTTCTTTCCACTTCATTGTAAGCCAGGATATTTACTTGAGCTTCGCATCCCTTTCCACAAGTAACTTGCTGGACAACGCTGTGTCGGTAACTTCTGTCTAGGATGGAATTTCTTCCTCTCTATAAAATGACAGAGGCAAATGGACTCTAAGTCCCCTTTCTAACTTTGAATTTCAATGATCCTTTTTCATAAGAGAAATGATAAGTATCTATAAATTAGGTGTTTTAAATTACACTGGCTTTAAAAACTGAGTCTAAAATAACAATAATTCTCTTGATGCTAAGTTTCCTCTCTCCGGATAAGCAATAGAGGACAGTGATTTAGAAGCAGACTCTAGAACAAGACTGCCTAAGTTTGAACCCAGAAAACTGTTAACTTTTCTGGGCTCAGTTTCCTTATCTATTAAACAAAGGTAACAGTAAGTGCCTATCTCACAGAGTTGTGATGAGGAGAAATGAATATATACAAAGCCCACACAACAGTGCTGACACGTGATAAGTGTGCAATTATGATGATGCAGATTTTGTCTACTTAATCCACACAAAGCTTAAGTTCCACAGTCTCTGAATTAAGACAAAAGCCTTAGAAATACATCTCTGGCAAAATACATGTTGGTGGGCATCTCCAAAATCCCAACTGAAAACACAGTGAATGAAAACACGCCTAAAATAGGTCTCCTGAATGTAGCAAAACATTTTGGTTTTCAAATGCTTAAAATTTACTGCTAGTTTGCATCCTTCAGTCATATCTTAAGACTATCTTCATTTCTTCAGATATATACTAAATACCTGCTAAGAGCAAAACGTGGTGCTAGACTTTTTTTAAATGAGAAAGATATTAGAAATAATGGGTTTTTAAAACCATTTAGAACCCACTTAGAAAAGTCAACGTGAAAGTGAACAGAGCACTGAAATACTTTCATTTCCTCCAATCTACGGCATTTCATTTTATAAGGTTCATTATTCTTATGCCACTATTAAGATCAACTTTTCTTTACACTGCCATATAAAATTAGCTTGATAATGCAAATTCTCTCTGAAGTCAACATTCAGTTTGCAATAACATGTTTTCAGATAATTTCATTTCATTCCACAGTCTATGCATGAAGATTAATTTAGATATGAATCCGTAAGTCAAGAGTGCCCCCTAGTGTTAAAGATTTTAATTAAATTGTTACAGGAAATGTATTCAATCTACTCTTCAAATAGGTAATTTTTTTTACTATTATTTACTGAAAATGAAGTACTATAGACCAGAAATAAACATTACACATTTTTAAACTCTAACAGTAAAGAATCAAGTTTTCTCTGCCTGGTTTTAACTTTAAAAAAAGTACAGTAAAGCATACCTTAAAGAAACTATTTGTAAATGTACTACATATCAGTGTTATTTAATGCTGAAGTGAAGTTTAAGATCTCATATGATATCACACAAACATTAAATCCTTAGATACAAACTAAGTTTATATTCTTAGTATGTATCTCAAAACCTTTCTGTGTTTTGCACACAGGAAAAGTTCAAATTAAACAAGACAAATACATACTTTACTATTTAATTTTCCTAGAGCTACAAATGACACAATCATTCATAATTATTACCAACATCACAACAGCTCTCTTCTTAATTAAATTCATTCTGAAACTTCTGAAGACAGTTAATCTTTAAATTTAAATCTTTGGGTTTAATTCCCAAAACAGGTATATTGCTTCTTTCTAAGCAATTAAAATCCAAAAACAAGGATATTGCTTCTTAATATAATACCCAAACAGGAAATCTGAAATGTGTAGATTTAGTTCCTTGCTTGAGGTCATGGAACTAAATTATTAAACTGCAGGCACGTTAGATGTGCAGGCACATCTCCTAAACACCCCACCTTCTCAATGGTATTCACACCAAGAAACCAGTACTTTTTAACTAAACGAACAAAGGATTAAAATCAAAGTGTCAACTTCTCACTAATGAATCTCATTTCACAAAAGCAGATACATATTCTTTTCTAAAGTAAGTTATGCTATCATCATTAGGAATATTATGCGAAAGACATTTAATACTTCTATAAAACATATCCTCAAAGAGTTAAGCAACTATAAGGGAAATGGTAGTGAAACACAATTAATTAGAGCAATTTCTTTGGGAACATTTAGACAATACAGAATTGATATGCTCATATACTCTGGCTTAAAATCTCAGTCCTAGAAATTCATCTCATAGAGGAAAAACTATACAGGTAAAGCTATTCAATAAAGCACAATTTACAATAGTGAGAACCATTTTAATACCTTTGTATATAACCACATTAAGGAATTCCAATGGATAATTATAAGAAAGATGAAAACAGAAATGAAGGGCTCAACAAGAGAAACTAAACTTTCCTCAGGTGCCTAGATGGCTCAGTCAGGTAAGCGTCCGACTTCAGATCAGGTCATGATCTCACAGTTAATAGGTTCAAGACCCACACCAGGCTCTGCTCTGACAACATGGAGCCTGCTTGGGATTCTCTCTCTGCCCATTCCCCCCCACCCCCCCCGACTCCTGACTCTCTCTCTCTCAAAATAAACTTAAAAAAAAAAAAAAACAAAAAAAACTAAACCTTCCTAGTATAATATTCTTAAAACTTTCATGAGGAAAAAAATGGGGTAAAATTAAAACACTGTAATTGCAGTTCAATATTTAACACTTGTTACAGCTTGCTTTCCTTTAACATTTATTTTAAAATGAATATTAAAGACATGCTTTATATGACACTCATGGAAGGCCTGAAGATTTAAGTAGCCTGTATATCATGGCATGCAGGTAAGCTGACTTTCAGCATTTGTGATAGCTAAACTCCCACTGCCTTCTTTAATTTTTTGATCTAAGAAAATGAGAGAGTCTCAATTCCCCAGTACTTTGTTTCAACAATAAAGCCATTATTCTAGCAGAAGTTTACTAAAAACATGGTTGCCTCTTAAAACCATTTCCAGTGTAACACTAAGCAAGATTATCTTCGCTATTTGCCACCCTTGAAAAGTTCAAGCTATTACAAAAGAAATTAAAAAGAAAAAAGTTCTCGTGTACATCCAGGGTTACAGGAGTCCCCAGTGCCTCCTGGAGAGAGATTTTCCTGTAAATCTGTGCTTCCACTGCTCTTTTGTCAAAATTCTAATGCCATCTTTTCACACTGGTTTATTTATGTATCTCTCCCTAATGAACTTTGAGTTCCTTGATATTAAAGACTCATATTTAAAACAAAACATGACAAAAAAATCATTATTTTCCATCTTTTCATTCAGGCACATGAACACAATACTTGACCCTCAACTACTTACTTTAGTAAGTATCTGTTAAAAGACTGAATGAATCACTGAATAAAGCATCACTCACAGGATAATGTTATATCAATGTCCAATTACAGTATAGGGAGAATGGCAATCAAATAATACATACAATACTACACACATTTAAAAGAATATGATGAGGATTTCAATTTCCAGCAATACATCTGATAAACAATATAAAAATCTTTGTATGAATGAAATTTAGGAATTATAAGTTGGGTTTTGATTATCAGTTGGATAGAAAAGGCAACCAAGAGATGAGAACTGAGACACACACACTGTTCCCCACCCCACCCAACCACACCTTTACCTAGAATAAAGCCAGCCAGCCAGAATAGTCTACTCCTTCAATGATAAAATGTCTATTTAAAAAAAAAAAAAAAAAAAAAAAAAAAAGGAAGAAAGAAAGAAAGTATACTGGTATAAGAAGATACAGAAGCTCGTCTGTCTTGGCCTGAACTTAACACTGAAGCTAGAGAAGAGTGTCCACAAACTTGTCTACAAAATAAAAACCTGTAATCCTAGGCATACTCCAGCAGGTACAGAATTTGAATTTATATACTACCAGCACAGTTCAAGACCCTCAAGATGAGAAATCCACAAAAGTAGGTTCACAAGCCAGTGAGACTCCTGGAACCCCAGGCAAATGGAGGGAACAAAAAGACAATGAATGTGGGATTCCCACAAATAAAACCCCACTGGCAAGCTCAAGATAAAAATTTACCAACTGTATAAGCAAACAACATGCTACAAGTAAAAGCAAGAAACACAACAGTTATTAGGATTACCTTCTGAGAACTTTAGATGAACACTTATCTGATAAAGGCTATAAAACAGGAAAGATTAAAATCAGCAGCCTTAAAAGAAGAAACTGAAAATGTTATGCAAAAAGCAACACAAACATTTGTTGGAAAACCAAATAAAAATGTTTCTTAAAAAAAGAAAAATATAGTAGCTAGAGAATTAAGCATCAGATTAAACAAAACTGAAGAGAATTTGTGAAGCAGCGGAGAGAAAGGAAATTATACAAAAATTCTGTACAAAAGAATTACATGCAAAATGCATAGAGATCAAGAGAAATGAAAAATAGAATAATAAGATCTAGCACAGTCTAAGAGAAGTCCCAGAGGAAGAGAAATAATAAAAGGCAATATTTAAAGAGATAAAGGCTGGGAAGTTCCCAGAATATGGGCAAGATACAAATTTCATGTTCAGGAATCACAAACCTTGAGCAAAGAAAGTAAAGAGTCATATTCTATATACATCATTCTAAACTGGAGAATATTTGTTTTAAAAGCAAGTGGAATAAGTCACTTTACTTACATATGAATAAAATTAAATGGAAAGCTTCTCAACAAAAACAATGCACACAGAAGAAAATAAAATATCTTCCAAGTGCTGAGAGAAAATAACTGTCAACCTAGAATTCCATACCCAGCTAAATTCTTATTCAAGAGAAGGCAAAATATACTTTTATACAAAGAACTTAGCACAAAATTAGTCCATATGGCAAGCAATTAAGAATGTAATACATGAAAAACTAATTTATTTCAAAGCAGAAATAATTATCTTAGTCATGACTGCTAATATGATTAATGTTTTTAGATTACTGTCAAAACATTTAAGAGTTCAAAACTAACTTCTTTAACTACTTTTAAAAACAATCATCTACTTTCATTTGCAAAAAAAAAAAAAGGAAAACTACTTCTCCTTTTATAGAAAATCCTATCGTTTGTTTTATATATTGGAATATACAAAACAGTACAACAATCACAATAAAAGCTAATATCCAGGAGTGCTTATTACCTGGCAGGCTTGCTGAGAACTTTTTCATTACAAATTCACGGGATCATCAAAACAATTCTATGAAGTAATAACATTATACCCTATTTTTAGAGGGGAGGGGAGAGGAGAGGAGAGGAGAGGAGAGGTAACTTGCCCAAGCTTGCACAGTAGGGGCAGACAGCTGGATGGGAATTAAAAAGGGAGGACGGATGGGAAGGAAAAATCAAAAGACAAAAAAGACAGATGAGTTGATAAATGGATAGATAAAAAACAAACAAACCCAGGACAGAGGCGGAGGGTGCAGAAGAGAGAAAGGAAGGGTCAAGGGGAGAAGGAATTGTAGGGAAACAAAATGAGGGAAGGAAGGAAACAGAAAAGAGAACCTAAAACGTTGTTCCTACTCTAAGTTCATAATATGACTAGAGGGGAAAAGAGCAGGAAATGAAATAAACAGAATACTACTATCTGTTAAACTTCTATTCAGCTTCAAGAGTCACATGATTTCTACAGGAAGAAATAATGTTTAGGTTTATAAAGACAAGTTGAAGGTTCGGAAGACAGGAAAAGTAAAAACACCATAAACGACAGTGCAAATTTAAAAGTGACGACCCAGAGAGGAGGTCCAGTGTGGAGTGCTGGCCTGCTTGCTCAGGAGAATTTTTGTGATGGACTCCAGAAAAGTTCTAAGAAGTCACAGGACCAGACTAGGGAGGGTCTCAGCTGTTGAATGGGGGAAATTTAGACTGGAAGGGACAAGCAAGGAATCATGGAAGGTTTCTAAATAGGGAAGAAACCTTAGAAAAGTAAAACCAGTATTTCAGGGTTTACTATGCCAGAGGTGTGCCACAGGGTCTTAGGGAAGTTGAGTAGTAAACAACACTCTTCCATCTTTTGCCACAAACAGCGAAGCATCTGAAGTGCTGTACAGACCCCTTCCCACCCAAGCTTTTCCCATCTCTGCTCTCGAGGACCCTCTCCTAGTCTTCAGCTGTGCAAACTCTCCCATAGTCACAATGTATCCCCTTCACTTCAATCATCTTTATCCTACCATCACCAGTTCCTAATTCAGAAGCCCTGATGCCATGGAAATGGCAATCTCAGATGGTATTTTAAAAAGTGAACAGAATTCATGTCAATTCATGAACAACACTCCTCCGTAACTCCACCACCACTCCTGACCAAGGAACAGAGAAAGCAGTTCAGTGGTAAAATCATGAGATATAGAATACCAATTCCAGGGTTTTAACCAAGTGCATTATGCTAGGTAAGTATCAGTGAACTTTGGTTTCTTCACTTACAAATACGGGATGATAAAATATACCTCAGAGAGATTTTGTAAGAATTACAAAAAAAAAAATCACTCAGGAAAAACTCCATGCATCTAGAAATGGCATAGCATAATGGGAAGAACACAGATTTTAGAATCAGAAAGCCCTGGATTCAAATCCTGGTCTAGGGCACTACCAGCCAGCTGTAAGGCATTGGGCAAAGAACTTTGCTAATATTTCAGCAGAGGCACCAAGTCCATCCATCAGTGATGTGGCTTAAAAAAAAAAAAAAAGGAGGAGGGGCACACCTCTAAGAGCCCCTCTACTTCTAAATTCCAGAAGCCTGTGAAAATTACAATATAAATCAATGGATTAAAAAGAGTAAACTATTCCTCTAAATAAAGAATTTCAAAAGTATATTTTAAGACATAAGTACACTGGAAAAGAAATTTACTAAATGATTAAAAACACTGTAAACATGTTGACTAATAACAACTGTATCTCTCAGGACAAAAAAAAGATAAATCTACAAATAGTTTGCAATACTAAGCCACTGAATTTAATGAGGAGGAGTCCCTCAAGAGAGACACCTCTCAGCATGATGGCCAACTAACTTCTACATGTAGATTAAACACAAATGTTATAAATTATTTTATGAATTTATTCAAAAGTATACACCTTGAAATTATTCCATATATCGCTAGTAGTGCAGAATAAGTGATAACAAATTCTAAGCTACAATTCATTCTTAAAAGATGGCAAGCATCGTTTAAAACAACAGCAATCACATGGATAAGAACACACCAAACTGTAAGGAAAAAAGACAAGTTTTACATAAACTTCAATCACTGTAAGCCAATCACAATGACAGGTTTAGCAATTTTACACCACCAGGTTGCAAAAGAAAAAAACAGTTGAAAATGTCTAAATTAATCTACACATTTAGAAGTCTCGCGTCAAAAGAGCTAAATTGTTTTCCAGTAAGGCTGCTAGATCACTTACCAAATTATTAAACACTTTTATATTTTTTCCAGGCATATATTTTACATACATACTGAAGATGTGTGACGATTATTTTCAAAACAAAGTAAACTAAGATCTTAAAAGGAAAAGGGTAAAGATAGCAGAAAACTGTTTCACCTTTCTCAATGCCACCTTATTACCCTACCTCAAGAAGAGTGCGTATATTAAGGACAATGAAAAGAAACCAGCCCATTAAAAAAATGTTTTTAATCTTTATATTTAAAGAGAGAGAGAGAGAGCATGTGTGCACAAGCAGGGGTGGGGCAGAGAGTGAGGGAGAGAGAGGGATCCCAAGCAGGCTCTGCGCTGTCAGCACAAAGCCTGACATGGGGTTTGAACCCACAAACTGTGAGATCGTGTCCTGAGCTGAAATTGGGCACTCAACTTGCCTCTGAGCCACCCACGCGCCCTAAGAAACTGGTCCATTTGATATATTTGTACTTCACCATTTATAAAATAGTAGCCTTTATTTCCCAAAGTGTAAAAAAGACTTAAAAATAATGAAGCGACTTCAAAAAATTCACTAGGATTACAATGATTCTACCTTAAGTCAATAGAGATTCTATACATAATAAGCCTTTCAGATGTAATTTTGTTGCATCTGTACTGAAGTGTAGAAGTAATGGAATGATCGATTAACTGACCCATATCTTACACAGAGAGTTTATATTTCCATTTACCTAACTGGCCCCAAACTAAATACTTGATGAGAGATTTTCAAATAAATGAGCATTAAAGGGGAAAATCTTAAGTAAATCTCTATCTTCAGTAAAGATTCCCTGATGATAATTTGCCAATTTGCCAAGTGATCCTAACACGTAAGAGCTCTGAGATCTTCCACGCAACCTGGCCCAAAATATAAATACAGGTTAACTAGGATTCAGATAACAGAAAGTTCCAAGCAAAAAGATAAACTGTGCTCCACATGTTTGTTTTGTATGTTTTTGGTTGTGGTGGGTGTGTATACATTTTAGCCAGAAGCTCTATTCAGAAAGTCAGCCCATAAAAGTCCATTTAACTCATAAAACGATGTATCTGGAATAAAACAAAAATCCCAACATACTGTACAGATTAACAAAACATGAAGACAATCCAGCTCAATCAGAAATAGCTTTATGTAACTGGCAGATGTGTGCCACTGCAGGCTCAGAAATGGTCAGAGAAAAGAACTCAGAACTCAGCCTGGTAGTATCAAACTGTGGAACAGACAGAACGGTAGGTCAAGGACTCCATGGTTGAAGTGAAAATTTCACATGCGCTAACAGTACAGCAGTGCTTCCTTCAAGCTGCAAGAAAAAAGAAAGAGCCTAGAAAGAAGAGCAATTAAATAGCCTGGACACTCAAGAGGTTCTTGTACTTGAAATGCGAGACTAAGTCAAACATCACAGAATAATCCATAGGCAAAGGATTATACACCATGCAACACTGTAGCCACTAAAATATCACAGAAGAAAACTCAGTGATGTATAGGAAAATATTCACAGCATACTGCTAAGTGAATAAAGCAATTTACCAAACAGTATTTAAGGTATAATCCTTTCGTTTATCATTATCACTATTATGCTGTAGATCAGAGATTATACCAATATGCACTACAATGTAGCTATCTCCATGTTTCCAAGTCAATTTCTTCCTAACTTTGGCTTGCTTACTTATATATTTCAAAATTTCTACAAAGACATTATTTTAATTAGAAAAAAGTAACAAAACAAAACAAAACAGTGTTTTCCCACAGATTGCTTATTAGTTACAAGAGGAAAATAAGTAACTACACTGTGTGAAGAAACAGGACGACACCCTGAGTGTGTGGATCAAAGTTGCCATTGCCAACTAGGAATGGAAAGACATCATGTGGTTCTGCCATGATACTCTGTGAAGGACACATCACTTATAAGTAGTTGAGCTGAGGATGCATAACCTGAATCTAATCTCAAGGAAATGGATAAAAATAAACTGAGGAACATTCTATGAATTCATTCTTTTAAAAATCTCACAGCACAAATAAAGGCTGAGGAACCAGTACAAATTTAAACTCAAGAGACAACTAAAGAGGCTGTACTGGAGGGCAGTAAATGATATTATTGGAACAATTCACAAAATTGAAATATTGACTATAGATTAAAGTACTGTATCAGTTTCCTGAATTTGATAACTGTGATGTGGTTACATAAAAGAATAATTTTGTTAAGAAATACAATTGAAATATTAAGAGGTAAAGGGGCATGCCAACTATTTTCAAATATTTCAGAAAGACAGCATGTACATGTATGTGAGAAAGAGAAATAAATGATAAAGCAAATGGGGCAAAATGTTTTAAAAAACACTGGTGCCTTTTTGACTTCTATACACCTATAACTTTTCTGACAGTTTGAAATTATTTCAAAACATAAAGTGCAAGGGGGAATCCTGTTCATTCTCCTGAATTATACAGAAGTGCCTCAACTTAAAAACCTTTAATTTGCAAAATTTCATAGAAACTAAGCTACATATCCAATAAAAAGTACAACTCTTCCCACCAACAGATGGTGTTAGTGGTCACTTTTGACTTCAGAGCCAAAATGGTCTCATGAACAGTCTTTTAGAATTAAGCTATATATGTTCACAAATATTTTTCTCATGCTAATACAAAGAATAATACAGATGAATATTATTTAAGAAGTGGAAGATCTTTGGAGATCTCAACTTAGGGTACACTTCAAATCCTTTATTTTAATATTTGTCCCCCTTATCCCAGGGCAAGCCCTACCAAGCCGCCACCACTCTTCATGAAAAACCATGGCTGTAGTAATTTACTAAAAAGTGATGGAAACTGTTGTATTCTTCACATGTTCAAGAATGAAAGAAGGGGAAGAAAACTGGAAGTAAAGAAAAAGAAAAGGAAGGGGGGGAAGTAAGTTTACTTACTCACTGCTTTATCCCAATCCCCTGATTTTACAGAAGACAACAATCCCACGGGAGGTTATGTGATGCGGCCAGGCTCACTTAATCAGTTAATTGCAGAGGTAGGTCTTAAACGCAAGTCTTCTGTTTGCTAATCCTCAGTGCTTTCTACAATGCCAAATTACCCACTCCCTAACCAACCCTTAATTGTGGAAACGTGGAGGTGGCAGAGGGTGAAATATCTAGTTTCTCTCCACCTTCATTTCTAATAGAAGTTCATGAGGTGAATAAGGTAAACAAAAGAAATACCATGTATATAAAGGCTAGGATGGTGAAATCCTTTGACACTGGCATTCAGGGAATTGCCAATCGTTAAGTACAGTATAATTAAAAAGGGCAAAATGTAAAAAAGAGAGGAGAAGCTTCAATAACGGAGTCTGGAGAAGTAGGTAAAAAAGGCAATGTTTGTTACAGTAAAAAGAAAAGCCTGGACTTCATCCTATAGGCAACAAAAAGAGTCCTTATAAATGGACTACTAAATTATATGATCTTAGAAGTTTCATTCAGAAGGAGAGATAGTATTATACACACAGAGACTGTATTATTTATTCCTATTGAATTCTGAAGTCTCAATAAATAAATACCAATGTGGTAACCTCAGGTACAATAGATCCTCAATGTTATAAGGAATTTTGTCCCAGAACATCTTGAAAATCCCCAAATTTGAAAATACTACTACGGCATATAACACATTAAAGTGTAACTAATTTTTTTTTTTTTTTACTCTTACAGGCCGTTTAATGATTCTAAAAATACTGAAAGAATTTATACTTATGCAATTGCAAAGTAGACTCATTTATACCATTGATTTAAGCCACCAGAGAATTTTACATTTTACTCATTAATTTATCCAAAATTCCTCTTCCCATACCTATTGCTTTTTGCTTCTCTTTGGTCACCAGCACCAGGAGTTATTTTATTTCCCTATAGATATAGTTATATTATTTCCCTATAAAGCCCCCAACCTCTTCCTCCAGTTGGGCTTGCAGTTTTGAAGGCCTTAGCCTGCTGCAACCTTCTCTTCCCAGTAAAGCAATAAAGTTATCATTCCTCTTTATCCCAAACTCTGTCTTTGTGTTATATTTTGGCTCTGGCGCAGAGAGTTCAGTTTGACAACAGTGTGACGGACTAGTATCACATCTGTGCTCAGCAAAATTACAAATTATCATATGTCATACACTCATCAGTCATTCCCAGAATAGTGAAAAACACAAGTGTTAATTTGTCAAAGACAGGTATCTATTCTATTTGCAACTTACTAGCCAAAAAAGCGTCATGTACTCTTATAGTAAAAATTCCACTGGATGTTTAAATGTAGCAATGCCTATGACAACATAAATATTTGCATGACAACTTGTATCTCACACACACACCTTAAGATAATTTCAGCAGGATTTGAATAAATCTTGTTTTAGTAAATTTACAATATAGTTTTCCATCAGGACATTTTATTCACAACTGAAAGAAGTGGGTCTCTGAAGATTAGTTTACTCCTGCAATATGTTCCTGGGGCCACACACTGATTAGAAGAAGAGAATTTCCTGTATAATTATCAAGGTGCTGTAGAGATTGGAACACTGCTCTTCATTTAACAGCCCAAGGTAAACATTATTATACTCAACTTAGAAAACTGAGGTTCAGGGAGGTTAAGAAGAGGTATCTTTTTTTTTTCCACTCCTCTAAATATAATATTTAGAAATTAAGAAACTCAAGCCTTATAAGTCATTCTGATTCTTGACTTTGGGTCAAAGATTTTGCTTATTGCTTTTCATCAGCTTCCAGCATTTGAGGCTGCAGACTTGCCCTTACTTCTTTATAAGCTCAAATTTAGTGCTTCCAAGATGGCCAATGGAAAGGCATTCACTTGCCCTTAAATGCTAGATTTCACCTAGTAAAATGCTAGATTTCAACTTAGTAAAAAACAATAGCTAACTGAATTAAATGCCCACTATACCAATTTACGAGCAAGTACTTCACATATATTATCTCATGCAATCTTCATAACAATGCTGTAAGTCAGATGCCACTATTCAAGAAGAGGTATATCTCTCAAGAGCAAAGAAATCTTCGGGCACCTTGGTGGCTCAGTTGGTTAGGCATCTGACTCTTGATCTCGGCTCAGGTCATTATCTTGTGGTTTGTGAAATTGAGCCCTGTGTCGGGCTCTGCATGGACCCTGCTTGGCATTCTCTTTCTCCCTCTTGCTCAAAATAAATAAATACTAAAAGAAGAAAAAAGGAAAAAAAAGAAAGAGAGCAAAGAAATCTTTCCTAGAAGTCTTCCTCCTTCATTCTCCTCTCCACCCCACCCCCATCCTTGCAAGTCTCAGTGGCTACAAATCCTTCATACTTATTTATGTCTGACAAAGAGGAAATGTCAGGGAAGTCTTCACTAAGAATCTGCTATTTGAAATGAGTCTTAATGAGTAGAAACTGGGCAGATGGAGGGGAAGTAGTATGGACATTCCTGGCAAGAGAAAATAATACTTGCAAAGACAGAATGGAAGAAACTGGCATGGCAGAAGAGTATTGGTAAATTCTTTGTAGAAAAAAAAAGTGTGTGTGTGTGAGAGAGAGAGAGAGAGAGAGAGAGAGACAGACAGACAGACAGACAGACAGAAAGAGCGACAGACAGAAAGAGTGAGAGGAAGAGGGATAGAGAGGGAGGCAGGGAACATGGATAATATGTTGCAAAGACAGACTGGAAACAGATCATGAAGCATGTACAACAGCATGGGAAGAAACATGCACTTTATTCTCTAAATCAAAAGTTGTTAACTAAGAGACCATGGATTAAATCCTAGAGCCATGAACTGCACAACTTCCCAGAAGTATGAAAATTGTGTAATGAGCACTCACAAAAATTAATTTTCCTGGATCCACAGCTATCCAATGATTTTGAAAGGGACTCAGGAATAAAAAGTGGTTAAGAATCACTATTCTGGGTGACTGGGAGTTACTGTATAATTACAGGCAGAGATGTATGCCATAACACTTTTATTTTAGAAAAGGAACTGGCAACATGTGTGGAGGCTGGCGGATTAGAAAGAGAACCTTAAAAGCAGAAACAGCAATTATTGCCCTACTTCAGCCAGGAGATTATATTTTTAAAAAACTAATTCCATAGAATTTTCAAAAGTAAACTTGCTGAATTTGTTGACCATCTGCAAATGGGTTGTGAGTGAGAAAGGAAGTAAGCATGCCTTATCATTCTACTCCTCCCTGATAGTTGAGGTCATTCACTTATTTCATACCATCATCTGCAAAAGCCATTAAGTTCAACAGAGCAGGTGCAAGTGAAAGGGTACCACTTTCCTCCATTTGCAACTACCACTAGGAAACTAATCAGATGATGCCAAATGTCCCAAAGAGGAAATACTGATGGTGTAGAACAGGGGTTTGCAAACTACGGCCACAAGCTGAATCCAGCCCTGTTTTTGTAAATTAAAATTGTTTTATTGGAACACAACTACACTCATTCATTTATGTATTGTTTATGGTTCCTTTCACCCCACAAAGGCAGGCCTGAATAGATGCAACGGTGACTGTATGGCCTGCAAAAAAAAGTCTGAAGTATTTACGATCTGGGCCTTTACAAAAAGTCTATTGATCCTTCATCTAGAACAAAACCAAGGGCAGATTCTACTTCAGAAAGCACTCCTCAGATGAGGGTATGCAGGGAAAGGCTGTACACAAACCAAATTCAGCCAGGTAACATTAATCTTCCGGGGCAGCTGCAGATATATCTATAGTAGCAGCAAGTTACTCCTCATCAAATCAATAAATAAGATCTAAGAAAGAATCTATTGGAAAACCAACACTCCACACAAGCAACATATTAAGAGCCAATGTTCTCAACCCAATCCAAATCCTCTTCCTGAGGCCTCATTCTTCCACTCAAACATGTCTTCTCCCTCCCTCAGGTTCTCTTTTAAGATGTAAAAAGAAGAAAATACTAAGATTCAAGTATCATGTAAAACTGCTGAAGTATCTGATCTGGACAAGAGTCTTGGTCTATTTGTGTAATTTGGGCAAACAGGTGTCTAGATAGGCATTTTAATCTTTAAAAAAAAATTTTTTTAACGTTTATTCATTTTTGAGAGACAGAGAGAAACAGAGCATGAGCGGGGAAGGGGCAGAGAGAGGGAGACACAGAATCCGAAGCAGGCTCCAGGCTCTGAGCTGTCAGCACAGAGCCCGACACGGGGCTCGAACTCACGAACCATGAGATCATGACCTGAGCTGAAGTCAGCTGCTTAACCAACTAAGCCACCCAGGCGCCCCTTATTTCTTGATTATTTCTAAGAAAAAGGTTATAACTGACTTCTGCTTTGTGTGTATTTAAATAATTATGTGAAAGGCACAGCAAGGATCCATGTTAAAAAAACAGTTTTTGGTAAATCTTTCATCAATTCATATATGTATTAGGATCTTCATTGCATCACTTTTTCAAAACAGCTTTATTTATACAGAGGTGGCATGCAATAAATTGCACATGTTCAATGTATACAGTAAACACCCATGAAAAAATCTCTACAGTCAAGATAGCGAACATAGCCACTTGCTCCCAAGTGCCTGGTTTCTCTCATTCAGCAAAGTTACTTTGAGATTCATCTGTGTTGTTTTGTGTGTCAACAGTACATGCCTTTTTATTGCTAAGTAGTATGCACATACCATCATTTGTTTACCCATTCATCTACTGATGAGCATCTAGATTTCAGTCGTTATTACAAATAAAGCTGCTGTGAAGGTCAGTATGGAAGTATTTTCTCTTCAGTAAATATCTAGGTAGAATAGCCAGTAGGTCTATATCTAACATTTTAAGAAATAATCAAACTATTTCCTAAAGTGGTTGTACTATTTACAAACTCAACAGCGAAGTACAGAGATCTAGTTCTTGTATACCCTTGCCAACACTTGGTAAGCCTTTTTGGTAATTCTAATAAGTATGAATCAGTAGCTCACCTATGATTCTGATTGGCATTTCTCTAATGACCAATATTACATGTAATATAAGTAATATAAATATAAATATTTTGAGAGTTCTTTACATATCCTAGATATAAATCCTTACACAACTGATTTGCAAATATTTTCTCCCATCCTACAGCTTGTCTTTTCATTCTCTTAATACTTTTTGAAGAGCACACATTTTTAATTTGACAAAGTTCATTTATCAATGTTGTTTTATGAATCACGCTTTTGGTGTTACATTTAAAAATATTTGCCTTAGGGGCATTTGGGCGGCTCAGTCGGTTAAGCTTCCAACTTCAGCTCACATCATGATCTCATGGCTCAGAAGTTCAGGTCCCACACTGGGCTCTCTGCTGTCAGCATGGAGCCCACTTCGGAACCTTTGTCCCCCCTCTCTCTTCTGCTCCCCCACTGGTTCTCTCTCAAAAATAAAAATATTTGCCTAACTCAAGATCACAAAGATTTTCTCCTGTTTTTGTCTAAAAGTTCTATAATTTTAAGTTTTTATACTTAGGTCTATGATTCATTTTGAGTTAACTTTTGCAGGCAAGATACAGAGTGAAGTTCATGTGCTTGTATATATTGATACCCAATTGTGCCAGCATGATTTGTCGAACAGGCTATCCTTTCTTCATTCAACTGCCTTTGTACTTTATTAAAATTCAGTTGTCTATAATATGCATTGGCTTATTTCTGGACTCTTCTATCCCACTGATCTATTTCTCTGTGTATACACCAATACCATACTGTTTTGACTGCTTTAATTGTATAGTGATTGTGATATCAGGTAGTACTGACTCTCTAACTTTGTTCTTCTTTTTAAAAATTTTTTTCTGCTATTTTAGATTGTTTTCGGTTTTACATGAAGTTTAGAATCAATGTGTTGATTTCTATGTGTGTGTGTGTGTGTGTGTGTGTGTGTGTGTGTGTGTGTGTGTGTGTGTGTATATAAAAGCCTGCTAAAATTTGGGAATGGGATTGCACTAAATCAACAGATCTATTTGGTGAGAGCTGTCATCTTAGTAACAATCAGTCTTCCAAACCCATGAACAAGGAACACCACCCCAGTTATCTAAGTATTCTTTAATTCTGTTCAGCAATACTGTGTAGTTTTCAGTATTTCATACATGTTGCTATGGCCAATGGTATTGATTTTATTAAATTTCAATTTCTGTTTGTTACTAGTTTATGAAGTGTAACTGATATTCATATATCGATCCTTTATCCTGCAACTTTATTAAACTCACTGATTAGTTTTAGTAGTTTTATAGGTTCCAACAGATTTTCTACAGTTCTGCCATCTGCAAAAAAAAAAAAAAAAAAAAAAAAAAAGATACTTTTACTTCCTCCCTTCCATTCTAGATGCCTTTTGTTTTTTGCTTGACTACACTGCCTAGAACCTCCAGTATACTATGGAACAGAAGTAGTCAGAGTAGACAATCTTGACTTGTTCTAGGTCTCAAGGAGAAAGCATTTGGTCTTCCACCATTAAAATTACATTATCTGTAGTTTTTTCAGAGAGTTTGCTCAGAGTTACTATCTGGAATGGAAGATTTAATAAGATTATCAAATACTTTTTTCTTTCTGCATTTACTGAGATAATCCTATGGCTTTTCTTTTTCAGTTGGTTAACAGGGACTTATACTGATTGCTTTTTAAATGCTAAACCTACCTTGAATTCCTGGAATAAACCCCACTTGGTCATGATGTTTTGTTTTGTTTTATAAATGGTTACATTTAATTTGCTATAATTAGTTTAGAATTTTTGCATGTATGCTCATGGGGGATATTTCTGTATAGTCTTCTTTTCTCCTAATGTCTTTGTCTAGTTTGAAATATAAGGGTAATACTAGCCTCACAAAGTAAGTTAGGAAGTATTCCTTTCTCTGCAACTTTCTGAAAGTCTTTGTTTAGAACTGGTATAATCTATTCCTTAAATATTTAGAATTCATTAAATTCTAAATTTAGAATTTAGAAGCCATCTGGGCCTAGAGGTTTTTTGGTGGGAATATTTTAATAGTATCCATGTCTTTAATAGATACAAGTCTATTCAAGTTGTCTATTCCTTCTTGAGTGTAGTAGTGTGTATCTTTTGGAGAATTTGTCCATTTCATTTGTGGTGTAAAATTTATAAGCATAATGCTGCTTATAATACTCCGTTATAATCCTTTTATTGTGTGTAGAATCTGTAGTGATGTCACCTCTGTCGTTCCTGATACTAACCAGTCCAGTTAGAGCTTTATTTACTGTACAGAACTTCCCAAAGAAACAGTTTGTGGTTATCACTGATTTTGTCTTTGTTTTCCTGTTTTTTATACATTCTCCCATATTGACCTTTACCATTTTCTTTCAATTATTCTGGTTTAATTTACTTTTTTCCTAATTTCTTAATGTGGAAGTGAGAATCATTAATTTGAGACCTTTTTCCTTTTCTAATATAGGCATTCAGCGCTATAAATTCCCTCCTCGGTACTGCTTTACTGGTAGCTCACAAATTCTGGTATGTTTTATTTTCATTTAGTACAAAATACTTTATAATTTCCTTTTGATCTATTCTTTAAGCCATAGGTTATTCAGCATTGTATTATTTAGTTTCCAAGTATTAGTAAATTTTGCAGTTTTCTGCTAACAATTTCTAATTTAATTCCACTGTGATCAGAGAACACAGGTTCTCAATCCTTTTAAATTACTGGGACTTGTTTTATGGCTCAAAATATGGTCCATCATGGAAAATGTACTTAAGAAGAATTGAGAATAATCTGCTGTTGTTAGGTTAAATATTCTATAAGTGTTAATTAGGTCAAATTGGTTGACACTATTATTCAAGCCTTCTATATCTTTGTGATTTTCAATACTCAGAGAAGGGTACTGAACTCTCCAACTAAAACAGACAATTTGACTATTTCTCTTTAGAGTTCCATCAAGAGAAATTTTGAAATTCGATTAGAGGCAAAAAAAAATGTTTAGAAGTGTCATGTCCTCTTAATTAACCAATTTCTTTATCATTATGTAATGATATCTTTTATCCTTGGAAATATTCTTTGCTCTGAATGAAGTCTACTTTGTCTAGTATTAATATAGCCATTCTATCTTTCGACTGTTGTAAGTATGGTATATGTTTTTCCATTCTTTTAATCTATTTGTACCTTTATATTTAAAGTATGCTTCTTATAGACAAGAATATATAGTTAAGTCTTGCTTTTTTATCTGCCTATCTCTGCCTTTTAACTGGTGTTTTTAGACCACTTACATTTGATGTGATTACTGACATGGTTAGGTGTAAGTCTATTATCTTGCTATTTGTTTCTATGTGTTCCATGGACCTTTTTGCTCTTTTTATGACTTTTTTAAAAATTAAATAACTGTATTTTCTGATACCATTTTATCTCCTTTGTTAGATTACCTATAACTTTTTTGAGAACAGGATTGCTTTAGGATTTATAGTGTACATCCTTTAGTATACATCCTTTAACTTACCATAATCTACCTTCAAGTGCAGTACAAAAATCTTACAACAGTCTACTACCTAATACCATATCTTGCTTACCTAAGTCTCTGTACCTGAAAAAATGGGAAAGAAGCAAGCATTAGAAATAAAAGAAATAGTGGCAAGAAATTGAGACCTCCTTGATTTCATTTAAAAAGGTAAATAAGAGGGCGCCTGGGTGGCTCAGTCAGTTAAGCATCTGACGTCAGCTCAGGTCATGATCTCGTGGTCTGCGGGTTTGAGCCCCGTGTTGGACTCCGTGCTGACAGCTTGGAGCCTGGAGCCTGCTTCGGATTCTGTGTCTCCCTCTCTCTCTGCCCCTCCCCACTCATGCTCTGTCTCTGTCTCTCAAAAATAAATAAGTGTTAAAAAAAAAATTAAAAAGGTAAGAAACAAGAAGGAAAGAGAGGTTTAAAAATTAAAACTCTACATACATCTCTGATGGTTACTAAAACTGTTAAAGGATTTTTAAAAATAAATAAATAATCTTTAAATTTGTGTGTTTCTTTCCCAATGTAAATTTTTTTATGTTAAGTAGGCTTTAAAACTTAAAAGGCTCATCTGCTTTGTGGCCTTCATAGGGTTTCTGGCTACTATGAATCGTTTGATGCTGATTAGGTTTCATATCATGACATGACTTTCCCCTCATGTCTTTGCATACAGTAGACTGAGGGGAAAGTTATGGCTAAAACTGCACAATAAAATTACAACCCTACCTTTACCCTCCCACTGTGCATTCTGGATGTTCACTGAAGTGGGAACTGTGTCTAAACATATTCTCAGCTTCATTTTAATGGCATTTTTAAAAACACACAACTGAAAACAACAACAACACACAACTGGATGACATGTTAGTTTTGTACAGTTTTGTACTGCTTGTCACTTTTCTCTTGCCACCTTCCAGGACTCCTTTTTTGGCTCTAATAAGGATACCTACCTGCAACAGAATCCAGGATTCTGTAGTTCTCTAGTGTCACCTCCTTGTATTATTTTTAACACAATATGAGATAACATGTTAGGAAGTATTATATTAAAATACATTTAATGTGTCCATAATTAAAGTATGTATTATGTATTCATGCTGGTGTTCTTTATTGTTTTTTGTTTTCTTACTTCTAGTGAAGATTTCCAAGTAAAATGTTTTGGAGCATACAAATTTTTTTTTTTTTTAATAAAACCATATTCCCATAAAAAAAATTAGAACTCTACAACTTTACTATCTGTGTTCCAATCCTAGCTCTGCCACTTATACATAACCTTAGGCAAGATAGTTAGCCTTTGTTTCTACCTCTTTATTTTTTTAAAAAAAAAATTTTTTTTCAACGTTTTTTATTTATTTTTGGGACAGAGAGAGACAGAGCATGAACGGGGGAGGGGCAGAGAGAGAGGGAGACACAGAATCGGAAACAGGCTCCAGGCTCTGAGCCATCAGCCCAGAGCCTGATGCGGGGCTCGAACTCACAGACCGCGAGATCGTGACCTGGCTGAAGTCGGACGCTTAACCGACTGCGCCACCCAGGCGCCCTTGTTTCTACCTCTTTAAAATGGAGGAAAATAACAGTACCTACACTTCACCACGTTATCACAATGATCCAGTGAGTTAATACAGGTAAAATGTTTAGAACAGCACCAAGCCTCTTTTAAATCCTTGATAAATAAATACCAGGTCCTATTATTCAAACTACGTAAGACAGTATTTTTTTTTTATGCTCTATACCCAAAATAACATTTCATACCCAGCTCACACACTAGGTTGCCCTACTCTAAGTGAAGGTGCAAGCAAATTAACTCCTTAGGCTCTTTTAACTATAAGAAATTAATTCATGTTACCTCAATTAGCATTATATATATGTCACATATCATATATATATGTGTATGTATAAATGATGTCATACATATATGATGCTATTTACTAAACATTTGTTACATGCTTAGCATTGTTCTAAAAGCTTTGTGTCACCTCAGTTAATCTTCATATCAGCCCTACAAAGACAGATACTATTTATGATGCTCATTTTACGGATGAGGACTGAGACAGAGAAGATGAACAACTTGCCCAAGGTCACAAATCAGTAAAGGAGAGAGCCAAAAATCTACCACCAAAAGTCTGACACCAAAACCTGTACTCTTTTTCCTGGGAAAAAAAAAAAAAAACAACTGGATGTAGTCTCAAGAAAGGCAGGAACCACAGAAATACTAGAATAATCGAAGAAGAATATCCACAGAGCCAGAAATCAGAATCTTCAATCTCTTGCTCTATGCCTGTCTCTCTCTCAGATCTCATGGTTTCTCGCTTGGAATTCTGTGTTTCTCCCAACATAGATGACCTATTCTTTTCTCATCCCTCCTTATGCTAATCTTGTCCCACATTATCAAATGTAACTATCCCCCTACCCCAATGCAAATAAACCCTTCAATCCAAAGCATGCCCAAAAGACTAATTCTTGTTGTTATATCTTCAGTCATGCTCGTTCCTAATATATTCTTTACACCTTAACAAAACACATTCCTTAAGGAACACTCTGGCCTTCCCTTCACTAAGCCTCCTCTCCTGTCAACAGCTCTTCAATCTGACACATAAGTACATATGGTCTTATGCTATTTTTTTTTATCTTATGCTATTTACTGTGATTTCACATATAAGATTTCATCTTTCACCAAGAAGATGTAAATGAGTACAAGGCCTAAGATTTAAACTTCTATGATAACATTCACAGTACTGTGCTTACATAAAACATTCAAAAGTACTGTTCATAAAAAGAAAAAAAAAGAAGCAAAAAGTGGAATTTCTTATCTGTAAGATATCATCAAAACATTTGTTTTAGTAGACTTACCCTTGTCCCTCCAGCTTTAAGAGATAGGATTTAAAACACATAAACCTACAAAAACTACATCCACAAATCAAAACTGAAAAGTAGCAGAGGTTATCCTAGCAACAACTTTACAGGATAAAAGCTAAGTCAATCAAACTATAAAGATTTCAGTGCATTTACAGAAGAGCACCTTAAGAGCAGCAACAGAAAACATACAGATTTGTCACATAAGTTAATTCTAGAAGGCCAGAAAAGTTCTAGTCAAATCCTGTAAATCTAAATCAGGGTTGGAAGTCTAACAAAAATAATTTACTTCAGTAACCCTGAAGATCTAGAGTAACCCTCTGTAGGAGAGAATCTCAGCTATGATTATACTTGATCTTCAAGGTCCTGAAAGTGGAAGCGTGAAGAGCTAATTCAGCTAAGTCCTTGATTTATGCTTTCTCATTTGATCCTTACGATGATCCTATGAGAAGGTGCTCTTATGCCATTTGTAAATAGGGAAGCTGAATGCTAAAGAAATTAAGTAACTTGCCCACATTCACACAAACTTT
Organism: Puma concolor; assembly: GCF_028749965.1. NCBI lineage: Eukaryota > Metazoa > Chordata > Mammalia > Carnivora > Felidae > Puma > Puma concolor. The sequence continues at coordinate 49,753,045 of NC_141683.1, forward strand.
AAGCACAGGATTAATGCCACTGTTTATGTTGCAAAACAGTTATTTTAAATCTAACAGTAAATTACTTGACGGATTCCTAGAGCACTCAGATGCATTATGAGAATTTTAAGGCAACATGAAATCATAGTTTTAACACTGACTTTCCTTTCAATGAAAATTAAACTATAGGTTAAGATACACATTTCATAGAAAGGCAAATGATCATTTTTAGACTAGACCCAACCAAAACCCACCACCATATCCTGTTTCTCAAGCAAGCACACTGAAGTCTATCATTCCTTGTTCAAAAAATCACTAGTGGCATCAACTTTATGACAGTTGGCTAACATATTGGATAAAAAGACAAAATCTAGAGGGACACCTTGGTGGCTCAGTTAGTTAAGCATCTGACTCTAGGTTTCGGCTCTGATCATGATCTCAGTTTCGTGGTTGCAAGCCCCACATCGGGCTCTGTGCTGACAGTGCAGAGCCTGCTTGGGATTTGCTCTCTCTCCCTTTATCTCTGCCCCTCCCCTGCTCACACTCTCTGTCTCAAAATAAATAAAATAAAAAAAAATTAAAGACAAAAAGACAAAAACTAGATCTTACATTAAAATAAAATGGATGAATTAAAGATAAAAAACATTTAAGTGATAAAAATACTAGAAGTAGGGGTGCCTGGGTGGCTCAGTCTGTTAAGCAGCTGACTCTTGATTTTGGCTCAGGTCATGATCTCACAGTTCATGGGTTTGAGCTCCACAACAGGCTCTGTGCTGACAGCGGGGAGCCTGCTTGGGATTCTCTCTCCCCCCTCTCTCTCTGTCCCTCCCTTGCTTGTGCACACGTGCTCACGCTTGCTCTCTCTAAATAAAATAAATAATCATTAAAAAAATGCCAGAAGTAAACACATGATTTTTTTTTTTTTTAAGTTGTGGCATAGGAAAGTCTTACTAGGACTAACAATAGAAACAACACAAGAGACTGGTATATCTGACTAGAGAAAATATAAGACACACACAGTAAAATATATTATTTCATTAATCTAAGATGAGTAGGGGCGCCTGGGTGGCGCAGTCGGTTAAGCGTCCGACTTCAGCCAGGTCACGATCTCGCGGTCCATGAGTTCGAGCCCCGCGTCGGGCTCTGGGCTGATGGCTCAGAGCCTGGAGCCTGTTTCCGATTCTGTGTCTCCCTCTCTCTCTGCCCCTCCCCCGTTCATGCTCTGTCTCTCTCTGTCCCAAAAAAAATAAATAAACGTTGAAAAAAAAAATTAAAAAAAAAAATCTAAGATGAGTATATTCTCACCTTTTAACATCTCTACAAGCAGGATGTCTCTTAAAATCAAGAATATCATGGTTTAACTGACAGCATATTATTTAGTCTTAGTTGTACATAAAATAATGCATCTTACAGTTGAAGCCATCTTGGATTCAGTAAGATTCTCTTAAGAGACAAAAGATAAAATGGAAAAGATCTAAAGCAAATGATTTAATATTCTTAATACACAAAAAGCTCTTACATGTTATTAATGTTAACACGGTGTTTCAACTGCACTGATTATGTATCATTTCTTAAGTTAGGAGTTAACTGTACCAGTTTTTTATGTACTTTTTGTGTATCTGATTTATTTCCTTAAAAGGCTTTAAATCAAAAGACTTATGCCTTTAAAAGAATTAAGAAAATAGGTAAAAGGTATGTATGAAAAGGAAACTGGAGAAAGTAGCACGAATATACAAAAACGTGAAAATATAAGTTCCACTGAAAATGTTTACAAATGCCAATTAAAACTGAAAGCATTTATTACACAACAGATCAATGTATATGCTTTTAAAGCTGATCACCAAATCTGTGTTAGCATACAGACACACTTACACACCATGGGCAAGAATGAAAATGTACTTAACCACCAAACAAGAAACCCTTCTTTTAAGAATTCACCAAAAGGAAATAATCAGAAAAGAATAGGAAGACCTATTTAAAAAGGATGCTAACTTTGTCACTGTTTAATATAAAAGTTAGAAACAACCTAAATGTCCATCAAGATTCCTTAGGTAAATTATGATTCATCCATACAACACAACACCATGCAACCATTAGAAATAATGGCATAGAAAGACTGTCTTTGAAAGGCATATAAATATTCCTGAAGTATACAAAGACTATTTTTCCCCTTGTTTTAATTTTTAAACTTTTTCTATTTTTTTTTAAATTATTTATTTTGAGAGAGAAAGAAAAAGCGTGTGCATGGGAGGGGCAGTGGGGGGGGGGCGGAGGGAGGGAGACAGAGAATCTCAAGCAGGCTCCACACTGTCAGTGCAGAGTCTGACGTGGGGCTTGAACTCACAAGCCATGAGATCATGACTTGAGTCGAAATCAAGAGTCAGATGCTTAATTGACTGAGCCACCCAGGTGCCACTCTATTCAGTTATTTTTTTTTTTTTTAATTTTTTTTTCAACGTTTATTTATTTTTGGGACAGAGAGAGACAGAGCATGAACGGGGGAGGGGCAGAGAGAGAGAGGGAGACACAGAATCGGAAACAGGCTCCAGGCTCTGAGCCACCAGCCCAGAGCCCGACGCGGGGCTCGAACTCACGGACCGCGAGATCGTGACCTGGCTGAAGTCGGACGCTTAACCGACTGCGCCACCCAGGCGCCCCTATTCAGTTATTTTTAATTGAAGTGTAAGTGACAAACATACAAAAGCTTTTCATATGAGCATCAGATTTAAAAAATCTTTTCTGATTTGATTTAACCTCTTTATTGAGATATAAAAGACATTTTTATATGTATGTACAGTATGTACAGTGTACTGGGCAACATGTTTTTCCTGTGTAGCCACCCATGTAACCACCAACCAAATGAGGATGCGGAACATTTCCGGCACTCCCAGAGTCTTGCTCCTCTAGTCCCAACCCCTAAACTCTACTCTGACTTCTATCAACACAGCTGAGTTTGACCTTTTCCTGAAATTCAAAATAAAAGAATCATACAGCATATACACCGTGTCCACCTTCTTCTGCTCAACCTTCTGTGTGTTTGCCCATACTGCCTGGGAAGAGCGGTAGAGTTCCTTCCTTTCCACTGATGCGTAGTACTACTTTAGTGTAAAACAGACTACACATTATTGATCCATTTTTTCTGTTGATGGACATTTGGATCGTGTCCCATTGGGAGTTGTTATGAAAAAAAGCTGCTATGTTTCTTCAGGTTTTATAACTGATTTTATTTTCACTGCCTTTAATTTAGTTTTAGATACTTCTATTAATAAAATTAAAAGGATCACAACCCAGAAAAATATAACACACAAAAAAATACAACTACCACTTCATTTTAAGATTTATGTTTTACATAGCTGAGATTCTTACACATGCTGTTTCTTCTGAATCAATCCCTTTTCCTTTCAGTTTTTTTCTCCCTTTTTCTCTCCCTCTCCTCACCTTAGCCCAACTAGTAAGAAATGTTTACATCTAGTGTGCAACGTTTTCCCACCCTTACAAGATCACTTAAACACATACACACACATAGGTTTTTGTGGTTTTACAAAAAGGTGATACTTTATATACTCCTCTGCATCCTGCTTTTCTAAATTAAATATGGTAGCAGTGTCTTCATATCACTGATTATTTTTGCCATGTCTTATTTTTAACAGCTTTATTGAGATATTAATTCACATACCATACAATTTGCCTATTTAAAGTATACAATTCAGGAGATTAAGAGTGTACTTATGATGAGCACTGAGTAACATACAGAATTGCTAAGTCACTATAGTGTACACCTGAAATTAATATAACACTTGATGTTAATTATACTGGAATTAAAACTTTAAACAATAAAATAAAGTTTACATTTCAATGGTATGTACAACTATCACCACAATTTGAGAACATTTTCATCATCTCAGAATGAGACTCCACGCCCTTTAGCTCCCACTGCCTCTCTCCTTTCCCCAAGTCCTAAGCAACCACTAATCTACGTCTACAGATTTGCTCTGTTCTGGACATTTCATCTGAATGGAGTCATATAACATGTGGCATTTTCTGACTGCTTCTTTCACCTACTATCATATTTTCAAGGTTCTGTGATGTTGTAGCATGTAGCTACTCCTTTTACTGACTGAAGACTAATTCATTGTATGGATATACCACATGCTGTTTCTCCACTTGTTCATTTATAGACATCTCGGTTGTTTCTACTTTCTGTCTATAGTGAATGCTGCTGCTGTAAATACTCATGTACAATTTTTTCAGGGACATGTTATCACTTCTCTTGGTAATTCTATGTTAAATAATCTGAAGAACTCCCATAATGTCATCCAAAGTAGCCATATCAATTTACATTCCTATCAGTGTGTGAGGATTCCAATTTCTGTACAACTCTGCCTACATTTGTTATAATCTAAATTTTTGATTCTAGTCATTCTAGTGGCGTGAAGGTGGATTCCATTATGGTTTCTGTTTCATTTCCCTGATACCTAATAATATTAAGCATCTTTTCATGTGCTTATGCATATCTTCTTTTAAAAAATGCCAATTCAGGGGCACCTGGGTGGCTCAGTTAGTTAAGTGTCTGACTCTTGGTTTCGGCTCAGGTCATCACCTCACGGTTCATGAGTTCGGGCCCCACATCAGGCTCTGCGCTGACAGTGTGGAGACTGCTTAGGATTCTCTTTCTTTCTCGCTCTCTCTCTGCCCCTCCCCTACTCATGCTTACCCTCTCTCTCAATATAAATAAACTTAAAAACTTTTTTTAATAATAAAAAAATTAAAATGCCAATTCAGATCCTCTGTTTTCAAATTGGGTTATTTGTCTTTTTATTACTGAGTTGAGTTCTTTACATATTCTGAATACAAGTCTTTTAGCAGATATATGACTTGCAAATATCTTCTCCCATTCTGTGGGTTGTCTTTCTACTTTCTTGATGATGTCCTTTGAAGCTTAAGTTTAAAATTTTGATGAAACCCAATTTATCTCATCTTTGTTTTGTTGCTCTGGCTTTTGGTGTCATATATAACAATGCTTTGCCTATTTCAAGGTCATGAAAATTTACTCCTATGTTTTCTTCTACAATACATGTCTTCTGATGTCCATGTATACTGATTTCTATTGAGTTTTAAAACAAGAAGCGAAACTGCTGGATCACAGGGCATATATGTGTAGAGCTTTAACAGAGGATACCAAAGAATTTTCCAGAGTGGTTTTACCAATTTTCAAACCCATCTGAAATGTATGAGAGTCTAAGTGCTCTATATTCTTGTCAACACTTAGTAGCTTCATATTTCTTCATTAACACCATTCTGGTGGGTATATCTTAGTATCACATGATAGTTTTAACCTGTAACTCCCTAAAAATCATGTGAGTACCTTTTCACCTTAGCCATCCAAACAACTCATTTTGTAAATGCCTGTTTCAGTCTTTTGCCCATTTGTTTCAAAATTGGGTTCCTAGTGTTATTGTTTTGTTTTGACATCTTTTATATACCCTAGATACAAGTCCTCTGTCAGTTTTAAGTAATGCAGACACTCTTTCTAGTGTGTCACTTGCCTATTTACTTGAAGTATCCTTTGATGAACAGAGGTTCTCATTTAATGAAGAACAATTTATCAGTCTTATCTGGTTAGTACTTATTGTGTCCTGTTTAGGAAAAAAAAAACTTTGCCTACCGAAGGATCACGTAGATATTTTTCCAGGTTTTCTCTAGAAACTTTATTTTTGACCCTTCATCTTATATCTATAGCCCCTTCAAAACACATACATAACCTCTGTTACAAAACTATTTCAGGATACAGAAAAAGGAAAGCTCCACAACTCATTTTATGAGTTTCATAACTTTAAAGCCAAATGCACACACATAAATCTGTGATAAATCTATTGATAAATGTGGATTTTTAAAAAACTCTAAGACAATGGCAAACGAAGTTCAGCAGTGTGTGTGAGGAGAGACAAATGCAACACAGCTAAGTAGGGTTGGATGTAATAATGCAAACAGGAGATACTCTATTAATGTGTGATACATTCTATTAGATTAACGAAGAAAATACACATGATCATCTCTCCCAACACAGAATAAGCACTTGATGAAATTTAATACTTATTTATGATAGTAAAAGATAAAAATTCTTGCCAAACAAAGCCTATAACATATTTCTTAATCTTTTACAGTTATCTATCAAAAACTTAAGGTAGAGGAAATAGGGAGAGGTTGGTAATAGGCTACAAACTTTCAATTATAAGATAAATAAGTTCTGAGGATCTAATACGTAATATGGTAACTATAGTTGGTAACAGTATATTGTATAATTAAAATTTGCTAAGAAAGAACTTAAATGTTCCCACCATAAAAAAAAAAAAGTAAATATGTGAGGTGATAGGCGTGTTAATTAACTCAATGGGGAAATCCGTTCACAACACGTCACAACATTATAAATGTTCCTTACTTACTGTTTTAGTGTGTGTATGATTTAGTCATATATCAGCTAGTTAAAATACAGATTTATATAAAGGCAAACTTTTTACCTTGTTTATTGCTGTATCCCCAGCACCAAGAACTATTTCTGGTACAAAGAAAATGCTCCATGACTTTTTTAAATGAATAAATAAATGAATGATTTCTAAATCAAAATCTGTACTTGGGGAAAAAAATTATAGTACTATAGGCTAAGTCTGTATGTATAAACAATATATATACATGTATGTACATATTACTTATGCATGCAATTATTTCTGATTAGATTAATAAAATAACTAGCTAGTTTAAAAATACCTATATTGAGATATCATAATTATGAGACTTTAGAGATATTCCTATTAAAGTCAGAAACATGACATTCAAGTGAGCCCTTAATGCTACTATCTGGAAAAACACTGTATTTCCCTATTCTATTTTCTGTTCACTTTTCCACTTTTTGATAGATGACCGTATCATATATTTTTCCCTCTTCTCAAACCTCCAATACACACTCCTATTCTTCTTTACTTTAGGTAATTACCTCACTTTCCATACACTAAGGTAAACACAAAACCTTAGGTGAAAACTCCAAGCCACCATCATTTTTATGTCTCTATCCAAATACAGATGGCGCCTGAACAACACAAGGTTAACTGCATGGATCCACTGACACATGGATTTTTTTCAATAAATATAGTACAGTACTGTAAATGTATTTTCTCTTCTTTATAATTTTCTTAGTAACATTTTCCTTTTTATAGCTGTCTTTATTTTAAGAATACAGCATGCAGGGGCGCCTGGGTGGCGCAGTCGGTTAAGCGTCCGACTTCAGCCAGGTCACGATCTCGCGGTCCGTGAGTTCGAGCCCCGCGTCGGGCTCTGGGCTGATGGCTCAGAGCCTGGAGCCTGTTTCCGATTCTGTGTCTCCCTCTCTCTCTAGCCCTCGCCCATTCATGCTCTGTCTCTCTCTGTCCCAAAAATAAATAAACGTTGAAAAAAAAAAAAAAAAGAATACAGCATGTAATTCATATAATATACAAAATATGTGTTAATCAGCTGTTTATGTTATCAGTAAGGCTTCCTGCCAACGACAGGCTATTAGTGATTAAGTCTGGGGGAAGTCAAAAGTTCTATGTGGATTTTTGACTGCACGGAAGTCGGTGACCCTAACCCCTTGTTGTTTAAGGGTCAACTGTATTCCATCTTCTCTCCTGTTTCTATAAACTCCCCCTACTCCTAGTAAAGCAAAGGCTAATCCTTACACCTGTACATAGATCAGGAGTCATCAAACCAAAGCCCATACTATCCATGGCTGCTTTGACGCTACAAAAGTAAAGCTAGGAGTAACAGAAACTGGCCCACAAAGCCTAAAATACTCATTATCTAGCTCTGTAAAGAAAAACTGTTGACTCATGCACTAGACCATCTCTCCTCTCAACTAATATGGGCACTGCTGGTTGAAAGAGCCCACGAAGTTCCAAGCACATAAAGTAAGATGCAAACAAGACACAACATCAAGGACATGTCAGATATACTGATGACAAAAAAAAAAAAAAAAAAAAAAAAAAGACCTTAACAGGGAGAGGTCACATAAAAAGGATGAAGACTGAATGGCATGAGACTTTGGAATAACCACTTGAAGCTAGAAAATTATAGTGCAATCTCTTAAATCTTGAGGGGAAATTATTCTACCTTGGAATTCTACACTCAGACCAGCCAAATTATTAATCAGGTATCAGCGTGGAAGAAAGATATTTTCAGCAATACATACATTTCAAAAATGTCACCTCCTCATACACTTTCTTAAAAGTTACTGAGGGATGCATTTCACCAAAACATAGGTATAAATGGCAAAAGAGGAAGGCATGGATCCAGACACCACAGGCTCTGACACAGGGAAAAGGCAAAGAGAACTCTCAGATTCATGACGAGAGGTCGCAGGCTACACCTGTATGGCAGGAGTGGAAAGCCACAGTACAGATTTGAACAAAAGCACAGAAAGACCTAGGGGGTTCCCAATTTTTTAAAAAACTGAACAATATGATGTTGAACATACTGGGACAGCTTTAAAAGAAAAAAATTAGAGACAAATGGGAAATTAAGCAAAATTCAGAAAAGAAGAAAAATTTTTAACTCCAAGAAATATAATTTTAGTACACTGCAAAATTCAACAGTAAACATATTTACAAAGTCATAATAGTGTGAACAATGAACACTGATTTAACCAAAAGCATAATATACTGGGAGATAAAGGATTTTCAAGGTGGCCTAGGAATCTGAAAGCACAGACTCATCTTCCACAGTAGCAAGCCAGAAGAGATCTAAAATTGAAATAGTTTAAAATATGGGAGTAAATACCAGAAGAAACAGCTACAAGTATGGAAAATGGTTGCTTTAAGAGCAGAATATAGGAAGGAAAGTTATACCAAGTTGAGGCAGGGGATAGTGTTTTTCGTTATAAGTCCTACAGTACAATTGTCTTTTTAACTGCGTAGTTGTATTATTTAAAGTCAACAACTGTTTTAAAACAAAACTAATGGTTTTTGTGTCCTTTAATGTCAGTTAATTCAGTCACCCCACAAATAATACCTAAGCATTGACTATGTGCCAGGTTCTTTTCTAGGTGCTACAAATACAACAGTGAAGAAAACTAAGTCCTTGCCCTCATGAAGCTTACATCCAGAAGGAAGAAAGCAATAAACAAATTAACGTACGATTTAATGTCCGATAAATTAATGTTGTGAAGAAAAATAAAGGTAAGGGTAGAGTGTGATAAGGATCCTATTTAAGTAGGGTTTTCAGAAAAGGGCTCCTTCCAAGAATCAGCAAAAAGGAAATCAACCTAAAAATGAAAATGTGTTTTGAGAAAATGTCATAAAAGTAAAATTAGAGAAGGGTATCAATGAAGTCCAAAGTGAGAACTTCATTTTAAGCCTCTCATACTCCAAAGCTACGTATCATTCAAGAGCCTGTACCAAAAGTTCTCAGTAGTGAAACATAAATCGCTAGGGACCCTCAACCTAAGTCACAAACATGGCTATTTATACTCTTCCTATATCTATAACTAGCCATTACTTATTAAAGTTACCAGGTAGGGGCAGCTGGATGGCTCAGTTAGTTAAGCATCTAACTCTTGGTTTTGGGTCTGGTCACAACCTCCCGATTCCTGGGTTGGACCCCCAAGTCTGGGTCTTCGATGACAGCATGGAACCTGCTTGGGATTCTCTCTCTCCCCTTCTCTGCCCCTCCCCCAGTCCATTCTCATTTTTTTCTAAATAGACAAATAAACATTTAAAAAATAAAGTTACCGTGTATATTTATACTCAATTTTCTTTCCATAGAATACGTGGATGTTTATACTTTAACTATGTAGTTAAACATTTTCCTAAATCAAATGCTCAACACATTAATCAAGTAAGATTAAAAAAAAAAAAATTCCAGATTACTTCCAAGTTACCAAAATTTATCACGTCCAATCTTCATTCTCTTACTACAGAGGAGCCCTAAACCAATGGGAATAAGACACATTTAAAAAAACAATTTATAGGGTAATGCAATACATTAACTTTCCTTTCCAAGGAACCTCACTCAGGCTAAGTGAAGTAGAGTTCCAACTTTTTTGAATTATCTTCTCACTGAAAATTGAGTAACTGAAAAAATATAGTATTCAGATTAAAGGGATAATTTTATTCTACATTTAGTTGTTATAAGAACCTAATATTCAAAAAATAGGATTGATTTTAATACATCTTATTCTCAAGACACTTACACCATTAAAAGTCCATCAAAACTATCTGTGTCTTTTTTACATAGCAAAAAAAGTGATACTTTTAGATTTTAAATAGGTTTTAAAGTTTAACTCATGAAAAGAAAGCAAATTCAACTAATTACATCTCAATTAAGAGGAGGACTTAAAGTTTAAAAGTTATTTAGAAATTTCTGGAAAAGTAAACCAGTAACCATATTGTACACTGACCTGTAACACTAGACGTTGATGCTTTCCCCAAGCTTTGCACTTGGAGACGGAGCACTGGGCTATAGGAACGGCTACAACTTGGGATTGGGTTGACTGCTTGCTTACTATTGGTGTGCTTCCTCATCTAAAATGACATAGGGCCACCTCGGTGGCTCAGTCAGCCAGACTCTTGATTTTGGCTCAGGTCATAATCGCACAGTCATGAGATCAAGCCCAGCTTCGGGAGTTGAGCCTGCTTAAATTCTCTCTCCCTCTCCCTCTGCCTGTCCCCAGCTCACACTCTCTCTCTTTCTAAAAATAAATAAATAAATAAATAAATAAATAAATAAATAAATGGGAGCTAATAATGCCTACATAGGGTCAAAGTTAATTACTGGCGGTCCTGACAATGAGAAATACTCACATATTTAAGTATCAATAATATATATATAAGCTTTGTAATCTGCAAAACACTATACCAATATTTGTCATATTTTAATCAAAAAGGAAAACTATCACTTTCAGTCAAGTTTTTCTGATTTTAGCAATAATGGTTATCAGATTCTATGGAAGAACAGTAGGACACCAGTCCACTCACACACACACACACACACACGTGCCAGAAAAAGAAGAGAGGATTTTTTTTTTTTAATTTAGACTTAAAAAAAAATCTGACTCCCTTATAAACAAGTGCCAAGAGGGAATTATTTTTAGCAAGTATTTAACTATACAAACCAAAAGACTAAAGCTGTTTAACCACATGTAAACTCCACATCATCTGACTTCAGGTAGAATGTTTATTTTTGGTTCCACTTGGGAACTAGACACCCAATGTATATAAACATAAATATATTTTTTAAACAACTTTAATGCTTTTGTTCACTCAGTAATAATTCACACTATTCTTAGAAGGAAAAACACAAACAATATCCTTAACTAAAGTTCACTGCAAGAGATTTTACTTCTTAAACTTTTAAGCTAACTTTAAACAAATAACATTATCTGACAGAGGAGCAGTGGACTATTTGCCCACTTATTCTTTAAACTCCATCAGAGCACAGACCTGTCTTTTTCTCTGCTGTATCCCCAACACTGAGGCACCTAACTGGCACCAACTAGGTACTCAACAAATATGTGTGGAACAAATGAGTAAGTGAGTGAGTGAACTGGGCCTCTAGACTAAAGCTTAATTTTCACTTAAATATCCATCACTCATTACAAACAACTATACTCTCAACTATAACAACGTGATAAACTGAAAAAGACACATAGTAGGTACTTAAACACACACAAGTATATTACTTATGTGTGTAATAAAAGTACGCAAAGTAAGAGTTCAAAAAAATTTCTTTCAAGAAATTTTGGTGTGTTCTTTCTGATACACACACACACACACACACACACACACACACACACACACACACACCCCAGAAAAGCATGTTGCAATCTTGATAAAGCAAACATCATCTTTAAAGTTCTGTTGCAATGTGGAATAATTTAGGCAAAATGAACAGTATTTCCAGTGTCCCACCCAGAATATTTTCGAAAGTCAAATTCCTTAATTCAGTTAAAGGTGGACTAAATTGGAAAAACAGACCTTACCATTTCAAAATTATTATACTGAATTTTAAAGAGGGAAAATAAAATAGGTTTAAAATAAATTACAGTCAAATTAATGCAAAAAGGCATCTAATATCCTTATATTTGACCTTTAAGCAAATTAAACAATTTCCCAAAAATTTTTAAACTAGATTATAAACTGTATGCCCACAAAGCTTGAGTTAGTAGTTGTTTTTATTAAAATAATACTGTTTGGATAAGTTCCTTCATAATTCTAAAGTTCATAGTAAGATATTCAGCAGTAACAGTACAGTAATACACATTATAGTTATGATAATTTGCACAAGCATAATTATCTGGGTGGAACAGGCTTTATGGCTAGCATGCTATGGTCTGTGACTGCATGGATCGAAGTTTCCCAAGATTCTGATGGTCATCTTCAAAGAGACTTAAGTAAGAGCCGACTTCACGGTGAATACAAAAATGCACCAAAATCAATTCATAAACACCGATACGAAAACAAGGCTCTCTATAAGAACTACAGCGTTGGAAGAAAAAAAAAAAATCCAGGGCACATAAAAGGTAAAACTCAATTGCTGCCCGTGTTTCCTGCTTTACAGTCTTAAACGCCAGGTATTAGATATTTTTTTTTTTTTTTTAGCGTTTTCTTAAACAGAAATTTAATGTTTTCAGTTACCCCTCCTCCACAGTTAACATCAATGCCCTTTCTTCCTCCTCCTTTACCCCTCCCAGTTCAAACAAATTAACATTTGTACGAAGGTACCTCCTATCAGCTCTCAGCTTCTTCCCAAACACGCCCACGTACATTGAAACTGGCCTGCGTCTACACAACACAGCTACAGGAAAAGAGCTCCAAGGGGGGCAGGTGGGAGGATAATTTAGCTCAGCACAGGTTTACGACTCTTTTCCAGATATTAGCTCCTCACTCTTGGCTCGGGTTTCTGCCAAATCACCTCCAAAGCATGGTGTTTATGAGCCTACCTAATCCGATACTGCAATGGAATTCCGGATATTTGCAGACAGATATCCCGGCTTTGCAAGTGTTTGATCAGATCGGTCCGGAATCTCTCCTTAGTACGCCCGCTCCTAGCTGTACAGCGACCCGACCTCCGGCCGCGCCCCCGACTCCGGACCCTGCCGCGCTCCCGGCTGGAGGCCAGCGCAGGACCAGCCCCTCCGCGTCCCGGGCTGGCGGGCGACCCGGGCTGCGGGCCGCTCCGCAACAGGTCACCGTGACCGCGGGCGCGGGTTCGCGGGCGGCTGGCTCGGCTGCCGGCTTCGGGGGCGCAGCGCCAGAGCCAGGGGAGGGGGTGTGGCCCGGCTCCGCGTTCCCGGCGCGGCGGTCCGGACTCCGGCTCACCTGAAGGGAGGCTGAGGCGCAGCCCGGCGCCAGGGTAGTGCGGGCCGCGGCCAGGGGCTCCCGCCACCCAGGAGGGTGAGCCGAGGCGGCCTCAGGGGGCCACCCCGCCCCCGGCCTCGGGACAGAGACCGGGAGCCGGGAGCCCACGGCCGCCTCCAGCCTCCGAGAGCGAGCCGCCGAGGGAGGCGCGGCCCCGGGCCCCCCAGCGCTCTCCTCCCTCAGCCCGAGCCCCGTCTCCGCGCCGAGGGCAAGCAGCCCCGGGGCCCGAGGCCAGGAGAGCCACACCGCAGCGCCCGAGCCGCCGCCATTCCCCGCGCCGCCGCTGCGGCTCCGCGCCTCCCGGGGGGCGCAGCGCACCCACCTTCCCTCCCCCGCACCGCCCGCCAAGGCTCCGCACCGGGCCCGCGGCCGGAGCACCGACCTGTGCAGCCGCGGCCGTCGCCTCGGAGGATGGGAACACGACGCCGGCCTCAGGGTCCGCCGCTGCCGCCGCCGCCGCCGCCGCCGCCGCCTAAGCTAGCGCCTGGCGACCCGAGCAGTCGGCGTCTCTCATTCAGCGCCCGCCGCCGCCGCGGCCGCCGCTCGGGGGAGGGGAGTGAGCTGGATCCACCCCGTCCGCGCCGCGGGTGGGGGAGGAGAGAGGACCTGCCGGGCGCGCGCAGGGAGGGCGGGGCGGAGCCGCGCGCGCGCGCACCAACCGAATGCGCTCGCGCGTGCCTTCGGGGCCGCGAATGGCGGGGTCTTCGCCGCGCGCTCCGCGCCTGCTACTCTACTGCCCCACACGCCCAACTGGCGCCGGGGACCAGTGTCCGCGGCGCGCGCCGCTAGCCGCAGCCCCCCGCCCGGCGCCCGCGGGAGGGAGGGGCCGCTACCCGCCCTAAGGAGGGGCGGGGAAGGGTTGGAGGGCTGACAGGTGGGGCGCCGGACACCTCCTTTCCGCACGGGGCCCACCGCGGTGAAACCGACCCTGGTGTCTGTCGCTTTCAGCGCCGGCACCTCACCTTTAAGGCCGGAGAACAAAGTCTGGAAACACTTGGTCCCCAGATGAAATATTCTGGCCGCGCCAGCGGTGTTTTTAGAATTAGTCGCTGCAACTAATGTGGGGGGCTCCAAATGTGAAGAGCCGCCCCACTGCCGTAGGACCATAAATTATGGTGATCAATACTCTCATATTAAGATTCGGGAAGTGTTAGAAGTAGGCCTTTGTAAGTGTTATGCTGGGGACTGCCCGTGGCTTAATAAGCAAATGGCAGAAATTTGGCATCCCCGGGGGTCTCGGATTGACGAGTTCCAGGTGAAAGGTATTTTCATGTCAATGCACGAAAAAGATTCTGAAATATCAAATATTTTCTGTGAATGAAAAAGGAACAGATTCGTTATAAACGGCGGAAGGGTGTTTCGGAGGGTGCTCTGTATGGGGTGGCCTACTTAAAATTAGCACCATTTGATGCAGTGTGACTATAAATGGAAGGTTTTAAGTGAGCCACCTTTATGCTGTCATTAGACCATTTGGAAATGATTATTTGATGATCTGCAGCTCTTCAGGCCATGTACAGTAGAATGTGGAAGGGATACTGTGTACTAACTAGCATTGGGTATAAAACATGAAAGGACCAAAATTGTTCCCATTTGGTTTCTTTCCTCCCTTTTATAACCACCAAGCAGAACTGATTAATCGTGCATATTGAAGAATGCTAATTATTTCCTCCTTTGACGGCCTGGTATCATAACCCTTTACTCTTAGGGAAGCTAGAATGCCCCTTCAAACCCCTTCCCTCAAATAGGGTCACTTCTTTAAAGCCTTCCCTCCCGCTCCCCAAACCCAAAGGTAAGTTTAAAAACAAAAACAAACAGGATAGACAAAGTTTATGGTTTTTCACTTTTATTGCATTTTACTTTCAGAGAAAGTCTTGAAGGAAATCATGATGAAATCACTGAGAGAAGTAGAGAAACCAAAAGTAAGAAAAAAAACAACTTTCAAATGAGAATAGACTTAGAAAAAGGAAAACAGACTATTGGTAAAAAGGGGGGAAATGTATTATGTATACAGAGTTTTCCCATAGATGCTAATTGCTTCAAGTCCCAAAGAAACAACTGGCAAACAAAATTAGCACTTGGAGGAAAAACCCTTCTAGTTATCAAGTTAGGTAAATGTTTATTCTTTTTAAAGTGTTAGTAAGAGATTAAGGAAGAGGTGGTTGGCTGTGTGCCAACAATAATACATACAACAATTATATACATGCATACATATATATATATATATATACATATATATATATATACACATACATATATCCCATTATCACTGCTTTTAAGAAATAAGAAAACTGAGAAACAACAGGGAATTCTATTTTGTATTAATGTTTTGCAATTACTTTAAAGTTGAATAGGGTTTCATAAAAACAAATGAGCCTGTGTTCCTACATCTGCCAATAATTTTCACAGTTTACGGTAAGAGCAGTGAAGTTTTTTCATTTGGACTTTGAAGAGAAAAGGGCATGTGACTCATGAAGGTAGGCCATAGATATACTAAATTCTTATATGTACTGAATTTCTGAGTTTGGAATAATTACTCAAAATCTGTTTCTCATGTTGATAACCTTTAAAGTAATAGTTTTATTAACCTTTAGAGTTGTGTTGAGTTCACATTTCTGAAATTGGTAAGATTAAGAATTTGCATATAAAAATACTGAAAGAAAAAAAGATTGTTGTGTCTTTTTTTTTGTCATAGCTTGGGAATTATTTTAGAAAGTCAATGCCCCTTCCATTTATTGATATGCAAATGAGCAATGGCTTTTTACACTTAAAAGAGGACCAGCAGCAAATTTTCTTTACCAGAGCATCTTTTATCACAGTTAAATTCTGTAAGTTGCCTTATGTATTCCATTTGCTTTTGCCAGAAGACAAGAAATATGCAGTTTTTGTATCACGAAGAGTACTAATGTATAAAAGTGAAATGTCACTCTATAAAATAGAAATCAATAAGAATTCAATATGTTTAAAATCATTTCAAAGGAATCACCATTATGTAACAGTTCTATTACTATCCATCAAAATTATTTCCAAGGGGTAAGCCAAAGAACTAATTTAGATATAGAGCAAGCAGTTTCAAAGATAAGAGACCGCTACAGCAAGAAACAAATCAACAAACATCTCATTATTGCTGTCAAAACAAAATCAAAGTTAGAAAGTTTATTATTTCAGGGGCGCCTAGGAGGCTCAGTTGGTTGTGTCCGACTTTGATTCAGGTCATGATCTCATGGTTTGTGGGTTCAAGCTACGCTTCGGGCCCATGTGCTGACAGCTCAGAGCCTGGAGCTTGCTTCTGATTCTGTGCCTGGCTCTCTGCCCTTCCCCCGCTCACACTCTTATCTCTCTCAAAAAATAAACACTAAAAAAAAAAAAGCTTATTATTTCAATAACACCTAATTCTGTTACAACCAACAGAATTTCAGTAATAACATACACCTCTATTATTTCTTTAAACCATTGATCTCTCTTCTGAAATATATATATGAAAACATACTTTGAAAAATGTTTATTTTTGAAATTTTTATCAGTTATTTTTGCAATTGTTCTGGTTTAAAATATAGGTAAAGTAACATACCCAAAATTCACTTTAAGGGAAAGGATATATGGGGGGACGTTGAAGAGACAGACACATATTCTCCAGAAATCTGACACCAAGGTACAAGGAGAGCCCGCCACAATTCCCAATCAAGTGAGACATGCCACAGATATTAAGATACCAAGAACAAAGATACTCAACAGTCCATTCAAATCTGTGCACCAACTGTCAAAAGGCATAAGGCCTAACTTAAGATTGAAGTGTTTCTCACATGGGCAGCTCTATGCAGGGAACAGATCAGCTGAGAAGTATTTACTTAATGACAATTAACGTTTCCCCGGAACAACTCCTGGGGACCCGCTAGTATTTAAATACAATTTTGCACGAACTAATAATTTTCCATATTGACTTTAAAGACAATTTCAGTAATACCTCATTTATCTGACAGGATAAAAAAAGGGGGCAATGAGGGATTGAACGTGACTAGATATTCTCGATAGCATAGGTTTTCTTAAAGCACTAGAAACAATTTAATTTAAACCACGTGTATTGATTTTCTTTCTGAAATAGCACCAGTTTCTCTGCCTTGAACTAATCAAACATAGTATAGTTTAACCTATTCCTAATGACCCAGAGGCATTTGATAATCAAAAGCCATAATACCAAGATGTCCCTAGGAGCTTAGAAGTACTTAGTATCCTTCATGCTACAATAAATAATCATGGCCTACTATGTTCCTGAATTCCTTGGAGTCTAATTAATCTGCATGGTGCTCATGATTGATCTTTTTGCCATCCCTCCTTGTTGCCGCAACCGTCCTATGGCACTGCTTGAATATATATATTCACACACCTCCCTTTGAGTTATCTTACCACATTAGCCTGGGAAACCAACCAACCAATATTTTTAATGGATGCATAAAATAAGAGGAAAGAACCTCAGAATATGCTAAAACAACTCCGATACTTGGGGGCATTTACTTCATGTGAAGGCCATTTGCCTACTTTCCTAGTTTCCTTAATATTTTGGATATATGAGTTTACCAGATAAGTGAACTATTATTGCATTCTACATTCTTTGTATAAATTTTAGGCATTGCTCTTCATACTTAATGGAAAGTGAGGATATCTGTTGATAATACTCATCACAGTATCTGCCTATATATCCTGCATTCAAAATAAGGTTAGAATACAAAAACCCCAGGAATTCATAACTCCATGCAAGTAATAAATAGATAAAATAAATGGGGAAGAAGGGAGTGCTCTTGTTTATGGTGGAATGTTGAAGGCCAACAGGTAAGCGTGGAGGGTGTGCTGCAGTTAGACAATCATCATTTTGCAACCATTGTGGCAAAGATTGGGTAAGACAAAAACCATCAATGGATGCTAAATGTAAGGAGAAATTTTGATGAGGAACAGGACATTTGCATCATCTTACAGTTCTTCCTATAGACTCCCTATTAGTTGCAAGGAAGGAAAAATGCTAATTATACACTAGAGAAACTGGACAAAATCTTGACCAGGTAACCAAAATTAACATCACGAATGAGGGACAGACAAACATTGTTTGCCTTGAGATGTGATTCCCAGAGGACACAGCACCGAATGAGAAAATGAGGAAGTCTAATGAGGAATCTAATGAAGAAATATCAGATCCCAAATGAAGAACATTCTGGGTTTTGTTTTGTTTTTTAATTGAGGGCGGAGGTGCTCGGCAGTTGTATTCTTCAAAGATGTCAATGCCATAAAAGACAAAAGCTATGAACATATTCCAGCTGAAGAGCCATGACAAGTAAATGCAATGTGAAATACTACACTGTTACCTTTACTGGAGGGAAAAATAATTCTTTTTTTTTTTTTTCAACGTTTATTTATTTTTGGGACAGAGAGAGACAGAGCATGAACGGGGGAGGGGCAGAGAGAGAGGGAGACACAGAATTGGAAACAGGCTCCAGGCTCTGAGCCATCAGCCCAGAGCCTGACGCGGGGCTCGAACTCACGGACCGCGAGATCGTGACCTGGCTGAAGTCGGACGCTTAACCGACTGCGCCACCCAGGCGCCCCAAGGGAAAAATAATTCTATAGAGCACATCATTGGGTTAATTGGCAAACAGATTAGATAAAAGTATCAATGTTAAAATCACTGAAGTGGGTTACTATACTGTGGTTATGTCCCTAAATGCTGCAGTATTTAGGAGTAAAAGACTAGGAGGTGTGCATGGCTGAGAAATACACAGAGAGCAAAGAGAAAACATAATAAATAGGTAAAATGTTAATAAGTGATGCTGGAAAGGTGTGTTTGGGTTTATTCCTTGTAAACGTCTATAAATTTGAAATTATTTCCAAATAAAAAGCTTTTTTTTAATGTTAGAATTTCAAAAAAGCAGCTGCAGAAGTCACCCATAGACCCTAATGTTACAATTATTTTAAATGACCACCTTACTGCCTAATCCCACAGGCTTTGTTGACTCCTCCCCTGAAATTGTCTCATCTCTTGGGGTAAAATTTTAGAAACAATGCATTTTATAACTGAAGACTCATCTTATCCAACTTTTTTATCTTATGAATGAGGAAACTAAACCCTAGAGATTCAAGATTTACCCAGAATCCCTTAACCAGTTAGCAGGATGGCACAATCTTGATTCTACTTCCCTATCAATAGCTGATAAACTGCTACTGCCCAGTTTCTCTCATTTCCCCTTTCCCCCCTTTCTATCTCTCAGTTTTCTATGGGCCTGTATTCTCTCCTATCTATCTATCTATCTATCTATCTATCTATCATCTATCTATCATAGATCTCTATCTATGATCATACAGGGGACTTAGGTAGTCTTACTGTTTCAGTGATCACTGCTCCACTGTAATTCTCACTCAGACTTACAATTGCCTCCATGACATCTGTATGAGGATAGTCCATCCTCTACACGTTTAAACCTCTACATGTTCAATCTCTATGTGTTTAAAACTGAACTAGCCAAAGAAGAAAAAAATTAAAATAGCTAATAAAACCTATGAAAATAGGTCCGTCCTTACTGATGGAGACTAAACAAGATTATGTTTTGCCTCAAAGACTGACCAATCAAAAAGATCTATAATATTCAAGTTTAGCCAAGGTGTGGGCAGTAGGCTCTCTCATAAACTGATGGTAGGAGTATAAAATGAACGTATCTCTTCGTTGGACAATGTGCCAAAAGCAAGGAAAAATTTACATGTACGTACCTTTGACCCAGCAATTTCACACATAGATACTTGTCCTACAAAAATGCTGTGACGAAGTTCAAGGAGATATACGGGACTGCTCATTAAATATTGTCTGTAATAGCAAAAATTGAAATACTAAATGCCCATCAATATGGGAGTAGGTAAATGCAGTTATATTGCTTCCTTACAACATAAAGATAGCCCTATGTGGGGGCGCCTGGGTGGCGCAGTCGGTTGGGCGTCCGACTTCAGCCAGGTCACGATCTCGCGGTCCGGGAGTTCGAGCCCCGCATCAGGCTCTGGGCTGATGGCTCAGAGCCTGGAGCCTGTTTCCGATTCTGTGTCTCCCTCTCTCTCTGCCCTTCCCCCGTTCATGCTCTGTCTCTCTCTGTCCCAAAAATAAATAAAACGTTGAAAAAAAAATTAAAAAAAAAAAAAAAAAGATAGCCCTATGTGAACCAATATGGAAGAAAGCCCAAGCAAGTTGAAGAGACCTGTGTCCACTAGTGTTCCATTGCCTTTTCTGGGTTGGCATACATAGAAATCAGCCTGGAAAGCTATGCAAACAAACTATCACAGTGGTTTTAGCCAAAGAATATGGAACTGGGGGTGGGAAAGGGGACCCTCAGTTTTCTACTTTATATAGTTCCATTGTTTGCTATTGCTGTGTTTTTTGTTAGAAGTATGCATACCTTTATAAAAGTGACAACAACAGTGTTGCTTTCTTTCTAACTTGAAAATTTTGAATTCCTTCATCCCCATTCCCGCCAACACCACTTCCCATCATTCCTTCTCCCTCCCAAGCTTTAGAATCACCACTGACCCTTTTCTTTTCTCTCCTTTATTATTTATCCATTTAGTTCTGATCCTTACAATTTCTTGCAGGATTTTTTTTTTTCTTTTGCAAATATTAGCCCGAACTATATACATAGAAAAGTACTCTTACTTGATCTCTTAGGTTTAACTACTCTCCAGAGATTTTTTTCCTTTTTTATACAAGTATTCCTACGCCATTTTCATTGTGTCACACATCTTCCCCACCCCACTCAAAAATCCCCAGTTGTTCCTTGTGATTTACCAAGGTGACATCCAGAGACTTCTATAACCTCAGCTTACCTACCAATTCACCTCATCTCCACTCCACACACTAGCCAGGTCATCCTTTGATTGATTCGTTCAAAAAACAAACACGTATTTCTCCTCATAAGCACCAGTTATTGACCTGCTCCTATCATTCCATTCCAGCACACCTTTGCCCTGTCCCTCTTGTCTGTCTGTTCTAAAACTCTTTAGGGCCTGACTTAAGACCCACCTCTGCTCCTTCCATGAAGTTATACCTATTGCTGACATCTCCCTTCTCCAAACCCCTACTGAGATTATCATTGATATCACTCTCTAACTTTGAAAATTTATTTTATCATGACTTAGGATTTTACCAATATGTGCATTTCTTATATTCCCCAATCTACTGAAGCTCCTGGAGAGCACAATGCAGTCACTCTCTTCTCTCTCTCTCTCTCTCTTGCGCTCTCTGGATTCATGTTTGTTGAGCATTTATAGTAAACAGACAACACATTAAATGCCTAGCCTACGTCATTTCATTTTGTTCTCACAGCAGCCCTGAAATGTAGATATTTTTACATTTTGCAAATGAGGCTTAGAGAAGTTGGACGGCTTGCCCAGGGTCCCGCTGCTAGGCCCTCACAAAGCTGGGAATTCAATCCAGGAGGTCTGACTCAGTCTCCGGACTATCCTGTCTCCCTATAAAACCGTGCTTCTTATATATTCTTTTCAATGAGCAGCACAATAGCACGTACACTAATGAGGCTTGGAAAATACTTGTTAAATATAATGTACTTTATGCTAACAATGAACAATCTGACATGTAATACCCATACGTGTTTAATTTAAGAATAGTCTTCTCTAGAATTTGGTTATAGAAGCTTGTTCAGGAGTCCCAGGGTAAAACGGCTTTCAAAAACCTAAATACTTTTACAATAATGGGAAAAGTTAAACAGAAAAAAATGGCATTAGGTTGAATTCCTCATTTTATCCACCCAAGTATATTAAAAAATATAACGCAGGAGATAATTTTCTACCATAGTAGCACAGTTATAGAGTTGGTTATCACATTACAGATGGGAAAAGCTTACTGCAGAAGCCACTGCGTCCACTTTTCTGGAGAGATGCAATTCTATCTGCGGTTTCACATTCCAGAAAGAAATATTCTTACTCCTTCCGGAAATTAGTAACATAAGCATCTTAAAGCACTTTTGTTAGAACAACTAATACACTTTATGTAATTTTTACTGTATTTAATTGAGACTTCATTTAGCAAGACAGATTTTCTTCATTATGACTTAATCCTGCATACACAAATTTGAAACTCACTGTTGAATACTGGCAATTATATCTGTCTTTAAAAGTCACTGTATCTATAACACAGTCATTATTTAAGAGCATTCCACTTGAGAAAGTACATTGGTGGCAAAATTAGTTACAGATGGATTTTCAAAGTGTGACTCCAGTTAGAAAACGTGACTTTAGGGGTACCTGGGTGGCTCAGTCGGTTGAGCGTCCGACTCTTGATTTCAGTTCAGGTCATGATTCCAGGGTCGTGGGATCAAGCCCCGTGTTAGGCTTGTGCTGAGTGTGAAGCCTGCTTAAGATTCTCTGTCTCTCTCTCTCTCTCTCTCTCTCTCTCTGCTCCCCTCCCCTACTCAAGCTCTCTCTCTCTCAAAAAAAAAAAAAAAAAGAAAGAAAAGAAGAAAGAAAATATGACTTCAAAAATAAGAACAGCCTGATACGTTACTTTTCAAAAAATTGTTTTAAATTTACTGATATGTGCCATAATATAAACATAACTAGCATCCACACTGAAACTAAAAACCACTTCAAAAACTAATGGGCTTTAGGGCTGAGTTATATCTAAACATAAATATTGCTTATGTTTCAGTATTTTTATTTCCTTTCAACATTATTAATTTTGAAATATAACCACAAGAGGGGCAGGGCTTCTGATAGATTAAAAACATATTTATTGACCACCTTCTAACCTCGGTAAACTGAATATACATGTTTATAAAATTACAATTTATAAAATTACAATAAAGAATGAAAAGAATGGAAGAGGAGATGATAACAAATAAAAAATTTTGGAAGATAGAAAAGATAAATAGATTTAACCAAGCAGAGAAAAGTAAAATTAACTATTGAGGGGAAAGACAAACACAAGTCAGCTGATTCCCACATCAGAATTCTGGAAAGTTGAAGAACGGAGACACTGGGACTGAGAAAAGTGAGGATGAAAAATGTCTTCTAAAATGGAAAGGAGAGCCTGGGCGGCACAGTGGGTTAAGCATCTGACTCTGGGTTTTGGCTCAGGTCATGATCGGGTTTGTGAGATCCAGCCCCCTGTCAGGCTCTGTGCTGACAGCATGGAACCTGTTTGGGATCCTCTCTCACCCTCTCTCTCTGTTCCTCCCCCTCCCCACTCTCTCTCAAAATAAATAAATAAACATTAAAGTTAAAAAAAAAATGGAATTGGAGAAAAGTCTGCATAAGAACAGTTGGTTGGACACAGAGCTCCTATCCCCACCGCAAGCTTCCATCTCTTCCCAACACCCCAAAGGGAGAATGGACTTTGGTGTTTTGGGTTTGTTTTTTTTGAGATAGAGAAGGCACAACTGAGCAAGGGACAAAGGGAGGGGAGAGAGAGAGAGAGAAGCAGGGCTCACCCAAAGCAGGGCTCAAGCTCACCCCATGCGGGACTTGAACTCACGAACCGTGAGATCATGACCTGAGCTGAAGTCAGATGCTTAACAACTGAGCCACCAAGGCGTCCCGGACTTTTGTTCTATGGAGAATGAAACTAGAAAGATTGAGGAGAGTTATCTGACTTTTAATACGAACAATCAGTCAAGGACACCAAACATTTTAGGTAAGTCTCTAAAATGAAAGGCAGAAGCAACGGGAAATTTTTTAAAAGTTTAATCAACATGTATAGCAAGATATAATATTGCATTTGTTAAATAAGACTAGGATACCATGAAAAAGTTACAATCTGTAAGAGAAAAGGCTGTTACAAATTAAAAATATTACGGCCGGTATAAAGGTGTTAGCAGGAGGTTGGAAGACAAAATTGAGGAAATTCCCCAGCAAGTAAAAGACTCTAGACCTAACCATATCATAACTCTATACTGACCTAAAAGTGTGGGCAAACCAGTGCTATTTGAAACTACTGCTTGGAGAAAAACTGGTACAATTTCTACAGGGGGAAGTTTGGCAGTTTCTTTCAAAATTAAATATATATATATATATATATATATATATATATATATATATATATATATATATTAAAGGGAATATATATATATTCCCTTTAATCCAGAAATTCCATTTCTAGGAGTTTTATCCTACAGATAAACTCATTTGTATATAAAAAGATGTATGTATATTCAAGGATAGTAATCGCAGAGGC
Source organism: Puma concolor (assembly GCF_028749965.1). Taxonomy (NCBI): domain Eukaryota; kingdom Metazoa; phylum Chordata; class Mammalia; order Carnivora; family Felidae; genus Puma; species Puma concolor. The sequence continues at coordinate 49,777,618 of NC_141683.1, forward strand.
TGGATATATATTAAATGTCATCAGGTGGAAACTGGTCCAAAAAAATTACATTACATCCATACAATAGAATACTACAGAGCCATGAAAAAAATGAGATCATTCTAGATGTACTCGGATGGAATGACTTCTAAAGTATACTGAAAAAAGCATGATGTGGAGCTGTATGTTTATCCACAGTCCAGTAGGATATATCAGAAGGATGCTGGTGGCTAGGGGTACTGTTGAAAGAGAGACTAACTTTACGCTGTTTGCCTTTTTGGGTCTTTTAAATTTTATATCTTTTTTTTTTTTTTTAATGTTTATTTATTTTTGAGACAGAGAGACAGAGAGACAGAGAGAGAGAGACAAAGCACAAACAGGGGAGGGGCAGAGAGAGAGGGAGACACAGAATCTGAAGCAGGTCCCAGGCTCTGAGCTGTCAGCACGGAGCCCAACTTGGGGCTTGGACCCAAGGTCCACGAGATTATGACCTGAACTGAAGTCGGATGCTTAACCAACTGAGCCACCCAGGTGCCCCCAAATTTTATATCTGTTTTTAAAATTTGTTTTTAATGTTTATTTACTTTTTGAGGAGAAAGAGACAGAGAGAGACAGAATGTGAGTGGGGGAGGAGCAGAGAGAGACAGGGAGACACAGAATCCAAAGCAGGCCCCAGGCTCTGAGCTGTCAGCACAGAGCCTGACTCGGGGCTCGAACTCATGAACCATGAGATCAATACCTCAGCTGAAGTCAGACACTTAACCAACTGAGCCACCCAGGCGCCCCTATATCTGTTTTTTGAAAATTACTTTTTACTCTACTGAGTCTATGCCTCCATTTGTTGTTATTACAAATCTTAATATCCAATCAAAATACATTTCGTAACTCTCCTCTGACTCATTCCTGAATCCATCAGCATTTTTTTGGTTGAAATGCCCTAAATTAGATCCTGTACTACAATAAACAATGCTCTTGAATATAACATTTTATTATAATCAATGACTATACACCCTTTCCTATTTTTGGTTTTCAATTATAGAGCAATGCTGATGGCATATGATATTCTTTCATATTCATAGTGTGTGTGCCTCTTAACCCATGCTTCTGCCGTCACCCATACCTTCCGCTAAAATGTGACCTCAAGTGACAATGAACCAGAAAATGTTCCTCCCCTGACAACCAGGAGTGAAGACCTAGGCCAGGCTGAACCTTGTGCTTCTCCCAGGAATTTGGAATAAGTTCACAGAAACATTCAGTTGGCCTTGGGAGACAAACTGCCAAGTTGTGTAGCACTGAATGTCTGGCCGAACACACACAAGTAAGCAAGGAAAGGAAGCCGGTCTCCAGAACGGAGTACAAAAATGATGAGGACAAGGACAGAAGCCACATGAGAGAGAACTCCCGACTTCACAATACAGGCCCGTTGGCCTTGCTTCCCTTTATGTCCTGGTGGTTGTCTGCCACGTCTGCTTCTTAAGCTACTGGGAGTTCTTCTCTACTTCTTATACCTACCATTTCCTAGGTAAAATATGAACAATGAAACGTAGACTATTGTCAAGCCTTCTTACTCACAACTAATCTTTTATTAATACTTCTCAGTGTTTATCTTGGCATAAGTAATATACTGGTGAACTGGGAGTTAGTCATCATTCTCCCAGTAAACCACAATCAACAACTCAACTCTCTACATCCAGTTTCTTTCACTCTAAAAATAGGATGACAGGGGTGCCTGGATGGCTCAGTCGGTTAAGCATCCGACTTTGGCTCAGGTCACGATCTCATGGTTCGTGAGTTCGAGCCTGTGTCGAGCTCTGTGCTGACAGCTCAGTGCCTGGAGCCTGCTTTGGATTTTGTGTCTCCCTCTCTCTCTGTGCCTCCCCCCACTCGCACTCTGTCTCTCTCTCTCAAAAGTAAATAAACATTAAAAATAAATAAATAAACAAATAAATAAAAATAGGATAACACTATTCACCCTACCTTCTTCATATCATTTTTCTGAAGATTAAATAACATTATAAAGCCCAAAAATAAAAAAGCTTTTATATTTTTTTATGTTTTTAAATGTCAGCTATTATAAGGAATATTGTCATGTGTTAAAATGTTAGTTTTTTTAAGATTTTTTTTTGAGAGAGAGAGAGCATAAGTGGGGGAGAGTGGCAGAGGAGGAGAGAGAAAGAAAGAGAAAGAGAAAGAGAGAGAGAGAGAATTTCAAGCAGGTTCCATGCCCAGCACAGAGCCCAATGTGGGGTTCAATCCCACAACCCTGGGATCATGGCCTGAGCCAAAATCAAGTCAGACCCTCAACCAACTGAGCCACCCAGGCACCCCTAAAATGTTAATTTCTGAGCATTTCTCCCAAACACTGAAGTTGATTTAAATGTTTAGCTCTAGCTTACAGTCATAGTATCTCCATTTTTTTCCCTTTGTTTACAAATTGCTGCCCAGGGTCATCAGGTCAATGCTTAGGTTAGGTTGTGTTTATCTTGTTCCAGACTTGTGTCCTGGCACCATCTTTCAAATGTCTTCTAATGCTCTGCTCCACCAGCCCCTCTTTGCCTTGCCCTCCCCATGTCAAGGTCAGGCTCCTGGAAAGTGAACTGTGTCTGTGTTGCCTGGAAAAGGAATTCAGACAAATTTACCCGGGCAGCATCTAACCAACACATCTATTCTTTTCAAAGCTATCTATGTGATAAACCCATGTCAGGTTTGAAACTCACATTATAAAATTTCACTCTCCTGTTAAATCCCTGCTGTACGAGGGAGGCAGCCACCTGGTGGTATCCAAAAATTTAATCATCCTTCAATCTCCATCTTTCTTCAGAAAGGACAAAGCCCTACCCTGTTCTTATAAACATGGGCTCTTACCTAACTTCTTTTCGTTTGATATTTATTTCAATTTGATGTTACTTGCATACATCTATTTCCCATTACTCAAGCTATCAGTGTGATTTTCTCAGGCTTCATGTAACTCCCTGGGGACAACCAAACAGGTTGTCAATGAAATACGAATGAAGGTTTCAAATGAAATATGAATCCTATTCAATTAACCATATAAAATGTGTTATATAATCAGAAAACAGAAGTCAGATCTAAAAATACTATTCAACATCTAGGACAAGAGTTGGAGACAAAAAGTCAGGAAGAAGATGAAATCTTCAGGTAAAGAATTTGACTACTAAGATAGTAGTATTTGTTTTCTACAGAGAGCCTTCCAACATAACCCATCCTATAGTGGGATTTATAAAAAACTTCCGTTTCCTCCCTGAATGTTATCAGGAAGAAAGTAAAAATGTAGCCAATGTAAAAATGAACCATAAACTTGAAAATTTTAACATGTTAAAAATCTCTGTTCCTAAAAAAGAAATGTGTTACAAGAGGGGAAAAAAAAAAATGGAAGAAGAGGAGTGGAGAAAGTAATTGTCCAGACACATAAGTGCTCATGTAGTTAAAACAGAAATATTCTTAAAGTAGAAAATGTCAGTCTATCTGACTCACACCAGGCAGTCTCTTGCTCTATAATTTACTCCCCAAATGAGTCTTTCTACCAGTAGTGATGAGGGGTAGAGGTGCAGAGAGAAGAATGAGGGGCTGCATTGATGAAAGTTCTGTAGTTTAGCTAGGGAATTTAGAAAATTCCCATTCTGATTCATCTCTTGCCCATTTGGTAGCGTATCCTTAGCCTCTGTATCCTGACTCAATTTCTCATCCCGCAAAGCCCAGGCAGGCCTACTCCTAATACCAATTACAGCCCCAGGAGGCCCTTCCAAGAACAACAAGATCTCCCTCATAGTCATTACATCTGGTATCTGGGTTCCATTGTGCTCCAGACTAACCCAATTTTCTTTTCTTTTCTTTTCTTTTCTTTTCTCTTCTTTTCTTTTCTTTTCTTTTCTTTTCTTTTCTTTTCTTTTCTTTTCTTTTCTTTTCTTTCCTTTCCTTTCCTTTCCTTTCCTTTTTTCTTTTCTTCCTCTTTCTTTCTTTCTTTCTTTCTTTCTTTCTTTCATGTACTTAATAGAACTTCTGGAAACCATTGTGTTACCAACTGGCAATGCCTTTTCTATGGCACTTACTACCTTGTATTTTGTTAATATTTAACTTCTTTTAAGAAGACTTTAAGCTCTTTGAGGATGAGATCTGCAAATGTACAGTCCTTCCTTACCAATATCCCAGTGTTTTGCATAGAGAAGGTTATCATTAGTTATATAATGAATCAAGATGAACAATGACAATGGGCAAGTCGCTTTTCCAAAGCCTTTGAATTAAAATTTTTGTAGTAAGCCAGAAACTCCTCTAAAATCCCTGTCATCACTCACTTTCTCTTTTACCACCTTTCTTATTTACTTAACTTTTATTAGTGATACAATGGTGTTTACCATGAGTACAAGAAATGCTTTTATGCTGTAATTTTTCCTAAGATATATTACAAGCAGCTTCTTTCTCTTCCCAGCTAGTTTCTAAATCTCTTGAAAGTGGGGACCGTGCCTTCAATCTCATAACACCATTCATACATCATTCTGTGCACAATATTGATCAATGTTGACCAAGTGCTTTCCACAGACCAGGTACTTTCTAAGCACTTTAATCATTTAATCATTTAACCCTGATGGCAGCCCTACAGAAGAGGTGGCTCAGGTGACACAGCTAGAAAGTGACAGCACCAGGATTTGATTCAAGGCAGTCTTGTTATAGGCACATGGTCTTGACCACTCCACTTTACTGCCTCCTATATAGAAAGCATTACAGTGGCTTCCTGAACAACTGGTTTAATCAAAAATGTTTATTAAAGGCGTAAGTTTTGGTAAACAACACTTTGTAATATGGTCAGGAAGCAGAGATGTTTCTTCTCCATTGGCTGTAACCTTTATATTACGAACACATCCCCTTTCCTATTATCATGCGATTCTGTTTTTCATGGAAATCTCACACTACCACCGAGTTATCCATAACACCACAACCTTTTTAAACTATGGTTATTTCTGACACTAGTGTACCTCTCAGAATACCAAACCCAAAGTTCCTAGCTGCCTCACACAGGAAAGCAACATCAGACTTAACCTGAAGCTGAGTCTCAGCTCTGCCCCTTACCAACTATGGGACCTCAGGCAAGTCACTGAAATCCTCTCAGCTTCAGCTTCTTACCAGAAACAAAAATTATTTTCTAATAAAATCTCCCCAAAAGAGTTGCCATGAAGTTCAGAGATGATGTAGGAAAGGTGGCTAGCACAGCATTTGGCCCATAGTAAAAGCTCAGTTAACATAGTTGTTATTAATCTCTTAGCAATTCACATAATTATTGTTGCATGAGAAAATCAACATAGAGGTATTCTTAAGGATCTGCCCTCTCACTAAGCCTATTGGTGCTGTTATTTCCTTGTGCTGTTGTTAAAACTTATCAGATTATTAATCTCATTGATGTTTATGACCCATTAATCAGTGAGTCAGTTCTCTTTGGATGGAACCACATATCATTGCCTTAGCTCCCTGTCTCACCAGAGAATTTACTGGGAGGTGGCTCACATTTCACCTCTCATGGTTAATCCCACAGCTGTCAAGGAGAGGAGCGTACAATGATATCATTGATCTTGGGGGATTTCTTTCAAATAAGAATAAATAAAAATCTCCCAATCACTCTTCTAATGCATAGTTGCTTATAACGGTGTCTCCTACCTGCTAAATTCCTGGAAATTCAGGGAAGATTGTAAAAACTAATCTTTATCAATGAGGAATCCTTATAATCCAGGTTGTTGTTGCAGCAACTAAAAGGAAAAGGAAAACAAATGATACTTACTAGTCTAAAATCAGGCAGTGTAGAGTAATAGAATCTTGGATTTGGAGGAGACATGAGGATCTCCCCATCTTCCTCCCCTCTTCCGCCTCCTCCCACCCGATATTTGGATTCTATTACAAAGAATGCAGGTGGTCATCTAGTCTCTGCCAGAAATGTGGACATCTGGCGACTTGAACTCTTGTTCTGAGCTGTGTCGCTAGTCCAGACAACTCAGCCACCACAAGCCCCAGTTGCTTCTATTGTGAAACACTGACTCTCTCTCTGACCTGCTGCAACTCCTGCCCTGGCCCCCACCCCATGAAACCGGCAGCCCCCAACTTACACATGGATCCTCTTCCAAAAGATCACTGAAGCCTGTTATTTGGAACTCAGAAAAGATTTCCTGTTGAAACATTATAAATGATGGTTGGGATCTCGGGTTTGCCCACAACACTCTTATTTCATTCATACTGTAGTTAAATCATGACACCAGCCCAAGAGTAAGAGGGAGGAAAAAGAATTTCTGCCCCCTTTTCTAGACCAAGTCAAACTAGACAAGGCTCTGAAAAGTGTGCTATTTATTTTGGCACACTCACTTCCTTTCGTTTCTTCTCTTCCATTTTCTAATATACTTTATTCTAGTGGCTCAAAGACTGCAACTATAGCATCTCATGCAGGCTTACTTCACTCTGCAAAGTCCTTAATGTTTTTTATCCTCTCCATCCCCCCTGTAACTCCTCCCCTTTCCCGTATTCCTAGCTCCTGCTCATCTAGTCATCAACCGCTCACCTTCTCTTCCCTTAATGAGGCATCTGCAGCCAGACAACAGAGAATAAGATTTGATTTAAATAATGCGTGAACACCTAAGCACAATAAAGAGCCAACACTTATACAGTGCTTTCCTGTGTGCCTAGCACTATACTTTTTGTTTAATGTTAATTCTTTTTTGAGAGAGAGTGAGTGGGGGAGGGGCAGAGAGCGAGGGAAACACAGAATCCAAAACAGGTCCAGACTCCGAGCTGTTAGCACAGAGCCCAATGCAGGGCCTGAACTCACGGACCACGAGATCATGACCTGAGCTGAAGTTGGATGCTTAACCGACTGAGGCACCCAGGCGCCCCGCCTAGCGCTATTCTCGGCATACATTAACTCTTTAGACCCCCAACAATCCTGGGAAAGAGGTGCTATTATTTGCACTCCACAAATGAGGAAATTGAGGCACAGAGAGGTTAAATAACTTGCCCAAGGTCAGTATGCTATAGTCAGTGATGGAGTTGGGTTTTGAATCCAGGCAGTCTAATACTGAAGACTGTGCTCTCATCCCAACCTTCCCAGGGGGGATTGATATCTAAATATGGAGTGCTCCTTAACCCAAATTAATCTCTACATTTCGAGCAGCATAACAGACAAGAGAAAATATTCAAGCAGTGAAGGAGAACACTTCAAGCAATGTGTTGGAGAACACATTCTGCGACAGGCAGACATCAAGCCAGGGTGGCAAATGCTGACGTAGGTGATGAAAATGAATGAAATGGTGAATTCAAAATGGCGACTTAGATTGTATTCTTTACACACAAGCACAACCTGTAGGAATGGTCTTCTCATCCACAGAGAAAAAGGCTCACTCCTGTTTTTTTGTTTTTTGTTTTTTTTGGTTCTCCCTTTCTAACTTTCTCTTCCTAATGTTGGTACAGATAGAGATACTAGAAATAGTTGACATTTCTCATAACATACTTCTAAGAAAGAAGGCAGTATCCTTGTGATGATAAATGGCCATCAGCCCTGGTCCATGGTGTGCAAGGCTCTCCCTATGGGAGCTGGAGAGTACATGTTTCTTGTAAAGAGGCAGCCCTTCTCAGCCCCAGGTGAAGTTTAGTTTGCAGGGAGGCAAGCAGTTTGACTCCAGAATCTAGGCTCTCAACTGCTTTGTTATACTGCCTGGGTTCAAGCGACACCTGGATCACGTTTTTAATGCACCTTATTGTAGTATATTCATTCTCATGGTGAATGGTTTCATCTATGAATAAATTAGAAAGATGTCTCTGCTTATCAGGACTCCTTCAGTTGCAAGTGCTCTAAACTGAACTCAAATGGTCTTTAAAATATACCCATGTGTGTGGGGATGTGAGACCCCAATGTCGAACCTGAACTAAAGCTAGAGGCTTAAGCAATATCATGAGGCCTCCCCTCCTCACCTCCCAGCACTTCTTCTGTTGGTGTGTGGACCTTGTCTACTCCTACACATGAGAAGGCAGTACTCCAGATGCACATTTTTCCAGCTCCACAGATCTAGCTTTGGTTGAAAAGTCCCAGGAAGGAGTTGGATTGGACCACCTTAGGTTGCATATCCTGGCCCAATCGCTTCTCTGGGGGAGTCGGATTACTTTGGTTAGCCAGGGCTAGTTTATTTACTAGGCACCATGATAGAGGGAGAGTGGGTGACAGAGTACTATGATTCACAGCCCTGCCAAACTCTGATAAAGTACGAAGGGACAGTTCTCCAAATAAAGGGTGGTTCTGGGCAATCAAAAACTATAGCTGCCCACTATAATGTTCAATGTTATGTCTAGCTTGAAAATTAGGGAAATTAGGGGTGCCTGGATGGCTCAGTCAGTTAAACGACTGACTGGCTCAGGTCATGATCTCGCGGTTGGTAAGTCGAGCCCCGCATCGGGCTCTGTGCTGACAGCTCAGAGCCTGGAGCCTGCCTCAGATTCTGTGTCTCCCTCTCTCTCTACCGTTCCTCCACTCACGCTCACTCTGTCTCTTTCTGAAAAATAAATAAACATTAAAAAACAAAAGAAAAATAGGGAAATTAGAAAGGCAAAAATTAGCTTACATTGGATAACTCAAAAAATCAAAACTAGCTTTATTTAGTGTACATTTAATTAATGTCTTTGAGATTATGATGTCTAAAAAAATGAAAAATTCAGTCAATCCTATAGACGTTTCTAAATGTTTAATTATTTTGCTGTTTTATGAAAAATATGGATAATTAACCAACTCTTTATTTTTTATCTTGATGTTTTATTATGTTTTATCTGGATGCTATATAAATTCAGTTGAATGCCATTTAGAATCTAGAACACGTAACCCTGTTTTTTTAAATCATGTAGTATTAGATTTTTTCTTTTTTTCTTTTTTTTAAGGTTATTTATCTTGAGAGAAAGATACAGGAGGGGCAGAGAGAGAGGGAGAGAGAAAGAATCCCAAGCAGGCTCCACACCATCAGCACATAGCCCCATGTCAGGCTCGAACTCATGAACTGTGAGATCATGACCTGAGCTGAAACCAAGAGTCGAATGCTTAACCAACTGAACCACCCTGGTGCCCCAAGAGTAGATTGTAATAAGTGATTTAGTGTCTTACCATAACATGTTTACTCTCAACAAGTTAGAGCTAAACTAAAGAACAAAGATGAGATAAAAATGGAGAAATTGTATTGCCATTACATTTCTATAACTGAGTTGAACAAAGAACTAAAAACAAGATATGCTCGGGGTGCCTGGGTCACTCAGTCAGTTGAGCATCTGACTCTTGGTTTCTGCTCAGGTCATGATCTTACAGGCTCATGCAATAGAGCTCCATGTCAGGCTCTGTGCCGACAGCTCAGAGCCTGCTTGGGAATTTCTCTCTCCCTCTTTCTGCCCCTTCCCTGCTCGCGCGCTCTCTCTCAAAATAAATACATAAAAATTAAAAAAGTAAAATAAAAGCAAGATATACTCTATTTAAAAGTTAGAAAAGCATTTAAGTCTTTGTACATCCTCACCATCCTGTCCTACTGTATTCAATTGGTAATTGGTACAAAGCAATACAAAGATGTCAAGGGAATTTTCTCTTCAAAGTTAATGCCTTTGCCTCCTTCTCTTTTGGATATTTACTATCAGCATATTGTGTTAAATCCCCATATTCCCAGATGGAACATGGTGCGTGAACGTAAAATAAGCATTAATTTTGTATTGTTAAGACAGATTTATTTCCTTCCTTGTTATTCCCCTATCATGAGGCAAGCCCTGGTGCTAAGCAGGTTGTAATCCCTACAACCACTCTGTGAAAAAGAGACCATTTACAGGTGAGGAAACTGGGGTATTCATTTAATCCTCAAAGTAATCCTCTGAGGTAAATATCATTTAAAACTTTTTAAATTTATTTTTGAGACAGAGAGAGAGAGACAGAGCACGAGTGGGAGAGGGGCAGAGAGAGAAGGACACACAGACTCCGAAGCATCCAGGCTCCAGGCTGTCAGCACAGAGCCCTATGTGAGGCTCCAACTCACAGGCCACAAGATCATGACCTGAGCCGAAGTCAGATGCTTAACCGACTGAGTCACCCAGGCGTCCCTGAGGTAAATATCATTTTAATCCTCTTACTTCTGATGAGGAAACTGAGGCATAGAAAGGTTCTAAAAATTACCCGAGTTCACAGAGCTAATTAGCTATGACTGGGATTTGGACCCAGGCAGTCTAGCTCTTGGGCTTATGCTCTTAGTCACTATTCCGCATCTCCTCCAATTGCTTAATGGTTAGTCTATTACGAAGCATACAATCTAGGGCTAATGACAGTTAATGCTTAACCAGAAAATATGCATTAAACCTCATTCTTAGCCAAATTCTTCTCTATAGATCTAAAGTTACCATGACACTTTTCCCATATTTCTCTCTTTTTGGAAAAAAGGTGGAAATAACTGGTAGTAACTATCATATACTATTTTCAAGTAAAATACACCAAGAGGCTCCTGAGTGGCTCAGTGAGTTGAGCGTCTGACTCTTGATTTCCGCTCAGGTCATGATCCCAGGGTTGTGGGATCAAGCCCCACATTGGTCTCCATGCTGAGCGTGGAGCCTGGTTGATATTCTCTCTCTCTCCCCATCTGCCCCCTCCCCCACTTGCACACTCTCTCCCCCCCCTGCCCTGAAATAAATAAATAAATACATAAATAATACTTCAGTTGTATGAAATGCGTCTTCAAAATGTACTTCAACACTTTACAGTTTCATTTAAAACAATGAGAGTTATTAACCTATTTAAACCATTTCCCAGTTTGAGATCAATACTGTTTCTGACTTCAAGCTTTACCCTTATCAGAACTCTGTGTAAAACACAAAGAGGCAGAAAGACCCGTGATGTTTGATTAATCATTAAGGAGGCTTCCTTCACAAACAGCACAGTGCATTCCCAAACCCCATCTCTAAAAATAAAGTAAAATAAAATAAAATACATCAAGATCTGTGTGCACATTTCTCAAAAAGAAAAGTTTCATAACATTACAATAAAAGAACATGAAATGCTCACTTTTTCTTACAAGAAAGTCCCTGTCCTGCCTTGTGCCCGTGTCCTATTTAATGCGACAAGAACAGAGAGGGACCTGCCCACCAGGTAGGTCATTTGAACCTACCTCCAAATGAAAGAGAATTATAACTGGACCTCTCCACAGCCAATCATTTTTGCCCCAAGGAAAAGGTCCTCACTCACCCACCCTTCGAAGCAGAGACCTGTGTGTGAGCAGAACTTTCTTTGCCTGCATGAATCCCTTTCCAAAAAGTAGATATGTGACCTCTGGTTCTGCCTGCATATATGAGAAAGAGGGAGGGGGCAGGGGAGGGAGAAATTCGCAGATGCAGAAGCTAAAACCATTGTCACATTGTAGAATTTGTTTAGACCTCTGTGTGACTGTTTGCACTACCCGGAATGACAGTTGGTTTCAGGGAAGCCTCCTTAATGATTAATCAAACATCATGGATCTTTCTGCCTTTTTAGTTTTACACAGAGTTCTGATAAGGGTAAAGCTTGAAGTTAGAAACAGTATTGATCTCATACTGGGAAATGGTTTAAATTCAAAATATTTGAAGCAGCATATAGGTAAACAATTCTCATTGGGTTTTTTTTTTTTAACGTTTATTTATTTTTGAGACAGAGAGAGACAGAGCATGAACGGGGGAGGGGCAGAGAGAGAGAGGGAGACACAGAATCGGAAGCAGGCTCCAGGCTCCTAGCCATCAGGCCAGAGCCCGACGCGGGGTTCGAAATCACAGACCGTGAGATCGTGACCTGAGTTGAAGTCAGACGCTTAACCGACTGAGCCACCCAGGTGCCCCAATTCTCATTGTTTTAAATGAAACTGTAATGTGTTAAAGCACAACATTCTAAAGACTCGTTTAATACAACTGAAGTGTAAACTTTATATGTGATTTGGTTTTTTTTGTTTTTTGTTTTTTTTTTAATTTTTTTTTTCAACGTTTATTTATTTTTGGGGGGACAGAGAGAGACAGAGCATGAACGGAGGAGGGGGAGAGAGAGAGAGGGAGACACAGAATCGGAAACAGGCTCCAGGCTCTGAGCCATCAGCCCAGAGCCTGACGCGGGGCTCGAACTCACGGACCGCGAGATCGTGACCTGGCTGAAGTCGGATGCTTAACCGACTGCGCCACCCAGGCGCCCCTGTGATTTGTTTTTAAATTGGCATGCTTTTTTGATAAGCACACAAATGTATTTCAAGTAGTATATAATCATACCCAAATACATATCAAACATGGTATATCCAAGGCATACCATAAAATGTATTCCAATTTTATCCTCACCTGATTTTAGTTTTAAAATATTATATATATATATCTATATATATATATATCTATATATATCTATATCCTTTTTCTTATTAGCAAGAAATGAACGCTTTAACCTAATGATGCCAATATGACAATAATACATATCAACTTAAATATGTGCAAAATAATACATACTTTTCAAAATTTTCATATGATGTACACAGCTACAAAGTTTGAGGATCATTGTTCTACAAAGTTAAATCCCAACCTTTCATAATCTGACCCCCAGCTGTCTTCCTAATTGCAATCCTTGGCTATATTTTGCTGTGAGTTTTTAAGAGTCCTGAGTAAGAGAAATTCATTTTTAATTTATTTTTATTTTTTTATTTATATATATTTTTTTAATATAAAATTTACTGTCAAATTGGTTTCCATACAACACCCAGTGCCTATCCCAACAGGTGCCCTCCTCAATACCCATCACCCACCCTCCCCTCCCTCTCACCTCCCATCAACCCTCAGTTTATTCTCAGTTTTTAAGAGTCTCTTATGGTTTGCCTCCCTCCATCTCTAACTTTTTTTTTTCTTCTTCCCCTCCCCCATGGTCTTCTGGTAAGTTTCTCAGGCTCCACATAAGAGTGAAAACATATGGTATCTGTCTTTCTCTGTATGACTTACTTCACTTAGCATCACACTCTCCAGTTCCATCCACGTTGCTACAAAAGGCCATATTTCATTCTTTCTCATTGCCAAGTAGTATTCCATTGTATATATAAATCACAACTTTTTTATCCATTCATCAGTTGATGGACATTTAGGCTCTTTCCATAATTTGGCTATTGTTGAAAGTGCTGCTATAAACATTGGGGTCCAAGTGTCCCTATGCATCAGCACTCCTGTATCCCTTGGGTAAATTCCTAGCAGTGCTATTGCTAGGTCATAGGGTAGATCTATTTTTAATTTTTTGAGGAACCTCCACACTGTTTTCCAAGGTGGCTGCACCAGTTTGCATTCCCACCAACAGTGCAAGAGGGTTTCTGTTTCTCCACATCCTTTCTAGCATCTATAGTCTCCTGATTTGTTAATTTTAGCCATTCTGACTGGCGTGAGGTGGTATCTCAGTGTGGTTTGAGAAATTCGTTTTTTAAAAACCTCATCCTTTGATGTATAGTTTGAATGCAAAACAGCAAAGTGAAAAGAGAAGACCTTAAAAGAAGATGGAGAGAAAAAAAATCTTCAAAGGAATAAAAATTAGATTTTCAGTAAAAGTAGAAGTCAGAAAGTGGTAAAATAATATCTTTGATGAATTGAGAGAAAACAATCAACCAAAAACTATAAGGCTAACAAAAAGTATCTTTCAAGAATTAAGAGGGGTGCCTGGGTGGCTCAGTCGGTTCAGGAGCCGACTTCGGCTCAGGTCATGATCTTGCAGTTTGTGAGTTCGAGCCCCACACGGAGCTCTCTGCTGTCAGTGTGGACCCTGATTTGGATCCTCTGTCTGCCTCTCTCTCTGCCCCTCCCCTGCTTACACTCTGTCTCTCTCTCTCAAAAATAACCAATAAAAAAAAAAGTTTAAAAAAAAGAATTAAGAGGGTTTGCTAATTTACTGAAGGAAATTCTAAAGAACATATTTCAAGCAGAAGCAACATAATCTCCAATGGAAAGTCTGAGATGCAAGAAGGGATGAAGAGCAAAAAAAAGTGGTGACATATGTGTATTATATATTATTATATCATATTATACTATGTTATATTATGTATATAATAAAACATATAAAATTATATATAAAACAATAACATTGTCTTAGGTTAAAAATCAATATAAAATAAAAGCACATCTGCATAGCATATAAGTCAAAAAGTGATTAGGAATAGAATGCTGAAAGGTTCTTATATTATTTGAGAGGAAAATAAAGGTATTGATAAATGTTAGATTTTTTTTTAATTTTTTTATTTTATTAAAAAAATTTTTTTTTTTTAACGTTTATTTATTTTTGAGACAGAGAGAGACAGAGCATGAACGGGGGAGGGTCAGAGGGAGAGGGAGACACAGAATCCGAAACAGGCTCCAGGCTCCGAGCTGTCAGCACAGAGCCCGATGCGGGGCTCGAACTCACGGACCGCGAGATCGTGACCTGAGCCAAAGTCGGCCGCCTAACCGACTGAGCCACCCAGGCGCCCCGATAAATGTTAGACCTTGATAAGTTAAGGATGCAGAGTAAAATTTCTTCACCAAAAGAATGAAAATAGAGTATATAACTTTCAAACTATCATAGGCAAAGATGAATGGAATAAGAAAAATATATTCAGTCAGCCCAAAAGAAGGCAAGAAAAGACAGCAAAACAAAAACAAAAACCAAGCAGGGGGGGAAGGGACAGAACAAATAACACTAAATAAGAGAGTAGGGAAAAAAAAGCCAAATATGGTCATAATTAAGATATGTAAATGTATTATACTTACTCGTATTTTATAGGTCTCATTCTCTTTGTACAGTCCAACTAAATTACTAACGGTTATCAAAGAGATTGCTAGAAAACTCTCACACGTTTGGAAATTAAGAAACATACTTTGAAGTAGCTCAGGATTAAAGAAGAATAATAGTAAAAATTAGAAAATATTTATAATTGAATCATAATGAATGATAAATGAATCATAATAAATCATAATAAACTCAGAGAAAAGAAGAAAGTTTGAAAGTTAATGAGTTAAATCCAAGTTAATAGCATACCCAAGTTAATAGCATAAATCCAAAATAAGCAGAAAGAAGAAATGATTCAGTTGAGAACAGATATTAATGGGAAAAAATGTTAGATAAAATCAACAAAGTCCAAGTTGATTTTTGAGAAAACGAGTAAAATTGACAGAATCATGGTAGACTGATCAAGGAAAAAGATAAAGAGCATTAATAAACATTAGAAACGAAAGGGGCCATGTTATAGATGTTAAGACATAGACATAAAAGGTAGATCACACTATGAGCAGTTACATGCCAATTAAATTGAAAACTTAGGTGAAATGGAAAAATTCCTAGAAAAGTGTAACTTAACAAAACTTCCTCAAGAAGATATTGATGACAACAGCAACAAAACCCTGACTCTCAACAAAGTAGGTGTAGAGAGAACATACCTTGGCATAATAAAGACCATATGTGACAAACCCACAGCTAACATACTCAGTGGTGAAAAAAAAGGAGAGCTTTTCCTCTAAGATCGGGAACAAGACAAGGACAGCCACTCTTACCACTTTTATTCAACATAGTACTGGAAGCCTTAGCCTTAGCAATCAGACAAGAAAAAACAAGTAAAAGGCACCCAAGTTGGTAAGGAGGGAGTAAAACTTTCACTATTTGCAGGTGATATGATCCTATATATAGAAAACCCTAGAGAATCCACCAAAAGCCTACTAGAACTGACAGGCAAATTTAGTAATGTCACAGGATACAAAATTAATATACAGAAATTGGTTGCATTTCTATACACTAATAATGAAGTAGAAGAAAGAGAAATTAAGGCAACAACCCCATTTACAATTGCACCAAAAATGATGAAATACTTAGGAATAAATTTAACCAAGGAGAAAAAACAAAACAAAAACAAACAACTCCCTCAAACTGAGTATACTCTTAAAAAGAACTTAATTTCTTAAAAACACTCTTAAACGAAAAGTGTTTAAAATATTCCACAAAACCAAACCAAAACATTTACCACAATCACTACCCCTACTGGTTTTGCTGCCATTTCTACCAACCATTCAAGAAACACACTATTCCAATCTTTAAAAACTTATTCCAGAGTATAGAGAAAGAGAGAAATTCTCTAACTTATACTATTTGTATAATATAACCTTGGAATCAAAACAAGTTAGGACACAGCAAGAAACAAAAATGAGAACTCACATGTTGGAGGGGCGCCTGGGTGGCTCAGTTGGTTAAGCGTCCAACTTTGGCTCAAGTCATGATCTCAGGGTTCATGAGTTCGAGCCCCGCATTGGCCTCTGTGCTGACAGCCCAGAGTCTGGAGCCTGCTTTGGATTCTGTGTCTCCCTCTCTGCTCCTCCCCCGCTTACGCTGTCATTCTCTCTTCGTCTCTCTAAAAAATAAATAAACATTAAAAAAAAAAAACACTCATACATTAGAATTAAAATTTTTAAAAAATTAGAACTCAGTCTTTTAAAAAAAATTTTTTTTTAACGTTTATTTATTTTTGAGACAGAGAGAGACAGAGCATGAACAGGGGAGGGGCAGAGAGAGAGAGGGAGACACAGAATCTGAAACAGGCTCCAGGCTCTGAGCTGTCAGCACAGAGCCCGACACCGGGCTCGAACTCACGGACCGTGAGATCATGACCTGAGCCGAAGTCGGACGCTTAACCGACCAAGCCACCTAGGCACCCCATGAACTCAGCCTTAATTTTAGATGTAAAGACACAAATACTAAGCAAAATATTTTTTTTTTTCAAGGTTTATTTATTTTTGGGACAGAGAGAGACAGAGCATGAACGGGGGAGGGGCAGAGAGAGGGAGACACAGAATCGGAAACAGGCTCCAGGCTCTGAGCCATCAGCCCAGAGCCTGACGCGGGGCTCGAACTCACGGACCGCGAGATCGTGACCTGGCCGAAGTCGGCGCTTAACCGACTGCGCCACCCAGGCGCCCCCTAAGCAAAATATTTATAACTATATCTGGCAGGTTGGATTTATCCTTGAAATATAAGGTCTTTTAACATTAGAAAATCAGGGGCGCCTGGGTGGCTCAGTCGGTTAAGTGGCCGACTTCGGCTCAGGTCATGATCTCGTGGTCCATGAGTTCAAGCCCCGCATCGGGCTCTGTGCTGACAGCTCAGAGCCTGGTGCCTGTTTCAAAAAATTCTGTGTCTCCCTCTCTCTCTGACCCTCCCCCGTTCATGCTGTCTCTCCCTGTCTCAAAAATAAATAAACGTTAAAAAAATTGTTTTAACATTAGAAAATCAACTAATATAATTCACCACATTAACAGATTAAAGGAGAAGAGTTGTATGATTATTCTAAAAGATGAACAAAAAGATTTGGCTAAAATACAGTGTCTCTTAATGATCACAATTCTTAGCAAATCATGAAAAGATGGGTCACTTGGCAGGTTGGAAAAACATGGCCATATACTATTTTGCTGCTCCTGCTCTCGGGAAGTCTATCTTCCTTCCCTCTGAAACAGGGCTTTCCTAATGAGTTGCTCTGACCAACTTTAAGAGGCATGTGGCTTAACTTTTATCCACTTGGAAGCCCTGAGCTTCCATACAGGGAAGTCAGGCGCTTCTGCTGGATAGGCCTGCCAAAGAGAGAGGTTTTGGAAGAGGTAAGACCATGAGGAACAAGAGACTCCTGTAGTCCAGCCATCTCAGCTGTAGTATGCCACCTTATATCTTGTCCAGATGTCAGCCAGCTGGCTCTGCTGATAATACCTAGAATGGAGACGTGAGCTGTCCCAGCTGAACCTCACAGCCAACCCACAGAATCATGGAAACTAATAAAATACTTGTCGTTTTAAGCCATTATGTTTTCGAACGATGTGTTACACAGAAATAAACATCTGATATAATTCTTACCAAAAACCGATAGCGATTGTCATATCTAATGGTGAAATACTGAAAACATTCTTTTTGAAGATCAGGGCTAGACCAGGGGTGCCTCTATCACTTCTGTTTATACTGTTTAACATCACAGGGGGGATCCTGACTGGAACAGTAAGATTAAAAAATGAAGAAAATTAAATGATAAAGATTGGAAAGAAATTAAGCAGTAAATATTGCAAAAAATCTACAGATAAAATTAAAAATTAATTAATAAGAATGTTTAACAAGGTTGATGGGCAAAAAATGGTATTACTACTATATGCCAGAAACAGGCAGAGAAAGTAAAAAAAAAAAAATTAAGTTTATTTATTTATTTTTGACAGAGAGAGAGCAGGGGAGGGGTAGAGAGAGAGAGAGGGAGAGAAAGAGTCTCAGGCAGGCTCCACACTGTCAGTGCAGAGCCCCACTCGGGGCTCGATCCCACGACCCTGAGATCATGACCTGAGCCAAAATCAAGTGTTAGACCTTTAACCAACTGAGCCAACCAGGCGTCCCATATTCAATGCAATTTCAATCAAAATTGTTATACAGTTCTTGTTTTCTTTTTTAGTTTGAATAGGAAATTAAAAATATATATGGAAGGAATGTGTGGCTGGCTCAGTAGGTGGAACATGAGTTTGAGCCCCACACTGGGCGAGGAGCCTACCTCATACATACATACATACATACATATAGGAAACAACGGGCCAAGAAGAGCTTGAAGAAAAGCAAGGTTGGGAGTGAATTGGGGGTAAATGCCTTACAAGATTTCACATTGACTACAAAGCTGTAGTAATTGTGTGGTATTAGTTCAGGAAGAGCCAAAGTGACCAATAAAACAGAATAAAGAACCTATAAACAGACTCACACGGATGTGAAAAGTTGAGTTAGGCCTACACTGTCAGCATAGGTCATGGGGAGATGATCAACAAGGGGCTGGGAAAAGGGTTTACCTACAGGAAAATAGCTAATTTGGACCTCTATCTTATTCCATATCCTCTAAATCAATTCCAGGGGGATTAAATACATAAAAGTATAAGGCAAACTATAAAACTTAAAAAGAAATTAATGCAGGAGAGTATCTTCATGATCTCAGGGTAGGGAAGGATTTCTTGAACAAGATTTAGAAAACATAACACCCCCCCCCCCAAAAAAAAGAAAGAAAACATAAACCCAAAAGATTAACATATTTACCTGCATTTAAATAGAGAACATCAGGGGCGCCTGGGTGGCGCAGTCGGTTAAGCGTCCGACTTCAGCCAGGTCACGATCTCGCGGTCCGGGAGTTCGAGCCCCGCGTCAGGCTCTGGGCTGATGGCTCAGAGCCTGGAGCCTGTTTCCGATTCTGTGTCTCCCTCTCTCTCTGCCCCTCCCCCGTTCATGCTCTGTCTCTCTCTGTCCCAAAAATAAATAAACGTTGAAAAAAAAAAATCTTTAAAAAAAAAATAAATAGAGAACATCTCTGAACTGGTCAGTAAAGACAAGCCATAAAGGTGGAGAAGATATTTGTAAAAATATAACTGGCAGATGATTCATAACCAGACCGAAAATAACTCTCACAAAGAAGAAACACACCATTCAATAGAAAAATGAAGAAAACGGGTCCTAATGTTCACTTCACAGAAGAAACTTACGAAAGGATGCTCAACCTCTTTAGTAATCAGGAAAATGCAAATTAAGATCATAATGTGATACCGCTGCATAACCAGTGATAACTAGAATGATAAGTGTATTGAGCATGGGAAGAAACTCAGACACCACTGATAAACATATAAATCAGTATAATTTTTGAAAATGATTAGTATTATCTAATCAAAGATAAAGGGGCACATAGCCCATAAGCTAGCAATTCCATTGCTAGATAAACATCTTAGAGAAACTTACACATGTGTGCCAGGAGATTTGTACAAGTCACAGAGCCAAAGAGCAAGGCATAGGTGAATACCTACTTATGATCCCATTTATATAGAGATCAAACATAAACAAAACCAAACAACCTAGTGTTTAAGGACAACATTTGTGATAAAACTATAAAGGAAGGCAAAGCAATGCTATTTACAAAATTCAAGATAGTCCTTTCTGCTGAGGGGGGAAGGGGAGGGGATTGATTTGTGTTCTAGAAGTATGAGTACCTGACATATAGCTATATATTATTATATTATATTATATTATATTATATTATATTATATTATATATTATTTTTAATCTACTCAATATTTACTAAAGACTTTGTCAAGGGCATCTAGGTGTCTCAGTTGGTTGAATGCCCAATTCTTGATTTTGGCTCGGGTCATGATCCCAGGGTCGAGGGATCAATCCCTGTTTCAGGCTCCACACTGCGCACGGAGCCTGCTCAAGATTCTCTCCCCCTGCCCTTCTCCCCTGCTCTCTCTCTCTCTCTCTCTCTCTCTCTCTCAAAATAAAAATTAACAACAACAACAAAGACTTTTTGAAGTGTTCAAAAAATCCTCACATTTAATCAGGATGACCTCAGGGAGGCATGACTGGAATGCCATTGTCACCAACAAAGCCTAAACTAACTGACTGGACTGGAGTCTGTAAAAAGAAGGCCTTAGAAAGGCCTCTAGAAACCTGGCCAGCAAGAATTTGTGTCTGTCAGTTCCAGCCCCCTCCACATGCACTCAGACACGTACACCTTCCTCTATACTCCCCTCCCCCACACTTTATTCCCACAATACTTTCACTCCTCCCTGGACACCGTGCTCCATTCATACTGATCTGTCTTCTCAGTATTTTTCACTTCTCCCCAATTTGAGCAGACTGTCGGCCCCTTTCATGCTTCCTGGTCCTGGGGATGTTCACCAGGCAAAATCTAGCAGATAGTGTGACGTCAAAGGCTCCTCCTGTATTGAGTAAAAATCTCAAGTCCTTCGAAGAGCGTACATGGGATGTCCTGGAGAAAAGGGGGAGAGGGCAAAATGGACCAGGAGAGGGGAGCCAGGGGCCCCTCATGCTGCTTGGCAACAGACTCCAGGGAAGTATCAGCAGGGGCTAGCTGCACGTTGTGTTTTCAGAGACAGAACCTGGGCACCGGGGTCCCAGCCTCGCAAAGGTTCCTGGACTTGAGCGCTGGGTGTGCGGAAACAGAACGGTGCCGGTCTGAAGGTGGCCAGCCCTTAAGAGATCGGAGGCTGGGTGCATAAGAGTGGCAGCGGTGACTCTGATGCGCAGGAACTGAGAGACCCTCTGCCATTTTCCAGGCACCGGGAAAGCCTCTCTGCATCCGGACAGCTCTGGTAAGAAAACAGCTGGCGTTGGAATTTCCAACCAACCTGCAGTAGTATGGAGACTCAGGGCTGCAATTAAGTTGGTCTAAAGAAAAGAACTCGATACTTGTCGCATTTCTGAGGCTGTGGGTTGGGAGTCACACTTCCTCTGTGAAGATCTTATCTACTTTCTATAAAGACTGCAACAATGTACCATCTTTGCTGGTTTGCGCCTGAGTCCGCTTCCACTAGAATACAGGCTTGTCCAAGGCAAAGATTGTGTGGAGCTCGTCTCTGCATTCCTGGATCCTAATATGCAGTTGGGCAAATGCCAATTGCTCAATCAGGAGCAGATCCAAGTTCTGAGGGGCCTGAAACTCTTTAAGAAAAAGAAGACAACAGCGTACATATGAAATAAGCTACAAAGGCAAATTTTTATTTTGAATGAGAAAATAAATCACCACAAATACAGGTTTTGATGAAAAAATGCTTATTTCATTTTTTTTAGGGTTCCCTCATGGTAAATTTTTTAAGAGATGGCAAATGCCACTCACTCACGAAATTCAGAAAGAAACAACATGCTACCTTCATGAATTGCCCAGAATACTTCTATAATGCTATTCCTGCACGTTGAAATCTGGATAATCTGTATGGGATAATGATTTTGCTTTATCATTTTATGTAGAGAGAATAGGAGGATAATTCAGTCCCCTACCTTGGTTGATTAGTAAAATTTTTAATGTTAATAATTGGGATGCATAAAATATTCAACTTTCCACACAGATGTATTCAGAGTTTATAACACTACCCTGCAAACACATGGATTCCGATAAGTTCTGTTTTGCCCCACTGCGATCAAGAACAAAAAAAGCATGACATGTTTACAATTGTATGTTCTGCAAAATTAAGTCTATTCCATTCTGAATAGGCATTAGTGACAATTCAGTTTTCTACTTACAATTTCACTTGCGTGAAGACTGGGAGAACTTTTCATGGATTTGCTTCTGAGGTTTGAAACCTCCTTTCTCTCGCACTCTCCACATACTTTCGATGCACTAGGACATGTTCATGTTGCAATGTGACTCCCAGTTCGGTGCTGTCGTGTCTCATTGCGGGACAAGCCAGCCCACTGGGCTGTAGAAGTGTTCCCAGAAGCTATTGTGACACGGGGAAGCCAGCGATGACTACACTATCTCCAGAAGCGACTGCGAACCACTAAACCCAAATGAAAATATATCCCCAAGTCAATTGCCCCTTTGCCAGATCCTAACAATGCCTGCGACAACTCCAGTGCTACTCTCCTCAAGACATGTGCCTGAGAAGTAGGACCGCAGAGAGATCAAGTCTTAACTGATTGCATTGAAAATACCTACTTTCACAAAAATATTACAAAAATGTATGAATGTGTGAACATATTATGAAGGTCCCTCTCACAGTCTTGAGAGAGGCCTTTGCAAGTGAGGGGCCAGGAAACTCAAGCTTTCATAGTCTTAGTAAATTTGCTGATGGGCTTGATAAATGTTTGCTGAATGAATAAATGCGGCAAACGTGAGACCCTGGCATTCTAGGAATCTCTCTTGTGGAGCAGGAATTGTCCATCCTATTCAGGGTCCGTGTATGCTACCTTTCATTTACTCCATGCTCATCAACTTCTTCTGATGGGAAGTTTTTCCCCAGATTCCTTGATTCAAGGGAGGTGTTGCCTGCACAGCAGAGCTGAGTTATCCATATGGTTAGGATGTCAGTCTCTTGGGAGTTTGACTTGTGTAGCTGGGTCCTGAGACACCGACACCTCGGAGGGCCTTGGCAAGATTGAGTTTTATAACACAGAACGGGGGAGGGAGGTGCCCCAGTACACGACCGCTTGCAAACCTTTGTCACAAGCAGCCAGGTTGGCCTTTCCCAGGGAGAGGCATCCCCGTCAAGCACACCTCAAAACTGTCGCTCTGGTGACTGGTAATGTGCAATAACATTCACATTGGGGGAGAATTATTCATTGGATATATATTAACTGGATAAATACAGATGAGATTTTAAAATAGGGGATTACTCTTTTCTACTACCTTTCTAAACTTAAAAAAAAGTTAATGCTGTTTTCATAATAACTTAAATGATTTGGGGGGCGCCTGGGTGGCTCAGTTGGTTAAGCATCTGACTTCAGCTCAGGCCATGATCTCACGGTTCGTGGGTTCGAGCCCCGGGTGGGGCTCTTGTGCTGACAGCTCAGAGCCTGGAGCCTGTTTCAGATTCTGTGTCTCCCTCTCTCTGCCCCTCCCCTGCTCACGCTCTCTCTCTCTTTGTCAGCATAGAGCCCAATATGGGTCTCACACCCACAAACTGTGAGATTACGACCTGAGCAGAAGTTGGACGCCCAACCAACTTAGCCACCCAGGCGGGACCCCAAAATTTTTTTAAATGATTTTTTAAAAAAATGCATGCCAGTATGTGGGATTAGGAAAGAATTGTTTTGCATCTGTGAGACAGGTAGTTCTTAGACCCTCCAGCACTAAGGCAGCAAAGAGGAGAAACCCCTTAACAGTTGTGCTAGAAATGCAGGGACACATCATTACTTTAAGACCATGCTTAGATTCTTCACTCCCTCAAGTTGCAGGTGCTTTGGGGGAAGTGGAGAAGGGGGGAGAGAAAAGGACTGAGGTAGCATTTACCATTTAACAACTGACTCCATTCTTATGGAAATCGTAGGGTTGGAAGCCGAGAGATTGTTAAATGCAGTCCCTCCATTGTACAGATAGGAAACCTAGGACCATGGGTACATTCATTATTCAAGCAAGGTCACACAACTAGTGATAGATGTGGGGACTCTGGAGTGGGCTTAGGATATTCTTTTTAGGCCTAAGAAATTCTGAATCACAGAGGCTGTAAAGGAAGGTATATAGTGAGCCAGCCGCTGTCTCAGATTGCTGAAGGAGCGTCAGATCCCCACAGCCTAAGCCAAATCAACAGCTGGTAACAGTTGGAGGCAACTGTCAGTTCTTAGAATTTTGAGCTCCCAAAAAATCTTGCAATTAATAATATTAGGGAATGATTGTTCCTCCTGGTCCCATCCATCATTCATTGGGAGGTGACTGGGACAACCACCTGTCACATACAAAACTCCTCCCTAACCAGAGGAGAAACTAGAGTTGAAAAGGGCATAAAACCAGTATCAACCAACTGCAAGTTGGTATTTGAAAGAAAGTGTTCACGGGAGGTGGACCTTGTCTTTTTAAAAAAAAGAAATAGGAAAGGAAGAGAGGAAAGCATTGCAAACTAAGATAAAAAAAAAAAAAATCTCAAGTACATATCTCCAGGGAAAAGATGAGACAGAAAAAGGGATAATAGACTATCTCTGGGAGGATTAGTACGGAACTGATAATTGCCTCCTGGGAGGGGTACCAACTGTTGGGGATTTAGGCGTGGGAGAGACTTCACACTGTACAACCTTTCGCACATTGAGGCTTTGGAATCATGTACATTTTTAATTTATCCCTTTTTAAAAAGAAAGTAACAAGGGAGTCTCCCTCAAAATTATAGCAGCTTTAATACAATCTCTATGAAACCAGGATCTGATCAGTGGAAAAAAATCCAGCCTTACCCAGGGCCTTTTGTAGACATCCAGATGGTGTGGCCAAGGGTGTGCCACCTCAAGCCTTATTTTGGAGCAGCTGCCTTTGACCGTGGCATCATTTTTTAACATGAGGCCAATGCACGTTCCTCATTCATTTCTAATATTTCTTGTTGTAACTATTAAACACTCCCTGAAACTAAATATTTCCTTTTTTGGAGAAGGATTAAGTATCAACTCTTATTTGAACAGCTATGATCAGGCTATCTAATTCAATGTAACAAAGTTCCTGTCCTGCTGATGTTCACGCAAGCACGGTTTTACTCATATTTGTTGGTATATATGGAGGCAACAGTAAATATTTTATATATGCATATATGTATACATACAATTTTTCTTTAAAGATGCATATATATATGTTTACATATGTTCACTTAAAAAAAATTTTTTTTTAATGTTTATTTATTTTTGAGACAGAGAGAGACAGAGCATGAACGGGGGAGGGGCAGAGAGAGAGGGAGACACAGAATCGGAAGCAGGCTCTAGGCTCTGAGCCTGAGCCCGACGCACGGCTCGAACTCACGGACAGCGAGATCATGACCTGAGTCAAAGTTGGACGCTTAACCGACTGAACCACCCAGGCGCCCCTACATATGTACACTTTTTAAGAAAAAGATTTCAGAGACATAACATTATAAGGAGTCAGATCTACAGAGATGGCGTCAAACAGGATGTGAGGTAATCAATGTAGCTTGCAAGATGTAGCAATAGAGACAGGTGGGCAGCATAGAAAACAGTGTTCAAGATACAGTATAGCATAACAATTTATTATTTAAAAAAATTTTTTTAACATTTATTTATTTTTGAGACAGAGACAGAGCACGAACAGGGGAGGGTCAGAGAAAGAGGGAGACACAGAATCCGAAACAGGCTCCAGGCTCTGAGCGGTCAGCACAGAGCCCGACGCGGGGCTCGAAATCACGGACCGCGAGATCGTGACCTGAGCTGAAGTCGGACGCTCAACCGACTGAGCCACCCAGGTGCCCCATAGCATAAAAATTTAAAGCATGGACTCTGGAGCCAGGCAACCTACAAATCCGGCATTACCACCTAATTAACCATGCAACCTTTAGCAAGTTATTTACTCCCTTTGTGGCTTAGTGTTACCGTCTATAAAATGGAGCTAGTAATAACAAAAATCTCAAAGATATGTTATAAAGATTAGATTAGTTAATACATAAGAGTCTGGAATAGCGATTGGCCGCCTGGTAAGCACCACCACATATAAGTATTAGCTATTGTCATTCTGCAAAGAAAAATCTGGCAATGTGAACCTATGCCATGGTCCTTCTGGCCCCTAGATAGGTATTATCACCCACAGGATGATGTTTGACCAAGGATGCCAGGATGTATTTGATCAGGGTCTCGTCATGCCCTTTGTGAAATAGTCCTCAAGCCAACCCACTTTTCAGGGCACCTGGGTGTCTCAGTCGGTTAAGCATCCTGCTCTTGATACTGGTCATGATTCCAGGGTCGGGCTCTGCACTGAGCGTGGAGCCTGCTTGAGATTCTCTTCTCTCTCTCCCTCTGCCCCTCCCCCCTCAAAAACAAACAAACAAACAGAAGACAGTCTACTTTTAATTCCCTATCCACTCAGCAGTGGTCTTGATTACTAATCCAGCTTCCCGGGTATCTGTCCATAGGAGAGGAGGTGTGGTATGCTGAATGAGATGCAGGTCACCTGTACCGTGCTAAAAAGGTTAGTATCCATATAAAAATTAATGCATTGACATTCTGGTTTACAAGTCCATCTCCCATGTGAGTATTTCACTGAGGGTGCATTTCCAGGGTCCATTCTGAAAGTCCAGTTTGTGGACCCTCCCAAACGAGGCCCAGAATCTGGACCTTTGTGAAACGACCAAGGAAATGTCACCTCGGAGGCCTCTTGGGGATCAATCAGCTGCTTCCTTCCTCAGTGAGACCCCTGATGCTGCTACCTCATTGTAGGCAGCAATCATTCAACATGGTTGCAAAACATTGTGGTCACTCTGCTTGGCAAAATGCTATTTCTTATACCATATTTATGTAGAGTAATTATATTTGAAAACCTGCAGTTTGTTAAATATATATGACAAAATTGCACTAAGAAACGAGTTGGTGATTCTGTTTTTGAAACCTAAAGCAAAAGCAGATGAGAGTGAGCCTTTCTGTAGGAAAGGAATAGAAAGTATATTCTTTGTGCTGTTGTTGTTGTTTCTGACTTTTTATTTAGATTCCACATATAAGTGATCCCCCCATGCAGCATTTATTTTCCTCTGGCTCATTTCACTTAGCACAATGCCCTCAAAGCCTATCCATGTGGTTGCAAATGGCAGGGTGTCCTTCTTAGAAAGTGTATTCTGAAATTCTCTTTTCACCTACAGGGTCCTGGGGGGTCAGTTTTGTGTTATATTTTGGTAAATGGTTTGGTTAAATATCACTAGATATTTTTTTTGGTGAGAGTCATTGGAATTGGAATGCTCAAAATCCTAAAGCAGCCTCAGATTCAGACATAATAATCCAGGCTTCCGAGAGGCTCTCTGTGACCTGCACTGGTCGGTGTCCATCCAGAATGGTGGGTTTTTCCCTGGGAACCTGGTAAGAGGGTTCATTGGGAAACTGGAATTTGTCCAAGGAAGGCGACCGTGGGAAAGAGCCATCTCACACCTGTCAGGAGACTGTAGCTGCTCATCTCTTCTAACAGGACCTCTGAATTAGGTAGGACATGGGCTAGTTAACCGTAAGTAACAAGTGCTCCGTGTTTGAGGTAGAGTGATTTAAAGGAGATTTGGGGAGGTACTTATAAAAGATAAGGATTTAAGGCATTCAAAAGGAAATGTTGCTTGTTTTTTAAGTTTATTTATTCTGAGAGAGGGAGAGCACTCAAGAGAGAGAGTGAGTGGGGGAGGGGCAGAGAGAGAGGGAGAGAGTATCTCAAGCAGGCTCCGTGATCCCCTGAAACTGTGACCTGAGCTGAAATCAAGAATCGGATGCTTAACCAACTGAGCCACCCAGGTGCCCTGGAAATGTTGTTTGTTAATGGAACAAAAGAACTGTGAACCCCCCCACCCCCCCCACCCTCCCTGCTTCCCTTAAAACTAGTGCAGTGATGGCAGATGGAATGAGTAATGAGGTAAGGAGAAAAATGGAATTTACTTGAGTGGAGGTGAAGGTCAGTCCAGTCAAAGAGCACCTTGACCCAGACCACAAATGTGGAAGTGAGCAGAACATACAGGGGAGGCAACAGCATTCACTGAGATGGCCAAGGTCCCTCTGACCTCTAAAAGGGCTGGTTTGACTGAATATTAGTTAGTTCTTCCATTTACACACAAATAATTAAATGTATCTCTTGTCTGTTCTGGTCTATTGTTGAAAGAACAGAAAGACACTGTTTAACCTTCTCAAAGTATTTCACAGATGTGTCTGTTCCTCATATAGTAACGAAATAGGAGGTGTCATTTAATATTTCTAGTGTGATCAGAATCATTAGCAAACAAATGAAATATACTAAATTTGCTGTTTCACAGAATACAAGAGTAGTCAAGATGAGATTGGGTCTTGTCCCAGTCTAGTAATATATTGACTCTAAAAAAATAATAAATACCACTTATTGAACACCTACTCTATTCCACATACCGCTCAGCACTCAATACACAACTCATTTATGAAGATTTCAGAACGACCCTACAAAGTTGTTAGTATTATCTCCATTTCACAAATGAAAAAAATGGGATCTGGAAAGGTTAAGTAACTTGCTCAAAATCACACAGCTAATAAGTAATTGGGACTAGTTGTATCTGAGTAATTGTATCTCCTGTCTACACAGCCCTGGCTTTACGTATGTGAGCATGTATACGTGTGTGTGTGTGTGTGTGTGTGTGTGTGTGTGTGTGTGTGTGTGTGTGTGTATAAAGAGCATGTTCATGACACCATGTGGTTAAATATCACGCATGTTTACAGAGCAATCTTCAAATAAAAATTTTAATTTTCTTTCTGTATTTGTTACTGTCAGAAACAAACAAATCTATTCAGAGGAAAAGATCATTACAAAGAAGTAAACATGCCTATCCGATTTTCAGAGGAGCCAAACTCTAAGTTCTTTGGTGCTTAGGTTTATGGGCTGCAAAACAGCCTTATTTTTTCCCCTTTTGTGGTGGCTTTGTTTTTGAATGAGTTGTATAGCAATGACACATTTGATTGTTATTTCTTAGGCTTGTTTTGAAATGTGTATTGAAGCCTTGTGAACTTTGCAGTTCCTATGGTCACACATTTTTTCTTAATGACTGCTAAATGATGTGTTTTTTCCAAAACTCACATGAGAGTATGAACTTCTCCAGCCAGCAGGTCTTAATTTCCACAAAAAAAGTCCTTTATCTTTACACTAAGCTAGATATTCATTTTCCTAGTTTCCCTTTCAATTTAGCAAATCTTCATGTGCTTAGCCCCTATGCTAAGGCATGGGAGGGATTCAGCAGGAGGACACGGGGGGTCAGGTGATTTTTTTCTACTATCGGTTCTTCCGAGGGGCCAGCCTTCATCATCTTGAGCCCACCCCTTTCCCCATGCCTACCCTCATTATCCTCTTATGACATCGTGATCGTTTCTTCTCACAGCTTACGACTGTTTCATTTATCTGTTTATTGACGGTTGTGCCCACGGGATATAAGCTGGTAGAGAGCAGAGACCTGTCTTCCTCACTGTTGTGATCCCAGCAACTTAGCACACTGCAGAGGCAGAGGAGCCTCTGAATAAACATTTGATGGCTGACTGAAAGAATGGATGGCTATCTCCAGATCCTAGCAGTGCCTACCACATGATAGTTGCCCCATGAATCTTTTTTCATAATGAATGAATGTGGCCCGAGGTGGTTAAGGAAAAAGGCAGGGTTTGATCTGATCCCATAGAGGCGCATTCCGTGTTTTGTCTGTCCAGAACAGACATTTCTGGGGGACTGCTGTTTACAACCATGTGGGGCTGGTGATCGTGAAGTGCTTCAGAGGAAGAGCACATGGGCCCAAACTGAGTCCATCACTGTTGTCCATTCCTCTGCACACACTGATCGTCCCTGGATAGGCACAAGGTCCCAGCCAGGTCAATCAGTGTCTTTTTACCAATATTTTTAAAACTCGAACTCCTCTTTCCACTGGTCAGAAAGCTTCAGGATTTGCACCCAAGGCAGCTATTCTCCCGCTGTGGAAGCTGGCTTGAGACGATGATGCAAACAGGCAGGGATTCAAAGGCCGGAGAAGGCAAGAGAGCCCTGACGGCCAAGGTCCAGCTGACACATACTTTCCAAGGCTTAACTGTTTAGCTTCAGATCTGTGAGCCGATCCAGTGTTCTCTCATAAATAATCCCCACTAAACAACAACACTCTTGAGCAGCTAGACGGAGTCTGAGAATCCCAAATACACACCATATTTGAGTAGGTAGACAGGAGTGGAGAGGGGCTTCCGGACAAAAGTGCAGAGGTTAGCTTAAATATGATTTTTTTTTTTTAGGAAAGTTCATAACTAAACACTTACATGATAGATATTTATGATCTTCAGCCAATACATACTGCTGCTCCCTCTAGTATGATCCTGTCTTATACAGTTAGCTTTAGCCATTAAAGTAGGAAGTGAAATGTGTCAACATGAGGAAATACTTTGGATACAAAGTTAAATGGAGAAAGATGCATATGAATAAATATATAGCAAGAGTACCACCATAAAACACACTGATGCAGTGAAATTACAACAAACTTTAGAGTCACGCTTTGATTTGAAGTCAGATTCAGTTTACTAGAAGCCAGATGTTGGGCACATTGCTTAACACTTTGAGACTTTGATTTTCTTATCTGTAAACCAGGGATAATATCCCTGAGTGTTGTTGCTAGATCAAATGAAAAAAGTATGTAAAACCCTTAACACAGTGTCTGGCATTAAATAAATGTTACTTTTTTTTTATGTT
This sequence comes from Puma concolor, assembly GCF_028749965.1. Taxonomy (NCBI): domain Eukaryota; kingdom Metazoa; phylum Chordata; class Mammalia; order Carnivora; family Felidae; genus Puma; species Puma concolor. Next base: position 49,808,274 of record NC_141683.1, read on the forward strand.
AAAAAAAACAAAACTCACTGCATTAAAAATTTTAACGCAGGAGAAGAAACACATCTAAATGTTACCAGTACTTGTGCTTAGATTCGTTGATTCATTCAACAAATATTTATGCTGACAGTGGTGGACAGAGATGAGGAATACAAAAATGAGGAAAAGGGAAACTTGTCCTCATGGAACTCAAATTCCTCTGGAGGGATACAGACAATACACAAATAAGTAAATTAAATAGTAGATCACATGTCCTGAAATGCTACACACTGAGTGCCCTGTGTTTGTGTGTCAAGGTGGAGGTACAACAATTTGCAGCAATTTTAAACCCACTGTCCTGAAAAGCCTCACTGAGAATGTGATATTTAAGCAAAGACTTAAGGGTGAAGAAGGACAGTAGGACTATGGATGATTTTCCTTTTTTCCCTTATAATCTGTTTTTCTCATTTAAAAAAAAAATGTTTATTTACTTTAGAGATAGACAGAGACAGAATGCAAGTGAGTTAGGGGCAGAGAGAGAGGGAGACACAGATCTGAAGCAGGATCCAGGCTCTGAGCTGTCAGCACAGAGCCTGACACGGGGCTCGAACTCACGAGCTATGAGATCATGACCTGAGCCGAAGTCAGACGCTTAACAGACTGAGCCACCCAGGCACCCCCTTTCTCATTAAAAAAAATTTTTTTAATGTTTATTTTATTTATTTTTGAGAGAGAGAGACAGAATGAGTGGGAGAGGGCAGAGAGAGAGAGAGAGAGAACCAGAATATGAAGCAGGCTCCAGGCTCTGAGCTGTCAGCACAGAGCCTGACGTGGGGCTCCAACCCACAAGCGGTGAGATCATGACCTGAGCCGAAGTCGGACACTCAACCGACTGAGCCACCGAGGCGTCCCTCTCATGTTTAAAATGAGTATTTGGAAACTGATTTTTAAATAGAAAAATGTAAATGGAAACTAAAATTGGAATCTTGCTAAAATCATTAATTATTATACCTAATATACCTATGGTATTTTAGCTTTAGAAAATGTGTTTTCTGGGGCACCTGGGTGGCTCAGCTGCTTAAGTGTCCGACTTCGGCTCAGGTCATGATCTCACCGCTTGTGAGTTCGAGTCCTGTGTTGGGCTCTGTGCTGATGGCTCAGAGCCTGGAGCCTGCTTCAGATTCTGTGTCTCCCTCTCTCTCTGCCCCTTCCCTACTCTCTCTCTCTCTCTCAAAAAGAAACATTAAAAAAAAAGAAAATGTATTTCCTTATCATTTATTCTCAAAATACCATAAGACTGCTAGAAGGCAAGTAATATTTTTTAGCCCTGTTTTACAAAAGAAAATGAACTTCTGTAAGATCATTTAATTAATACATGTTAGAATGAATTCATGAAATTCATACCGTCACGCTCCAGTCCCACATTCTCTGATAAATGTATATTTCTTACAGCCCATATACACAGGATCGTCCATCTTCTCCTAAAATTGACCTATTCATCTATACCTTCAGAGGCACAGGTCAATAACTTCTACCAACAGCTATTTATTGTGATCACAGTGTTGGGAACTGCAACAATATAATAGTCCCGTAACACATAAGGGAATAAATGCACAGTTTTGCGTGGGGTTGTATTACTGAATCAGCCATATAGCAATGACCTATGTGTGTTATTTAGTACGATACTTTTTAAAATGTTACCCTAATTTTTAAAATAGATTTAAAATTTAATTATTTTTAGAGAGAACGTGAGTGGGAGGGGCAGAGAGAGAAGGAGAAACAGGGAATCCCAAGCAGGCTCTGCACTGACAGTGTGGAGCCCGAAGCGGGGCTTGAACTCACAAACCATGAGATCATGACCCAAGCTGAAACCAAGAGTTGGACACTTAACTGACTGAGCCACCTAGGCATCCTAATGTTACCTTTATTCTAAATGTTCTTTGCAAAATTGTTTTGTCTGGAATGAAAATTCTCAATGAAACACCGTTAACTTTGATCAAGGGTATGTTCTGGAATCATTTACATAAAGCCATTGTGCTCATTGACACTTTTCACCAAGAATGAAAATTGGAAAAGTTGCCTTCAGCTTGTTAGGAATGAGGAGGTGAGTTGAATATTCCATTCTTCTAAGAGCCTGATCTCATCAGTAGGTTTCATCCTGACTTCCTTTTGCAAACTTTCTGCCCACTTCCATAACAGTTTTAGCTCAAACCCAGCATTTGTATTGCAACTCAGAATCAAAACATACAATTAAACTAAATACAGTAGTGACATTCTAACTAAAATGTATAGTTATAATAAAATATAGTTATTAAAATATTGGCTTAGAGTTTGATATAATGAGCTGTATAGTCTTTCAACAGAGCACACTTTTTTCTACTTGTTAGAATACAGAAAAATGTGTCTGAGTCTTAGATCAGTAGTATTACAATACAGTAAGAATGGCTTTTTATACCTGTACTTCAAAAAAGAAGAGAAAAAGAGAGTGGAGAGGGTAAATTACTTAGCTGAGAATCAAATCATTTGCCTAAGAAGATTCAGTGATTTTCTTTTTTTCTTTTCTTTTTTTTAGTGATTTTCTTTTTTTTTAATTTTTAAGTTTATTTATTTTTGAAAGAGACAGAGACAACATGAGCAGGGGAGGGGCAGAGAGAGAGAGAGAAAGAGAGAGACTCTCAAGCAGGCTCTGTGCTGTCAGCCCAGAGCCCGATATGGGGCTCGAACTCACGAAACTGTGAGACCACAACCTGAGCCGAAACCAAGAGTCAGAAGCTTAACCAACTGAGCCACCCAGGCACCTCCGTGATTTTCTAATCCATGTAGGTAGACGTAAATAGGACTGTAATTTAAATGAGATAAAATGTGTAAAAACGCTTAAAATAGTACAAAGTAGGTGTCCAATATCTGTTAGTGGCATCTTCATTTGAAGCTACATTTGCACAGGAGACAGAAGATTGTGAATAATGGCAGACATCATAACTGTCTTTTACAAAATCTCGTTTGTTACTATTTCCTCAATTTCCTTAGTTCAATCATTTAGGTGTTAAATTCAATAGAATAGTGTTTTTAATTAAGCACCCAATATATTCATAGCATTATATTTTTGAAGACTTGTATTAACATTCCTCTGAAATCTTTCTTTTCCTTCCAAACATCAGAGAAGAGTCAGGGTTGGGGTGGAGGCTTTTCCAAGTCAGACTCTATCGGTAAAGAGCATCACGTATTTAAATTTGTGTTATGGTCACAACTTGTACAAAAGGGTTCAAATATTTAAAAAGCAAACTAGCTAGTTGGAAGGGCAAAGAAAAAAATAGCTTTGATCCATAGTGGATTTTACCAGGAGCCGTTTGTGCATTCTGCTTTAGAGCCTGGACATTTATCTGCAGAGCAGAAAGCATTTTGTGAACACTAGTGCAGAATTCCCCAGTGCAGATGATTAATGTAGCTCTCTCGTCCCCCGTTCATTCTACCTCGCAGAATGTCCCTGAGCTGTAATTCTTGATCCTGTGCTTGTTAGATTACATCGTGGGCAAAAATGGACTCTTCCCTTCTCTGGGAGGAGGATCTGAGAACAGAAAAGAATGCAACGCTATCCAAAGGGGCGGTTTCTTAACTTCCCTCTCGCCACAGCGCCTGGGTACTCAGCTGAAGAGGGGTGACGGGAACACCGGCAGAAAAATGCAACTTAGTATTTTTTCCTGACTTTCCTTGTGAGAATTGTGGAAAACAATCGCTGGTGGGAAGGAGAGTGAGGGTGTATAGGGGTGGAGAATGCATGGCAGAAAAGGTTATAAACTAAAAGGGGCTGCTATTTCTCATACTCCCCAGCCCCTCAGAAAAAAATGAAAAACTTCAAACTTGAGTCAAGGGGCTTTGAAACTGATCCTCTGTTGGTTCCGGGATGAGGACCTGGTCTGGTCTGATTCCCTAAGTGGAGCAGATCTACTGAAATTATTTCAAATACAGCAGCAATCCAGCATTACCCATGTCAGATGACTTTTTTTTTTTTTTTAACTTTATTTATTTTTTGAGAGAGAGAGAGCAGGAAAGAGGGACAGAGAGAGAGAGAGAGAGAGGGAATCTTAAGCATCCACGCTTAGCACAGAGCCAGACACGGAGCGTGATCCATGAACCTGTGATCATGAAATGAGGCGAAACCAAGAGTCGGACGCTCAACCAACTGAGCCACCCAGGTGCCCCTTTTTACTTTTCTTTGAGTGGCAAAATATACGTACCATAACACTTACTGTTTTAGCCAGTTTAGGTGTACAGGTCAGGGGCATTAACTACATTAATTATATTTAGGAGCAGGTTCATCCATTCAACAAATCTTAACTTAATTGCACACGGTGGGGGCAGGCACCCCCATCAGTGAACAACAACAACAAAAGATCCTTGGCTTTATGGGGATTTCTTCATTCTAGCACAGAGAGACAGAAAACATAATAAATAAAGAGACTGTGTGGCATGTTTAGATCATGATAAACGCTGTGGTTAGATTCAAGGTCACAGTGCTCTGAGCATCTGAAGGCTTTTGTGTCCTTCAAATAGCTCAGAGAACTTTGCTCATCTACCTCTTCCCCAAAAGCTCTGCCTCCCATGATTGCTAGTGATTTTGGAGAGTTCGTTGGTTACCTGATTGGGCAATTAATAAAGAATTTGAACTGATCATTTACTAAATATACACAAAACTCTGATGGCAGTCAGGGCTGTCAACAAAAAAGGGCAAAGGTTTCTGCTACCCATTAATAGTGTACTTTTCCCAACAAAACAGCCTTCGCTTTGAGAATCAGTGCCAAGGCGCAGAATTCAGACAGAAAGGCATACTTTCTTCCCTAGTAATGTGATGATTTTTTTTTTTTTAAAGAAGAAGTTATCTGGAAATATTTGCATTTTGAAAATTCTTCCTCCTCAAAATCCTCAAGTGGCCAAGGAGGGAGGGAGTGAGAAAGCGGTTTATCGTGCTCTGTGATGACAATGGAAATGGGATCCTGAAATGCTTGCTTTTGTCAAGTGCAAAGATGCCATCTGATCTTTCCTCTAAAATGTTTCTCTGTCTGCCCTTTGCTCACTTACACCCCCCCATGAATGAATGAATGAATGAATAAACAAAGAAAATAAAAATGACAATGTTAAGAAAGATGAAGAAAGGCTGAGGAACTGCTGCAGATCAAAGGAGACTAAGGATTGGGGTTCCTGACCATCCCTGTTTGCAGGACTGAGTGGTTTCCTGGGATGGGGGAGTTTCAGCGCTAAGACCAGAAAGTCAGGCGAGCGGGAGTGAATGGTCACCCTCATGAGGAGACATAATAATTGAATGCAATACATGAAATGCATGATCCTGGACTGGATCCAGGGCTGGAGGGGGAAATGATATAAAAGACATTATTGGGACAATTCATAGAATTTGAACAGGGTCTTAAAAAAATGTAGTAAAATACACATAACATAAAATTTACCATTTTAACCATTTGTAGGTGGACAGTTTAATGACATTAAGTACATTCACATGGATAAAGAAATTGTGGTTTATATACACAATGGAGTACTACGTGGCAATGAGAAAGAATGAAATCTGGCCCTTTGTAGCAACGTGGATGGAACTGGAGAGTGTGATGCTAAGTGAAATAAGCCATACAGAGAAAGACAGATACCATATGTTTTCACTCTTATGTGGATCCTGAGAAACTTAACAGAAACCCATGGGGGAGGGGAAGGAAAAAAAATGTTAGAAAAGGAGGGAGCCAAAACATAAGAGACCCTTAAAAACTGAGAACAAACTGAGGGTTGATGGGGGGTGGGAGGGAGGGGAGGGTAGGTGATGGGCATTGAAGAGGGCATCTTTTGGGATGAGCACTGGGTGTTGTATGGAAACCAATTTGACAATAAAGTTCATATATTTAAAAAAAATTTTTTTTTCAACGTTTTTATTTATTTTTGGGACAGAGAGAGACAGAGCATGAACAGGGGAGGGGCAGAGAGAGAGGGAGACACAGAATCGGAAACAGGCTCCAGGCTCTGAGCCATCAGCCCAGAGCCTGACGCGGGGCTCGAACTCACGGACCGTGAGATCGTGACCTGGCTGAAGTCGGACGCTTAACCGACTGCGCCACCCAGGCGCCCCTAAAGTTCATATATTAAAAAAATAAAATAAAATGTTGAATCCTTTAACATCTAAAAAAAAAAAAAGAAAAAAAAAGTACATTCACAATGCTGTGCAACCATCATCACTATCCATTTCCAGAATGTTTTCATCTTGTCCAACAGAAATTCTATCTCCATTAAACAATAGCTCATTTCCCCCTCCCCCCAGCCTCTGGTAACCACCATTCTACTTTGTCTCTGTGGTTCTGACTACTTTACCTAACTCATATGCGTGGAATCACAGACTTATTTGTCCTTCTGTGACCAGCTTATTTTGTTTAACATGTCCTCAGGGTTCATCCGTGTTATAGCATAAATCCGAACTTCATTCCTTCCTAAGGTTGAATAACATTCCGTTGTATGCGTGTACCATATTTTGTTTGTCCATTCACCTATTCATGGACATTTGGGTTGTTTCTACCTCTTGACCGTTGCGAATACACTGCTAAGAACATTGGCATAGAGACATTCATGGGCTTTGGATTGTATTAAAGTATTACATCAATGTAAAACTTCCTGAATTTGATACCTGTAATGTGATGATGTAGGGAAACATCCTTGTTCTAAGGCAATGCACACGGAAGTATTAAGAGGCAAAGGGATATGATATATGCATCCTATTCTCAATTGCTTCCCAAAAAACGAGAGACAAAGGAAATGTGGCAACATGTTTCAAATGGGTGATTCTGGGTAAAGACTATGGGAGTCCTGCCTGCCGCTCTTGAGACTTTTCCCCACCATAAGAGTTTTAAAAACACATGGGAGAGTAAGGAAGAGAGAAAACCCATTTATGACAACGAGGCTTCGAGGAGAAAGAGGAATCATGAAAAGCTGGCCCTCGCAGAGCCTGAAATGCAAGCAGGGCGGCGGAAGCTGCCGCAGGATTCACCACACCTCAACCGGGTATCTCATCCCTCTGAGCACAAGTCGGCCACTGCGCCCTTTCCTACTGCTCTGCTGTTACAGGTTCCCAACTACTCTCTGCTTCTTCAACGGCTCCTGAGCCTACCAACTGATTTCTCCATCCTGTCCTGTCTTCCTGGTCTTCAGCTTGCTCAGAGCTTCTGTTCCCTCGTGGCCCTCGACTTCCTCTTCTCTGTGCGGTTTGGCTGCTGCCGCTGCTACATCTTCCTCCGGTCCAGGCTGCTGAGCTCGGTGTCACGTGGTGCAGAGCTTGGCAATCTTTTCGTAGAAAGAGCTTCAGCTGTGACGTGGAAGCTCGCTGCTTGGGTAGGCCTGTCCAGGCGCCCGGGTGGCTCAGTGGGTTAAACATCGGACTTTGGCCCCGGTCACGATCTTGCGGTTCGTGGGTTTGAGCCCCGCGTCACGCTCTGTGCTGACATTGTGGAGCCTGGAACCTGCTTCAGATTGTGTGTCTCCTTCTCTCTCTGCCCCTCTCCTGCTTGTGCTCTGTCTCTCTCAAAAATAAATATTAAAAAAAATTTTTTTCTAATCTTAAAAAAAATAAATAAATAAAAGACTATGCCTGGAATACTCTGTGTGGTTTAGGGAGCTGGTACTGGGGGTACAGTGGGGGAGAAAAAGCAAACCATCCAATCTCACCCCAGGCATTATGATTCATGCTTGATTTGTCAAAAAATAGAAATTATGCATAGAAGTTTCAGAGACTTGGAGGGGACAAGATGTCATTGCAGTGTTGGAGAATATTGATTATCAGAAAATCTCCCTCCCTCCCTCTTTCTGTCCCTCCTTCTCTCTCTCTTTTCCACCAAAATTCATTAGGCAAAAGGCACTATAATGGATGTTATGGGGAATCTAAATTGCTTAACACATGGTCCCTGCCACAAGAAGTGTACAGTTCAGAACAATGCAAAAGTAAAGTTTGTGACCCATTAGGATGCATCTGATGTGCATTTTATTTATGTTATTTTATTATTTTTTTAAATGTTTTTATTTATCTTTGAGACAGAGAGAGACAGAGCATGAGCAGGGGAGGGGCAGAGAGAGAGGGAGACACAGAATCCGAAACAGGCTCTAGGCTCTGAGCTGGCAGCACGGAGCCCGACGTGGGGCTCGAACTCACAGACCGTGAGATCATGACCTGAGCTGAAGTCGGACAATTAACCGACTGAGCCACCCAGGCGCCCCTGATGTGCATTTAAAAAAAAAAGGAATAGGGGCGCCTGGGTGGCGCAGTCGGTTAAGCGTCCGACTTCAGCCAGGTCACGATCTCGCAGTCCGTGAGTTCGAGCCCCGCGTCGGGCTCTGGGCTGATGGCTCAGAGCCTGGAGCCTGTTTCAGATTCTGTGTCTCCCTCTCTCTCTGCCCCTCCCCCGTTCATGCTCTGTCTCTCTCTGTCCCAAAAATAAATAAACGTTGAAAAAAAAAATAAAAAAAAATAAAAAAAAAAGGAATAAAAAGGACAATTATTAGAGTTCATCACTCTTAGTAATGGTAAATATTGTCCAGTGAATTTTTATGTGTATGTACATGTGCACAGGACTATGAAAGGAAATGTATTTCTGCTGTGGATTATAGGAAAACCATCTGCAAGCCACTGGTCCAGTTAAACTGAAACCTATGGCTTTGGTGATAACCCATGTGCTGATTCATATCTCTAACCTTGAACTTGTTCCTGAGCTCAGAACAGGGCTGTCCAACCGCCAGTTAGACATCTCAAACTCAACATATCCAAAATTGCCCATATCATCTGCCCCCCCCATCATCTTTCCCTACATTGTCTATTGGTTAATGACATCTGACATCTATCTCATAAGTAAGTTTGAAGCCCAGAAGTTCTTTACAGTCTCTCCTTCTCCACCACTTCTTCACATTCAGTTGACCAGTCAGTCTCCTCCTGTCCACCCTCACCGGAGCTCCTTGGTTAGACCCTAAGTAATTTCTTACCTGACTTCTTTCCATACCTTCCTAACTAGTCTCCCTGTCTCCAGTCTTGTTTTCTGATTCTTCCACAAGTCTGTGTATCACACTGCTGCCTAAATTATCTTCCCCAAATGCCAATATGATATTTTCGTTCCTGGTTGAAAACACATCGATGGTTCCCCAGTGCTTTCAAATTAATGCCCAGCCATGAGAGCTAGAGTCTTTCACTCCTGACTTTTACTCTTGCCTCAAATTGCTTTGTTTCTTCACCTGTGTCTACATCCCACCCCTCTTTCTGGACACAGCTCTGGTGGTACCTGGTCTCATGACCCTCTCTGACTGCCCTTCAAGTCTTCCCTATCATCCTGGGCATGCCAACATCCCGGCACTGATCAAACCACCTGGTCATTGCTGCTTGGCGGTCTTGGTTATGAGCTAGATGACAGCAAGGACGGTCTCATTCATCTCTGCGAAACCATCGACTAGCCCGTAGCCTGATACGCTCAGCACTGACCACACATTTGGTGAAAGAATGGATGAGGATGAAGTCTCTTACTCGTCTGTCCTTGGACTGTAATGATAGAACAGCGGTAATGTTAAAAAATTCCTGCAGATACTGAAGTTTTCAAAAGTCATTAGAAATAGAGGGTAACCCATTGGCCAGATGTGCTTTGTCTAATTCTGATTCGTTCATTCCCTTTTCTGTCGCCCCTTCTCTGTCTGGTGCCTACAACATTAGAAGAAGAGAACATTGCCATCTGCTCATGGGAACATCCAGAAATTCTCCCACCAACAGATCCCTGTTTTTTAACAAAAAGTTAAAGAAAAGACTAGAAAAGGCAGGAAGGCAATGTGGATCATGTTTATTTTATTTCGAACCCTTTTTGTTCTTCTTACTGTCCATGTGTATTGCTATTTAGGCCTTAGGGAGATAGCCCAGATCTGTTGCTGCTTACTCTGGATGTGAACTTACTTGGAAGCAGGGGGCCTGGCTCAAGTGACTTTTGAGGGAACTTCCAGTCCAGACTTTACAAGGACATAAAGTCACGGTATACATTGTCCCCCATAGAACTATCTTGATTTTCTTCCTATTCTGGCCACTGAGGACAGAGTAGCAAAGAAGATGTGACCCCTGTCTGGAGGATGAAAGGAATTTTTTTTTCTTTGTTCCTGTGTATGTTCATGTTTTGCTTGACATAAGTGAGATCTAGCCATTTCTAAATCATTTGGCAATTTTGTTTCAAAGGCTTACACCTCTTTGTGACTAGGTAGAGCTATTCTTTTTTTTTTTTTTAATTTTTTAAATGTTTTATTTATTTTTTGGGAATGCAAGCTGGTGCAGCCACTCTGGAAAAGCTTCCTCAAAAAACGAAAACTAGAACTACCCTACGACCCAGCAATTGCACTACTAGGCATTTATCCAAGGGATACAGGTGTGCTGTTTCGAAGGGACACATGCACCCCCATGTTTATAGCAGCACTATCAACAATAGCCAAAGTATGGAAAGAGCCCAAATGTCCTTCGATGGATGAATGGATAAAGAAGATGTGGTATATATATATATATATATATATATATATATATATATGTATGTATATATATATATACACACACACACACACACACACACACACACACACACAATGGAGCATTACTTGGCAATCAAGAAGAATGAAATCTTGCCATTTGCAACTACGTGGATAGAACTAGAGGGTATTATGCAAAGTGAAATTAGTCAGAGAAGGACAAAAATCATATGACTTCACTCCTATGAGGACTTTAAGAGACAAAACAGATGAACATAAGGGAAGGGAAACAAAAGTAATATAAAAACAGGGAGGGGGACAAAACAGAAGAGACTCATAAATATGGAGAACAAACTGAGGGTTACTGGAGGGGTTGTGGGAAGGGGGATGGGCCTAATGGGTAAGGAGCACTAAGGAATCTATTCCTGAAATCACTGTTGCACTATATGCTAACTAATTTGGATGTAAATTTTAAAAAAACATAAAACAAGTTAAAAAAATAACTGTTTTATTTATTTTTGAGAGAGAGACAGAGACAGAGAGTGTGAGTGGGGTAGGGGCAGAGAGAGAGGGAGACACAGAATCGGAAGCAGGCTCCAGGCTCTGAGCTGTCAGCACAGAGCCCATCATTGGGCTCGAGCTCACGACCTGCGAGATCATGACCTGAGCCGAAGTCAGACGCTTAAGCGATTGAGCCCCCCAGGCGCCCTCTAGGTAGAGCTATTCTTAATGCAAAAGTTTGGAGCTCAGTAATGGGAGCTCCAAGTAAATATATTTCTTACCTGAAATAAGCACACTATGAAGGGGAATTTTCTCTGAGGTTCAACTCTTTAAATAGGTAACCCGGGGTGATAGTCCCACCTTCACATGTGAGGATTCACCGAGCTCTGATAGGTGAGGCACACACCAGAGAGGTGGTGTGTATGGAGGTTACCCAGTGATGTAACACTCACTGGATGTAATTCACCCTCATAGTGCCTCAGAAAACACAGGGGACACTGAGGCTGAACCAGAAAGAGGTGGCACAGGCTCATTGTCCTTCCCACCCATGGTGATGCTGTGGTGTATGAGACAGTAGAGGCACAGTGGAGGGATTTTTTTTTTAAGTTTATTTACTTTTGAGACAGAGAGAGAAAGAGCATGAACAGGGGAGGGGCAGAGAGAGGGAGACACAGAATCGGAAACAGGCTCCAGGCTCTGAGCCATCAGCCCAGAGCCCGACGCGGGGCTCGAACTCACGGACCGCGAGATCATGACCTGAGCTGAAGTCGGACGCCCAACCGACTGAGCCACCCAGGCGCCCCGAGGGATTTTTTTTTTCAAGTGCAATAAATGCCCCAGTTATAGGCTTGCAGATAAAGTGAGTGCTGAAGCATCCTTCAAAATGTTGCTTTGGAGCTACAGAATGTGCCTTTCTCATCTTTAGGGGAGGTGGAAGGTGGGGAACTGTAACAGGTGTTACCATCTAATTAGTCGCCTGATCCTATTAGGAAAATGACTGGGTCCTTTGGGTTTTGCTGTACTTATCTAGGTCGTTTCCAACTTTTTGTCACAGGAAATCAACTCTCCACCGCTGTTACAAGAAGCAACATCTGGAATAAATACGATTTCTCAAAAGGTCAGTGTGTGCATCTTTAGGGCCAGGCTGCAAAGCATTAATTTAAATCACAACAGACACTGTTCTTAAGGCAGTTACAGCGAAAGTAGGAAGGGATTCACTGGAAATTCTGCTGCGGTCATTTTTTCAGTTATTAAAAACCTGACATTTTCCCAACAGTATCTCCAATGTGTTTTCAGAAACCCTCTCATCCCCATGCCTTCACACAAGATCCAATACTTCCTGGAATTTATAGCAATAATAAATGACTCCCTGACCACTGAGTATGTGAGGTCTTTCTGGTGGGACAGATTCTCAGATTCTGCCATGACCTCTTAGTTTCTGGGACACATCCCAAGGGCAAAGGGTCTCCTTTCTGGGATTTTTACGTAGGCTGTGGGGGAAAGCTCGTTGTAGAAGCCTTTATTTTTTCCCGAGGCTTTGTCTGAGTGTCTTACTGGTGACAAACCTCTCCTTTATTCCCCTTCTCAAGCACTACATGAGGCCACATTCATCACTGACAACGTGCCAGCCCCTTGGAAGAAGTCGTGTCACCACCAAATAACCTCTCTATGCAACACATCCAACATGTGCCCTGGTCTCACCCTCTCCTACCCATGCAGCCTCAGCCTCCGTTTGCATCTGTCATTTGCTCTCTGCCTCTCTTAGGTCAGTTTCTCTGTATTTTCCCATGAGTACTGTGGCCAAGTCTGGACTTCGTTTGGGCTAATTCCCCGCCTGCTGACCCCTTTCTTCTTTTTTCACCTATATGAATTCTTCTAGCCCTTCAAAACCCAAACAGAATGTTTTTCCAGTGTTCTAATACTCATTATGCTTCTGGTTCCCCAAACCCTGTTATTGCTAGCCATTGATATTCATTCATCATTCATTCACTCATTTTTGCAATAAATATTTACTAAGAACCCACTATTGAATTATCACCATTCTAGAACTCAGGGCACCATGGTGAATTAGACAAGTCTTTGCTGTCTTGGAGTTTTTTATTCTAGTGTGGGAGACAGACAGTAAGCAAATAAATAAATAAGTAACATAGCTTCAGACTGGGACAGGTGCTGTGAGGGAGAGAGAAAAGGCTGGGCAAGGGCTGGAGCATGGCTATGTGAGCGGAGGCTGTTTTCCTTACTGTAACCAGGGAAGACCTCTTTGAAGAGGAGACGTTTGCTATTTGAGCAGAAACTTGAAATTATGAGGAGAAATCAGCCATGAGCCTAACCAAGAGCAGAGCGCTCCTGGTACAGAGAAAAGGAAGTGAGATTTTGGAGGCAGGAATGTTCTAGAACAATAGGAAGGCTCATGTGAAGCAGAGTGCAGAAGGAAATAAGGATTGAGAGAAGGCAGAGTGAGAAACTGTAGGGTTCTGAGGGCGAGAACAATCAAGGGTGACCTCTTAGTGCTAAGTCTGATACTTGGGAAAGCTTGGGGGAGGAAGTGAATACAGATTTGTGTGGGTAGGGGAGCTGACGGGTTTGGAAATGAGAGTTCATTTTTAGACATGTGAAGTTTAAGATCATTTTAGGCATACACGTGTAGACGTTGAGTAGGTAGTTGGGTATATAAAAGTCTGGAACCCAACAAGAGGTCGGGCTAGAGCTACAAAAAGCCAAGGGCCTAGGCAAGATCACCTGAGAAGAGAGGGTAGATTAGAAAAGGCCAGAGCCCTGGGGCCCACCACCAACTGGAGGTCGGGAAGAAGGATCCAGAAAGGAGACTGAACTCGTGGCCACTGAGATTCCCCATGTATCCAAACACATCTGTGGTACTGTGTGTTGTGCTAATAGTTTCCCGTGTGCTGGACTCGTTACGATCATCAAGATTGCAACTTCTTGTGACTGCTCGTGTCTCTCCACGAGAGTGAGGGTAAAGGTCCACAGTGTTTTGCTCATGCCTTCAGTCTTGGCACAGCCCTTGTTTACCACGTATTTTTCTTACTGTTCCAAACTTACAGAGCAGAGTGAAGACTGCCAGGCCAGGGGGGAAAATGTAGCTGCTTCCTTTCTCAAGGACTGAATCTGTGAGTTAGTTGAGAATTCTCAGACTTATTTTACTGGCAGTGAACTGATGCACAGACAGGCTAACTAATTTATGCACAGCCCAAACTGAGTCAGTAGCTAGCCTCAGTCCACACCGCAGCGTTCAGGAAAGCGTGGGTTGAGGAACGGCAGGATGGCAGCCGCCTGGTGTTTTAAAATATTGCTAACATCTACAGGTTGTCTACTAAGTGCTTTACCGACAGCAACTCTTAATCCTCTCAGCAACTCCATGCAATAGGCAATATTGTTCCCTTTTTACAGATGGGGAAACTGAGGAATGAGAGAGTTTCATAGGTAAATAAAATTGCAGATTAGTCTGGGTCCTGAATCCATGCTCTTTTTTTTTAAAGGTATTTTAATTTTTTAAAAAAGTTCATTCATTTTTGAGAGAGAGAGAGAGTGAGAGCACATGAGCAGGGGAGGGGCAGAGAGAGGGAGACACAGAATATGAAGCAGGCTCGAACTCACGAAGTGTGAGATCATGACCTGGGCCGAAGCTGGACACTTAACCAACTGAGCCACCCAGGCACCCCTTGAATCCATGCTCTTAACAACTGTGCTACACAACCTGGTGAAGCACAATCTCTGTGACTGTGACCCAAGAACAGTCTGTATTTAGGAAGGTCTCTGGGACATTTTAATATAGATGAAAGCTTGAAACCTAAGTTTCATGAGATCTCAAGTTTGTTCTTTAAGCTCACGGATATCTTAATATTTGTTCTACGGGGGGCGCCTGAGTGGCTCACTCAGTTGAAAGACATTTTTTTTTTAAGTTGATTTATTTATTTTGAGAGAGACAGAGGCAGTGCAAGTGAGGAGGGTCAGAGAGAGAGGTAGAGAGATAATCTCCACACTGCCAGCGCAGAGCCCAACATGGGGCTCAAACTCATGAAACTGAGAAATCATGACCTGAGCCGAAACCAAGAGTTGAACACTTACCCGACTGAGCCACCCGGGTGCCCCTGAGTGTCTGACTCTTGCCCTCGGCTCAGGTCATGATCTCAGGGTTTGTGAGTGTGAGACCTGCGTCAGGCTCTGTGCTGAGCCTGCTTGGGATTCTGTCTCTCCCTCTCTCTGCCCTTCCCTTGCTCGCTCTCTATCTCTGTCAAAATAAATAAATAACCTTAAAAAAACATATTTACTCTACTGAATCATTTAATTTTAACATCTCCAAGAATCCATGTTTAATTTGAGTCTCATAAACTGTTCGGAGTAGTATTTTGTTAAATACAGCTAACAGCTTCCTGCATAGTTTATCATTTCCAGAGAGGTAAAGCACATAATTGTACATTGAATCAGCTTTCATTGTCTAACGTGTTGACAATAATTATTTAACAATTTAAAGTCTCAGGCCACAGAAACTGACGCAGGCTACTCTCAACAAGAAAAATGTCTTTCAGCCACTCGCGAAACAGTGAAACTGGTGAAGCCAGACCACTTTCTTGCACCACACACAAAATAAACTCAAAATGGATTAAAGACGTGCATGTGAGACCTGAAATCATAAAATTCCTTAAAGAAAGCATAGGCAGGAAACCCTTGGACATCACCTTTGGCAACATATTTATGGATATGTTTCCTCAGGCAAGGGAGACAAAGGCAAAAGCAAGCTATTAGGACTACACCAAAATAAAAAATGCTTTTGCACAGCTAGGGAAACCATCAACAAAATGACAAGGCAATCTACTGAATGGGAGAAGATATTTGCAAATGATTATTCAATAAGGGGTTAATATCCAAAATTCATAAAGAACATACACAACTCAACACCAAAAAAAAACCCAAAAAAACCAAAAAAACCAAACAATTGAAAAATGGACAGAGGACCGGAATGGACATTTTTCCAAAGAAGACATCCAGACGGCCAACAGACACATGAGAAGATGCTCAACGTCACTCATCATCAGGGAAATGCAAACCAAAATCACAATGAGAGATCATGTCACATTAGTCAGAATGCCTAGTAGCAAAAGGACAAGAAATAACAAGTGTTAGCAAAGATGTGGAAAAAAAGAGAACGCTGGTGCACTGTTCGTGGGAATGTAAATGGGTGCAACCACTGTGGAAAATGGTGTGGAGGTTCCTGAAAAAATTAAAAACAGAACCACCATACAATCCAGTAATTTTCCTACTGGGCATTTACACAAAGAAAACAAAAACAGTAATTTGAAAAGATATGTGCACCCTTACGTTTGCTGCAACATTATTTACAGTAGCCAAGCTATGGAAGCAGCCCAAGTCCATCGATAGATGAATGGATAAAGATGTGGCATGTTTATAGAATGGAATATTATTCTGCCATTAAAAAAAAGAATGAGATCTTGCCATTTGGGACAACATGGATGGAGCTAGAGGGCATTATGCTGACTGAAGTAAGTCAGAGAAAGACAAATACCATATGTGTAGAAATTCTTATGTGTGGAATCTAAAAAAACAAAACAAATGAACAAACAAACAAAAACCAGACTCTTAAATACAGGGAGCAAACTGGTAGTTGCTAGAGAGGAGGTGGGCAGGAGGAAGGGCAGAATAGATAGAGGGGAATAAGAGATAGAGACAAACTTCCAGTTATAAAATAAGTCATGATGATGAAAAGTACAACATAGTCAGCAATCCTGGGAATATAATCAATAATATTGTAATAACGTTGAAAGATGAAAATGTGTTGTACGGTGAAAGATAGGGACTATGCTTGTAATGGTGAGCATTGAGTAATACACAGAACTGTCGACTCAAGAAGTAACGTGATGTAAGTAATGTAACATTCTGTTAACTATACTTCAATTAAAAAATAGAATGAAATGTCTTTTCCCCCTTTATTTGTAATTTGACACATTTGTCTGCTCAGACCCATACACAACAACGAATGAATCAGCCCCATGGGCAGGACAACAGCACGAATGACTCCTACGTGCTAGCTGAGAGGTGGTGGTTATGCCGCACTTCCCAGCTCTGAACTTCCCAGCGGAGTAAAGACAAAGCCTTTTGAGGTATGGGATGGCCCAGAGCCCTCAGAGAAGTCAATCCGTGCAGTGTTCTCTGACAACCATCTTGATGGTCTCAGGAGCTTATGGGGTGGAAGGGAAATAGAGTCTAGAGTTATTTTAAAAAAAGGAAATGAATCCAGTTCTCAGGTGAAAAGAAAAAACGTGTTAAATACACAAGGCCTTTAGATGCCTGCAGATAACATTCAGCAAACACATTTCTGTTGACAAGGAATTATGTTTTACTGCCACAGATCTCCACCCAGATTGACCCCGGAGTTTGCAACATTTGAACAGTGAGACTGGTTTCACCTGTTTGCAACTGTTAAACTATTAGTCATCAGCTGAGAAGCTGCTTAAGCCAATTTCTCCAACAGTTTATCCTATGCGTATTTTTTTTTTATCCCACAGTAGAAATCAACAAGGCTGCACACCTGCTACATATTGTCAAAGGGGGAAAATACAACAACGTGGAATCGAAATGAGGCCATTATACCTGGGAGAACTGAAATCTGAGTGCTTTATCTAAAAGGGAAGAAAGAAAGAAAACTAAAATGGGAAGGAGGATGGGGAAGAGGGAGGTTACTGGTGGAAGATGGGCATTGGGATGAACGTCTAAGGTTTATGTCTCGGGTGTAGGGTTGTCAGACTTAGGAGGAAAAAAAGAGAAAAGGGAGAAAGAAAAATACAAGATGCTAAAATAAATTTCAATTTCAAATAAACAATTAACAACATTTTAGTATAAGACTACCCCATGTGATATCTGAGTCGGACCTATACTAAAAAATAGAATCTGAAATTCGAATTTAGCTGAGTGCCCCGTATTTTATCTGGCAATCCTACTTGAGTAGCTTCTTTTCATCTGAATTTTGAGAAAGATCCTTTTAGAAAACAGATGTCTTCAGGAAACTGGGTCATGGATTGAACAGCATAAATACTTGCTAATTATGCTATGCAGTGTGGTGGGATTATATATTTATTTAATGTAAGTAAACTAGCAATTGTAATGACCAAAACTTAGTTATTTTGATTTGAAAAACCGTCCATGTTACTTACCTATCTGGCATGAGTAGGAAAAAACTAAAACACTAAAAAAAAAAAAAAAAAAAAAATCAACAACAACAAGAAAAAACAAACTAAGAATTATGCAAGAAAACATCCCATCCATTCATTCATTTACACAATCTGCTTCTTTCTCATCCGTATAGAGGCTTATTGGTAGACATGTTTTATTCAATGCTTTTTTAGTGATCAAAATAATAACCGTATATGAACTCCCTGACCTAGTTTCTTCAATAATCCTGCATGGTAATAATTTAAATGTAAAGAGATAGTAGACCCAGCCAAAGACAGAACAAAACCCAAAAGAAAGGGCTGACTTGCCCCCACCTTGCTACCACTACTCACCACCGTCTGTCCAATCCCAATTTGCCCAGGATGGCAATAAACTAGCACAGTAAACAAATGCAGAGTTTGAAACAATACAGACTTAGAGTCGGGTGCTAAGGATAGGCCGTGGGAAAAGAAGGAAGGCCTAAGCATGAAGAACAAAAAAAGCGTGAGTTGAAGAAGTCCAAATGTGGCAGGCTCTGAGGCGGAGAGACCGTAAGGCAAGGGAGGGGGACAGCCAGGGAAGGGGGTCTGCCCCCGCTTGGTGAGAAAAGGGGAGGGTGGCAGAGAGATGAGAAGAGAGCAAGTATGACAAGGAGAGTTTGTAGACCAGGATTTGAAAGGCTATCCAATAAAAGGGAATTTATTTTGCCTAGCTCCGGAGAATGAAACTCAGGCCAATAGATAGATGTAGCCGGAAAACAGATTCTTACACTAGTAGGCAAGAGCTTTCTGAGCGATAGAGCTCATCGCTGGTAGAACGGGCATTGTTGGAAATGGGAAGCAGAGGCCGGCTGACGGGTGGTCAGAGTGGGTGCGGAGTGGACTAGATGCTCCCCAATGGCCCTTGGCACTCGCGGGGTATGTTTTAACCCGGCAGGGGCTTGCGCCTTTCATTAATTGCCATGTCCTCAGCGCCTAGGACAGTGCCTGACACACAGTAGGGTCGCGGTGAATCTGCAGGGTGAGAGGAGAGTGCTTTGCGGAGGAGGTGGTGTCATTTTGAGCCTTGGTCTTGATGTGAAAAGGAAAGGGCAATTTGCTTAAATCAAATCAACACACTGTGAACATCGACATTAGGAAAGGAACAGGCTATCAGGCTGTATTTTGAGAGAGCTGCAAACACATAATCCATGTTTCCCCAGCCTATACCAGCCTGGAGAGGAAAAAGAGAATAAGATAATAGTCAAAAGCAACATATCTCGTGCTCGCTTCGGCAGCACATATACTAAAATTGGAACGATACAGAGAAGATTAGCATGGCCCCTGCACAAGGATGACATGCAAATTCGTGAAGTGTTCCATATTTTTTCTGTATCACAGAACAAACCATACATTTAATCCAAATAATAAATGGCTGTTTCTAAAGTTGCCCCGTATATATAAAGTAAAAAAAAAAAAAAAAAAAAAAAAAAAAAAAAAAAAAAAAGAAAGCAACATATCTCGGGGCGCCTGGGTGGCTCAGTCGGTTGGGCGTCCGACTTCGGCTCAGGTCATGATCTTGCGGTCCGTGATTTCGAGCCCCGCGTCAGGCTCTGTGCTGACCGCTCAGAGCCTGGAGTCTGTTTCGGATTCTGTGTCTCCCTCTCTCTCTGCCCCTCCCCTGCTCCGTCTCTCTCTGTCTCAAAAATACATAAACATTTAAAAAAGCAACATATCTCTGGTTCTCCCACTCTCCCCTGCCTACAATATTTTCAGCCCCTTCAAATTTCTCCCCAGTTGGTTCCTGGAGCCCCCAGGGAACGGCCCTTGTGCCTTCCGAACTCAGGGCTATAGGAAAGTATTTGATTTCACTACTTTTCTGTCCCCTGGCTTGCCGTTTTCTCTGCTGCTTTGTCATACTGTGGTGACGTCTCTGCATTTCTATCTGCTCCAAGGACGCCACAGCTTTCACACACCCCACCAAGGGCTAACAATGCTGTCCTGGCACTTGGCAAATATACCCTGCCCACCACCACCAGTGGAACTGCTCCCGGAGTACACAAGCCGAGAGTATGAATGAAAATCCTGAGGGAGGGGACACGGAGTCAGCTGGCAGCAGCAAGAGCAGCGAGAGAAGGAGACGCCAACCACGGAGTCACTGAGCAACCGCCACAGAGAAGCTCCACAGGGTCTGTCTCCAGGCACAACTGTGCCTCGCGCCTCAGGGAAGAACATGGACTCTGAGCCAGGGAGGCTGGGAAGCACTCCTTTACTGCTCTGTACGTACCTCTGTTTCCCACATGTAAGGCAGGGACAAGGACAGCACTTTTTTTTTTTTTTTAATATTTATTTTTCAGAGAGAGAGAGAGAGAGCATGAGCAGGGGAGGGGCAGAGAGAGATGGGGACAGAGGATCTGAAGTGGGTTCTGTGCCGACAGCAGAGATCCCCATGTGGGACTCGAACTCACAAACCTCGAGATCATGACCTGAGCCGAAGTCAGATGCTCAACGGACTGAGCCACCCTGGTGCCCCTACGATGGTGCTTCTTATAAACTATTGGGAAGACTAAATAAGTGGGGACAGGCAGCGCTCAGAGCTGTCTGGCCCATGTCAGCTGTCAGCATGTGAGAGCCATTATGACCAGAACTGTCGCTGTGTTCTGAAGGTCCCCTCGGCGGCACTGTCCCTGTTTTCCTCATGCTGCACTGTACGTAGCCTTACAATGAACTCTAACTCTTGACATAAACTGAGCAGGTGTCTGAGGATTTGAATGCATAGTCAGGATATAATAATTCAGAATTTTCACCACTGTCATGTGAAAAGCAATAGAGAACCAGATCAACAGATAGCGGGTACCCACAGTTGTCAAAGTCCACCCGCACACAGCTAGCTTCGTCTTGGGGAAACGAGGCAAAAATTCACTAAGTGATGATGAAATACTGGAATATCTGTTCATGGCTTCAGCAGAAGAAAAGACGCAAGTCCTGAATTCACAGATTGTGGGAACAAACTGCATTCTGGTCTTGGTGTTAGAGGTTATTCAGCCATTAGAAACATTTGTTTTTAACTTTATAAGAAATGTGAACACTTAAATTTTTCTTTACCCTGAGTGGATTCCACATCTTAGCTGACGCTAGCCTTTTGTTACCTAAATGGTCCTCAAAGAGTGGCCTTCAATTTCAAATGTCTTGGGAAGAAATAACTGGTCACAATTATATTTTGGAAGGGTTTTGGAAAGTATCTACAGTGCATCGAGGGAGAAATACGTGCAGGCCGATGGAATTTTAAACCTAGCATTCGAGAGGAAGATGAGGGCTATAGATGTATAGACTTGGAAGTCATTAGCTCTACAGATAATGACAAAAACTTGACAGTAATTAAAGCAAAGGGAAAGGGAGATTATTTAAAGTGGAAAGATGGGGTGCCTGGGTCCTAGTCGATTGGGTGTCCGACTTCGGTCCAGGTCACGATTATGGTTCATGAGTTCAAGCCCGACGTTGGGCTCTGTGCTGACAGCTCAGAGCCTGCAGCCTACTTGGGATTCTGTGTCTCCCCCTCTCTCTCCCACTCCCCAACTGACGCTCTGTCTCTCTCAAAAATAAATAAACATTAACAAAATTAAAAAAAAAGTGGAAAGAGAAAAGGACAAAAGTTACTACTCAGGGCCTTTTAAAGAAAACCCACAGTCATCAGATTCACGTGTGGAGCCTGTTGTTCCCGGGTCCTACCCTGGACGCACTCAACCTAAATGGTTGAGGCAGGGGTGACCCCAAGAATCTGAATTTAAAAAAAGCACCCCAGGGGCTCCTGGTGGCTCAGTTGGTTGAGCGTCCAACTTTGGCTCAGGTCATGATCTCGTGGTTTGTGAGTTTGAGCCCCGCATCGGGCTCTGTGCTGACAGCTCAGAGCCTGGAGCCTGCTTCAGGTTCTTTCTCCTTCTCTCTCTACCCCTCCCCACTTGTGCTCTGTCTCTCTGTCTCTCAAAAATAAATAAATGTAAAAAAATTTTTTTTAAATAAAAGTAAAAAAATTTTAATAAAGCACCCCAGGGGCTCCTGGGTGGCTCAGTTGGTTAAGCATCCAACTTCGGCTCAGGTCATGATCTCACGGTCCGTGAGTTCGAGCCCCGCGTCGGGCTCTGTGCTGACAGCTCGGAGCCTGGAGCCTGCTTCGGATTCTGTGTCTCCCTCTCCCTCTGACCCTCCCCCATTCATGCTCTGTCTCTCTCTCAAAAATAAATAAACATAAAAAAAAAATTTTAAAAGCACCCCAGGTGATCCTTAGGCAAATAAAAGTCTTTAAAATTGAGATATAATTGACAGATAACACTAAACTAGCATCAGGTATAAGGCATAATGATCCGATATTTGTATATATTGGAAAATGATCACCATAGTAAATCTAGTTAGCATCCATCACCCCACACAGTTACAACTTTCAAATATACTATATAGTGTTATTAACTATCATCACATTACATCCCCATGACTTATTTATCTTCTACCTGGAAGCTTGTGCCTTTGGACCATCTTCACCCATTTCACCCACCCCCACCTCTGCCTTTGGCAACCACCAATTCATTCTCTGTATCTAGGGGCTCGGTTTTTTGTTTCTGGTTTTGCTTTAGATTACGCATACAAGTGAGATCATACTGTATTTGTCTTTGTCTGTCTGACTTACTTCACTTAGCAAATGCCCTCAAGGTCCATCCAGTGCTTTCAAGGTCCATCCCATGCAAACACAAGTTTGAGCTTCACAGAACCCAGAGTGGGGTAGATGTGCAACAGGCAAAGAAAAAGAGACCAAGAAAAGGGGGAATAACACATTGTCTCCTGGCTGGTGGCTATGAAGAGGTCTATGCCATAGTAGATTCTTTCGGGGATTTCTTGGTGGTGGCTTTTCCCTTAACTTGGGTACTATATAGGCTTTTCCCTAACTTGGTTACTGTGGAGCTAGGGAATTCGAGGCGGTGGCAGATTCAGACACTTCGCAGTCAAAGAACATGGTTCATTTAACACAGCAGTGGTAAATTGTCACCTAACATGCCCTGTGCCCAGCTTGGCCTTTGTACTTATAGTCCCGGAGCAACTTCTGTGTCCTCTGCCTATATCCGTGGCCGCATCTGTACAGGCTGGAACCCAAGTGCTGTGGGAGACTGGGGTACCACAAGCCACAGGCCTCTGATCCCCATGTTGCCTTTCCAGAGACTGGTGAAGGGGGTCACCCTGGACACCAGAGCCGACTAGAAATTCCAGAGCGCAGCATTAGGGGTGTTCCACGGGGGGTGGTGAGGAATACCTGGAGAGTGTATCTGAAGATGGCAACCTGTGTGCCACCCAAAAGGATCATTCTGGTGCCCAAAGAGCCGCAGCTGGCCCTGTGCACACCCAGAGGCAAGGAGTCGAGTCAAACCAGTTCTAATGGTGTCACTTAGAACACTTCTGGTGGTGCTTTGCAGTCAACCCTGTAAGATATTTTGATGTTTACCGTGACTATTTTATAAGGAACTATTGCTCTAATACACAGCATTTCTACTTAAGTAGCCAATCTTTCGCTCAGGATGAATCTCAAGGAGTGACAGAACCTGATGCTGCCTAGGAGTGACCAGTGGCCAACATGCAGGAACAGGTGAGATGTCTGGTCACGGTGCATTGTTTCTGCAGGGAAGTCACTGTGGAGCAGCTATGAAGGTCCTGGAATCGCTATAAACGCATAGGGGTCATTTTGGAATAAAAACGTTTATAACTGGATCCCAGCATTGAACAATTGGGGCTGTTAAATCCAACCATACATCACTGAGATAGAATGTGTTTTTCCCCTTCACCTCCCTGAGGGAGCACGTGTAAATCTTAACTGAAGTATAACTGACACTTTCCCTTAGGAAGGAGGGGGAAGTCGGCCTAGGCAGCTTTAATATAACATTTATAATAGCTATTGTATATATCGTGGAGGTTAGCATCTTAGAATCGTTTTGCCCTCACAGAGAAAAGCACCAAAGGGAGATGATGAAGCATGATGGGTGGGGGGAGGGTGTGCTTATGAACGCGTTACACGCAAATGTTTATGCTTATTTTTCCTGGTTACACATGCTCATTGGAAATAGTTCCAAGATCATAGAAATATAATCCCATCCTCCATACACAGGCAGAGTTAACGGCTTAAATATTCTTGAAATTTTAGATATACTGTCACAGGGATGATGAAGAGACTACTTTCCATAAAAGGACAGGGAACATACAAAGCCCTGGGAAAACACATTCCCCGTGGGAGGGAAGAGATAAATGCTTGCAACGGGCTGTCTTAACTATCCTCAGAGAGACAAGATGCAAACAGTCAAAGGCAACAGTGAACAGGGGGGCGTGACTGCTGTGGGCAGTTAGACTTCATCCTTGCATGCAAACCAGAAGCCAAGAGATTTACCAAGCTCCGACGCAGGCGCATCTGTCCCTTCTTTAAATCCGATTTTCTTACCATCTGTTCCTTTACTCCAGCCTTAGCTGTAAACAAAGTTTATGCACAGCGATGCGTTGTGTTGCCAGGCAGCTCTCTTCTTGCTCCTCTAAAACAAAGTCAGTTCTGGACTGAAAGACCGTGGGCCCCGTTATCATCCATTTTCCCTAACAATCTAAATTGTGACAGTCTTGAAAGTAATTTTAGAAATGGGATTTTCAACTGCATTTAGTGAACGTGGTGCAACCCAGAGCTATCTGGTTTAAAAAATTCTGTAAGCAAACTTCTAAATGCGTGGGGATGATTTAGCTCGCAGAAAAGGATTTCCGCTCCCCTCCAGAACAGTGAGGACATTGTGGGGGACAGAACTGGTGGAGGAAAAACACACAGCGGCTCTGGTGGGGAATATACTCCCTGCTTCCAAGGTTACCATTTGACATGGGGGGGGGGGGGTGGGTGGCGTCTGGAGGAGTCAAAGATGACTTAAAGATGTGTATCTAGGATGTGAGGTTGTGGCTTTGAGAATGCACCAGAAGAGCCAACCATCTGGCAACTGTGGGGAGGGATCAGCTGACCTCTGGCCTCCAGTTCTGGATTTTATAGCTATATAATATTTATAATGCACTCTTCCTGGGAGAAGCTTGGAGCTCTACAAATCTTTGAATGGATTCAGTTAATCCTGTTACTGTCCCATGAGTAATCAGAGAAGTAGAGAAGAGCAAAGAGAAAAAAAAAAAATACCACATTTAAAGTGGTCACTGCCATGGCGAAGAAGAAAATAACATTCACCCTGCTAAGCAACAACGGGAAAAGTCAACCTTGTGATTCTTCTTTATTGATTCTCAGAGACTAGGCAATGGCAGAGGTGGGTGGAATCCACTCAAAGACTGTTAATTCAGATCATGCAAGTCACTGTTGATTAAAGGCCCCCCCAATGGCAGGGGCAGGGATTTGCCTGCTTCGGGGGCCCATGGTGAGGGGACAAGCTTTTGGCCAGTGCAGCTGGGGGACTGGTGACATACTGGAATTGTTAAACAAATAAGTAAATACTCTGAGGATTTCTTGTGGTCAGAAGGGAATTACAAATATGGAAAGGCGAAGTAAATCCTAGAATAAATCCTATTGTGTTAGATTAGAGATGCAGAGGTCAATGTGAACTCACAGCTGTACGTGAGTTGTATGTCAATAGACATAGCTATTGATATAGGTATAATGTGTATAGATGTTTATGTGTGCGTGCATACATATATATGCACAGACACACACATATATACATGCATACACACATGCAACATGTAGATATATACGTGTATCTCCTAGTTCTAGCTGCTGAGAGCAAAGATATCCTGGTAGCAATCAGCACACCTAGCTTGCAGGGCTTGGTTTCTAAATATTATTCTCCATTTAAAGGAACCGGGGTTCTTAGAGAAATGGTTGACTCCAGGGATGGGTAGGAAAAATAAAAGACGAGACAGGAACATCTTATACTACAAAGTAAGGAAACGCTGAAAGAATGACGGGGACATATCAAAAGGACATAAGAGTTGCCTTAGATGAGCTCCTATTGGCCAAGTGTGGGACTATTTGAGTATCACAATAAATGATAGTTACCAATTTTAATCCTTTGATTAAAATAGGAATCCATGAGTCTACACTGATAAAAATTAAATGAATAAATGGAGGAAAAGGAAAAGGCTATCTTACAATAGAAGTCTTAAGTCCTCTCCTTGCAAAATACTTAGGAATGACTCAGTGGAAAATCCTATAAGCCTGGATGTTTACCGAAAGTAACAAGAAAACAGTAATGGGACAAATTGACGTTATTTGCCTCCTGTTATGATGCAATGAGAAGACCAAGGCGTTGCTTCTGAGGTATTCTTGCTACAAGTGCATAAATCATAAAGAAACGCCAAACCCAAACTGTAGGACATTCAACAAAGTAATTACAGGCTTCAAAAAATGTCAAGGTCATGAAAGAGAAGGAAAAACTGAGGAATTGTTCCAAAATGAAGGAGATTAAGAGAAATGATACCTATAGAGGACCTGCACCACGTATAATTGGGCTGACAGAGGAAATCTGAATGGGAATTGTATGGTAATGTTGAATCCATGTTAATTTTATTATCCTGATGGTTATATTGTATAAGAGAATGTCCTTGTTTATAGCAAATACGTAAATATATATTGAAGGAAGAGTCAGGGAGTATTAAGTCTGCAACTTTTTCTCAAACGGCTCAGAAAAAACTTGAACGTGTGTGTCTATAAAGAACAAGGCAGGGGCGCCTGGGTGGCTCAGTTGGTTAAACGTCCAACTTCGGCTCAGGTTATGATCTCACAGTTTGTGGGTTCAAGCCCCATGTCAGGCTCTGTGCTGACAGCCTGGAGCTTGCTTTAGATTCTGTGTGTGTGTGTGTGTCTCTCTCTGCCCCTCCCCCACTTGGGTGAGTACACTCTCTCTCTCTCTCTGTCTCAAAAAACATAAATAGACATTTAAAAAAAAAGAATAAGGCAGATGTGATAAAGTGGTAACAATCGGTAAACTGAGCGAAAGGTATAGGGTATACTTTTGCTTTTTACAACATTTCTATTCATTTCAGATTTCAAAATAAGAAATATAAGCAGCAGAAAAAAAATGCTACTATGGGTCTCCATGTACACAGAGCACAGTGAACCAGATAGAGCCATGTAGATCCAAATGGAATAACAGTGATGCTTAAGGCACCACCCTCGCCTACTGAGACCCAATTCCTGCCCTCACTGAGGAGTGTTAGGGGTGCAGTGAAATGTGGCGGGGAAGGGCGAAGAGGATGGAAGTGTAAGAGAAATGGCAAACAGTCAAAACGGCTACAGAAATTCAAAGGAGGCTTCACAGAGGAAGTGGTACATGACGAGACCCTAGGTGGGATCGGGGCAAGAGATCGGGGGTCCTGCTTAGCGTGTAACCGCAGGATTTAGGCATTTCTGAGAATTCTGACTCTGTTTTCTCTTTGATCACCTGGCAGGCTGGTCTGTTTCTTACCTCTGCACACTTGTTCCCTAGGCTGCTCCTGCCTAGAATGGGGGCGGTTCATGAGCTCAGAGGATCCACTGCAACCATTTTTCAAGACTAAGCTCATATCCCCTCTTTCGACTTTCTCTGACTGGCTTGCTTCCCTCCAGATAGAAAAGTCCTTTTCTCTTTTGTGCTTCTCCTGTTCTTAGGACGTGTATTGCTGCACATGGGGCTCTTTAGGGCACTGGTGAGTCTGTCCATCCCTCCCACCCTGAGTCTCCTTGATGCTTTGCATCTTTGTATCTCCAGTGTCTCGCCAGAGCGGGGGTCAATAATTGTTAAAATAATCAAGTTAATTTGAGACTTTCCCAAATGGCGTTTCTTCTGCTCCTTTCCATTTTTGCTCCTAGGCCAACTAAAGACTTTCTCTATTCAGTGAAAACATTTCATGGACTTTTCAAATTCAAGTACTACGAATCCATATTTGAGGGAAACTATTTTCTTTTCAACCCTGAGACCATCAGTGAAGGTGGAGGGAGAGATGGACCAGAATGTTGGTAATAGCAACAAGATCTGTCCCACGGGCGACTTAAGTTCTTGATAAATGACTCAGTGACCAACCCCCCTAGAAATATGTGAACTACTCCTTGGGGTTATGTTAGGCGAGGCACCATAATGACCACAGCCGATTGTAGAAACCAACCAAAATTATGTTAACCACTGATGCTTGGGAGCCTCTTACATCAAAGCAGAGTGTTTATATAAGCTGCTATCTGCTAAAGGCCAACAGACCTATCCACAGTATGATTATAATAATAATTAGTATTCACCAACATTCCTGCAAGCACGCTTCATCCAGACATCATACAAATGTCACCAACTCTGTGTACACAGGCGTCACCCGACCCATCTATGGAATGAGGCAGCCCCGGGGAGCAGAAGGCAGCTGCTACCTCTGAGGCAGTCACGCTGGAGCCCCTGATTCCAGTTATGTGAATGAGGCTCCAGTTACAAAGCCGCACACCTCCTCCCCTTCTCCATGGTGACTGCAGTTTGAGGTTCGAAAGAACATCTTTTGTTGAGTTGATTTATGACCACCTCCTACTATCTACCACGTATGAGATTGCTTGCTGTTCTCAGGGGCGGCCAGTCATCGATCTGCTGCAGAATGCTGAGTGATTTCTGGCTGGAGAAAGTTTCTCCTTGCCACAGTTAACACGTAAGCACGAAAGCTCTCCCTTGTCTGTTGCCCTCTCGGATTTTAAACATTCCAGTGCTGTTTCGCCCTCGCGGGAGCAGCCGCCTCACCTCACGGGCAAGCTGGCAGCTGTTGGAAGAGTCTGCAGCACCAGATTATTTTAAGGCATCCGTAAAGTGGGTGAAAATGAATTCTAGTGAAAAATTCTTAAAAAAAAAAAAAACAAGCCAACAATAAAACTTGCAGAAATAAACCAGAATAACATCCAAGCCCTGCAGAACAGCTGGCCCTTCAAACACCTAGAAAGAACCCTTGTGGTGCCCGGAAGTGTTTGCAAGATCCTATCCTGAAAGCCATGTCATGGGCCGTGCTTAGCAGAGAATAACATGTGTCTCCCATTTTCACCTGCTACTCAGCAGTGACGTCGGACCAATAGCAGAGCGGCAGGAGGATTGGTGTGATCACAGTGTCTGGTTTCAGTGATCTCACACTGAAAGGGTAAAACAAAAAAGCTCATTGGCATGTGTTACATAATTTTTAAGTGTGTACTTAGTAGTAAATATCAGCTTGATTTCATAGCTCGTTGTTATGGCCTTAGAGCAAATAAAACACATTTTTATTCCTACACAGAATGCAACATAGCACATTTCTCTGTCTTCTAATACATACACCGGCGCTGCTTAATATGGCTGGGCCAAACGAAGTGGAGAAGCTTATGACTATTACCACTATATCTTCAGGGTGGTTTCCAATCAGCCCAGGCTCCCCAGGCCCACAGGAGGAGGGCAGTGCTATTGCCTCCCATTTACAGATGGGGAAATGAAGGCCCAGAGAAGTGGCACGGCAACCAGTCCGAGAGTGTGGATCTTACGGTCCTAAATTTAGCCCATTGAGTCATGACCTTGCTCCTGGTTGGGGATTATGGTTTTAAAAACAATTGTTCATGTAGCAATTCATTATTATAAATAATCTAATAATTCATGATGTAGGAACTAGAAAACCAAGGCTAGCAACAAGTGTGTGACAGCTTGAAATTTCACCAGCTGTATCCATTGGCCCCAGGCCAGGATACCATCTGACCTTCAAGCTGGCCAAGCACGTGGGTATTTGTCAGTACTCAGAACCAAAAACAAAAATCGCTGTGATATTTTAGAGATACAGAATTCTGTAAGGGAGGTTAAAAAGGGTGAAGAAAATAAACATGTGGCGTGTTTTGAAATGGACTTTTTATTTCTTCTTGGATATGGCTCTTATGGCTTTTAATCAAGTATTTATTGAGCATTTACTTAGGAGTTTAGCCCTGCATACAGATTCTGAAGAAGAAGACAAGGTTAAGACATAATTTTTTTAGTTTATGTATTTATTGTGAGGGAGTGAGAATGAGTGGGGCAAGGGCAGGGAGAGAGAGGGGGACAGAGGATCTGTGGTGACAGCAGAGAGACCAGTGTGGGGCTCAGACTTATGAACCATGAGATCATGACCTGAGTTAAGTTGGACGCTTAACCGACTGAGCCACTCAGGCACCCCAAGGTTAAGATATAATTTTATTTATATATACATATGCATATTAGATATTATATATAATTAATGATTAATTACATTAGTTAATTACAATTAATAATTTTAAGCTCAATGGTTTTCTGTCTAGTTCTGGACACTATGAATACATAAACTGCTATTCAAGCAGTATCAGCAAACTTTATTTATGTATTTTTAGAATTTTTTATTTTATTTTTGAGAGAGAGAGAGACAGAGACAGAGACAGAGCGTGAGCAGGGGAGAGGCAGAGAGAGAGGGAGACACAGAATCCAAAGCAGACTCCAGGCTCTGAGCTGTCAGCACAGAGCCCAACGCGGGGCTAGAACCCACGAACCTTGAGATCATGACCTGAGTCAAAGTCAGAGACTTAACCGACTGAGCCACCCAGGTGCCCCAGTATTAGCAAAATTTAACCCACAGGTCAAATCCAGCCAGCCACCTGTTTAGTGCAGAGCATAAGCTAGGAATAGTTTTCACATTTTGAAACGTTTGGAAAAAAAATCAGAACACAAACAATATTTTGTGAGATGGGAAAATTATATGAGATTAAAATTTCAACATCTGCAGATCAGATTTTATTAAAACACAGCCATGCTCATTCACTCACATCTTGTCTCCGGCTGCTTTCACGCTACAGTGGGCAGCCCAGTTGAGTAGCTGTGACAGAAACCATATGGGCCACAAAGCACAAAATATTTAGTATCTGGTCCTTCTCAGGAAAAGTTTGCTGACCCTGAGGTAGAGAATGATCCAATGGTGCTAAGTGGGGTGGTTTGGAACCAGTTGAAGAACCATAGGAAAAGTGACTTTGAGTGGGAATAGAGCTTCAAGGTGGAAGTGCCTGCATGTGGAGATCAAAGAATACAGTTATTGAGTATCGTGGTTGGAGGGAAAGGCCAGCTAGATGTGGCTGTCAGCTCAACTTCCCCTCCGACAGCCATGTGCTCTTGGTGTGTTCTTTAACTTCTGCACCTCAGTTTCCTCAGCTGTTAAATGAAAGTAATAATACCCACCTCTTAGGACTGTCATAAAGCCCATGGTAAGATCTCAGGCACACAGCACCTTACCTGGTACAGAGCTGTTGTCTCATCAATATTAGTTTTTTTTTTTTCAATTTAATGTTTATTTTGAGAGAGAGACGGAGCACGAGTGGGGCGCAGAGAGAGAGGGAGACACAGAATCCGAAGCAGGCTCCAGGCTCTGAGCTGTCAGCACAGAGCCCGACGTGGGGCTCGAATCCATGAACTGTGAGATCATGACCTGAGCCAAAGTCAGACGCTTAACTGACTGAGCCACCCAGGTGCCCCAATATTAGGTATTAATAGTAATGATTGTAATTAGTCCTCACACTTGGGCATCTGTTAATAAAAACAAGTCAACATTTCATCCAAAAATTACGTCTTTCAGAGATTATTACTGAATAAGCTTTTAAAATTTTTCTTAATAGGTGAATTTGAGCAATTGAGTCCTATGAAATTGCTGAAATAGTGTTATAAAGAATTATAGCATGGGGAACTATTTCCAGTGTGTTCCTTGAAAGTAAGTTGCATGAGGTCAGAAACCCTATTTTGCAACATATCCAGAGCTGAAACCCTGTATTGACTTCTATACTTGATAAATGCACACCTGCCCCCACATGCACGCTTTTGCATGCAGTCTTCAGGCTTAATGGATCCCTTGAAGCCCCTCCTTGATTTCCAGGTTAAGAACTCCTGCTTTAGTTGCTCACTCATACTTATAAGCCCACAAGAGATCGATACGTGAGCCAGAATGGTAAATTATTAATTTACGGGGAAGAAATAATGTCAAGTGGACTGAAGTTCTTGCACTGGCCAATCAGCTCATATCGTACTATACAGAAGCTACATGAACAGCCAAAGCACAATTAAAAATGAGTTTGGAATCATAGCAAAGGGAATTCGAGAATGTTCGTAATGGCTCCTGTCGCCAAGCTACAACAGTCTGATGCATCCATTTTCTCTGGAGAGATATCCCCACCAAGGATTCTGGAACAACTGAGTCCAGGCCAGTCTTTTGTGGACAGTTCTTGATGTTTGTACTCCCTGCTTGCAGACACAATAAAGGGTAAATCCCACAGTTAGACCCCCCCCTTTAGACATGCTAATTTCCTCACACTATGCCTGGTTCATACATATATATGTTTTGTCTCTATATACATATTTATGATGATATATATGTGACTAGATAGATAGGTAGATAGATAGATATGATTCTGGTTTAGGGTGGGTTTGTCGGGTTGATTTTGCATAATTTCCTTTTCAGGAGGGACATTTGTCTTCAAATTTAGGAATTGCCTTACTGTCCCTGACTTCTTCCCTACCTATAGTCCATGCTGACTACAGAAAAAAGAATTCATCGCTCCTTTCCTCCATCCCTCCCGCTCTTTCTTCCTTCTTCCTCTCTCTTTCTTTCTAATAACTCTTAATTTGAAATAGTTTTAGACTTACAATAAGTTTCAAAAGTTGTCCTTTTGTTGTCTCCATGTACCTTTCCCCCAGCTTAATCACAGTCAAAGCCAGGGAATTACACTGGTATGGTATTATTAACTCAGGTACAGACTCAGATTTCACTAGGTTTTACATCCACTCTGTGTGTGTGTATGTGTGTAGGTGTGTGTGTGTGTGTGTGTGTTGTTCTATGATATTTTAGCACATGTGTAGATTGAGAAACCAATACCACAATCAGAATACCACAAAGAAACTCCCTTATGTTACTTCTTAACAGCCTCTGATTTCCTTTTATAAATACTTTGTTTTCAGGGGTAGAAGTCTTGGTCCAGCAGACTTCTGCTATTTCAGGCACCTGAAGTTCTTATGCAAATGACCTCAAGGGACAACAGCTGTGACCTTACCAACCCCTTTTCTTGGGGCAGGGGCGTGGGGGGGGGGGGGGGGTAAATGCATTCAATATTACCAAGGCCTCAATTTTTAGGCTCTAGCTGTCGAGTTTCATTTCTGAATCTCTGAGTATTTTCTGTCATTGAGCAATTTTTTTTTTGAATGTATATTCTTGCCGTTGTGTAGAAACAGTCTAGTAGACTTTTTGAAAAAGTTAGGATTTCTGACCAAAATTTCTTTGACTATGGTTGCATGATAAAAAATTTATCAAAATAAAATCCATGAGATGTATTGATGGATACCTTTGCACACCTCTAAACTTGGTTTGCTTCTCTTTAGCAAAGTCAATGGCTCAGTCAGTTAAGTGTCTGACTTTGGCTTAGGTCATGAACTCATGGTTTGTAGGTTCAAGCCACACATCGGGTTCCACGCTGACAACTTGGAGCCCACTTGGGATTCTTTCTCTCCATCTCTCCACCCCTCCCCTGCTCAAGCTCATGCTTTAAATAAATGAATGAATGAATGAATGAATGAATGAATGAATGAAACAAACTTGTTTCCTTTGAGCTCTTAAGGTTTCCTATGTGTAAGGACTTCATATTGGCTTTTTACTTCAGTGAGTTCCATGTGGACAAATACAGGGCTAACGTGATCTTTTAGAAAATATCACCTGAGGTTACATGCTTCTGAAATCTACTTTCAGGGAGTTCAGTTTCCTGATGAATCTTCCAAGTAAGTATGCTATTGTTTGCCTCAGAATTTGCATAAGTACTTTTGCGTGGCCATCCCCCGAGATAGTCGAAAACTAAATGGTTACTGGAGTCAGCCTGATGAACTAAGTGTTTCAATAAATAAATAATGACACACGCATGGGCATATTGAGTGTAACCATCATAAATGTCTCTTTAAGGTCACTATGGAGAACAAAGGATCATTCAACCCAGGACAGCATAGCTGAAACATTGTCGAGGACCTAATTAATTCTTAGGATAAAAAACTGCGAGTTGATCAAAGAGTAGAGGATGCGTGTACCATGACTTGAGGAAGCGCAAGGAACTCATAGTTGCCGGTGGGAACGCAAAATGGTAAAAGCCACTTTGGAAAACTGTTTGACAGCTTGCAGTTAAACAAAAAACTACCTGGAAATTCCAGTCCTAGGTATGTACCTAAGAGAAATGAAAACATCTGTCCACACATGGACTTGCACGCACATTTCCACAACAGCACTGTTCACAGCAGTCAAGAGCTGGAAACGACCTTAATGTCCATCGAGTGGTGAAGGGATACATTACATGTGGTATATCCATACAGTGGCCTACCACTCAGAAATAACAGAGGAATAAACTACTGACAAATTACATCATGGATGACCTTCAAAAACATTATACTCAGTGAAGTAAATGAGAAACAGGAGACTACGTCTTATATGATTCCACTTATCTGAAATATCTAGAAAGGGCAAACTTATAGAGACAGAGGGTAAATTAGTGATTGCCTGGGGATGGGAACAGGATGAGGGCATAAGGGATCCTCTTGGGGAGATGGAAACACATTGATTTATAGTGATGGTTATAGCACTTGGTACATTTATTAAAGATAATTGAAAGATGCACTTGAAATGGGTAAGTTTTCTGATATGTAAAATATACCTTGATAACACTATTTAAAAAAAAAAGGGAAAGCAACCTACATTTTTCTATTTTTCTGGAAGACAGAGGATCGGCTGTGGGCAAGCGCTCCAGGAAACCCTGCCCTTAATAAGAGATTTTTCAAATCTCAACTGGCTACTTGCTCCTCTCAGGCCTCAGCCATCCTTACTGTGTTTCTCCTTTAAAAGAAGTTCTTCCTCTCTAGTTTCTAGTTTGGGACTAGAAAACTAGTTCTGGTTGGTATTTGAGTGGGTATTTGCTAGCACTTTTGTTGCTTCTTGTACCCTGGGTTTCCCTGAACAGGAAGGGCCATTTCTGCCAACTGATGGAAGATCTTAGTGGGAGCAACAGAAGCTGATTTGTCAGTCCAGGTAGGGTAAATACGGCCTGAGGAAATGGGGCAGGGTGGGGTAAAGACCCAAAGAGAGAGTGTGCTGGAGACACAGGGGAGAGGTGAGGTGAGTTCAGCCTACCTGATTCCCCTGGGGAGAAGCCCGGGGCAGGGGCAGAGGTGCACCCAAGCCTGGAGAGAACCCATTCCCTTGAGAAAGCTTGCACTGAGATGGCGAGCTGCCCATCTTAGCCAGGGACTTCTGCTGCTCTGAATGGTCCTATCTCACCCAGGACATGCTCAAGACAGCTGGGCAAGAGGGAGCTGGGTTGACAAGGAAGGTAGGGGGGATGGGGGTTGGGAGCAAGCATTGTGTTGTAGACCAGGAGAGGAACTTGGGAAGAGGAGACAGTTGTCATGCCCATCCAGTGTTCAGCCATAGCTAGGAAGTTATATAGGCTGAATACAGTTAGAGAGCTTGCATTCATACCTGCCATTTATTAACTCTGGGCTCTTCAGCAACTTAGTCTCTACCAGTTATCTATCACTGTGTGTATCTTATGCTATACCATACTGTATTATACTACAGGTATACCTTGTTCACTTTATTGCATTTCACAGATACCGCATTTTTTACAAGTTGAAGGTTTGCATTGAGCAAGTCTATTGGCTCCATTTTTCCCAGCAGCACTTGCTCACTTTGTGTCTCTGTGTCACCTTTTGGTAATTCTTAGAATATTCCAAACTTTTTCATTATGATTATATTTGTTATGGTGATTGGTGATTATGACTTGCTGAAAGCTCAGATGATGGTTAGCATTTTTGAGCAATATTTTTTAACTAAGGCATGTACATTTTAATTTTTTTAATTTATTTTTTATCTTTTTAATGTTTATATGAATGAGAGAGAGAGATTGAGAGAGAGAGAGAAAGAGAGAAAGAGAGACTGCACGAGCAGGGGAGGGGCAGAGAGAGAGGGAGACACAGAATCCGAAGCAGGCTCCAGGCTCTGAGCTGTCAGCACAGAGCCCAGCAGGGGCTCGAACTCAGGAAGGTGAGATCACGACTTGAGCTGAAGTTGGACACTTAACTGACTGAGTCAGCCAGGCACCCCAAGACATGTACGTTCTTAAAGACATAATGCTATCGCACACTTAATAGACTACAATACAGTGTAAATATAACTTTCACATGTACTGAGAATTCACTTGGCTTGCTTTATTACAATATTTGCTTTATTGCATTGGTCTGGAATTGAACTGCAATATATCCAAGGTATGCTTGTGTTATATTATATAATTATAATTTGCCTTGAGTGGCTGCAGGGTCAGCTGGGGACCATGCTCAGCAGAGATTAGCCACCTTACCCTGTGGTTCTTTTTATTCATTGGTTAGTTCTGCGATATTTTTTTAAATGTTTATTTTTATTTTTGAGAGAGAGAGAGAGAGAGAAAGAGAGAGAGGGAGAGAGAGGGAGGGAGAAGGGCGACACAGAATCCAAAGCAGGCACCAGGCTCTGAGCTGTCAGCACAGAGCCGGACGTGGGGCTCACAAACTCACAAACTGTGAGATCATGACTTGAGCCGAAGTCAGACACTTAACCAACCGAGCCACCCACGCACCCCTAGTTCTGGGATTCTTAAATGGCAACTGGGTTCCAAGAAGAGAAGCTCCTATGTGCAAGAATTTATCAAGCCTATGCTTAAGTCACGTTAGCTAATGGGCCATTGGCCAAAGCAAATCACCTGGGTGAGCAGAGAATCAACACAGGAGGGGCTACACAAGAAAGGAACACTGGGAAGTCTGATTCACATGGTGGCCAGCTGCATGAGTCTATCACACTTCCTAAGCCTATTTCTTCATCTGAAAAATGGAGTTGATAATATTATTTTATTAGGCTTCTTATCCAGAATAAACAATGGATGTAAAGCACATATCATCATGTCTAACATTTAGTAAGTCATCAATGACTATCTGCTTTTATCATGATCACTGATTTGCTATTGCTATTATTCCTATGATATTTGCCCCTCAGCTTTATCAGAATATAGGGAGATGTGGGGCGCCTGGGTGGCGCAGTCGGTTAAGCGTCCGACTTCAGCTCAGGTCACGATCTCACGGTTCGTGAGTTCGAGCCCCGCGTCGGGCTCTGGGCTGATGGCTCAGGGCCTGGAGCCTGCTTCCGATTCTGTGTCTCCTTCTCTCTCTGCCCCTCCCCCCTTCATGCTCTGTCTCTCGCTGTCTCAAAAATAAATAAAAACGTTAAAAAAAAAATTTTTTTTAAAAAGAATATAGGGAGATGTGAGAGAGAAAAACCAGGAGAGCCTGCCCTGATGGAGGAAGTTGGGAAAGACTCTCTTGAGAAAATGGTGTTTCAGCTGAGGTCTGGTAGATAACTTAAAAGTTTAGTAGGCTAGGGGCGCCTGGGTGGCGCAGTCAGTTACGCATCCGACTTCAGCCAGGTCACGATCTCGTGGTCCGTGAGTTCGAGCCCCGCGTCAGGCTCTGGGCTGATGGCTCGGAGCCTGGAGCCTGTTTCCGGTTCTGTGTCTCCCTCTCTCTCTGCCCCTCCCCCGTTCATGCTCTGTCTCTCTCTGTCCCAAAAATAAATAAAAACGTTGAAAAAAAAATTTAAAAAGTTTAGTAGGCTAAAAGAATAGGTAGGAAAGAGCATTCCAGGAGAGGAAACAGCGTGTGCAAGGGCCCTGAGGTTGGGAAAAGTCTGTGGCAACTATCACAGCCATGAAGACATATGTTTATACAATGTTAGCATTGCAAACCTACAGGTATTCCCAGGGTGTTTGTAAACCAGCCCACCTTCAACATTTGCGGGGCCAAGGGCAAAAGTACCATAGACTAAATGCCTAAGTATTTAAAATGATAAACTTATCTAACAAACTATCAATAAAATATGTTTTATCCTCCTACCTAATCAGATGTACCCTGGCTCACCCTGTTGGGCTTCCCAACCCCAGCTCCATCCTGTACTCTGAGGGTCAAGTGCACAGGCAATTGGACCCCCCAGATTGCATCTCCCAGCTTCTCCCCAGCAACAAATAGGCATTTCCCAGTTACCCCCAGCACCCCTTGGGGTGTGTTCACCAGCTGTGTGGTCCACTTTCAGGATGGACCTAGGGAGGAGGACTGTAGGCTGTTCAAGGAGAGCATTCTGGGGTCTTGTGTACCCAGAATGTGGTCCGGGAAGGAGGGCACAGTCTCTGAATGGGCACATCCCCTTGGTCCATGGGTTATTTGTCCCATACAGAGGGGCCAATCAAAAGAAGGGTCTGAGGGGTGCTCCTAAAATATAAGGCCTTCACACCTAGAACAACGCTGGCTACGGGAAACCAGGGAAAATAACAGAGGCCAGAGGAGGTGCCGGGGGGGGGGGGGGGGGGGAGAGGGGGGTCAGGGAAGGCTTTCTGGAAGAGGAAATACCTGAGCCCGATATTTTCCAGGAGGGGAAGCATCTGCTGCAAAACTGAAGTACATGACACAATAAATCTAATGTTCTTTGAAATCAAATATGCGAAGCTACAACCAAGTGGCAGATGTTTTAGCTTTGGTTAAGAAGGCATTTCTCTTTTAACCCCTTTATTTGGCAAGATTACAAGTGTTCTGATCACCTGTGATTTCAGTTGGGCAGTCTTACTCTACTGGGCTCAAATACAACTTAGCAGAGAGTAGTTAGGGGTCCATGCACTCATTTCTAAGTTGTTATGAGAAAGCTGTTCTTCATGAGGGTTTTAACTATGAAAAAAA
Organism: Puma concolor; assembly: GCF_028749965.1. Lineage (NCBI taxonomy): Eukaryota > Metazoa > Chordata > Mammalia > Carnivora > Felidae > Puma > Puma concolor. The sequence continues at coordinate 49,847,200 of NC_141683.1, forward strand.
TTTTAATGACTCATACAATTAGATTTAATCACAGTAGTTAGTGTGAAAATACCCATTTGCTAAGAGTAGGGAGGGGGGAAATATGATTGAGTGAATGCAGATGGGAATGCAGCAATGTAAGCATCCGCACCGCCATTTCCCTTGTAGCACCATGCTGACCGAGGGTCCTGAGGCCATCGTTCACCAACGCCCCCTCTCATCCCCAAGGTCAGGGTAGCTGTCCTTGATATTTAAGCGCCAGAATACTTGACAGATGAAAGGATTTGTTCTAATATTTTTAAAATTTATCAATTGCACTGCGAAAATGAGAATTGTGCATTTATCTGTAGAAGTCCAAGGGTGGGAAAAGTAAGCTATGGTGGCAAGATTAAATGCACTAAAGGGAGCCAGAAACCTTGCATTTTTTAATAGAATGATCTCAGTCATTTGGCCCAGGGGGAAAAAGGCAATGTTAGGAATGAACTGCTATTCACCAGCCACAGCCCAGAAGAGAGACGGGGAGAGTCCATGCCTGGAGGGGCGTGGGAGTAAAGGCCTGTGACCCATCAGCCTAATCTAAGTGTCTTTGCAAGAAAAGGACAGCCTCCCAGGGAATTTTTTTCCTAAGTCTCTTTGCCCCACCCAAATCCTACCAAGAAAGAAATAATACAAAAGCTAGATGAGGCCAAAATATCTGGAATGAAGGAAAAGGAGAGAGGAGAGAAAAATAACTCTAGAGTTACCACTTTGGAAGACTGGGAGGAAAGCAAAACCATACACTGATATTCCACTTAGGGAGAGTTTATTATTATTATTACCATGTTACCAAGAATGAATTTTTATTGAGTGCTTACTATGTGCTGGCAGTGCTAAAGTTTACAAATCTTGGCTCCCTGAGGAATATACACACAGCCTAGGAGGAAAGTGCTGTTATTTTCTCATTTTACCCATGAAGACAGAGGTTGATGGAGGGTGACTTCAGAGTGTAGGGAACTTGACAGATTTGTTTTGGACAGTGAATTTCTGGCGGCATCGGTTCTGAGAGGGAATCCCAGGACTGTCAAAAATCAGAAATCGAACCCAGAGGGTGGAGGTGGGTCAGGCAGGGAGAGACTTTCACTGCATACTTTTTTGTGTCATTTGAGTTTTGAGCCATATGAATGTGTTATCTGTTCAATAAATAAAGATTTTTTTTTAACATCAGAAACTGAAGTTGAGGAAAGGTCAGGACTGAAAAAAGTGGCTTTGGGAGCCAGGCGGTGTTGAAGACAAGGGTGTAGACGCGCACAGGCAACCTCCAGGGATAGGAGCCCAGCAGTAAGCAGTGCACAGGCAACCTCCAGGGATAGGAGCCCAGCAGTAAGCAGTGAACTAAGATGAGAGCGATCCCTGTTTGTCACTTCTCATCAGTCAGGAGCAAACTTAATACTCTCTTGGGTCACAGTTTAGATTCTTAACAGATGAAAGTTAAGTTTGGGTTTGTAGAAGTATCTAGGAGGCACTGGGAGATTCTTACCACCTGAGTAATCCAGGAAATATTTATCCTGAAGAGAAGGCTAAGGTAAACTTTTCTAAGCTAGTGATAGAAACTCGCGGGAAAGATGTACAACCCCATTCCTCCTAGATGCAACTGGCTCCAGCATTTTACCAAGAGGCCAAGGCAGATATGCGAACTTAATTATGTATCACTTGGTTTCTTTAATGTTTCCTGAGCTAAGTAGGATTATTAAATGTTTTATATTTAATCTGTACCTATTGCAAGCAGAGGTTGCCCAGGAGAACCATTCCTCCAAAGTTCCAGCCCTTCTGGTTCCCTGGCCAGCCCTTTGTCAGCACCAAATAAATGATGAATAAGCTGGGAGCACGGAGGTGCCCTTTTTGAGAAAGGGTTGTGTTTAGTAGGAGACACAAATGAGAAAGACAAAACATTTTGAGATGCTCAAACCTGAGCATCCCTCAGGATCTCATGGAGGGCTTGTTAATGCATGGCTTCCATCCCCAGAGTTTCAGATTCTGGTCTGGGGCCTGAGAATTTGGATTTCTAACAACTTTCCAGATGATGCTATTTTTTTTCAGCACATGAGGACCATTGAGCTAATACAACCTCTTCAATCGTACAAATCGGAAACTGAGGCCGAGGGGTTTACATAACTCTCCTGGACCCCTTAGCTAATGTTGGAGCTAGGATTAGAATCTCAATCTCTCTCTCTCTCTTTCTCTCTGTCTCTTTCCCTCATCTTAAAAATTTTTTTAAATGTTTATTTATTTTTGACAGAGAGAAAGACAGAGCGTGAGCAGGGGAGGGGCAGAGAGAGAGGGAGACACAGAATCCGAAACAGGCTCCAGGCTTTGAGCTGTCAGCATAGAGCCTGATGTGGAGCTCAAACCCATGAACTGCGAGGTCATGACCTGAGCCAAAGTTGAACACTCAACCGACTGAGCCACCCAGGCACCCCTCCCTCATCTTAAAATATTTCAGCACATAGCTCCTAAAAGTAAGAACACTCTTTTCATAACCCCAGGGCAGTTACAATATCAGAAAACTGATATTCAAATAATACTGTAAACTAATTTAATATAAACTAATAGCAGACCTTATGCAAATTTTTTACTTGTCCCACTAAGTGTCCTTTATCTGGGCCAGGACCCAATCCAGAGTCACACAAATTTAGCTGTGATATCTCTTCAGTTTTCTTTAATCTAGAACAATCCTTCAGTCTTTCTTTGTTTCTATAGGAACTTAACACTTCTGAAGAGTACTGGTCAGTTATTTTGAAGAATGTCCCTAAATGTGAGTTTGTCTCATGTTTTCTTTCACGATTCAATCCAAGTTCTGCATTTTTGGCCCAAATGGGGCCATTCATTCATTGATTCACATCAGTGTGGACTCACTCATGGATGCTTTGTTATTCTAGAATCCACATCTTTGCCACATGTCAGTTCACTCATTCATTGATTCACATCAGTATGGACTCATTCATGGATCCTTTGTTTTTCTAGAATCCGTATCTTTTGCCACATGTCAGTTTTCTTTCCACGATATGGTTCTGCTGCTTATAATCCTGTTATTCCAGAGATGATTTTATTAGTTTATCACATCGATTCAAAAACCAAACTGAAAAATTTTTCAGACCATAAACTTCAGGATAGCCCTCCTCTTTCTTGCAGTGCAGGCTCCAAGCTAGAGCCAAGGAATATCAGCAGTCTTAAGGATGCCAGAAGTATTGCTCTGGGTCATATTTTCCAGGGTCATTATAATAATGTTTAAAGATTTTGCCTTAAAGTCAATGCCTTCATTATTCCCTACCCACCTTCAACTCCTCTTAGACCATGTGAGGAATGGGCATAAGGACCATGTTATGGTGCTTGAGCTAAAGGAGGGTACGTACATCCTTAAACTCAGGCAGAGCCAGTCATGGCCACATCTAGGACACTATGCAGGAAGGACCCTATGTGGGTAGAAACTGCCCTACTTGGCAAGCTCTCTTTCTCTTTGGTCACCCTCCTACTTCATTTTCCCTGGAGTACCTGAAGGAGGGACATATGGTTTGCACTGGTATTTGGTTGTATGAGTCCAAAGGAAAATGTCAACTCGCAAGTAAATATTTGCCATTTGGGATGGCTAATTACACTGTATGCTTTAAAAAGAAATGAGCATTTACCCCATCCTCGATTTCACCATCATGTCCTTGTGCAAGAAAAAGAAATCAGCTGTATAGCAGAAGCAAGATGTGACTTTTTAAAAAATCTAAACATTTTTTGTTTTTAGAAACAGATATGGCTGACTCAGAGTCACAAAAAAAAGAAAGAAAGAAAGAAAGAAAGAAAGAAAGAAAGAAAGAAAGAAAAAGAAAGAAAATTTCAGTCTGGGTTTTATACACCTCTGTCCTCTAAGATATATTCCAACGGAAAATTCTCTCAGGGTTTTGGCCATTCCCAGAATTCTCTGGGAATACAACATTAGACTGAACCAGGTTGGGTTGGAATGTCGAATGCAGAGGTTCTCAAACTGTGGTAATACTGTCCCCCAAGGGGCATCTCGCAATTAATGGGCAGGGACCACCATGTTAAATGTCTTGTCATGCATAGGACATCTCATACAGCATGAATTGCCCCACCCCAAACACCAATAATATGCCATGGAGAAACAATTGAAGAGTTCCCCCAGTGATTTGGAATTAGCCCAAGATTCTAAGCCGCTATAACTGCTCTGTTGAATTGAAGAGTTGGAACCCTAGGTGCTGTTGGCCATGGCCATTATTTACTTAGTGGATTGAGGAATAGAGAGCCGGTCAGTAGTGAGAGAGGGTTGGCACAGGTATATAGGAAGAAACAGGGAAGAGTGACAGAGTGAGACTCCTGCTCATACTCTTATTTAAGCGCCTGGCTCTCACCCCCCGCCCCAAGCCCAGCCTCAAGCAATCACTGAATCTTTTAATTTTATTTAGTTGTATCTCACTTCTTTGCAAAAGAATTTTTAAATGGCCTTAAAAGGGAATAATATATCAAAATCAATAAAAGAGGGGAAATAAAGAGGAGAAAGCAAGATTAAGAGGAACGAGGCAGATATCCCAACCATAAGGGTCGATAGAGCATCTGTGATTGAACTTGAAGTCTGAGGCTTGGCCCGCAGCGTCCTTATAGCCAAGGCAAAGAGAGAAAAGTGGTACTTCAATTACTTTCTTTTCAGAGGAAGAGCATTTCATTGTTTCAGGGGAGACGAAGTTTCCCTGAGATATCCCTCACACCAATCATCAGACACAAGCTTTTGGAGGATGCTCTGAATGGTGTTTTCGAAGAGTTTCACAGCAAACACAGCGGGACTCGTTACTTGTCTTTTTCCTCCTGACAATCTGCAAACATTCTTATAGCAAATATTAAAGTGTCTTTCATAAACGAGATGATCTTCCTGGGTTTTTCAGGAAAGTGGAATAGTAAACAACTCAACCTTATCTTCTCTAGCGAGGTCTGGGACTCAGAAATCTTTTATTGTCCTGATGGGCAGAGTAAAGTTTGCTTTGAAACCCTGGTGGGCAGGTGGGAGGGTTAATGCTCAGTTGTGAAACTTGAAAGAACCTGGCCAGAATCCCTGTCTAGATGAAAGGGTCCCCAGCCCCCGCCCGGAGCTGCGCTGTGAGTGGGGCTTGCGTCTGAGGAAGAGCCAGGATTTTCTTGAGGAATCAGTGTTGGAGCTGGGCCAGCGTGAGCCGGGGCTGCGTTGAGATGCCAAACTTCTACACAGTAGAACGTTCAAACACTTGAACATGAAAGATATTGTGGGCAAGTGTTGACAGCCTCTTACCGCACACATAGACATTTCTTAGCAATGTCCCTGGGAGTCCGAATTCTAAGCCATCTCACCCTTGCTTGATGATGAGTTAGAGAGTCCCTGAAATGAATACCCTCTTCCCTGATGGATTCTGAATCAGTTGAGCAATAAGAAAAATGGGTGAGTTAGCTCACTGCCAGCCCCTGTTTACAACAGCCATTTCTTGGGGCACCTGGGTGGCTCAGTTGGTTACCCGTCTCTTGATCTCTTGATTTTGGCCCTCGTTCCCACAGTTTGTTAGTTTGAGCCCTGCCTCAGGCTCCAGGCTGAGGGTGCAGAGCCTGCTTGGGATTCTCTCTCTCCCCCTCTCTCTCAAAAATAAATAAATAAACAACAACAACAACAACAACAACAACAACAACAAGACCAGCCATTTCTCTGTGGTGTGGCCTCCTCATCTCCAAAATGAAAGGTGGACCAGTTGGCCCCATTAACTTTCTAAAATCCCCTTCACTCCAGTTTTTCAGCTCCTCTTACTCAGCTTTATCTATGCTTTGTCTTTATTTTTTAATGTTTACTTATTTTTGAGAGAGAGAGAGAGAGACAGAGAGTGAGGATGGGAGGGGCAGAGAGAGAGGGAGACACAGAATCTGAAGCAGGTTCCAGGCTCTGAGCTGTCAGCACAGAGCCCCATGCGGGGCTTGAACCCAGGAATCCTGAGACCATGACCTGAGGCAAAGTCAGAGGCTTAACCGACTGAGCCACCCAGGTGCCCCTAGCTATGCTTTGTCTTAAAATCTACCTCTGAATTCTGTATGAATCGGTGCATTTCTTATAAGAGGGCAACTTCATTGGAGTGACATTCCTCTCTTTGTTTTCAGACCCTGCCAGCTAGACAAAGAGGATGATTCTGTTTTCTCCTTCAGGTATCAAACCAAAGAAAACTAACAAACACAAAGGATCTCAAATCATAGTGGGTTGTGTATCCCTTACTGTGGTTAAGACTCCGAAAAGTAACCTGAGGTTCTTCATTAGTTTGGTCTGTTTGCTGAGTTCAAGGTCATTTCAGGTTCAGCAGAATGTCATGCTGTTTTTGCAGCCCTTGAACAGCAAGAGAATGCAAAGCACATTTTGTAGTTCGGTTTTCCCCACACAGGGTTCCAAGATAAACGCAATACATATGTTCTGATTCATTCACACTTTACTCACTAAATAACTATTTGATATCTAAGAAGGCTTCAGAGTTTTAACAAAAAAACTCTTCAAAGTATTCTTTCCTTTGAACCCAACACTCATATTTTCCTAAGAATAAGAATGAATAATGACCAGTAGAGTTTGCAGGTATTTGAAACATTGCCCAAATCCCTGTTTTCTCAACTTCAAAACATGTAATATGCATAGTCATAATTTTGAAAAAAAACCCATATATGGTATGTGGGTGTGTGTGTCTGTGAATTATGTGAGTATGTGCCATGAATTGTGCTAGGCACTTTATGTACTTTGCCACTACTATTTAAAACGTTTAAAGTTAGGTTTTACTTCTCTCATTTACAGGCAAGAAAGCTGAGGCTCAGAGGTTTTATGACTCGCCCAAGGCCAGAGCTGACAGGTTGCAGTGCTGAAATCTCTCTGTTTGAATCTTCTTAGTTAATTTTGTTCAATTCGGCAAATATTTATCAAATGCTTCCATGTGCCAGGCGCTGTCCCAAGTCTGAGGAAAAAAACAAGGAAAGACCTTGAGATGCTCTTAGTGAAGGGCTTCTTATTTTTATCCGTCAGCATGTGACTGGAGATGGCAGGTAAATGTGGGCGTTTTGAGGTTGTATCAGGTAGGATGTGTTTCTATTCGGTTGTAACAGGAAATCCAACTCAAACTGACTTAAACAATAAGGAGGACGCATCGTGCCTGGGAAGGCTATTATCGCCTAATATCCATTTCCTCTTCTAGAGGAGCAGAGCCTCCAATTTTTAGCCGGGCATATGGCTGTGTAGACTAAAGAAAACATTTCTCAGACACACCTGAAGCTAGGTGTGGCCATATAACTAAGTTATTGCATATAACCAGAAGTGCTATGTGTACTTTCTGGGAAATGGCTTTCCCTTTCGTCCTTCTTGCTGACTGGACTCAGGTCTGATGGGAGAAGCTGGAGCAGCCATCTTGGGCCACAGGGGAAGAAATTCTGTGTTAAAATGGCAGAGCTACCACACCTAAGGCAATATATCCCTGGACTGTCTGCCTGGACTTGTGTGTTGTTGTTGTTAACCTGAGAAAGAAAGAAATCTTGAACTTGTTCAAGCCACTGTTATTTGGAGTTTTCAGTTACTCGCAACTGGGCCTGATCCTAACTCCTATATTTACATAGCTGGAAGTCCTGGAGGAATGGTGGACTTCAGTGTTAGTTTGATTTCGCAGCTCAATGAGAGTATCAATGAATCAGTTTTGTCCAGAACTTGGTTTTGCCTTTGATGTCAGTTGCATCCTAAGGCTGGCTCTCTTTCACGGGACAAGATGACAGCTAACAAAAAAATAAATATATGCTTCCTTATCAACTTTCAGAGAGAGAGAGAGAGAGAGAGAGGGAGAGAGAGAGAGAGATACAGAAGTGCTCTCGTAAAAACAACGAGGTTCCTTTCCCAGAAACCCGCTGACATCATCTTGCTTTTCATTGACCCACATAAGGTCAAATGCAGCCAGGGGAATGCCATGAACTGATCAGTTTAGTTTCTGATGGAACCAATCACCTTGGCAAGGGAATTGGGCTTACACTCATTGCCTACTGCTGGAGGTGGGGTATTTTTTTCTTTTTAAATTTGGGATAACATACTAATTTAGGGTCAGTTTAGGGATGTCAGTTCTTGGCATCAATGAATTCAACCTGCAGTTTGTACTGTCTTTGAAGGGCCCCCACAGTTCATGGTGGAAGAGGCAGCAAAGCACCTTCCTGTGTATTTGCTAAAAGGATTCAGTGAAATGTGTAGCTGTCCTATTTCAGGGAATTTCTCTCAGTGGGCTAGAAGGAGTCGTTTTGCTGGTGAGTCCAAATGGATCCATGCTGTCCCCAAATCAATCCCCTGGAAATGGACAAAGCTGTCAGTACTACCCCCTCCCAGGGGAGGGCTCCTATCTGAGAATTTCTCCTCTAGCTTGCCCAGCCCCCTTCCTCCAAGACTACCTGAAGTACCTATAATTCCTGGAATTCCTATTCCTTGGGAGTAAACCATTTTTTCAGAAAGTCTCCGTTAACCTTGAAGGAGTGACACATTGAATCTCAGCACAAACGTATTGATCAGGTTCATTAGAATCCTCCCCCCTCACCACCTCCTCCAACACCAGGGACATGGGGCCAGTGGGCAGTTGGGGTGTCATGGTAGAGAAGAAAAAGCTCCTGGTTTCTCGCTACTCAGAGAGGGCAGGTAGGATATCAAAATGGGGGTCCTGAGTCCCTGGCCAAGATAGGAGGTGGGGATAATAAGAAAGATCAGGAAGTGAGGTAATGGAGGAACATGGAAGCCGATTTCAGAGACTTAATAATTTAGCCAAAGGTAACCCTGTGCAATCTACGCTGAGTGACCAATAGTTATCGTTTGATTTTGTGGCTGCACAACAGCTCTATTACTTCCCATCTTGGGTGCCCCGGTGGCTGCCAGAATCTCTCAAGTTTTGTTTCTTGCCCATCCATCTGGCTTGTGGCTTGCCCACACGGCTCAGGACGCAGCCTTGTTAAAATGACAGGACTCCATGAGTCTCCCCAAAATGGAAAGGAACAACCAGAAGGAGGGCATCCATTCAGTACAGAAATCACATCAGAGAAGGAGCAAAGCCAGAAACACTGGCTCGAAATAGAATCAGGGGGAGCTGAGCACAGTGGAAAGCAAAAGGTCTTCTCCGTTCTTTTCAACCAACTCTAAAAGCGATTCTACAGTAAATATCTTTTTCTGTAGTAAATCCATCCGGGTAATATGATCCAACAGCCATCCGTTCATTAGCTTGTGTAAGCTTATCACTTATAGCAATTAGATATTCGGTGCCTAATCCAAAACTCTCCACACCTTATTCATTCTTCCCTGGGGCCATTTCTGAAGTTCCTCTGAAGGGCTTCATTTCACTCTCATCAGCACTTCTCCATCCTCCCTGGACCATTCATATGCAAATCACATGGCCAGGGAAGGGTGGTGGTGAGTGATAAAAATGTGGATCTCAGAGCTCCACCCAGAATCTTCTAAACTAGGCTCTCTGTGAGCAGGGCCTAGAAATGAACGTTTTAAGACAGCAAGTCATGTGATTTTAATGCAGTCTAAGGTTTAAGCACACTGATTCCTAGAGAGTGCCAACAATCATACCTCACAGTTGGGGCAACTGGGTGGCTCAGTCTGGTAAGTGTCTGACTCTTGATCTCATCTCAGGTCATGGTCTCAGGGTTCATGGGCTGAGCCCCGTGTTGGGCTCTGCACTGATGGGGTGGAGCCTGCTTGGGATTCTCTCTCTCCCTCTCTCTCTCTGCCTCTCCCCTCCTGTAATAAATTTAAAAAACCCCCAAAAAACCTTACAGTTTGATGGGACTATGCTTTAACAAAGACTTTTGTATAACATCTCATTTGAGCCTCACCACAAGCCTCGGGAAGAATGTCAGAGCAGGTATGATTATTTCCATCTTATGAAGGGGAGATCACACTTCTGTGCCTTCAAGTAACTTGCACGAGGTCACACACTCATAAGTGGGGTTGCGTGGACTGCAATTCAGATCTTATAGTACCGAGTTCAGTGCTCCTGCCATTACCCTGAATGGTAACAACATTTTGATTGACTGAATGTCAGTCACTGTCTAAAAGAAAACATAGTTTGAGCAGCCACGGGAAGAAGCATCCTTTGTGGAAAGAGAAAATAAAACTATAAGAACTTGGAAAATGTCAATAGCCAGCACACTTACGGTCATCAATGGTCTAATCATAATGTTAAATTTGTTCACTACAAGTATCAGAAGATTCATTTTTATTACATATTGAGATTTGGCCTAGTTGACTCAATTAATTGGTCAGGACCGTCGAATTTTCACAATGGTGAACCGCGTGATCAGAAATTCCATTAAGTGAATGCTAACTACGTTCATTTACTTTTAATGATGATGATGCTGAAGGAACATCCATGTGACTCAAACCTGAGTCAAGGACAGACGAGGAATTATTCATACCTAATGTTCCTTTGTCAGCAATCCATGGTGTCCCAGTTTCATTCTGAAATTTTAGTGGAATTAAATCTGAGAAGCTGAAAAAATTATATCATGAACTGCAATTTGGTTGAGTTCCAACCATTGGGCAATTCAAGGCCGCTAATGGGACACACGCGTTGGCGATTAATTCCACAGCCACAGTGTTAGGCAGATGAGTAATCCCTGCTGAACCCCTACACACCTGTGTGATGGTTAACTTTATGTGTCAATTTGACCGGGTCACCCAGGATGCCCACATATCTCGTTAAAACATCGTTTCTGGGTGTGTCTGTGAGAGGGTTTCTGGAAGAGATTAGCATTTGAATGAGACTGAGTAAAGCAGATCCCTAGTGTGGTCATCATCCAGTCTGTGGAGGAACTGTATAGAATGAAAAAAGTGGAAGAAGGGCCCCTTTGCTCTCTGTCTGACGTTGTCTCCTGTGACATTGGTCTTCCCCTGCACAGGGACTGGGACTTACCATCATCTGCTCTCTTGGTTGTCGAGCCTTGGGGCTTGGACTGAAACTATGCTGGTTTTCCTGGGTCTCCAGCTTGCAGAGGACAGTGGAATTTCTCACCTTCCTTATTCATGTGAGCCAATTCCTCCCCACCCTGCCATATATAGAAAGAGAGCGAGGCGGGGTGTGTGTGTGTGTGTATATATATATATATGTCTAGTGTGTGTGTGTGTGTGTGTGTATATATATATATATATATATATGTCTATCTCCTATTGACTCTATTTCTGTGGAGAATCCCGACTAATATACCATGTACCCCCGCGCTCCCGACTTTTCACCTCAAGATCTCCGTGGCTGCATTGTGGGGTCAGATGAGTCACATTTAGCCTTGCTCCCCGCACCAGCTATTGGATTTACAACCTAACGCTAAGGCAACCTGGGTTATGGGTTGGGCCCCACATGGAACTGCTAGCTTGGCTTTATTTCATGCCTTTAGGCTCAGCTCCACGTCACGGGCAGCCACTCGCGCTGTGAGGAGCACAAATGGCCGGTTCATCGGGGTCGGAAAGGCCAGGGCCCTTCCCAGCATTGCCTCAGAAAGCAACTCTGGAAAGACACTGCAGAAGCTGAATCAGTCCTTTGTTAACTTGGGCCCTGCGTGAATTTTTATGTCCCATTTGGTGAAAAATGCAGATTAGGCTGCTGGGTTTAAAAACATTTTGCTAACAGTCACTTATGGATTAATTAGAGCCGACCCTGAGTTAGGATGAATCCAGGCCATTTTGGGGGCAATCTGAGTAGCATATGTGATGGTAATTCCCTAAGCACCCGTCGGGCTGTATATGTTTTGGTGATCATTCCATCAAATATTCTTTTTTTTTTTTTTTTAAACTTTTTTGGTGCCCAGAAATTTATCTGTCCACCAGTGGGATAAATATACTAGCTTGTTTTCTAGTTTTCAAAACAGTTTGTGGTTGTTTAATAATTCTTTGAACCATGTGTGTTTGTCAAATGTATGATGCATGTAATGGGTATGAATTGTTCCACTGGGCTTGAGGCGCAAGAAACATCACTTTACTTTTCCAGCTCAATACCTTCTCCCTGGACCTGGGCATGGATTATTGAGGGAGGGGGGCCTTGCTCTCCCTAGCCTCTCCCTGGGATGTGCCAGGCACTCAGGATTCACTCAGTCTAGGAGGATGGGGAGAGAGGCCTCTGTCGGTACCCCATTTGGTCACTGCAGGTGCCCCCTGTGCAAGCCCACACACAGCTACCTCCCGAAGGCCATCAGGCCCTGCAGCTACATTCCCTCCTCAGCAGGCCAGACAGCCTGACAGTTGCTCCCCAGCTGAGGAGCTTGATATCTGGCCTCGACAACATCCCAGCAGCCACTCCCCATTCAAGGTCCTGCCACCTCCTGGGTGCTGTGCGGGACCCTCTCCTCAGAGAACCCTCAAACCGGAGATCCAACTGCTTTCGGTCATCAAGCCTCTTCCCAATTCTAGACACTTCATGGCTCCCAATCCCACCCCCACCCCACCCCCAGCCTCCTCCTGCCTGGGAACCAGTGCTCCCAAACAAAGGTTTGGTCCTAACACACAAAATGTGTCCCTTGGGAACCAGGAACACAGAAACACCAAGGCTGGCTGCCTTTTCTGATAGGGGTAAAAGGAAAATTCCCTTCAGTCTTTGCTGATGAATTCACAGCAGGAAAGGAAAAAAAAAGCCACCACAAAACCAGAAGCCACAAAAAAGGCAAGACAGCAGATACTTTCTCAATAATTCATTCCAAGTATGAGTATACATGTATGTATAATTATTCTCCCATTTTTCCTCCAGTTTTGTTTAAATAATGTTTCCTTTTTAAAATCACTATGCTGCTTAGGGGCGCTTGGGTGGCTCAGTTGGTTAAGCCTCTCTCAACTTCGGCTCAGGTCATAATCTCACGGTTCATGAGTTTGAGCCCCGAGTCAGGCTCTCCGCTGACAGTGCGGAGCCCGTTTGGGATTCTCTCTCTCTCTCTCTCTCTCCCTTTTTGCCTTCCCCCTGCTCTCACTCACTGTCAAAATAAATAAACTTTAAAAAAAATGTTAAAAAAAATTATTATACTGCTTGTCTTCTCTTCTCTCCCCTAATATATTTTGTCCCTAAGGCTGTTGAACTATTTCTGAAATAGTCATTTTATTCAATTAGTGCCTTCCCCCTCCTCCTGTTTTTATGTCAATATCATACAATTTTCAAAAAGATTTAGTTGTGTGTTTCAAAATCTAACAGGATGCATCAATAAATTAAAAACAAAGATTTTGTTTTTCTTGACCGCTCTTTGGATTAACTTCACATTATTTGCCAAGTTGTATAAATCATTTTAGGGGAACTTAAATTGCATTAAATTCACATACTAATTTAAAATATATTACCTTAAAAAATATATTATCTTTGTTTCATTTTCTTTTTAGCCAGAAGTAAGGTAGATTTTGCCTCCTTTTCTCTCCCTTTACTTGGCCTATTATGTGTTTCCCATTTCTTTCAATAAGATAATTTTTTTTATCCCAAGTTGAGTCAATATTCAAGAATTTATGTTTTTTGTTACTCTTATAGAATGGAATCACTTTTTCTATGTGTGTCACTAGTATAAAGAATAACACCCAATTTTGAGAATTTGCCTTATACTCCCTAGCTCTCCATTCACCTGTTGAGTTTTGTAAGTTTATAATATCATCTCTCAAAGATATTTTAATCATCCCTTTCCTGTGCAGATGTCTCTGTTTGTCACCCTTCTCAGAATGTTGTCAGCACTACAATGCCACATTGTAATGATGGCAGAGAGCACTCTGGCTTTGTTTCTGCTTTGAAGAGATTCTCATTTTGTAGAATACTGGCTTATAGTTGTGATTTATTCAAAGAAGAAAGTTTAATACAGAAACCCTTCTTGTTAAAATACTTAAGAGTTTTCAAAAGGAATAAATGTTGGGGCACCTGGGTGGCTTAGTCGGTTAAGCATCCAACTTCAGCTCAGGTCATGATCTCACGGTTCGTGGGTTCGAGCCCCTCATCAGGCTCTGTGCTGACAGCTGGAGCCTGGAGGCTGCTTCGGATTTTGTATCTCCTCTCTCTGCCCCTCCCCTTTTCATTCTCTCTCTCTCAAAAATAAATAAACATTAAAATTTTTTAAAGGAATAAATATTTATTTGCATTATTTCTTGGTATTTACTGAGATGATGAAGTCACTTTACAAATTTTTCCTGTTAGCATGATGACTTTAAAACCTATTCCCCGAATGGATATGTGCGTAATGTAGTTATACCTGGATTCAGCTCATAACTCAAAGCTAAAAAGCAAAGAAACAAGCACGTAAACCAACCAACCAACCAACTCTGTAGCTCAGAAAGGCTAGACAGACGTACAGTTTATCTGGGAGTATTTATTCCCAGGAGACCCAACAACCAGCAGTCCTTGGAAACGTGCTCAGCTGATCACCCAGACCACTTCTTGGCCCCTCCTGCTCATCCTGTACTTGACTGTCCAGACTGTGGCCAGGCTCTGAGAATGCCCCTCTCGGACAGTCTTCCTTGTTTTCAGTGGAGCTTTGCAACCATGATGGATTCTTTTCCATCATTCGATCACAGGGACAAAAATCTTAGTTACTGCCTTGTACTATTAACTATAGCAATTTATGTCATAAGATGACTTTCATGTCCTACTATAAATAGGGTTGGCTTTCATTACTACATATATACTGACAATGAACAATAAACAGTAGTTTTGGGGTAAGTGGATGCCGGGGGAAATATTATAACCCCAAGTTGCACAATTTTGATTAAAAGAATTGTGTAATTACCTGGTGTATTTTGGACTGTGACCAATATGCTCTGTATTCGTCATTGGTGGAAACTTTTTCTTTGTAAGTATTTTGTGAAAAAATCCTTACACACACACACACACACACACACACACACACACATCAAGCTGGAACAGACTGACAAAAGTTTTAACCCGTAGTCAGTGAAGGTGAGGGCAATATGGCAGCATATATAAATGCATATGTCCTCCTACCCAGTAATTCCAACTATGAGGTAGTTCTTCTTCATACACAATAAAATGTGTGGGCAATGTATAAGGATATAAACATAGTGTACTTACAATATCAAAAAATCTAGAACTCTTAAATATGTCTAAAAAATGGATTGGATAAGTAAGGTATGATACATCCATTCAGTGGAATGCCACACAACTGCCAGAGAATGAGGTAGATCCCCAGGTCTGGATATGAAAATATGACTAAGAGATTTTAAGTGAGAAAACAAGGTGGAGAACAGTAGGTACAGTACGCCCTCATCTGTGTTTTTTAAAAGTAGAATTAGCTACTATCTACATAGGAAAATTCTGTAAGAATACTATTTAACTAGTTCACCACGAGAATATACAATTACCATGAAAAAGCATAGATCTCACTTAAAAGTAATGCAATTTCATTGGAGAAATTTTGGAAGATACAGAGGATATAATGATAACAATAAGAATTGCCCAGATAAAAATAAAAATCACCCAAAACAAAGTGATGTTTTTCCTTTTGGCATTTTTTCAATGCACGTGTGTGTGTGTATATACATACATATGTGTGTGTGTGTACATATATATGTGTATGTGTGTATACACACACTTTATATATGCGCACACTTTAAAAAAGATTAACACCACAATGCTTAAAGTGGTTTTACAATCAATCTTCTCTCTACCAGTTGGTATCCTATCATGAGTATTTTTCCTTATCATTAGTCAATAATGAAAATATTTTTCCTGAAGTATTCATTCCCTTTCTCTAGATCATAGAGATATGGCCTTTCCATTGCTGTGTAGCTTGGTGCCGTAGACTGAGCATAGACTCTAGAATCAAAAGACCTAAATTCAAGTCATGCTTTTGCTGGTTGGCTGCGTGATCTTGGGCAAGTTACTTAAGTGAATTGAACCACATTTTCACCTTTAGTAACATGGGTAAAATAAGAGCTAGCCCTACCTAGGTTGTGATATTGTGAGGATGAGATGAGGCATCACACGTCAAGTACTTTTTGAGCTGTAAAGTCTGGTAAGAATCTACCCATTGCCCAGCACAGACCCTCAAGGCCCCTCCCTGAGTTGCTCACTTTACTTTCTCATTACCTGAGTGACTGAGGTCCTCTAGAAGGAGCCCACCTCACGAACAATGAAGACCAGACTCCGTGTGGTGTATGAAGACTCTCACGGTCTAGACCAAACCCACATTTCTAGCCCCATGTGCTGGTCCTGCCATCCTAGTACCACTCCAGTCCCATCCATGCACTTTCACAGCGAAACATACTCTCCAAAGACCTTGTTGATCTCGTCTTCACCTAGAATATCCTTTATTTTCCCTATGCCTGGAAAAATCCTACTCATCCTTTAAGGTCCAGGTCTAATGTCAACTTTTCTGCATAGGCTTTCCTGACAGCCAAGACCGAAATAATGGTTTCCTCCTGGGCTGCTGTGGCACTTGGTATTGCTGATCTACACTTGTTTATCACACGGTTCAAGAATCCTTTGATTCTTGGAGCACAATTGTCACTTTTTTGGGGTATCTGCCCATCCATCCCTTGGTTTATCTCCCTTTTCCCAAGACCTGCTTTCTTAATGCAGCAGATTTGGTCACAGCTGACTGGAACAGGGCAAATTCCTGGAATAAGATTCTCTTTTCTGGGACTTTGGAATTGACATTTAGGATGCTAGTCAGTGTTGTTGCAAGTGAGAACATGTACCTTCAGGATTTAAGCCTGCCTTTGTGGAACGGCCAACTTTAGTTCATCTGGGCAAACAGAGGTGGAGAATGTTGTCTGCCAAGGAGAACCAAAAGTAATGAGGAGAGGCCAGAGGCCATGAAATCCCAACAAGAGAGAGGGACATAGAGGAAGTATCTTGGTCCTGGGCAGCTTTCTAATTCGGGGTTGCAGAGCTCCAGAGGCCTGGATACACTGTTAGCAGCTTTGAGCTCCATGAAGTATCCATATGTAAATAAATATACATCCTTTGACTTAAGGATAATGAATGCATAAATAGATCACCATAACATAATGTGGATGTTCAGTAAAGAGACATAACCACGGTTTTACGGAGCACCAGGAGGTGAGAGAAAGTGCTGAAGTAGGTAGTCGGGAATGGCTTCCTGTAGAAAGTGAAGTTGGACCAATAGGGAAGTCATGTTGGGCTGGGGGAAATGCCATGAGCCATGGAGTGGTGGTGGTAACTCCAAGCAGTTCAGTGTTGCTGGAGCATAAAGGCATGGCGAGGCCAGCGGTGAGGCCAGCTGGAGGGATCAGCAGGAGCCTGGTCAGGCAGAGTCTTGGGCTCCATGGGAAGTTGGGACTTCATCCTACAGGTCAGTGGTTCTCAACCTTAGTTGCACGTTAGAATTTCCTAGGGAATTAAAAAAAGAAATATGGATGCCTTCTCCCAACTGTTCCAATTAAATAAGAATCTCTGGGGGTGGAAGCTGGGCACTGAGCACTTTAAAAACTCCCCAGATGATTCTAGTGGGCATACAGCATGGGGACCCTGACAGGAGAGCGTTGAAGGAGTTTAAGCTAGAGATAGACCTGGTTTTAGAAAACTTGTCTTGGTAGCTGGACTGAACATGAGGAGGAAGGCAGAAGACCATCCCCGGGTCACAGTACGCAGGTGAGAGTCGGAGAGGGCCTGGTGTCGGGCAAAGGCTGTGAGAATGGAGAGGAGGAGGATTTCAGGAGATAAAAGTTTTTAGTTTAAGAAGGGAGAGGAAGGGAAGGTCGTTGGGGCTGACCTGAGGGTCCTAGCTTGGGTAGCGGGAGATGCCTCCCACAGGCAGACAGGAGGAAAGGGTCTGGGGGAGGCTGGTGAACTCTGCTGTGGACATTCGGAATGTGAGGTGGTGTTGGGGCGTGCAGGTAGAGAGCAGGCAAATGGACAGATTAGCCTCCTGCTGCGGGCCTAGACCAGGTGGGAACTGCACTTTGTCGGCTGATGGAGGCTTGTTTTTTATTTTTACCATTTATTGAGAGGAGCCTCCCCCAAAGTCACTTTTCTAGCTCACAAAGGTGTGATGGGTGCTAAAACGAGGAGTGGGCCCCACCTAGATCACCTCCTGAGATAGGGTGTGATGTGTGTCTCTGAAGTGCCTTGAAGTCAGGTGGCTTCTCAGAGTTCTAAAATTAGTGGAGCAGCTGCGCCTGGTGGGTGGCGAGGCCACGGCTCACTCACTCGGGGAGAACTGGGCCTTCCTGCCGTGGGCTCTGTTTGTGTGAGTAGGTCAGGGATCAAGCAAGAATCTGTTTCTTTGAAGAATTCCCCCAGGAGCCACGTGTCATGCCAGTGTGCTGCCAGAGGACAGAACATGTCTTCTGTTGCCAGGTGTAAGGGAAAAGAACAGGAGGGGCACCAGAAAGGAGCCTCATGAGAGGGCGATTGTTCGAGAAAATTCACCGTAGAAACGACACTCTTAAAGACAGGCGAGGAAACAGTTCACACTAGAGGAGTCAGAATTAGGTTTGAAACTGAAAACCTGCTTTGGGGCTCTGCGTTTTGCACAGACGAGTGCTATGGAAATACTTTCTGGTTGCGGTTTTGAATCTCTAGGGTGGTCCAACCTCTCCAGATTAGGGCTCTGATGCCAGCTCCACCAACAGGAGGCATTTGGGGAGGGGGGCCAGGAAGTGGGTGGAAGTAAAGGAATCTTCTCAGTGCATTTCTTTATTGAAAAGACGTATAGGGGTGCCTGGGTGGCTCAGTCGGTCAGGAGTCCGACTTCGGCTCAGGCCATGATCTCACAGTTTGTGGGTTCGAGCCCCGCATCGGGCTCTGTGCTGACAGCTCAGAGCCTGGAGCCTGCTTCAGATTCTGTGTCTCCCTCTCTCTCTGCTCCTCTCCCACTCATGCTGTCTTTCTCTGTCTCTCAAAAATAAAATAAAACATTAAAAAAAAAGAAGTATATACACACATTAAAAAACATATATATACATATACATATATGTATACATATGTACATATATACATGTATGTGTATATATATGTAAAACCATGTATGTATATGTGTGTGTATATATATGTGTGTGTGTATATATATATATATATATATATATATATATATATATATATATGTAAAAACCAAACCTCAAAACAGCTAAATGGCTAGGGAGGAGATTGGGAGAGGAAGGGGAGTAAATAACGAAATATTTCATTGTGGTGCCATCATGCTGGACCCTCCCCTCTTTGAGCTTTTGTCTGCTGATATTACACATGCAGAGGAAAGGGAGAAAAAAAATGAGTGACACAGTATAGGACTCACTGCCTAACGAAAGGCTACTGGAAAAATGAACCAGCAACCAGTTGTAGGGGGATTCTAAATCCGGCAGTATCAGGTTATGTAGCGTTTAACTCGGGATGCTTTTTCTACACGTACCACCATAATCCCAGAATAATCCCAGAAGATTTTTAGCAGCAAGATTTTAAGGAGTAATCTCGATTTGTCCTCTGGGTTAATGTCCTTCATTAGCACAAGGAATCCTCTTGCTCTGTCCGGAGAGGTGCCCCGAGCTGTCTCCATAACTACTGGGTATTGGTAGGGACGCAGGAGTGGCATTAAAAGGGAGGCGGGGTGTGCGAAAGGAGAGGCAGGTGGGATGTGACGGGAACGCCACCCAAGGAAAACTTTCGGGCCGGGTCTCCTGGATTATTGCAGAGCTGAAGGAAAGAAGCTGCCCAAGGGGCTGTGTCAACTGAGCCAGTGTGTGCCCAGAGGTGGGTTATTCTAGGGCAAGGTGTGTCTGTGCTCCGAAACACTTCCCTTGCTTGGAATATTCTCTTTTGTATTCCTGGTTGTATTTCCTAAGTGAGTCTCTGGCTGAATTAGAGGTGCTTCCACAGTTAAGAGAGCAAAGAACAGCGAGTTCCCCCATGAGGGAGGGCAGCCAGAGTCCTGGCCAGGAGGAAAGCTGCAGGTGGAGGTGAACCCTCGAGGGGAGGGTTGGGAAGAAAAGTTGGTGGCAGCTGGGATTGATGATGCCATCCAACCCCTCCTTTTCCTTTATTCCTTTGATCTTTCCTTTTCCTTAATTTTATTCAATATCCAACATTCAGCCCATTCACTTTCCTTTTTTTTTTTTAATTTTTAAAAAATGTTTTTATTTATTTTTGAGAGAGAGAGACAGAGAGACACAGTGGGAGTGGGGGAGAGGCAGAGAGAGAGGGAGACACAGAATCTGAAGCAGACTTCAGACTCTGAGCTGTCAGCACAGAGCCCGATGTGGGGCTCAAACTCTCGATCTGTCAGATCATGACCTGAGCTGAAGTTGAACGCTTAACCGACTAAGCCACCCAAGCGCCCCATTTTACTTTTATTTTTATAGTTGGCAAAGACTTTTATAATCCTCCTCCAGTGGCCCAGAGCCTCTTCCAGTGGCACAGAGTGGATTCTGTGTCTCCTTTACATCTTTTTTTTTTAATGTTTATTTATTTTCTGAAAGATAGAGACAGAGTGTGAGCAGGGGAGGGGCAGAGAGAGAGGGAGACACAGAAGAATCCAAAGCAGGCCCCAGGCTCTGAGCTGTCAGCACCGAGCCCGATGTGGGGCTCGAACCCACAGACTGCCAGATCATGACTCCCGTCAAAGTCGGACACTTAACTGACTGAGCTGTCTCCCTCCCATCTAATGAAATGGGCCAGGGCACCCCCAGAGCAGGGCTCAGGCTCTGAAGCCAGGTATCTCCTCCTACTTCTGAACTTCTCCTCCTCCAGCTCTGGTCTTGGGATCTTGCTGCTTCTCTGTGCCTTCCTTCAGGCCCTTTCTCTTACAGTCAGATTTCGGGGGACAGTGTGTGCCCATGGCTGCTTACTTTTCAAAGCTACCTCTGGACAAGGAGAGAGATTTCCAAATATGCAGCAGACCCTGTGAATCATCTAGGGGAGTTCTTTATTTTTAAGTTTGTTTATTTTTGAGAGAGAGAGAGAGGGAGGGAGGGAGGGAGGGAGGGAGAAAATGCTTGCCTACACACGTGGGGGAGGAACAGAGACAGAGGGGGACAGAGGATCCAAAGTGGGTCTGTGCTGACAGCAGAGAGCACCATGCTGGGCTCGAACTCACAAACTGTGAGATCATGACTTGAGCCAAAGTCGGTTGACCAAGCCACCCAGGTGCTCCTTACAGGATTCATTATTGGGGATCCCTACAGAGAACCCCATTGCCCACCTTTATCTGTGCTTGTTTTTAATCTATTCAGATGCAGAGGCTAAAACACAAAACCCAGTGTAAGTTCTGAAAGGGGATGTATCAGTGTTCTGCATATATTACCCACAAAGCTCCTTATACCTTGACAAATTGAGGGCAAATCTGAATGTCTTTTCTGGGGCATTTCAGGCTCAGTTTACAAAGCCCCTTGAAGTGGTGGACAAGGATATTTTAGTGACAACTTGCTAAAGGGGGGCCAGAAGTGACTGCAATGGAAGCAGAAGAGACAGACCAGGGAGTCCACCCCCTCCCTGTTCCTATTTGGTTAAGCATTGGGAGATACTCTCGGGATCTTCCTTTGTTTCTGCACAAGTGGTAAAGGAAACCAACGTTTATTGAGTACTTGCATGCAACACTTTTTACAAATGTATCTATGTAGTTTAATCGTGGAACAGTTCTGTGAGGAGGGTGTCTGTGATTTCATCTTACTGAGAACTCTTTACGAGTCCGCCAGGTGAAATAACCATGCCGGAAGTCTGAGTGCTGGTGAGCAGTAGACCTGGGATTGCAACCCAGCTCCTCTCATGTCAAGCCCTGTGTGGTTGACACTTGAACATGAGCTTGAACTGTGCAGGTCCGCTTATATGCAGGTTTTTTTTTTTTTTTTTTTACAATACTGTACTGTGTGTTTTCTCTTACAATTTTCTTAACATTTTCTTTTCTCTAGCTTACTTGTGAGAATATAGCATATAATACATATAACAAAAAAATATGTATTAATTGACTGCTTGTTATTGGTAAGGCTTCTGGTCAACAGTAGGCTATTAGGGAAGTTTTGGGGGAGTCAAAACTTCTTAAATGTGGATTTTGGGGGTGCCTGGGTGGCTCAGTTGGTTAAGTGTCTGACTCTTGGTTTCAGCTCAGGTCAAGATCTCATGGTTTTGTGGATTCAGGCCCCATGTTGGTCTCTGCGCTGGTATCACAGAGCCCGCTTGAGATTCTCCGTCTCCTTCTCTTTTTCTCTCTCTCGTGTTCTCTCTCAAAATTAACTAAAAAATTAAATTATTTTTAAAAATGCGGAGTTTTGACTGTCATGGGGGGTGCAGGTTGGCAGCCCTCACCTCTGAGTTTGTTCAAGGGTCAACTGTGTTTTCTTTGTGCCATGCTACCTTCTGGTGAAGAGCTAAATCCCTACTTTAAAAAAAAAAAAAAAGTTTATTTATTTATTTTGAGAGAGAGAGCGTGCAAGCTGGGGAGGGGCAGAGAAAAGGAAAGACAGAATCCCAAGCAGGTTACCTGCCATCAGCAAAGAGCCCGATGCAGGGCTCGAACATGCAAATTTTAAGATCATGGCCTGAGCCGAGATCAAGAGTCAGGTGCCCAACTGACAGAGCCACTCAGGCACTCCAATCCCTATTTTTATAAAGTTTTAGAGAATGAATGAGCACTACACATAAAAAAGCTTTGATAGTTGTGTATCAAAATACCTGGAAGTCTTAGATTCTTAAGCATGATGGAAAGAAGATCAAAGGGCATCAGTTAAAACCTGGCAAACTCGGGGCACCTGGGTGGCTCAGTCGGTTAAGCACCTGACTTCAGCTCAGGTCATGATCTCGCGGTTTGTGGGTTCGAGCCCCGCGTCGTGTTCTGTGCTGACAGCTCAGAGCCTGGAGCCTGCTTCATATTCTGGGTCTCCCTCTCTCTCTCTCTGACCCTCCCCTGCTCACACTCTGTGTCTCTCTCCTTCAAAAATAAATAAACATTAAAAACAATTAAAAAAAAAAAAAACCTGGCAAACTCAAAATGCATTGCTCAGGAATCCTCAGAATTAGAAATCGTAAATAGGAACATGGACCTCAGCCTTTTCATACAGAACCTAAGCGACTACTGAGGCTGTTTTGCTGCAGGCTCCAAATTAGTTAATATGTATAAGCACATTGATGGAGCCTTGCAAAGAGCCTTTAGAGTCATTAAAAATGAAGGGTCATACTGGGACCTTATGAAGATAAAAAGCTTCTGCACAGCAAAGGAAACAACCAACAAAACTAAAAGGCAACCAACGGAATGGGAAAAGATATTTGCAAATGACATATCGGACAAAGGGCTAGTATCCAAAATCTATAAAGAGCTCACCAAACTCCACACCCGAAAAGCAAATAACCCAGTGAAGAAATGGGCAGAAAACATGAATAGACACTTCTCTAAAGAAGACATCTGGATGGCCAACAGGCACATGAAAAGATGTTCAGCGTCGCTCCTTATCAGGGAAATACAAATCAAAACCACACTCAGCTATCACCTCACGCCAGTCAGAGTGGCCAAAATGAACAAATCAGGAGACTATAGATGCTGGAGAGGATGTGGAGAAACAGGAACCCTCTTGCACTGTTGGTGGGAATGCAAATTGGTGCAGCCGCTCTGGAAAGCAGTGTGGAGGTTCCTCAGAAAATTAAAAATAGACCTACCCTATGACCCAGCAATAGCACTGCTAGGAATTTACCCAAGGGACACAGGAGTACTGATGCATAGGGGCACTTGTACCCCAATGTTCATAGCAGCACTCTCAACAATAGCCAAATTATGGAAAGAGCCTAAATGTCCATCAACTGATGAATGGATAAAGAAATTGTGGTTTATATACACAATGGAGTACTACATGGCAATGAGAAAAAATGAAATATGGCCTTTTGTAGCAACGTGGATGGAACTGGAGAGTGTGATGCTAAGTGAAATAAGCCATACAGAGAAAGACAGATACCATATGGTTTCACTCTTATGTGGATCCTGAGAAACTTAAGAGAAACCCATGGGGGAGGGGAACAACAACAAAAAAAAGAGGTTAGAGTGGGAGAGAGCCAAAGCATAAGAGACTGTTGAGAACTGAGAACAAACTAAGGGTTGATGGGGGGTGGGAGGGAGGAGAGGGTGGGTGATGGGTACTGAGGAGGGCACCTTTTGGGATGAGCACTGGGTGTTGTATGGAAACCAATTTGACAATAAATTTCATATATAAATAAAAAAAAAAAAAGAAAAAAAAAATGAAGGGTCATGATGACCACAATTTCAAAGAGGGCTATTAGTAAAGGAAATATGGACTTCTGATTAAAACAGATTTCGAAAAAGAAGCCATGACTACTCTACAAGCGCCTCGTGTGAGGGAAAAACACGGCGACGTTAGTTTCCATTTTCTGCAAAGGGAGCTTTATCTCCTTTAATTCAAATCAACCCAACAGCCCTCAGGATTGGGAGGCCTAGATTATTCTCCAGATGTGAGCCCCGCCACAGTATAACCTGTACAGGCTTCAGAAGTTTTAAGAAAGTCACATTATTCCAGAGGAAATATAAGGACTTCCCAGAGGCTCTGGGGATTATCCGTGACTTTGATTGTTCTGTAAAGAAAGTGACACTGGGGAGTGACCTTTGGATTGTAATAGTTCTAGCAATGCAGGAATTTACCTCAAATCAACCTAGATTTGGATAGGTGGACCTCAATGCCTTTGGTTCTGAAGAGATCTAAACAAAGACAAATTTTCCCTGTCTACTCTGGAAAGATACTCAGTCTACCGGTAGACTCCTCTGATGATCAATGGCATAGAAAGAGAAAATGCCTTCTTGTCACATACTAACTCTTTGGGATAAGATGATTTTCCCATCTGACTACGTTTTTCATGTTGATTAACTCCAGGTGTAGAATATGTCAGAGCCCTTCGGACTTTTGGCTGAGAGGCCTGGTGGTTGTAGCTTCCTTCTGGGGGAGAAAGAGGAGGAGTCACAGAATCTGAGAGACCTTGAAGATAATCTATGGTAGGCAGCCTCTAACATACCTCCCAGTGATCCCTGCCTTCCGGTAGTCCTGCCTGTGTTACTGCCCTCCCTTGAGTGTGGGCTAGATTAATGACTCAGTTCTGAGGAAGGAACTGGGGCTCTTAACTCCAACCAAGACTCTTACTCTGGGATTCAGAAGACTGCATCCTGCTGACAACCTCTTGAGTGAGCTAGAAAGCAGATCTCTCCATGCTGAACCCTGAGAGGACTTCAGCCCCAGCTGACACCTTACCAGCAGCCTCGGAGAGAGACCCTGAGTCCGAGGCCTCGGCTACTGGGTTGCTGACTCACAAAATCTGTGAAATAATAGATATTTGTTGTTTTAAGCTGCTAAGGGGTTGTTACGGCACCTTAGGTAACTCATAGTTCGTCTAATCCAACTTCTGTATTCTTCGTGTTGTTCGAGACCTGGAGAAATCAGGTACTTTGTCTGAACTCCCACAGGCTTAGACCACAAGTCAGACTCATGAATTCCCAGAAGGGGCTCTCACCAATTTATGATGTCCTCCTGCAATTTGGCATTATGGAAACTGGCTTAACATGGCCTTGTTTAAACCCCCCTTAAATGAGCCCCCACTTTTTCCTAAAAGGATATCTCCATTTCCAGCTGGCTAGGAAGAGGACAGGACAGTCTGGAGGGCTGGTCTTGAAGCCGATCTGTTTCTTCCATGGCCCTAGGCAGGTGTCCCTACTCCCAGTCAATCCCCATTTCAAGCACTGGACTTTCTCATCTACTCAGAAAAATTGCCAAATCTTCCCAGATAATAAATTCTAGTATTTTACAGCCTTTCCTCCTGCTACAATTTAGAGTTATCTTGTCCTGCTAATTCTCAGTGGGAATGAGCAGCAGTCTCTCCCCATCCCCATTCTCCTCAAGTCACAGATTCATGCTGCGTGCTGCCTTTAGCTCTAGGCCTTCGGAGGTGAGGAAATGTAGCTCTGGGGGGTAGGGTGGGGGCATGACAGTCCCAGATGCATGGATAGGATGGGGTGGGATAAGCCTCGGTGAAGCTGGGAGCAAAGGCTAGGGCTGGGCCAGGGAAGTCTGGGCCGAGCAGATGAGGGGACCAATAGGGAGTCTCTGTTGGGTAGGAGGCAGGTGGAATTGTGCAGTGTGGATAGGAGCAATGGTGTAAGGGTCAAAACCAGACTGGGGAGCAGGACAGCTACTGGCCTGAAAAGGGCAAGGCCAAGCAGGGGATCGGGAGCTAAGGCCTCAGACACAGGTTATCGGCATCAAGTAGACCTTGATGATACTTGATACGGGGCCTTGATTCTAAAACAGTTATCTGCCCAGGTGGCCTGTTGGCTTCCAGTTACAGCAGGAACCAATGCCGGGGCATGGGCAGTCTTCATTTTCAGCAGCTTTCCACCTCAAACCAAGTGCCCTCACACCAGAGGAAGGAGGAAGCAGGGTCAAGGTTGTTTGCCTTTCATGCTCCACGGATTGGCTCCCCAGTGGCCCTGGGCGTGAGGGCGGGTGCTGGGCAGGGGTGCTGGTGGGTTATGGCATGGTAGATTGTCTATTTTTCAAGTTTCCTGGCATATCTGTGTCTGACAATGACAGGAAAAGAGGGAGGTCTCCTCAGGGTTTGGCTGCGTTAGGACTTGGGGAGCAGCAGTTGGTGGGGCCAAGAGGACAGCTGTTCTTTAAGATTCCAGACAGATCCATGGCAATTTTTGACTCTGGAAATATTAGCAAGCAAGAGAGACGGGCTACGTCTTCCTGCCACCTGGTGGGTCCTCTAGCTAATTTGTAGACCATCTCTAAGCCTCTGGTTCCTAAAATGACCTTTATATGGAATGGAGCAGGGGTCACAAAATGGCAGCCCATACTGGATCCTACCCTCTGATAAACTTTATTTGATCCAGCCCAGTATTTCAAAAAAACAATAAAAAAAAATTGGAGCCACTTAAAAATCAGGATACTTTACTCACATCCAGATTTTTGGCTTCTCTGGCCACATTAAGCCTCATCCCTTATGACATATGACACTGAGGCAGGGGCCTCCTTTAGATGGACAGAGCGCCCCCTCCAGGTCCCGGCTTCCAAGGTTCTCCCTCACACACGATACAAGCATGTGTACTAGAACCCTGCCTGTTTCACTCATCTACCTTATTTTCCCGGTCCCTGTGGGCATCGGGTATTTTACTCCATAAAACTGAAGGATCAGGCATCATAACACAAAGAACAAAATTCCTACACTTCAAATGCATTTTTGATACCTGGGAAAGGATTTTCATAATCTCCCTAATTACACGTCTGCTCCATTTTATTCTTTCTTCTGTGTTGTACTTTCAAGAGCTCTCATAATAGAAATTGCAAGAGCCAACTGCACTTATATAATTAGCATAATATTGGTCAAGATAAATTAGCTTTGCACAAACATCAAATGAACAGAGGGAATCATTTCTCATTAACTGGAAGAGGTCATACAGTGTCGATTATATGCAGTTTGGTCAAAAGTAATCTTCTCTGATTAAAATAGAAATAAAGTAGCTGAATTATAATACCAGAGCAGCTGCTAAGTCACTATTGATTTCTTCAGGAGACAAGGGAGTAATGATCATTCCTGAGTCTTGTCCAAGAAGAGGCACAGTAAGTTTTCCATCCAGTGTCAAATTATTTGCTATTTAAATGAATATTCCTAAACTTGATAAATTGGATTATTTGCTTCTGCTCCCCATTGTGTTTTTAACGTGAAACTTGTATGATTGCACTTAACTAGAACTGCACAAAACAAATCCCCACACACAGATGTTCAATGTAGTCTAATTTAATTTAAAAATGTGCTTCTCGGAAAGGTCACTTGGAATGAGTGAATTCCGGTTTCTAGTTTGGCTTAATTGCTATTTTGCTCTGTAATAATCCTGAGCAGGTAGTTTCCTTTCTGGAAATCCTCTCTGGGAATCATGGACATAAGTGCCTGAGCTCTACTCTACGTCTGCAACAAAGGCCCTTTTAAAAATAAGGCTGAGGCACAGGGAGAAAGACGATGAGAGCATGTTGCCTGCAAACCCCCTTGAAAGTGTTTAGCGTTACAGTCACGTCCGTCCTGAAGGTACTCCTTTGGCTGCCACAAGCGTTTGTGGTTTGTGGAGAATCGCATGAGGAAAGGTAGTTAACTTTAAAAAAAGTAGGTGAATTAAAAAAAAAAACCAACCCGTAAGTATCAAAGCATAAGAAAATAGATCAATGCAGTATTTCTAATTCGAATGAGGGACTGATTTTCTTTTTTCAAATTTTTATTTTTAATTTTTTTTAATGTTTATTTATATTTGAGAGAGAGAGACAGAGTGTGAATAGGGGAGGGGCAGCGAGAGAGGGAGACCCAGAATCCGAAGCAGGCTCCAGGCTCTTAGCTGTCAGCACAGAGCCCGCGGTGGGGCTGGAACCCACGGATCAGATCACAACCTGAGCCGAAGTCAGACACTTAACTGACTGAGCCACCCAGGCGCCCTTCGAATGAGGAACTAGTTTTAAAAAGGATTTAACCAGGAACTTACCACTTACTTTGTTACTCGAGCATATACCCGGTGGCAGTCTCTGTGGGTGGGCAGGTTATATATATACCACAGTCTCTGTGGTTATATGGCGTGATTTGGGGGTACCAGCAAAATGATTGCCCCCCAGGAATCGAATCCACATGCACTTGCTGTGACGGTGCCCTGTGTCAATTTCATCGAAAGACAAGTAAGGAGTCTGCTGCGATGCAGGGACCCGGCCTAATAAATATTGATAACTCTCAGTCTGAAGTTCTATTTGATGGCTCCGCTGCCTGCCTGCCGTAGGGACGGAGACCTCAGTAAGGGTACATTCCACACTGTGTGCGCGAGATGGACGAGCACAGTGAAAACTCAGCAGCTGCACGTGTGCGAAGACCACCCAGGAGACAGCACGCGTGCCTCCTCTCACGCCTCCACCACACTCATGCCACCCGTGTGCAGGAACTGCCTCTCTAATCTCACCCCAAGCATCTGATTTGTTTCTGTTTCTCATGTGATGCGAATTTAAGGGTTTTTTTTCCTTCTTCCTGTTCAGAAGATATCACTGGATACATGCGCTGTGGGACGTGGGAGACGTTAGAATCCTAGCGCTCATCCCGGCAATTCCTGTTATTTTTCCATTCCAAGCATGAACGTTTACCTCCAACAGAGCCAAAGTTGCAATGCTCAGTTCTTTATTGTTTTCTTTTAAATAATTCAGACTTGATGAGAGGTGCAGTTTTTAAAAAAGAAAAAAAAACTCAAAGTAAACAAGGGGAAGACTTATTATTTTTTTGGAAGACTTATTTGTTTGTTGACTTGTTAGCGGGGGCACTTGCGCTGGTGAGGGGGGAGGACCGAGAACCCAGGGGGCTCCCTGGACAGCACCCAGTGGCCGTCAGACTGCCTCGCCCCTGGGAGCGAAAGCCATTCGTAGCTGCAGCAAAAAGGGATGTTTCCTCTTCCTCTTCATTCTTTCCTTCTGAAAACAACCTTTTCCTGACCGAGGACTCAGAGAGGGTGGGGCACATTTTCTCTCCTCTGGCTAGAAAAACAAATACACAGTGCACCCCCAGCTACTCCTTTGTGCTTCGTCACAGCCTCCCTTTTCTGTCTCTCTCAGAGGAGGAAGAAGCGGCTACCCCCAGTGTCCTTGACCATCGGGGTCTCACTTCCCAGCCTAGTCCAGTTTCCAGGATACCAGCCCCACCCCAGGCTTGGCAGGGAACCCCACCCCTGTTTAGAGCATGGAATCTTGAACACTCTGGAGCCCCCAGGACTTGCTCTTTATCACTCTAGGGGCATTTTCTTTGAATGCAATCCAGTCTCTCAGATTCCCACGTTCCAAGAAGCTGCTCTCTGTCTGACAGAACATTCTGTTGCTGTTCACTGTGAACCAGTCTTATTTTGTTCTTTTCATGAGGGAATGTTTCCATCAGGGGCCTGTGAGTCGAAAAGGCTCGCTGCTCAGAATGAGGGTGGCTTTGTCTCTCCCCACTTCGTGACCTCTGTCAGGAGTTCCTTTGAGGCCCCAGACAAGACATAACAGAGAAGTGCCCAGAGCCGTGCTGATGAAATTTTGAGATTTGCAAAGAAACTACTAGCCAGGCTGCCTGGATGTATTAAAATGTCATCTCTACAGTTTGGCCATGACTGGCTTGGTTAGTTAATGCTAGAGGGGAAAACAGAGTTTGTTCTCAAGGGAGAGAAGCAGACGGAGAAAACAGGCACATGAACAGCTGACAGTGTTCCAGCCGCTCTGTCACAAAGAGCTGAATCCACCATTATTAGAACCAAAAATCATCACCCAATTCGAGTCCCTTGGGAATGATGCTGGGCTGGAGCAGAAGTGGCCGAAGCCCCCTCAATATGGAGGCCAAAAGCTAAATTCTATTCTTTTCACTTGGGTTTTTAGGAAGGGAAGTAGAGCTTCCTAATATTTGTTATACATTAAGTGTCAGGCACTAGGCTTGGTGTTTTTATGCATACTATTTAATTCTTAGAGCCACTTGGAAAATAGGTATTATGACTGCTGGGTGTCTATGAAGTTGATTTATATTTATTTACCTTCACATCCTTACTTGGTCAGGTAGCTATTCAAATGTCTGCTTTGGGTGATGTTCCCAGGGTCATGGGATCAAGCCCTGCTTTGGGCTCCGTGCTGAGTGTGGAGCCTGCTTAAGATTCTCTCTCTCCCTCTGCGCCTCCCCCCTCCTCTCATGTGCATGCTCTCTTTCTCTAACAGCAGCAGCAGCAACAACAACGACAATGAAACCAAATGTCTGCTTTGACAAGCCCTTCCTGAGCCCCCAGTCTATAACCACAACACCTGCTATTCTCTCTCTCATTTGTATGGCCCCTTTGATGTTGTAACCTTCTGCATGAATTCCTCCCAATTCCAATTTGTTAATCCTCTCTGTGCAACTACATTTAGTTTGGAAACTATCCTACAGTCTTTAAAATTTTTCAATGGTTATATTTTTCTTCCTAATTTCTAATTTTATATCCACCTGTACTTATTTGTCTGTTTTAATGGCATAATAGATCACTGGCATGTATTTTTTGTAAGGATGTAATGCCTTCGTTGATCTCTTCAAGGATTCTAAATGCACACATATTTTCAAGTCTTTTTCAAAATTTTTTATTATTTTTTTCTGGAAAAACTCATATTACAGTTATTGATTTTATTGGCTGTTTCTTATTAGCTTTATATTAGCTTTCATATTAGCTTTATGAATTTTAAAACTGAGTTTACAGGATCATCATATGTAAGAATGTTTTCTCCCCTGCCTTTCTTTTTCTCTATGTATTTCTCTATGTATTTCTGAACATGGGGTTCTTGTTTGAGCCTGGTTCTCTTAAAAGGCTAAGCTACACCTCAGGCTTCCTTTCACAAGCCAGGGAAGCCCTGCCCCAGTTTCCGGTTGTGAGCTCTGAGCATGACTCTGGTTCCCGTGCCTCCCACAGAGCTCCTTTCCCCTCTGGCGGGCTTTTATCCGCAGAAGCCAAACTCACAGTTCCTACTACCTACTTCCAGATCCAGAGCCTCAGATCAGCCCCTCTTTGCTTTGCATTTTGATTCTGTTCCAGGACGGAGGACATATATGTATCTCATTTTTGAGTGTGAATATGACTTATAAAATTCTCTTTCTCATGTTCATTATCGTTGCTATGTGTCAGATCAGAGGGGGCTTCGTAGCATTCACTTACAATGCCATTGAGTCTGGTGACCGGGAATAGGAATTGGGAAACATTGATAGAGGGGAAGAATTGGGAGGCAATTAGGTTGAGGCAATTAGGTACAGGTTGGAAGAGTAAAGAACCTGAAGAAATGATGAGTTCAAGCATCACTCGTGAGTTGATGTGCAGGAACCCTAGTTATTAAGATGGAAAGAAAAACCATGAAATTTAAAGTTGGGTTGAATGGCCATGACTTCCCAGGTCCTCCTTCTCCTTCCTTCCTCTCAAACTCCCTCTCCTTCGCCCCCTTTCATGTTGGTGATCATCCCTAGGGTGACCAGCCATTTTAGTTTGCCTAGGATGGGTTTGGTTTTAGCACTGAAATCTTGCTTCCTAGGGAAGCCTCAGTCCTAGGAATCCGGGATGGTTGGACACCTTAACTCTGTACCATTCACTTTGTGAGCACTAATAGAAGACCTCTAATACCAAAATTAACCTTACGAAGGTGTGAGCTTGAGAGACAATAATGGGAGGGGTAAGAAACAGAAGTAGGCAATGGGCCTCTGTAGTCTTTGCTTGGGTAGAAGAAGCCACAACCCAAGAAATACCTTTCACTCTGAATTCAGTAGAAATAGAGACTAGAAAGGGATGTTTGAAGTCTGCGATTCTCAGAATTTACTTGCTTGGAGAAATTTGAACCACCAATGCAAATGGTGTTTGTAATTCCTTTTATATTGGATTCAGAAATTACTTGCTTTCACAAAGGAAGATTGTATAAGTATTATTTGATTTGCTTTCTCTGTAGTCTTCTTCAATTCAGTAAGTCATGCTGTCATTTTTAAAGTATGTTGTATTGGATAATATTCCATTCCATTGACTCCATATTTATTATCAGTGATCAGAACCAGACCTCATTTTGTGCTCGCTTCAGCAGCACATATACTAAAATTGGAACGATCCAGAGAAGATTATCCTGGCCCCTGCGCAGTGATAACACACAAATTTGTGAAAAAACATACGTCATTTCACTCTTTTCAAAGTACCTTTATCTTAAAATTTTTTTTTTCAACATTTATTTATTTTTGGGACAGAGAGAGACAGAGCATGAACGGGGGAGGGGCAGAGAGAGAGGGAGACACAGAATCGGAAACAGGCTCCAGGCTCTGAGCCATCAGGCCAGAGCCTGACGCGGGGCTCGAACTCACGGACAGCGAGATCGTGACCTGGCTGAAGTCGGACGCTTAACCGACTGCGCCACCCAGGCGCCCCAAAGTACCTTTATCTTAGAAAAGCACCGGTCAGTTCTACAGCCACCATCACTGCAGCTAAAAATAATGCTGCCAAGGTTGCCCTGGACTGTCAGCAGCAGTCATTGCTAACACAACACTAATTCTGTTCGGGTGGTGGTGGAGGTGGGTGGTGTGTAGCAGCAATATCCCTTGACTTGGGGAATGAATTAAGGTTGATAAATCCAATCTACTCATGGTTACACGATTTCTCTTTACAAAATGCTCATTGTTCCATCCTCCTTTGCTGCTAGGAGTAAAGTGTTACAAGCTGGGACCAATGAGGCATAAAGTGAAAGTTGGCTGGGAATTTTCCAGAAACTGTTTGCTTTTCTAATAAAAGGGACAGACTTGCAGAAAAGCTTGCTGTGATCCCTTTCTCCTCCTTCCCATCTGGAATATGGATGTAACGCCTGGAACTAAGGTAGCCACACGAAGTCTGTGAAGCAATACACATTATGAAGAAAAGCAACATGCCTATTAAGTCAGAGTGTGAAGGAGAGAGAGAGCCTGAGCCTTTGATGATGTGGTTAGACCATCCCTGAGACCATACCTCTGGACTTCTTGTTTAATAAAAACAAATGTCCTTACCACTTAGGCAGCTGTTGATGCATATCCCTTTACTTGCAACTAAAAATCAATTTCATACTGAAAAGCAAGGTGAATAATGCATAGTGATGACACATGGGCATGGACATGGGATAAAAATCGCCAGACTTGTCATGGTTTTTGGTAGATTTTTTTTTCATTCCATAGCTCTTTATATACTAAACAGGAAAGCAAGAATACTCTTTTTGTACCCCCTCAGTGCTCAGTGATAATTAAGTTTCAGAATAAACAAAATGTGCTATAATGTGCTCTCACTGCAGTGGCTATGGAGGGATGAGACATGTGATTCTATATGATGCCACATTAAAATCCTTTTGTGCATCTTAGAAATATAATGTCATCTGTGCCATATTGTTTTAGGGCAAAAGGAAATAGACTGATGGCCAGAAGAGCCTCCAGGGCAATGTTTTTGCTAGGAGGCTAGACTAAACCCCCCACAAGAACAAGACAATTGCTGACAGTGGGCTGGGAGGTGTAGCCATGAACCCACTGCCATCTATAGTGCTCAGCCAATGCTCAAGTGGATAGTGAGCCCAACCCAAGGCAGTCCAAATAGCTTCTCTGTTGGTAGGAGGATAGATCCTACCTTGATCAAAAGGATGGGTAAAAGGGCAAAAAATGAATTATGTGGGGAAATGCTGTAGAACAAGGTAAAGGGAACATCATCCCAAAGGCTCAGAGTAAGAATGAGCCTCTGAAAATGATTTATTGCAAGAACCAGAAGATGTGGGGAAATGGATGCTATCCTTACTATACAGGAAAAAAAAGGAGAAAAAAGTCAGAAAGGAAGAAAAAAAACCACAATAGAAACCCAAAGAGGGGCACCTGGGTGGTTTAGTTGGTTGAGGGTCCAACTTCGGCTCAGGTCACGATCTTGCAGCTTGTGAGTTTGAGCCCTGTGTTGGGCTCTGTGCTGATGGCTCAGAGCCTGGAGTCTGCTTCAGATTCTGTGTCTCCCTCTCTCTCTGCCCCTCCCCTGCTCATGCTCTGTCTGTCTGTCTCTCTCAAAAATCAATAAACACTAAAAGAAAGAAAGAAAGAAACCCAAGGAAACAAGTCTGTTAAGAATGAACCCCTAGATTTTTGAACATCCTTAACCTCTGAGTACCTACTGTGGACCAGCACTACCTTGGGGCTCAGTGATGGCTAAAGCATAGCTCCTGACCACCAGAGGTGCCATGATCCCATTCCAACATAGTAACTTATCACAAATTGAATTATAACAGTAAGCCATGATATCATGAGGTCCTACAGTATTTTAAAATGTTTATTTTCTAGACACACTCACTCTATTTTGGAAATAAATGAAATCACCACCTCCTGAGTAAGTAAATAAAGCAGGGAATGCACTGAATGTTTTATTGAGCTCTGGCTGTTCTATGCAAGATACTTTAAGAACATGCATCATTCTTTAGAAGATCTGTTTCTCCTTACTTATATGGAAGTGATGGACGATGCCCAGGAAGAGAGGGAATTACAATAACAAAAGCTGCTGTCTCTGTCCAGCCAGCACGTAGCCCCTGGGTTGAGCCATATGCTCTTCAAGGACTCAGATGAATCTTCACACCAGCACAAGGACATGTCAGGAAAGCTCACTCATTGCATCTGATGTTGATAATGCGATTGGATAGTCCAATCCTGGCCACCGTTCTACTTCCAGCCTCCCCCTGCCCTCCTCTGAAAACCAAAATTAAGCCAACACACTCAGAATGTCCTATCCTGTCTCCCTCACCTCCAAGGAAATATCAGTTCACAGCAGAAGGGTGTAGGGAGAAGGAGACCATCATTTCTCAACCTATTATTTCAGCTCTTCTGACAGGACCTTGCCTGCTGGGCACACTGATGGACCAAAAGATGGAAATGAGCCACAAGGTGGACCAATTACAGAACACCGCCATGCCCTGGGCACAGCAACTGGGCGAGGGATCAACATCCGATCCAGTGGGACCGATTGCAGTGTATTTTTGGAATTCACGACCTAGGGACCACAGAGCACGGTGCTCATTTTCTCTCTGTGGCAGAGACTAGCAGCTCTGAACTCATCAAGATGGCATCTCCTGCCATGTGGAGGAAGCTGGCCTGCAGTAGAAGGGATGATACCCACACCCAGAGGTGCAGCGTGCTGGATCTGTTTCTACCTATTCCTGAGGTCCAGCCATACCACAACCTGTCTGCAGCCAAAATAGTCTTCCAGATACATTTTCCTTTGCGTCTATGTGGGTTTAAAGTGGGTTTTGACATTTACAACCAAAAAAAAAAAATCTGTCACTGGTTGTTATGTTTGTGTGTTTTAGTTTTCCAAAAGAAAGTTGTTTTCCTGATTTGTTTTCCTGATTATAAAAATTCAAATGTTGGATAATACAGTATATAAAATAAAAATTGCTATAATTCCACCATCTAGACATAACCATTGTCTATTAATATTCTTCCAGGCATTTCTTTCTTTTGAAATGTAATTTTACAGGAGTACAATTTTTTAACATACCATTTTACCTAAAAACACGCTTTGGATATTTTCGTGGAACATACTTCTAAAATTTACATTGTGAACATGGTTGCATAGAATTTTATATTAAACTATTTTTTTAAGTTTATTTATTTGTTAGGGGGGGAGGTGCACATGCGTGCACACGAGCAGAAGGGCAGAGAGAAAGGGAGAGAAAGAATCTCAAGCAGACTCCTTGCTGTCAGTGAAGAGCCTGAAGCGGGGCTCCATCTCATGAAACATGAGATCATGACCTGAGCCTAAATCAAGAGCCGGGCACTCAATTGACTGAGCCACCCAGGTGACCCGATATTAAACTACTTTAATATAGTAGTTTATATAGTTGGTTGAGCATCCAACACTTTTTTTTAATATTTATTTATTCTTGAGAGAAAGAGAGAAAGCATGTATGCTGAGCCACCCAAGCTCCCTAAATGTTTTACTCTTGGTTTCAGCTCAGGTCATGATCCCAGGGTTATGAGATCAAGCCCTGCGTCAGGCTCCATGCTGAGCGTGGAGCCTGCTTAAGATTCTCTCCTCCCCCCACCACCTCACCCCTCTCCCCTGCTCATGTTCTCTCTCTATAAAATTAAAAATTAAAAATTTTAAAATTAAACTACTTTAATTAATGTACCCAGTCCCCTTTGTTGAACATTTAGGTTATTTCAAAAGTTCCATTATTATAAAGAACACAACAGTGAACATATTTATAGGTACATTTTGGAGCATTTGATAGATTTCTCACTCTTAATTACTAATACTTTTATTTGTTTTGGCAACTTTTCCTGTGGCCTATCAATTTCATATATGCCCTCTTGATTCACTCCTTATTTATTCATTCATACTGTCAACATTCACTGAGAATATGTTATGTACTAGCCATTGTACTAGATTTTGGGAAAACAGACATGGGTAAGTTTAGGGTTTTATCCTTAAGGAGAAAGAAGAAACTAGCATCTATTGAAATCTGACTCTGTGCTAAGTATTCTATAGATTTATTTCATTAATTTTTCATAAAAAAAACAAACACCAACCCTGTGCAGTGTATTATCATTTTTATATAAATGAAGAAAGGAAGTCCAGAGAGATTGAGTAGTTTGTCTAAGGTCACAGTTTGTCAATGCAAAGCTGGGACTCGAATCCAGGTCTGACTTCTTTCTATTACACACAGTTTATTTTTAATTTTTTTTTAACGTTTATTTATTTTTGAGACAGAGAGAGACAGAGCATGAACGGGGGAGGGGCAGAGAAAGAGGGAGACACAGAATCGGAAGCAGGCTCCAGGCTCCGAGCCATCAGCCCAGAGCCCGACACGGGACTCGAACTCACGGACCGCGAGATCGTGACCTGAGTTGAAGTCGGACGCTTAACCGACTGAGCCACCCAGGCGCCCCTGTTACACACAGTTTAGAGAGAGAGATGTGAAAACAAATGACAAAACCAGGCTGTAAGTGCTTTGTAAAATCTGAACAAAAGCCTACATTTGGTCCACCAACCTCAATGATCTGCCAAGGCAGACCTTAGACCTGTCTTTTATCTGTAGCAAGCAGCTTTTTAAGGGTCCAGCTTAAAGGGTCAAAACCAAACCTTAAAGGATTTTCCTGACTCTACACAGCTCCAGGAGGCCCTTGGTAAGCCAGAATATTTGCCAGCTGGGAAGCTGGGGAAGAGAAGGAGGCTGTTTCTAAGCAGTTCCATTTGGAGAAGCTAAAACTAGCAAGTGTAATGCAGGGTTCCTGGGAAGATCAGAACAGTGGTCAGAGAGCAGACAGAGCCATGTGAAAGAAGAGCTTGGAAGAAAGGGACAAACTGTTAGGAGGTCTCAGGACTCAGGCTGGTGAGGGTGACCCCCTCAGTGGCCTCATACCATGAAGAAGTGACACCCGGAATAAGCCAGCCTTTGGGATCAGCATAGATGTCACTGGAGCCAGTGCATGGAGAAGGCTGGAAGTACTGCTTACCAGGCACGGGGCTGTAACAGCTCATTAAACTTAGGCGGCTTGTGACTTAGAGTCTGCTGAGGGCCTTAGATTTGTCTGGATGAGATCCACAAAGCTGACCCTGTGATGTCAAGCCAGGAAGTACCTCCCCAAATTGACAAGCCTCAGCTGTTTCTTTCCCTACGAGATCTGAAGTGCAGGGCCCAGGCGTGCAGGGAGTTTACCCGGGGTGCCGGTATCTCTACCCCCTCCTTTCTTTGTGTGCATTCCAAGTGAGCTCCTTGTCCTGTGGCCGAACCCCCCACTGGGGGCATCATGGCAGAGCGCAGTGACTTTTCAATCTATTTTAAACCTTGAATGGAATGCCAACAGATAAAGCAAATGAAATTGGAGCTGTTCCCACCTGAGCAGGAGCCAAGGATGCAAGGCTTCCCTTCCTTCCCAAGGATGTTCTG
Source organism: Puma concolor (assembly GCF_028749965.1). Classification (NCBI taxonomy): domain Eukaryota; kingdom Metazoa; phylum Chordata; class Mammalia; order Carnivora; family Felidae; genus Puma; species Puma concolor. Next base: position 49,885,586 of record NC_141683.1, read on the forward strand.
TGGGGTACACAGTTTAAAAGCCATGGCCATCGCTGGAAGAGTCCTGAATTTAAAGTGAGAGCACCCTGGTTCTAATCCAGGTTCTGCCTCTTAGAGTATAGCTTTTGAGAAGTCATTTAACCGCTCTTAGACCACTGTTTTCATTCGTGAAATGAAGGCAATAAGTTTTGTCTCCTTTGGAGGTTGATGTGAGCAGCAAGTGCAACCGTGTGGGTAAAGGCAGCTGTAAAAAGGCCATGCAAGTGTGAAACGTTCCTTTCCTTGGCTCTCCTTCTATTGCCTGACACTCAAGGGGGGTTTTGCAACTGTCTGAGGTGACTTGAGTTGCAACTCCGTGTTTCCCGATAGTCACCAGCTGTATGCCAAAGGTATATGGTGTGGGTATTATATTAAATTGGATGCACTTAGTTTTCTGGGCAGAAAGTCAGCCAGTGTTGTTATTTGTACTAGTAGAGCAGGTTCAGGTCACCTGAACTAGTAGGGCATCATGGTCGCCTCTTGAGAGCCATTATGGGTGGAGTAGAAATTGGATTTCAGATGGAAGCAATAATTCCGCCCCACATCCCATACACTAATAGAGCTTAATGGCACAGTTGCTGGTGCAGAAGAGATTTCTTTCTTCCCTTTGTTTCTGTTTTGACGTTTCCTACAGGTTCACAGCCCACCTGATTTAAAGAAGCCATAGAGACTCTTTCTGGAACTTTAGTCTAGCTTTGCTTTTTCTTTTGAGCGGTAAGTCCAGCGAAGATGAAGAATAAAAAAAGGTGAAAGGGGATAGGCCACTAGCAGAGAATTCTAGCCCTGAGATTCCTGGCAGCAAGATCTTCTCTTCTTGCCAGAGGGGCACTTGGGGCTCTCACGGTGTGGCCTGTCCCCGCCACTCAGATCTGCTCCTTGATGTTCCTCTAAAATGTGGTGATCCCTCGGGGCCAGACTTCAGGACTCTAGCGTTCTCCCAGAGCGTGACGTAAAGAGAGACGTTTCTCTGCCTCCTCCACTCTCTCCCCTCCTGCAGCTCATCTCTGTGTCTTTCCTCCGTGCCAGTGAGACAGCACACACGCTCCGTGTAGCTACTACCCAGTTGTCTTCACAGGAAAAGCGTCCTGTCATTCAGCCTGCAGGCGGGTCATATGCACGATACCACCTGGTGGCATCAGTCCCAGGGCGGGAGTGGGGGCGGGGGGGATCTTGAGCCCTGGGCCCACCAGCTTTCTTTTTTTTTTTTTTTTTTTAATTTTTTTTTTTCAACGTTTATTTATTTTTGGGACAGAGAGAGACAGAGCATGAACGGGGGAGGGGCAGAGAGAGAGGGAGACACAGAATCGGAAACAGGCTCCAGGCTCCGAGCCATCAGCCCAGAGCCTGACGCGGGGCTCGAACTCACGGACCGCGAGATCGTGACCTGGCTGAAGTCGGACGCCTAACCGACTGCGCCACCCAGGCGCCCCCCCACCAGCTTTCAAGACGAAGACTTGAGAATTCGGAGGTGAATAGGTGTGAAGTGTGTTTTGTGCCTACACCCAACATTTAACTGTGATCCCTGTCTATGTATCAGAAAAGGACCAGAGAGTGTATGGGATCATCAAACTCTCATTTGGTCAATTGGTTTTAACTTTCTTCCCCACCAGATCTTTTACCAGAGCTATTAATTTCCCCCTTTTCTTCCTTTTGTTTTCTCTGTGCAACCTCTACTTAGGGAGCTAATCCACCATGACAAGAACAAAAACCTGGCTGCCAGGGGAAGGGGGAACAGGGGCCCAGATCAGCTACAACCTAGACCGTGGGCCACTGCACTGGTCAGACTCCATCTCACAGGTGGGTTCTCACCATCCTCCCTGCCTACAACCCAGATCTCAGACATCTGAGTGGCCCTGCCCCTCCCAGGCCCACTCACAGGGCAGGGGTGCAGGGAGTGCCATCCACCCCCAGGGTTGGAGGAGAGGTGGGAGCTGTAGGACGTACCTCACAAGTGCCTGGCGAGGCTGACCAGGCAGCAGGTTGCGCTTTGCACATGACCATAGCAGGCTCAAGTCAGGATCTGCCTCAAACTGGGTGGAGGGCCCCGTTTAGCCAGTCCCCACTATTAAGCTGGGGGCCCGCCCATGCTTTGGCCAGCACGGGGTCCAGCTCGCCCTTTGGAATCGCAGGCTGGGCTCCAGGCCACCACTGTGTTGGGGTAAACTCAGGGAAAACTCCAACTGCTCTTTGCCTTCCCCACAACCAAGTCTGAACATCTTAGATTTAAGTCAGGCTAAATTTCTGCTCAGATCACGATCTCACGGTTTGTGGGTTTGAGTCCCGCTTCGGGCTCTGCACTGTCAGTGCAGAGCCTGCTTAGGATTCTATTTTTCTCTCTGTTCCTCCCCTGCTCACACACACTCTCAAAATAAACAAATAAACTTTAAAAGTAAACTGTAAATCAGGCGAAAATGGACTGGTCAAGTCTTGTCTAATCCTCTTGATGCTACCAAGTGGGTCTCCCTCTCCGTTCCCCTCCCCTAGACCGAACACACCACTAGATCCCACAAGAGAGCCCCCAGCCTGGTTCTCTCGGGGTCTTCTGAACCATTTCCGCTAACCTGTCTCCTACGATGGTACTTGCTGTGCTCAGCAGCCCTCCGACCTCTGACCCCACGATGGGCCTTCCTTTCCGTGGTCTGGCCTCATCCCCCTTTACAGCCCATGCCCAGCTGCTCTTGCCTTTGGTTTGCTACTTTAGCCAGAGTTTGTATGCCTGTTCGAGTAAGCCTCCTTGAGCCCCATAGGCCCACAGGTATGCAGGACCCAGGCAGCTGGAGGCACCCAAGAGCCCACAGGGAAAGGAGTTTTGCAGGCTGTGTGTGCCAAACGGAGATGCCTGCGCCCTCAGACCTGTCTTCGCCCACAACAGCTCCAGCCTTCTCTCAGCTGTGGGCTCTGAGCAGACCTCCAAAGTCCAGGGGGTATAGCTCAGGGGTAGAGCACTTGACTGCAAAGTCCGGGGAAGGAGATAAGGGCCATATTTGCCACATCCCAGGCGGCACATGTGTTGTACTAAAGGCATGGTGCCTCCACTGTGTCTTTGAAAGACTACATATTAGACAGAGGAAATTTTTTTTAGAAAGATGTTGGGGAGGGGAAGGGTAGTGGTTTTAGGCAGGATGTGAGGCATCCAGTCAGGTGCCTGTATCACTGGTTGTCAGGGATGGATGGACACTTGCCCACAGCAGTCTCGGTGACCCTGTGGTAGCACTGCGGTAGGGAGGGGACTAGATGAGGTGGAGACTGAGCAGTGCTCAGAACCCCAACTGTACCCTAGGCAGCCTGCCCAGACCTGGGAAGGGAGAACACAATCCCTTTTTTGTTCCTAGAGATTAAGGGCTATGTTCTTGTCAGGAGAACACTATAGATTCTAATGCTTCCAAAGCTGAAAGGCTGGTTCTGACTGGAGTCTGGTCACTGGAATAACAGGTGAACAAGACGAGGGGCTGGAGAGGAGGCAGGCAATGTTTGGGAAACCACTTCCCCAAATGCCACTTGGCCTGTTTTTTTTCATAGCTCACCGACACTGTTGACCGCCCACAGAGCCGGCCACCGTGCTGAGCATGTCGGGTGGTGTTCCAGTGACAACAGGAGACATGGAAGGATCTATCCACAAAGAGTTAAACATCTGATAGGGAAGATGAGATAGGACCTAGGAACATAGAGCAGGATCCACATGAACAAATATAATAATTACACGAGGACAGATAGCAAGGGGATAGACATTCCTCAGCAGCCAGTACAGGCCCATCACCACACAACTACGTGGGCCCTTAGGTCCACTTTGGAGATTGACCCACATTTCTCAGATGTCTGAAACCACTCTGATCTGTTTGAAGCTCTCGTTACCATTTCTGTTCAAATATTGTTTCCAGCGGTTTCCTCTGGGAATCACTTGAGACCACATTCCCTCCAGAGACCAGCTATAAACATCAGGCAAAATGACTCTATGTAGATGGCAGACCGGGACCTGAGAGAGGAGGACCAGGAATAAGGTTGCCTCAAAAAAATAGCAAAATGCCTGACCCCTCCAAACCTCTACCCTTAAATCAAGCCAGTCATGCAACGGACTTCATGCCTGAGGGATTGTTTTTGCTTGCTTGCCTGTGTGGAAGGAAACAGGTGCTGTGAAAGATAAGTCATAGGAGACTACTACTGCCTTACTCTGATTAACTGGGAAAAGACCCAGAAAATTTTCTTCGTATAGAAGTTAAAGCTGTAGAGAATGAAATCAGGGTTTCTCAACCTGGGAACTATTGGCATTTACGGCCTGGATAATTCTTTCCAATGGTGGCTGTCCTGTGCTCTATACAACGTTTAGTAGCATCCCTGGCCTCCATTGACTAGCCCCCAACTCCAGCTGTGACAATGGAAAGTGTCTCCAAACACTTTCAAATGTCCCCAGAAAGCAAAATTGCCTGCCAATGAGAGTTACTGCTACTTAGGAAAAGGGTTGGATCCCAGGCAGCCTCACACTGGCTCTGGAAAGGGCTTGACTTCCAAAATGGAAACAAAAGTCACAGGAGGGCTAGTGGAGTTCATAGGGTTCAGTGTGGCTTAAATTCAAATAACATGTGGTGCCTTCAAGAAAAAACTTTCTGAGGATTTCCAGTGTTGATGTAAATTACTTTTATAAGACTGATAGCTAAATGTGTATAAACATGAAACTGGGCACACGTCCCATGGGCTTGTAACTTCAATAGTTACTAAATCAAAACAAATTCACAATTTTGACAAACCAAATAGGAAACCAGTAAGAGGTAACAACGTTAACTTAAGGAGGCAGATGGGGTGATTTTTGTGGAGGAAACTGCCCCTTGCTTTGTTGCTCGAGTGCCTAGTCCCTTCTTTGGGTCAGGCATTGTCCCATGACTCAAATCTCACACAACATTGTCCCTTTAAACTGTGAAAACTTTGGTTGTGAGTCTTTCATAAGGTCATTTGGCAAATGCAGACTTTACTCATTAAGGTCACCTATGTTTTCTTCTTACTGGCTCAGGACAAAATGGCACATCTGGCCCCAATATAGTCATAAACCCAGAGTGAAGGTAGCACTGTCAGTTCTAAGGCGGACCTACAGATGTCCCAGATGATGCTCATATTCTTCAGATACTTGTCAAAACGAAAAGAATTTCTATAAAAAAAATTTTTTTTTAAGTTTCCACAGAGAACTCCCAAGAATATAGTAGGAGACTCTCAGAGGAGTTCTAATCCGGTCTGATCCTCTTTACAGATGAGGAACGAGGCCCAGAGAATTGCCCAGGGAAACAGCTGCTGAGCATCAGGGCTGGCTGGGAGGGGCCTCTGCTCTGGCGGCCAGTGGGCCAGTGCTCTGGAGATCTCCTCTCTTCCGGCCTGACTTCCCCGCAGGCGTTACAGAATGCTCTTGTGGAACTATGTAGGAAGAGTTGGCTTATTGTTTCAAATGTTCATTCAGCTGAACTTGCACTTAAATTTATTTTTTAATACTTAAAGTTTATTTTTTTAATGGCATTACATTGAACTCAGGAGTTTCTTTTTTAAAATCCTTATCTTTTAGCATTTAATGGTACGGTTAGAAAGCATTTTGCGTGGCCAGGTGGGTGTGAACTATAACCTACATACATAAAAGTGCATTAAACATCAGTACCCAGTTCAATAAACAATCATAAAGTGAAAATCAGCAGAACCACAGCCAGGTGAAGAAAGAACACTTCTAGTGTGCAGAAGTCTCAATATTCTTGGTCACAATACTTCCCTTCTCGTCAAAGTATCCACTATCTTGACTTTTGTTATAATTATTTCCGTGCTTGTCTTTATACTTTTACTGTCTCTATATGCACCCCTAAACGACAGAGTTTAGTTCTGCCTGTTTAGGAGCCTTCTGCCAATGAACCCTCACTCTGTGTATTTGTGTCTTGAGATCTGTAAAATTCACTGATACAGTGGCTGTAGCTCTTATTTAGTCTTTCTATGCTGGGTGGACATTTGGGTTCCAGCTTGGCACTATTCTGAGCAATGTCTCTAAAAACATTTTTGCGTATGTCCCGGTGCATAGAATATATAGCCACCTCTAGGGCATTTTCCCATAATGGCATTTCTTCAACGGGGAACGAAGTGTGCGAATCTTCAACCTCAGTTGATATCGGCAACTACTTTCTAAAATCATTGCTTCAATGCCAACTCCCCCTGGCAGTTGCTCTCATTATTCTTCATTCTAATTAGCACTTATTATTTTCTTAAAAATTTTTTTTAAATGTTTATTTTTGAGAGAGACAGAGACAGAGTGCAAGCAGGGGAGGGACAGAGAGAGAGAGAGGGAGACACAGAATCTGACACAGGCTCCAGGCTCTGAGCTGTCAGCACAAAGCCTGACGCAGGGCTCAAACTCACAAACCGCGAGATCATGACCTGAGCTGAAGTCGGACTTGAAAATTTTAACTGGTCAGTGAAACAAAGCACCCTTTGCCACACTTTTTGTCCACATAAATTTCCTCTTATGTTATGTACCTGTTCCAGCCTTTTGCCATCTTTCTACTGTCAAATTTAAATTTTCTTTTTAAACAAATTTAATCTTCATCAAAATTACATTTGACAGGCAAGGGTACCTGTCTTCCAAGCTACCTGTGCTCACCTGAGAGTTGTATATACTTCGAGGCAAATGGTCGAAGATCTGTAAGCTTAGAAGTAATTGTTTTTCAACTCCAAATCATTGAAAAGATAACAATAGAGGTTCACAGAAAAATAGCCATCAACATCTTTTTTTCTAGTTTCCATTTTCCAAATCTAACATCCTCTTATTGAATTTTGCCCTCTCTTGGTTCCCTACATTTTCATAGAGAACAAACACTCCCCTACACGTCACAGCCCTTTGTTAAAATCACCAAGTGTAGACGAGGTCATCATTCTCTTCTTTATTTCTCAGTGCTGTGTGTTGAGTGCATTGTTATGAGTTAGCTAAATGTCAGTAATAAAGTGGTGCCTCTATTCTATTTACAACCTTTGAAGCTGAGATCATATCAAGTAAAATATGTGTACAGGGCTATAATAGCCATACATATCTAATAAAAAAAATAAGCAGCTCACCCAAGCCTGAGCTCTAGCTTTTGCTCACCTTATCTTCTTTAGACATTTGGCCATGAGCTCACTGGCAAAGACTGAAGCTCATACCATGTACCATTAAATAAATTATTCAGTAATCTGTGATGTCCTTGTAACATGAGAATCCCTTATTAAAAAAGAAATAGCTGCACTGCTTACGGAGGCACGTGCCTACTATTTATAGTCTTTAGAGAAGTTGCTTTGCTAGCAAACCCAATTAGGACTCCCTGGTAATTTACAGAATTGATATTTGTTGCAGAGTTTTTATACTAAGCTATTCATTACCTGCATATGTGGCGGTATGTGATGCACACACCTACACACCCAGAGGGCCACAGAGAAAGCCCAAGCAGGTATGGGTTGTTTGTTAGAGCGATCTCATTTTCCCCTAAACACGTTGGACACTCAGATAGGGACAAAGCAACTAAGGCCACCCACAGATTCAATGATCTGTATTCCTGACAGTATCTAGGCAACTGGGTCTCCACTTTTTTCAAAGTAAACGTTTTAGTCTTCTGCTAAAAATGTCAGATTCCCCTCCCAGACAAATAGGAGCCTGAAACACTGGGCCTTCCCCCCCTTACCTCTTTTTTCTCTCTGAGGTACAGGTACCACGGCTTGAAAGCTGGGGTAGGACATGGCCTGCACGGAGTATGGAATCAGGCAGGCAGCTTAAGTGAATCCTCATTTCGGAAGGGCTGGAAGAGAAATAGCCAGGTGTCTATTTTTTCATAGTTGAAGTTTTTAATTAGAAAAATATTTTATGGGGCACCTGGATGGCTCAGTCGGTTAAGCGGCTGACTCTTGCCTTCGGCTCAGGTCATGATCTCAAGGTTTGTGAGACTGAGCCCCGCGTTGGACTCTGTGCTAACAGCTTGGAGCCTGCTTGGGATTCTCGCTCACCCTCTGCCCCTCCCCCGCTCACCCTTGCTCTGTCTCATAAATAAGTAAATATATACCTTTAAAAAAAGAAAACTATTTTATATGTACAGAAACATAATTGGTATGTGGACAAAGCAATTCCCTTTATAATAGGCCCACAAAGGCCGGAATAGTCATTTGACTACGTTATTCATACAGTCAGTATATGTCATGTTAACTTTTGAGTTGACAATTGTTGAAAGGGTTTCAATATTGTACATCAAGTCATGGCTGAAAAGCCGGCACTGATAGAATTTTTAGCATATTGAAAAATGTGTGACCAAATGAGTGAAATGAAATTATGTGAGATACTATTTGAAATTTTTCAGTGCTTCACACAATTGTTCAGTTGTAAATAAGCTCCTAAAAAATAAAAATCTATGAAAGCTGTGCAAGTAATCAATAAAAGTTAAAATATTAAATAGATTTTTAAAATTAGATTTTTCATGAGTGAATGAGATTTCACTGTATACCTACTGAATGGCTAAAGTTTTTTTAAAATGTGATAATACCAATTGCTGGCAAGGATGCAGAGAAACTAGATCACTCACACATTGCTGGTAGATACAATCACTCTGGAGAACATTTGGTAGTTTCTTATAAATCTAAACATGCAATTACCACATGACCCAGCAACTGTACTCTTGGGCACTTATCCCAGAGAAATGAAAACATAGGTTTTATGTTCACACAAAAGCCTGTATATGAATGTTCATGGCAGCTTTATTCCAATTAGTCCCAAACTGGAAACCCAGATATCCTGAATATCCCAGATACTCGCTGGGTAAACAGTTCAATCAAATATCCATCTATACCTGGGAATGCTACTCAGGTAGATACCACTGATATACAGAAAACCTTGGGTGGATCAGAGGGGAATTAGGCTGAGTGAAAAAAGCTATTCCCAAAAGGTTACATATGTTATGAGATCATTTTTTAATGTTTATTTTTGAGAGAGTGAGTGAGAGAGAGAGAGAGAGAGAGAGAGAGAGAGAGCGCGCTTGCGAGAAAGCATGGGGGAGGGGTCAAAGAAAGAGGGAGACACAGAATCCAAAACAGTCTCCAGTCTGAGCAGTCAGCCTAGAGCCCGACATGGGCTCGAACCCACAAGCCAGGAGACCAAGACCTGAGCCTAAGTTGGATGCTTAACCCACTGAGTCACCCAGTCTCCCCTTATGAGTTCATTTATAAAACACTCCTGAAAACGACAAAATTATAGTGATGGAGAACAAATCAGTGGTTAGGTTGGGGAGCTGAGGAGGGAGTGGGGAGAGGGAGATGGGTGGGGTTATACAAAACTAACATGAGAGATGGTGATTGATAGGCAAACCGCCACTCGTGATAAAATAGAACTAAACGTGCACACACAAATGCATACATGTGAGACAGGGGACCTCTGGGTACGATCCGGGGATTATGCCAGTGTCAATATCCTGGCTGCCATTTGTGCCATAGTTTTGCAAAATGTTATATCACTGGGAGAAACCTGGTGAAGAACACATGGTATCTCCCTGTATTATTTCTTACCACTGCATGTGAATCTATAACTATCTCCAAAAAGTGTTTAATTAAATTTTGAAAATTTAATGAAACCTGATGGTCTAGTGATAGACATCTGTTAACCATGTTATAGAGAGAAAGAATTCAGGTATACAGCTAAAGGAAGACCAGTGGGGAAGCCTGAGAAAAAGTTCAAAGTAGAGGACAAAGGCAGAGGCTAGAGCTATTCCTGTGAGTGTGTGTGTGTGTGTGTGTGTGTGTGCGTGCGCGCGTACCCTGACTCTGCACATGCATGTGTGTGAAAGGAAGGTCTCAGCAGAGGTTATTTTTGGAGTGTCAGCGAAGGGTGGGGAGGGCGTGCTTAGCAATAGCGATCTGCTGTGTTCTAGTGGGGAAGCCTCCAAAGGCAAAGGAGAGGACAGGCAGCAGCTTCCCATGGGGTTCAAGGTCCAACCAGGAGTTTTTTAACCTCAGTAACCCAAACACACACCATGAGATAAACCTAGAATTATTCCAATTGCTGGAACCAAATCCTTTCTTTCCCCGCCTTTCCTTCTGATGGATTCAAATCACAGGGAACAGTGGATTATCTTTGGGTGGCTGTGAATGGGGCTGTATTAATCACCACAATCTTCCATTGTGCTTCTGTTTAGTTATCAAACTGCAATTCCATTGAGATGCCCTCGGTGAGTGCATCCTCTGTGAGCACCATGAAAATTCATCCGGTTGAACTGAAAACCTGTTGTGAATTTGCAATTACAATATGACCTTATTGAGATCTCAATGAACTCAGCTTTAGGTAATCCAAGGCAAAGAAAAAAAGAGTTGACAAAGAAAGAAAAGAAATGGGTGAGTCAAGGCAGGCACTGGGATCTGTTCTCTTAGACCCTGAGTGGGTGCAATGGAAGCTTATGACCTGGGCTTACTCTGGGCCTTGCCCCATCCAGAGTGGATGTGAATGGAAAGGACTAATACCATCTCCCGACTAGTTGGAGGGGAGCTGGGAGTCCAGGAGATTGGTGGCAAACAAAATGTACTGTTCAAAATTGTAACTCTCAATACTGATTTCTTTTTTTTATTTTAAATTTTTTTTTCAACGTTTATTTATTTTTGGGACAGAGAGAGACAGAGCATGAACGGGGGAGGGGCAGAGAGAGAGGGAGACACAGAATCGGAAACAGGCTCCAGGCTCTGAGCCATCAGCCCAGAGCCTGACGCGGGGCTCAAACTCACGGACCGCGAGATCATGACCTGGCTGAAGTCCGACGCTTAACCGACTGCGCCACCCAGGCGCCCCTCTTTTTTTTATTTTAGAGAGAGAGAGAGCACCGGGGGAGAGAGGGGTGGGGAGGGGCAGAGAAAGAGAATCTTTTAATGTTTATTTATTTTTGAGAGAGAGAGAGAGAGAGAGAGAGAGAGAGAGAGAGAGAAACAGAGAGAAAGGGAGACACAGAATGTGAAGCAGGCTCCAGGCTCTGAACGTCAGCACAGAGCCCGACGCGGGGCTCAAGCTCATGAACCGTGAGATAATGACCTGAGCTGAAATCGGCCACCCAACCTACTGAATCCAGGAGCTCCTGCGAGAAAGAACCTTAAGCAGGCTCCATGCTCAGCATGGAGTCCAGGGTGGGGCTGGATCCCACAACTCTGGGATCATGACCGGAGCCAAAATCAAGATCAGCCTTTCAACTAACTGAGCTACCCAGGTGCCCCAATACTGATTTCCTTTTTTTTTTTTTTTAAGTTTATTTATTTTGAGAGAGAGAGAGAGAGAGAGAGAGAGAGAGAGAGAATGAGTGGGGGAGGGGCAGAGAGAGAGAGAATCCCAAGCAGGCTCTGTGCTGTCAATGCTGAGCCTGATGGGGGGCTTGATCCCACAAACCATGAGATCATGACCTTTGCCAAAAGCAAGAGTTGGATGCTTAACCGACTGAGCCACCCATGTGCCCCTTGATTTCTTAATAACAATTCACAGCCTGTGCCTTACTGGTTCCCTAATCCCACTTCAGAAAGCAAGCCACCCAGGAGCCCCAACTGTGTGTCATTTTAATGTACACTCCCTCCAGTTCTGTGGTGGCCTTGAAAACCAAGAGTCTCCAATTGTAGGGGCGCCTGGGTGGCGCAGTCGGTTGAGCGTCCGACTTCAGCCAGGTCACGATCTCGCGGTCCGTGAGTTCGAGCCCCGCGTCGGGCTCAGGGCTGATGGCTCAGAGCCTGGAGCCTGTTTCCGATTCTGTGTCTCCCTCTCTCTCTGCCCCTCCCCCATTCATGCTCTGTCTCTCTCTGTCCCAAAAATAAATAAACGTTGAAAAAAAAAATTAAAAAAAAAAAAAAAAGAGTCTCCAATTGTAGTGAAAACTACAAACCTGCCAACCACGGGAGGGGACAAAACAGGATTAGAACACCTTCAAAACCTCACCCCCAGAGAACTGTTATTATTTCATCTGTCTGCTAATTTCCTGACAGGCCCCACTGACAAAACTCTCTTGATTTGGCCTATCTTGGAGCTCACTCAGTGTGAAAAACCTTTTACCCTGGTAGGTTTGTCAACAACAACTAGAGGCAACTACGTCACTTTATGCCTGAGGTGATGGATAACGGCTGGGGTAAACAGTAGGCTAACCAAAAAGTTTCAAAGGCAAATCTGTAGAATGAAACGTTTATAGGGCTTTGAAAAACTCCAACACATTCCTTGGAATCCACAGGGTCATACGCGTATGTAGCATTGTGTGAACATGTGTGTACCAACATACGTGTAATTGGGGTTCCAGAAGAAAAAGAAAGGGCAAAAGACTATCTGAAGAAATAATGGCTGAAAACTTCCCAGACAGGATGAAAAACATTAACCTACACATCAAGAAGCTCAACGAACCTCAAGTACCTCAACCATATCAAAATCAAACTGTCAAAGGAATAACCATCGTTGGCCAAGATGTGGAGAAAAGGAACCCTCGTGCACTGCTGATAGGAATGTAAAGTGGTGCAGCCGCCATGGAAAACGGTGTGGAGGTTCCTCAAAAAGTTAAAAATAGAACTGTCATATGATCCAGCAATTCCAGTTTCTGTGAAGAAAACAGAAACACTAATTTGAAAAGATATGTGCACCACTGTGTTCATTGCAGCATTAATTTTTTTTATGTTTATTTTTGAGAGACAGAGTGAGACAGAGCATGAGTGGGGGAGGAGCAGAGAGAGAGGGAGACACAGAATCTGAAGCAGGCTCCAGGCTCCAAGCTGTCAGCACAGAGCCTGACGCAGGGCTCATTCCACAAACCACAAGATCATGACCTGAGCCGAAGTCAGATGCTTAACCAACTGAGCCACCCAGGTGCCCTGTAACATTATTTACAATAGCTAAGCCATGGAAACAATTGAAGCTCCATCAGTGGATCAATGGATAAAGAAGATGTAACACACACACACACACACACACACACACACACACACACACACGTAATACTAATCAGCCATAAAAGAATGAAACTGTGCCATTTGCAACAACATGGATGGACCTCAAGGGCATTATGCTAAGTAAATCAGACAGAGAAAAACAAATGCTGGATGATCTCACTTTTATGTGGAATCTAAAAAACCCACCAAACAAAAGGAAAACCAGCTCAGAGGTACAGAGGACAGACTGGAGGTTGGGGGGTGGGCGGGGTATAGGGCTGGTACAATGAATGACTGAAGGCAGCCACAAGGTACAAACTTCCAGTTATAAACTAAATAAGTCATGGTGATATCACGTGAACCAGGGTGACAATAGTTAATAAAACTGTATTGCATATTTGAAAGTTGCTAAGTGTACATTTTTAACATCCTCATTACAAGAAAAAAATTTTTTGTAACTATGTATGGTGACAGATATTAATTAGACTTATTGTGGGGATCATTTCACAATGTATACAAATATCAAACCATTATGTTTATACCCGAAACTAATATAATGTTATGTGTCAATTATACATCAATAAAAAAATAATAATTTGACACAAATGGGAGTAGCATTACCACCCTTTGAGCATGAGTTTCCAAAAAGAGAAAAAATTACCGTAGCATTAAGTGAGACCCAGTTATTGGGGTTTATGTATATTTGCCTATATAATCCTCACAATAAATCTACTATTTATGTATTAGATACTGTCAAAAAACCAGAAATAAGAAAATTAAATCATATCACCAGATCATTAAAATAGAGTTAAATTAGGGAGAGTTTAATTAGTTTAATTAGTTTGTGCACAAAAAAACAGTTTGGAAACTGGGAGCTTTCAAACCAATGGAATGAGGCTCAGAGGATTATTAGTTTAGAACAGCTTATACAGTGAAAATACAGAGGCTGTTAAGTTTTTATAATGATTGGCTATAGCACTAGAGTTTTCCTAGTGACGGGATTGCTTAAAAGTGGTTACTTTATGCCAATTTTGGGGAACAGCTTGAGTTTCACCTATGATTTTCAGAGACATAAAAGCTAAACTAAACTAATCAAATTATGAAAAGCCAAAGGCAAAGCGAAAATCTTGAAAATAACAGGAAAGAATCAACTCATCACATAGAAAGGATCCTCAGTAAGACCAGCACTTCAACACTCCAGTTAACAGGCAGATATTGGCAGCATGGATGAAAATAATGAACCTGATACAAATGTGTGCTTTCTGTAAGGGATACACTGTAGATCCAAAGGCATAGCTGGGTTGGAAGTAAAACAATGGAAAGCAACATACCATCTAAACAGAAGGGAGCTGGGGTAACTATATTAATATCAGACAAAATACTATACTAATTAATTTTACTGTATCATACCAGTAAATGGCAAAATTGTTGCTTGAGAAAAAGAAATTCTATGATAAAAGGGTCAATCTCAAAAAAGATAAAACAATCACAAACATCTATGCACTTATAAACTGTCTCAAAATCTAAGCAAATTGACAGAATTGAAATAGATAATTCAAAAACAGCTGAAGACTTCAATATCTCGCTTTCAATAATGAATATAAAAACCAGGCAGAAAGTCAACAAGGAAACCAAAGACTTGAATAACACCATAACCCAACGAGACAGAATATATCTATCGAATACTTCACCCAGTAACAACTGAATACATATTCTTCAAGTGCACATGGATCTTTCTCCAGGAAAGACCACATGTTTCACTGTAAAACAAGTCTCAATTTTTAAATGATTAAAATCATAGGAAGTACATTCTTCAACCACAAGAGAATGAAATTAGAAACCAAGAACAGAAGGTAATTTGGGAAATTTACAAATATACAGAAATTAAATACATTCCTAAATAACCAATGGGTCAAAAAAATAACAAGGGACATTAGAATAAAAGGTTTGATATAAATGAAAATAAAACACAATATATCAAATCTTATGGGATGCAGCAGAAACTGCTTAGAAGCTGTGAATGCCTATATTAAAAAAGAAGAAAGGTCTCAAATCAATTTGCACCTTAAGAAATTAGAAAAGAAAGAGGTGCCTGGGTGGCTCAGTCGGTTGAGTGTTCATTCGACTTCGGCTCAGGTCATGATCTCATGGTTTATGGTTTCCAGCCCCGCGTCAGGCTCTGTACTGATAGCTCAGAGCCTTTAGCCTGCTTTGGATTCTGTGTCTCCCTCTCTCTCTGCACCCCCCCTCTCCACTGCCTGCACTTTGTCTCTTTCTCTCAAAATTAAACAAACATTAAAAAAAAAAAAAGAAATTAGAAAGGAAGAACAAAATCCAAAGCAAGCAGAAGAAAGCAAGCAATAAATATTAGTGTGAAAATAAATGGAATAAAGAGGAAAAATAGAAATGAAGAAAACTAAAAGTTGGGTCTTTGAAAAAAGAAAAAGAATTGACAAACTTTCAGTTACATTGACCAAGAGAAAAGAGAGAACACTCAAATTATTAAAATCAGGGAAGACGAAGGGATCACACTGACCTCACAGGAATAAAAAGGATTATAACAGAATATTATGAACAATGGTTATATCCACAAATTCGATCACCCAGATGAAACGGACAAATTCCTAGAAAGACACAACCACCAATACTGACTCAAGATGAAATAGAAAATCCGGAGCACCTGGATGATTCAGGCTGTTAAGCATCCAACTCTTTATTTCAGCTCAAGTCATGATCTCACAGTTGCGAGATAGAGCCCTGCATGAGGCTCCTCACCTAGCGTGGAACCTGCTTAAGATTCTCTCTCCCTCTGCCCCGGCTGTGTGTGCATGCTGTCTCTCTCAAAAAAAGAAAAGAAAATCTGACTAGACCTGAGCCAAGAAACTGAATTAGTAATAAAAATTTTCCCCACAAGCCCTGTACTGGATGGCTTCACTGGTGAATTCTACTAAAAGTTTATGAAGGATTGTGTTAATTCTTTCATCAACTCTTCCAAAAACACAAGAGGGAATACTTCCTAACTTAATCTAAGAGGATTTTGATACCAAAACTAGACCAAGACATCACAAGAAAAAGCTCTCAACAAAACACCAGCAAACTGAATCCAGCAACATATAAAAAGAGACGCTATTAAAGTATATTATATACTATAATAAATGCATAATGCCAGCGCATAGTAAGTACTCCATAAATGTTCATCTCTTTCCTGTTTTCCCATGATGAGTGTGACAGAATTTACTACTGTTCAGCAATCTGGTTTCCCTCTTCTATACACAGTCAATGCTCATTATTTGTGGGTTCTACACTTGAAAATGTGCCTACTTGCTACAATTTATTTGTAACCTCCAAATCAATGCTCACCCTGCCTTCATGGTCATTCGTGGACATGTGCAGAGTGGGGACAAATCTGATTTGTACCCACCTCCCCCCCCCCCCACACACACACACACTCCCTGCTGAGGTAAAACAAAGGTGTTGTTTTGCCTTCTTGTTTCAGCTCTTATACTACAGACATGTCCTTTTGGGGGGTAGTTCATGGCATTTTTTTTTCACATTTTTGTACTTTTTGTTGGTGATTTCATATTTATTTTTTATTTTTTTTAACGTTTATTTATTTTTGAGACAGACAGAGACAGAGCATGAATGGGGGAGGGTCAGAGAGAGGGAGACACACAATCCGAAACAGGCTCCAGGCTCTGAGTGGTCAGCACAGAGCCCGACGCGGGGCTTGAACTCATGGACCGCGAGATCATGACCTGAGCTGAAGTCGGCCGCTTAACCGACTGGGCCACCCACGCGCCCCGGTGATTTCATATTTAAATGGCCCCCAAGTGTAATGTTGAAATGTTTTCTAGTGTTCCTAAGCACAAGAAGGCTGTGATGTGTCTTATGGAGAAAATACATATTAAATAAGCTTCATTTAGGCATGAGTTACAGAGCTGTTAGCCATGACTCAACAATATATACTAAATAAGGTGTTAATAAATAGATGCTCACATAAAACAAGGTCATGTATTGACCACTTGATGAAAATGCTGTATCCAGAGGCTCACAGGAACCTAACCCTGTATTCCCTCCTAGAAGCAATGGCTCAATATTCTCTAATTCAGTGTTCTCAATGACTTTATAGTACCTAACTACCACAAATAACAAGAAGAGACTGTACACGTTCCCTGCTGAAATAGATCAAAACACATGGCTACGATAACTACAACTCTTTCCATCAAGAGACTATTTCCCCATTCTTTGAATCTGGGCTGACCTTGTAACTGACCTTGACCAACAGGATGTGGCAGAAGTATTGTGTGGGTTCTGGAGCTCAGGTTTAAGAGACCTTGTAGCTCTTGCCTTTGTCATCTTGGAACACCGTCCTGAGACTATCGTGTAAGGAAGTCAGTTAAGCCTCCTGGAGGATGGGAAACCATGTGGCGAAGAACCGAGGCACCCCAGCCAACAGCCAGCACCAACTGCCAGACACGTGAATCTAGGACATTAATTCAGCCCATCTGATCCTCCAGCCAAAAACAGCTGTATGAGCAAACCCGGGTAAAACCAGCAAAAGAGTTGCCCAGCCTACTTACAGAAACACGAGAAATAATAAGCTGTGTTGTTAAAAACGTAAGTCTGGGTGGTTTGTTTTACAGAAACCAGTAAGAGATACACCTGTCTGCCTAGAGTTCGGTGTGGCCATGGGACTTGTTTATGCAGATGAAATGTGACACATGTCACTTCCAGCTGGAAGCATTGACTTGCTCATCCTTGCTCTTTCCCTGTCGTGGCAATCAGGGAAGTGTGTATTGACAAGCAAGAGCAAGAAATCTGGATGGAATGTTGAGTCAACATGTGAGGACAGTTGCCCTGGATAAGTGCCCAAACCTATAGTGAGCTATAAACTTCAGTTGCATAAATCCTAAGATTGGGGGTCTGTTTTTTACTGTAGCATCTCTAGCTGATCTGACTGATACAGTAGGCATAGCAGGAATAGAGATTTCAACAGATTATGTTCTGTGCAAGATATTTTCCCTAGCTGCCCAAGAATCTCTAGACCCATCTGAGAAAGGAATTTAGGCTGACAGCTCCATGCAAAGTTAGCTTTCTGGGATTAATTTTAAATATTAATCAACCTCTTTGAATCTTACCGGTTAATTGTACAAAAGACATTCTTGGACCATGCTGGTGCTAATCTGATAGTCCTTTGGAGAACAAAGAGGTGATCCTGAACCACGTCAGTAGATATAGCATGCACAGGAGAACAGAACACTGGTCAGCTGATCTTGCTGTCTTTGCTGAGCTGTGTCCCATTATCACAGTCAAGTTCACCTTACCGCTCAACTAGCTGGCAACAATTTTCTCATGTGTCAAGTGAAATGAGAAAATGTGCCTTGAAATCTAAATGGTAGCTGATAAAAAAAAAAAAAAAAAAAAAAAAAAAACACAAAAAAACAATGGTCCTCAAAAACAGATAGGTTATTGTCATTTAAGACCTAGTTACCTTCCCTGCCTTTGATCTGTAAATGTACAACCTACACATTTGTGTATATGGATAAATATTTGCATCTTCATTTTAAATAACACATACAGCAAAAACCTAGTCACCTTTAGAGGTGGGGGCCCTGTATGGAGGTAGACACTAAGTTTGCAAACTATAGCACTGCTTTGGTCTGTGCCCCTCCCCATATTCATATGCTAAATCCTAAGGCCCACCGCGATGGTTTTAGGAGGCGGGGTCTTTGGGAAGGGATTAGGTCATGAGGGCTGGGCCCTCAAGACACGGGATAGTGTCCCTCATAATAAAAGGAGCCCACAGAGCTCCCTAGCCCCTTCCACCATGTGAGGATACAATGAGAAGTGTGTGACCTGGAAGAGGTCTTCATCCGAGCACGCTGGCACCCTGACCTCAGACTTTCAGCCTCTAGAACTATAAGAAATTATCTTCTGTTGTTTACAAGCCACCCAGTCCGTGGTATTTTGTTGTAACAGCTGAAAGGACCAAGGCAAGCACTTGGTGTGTTTCTGCACACAACACCCTTAGCTTAACAAGAAGGGACTGTGTTTACAAGTGAGGAAGGCTTTCATGCTGAGCAAGTAGGTATGGGCTTAGGTCTGGCCATCACCCATAGAGACAGAAGAGGGACTGGCACGTGAGGCAGAATGGGGCAGAGGAGATAAAATGGTGACTGACAAATTCTGGATACGTTTGAAATAATGATGAATGCCATTGTTCCATACTGTGGTCAGTGTTGTTGACTCCTTCAGATTGGTGTCACTCAACATCCGAACTTCTACCACTGGAAAAGCCAGGTGTTTCTGGCTTCCCCTATATTCACCGAGTGGGAATCATTCACTAGTTTTCCTACAGAGCAGTAATAGCTGGGCAACAGCCCCAGCCTCTGTAACAGTCTCCTGCATTTTCCACAGCTGGACTCCAGCCACATCTTCCTTCCTCAGCTACTCTGCGGTTCTGGATTTTGTGCGTCAAAGTTTGGTCTGCTGGCAAGGATTTGACTTGAGCCAAACCAAAAGAAATGGACTTAAATTTGAGTTAAAAGAGGAACGATTTGGAATTGATATAAAGGAGGAATTCTTGATAAACATCTACCTTTAGATTCAGAGACTGATGCCCTGATGACGTAGGCCAGCATTTTGTGACCTGCATGTGACTAGGAGCATTTAGGCTGCCCCTGCTTTAATCTCATGCCCAGCTAGTGCCATCCCACTTCTCTCTCTCACACACACACACACACACACACACACACACACACCCAACTCCTGAAGCACCAGTTTATAACATAAGTCCGACAGAACATTTCACAAGGAAACAAAAGGAGTAAACGGAGAACACAGAGCCACATTCCATTGCCATTGGCATCTCTGCTTTCTCCCAACGTCCTCTCTCAATCTCCTTTCCCGCCTCCCCTGCCATCGCCCCCTACTCACTCCACTCCACCCCCCAGACCTCCTCTCAAAATACCACTGCTTTGCACAGTCCCCTCAACCAGAAACCAGCAGAACAACAGTCAGCACAATAAAAGACCTGTAGTTACCCAGCCTGGCCATGATGTCTCAGGGGTGAGAGTGGGGCATAGGTACCCCCATCCCAAGGGGAGCCCCAAAACATGAGGCTGAGTTGACAGATACTGAGACCTTTCTTCTGTTCTCAACTGTGGGGCAGGTCATGGCATCCCAAGGGTCCCTCAACCAGCCAGGAAACGTGGTTTAGGCCTCCACCGAGCTAAGGGCAGGAGGCTGGCCTTGTGGTCTCGGGTTGACCCCTCACAGCTGATGGTTCTATGACTGACTTTCTTGGTGAATTAAAGAAATTGTGTTACCCAGAATACAAGCACCTGGTAGGAGCCAGGACACTTTCCCTGCAGAAGGAAGTCGCTGTGAAAACCAAGAATAAAGGGAGTAAGAACAAGCCAAAACAAATAACAGCAGTGTTTAATAGAAAATGCTTGGAACCAGAAGACACAGTTTCTTGTTTTGCCTGGCCTCAGACTGGCTGTTCTGGGCCTTGGGCAAATCAGTCAGTTTTTCTGAACTTCTGCTTCCTCCACTGGAAGATGGAGATGCCCTTTCTTCTTTGTAGGGGTTACTGGGAGCTAAAAGGAGACGATACATAGGAAAGGACATTAAGGGAGACAAAAGGCTTAGCCATGAAATGAACACGCTGACCTTGCTTCTTTTCAGCCTGATGCAAAGGCTCTAGGACACAGGAACGCCAGCTTTTCTCATGCAAGCTCTTATGGTTCCCGACATGTTGGTACTCGTGGAAAGCTTACTCATTGTTTCAAAAGAAAGCTCCTTTTATTGTGAAATTGCGAAATCCTCGCCCTAGCAAAGCATTATAGCTAACAGATCCCTGATATGAATGTCAAGACTCTCCCTAAAACAATGTCCAGGAGAGGTGGTTTCAAGGGACAGATGAGCTTGAAGGGGCACAACAGTTGGCGGTCAGAATGGAGGGAGACCTGCTAGACACATAGCCAGGCCCAAGGTCAGGAGTCCCAGAAAGAAGCCACAAGTGTCTCAAGAGGGATGGTGTGGTGCTGCAGGAAGAAGGGAAGTAAGAATAACAGCCCATCACCAGATCACACCAGAGTTTTGAAAGAGCTTATACATTCGTTTGTTTCATTGATTTCCCAAAAGGACCCTATATTGTATGCATTACGTTGACTCCCATGAAATTGTCATATCGTCTCAGAGGTTAAGTGACTTCCATGAGGTCACACAGTAAGTATTAGAGCATGGCGCAGAAATGGGACGCGGTGGTTTGCGAAGTGAGGGTATGTGAATTTCTTCCCCCGCTACTTCTCCAGGACTTTGCTTCTCACTGCCATATGTTACTAAAGACAGATGTGAGTCTAGAGGAAGGAATAAGTTGCAAATGGCATTTGGAGGTCCAATGGGGCCACAATTTCAGTGGCAAGACAAAAGAATAACATCCTTTCAAAAATCCCTGACTCCTTGTTTGTCACCGAGCCCAGCTTCGGGCATGTATCTCCCAGGACTGCTGGCCACCCCCGTCCCCTGGCCTCAGCTGCTGTTCCTCATACTCCTGAGTGAACACTGGGCTTCTGTAAGTGTTTTATCATGCCTAACACGAGGCCAAGTCTGAATAAGTGAAATGTGGGACATGAGATCTGGCTTTGCCAGGGACTACTGGAAAGGCTAGGTAACACAGCTCCAAACTGGGGAAAGAACGAACGCACCCTGGAGAGAACATCGACAAGAGGACAGGAAAGAGCCAGCACATAAATTCCCTTTCCTTCTCTCACACTCTGAAGTGTGAAGCATCCACTTGGCCCATCTGGAAGACATGCTGTGTAATCAAGCAAAAGGCTGCCTTTCTCGGTGACGCTGCGGCTAGGTTGGTAATACACCCCCTTACATGTGCTTTCCTGCCTGCCTGCCTTTTCTTCTCAGTCTGGCTGCTTTCATAACTACTGCACGTGCCAATTAAGCCTTAGCACACAAACTTTGCCCCAGATACTTTTTTCTAGGGAGTTCAGATAACCACTTTGACCCAAATCCCCATTTCCTACCTCATCTGTGGAAGGATCTCATAATCTCCATGAAGTCTTTGGGCCGAAGGCTCAGCACCTCTTCCCTTGGAGCCTAGACCCACAGTGAGGGTCGGCAGCCCTTCGGAGGTTACCATTGTGGGTGGAGCCCTAAACCAGGTGCTCTGCATGAACACAAAGCCAGCAGAAGGTAAATTTCTCAGGTGAGCTTCTGGGGCAAAATGGTTCTCTAAGGCCCCTGGTTATCACCCACGGGGATCGTCTAAAAGGACAACTCTGTAAGCAAAGAGCGGCATTAAGGTAGAATCTCCAAAATTAGGAAGGCATTTAGATCCAGAAATGATCCCTATCTGTAGAACGGACTAATGTTCCTCCGACTTCATAACGAACAGATGAAAAAGAAAAGTAACTTTTACACTTTTGTGTGTCCATCTGTTGGCTATGTCATTTGAAAAAAAATCTGGGGTCATGAAGCCCATGTGGGGTTGAGGCATTTTTAAATCCCCCCAAACAGGAGGGTTGTGGAAACATCAGGTGCTGTTGTCACCACTGAGTGAGACCAGGGCCTGGGGTCAGCCACGGTTTCTACTCTGGCTTCTTCCAAAAATCTGTCACACTTCGAATGTGGTAACTTTATCAGGCAGGGGCCATGGAGAGGCCGCGTCTGCGGCCAAGGCGCGGCTGTAACTCGAGTGTTCCCAGGGAGGGGCCCTGGCTGGTCCCCCAGCGGGGAGCTGCTGGCAGGGGGCAGAACCGGCCAGAGCCCGCAGCAGGAGACGGAGCGGGCCTCCACTGCAGGTGTGAGAGCCCACACCCTCCTGGGAAAGCACCGGGCCTGCAGTGCGGCTGCCCCCGGCCTCCTTTCCTCCCCCATCCAGCAGGAGGCCATCTTCTCAAACCCGCTCCCCCCTCTTCCTGGGGTCCATCTCCTCCCCTTCCTCTCTCTGGTGCGGCCTGGTGCCTACAGGCCTCTGCCATCCGTCGCGCACAGAGCAGCTCACACCAATCTCGTGACCTCCAGCTTTGCTTCGCCCTAATCCAGTCTAGGGACAGACAGTCGCCGTGTCAGAATCACGGGGGCGGGGCTAGTGCCGGAGTTTGAAATGCAGATTCTCAGGCCCCGCCCTAGTGAATGAGGCGCCGCGGGGTGGGGCCAGGAACAAGTAGTTTTTAACAAGCTCTCCAGGAGATTCTGCTGCAGGCTAAGCCAACCTGTCCTTGGCTGCCCATCTCACCCCGGCTTTAGGTGCTCGGCTGGGAGACCGGCTGGGGGGTGGGTGTGTCTAGACGTGCCAGGTGAGCCGGTGAGAATGGCCCACCTGAGGTCTTACCTGAGGGACCCAGACGCTGCCCGGCCTGGGAAAGAACTCTTGGCAGTGACCATGACAGACTGGACTGTGTGAGGAGGACAAGCCTCAGCGACTGGCTGAGCAATGGCTGGTAGCTGACACCAAACTGAGGCCCGGCGCGACACCTGGACCGGCCTCTCACGTGAGGGAGCTTGAGTAAGAGCGGGAAGTGCGAGCGCACCAACGCTAACGCGCATGCGCACACGCGGGCGCGCAGCACTTTCTAGAGGCCCTTTGTGGAGGGCGTCTCTCGCGCTTGGCGGAAGGGTGATCCTAGTCCCGCGAGGACTCCGGGACTCTGTGACGAGACCAGGCTGGCGGAGGCGAAGACCACATGGAAGGGCAGCAGCACCTGGGAAGGGACGAGGAGCCTCCCTGCCTTCACGTGAAGCGTGCCCCACCTCCTTCCACGTCTCACCACCGCGACTGCTTCAGGGTCCTCACCCTGTGTGCCCAGGAGCCACCCTGACCTCAGTCATTCCAGACTGAACCTACCCCCTCCACCCCGCCCCCCCCCCCCCCCCCCCCCCCCTTGCAGGGGCTGAGGCTGCGACTTCTGTGGTAGACAAGACAGTTCGTGGTGGGAGAACTTGAACCCTTGTGGGAAAACCAGAGCCGGGGCTAGAGGGAGGAGAGCAGCTGTGAAAACCTCCCAACATGCCGCATCCACTACGATAAACTAACGAGGACACCACGCACACAATACAGACAATATGTGTGAAATTTGTTCATCTTTATTAATTTCCACTAGAATGCGTAGGACGTGTTCAAGATCTTTCCCTACGTTTTATTTTATTTTTCAATGTTTATTTTGAGAGCGAGCAAGCACATGTGTGAGTGGGGGAGGGGCAGAGAGAGAGGGATAGAGAATTCCAAGCAGGCTCCATGCTGTCAGTGCAGAGCCCCAAGTGGGGCCCAGACCCAAGAACCTAACAAAACCGTGAGATCATGACCCGAGCCAAAATCAAGAGTTTGAGGTTTAACAGATGAGCTACCCAGGTGACCCCATTCCCTACATTTTAAAGGAAATCCTTGCAAATTAATTTTGCTTTGCTCCATATGTTATACACCCTAAGGCACTGTCCTTGTTCGTTTTCTCGTTTCTTTGTTTAAACATCACTCTGATTTTTTTTTTTTTTTTTTTTTTTTACAAAGAATGGTTAGCTGCTGTACTGCTCACAGGTCCCACAGCATCGCCTGGGAAAACGAGTAACTGGGATGTTGGGACAGAAAACATGCAATTGTCCTCCTGCCAGGGTCACGGAGTCCTCCCTGCCTGAGAGCCTTGCACCAAAGCTCATGCCATCTCTGCTTGCCTCCTCTTGGGTCCCACCCACGTTCAGATCCAAGGCCGGAGTCTACCGTCCTCTCTGTGGCTGTTAGAGCCTCCTCGTCCAAGCCCAGAAGGGGAGGGAGAGCTGCTGGGACCTGGCAGCCCCTCTCCCCCGCCCCACCTCCCAGGCCTCGGGGGAGTTGGGGTGTGGCCCTGATGCTGCCCACCCCCTTCTCTGGCTCCCCCCGGTGGCAGCATGTAGCTCACCTCCACAGAGAGGGGGGCGAGTGTGCCCTTCTCCAACTCTCACAGAGAAAGGCAGTCCACAGATGGGCTTCAGCCCCCCAGCAGGTCACAGAGCTCACTGTCGGACTCATCTCTTGGCCAAGAAGGTGGAGGCCGCGACTAGTCACCGCTTCATTCATCTCCTTACTCTCCTCTTCCTATAACCCCGTCTAGACAGGGTCATATTGGAAAAATGTAAATTGGTCTTCCCGCTTCCCTGCTTAAGACCTTCCGATGACTTCCCGCTCCTCTGGGAAGGGAATCCGATAAATCCGGCCATGGCTTGGAAGGCCCCATGACCTGGCCTCTGTGACTTCTACTCACTCCCCTTCTACAGTTCAGCTGTATTGGCACCTTCTTGCTTGTCCTCAAATTCATCCAGCCCCTTCCTGCCCTGGGGCCTTAGCGCTTGATCTACCTGGAGTGCTCTCCCCATGGAGCTTCCCATGGCTGGCTCCTTCCCTACTAAGAGGTCATGACTTCAGAGATGCCTTCCTAATCACCTATTTAAATAGCTCCCCTGCCTCTTCGTCACACCCATTCCCCTTAGCTTGCTTTATTTTCTTCATAGCACAGATCACCATCTGCCACTCTCACAATTACGTACCTCCTTGTTTGCAGACTGGTCCCTCTGACCAGAATGTCAGCTCCAAGAGGCCAAGGACCTGCAATCCTTGTTCATGGGTGTGTCCCCTGACCCAGCCCAGCACCTGGTACAAAATTCCTGTAAAACAAATGCTTACTGTGAACAAATGAATCCAGACCTTGAAGTGAGGTGGCTTGGGGCGGCTGGGCCATGCAGTGGCACACCCGCCTGTGTGCCACTTGGAGCCAGCAGATAACCAGAGCTCCCAGCACATGAACATCGTTTCCTGGTGACAGTGTGGGAGTCAGCCACCAAAGGCGGGTGTTCTTCTCTGCCCCGTTTCCCATTTTCTTTGTCTCCTTCAAGTTTCCAGCTTTCCTCAAATTCTCTGCCTTTCTCAGATCCCTTCTCATTCAAACCACTCTCATTCTTTTGGTTTTATAATACCTATCACACAGGTAAAGCCGTGCCCACGCTTTATTGAAAAAGCTATTAGATCTTAACCTGCCTTGTGATACACGGGTAGTTTCCTTAGTTGTTGTCAAAAGTTGGAAGTCTTTTTCTTTGGGGCTATTTACAAACCTAGTGCAGTTCCTACTTACATGAACTTGTCCTAAAACACATCTTGTAAAGTGATACAATGCATTTATACAATTCCTTTGTTAAGCAGCTCTCAAACCACGTAAAATGAGAAGTTCAAAGGAAAATAAGCTGACATTTAGATATTTAACCAATTTTCTTTTGCGTTCCCGTTCATGTTCGTCTGCAATATTATGAATTTCACACACACACAAAATTCCCTTCCACAGTATCAATTCTTAATTAAGTGAACACCATTGCTATAATTTTCTGATAAATAAAATGAGCATTTCCACACAAATTAGAAATGCCAACTTGTTAATAGCTTCCCTGAGGTTTTGTTACAAAATCATCACTGTTCCGGTCATTGTTCAGGCATAATAAATACTACACTACAATCTGGAAACAAGCATTCTCTTTGGGCAGTCGATTCCCAAGTGCGGACTGGGTGTTCCGTAAGACAGTGAGTTTCCCCCTCATTCCTATTATAATACATGACAATAGTTCATTGGCCAGAAAAATACTTGATATTATTTTAGTGAAGCTCGCCGAATTTGGATCAGCTGGGAGACGAAGCTGGCCTGAACATAATACAATTAGAAAATGTACAACCTTAAATACCAGACAGTGAAGTTTTAAGGGCACAGAGCACATTGCGCCTGTAGCTGGGTAATTTGGGCAAGGTGCCAAGGGCCTCAGCTTCTTCATCTGTGAAATGGCTGTAATACTAGTATCCGGTACTCCATAGGCCTATGGTGAGGGCCAAACGTCTGGAAGGCACTCAACCAAGGGCCCACATGTAATAAACACCTAACAGATGTTCCCTGTTGTTGTTAGGCTTAAAAGGACACTGTAATTATTGCCTGATGAGCACGAAATGCAATTTGCTACCTTTCAACAACTCAGAGTGCTCCCCAAGTCCTTCCAAGAAGAGATCCTGTTCTGTCTTCTTCAAAGAACAGATGACTCATTTATAATTCATGGCACATTCACATACCAACAATTATTGTGCTGAAGTCCTTTAAAGAGCTGATTGCTTAATTAAACCTAACATTCCCCTTGTACTCTTGTTTGTTCTCTGAGTTTTCTTAGTAAATCTTTTAAGTGTGTAGAAGAGAGTGACAGTCCAGGCTAACTGTGTGTACCTGCCCACATTTTAATGGGTGGTGCCTAAAAGGATGAAGTTGTGTGCATTTTAAATCACTATGGCAGCATACAGAACACTTACAACACATAACGCACATTTGTTTGAGACGGAGCCTTGGTACATTCTCAGTTCAGTGTCAGATGCCTTTCTCTACTACCTGCCACTACCCCCCCACCCCCTTTGCCTTAAACTCCCTCATTTAACATTACTCTCCACCTTGGAACAATCTTTGAATTCATCACAGGGGCCTGTAATTTCCACTTTGTTTTTCTTAAGTTCCTTATTCAGAACTTCCCCATGGTTTTCCTTTTAAGCTAGGCATTTCATTTCTTTGGAGACTCGTTTCTTGGCTCCAGATGGGTTTTAGCCATAGCAAGATGAGGGTTAAACACAGCATTCAGGGACTGAGCCAGCCGGGACATACCCAAGCTGCCTCCAACATGTGTGGGACCTGGAGGAAGAGTTACTGGCAGCCCGCATTCCTCCTGCCGGGAGACCTCTCCCGCCCCTCCCACTCCAAGCCAAGCCCCAGGCAACTGCTGCCCATTGATCTCATTGCTCTCTCAGAGCAACAGAGGCTGGAAAGTCCAGTTCAAATGTAGAATTCTTGGCCTCTTTGAAACTTCCATACTAGAATGTGGTGGCACCGGGAGGTGGTCCCTGGTGCCCGGTCTGCAGCCCAGCCCTCTTTTCTTCCCAGGGGAGAAGAAAGGCTCTGGGGCCATGGAACCTCTCTCGTACAGGTGTGTGGACACCCAGTTCTGCATCCCAGCAGACTCTGCGAGTGGCCGCCCCTGGCCATTCCATGGACTGGCAACATGGTCCACCCAGGGAAGATACACCTGGGATGCCAGGAAGAGGTCCTGGGTCCTGGAAAATGTTCTAGAAGGGAGGGTATGAGCTTATCCCTTGAAAGGGATCTCTTGCCTGGATCTAAAGGCAGTGCTTACTAGAATTATCATTTTCACAGAAGATGTAGTCCCTGACCCCACACTGGGTGCTGGAGAACGAAGTTTAAGCAAATATAAGAATGGATTGTTTTGAACACTGTGGAATATCCTACACATTATAAAAACTTTAGATGAGGTCAAAGACAGGAGAGAGCTTCGATGCTAGCGTTGCTACAAGAGCCTGCCTGGAGGAGGTGGGACCTAAACCGGGTCTCAAACAAAGTAGAGGAATATCTGTTATGGTTTTAATTAGAATTTAGGATGGCCTTCTTCTATGTTATTGTCAGTCTCATCATGTATTTTTCTGGGACCTTTTTAAAAGTTTTTGTCTGGAAAACCATTTGGGCAAGACCTCCGCTTTCTGCCCACCTTATTTCCAAAATGTCCAAAATGAAGACATCCTCCTTAAAGACCACCACTCCCTTCTCGCACTACAATGGTTTCTAACACGTTTAGATCAACTGTGCCACACTTGAGGGCCAAGATGGTTTCAGATGTTTCAGAAGCAAAATGTCTTGCCCGAGACAGGCTGCTTTGAATTGTGCCAACACTACTCAGGTGCTTTCCTCCCGGCCTTTCAAGTGTGGCCCAGAATTGTCCCCTTGGTCATCTGCTTGGTGTTATGACAAGTAACAAAGCAGAGTGGGAATGCTTTGGTTCTCTCTTTCTCTAAAATGCCATTCCGGGAAGCCCCGATGGTGACTTGAGACATAAATCCCAAGGCTCCGTGCAGCTGTCCTGTGGATACTTGCTTCCCCACCGGCTGGGCTTGTCCTCTGGAATGTGTGTTTATAACTATGGAGTTTATTCTTTAGTTTAGGGCATGACATGATCATTGGCTTACGCAGCTCCAGAATGAAAGCAGAGGAGGTAGGGACACAGATTTCTTGGGTCTCTAGTAAAAAAGCTGAAATCTCCATCGTGGCTTTTCAACTACGGTGGAAAGAATTTGGACCATGAATCACAACGGGCTTGGTCCCCGAACCTGCCTTCTGTCCCTCGCTGCACATGCACTTACTGAAGCTCTCAATGTCATAGGCACCCAGGCTGCCCAGGTGGGTGGCACCATATTCAGCAGGGGATTGTGACTTGGGGCCAAGTCATTGGCCTCCTGCAGCCTCCAGTTCCTCATCTGTAAGCGGGCAATCACACGGACACCTCTCAAGGATTCTGGGAAATTTAAAGAAGTGGAAACGGGACACCTGGCACTCGGGTGGTCAAAATAAATCCTTAAGAGTCCCTGTCCTGGAACCCAGCGGCTTCCTGGAAGATCTGGGTGTGTACTTCCCTTTGTGTGGTCCGCCGCGGGGTGGGGGGGGTGGGGGGGGAGAGGGGGTCCCCAGACCTCTCTGGGCTGTCCCAGAGCAAGCTCTCTGTGAGTAGCAAATAAAACTGAACCACTGTCTCTGTGGCCGTAGCAGAGATGGTTCCAGCAAGTTCAGCATCCTGCCAATGAAGAAGGAAATGCACTCTCTCCCGAAGCCTCATTAGACATTGGCAAAAACATTGCCAAATTTAACTTCAAGGTATAACTCCTGGAAAGTGACTGCAATGGACCCTCCCAGTCTTCTAGAGGGTTCCAGATGCTTGGGGAGCTCCGTTATGACCCTCCCCCAAATTCTCTCACCCCACACAGACCCCATCAGCACTCTGAGTGTTGAGAGGACATTCATTTTCCTGCACTCTCATGGACGGTTTTGGCCTTGCCCTGACTCCGTGTAATCAGGCAGCCAGGGTCTCCCAAAGTCAGAGGAAATTCTGAGCAAGGCAGGCCCTATATTTGCTGGGAAGGTAAGAGACCATTTTCCACTTCTCACGTCTCTCTCAAAGCACAGACACAATGGGTCTGTCTGGCCTAGCTCCTGCTTTCTGTCTCTGAAGGCTCCCGGCGCCAGCACTCAGCCTCCCACCTTATTAATGTTCTGTGATGATCCCCTCGTGGTGCCGTGTATCCATCTCACAGGGTTATTAGAGGACAGACACCAGCAGGGAAGGTGCTGTTGACTCACTGTCACAAACATCATCCCTGGTATTATCAGAGCAATTATAAAATATGCCTCTTAACAATACAATATCAAATGCCCAACTGAAGACTTTCAGTATGATTTATTTGTCGCCCAACCTTCTATTTTTATGATGGAAGGTTGAGCTGAGGAAAAATAAACCCCAAAGAAGTGCACTTACGTCACATTCTTCCAGGAGATAAAGAGATGTGGGCATTTCCTAATTTATTTCAAATACATACAAACATACATACATAAATCTGCCCCCCTAATTCCACGAAGAGTCTAGAAATTAGTCATTGTGATTGACAGCCCTGATATCTGCAGGTCAGGAAGCTCAGAGAATTGGGGGGGGGGAGGAGTGGGGGTGGTTTAGGCTCAGATCAAAACTCTTCCACTTAAGAAAATGGGGGTGCCTGGGTGGCTCAGTCAAGTAAGCGTCCAACTTTGAATGATAATTTTTTTTTAACGTTTATTTATTTTTGAGACAGAGAGAGACAGAGCATGAATGGGGGAGGGTCAGAGAGAGAAGGACACACAGAATCCGAAACAGGCTCCAGGATCCTAGCTGTCAGCACAGAGCCGGACGCGGGGCTCGAACTCACGGACCGAGAGATCGTGACCTGAGTCGAAGTCGGACGCTTAACCGACTGAGCCACCCAGGCGCCCCAAGCGTCCGACTTTGGCTCAGGTCATGATCTCACAGTTTGTGGGTTCGAGTCCCACGTTGGGCTCGGTGCTGACAGCTCAGACCCTGGAGCCTGCTTTGGATTCTGTGTCTCCCTCTCTCTCTCTGCCCCTCTCTCGCTTGCGCACACGCTCTCTCTCTCTCAAAAATAAATAAACGCTAAGAAAATTAAAAAAGAAGAAAAGAAAATGAAGTGGTTGCAGAATGCAGGTTCTAGAAGACTGGCTACAAAAGGAAAACTTCATTTATCATGGAGTTCATCTCACGCTGCACAAGGGTTTTGAAGCTTCCTAAGAGTCCAGGTTGATGCGAATGAAGAGCTTACCTTCTGAAGAAATCAGGTTCAACATTCCAGGGAGGTCAGAAACACAAACAAACAAAAGGAGGCCTGGGAAAACTGAGGGGCGGAGGAGGAGGGGAAGCCACATCAAGCCGGAGGCCAGGCTCAGAAAGGAAGGTGGGACTGCGGACTCCAAGCTTCTCGTGGTACAGTGGTTCCTAAAAGCTTTGGTGATATTTGTCCAAGTGCGGTCATATTTTCGTCACATTCTAGTGCCTCAGAATCCCTTTGCGGGAAAGGTGGCTTGTTAAACATGCAGACTCCTGGGTCCCATCCTCATCTTCCTGAATTAGAACCTTTAAGAATGTATCTGCATTTGACACAACTAGCCCCGGCCCAGTTGTCCTGATGTGCTCTCCAGCTCCCGATTACGCTGTCAGACAAAGAGCGTTCACCAGCCCCCTGCGGGTACCGAAGCATCCTAGGTGTTGGGAGGATGTACCAAAGAAGCAGAAGGTGGTTAGTGCCCCAAGGGGTTTACGCTGGAGGAGTCCGTAAATCCCCAGGTACTGACTTGTTCCAGGTCCACTTGCTTGCTGGCTGGTGTTCACAGGAAGCTCCAGTGCCTCAGCTTCACCGGTTTCTCTTGTCACAAGCTGAAAATCAAATTCAAACCGGGCAAATGGTTCATTGCCCAGATGTGGAGGAAGGGTCAGGACAGAAGAGGGCCATTTCCCACAGGACTCTGGGAACTCTGGAGAAAATGCCAAGCAAGGACACCTGGGGGAAGGGGGGGGGGGGGGGGAAGGGGCCGGCAGACCCGGGCCTTACCTGACAAGGTGTGTGGCGCCACTGCTCCCCACCCCCATCTCCCTCCCTCCACCCCCTACATTCTCACTGCCCCCCCCCCCCATTCCAGGTGTGTGTGGCCAAGCCCGTGGCCTTGAAACCTGCTCTGTGAGATGGGAATCCCCCAGGAGGTTCTTCCAAAGGGAAGGCCTTTGTCAGAGCCCGAGGCCTGGTGAGGCCTCAGAGGCCTGCCCGGTCCGGACTGGGCACCGGGGTCCAGGGTCGCAGATGGGGATCCCGTGGTCGGTCGGGCGCGGCCGGCACCCGGCTCCAGACAAAGTGCGGTGCCTGCGCCACCCAGTGGGCGCGGCGGGAACTGCACGCCCCCGCGATCGCGGCTCCCTCCCACGGCGGGCTGAACACCCAGACAATTAAGAACAATGCCTGGCGCCGAGCAACGCTCGGTATAATGTTGCTATCATTCTGTGCCAGGAACGAATCCACTTTTAGCAAAAGAAGAAACCGGAATGGTAGTAATGCCAACAGTGCAGACGAAGACGGTAACTTCTACTATTTCAATGGCGCTTTAAATTTCCCCAAGTGTGCATATTCTGGGCCACTGGACTTTTACAGCCGGTGGCAGAATCCAGACTATCACCAGTCGGTGTCTTGGAGTCCCGGGCTGAACATGACTGACGAACATGCATTTATTCACTGAACTGCCCCTTCCCTTTACACTTCAGCCCCTGTCACCTAGACGGAAGCCGCCCAGGGCACCGCACCCTCCCCCGGGGCAGGGCGGCTCGCTACGGTCTCAGTGCCCGTCTCTCCTGGCCTCCGAAAAGCGAAGGGGTATTTTCCGCTTAGCTGTGGGAGCAGAGAAGGGCGCAGAGAGGGGGAAGGGGGCTTGGGAAACTGGAGGGTGTTGTGCCTCGTTGCCCTGAGGGTGCTGCTTCAAGCCAGGCGCTAAAAAACACCTGAATCCACCGGGCTTGTCCTCGGGCCCACAGGCTCCTCACGCTGCGTCTGGCTGCTGTGGGAGGAGGAAGGTGGTCGTCGGCAGCCAGGGCAGAGCCCCTCCAGCGCACCTGTCCATCCCCAGGCCTGAGGCTACCCTAGAACTGTGCTTGCCTCCCCGCGGGGGTATAGGGGCTGCACCATTTGTAAGACAATCAGGTCACTGCAAAGAAATGTATGCATGCATGCGTGCTCCCCCACACCAGGCGTTTGTATGGCTCTCTCCAACACTTATTCAAGTGTGCCCACATGCCACGTCCCCAGAGGAATTCCCCTCACCCTAAGCGAACAGCCCCTGATTGCCCCTCCTCTACTCCGGAATTGTTCTAGGCAGAGGGGAGCCAAGGGAGGAAGGGAAGTGGTAGGAGGCGAGGCGTGAGAGGTGGGCGAGGGCCAGAGCGGGTAGGGTCCTGTCCGCTGTAATAAGGGGTGTGATGTATGTTCTGAGTCCGCAAAGGTGGGCTATGATCTGATTTACATTTGTAAAAGATCCTTCTGGCTGCCATGTGGGGGGCGCAGGTGGGTTGAATGGGAATAACAGAAGCAGGGCGGCCTTGTGGGAGGGCGGTGGGAGGGCGCTGTGGCTTGGACAAGGCCAGCAGTGATGGAGACGGACCAGATTTCCGATACGGATCTGAAGGCAGAATGGATGGGAATCTCTGATGGATTGGGACGCGATGTGGAAGGGAAAGGAAGAAAGGCTCATTCTTAGGACTTTGGAGCAACTAGAAGAATGACAATTGCTAATATTCATTGTTAAGCAGACACTCCTCTAAACCCTTGACATCTTTGAAAGCCATTTAAATCTCACAACACTCCTATGAACTATGTATTATTATCCCCATTTTATAGAAGAGGAAATTGAGGCACAGAGAGTTTAATCAATATGCATAGTCACACAGCAAGTAGAAAAGCTGGGATTTGAACCCAGAGTTTAACAGTTCTCCCTCTTTTATTTAAAAAAAAATTTTTAATGTTTATTTTTGAGACAGAGAGAGACAGAGCATGCATGGGGGAGGGTCAGCGAGAGGGAGACACAGAATCTGAAGCAGGCTCCAGGCTCTGAACTGTCAGCTAGAGCCCGACACTGGGCTGGAACTCACAGACTGTGAGATCATGACCTGAGCCAAAGTTGGATGTTTAACCGACTGAGCCACCCAGGTGCCCTTCCTCTTTTATTTTAAATGTTTATTTATTTTGAGAGAAACAGATAGCTCCAGCAGGGGAGGGGCGGGGGGGGGGGGGGGAGAGAGATAGAGAGAGAGAGAATGAATCCCAAGCAGGCTCCACGCTCCACGATGTCAGTGCGGGAGTGCAACATGGTGCTTGATCCCAGGAACTGCAAGATCATGACCTGAGCTGAAATCAAGAGTCGCTCAACTGACTGATCCACCCAGACCCCCCAGCAGTTCTCCCTCTTTATAAAAAAGAAGAATATCATTAACCGTGATAGGGAAGACTGGGGAAGAACGGAGCTTTTAAGTGGGGGGGGGGGGGAGGGGTGCAACATGAATCGAGAGCTTCAGCTTAGATGTGTTCAGATGAGATGACTTTTCAACATTCAAGTTAGGGTGTGATTCTGGCTCCGGGTGGCAGGGAGGGAGCACCTGGGTCTGGAGTGTTAACTCCAGCCAAGAGTGAGGACAGCAGGAGGCTAGCAGGTGGGATTAAATGCCTGACTTGAAAGGGTGGGATAGAAAGTGATCTTTCAGAGCATCCTATCAGGCCTCAGGGGGCATCAGGAAAGTGTTGTAGAAGTATCATTCTAGAGCAGTCCTTGTTTTCATCTGAGGATCCCATGAAAGATCTGACCTTGCTCCAGAAAAATTACATGTACACACACATGACGTTTTCTACACAATTTCAGGGTGTTCCTGGGCCCTCAGGAGCCACCCACAGACCATTCCGGCGTTACCATCAGGCCTCCCTCCCCCAGCAACAACCAGATGTCACCACATCTGGTAGGGCCTGACGGACCTCTGACAAGTCTCCATACATCACCACCCTCTCCGTCTGCATGAAGTAAAAACCGCACCATTGGAAAAGCAAACTCCCTGGAGGGTGAGACTTGAGTCATTTTTAAATGCCTGTGTAGAGCGGACCTCCCCAGCCACCCACCAGCCCCCCTCCACCCCCCAGTGCTGCACTTGTAAATGTTTGCTTTGAATGTGGCCCCATGTGGAATAGAAGAATATACTCACACAAAGTCGTTTGCTCTTTCATTCATCCATAGGTGAGGTTATAATCTGGGTATTTTCTAAGTTTAAAGACAAGACTTGCTCAGGCCACTGTTTCCATCAACAAGATTGCTTCTTGTGGATAGTGCACAACTGATGCTGTGCTTGTCTGTTTCTGCTGCCCCCAACTCCCAGGACCCATCCTCTCTGGGGCTAATCACCCTGTGTGGACCCCGGGACGGGGGAGGCAGGACCCATCAGGCCCCCTGGAAGCTGAAGGCACCAGGCACTTTCTCCCCCACCAACCTTGCTCTCCTGGTCTGGCCACCTGGGGCTCCGACCTGCCAGGGGAAAGGTACAGAGATAGGAGAGAATGTATTTACATTTATGGCACTAGGCCCAGGGACCACCATGAAGGCAGCGATCCATGCCTGGTGGCGGCTGTCTCAGCAGTGGCGCGGCCTTGGCCTGCTACGGGGCCTGCCCGTGTCCCCAGCGTGGCCCCCCAGCCTCCCCACTGACACGCATCTGCGTGGGTCTCCACGTCCACTCAGTGCGTTCCCTCCCTGCTGACATCACACCAGCCTACGGGCACTCGCGCTGCGTGGCTGTTGCTGGGCTTTCAGCTGTCATCTCGCCCCGCGCAGAGTCACAGGGTGGAGATTCTTCTCCTCCCCGTCCCCGACCTTAGCATTCCCGGCCTGTCCAAGTCTTGCTCTGCGACCCCTGCCAGATCCCCACCGATGCCTCTGAATGTTCGTGCCTCTGTAAAGAGGAGGGCCACACCCAATCGCAGGGGTTGTAACAGCCACCATCGCGTTCCAGGGACAATCTGTGGATTTTTCTGCTCTGCAGTGAGGTGTGACAAGCCATCAGACCTCCTCATTGTCCTTGAAGTTTTCACGACTTCACAAGACCAACCAAGGCTGGAGTCTGACTCCAAGGGGACTGCAAGCCTCTGAGTCAGAGACGGGCTGTGAGGCTCCCGGCTTCTCTGGGGTGGGGCCTGGGCTGTGCTCGGGTGATGGCTGGGCCAGGCAAGAGACGTCTCAGCTTCCCGAAAGCAATGGCTGCCCTCTGGGCCCTCTGTGCTACCCTGGAACATAATCCTTTCCAAGAAGGAGGGACAGCTGGTGCTCCTGACTCACAACCGTGTCCTCTGTGGCTAAGGCGCCCCATCACAGTGTCTGAGCGCTGAGCTCACATCTCGTGGCTACTGCCTCACACACAGGCTGGGGAGAGCTTCAGTTCAGTCAGTGAACATTACTCACACCCAGCCCCTTCCATCCTGGTTGGTGAGCAGCCGCTGCCCTGAGCCCCCACCCCCAACACAAATGCCACCTGCCCCTCATTACCCCGGTCTTGTCCCAGGAGACCCCAGACTGCACCCCCCGCCCCCCACCACCAATCCAGCCACTAGAGGGTCATGGCTGGCTCAGCCATCACTTCCATGCTCTGCTGGGTATCAGTTGTGGGTATCATTCTTGCCTGCCCACAAGCGTTCTCAGAGCCCCTTTGCCACTGACTTTTCTCCCATCACCGTGTACCGGCTGCCCAGTCCCACCAGTTCTCAGCACAGTTCTAATATCTAGCCTGTCCCCCTTACCTGCTTCAAGCCCAGCCTCCTCCAGGAAGCCGTTCTAATTGCATAGTCCTCGCACAACACTTTGCCCTCCCCTGGCCTCCCATGGACCCTGCCTCACCAAAGATGGCTTGCTTGAAGTTCTTGGAGGGTCTTAAACTTCTCATCGCTCGTTCGATTGCTTACAAATCCCTGCCTTATTGTCGCCTGGTAGCAGGTGACACGGGTACCCCTGGGGCCACGGTCAGAGGGGGGAAGGTCCCGAGGAGACTAGGTGGCACCCGGTAGGTCTGCCGCTGAAGGAAACTTCTTGAGAGGTCAAGAGAGAAGGACCCCAGGCTGGGGGGTGGGGCATGAGCAATGCTGGGCTGGTAACCTCGGGTGGGGCTGAGGCAAAGGGGTCACGCCTGGAGCAGGAGAGTAGGGTAGAAGGTCAACTTAGTCACAGATCCTGGGTGGGGTAGGAGCCTTGCCTCTGGGCTACATGGGCCTGAAAGCGGCAGTCGAGGGCAAGTGGCACTGAGCTGGGGAAGGCTCTGTCCATCCCACCGCCACCGGGCAAGGAGCTTGCAGGGGGGCCTTGCTCAGAGCCCCAGCTAATGCCCGGGAAGGGCACCTAGGAAACTGGAATCACACAGTGTGTCCCGATTGCTTAGAAACTGCCCTCCCCCACCCCCCCCACCCCCCCCACCCCCCCCCCCCCCCCGCCCGGGATCCGAGGCTCCTGACACATTTACTTCAAGTCTCTCTGTTCCCTGTCGGTCGGGCCAGATGAGTTCTCTACCGTGTCACTGACGGGAGTCACTCAGGGCCAGGCACAGATCCTGCGGGAGGGATGTGGCTGATGGGTCACAGAGAAGCCCCCCTTGGCGCTGCTCACTGCCCACTGGCTGTCACTCGGGCTTGACTCATGGCCCGGCACCCAGCAGGAGGCCGACTCACGAGCCTCCTCCTCGGGGCTCCTCCAGCAGCTGTTTGCCCTTGGGACGTGACAAGTTGCTGGAACCTGTGCCACCCGAGGAGCCAAGCTCTGGCCCACTCGGATCTCAGCCACAGCCCAGAGACCCGGGGGGAGAAGTGACTCAGGTCGGACAGTGGCTCCTAATGACCTCAAGTGACTCACAGCAAACAGAATGAAGTTGACGCCCAGCGTTTCACTCATCACCTTGCTTCGTCATTTAGCCGGCAGTGGCTGCCACCATTTCCCAGCTATGGCTAAGCGTGTGCGGAAGAGCTAAAGTCCCAAGCGTGCCTGGGACACAGAGAGTCTCAAATCCGGCTGCACCTGGGGGTCACCTGGGGAGCACGGCCTCCTGCTGAGAGCCCCTTTAATGGGGGTGGGGGGTGGGGGGCAGGTTTCCAGAGCTCTGCAGGTGACTGGAATGTGCAGCCACTGGGGAGACCCAGGCTTCTAACACTCGATCCTGTTAGGGAGAAGGATGCTAACCAGACATCCTGTTTTCATCGCCAGCTCGTGCTGAACATGTCTGCAGCCTGGCTCGAGCCTTCGGTCTTGGGCTTCTGGTGTGAACTCAGCTCTGCTCATTCCTGACCCCAAATCTTCTGCAATTATTTCTGT
The DNA here is from genome assembly GCF_028749965.1 of Puma concolor. Classification (NCBI taxonomy): domain Eukaryota; kingdom Metazoa; phylum Chordata; class Mammalia; order Carnivora; family Felidae; genus Puma; species Puma concolor. The sequence goes on from NC_141683.1 coordinate 49,923,805, forward strand.
TTCCAATTCTTTCTCCCCGATTTCGATACATTTTAGGTTTCTGCGGCATCCTCTGAAGGAAGTGATGACGTTATAAAAACTCTAACTACGGGAAAGTAGGCTGAGAATGAGACAAGAAAGATCGTCTTATTCTTACACAGTTTTGGATCCTTGACCTAAAGTCTGTCTTGTTTTGCTTATACTAAGTTTTCAACACTTTATTATAGATCTTTTGTTTGTGTTTTATTAAAAAAAATTTTTTTTTAATGTTTATTATTTTTTTGAGAGAAAGAGAGCCAGCATGATCAGGGGAAGGGCAGAGAGAGGGAGACACAGAAGCGGAAGCAGTCTCCAGGCTCTGAGCTGTCAGCCCAGAGCCCAACGCAGGGCTTGAACTCATGGACTGTGAGATCATGACCTGAGCTGAAATTGGACACTTAGCCAGCTGAGCCACCCAGGTGCCCGTTTTAGCTTTTTAAATTTTAGAGACTTTTGAACATACACAAAAGTAGACAGAACAGCATCATGAACTGTCACACACCTGACCGCCCCCCCCCCAGGACAACAATGGCCAAACTGGTCCCATACCCTACCCGCATCAATGTAGTCCATCTTCTATTACTTTGAAGCAAATCCCAGATGCCAGACCGTTTCATCTGTAAAAGTTTTAATAAATCATTCAACAAGAATTCTTTTTGTAACATAACCACAATTCTATCAGACATCAAAACAAATTAACAGTAATTCCTACTGTTCAGATTTCCCGATGTCTCAAAATGACCATAAACAGATTTAAAAAAATAGTTTGAGTATCACTCAGCCATAAAAAAGAGTGACATCTTGCCATTTGTAACAACCTGGACGGACCTAGAGGGTAGTATGCTAAGTGGAATAAGTCAGACAGGAAGACAAATACCATATGATTACACTTACATGCAGGATCTAAAAATCAAAACAAACAAAACACCAGAAACAGAGTCTTGAAACATACAGAACAAACTGGTAGTTGCCAGCGGGGAGACGGTGGGCAAAATAGGGAAAGAGGATTAAGAGGTTATAAACTTCCAGTTATAAAATAAATAAGTCACAGAAATGAGAAGTACAGAAGGGGAATATAGTTAATAATATTGTAATAATGATGTGTGGTGACAGATGGTGACCACACCGTGGTGAGCACAGAGTAATAAATAGAATTCTCGAGTCACTATGTTGTACACCTGAGGCTAAAATAACACTGGGTATTAACTATACTTCAATAATAAAAAAATTAAAAATAGTTTGAATCAAGGTCCAAATGAGGTTCACATGTTGAAATTGGTTGATAAAACTTTTAAGGCTATTTTAATCTACTGTCTTTTTTTTTTTTTTCCTTGAAGTTTGCTGAAGACACAGTGTTGTTTATCCAGGAGATTTGCCCACAATCTAGACTTTGCTGATGCTCTCCTTATGGTGTAATTTAACATGCTCTGTGCCCCTATTTTCCCTGTAAATTGGCACGCTCTAGCACTTAATGAGATTCAGGTTTGGTGTTAGTGATGCTCTATTCTTCCAACAGGAGGCACATGATGTCTGGTCGTCTCTTTCCGTGATATCGGATGCTACAGAGGAGCAGTGCTTGAATCTTTTGGTTCATTAAACATTTTAAAATAGCGATTATCTAATTCCAGCATTTCTCCTTCATAGAAGTATTCAAGCTTATGGGTGAAGGAGGGATGACAGATACAATTACCTATTATTTGACACCCAGGATAATTGCTTGATTTCCCCCCTTTATTTACCATTTTCAAAACAATGAGTTGCTTTCCTAGCATCGTGCAACAGTGAACAAAGTTCTGTTTTGCTTTTTTGAGTATTACTGTTAATTCATAAGGTTTTAATACATTTGATGTGTTTCAATTCCTTGTAGTCAGTATTGATACTGATGCTCACGTGGCCCTTTGTTGGCCAGTGGGAGTCCCTTCTATTTGGCTCCTGAATCCTTTAGACAGGAGCTGAGAAGTCTCTTAAGTTTTGTACAAACCTCCTCTTGTACATTGTCTGCCCAGATCCAGAATCGGCCATTTGTCCAAGGAGCCCTCATTGCTTTCAGTGGGAAATGGTATTTGGAGATCTGACCCTGAATGTCAGAAGTTTACCTATTCTCCTCTCTGACCAAAGTAACCCCAAATTTTAGTCTGTTCTGGTCTCAAAGTCAGAGTAGGCACCGGCTGTATTCTGATGCCACTGAGCATTCTTAGGGGACAACATGTGTGACCTCTGAATCAACAAGTATTTATCATCACAGAGTCGGTGGAGACAAAGACAGTCTTGAGGCACTTAAAATCTCTTTTGTTGGCATCAGGAGCGTGGGGGGGGGGAAGCCGTTCTTCTCAAATTTGAATGTGCATACAGATTACCTGGGTACCTCATTAAAATGCAGAGTAGGCCTGGGGGGCCTAGATGCTGCAGATCTAACTAGTTCCCGAGTGATGCTGGTCCATGCGCCACACTCTGGCCAGGCTCCAAAAATAACAAGTAGTAAGCGGGGTGTTGGCATTAAATGCCGAAGGAACTCAGAGGAGGGAGGCAAGGAGGCCACCACAGAGGAGGCAGCGTTTTGGCTAGTGGCTGGGATTTTTTTTTTAACATATAAGTAGGTTTCACATCCAGAGTGAAGCCCAGCACAGGGCTTGAACTCACAGCCCTGAGATCAAGACCTGAGCCGAGATCAAGAATATGATGCTTAACTGACCGAGCCACCCAGGTGCCCCTGGGATTTTCTTTTGAATCAGGAGCCAGAACAACAGACTAGTGTGGCACCTTCACTTTTAAGGTAAAGTTAGTATTAAGGCATAACACACATAGGGCAAAGGATACAAATCCCAAGTGTACATACAGCTTGATCAGTTTTTTTTTTTTTTTTGTGATGTAATTCACATTGTAAAACTCACCCTTTTCAAGTGTACAACTGGTTAGTTTATAGCATATTCACAGAGTTGGACAACCACTGCCACTATCTAATTCCAGGACATTTTCATCACTTCTCCAAAGAAGTCCCATGTCCACTTCCCCTCCCTCAGCCCCTGGCAATCACCAATCTATTTTCTAGTTCTGTAGATTTAACGACTCTGGACTTTTCACGTAAATGAAATCATACAAAGTGTAGTCTTCTGTGGCTGTCTTCTCTCACCTGGCACAATGTCTTCAAGGCTCGTCAATGTTGTAGCGTGTGTCAGTATTTTACCCCTTTTTACGGCTGAATAATGTTGCGTTGTATAGAGAGACCACGTTTTTGTTTATCCATTCGTTACCAGCTGATGGACATTTGCGTTGTTTCCATCTTTTAGCCATTATGAATAATGCTGCTATTCGCGCACGCGTTTTTATCTGGGCATGTTTTCAGTTCTTTGGCGTATACACTTGGGAGTATGATTACTGGCATACAGTAAAGCCATGTTAAGTTTTGAGGAACTGACAAACTATTTTCCAAAGCAACTGCACCATCTTTCATTTGCAGCTTGATGAGTACTTTTTTTTTTACGCATAGCACACGCATAGCACAGCACCCAGATCAGTAAGCGTAATACTACCAGCACTCGAGGACCCTCCCCTGCGCCTCTTCCCTGTCATCCCCCCACCCTGAAGGGAAACTGCTACTTTGACTTCTGTCCCCACTGATGGCTGGGACTCTGAGGGGTAGAACTGGGGTACCTTCGCTCTGGTGGGAGCGGCATCAGCAAAGGCACAATGAACGAGGCGGGGCAATCCCGGCTTTACATTCCGCGGGGGCAGGTGCCCAGACGGAATCCTACCAAGGATTGTTATCCTACCAAGGCCTGGTGAGCAAACTGGCTTTCTCCCTCCTCACCCCGCTTCCTGCACAAGCAGAGGAGGCCCCTTCAGAAAAACAACAAGCAGGTGGGCTTCTCAATCGGAACCCTCTGGCAGGCCTCGGAGGCAGCTGGGGTGGGGAAGCAATGTGCCCAAGGTTCACCATAAAGGACAACTTCAGCGTGAAGCTCCGCGGGCTGCGCAATGGCCTTGTCGCAGCCTTCGTCCCGGGCCCCTTTAGTCCTGCTTACCTCCCACCTGCAGGCTCTCTCGGCAAGCGGCAGCCCTGGGCCTGAGCTCCCCGCGCAGCTGAAACAGGACCTGCTCTCCCGCCAGCAGGAAGCTGCGCGTGCGCGGTGGGCAATGGGCAGCCCCGTGTTCCGCGGCGCAGGATGCTGGAGAGCCGGGGCGAGGGGCGCCTCCCGCTGGTGGCCCTGGGGATAGCCGAGCCTGCAGCTGCCGTGGCAAGGCCCCGAGGTCCTTTCTCGCCTCCGTGGTTCTCCCGCGTCCAGCCCTGTGGCTCATCTTTCCCCCTGAGCTGACCTTCTCCCTCTGGCCTCGTCCCAACACACAGAATCACACATGTGAAGTCACTGTCACACACACTCAAACTGCTCAGAGATATTTATCCCTGATCTGCGAATCCTTGACTTGCCAATGACTTTCCCTACCAGCCCCCCCCCCCCAGAGGCCCCTCCTGCCAGATCCTCTCAGACATTGTGTGGGATACCCCCCAACCCCCCTCCAGGCCTGGCTCCCAAAACAAAAGCCCCAACACAAACAGCCTGGAATTGTCATGACCCTCCAGACCACCGTCTGGGAATTTATCAGTGAAAGATGAATTGGGGTGCTCTTTACAAGATGTGCTCGTCCCCGGGACGAGTGTGTCACACAGGGTGTGTTAACGTCATGGACTGCTGTCCTCCCGACACCCAGCTGAGAAGGGCAGGTGTAGGCGAGGAAGGGTGGACGGGAGTGGAGAATAGAAAACTCTGCAGCCCGGCAGCCATGGTGGGCAGGCTGGGCTGGGCAGGGCTGTAGGAAGGAGTTCTGGGCGTGCCCCACGCAGCCGTGAGGCTCTGGGGAGATGAGGGTCTACACCTGAGTCAGGGTCTAGACAGGAAAACGAGAGGGTGCTGAAGACAACCTTTTTAAGGTTTGATGTTTGATATACACCAGGCAGGGAGTGAAACCCAACTTCCCTTCCTCTTCCCCAGGGTCCTCTGGTTCCTTCCTACTCTTCTCTCCTTCTTCTATTCCCACACTTTCTCTTCTCTTCCACATTGTCCTTCCTCTATTCCTTTTCTCTACCCCAGAACGGAAAATAGTCTAATTCTATTCTCTCTACACTAAAGACTTCAAAGGTTTTGAGGGCTAGCCTCGGAATCTATTGTTACAGCACCACTTTATGGGAAAATGCAGCGGTCTAGCCCTGTGCCTGGATCATAGTAGGTGCTCAACAAATGCTGGGTAAGCAGGTGAAGGAATGAGTGAAGGTCACTTCTTGTGTGTTCCAAACACTGGATTTGGGGGAGGAGGCCTTTTGAAACTGATTCCTTTACGTGGGTTACCACTGGCTTTCCTGTAGGCACAAATCACAAGTATCCGTCGTCTTGCGATCCCACAAAATTACAAAGATGAAGCCAGGGTGGGACCCAGGGTCTAGATACCCTCTCTCCCCACCCATCCGGTGTGATTTCTTTTTCTGCGACTTTGCAGACTTTCCTTCGGGGAAAGTCAGCGGGCAGGGACTGATGGGGCTCTAGCGCCCTCTGCTGGTACGTTTTCAAGAGTTGGCTTTTGCAGATGGGTTTACCTACACTTGTTTTTAACTGCTTGGGCAAGGCTAGGAGTGAGATTTCTGGTTTTATTTCAGGCCTCCTTTTCAGTGAATGTCAAGTCTGAACGTGGCTCCTAGTGACAAAAAAAATGAGCGCCAGGGTGGGCTCCCAGGCATTAATAATTTAATTGAAAGTAGCTTTTGTTTTATTTTAACAACCTGCCTGGACTAAGAGTCAAGTCTGAATAGCTTCTAGTCTTGGCTCAGCCCTACATCTCTGATGTCGGTGGGTTCTGTCACGTGCGTTCGAGAGACACGGGTCTGGTTTTTCCAAAGTGAACTGGGAGGTTTCCTCCAAGAAAGAGAAGAAACACTGTGCCCAACGGGCCTGGCTCCTGAGCAGAGGCGATACTGAGCGTTCACTAATCCACATGAAACTCTGTCTCTCCCCCAGAGGCCCACGGGGTGACCGTAGAGAGAAGCCAAAGGCTTTGCTATCTGCACCAGACTCTTTTCGGTATCTCTCCAGGCTTTGCTATCTGTACCAGACCCTGTTCGGTATCTCTCCAGGACTGCGACAGTGGATACTGAAGAGCTCCTGGGTTGGGGCGTAGTGGGCAGGAAAAACAGCCCACAGGAATGCAAAACCCAAGGCCAAACTCACCCAGACCATAGGCACCCCCTTGGTCAGACTGAGGCCCCCTATTTTCCATACACCTGATAGCATAGACTGGAACACCGCTTCTCAGACTTCAGTGGCATGGAGCTACCTGGGAGGCTGGCAGACCCTGATTCGGTAGGTCTGGGATACAACCGGAGACTCTGGATTTCTAACAAGACGATGCGGATGCCGCTGGGCTGGGGGAACCACCTAGTGAGAAGCAAGAGGGTAGAGGAAATAGGGTCTGACATCAGAATGCTCCGATTCCAATTCCAACTCTCCCACTTATGCCATGATTATTTTCACTGCCTCCTCTCTCCCAGCCTGTTTCGTCCAGCATAAGATAGGGAGAATGGCAGTTTGAATGACTTCATGGAATAGTAGAATGACTTCACAGGGTTGTTGTAAGAACAAAGTGAAACCATGTGGGCAAAGCTCTTGGCACAGAGCCTGAAGTGCCCGGGATACGATAAACAACTCGGTTTGCACGTGTCCTTTTAGCAAGTGTTTATTGACCCCATCTTCTATGTTCGGGACTGCGGTAGGCCCTGGGAGAGAGCAGGGACAGAAACAAAATCTCTGTTCTCGAGGAGCTCACATTGTAGTAGAAGAAAAACCACAAACAAGTAGAATACATACTATGTAAGTTGGTGCTAAGTATACTGGAGAGAAAAATAAAGCAGAGTATGGACCATAAGGAATGCTGCGGTTGGGGACATTGTTGTTTGTATGGAATAAGAGGGAACGTGTCACTGAGAAGGTACTTTTGAGGTGAGGGAGCCAGGCATGTGGATAGCTGAGGAAATGGGAGGGAACGTTTGTAAGTGCAAAGGCCCTGGGGCATGTCTTCACTGGTCACTCCTAGGAAATAGAAGGGTCTAAGGTGCCTTCCATCAGAAGAAATTTTAGGAGGTCTCTATTGACCTTGCTTCCATCCTAAAGAGTCTTATTTTTTATTATACAGATTATGCAAGTTCCTTGTAGAAACAGAGATTACAGGTAAGCACAAAGAATGACAGAAAAATTAGTCATAATCCTTCTATGCAGAGAAAACCACTGCTCTTATTCTTGTGTACATCCTTCTAAGTCTTTTCATTCATGCATGCCTCTATGCACATGTGTGGACGGACATACCTCACACACACATTCTTACCAGCAATGGGATTATACTCTAATACCATTTCATAATTTGCTGTTTTCCAATTATCATTATATCATTCACATCTCTTGATGGTATTAAATATATTTCAACAATATACTTTTTTCTTTTTTTAAGTTTATTTATTTTGAGAGAGAGAGCACAAGTCAGGGAGGAGCAGAGAGAGAGGAAGAGAGAGAATTCCAAGCAGGCTCTGCACAGTCGGCACAGAGCCTGATGCAGGGCTCAAACTCATGAAACAGGAGATCACCACCCGAGCCAAAGTCGGATCCTTAACTGACTAAGCCACCCAGGTGCCCCAACTATCTTATTCTTTTTTTTTTTAATGTTTTCTTTTTGAGAGAGAGAGAGAGAGAGAGAGAGAAAGAGAGAAAGAGACAGAGTGCGAGCAGGGCAGGGGCAGAGAGAGAAGGAGACAGCAGGCTCCAGGCTCCGAGCTGCCGGCACAGAGCCCAATGCGGGGCTCAAACCCACAAAGTGTGAGATCATGACCTGAACCGAAATCGGGCACTCAACCGACTGAGCCATGCAGGCGCCCCATGTTATTCTTAATTTCAGTAGAGCATTCCACTTTATGAGTGCGCCGTAATTTATTTAACCAGTTGGTATCCATTTATATTGTTTCTGATTTTTAAGTACATATTATAAATGACTCCATAGGGCGCCTGGGTGGCTCAGTTGGTGTAGCGTATGACTCTTGGTTTTGGCTCAGGTCACGATCCCAGGGTCACGGGATTGAGCCCCCGCATTGGGCTTGCCACTGAGCATGGAGACTGCTTAAGATTCTCTCTCTTTCTCTCTCTCTCTCCCTCTGCTCATCAACTCTGCTTATGTTCTCTCCAAGAATAAAATAAATGTTAAAAAAAAAAAATAGAATAAGTGACTCCATGATACCCTTGTAGTTAAATCTTGGCAACCTTCCCTATTTTTTTCCTCTTGTCTTTTAAAGCTTCTGGTATGTGTCACCAGATTGCCCCTCAGAAATATCATGCCACGTAGACTCTCACTGGAGTTCCTCATCTCCCCACAAACTCATCACTCATAAAAAACACAGAACAGAGCCCTTCTTGGCCACCCCTTTGGGAAGCTGATATCCATATTAAAGTGTCACGTGGGCAGAACTGCCATTAAACATCCTTCCATCGCCTGCTGAGGGCGCGCTTCTCCACCTTCTGGGTTTCCTACTGTTGGAATCAGGGTCTGGCATTCGCTCGTTCTTTCATCTCAATTCTGAAGATTGAACGTGCTTTGTTGTGTTTGTTTTAACACGGAGAGAAGTACCAAAGAGTCACCTTGATCACACACATAGGAGGACAGATCACCTCTGAAATACTGGGGGGGGGGGGGGGGGGGGGGGGGGGGGGGGGAGGGGCGGTGCAGGGAGGCTCTAGGAGCCCCTGGGACCAGTCAGGGTGGCCCGCTTAGGAAAGCGGGTGGGTAGCCAACCGGCACGGAAATGGGCATAACCAGACCTGGTGAGTCCGAGAGAGACTGGTCTGAGCTCCCAACTGTGGCGGTAGCAGTCAGCGCCGAGCTGGGCCCCGCGGCAGGGATGGGAACGGACGACACGGCCTGGCCTCCTCCTGGGCCCGGCCCCGCCCACCTAATTGCCACCCCATGTCTCAGCCACGGGCCTCTCTGGTGACTGCTCGAGTCGGGGCCTGGGGCTGCGCACCTGTTACCTGTGGGAGTCACACGCTGAGGTCACAGGCCTGACAGGCTGTGTCACAAGGACCTGCCTGTTCTTTCCTCTGGAAGAGCCCATCCCAACCCCTTACCGTTCTTATGTTTCCCTATTGTTTGGTCTCCTAATATACACATCCTTCCTCCTCTCAAAACACGGTAAGTCATTTGTTTATTTTTTAAATAAATGTAGATCCACATTCATCGTGACCGGAGTCAGTCAAGGTGGCAGGAAACGGACTGGGAATTGAAGGCCTTTGAACCTAGGAAAGGCCATTCTGCCGTCACTGTTGTCATTGTCCCTGCAGTTTTTACTGAAAAATTAACTCCTCCTGGGTGGCTCAGTCAGTTAAGCATCTGACTCTTGATTTCGGCTCCGGTTATGATCTCATAGTTTGTGAGTTCGAGCCCCGCGTCTGGCTCAGTGCTGACAGCAAGGAGCCTGTTTGGGATTCTCTCTCTCCCTCTCCCTCTCTCTCAAAATAAATTAAAAAAAATTGTTTTAAGTTTACTTATTTTTGAGAGAGACAGACAGAGCACAAGCAGGGGAGGGGCAGAGAGAGAGGGAGACACAGAATCCGAAGCAGACTCCAGGCTCTGAGCCATCAGCCCAGAGCCCAACACGGGGCTCGAACCCACGAACCATGAGATCATGACCTGAGCCAAAGTCAGATGCTTAACCGACTGAGCCACCCAGGCGCCCCTCTCAAAAAAAAAAAAAAAAAAAAAATCTTAAAAAATTAACTCCTCTACCTATACTCTGATGTAACCCTCACAATGCCCCTGTTAGAGGGGCGTCCCAGATGAGACCGTGAGTCTCAGAGAGGGGAAGTGACGGACCTGCAGCCACACCGCTGATGCTATCCAGATCTCGTTGACCCCAAGAGCTCTGCTCCTTCTTCCTCACCCCGTCACCCTTGCGAGTGCAGCGGGCCCCAGGGAGCCACAGAGCAAAGGGAGCAGAGAGCACTGGACCCGGAGTCAGAAAACTGGGGTGTGGCCCTGGCTTTGCTACAAACTGGCTGTGTGGCTGAGGGCACCTCGCTGCACCTCTCTGGGCCTCAGAGTTCCCACAGTAAGTTGAAGAGATTGGTGCGGATGATCTCTGAGACTGCTAACCGCGGGGGGGCTAGCTCTGTGGTAACCGGAGACCACTCTGCTGTCACAGCAAAGGGCACCGCGGTCCAAGAGCCCCGGGGGCTATCGCAAAGCTAAGGCGGTGGCTCTGGCAGCCCCTCTTTGGGACCGCATGGCTCTCCCCTTCTCTCAGCTTCTCTGTTGCTTGGCTTTCTGCAAACTGCTTGTCTTTTTCTACAGACCGGCTTTTTCTGCTTCTTGGGCCAACATGCCAGATGCCTCTCCAGCCCCCAGTTAGAAGTCCTCAGTTCTGGGGGCCACTGGAGTCTCCCCCAATTCCCAGATTCGCAGAGAAAGGACTCTGGTTGGGCAAGTGGAGCTGGAGATCTACCTTGGTCTGATCAACTGGGACCTATTGCACAAAGAAGAGGTCGGGGACATGCCCCCAAGTTGGGGACAGGAACAGCGTCTTTGGGAGAAGAGATGAAGTATAATGACGCTTCAGGTGACGTGACATTGAGACCTCCAGAGAAAGCACAAGCTCACCAGCAAAGCTGGTCCATGTGTGGCGTCAGCAGGAATGACGGCTTGGGCTCCCAGAAGGTCCATTCCCAAGGACAGATGTGACAGCTGTTTGACAGCCGGGCAAACGTGTCCCCTCAGCACACACTGTTGTCCTCTGCTGCCTCTGCATTGGGTGACATGGAAATGCGGCAGAGGGGAGCTTGGGAAGAGTCAGGGGACAGGGACTGCAGGGCCACCGTCACCAGTCCCCGGGACTTGATCGGCACTGCAGATCATCTGCACAGAGAAGACTCAGCACTTCCGTTACTCCTGGAAGCCCTGTTTCCCTGACGACCTTGCTTTAGTTCTTAAAACTGGCATCTGCTTAGGTTTGAAAACACATTGAGGGGAATTTGGCTGCAAAAGTCAAGTCTCAAGAGGGAACCTTCCCTGTCTCATGAGCCAAACTGAACACAGGGCACAGTCACATAAGTATAGTTCCCGACATGACCCGGGATGGAAATCTGGAGAGTCCAAAGAGTTCTCTCGGCACCTGCCCAGAGCCTGCTCAGTCTTGGGGGGATCCATGCGGGAGAAGCCCCCACTGGGGTCATAGGGCCAAGGCTGCAAGTCCTGGAGGGGGTTAAGAAGCCAGCTCAGCCTATGCAGCAAAAGTTGAGGTGACAAACATTTCCTGAGAACCTGACAAGTGCAGGGCTCTGACCTCCATGCTGGGGACGAAGACGAATGAAGACCACACAAGCGCTGGCTCCAGAAACCGACAAACTGCAGGGAGAGGAGACATGCAGACTGGAACCAGTAAGCAGGTGGGAAAGGTCTCTGAGTGGCTGAGCAGCCTGGTCACTGGGTCCTTGAGGAGCTGAGTCCAGAAGGGACGGTGGGGGCTCATGGAGGTGGGAGAATGAGGTGAGCAAAGGCAGGGGGTGTGAGAGTGGGATGTGGAGGGCCCATGTGGGATCTAGACTATAGGCTTACAGATGGGAAGGGGGGAGAAAAGTTCAGACACCTAAGATCAGATCAGAAATGCAAGGTCAAGGGGCGCCTGGGTGGTTCAGTCGGTTGAGCATCTGACTTCAGCTCAGTTCATGATCTCAGGTTTCATGGGTTTGAGCCCTGTGTCAGGCTCTGTTCTGACAGCTCAGGCCTGGAGGCTGCTTCAGATTCTGTGTGCTCTCTGTCTCAAAAATAAATAGTAAACATTATTTTTTTTTTAACAAAATGCAAGGTCTAGAACAACAAGTTGAGGAGTCTGGATATTATCCCATGAGTAGTGGGCACTGAAGATTTTTGAGCAAGGGACAGTGTTGGAGTAGAAAGCAGTGGCTAAGGACCAAATATCTGGAAATGGTATGCGCACAACGCATTCCAGGTTGGAAGAAACTAGTGGGTCAGAAGCTACTGTAAGTGGTTTAGAATCCAGATGCTAAGAGCCTGGGTTAGAATATGTATGGGAATTGGAGGATTCTAGAATGGACATAGGAAATGTTAGAAAGATTGCTTTTGGGAATTGGTAGCTCATTTGCTATGGGAGGGAGAGAGAGAGACAAAGTGTTAAGACTTGAATGACTAAGCGGCACCAATGTCAGAAACAGGGAACACTAGCCACACATCCACACACCTGGCAAGTGGCCGGGGTGGTGGGTAACAAATGAATGCTGGAGTCCCTGCCCCGAAGAAGCCCACACTCTTCTCTCATCCTTAGCTCTCAGAGAAGGTCCTGAGAGCCATCAAAGATATATCATGGAGGGAGTGATCGAGAGCAGGGTAAAGAGGAAAGAATCCATTGCCCGCCTGTCATAGGGTCTTTGCCCATGTTCTCAGAAATCCTAAAACCGCCAAAAGAGCTTTGGGAAAATAAGCCACAGACATGACTTCTCAGGCAGGGGTTCTGAGCTCTACGGCATGTGAGATTTCCCCCTGGGAAGTCGAGACAGGGTGCCAGGCAGACAGGCAGATGGAAGGGTTGAAGACAACCCTGGTGGGAGAAAAGTTCCATCCCTTGTCTAGAGATCCTCCTGTGCCCCAGGTGCCAGGACACTGAGCAAGGACAAGGACCCCTGTCAGGAAGTCAGGCAGAGAAGGGATTTGGGTGCAGAAGTGAGGATTCTGATTTTGGCTATACTGAGTTTGACACAATGGCCAGGGCTTAGATAGACAGGTAGATCTGAGCTTTGGTGAGAGGTCAGGGCTCAAGTTCAAGCCTTGAGGTTCTCTTCAGTCTAATAAAGCAAATATTTTTTGTTGTCGTTGGGGAAAAAAAGAGGGCATAAAGTGACCTGCAGGGCACCAGGGATCAGAGAAGGGGTTTACAGACAGGGCAAATGCACAGAGGGCAATGGGGAAAATTGTTTTTACTTAGCCTGTTTAGAGAATCATCTGGGCCACCACTAGGAGAATGGGTAAGTAAATTATGGTGTATTCACAAAATGAAAACTGCAGAGCAATTACAAAATAATGAACAATTGCTACTCACACAACGGTATGCATGAGTTACACAGACATAATTTTGAGCAAAAGAAATAAGAAAATACCTATAGGATTCCATCTATAAATCAAGTTCAAAGACAGGCAAAATAACCTGTGCGGATAAAGATCAGAATAGTGGTAACCTGGGAGCAGGCTAGGTATGGATGGGAAAAAGGTGCTGGAGATGTTCTAGAATAACATCAGTGATGTATACAGATATAAAAATCCATCGAATTGTACATAACCATACGCTTTATGCCTCAATTTTTGAAGTCACTAAAAAATGAACAGGAGGTGGGCGCCCGGGGGGCTCAGCCGGTTAAGCATCCGACTTCGGCTCAGGTCATGATCTCGTGGTTTGTGGGTTTGAGCCCCGCATCGGGCTCTGTACTGACAGCTCAGAGCCTGGAGCCTGTTTCGGATTCTGTGTCTCCTCCTCTCTCTCTGCCCCCCCCCCCCCGCTCATGCTCTGTCTCTCAATAATAAATAAACGTTAAAAAACAATTAAAAAAATGAACAGGAGGTATGCACGTGTATGATCATTGCTAACAAATCATCTCAAAACCTAGCAACTTAAACCAACAAGCATTTATTACGTCACAGTTTCCACGGGTCAGGAATTTGGAACTGGGTGGTTCTGGCTCAGGGTCTTTTCATAAGGTTGCAGTCAAGATGTTGGTGGGGGCCGCTGCCACCTGAAGGCTCTAGGGCTGCAGCTGACCTGCCCCGTAGCTATTGGCAGCAGGTCTCAGTGCCTTGCCCTGTGGCCCATTCCAGAGGACCACTTGGACGCCATTACTACATGGCTGCGAGCTTCACCCAGGCTGGGTATCCAAGAGACAGCAAGATGAAGCCACCGGATCTTTTATGATTGAGTCTTGGAAGTAACACGCCATCACTTCTGCCATATTCTGTTCATTGGGAGTGAGTCACTATGTCCAGCCCTCACTTGAGGGGAGAGGAATTAGGCTCCTCTTGAAAGAGTATCAGAGGATTTGTGGGCCTATTACGACAGCACAGAACTACACAATGCAGTGTTCCCAAGCGTTTGAAGGTTTGGAGGTCAAGGGACAGGGTCTGGGGAGTCCCTTGTGTTGGCAGAATAGCAGCCCCCAAAGATGTGCGTGTTCTAATCCCTAGAACCCACGAATACGTTATGTTACACAGCAAAGGGGAAGTAAGGTTGTTCATTAGCTGACTAACTTATTACTTTAAGGTAATTATTATCCTTATGATTATGATTAGGCGGGCCCAGCGTAATCACAAGGGGCCTGAAAAGTGGAAGAGAAGGCAGAAGACGAATCAGGGTCAGAGTGATACGGAATGAGAGAGACGCAGCTGGCCATTGCTGGCTTTGAACATGGAAGGGGCCATGTGCCAAAGGATGCAGGCAGCCCGTAGGAGCCGGAAAAGACAAGCATATTCTCCCCTGGAGCCTCCAGAAGGAATGCAGGCGTGCCAACACCTTGAGGTTAGCCCCGGGAGACCCATTTTGGACCCATCTTGTGTTGTCTCAAGCCATTAACCGTGTGGTAATCTGTTACCGCAGCAGGAAATAGACACGTTCTACACACACCCTTCTCCTTTTTCCCATTTCTAACTCCTTTCTGCTTTCATCACACGCTATAGTTATTGTCCTTGTTGTCATATGGTCTATATTTTTTAATATACATGTTTACTATGTTTAATATACTATGTTTACTTACTAGCTATAAGCTCCTTGAAGGCAAGTCCTAGACTTTGTTTTGGTTTTTGTTTGTTAAATATAAGTCAGAAGCCCAACACATCACTCATTACTACGTAGCCATTAACAACTTGGTCAATTATTCACTAGACTGGCTAAAAGTCTAAGCAGCCAGCTTAGCAAAGAGATGAAACAAGAAAGCTGGTGTGAGGGGCCCTCCGGGTGGCTCAGCTGGTTAACCATCTGAACCTGGCTCAGGTCACGATCTTGTGGTTCGTGGGTTCGGGCCCCACATCAGGCTCAGTGCTGACAGCTCAGAGCCTGGAGCCTACTTCGGATTCTGTCTCCCTGTCTTTCTGCCCACCCCCCTGCCTCCTCCAGCTCATGTGCTCTCTTTCAAAAATAAATAAACATTTAAAAAAAGAAGCAGCAAGCAAGCTGGTGTTAAATAAAATATGGAATCCTATTAATTCCTCCTCCATTAAACTAAACCCCAAAAATCACACTCATGACAGGAGAGTTTACTGAGACACTATTTTCTCTGTATCTTTCTTTACTCTCATTTCAAGCTAGTGGCCAGGGGAGGGGATTTGGGGCAGGACAAAGACGGGAGCAGGTGAAGGTCACTGGATCACCACCACCTTTGTGAAGACCTAAGGACTCTGAAGGGATAGGTCTCCTTTTGGGTTGGGGGGACAGGAGACCTTCAGGAGGGTAGGAGGGTGGATCCCCAGAGCCCACAAAGGGGACCAAGTTCCTATGAGCAGTGGGGCCCTAGGCTGTGCTCCATGACAAAACCTCAGAGGGAAGCAGAGCAGGCTAGACCCTGGGCTTGGGGTCCCCCACTCACCCAAGACTCTTGGGTCCCACACACACACCACACACACAGTGCAGGAGCTAAGAACACAGGGGGCACAGGTATGTAGGACACTGGAGGTCTCTCCTGCACCCCACGGAATGGCAGCTCTTACCTTTGTGGCCTCCCCCCTCTCTTTTGACCTGAGACCTTTGCAGAACTAGGCAGAGGGAGGGAGGTGGGGGGGGGGATGACCCTGAGAATGACCAAGATAGAATTTCCCACTAATCCAACAGGAAGCAGGAAGAGGGCTTGGTGTCTGAAATATGGGGATTTAGAAACAAAAAAGTGACATTCTTGCACAATGAAGTCTGGGGCTGATATTCCAAATGACGATACGTGCTTTGGCTTTAAAGTGAGGGTTTTAATCTCCAGGTGGGAGGAGGTCTGGGGTGGGGTGGCGTGTCAGCGGGCCCCACGCCCTCATCGTGCAGCTCAGGGAGTGGAGAGGAAGGGCCGGGGCTGCCGGTGGGCTCTGTGGTGGCTCTAGGTTGGAAGCACACCTTCCCCCGCATAGGGCTTGAAGCACAAATAAATCAGAAAGCAGCTCCAGATGCCAAGGATGAAAAGGGTGCCCAGGAATGGCATGGAAGTTTTCTGCTAGAGGATGAGAAAGGCAGGACCCTGAGGCAGGGTCAGCGAGCTGCCGGCGAGGCACCCTTCCCCGCAGGAGCCTCTGGGCTGCAGCCTCCAGGCTGGGGGACCCGGGTCCTCCGGCCTCGCGCCATATCCTCTATGACCGAGTGGATGAGGTCCCCCATTGGGGGAAGAGCCACCGTCAGGGGGACTGGAGGCAAATGCAGCTTGAGCACACTGCCTCTGGGATGATGGGGCACCCGACTGGGACAAGGACTTCTCGAATGGGTCTACCTACCCCTGACTGCAGTTGTTCTTCTGGGCACACAACAAACATCTTTCCTGTAGAGGGAAAAAGAAATGGCACAAGAAAGATCATTTTCCCCTGGTCCAAGATGGCCACCTGCTAGGCACCTCATGGGGTCTTGCTATAGGAAAGGGCAGAGCAAGATGTTGGCGCTTGGCAGTGGGCACCTCCAGGGTTGAGGCTCACTTGGTCACGGCTTAGGACTCTCCCCAGGCTTAGAGGGCAAGCCCCCGGAGGGGGCTCTGGGCTAGGGAGGCATCTGGGGCCAGTAGAGGGGTGGAACCCATCCCTTTAGAGCAGGAGGTAAGGGAGTGAGAGGGCCTAGGATGGTCAGGGCAGGGCAGGAGCCTGGAGGGGCACACCAGCGTGTGGGGGGGGGGGTCAGGCTTCACTTACGCAGCAGGTCCTGCCTTGATGAAGGGAATCCAGTGGGTCCTTTTTTGGTTTCTGAAGTGCCATCATCTTCTCGTGGAGAGTGAGTGGCATGCCATCAGCTCCATCCACTTTCTTGAGCCGGAGCTGTGGGTCTGTGTCCGTCTTTGCCGTCAGCCTGAACTCCTGCTGCTCCTCTGGACCTCTTCTAAGGGGACTGGGGGAGGGAGTTAGGGAGGGGCAGAGCTGGGGGGACGATTTCCAACACGACAGGGAGATGACCACAGTGTGGGCGGCCACGGAGGGCCCCGACATCCGAGCCATTGGGGGAAGAGAAACCAAGACAGGTCCTTGAAGAGTCTGAGGGTCCTCTGAGCCCGAGGACGCTTAGCAGAGTGAAGGGAGGAGATGCCTCAGGGACGAAGAGAGACGGGTGCAGGTCACACTTACTTGCTGCTCTTGTGCATATTTATTAAAACATCCATCTTCTCATCCATATCCTTCTGCATTTCCTTCAGGAGAAAAGTCAAAGCTTAGCCTTATCATCTTGAAGGGCGTCTGAAATCCTTTCTTCTCGCCTCTAGCTGCCAACCACTCAGAGATCACCTCAATGTCTTCCTTTCTCGGGAATCCTCACCGGCCTTAGGTGACCCGTGCCACCTCTCCCTCTCCCCGCCCCCATTCCAGGATGAGGCCAAAGTACAGGCAGGGTCATTAGGGGCTTATCCAAAGTTTCCAGATGAGTCAGAGGACAGGAAGGCTTTCACCTGATCCCACACCTGGATGAGACCCTTACGCCCTGGCTCTGGCTCAAGGCCTATGAAGTGATGGAGGCAAGAAGACGAATCTTGTGCCTTCCCCCGCAAAGGCACTTTTGGCTCCAATGTTTTGACCCCTGCTGTGCACCCAGATTCTGCGCATGCGCGTTTGCTTCATCTTTTACCCAATTTCTGGCAGAAATGGTCAGCATAAAATAAAACTGACATTAGTTCAACTGGCCCCTCACATTTATTATTTACTAAGAACTGAAAGAACAGTAAAATCTTCTTGGCGAGTTACGATCTGTAAAGTTTGATCCGGAGACATTGGAATAGAAATAGCGGTCATCAAAGAATGTCTAAGATGGCAGATATCATCGTCAACGGTATCTGTTATGGACAAACATAAGGTTCAAGGTTCAAGGTTGGCTTGAACATTATAAAATACCCATGAAAAATAAATTGCCTCAAGGAAAATAATTCGAACAAAAAATGAAAGATTTGGCAACAGTTTACTGAAGTGTGGTAGAAAACTGATCAAGGAATCATACTGTATGGGTGGAGAGGATTTCAAAAAATAGCTTCTTGAAAAGCATTTTTTTAATGTCTATTTTTGAGAGAGAGAACGCGTGAGCAGTATGGGCAGAGAGAGGGGAATGGAAAGTCTGAAGGGGGCTCTGCACTGACACCACAGAGCCCGATGCCGGACCCGAACTCACAAACCATGAGATCATGAGGTAGGACACTTAACCAACCTAGCCACCAAGGCGCCACCACCCCCCCACTTCTTGAAAAGTATTTTTAAGTGGTGGGATACATTTTGGATAAGACATCCGTATTCATAAATAGAGTGAAAATATCCTTGATGTGAAAAGCCCCCTGGTTTCGAAAAATCAGAGTCAAAACGTCCCTTATTCTTAGAAGTGTCACTGTGACTTCAAACTCATGTCCTGAAGTGATCTCCTCATTTTCTCTTCTAAATCTGTTTGCCAACTGTCCTTGTCACCGTCACCGCTTTCTTCTAACTGTCCAGATTGCCTGTTGGGGTCATGGACACGTGCTTCTCCTTCATTCTCTATGTTGAGTTGATCATCAAAAATGTTATTTTTCCTTCGGTGCATCTTTCAGATTTACCATTTCCCTTCTGTTCCTACACCTAGTCCAGCATTCCTCATCTTGAGTGGGAACGTGGCTTCCTGCCTGACATTCTAGCTCCAGACAGCCCCCAACCCTGCTCTCCCGGCTCCCCCCACCCCCGAGCCCACCTTGCAAACAGCTGCCTGCTCAGCCTTTCTGAAGTGCTGCTTCTAGCATGTTCTTTGATTAAGAATCTCCAGAGGCCTCTTACTGCTTACACAACCAAGTCCCAATCTGTCCGCCTGTCTTTCAAAAGCCTTCATTATCTACCGCCTTTGTGCCCATTCCATTTTATTTCTCACAGTTTTCCCGGATGATCCCACTTTTATGACTGATCTCCCCACTGACCATGATACACTTCACGTTCATCCTGCTTCCATGCTGTGTGCAAGCTGTTCCCGTGCCCAAAATAGCCTCCTTTGTGCCTTTCCATACCCAGTCCTGCCCACTAACAAAACACTTACTGTGTTTGCATTTTAATATAGAGATAATACATGCCCTTTGTAGAAAATTTGGACAATATAGAGGAATATAAAAGTAAATTAATCTCATCACCTCGCCATAACTGTTATTAACCCCTTTGGTGTATTTCTTTCCAGTCTTTTTTCTAAATATTTACTTTGCTACTTTCCCCCACTTAACTGAGATCAGCCTATATAGATTGCTTGTATCTTGCTTTTCATTATAAGCATACTTCTCATTATAAGCATTCTTTTTTTTAAATAAGCTTTTTACATCAAAATAACTTGGGACTTACTGAGAGTTGCAAAGATAGTACAAAGAGTTCCCATATGCCTTTCATTTCATTAAGTTTCCCCTTAATATTAACATCTAACCCAATCATGGCATTGCTCTTAATTTAAAAAAATTTTTAAGTTTATTTATTTATTTTTGAGAGAGAGATAGAGAGAGTGAATGAAGGAGGGGCAGAGAGAGAGAGAGAGAGAGAGAGAGAGAATCCCAAGAGGGCTCCATAGTGTGAGCATGCAGCCTGATATGGGGTTTCAACTCACGAACCATGAGATCATGACCTGAGCCGAAACCAAGAGTCAGATGTTTAACTGACTGAGCCACCCAGGTGCTCCAATTTTTTTAAAGTAAGCTCCATGCCCAGTGTGGGCCTTGAACTCATAACCTCTCGATCAAGAGTCACATGTCTACCAACTGAGCCAGCCATGTGTGCCTATAAACATTTTCTCCAGTAGTTCCTAGTTTTTATTCTGTGGATATACCATAATTTATTTGGCTATTCTTCTACTGTTGAAAATTGTGGTGTCCAAATTTTTGCTATTATATATAATGATCCTGCGATGAATATCTTTTTACAGATACTCATGCTAGTATTTCTGATTATTTTTATAGGCTAAATTCTGGGAAATGGAATTAATAGGTCAAGTGGTTTGATATTTTTTTATTTCTATTTTCTAATTCCTTTCCAGTTTTGCACAAACCTATACTCTGATCAGCAGCATAAGAGCATTCTTGCCCTGTTCTATAACTGTCATAAATTAAAAGTTCATCTATTTGAATGTGACAATGACTTAAGTATTGTTCCCATTTGGCATTTCATTCATTCTTCATGAGGTAAACCTTTTAAATATATTTACTGCATTTTAGTTGTATTCTCTTTTGTGGATTGTTTCTTCATACCCTTTGCCCATTTTCTTATTTGGTTCTTACTGATTTGTGTGAGATTTGTAAGTTATAGATTAAAAAAACTTTTATCAATGTTTATCATATTTGTGGAAAATTATTTCCTTCAAACTGTTTGCTTCTTAATTCTGTATATGGCGCTTTGCTGTTACCATTTTTAAATTTTTTATATTGTTAAATATATCAATATTTCCTTAGTGATTTCTTCCATTGTACTTCTTTTTAGACCATACAGTTAAATATTCATATATAATTTATTCTTATTGGTTTTTTTTTTTTTTAATTTTTTTTTCAATGTTTATTTATTTTTGGGACAGAGAGAGACAGAGCATGAACGGGGGAGGGGCAGAGAGAGAGGGAGACACAGAATCGGAAACAGGCTCCAGGCTCCGAGCCATCAGCCCAGAGCCCGACGCGGGGCTCAAACTCACGGACCGCGAGATCGTGACCTGGCTGAAGTCGGACGCTTAACCGACTGCGCCACCCAGGCGCCCCTCTTATTGGTTTTTATTATTTAAATTCACTCTATGCACCATTTCAGTTTTTACAGTGTTAACTAAGTTTTTCTTCGTATAATCCCAGTTCTTAATATAAATATATAATCCTTTCCTTCTAACATTCAAAAAATCATCCTTATTGTCTTTGAAATTGTATAGAGCTGTGCTGCCCAACCTTCGGCATACAACGGAATCACCTGGTGATCTTTAAAAACTACTCCTGCCTGGACCTCATCATCTCAAGAGGTTTTGATTTCATTGTTATGGGGTGCAGCTGGGTATAAGGTCAAAGCCATAGTACAGGTGACTGCAATGTACAGCCAAGGTTAGTAACTACAGCTACTTAAGATCTGGTTCTTATCCAGGGGAAAGCTCAGAATCACTTCGAGAGTTTGAAGCAACTGTGGCCCAGCCTGGAGATTTTTATTCAGTTCATCTGAACCAGGCCTGGGTATACAGATGTTTAAAATCCTGGCAAGTGATTCTTAGCGTGTCCCTGGCACAGAGGTGGTGACAAGGTTATCTACCCTGGTTTTGTTCCTGCGGCTGGTTATCTAGACAAGATTATTATGGCTTTATGTGAACTTTATATATCTGGTAGGGGTAGTACCCCTTTATAACTGTTAAAAATGTAAAGCTATCTGCTTTTGCCTATTTATGCTTCTACATCAGTGGTTCTCAAATTTTCACTTAGGAAATGTGAGAAAAATTCAAGGGTCCAAGCCCCCTCCAAAAAGGATCTGGGCTCTATTTTCTTTATTGTGCTCCAGGCAATTCCAAAACACATCAAGGTTTGAGAACCACTAGTCTTTTTTTTTTTTTTTTGAAACTTATTGTCAAATTGGTTTCCATACAACACCCAGTCCTCATCCAAAAGGTGCCCTCCTCAATACCCACCTCCCACCCCCCATCAACCCTCAGTTTGAGAACCACTGTTCTAAACATTTTCTTTAATCTTTATTTTTGAGAGAGAGAGAGAGAGAGAGAGAGAGAGAGAGAGACAGAGTGCAAGCATGGGAGGAGCAGAGACAGAGGGAGACACAGAAACCAAAACAGGCTCCAGGCTCTGAGCTGTCAGCACAGAGCCCGACGCGGGGCTTGAACCCACAAACCATGAGATCGTGACCTGCACCGAAGTCGGACGCTTAACTGACTGAGCCACCCAGGCACCCCGAGAACCACTATTCTAGAGTCTAGGTGGTCCTCTTAGTAATTGCTGAGCTCAAAACTAATCTTATTGGGCTTTTGGTTAGATATGCATTTAGCTTCCCATGTAGCCTTCAAAGCTCACCGGAAGAGTCACTTTCTCTGTAAGTATTAAGTTACCCCGGCCCACATTCGTGACTCATTTCTCCAGACTCCTGATTAACTGACAGCCAATTGTCATGTAGCTCGGCACTTACTTGTTATTTAATTCTCTCTTGCCATAGAGTTTGGGTCTTCTGCTAGATTGTAAGTGACTTCAGGGCAGGGTCTGGCATCGCCTTCCATAATTCCCAGTGCCGTAATGGCCCATGGAAGGCACTCAGCAAATGCTTACCTTCATAATCTCTACGAATTCCTGGAGTTTATCAAAATCCTTGTCCATTATGCCCTTTATCTGTTGAAGAAGAAAAGCATGGCAAGTATTACTGAAGGCAGAGTCCCTCTGGGGCATTTTAAACAAAGGGCAACAGCTGCTTCTTGGATAAAACTCAAGGACAGACTTGTAGTGGCCAATTAAAGCCACTTTCTTCCCAAGGAGTCTATGAAGGGACTAGGGTGCATGTACCATTAAGTGACCACCACCAGGGGCCTTGGGGTGGCTTAGATCTGGGTACAGCAACGCTTCAACATGGAGCTCAGACCATAGCTTCAAGTACACCTTCTTTCTTCAGCATTCCCTCCCTTCCTACAAATGCCACCGGTGGTTCCAGCAAAGAAGCAAGAAGCGAGTTCCTGCTCTGCTGCTTGTCTCCAGAAGAGGAGGGAGGAGCATGGAATTGGTCCCTGACTTCTCCCACATCCTGCTCAGCTCCTCTCACTCTGTCACGAGGGCTAGATCTCCCTAACCCTCAGTGTGATGCCTTAGAGAGTTCTTGTCATTCAAAACCTGGGCTTCAGCATCAGACAGACAAGACATCGATACCCTCAGCTGCTCGGCACTGAAACACTGGAGGAGATGGGGCTGAGTTGGGCTGATGCGTTTTCCACACAATTCCTGATTGCCCTCGCTATTCAAGGTTGGCCACTGCATTTTCCTGGAAGCTCCCCCTTCCCTCCATATCCTGGAGAGTCTCATCCTGTTACCTGTTTGATCTCATCCATTTTTTCCTTGAGCTCTTCCTTCACCTCCCTGAGTTCAGTCTGAGGAAATAAAATAGGGAAGAGAAGGAGTAAGGAAAGGTCTAGGAAGGGAAACTGTCAAAAGGAAGTAAGGAAAGACCGTGGGGCATTGCTAATAAGGAGGAACAGAGAAATACCTCCCATTAGGGCGGAAAGAAAGGATGCTGTTAAGGGGGGAGTGGGCCGTACAGACATCACGTGCCTCCCGCTATGATGCCCTGAAGGGGACACCTTCACTTCTGTGATGTGACCCCCAAAAATGCACAGCCACATCTAGTCACCAGGAAGGACCAGGCCACCCACATGAAGGGTCGGTCTACAAGATAAATGACCTATAATCCTCATAAATGACAATGTCCCAGAAACCAAAGGTTGAAGTGGAATTCCAGACGAAAGGAAACTAAAGAGGCAGGGAACCCAGCTGCCATGTGTGGTCCTGGATTGGATCCCACACAAAAAGAGTTGTTTTTTTCTTTTGTTGTGAAAGACATTAGTGGAATAATTGATACAATTAGAATAAGGACTGAATCAATGTTCATGTCCTGGTTGTGATATTTTGCTCATTGTACTGTGTAAGAGATTGTTCTTGTTTTTAGGCAATATGCACTGAAATTTCAGAGAAATGTGCTCTTAGGTGATTCAGGAAATATACCTTATATGTATGTGTGTGTGTGAATACATGCGGAGAGAGAGGGGGAGAGGGAGGGAGGGAGGGAGGGAGGGAGGGAGGGAGAGAGAATCGTAAAATGCCAACATTTGGGAGATCTGAGTGAAGGGTATAGTAGAATTCATTGTACAATTTTTTGGTCCCAGAGCCTAGTCACAGATGCCAGCAGCAAACCCACCATGGAAGCGGCCGGCGGCCTGGGCTGCCCCACCTACCCTTAGCTCCTGTGTCCCTCCTGGTTTGGTAGACAGCCCTTCTTGTTTAATTCCCTTGTAGTCATACGTCTGTTGGTTGAAAACAGAAACACAGAATGGTGGACGTCACAGGTGTGGGTGAATGAGGCAGGAGAGATCCCCCCGAGTTTCTGTTCCTCCTTTCAGGCTAGGACAGCGGTGAGAGCTGGCAACCCCACCACCACCGTCTCCCCTCTGAGCTCCTCACGCCACCGCCCTCCTGGCCCACTGAACGGCCAAGGCCCTTCCTGCCTCAGGGACTTGGAATGTGCGCCTTCCTTCGCCCACACTGCTCTTCCTCAGGCTTCCGGTCGGCCCTCGGCCCTCGGCCCTCATCTTGTGCTTCAGCTCCCAGCCCAGCCTGGGGCCTTTCCCGACCACCTGGTGGGCAGCAGCTACCCAGGCGGCCCTCCCTATTTCAATTCTCTGCGTTGCAGGTAACACTGCCGCATTTTCCTTCTTTGTTTCTGTATCAGATTATTCCAAGCGTGAACTTTTGCGAGCAGAGTTTGTCTCTCCCTCTCAGTGTATCCCCCAGCACCTGGGACAGGTCTTGGCCGCCAGGAACAGCGAACGACCCCTGACTCCAAGTCACCTCCCCACGGGTCTCAGGCCTGGCTGCCGGCATGGCCTCAAAAGAGCTTCTTACTTTGGTCGGCTCGGGCTTCAGTTCCAGGCACATTGCCTTGTAGTTCTTGCTCTGTAGAGACAGGAGTTTGGCAGTCCTCCTGTCAGGCACCAGGATTGGAGGGATAACACCAGCCCTCTCAAGAGCCCCCCTACCCAATCCTGCCCGTCCACCTGCACCTGAGCTCGGGCCCATGTACGCCCCCTCCCACCAGCACCCGATTCAAGACAACCCAAACTTTGTCGGGTTATCTTTCTTTTCTGAACACGCACCTGCCCAGTCAGCAGGTAGCCCTCCCCCCGCTGGGGGGCCTGAGCAGGGAGAGCACTTGAAGATAACTTTATGGAAGCTGTGGATTAGTTCAGGCTTTGGAGACAGATTGACTTGCAATCTGATCTCGGCCTGCTTCCCTCCTAGCTGTGTCACCCGGGCAAATTATTTATTCCCCCTGAGCCTCCCTTCCTCGTCTGCAAATCGGGGGCACTCATCGCATTATCTAGTAAGGTGCTTGTGTGCCTTAGATGTGCCCGTGGATGCAGGCCTGGTACCGGCCCGGCCTGGAGGCGTGGCTCCGGCGGTGGTTGGAGGTGGTGAGGGTTATTACGTCGCTCCTCACCCCAAAGGAAGTCAGCAGAGGCCGCCTTCCTTCCCACCCCGAGGCCAGGGATGAATCCCGTCCTCCTTCCGGGCTCAGAGGCCACTTCACTCTCAGAACAGAAAGAGAAAGGGCAGAGCATTCACCAGAAATTCTCTGTATCCCCCCACCCACACCCTACACCTCCATTCAGTGAGGACTCAAAGAGGCCCCACATTGTCCAGCAGTGTTTGTCCTTTACCAGGTTTGATTTCTTCAGTTCTGCCCTCTTGGCCGACATGATGGCGGAGGCCAGAGTGTTAACTTCCCAACCTCCCCACCACGGGCCCCTGTGACCAGGCCACCGTCCCGTGCAGATTACAGGCCAAGGTGAGGGAGGATGACTGCCTCTCTGTGTGCAGAACTGCTGAGGTCACAATGCCCCAGTCCCACGTCCTGGCCTGGAGTATCACTACAGCTGTGAGCCTCGGGTGCCTCAGCCACTGAGCTGAGGGACAGGTCGGGTTCCAAAGCCATGAGGTTTCCCTCCTGCAAGGGGGAAGGGGGCCACCTGCAAAATCGCCCTCTGGGAGGACCTGGCCTGTTATGGCCTTAGCGGAAGGCATGCCTCACCAGAAGCAAGGATTCTGTCTCCTCCCTAAGCAGGACTTACCGACCAGGAAGTGTCGGCCCCGAACATCTAGCTCTCCTCCGAGACTGTGCACAAGGTCTGTCGTACTTTCCCCACGTGGACAGACCCTTCCTTGGGTCTGAAGCTGCCTTGGGTTGAGATGCCTTGAAGTCCCTCTTGTTCAAGGTGCATGTACTGTACCAACCTGGGGTCCTCTATGCTGGGGGGCTGAGGGGGTGCTGATCTTTGAAGGATGGCTTCTGACACCCTGGCCTGACCACACGGATGGCCCAGTCCTCTCTCTGCCCTGCACCACACAGTCTCTTCTGTCATCCTGGAAGACGGTTGGAGCAAGAAGCAAAATGTGGACAGTGCTGAGAAGACTCCTGGGGTGGGGAGGATACGGAGGCCATTCTGAAGGGGGTTATAATTTGTGTCTAAAGAGTCAGAGGATCGTGGCCTCCTGTGGGACCTAAAATCATTCAGAATCCAGCTGGCAAGCCTAATTTTGCTTTCCTTGGAATTCGTGGACATTTTACCTCCTTCCCTCTCGTTTCAACTCCTAGATGCTATCAGAAAGGCCAACATGGAAATTCTGAGGCCAGCCAGCCCAGGAGTACAGGAAGGGATGGAAACTGCACGGGGAGCATGTGCCTGCAGCACACCACCCCCCCACCCCCATTCTGTCCCTCGCAGAGGCTGTGAGCTCTAGAACCTTCCCGGGAGCCGCGGCAATATTTCCGATGCATTTCTGAGGGGGTTACTTCATGGCCTCCAACCTGGTGATGGTCATCACTCTTACTGTATCACAGCCAAAGGAAAAAGTGTCTATCACTCTGTTTAGTTGGGGAGAGGAGTGATGAACTTTCCAGGCCTCTTTCCCAGCTAGTAAGTGAAGGCTGGAATGTCAGGGTCCTGTGACCCCCGTACTCAGTCCTTGCAGATCTGCTGGCCACAGAGCAGGAGGGCCCTTTCTCCGCCCTTTCTAGGTTTCCAAAGACCCGACAGGCTTGGGCAGGGGACTACAGGGAAGATGACACTCCCTCTCAACGTTCACCAGCCCTGAGGAAGCAGGCACCGACTCCTCTTTGTTTTGGCTTCAGATCCTCCTGGACCTACAGCAAAGCTTCCTTCTCTTGGCTGAGCAGTCACTAAATGAGCCCCCTTCCGGCCACGCATTTCACAGGAGCCCAGTGGCCCGTGTATCAGGAAATTGGGTCTAAAAGAAACCAGGGTCTCGCTGTAAAGCCGCTTTATACATTATACATGTATAATTATCATCATTTGAACAGATGATAACAACTGACCCACAGCTCCAGGCTTGCGCCTCCTCACAGCATTCACTAGTCATGCGCCCAGATACGTCACTGTTGTCATCAGTGTGTTCGGGAAGGGCTGAGGAAACCCGTTTGGTGAACCTGAATAAATGAGTCTCATGTTATTGTCTTCTCCTCTGAGATTCTGCAGTTGCACCAGGCGTTAGCTCAAAGCGGTATGGCAACATGGATAGTGCCGTGGCAGAACTTGGTTGGTTATACGCCAGCCCTAGGCTGTTCTTACCTGAGGGACACCGCATGCGCTTTTTCTGCCCCCCTTCATGGGTTCTGATGGAACCCACTGGGATGAGGGCAAGGAACAGAAAGCCCACAGACGTTCCAATGGGGTTTGGTGGAAAAGGGATATTCACAACGGAGAGAAAGAAGCAGTCACGTGTCTCTTTTCTCCAAGGGGATGTCATTTGAATTTCCTTTTCCTTACAAAGGTCCTGGTTTTTCAGTTTCACCAAGGCAATGTTGTAAGGGAGGCTGCTGGGGGAGGAGGATTTAAAAATGGCCAGGGCGGGGGGGGGGGAGAGGGGGGTGGTCTCATGGCAGCTCAGTCGGTTAAGCGTGGGACTCTTGGTTTCCGCTCAGGTCATGATCTCGCAGTTTGTGGGGCTCTGTGCTAACAGTGCTTGGGATGCTCTCTCTCCCCTCTTTCTCTGCCCCTACTCCGCACACGTGTGCTCTCTCTCTCTCTCTCTCTCTCTCTCAAAATAAACTTTAAAAACAAACAAAAAATGGCCTTGGGCCTCTGACTTCATGCATGGCCTCTTGTAATTCCAGGGGTGACCCAGTGTTCTAAAATCCTTTGATGAGGACAGAATAGTTCATAAAGGTATCCGGAATCCTGACGGCTGTGGTCTCCAGTCAACCTCAGACTAACAGGGTTCAACACAGATGACCTGGATAATTCACTCCGAAACACCCTGCGGACATACTGTAGGGTCTGGCTGCTGCCTTCAGCCAGAGGGCTCTCTGGTTCCAAGCCCCCAGTGAAGCTCTCACATAAAATTTTTAGAGCTTTACTGTGATTGGTTATTGCATTGTCCTACTTGACTGATTCATAGATGCCTCAGAACACTCTCCACTGTGTCAGGGTAGATTTCTCATGGACACATCGGTTACTCTGCAATTTCTGGGCATTTCTGCAAATACTGTATCAGACCTTGGCTAGAATCACAACCCTATTATATTGTTCCTGTGAAAAAATTACATCTAGTTTCTGTCATGAACTTCTAGTACCTCTATTTCAGGAACAAAACAGGATATTCTGAACAGGTAATTGTAAATCTCCAGGTAATTCAAGACAGCTCCTGATAAGTAAAAAGTCAGAGCAAATGTATTGTATGAGGACTTGCAGGCTTCTTCCTCCTGTGCATTCACCAGGACAGGGACACATTTGCCAGGGCCTTCCAGGACCCAGGGGAACCTGTCACTATTCCCACAGCCAATGTCACAGAACAGCCTGCTGTGTGAGATAAAGTGAGAACCACCAGCCATCAGAGGCTCCCCTGCTCCTGCTAAATACGGCTCCTGGGGCCTCTTTACTTGGCTGGTGTCCCTCTACTCTCTTTGGATGGAGTCCAAACAGTGGATGGCAATTATATTCCTACCTGTTTTGGCGTCCCTGCTTAAAGATTCTCTGTGGTTGTTCTCCCAGTCCCTTAAAGCCTCCTCTCTACCTCTGACACCTCCAAATCCCCATCCATCATCGACGCCATACATCTGAGTGGCACAATGGCTTCTCTGGATTAGCCTTTTGGGGACTATGCATGGTATACATGGGAGATCACCAACGGCGACGATGTGGGTCAGTCCCGAGAGCAGCCAGCACCACTCTTGCTCCCACTTTTTTGGCTAGAATGCAACCACACGTCCACACCTACCTGCAAAGGAGGCTGGGACACGTGGCTGAGTGTCCCCCAAGAGGAAATAAGCATAAGGAGCAGGTAGCCGATCTCTGCCACACCTTCCTGATGGATCTCATCCTTCCCATTTCATTCTGACAAGTCCCCTTGTAAGAAAACTTAAGTTCACGTTCCTCTGTTTTTTGTGCAAGGGAAGAACCTGATGAGATCAAAAGGGAAGACTACGTGAGACACTGGAGCCGGGTCTCCCAACTAATGTGGGCTGGCAGAGCTGGAGTTCAGGTTAAGGGCTCACCCCTTCTCATCTGAACAGCCAACAGGCTAGGGTGCTGAGACAGAGGTTGTAATAATGATCCCGTTTATCCAAGATTTACAGTGTAATAATTCCAGTCGACCCCGGATCCATTCTGCAAATCTCCCTCCCCTCCTGCGGGTACTGGAATAGGAGTCTGCTCTGAAGTTTCTCTTGCTGTTCTAAGCCCTCTCAGCAGCACTGGGGCCCAAGCAGGTTGCCTCATCTCTGCCAGCACCTTCCCTGGAGGATGAGTCTCACTGTTGTCCTCTTTGCTGAGAGTCCATAACCTGCTGCAGATGACCCTCTCAGTCTAGCCCCATGAAGCCACCTGCACATGACTCCTGCATGGGGACACCTACTGCTGGGCCCCACCAACAGACATGGACAATAGCCTCGATTGGACCAAGGTTTTCCTTTACTTAGAGACATCGGACCCTGGTTGGCCTTCTGCGGGGCCTGGCTGTTGCCTTTTTCACACCTGGTTTACATTCTGCTCTTTCCCATTTTGTCCCCAGGGTCATTAGCACGTCAGAGCTGGGTCCGTGTGAAGAATGCTCCAGAAGGTGTGAATCTTCTTCCTTGGGTAGGAGTTCCAGGGCTTGGGCCAGAAAATGGGGATCTCTGACCTGGAGCTACAGGTGGTGATCAAAGCAAGGAAGCTGCTAGAGTCAAGAGTCACACGGAGAGGTCAATGAGCTAGAGAAGTCTTTCCGTCTCCAAACAGGGAAGCCAGAGGCAGATTATCAGAGCCACCATGGAGAAGGGAGAGAACCACTCCTGGCGGAGGCAGAGCCAGCCTGCAGGACTCTCACGGGTGGCTGAGGTGTGAGGGAAACCTCAGCGCATCTAAAGACTAAGAACTGGGCAGTTTCCCTGAGGTGCTCCTTCCTTTCTTGTCATAGGAGTGCGCTCCATGCAGGGCTGTGGATTTTTCCTTTTGGCAAAAGGCACTGGTAGGAAGCTAGCCTTTGTCTAGCTCCCAGTCCTCCAGTGAGGAAATGCCCACGCTGAAGCATCTCGTCTGCTGTGGGGGTGGAGCCAAGGCACGGCTCTCAAGGAGCCAGTTCTGTGACGTGGGTCTCAGCTCTGCTCCTGGAAGCTGAGTGTTCACGCTCTTGCTGACCCTCCCAACAATTAAACCAGTTCACGTGGGTTCTCTTTGCAACTAAACCTGACTGACAGAGTTGGTCATACATTTCTGCTAACTGCAGATCTTTGGGAACTCACATGCGTGTGGTGGTAACTGCTGGGTGGTGACCCACAGGGGCGTTTCCTGTGGAAATGCCGAGTACTTCTATTTGGTGACATCCCATAGATTGTCAAAGTTGGTAATTTTAATTAGTGGCCATGGGAAAAGGGGGTGTGAAATCCAGTCCTTCATGGGTCTTTTTTATAATGAAGACTTCTGCTTGGCTTTTTTTGGTAGACAAACATCAGACAGACACTTTTTATAGCATCAAGACACCTAGGCGGGCCTTTTACTCACAAGAGGTAGATGGCGTGTCACGCTATTATGTTGGTTCTCAGGGACTGCTTTTTCCAGAATCTTTGTTCAGCTGCTCGGGAAGCATCTGCAAGCCCACCCGCCTTCCTCCTGTAGGCCGTCTGCAGCCCCAGCTCTTCTCACCACAGGGCTCTGGGGATGTTCCTGGGCCATGTGACTGACGAACACTCTGAGAAGCACCTTCTGGGGCCCTGAGCTCCTACCTGAAGCTGAGGAAGGGAGGCATTAGGTGACATTACTCCTCTGGGCGGCAACAGAGGACGGGAGGCGTTAAGTGACATTATTCTTCTGGGCGGCAACAGTCGCGTGAAAATCATGGCTCACGGAAAGACAACTTGGATGGAATCAAACATTGAAGCAAGCCACACTTCTTTCCTGAGTCCCCTAAATACGAATGTTCACTTATTTTTATCTAATTATTGATCAGAACAAAGCAATCCCCTTCCTTCCCCTACCTCAAAAAACCAGGGCCACAGCAACCCATCCAGAGGACAGTGAACTCCAGGGCCTACCTGGGTCGCAACCCCACACCTCACTGGCAGGCTGTGCTTCTTCGGGCTCAGGGCCAGGCTGGGTCCGAGCGAGAAGCACTGACTCACTGCGCAGGGGTTTCCATACCGAGTCCCCTGTTTCTTCACACGCTCGCTGAGCACTCACTGTGTGTCAGGCACTCTGCTAGGCACCAGGGGCACAGAAGAAACTGAGATGTGGTGCTGGCCCCTGGGAACTCATCACTGATGGGGCTGACAGAAGCAGCAGAACCGCACTTACACTGTGGTCTGTAGGCCCAGGTGTGGAGGGGGCCCAGAGGAGAGGCACAACCCAGTTCTTGGGGCTGGTTCTCTGCCATGCTCTTCTGGACTCCAGTCCTGGCCTTGTGAGTTTCCCAGTACCCCGGCTCCTCTAGAGTCAGGTTCTTCTCTACATGCAAGCACAGGACCCAGGTCAGGCCATGTTACCCACCGTGTGCCAGACTTTGCAAACACCAACACCTGCCTGTACCTCTGAAGATGACCTCCTCCCTCTACTCATCGGTGGGACCACCCCGGTGGGAAAGGTCATCAAAAAGATGTGGCCACCAACCGACCCGTGAGCCGGACCCTGGCACTTGGAGGCCCCTCACCTCCTCGGCCCTGTCCTTGGAACGTGGTTTCCACTTGCCTTTCTTGCTCCCGGAGGCCGTATCACAAGGATATAGCCTTGAGATGGCGACGTGGCGTTGAAAACGCCTTCATGGTGTATGTGACTAGACCCTGCGAAGGCCTCTTTATAAACTTTGCAGGTATGGCCAGCAGGTACAGGGATCCATTCATCTTGCTGCTGCCTGAGACAAGCCTCATATGTAAGTCCCCTTTGCTTATTAAAGCTGCCACCCACCATCCTGGAATGACTGCCTCTTTCTTCAGTCTCTTTCTGCCCTCAGAGCACAAGGGCCAATTTCAGATTGCACCCAGGAAGCTCCCAGGAGGGTTACGACCAACACACGCCCTCCATGCTGGGCCCTAGATGGGGTTCACCGGTCTCTGCCATATCAAATGGGTCTCCCAGCATAGAGGGCCTAGCCTGTCCCAGCAGGTGCATTGCATACCAAATCAGCTTTCTCTGCTCCATCTGGCCCAAGTTCACCTCTACCCGGCCTTGTCACTATATATAGCGGTTTGGACTGGACCAAAATCTGTACACCCTCTAACAGTGTAAAACAAAGTGTCCTCTGAGCTCTATGTGTCAAGTTGATATTTCACTATGTCAGACTGTGTGCAGGTAACACATTCTCGGAGGTCTGTGGGTTCCTGCCTCAGGAAATAATGGGATATTCATAAATGTAACAGCCCTTAGGTTTTGTACATAAATCCCCCTCAGCAATCAGGACGCAGAGAATTAGACACCAGAAGTCCTCATGAAGGAGACTTTGCTGTGCTGGTCTGATACCAAGGAGATGCTTCTTGCTGATTCTACTCGGTAGCCTTACCTGACCTCTTTTCTGCTGCGGCCGTGCCAGAACCCTCAGGACATTCTTTGGACCTTCTCTTTTGTCCTCCACTTGGTTACGTGTATTAGCCAGAGTTCTCCAGAGAAGCCAAATCTATTCATTCTATCTATTCATCTATCAAGAAATTCATTTTAAGGAACTGGCTCACGTAATTACGGAGGCTGAGCGATCACACAATCTGCTGTCTGCAGGCTGGGGGCTCAGGACAACTAATGGTGTAAGTTCCAATCCAGGTACAGAAGACTGATGTCCCACCTCGAAGACTGGCAAGCAGAGGAAGAATTCTTTCTTAGGCTTCTTTCTCCTCAGGCCTTCAACAGATGGGATGGGGCCTGCCCACATTAGGGAGGACACTCAGCTTTGTTCAGCCCACCAACTCAAATATTAATCTTATCTGAAAACATCCTCACAGACACCAAATATCTGGGCACCCCATGGCCCCATCAAGCTGACACATAAAATGAACTACCATGTTATCTGTCTCTCCTGCCTTCCTGACCCATCACTTCACCTGGAGCACAGCTCATTTTCTTCCTTTGGTCGCGGCACCCGTGGCCTGAGTTCCAGATAACTGACCTCAGGCTTGGCCTCAGGCCCCTTCCCTCCAGAACTTCCTTTTCAGGGCAGGCCTGGCCGGAGGCCCAGGGTTCTCCAGCCCTTCCCACCCAGACGCTGGCCTCCGGATGTTCTGATACCAGAGCCTGCCTGCCTGCCTGCCTGCCTTCCTCCCTCCCCTCCTCCCTTCCCCCCTCCCTCCCTGCGGTCCTTGCCTAGAGCTTTCTTCCATGCCACCACCATGCCTGGTGATATCAAGGCAAAGTGTTCCAGGAAGTCATTGCTTTCTCTCTGCTCAGCTTTATGGATTGACCCCTGCCGACGCCCTCTACTCACTCATAGTGCTTTGTGCCCTGGAAACGATCCAGTAGGGGGGGTGTTTGTCGATACCTTCCCATCCCCCAATCTTCCAGGAGAGAACTCTCTGCTTTTTCAAATTCCTACAGCAGCCCTGGGGCCACGGCTACACGCCCCCGTGTTTTGGCCCCCATCTGAGCTCCTTCTAGACCCTCCCCCAAGGGTGCAAATCCAGATCCTAGCTTCTGCCGCCCCCCGCGTCTCGCCCGCCTGTTGCACAGCTCGGTTAATGGCAAACAAGGGTGAGGATTAGCCGCAGCTGCATGGCCTCGCGTCCCTGCGGAAGGGCGGGGCGGCACATGCGTGAACCTTGGGCTGTCCTATTGGGAAGGAGGGGCTTTGGGCCTGTGCACCTGGATTCTCCGGTTCAGTGATTTCCTGGCGGCCCTGCCAGTGTTTTACTTAAAGGTTGAACTAGGGTCAAGAGTTCACCTACAGAGACGGGGAATCACTGTAGAAAGACGGGTCGTGACTTAACCAAACATTTTGGATGGGTTTATTTTCTTTTCCGTTCACACAACGATCCTAAGATGTAGGGATCATTGGGGGCACCTGAACGGCTCAGTTGGTTGAGCGGCCCATTTCAGCTCAGGTCATGATCTCACAGTTGGTGAGTTCGAGCCCGGAGTCAGGCTCTTTGCGGTCAGCAGAGTGGGCGTCGGATCCTCTGTCTCCCTCTCTCTGCCCCTCCCCTGCTCGAATTCTATCAAAACTAAATAAACTTAAAAACAAAAAAGTAGGCATTATTGTTGTTTCCATCTTACAGATGAGGATGCTGTTTAACGTAAACATTGAATCATTTTTCTGCAGTCACAGACCGAGGTGGGGGAGCCATGAAATGAACCCAGGAAGCCTGGCTACACAGTCAGCACGTTTAACCTCCTTCCCAGATGTAGGAACATCTCTTTGAGTCTCTGCTTTCCGTTCTTTTGGGTATACGCCCAGAAGTGGAATTGCTGAATTATACGGTAGTTCTGTTTTTAATGTTTTGAGGAACCTCCATACTATTTTCCATAGTGGCGACACCAATTTGCACTCCCATCAATAGTGTACAAAGATTCCCTTTTCTCCACATCCACGCCAACACTTATTTTCTTCGATGTTGTTGTTGTTGTTATAGTTCCCATTCTAATGAGTGTATATTGGAAGCTCATTACAGTTTTGATTTACATTTCCCTAGTGATTCGTGATGTTGAGCATCTTTTTTTCATTTATTAGCTGAAATATTTACTTTTAAAGGAATGCAGTAGGATTTTGGCTTTCTTTTAAGATTAGTTACTAAAACAGCACTTAACTGGAAGAAATAAGTGAAAAATGCATTCAGTGGTAGTTCAGAGTCCAAGGGTTCTTCTTCCTCTTAGGCACCAGGAAAAATGTTTCTTTAGGACACAGGTAGCAGGACTGGATGTCCGTTACTGCGTACAGGCCTGTAGGGGGCGCCCAAGAGCAGAGCACCCTGGGTGCTTCTTCCCAAGGGGTCCAGGTGTCCAGTGAAGGAAGGCTCCAGGGTCTTACCCCAGGTGCCCTATTGCTTTCCCCAGATGTGTAGGGATTAGACGGGCTAGCTGTAGCAGAACATTTCCTTCAAGCAGAAATGGCTCCACAAAGCACAATTCACTTCAGCGAGTCATGTCCACATCTGTAAAATCACCAACAGTTAATGATTCATTTATTCACTTATTCAATAAATATGTGTACCAACTGCCCGTTTGCCAGGCACTGAGACCTATGTTTGCAACAGAAGATGATCGAAGTGGATTTGGGTTACGACCTGAATAAATGCTTCAGAACAGAGAACAGGAACGAAGGTCAAGAGCCTCTCTCCCCAGAGCCCCACCTTCAGCGTGGCCAGTGGTGAGCGAGTAGACTTCAGAGATGTCCCTTTATTAAATGGAATGCTGCTTACGGCTCTGCAGTATCGACCAAATGAACAAGGTGCAGCGGGAGCTTCGAGTCAAGTGGTTGTGATTCGTGATGGACGGTTCTCAGCCCAGACAGCTGACGGAGGCTTCTCAGAGGGCAGATGTGCTGCCTCTGTATCACCATAAGTCAGGCCGAGCTTCAGCTCAAAATGCATCTCCACAGGGGAGAGAACAACTTTCCCCTCTCTTAAGGGAAAGGGAACATTAACTAAGCATCGTCTCTGGGTCTGGGACAGTGTTAGGTGCTTTATATGTACAGTGGAGCAACGTTTTCAGCTATTAATTTGTGCCTCTCTTCTAGTGCCCTGGGCAGGATAAGGACCTCAGAGAGGAGCAGCTGGGTGGGTACCGGTCTCTGGGACCATGCTCTGTTGCTGGGGTGGCTCAGCCAAGGGGGCGGGAGGTTGGCAGACCTCAGATTATCCGGGCAAATGGAGATCTCAGTGGTAAGTGGTGCACACAGGGCACAGTGTGAGACTCAGGCTTTGTTCTTCTCCCACTGTGTGTGTGTGTGTGTGCATGTGTGTGTGTGCGTGCATGTGTGTGTGTTGTGGGAGCAGCCCTGAAAATAGATGAGGCTAAACTTCTTCCTTACCTGGCAGGGTGAGAGCTCAGAGTCAAAATTAAGTTGATTTACATGTTGCCACGGTAGCAGAGTGCCTGGAAGTTTCCTGTGCTGTGGCAGGTGTGGAAATGATAGAAGCACCCTGGAAGAGAGTTAGCAGTTTCCTAATAGCACCCACTCAACATACCTTACCATGCCATCCATCGGTCCCACCCCTGGGCACCCACCTAGAGGGAGTAGGAACATACAACGAGTCTTTCTCTTTCTCTTCTGGTCCAAGGTGCTTTGGGAGCCGCTGGCTTCGGTGTAGACGTGGCCAAGTCCAAGAACCACGCCACGCACAACCAGTTGCAAAAACGGCACAGAAATGGCACCAAGAAACCCCAGTCCCCAAAATATGAATCTCTTAGGGGTAGAGAACTCAAGTTCCTGAAGAACATGCGCTTTGCCGAGAAGCACAGCAAGAAGCACCCGAAGAAGACGCAGGCCAACAATGCCAAGACCATGAGTGCACGTGTGGAGGCCTTCAAGGCCCTCGTCAAGCCCAACATCCCAAAGACTGGTAGCCACAAATTCAATCAACTTGCCTGCACCGCTCACCCCAAGCTCGGGAGACATGCTCACGCCCTCGCTGCCAAGGGTCTCAGGTTCTGCTGGCCAAAGTCCGAGGCTGAGACTCAAACCGAGGCCCAGGCTGCAGCTGTGACCCCAGCTCCAGCTCCTGCTGTGGCTCGGGTTCCCATAGGCGCCGCCCACCACGAAGTCTCCAGTGTAGAGGCTTCTGTCTGCCAGAGTGAGGATGGAAGGACCAAGTGTGATCCCTGGGCGTCTGTCTGCATGGGGCTGGTGCCCTCCTGTGCTGTTTGTGCAGATAAGTCTGTGGCAGGAGCTGTCAAATAATAATAATAATAATAAAGAGAACACATATCCACACGAAGACTTGTTCTCGAATGTTCACAGAGGCTTGTGCATGATAACCTCACGCTGGAATAAACAAATCGTGCTATGTTTCTGCCGCGGGACAGCACTCAGCCGTAAAGAGGAGGGAGGAACGGACGCTCACGACAGCACGCTGAATCTGACAGACACCGTGCTGAGGGAAATTCCATTCAAACGAAATGCTAGGAAGCAAATCTATAGCGACAGAAAGCAGATGGGTGGCTGCCTGGAGCTGGGGTGGGGGCAGGGATTGCCGCAAGGGGCAGGAGGGAGCATTCTGGGGGGTTGGTGACGTTCCGGAAGCCAAACGTGGCAGCGGTTCCACTGGTGTAAACGCGCCACAAACCCATCAAACCGTAGCCTCCAGATGGGTGCATTCTGTCGTGTGTGCACCTTAGGACACTTAGGCTGACTCAGAGATGGTCAAGAGGCATGGCTTTATCGCACACGAGAGGTCGTGCAGTGTGTTGAACCCACTACGAAGATTATTTCACTTAGTCCTCAAAGTACCGTCGTAGGAGAGCCACGATTACCCTCCTTGTCAAGGAATTAGCAACGCTGGTAAGGAATTGTTCAGGAAAACCACCCCCAGTCCTCCTGTGTGTCTCCCTCACTCTGACGCCATGGCCACACTCACAAGGCCTCTGGGCAGGGGGAGTCCCCACAACGAGCCATTCTGTGACACCAGCTCGGGCAGCGGAGGGGCAGGGGAGGCTCCTACAATTCGACTCAGCTCTGACACTGTGCACCTGCAGACAGCGTGGGATCTCATGCTTAAGGGCCCCAGCCTAGAAGACCATGCCCCCAGCCCCTGCTTCGGACGCCAGCCACGAGTCCAGGTTGTTATCCGTACTTCTGACCAACCGGCTATGGAAGGGAGGTTTCCACAACCCCCCTTCAGGCTCAGTTAGTTTGCTAGAGGGGCTCCGAGAAAGAAACAGTTTACTTATTAGATCGCGGGGAGAAAGAAACAGTTTACTTACTAGATCGCTGGCTGGTTTGTTACAAAAGGATGTAAAAGCCGGATAGAAGAGAGGCTAGAAGAGATGCACGGGAGCTTCTGTGTCTTCTCCAAGTACATCACTCGACTCACCAACCCGGGAGCTCTTGGATCCCCGTACTTTGGGGATTTTTATGGAAGTTAAATTATGTAGGCATGATCAGTCATTAACCCTGGAGAGGGGACGGGGCTGACAGTTCCAAGCTTTTCCTCATGGGTCGGACTTTCTGATGACCAACTCCCATTCCATCCAGGAGCCCACCCAGAGTCACCTTGTTAGAACAAAAGTCACCCCTATCACCAGGAAATTATAAGGGGTTTAGAAGCTTTGTGCCAAGAAACAGCAGAGACCAATATACATTTTTTTTTCTTTTTACATATTTTTCTATTATCTGACAGGACTCAAGGCTTAGGGAAAACCACCTGAGTTGTGCTGGGCTGGGGCACTGTGGCCACAAAGTGCATCTCTAACAAAGACCCTAGACAGCCATTAGCAGCTCACTTGGTAGGAGAACACCTGCCTGCTCTCCGGGGTGCGGAGATCCTGTCCGAGTAGTAAAGCAAGGGTGGGCAATGCGGCTTCCACTTCGGGAGTACAGATCTGGCTGGTTTGGGAGAAAAGAGGGGGACCTGGGTGGCTCTGTCGGTTAAGCGTCTGACTCTTGATCTCAGCTCAAATCTTGATCTCAGAGTCGTGAATTCAAGCCCCACGTTGGGCTCTGCGCTGGGCATGCAGCCTACTTTAAAAAAATAAAGAGAAAAGGTGTATATTGATTGTGGGAAAGTGAAGGTTATGAGCCTGTACTTAAGGGTGTGTTGGATCCAGGTGCAAACGCATTCCTACTCGGGGGGGTGGGGAAAGGAGCTATGGGGAATTTCACGAACCCCATCGCTTCCTGCAACTGTTTGTCCCTGGGGCGCTTAGGAAGCCCGATGCTCCGTATGTCTCTGTTCCTTTTGTCCCGTCACAGTCCAGTGAAGCTCATGACCCGGGGAGCGGGGCTGTCGTCCCTCGGTCATCACCAGCCCGCGGTGCCCGGCTGAAGCCTCCTCGTTCGTTCGTGGATTCGGGACCTTGGTGTACCAGACAGAGTCCTGGGTGGGCGTGGGACTCCAAAAGAAAAAAAAAAAAAACAAACAGCAAATCCTCCTAAGACAAACCATAACATTGCGTCTCTATTGAGAGGTTTTGCTGTGCTTGTGACGGACGAGCGTCTTGTGACTATGGCACAGCTCCTGCCATCTGGGAGCTCTGGGTTTGCCAGAGGAAACAGAGGCAAATGGCATTTGGACCCAGAGCACCAGGGGTGGCCTCAGGGAGATGCTGTGCCTGGCCCCAGGGCGGCAGAGGCCCCCCCACACTCACTGTACTTCCTGGGGGTGTCCCTAGGTGCCCACCGGGAAGCCCCAGGTGCCTTGCTGGGCCCTTGCATCAGGAGACCTGAGGACACCCGGGCGAATGGCCGAGCTGCCCAGTGGGAGGGTTGGCACCGTCTAGGCCGGACTACCAGGCTCTCTTTTCTCCCTGGAGAGCGGCCCTGAGGGGCCCTGGCGCAAATGTGTTCTGCCACTGGGGTGAAGTCATCGGGGACGGGCACTGCACAAGAGAATATTGTGGCAGGACGTTAGTGCTGAAGCATTAATCCTTTTTTCCTCTTTCCCTTTGCCCTTTCGGTCACAGGGGCTGTTTGCCCTTGCCTCTGGGAAGGGTGTGAAGGGGTAGGGCCCAGAAAAGAAACTTCCAGACTCTGGTTTCCCAAAGCTTAGTCCTGAAGGGAATGGAGAGAGTTCTGGACAATAAACAGGATGTTGAGAGGGAGGGAGGAGGGAGAGAGAGAGAGAGAGAGAGAGAGAGAGAGAGAGAGAGAGAGAGAGAGGGCTCTCCTCTTGGTTCGCCGGAAACAGTGCTTTGGGCTCTGGTCTGTGCTTCCTCAGGGAACCAGAGCCCAGACTGCGGGCGGGCGGGGGGGGGGGGGGCTCTGACGACACTGAAATAGGGCTTCCTGAGGGTCCATCGCCTCCACCCCATGCTTTCCCGTGACCTGAGCTTCAACTGCTGTCCTGCTACTTCCCACCATGTAGTTGTTAAGTAAGTTATTTCACTTCTCCCAGCCACAACCTTCCTACCTGTAAAATGGGGATCCTGAAGTCTGTCCCTGGTGCTGTGGTTGCTGAGGGTGAGCAGGGAGGATAGTCCAGCAAAGGCTGGGCCACACACTCTAGTTCCTTCTCCCCTCCCCTGCCCTCCCCTCCTTTTCCTTTCCTTCCCCTCCCCTCTCTTTGCTCTTTGACCACCTGGTCCCTGCTGCTTCCCTGAAACGTGCAGAACAGGGATAGTTTCTGCTCAGTTCTGGGTGCATCCCAGCACCCCACACAGTGGCTGGCTCGCAGTAGGCACTGAGTATTTGTTTAGTAAAATCTGTCAATTTTGGTAGGAAGAGGAGGAGAGTGGAGAGCGAGGAATAAAAACCCAGAAGACCAGGCTCTGCCTCTGCCAGAGGTGAGGACTCTTCCTCCACCGCCCGCCCTGTGCCGCCACCATGCTCGTCCGGGGGCTCCCCGTGTCCCTCTGTGTCGCAGGTAAGGCCGTCCCCGCCTGTCCCTGGGATGAAGGCAGGAGGGCGCCAGGCTCCGTGCGTGCCCAGGGCTGGGGTCTGATGGAAGAAGGGGCACCTTTCCCCCAAGGCTCCCAGAGTTTGAGGTTGAAGGGGAGACAAAGTGGAAAGGAATGAATGTTTTTCAGCTGTCAGCTCAGACGTGGTGAGGGAAGCCTCAGCCTCAGCCCCCGGCTAGGGTCCCCTCACTCCTTCCCCCTGCAAACCCTAGGCCCGGGCCCAGAACTAGAGTTCGCTGCCCTACATATAATGTCACTCATTCATTTCTTCACTTATGCATCTAACCAGTAAATATTTACTAAGTGCCTGGTCAGTGCCACTCAGACGTGGTCCCTGACCTCACTGAGCTTACGTTGTAATGGGGGGGGAAAGACATTTGGCAAGAAGATAGCAAACAAGATTATTAGACGATGTGACCAGTGCAGTGAAAGAGAGAAGTGGGGTGACAAGAAGGAAGAGTCACAGGGAGCGATCGGCAAGGCAGGGGATTCTTCAGATCACGTGGGTGGCAAGGTTTCCCTGAACAGGGAGATTTGGGCTGGGCCTAAGGAGTAAATGAAATACTGCAAAGAATAAAGGCAGGAAAGGGAGCCGGGGCACAGGGAAGAGCTTGTGTGCGTGAGGAACACATGCAGGAGGCTGTGGTGGCCTCGAGAAAAGTAGGCCCAGGACTCCAGGGCTCGCGGGGTGTGGTAAGGAGCCGTGGTCACCGGTGGGAGCCCCCAGGACATGAGGGGCGGGGGTCCCCTTGTGATGGGGTGGGGGTAGGGAGTAGAAGCAGAGGGACCCTCTGGGGCCAGTGCTGTCAGCCGCAGAGGGAAAATGGTGGCTTGGGCTAGGGTGGCAGTGGGTGTGGAAAGACCTGGAAAGTTCAAGAAAGTTCCAGATCTGAGGAATGACAGGATTTGTAATGCAATTGGATGCCAAGAATGAGAGACAGGGAGGGACCAGCGATGACCCCTGGGCTGGGACTGGAGATGCTGGCGTGAGTGGTGCCATTCGATGGGCTGGGCTCCCAGGACAGAGCCCACAGGTAGGGTGGACCTATATGTGTGACTGACGCACAGTGGGACACAAACAGGGAGCCCAGCACCAGAGGCTGGAGTCGGGGATCCGTCAGGACACAGTATTTACAGCCAGGGTTCCTCAAACTGCGAGTTGTGAGCCACCGGGTGCGAAAGCAATTTAGTGGGCCACAGCCAGTGACTTCAAAAAATTAAACAGAATAGAGTAAAAAATATCAAAGTGAATCACACATCGTAAGAGTGACTTTTTTTTTTCCTTTTCCCCTTCTCTGATGCAGGGATCCTCCAGCTTTTCTCAGCGACAGGCAGCATCTTGGACTCTGGTGGGTGTGACGAGCTTTGCCCTGTTTGGCCAGAGCCTCATCAGCCCTCTCCCTGTCCTCCTGATTGTACACATTCCAGTCACTGTGTGCGCCCAGTTCTTCAGTCTTATTGTCCTCTCCTAGGGCATCTGGCGTGAGGCCGATCCCTTAAGGCCTAGGCCCCCTCCCCCCCCCCCCCCCCCGCCCCCACCATCCTGGCACCAGACCCTTCATCCCCCTCCACCCCTGCAGGGCCTGATGGGGCAGAGTAGCCCTTGACCAGCTGTTTGTGAGGACCCCACAAGGGCATGGAGTCAGGAAGGAAGGAAGCCAACATTGAGATCTCGGGGCTTCGGGTTGGCTCTTGGGAGATGTGTGACCTGCTCATTAGTTCCTTCCTTCCTTCCTTCCTTCCTTCCTTCCTTCCTTCCTTCCTTCCTTCCTTCCTCTCTTCCTCCCTCCCTCCCTTTCCCTCTCTTCCTTCTTCCCTCTTTTCCTTCCTTCCTCCCTCCTTCCTCCCTCCCTTTCTTGTTTCTTCCCCCCTTTCCCTTCCTTCCTTCCTTCCTCCCTCCCTCCCTCCATTCATTTCCTTCTGATGTGCTGGACACCGGGGATATAAGGATGAATGAATAAAGCTCATTCTTTGCTCCCAAGTTGCTTGCACCTGATGGTGGAGACAGACAAACAAAAAGGTCCTTTCCCTGGGGGTTTTACAAAATTCTGACGCCAGCCCAGCAAATGCAGATCCTTGCTGTGGGGTGGGCCTGCACATCAGTGTATTCGGAAAACTCCCCAGGTGGTTTTCATGTGCAGCCCTTGTTCTGAGCCCTGCCTACAACAGGGTGGTCCCCTGCTATGATTCAGGGCCTGGCCCTGGAAACTCATCCCATCCCATCCCATCCCACAGGCTGTCCTTGTGTCCTGGCTCTGTCCCTTCCCGCTGGGTGGCCTTGGTCAAGTCCCTTAACTCTCTGTGACTGGGTTTCCTCATTTGCAAAACAGGCATGGTGATGTCCCTCCTGGGGAGTTACTGGAAAGATTCCATGAGCTGCAGGCACACGGAGCCAGCCGTGAGGGCTCAGTCAACAGGGGATATTGTTACTAAGCACTAACAAAGGGGCACTGAGCAAATGGGAAGGGTGTAGAGGATGGGGCAGAGGGCTGAGCAGTTAGTTGGGCAAAGGCAAGTGGGGAGAGAAGGACCCTGGAGAACGAGGGACTGGGGGGAGCAGGGGGTGGGGAGTGGCCAGTCCTTCCAGGCCCAGAGCGCAGCTTGTGCAAAGGCCCAGAGGCACAGCTGTGTGCGAGGGGAGAGCCCGCGGTAAGGGGTGGAGCGGGGGAAAAAAAGAGGCCTGGGAGGCTCCCTGTGCTGAGGCCGGAAGCTCT
Organism: Puma concolor; assembly: GCF_028749965.1. Lineage (NCBI taxonomy): Eukaryota > Metazoa > Chordata > Mammalia > Carnivora > Felidae > Puma > Puma concolor. The sequence goes on from NC_141683.1 coordinate 49,967,488, forward strand.
TTGGGGACCAGGGATGGGTTGGGGGCAGCCATGCGCCAACGGCCTCTCCTGTCCCAGCCCTGCGGCTGCTGAACAGTGGCAAGACGTTCTCGAGGGTGGAGGCGACGCTGAGCTGGTCTGAGGCCCTGCGGTACTGCCGGCGGCACCACACGGACCTGGCCGACCTGCAGAGCATGAACAGCGTGAGCAGCATAAGCTCCCTCTACTCCCTCACGAGCAGCACCGAGGCGTGGATCGGCCTCTTCTTCGACGTGCGCGTGCGCGGCCTGAGCTGGTCCAGCGGCTCCACCTTCGCGGCGCCCGTGTGGAGCTCGCTGCCGGTGTTCGCCGAGGGCGTCTGCGCCACTCTGTATTCCGTATCCGTCTTCCCCAACCTCGGGGCCGCCTCGTGCACGGCGCAGAAGCCCTTCATCTGCTACTACGGTGTGTGCTCGTGTGTTCGAGTCCGGTCCTGCGCCCGCTCTTCCTCCGGGGTGGCTTCTCCCGAGCAGGTGGGGGGTGGGGTGGGGGGCGGGCCCTCTCACGTCCTTCCCAGGACGAGGACGACCCGCTGCTCTCTTAACCCCGCCGCTACACGCGTCTCTGCAGCCTTGGTTTCTATCTCCTCTGTCCCTCGTTCCTCCGACTCCGTCAGAGAAACAAGTGGCAATCAGCGTGGAGAGAAGGTGAAATCTGGGCTGTCCCCTCCTGCCGGTTAGGGATTTGGGAGAAGAGGAAAAAGAAAGGGAGGAAAAAGGAAAAGCGGGTGGGGGATCCGCTTGCATCTACGCAGCAAAGGCAGCAGAATTCAGCGTTGCTCTTCCCACAGGGCACAGGTCCGGTTTTACCTCTCATGGTGGCAGGGAGAGTAGTGGATGGGAACCAACAACTTCGGACATCCCTGCAGGAAATCGGCGGTGCTCAAGGGCCCCGTCCTGACCCCATCTTGGCCCCATCCTTCCCCTGCTGGTCCCTCTCTGCCCATGCCACCGTCCTGGGGGGATCACACAGGGGGATAGTTACAGACCAGACGGCACTTTTCTGGTCAAAAGCGCCAACTTCTGCTTTTCTGTGTCAGCCGAAGCCCAGCCCAACTCTGTGTCACCCAAACCCCTCAAACAGGGGCACGGAGCACAGCTGGACACCTCCCCTGTTTTCCGCGACGCTGCGCCTGTCATGGGGCCTTGAAATACAGCCCACAGGGGCGAGGCTTGACCTTCAGATTCCCAAGCCAGTAGAGACGGTCAGGAGTGCTGGATGTGCAGGGGTGGGAGCCCCTCAAAGAAAGGGCCCTGGGCGCAGGCTCTCCCCTCCTCCCTCTGGTGTCCTTGGGCTCCACTGAGGCACGTCCTGACTCCACAAGTCCTCCACCCTGGTCTTTGGGGGGGGAGGGGGGGAGGGTCTGCCCTGCCCCCACAGTCAGTTCTCAACACAGAATGAGCTCTTAAAAATACAAACCAGGTCACTGCTCCAACACATTCAATAGGTGGCTTAGCACTTAGGGTCACGTCCCTTTTGAGGCCGACCAGGCCCTGCCTGACCTTTTTGGCCTCATCTCCTCTCCCTGCCCCTGGCCACACTGGCTCTCTGCTCCTCAGACACACGCTGCCCTTTCCCACCTAGGGGCTTGGCCTTCGCTCTGCCTGGGGATCTCCTACCACTTCGCAAGGCTGGCTCCTTCATATTCTCTTCAAAAGCCAGGATCCTGTTTGTCTAATTTCTGCTGTTTTCCCCGGGCCCAGAACAGTGTCTGCCACAAAATAGGGGCTTTCTCTCTCTCTCAATCTCCCTCTTTCTCGTCCTGTATATATTTCTTGAATAAATGTCACAGGGATGGAGAAAGCTGTTTACCCTGGAGCCCAAGGCATCTCCTGGCTTCCGCTTGGTTCCCGGTGCCTGCAGAGGTTCCCTCCCCGTGACGCATGCTCTGTTTCTGTTTTCCAGACCCTGCTGTGGGGCACCGCACCCCCACAGAGCCCGCTCTCAGCCCAACCACCTCTCCAAAGCCAGGTACGCACCTGGGAGCTCTGCCTGCCCTCTGACTTGTCCACCTGGGCTGGCGGGCAGGGTCATGCCACCTGTGTCCCCTCTGCTCCTCCCTACCCTTGCCTGGCTGAGGGATCCTCTGGCTTTGCTGTCCCTGGGCTGAACCCCGTGGAGAGAATCAGTCCGGTTTTATTATTCAGAGGAACCCAGACAGGGAAGTGACTTGCTCAAGGTCTCCAACCAGAGAGGTGCCGTTAATGGCCCAGGCTGCATCCCAGCTCTGGTGAGGCCCCCGCTTCCGTGGTGGGTGAGGGGGACTTCCCTTCTGATATTCCTGCCCTGGAATCTTCTGTTTTTAATTGTTTTTTAAGTTTATTGATTGATTTTGAGAGAGACAGAGAGAGTGAGCAGCGGAGGGGCAGAGAGAGAGAGAGAGAGAGAGGGAGAGAGAGAATCCCAGGCAGGTTCCACACCGTCAGAGCCCGACGCAGGGCTGGAACTCATGAAACTCGAGATCATGACCTGAGCTGAAACTAAGAGTCGGATGCTTAACCAACAGAGCCACCCAGGTGCCCCCTGCTGTATATTTTTTTAAACTTTCTTCACATCGGGTGTAAAGAATCCATGACAAAGGGAATACACTCCCCACTCCCTCTGCTTTATGGAGCTGGTTTTCCGCACGCTACGAAATACGGAGCTGTAGAGTGAAGATGGCCGGGCGTCCAAGGTGGACCTCGTCTGAATCTCATCTTGCCATTTAATACGGCGTGAGTTTGGGCACATCATCACCAGCACGGGCCCCCGCTTTCCCACCTGTATGATGAGGTCGATAGCATCTACCTCTCGGGATTATAATGAGGATTTAAAAAGATGATGTCTGCCACATGCATAGCTCGGGGCTGGGGAGTCCTCGCTGCATAGAGGATAGCTTTAAAAAATCAGTTTAGGGGCGCCTGGGTGGCGCAGTCGGTTGAGCGTCCGACTTCAGCCAGGTCATGATCTCGCTGTCCGTGAGTTCGAGCCCCGCGTCGGGCTCTGGGCTGATGGCTCAGAGCCTGGAGCCTGTTTCCGATTCTGTGTCTCCCTCTCTCTCTGCCCCTCCCCCGTTCATGCTCTGTCTCTCTCTGTCCCAAAAATAAATAAAAAACGTTGAAAAAAAAATTAAAAAAAAAAAATCAGTTTAGATAGGGAAAATGAGGGAAACATCAGGCAAATCTTGCCGGGCTTAGGTGAACCAGGATGTGTCAGCGAGTTTGGGAGGCCCTATTTGAATCTGAGGATGTGGCTCTCTGTTCTGCAAATAGAGGTGTTTCCTTCATCGGGTCTCTGGAATCAGTCCCTCAGGATCTGGCACCGCATCCTTTCCCAGTCCCACTGTTTAGAATCAGATGCGCGGGCTTGTGTGCTACAGATGAGACAGGCCTGGCAAGGGGCGGTCGTGGGGGGTCGGCCCAGGCCAGCCTCCGGCAGAGACGGGGGAGGGAGGGTGCGGGCTACGGGAGGCCGGCATCCCGGGCTGTCTGAGCCCCGCTGGAAGTCGGGCCCACTGGGATGGGCACGCTCTGTCTTTTCCCTGGCTCTCCAGATATGATGGCTATCACCCCCTGTCTCTCTCCTGCCTTAGCCCTGGAGCCTCCTGAGAGCCAGCGCCATAGTTAGAGCTGCTGGAAATCACAGATGAGGCTGCCTCTAAAGTAGGATTGTCCCGTTTCCTCCTCACCTCCCCATAAAGTGTCACTACCTTTTAATCAAGTGCTAATTATTTGCACGCACGGTGCGAAACCAGTTGCATACGTGGTTTCGTTTAGGCCTTTAAATTAGTCTAGGTGCTATTATGCCCATTGCGCAGATGAAGAAATGGAAACTCAGACTTAGCTTGTAAGGACTTTAGCCCCCAGCAGGGCTCTTCATCCCCGCCTTTCCTAATTTGCATTCTCTCGGCTGCTGCCATGATAGCCCATCCGTTCTCCCAACGTGGTGTTTAGTCTGCCTGTAAAATGGTGGGTTTCCTCAAATCCAACACCCAGGGACCGGGACAAGGGCCCGAGTCAGACCCGAGCTCTGTCCCAGGGGAGCAGTGAGGCTTGGTCTGTCAGAGATCCAGGACCTCAGGCCTGCGGTCTCCCTGTTTTTTGCCCCCAGCTGTGGTCCAGATTGGCCGACAGACCTTCATGCGATTCGACCAAGAAATGACCTGGCCGGAGGCCCTGCGGTATTGCCACAGCCACCACACGGACCTGGCCGACCTGCAGATGGTGACCGACGAGGCGGGCAAGGAGGCCTTGAAGTCCATCACGAGTGAGACCGAGGCCTGGATCGGCCTCTACTTCAACGCGACCTCTGGGTCTCTGAGCTGGTCGAGCAACCTGGGTGCCAGCATCCCCACCTGGCTTCAAGTGCCCGAGCTGGGGACGGGACTGTGTGCGGGGCTCCGCACCTACGCTCGCTACTCCCCCCGAGTGTATTCGTTGGCCTGCTCTTCCCTGAGACCCTTCATCTGCTTCTATGGTGTGTGACAGCCTGTCCCCACGGGCCCTGGGCTTACCAAGGATAGAACGGGATGGGACATGGGTTTATTGAACAGCAGGAGATGCCGAGGTTGGACCCAAGGAAGAACCTCTAGACCCTGAGGGTAAGAGGAGCTTCTGAGGGAGCTTGAAAGAAGGAGTGGAGCCCATCGAGCCTCGGGGCCTCAGGGCATTAGCAGTTAGCAACGGTGATTAGTTTTTGGGCAATGCAGAGGTTCAAAGCATGGACTTGGGAATCTCACACGGGCTTTACCATTTGCTAGAAATAAGGCGCGTGGCGTCTCTGAGCCTCCTTTTCCTCTCCTGGAAAATATATTTAACAAATGGCTTCGGAGACTGAATGAGAATGTATAGAACAAACCTAGCAGAGACCCTGGCACAGAGTAGGCGCCCAGCAGGTGTTAGCGGTTGTCACTGTTGTTGAACTCTAAGTGCAAGTGAACCAGAGGCCTGCCTGGCTATTCTGGATCTTGTGTAGAGTGTGTCCTCAGCAACAGGTGCGTCCTGCCTTATCCTTTTCTTCTCTTTTTTTTTTTTTCTTTCTTTCCTGCCTTCTTCCCTCCCTCTCCCCTCCCTTCTTCCTTTCCAGTCTTCTTTACTTTTTGTAACAGCTTTACGGGATATAGTCCACATACCTTAAAAATCACCCTTCTTAAGTGTCTAACTCAGTGGCTATTAGTAGTCACGGGGTGTCCAGGCGTCACCACTAATTTTAGGACATTTTTGTCACCCCGAAAGGAACTCCTTGTCCTCGAGCAGTCACTCCCCATTCTCCCTCACCCTCAGCCCCGACAGCCGCTAATGCACTTTCTGTGGATCTGCCTGTTCTTGGCTGTTTCTTTCGGTGGTTTGGATTTGATGAGAATGGGGATCCTTATCTACCAAGGAAGAATGATGGTCCCTCCCTTGCAGGGCTCCTCTGAGGATTAAAGACCCGGCAAGCCCCCGCCCGCAGCCAGCACATGCACATGCACGCATGCACACTGAGCTGGCTGAGATGGGCAGCTGGTGGGGCTGCCGGCAGGCCTTAGGGGAGGCAGACCTGGGGGCGCTCTGTGCCAGGTCGGCCCTGTCCTCACCACTCTCCTTCCTTACTCACAGACCCTTCCGTTGGGCACCGGGAGTCCACAGCTCTCCAGCCATCCTTTCACGCTCCCTCCTCAGAAGTGGCCGCGGAGACCATGCGCAGGCCAAGTACGTGCCTGTTTTCGGTTCTGTGTGGGTGCTTTGGACCTGTCCTTGGCTGGGTCCCAAGGTCTCAGGGTCTGAGAGCTGGAGAGGTCACCTGCATGCCCCGTGGGATCTGCCCAGAAGAGGATTTTCCAGACCACCCCCACCCCCTGCAGGGCCAGCTGGGGTTGGAGAAGGGGGACTCAGTTGCCATCAACCTCCCTCTTTGACCTGGGCCACTAACTTGCAGTTCCAGGGCAGGAGGCTCAGGAGAAGCTGTGTGGCACCCCCAGTGAGGTGATGAGGGCCAGCCTGGGAGACAGAGGGGAAGACTCTGGGCAGTGCTCCTGAGAAGTCATCAGAGAGGCCTTTGAGGTTTAGCATCCAGAGGGGGAACCACAAGAGAGGTGTCTGTCGAATCCATTGTGATTCTGGGCTCCTCTGGGTGGAGAAAAGATTCCAGATGAGTTGTTGGGACTATGTGTGGGGACATGTTGGGAAACAGTGGTTGCCCTCCTACAGCATTTTTAAATTCCTGAAACATCTTCACAGCTATTACCTAATTTTGCTTCCCAAGAGTTCTGAAGCTAAGTAGGGTAGTTGAGGGCAGAATCACGGTTCTCCTGGCTTTGTTGCAGATTCCTAAATCTGACAAAGGTATTCTTGCCTTTTCTGAGGACACAGAGAAGTTAGGGAACTTGCTCATAGTTGCACAGAGCTTTATTTATTCTGGGGACACAAAGAAAAATCAGGGGCCGCTCTCAAGGAGCCCAAGGTGTTGATAGTTGGTGTTGTGTGTATAGGCACAGGCATAATGGGGACATGGGCGGGGGGGGGGGGGGGGGGGAGTGTCTCAGTCCCTGTAATCATCTGGATTTTCTGGAGGAAGTGATTCTGTTTGTGTTTTGGACCCCGAGAAGGAATTAGCTTGCAAAAGGGAGCGGGGGGGGGGGGGGGGGGGGGGAGTGCAGGTAGGAGCTGCAGGTGGGATGCGGTGCTTAGCGTTGAGCGGGGACACCCTGATCCTACAAGGAGAACTCCCTGTGGGCTGCGAAGGAACGTGGCCCTCACCCTGACGGCAACAGCTCCAGGGCCTGGGCCTGTGGTCAGATTCGGTAGAGAAACTGGGTACCATCCTGTCCTCTGCTTCCCACGTGAGGTCTAACCTGGCCCCTGTCTGGCCGCCCCAGGCCGGGCTCAGCCCGGTCGGCACTGGGAGCGCAGGGCCAGGCGTGGAAGAACCGCAGGGCCGCCGCAGGGCCCCGGGAGCCGGGCGCCCCGCGCGCCCCGCCTCGGCCGCTGGACGCCACCCGTCGGGGTCTTTGTCCCACGGCCCGGGCCTGGTGCGGATCCCGGGCGCGGGGCGCCCCTCGCGAGCTTTCTCTCCTGCCGCCGGGACCAGCGCCCGGCGCGGCTCCCGAAGCGAGTCAGCCCCGGGCCCGCCGAGTGCGCCTCCCGCGCGCCCCGCTCCCGAGAGCCCCGCGGCTCCCCAGCCAAGGGGACGGCTGCCACGCGGCCTCCGGCCCAGCCTGCGCGCCCCGGGGACTCCTTACCCCGCGAGGAAGGGGCCGGGACCCTGCTGGTAACTGTTCAGGGCGCGACCTTGGCCCCACGGCCCGGGCCTCCCCGCCGAGAGCGGCTCGCCGTCCGGGGACGCTGTCTATCCCCCCGGGGGGGCGGGGAGCCGGGCCCGCTCTGGCCGCCACTTCGAGCCCTGCCACCGTCCACGCGTCCCCGGAGGTCCCCGTTACCGAAGGCAAGTCCGCGACTCCGCAGGAGGCAGCAGCGGGCCCCGTGCCCGGCTCCACCCTCCGTTCCCCCAGGTCGGCCCCAGATAGCGGCTGCCGGCTTCCAGGGAGCTTCCCGGGGACAGAAGAGAGCGCCTGGGGACGTTCCGCTCACCGCGCTCCCGGAGCGGGCAGCCCCCACCCGGCCGCACGCGGGGAGGACGCCTGGGAGACGGCTAAGTGAAACAGGTGCCCGCCCGAGTCGCCGCGGGTTGGGGACGCCACACCAGCCAGGCCCCGGCGCCCGGCTGCTCCTCTGCGGTGACAGAGCCTGAGGCCCCATGCCCAGGCTGCAGGCCAGGAGGTTGAGGGCGGAGTCGTGTGCTGGGCCACAGTCTCCCTGCCCTGGCTGCATTCCTGTCCACTCTACAGGTGCAGCCAGAGCCAGGGCACCTGCTCAGCCTCACTGGGTAATGATTTAAGGGGCGGGGGGCGGGGGGTGGGGGGCGCGAATCCAGGGGAGAAACAGGCTATTTGGGCTGTAGGAGTCTGATAGCCAAGGGAGCCAAGGGTTGGAATGTTGACCCTACTACTGACAGTGTGGCCTTAGGCAAGTTTCCTAACTTCTCAGAACTTCATTTTTTCTCTTTAAAGTCAAGAAAAATACCAGTGTCAAGAGCTATGGTCCAGTGCCTGGCATCTGACAGATGCTCAATAAATGGCAGTTATACTACTCTAATCTCAATTCACTAGTGAGATGTTTAGTGATTCATTCCATCTCCCGCCTCTGTCCTTACTCGACAGACGGGGCTGGCCTCGTTCTCATTTTATTAATTATAAATGATTATGAATGATCAGATTATGAATTATTGAGATTGTGGAATCTCACAGGGCAGGGGCTGTCTTGTGCCTCTTTGTATCTTTCCCAGGCCTTGAACAGTGATTTACACGTCGGTGGATGATTGAATTCAACAGTCACTTCCTGAGTACTGGTTTTGAACGAGGCACTGAACTGAGGATACCAAGGAAAGCAGGACCTGTTTCCTGTTTTTAAAAGAGCTTAGTCTAATAGGGACTAATAGAGACAACAGTCTGATAAGTGCTGAGCCAGAAGTGTGACCTGAGCGCCTTGGCAGGAAAGTGACTCATTCATTTTGCCTGGAAAGGTGGCAGTAATTGGACAAAAAGTTCATGGAGGATTTTAGGCAGCAAACACTAGAACATTCTTCCTGGCAGAGGGAACAGCACAGCAAAAACGAGTAGGTATGAAAACGTGTGGTTTGGGAATGAAAGCAGTCTGATGTGACCAGGGTGTAGGTCACGTATTTGGGGAGGGAGTGACAAAGGAAGAGGGAAAGAGGGACAAATTCTGAAGGACTTGACCTTGCGGCAGGTGGAGGCATTCGGAGGTTTTCAGCAAGCAAGCAAAACGCTCAGAGCCGTAGTTGATAGAAGCAAGGTGGCTATAATGACAGGGGACAATGCTTGTCGTGACAGGGCGTTAAAGGGACAAAGCGCGGTTCAACATTATACATGTAGTGCACTCAACGGCACACGGAAGGGAAACCCCCACCTGTGCTTGGCAAAAAAGACTGGACGGAAATGTGTAGAAATGTTGACAGTGGTTACAGTCGGGTGATGAGACTATGCGTGTTTCTCCCATTCTGTGTGTCTGGATTGTACACAGTGATTCATTTCACCAGAGGAATGTGCAGTGCTTCGGGCGGGGAAAGAAGAGGGCATTTGGAGAGGAGGCCAACCAGGAGAGGAGGGGCAGGAAGGGCACGTGTGGGGCCAGCAGCGTGAGGAGGGGCGCGAGGGAATTGGTTTTAGGCTGTTTGCAAGTGACGTTAACTGAAGAAATATAGATGCAAACACATTTTTAAAAAAAGCTCAGCTTTGTTCACTGAATCACAGAAATCCAAACTAAAAGCGAGATGAATTTTTAAAACGACTTTTTTACTTACCAGCCGGGCAAAGATTGGAAGGGGTGAAAGTGTTGATGGGAAAGTGGAAAAATCAGCGATCCTAGGCACTGGATGGGAGAGTAGACTGGAGCGGCCCTTCTGGCGGCGTGTCTGTTCTGAGATGGAAATACCCTCTCAGACAGAAGCCCTGTTTTGGGGAATTAAGAAATAATAGTACGAGGTGCACACTTACATATGCGTCCTCCACACACAGGGCTCTTTTATTGCAGCATTATTACAGTGAGAAGTGGAGGCAATCTAATGTCCATTGAAAGCAGATGGGTTAAGTAAGTTACGGTACATTCAATGAAATACTATACAGCGTTTAAAGAGAGTAAGGTAGATCTTTATGCATTCAAATTATAAAACCCAAGTGTGTGAAGAATATTCTATAGCAAACTGTTAACAGTGGTTGCCCCTGGGTCAGGGGAGGGGATACTTTTGTTTAAATATTTTACAATAATATACCACAAAAACAATATGATCGTTCCATATTTGGAAAAAAACAAAAACAAAAAAGACCTTTGCAAGGCACCAACAGGGGTTTCGTGACTGGACAGGAGAGGGAGTCAGAGAGCAGCTGAGGACCCTGGGGTCTCTGGGCCTCAGGAGACGGGCAGCCACATAGGGGAGAGGAGGTTGTTGGGGGGAGGCTGAGCTTGGTTTTGGAATACCTTGAGTCTGAAGTGCTGCTTCTTGATGGCGATGTTAGGGGTCCCTGACTGCCAACGGTGGGGGCTCAGGGAAGCCGGCAGAGCCATAAGGGCATCGCGCCCCTGGGGTGTGAAAGAAAACATCTGCCTCTGGGAAGAGTTCTCGTAATACTGCCCAGGCCCCACAAGTCCTGCTGTCAGGGACGCTCTCTGGGGGACGATGGGTAACAACGCAGGGGCTGGGTGCGTGAGCCTGTGGGGGTGGGTCAAGGTCTGGCCGGGACAGTCGGTCTCTGCAGCGGCTGTGTGCAGAGCGGTCGGTGGCTCTCCGTGCCCGTCTTCTCGCTCAGGGGCAGCCACCAATCTCAGACCACCCTGCTCCCTGCCGTATTTGCAATGGCTCCTTTATTTCCCCCTCCTACAGCTGTGACCGCTGAAGGAAGTGGCAGTGCCGTGAGAGAGACAGCCGCCGCCACTCAGGCCCAACGCGTGAGCTCACCCGAACACCCAGAGTCTAAAGGCAAAACTCCGGCGCCAGCATCAGGTAACTGCCTCTGGTCACCAAGGACCCGCTCCGAACAGCGGAGCAGTTAAATCCGGACGGCCGCTCCTTAGCACAGGGCACCCGAGACCTTTTCGTGAGACAGCATCAAGTGCAGGGAAGGGAACCGGAACAAAAGGAACAAGGATGAGGAGCCTGGAGTTAGCGACCTGACTACTGTTAAAGCTCGGAGAGCAAGTATCCTCCCTTCAGAACCTCCTCTTCCTCAGCTGCAGAAGAGGTGTAGTAAAAACTACCCTGCCTACATTGCGGGGTTGTTGCGAGCCAACGATGAGGTGTTTATGCAGTGGTGCGTCATAAACTATAAAATGCTCTACAGATACAGGGCAGCCCTGTCACAAGGCTGCACGTAGTTCCCGGGAAGATGACAGCGGCTCGTGGCCCAAGGCTGAGCGTGTTTATTGGCTCAGAGAACCTACTCAGAGCTTTCCGGGGTAGCGTTGGCCTTTAAAATGTGGGCCCAGGGATAGGTGAGTATTTCCAGCGCGGTGCGGAGTATCTGCTTAATGGATTTGTTAAAAGGAAGGGGGGAAATACAGGAGAGACAGAGAAGGGGAGGACTGCCTGGCCGCGGCCACTGGCTGGTTAGTCCTAACTGTGGCTGAGCATCCTCCAGCTCAGCAGTTTCTTTCCTCTTCCTTTTTGAAATCCTAAATCTCTGTGCAGCATCTGTGGTGTCCAGTGGGCAGTCCTGTTGAGAACTTCAGGCGTCTGACGACAATAGGCTAATTTTCTCTGAACCAGGCAGCCCTTTCTTTTTCAGGGCAGGTCTTTGGAATCCTGAAAGCGGATTTTACCATCCCAGCTCTCCTGGACCCAGAAGATGTGAAAGACCAATTTTTGAGTGAGGTGAGACTTCAGACCACCCCTGCTTTTGGTCAGATGGCTTGACAATGCAAGGCGACACCGTCAAAACCAATAAGCCTGGAGAAAAAGCTTGGGAACATGAGCTTCTCTGTTCCCACTGCTGTTCCCACGCTGGCTCATGGTGACAGGTTGGTGCCTGTGCTGAGACTTTTTCAGATCTTTTTCTTCTCTCTGTAACATGTTTCTTGAGCTGTTTGTTTGTTTTAAATGAAGACAGCATAATCAGAAGGACCTGTATTGGGGTCTGGCTTTCTACTTGTTAGTCGTGCGACCTGGGGCAAGTAATTTAATCTTTCTGAATATCAGTTTTCTCACGAATTAGGGCCAACGAAACCTAATTCATACGGTTGGTATTAAGTGAAATATTCCAGATAAAGTGCTTAGCAAATTAGCACGTAGTAAGTGCTCAATAAACACAAACATTAGCTATTATTACCAGCATCACTGTCGCTCATCCGAATATACATTTGTTCCAGGCTTCCCACCCTGCCCAGTCCTCTGTTCTTTTAAAGTATTATGAGATGGGACATTGTGAAGAGGAAGAAGTGTTCCTAAATACTGCAGCAAAAGCTTGAAGCACGTTTTTCAATTATACCAGAGAATGATCGTTAAGATGTCAGAGTTAGAGAGTTCCTTACAGGTCATCTGACCAAATCCTGATGTTACAAGAAAAGAGACTGGCATTTATCTGGTAGCTCACTGCAGTTTACTCACAGGCCAAAGAAATAGCACCTGGCAACTCATTCTAAAACCTCACAAACTCGTTTCTGGAAAGAACGGTGGTGTGTGCGTGCGTGCGTACGTGTGCGTTTGCGTCCGTGCGTCCGTGCGTCCGGGGCCCTGGGGAGGAACGAGCGAGCTCTCCGTGCATTTCGCTGTTGAAAGAGGAACAGGTGCAAATGATGCAAATGATGCAATTGGACATCGGATCGTTATGTTAGAAGTTCAGTAAGACCGCAGTGCGAGTACTGGGTTTCCAAAAGTCAAGGACTCTTTTTTTTTGGGTGTGGGAGGGAACCAAACCGGAAACCATCTTCCTTCTCTGGAAAAGTAAAGCCAATAATGGGAAAATTGGGGTCAAAACGGGGATCTGGCCACCTCTGTTGGAATGTATCTGTTCCCTATTAATGGGGACAGTTTCTGCCTCACAGCTTTAAAGGGTGGAAATGGTGGCAACCATGTGTGTGTCGGAAGGTAGAGTATATAGCATTAGTTTGAGCCGCATTTTAAATTGCAAACAGAAGGCAAGGAAACACACCTGCAGCCAGCTTGTCCCCATTCCAGGCACGGGGACAGAGAGACATTGTAACAGACGCACCCAGTGCTCAGGGCTCAATATGCATTAGTGGTTGTTAACCCCAGCTGAAGTTACTGCCTGGAGAAGCGGGCGGGGAAGCCCAGCCCCAGTCCCTAGAGAGATCAGTGACCTGGTCGGTGGTGGAACTCAAGAGGCCTCTTTTCTGATTTCAAAGTTCAGTCGCGATTCTGATAAATGGGACTGAGAGGCACCGGTAAGTCATTTGTTTCAGCCCCGTTTGTCATCAGACTCTCCGCACCCCCCCTTGGAGGGGGTGGGCAGTGGTGGTGGAGGCGGTGGTCCTCGTGTCCTAACACAGTCGATTCATGTACTTTCCGGTTGGGGTAGGTGCGATCCTTCACAGAGACTGGTGGGGGGTGGGGGGCGGGGGGCGTGGGTAAGAAAAAGAAAGGGTATGGCTGGTCACAAAGGGCATAGCAGTGGGCAGTTTAGGCCGGGAGGTCACAAGACAGCAACAGCAGTTTCTCTCCGATGTTTCAGATCCGAGAAGTCTTAAAGCTTACATTAGGTCACGAGCAATTCAGATTGAAATGGGTTGGCTTTGAAGTGAACAAAAAATAGCCCATGTCGGCAGACCCGGAGGCTTCTCACACCATCTTGTCTGGATTTTGAGTGACTTGTGGTCTATGATGCTAGCAGATGAGGACATACGTCTGTTCCAGGCGCTCAGAAATAACTGCGGATATACGAAGAGGTGACTACACAGCTACTGGCCTCCCTGGATTTTATAGGGTGCAGGAGGTAAGCAGAGGAAGATGGAGGCAACCTTGAGAATGACAAGCAAACAGGAACCCAGACCCCAACGAAACAACACCAGTCCTGAAACAAACCGCATTCATCTCCCTGGAGAAGAAAGAGAGGACAGTGGTGGCTGAGAAGCTGAGGGAGGCCACACTTCCGGAGAAGCGGAGGGCACTTTCTTCACTAGCCACCCGAGCTGTTACAGAGACCTCAGGCTGTCCGGAGTGAGGAGCTCCCCGAGGGCATCCTCGCAATATGACACATTAATGGTGGGTTTGTCCTCCTCCATCCGAACACTCTTTGCCTGTCCGGTGGGAAGTTCTCCAACACGTTGTCCTCAATGCTAAGACAGAACTTCGGAAGAATGTTCCCGTAAGCACGTCCTTTCTGGTTTTTCGCCAGGTGTTCTAATCATCCAGATACATGCTCGAAGTAAGGTGGTAACATGTCAAATACAGTGGCAACTTTAGTCTGAGATGTTTAAAGTTAAAGTTTATTTGTATTCTTTGTAGGAATAGCAATAAAAGACCTCAAACGTATCTATATCTGTACATGTACAAGAACCATCAAAAAGTATTCACAGAACAAAAATAAATCTTCTTTAGAACAAACCCAGGTAATGAAATGCAGATATGGATCTCACGTATGGAATAATCTAAGTGCTACCGGCACAAAAATATGGCTTTAAAAGTAAAATAAAATCTTGGGTTTTGTTTTTCTAAGGTGTATTTCTCTTTCTTGAAATAAAAAATAAATTATTTAGAGCTATCATTGTAAAATAGTCATGTGCATTAACACATTCTTATTAAGGCCCTGGAGATGAAGAACAAAATCAAATTTAGAAGGTAAAACTCACAGGTGTGATTCAGGTCAGTGTGCTGTGCCGTCTGCTCGAGTTAGTTTTAATGCAGCTAGGAAATATCTAAGCACCAGTCAAAACTCAACCTTTAGTATTTATCTCAGAAAACTTTTCTGCAGGATGGTGGTCATTGAGTCAATTAGCACTCAACCTTTTGGTGAACTGGGAATTTAGAATTTTCCCCTGGGAGTTTAGAAGCGACCTAAGTACAATATTTAGACGTAAACCTTTGTACTCCCTCCCACAGACGATGGAGGCCCCCAAAACACAGCTTCTGTGGAAATCTTTCTACAACAACAGACAAATCTGGCTCTAGGTCCCAAACCAAATCATTTCCTAGTGAAGTATGAGAGCATCTGAATGAAAAACAGGAAATGAATAGGAGATAACGATGCATACTGAGATAGGGACAAATGACCACTTTGCTTTCCTGGGGTGACACCAGATTTGCCAAGTCTTGCCGGGTTGGTTCCTCAAATACCTGAAGATAAACTGATTAGGAACCAAAGCTGCTTCTTTCTGGATCCTACTCTCAGATTGATCAGTGACATTCAACTTTCTTTCCATCCCTCCCCGTGGTATGAATGACGATACCTACGTCAAACCAGATCAATTTCAAGTCAGTTGAACTCACATAACACACATAACACATACCGTACATTTTAAAGAGGAACGAAACACGGTTATAACGTGTAACAAATGAGAGCAGAAAATCTACAAAGCTCAAGAAATTCTGAGAATCACTGCTCCATAAGTGATTAACATTCAGAAAATGGAAGCCCTAGGAATTGTGTGTTTTGGGTTGGGGGTGTGTGTGTCGTCTACAGAGATTGCCTTTCTTATCCGTGTATTTTAAGATCAGGCAAAGGATATCAGTTCTGTTCCCTTGAACCTTTGGGCTACCGAAAGGCTGCTTGCTATACATGAGTCCCCCTCTGCATCATGTGTGTTCCTCACGCTCTTTCACTCTTCATAAGATATTTATTCTATCTCATGCAAATTTCATCGCTTTTGTCCTTGCTAAACTCAAGAGCATTCATAATTGGGTCATGACAAGAGGATGCTTCTAAAACTGACAACACTCACTCAGACACGGAAAGAGATTCTGCTTAAAAATTCAACACCCAACTTCTCTTGCTTTTAAAAGGCTAGTAAAATAGGTTCTTTCAATTGACCCATTGATGAAAACAAAGTATCCCAGATTCTTGGCCCTTGGGTAGGGGGTGGGAAGGCAGCTCTTTACCGCTGGGGCAAGCCGGAGATCTCACACCGGATTTGAGAAGGGGAAGGGGAATGGGAATGGAGAAGAAAGTCCCTTTGGTTTCCACAGTCCGTAGGAGGAGGTGGCCCCCACGGGCGCATCTGACGACGCACCGAAGCTGTGGCATGGGCTTGGGAGCCGCTGGGCCAGGCCCAGTGACAAGTCTAGTCTGGGCTCAAGGTCACGTGGGACTTGGGCAATCCTAAAGAGGGCTCCTTCCCCAAGTTCAGTCCCACGACCAGCTTTCTCAGGAACTCCAAACTGAACATGACTAGAACGTAACCTAGATGGAAAGCAAAACAAATACTAACGCAAACTCATTTGATGGCCACTGTCTTGCTCTGGGACTTCCAAAGAAGAACCGCTCCCAACCTGGGGTACCTCTGAGGACACAGAACCAGGGGCCGAAAGAACCACAGATCCGTAAACAAAGGCTGAGGCCGACTAAGACCTGGAAAGCTTTACTTCCAAAGTCCAGCTAATTCTCAAGGTCGTACACCACTCAGAGACTCCTGCTTTTTCTTTCCCTGTCCAACACCATCACGGGGAAAGGTGGAAGCCATCCAGAGAAAGCTACTTAGGACCAACTCAATACTGAGTGAAAACAACAAAAGCCTAGAGCAGCCTGATTAGCTCATTTTTCCACATTTTCCTTACCAACAGGCGGCCCCAGGCTCCAACTGTACCTTGGTGAGAGTGCCTGGACCACAGTGAGTGCTCAAGTGTTTGTTGTAGTTACCTAGGTGTCATCTCCTGGGGCCGTGGGGTATACGGTGACTTGATGGGAATGTAACTCTTTCTGCTGCTTCGGCCCAGGGAGCCTGTTGCTCCAGGGACGTAAAAAGGGAGTGCGAAAGCTCTTTCCTTAATTCCTAAACCCACACTGTCCTTGTTAATAGCCAAGTCCGGCTGTCAGCTAGACAAGCACTTGGCAAGCACGTCACCTGAACTCCAAATTCCATTCAACCACGGTCCATGCCGCACCCTGCAATGTGGTGACGTGGGGGTGGAAGGCAGAGTGGAAGACACTGCTGTCTCACTCCACCCACGCCCTCCTCCCAGTAGAGCAGGGGTATGTAGTTATTCGGGCCGAAGCAAAGCCGATGAAGCAACACCTCCGTAAAAATGATCTGCTATTTGCTGCCGTCATCCATACCCACGTAGAAGGTCTTTCAGAATAAGTTCCACAGGTTGCAGCTTCTCAGAAGAAATACTCAGAAAAATATTTGGATAGGAATAGGCTCAAAGGATAATCTGAAACTTAACATCTGGTAATAAATCTGAACTTCTAGCTGACTTCCAACTTTTGTGTCTTACTCGTTTTCTCTTCATTCAAGATAACCTGGCAATAGAGGGCTGCATAATTTTTCCAAACGCTTTGGGCATTTAATCTTCCCAAGTAGGCAGCCCTCTAAGGAGCTCCCACAATGCCAACAAGAAATATGCACCATCAAAAGCACATCTGATTTTTCTGTGTCGCCCCCAGCCCTCCAGTACAGGTAAGCTTATCCGCCCTCTGTAAGCCTTAACCAACACTTCAGAGCTTCCACACCTCAATGCAAGACATCACCCAAGTTACATACTTAAGGCCACTGAAACTGACAATTCCTTTACCAGGCTTTCTGCAGCACAGTCGAAGGCTTTTATAAAGAAAGGATGAAACACGGCTAGAGCTGAGAATAGCCATGAACAAGGCCACCTACGTTTACATCCCTCCTGCCAACAAAGGGTACGTCTTCAGAGTGAGTGAGATTTTTTTTTTCCTATGAAAATAAGTGATTTTGACCACAGTGTGCCTGCCCTAGGCTTAGAGGGAGGAGGTGAGACTATATAAAATAACTATCAGGGGTCGAGAAGATAACCAGGTGCCGAAGTGGGGGGACATGAAAACTGCAGATCAGATAAGCGCATGAGCAGCCTGCCTTCCATCTCTGACCAGCAGAAACGGGACGATTGTGAAGGGAAGTGTTTCAAAAGGCTGTGGGTGGGGGGCGGGGGGGGGGGGAGGCGGGGGGCGTGGGGAGGCTGCTGAGATGCAAGCTGCAGCACAGAGATCCGCCTGGGCCCCGGGGCCGTGCTCAAGAGGTCCGGATGCGAGCCTGGGGCACCGTGAAAGGGAGGCTATTCACAGACATGGAGTCTGGGAGTCTGGGCTTCACCCAAGAGAGGACACGATACATGTTCTCTTGTTTCCTTATAATATTCTGTTATGTAGAAATACTCACTCCGTGCATATGGCTGCCTCACGTCTTTTGTTTTTTAATCTTCCTTTCCTTTTTTCCTTTTAAAAAATTTCCTTATAGTTCATAATTTGAAACAATCATCATTAACTTATTTGGGAAATGTTGCTTTCTCAGTATAAAGAACTGCTTAGATCTTGCTTAACGAGACTCAAAAACCCTTTTACATTGTATCTGACAGCGGAGAAGGCATGAACTTTCCTATTTGTGCAGTTATATGTACATATGTGTGAGTATATATGTATATATATTTGTATACATAATGTCCATTTTAAGACGTCACATTCCATACTTCTGATAATCAAGTTTGCATTCAAGATGACATTTCACACCTCGGGAAAAAAGGGAAGTAAATGAGCTTCCACGACGGTTTCTGTCCCACAGTGAAGCCAAGGATGACAAATCGGTACAACAGAGTCATTATTGCCACATCTACGAAGAACACGGGAGAACGGCTGGAGCGCGCGGTCCTTGCGCTTCTCGTTTTCTTACTGTATAGGAGTTATCCTGACTTGTGTGAGAGGGCGATGCTTTGGGTCTGGATTTCCTTTCCAAATTTCAGTGAGGGAATTAGAAGAAGCCATTTAAGAGCTAACGACTGAGATAAAATTACCCTGCCCAGAGATTTGCTTGTACAATGGATAAAATCTTTATCCCAAACAAAAATGAAGTTACAAATAGAAAAGCTGTTTTTTCGTTTTTGTTTTTTAATAGGAAATAGTCAGAGATTCCTGCTATGGTATGATTAGCCCTTTTCTGTGTGGAAGAAAGGGTGTTTCTTTTGGATGGCTTATGGACAGCATATTGGGACAACCTCTCCAGGGGAGAGTAAACCCTGTTGTGATGACTGCTCCCACCATGGGGAGGAGAGGGCAGTGGGTGGTGCAGATGGAGACGGGATGCAGAGACACGAATATTTATAGTTCTGTAAACTCTAAAGAGGAAAAAAAGAACACCCTTTATTACAACTGGGGTTAAAAAAAAGCCCCCTATCTAAAATGGAAAATTCCCATCTGCTCTAGGCAGAAGGAAATAAACATCAACAGGAGTTCAGTAGAAATCACTCCCAAAGTCCGGTTTTGATGCCACAGCTCTTATCGTGTTTTCCGAGACAGCGCATTCCCAAATCAGATGAGCCGTCCGTCCGGAACCAGTCTTGGGTTGGCCAATGGGATAACTTGTTTTGTTTGGTTCTTGGTATTTGCATGTTCTCCTACAGGACAAGGGGGCCAGAGTGGGGTTTTGAGACTGGCAGGGGAATCCCTGAAAAATCCATTCTGACGATATCCTACGTCTATCAGATAGACACTCGGTCTCTACCTACTGAGCCCCTGGGCTCATTTCTCACTCACACATCGTTCCTACTTTTTCCTCCTCTAACAACTGCAGTGCTTTCAACAAGAGGAAAACAATAATAAAAATAGTAATAATTAAAAAGGTAATCTACATTATTAACTTCCTTTTGGTATATTACAGTGGTATTTTCTGTACATGGCCCAGAACTAAATTCCCTATGTACACAAGAGACATGGGGGGAAAGCGTCGACCTTGGAAGGCTTAGCCTTCTGCCCTGAAAGACAAGGTTCCTTCTTCATTCAAGAGTTTCTCGCCACTCTGCTGTTTTGAAGTAGCAACATTCTGTAAACCTGGTGGGGTTGGGGAAAGGACTGGGGACAGGAGAGCGGGGAGATTTCCTTCTGTCTCCTCCCCCAGTCTGTCTATTCACAGAGCCCGTCAGCAGCTGCTGTTTTTGAATTCACCATTCTCCGTGATGGAAAGCTTGGTGGGGTTGGTGGGGGAGATGCCATTGCGGACCTGCACACTGTATCGCTCCTTCACTTGGGTCAGTGCGCTCATCAGTCTGGTGTTGGCTGAATCCAGGGACACGATCCGTTTTTCCTGCAACACACGAATCGGGGCTTTATTCGGGCTACATGCAGGACATCACGGCGTGATACTCCACTCAATGACTGTTCTAGTACTTTCTATCAAACAGCAGTACGCATGATGCTTCCCAGACAAATGGAACGTCTCTGCCTCTTTCTGCACACTACTCAGGTTCAGCTTCCCTGAGCCCAATGGGTCTGTGTTCATTTTCTCTCGTTTTTTCCTTTCAGCACAGCAGGACTGGTTATTAATAATCCCTTGGGACACCGGGACGATGTGAAAACGACACCATGTGTTACTGCAGACGGTGCAACAGGGTGTCAAGCCGCCTTAAGGTATTCAGTGCTTTGGGCCAAAATTAAAACAAGGAAATTAGGTGGCAAAGAAAGAAGCACCAGAGGTTTCATTTCACAGAGGAGAAGTGCTGTGTGCTCTACGGAGCTCGGCCCCCAAAGAGGGCACACCAGTCACATTTGGAAAGAATTCACGTTGTGCTCAAAATTAAAACGATACATGGTGGCAGTTTATAGTCACCAACAAAGTGAGGACGCAACAGCAAGAGGAGAAAAAGCAGCCAGAAGCTCAGACTGAGGGGTCGTTTGAATATGGGAAGGGAGATGTGGCCGAAGGGGATGCCGGAAACATAACACATGGAAACAAACAGAGAACACAAGCTCCTAGACTCATTCCAGCTCAGAGTTACTCCAGGAAAGCTTCCCAATAAGGAGACTGCTTTCATTTTACTTTTGAGTCTCTGGGGGAAAAATGCCTTAGAACCAATATTTTGGAACCAAAGATTGTTGACTATATACACTTATATAAAAAAAAAAGGGGGGGGGAAGGGCCAAAACACCCCCAAAATATGGCACTCTAAAGGAAAGCAGGCTCATCTATGTTTAAAGAAAAAAAAAAAATCACCCCATCAAAATATTATCAGTCTCCCAAAGATTAGGAGAGAAACCCTAATCTTAGTTTCAGCAGGTGGGTAAATGAGCCCAGAACCTTTCTAACATGAAGTTGTCATTTTCCAGAAAAGGGGTTAAGGCTGAGAAGGGCGATCTTTACCTACGTTCATGAAATTAAAAAGAAAAAACGTGTGAGGAACGACCCCCCAAAGCCAAAAGGAGCTTTGCTATCCCGGCAGTGTCCGAATCTACCCCGGGGAAGGGGAAGTGCGGTAAGGCCTTCGCTGCAAGGTGCAGGGAGGATCAGGGAAGACGGGAGGGCTGAGGGGGGGACACCGCTCCCCGTGCTCCCGCAGCAGCTACCAGGGCGAGCGGGGGTGCCGAATGTCCACCTGGGGGAAGGGACAATGGCATCAAGTTATGTTCCCCTTTCATCTCCCGCTTTGGGGGTGGGGCAGCTGGGCTAAATGGTTTCAAAAGCATGAGAAAATGAAAACCTTGTTATTATCATTAAAAAAAAAAAAAAAAATGTCCTCCTTTTCCCTGATGGAGATCTCAGGTGGTAAGACACATAAAATCAGCATTATTAGGTCAGCATTCATCTAGTGTAAGATTCTTTTTATTTTGGGCGGGTAACTCATTTTCAGGCTGGGCCAAACTCAAAGAAAGAAAGATCTGTGAAGCTTAAAAAAATAGTAATTAAAAAAACAAACAAACCATAGTCCATGGAGTTTCTGGGATAACAAGTACAGATCTTTAACAAGCCAGAGGGGGCACCTGGGTGGCTCAGTTGGTTGAGTGTCTGGCTTGATCTCAGCTCAGGTGGTGAACTCAGGGTCGTGAGTTCAAGCCCCATGTTGGGCTCCATGCTCGGTGTGGAGCCTACTTAAAAAAAAAAAAAAAAAAAGCCAGTAGGTAAGGACTGGCCAGGGGTTACCAGGAAGTAAAGAGTGGGGACCAAATATGACATTTCCCTCTGATGGTTAAGAATCATCTCTGAACAAAATAACTGGTCAAGAATATCTTGAAATGATTAAAAAAGAAATTTCAGTATTAAGATAAATTATAAGGCCCGAATACTAAGGAACGTAGGATTCTTCAGGTTTACCCCCAAATATATGTCTTTTTAATTCGTAAAAAGTTATTCGATCCTTAAAGGGTCAAAAAGAAGGCTAAGAAGGGTTGCAATTATTTATTTCCTACAAGAGTAACAGCTGAAGCCAGATAACCCCCTGCTGAAAAGCTGAAAGTTTCCAAGTGGACAAATTCCCTTTTGCCGTTCCCCCCACTGCCAACTTCTCAAAATAAAACAAAAAGTAAAAGGAAAATAATCAAATAGGGACTTTTGAAAGTCAAGCGCAGTTGGCAAAGATGCTCTGACGTTTCGATTCCGCCTGGCTTGAAAGGCAAAGCAGTCTAGTCCACGCCTGACGGGAAGGATTTCCAGTGCGGGGAGTGCAGGAGCTGGAATGCGTAGGAGGCCAGTGTGCTGGGCCAGGGCTGGGACTGCTCGGCTAGAGCACGGACCGGGTTTACTTGCCTGTTTGAATAATCTCATCTCCATTTATGACCTGTAATTTAACACAGCGGAGATATCACTTTGCAACAGTAACTAGGCAGCTGCTCGCTTCTCAGAGGGGAAGCCCTTCTCTGTTCTCCATCTGAGCCACGTGGAGAGATCCTGGGGTGGGGGTGAAAGTGGCACAGTCCCTAGTGTGACGTTTGAGAAATGGTCCCCTCAGTTCCATCACCGGGATCCCCACGGCCGTGCCACAGGGTCCAAGACAGGTGATTCTGCCCTCACCAGAGGAACGCACATCCTCTCGCAGTGCCCGTTAGGAAGTGGCTGAGCCAGGTCAGGCCTCACAGCATAAACTCTAGGGGACGGAGAGACTGAATTCAGGGACAAGCCTTGCCTCTGGGGGCGCAGGACTGTGGACAGATGAAAACCAGTTCACTGGGCACCAGGCCTTTAGCGCTTTGGGAAATGCTGGGATCAGCTCTAATAGAAGGAAGGCAACCGTATTCAGTTCCGAAATATTTTCCACTGCCAGTGGCACCAAGCAAGATGCCAGGGACATAAAAGTATGGGCTACCTCACTGGGAAGCTTTCACCCCAAACGTGTGTGCACTGCATTCAATGCAGCCAGAAAGGCTGCTCTGCCCCATCAAACACGTAAGATGTAAGGAAAGGATCTGATATAAAAGGTCTTTCAATACAAAGGATGCCAAAAGAGGTTCAAAGTCTTCTGCTATAATCAGAATTTAATGTGTCAGTAAGACAACAACTGGAACTGGAGCTTATAGTTTTTAAAAAAAAATTAGCTTCAGTGTTTATGACTTGTGCTATACGTGACACACTGGTTTTCAAAATGTGGTCTAGTGAGTTCTCCAAGTATCCTTCAGGGATCCACGGTGGGCCTCTGGTAGAAAGCTTATTGTACGGTAACGCCTATGTTGGAAAAAGTAATTTGCTATTTTAGCCACCCTCAGGGTGATTTAATCCCTGAGCTGAGAATGGTCCTTGTTGATGGTGGTCAACATGAGCGGTTGGGAACTGATCTACGGAAGGTCCCTTTGGTTCGATCAAAATAGGCCACGGAATGAAAGCATTTGAAAACCACTGTCTTCAGGTATGGCCCCCAAATGTCTGGGTTAGCCAGTCCACAAGCCGACACTGACTGATGCCCCAAGGATCACATTTCCCCCATTGCTGAACAGTGATGCCCTCCTGGCTAACTTCGAGAAGGTCCTTACTGTCCAGAGCTTTCGAGGCCTGAGAGATCCTATTCCCTTCCTTGTTGTCACCGTCCATGCCTAGGGCTCTTGCTTCACACCCCATCGTCTTGTCCTCGATGTCAATATAGGGGACAGGAGTGGGTAGCAATCTTTGTGTATGGAGCCATGATCGTGACAGACCCAAGCTTCCTCTGCTAAAGACTGACACAGTTTTAGACCAGCTGGAATTATGAAAATGATCTGTTTTATCTCATCAGAACCAAAATCTCTCCTGGTGTGGTTATTAATAGAACTCTTCCTGGATTATTTTGTCACACTGAAAATCCAAAACTGAAAACTTATTAACAGTAGTTTGCCTGACTAAATGGCCTTCTGTACCCAGGCTGTTTCTCTGAAGGCTCTGGGATGAATTTGTATAGTATGCATGGCAAAATGGCCTTGTCTCTACTACCCTTCCCTCACCCACCTTGGGGCACCTAGAGAGGTTAAAAAAAAAAAAAAAAGGACCAAGCCAGATAATTACAGCAGACCTTTCTTCTGATTCTTATGAGGTCCAAATATCCAGAAACTACAGAGTCCAAACTATCCCAAGAAATCCGCTGACAAGTGTAGCAAGGCTCACATTGGCCTCCAAGCTGCGTGTGGAGCATGGGGTCCAGGAAGTCTCCTTTCAGGGCTCTGCTTTTAGCCCCACTCCCAACTCCTTTGAAAAATAAACCCCATGCCACATGAATCCTGTTAGGAAACTAGACAGAGGGTGTTACGTGCATGCTTAAGAATCCCCGGGGCTCTCACATAGACGCCCCCTGGCTGATACGCAGAGAAGGGAACAGAACGTGAAGTCTTTGCTCCCATTTTTATTTCATAGCTTAGGGATGGGATGAGGTCGTTAAGGGTGAAAAATGCAAACCCGTGTGGGTTGGCCGTCTTCAGGAAGGCGATACCCTCTGTGGTTAGACCATCCGCTATCAGAACCGCACCTGTCTTTTGTTATCCGTTTGGCTCTAAGAAATACAACCATATTGTGCATTGATGAAATGAAATGAAATCATCAGTGTTTCCTGCCTCTTGGATTTTGCTCTGATCACTGGTGTGCCCCTGTGAGGTGCTCTTGGCAGTCATCAGGCCATTAGAGTCACAGGTGCACGTCACAGTGAGCGGAGGCCCAGGTTCTGATTTCATCAGGACTAAGAGGCTCTCTAAGCACAGCACCAACAAAGAAGGGCAGCCAAGCAAATCCCAAGCATCACTGCCAAACCCTGAACTGAAAGAGCAGCAAGGAAAGGTGCCTTCCACGACCCTGTCCTTCCCCTACAGTTCCACTGGGACGTGGGGCTAGAGGTCGATGGCACAGTGGACGTGACTAACAAGACCGTGAACATCACAGCCAAGCAATGGTCAGTGGAGGTCACAAGCCAGACACATGCAGTGTGCTTTTCACAGTTACCCCCTCGGAGAATGCCCTCCTTTCCACAAGGAAAGGAGTAGACCCCATCATGCACTAGGTTGAGATCTGTCAAGCAACTGCACTAAGCACGCTAATACTTTGCTGGGTCGACACACTTGTCACCAGTAAAAGAAAGGAAACGTAATACTTAGGAACTCTTAATCTTTAAAAGGTAATGCGGAGCACTTTCCAATGGCCCATTTTCCGGTACATGCCTTGGCATTTCCAAAAGGTCCGAAGTCAGGAAATTCAACAGTTACTACAAACAAGTCCTTTACACTAGATTCAAGGTCTGCTTACCTGTGCATCAATTATTTTTTGCTTTGCATCAATAACGGCTTGCATCTCAGCGTGGTCTTTCTTCAGTTCCTCTTCCACAGCCATGAGCCTAGAATGTGCACCGAGGAGACATGGACGTCAGAGAGAAGCCAGCTAACATAGGGCGCAAGAAACCCACACTCAGCGGAGTCCAGATTCCACTCCTTCCCAGTAAGAGGCCTGTAATCACGCTTGCTTGCTTCTCTCCCGCCTTGGAAGAAGACATTCAAGGCTGACTTCTCTCCCTGTGACCAGATCCGTGAATTTTCACCTCCTCTGGAACAGTATCATCATTTCTTCCCTCTCCTCTGCTGGATCCTTCCCCCAGCACAGACTATTTCATCGCAAACTTTCAAACCAACCAACAAAAAGCTAACAACCCTCTCTTAATCTCAAGTTCCCCTGTAACAGCTGTCCCTTCTCTCCCCTGCTCCGCAGAGTTTCTCAAAGAGTGTGCGATGCTCAGTAGGCCGGCTTTCTCTCTCGAATGCCATTCACACCTTAACCCACTGACGCTCAACTCCATGAAACTGCTCCAAGACTGATAATTCCCTCCAGGCTTGTGAAACAACAAACCTTTTCTGTCTTTGATTTGATTGACCTCTCCGCAGCACTGGGCAGTACTGAAGCACAGTGGTTAGGAGCGTGGGCTCTGGAGCCTGACTGCCTGGCTTCAAATCCTGGTTGCCCTGCTAAATGACCTTGGGCAAGTGCCTTAACGGATTTGGTGCCTGTTCCTTTATGTGTAAAATGAAAACAATATCTGCCTCAGAGGCTGGCATTCAATACATTTTTATTAACTGATTAAGCCAATTATTATTTATAAAGTGCTTAAGAAGAGTGCCTGGGGGCGCATGGGTGGCTCAGTTGGTTAAGCGTCTGACTTTGTCTCAGGTCATGATCTCGTGGTTCGTGGGTTCGAGCCCCACATCGGGCTCTGTTCTGACAGCTCAGAGCCTGGAGCCTGCTTGAGATTCTGTGTCGCCCTCTCTCTCTCTGCCTCCTCCCTGCTTGTGCTCTGTCTCTCTCTGTCTCTCTCAAGATAAATAGACATTTAAAAAAAAAAAAAAGGGACAGCAAGGTGGCTCAGTCGGTTAAGTGTCTGACTTTGGCTCAAGTCATGATCTCACGGTTTGTGGGTTCGAGCCCCGCGTCTGGCTCTGTGCTGACAGCTCAGAGCCTGGAGCCTGCTTCAGATTCTGTCTCTCTCTCTCTCTCTCTCTCTCTTTCTCTCCCTCCCCTGACTGTGGTCTCTCTCTCTCTCTTAAAAATAAACAGACATTAAAAATATTAAAAATGTAAGACAAACAAAAAAAAAAAAAGAAGAGTGCCTGGCCCGCGGTAGGTGCTTTGTGTTGGGTACAACCGACCCCTCCCCTCCATGTCCCTGGACACCCTTGGCACCGTCTCTTAGTTCTCTAACCCCAAAGATATCCAGCGACACCCCCTTCCATGTCTCTGGACTCGGGAAAAACTAAGTCCCTCTTGGACATTGAGTCGCTCCATCTCCATTTTTTCTTTCCTAATTGTTACGACGAAAGAGAGGCGGACTACCTCTGTCTTCAAAGGACGTGTACTAAGGCCTCACGCTTGGCAAACACAGTCATTGGTCACATTTGTCCCAAGCACCACGGGTCACGGGGGGAGCGCAAGTGGCTTTCGCTGCCACTGCTCCAGGACTCTTTGGGTCAGCGTCCCGGCCGTTTGTGCCCCCAAGCGGCCCACAGCCTCCACCCGGCGACCGCCCGACCTGCTGATGATGCTTTTCATCTGGCTGTCCTTCTCCTCCTGCTGCCTGCGCAGGCGCTCCTCGCTGTCCTCCAGCCGCGCCTTGTACTCCAGCAGCAGCTTCTGCATCTGCTGCTCCTGCACCAGCAAGCGGCGCTCATACTCCTCCAGCCGCCGGCTGGACACTCGCAGGCGCTCCTTCAGCTTCGTGATTTCCTGCTCGTACTGGCGCAGGGAAGAGGCGCCAAACACACGGAGGGAAAGACTGCAGTTAACACAGGTTTTAGAAAGCAACGTAGCCGGACGCTGTCTGGGCTGCCACTCCCCGGGCCGCGAGCACTCTTTCAAATGATCAAAAGGCGCAACTGGGAAAGGCGCTCTGTCCTCCCTTCCCCTAGCGTCACATTTTGCATCTTCACTTGGCACCTCAGATCTACACATTTATGTATCTCTTTCCACATTAAACTACCGGTTGCTACAAGCCACGTCCAATCTGTAACAAATGGGGGCAGGAGGAAAAAAAAAAAAAAAAAAAGAACCAGTACATAGAAGCCTGACGAATCACTTAAAATAAGCCAAAAGCCGGCGGTCTACCAGAGGAGCGGTTTCTGGATCACCACCTGCACCCTAGGATCTCCGACATAGCCTGGCTCGGCAGACCGTCACGTCTTCACTCTACCAGAATCAGCCCTTCAGAGAACAGGCAACATTTCTACAATGTTACGCTACTGAATCAATAAACAGAATCTGAAATAGCAAAGTAAGCTGTTGCCGCTCTCTCCCCGACTGTCGGAGTATAAAATATTCAGGTCACAAGCACTAAGCCAAAGGCCTACACACTCTCCAGGGCTGACGAATACTGAATCTTGGCCCATTTTCATGATGTGGTTCATCTGCTCAATTTGGTACTGCTTCCTGGAACTCGTTTGTCTGTTTTCTCACTAAAGCTTTATATAAATTTATGTAAACTAAAGCTTTATATTACAAACTAT
This sequence comes from Puma concolor, assembly GCF_028749965.1. Lineage (NCBI taxonomy): Eukaryota > Metazoa > Chordata > Mammalia > Carnivora > Felidae > Puma > Puma concolor. The sequence goes on from NC_141683.1 coordinate 49,995,362, forward strand.
CATTCAATTGGTTACATGGCCCCTTTCTATACTGATATTGCAGTGGCTGGGGTCTGAGTATACTGGAACGGCACATCTCTAGGTGAAGTGAGACGCATAGGATGTCTCGTATATGGTCGACTTCAATTCATGATAAATCCCTACGGTGCTGTGTAAGATGCAATCTATTTTCACATAATATCAAGTTAATGGATGATCAAGCAGTTAGCTTCTGCTTACTCAACCTCACGATCCTAAACTGTATTTGTTAATCCAGGTCAAAGATGACAGTTTTAATGACAGTATGAAAAGGGAGACTGCATCAATAAGCATATTTTAGGATTCTGTGTGTGATTTTCGGATTTTAACATCATGCTGATAAGTAACTAGTTGTGTGGTTGTTAATGAAATGAGAGAATGCCACACAAGGTGTCAAGGTTCTTGATCCCTTCTTCCCGTGTCAACTTTTCCTCAAAACAAAACAGAAATAATAGATAATGTCCGCTTAAAAATCGATATAAAACTGGAAGTTCTTTTTCCAGAAAAAGCAAAAAGAAGAAGAAGAAGAAAAAAAAAAAAGACAAAATCATTAACAAGACATGGAAAGGAAGTCTGGTCCAAGGGTAATTTTGGCCTTGGTTGAAGACTAGCAACAGGTTTATAGAAACACTAAATATTCACCTACAATGATAAGAAAGGAACAGTAGAATGTTTTGCAAATTAAGTTAACCTACATAAAAGGAAAATGAAATCTCCCACCCCAGGCTGCTGGACATTTGCTGCAGATTTTCACACATAGACACTACTGAACTGTCATACAGATACGGATATGATGGATAACATAAGATATGGAGTTGACACTGTTGGGGGTGAAGAGCTCAAGTTCGTGGCTAGACGACCCCTCGGATGGGCTCTCACTGTGGGGCCAGCAAGTTAGTAAAGATGGGCGAGTTCTACCTTCTCAGCATGCTTGGATTCATCTTGATTTTGCTCAGTTTCTTCCACATCCTCTTCATATTGTCCATTGTTCAGAACCCAGGCTGCTGTCCTCTCTACTGGGGACATTGTGGCAGAGTCCACAGGTGACTGAACCTGCATCAGAAACACTTATTAGCATCTCCCCAAACAGCTCGTCCACTAGTTAGGTTTCACAAAGGGAGTTCTTCTTGGAGGTCATAACAGTGATCTAATAAATGCTCTCAGTTCTAAGTAATATTTTATTAATGACAGGGCTGGAGGTGAAGAATGAGAATATCTCCTTGTAGAAGAATACACTATTCTGAATAGAAATTCCTATGCATCACATCCAAGAAAAGAGAGCCACAGCCTTAAAATTGTTCATTACTCCAGTGGTTCAATTACCAATGAAATTACAATGATGACAGAATGAGAGAAAAGGCATGACTCAATGGTTGGCTGCTCAACTGAGGAAATGGCTGTTCAACCCAGAGACGAACAAGCTCACAAGGTACCCATTTATGTATCAGAATGCCAATCCTTAATTTTCACATTAATCATTTAGAGAAAGAGAAAAAACAAGTGATGTTGGTCATTTTTACAGAGTGTGGACTTCTTAATGAGTTAACACCACTCAGAAGTCTATATTTTAGACCAGACAGTTTCTTGAAGAATACAGGATCAAAACAAAAGATATTGGATTTGTTTAAGGGATATTTCAATCCAGTTAGGATAGCCAGATAAAGTGCCCTTTTCCAATACTGATATACTAGAGTGATAGGAATTCTGGTCTTAAGTAGCTACTCTGCCATTTAAACAGTCCCTTAATCTCTTCAATACTCTTTTCTTAATCTCACCGATTAGATATTACCACCATCACCATCACCACCCATCCTAGTATCTCATAGGGAGTTGTAGGGATTGAGTCATATAATGTATGTGAAAGTTCTTTGCAAACTACAGAGTACTACAGAGCTTGGATATTATCATATCGATGTTTAGAAAACTAGCATTGGATATTACAATTTATATTAGCTTACTTAACATTAGTACTTTCTCTACAATGCTAGAAATATAAAACAAACTCTTTTTCTCCAGTATGCTTGAGAGAGAAAGAGAACAAGGGAGGCAGGAAGGGAGAGAGAGAGAGATAGTGCGGGAACAAAGCACCGTATGTGAGCCAGCTCTGTATGGGAGAGAAAATTCCTTTCAGTTATGGGATTATGGAGCATTGGTCCTCAAAATAGAAACCTATTTTAATTCTAAAAAGGCTATCTACCTTAAGATTATCTTTATGTCATTCTGAAATAGAATCCAGTTAAACTCTAAATCGACAGCTATTTTAAAAGAAGGGGTATTTTGATGACTTTGCAATTTAGAAAGACTAGATGAAAAATACTGGCTGCAGAGACTAAAAGGTTATCAAAGACAGGTTGGGATAAACTGCAAAATACACAAAACAAGTAATATCAGGGTGTTTCTTAAAGGTTTGAAGCAGAACCTGGTCTGGCTGATTTACAAAGAGATTACAGATATACATCAGTAAAAAGTGGCATCACGCCTGATGCACACATAAGCAGTTGTTAATGGACTTCGAGCTAGAAGTTCCTCCTTTAAAATCAATTTCTCCACTGTGTCAAGGAGCATGTAAACATGTCTCCATCTCCACTCTGGTATGTAGGTTATGTTTCTTATACTTCATTCATTTATCACTTTATTATTTTTGTCATAACATTTCACTGATATATTATTAATTATCTTTTTAAAAAGACCTTTTCCAGTTAGCTAAGTCCTTATGCTAAACAATAATATCAGTAAAATCATGACTTTGAGGTTATATATTTATAAATATTTATTAATACTGATAGTCATATATTTTTCTAATATGTGTTAAAATAATGAATTACATGAGTAATTAAACAGACATCATGTATACTTAAATAATTTTGAGCATCACACTTTAGAAATACTGGCCTATAGGACAGAGGACAGAGTATCATCTATAGTGGAAGGTAGTAATTATCCACATGAAAAATTATTATAAGAAGCAAATGAGTCCACATGGAAAAGCATTTTGTAAATGGCAAGGTACCTTACACACACATGCACACACACCCATTAGTTCTCCCCCTACTGGACTTTACTTTTTTTTTTTTTTTTTTTTAATTTTTTTTTTCAACGTTTTTTATTTATTTTTGGGACAGAGAGAGACAGAGCATGAACGGGGGAGGGGCAGAGAGAGAGGGAGACACAGAATCGGAAACAGGCTCCAGGCTCCGAGCCATCAGCCCAGAGCCTGATGCGGGGCTCGAACTCACGGACCGCGAGATCGTGACCTGGCTGAAGTCGGACGCTTAACCGACTGCGCCACCCAGGCGCCCTCCCCCTACTGGACTTTAAAAGCAGAGCACAATAAACTGCTTCACCATTGGCAGAGAAAAATAGTTTTACAAGAGGTTTAGGGTTTTTTTTTTTTTTTTTTTTTTTGATATATATACACCTGAAAGGCAAAATAATGCGGTTATGGGTTTGAAAAAATTAATAGAAAGCCAATATTTAAAGGAGACAAATGCCTTTTTAATTTCATGATCTTATCACTTTAGCACACAGGGCAGAGAAAAGCTGCTTTTCTGTGAAACCAGGATTTTCTATTCAATAGCAGTTTGAGATAAAGTAGGTACTAAAACTAATAACAACTTTACTGTTTGGAATTTATTACTTAAAGGCAGCTAATTCAATAGCTTTCCGTTTTATCTAGTTAACAAGATGTTGGTTGAATGAACTTTCTTTCCCTGTAATTTGTTATGGGCTATCTATATATTGGGTGCCTATACATGCACACTAAAGATATTCCTAGAACACACTAAGGAGCGATCTCAGCCCCTAAAAGGGTATTAGAACAACGACTCCTTAGCACAATCTAGGCTTTGACTAGTTGTAAAACGAGCTTGGCTCTTCCACTGGTGATGGTGGTAGCTACCATATCTTCAGAAAGACTAAGAATGTCCAATGAATTTTAAGAGATTGTATGATAGAATTGGGCATTTGGGTCTATTCCTATTGTACTGGTTAATTCTGATTTTCAACCACTTCCTAATATATCCAAGCACTCTGCATAGCAGTAGGTGGTCAATAGGTGTTGAAAAGAATATTAACTATTCCTTGTATTCATGGTAAAACATTTAAAAAATTATAAAGAACAGAAAAGTAATATTGAACACATCAAAAATAGAGGTGGTTTTTTGGTTTCTTTATTTTAAAAACTATACACCGTCTCTTACATTTTTTTCTATTGGTCTCGTGTGCGCTGGTCGTATTTCCCAATTAGATCATCAATCCTTGAGGCAGGGCATATTATATATAGCATTCTTTGAATGGTAGTGACTATGTAATTGCATAATAGATGCTCAATAAAATATTATTCACTTATGAATACTCTGGTTCTCTTTAGAATTCATTACTAAAGTATAATGTATTACTAAGAGAAAGCTAATGTATGTATGTCTTTTCCTCTAATCCTTTGGAAGTGCATCAAAGGCTTTTTCTTCGATGATTGTTGCATCTCCTTTACAAGCTGGCCAAGATAGCAAAATTTATTACCTCTAGTTTATAGTCAAAGAGATTGGGAAAAGATGTTGGTAAGTGCTTCAAATCCCCTTTTGCTTAGCTATAGCCTTAGGAAGAGTATTTGTATCCACTGACTTTCAACAGCGGATCGTTAAAGAAAATGAAGGATGAAAAAGACAAAAAGAAAAGCAGCAGGATTTCCTACCAGGACTGTCTCCCCTTTGAGATAAAGCTGTATAGGGTTTCTCTGGGAAAAATACCAATGCTTTAGGGCAAAAGGGCCTGAGATGGCAGTTTCTCCGAGCCTATAATTAGTCATAGCCTGGCTATGCTGAGGACAATGAACAGGCCAGCTCCCTGTCCCTTGCTAGTATTTACTAGATATAAATAAGACTCGTTGGTTTCAGCTTCTCCAAAGTCTGCACCAGTCAGGTTCAGTCAGGTTCTCATAATGAACAGCACTTCTGCGGTCTACACCAAAGAAAGGGCTGACTAAACAAGTATACTCTGAGGGTTCTTGAAGAGGTTGGTTAGGAGAGGGTTCAACATATCTGAATGTGAAAGCTGGAGCATCATTCCAACAGGCTTGTCAGATACCTATTTTAAAAGTCTCTTCAAATTTGAATTTTTGAGGTTATGTAACACGCTATATCTGAACACATACATTATACATACAGTCTATTATACACAGGGAGTACATGATACATGGAAAACAAAACGGACAGGGAAATGAGAGGGGAGAATCCAAAGAGAGGCTGAGAAGGGTAAAAAAAAAATTGAAGGCAGCTTCCCGAAAAAAAGAAATCTCTTCTCTGTAGATTGTTTCACTAGGATTTTGTTTCCTTCCTACTCAGTACGTACATGGAGAAGACCAAAGCTAGTAAGCCTGCCAACAATGGCCGTTCCTTTGTGCTAAGATACAGATGGAATTTGCATGGGACAAAGCCGCTGATAATTACACACGCCTACAGAACAATCCCCACAAAGAAATCCTCTAGTTTTTGGGAGAGAAGAATTCCCCAACACAATTTGCAATTACAATATGTAAAGGAATTTGCCAAAAATGCGCTGATTATGTAGAAATTCAGAGGCTTCACGGGAGAGGAGAAAAGCAAGAAACGGAAAGATAAGGAATAGAAAATAACAACATAAGTTTGAAAGAATAAACCATCTGCATAGAAAGAGCGAGTGTAGAAAAACCAGAAACTTGAGCAATAAAAATACGGTGATTTATGCTTTAACTGATACGACGGTGGCACTACCAGCGAAGGCATAAACAGAGGTGAATATTTAAAGCCGTGTGAGGCCACTTCATGGTGTCTGTGCCTCATGTGCCAATATAACACAGGCATACCCCAGTTCATTCATGGCTGTGGCACAAAACGTTTTTAAGTTGGTTGTTGGGAGACCATATCCATTTCCTACCTCCCATCTACCCAAGACAGCCTTCTCTTCACCCAGAGAAACTGTACTAACTGCTTGTGTGACAGGTGCTACATTTTCTTATACCTGAGTATTATAAATGATACCTGGTTCCAGATGATCACTCAGAAGGCCATTTAATTTAAAATATTTATAAACCATCAGTCTGAGTCACACACCCTGAGAACTGAGGACTATATCAAATAGGGGAAGGGGTTAGCATTCCTTTTTTCTGTCCAGGGCTGGGCCCGGGCCAGCTTTTGAAAAGCAGGTTGGAGGGCCCTTTCCGTTGTCCTGTCCCTCTCTGCCAATCTGAGATTCTTCTCATGTTCAGGGCCCCCATGCTGCACTTAGACCCCTGCGTGGATGTCTGCCTCCACCCAGCACTCCATCTCCAAAATTCCTTATCTTTCTTTTCTCCTCTCAGTAAACACTTCATTTCTCTGAAAGTGGTTGGCCTCAACTAGAAGCTAGCAGAAAAGCAACATGTGGAAAAGACCGCAATAAGGTAAGAAGGACTGCCTTCCAACAAACAGATTAAGAGAATATATATGACATAATTTGACATACATATGAAAGATATAGCGACACATAAGCATTTTCATTGTATCTACTCTTCTTTCCTTCTCTTTAGATGAAAATGCTTATTAAATCAAATGAATTGGTGAAATTTGGGGAAATATAAGCCAAATAAAAATGAAAAATTTAAGACTGAAGGAAAACTTAATTTCTCTGGAAAGAAGGACCTACTGGGAGGCTCTGCCTAGGAAGCTGGTTGCGGGAAGCAACTTAAGTTAGTCGTACTTTTCAACTCTTCCTTTACCTCTGTATCCCAGGATTCTGTCAATGTTCTAATTTTGTTATTTTTTTTAAACAGTAACGATCAAGCTAGGGGCAAGGGCTCTGATCACAGCGGAGTAGCAGCAGAAACAGCCAAATCGGTAAATGCCTACCTATAAAGAGCAAATATATGAAAAAGATACATTGGGGTTTTATGGCAGTCTTCTCTGACCAGTGGTTTTGCTGACAAAAGGATGTGGCATAGAACTCTTCCAGTCACAAAGCTCCCTAGTACTCATATAGTATGATCAGGTTTCAAAGAAAGGTCAGCAAATACAAAGGAGAAAAATCTTTTTTAGATGAAAGATTAAATATATACCTATACATGATTTCCTCAGGTTATTAGTTTGCTTCAAAAAGCAAAATATGTATTGGTGCCTGAAAATGTATTAGGTAGGGAAGACACGAGTGATCAAATTCTCGGGAAAACTTTTTATTTGTCAAGAAAGAAGCCCAGAAGTCTTAAGACTGGGTGTGACACTAGCTAGGCTTACCCATGCAAATAGAAATAGAAGGGATTTGGAAATGTTTACAGCACTGTCAACCGCCTGTGTTTCTATCTTTTTACCTCTCTCCTTTACCTTGTCTTTATAGGTGCTCAGTTGTTTATTTTTCTAGTCATTTCCAGGAAAAGGCACAGGGGACTTATTATTTCCAGAGGGAGGTGGGGGATGGAATAGAGAGCAGTTACATTAAATGTTTGACTCGGAATGCGAAAGTTTATTCTGGAAACTGTAGGGGAAAAAAATTGAGGATTAAGGGTCCAGATTCCCAAAATATATTATGGTTCATCTGGCCTATAGGTTTCACAGTGTATGTGTTCTAATTATTCATGCAACACCGATCTGTTCCCAGTGCACACATAGGTAGTGGCTCAGCTGCTTGAAGGGAAGGAAAAGCTCTTTGTGTGGTTGATAGTCTCCTGAGGGTAATGAGTCAAGCTACTTTCTGCAGCCTCACCTAAGCAGAAGCCTCCCAGACCTTGCATTTCCTCTCTCCATCTAAAAGTTGGTGAAAATGGGGCTCCTGGGTGGCTCAGTCGGTTAAGGGTCCGACACCGGCTGAGGTCATGATCTCACAGTTCGTGAGTTCAAGCCCTACATCAGGGCTCCACACTTATGGTACAGAGCCTGCTTGGGATTCTCTCTCTCCCTCTCTCTCTGCCCATCTCCCACGTGTGCCTTCTCTCTCTCTCAACATAAATAAACTTTAAAAAAAGCTGCAGAAAATAGAGGCATCTGGGTGTCTCAGTGGCTCAGTCATTGAAGCGTCCAACTCTTGATTTTGGCTCAGGTCGTGACCTCACAAGTTGGTGGGATCAAGCTCTGTGCTGGGCTCTGTGCTGACAGTGTGGAGCCTGCTTGGGTTTCTCTCTCTCCTTCTCTGGTCCTTTTTGCACGCACATGCGCGCGCGCGCACACACACACACACACATTCTCTTTCAAGATAAATAAACAAGCACTAAAAAAAAGTTGCAGAACATATTTTTAAGTGGAAATGTTGCTAGAAATTGGATTTCCTAATGATTTATATACAAAGAACCAGGGAAGCAGTTGGATAAGTGGGAGCCACACCCCTCCAGCTCTCCCCCCTACCTGCTGTGTTTGTTGTCTCTGGATCGCTCTCACTTTGGGAACAGGGCTCTCTCTGGAGGAGGAAGACTGCTGCCGGGACCGGCTCCCATTCTGCACAGGTTCGGCCATGAGGGCTGCAGAGGCCACCGACATGCTCCCCGTGCTACGTAAGGAAGCACTATGTGGCAGGGATGGCGGGGCTTTGGCTCGGGCACCTAACCCAGCCTGGTCCATTTTCCGGATCTGGGCCTGCCCGGTACTATTCTGCCGTGGCAGAGCAAGAGGTATGTGTCTGTCTGGCACAGTATGCCGCCTGGAGAAATCCTCGCTCTGGGTGCTGCGTTTGGTGAAATCTTCCATGCTGCTATTGCTGGGCCCGCTGAGTTTGAAATCCTCACTGTTACTTTGGCTTCTGGAACTGGCAGTGCTTAGGTTCTCCAAACTGGAATCCACAGAGGCCTTTGGCATTGCCGGAATTGGGTTATTGAGGTGATAGACAGGGTTCTGGAATGACAAGGGCTGGAGGCTGCCTGGCTGGTTCAAGGCCGGGTGCAGGGGCCTTCTCACTTGGGGTGCGCTCTGGGGAGTGCTCTGGGTTTCCCGCAGTTGTTTGATGCTGGCCACCTGGGTTATGGAAAGCTGGCTTCCGGTTAAGCGCATAGGCACATCGAGCATGACAGGTGCATGCTCCACTTGAGCAGCGTGAGTGTCCTGAAGGTCCATGAGGGAGATGCTCCGACCGTTAGGAAGGCTACTTTCCTTCTCATCCTTTTCAGAGTAAGTCATGCTCTGGGAGGACGCCTGCTGCACCAGCAGTAATGTTTTCCCTCTGAAGTAGCTATCAGTGTTGTCCTGGCTTGGAGATTTTAGTTTATGCAAATCACTGTGGAAAAGGAGAGGACCCTTAATTACTCCTGGGGCAAATTCAAAACAGTTTTTTCAACCCAGGCATATGAACATTCCAAAGGCTCACAGTCCCAATGTGGATACTTACATTGGTTTCTAAACCCAGATTTCATCGTTACAATTCTTTAAAATCCAACATTTTTAGTTTCTCTCCAAAGGTGGGGAATAACGCTGTGCTTACCTCCTCATCATTGTCTTCAGTTTCTGCTAGAATTCTAGTCATATCCTAGTTAGGCTTTAAACCCTCCCAAATATTCTGATTCACAGTTAATTGCTTCTGTCTAAACCTTCAAGAGGAGGAAGCAGGGCTGAGGTACAACCAAAGGGTCACTGCTAAAGGCCCAAGTCTTGCCAATCCAGAAAAGAGAGTCAGTGTGAGCATCAACGTTGTATCTGCCTATCCGGCTGACACCGCCAGCCATAAAGTGATTTTAACGGAGGTTCTCCAGAGTTTTGAGTGCTACAATATATGGAAATAGAAATTTCAAAGCCCTTAGTCTTCCATTAAGCCGGACCTAGATTTTTAAACAATGTTTGCTGAACATATTATAACTCTATAGTATCACTGTAGAAAATAAGAATCCTAGATCCTGTGTATTATTAGGACAAACAATTGGATGTATCTCAGGTCAGATGTTTTTTCCAACTGATCATGACTTCCAAGTTATAAATTCAACAAATAAATAGATTTCTGCCAAGTCTCTAAACATCACCTCTCCCTGAGACAACAGTTTATTTAAATTCTCTGTTTCATACCTGTCAGTGGGGTCTTCGAATATTTTCTGCAGCCCAGAGGAGAGGCTTCCACTGACATTTGGACTGGAGTTATGCTCAGTGAAGCGTCTTAGTTGCTGTTGTATTGGTGTAGGATTAGTCAGAGACTTGGTAATATCAGCAAGAACTCGAGGGAGAGGTCCCAATTTTGCCACGGTCGCCTGTAGGAAGGAATTTTCACCCTAATTGGATAATAAGCATTGCGACATCCACCAAGGATTGTTTTTGGGACAACGATGCCCATTGATGGAGGGGTGTAGGTTGGAGGGAAGGGTAGGTGTTTGCATATGGGAGTGGCAGGTTCATAATGCATTGTTATGGAGCAGCAGAACCATGGCGTCGAGATGAATGGAGGAGGCGAAACAAGGTGCAGCAGACATCGAGGAAAGAAAGGAAATAGAAATTAGGATTATGCAAATAAAAATTAAAAGACATGCTCAAAACAACCAAACTATTGCCATTCCAACTAAAATAGGCATGCAAAGCAAACTAAATCTTTGGAAGGCTAGTAGATCAAGGTGGGGGAGGGTAGGGGAAGAACCAAACACCTTCTAACCAAAGGACTTCGAGACCAGAGGATCGGCTAGTGTGATGAAACTTCCAAAGAAAAGGCATCATGTGAGAAAAGAAATGCATGCCAACATACAGGAAGGTGTTGCATTCAGGGGTCTGGAGCACTTCAGGGAACACAGATGATATACTGCCATCTACTATCCCATTTCCTTTAGGGAACTCTGACCTATTGTCAACTGGGTTTGCATCAGCAAGACAATCTTTTTTTAAACAGCAAAAGCAGGTAAACTCTGTGAGATATGTCTAGATTTACCCCTGGTTCCCAGGACTAAACACAGATTAAAAAGGACAAAGCATGTTTACATAGCAAAGCCTGTTGAAAGGACCTCAGCCCAAAATCAACCAGGCCTATTTCACGAGATTACTGTATCCGCATCCCACCGATGCAGTTATTCAACAAAGAGTAGCTTCTTAGTATTGGATTTATCCATCTCAATCATTTTTTTTCTTTGGGGGAGTTCTTATTCTTATGGAGTCCTTTGGGACCCTTCAACTCTAGGGCAGTTCTACAAGACTGCCTCTGGGTCTCCTTTGTCTTCTCAACAACCAAGTCTCTTCAACTCTGCTCCAATGGGTAGAATGGGCACTCAAACGCCACCTCAAGAATAGCCTTTACCTGCTCAACTTTCTTGAGCCATGATTTGTATTCAAGGAATTTACCTCAGCATAGCTGCAACTCAAAATCTAGCTAGTACTCCTACAAGTGAAGAAGGGGCCCTCAAGAATAAGAGTTTACTATTTTACAAATGGTAGGACACCCTACCATTTACATTGCCTCAGGAAAGTGGTCTTTATTAATAGGTTTTACTCCCCTCCCCCATTTTATCGGTACAACATTTTTAAGGGTAATAGGAAAGTGGAGGAAAACAAATACATTCTTATCACAAAAAAATAACTTTGCTTTTGAAGTTATTCTAACATACCACCACACCTATTTATGAAGTACCTGTAGCAAACAAAAACATCAATAAATAATTATTGTGATAAACCTAGCCAGAGTCTAAGACTATTTTCCATTATAAATTTGATTCCTCTTTGAAAAATTCCAGAAGGAAGCAAATGATTGGCATGGTATGTATTTAGTTACTAATATGGTATATAACAAGATTCTTAGCTTACACTCAGAAAATAAATGATTAAAAATAGTATTTTCTGTTTTTAAAATTCACATCTGTAGAAAAAGAAAACATCAGGATTTTCAGATCCCATGCAACTCCGTAGTACTAATAGTAACATTGAACCCTCTGACTTGCAGAATAAAAAAAAAAAAAAAAATCTCATGAGTTAAACCACTTAAACATAATAGTCTCAGTATTTTTCCAAGTCCACACTTTTGTTAGGATTATTATGAGGTTTTATCTCATCCTGCTTATACATGAATAAACCTGCGTATGGCAATATTTGATGTGAGTTTCCAGGCAAGGTTTTAGACATGCTATATATAATGTTATATACATATATGTATGTATTTATAGAAATATATACTCCATTAATTCAGCTAATTTCTTAAAAATATATGTGAATAATCTCATGGCTTTCTAGAAGTTCCTGGTTTGGAGGGCACGTATTTGATGCAGAATTGATAGCTATTTACTCCCAGACTTCTAGCACAAAAGGTCGTTTTCGACTAGCAGGAAGCGTGAAGGCTGTCACTCTGTGGATACTTCCCAGAATCTAGGTACATTAACATTCTCTATCTCCCATCTCCCATTATGCTTCCAGCCTACTTTACCTTATCAAGTTGGGAAACTACTTCCCACAGTAAGGAATGCAAAACTGAAAGCTCTCGGCCCAGATCAATGTAACCATCAAAGCCTGGCGTGTTCGAGATGGTGTCCGGATTAGAGATCTCCAAAAGAAAGCGCTTCATTCCACCCCATTCATGTTCTAAAAAATCATTCATGAATGCCATATATTCTTCTTTGTTACCAAATCTGAAGTAGAGGGAGAGAAAATGAGAAAGGACATATTCAGGAAAAGAGATGTCTGAGTTGACTTTACACTGAGCTTTAACTTTTTTATTTTTATTTTGGGGAGGTAAGTGACTAATTTATAATCTGCTAAGTGATAAATGCTAAAACATACTTTCCTTTTTTTTTTTAACGTTTATTTATTTTTGGGACAGAGAGAGACAGAGCATGAACGGGGGAGGGGCAGAGAGAGAGGGAGACACAGAATCTGAAACAGGCTCCAGGCTCTGAGCAGTCAGCACAGAGCCCGACGCGGGGCTCGAACTCACGGACCGCGAGATCGTGACCTGAGCCGAAGTCGGACGCTTAACCGACTGAGCCACCCAGGCGCCCCTAAAACATACTTTCCTAATACTGATGTAACAATCAAATACTTTGCATAGCCTTCTAGTCTCTGTTGGCGAAAGCTAACTCTCTTTTTTCTGGTATCCAGAGCTCTCTGTAAATAACCTTCGTTTGCCTACCACATGCTCATCGGTACAAGCCTTCAATATTGCTAGCTTCTTCAGAGTCTCCCAGATATATGCCGCTTCTCCAAGCCTGTGTGCACTACATGCTATTTATTTTTGCTAGAGAAGAACCTCTCTTCTTTGCCCATCTAAATTCTAGGTATCTTCAGCCCAGAAAATTTCTTTCAAAATAAGCTAGAAGTAATTTTTAGCAGAATTAGCTCAAATATGGGTAAATATGTCTATTTCTGTGCTGCTGTAAATATAGGGTACACAAAGTTAAAATAGTACACTTCCAAAAAGCCAATATTTACACTAGAAAACAATCTGTCTCATTGAAGTTCCACTTTCTTCCTTCAATACGCTGCTAATAGAGAATCTTGTCTTTTTTGGAAACAATGAAGAGTGGCAAGAAAAGAGTGTGAGTGGACACACTCTACCACCCAAACATAGCTGCTGTTTACATGTGAGAGCATTTCCTCCCCAGTGGTTTTCTAACTCCCTTTTTAAAACATTTTAAACCTATATAAAAGTTGAAAGAGTATACAACAAACAACCATATGCCATTCCTCTACATTAACCCACTGCTAACATTTTGCCAAGTTTGCTTTCACTTTCTCTCTACATACTTTTTTTTTTTTTTGCTGAACCATTTTAAACTAAGTTGCAGACATAAACTCTAAATACATTAGCACTCATTTCTTCAGAATAAGGAACATCTCTTACATAAACCAATGCTATTATCACGCTAAAACTTTTAAATCATCTTATATATAGTCCACATTTAATTGTCCCCAAAATGACTTATAGATTTTTTTTTTCCCAGTTCAGATCCAGTTAAGATTCAAGCATTGCAGTCTTTTAAAATCTAGAATAGTCCCTCTCGATCTTTTCAATTTTTCATGACATTGACTTTTTTCTTTGAAGGGGCCAGGCCAATTGTCTTAGATAATGTAACCACTGAGTTTGTCAGATGGTTTCTCCTAACGTTTTATACTTTAGTTTTTGTATTAACATATTTCTGGAATAACAGCATATGTATCTTCTAGTATCCTTTTTCTTTTTTGCTCAAGTTTTGAATAGCACTTTCCATAGTATAATTGTATCTGCATCATTTTCCGTATTATTGGACATTTTTGGTGAACACTGTAGTGGCTGCAAATATTCTACTGAATGCATGTACCATAGGTTACTGAACCATTCCTCTGTAAAGTGAATATTAAGCTGTTTCTTCTTTCTTCTATGTTGAATACCACTATAACGAAAATCTTGTAATACGAGTGATGAGGCTCCCCACCCCCATCCAAATTTTAGGTGTCACGTATTTTTTTTAAACAATGTTTTTAAAAGTGCTTATAGCAGTGACACCTACTTGGCAAAGTTAGCCAGGTTCTGAATGACCTTGGCAATTAGAGTCAGAGTCCGAGACGTGCGGTCATCAGGATACTCCTGCATCAGGTTGAAAAGACTGGGAGACATAATGGCTGGGCACAGAAAACGCAGAAATAACGAGGCACTGATGAGCCGCTCGCTGATGTCCTGCTTGCCACGGTTCAGGCACTGCTGCTTCCATGATGCAAACACTTCTTTCAACTCACGAGGGAAAACACTGGGGAAGGAAAAAAAATCAAAACCTCTAAATACAAAAGTACCATAACCCAAGAAGACACAAGTGATCCCATCCGGCCCAACGCACCTGCTCTAGAGCCAGGCTAAGAGGAGAGCCTAGTGGAGAGAATTCTGCCTGATTCATGGCTTCGAGTTGGTGGAAAATTCACGGAAGCCCAGATGGAGACCAGAAACCCACAGCCATAAAACTCAGGGATTAGTGTAAATTTAGTTTTGCAACGTAGGAAAATGGCATGAGGCTCCTGACTGAACCATCTGGTTTAATAGAGCTTACCATAATCTCTCTAAAGAGCGTTCTTCAAAACTTCCAAAATCTCACCAATTGCAGGGGTTGGAGCGATGATCAAAAATCATTAACACAACTGTCTAACACTGGTAAACACTTCAGAAAGCCATTGAAATACTTTGGGAATTAGAGGACGTGGTCCTCCTATTCTGGGGAAATATTATATTTATGTAGATAGTTCACAGGTGCTTCTGCTTACAGTGGAGATTTGGACTTCAGAGGGGACTATATTAGGGAAACTTTCCATCTTCCCCCTAAGCCCTTTCTCTGGGTGGGAGATACTACAGTTGACACTGTGATGACTTTTACATGGAAAAACTGAAGTTCCATGAGCAGAGGCTGAGGCACTGACACCTGCTCACCAGTACGAGTTGATGATCTTGCAGAAAGCCAGCTCACAGCACATTTTCAGGTTGCTCTGATGCTCTATCAGTTCACTAGAGGAACACCTGCTGGGCTCCACCTCACAGTTCTCATCTGACTCGTACAGAGCTTTGATGAACTCCCCTGTTTGAAGAGAGAAGGTGACAGGTAGTGTAACTATGAACAGCGTCTTCCTGAACAGAATAAAAGGATTTAGGATTTCTATCCTAAAATGTATAACGGGAATTTCTTTCTGAGACCTGACATGGAGGGCATGAAGGATTGTTGCTGCTTTAGACCCCAAGGGTTACCACCTCCCATATATGATGTTTATCTTCCTCATCTTGGAAGCAGAAAAACTGCAATCGCTAACCTCACCATCGTGGTATTTATAAAAATAATAATAATGATCATACTTTCAACAATGATATAGCTTTAAATCTTTTACCTGAAACCACAAATTCTTTATTTTTGAGGTGGGGGGGCAGAGAGAGAGGGAGACACAGAATCTGGAGCAGGATCCAGGCTCTGATGTCAGCACAGAGGCTGACGCGGGGCTCGAACTCACGGACCGCGAGATCATGACCTGAGCCAAAGTCAGAGGCTTAATGTCCGACTGAGCCACCCAAGTGCTCCACAAATATATTTAATTAGCAGGAACTCGTTATGTGTTATAAGGCTGCTCTACCAGGATGAATAATGTTGTTATTATTTTAGAAGAAAAAAGAACCCACGCTTGACTGAATACCCACCTAAGGTGTTAGTGCTAATGCTGGTGTCAAACATAGATTTGAGTAAGGGTCTCTAGGCTTACCTCTTGTAAAGGGGATAGTCATTCAACATAGTAGAAAAAATGTAGCAGACATTTCTTCATAGAAGCTTAGAAGCACTGTTTATATATCCCATCCTCTATAGGATATAGATTGTTCGTTCCCTGAACGAACAAATCCTATCCTTACTTGTTTATCCTCCACTATACACCATACCTTGTGTATGTTCTAGGGTTCTGTGTTTCACAATGTTTTGTGCTCTTTGTTCACATGTCTGTCTCACGTTCACACCTCTAGGATGAATACCCTTGGAGGTCAGGGCCAGCTTCTATTCATGTTTGAATCTCCAGCCTACCAAATAGCTCTCAAAGCATTGCAGATGTTCAATAAATATTTATCAGAAATGATAGCATGTATTCTTGTTTTTTTTGATGTTTGTTTATTTTCGAGAGAGAAAGAGTGTGAGCACGGGGGGGGGGGGGGGGGGAGGCAAAAGGAGAGGGAGACAGAGGATCCGAAGAGGGCCTGGCACTGACAGCAGTGAGCCCGATGTGGGGCTCAAACTCATGAACTGCAAGATCATGACCAGAGCCAAAGTCTGACACTCAACCGACTGAGCCACCCAGACACCCTTATTCTTGGGTTTTTACAGGTCTTTATGACAAAGGAGTAGATCTTGCAAAGATCCTTTCAAATCTGCTCATATCATTCAAAGTTCAGGCTAGTTATAATAGATTTCATGGACGTGAACAAAAACTTCTGCAAAATTAATTAGCAGTAGCATCATGAGGAGTATTTTCTATCAAAAGGGTAAGTAGTGAGGCAAGTGAAGATTTAAAAAGTAGCTATAATAGAGGATGGGAAATTATTATTTGGAAGAAAATGTTTGGAGAATAGGAAATTAGTAGATGGAAAAAGTAAAGGCTTTGGAATCAGACAGACCTAAGGTCAAATCACTTAATTACTGGGGAGCCTTGAGAAGTCATTTAACTAAAAGTCTGAGTTCCAGCTGCCTTATTAATAAAATGGCATCAATAACTCCCACCCTTACAGATCTGTGGCGAGGATCAGAAATAATGCATGAATAGAAAAGTATCCAATATGGTGCATGGCACTGAGTAGGGGCTCTAGACATGCAATTTAAAAATAATTTTTCATAAAGTGAAAACACCCAAAAATATTTATAAATTCTCACAAGATTTGTATGTGACATGTTCTCAATGTCCCCTATACTATGTGCTTCCACACAATTTACCTCATTTAAAGAACACCTAAATTTACTCTACTACAAAGCTGTAATCATCCAGACAGTATGGTATTGGCACAAAAACAGACACATAGACCAATGGAATAGAGAACCCAGAATTGGACCCACAAATGGGTGGCCAACTAATTTTTGACAAAACAGGAAAGAGTATCGAATGGGAAAAAGACAGTCATTAGCAAATGGTGCTGGGAGAACTGGATAGCAACATGCAGAAGAATGAAACTAGACCACTTTCTTACACCATACACAAAAAGAAACTCAAAATGGACGAAAGAGCTAAATGTGAGACAGGAAACCATCAAAACACTAGAGGAGAAAACAGGCAACAACCACTTTGACCTCAGCTGCAGCAATTTTTGCTTGACACGTTTCCAAAGGCAAGGGAAATAAAAGCAAAAATGAACTACTGGGACCTCATCAAGATAAAAAGCTTCTGCACTGCAAAGGAAACAATCAACAAAACTAAAAGGCAACCGATGGAATGGGAAAAGATATTTGCAAATGACATATCCGATAAAGGGTTAATATCCAAAATCTATAAAGAATTTACCAAACTCAACACCCGAAAAACAAATAATCCAGTGAAAAAAATGGGCAGAAGACACGAATAGACACTTTTCTAAAGAAAACATCTAGATGGCCAACAGACACATGAAAAGATGCCCAACATCACTTATCATCAGGGAAATACAAATCAAAACCACACTGAGATACCACTTCACACCCGTCAGAATGGCTAACATTAACAACTCAGGCAACAACAGATGCTGGCGAGGATGTGGAGAAACGGGAGCCCTCTCGCACTGTTGGTGGGAATGCAAACTGGTGCAGCCGCTCTGGAAAACAGTGTGGAGGTTCCTTAAAAAATGAAAATAGATCTACCCTATGACCCAGCAATAGCACTGCTAGGAATTTACCTGAAGGATACAGGAGTGCTGATGCATAGGGGCATATGTACCCCAATGTTTACAGCAGTGCTTTCAACAGTAGCCAAATTCTGGAAAGAGCCTAAATGTCCACCAACTGATGAAAGGATAAAGATGATGTGGTTTAGATGTACAATGGAATACTACTTGGCAATGAGAAAGAATGAAATCCTGCCATTTGCAGCAACATGGATGGAACTGGAGAGTATTATGTTAAGTGAGGTAAGTCAGTCAGAGAAAGACAGATATCGTATGTTTTCACTCATATGTGGAACTTGAGAAACTTAACAGAAGACCATGGGGGAAGGGAAGGGGAAAAAAATAGTTTCAAACAGAGAGGGTGGGAGGCAAGCCATAAGAGACTCTTAAATACAGAGAACAATCTGACAGTTGGGAGGTGGGAGAGAGGGGAAAATGGGTGATGGGCATTGAAGAGGGCACTTGTTGGGATGAGCACTGAGTGTTTTACGCAAGTGTTGAATCACGGGAATCTACCCCCAAAACCAAGAGCACACTATATACACTGTATGTTAGCCAAGTTGACAATAAATTATATTAAAAAAGAGCAGCTAAATTTAAAACTAAGTCATCGATGTCAAATATTCCACATAAAAGTTGGCCCACCTCTAAATTTATACTATTAGTATTCTGTTTAGTGAGTTCTTTAAGGCTATATCTAGTTTAGGGAAACAATACTAATATTAATGAATCATTGATAAACTTTAAGAATTATTTTTTACTCTCCAAGAAAAGAGCCAAATAAATAATACAAGGGTCCAGAAGTAAATCAGTTGTCTAGGGGTGCCTGGGTGGCTCAGTTGGTTGAGCGTCTGATCCTCAGTTTCAGCTCAGGTCATGATCTCACATTTCATGAGTTCGAGCCCCACATCGGGCCCTAAGCTCACATCACGGAGCCTGCTTGGGTTTCTCTCTCCTCTGTCTCTGCCCCTCCCCTGCTTGTGCTGTCTCTGTCTCTCTCAAAGTAAATAAACTTAAAACAAAATTTATATAAATCAATTGTCTAAAGATTTTTTTACCTGATTATGATATATTTAAAGCCCTCCCAAACTGAGAGAATTATTTTCACCTTTGAAACTATAACCTGTCTGATAACGTGGAAAACACCACACTGAAAGGCAAACCTTTCATAGATTTGCACCTAGAAGCTGCTTACCTGATCAAAAATTATTGAGATAGATTCAGTAATCCATTTGCATTTGCTCACTTGTCTTTGAAAAAGATCAGAGCCAAAGGGGTGCTTACTATATTGTTTAAATGTGACTTTGTACCTAGAACGTTCTATGGCGTGTTTTCTATGTAAATCATGAACTCATTACTATCTAGCATCCAAATTGTGTATAAATAAGTCAGTAGGTATGGCCATATCATTGCTAAAATAAAATTTGCCTCTGTCACCAAGGGTGGAAATCAGGGGCTTTTCTGTATCTCATAGATGGTATTTCTGTGTGTCACAGGGTATCAACATGCAATCTGATTTTAGTCACAAAGGTAAAAGGTGTTAACAGGTGGAAGCTTTAAGTCAAGTCTAACTGAGCCACCTCAGTTATGTCTGTGCAGTACGTAATAATGCCTTAATCAAGATAAATACATATTGTATAATATGACTGGTAACTTTTAACTGAGTTTTCTGAGAATTCTTCAGGCAGTCCGGAAAGAACATCTATTTTTTTGCCCAAAGTGTATGAAATATAACTGAACTTTAATTATTCTGAGTGCTCAGCTGTCCTTATTAATTTAATTTTTTGGTTTACGGAGACTTCACTGTGAAGCCTTTTTCTTTGATACTTACTGAAGGATTAGAGGCTCCTGCCATAGTAAGTACAGTCTTGTATGACAAAAATAATTCAATCTTTATAAGGTAACTGAAAATTTTGCAGTTCTTCAGGATTACTATTTGAAAATTCACTTATTACTATGTCAAACCATATAAAATAAGTCTGAATTTACACTGGCTCCAAGACAGATACTCTGTAAGTTGTTTTCAAAAGGCAGTTTCTGTTATAAAAGTAAAATATAGCAGAAAAATCAGCCATTGAGAGTCTAAGATATAAAGGCTAACTAGAACTGTGGGCAGTTAAGTGGGAAGAAGACAGGAGAATCTCTGCCCTGGAGAAGCTTACCAATTAATTTTGTTTATGCGCTCGGAAGCGGCAGCTATTTTCACTACCCTGGTCCTTGCTCTTGGAAGAGATCTTTGTGGGGTTATGTGAATTTGTTCCCATGCACACTGAATTTTCATGTCTCATTTAGCCCATCAACTAATTATTCACAGTCCTATCAAAGTACTTGCATCTACTTTTCACTTTGGAAATTATTTATTTGGAAATCCTGAATGGCAGAATACAGATATTTGATTTTTAAGGGGTAGGTGGTCTACACATAATTTACCCCTATGTCCATATAATGGAGACTACGTGTGGTTGAGATGCTTCATCATTGCCTTTTAGAAGGCAATACAAATCACTGAAGGAAGCCATGAGATATACTTTCTGATATGACTGTAGAAAGCTCTTTATGTGAGACTATGAATCTCTGTAACTTTCGTATCAATGAAAATCCATATTCACTATTCTTGTAAATTCCCACTAGATCTTAAACTAAAGCACATAACGTAGAGAAAAGAATACGAAGACAGGACGCAGGAAGAGAAATAATTTACTTCTGCAGAGTGGGAATTAATGGCTACCATAGTGAGTCTACTTCTTGTTAGCACGATGGTCCTATTTCTTGAGCAGTCATTCACATTTTACCCTGTACAACCCAGTTCCTGTCCTCCTGATGGCAGTCCCAGCCACCACTAGTGAAGTTACCGAATGCAACAGCCATTTTTTCTTTTTTAACCTTTACCTTCCTCAATCTCTTGAGGATGTTGCTGCTTTCATTTCTTTTGGTGTCTAGGACTCAGGATTTTCCTGGTTTTCCTGCTTTGTGTGCATGTGCGCATGCATGCTTTTTCTTTGTGATCACTTTCCTGATTCCTCCTCTTCCTTCCATCTATATCACAAGCGTAGGTGCACTGTAAGACCTGTCTCTGGCCCAGTCTCTTTCTGCTCTTGTAATCTTGTAGCTTCATTTATCCCTCCACATGGGTAACTCGGTCCTAAATTTCCAGGAGACACCTAGGCAAATGTCTTGAGATTTCTTACCTAGAACCCCTGGGATTTCCTATTAGAACTTCAAATTGAATACCCATGAAGTGGAAATATCATTTTCCATCTTTCAAGCCTACTACTTCTGTGTTCTTTACCTCTGTTGAGAACCTCATCATCCTTCTCGTAACCAAGGCCCAATATTCATTGTAATAACTGGTCTCCACCCCCAACCCTGGCATATTCTCGCAAATTGAAGTTGCCAGGTCCCATCAGCTCAACTTCTTGAATATTTCTCAGATCCACCTTACCTCTTACTCTTGGTGATCACATCAATCAGAGGCTCTTGGTTTCTTACCCTCCTTCTTACAATGGCTTCTTCACTGGTCTCTGTTTTCAGTTGCTTTCTTCACCAACCCATTTTAATCACTTTGTTAAACTGATTCTATTGAAAACAGCCTGCTCAAAACCTGCAGTGGCTCACCAGTGATTACTGTTAAAATCTAAACCCCTCAGCTTGGTATTCAACGCTCTCAACAATTTGGTTCTAATTGTTTTTCTTCTTTGTTGTTGTTGACTTGTCTTTTTCATTTCATTTTTTAGCTAATTGGTTTTATTTCATATGTGCCTGGCTCTCTCATACTGCTGTGCCTTTTTATCAGTATGATTCTTTCCCTATGCCAATCCCTACCACTTCCCTTGTCCAGTATCTGTTTTTATTTAACATTTCTGCCTTTCAAGCCACACACACATTGTTTATGTATTTTACATGGGAAATTCCATAATCCCATCAGCTACAATAATTTCTTTAATTCTTTGAAAAAGCACAGGATCTCTCGCACTCTCTCTCTCTCTCTTTGGCTATAGGGATATCCTTATCTTTCTTATCTCCCTATCTTATAAAATCCTTGAGGGCAAAAATCTATCCATTCATTCAACATAACTGTCTAACCTTCATAATCACATGTGACTACTGAGCACCTGAAATGTGGCGAGTGCAAACTGGAATGTGTAATAAATGCAAAATACACACTAAAGTTTGAAGAGCTAGTATGAAAAAAAAGTAAACTACCTCACTAATAACTTTTATTTTGATAGCCTGCTAAATAGTATTTGGATATAATGGGTTAACTATAATATCAATAAAATTAATTTTGCCTGTTTCTCCTTACCCTTTTAAAAACACTGTGACCACTAAGAAATTTAAATTACATACGACTCACATTATGTTTCCATACAATGGTACTGCTCTACATTCTGTGGGAAGTACTGGGGATATGGAGATAAAAGAAACTGTTCTTCAAGAAACTCACATCTGCCTTATCATGATGTATATCACCCAGCCCAGTGCCTTACTCTAGAGGTTAACTGAGTGAATTTCAAGACCAGATCTGGAATTCTAGGTGAGTAGCCTAGTCAGCAAAACTACTGACTGGGCAAAATTTAGTAATTGTTAAAAATTCTGGAGATCTTGAAGGCAAAACTTGGGAGCTGTGGGAACTGGTAAGAGTTTTTTCACTTTCAATGCATGATAACAAATGTTAACACTTTCAAGAATTACATAACCTATTTATATCATAATGTAAATAACCAACACTTTGGGGGAAACGGGTGCCCCCAGATCTAGTAGTGACATTACTCATGGTGTGTATCTCAGCATCAGGAACTTGAGCGCCTGGGAGTTGCAGCATATACTGATGGGCTTTCTCTTTCTGTACATTTATTGTAATAAACCAACGTGCAATAAACCAGTACTACTGGTGAGTAGTGCAGAGGCTTACAGCTGAAACTCAAACTTTAACACTCTAGTCAGCTAGGATTTAGTAACCTGCTGAACTTGAGTTCAATCTGTTTGTCCTACGAGGGTGAAAAAACAAAATTGAAAGGCAAAGAAAGCAATGTTTTGCTTCTCCATACCCAATGCGTCATGAAGATACTGTTGTCCCACCAACTTGAGGTATTCCTCAATGGATTTGGTGGCAATGGTGTTCTCTCTGAAGATCAAGACATCATGCTCTCCACAGCGATCCACCTCAGACATCACCAAGTCGGTCAGAAAATCCTGGTGGAATAATGTTCAGTCAGGCACAAAGCAACCGAATAAATAATATATGTTAGAAGAAACCGATGAAATATCAGACATCCTGGAAATGCTGCTTTAACACTAAAGGTGCCTGATTCATTTGTAAGAAAAAAAGTCAGCCAGGATAAAAGCTTAGGTACCACCAGCTCTAAGTTTAAAAATCCTTCAAAGGTTTTCCATTACACTTTAGATAAAGACCATACTTTTGCATGTGGCCTACGAGTCTCTACATTTTCTGGCTTCTGTCTACCTTCCCAACCTCCTCATATACCATTCCCTGCATTCTGTCCCAGTTTCAATGGGCTTTTTTTTTTTTTTTTTTTTTAGGCCCTTGAATATATCAAGACCTTTTTAACACAAGATGCTATTTACCACAAAGCTTCTGGAAATGCTGTTCTCAGTTCTGCTTCACTCCCACCCTTGTTCCTGCCCCCAGGGGCATGGAGGTAATTCCTCAAATCCTTTGGATCCTAGTGTGTACATAATTTCCTCAATGAAGCCTTCTCTGACCAGCATCAGTCAGGTCCCGTATTCCCCATTCTTGTAGTGCCTATGTCTTTTTTTTTTTTTTTCTCTGTACTTCTGACTGTAATCACACATTTATTTCTGTAAGTACTCAATTATTATCTGTTTTCCCCAGAAGACTATAAACCCCATGAGGCCAAAGACAGTGTGTATTTTTAGTCATCTCTAGATTTTCAGCATTTAATAGTTTCTGGTACATATTAGGTGTTCAATATATAATAGTTACAAATTGGTCCACAGTGTCAACATGGAATTTCTTAAACTTAGCACTTCAACTCATTTTCTAGGCTGATTACCTACCTACCTACCTACCTACCTACCTCCATCCATCCATCCTTCCGTCCATCCATCCAACCAGGAAAAAGGCATACAGAGAAATAAAGCCCTTAAGAAATAACTGCTCCTTTTCCCAACAGTCCTAAAAATTAACTTGATGGGGGCACCTGAGTGGCTCAGTCCATTAAGCATCTGACTCTTGATTTCATCTCAGGTCATGAGCTCACAGTTTGTGAGATCGAGCCTCATGTCGGGTTCTGGGCTGATAGCGCAGAGGCTGCTTGGGATTCTCTCTCTTCTTCTGTCTCTGCCCCTCCCTCTCTCTCTCTCAAAATAAGTAAATAAACTCAAAAAAAATTAACTTGATGTAAAATTCAATGTTTACTGTTGTTCAGTTTAAATGTAACAACATCATGTATTTGTGATATATATGTATATATACATACAATGGAGGTAATATATCCATTGTATATTTCAAAGTCTCCAAAACCAAAAACAAAGGAAATATGCTGACTTACTTTTATTTTAAATTTAAGCATTTTGAACATTAATGGGATTTACTCTGGGGAAGCTCAACAAAGTGAGGGGTCACTATTAAAACTCATATACTAAGGAACAGGTGGAAAGTTATTGGGGTGAAGGTAACTTTCTTTATCTTGATTGTTGTGGTTTCCCAGGGTACATTATATGCAAAACTCATTGTATTTTCCACTTAAAATGGGTGTATTATATGTAAACTGTATCTCAATAAGGTTGTTGAAAAATATCCTACATACATATCCTTGAACCTCAAGTAATAGAAGAGCAGAATGAACAAATCTGTACAATTTCAGAGATGAGACTCAAAATTTCAATGACACCTGACCCCAAACCTGTAAGCTATTTGTAACACTAGAAAACTTAAAATTATTATCACAAAATTCAACTACAAAAATGATAATCAGTAGGAAGGCAGTTAGATAAGGGACTATTAATTGGATATATGGATATATTCTGATTTATATCAAGAAACCTTAAAAGCATTTAATTTTATTGTTTGGTTCTAAATAAATTATTCTAGCTGTGAAATCTTCTACATCTAAAATACGGTTTTACCATAATCCATTTGCATACAACATAATGGAGACTCAGGCTAGTGAATATGGGTCATAGAGATGGTAATTATCATAGTTCAGGCTGATCACAGAGTCTATCAGTTGGGTGGGTTTCTTCATATAATTAGTATATTCCTTTTTTTTTTTCCATCTTCCTCAATTTTTTCTTCTATCCAGGATGAAGTTAGATAAAACTATCATGAAACATGGAATACTACTTGGCAATGAGAGAGAATGAAATATGACCTTTTGTAGCAACGTGGATAGAACTGGAGAGTGTTATGCTAAGTGAAATAAGTCATACAGAGAACGACAGATACCATATGTTCTTACTCTTATGCGGATCCTGAGAAACTTAACAGAAGACCATGGGGGAGGGAAAGGAAAAAAAAAAAGTTAGAGAGGGAGAGAGCCAAACCATAAGAGACTCTTAAAAGCTGAGAATAAACTGAGGGTTGATGGGGGTGGTAGGGAGGGGAGGGTGGGTGATGGGCATTGAGGAGGGCACCTTTTGGGATGAGCACTGGGTGTTGTATGGAAACCAATTTGACAATAAATTTCATATTAAAAAAAAATGTCATCAAACAGCTACCAGTTAAATAATATCCCTTGGAAATACCAAGGGATTTTAATTCCATGAAGACTCTTGCTGATGCCCACTATGCTTCTGGAATTCCTACTTCTGTGACTAGGGAATAGAGTCATCAGTTAATCTTAACTTAAAACATAGTTAGGTGGGGTGCCTGGGTGGCTCAGTTGGTTAAGCATCTGACTTTGGCTTAGGTCATGATCTCGTAATTCATGAGTTTGAGCCCCACATCGGGGTCTGTTCTGACAGCTCAGAGCCTGGAGCCTGCTTCGGATCCTGTGTCTCCCTCTCTCTCTCTGCCTCTTCCTCACTCGTACTTTGTACCTCTCTCTCTCAAAAATAAATAAACATTAAAAAAATATATATAGTGAGGAGCAAAACCATCATACAGCACACTCTGGAACTAAAGATAATCTTGAACACACTGTGAGATTAGCACACCAATTCTACCATTTGTTCTGTCAGATAAGAAGGAGCTAGCCCTGGTATCTATGTTTCGCGCAAATGGATTTTAAATAAATATCTGTTGGTGTCTCCATGTTACTTCTTTGTTTTATAATCCCCATCTTTTCTGCATGTGACAACTACTAATAGGTTTCCTTCCTACTTTTTTATTTTTTTATTTTTTTTACTGATAGCAAAGCGTACTTCTCCAATTTGGATCTCTATACCAAACATAGTATGGTTATTTGTTCATAAAATGTAGGGAAGAGATTTTGGGTAATGTAACCCTCCTTTTCCACTTACCTTGGCTCTGCCGGTACTTTGAAGAATGTGCACTAAGGCACAAGCCAACTCCTCTTTATTTCTCACACTAATTACTGGTTCAAGGACAGAACACAGCATGGTGTAGTTGCTGGTGACAAATTCTGCAAATTCTTTGTATTGCTCCATAGGCAGAATGGTGATAGTTTGGAACCGCGATTTAATCCGAATAGAAGGTCCGCCTGTCTTTCCTTTGTTGGGCGTAGGGGTACTCACTGGGTACCACTTTTCTACAAACTGGCGACCAGTCACACTGGCAGTGGGAATGTTGACTAGCCCGACGTAATTATTCTTGTCTTTTTTTTTCTTTTTTTCCACATCTTTATAAATGTGAACTGTGATGCTATGAAGAGGTGGAAGGCTGTAGAATTCAAAATGTTCGCCCCAGAAAATATTATCTGCTTTGGTCTTGCTGGTTGTACGAGCAAAGAGGGTATCATCAAGGCACAGTTCACAGAAATATTTCTTTTTAGGGGCAAGGTCCTTGGCTTCAATGATCCATAAACGAAGAACATTTTCAGCTCGTCTGCAATTGTCCTATAAAAAAATAACGAGTTCGAGTTTGAAAGCTGAAATCCCAGAAGAACAACATTTTCCTTTACAGGAGGTGATACTGACTATATACTTTATTAAGGGTGGTCATTAAATAATGAAAGGGATTGCTAGCTCTTTGTTCAGGATAATAGCAAACTCTAAACAAGAAGATATCAGAATCTTAGCCTTATGTACTCAATTTACTTGGGTTAAAAAAATATCATGTAAGTTCTAATATAGCCAGCCTAGTGGCAACTGGCCTAGTTTCTGCAAATAAAAAAAGAAGCAGTTCAGAAACTAGTGTTCTAGTCCCATTTCTGTCGTGCACCAGCTTCGGACATGGGCATGTCACATAACTTCAGAGTCACTTTTTTTTTAATGTTTATTTATTTTTGAGAGAGAGAGACAGAGCATGAGAGGGGATGGGGCAGAGAGAGAGGGAGACACAGAATCTGAAGCAGGCTCCAGGCTCTGATGTCAGCACAAAGCCCGATGTGCGGCTTGAGCTCACGAATAGTGAGATCATGACCTGAGCCGAAATCAGACACTTAACCGACTGAGCCACCCAAGCGCCCCAACTTCGGAGTCTTCTTACCCATTTTGGTAAAATCACAATAATATCTGCAATAAGATTATTTTGAGTACAACATGTGTAAATGTGCTTTAAAAGCACTATAAAAATTAAGGTATGATTGCTGCATTTACCTTCTATCAACTTACTGATTACAGAGTTACACATTTTTAGACACTCAAAGCCACTATTACCTTATTTGGTTGAACTGTCCTACGAAGGTTTTCCATCCACTTATCTCTCTCTGAAGCGGAGTTACAGCTGAAGCATTTACTTCCACTTAAGTAGGTAACCTTCAACATAAAAGATTAGAGAAAAGGAAACATAGGGCTTGCGGGCTGTGTTTTCATCATTGTATCATTTAAAAGTTTAGGAATATGCTATGAACCCAAATCATAATTCAGAAAACAGAAATGATATTTGGTAGTTCTGCGATGTCTATATTCTACACCTACATCTGCTTTTTGTTCTCGTATGTAGGTAGCATCCGTATGCATTTCCAGGTAGGAGAACAAAGGCCATTGAGAATTTAGGTCAGGAACTTAAAACTGGCCTTCAGTTCAGAAATATCAAAATTAAAAACCTTCAGGCCACATCTTCAACACTTGTAAACAAATCTGCTCGATTCTGAGTGAGTTAACAAAACAATAGCTGAAAACACAAGAGAGCCTCTAAAACAGCTTGTCAAATCTCTCAGGACTGCCTTCACTATAATATTACAAAACAGGTACTAAGTGAAAGTAAAAAGAGTTAGCACTGTTGAATTACTGTCTTTGGAACCCATTTCTTACTGACCACTGTTATCATTGTCCTTTAAAAATGAACTATGCTATCTATATACCTTAGCACCTAACACTGGGCCTGGTGTACAGCCTGTTGAACTGAGTTCCACAAATACAAAAAAATTCAATTGACTTCTGTAAAAAAGAACACCAATAAATGACCTGTTCAAATTGTTGAAGTGTGCTCACATATTAACTCAACCTAAGGTTATAACCCAGTGAAATCAGATCAGATTATGATGTGTACTGTTCAATATGGTAGCTAGTGAGCACCTGAAATGTAGCTAGTCCAAAATGAGATGTACTGTAAATGTAAAATACACATCAGCTTTTGAAGACTTAACTTTAAAAAAAAAAGATGTAAAAAAGCTTATTGATAATTTTATATTAGTGACATGTTAAAACGATGATATTTGGGTTTAATAAAATTTTGGATTACATATTTGGCTTGCATTATATTTCGTTGGGCTAGGGCAGGTCCAAAGAACAGGAATCAAACACCTTTCAACTTCCACGCCATCTATCATGAGATTCATCACTAGTTACTTAGTAAGTTCATGTTAATTAATCAAATCATAACCCTAACAATTATACACACACACACACACACACACACACACACACACACACACAGAGTTTTAAATTTTATAATTTTTTTTTTCAACGTTTATTTATTTTTGGGACAGAGAGAGACAGAGCATGAACGGGGGAGGGGCAGAGAGAGAGGGAGACACAGAATCGGAAACAGGCTCCAGGCTCTGAGCCATCAGCCCGGAGCCCGACGCGGGGCTCGAACTCACGGACCGCGAGATCGTGACCTGGCTGAAGTCGGATGCTTAACTGACTGTGCCACCCAGGCGCCCCAGAGTTTTAAATTTTAAATTGCAAATGGCCAATAGTTTAGTTTAGGAGGGAGTTTACATTTAGTTTGGGAGGGACAAATTACCTTATAAAAAGTGATAGTCATAATTTGCTGGTGAAGGGCAATTAATTTATCCATTCAAGAATTTAGGCACCTGCAATGTGCCAGGGACTGGGCTATATGCAGGGGATTATAAAAATAAATAAGACATAGTCTCAGATCTCAAACCAACCATATTATGGTCAGAAAATTATGGTCTTGGTCAATCTCCTCAAAGAATCACTCAAGTTGGGGGCTTAAATTTTTAGGAGAAAGATAACATGCTGGGTGATATCTTTATCAAAGACTGAAAAATTAAAATACTAGCTTAGTTATTGTTAGGCTTGTGACCTCTGCCAAGAATATACTAAGATCACATTTATTTTGAGGGCAGACTAGGCCAAAAGGAATGAGAAGCCATAATTAATAACTTTAATGACCAATGTAATTAGATTAATAGATTCCCAACCTTTTTCCTATAAGTAGGTAATTTTCAGCAACTGAGAGTCACTTAATGATGATCAAATCATCAATACCATAGTAATGAAATCACAAAATTACTGGAGAGAAAATCCGTTTGGTGTTTAATCACTCTTCCTTCTTTCTATGCTTTTTACCTCAAAGCAGAAATCTTGTCCAAGGATGCTACTATGGAGTGGTTTCACTGACACGGGCTCTCCTCTGCCAAGATCCAGACACTCTACTGCACTGCAAGGGCTCAGCAAGGACTCATGGGAACGTGACTCTTTTAGTTTAGGCAGACCACGAGCCCTAAAAGTAGAAAAAGATATTTTAGATAGCGTACTACATGGCCAACAGGAAAATGAAAGATGAATGCATGGGAGGCTGAAAACGAATGCATAAATGCTTAAGGGAAAAATAAATAAGCAGCAAATGGACAGTTAATCCACAATAATAGTAACCATATTCGCATGGCACATATCAGCCACATATACATTTGGGTGTGCACACACATACACGCTTGTTTTTCAATAAAGCACAAAAACATACTGTAATTTTATACCATTATCGAGGGAGTTCAAGAAGCTCCACTACCCACGATGTTTTTATTCTCATGCCTATCTTGGAGAAATACATACTACTCAACTGGCTTATGTATTCTTTTTTCATGCAAAAGTATTATCAAAAGACATGTTTCATTTCTTTTCTTTCTTTCTTCTTCTTCTTTTTTTTTTTTTTCCCCAGGCTATAGCTTGAACCTCTTCTATCCTTGACAAAACAGTAGTGGCTGAATCCTCATTCTGTTTCTTGCTGCTTTGGCAGAATAAACACACTCATACACAGTCAAAGCCAAACTTTTCAGCACAAGACCCTGCCTTTCAAAAGATCTGATTTCCATCTCAATATGGAATTCTTTTCTGGCAAGCATTTGGTCATATCCATGCTTTACTGTATAAACATGAATAAAGAATAAAATGCCTTGAAGAAACCTCCCACCCTCAAAAGAAATGTTCAAACACTCATATAGAAGAACGAATCTTTGTCAACACCATTCAGGCATCCTGGCTGATTCTGTTTCTTGGTTGTTTAAAGACGAATGCTGTGAATGATTCTGGCCATGACAGTAGCTAGTCCCTCGCTGCCTTCTCTTTGGAAGAATTAATGAAGTCAAGCAATAAAAGCGAAATATTCTTGGATCCAGAACTGGAAAGCCAAGCAGTTTTACTCAATAATTACAGAATTTATTGACTAAAACACCCAGAACTAAATACATATATTTAAGCAGAAGTAACCCAGTCAAAAAGAAATGCCTGTGTAAAGACATTTGTTTTTGTAAAACAGTAAATAAGGAGCTTTATTTATTTCCTTGAAATGGCTATGTTAACATTATTCTAACACTGTTTAATCAAACTCCATATAGTAAGAATCATCCTAAGCAGTAAGAATTTGAGTCCATTCTTAGGTCCACACACATAAAAAAAAAATAACAACTGCCATTTAATGTTTATAAAGAAAAACATGTGCTCTGATACTCAGCAGCCTTTCTAAGGTCAAAAAGTCAATATTTATATTTCCCATTGATAAAACGTACACAAAACACGTACAAAAGGGACAAATGCCACTTACTGTTTTGCCACATAAAAATATAACAAGGTAACATTTATTTCCTTTTGTTCTATTGGATAAAACAATAACTTATATACTACAAACACAGCCATCAACTATAAATAACTAAAGGCTAAAAAAATTTATTTTAATAGAGTTACCGTATAACCATTCCCAGTACATTTCACAGGGAGCCGATTAACAGGATACTGTAACGTTTTTTAAAAACACGTATAAAACAGTAATCCCAGCCCATTTTTCCCAGGAGAAGTTGTTTGGAAGGGAACAGTCTCTCATGCTCTGGGAATGAGCCTTCCGATAGGAGAGATTAAGGTATATTTTAAATAGAAGGCGGTATGACAAAAGGCTCGCTTTTATTTTGAAAGCTCTCAAGGAAAATATTCTAAAACATAAACTAATTTTATTTTAAACAAAATAAACGCCTACCTACATGAAGCAATTGTACAGCCACCTGGCAGTGCAACCCCAAATCATAGCGGGGCTACGTGTCACGGTGTAGCAAGTCACTTTCTGAACTATGTCTTCGTTTAGAAGACAAGAACCAACAGGAGAGAGGTTCCCTGCTGCCTTCTGTTACTGATAACATCTCTGGATAAACGCTTTCCAAGTGTCAAGGCTTTCAAGGCTCCGACAGAAGTAGAACAGAAACACAAACAAGGGAACAAGAAGTCATCTTCCCGAACAGGCAGCAGGATAGGTAATATTCCTTCTTCTCTTGCTCAGGCTGCATCCGGCCCCTCAGGTAACACAAACAAGGTTCTGGGCTCGAGGCTGGGCCTGTTGCCATGGTGCTCCACCTATCCGGAGAGTAGGGCTGGGAGGCAGCAGGGAGAGGCTGTGGTTTGAAGGACTCAGGAGCTCGCTCTGCGAATATGACCATCTTAAGACAGAAAGGAAGGAACAGCAACGTCCCTGCTCATTTCCATTAACAGTTTCTCAAAGTCAAAAGCTGTAGGAAGAAAACCATAGGCAACTGTGGGGGTGGAGGAGAATCTCTTAACTCAGGGGCGAATCTCAGCTTTAGCTTGCTTCACTGTGATTCCCTGCCCTCAGCAGAAGGCATTTGCTACATCCCGCCTTGCAAGCACAACCTTCCTCGCACCTCTGTTCTATTTCCTTTGCAGTGTTCACCCTAGTTTAATGTTCCTAGGTATTATCTTATATTAACTTATCTGGATTACACCGTTTTTTTT
Source organism: Puma concolor (assembly GCF_028749965.1). NCBI lineage: Eukaryota > Metazoa > Chordata > Mammalia > Carnivora > Felidae > Puma > Puma concolor. The sequence goes on from NC_141683.1 coordinate 50,028,125, forward strand.
AAAAGAGAAAACTGGATGAAATTCCTATTCACTGTATTTCCAATGCTAAACGGATTTCATTTCGAAACCCAGGTTTAACTTCCAAATGCAGCCATCAACAGATATTACAACCAAGACGTCTGGAATTAGAATTCAAAACTCCTCCTACTTATTGAAATTTCATCATTAATACTTAGTTCAGAATCCCCTATTGTTATGCATGTATGTACGTGTGTGCACACCGACACACCCATGAAGTGAACACCAAAGTCACTAGCATGCTCTACATTACTACTCAATAAATAAACAAGCCCTTCCTGTATTGGGAAAAAGTATCTCTGAGAAGAGAGAATTCCCAGGGAAGCAGGATTACAGTAAACAGGAAGGTCAAGCAGCCTGGGAATGGCTTGAGGTTGGGGAGAGGTATTATCTGGGCAAATATTTCTGTGTAACAGCATTAGGAACTCAAGTCCCCTCTAAATCATGTTTACCTCCTCCCGTACCTTCATGTGAATTGATTTTGCTTAGATCTGCTTACTAGAGGGTTTTATCAGCTCTGTCTGTATGGCACTACAGTTTACTTTTCTAATGTAAAGTAGAATGTGGATTTATTGAGAGAATAATATGAGTTTAAAACAGTTTTTTCCAGTCCAGTCTGCCAATGACCTTCACCAAGGAACCTAGCCTTGAAAGTGGACCTTGTGAATCCCTTGACTCCTAGACAGGGTTCTCTTCTCAGCACCTGCACCTCTAACTCCAACCCCCACCATCCCAAACATTATGCAAGAATAATTCAGGGTGCCAATATAATTGTTTCCTGGCTTAATTGGGAAACCGCTTTCCAGAAGCAATTTTACTTCCAATTAAGGAATACCATATTCTCTACATTTTATTTTAAGGCCAGCAGACCACCTTGATTTCTATGTAAATTCCAAGGCCTCTAGCAACATAATAGGTAAGGGTTAAAAATCTAATTGCTTTGCTGATGAAGATTACCTGCTGCTTCTGACCTATTTAAGAGATAAACTACAAGGTAAGACAAGCTTTCCATTTCTCACCACAGCGACTGAGCATTCCAGTGCTGTAACCCACAGCCCTACCTAAAATCAGCCTTTAAAAGACAAAAGTGAAGGGTTGGGGGACCGGGAGCCAATACCCACACCACTGGATACACGGATGGGAAAAAAATGGAGTCAAAGAACTCTGATTAGTGCGATGTTAAGTAAAACACAGCTGGATTTTTCTCAGCTTCACCATTCAAATTCTTTTAAAAGCCGTATTTCCCCCGAAGTGCTATTGGTGCTTGGATGTGCTAGCTCAAATCTGCCACGTGTTTACAGATTCAGTTCCAAATCATCCTGGAAACTTTTAATTAAAAATGCTTATTGCCACACAAAATCCTGCACTCCAGTGCAGGTGAATTTCTGCTGGGCTTGGCAGTTATGATTCCAGACTGCTTCGCTGAATTCTTGAAGAAACAGCTCAGCCATAGGGTGGGTGCGGCCATACACGCTTGCATTCACCAGTATGTACTCCCAAGGCACTTTACCCTGTTTGAGAACAAAATTCAGTATCCCAGGACTCTACCAACAAATGTGCATAGGGTCCAATAAGCTTTTTAAAATTGCAGCTCAGATCTCACTTTGGGAAAAACATTGCTTTACTTGTTCCCTGCATTTTACTGTTTTTCAACCTGGTAGACCTTTGGAAAGAGCAGACCTTTTCCTGTACTATAATTTTAAAGGTTTCCTTCCCTGGATTAAACAACAACAGCAACAACAAAGACATTAGAACTCACTCGCCAGAATTTCTACTTGTGGGCTCAAAAAATTGTCCTTCCTGAGAACCCTGACGGCACCAGCTGTACTGGTTTATCTGCTGCAATTAAAGCCAGTCCTTACTGCTTCAATTACTCCCTGATTTTTATGTTAGCTTTAAAAAGTATACCACACAACCACTCATGCAAAAAGCTATTTATGGACACGTAACATATATTGCTGGTCTTTCCTCTCCCTGCTCTCAGCCTCTAAACAGGATGATCTAATGAGCCCAATTGCTAATGGTAAAATAGGATATTTGTCAGCCTGAGCTGTCATTTAAATTAACCAACTCGTGGTAAGGAAGTTTATGATCATAGACAAAAATGACATTCAACCTATTTTGGTACATAGACATGTATACATGCAATGAAAGAAGGCACCAAAGGAAGACAAGATTATAAATATTAAAACATGTTTAGGAGGGCAGGAAACTCAACCGGCGTCTAATATGACAAACACTAGGAACAATCTCTTTAACAAAAATTGTGCCGTATGGTAATATACCTGTTACTTTTTTTTTTGTCCTTAAATTGCAAATGGAATAAGATCTACTGGTGCTAATTAAATTAAATATAAGCACAACTATATCGAATTTTTAAAACCCCAAGAAATGATCCAGAGAAAGGGGAACCCTCTTACACGGTTGGTGGGAATGCAAACTGGTGCAGCCACTCTGGAAAAGAGAGTAGAGATTCCCCAAAAAGTTAAAAATAGAACTACCCTCCAATCCGGCAATGGCACTACTAGGTATTTATCCAAAGGATACAAAAATACTGATTTGAAGGGATATATGCACCCCACTGTTTATAGCAGCATTATCAACAATAGCCAAATTATGGGAAGAGTCCAAATATCCATCGATTGATGAGTAGATAAAGAGCATGTGGTATATATATATACAATGGAATATTACTCAGCCATAAGAAGAATGAAATCTTGTCATTTGCAATAACATAGATGGAGCTAGAGTGTATTATGCTAAGCAAAATAAGTCAGTCAGAGAAAGACAAATACTGTATCATTTCACTCATATGTGGAATTTAAGAAACAGATGAACATGGGGAAAAAGAGAGAGGCAAACCCTAAAACAGATTCTTAACTATAGAGAAATGATGGTTACCAGAGGGGAAATGGGTGAGTTGCGGGGGGGGGGGGGGGGGGTGCTAAACAGGTGATGGATATTAAGGAGGGCACTTGCCGTGTTGAGCACCGGGTGTTTTCTACAAGCTTCACATTTCTATGAGACTAGATGTTTGCTACATACTGAATGTTTGCGATCTCCCCCCGCATTTATGTTGAAATGATAAACTCTAGGGTGATAGTGTTTGGAGGTGTGACCTTTGGGAGGTGGTTACATAATGAAGGTGGAGCCCTCATGAATGGATTTATAACCTTATGAAATAGACCCAGGACAGATCCACAGCCCATTCCCCCACATGAGGATGCGGTGAAAAGTTGGGACTTTTGAATCAGAAAGCAGGTCCTCACCGGACACTGAATCTGCCGGAGGATTGATCTCGAACTTCCCAGCCTCCAGAACTGTGAGAAATAAATTTGTTTCTTAGAAGCTGCCTAGTCTACGGTGTTCTGTTCTGGCAGCCTGACTGGACTGACACACTGTGACTACTGCAAGACAACATGCAGAGCAAGAAAAGGTCCTGAGAAAATAACTCAAGGTATGTGAACACCTAAATCTATAAAACTGACAAAAGAGACTGAAGAATTTAAAAGACTGAAGGAAAACCGGAAGAGTCAAGCACCATAAAAGCCCAGGGAAGAGAGCTCCCAAGAAGGGTGGACTGTCCATTACTGCAGATCGGTGTGTTAAAATATTAATAGTAGCCACTGGATATATGGACTGAGAGATAATTGAGACTTTGGTAAGAGTGATTTCAGCCACGAGGACAAAAATGAGATTGCCGTGATAATGAATGGGACGTGAGAGAGTGGAGACTAACTCGTGAAGTCTAACGGTGGAGAGGAGGCAACAGGAAATAGCCAGAGGGAGACATGAGGTTGAAGGTTTGTTTTTTTTTTTTTCTAATTAATCATTTTCTTCCCCTTAAACAATGAAGAAATAAATGGTAATAAATTCCAAAAGCTCAGAAGGATAGAGGGTGAAGAATATAAATATAGGTACCTTCCTCAATCTCCTGTAGAAAATACTAACAGTTGACAATAATAATAAACTATAATAAAATATTAATAATTTTTGTGACCCCTTCTAAAAATTTTTATACAAAGACAACCAAATGTATACATGTACATTACACATACACACATATATGTGTATACACACATACACGCACACACACAAATGGGATTCTACCATACTTTTTTTTCCTTAAGAGTGTATTTTGGACTTCTGGCCATATTGGAACACATAGATATAATTTGCCTCTTGTTACTAACCATACGAAATTCCCTTACATGGGCCTATGGTAGATCAGTAGTCCCTGATGATCAGGTAAGTTTTTTCTTCTTTTCTTTCTTTTTCTCTGACTACCACCCAGTTTCAAAAAGTATCTTAGTAGACATATCTTTATGCACATGTGCATGTACTTATGGCTTAAATTTCCAGATGTGAAACTGCTAGATCAGAGAACACACACATTTAAAATTTTGATGCTGGTAAATTATGCTACAGAAAACATGGCATCAACGTAAACTCCTACCAGAGGTGCGTGTTTCTCTACCCTATCACCAAAATGGGATAGGGCTGAACTTCGAAAACTTTTGCCAGGATAACTGGTGAGGAATGGCGCTTCATCACTGCCCTTGCACGCACTTCTTTAATTACGAGATTGAGACATTTTAATGTTTACTGGCAATCTCAATTCTCTTTTCTGTGATTTACAAACTGCTATTTCGTGTTCCTAAACTTTTTCTCTGAATACACAAGTGGCACTTTGTACGTTAAGTAAATTCGTACTCTTCCTGTCATATTTATAATTAGTCCTCCCAGTTTATGCTTACAAAGGATTCTTCAATTCCAAGATCATAAGAAAGCCAGCTGTATTAGTACGCCTGGGTAGTTCAATCGGTTGAGCATCCAACTTTTTGGCTCAGGTCACGATCTCACGGCTCGTGGGTTCCAGCCCTGCATCGGGCTCTGTGCTGACAGCTCGGAGCCTGGAGCCTGCTTTGGATTCTGTGTCTCCCTGTCTCTCTGTCCCTCTCCCGCTCGCACTCTGTCTCTCTCAAAAATAAATGGGTGGGGCGGAGATGAAAGGAGTATAAAGGAGCTGGATTTTTTTTTTAATGTTTATTTACTTTTTCAGAGAGAGAGAGAAAACAAGCTGTGGAGGGGCAGAGAGAGAGGGAGAGAGAATCCCAAGCAGGCTCTGCGCTGTCGATGTCAAGCCTGGCATGGGGCTCGAACTCATGAACTGTGAGCTGAAACCTAAGAGTCAGACATTTAACTGACTGAGCCACACAGGCACCCCAGGGAGCTAGCTTTTTATTTCAACAAATTGTGGAAATATTATGACCACAAACTGACACATTTGTTATCACTGTGTGCTATTTTACTTTTATTAAAAGCTATTCTTTTGAGTATGTTTGTGTGTATGCGTGTATGTGTGATTTTTACCTTTCATTTTTCCTTCTCTCTCAATCATTTCCTCAGCAAGTTAGGATTCCTATGGACACGTGCAACAGAGAGTATAATGGAAAAGGCACTCCACTAGGAGCCAAAAGCTCTATATATTTATGTCACTTCAAATCACTCGCTAGCTACATGTGATGTGGAACAAATAGTTCATTCTTTCTGAAACTTAGTTACCTCATTTGTAAAATGTGGATAATGATTTCTCTTCCTATACCTCATACAGTTATGGAGAATCAAATGTAATCACCTATGATTGCACAAACATCTCACAGACTACAGCACCTTACAAATGGGGCTATCATTGCCGACATGGGGCTTTTTAACAGTGATGAATTCATCTTATGTAAAGTATTCATTTGGCTGAGATCAAGACAGTTAGTCTTCAAAATATTGTTTGCTGGAAGAATATGAAGACAGAAGGAAAAAATATACACAAACAACTTTTCTTTTTTAATAGAAGCATTCTAATGAATTTTAAAATGCTATCATGATACAATTGGATTGGATTTTAGTTCATAAAACCAAGGGATCCTTAATTGGCCCACAGCAGTAAACACTGGTAAGAGAAACCATAATCTACAGCTAGACTTATTAATTAACAACCTGAAATCCAGTCATTTCTGAGGAACTGTCATCTCTCCAAGTACACCATATTGAAAAAGATTATTCTTCTTCTATTATCTACAATTTGTTTGGACTCTTCGGTTTCAGGCCAACAAACATGAAGTTCCTTAATAAGACAGGCACTGTGCTGGGGGAAGAGGGCACAAAGGATGTTTGTACTCTTGAGGAGTTTCCAGGCTGCTGCACTAAGCAGAAATATGAAAAGATAAATACAGTAGAAAGTAGTAGTCCTATAACAGTCCCATAAGTTTGGCCATTAGTGGGTACATGGGGTAGGTGCCTAGTTTAGGAATGATATATGGGAAGAACAAGGCAAAGAAGTCCAAAGGCGTAGGATTCATGATTTGGGTGCTGTTGGCATGAGTATGAATTAGAACATGTTCTGAGTTATGACAAAGGACAGGGTGTAGGAACAGGAAATGGTATTTGGGCTAGAGAGGGCGGCAAGATCAAAAGCACAGAAATACATAACAGTATGGTAAGTAAATGACAGACTTTTCATTGGAGTGGTAGGAGACAATGCTGAGAGTCAGGTATGGACAGGGCCATGTTGCACTTTGTGTGTTAGGCCAAAGACCACAGATGAATAAAAGTATCATATAACATGTGATGAGATATTAGAATTGAGGTTTCAATTGAGACACAGACATAAAACAGATCTGTACGCTGAAGTCAAATACCAGACAAACTGTAGAACTTTACAAAGGAAATGTTTTGGAACCAGTTCTATGACCTTGATCCTCTCAGAACAAGACTATAAAAAGTGGTCAGAGTAAGGAGAAGGGAAAGGATTTTGCAAGAGAGAATTTTTGGAGAAAGCTGTGAGGCTCATCGCCCTGCCTCCCACAAGGGTAGTCGACACATACAGGGTGGCGTTTGATTCCATCTGGGACATCTAGATGATGAGAAATGACTAGCCGTTGGTGGCAGAACCCAAGAGGGCTGATGATTTTGGATTAGCCTGCACTCCTAGAGGTCTGTCAGGGCAAAGGATGTACGGATGTTTCCTGCGGACCAGAGGACTGAAAGGGTGAAGAGACCAGAAGAACAAGAATTCCCTCCTCAAAGTTCTGAAAGGAGTTTTAGGCAACACCTAAGATAGACAAGTACCTGCTAACCTCAAGGAAACCATAGGCAAGAGCGACTCAAAGACAAGACACCTGTGAAGAATTCCCCCAAGTACCCCATGACAGAGCGGTCAGCTTTGAACACTGGCCAGGCTCAGACAGCATTATGGAAGGTTAAGATAGTACTAGAACTTTCTTAGCCCCCTTTGCCTTCCTGTCTCCTCTTGCCCAGAGCCTGGAGGGCACCTAAAACCATAGTAAATAAGCTGGAAGAGAAGAGCAGATGAGGAGAGAAGTAAGTAATTTATAATATTTCCTTCTCCAAAGGAAGGCAGACTCCCTGTAACCGGCTTGGCTGGGAGAAGTATGAAGTTCTGATTAGTATCTGGGACTGAACACAGGTTCTGAGTCAAGACCTTCTATTTAAAGCAACCAAAGATTAAATAAATGGATTAGCAACCTAAATATAAAAGCTAAAAATCATTAACACTTCTAGAAGGAAACGTAGGTGAAAATCTCTTGGGACGTAAACAACCCCGTAAACATTGCTGCTGGGAGTGTAAAACGGTTACAGACACCCTGGAAAATAGTTTGGCAGTTTCGCATATACTTAAACATGTGCTTACCATCCCACCCAGCAATTGCAGTCTTGTGCATTTACACCAGTGAAAACTTATGCATACGTGGCTTTTCTTCATGCGTACCTAAATGTTCTTCAGTGGGTGAATGCGCCCATGAACTCTGGTACATCCATACGATGGAATACTACTCAGCAATAACAAGGAACAAACTACTGCTGGATGCAACAACTTGGATGGACTTCAAGGGCATTCTATGCACTAAAAAAAGGCAATCTTAATTGGTTATATGCTATATGATTCCATTTATATAACATTCTTGAAATAGCAAAACTATAGAGCTGGAAAACAAATTAGTGGTTGCTAGAGGGCAGGGATGGGTGTGGGGAGGCGGGTATGACTGTAAAAAGGTACCAGAGGGAGTTCTTTTCTGGTAATGAAACAATTCTGTATCTTGATTGTGGTGGTGATTACACAAATCTATACGTAGGATTAAACTGCAAAGAACTGTAAACACACACAAATGAATGCGTATAAAAATTGGTGAAAACTAAATGAAGTCTGTAGTCCACTTAATAGTATTGTACCAAGATCAACGATCTGGTTTTGATATTATGGTACAGTTATAAGATATTGCTATTGGGGAAAGCTGGGGGAAGGGTTTGTAAAACTCCATATACTATTTTTACAATTTCTGGTGAGTATATAAATTCAAAGTAAAAAGTTAAAAAAAAATGGTTCTAAAAAGGAGAGACTCAAGAAGCTCAGCATATCGTTCCAAAGTCCCCCCTACAAATGAACACCACACTCAGCTTTTAGCTGTCTCCTGAAAATGAACAAGCAGTCTGCTTTAAAACCTCGCTTTGTCAGTGAGCCTCAGAATTGAGGACATTACTGCGAAAGTTTTCATTTGAGGGATGTTTAGAGGGGTTAGGAAAATTCTTCTCCATGTGTGTATCTTTACCTCAAGACTGGTCAATGTAAGCAGCCCTTTCAGAGCGAGGCTGGCAGCCCGGTGGGCAGTCAGAGCCCTGCAATGCCTGACAAGGCAGCATGACCACTGTTCTTCAGCATTTCCCACTTTTTTAAACTTTCTAAAATGCATGTGAAAGGTATAAATATCAGTCTTCTCCTGTCCCAACACCCTCCCACATGACATGGCTTTAATTTGAAAATGTTGCCAATATTGATTCTAGGAAATCACTTTACTGGCTTTTATCTGATTAGACGGCTTTGGAACTATGATGACTTTGTGACATCCTATTGATTTTGCCGCTAAAATGGTCCTCCCGTCGTGTCTTTGCCTCTTCGTTCCCAGTGTCACTATCCTCCTTACAGCCTCCATTACTTCTTACAATAGCTTTTTGCTCACTGGTTTCCCAAACTTAGTCTCTGCAAACCAAGTCATTTGAAATTCCATTCCTGGATTAATCTATACATAGCACAATTAGGTCACTTCCTTGCTCAAAAATGTTTAAAGGCTCCCCAGTGTTTATACAATAAAATCCAAACCCCTCAGTGCGACATTCAAGGACTTCCCTGTATATGGAATGTTACGTTGAGAATAATTTCCACTCAGAATTTTGAAGACCTTTCTCCACTGACTTCTGGTTTTCAACATTTCTATTGAGAAATACAATGCAATCCACCCACTCCTCCTCTTCATGTAACCTATTTTTTCTTTCCAGAAGCTTTTAAGATTTTTTAAGTCTTGGTGATCTGATATTTCTTGATGATGTGAATTGATGCGTGTGTGTGTGTGTGCGCGTGTGTGTGTGTTGGGGGGGGGGTCTCTTACCTTTTTTTATTCACTGTGCTGCAAATTTGGTGGTCTTTGTAACCTGCACATTAATGCTTGTGCAAAAACATTTTTTTTAAATGTGTTTGAGAGTGACGGAGACAGTGTGAGCAGGGGAGGGGCATGGAGAGAGGGAGAGAGAGACAGAATACCAGGCGGGCTCCATGCTGCTGCCTCAGGGCCAGACACTGGGCTCAAACCCACAAAACTGGGAGATCACGACCTGAACTGAAACCCAGAGCAGGACGCTCAACCGACTGAGCCACCCAGGTACCCCACCTGGACATTTATGTTTTCTGGTTCTGAGAAATTTTCTTGTGTTGTTTCTTTAACAATTTCCTCCCCCCAAAATTTTCTATGTTCTCTTTTATAGCATCTTCTGGGTTGATTTTCTCAATTTCTGTCCCACTTTCTGGGAGAGTGACTTGACTTGAGATTCTATATTTTTAATTTCCAACCTCTCTTTCTTGTTCCTTTGATGTTCCTTTTCTTATAACATCTTGTTAATGTTTCATAGATGTACACTCTTATCTTTTGAAAACATTATGCTTTAAAGGTGTTTTTGGCTCTGTGCAGAACAGGCTCTGTTCTGTTTCTTCTGGGTTATTTTTTTTCTCCCTCCTATTTGTTTGTTTTGCTCTCTATCATGTTGGAGACTTTCCTCCAATATCTGGAGATTCTCGGTGATCTGTTTATATTTAATAGCAAAGCACTGAACAGCATAATGGCAGCTTTGCACACTGGGATGGAGCTGATAGACTAATGAGGTTCACCATAGAGTATTTCCTGGTCAGCTGCTATTTTTTTGTTTTTTCTTTTTTTGATAATTTATTGAGATATGATTCACATACCATAAAATCTATCATTTAACGTATATAGTTTTCAGTATATTCAGATTTATGCAATTATCACCATAATCTACACTTAAAACACTTTCATCACTCCAAAAAGAAGCCTCATGTCCATCAGTGGTCATTTCTCATTCATCCCTTCCCCCACCTTATATCCCCAGCCTCTGGCAACCACCAATCTACTGTCTCCATAGATTTGCTTATTCTGGGCATTTCATAAATGGAATCCTACAATACATGGTCTTTTGTGATGGTCTTTTTTACTCAGCATAAGGTTTTCAAGATTTATCCATGTTGTAGCATGTACCAGTACGTCATTCCTTTTTATGATTGAATAATCCATTTGGCCCTTGAACAACCCAGGTTTGAATTATGCAGGTTCACTTATAAGTGGATTTTTTTTCAGTAAATACAGTAAATACATTTATAGTACAGGACTGTAAATATACTGTCTCTTCCTTAGGATTGTAACATTTTCTTTTTTCTAGTTTACTTTATTGTAAGAATAGAGTATATGATATATGCAACATACAAAATACGTTAATTGACTGTTTATGTTATCAATAAGGAATCTGACCAACAGCAGTCTATTAGCAGTTAAGTTTTGGGGGAGTCAAAAATTATACATGGATTTTCAACTGTGCAAGGTTGGGGGGAGGTGGTCAGCACACCTAACTCCTGTGTTGAGTTCAAGGGTAAACGGTAACGCATTGTATGGATACATCATGTTTTGTATATTCATTCATCAGTTGATGGACATTTGGGTCATTACCACTTTATGGCTATTATAAATAATGTTGCCATGAACACTCCATGTACAAGTTTTTGTGGTGACATATGTTTTCATTTTTCCTGGATATACTTATGAGTGGAATTATCAGAGAGGATTGTAATAGGGGAACACAAATGTTGTTATCTGCAGGCTTTTTTTTTTTTTTTTTTTTTTTACCTGGATTGGTTCAGTTTCTCACATTTGCTATGTGATAAATGTAAGCCTGACTGTTGGCCTTCTAGAGCTGGGTGAGAGCTGAATCATTCGACTTCTGGAGGCGGGTGAGTAAATCAGTCTCCTTCTTTTGTTAGAGACGGTTTTCCTGATGTCTATTTCTCCCTCCTTCCTGAATAATAGACTCTTGCATTTTTGGGGACAACGATGTATCAGGTATAACATTTCTCAGCCTCTCTTGCAGAAAGAGATGGCAATGAGACACAAACAGAAGTCACTGGATGGGATTTCAGGAAAACTGCTTTAAAGGGTATTAACTTAGCTGGAAGACAGGTGCCCTTTTATGCCTAAAACATGGATGCTATGGCTGAAGCTTCAGTAGCTACAATGTACCCATAAAGAGAGCCTTGAAGACCCTGGGGATGGCAGAGGAAAAAGCTCACGAACAGCCCTGGTCCCTTAGCCCTGGACGGCCCACCTTCAGATTCTTTTAGGTGAGGAAGAAGTAATTTCACCCATTTAAGCCATTACTATTGTGAGTATCTGTTACCTACGAGCTGATCTGAATCCTAAGTGATACAATTTTAGGATTTCATTCTGTTGGCAACTACACCTGGTCTTCCCCGAATTTTAAGTCACCTGTCACTGTTTTCTCCTTGTCTCATCAAAGATGGAGTTCCTGTTTCTGTTTCTTATAGTGAATAATTTTTAAGACAAAAAAGCCAGCAGCTTTTTACCTACCAACTTCAAAACTGGAATTTTACCTGTCCAATCTTATTTCCTTCCTTTCCAATTTACACACCATCAGCTATTCAATATTTCTCTTCAAGCTCCACAATTTCCTACTGTCTGCTTTTGCTCATTATTTCCCTTCTGAGAAAAGCTCTCTCCCTGTGTCTAAGTTCAAATGATACGTGTTCCACTCATAGGCCACTGCCCTGTAAAGTCGTTCCTGAATATCCAGCAGAAGTAGTCTCACCTCACCTGTACCATTTCCTCCTGGATATTTACTTCTTTTATTGGACTTTCCTGAGGTTGGGGGCCATGTCTTTAAAAAAATTTTTTTTTTCAACGTTTATTTATTTTTGGGACAGAGAGAGACAGAGCATGAACGGGGGAGGGGCAGAGAGAGAGGGAGACACAGAATCGGAAACAGGCTCCAGGCTCTGAGCCATCAGCCCAGAGCCCGACGCGGGGCTCGAACTCACGGACCGCGAGATCGTGACCTGGCTGAAGTCGGACGCTTAACCGACTGCGCCACCCAGGCGCCCCGCCATGTCTTTAGATCTCTACATTCCTTTGTAGCACACAGCTTTCTAATGTGTACCTAAAGGTCACATATCATGGATGTTACTATATACCAAGAGATTTGGTTTTTAGGGGCACCTGGATGGCTCAGTTGGCTAAGCGTCTGATTTCGGCTCAGGTCATGATCTCCTGGTTCCAGAGTTCAAGCCCTGTGTTAGACTTCTATGCTGACAGCTTAGAGCCTGGAGCCTGCTTCAGATTCTCTGTCTCCCTCTCTCTCTGCCCCTCCCCCACTTGTGTTTTCTCTCTCTCTTTCTCTCTCTCTCCCCCGAGAATAAACATTAAAAAAAAGAAGAAATTTAGTTTTTAGAAATATTGTCAAAGCTTCACTTTTTATACCTGTGCCCCACAACTTCACAAAGGAAATTCTTAGTTTAAGGATTATTAGAAATTGATCCAAAAAGCAACACTGATACCAAATTCAACCACAGCCTTACAGCAGCGTTTGTAACCAGGAGATCATTGGCGAGATGAGCCTGGGGCCATGAGGATCTTTTAGATCAATCAAGTCTGCATGTTAAAATACTCTATGGTATTTTACACAGAAAAGCTTACTTGTCATATGTAGGAAAACTCATTTAAAACGGTATCTCTGCCATCTTAAAGTAGTAACTTAGACCTCATGAGAATAATTTTATCTTCTTAAAATGCTATGAGTACAGATAAGTTTTGTGGTAATCAAAAACCTTGAAGAATTCCACATATCTTGATCACTACTACATTATTCTCTGATACCTGTAGATAGAATCTCTCTTCCTTTTGAAAGGGGGGTGGAGAGATAAAGTGATTTGCACAGCATCGTAATGAGAAATGTAATGAGAAACAGATCCCTGGCTTTTTCAGTGTTCTGGTCAAATTTGGCCAGGTAAGCCACAAAGAAAAAGATGGGCATGTCAGACCAAATGAAGATCTAAAACTTCTATATAATTTAGGGACATGATTTTTAAAAGATAAGAAACAGACCAGAGGAAAAATTTTAGCAACATGCGTAATAGTGGCTTATGATCCCTAGCAAAAAAAAAAAAAAAAAAAAAAAAAAAAGGACAAAATAGTGCAGTAGAAAAATGAGCAAAGCAATAAGTAAACAAGTCATAGAATAAGTGAAAAGATATTCATTCAACTTATTAGACATTAGGCAGACACAAATTAAAACAAAAAACTACATCCCCCTTCACTCACTTTTTTTTGAGAAGCAGTATAGCATAAAGTTTAAGACTGTGGACTCTAGAGACAGACTTCTTGGATTCGAAACATAGTTCTGCCATTTTCTAACCTTGTGTAATTTCGTAATTTCTGTGCCTCAGTTTTCTCATCTTCAAAATGAGGTCATTACAGTAACTACCTCATGGGATGGCTGTGATGATCAAATGAGTTAGCTTATATAAAATGCTTAGAACAGGGTCTTAGCACATTGTAAATACCATGTAGGTGTTTATGATTACTATTTATTCCATCATATCGACTCAATGTACAATGCTGTTTAAAAGATAAAAGTAATCCTAATCTGTTGGTGGAAATGATAATTTCTATAGCTTTTTTGAAGGACAATTTGATTACGTGCATCTACTCTACCTGGTAGTTCTACTTCAGAAATCTGACTTAATCACATAAGGATAAAAAACGTGTATGTTCAAAGATGTCCATTACATCTGTATTTTGTGCCCCACGGAGGGAAACAGTTAAAATATCCACACAGAAGTGAAATATATGTTACAAAAAACTAGCATACGAAGAAGACGGCTGTTAAAATAATGTAGATTTACACGTACTGACATAAAAGTTGCCCAAAATATACTGAAAAGTTAGTCACAAAAAAATGTGTAATATGATCCCATCGCATATGAAAATAAGTAAAACATATATATGTATTTAAAAAAATTTTTTTAAAGTTTATTTGAGAGAGAGAGAGAGAGAGAGAGAGAGAGAGAGAGAGAGAGCAAGCACACATGAGTGGGAGTGGGGCAGAGTGAGAGAGGAGGAGAGAGAAAATCCCCAGCGGACTCTGCACCGTCAGCCCCACATGGGGCCGGAACCCATGAACCGCGAGACCATGACCTGAGCCGAAATCAGAAGCTGAATGCCCAACTGACTGAGCTACCCAGGTGCTCCATGTGTATGGATTTTTAAAGTGGTTTGAAAATATACAAACTGTTAATGAGGTTATTTATAGGGGGCGCTGGGGAAGGTGAAGGGCGACTTCAGCTTTTGATCTGTATTTATGTACTAACACTTTTTAAAACAAAGACATGTATTTTACTGCACAATTTAAAAACTGAAAAAAAGGGCTGGTTACTAGGTTTGCCTAGAGTTTCTATGGATTTGATATAAGAACAGAAACGCTCTGCTACTGAGATTTAGACACTATATACCATTTTGGATGAAATGGCCGGACTTTGGCAATTGATGAACACAACCCAAGAAAACCAGGGTCTTTGAAAGAATCTTTGGTCACACCTATAAGGGCACCAATTCAAAGAACTCATAGAAGAAGTGAAAAGATAATATCTGGTACCTCAGTTGTATTTACCTGCATCTCCAGATGATCTGAAGACAAAAGAGCCTGTTTTTGTTTTTTTCTTAAACTGTAATACATCCAAACTCTAGTGAGTATATCACTGTGTGGGAAAAATAAAGTTTTTGAAAAATTTCTGTTTGGGAAACTTTTATAATTCAAGTGGATTTGAAAAATACAAATATTTGAGATTAATGAGCCCCTTTTTATTATGCTGTATTTGAGACACAAAGATACTACCACTGACTGAAGCAGGACAGCGAGGCAGGCCCACATGATGGATTTAGGTCACTGGAAAGGCTGAAGTACACTAGCTGTATAACAGCAGGATCAGAGACTTGAGGAGAATACAATCTCTTAGTAACTCAACCCAAGCATTCTTTTAGGTTACCTAAAGCAAAATGGAATGGGAGGGCACACTGTGAAATTAAAGTGAAATTTAGTGCAAGTTTACAAAATAAAGTGCGCCTATAAAAAAATCTCTCATCTCCCATGTATACACATAATGCTGCAGAGTTTAAGGCAGTGGCTACTGGATGGGGGGTATTTTAGAGGCCGCACGACATCGCTGTTCTTAAAAGCCAATATTCTGAAAAAAAAAAAGTCACTCTATTTTCTTGAGACTTATTTAGAAAACGTTTTTAATTCTTAGAATGATGGAAGTTGTAAAATAATAGGAAGAAAAAATAGGAAAGGCAAAAATCAGCTTTTTTTTGGTTACCTTAAAACAAAGAGGTGTGAAGGAGATGATTAACAATGCAATTACACAGTAAATTGGACAGAGTTGCAAATTTCACAGAGTAACTCTAAAGGGGTTCGGGGACAAGAAGAGCTGATATAGCAGTAGTCTCTCATCAAGTCAGGATGGGGGACAACTTACTTCATCTATAAAAAAGAAGAGTAATTTTCTGCCTGGTAAATCTATAATCTGCCATTACAGAGACTGTAATCTTTATTTGTAATGTGGGTAACTGAAAATAATGGACTTAGTGAAAGGAAAAAAAACCCAGTATACATTAAGAGTATCAAATACAAAAGGCAGACATACTCCACTCCTTACTAGCTGTGTGACCTTGGGCAAGTTTCTCAATCTCTTTTGCCTTAGTTCCTCATCTGTAAAATGAGGATAATAAAAGTATCTAAGGTTATATTACATGAGATACTACATTAAAAATGCTTGGCACGTAGTAGGCATTTGATAAATGTTAGTGATGGTGGTGATGTGTCAGGATACAGCAAGCACCATTTCCTAAATTTTGAACAATGTGTCCTGGTGCACATTCAATGATTTTATTCATTTATTTACTTATTTTTTAACGTTTATTTATTTTTGAGACAGAGAGAGACAGAGCATGAACAGGGGAGGGGCAGAGAGAGAGGGAGACACAGAATCTGAAACGGGCTCCAGGCTCCGAGCTGTCAGCACAGAGCCCGACGCGGGGCTCGAACTCACAGACCGTGAGATCATGACCCGAGCCGAAGTCGGACGCTTAACCAACCGAGCCACCCAGGCGCCCCTCACATTCAATCATTTTAGAAGGTTGTTGTCCCTAGTGAGCTACGCATTTGAGGGTTACTCAAGCTGACAGTCCTAAGAATCAAAATATTTTTTTTCCATTCAGGTCTTTTCATTCAGGTCTTCTAGGTGTGACTGCAAACCAAGACAACTGGTTCCATATGCTGTACACAAAGAACAATGCAGCAGGGAACAGCAGGGACTTGAGCCAAATTGCTCAAGTTCAAATTCCATTTTTGCTTTTTACTGAGCTCTATGACCTTGGGCAAGATTACTTAATCTCTCTGTGCCTCAGATTCTTCATCTACAAAGTGGTGATAAGAATATCTTACAGGGTTACTATAAAGATTGAACAAGATAATGCATATAAAGTGTCTGGTTCAGTGCTCAGAACATGTTTGCTACTGTCACCATCATCATCCCTATCGTCCGTCATTTTACAAAAGAAAGATACATCTCCAACCACTAGAGTTTGATTCTACAGAAACAGCATTTCAATTCGCTCTTAATTTCCAATATTATAAGATTCTTAAACTGGCTGGGCATTTGAGTTAACACTTTGTAAATTGCCTCAATATGAGCAAGACAAAAAACAAAGAAACAAAAAACAACAAACAAAAAAACCCCGCAGACAAAATGAGTCAATTGTAGTATTAGATCTTTCCAAAAGTTAGAGAAGGCCAAAAATGCCTTATCAAAACCCACTGTAGAACTGCTTTTTCCGTTTAAAAACAAAAAAACCACACTGCTTTTCCTGCTTCAAGCAAGTTAACTTCCTACCTGTCATCTGTGTTACGAAGGGATGGAAGCCGAAAGCTCGTGTTTCTGTCAAGCTTTGATTGGCTTTTGGTCCTCTTGATGGAGCCTTTCAGGCGCTTGCTGAAGAACCCCTAGAACGAAAAGGCAGAAAGTGATGGGAGAGAAAACCATGATAGTGCCTTGCTGTCTTCTTACTGCTTTGTACCGCTTTTGAAAAGAATGTTATAATGGAGACCAAAAAAATTTAATGCCCTACAAAATGCCCATTTTATAATGGAGACCAAAAAAATAATCCAGCTTTTAATTTTTTAATTTATAAACAATAGTTGCTTGAAACTACCTGGTAATGGAACAAATTTGTTTTTTCTTCTAGGATAATTGGGATAATTATACTTTTTGATAACACTTAACTTCTTGTCTCTTAGTTTCTATACCAGCTATGGTAGAGAAACATCTAATTTTGATAACAGATTTTTAAAAACAAAACAAGGTAACAGAAAAATATACATACTCCTTTCTATGAGGCAATTCAATAGAAAAGGCATCTGGTAATTAATTTCCTGAACTAAATCAAGAGAAAACAGGAAACAAGAATAGCATATGCAAGAGCCCTGAGGTGAGAAGGTACTTAGGACAGTAAAGGAATTTTAAAGAATATGCTGATACTGAGAAGAGAAGAAGCTTTATACTAAGAGCTGCCAAAAAACCTCCAAAACCAAAAATAAAACACTCAAACCAAAAAAAAAAAAAAAAAAAAAAAAAAAAAAGTTATGTAATTAGTACAAGGTAATACGTTGGTGGTCTCAAAAGTTGTTAAAATTTGGTCTATGTCACCTTGAATATATTATTTGTAAACTTAAGTTTCAAATGTAGGTAAACTATCTTAAAATGAAATGTGAAATATTTCATAAATGAAATGTCATTTATGAAACCGTTGAAACATCTAGACTTCAGGAGAACAAAGCATTTTATAGTTTTTGACCACTGCCTCCCTCCTGCCACTTTCACCAAACTATCTAGAGCTCCTTGAATATTTTCCTAGTCTTAGCACCTACTAAACAATCAACAGCCAATAAAAGTGTGTTGAATAATAGAACAAATGCACGCATGAATGATGATAGCCACTACTTTCAAGTAATAATTCTATTGTTGGCAGATGAAAGGACATCTTAGGTCTTGAGAAAAAGTTGTAATTCAAAGAAAAGTATGTTAATGCTGGGAAAATGACTCTAATCATCTTGAGATGAATACTGTCCTGTAGGGGTTATGTACAGTAAGCATTTCCATCAGGAAGAAAAAGAAATACGGGGTCAAGATCAGCACGCCAAATCTTTTATACTCTTTTAGTTATCACCAAAGCCTACTGTTTTGGCTGAAGACTGTATTAATCAAGATACTCGGGATTACGTTTATCTAATACACTCACAGTCTAAGTAGTATGAGACGTGTAACATGCCTATCTATGAGCAGGTCAACTAACAGAGATGGGGGCTTGGCTCTGTGCTGCCCTCACTCAGGGACTTAGGCTAAGGCAGGCTCCTTCTCTGTGCATCTATACCTGCTTCAGGAGGATAAAGGAAATGTGACAAATTATGTACTAGTTCTTAAAGCTTCATGTCACTTCTGGTCTCATTTCATCGGACAAAAAAGTCACACGACCGCGCCTAATTTTTGTGGGGAAAGGATCTATAATTGTATCACGTATCCAGAAAGAAAACTGGAAATATTTGGTGAACAGTAATGTGGACTACCACAGCGGTTACCCACGCCAAGTATTTTGCAAACACACAGGCATTGCTCCTTCCATTAGAGAAAAATGGAAACAAACTTATTTGAATCAGAAGTAAAACCATTTAGCTGCCTGAGAAAAACACTTAGACGTTATTTCTTGTTATTCTTGTAGCCCAAAGAATAAGGGTAAAAATTCCCTAGGCAGTTTTTTATTATAGGAGCATAGAGGTTGACTGGAAGAAAGAAAACAAGAAAACAAAAAAAATTTTTAAGTACTATATATATTTTTTTAAGATTTTATTTTTAAGTGCATGCTGTACTGAGTCAGCTGGGGCCCCCAGAAGCACTGTATTTCTTAGGGACGGGCATTTGTCTGGTCTTCTGTACAATCTTAGCGTTGTAGTTAGGGAAAGTCACTGTCATTTGTTCTCCAAGGCAAAGGCTTTATTTACTACTTACCATGATTTAATTAAGATGAGTCACCACATTTGCTCAGAAATGTGGTCTGCAAAAAGGACCTAGAGTTTATAGGATTCTATTAGGATTGTGTATGGTTGATTCAAAAGCCACTGGCCTAAGTTGAGATTTGGCTCAAGGACCTGCCCAAATGCCATATGTAAATATATTTCTAACAAAACTACAGTTAGGCAGTTAAGTGAGAATATATACTGGCAGATGTTTGCTCACACGGTACTTTATCTTTTTGTGGCACTTACTATACAATACTTCTTGTGTTAATCCATTTATTTAGTAAATATTTGTTTTATGTCTATTTGTCATAAAGTACCATACCAAGTATTGTAAGGGAATCAAAGCCAAAATAAACACAAACTCTGTCCCCAAAGAGCTTATAGTTTAATATGGGATTTGGAAACTATATATATATATAAATATATATGACACAATTAGGGAGGTAAGTGTTCTCAATGTCTGGCATATTTAATCAACAAAATAAAAATTAACTATCATATTTCTTTGAATCTAGGACACCAATGATTGTTAAGTCACACTATTATTGTATGTACACTAAGAAAAAAGCTGCCAATTAAACTATAACATGATGCCTAATCTCTTAGAACTTTTATTTTGTATCAAGAAAGTTTTTCAAAGACTTACTTAGGCAGGTTTTTATCATATAGTGCATAGTGTACACATAAAAAGAATAAATGCAAAATAAACTAGCTTCTTCATTCTTCTGAACTACTTTTTGACTTAGAGTAGTTGTTCATGTTTTTCCACAGAATATTATCATGTGGTCTTTCAAGAATGTTGATGACAAACCGAGTGTCTTAGAAGAATAACTTACAGAGATGTTAAAATGTGAGAAAATACACATCTTAGAATTGATAATATGGTATTAAGTTAGAGAGGTACATAGGAAACAATTTCAGGATTTCAGAGAAAGAAGAGGTTGTATCATCCAGAGAAATAAGGAGAAGTTATATAGAAGAAGTGCAATATGCTAGGTCCTGATGAGTAGACAGGATGTGGGTTTGGGGGTTGCTGAGGAGCAAGGCAGCACCACAGGAGAAAGGGCTACAGAAAAATGGAGCCATGTAAAGAACTGGCAAAGAACAAAACGGGTGCCCCTTAGGTGGACTCAGTCTGGCCAGTATATGATTAGGAGCAGCGAGAAATAAGGTTGGAAAGGTGGATTGTCCACCTATTAATGCATAATTGTCGCTCCCATTGGCCCTTAAACTTTCGAGGAAAGGGGTAATGCTATACCTATCTTAACATCTGCCACAGTGTCTAAACTGTAGTAAGCACTCAATATATATGTGAAATTATGGTTGTTCTGGGAATACAGGTAAGGGAAATTTGAAGACAGCCCAGAGTGGTAATATTTCATTCTGTTTTTATCTCCTTGGTATAACTGAAACATGGTTTTCACTGAAAATATTGTTTAGCTGAGGCTATAAAGGTTGGTCTGGTGTCAGTCTATTCAGCCATGTGGTCTCCCACATGTTCAGGGAGATCACATAGTGAGTTGAATGGATGCCACTAAAAACTCGCCATCTCCACACTAGTCCCAGCTTCTACTATGCCTCTGTCTTGGACCAACTACGCAGTGAGCCAGCCTTCCAATGACACTACCCCTCCTAGGAAACCTCAGAGTGTATGGCATGCACACTTGCCCCCTGCCCCTTCTGAGCGATTCCTTAAGCACAGATCACTATCCTTTGCACCAAGCGGTTCTTCGGCCTGACTATAGCTAACCGGACCAAGGATGGACACCTGACCTAAAGGTACCAAGAGGGGGCCGGGTAAGAGTTTTGCCTTATGGTATCCCCTGGTAGCTACTAAATACCCTAGGCTGCTTCCTGGTCATTCCCTGCTTCGTACTTTACCCTCCAGCAACCCTAGAAGCCTGTAAGTCTCTACACTCACCATGCATCTCTGCTACGGCTCATATCCCTCCCTCTTCCCTGGCTAAGTCATCCTTTCAGACTCAGCTAAGGCAGGAGATCTTCCAGCGTGTCTTTTGTGACATGTACCACCTGGCTCTAGATGAGGTGGCCATTCTCTGTGCTTCAGAGGAATCCAATTACAACATACAGCTAGCCTTACATTTAGCACACGGCAGGTCCACTTATGTGTCAGCAGCCCTCCCTCTAAACGCTGAACTCCTCAGGGCGGGGACTACACAATCTTTGCCTTCCCAGGGCAGATCCGATACCAGGCACTTGGTAGGGGTTCAATAAATATCAACAGAACTGAAATAAAATGGGCAGTGAAATGAGTAAGAGCCACTGTGGAGTTTTCGATACAAGTGCCACTGCAGAAAGAGCGGGCAACTCTGAATCAAAGTGTGGCTTCAAATTCTAGCTCCAGCTTCTCCTATTGAGTGACTGTGAGTACGCTGCAACTTCCAAGCTTCAGATTTCTTACCTGTCAAACGAGGAATAAAAAAAGCCTCTTCCTAGGGCCATTCCAGAGAATACGGTAACTGAATGGAAAAGCACTTTTAAAATAATGGAAAATGGGTACCTATAAGTATTAACTTCATCTGAGTCTAGGGAGAGAGACTACTGGGTAGGCGAGGTGGAATCATGGCTTTTCCTCTTAGAAACTACCACATCAAAGGAAGGGAAGGAAACTAGAAAGAAGTTCCACAAATGGCAGGGATTTGGGCCGTTTTGTTCAGTGGCAGATGCCAGTACCTACAGGGATACCTGGTACATCCTAGGTGCTCAATTAACATTCGTTGACCGAACGAACTTACTGAAGGCTTCCTGGATATGAAGCACTGCTAAGTGCTTTCTAGTAGTTCCAATACTGTTTAGTCGGCGCAGTGACTCCGCAAAATAGGTATTCAGCAGCTTGCTTTAGGTAACACAGTTTATAGATGAGGAGTCAGGATTTAAACCCAGTATTCTGCTAACATGCAAAAAGTTTCATTCATTCACACACTTACTGAGCACCGTTTATTGGCCACATGCTTGAGGCACCTGAGCTCGATCAGTGAACAAAACAAACAAAAATCTTTGCCTTCATTAAGTTTCATACATTAGTGGAAGGAGACAGACAATAAACAAAGGACATAAGAAATTAGTAAAAGACAAGGGCTACAGAAAAATAGAGCCATGTAAAGAGCTGGGAATATAAAGTGGTCATGACAGGCCTTACGGAGGAAGATTACACTGGCTAAAGATTTGACGGGCGAGAGCCTCAGGTCTCTGAAGGGAAAAGCATTCCAGGCAACAGGAACGGGATGGGCAAAGGCTTTAAGGCAGAAGAACTCCCGGTATGAGGAGAGCCAAGAAGTCAGCGCGGCTGGAGAGGAGGAAGTGGAATGGGAAGGGTTGTGGGAAATGAGGAAACAGAGGGAGCAGTGCTGGTCCCAGTCGTGAGGTGGGTGGGCAGATCCTGCAGGCCACTGTAAGGACCTAACTTTTTTTTTTTTTTTTTTTCCCTGTTTGTTTATTTTTGAGAGAGAAATGAGCGTGAGCCGGGGAGGTGCAGAGAGAGAGAGGGAGACAGAGGGGATCCAAGGCGCGCTCTGTTCTGACAGCAGACAGCCTGGTGCAGGGCTCAAACTCACAAACCGCGGGCTCATGACCTGAGCTGCAGTCAGATGCTCAACCGACTGAGCCACCCAGCACCCCAGCACCCCGGGACCTTACCTTTTACTCTGATTTCTAAGGGAAGCAACAACGAGAGACGAGACCCATCAAAGCAGTCGCAAATAAGCAACCATTTGTTTTTCTGAGAGGACTAACTTTACCTATGAAAACAGAAATGTGTACTGATTTAACATGGTTTTGAGCAAGAATGTGTGCCATGTGAACAGTTCGTTTTCTTCACCAACAGCAGATCACCTACCCAGAGCTGGTATACACAGAAGGTGTCTGACTTCTCCCAGGTCAAACAGCTGCCAGGAGGCAGAGGACAACCTCAAGCCCAGGCAGCCTGAGTCCGGAACCCTGGCTTTTTAACCTCTATGCTACCCTGACTCTCCAGATTCTTATTCCTCTTCAAGATACTCCGGGCACTAGGATATAATGCATTTATAATGCACATTCTCCGTGGGTGCTATATTTAATTTCTACACATATCTTATTACAGAATCATATACCACAAAAAGGAAGAAATGCACTATGACAATTCAAAAATATGAGGGGAAAAAAGAAAACAAAACTCCCACCAATGTGACATCTGACTTAGAAAAATTTGCCCCTAGGGCTCCTATCTATATAATTAAACTGACATGAAATGGAAACCCTATTGAAATTACTTTTAAATATAACTGACTCTATGGTCACTGAGAGAAAAAAATGCAAATATGAAATTTACAGAGAGATGGATGTCGAGAGGAAAATGCTTCTCTCTTTCACGTTAAGTTAGGACGTCTATGTCTCATGTGAATGTGAAGAGTACGTGGTGCTCCTATAAGCTTACTTTAAAATCCAATAGCATACATGGAAACAAAGGAAAAGACTACAAATAAACTGATTTCATCCTTACCTGAAAACACACTACTAAAACCCTCAAAACAAATCCTACCTGTCCAATCCTCTTCTGAAACACTGTTGCTACCAGTTACAACTCTGAAAAACAGTAAAAAGCTTACTTTAACACCTACATTGTCAGACAGCAACTGATAACGACTACAGTGATGTACTTTAATTAGCCGGTACTCACTCTTTTCTGCCAAAATAAGGCTTACGCTTAGCAACTGCCCAGGGAAAGGAAAAGCCAAACGTTGCCTTTCTCTGGAGCTTGGTGTGAGGAGAATGATAAAAGGTGTTCACCACCTACAAACTGGAGTAACCCCCGAAGACCGGACTTGGCTGTCAGGTCCCGACTGTAACTGAAATAAAGTTGCTGCTATGCAACCGCTCCCAGAAGCCTCTGTGGCGGTAACGGGAGCCCGGCCGTGCCGTTCCCTGAAGACGTGGAGAAGTGGAGGCAGAGAAGCACGCCATCGCCTTCCCCACAAACACACGGTGATGCGCAGCAGGAGCCTGCTCTCATCCTGCGTGAGACTGTTTCTTATCAGTGGCCACACGAGGGATTAAGGAAATCTAGGCGACCGAAGCACTTTTCATGGCAGTTCCTTAAAATATTACATGACGCACAGTAAGAAAACGCCACCTTGTCAACTAGAAAGGACCCAGGCGAGAACTGTTCTCATTCTGGCTTTTAAAGTTTTCGTTTGATTAGTAAATGCATTCCTGTGTATTTGTGTGCTTTAGCAGTTCACGGTATTATGGACTGCAATGACCTGACAAGGGCTATGTCCTATATCAATTACTCCCTTCCTTCCCCTTTTAATGTAACTGAGGAACTTACAGATGCTCAGAAAATGTTCACGAGAATCCAGTTGTAGACAATTCACAGGAGAAAGGAAAAGGAAGGGTAACTGAAGGCGTTAACCTCCGCTTTCCAGCCATCATATTTTACTTCCTTAGCGTATCTTCCAGTTATTGGAAGTCCAAGGAGGGAGGGAAACTCTAGGTAACAAGAGTAACAACAAAACAACAAACAGTTGCAAAGTGCTTTGTAGTTAACAAACAGTTTCAGTGTGGGTAATTTCCCCCCTAGTAGGGATTTGGGGTTGGTTTGTTGGTTTGTTTTGCAAATTAAATCATCAAAGGGAAAAAGAAAAGGTCCTATAATAAATTACAATTGTTTTTCTAGCACAGAGCTGACGATAAATCAGAATTTCTGGGCGTGGGGCACAGTGATCTGCATTTTTGATAAGCATCCAATGATTCTCTTTTATTAAACAAAGTAAAACATTTATTATGAAACTTTAA
Organism: Puma concolor; assembly: GCF_028749965.1. Classification (NCBI taxonomy): domain Eukaryota; kingdom Metazoa; phylum Chordata; class Mammalia; order Carnivora; family Felidae; genus Puma; species Puma concolor. The sequence continues at coordinate 50,053,487 of NC_141683.1, forward strand.
AAAAAAACAAAAGCGCATACATTACACCCATACCCATTAATCAGATCTAACCCATATTAACATACTGATATATTATTAGATTGTATTAAAGTATAAAAGTAAAATACATATGTTATATGACATGTTTTTAAAAATTATTATAATATGATATAACATATTGATATATTAACATTTGTTGGGGGGGGCAAACACCTTTTCTATCCCTAGTAATATTCTTTGTCTTAGGAGATTCATTTTCATATGATAAAACAATGTTATATCAGATTTCTTTTGATCATTACCTTCCTGTTAAATTTTTTCAAACTTTCTACTTTCAACTTTTATATGTTATATTTTAAATATATCTTAAAAAAAACCCATTAGGTCTATTGAGGTATAATTTACGAAAGGATAACTCACCATATTTAGGTGTATAACTCGATGAGTTTTGACAAATGTATCCTACTGCAAACGAGATACAGATTTTTACCACCCGAAACGTTTCTTCAGGCTGCTTCACAGTCCATCCCTTCCTCCCACCTCAGCCCCTAGAAACCACTGGTCTGATTTGCCCCTACAGTTTTATCTTTCCCTTCATGCTCTATCAATGGAATTATGCAGTATGGAGGCTTCTTTCACTTAGCATACTGTTTTGGGGATCTATCCATGTTACTGCATGTAGTCCTTTCCTTTTTATTCCACATATGGATATACCAAAATATGTTTATCCATTTGCCAACTGATGGGCATCTGGGTTGTTTTCAGGTTGGATCTATTAAGAATAAATCTGCTAAAAAATATGTGAACAAGTCTTTACGTGGACATATGGTTTGGGAACCACGGAGTTAAAAGCTTGGTTGGAAATTCACAAATAAATAACATGGAGAAATGGCAACTTTTTAAAAGGATAAGATGTGAGGTGGCGGCAGAGGGAACTTGAGAAGGGAAGGAATTCCTGATGTTTTTCCTTTCTATTTAAAATAATTTTAGATTGACAGGAAATTTGGAAAAATAGTACGGAGAGTTTTCTCTTACCCAGCTTCCCCCAATGTTAACATCTTACCTAACCATAGTGAAATTATGAAAACTAGGAAATGAACCTAGGGTAGCATGCTGACAAATTACCTAATTCTAATTTCACCAGTTTTTCCACTGTATTCATTTTCTAGTGCCACTGTAACAAATTATCACAACATGGTGGCTTCAACAGTACAAATCTATTATCTTACAGCCATGTAGGTCAGAAGTCCAACATGGGTCTCACCTGGCTAAAGTCGAGGTGTCTGCAGGGCTGCACTCCTTTCTCAAGACCTGGAAGAGAATCTGTTTCTGGCCTCTTCCAGCCTCTAAAAGGCCTCCCACACTCCTTGGTTTATGGTTCCCTTCCTCTATCTTCAAGGCCAGCGATGCTGCATTTTTATGAAAGGTTCTGTTTTTAAGGCCTTGAGATTAGATTGAACCCACCTGGATAATCTCAGGTACTTTTCTCACCTCAAGGTCTTTAGCCTTAATCACATCTCAAAAGTCTCTTTCGCCATGTAAAATAGCACATTCACAGATTCTGTGTATTAGCACGTGGACATGTTGGGGGCCATTGTTCTACCTTCCTTCCACACGTAGCGTATGTAATTACTTTCTTATGAGTAGGCATTTAGGTTGTTCCCAATATTTTGCAATTATAAACAATGCTGCCAAGAATACCTTGTGCCTATGAATTTTTATGCTGATGGCCGTAAATCTTCGGTAGACTGCTTGAAGTGGGGCTGCTGGGTCAAAGGGTGAGCACACAGTAGCTTTGCCAAAATCCCCTCTAGAAGGGTTGTACTAGTTTGGATTCCCATCACTAATGTATGAGAGTGTCTGTTTCCCATGATCTCACCAACTAAATCTGATGTCATACTGTATAGTTTTTGCTCGCCTAAAGGTGAAATAGCCTCAAAATATTGTTCTAACTCGAATCTCTCTGATTATAAGTGAGTTTGAACATTTTTCAATATGTTCAGGATAATTTTTATAGTGCTTGAGAATCACCTGTTCATACTTTGTTTTTCTTCAGTTCTTTTATTGAGTTTTGGGTCATTTGTCCCTCAATTTTTAATAGTCCTTTATATGTTGTGAATATTTTCTTTCAGTCAGCTGGTTGTCTTTTACGTTTCTTATGATGTTAATAAATCATAAGACAATTAAAAAAAAACATGTTTGCCTCTGTAACTATTACAGTAAAGTAACCATTACAGAAAGTTTTTCCTACATTAAGGTCAAAGAAGAATTTATCAATGTCTCCTAGTACTTATATGGTTTATTTATTTAATTTTACATTTAGATCCCTAATCCATTTGGAGTTCATGCTTATGTGAGGTGTGAAATACACATCTAATTTATCTTTTTTTTTGCAAATGGCCACTCAGTTGTCCCTACACTATTTATTTCAAATGCCAACTTCTCAGGAAACCATCCCTGATTTCTCTAATAGGAGTTAGTCCCTCGCCTCTGATTATCTAAGCTCTTTTGTTTATATGACTGTTTTCCTCTGTCTTGACCAATAATTAGTTCTATTCCTATGTTATATCCCCTACTGAGTCCTAACTCCTGAAAGCAAACATTATTGAGCTCATCTTTGTGTTTCTTCAATGCTTAGCATACAGTGAGTTACTTAATATATACTTGTGGAATGCTAATGATTAACCTGAATTATTAAGGAAAGTTCAATACACTTAAGAAGGTACGGAAAATACCTAATGCATTCAAGGGAAAAAACTCCTCAAAATTATTTCAATTAAACTAAGTCTGTGTTTCAAAAGGAAAAGTTTTGTATCTGGAATATTCACTTCTGTAGAATACCTCAGTTCCTGCTAATGAGATGTATGTTGATTTTCTTATGACTGGCAGAGACTGCTGATCTTAAGTTCACAGAGTATGCATATAAGAAAAATGGCCTTAAGGGATAAAATAATGAGAAATGATAGGTCAAAACTAAGAAAGAGAACATTCTCCCAAAGTGAGGTCTATTAGTCTATTGGACAGTCTCCCAGAGGTTATCATGGAAGCCTGAAAAAGCATCAGATAATAGAATGTGAGAGATACTTTTTCATTGTCAGGGGAGATGGACTAGATGAATTTAATTGAAGTTTTCTATCTCTCATTTCTAGGACTCTAAGAATAAAAGCATCGCAGAGAGAGGGGGGCTTTGAAGCCTAGGAGTCATTTAAAAAAATAAAATTCTTACTGCCTCTGGTAAAACAAAATGCACCTACAACCCATATTGTGGAAATGGTGGTAAGCAAAAGATACAAGTAAAACAATATAATCATTCTTTACTAATGTCGATCAGGATGACTTTTTAAAAAATATATAAAATAAAATGGGGGAAAGGAAGGAGAAATAAATCAAGGAAAGGATTTTATTAGGCATATTTATATAACTTCCAGAGGCTATTTCCTAACTATACTGCTTCTAATACTGCAAATATTTGTTTTTATTATAAATTTAGGCCCCAAATATTAACATATTGATCCTTAGTATATAGTACCTTTTATCCTGCAACTTTCAAGGATCTTAAAATATCTGTGTAGTATTTCATTATCATAAAAAAGGCATCAGAGGCCTTAGAGTAGGTCAAACAATTTGCTCGGGGTCACACAAGTGAGACACTAACTGAACATAACTTAAAAAAAGAAAGCTCTTATCACTCCTTTGCCTGTTTTAGATACAAGCTCCTAAATGCTAATATGAACTCCTTGTACTAATGCCCTGGCAGAATTACACAGGCAGGGGACACCGGCCCTAAATCATATGGTCAGAGGATTTTTCAACTGCGGGCACCTGATTTTAATGGACAAGAGCCCCTGAGTGACAGTGGTCTCAGTGACTGCATGAGATATGAGCCCCGGTAGCTAAGGACAGATCATCAGGTTTTGGCCTTCACTTCTGCTGGAGGTATTGTCTGTTTTTCATTTAACTTAAAAAAATTTTTTTTGACGTTTATTAGAGAGACAGAGCACAAGTGGGGGAGGGGCAGAGAGAGAATGAGACACAGAATCCAAAGCAGGCTCCAGGCTCTGAGCTGTCAGCACGGAGCCTGACGTGGGGCTTGAACCCACAGACCATGAGATCATGACCTAAGCCAAAGTCAGATGCTCAACTGACTGAGCCACCCAGGCGCCCCTCATTTAACTTTGAAAGAGTTGAGAGTAGACCACATTCCTACATATCCAATTATTCCTTGAGTAAGAAGCCAACCAAGATAGTCCCCATGTTACTCTGTCATTAATCTCACAGGACTCCCATTAAAAGAAAATTACTTCCTTCTACTGACTACATTCTTCCCTTAATTATGTTTTATTTAACAGATTAGTGTAGACCCTTAAAAAAAAAAAACAGTACACAACCTTGACTAATATTAAACCATCAATGATGAAGATGCTATGGCTTAAGAGGTTAACGTCTTTACAATGGGCATATCTTGGGTAATCATGAATGTCACCTATATATTCAGTGAGTTTTCATAAACAGGTTAGGAAACAGAAAAGGCCTGTGCTGGAATTGTAAGATTAACAAGATACAGTCCTGACCCTTCTTGAAGAGTGGTTTCTAAATTGCCTTGACTATGTATCAAATGAGTAAAATATCGTTGGTATGTGTTCCTAAAATTGTTTACTTGTAAAACATAAGAACGTTCTAATGTATGATTATAAAACATTCAATAACATAAAAATTTAAGGAGTGTAATTTTAAAAATTAAATATTTATTATTTTCTTTCTGCAACTCAGATGGATCATATTAAGCACCCTACAAGATATATACATCCTATTCTGGAGACCACCACCCAGAATATCACAGACCAGGGAAGGCAACCATGCCAATAATGAGGCTACAATATACCAGTATCAATCCTATAACAAATAAATGCATACATCTATGGAAGAACAGAGAAAGTCAAGGCTGATGTTGCCTAGAAGAGGTAGTGAGACACTGGAGCTGAATTTTAAAGGATGAGAATACTTTCAGGAAACACAGATGTTGGCCTTGTTAGGCAGAAGTGTGCAAAGATACCTGAGAAAGCTTGTTTGGAAACTTTTAAGTTTGGTTAAAAAAAAAAAAAAAAGGACACTAAGAGAACCCTGTAAGTTTGGAGGCTGAGAGATGTGGGGGTGGGGATGGTGATATTGGGTATTAGGAAATGAAACTGGAAGGGCAGCCAAAAACTTGATAACGAAAGGTTCTCTGTGCCAAGCGAACTTTGGTTTTTATCATCCTGTAAAACACAAGTCAAACTCAAAAGCTTTCAGCGGGTGACTGATGCTTTTTGATGGAAAAGCCAGCTCTGTCTGGAAATATTTAAATGAGGGGGAGAGGGAAGGAAGAGAAAGAGGAGAGTGGAAAGAACCCGCTGTGCAAGCCAAATAAAATGTACAAAATTTGGTCATGTCCATGGGCATGGGATGACAGAGAATTACTAAAAGACTCTGAGCAAGGGAGAGTCAAGTAATGATCAGGGTTAGAGCAGCAGTGTTAAGGCTAAAGTGGGTGACAGAGGTGTTGGATGCCAGATGAGTTAAAGTCTTTCCTGTACTAGATGAAACTGGCTACATGGTTGGAGGGGCTCAGTGCAAAATACGTGGGCCCTTGTTCGAAAGGCAGGAACACAAGGCCATTAAAGGTACTAAAATAGAAAACTTTCCTTTCTTGAGCAGTCTTTCTCCCTATCTGCTATGATGTTTTTCATTTGCTATTTAGTGTCATGCTCCCTCAGGCACCGGGGCAAGTGCAGACCTTCACAGGTGCCAGGGGCCCCAGCCCATGACTCACTATGTAGGTGGCCCACTGGCTGCCAGGTTGCCTCTCCCCAGCCAACAAAGCCATGTACCATGCCCAGGCCCAGTGTAGGGAAGTTGAGCCAGGCTTCTTCCCTGTACACAGCTGCCTCTGCAATTCACTAGGTATCTGGGTTGGGGGTGGCCAAGAGGCTCACTCCAACTGAGTTGTGGCCTTCAGCCGCCTGCCAGATACTGGTGAAGCTGACCAAACAGGGGAAGGACGCCCCTGCTTGGAGGTGCCATGGGGTGCCCAGCCCAACTCCTATCTTTTTATGCTTGTGTAAAGGCCCATGCCAGGGTCAGAGAGTGAAAGCTAGGGCTGGGTGAGGCGGATGCGGGGAGGCTGGTAGGAGTTCTGGGGGTGGGGAAGTGGGTGGAAGAGAATCCATCCCAGGGAAGCAACGGCAGGCGGTGACGGGCCTTGGCTCCCAAGTCCCAGTACGTGCTTCACTGTCCCAGGGGCCCCACTTACAGAACACAAATCCAAAGATGGATCAATAAGAATCTTAAGATGGTGACCACAGAACATTAAAGTCTATGCAAGGGGCCTTTCTGAGTGCACTGCGCTTGTCTCATGCTCATGAGGCAGGTCCTGGTATTGGTTCAGGGAAAGGATAACAAGCACTGAAAACTCAAGTAAGTAGCAGTGGGGCTGGAAGATGGATGGATGAATCTGAGGAGAGGAGAAGATATGGTAACTGAATTTGGGAGGAAAGAAAATACTACGGTTGTGGGAACTGAAGAAATCTGTAGTACTACAAAGCTAGAAATTCGGGAGGAAGATAGTTTTGGGGGAAAACATAAGTGTTTGGGGGGCACACAGTATGGGGCAAGCTAAATTTAAATTACTACGGGACATCAGAACTGTTAGTAGAATACAGAGGACTGTTTAGAAAAATATTCTCCAAGAAAACAACATCACTATTTCCTGATTTGTTGATCATTAATTTCATTGCTATACAAAAAGTCATTAAAAGGTCCTTCTAATATGAACACCTCAGCATTATCCCATTAAACAGACCCACATATAAAACATCACAGAAAAATACAGAGGCAAAGGCAGACTACATACAAAATGAAAAAAATCAAGGAGTTTATTCAATAACCATGAACTTATGGAAGAGATTATAAAGTACACTATATAAGATATGAATAACCCCTAAGATGTAAAAGTTTGCAAAAATTAAAAAATATCTACATGTATATATATGATTGCCATAATTTTTTTTCTTTTAAAACCATACGTCACGCTTCATATTTCTATATCCTTAAGTAAAAATGTATGAAGCTATATAAGCTTCTTTATCGCAGGCAAAATTATGGTAGTTTGCATAAAAATGCAAATATGCAAAGTATCACTAATGAGCACCAAAAAAAAAAAAAAAAAAAAGCCACACACACCCACTTGAAGAAAATAAGCAGCCAAAATATAATGAAATGCATTTTGTTGTCTTTTTTCCTCCCCAAAATATATTTCACTCAACCCAATATACCCAAAATACTATCATTTCAACTTGTAATCAATATTAACAAGTATTCAGATACTGTCTATACTTTTTTTCACAGGTTTTTTTAATAGCTTTATTGAAATATAATTCACACACCATCAAACTCACTACAGTGCAAAATTTAGTGGCTGTTGTATATTCAGAATGTTGTGTAACAGTCACCACAGTCTAAGTCCAGAATACTACCATCACTCCCCAAAAACATCCCATACATATGAGTAGTCATTCTTGGCTCAACCCTTGGCAACCACTAATCTAGCTTCTCTCTCTATGGATTTACCTATGCTGGCCATTTCACCTAAGTAGAACCATATAATATGTGGCCTGTTGTGTCTGGGTTCATTCACTTAGCATGTTTCCAAGGTTCTTCCATGTTGTAGCATGTATCAGGACTTCACTCCTTTTCATGGTTGAACAATACTGCTGTATTATGAGACTCCATTTTGCATATCCATCCTTTTTCAGCTGATGGACATTTGGGTTGTGTCTACTTTTAGGTTGTTACAAATAATGTTGCTATGAACATTCACATATAAGGTTTTGTATAAACACATTTTCAATTTTCTCGTATATATACCTGGAAGTAGAATTGCTAGGTCATGTGGTAACACTACGTTTAACCTTTTGAGAAACTATCAAACTGTTTACAAAGTGGCTGTACCATTTTACATTCCTTTCCACCATATAGTGTACTAATTTTTCCACATTCTTGTCAATGCTTATTATGTTCTCTCTTTTTGAATATAGTCATCCTAGTATGTATGAAGTGGTATCTCACTATGGTTTTGACTTGCATTTCCCCAATGACTAATGATGGTGAGCATCTTTTCATGTGAATTTTGGCCATTTGTATATCTTCTTTGGAGAAATGTCTATTAAAATCCTTCTGGAGTCTTTTAATAGCTACAACAGTCCTACAAAAAATTTTGTAGTGATATTATAATCAAATAATAACCTGGGAATAAAGTTATTTTCAAATGAAATTAGTAGATGCTTAATATAAACATTTAAAAATCCAGCGGAATGGTACTGGCATTGGTTCTAGAATTAATGGGCGTGACAGCAGGAAGGCACTCAAGGGTGTTACTGTTTACCAGCAATGCTTGTAGCCTGCAGAGTATAGGTATAGCCAAGAAGTACAAAAACACCTTTCGGTACAGCTAACACTAGCAAAATTGAGAAGTTGGCAAGGTTTCATTTCTATATCTCTAGCTTCCTAACTTCTGTGAAAGAGGAAAGCATCTAATACCAGTTATACTTAGCAGGTAATTACATGTTCTTTAAGTGGGCATTAGCCCTTGTAGTATTCTATCCATAAGAACGAGCTGTGAGTTCATCTCATTCTCTCTCTCAAATGGCCCTCTTCTCCTGGGCAAGAGAAACTGGAAACTCCACTAGTTACCACTGCTGCAAATCTGTTTATGAATAACCATAGACAGAGGAGAGTCTCCATCATGCTTTGATTCTTTCGAGTTTAGAATCTTGGCCATATTCCCTGCCATTCTGGTTCCCTCTTCCTCTGGGTATTTGCTATCTCCTTTCTATCTCCCTTAAGGGATTGTATCTAACCTTATACCTTTTTTTTGTTTCTCTGCTTCAAATGTTATAGTTTCTAGGGTATTTATTATTAAAAACTTTAAAATTTATACCCCTCCTGATTACAAAGTGATTTAAAGGTATAGTTAATATTTAACACCCTCAGGCTATAATTTTTCTTTTCTGACATTCTTATGTTTATTATATTATTTTTACCTGTGGTAGTACTATTTTGATAGACATAATATGAATATATTCATGTATTATATATTCATATATATATATAAATATAAATATATTCTCTATTAAAAAGAGGTACCACTGCAGGGTGATCCTACTTTGGATTTTAACTCCACACAGATGGTCAGTAAACAGAAGAAGAGAAGTTGGATACAGAATCTTTAAGTAGCAGAAGACAGAACTTTAAGTGCCCAGGAATGCAACTGCAATGAGGAATACAAAAATTGAAATGGCACTGTACCACGGCTACTATGAATTAAAATGGATTATTTCACCCCTGAGACTGAGATTCTTAGGCTGGCCAGAGGTCACTATTTTGTATTTTGTACATTTATACTTGTCGTTCAAATGGACTGTGTCAAACACTTGGAAGGGCAACTAATATACAATGCAGCAATTTGTAAGCAATGGCAGGCCACTGAAAAAATATCACTTATTAGTTTCTTATGCCAGACCTAAAGGTACAAAAAAAAAGAAATGATGTCCACAGAAAAGACATGAACTAAAATGGGTTCCTAATATGGGGTGCCTGGGTGGCTCAGTTGGTTGAGCATCTGACTCTTGATTCAGCTCAGGTCATGATCCCAGGTTCATGGGATAGAGACTCGTGTCGGGCTCCATGCTGAGCATGGAGTCTGCTTAAGATTCTCTCTCTCTCTCTCTCTCTCTCTCTCTCTCTCTCTCTCTCTCTCCTTCCCTCTCTCTCCCCTCTGTCCCTCTCCCCAACTTGTGTTCTCTTTAAAATAAGAAAAAAAATCGGTTCCTAACATATTAACTAATCATTTAGACAAATAGTTCTCAACCCTGGGTACATCATCTGGGAGTTTAAAAAAAAAAATACAGAATACTTGGTTCTAGTTCAGAGATTTTGGTTTAACTGGTTTGAGGTGGAGCTCAGGCATTAGGTTTTGTTTGGGGAGGGGGGGTGGATGTTCCTTAGGTGATATTTAGGAATAGCCAGAGTTGAAAACCACTGGTTTTGACAATGAACGCTATCTGATCTTTTTTTTTTTCCCCAATTTTTATGTATTTTTTGGAGACAGAGAGAGAGAGAACAGGGGTGGGGTAGAGAGAGAGAGGACACAGTATCTGAAGCAGGCTCCAGGCTCCGAGCTGTTAGCACAGAGCCCAGTGTGGGGCTCAAACCCATGAACTGCAAGATCATGACCTGAGCCAAAGTCTGACGCTTAACTGACTGAGCCACCCAGACAGCCCTATCTGATCTTTATCAAGTGGGCATGAAGCTCTGTCTCTTTGTATAACTTGGAAAAACAAAAATCTTATTAAGGATCTTATTGAGGATTCTATTCAAAACAGAGACCAATACCAACTGAGCCTGACATCTTGATACTTAAGAAAGGATGTAACATTTCTTTTTACACAAGAATTTAACTCCATCTACATTTATTATTCTAAAGCTTTACTTCTTTTAAAAAACTATGCCAAGTTTTCATCTTTTGGCAATCTTTTGTATCTACTCTATCTGATTGGGAATGCTCAGGTGTCACTGTCACAGGAACAAGAAAGGTTACAAAGGAACAGTCAGCTACTGCCTTAGTTCAACTATGCTTTCTGGTTGTCTTGGCATAAATTTTAGTGCCTGAATTCTTTCAGAGCCAAGCTCAAAGCTAATACAAACGAAGCAGCTGCGACTGCATTGTGTTACATTTACATGGAAGGCCAACTCAGACCATTGTGTTATGGAAATGAGAACACTAAGCCAAGCACCTGGCCCGGAACACAAGCCGCTTTCTTTTAGCCAAAGCTAAATGGATGGCATCGTCTAAGGAGAAGTGATATAAAAATCATAAATATCAATAGTCACTTTATAAATAGAACATTAAAGAAAGAAGCCTGTTCCAAACACTCAGGCAATGGGAAACAAATATATACAATTACAAGGCATGATCAGTTTCCCTTTCTGAATTAAATTTAAGTACCTGGATAACTCGTTAGTTTACTCGTTTCTTCCTAATTACCCCTATAAATATTATTTGAATATAGTTTTAACAATGTATAAACCATACAATGGATGTTTTATTTAAAGGAAAGCACAAATGTGACAAATGTAAAAAGTCTAGCAATATGATAAAGAAAAAAATGAAAAATAGCATCTTTAAAAAGAGGCAAAGGGGCGCCTGGGTGGTGCAGTCGGTTAAGCGTCCGACTTCAGCCAGGTCACGATCTTGCGGTCCGTGAGTTCGAGCCCCGCGTCAGGCTCTGGGCTGATGGCTCGGAGCCTGGAGCCTGTTTCCGATTCTGTGTCTCCCTCTCTCTCTGCCCCTCCCCCGTTCATGCTCTGTCTCTCTCTGTCCCAAAAATAAATAAACGTTGAAAAAAAAAATTTTTTAAAAGAGGCAAAAACGACTTAAGTAACTAAAAGTGTTCCTGAAGAAGCTAATAGTCAAAACTCAGATCTGCAAAAACACTGTGAGCTTACACATATATATGACACGTAAAGGGCTCAAAGAAACATCCACAGAAACAAAACATTAAATAAAGGTTTCTATCTAGTTACACTTCCCAGTGTAAGTAGACACAGAATACACGATATACATAAAATACCAAAAAACCCCGAATTCCAAATATATATTAAAATCTCTTTTGGTTGAAGAAAAACATGTAACTCTTTTGCACAGGTACACGCATTTACTCCAAACAATCGCTTGGTGATTATTAAAAGGTTTAGTAATCCATTTGACTGATATCATGAGTAATACTAAGAGAGTAAACGTGAGACACTCCCTTGACTCTGGTCACTCAGTAAGTCATGAATGCCTTATCCATTAAACAATTATTTGTGGAGTGCTTACTGTGTGCAAGGTACTGTGTTAGGCACTGAGGTAGCTACAAAGATGAGAGGAGATATTTATTGTCTAATGAGGGACATGGACCTAGAAACAAACAACTGCAGTTGGAATTAAGGTAAAGAAATATGGAATGAACAGAAGAAACAGGAAAAGTATCCTGCAGATCACTGCTTTTCCTTATGCCTATGATTAGATAAAAGTACAAATGCACTGAAAATTCCTAAACACCAAGACCTTGCCTTACCTATAGATTCAGTGGCCACCTAAGTTCCCTCTTATGTTTATTTTTACTTTTCAGCTTATTTCAACTTATTGACTCGTCTGTCTACCACGGGCATAAAGATGGCTTAGACTAAGTAAGAATTACACATGAATAGACTGTTGTACTGGCTATCCATTCTAAGATTATAAAAATATACATTTTGGGGAATGGGAAAGATATACAAAGGTTTTGGGTTTCCCTAATTTGGGCTCACTGCAATCTTACTCCCTGGCTCCTTTCTACCACATCCAGCAGCAGTCAGCAGGATACAAGTGACTCTTATCCCCTTGCTTCTCCTGATCCTGATCTCTCAAAAGCTAACCACTACTCTACCGCTGATAGCCTGGGGTGGGTGCAGGGCTGGCCTTCTCTTGAATGGCAGGCAGTCCCTGACTTGTCGCCCTGAGTTATGATGCCGATAGCAAGGGGAAAAAAGAGTCACTTGGGGAAGAGTCAAGAAATTTACCAATACTTCACAGTATTTACACAAATGGAGCTGGAAAGAAAGCCCTTTTGGAGAGTCCGTGGCTAGCTCCTTTCTGGTTTAGCTTTTGAGCCAAGATAAATATTTCAGAAAACAAATCTCTAACGCTTTAATGGCCAGCCAAATTTAGTTAAGTTTGACAAACAAACATTCCCAGTCTTGCCCCAACCTACCTCCCCATCCTCTCTCTTGCCATTTTGGCCTACATGCCTTTTGGTTCCTGCTCACTGAACCCTTATATCCCCTGCAAGCCTCAGTCACTTTATGAAGTGTGTCTTTCTAAACTGCTATTGCCTCTGCCTGGGATACTCTTCTTCCCGTCAATTATTTTCATTCAGCCTTTGAAACAGCTCAAATACTGGCTCCCCGGAAAAGCCTTTGCTCACACAATGCATTGTTAAAAATCTGTGTCACCACGCTTATCTACCTCCTTATGAATCTGGTCATTTTTCTGTCTCTTACTACTGGACTTTAAATTCTCTGGGAGTGGAAAATTCTGTTGTGTTCGTTTCTGTGTCCCTAGGACCTAGTGCCAAGAAAGTATCAATAATTGGTGAATCACTAATACTTTGCCCAAAGCAACCATTCGGGAAGTGTGTCACTGTCAATAATTTCAGTCAAGGCTTTTGCTAAAAACTACTTATCTGCCCTCAGTATTTGCTTGAAAATGGAGCCGGGAAGAGTAAGCCCTTTGGAGGGTCCACCCGATAAGTTGTGAACCTGCTGTTTACACCACAGTAAAGACACGTGAATCCTAGGATCACAAGTACTTGTGCTTAAATCTCACTTTTGCCCCTTCAGAAAGTTAACATGGATCACTTCCATGGAAACAATCATGCTAATAGCATGGGATACTGTATTAGTAACTTAGTTAAGTATCTCAAAGTTTGGTTCCTTCTTACACTGCTTTCTCACATGCAGACTCCACTGTGATATTAATTACAAAAGCATTCTGTGTTGATCTGAAAGCTAGACACAATTCTAATTGGCACTACATTTAAGTCAGTCATATTAGCTATTGGTATTATACGGAAACTTAAAACATACTGTGAATTTACAGATATCTGAGTACCGCACTGCCTCTTTTAGACAGCATATTTTGGTTTCTTTTAAGAGAATATAAATTATTTATCCAGAGCCATCATGGAATAAGGTATTTCACAAACCATATTTTTCTGGATAACAAGTTTTATAAGCAATAGATATTTTTAAGATTTAAAATATTCTCAATGGATATATATCACAATATTGCACAGTGACACTTTAAAAAAAACTGGCATGACAAATATAATTTCACTTTTTCTTAATGATTCAGGATCATTATTATCAATGTCAATTACTTCACTATTCTCCATGTGTCCTGTAATTCAATGGTACTCCTGTAGTTCAATGGCAACACTGGGCTATTTGCCTTTATAATAAGTGGATTCAGGTTGTTTTTATGAGTCCTTGCTTTTCATTTCCTCTGCCTCCTCCCCCCAACTCACTTCATTTTTTCAAAAATTACAATCAATGTGTTCTGATGGTTATTTTTCAAATAACTGCCTAGGTAAGAACTTACGAATAGTTAAATTCTCCTAGAGAGCTAAGTGCATGGGCTTTGGAACTACAGTTTGCCAGTCAGAGGCTCCTTCTTTCCTTCAATATTTCTTAATCTGTGAGATGGCTGAGGTTGTCAGAAGAGTAACAGCTGAATAAATGGTCTGTAAAGGAGTGCTCACCATCATGTATGTGCATCATTGGTTTATTACTTTTACTCAAGAGTAATTAGTATTATTAAGGTAAACCTCAAATTAGCTATCAACTGTTTAAATACAAATGAAAATTATTGTTCTTAATTCAAACTTAAAAAGCCCAGTCATGAACTTCAGATTCAATAGAAGTACTTGAATGTTATAGAAGGATATTTTTCTTCAGTTATTGACTTTAAAAAAAAATTAAGAATTAACCATTCTATTTTAGCAGGCTTGTATGAAAATTACAAATTCTAATTCAATCCTTTTCACCAAACACTGTGTATGGATAGTCAGTTTCACTATATTTGATTTCTGTTTCATCAGGAAGACAAGAAGGGGAGGGAAGAGAAAAAAAAAAAAAATGCCCTTTTCATTCATTAAAAAAACCCAAACATTTAAGTGGGAAGCTAGGTCTATGGAAGAAAGAAATTTGGTAAAAGGAATGAAATCTGATATTTTATCATTCCGTCATAATATTGTTAGAATATTAATCCAATCTTGCTTGTGATCTTTAAAAATGAGAGAATCTGTAAACATTTGGAAGGTGTCACACAGTAACAGATATTCAAAAATGCTACAAGACACTGAGAGACAATAAAGGGAAATCTTGCTCTTCAGAGTTAATCCAAAATAAAACATTCATGTTGGTTGACTTATAAATGAATACCAGCTTATATATCTCAAAATATCATTTCAACCTACAGAGTTATCCCAACTTAAAAAAACAAAAAGTAGTGGAATATATAAATAAGGAATACAACATATTAACTTAGCTGAATTAAAAGAAAATCATCTTTTTTCCCCCCAGTAGAAAAGTCTACTTCTACTTTATAGTGTTTTCCATTGTACCTACAATAATGACCAGCTTCATGATAGTTACTCTTTTCAAGTTTAAAAACAATAAGTTTTACTGAAATGATATAATTAGGCAGTATATTTCTTATTAAATAAGCAAAGAAAATGGATGGATTAAAATCTGGGTTACTCAGAGTTATATCAAAAAGGTACAAAACAGGACTGCAAGTGCTGGTCAGCTGACCTGATCGCTTCTAGCCTTCTGATCTCAGCATTCAATATTTAATACTGACTCTTAGTACTGCCTAGTCAGTTTAAGGAATATTTCTTCCAGGGTATTTCTTAAGCACTTAGATGGTCATCCAAAAGATGGCTTAAGCAAAGCACAGGCCAGGTCTCAGGAATAGAACTCACAATCGTCTAATTCTCCGATAATCTGCTCTGCAACTTTATGAGTCCCATCATTCACTGTTTATCCTCTAGCTCAAGGCAAACAAAACAAAACAAAACGAAAAACACCAAAAACCAAAAAACTTTTCCCAAAAAAAAAAAAAATCCTACCAGCATCCTTACAGAATGGTAACAGATTTTCACTAGTAACTTCATAAAAGGGCATCCTGCAAAGATTTGTACTCTGTAGGTCAGAGGAATTTGAATTTAATAATTATTCCCTAAAATGTAATAAACCTTCTACTCAAAGTGGTGGACATTAACCACAGTTAATCTACATAAGTTGATAACTGTGTCCTGTAACTTCAGTATTATAAAGAAATTCTTGAGCAAAATGTATGGATTCCTTAGTAACTGTCTCTAAGAAGAAAGGAGAGAAAAGTAAAATATCTTTTAGAGAGGAGGAGCACTTACTGGTACTTTGAAGGGTGAGGTATTTACAGTGTCCATGGAGTTGGGTTTCTCTGATGTACTGGTCCCTGAGATACTCCGTCTGCGGGGGGACCTTTCTGCCGGCACCTCTGGAAAAGAAGAAAGAAACATCATTAAGAAACCGAAATTTAGGATCTTTGACTACAATGTAAAATTATTGGGGGTTTTCTCCCCCACAAAAAATCAGTTTCCTTTAAAGGCATATTACATTCTATCTCCACATGATTTCTCTGTTTCTCTCTGTGGTATTCGAACTATCAAGACACTAGGGAGACCTGGTCACAGTTAAGAATCCGCTTTAGCATGACAGATTATAATTTCATCTGTGCACACATAAAAAATATTTTCACATTTTCTGAGCTATGTTTAAGATCTACAAATTCACTTGAAATTCGCATCTCGCAGTACATGAATATACTTCTCTATTTGTCAGCAACACAGGAGTTAACAGAATCCAAAGACAATTTTGGCATTCTTGTGAACAAAATATAGTCTTGTGTTGTACATGATTCGATGGTGTCTGCACAAAGGTCAAAGTTCAGTTCTGTGCAGATAAGATGATTCGCCAGACTGCAACCAAAGGGCCATGAGGCGACTGAAAGCTGCTGCTAGGATAAAATAACATATATGCCTATGCAGATATAAAAATAGATCAGCTTCTCCTTGTGCTGGCAATATGACCTTACTAAGATCTTACTCTGTATTCCTAAATCTGTTCAAACTGACCTAACAAGCTTCGGATTTTGCAGATGATGTGATATTTTCTAATTTAATTACTGTACACTACATTAAGGTTACATTTAAACATTTTTTTCACAGAGTGATATAAATATATGCATATATATATGCACATACACACGCACACAGATGATAGATATACACATATTATACCTTTATCACAACTGCTTCCCATCTCCACGTCAACTGACAGACATATAGGAATCCAGCTTCTCAGATAACATTAGATAATCTCAACATGGACAAGGAAAAAAAACACATCCTAAAAAAAGTACTCTGTATTATCTTCCAGATCTTAAAAAATAAGGAGTAAATCGTGACTCCGGAGACTGACATTTTGATTCCTGCTGTTCTCCCTTTAAAAGATAGATGCAGTTTAAACTTCCATTTCTGGCCTCCTGGCCCCTGGGATCCGTGCTACTTCTACTTAAGAGAAAGCGTTTTTTCTCTCGCTCCCTCCCTGTGTCTTGCTCTTCCCCCTCCCTCCCTACAGCTTGCAGAGAGAGCAAGCGAGAAAGAAACACACAGGACTGCAGCTATTCAATCAATCGTTCCGACTGCACATCCTCATTAGTTACTTTCAGGCTATTAGCAGACGCCCAACCACTGCCTCCCCTCAGTTACAGAAAATTTCACTGTATTACACTAATCCGCAGCAAGAAAAAAACATTTACTGAAATTTATATTCAGCTAGTGCCAAAAGGACACCATTTTACACAGACCTAGTAATGCACACAAATCAATCCCTCCTATGAAAATCCAATTGGAAGTGCTTACCCTATTACCATCTTTGCATGCTGGACACTGATTTTCTTTCCACAACTAAACATATCTTCTGTGTGACATCTTGACCGGTAAGACATAAGCCAAATTGCAACATTGCTAATGACAGAGGTTGCCAACATAGCGTCTTATATGCCTGCAGTACAAGAAAGTCCCATGCTATCACTGTTTTAAAATTATGAGCAATGACTGTTAAGTCTCTCAACTTCTCTCTAACCATCAGTGGTTAAATGAGCCTTAATGCACAAAGCCATTTTCAGAATTAGGCACACATGACTTCTAAAAAATGGCAGTACAATTAGCTAAAATTCACGGCAATGGCACAAAGCACCAAATTTAAACAAACCAGCTTTGCAAAGCACTCCGAACAACAAGACCTTCAGACTTTAGGAACGTGACTTTAAAGAATGATTATCCAAGTTAGGCATTTCTAATATATGGGGGGCAGGCTGGTGGGGAGAGGGTCTGGTGAAGACACAAGAAAATCTCATCTTTCCTCTGATAATAACCTATAATTAGAAGATACATGAGATTAAATATTACAGTATAATATATTTTAATCTCTGAATAATTGATGGAGAAACCAAACTTGGAGGAAAATAAGTTCCATTAGCAAGACTAAAATGATCCAGGAAACAGTTTTCCTTAATTTCCAATGTTCTGGATAAGGAAAAAAATGGAAACATTTCCTCATTTTCTTTCAAACATCTAATTATAGTTTTCAGGCATATGAACTCATTAAATAAATATATTTCAGTGCTTTTAACAATTTGAAATTATATTGGCTAAAATGAGCAACCACATGTTAAACTCTAACAAATACGTTACTTGTTGTACTTCTCTTCCTCTTTTAGATTCTCTTTCTGTACCTTGAGAAAAATCACAACTCTGGTGTAGCTTAGAGAATATTACTAGGTTCAAAAAGAGGAAATTAAATTTTTCTTGAAGTTTGAACAATTGACATTGACGAGGGAAAAGACAGGAAGGAAAGAAGCTGCATGAGCCAATGAGAAGAAGTCTACACTCCCTGACTTTCTCAGCCCCCACAACAAGGCAACTTATCTGCAGATGCAAAAAAAGGCCCTTGAATACCCAAGTTCTTTCGTTTTCAGAAGATTCGGAACTGTTTCAAAGTGGAGCAAAGGAACGTATACCCAAGCACCAGTGGCCGCTCAGAGCCATGGTGGCAGCATCAGCAAGGGCCGAATTAACAACTCACTGGATTAGTCACAGGCAGGCCTGCATATTAAACTGGCCCAGCTACCTTGAACTTGAAATCTCCAAGCAGAAAGGAAAGCTGCTACTATCCCCCTAAAGCCACCTTTCTGCTGAGTTAGAAGGAAAATCTATACCGGTTCCAGTAGACCAAAATTAGACGGCTCTCTCCCCTGCCCCCACTCACGTTACAGACGCCTGCATTATTTTCACCTGCTACAAGAATTAGTGTTCCTTTCATAGTCATAATATTTAATTACAGTTATTTTAAAATATGCTCACTCTCTAAGACTGAGTCAGAGACTTATAATATTGTTTCAGTTAAGGTCTGAAACCATTGTATTCACTTTCTCATCCTCTAAAGATATTTTCCACCTGCAGATTGAAAGGCACAAAAAGTTATAAAATAGAAAAGCCTGGTTAAGTTTTAAATTTATCTCTTCATTTCCTTTGCCACTGGGTATGAACCAAGATGAAGTGACAACTTAAAATGATGACAGACAACCTCCAACGTAGCTCCGCAGGGAACATTATTGAACAAAGCGAACGATTGGGTGCTCTCCCAACTATCTGTGTGATTCTGTGTAAGCCATTTCATCTTTTCTGCTGGATGATTATAGGGGCAAAGGCACTTTTGGTGAAGGATGTGCTTGTTCAACAGACAGAAGTCAACGTCTGCCTTTAGAACCTAATAGTTGTACTGTTCATGACTTTAATTCACTTATCGAGAAGAAATGTCAGAAAGCATCAAGGAAGACAAAAAGCAGGACAGTGTAAAGGAGATGACGAGGTGTAGTAATTTCACTATAGTAATTACAGTGAATGGGTGGGGCTGCGTTGAGAAGATGAGGTGAGGAAGTCGGCCTTGTAGGTTGATTAGGGAAGAACACTGCGGGCAGGGGGAAGCCAATACAAAGCTCCTGGAGTAAAGTGCAGCATGGAGGCCAGCGCGTAAGGGACCAGTAAGTAGCAGCAGAAAGCCTGAGGCTATGGAGGTGTGCTCAGACCATGTAGGCTCTGTAGGCCTATATGTGCAGACTTCAGGTTTTTACTGTGAAATGAAAAACCACCTGGTCAAGCACATTTCACCAAAAGGTATAATAAAGCACAGAGAAACCCTATGGAGAGATACACTTACTGGCACTTTCTTAGGTATTTTCTTTTCAGGAGTTTGAATAATGAGTGTGATTGAAATAATTCTGGAATATTGTATGTTTGGAAAGAGAGTAAAGGGAAATGTTTATCATATTAACTGAGGGTTAGGTTCCAAAAGCCCCTGAAAATATCCTAAATGAGAAAGGTATCTGTTGTATCTGTTATCATTATGGCCAAATATCTACAAGCATCAAGTACATTTACTTTTTTTTTTTAATTTTTTAATGTTTATTTATTTTTGTGAGAGACAGAGCATGAGCAGGGAAGAGCAGAGTGAGGGGGAGACAGACTCTGAAGCAGGCTCCAGGCTCTGAGCTGTCAGAACAGAGCTCAACACGGGGCTTGAACTCACGAACTGTGAGATCATGACCTGAGCCCAAGTCGGACGTTCACTGACTGAGCCACCCAAGCGCTCCTACATTTACCTTTTTTTTCAGTCATATTTAACCAAAGTTTGTTTGCCATCATGCCATACATGCACACACTTAACATAAATACCAGGGCTCAGGTGTCATGAATTCTGATAATGTGTGTCACTCTTAGAATAAGTTACCATCGTTAAGAAATGGTTCAAAATAATTTCTTTGAAGAGAAAAAGATGTACTATAAAAGTTATTTAGGCACCTCTTTTGTGACTACTTTGTCTAAGGCAGAAGTATTTTTATGATAATTTTAGCTAATATTGAGTGTTTTGTGCGAAGTGCTGGGTCTGGTATCTATCTGCCTTAATCTTTGGGCCCCTCAGGTGGTAACAATTATTATTCTCTTGGATGAGTGTGGGGCCAAATTTAAAAGAAGAAAATAATAGTTACCAATGTGAAAGTAATTTCAGAAAATTCAACATGAAAAATAACCAAAATGTAGAAAGATACTTCTAAAGTTTTAATTTGTTGGACAATGATGTAAGGAACCAAAATACCCTTCTCACAGCAAAAGTCTCTAGTTATGACAGATCAGAAAAACATTACATGTTCACAGATGCAGTCGGTGTGGCATATATTGTGTGCCTGAATACTTCAGATGAAGGGCTACCCGGGTCAATTCTAGTAGTTTTGTGCACAGAATTATCAAACATGAATGAACAGGGAGGCTCTGTCCATTATAATTATTCACAGGCCCCTTTAATATTTTGGGTATTATATTTAGGAAACAAGTGTTCCAATATTATTCTAGTCTAGAAAGGGGAACTTTTTAGTTCACTTCAAAAACCTTTTTAAAAATCAGTAACATTTCAATCAAGCCTGACAGAAAGTTACACACCAAATTGTGTTTGTGTACGCATTCACGTCACTGAAGTTTCAGGGTGCTGCTGCGAATGAGCCCACTCCACTATCGTCTAT
Organism: Puma concolor; assembly: GCF_028749965.1. Lineage (NCBI taxonomy): Eukaryota > Metazoa > Chordata > Mammalia > Carnivora > Felidae > Puma > Puma concolor. The sequence goes on from NC_141683.1 coordinate 50,074,767, forward strand.
TTGCCCTGATATTGTGTAAATGATGACACTAAATAAGATAGGATATGTCAGTGGCTCAAGTTATTAATGAATAAGATAAGCAAAGAACTTCTCTCTTCATGCTGTGAATTCTAAATTAGAACTCCTTTCCCACAGGAGCAGAAGGGAAAAAGAAGAAGGAAAGAAGACTATTAGACAATGGGTCTGTATGTATTCGGTCAAGAAGGACCTCAAAACAAATGGCAAAAGGTGAAAGAGGAAAGGCTTCAGGAGAATGAGATTTTGTGTTTCTCTGGAAGACTCCTAAAGGCAATGGGACCTTAAAGATTCAGTTGGAGAACAATGTTGTAAAGGAAAAGTGACAAGAACAAAGAGAAGAAAATTACATATTGCGTTTATATAGTTGCTAACACTGTAGCACCTGGGCGTTTATAGACTTCATCCACCTGCTTTTCAGTAGGACATTTTCTGCTGTATCCCAGTTTTACAGCTTTAAAGCCTATGTACAGGACAGTCACTACCATTCAGCTACTCTGAAATACAAATCCCCAGAGCCACTTTAATTTATCCAATTTGTATCACTTAGACTGCAGGACTTCACTCAAACAAGCCGACCTTTCAAGTTTGCATGCCCTTGACACTGACTTCAATCCAAACCAATTGGTGCTAAGTACACAAACGTGGTGAATTCTCAGGAAGTAAAGCCATTCAGTCTCCCCACCTTTTCTTTACTTCAACAAATTTATTCTCTATTATTATTATTTTTAAAATTCCTTCTTATTAATATAATAGGAGAATATACTGATTTCTCTCTGGTCAAGGAGTTTGGACATAGACAAGTACTTCATTTCTTCAACTTAGGACTTCACATGATGATAGTGGATGGGATAGCAGAGAATAGCTTTAGTGCAAACAGCAGTCTCAACCAGAAAGGCTAAGAAAAGAGCTCATGGATGTCTACATGGTAGCTTAAGATTCAAACACAAAGCAGATCTCTGGTTCTTAGTGATAACCACCAAGGATCGTAATAATAATGATAAAAACATAACGAGCATACCTGCAACACCAAACTATCATTTATTATTCCTTATTACATGCCACGTGTTTTATAGGAGGTATCTCTTCCATCATCACAACAATTCTCTGGAACTATCGCCTCCATTTACAGATAAGAAAACAAGAAAAGATTCTATTACTCTGTCCATGTTTGCACAGCTGGTAAAGGGTAGAATCAGGATTGGAACTCACACAGTCTGGATCTAGAGTCTGTACCTTTAATTACTCTGCATGTTACCCTATTCTCCTTGTGTTTTGTATAATATGCTGTAATGGAGAAGAAATAAGATAAATAATCATGGAGACCCCAATTTTCCTACTTCTTCCTAAAAATAACTCAAAGGGCTTTAACAACATACACACAATTCTTCATATATTAAAGAGAGGTAAATCACTTAGCATTGTATCATTGTGGTGAGCATTGAGTAATGTACAGAATCACTGAAACTATAATGACACTGTCTGTTAATTATATTTCAATAAAAAAAATAATGCGTTATCACATTGCATTCCACTTAACCAGTGATTTGCCAGCCTGGCTGTGAATTCAAATCAGCTGTAGAGCTTTTATTTTATTATTATTATTATTTTTAATGTTTATTTATTTTGAGAGAGAGAGAGAGCACGCAAGACAGTGTGAGTGGGTGAAGGGCAGAAAGAGAGAGAATCCTAAGCAGTCTCCACCCTGTCAGCACAGAGACCGATACGGGGCTTGATCTCAAGAACTGTGAGATCATGACCTGAGCTGAAATCAAGAGTCAGACGCTTAACTGTCTGAGCCACCCAGGTGCCCCAGCTGTAGATCTTTTAATCAAAACACAGATGCCCTTTATCCAAGGGATACAGGTGTGCTGTTTTGAAGGGACACATGCACCCCCATGTTTACAGCAGCACTATCAACAATAGCCAACGTATGGAAACAGCCCAAATGTCCATCAATGGATGAATGGATAAAGAAGATGTGGTATATATATACAACGGAGTATTATTCGGCAATCAAAAACAATGAGATCTTGCCATTTGCAACTATGTGGACGGAACTGGAGGGTGTTATGCCAAGTGAAATTAGTCAGAGAAAGATAAAAATCATATGACTTCACTCATATGAGGACTTTAAGAGACAAAACAGATGAACATAAGGGAAGGGAAACAAAAATAATATAAAAATAGGGAGGGGGACAAAACAGAAGAGACTCATAAATATGGAGAACAAACTGAGGGTTACTGGAGGGGTTGTGGGAGGGGGGATGGGCCTAATGGGTAAGGAGCACTAAGGAATCTATTCCTGAAATCACTGTTGCACTATATGCTAACTAATTTGGATGTAAATTTTAAAAAATTAAAAATAAAATTAAAAATAAATAAATAAATAAATAAATAAATAAATAAATAAATAAAAACACAGATGCCCAGCTCAGACCCACTGAATTACAACCTTTGGGGAAGGGGAGAGTACAGCCTAGGCATAAATATTACAAAAAGTTTCCTAGGTAAATCTGATATGCATTTCTTTTTTAAAATTGAAGTATTATAGGGGCGCCTGGGTGCCTCAGTCAGTTAAGTGTCTGACTTCGGCTCAGGTCATGATCTCACCACCGTTCATGGGTTCGAGCCCCACGTCAGGCTCTGTGCTGACAGCTTGCTTAGAGCCTGGATCCTGCTTTGGATTCTGTGTCTCCTCTCTCTGCCCCTCCCCTGCTCACGCTCTCTCTCTCTCTCTCTCTCTCTCAAAACTAAATAACTGTAAAAAAATTTTTTTTAACTGAGGGATTATAACGGACATACAGATTGATACTGGTTTCAGATGTACAACCTAATAATTTGATATTCGTATATATTGTGAATGATCACAATAACTCTAACATTTGTCACCACACATATAGAAATTAAAATAAAAAAAAAAGAATTAAATCATTCTCTTAGAGGGGTAAGTTAGTGCAAAAAAGCCCACGAAAGAAAATGCTCAATCCTGGAACACTGTTGCTAATAAGAATATTCTAGTCAAGAAACAGGTGAGGAAATGGGGTAAAGAGGGAGAAAGGGGTCTTGCCTAATGGAATGGTGAAAAATGTGAACAAATCAGGAAACAACCTATAAAAACATCTAATACTGATTGCTTGAATTAAAAAGTGATAAAAAGTCCTCCAAAAAATAACCTGACCTTAGTGGGAGGGATGAATACATAGAGCACAGAGGATTTTTAGGGCAGTGAAAAAACTCTGCGTGGTACTGTAATGATGGATACATGTCATTATACAGTTGTCCAAACCCAAAGAATATACAATATCAAAAATGAACCCTAATGTAAATTACAGACCTTGGATGATTATGATGTGTTAATGCAGATTCATCAACTACAACAAATGTTACTATTCTGGTGGGGGATACTGGTAATGGGAGAGGTTGTGCATGAGGGGGAAGGTGGCTGCACAGTCCCTGTACCTTCCTCTTAATTTTGCTATGAACCTAAAACTGCTCTTAAAAAAATGAAGTGTTAAAAAAACAAGACCAAACCCTGTCCCTCTAAAGTACACCTAAGTGGAGAGTAAGTACTCAGGCCAATTCTATGAGACAAAAATAGATAAATAGCATGAAGATCTTAGGCTTTACAAGGAATAATCTTTAAGAAAACATTGTTCAGCATAAAATGATGTTTTTGAGCATTTCGATTGAGTTATTTGTAAAACTTAATCTCACAACTTCATTTTGGTGAATAATATTTTATGTTCAACTCTGGAAGACACTGTCTTCTAACTTACAGAGATTTAAGAACTGTAAACTTTTTCTATAACTGACTTAATATGTTCTCACTATTAGTATTTTTCATAAATAATTGTGGGTAAAATCTTTGATTTATTCATACCACGATTTCAGTATTCACCTTTAAAAACCTAAAAAGATTTGGTCCTTGATTATGCCAGGGACTTTTAAGACTAGTTTGGGTTTTGTTCCAAAAACAGGCATTAATAGAAAGTACTGAAGTACTGAAAACACAAATATTTGGCCTCTAATACACAGATGAGAACTTATTCATGTAGTAAGGGCCAAATATGCATATAGCACTGTACAAAAAAAAAATGTTTACATTGGATATCAATTCTTAGTGAAGGTATCAGAAGACGGAGAAGCCTATGCTGTTGATTTGTACCCCCATCTGCCACCAACGTTGTCAAATCTCTTTTCAAAATGTCTGTTGGCTTCATTTTGTCCATTTTATTTCCACTATCATCTATCACCCTGGTCTTGGACTTTTTATCTTCTCATGCAGATCATGGCAGGACTCTCCTAACTGATCTCACTGACTCCTGTCTTTTTCTGCTGAAAGCTATCCTGCTCACCATTACCAGATTAGTTTCCCTAAAACATTACTTTCTTGATGTAATTGCCTTCCTAGAGATCTTAAGATAGGTTGAAAAAAACCACCTGGCGTCACCTTTCACAGTCCCTCTTTTCTGCCAGCACCTTCCAACAAATTGCCTTAGACAGATGATCTTTGATCTCAAACTGGTCATATTCATTCCCTATGTCTGATTTTGCTAATGGTTTTCACCTATCTGCCAAATCTTAGGTGACCTTCAATACCAATGTCAGTTCAACTACTTTCACAAAACCAGTTCTAATTATTGACATTTCTTGGATTTCCAATTAATACATTTGTAGAAGTTCATATTACTTGATCATATGTTCTTTAGTTTCAGGTACCAAACTACATTCCTGCCCAATACAGTATTCTGCAAGTGATGTCTTGAACGAGGTTTAAATAATTTAAGATTTGAGTAATAGTGATCTTGCCTCAATTTTTAAACAAAACAAATTTTAGTAAATAGAATTCTCTCAATTTTAAATATGCAATGTTCTCATAAACCAGCTATACTAAATTTTGCTTGTCTGCAAGGAGTACTAAAACAAAATAAAAGATAATAATTAGTAACAAATAAATTTGCACAACTAAAAAATAGTTCAGTATAGTCTGACAACCTTTTTTTTCTCCTTTAATAAACATATTGGGTGATATAGAATTGCCCTTTTATGTATGTTAAAGTGGTAAAATATTATTTCATATACAAAGTCATATGGTTCAACTTAATATATAGTAAAATTATTAATCAGTTTTCTAGTTATTTTAATTCACATATGGAATTAAAGTGAACAATATAGTCAAGTTTAAGAGTCACTGTCTTTTTATGTACAGTATATTAATTTGAATCTTCAGCTATAATTGAGATTTTGATAAATAAACTACATGAGAGCTTAGGCTTAAAAGTTTTGAGATGTTTCCTAGGAATCATTCTTTTTGAAAATTCACATATCTCCAGGTTTCCTTAAGAAGCACATTTAAACCTAATAAGGTTTAAATCTTGATTTCTTCTTATTCATTTCCATTTTCTTTAGATATCTGTTCAGCTTGATTTTCTTAAATTTTTTATTTGTACATCTCCATCAGGAAAATTTTGAAAGAAATTTTTTTTCTTTCTCTAAGGAAATCCTCTAAATAAAGGATGTAAGAGTTAAACACAAAGGGAACCTTGACCACCTGTGGGACTCAATAGGGATTCAACTGCCACGTTTAGGGTTTAGCAGGGCTCCTAGGATTTTTAGTTTCTTCTTCAATTTAGATACCAGAATATCAATTAATTCATTTATGATGAAAAACTGAATTGTCACTGATTGAAAATATTAATGTAAGTGTAATCCAGCAATTACTCTTTTTCGGAAGTCAAGCTACATAAGAAATCAAACCACAACTGGTGATAATTTTAAGATACTGATTCAATTTCTTTCATGGTTATAAGTTGCAAGCCTACTTATATTTTCTGTTTCTTCTATAGTCAATTTTTAAAAATTGCATCTTTCTTTAAATGCCCAATATCTCTAAATTTTCAAATATCATAAAGTTGTTCATGATAGATTCCTTCCTATTTTTCAAGTCTCTGATTTTCTGTAACAGTGTTTCATTTTTCATTTCTTAAGTTTATTTATTTAACGAGGGGGGGGAGAGGGAGAGGGAGAGGGAGAGGGAGAGGGAGAGAGAGAATATCCCAAGTAGGCTCCACACTGCCAGCACTGAGCCCGACATGGGGCTCAAATGCATGAACCGTGAAATCATGACCTCAGCCAAAAATCAAGAGTCAGACATTTAACCAACAAGTCACCCATGCACCCCTCTTTTAAAATTTGTAACATTGGTTCTTTGTGCTTTCTCTTTGTCTTGATCAAATCTTGACAGTTTTATCTATTTTCATTGAACTTTTTAATAAAACAACTCTTGGCTTTATTGATTCTATGATGTTTATTTCTGTCTTCCATTTCATTATCATTTGCTATTATTTTCATCATTTCTCTCCCTAAACTTTCTTTGGAGATATATTTTATATATATATATATATATATATATATATATATATATATATATATATATATATATGTGTGTGTGTGTGTGTGTGTGTATACACATATATATATATATAATTTCTAACTTGTTGAGACAAATGGTTAATTAGCTCATTAGTTTTCAGCCTTTCTCAATATAAAAAGTTAAGTCTGTAAATTTCACTTAATAATTATTTCACAGTATCCTACAGGTTTTGATATGTACCATTTTCAGGATGTTCACTTCTAACCATATTACAATTTTCATTATTATTTCTTCATTGACAAAAGAGTCATAGAAAAGTAACTTTAAAAGTTTCCAAAGCAAAGATTTTTTAAAGTAAATTTTTGTTACTAATTTCTATCTTAGTTCAACCAGGATCAAGAGAAGGCATTCTGTGTGATATAAAGACTTTGAAATTTGTTGAGATTTATTTATGGTCCAGTCTGTGGACAGTTTTCATGAAGATTCCATATGTGTATGATAAGACTATATAATTGTTGGATTCAGGATTTTATATATGTCCACTAACTTTATTATGTTTTTTTTTAAATGTTTATTTATTTTTGAGACAAACAGAGACACAGCATGAGCTGGGAAGGGGCAGAGAGAGAAGGAGACACAGAATGTGAAGCAGGCTCCAGGCTCTGAGCTGTCAGCACAGAGCCTGACGCGGGGCTCGAACTCACGAACTGTGAGATCGTGACCTGAGCCAAAGTTGGACGCTTAACCGACTGAGCCACCCAGGTGCCCCAAGTTTATTATGTTTTTGATGTCTTCTATAGCTTTACTAATTTTTATAGATAAGACTGTAGATTAATCTCCTTATATTTCTGTCAATTTTTGCCTTATAAATTGAGACTGTTATTGGGTGCATGTAAGATTGTTATATCTTTCTAATAATTTCTATATTTTATCATTATGTAGTAACCTCCTTTATTCCTAATAATGGTTTTGACATAAAGTTCGATTTCATCTCATTTTCATGGCTATGCTAGCTTTCTTTTATTTGCCAAAGATATCTTCCCAAACCTTTTACTTTTAATCTTCCTGGATCTTTATGTCTTTCTCATTCACAACACTAAAAAAGATACTGAGTCTGGCAATTAACATTGTGTTTTCTGATATAGTTGGATTTTATTTTTACCATCTGTGTTTTTGTTTTAAATGTTTAGTTATTTGTTTTGGAGGACAGAGAGAGAGAAAGAGAGAGAGAGAGAGCGAGGGTGGGAGGGAGGGAGGGAGAGAGAGAGAGAGCGAGGGTGGGAGGGAGGGAGAGAGAGAGAGGGAGGGAGAGAGAGAGAGGGAGAGGGAGAGGGAGAGGTGGGGCGAGGGAGAGGGAGAGGGAGAGGGAGAGGGAGAGAGACGGGGGGGGGGGGGGGGGGGAAGGAGAGGGAGGGAGAAAGAGAATCCCAAGCAAGCTCTGCACTGTCAGTGCTGAGCCTGACATGGGGCTTGAATCCATGAGATTCATGGATTCCATGAGATCATGACCTGAGCTGAAATCAAGAATCAGATGCTTAACTGACTGACCCACCCAGGCTCCCCACCATCTTACTGTGTTTTCTTCTCACCTTTTTTTTTTAAATGCTTTTTTTCTGATTTTTAGTCTGTTCAGACCAAGGTTTAAAAATCCTTGGTCAAAGATTAAAAATTCATTTTCTTTTCCACTGTTTTTGAAATCATGCACTTTATTTCCATTTTTTAAATAGCTGTCCTTAACATTTCAACACATGTACTTAAAGCCTAATGCCAATCTTGATTTCTATCCTTTTCTTGAATAATTCAATTATCTTAAAAAACTTCAGTTCCAATTACCTCCTTTCTATCTGACATATTTTTGTTGTCCACTATTTTAGTTTTACCTTATCAGAACTGTAGTTATAAATTCTCATGGGATTTTTATCTTCTTCTCTCCCTGACTAATCCAGTCTAAGATAAAAACGATTTGTCAGTTTTTGCCAATGAGCAAATTTTTCTCTTATTTTCAGTCATCAAGGGACCCAGTCCTATAGGGAACAATGGTATGAGTATTTCTAATCTTTTTTTTTTAAGTCTTATTTATTTAAGCTTAAAATAAATAAGCTTAAAAGTCTTATTTATTTAAGCAATCTCCATACCCAGTGTGGGGCTTGAACTCACAACTCTGAGATCAAGAGTTGCATACTCCTCAGACTGAGCCAGCCAGGAGTCCTGAGGCTTTCAGTTCTAATTCCTCACTTCATTTGGACCCTAGGCCCATCTCCTATCTTGTGGCTCTTAACTCTCAACATTCTGGGATTCTAAGACTGGCAAATGCCCCCAGGACAATTTACCACTTGTATTTTTAGTTTTCTTTTTTCTCTTCCAAGGGATTTCCTTTCCTTCCTAAGAATGGAGTTCAACCATTTAGCTTAAAAACATTTGTTTCATTAATGTGACATTTCTAGTTGTTTCTGTATTATTTTTCAAGGTGTCTGCCATTTTGCTAGAATTGAATATACTTTCTCCTTGATGTTAGGTGTAATCTTAGTTATAAGTTACCAACATGAAGTAGTTAACCATAGTCAATAGAATCACTTAGAAACATGAAAATGTTTACGTTTTGTCAAAATGATATTCTTCTTTTATAGAATTATTCTATCACTTAACTTCACTTAATGAAAAAAAATCACTTAAATTCAGTTTAGAACATGTAAAGTAGTACAGAATATTTGAGTATTTTGCTTCTTATTCTAGAATTTGGAAAACACAATTACAACCTACTGAATAATAATTGCAAATGCTACCAATGTACCTTAAATGGTGCTTGCAGATATGAGAATAGAGAACAGTGGAGAAAAGGAGGGAAAAGGATAGTTCTGACAGAATGAGTTGGCTAATTGTGAAAATGGCTGAATCTCAAACTTTTGGGTATCAAAATAGCATTCATTCACTCATTCATTCAAAACAAGTATTTATTAAGCACCGCTTCAGTGCTATTCTGGAAGACGCCAAGATATTAAGTGAAGGACCCTACTATGCAGAAACGGGAGTGCTAGGTGGGTACACAAATAACTAACTACAATCTAAGACTGAGTAAGTTAAATGCCATAAAATTAATACACTAGCAGTTACCTCCCTCATCTTCTCTACTTTCCACTACTAAATCTCTACAAGCATCTTTGATTCCTGTAGGAGTTTCTCCTCTCAAAAGGTTAATCCTGTGCCCTTAATCCCACACTCACCCTCAAACTCATAAAGGATCTTGTTCCCTCAGTTAGTCTCCTCTCTTACCGGCTTAATATCTTGCTCTTTCCTATACCAAATATATGTATATATGTACAAGTCTCTCCAGTTTTTAAAAAGGTACTTTTCCTTTTTATTAGTCTCATATTTTTCCAGGCAAGAGATGGAACCTATGGCTTTCACTGTCTCATCATCTGCTGTATTTCTCTATATTATAAAATCTGGCTTCTTTTCCCTCAGTTCTAACGAATGAAACAGAACTGACAATTTCACAAGTTATTAATCAAAAGTCTCATTACCAAATCCAGTGGTCTTTTTTGTCTTCTGTAACCACTAACATAGTTGACCTTCTTCTGTCTTAGTACTTATAATACACACCATCCAGGCTTTCCTCCTGCCATTAGGATCATGCTCTCTGTATGGCCTCTTCCTCTCTACCCACCCCCCGCCCCACTACTGGTGTTCTTCAAGCTTCAGTCCCTGACCTCTGTTTTTTCTTGACAGTTTGTTGATAGTAGATCACTTACAGATGCTTAGAGCTTCAACTATCTGTCTTCTCTAGATGGCTCCCAAATGTTGCTCTCCACCTGTGACTTCATTTCCAAGAACTGTATTTCTGAGTGCGTACTAGTCACCTCAAAGTCAATATAGCTAAACAGAACTCATCTTCTGTCCTCAAAATCTGGCTCCCTTTCCCAACATTTCTATTTCTGTTAATATTACCACCATCTTCCTAAATTCAAAAAGTCTTTGATTTATTTTGCTCCCCATTCCTCCAGTCTGTCAGCAACCCTGTTGATAGATTGTTTGTAATCTCTCCATCTTTTCATCTTATTCATATTAGCTGTACAAATATTTATCTGGACCTGGAGTGTGCTGGGGGTGGAAAAGACAGAGGGTTGGGCTCCTGCTGTGGAGGCATTCACATCTAGTTTTAACAACAAATAAGCCAAGCACTAATTACTAATTATAGGGCGTTAAGTGATAAAATAGAGGCGCTTATTTCGTATCTGGACTTCTCTGATAGCTTTCAAACAGGTGTAACTGCTTCCGGTCTCATCCCCCTACAAGACACTTCCACATATGTCTTTCTAAGAAACTATTTTGGTCACATTTTTTTCTTCCTCATTAATCCTTAATTCTTCCCAACTACTTTCAGGATAAAATTGTTACTCATTAGATTGTCAGGAAAGGTCCTACCCAGTGATCCACCACACATCCTTCAAGTATTATCTCTCATTGCTAATGTACATGAACTTCCCGTTCCTTTCAAATCAGTTTGTTCATTAGATGTGAACATAATTTAATATTCCTCATGACACTCCTTTCATACAGAAAACTCCATTTCTATAAAAACCTACTCTATGCTTTCAGATTCAGATTAAATCCTATCTCTGTAAAGCAATTTTCAGGGTTTCTAATTGAAAATGATGTCTCCCTTCTTCAAATCCCCAAGGCAATTTTTGCTAAGATAAATCATTTCATAATCAGGTACTGCTTTATTTTATTTTCTCCGTTGTTGTCTTGAATTATCATTAAATCTTTCTCCCTTAATTGTACACAGTTCATGTTTTCTCCCCAAATTCTATGTTTCTCGCAAGCAGGTTTATCGTACACTTCTTCGTATCCAGCCACAGTACCTAGCACAGGATCTTGTTCGTGAGTCAGATCTGAAGCACGGACAGAGTTACGGAAATTTCAGTTTGGATGAAGGGACACTGCCGATGAGAGAAACAGCAAGTGCAAAGGTAGGAAAGGGCAGCATTTGCCTGAGATATAGGAAGTTAATCAATTTGGTGGAATGAAAGTCCCCCTGGCCCCTCCCCAAAGGAATACTGGAATGCCAGATAGAAGGGCCAGAATAAGTTCCAGATTACAGTGTTTTGACTTCATCTGATAGGTGAGGAGAGAGCCATGGAAGGCTTTTGAATAGAATAATGCACAGCAATTTTATGAAGCTCCATCAAACCAGCACTGCACTAAATCAATAGGAAGGCCTGAACATCAGTTAAGTGGCTTCTGTTCAAAAGTGAAGTAGTAAAGTCTAACCAATACAAAGTTCTTTCATCTTCTCTCCTAGAGAGAAACCTGCCTAAAATTCCTTAGGGAAAGAAACCATAGTTTGACAGGTTCTCTGACACAACGACTCTGTTGGTTCCATTAATTCTAGATTCATCATAAAGTAGATTCGGGTTTCTCAATTGTTCTCTTGGCGTCTTCACTGGGAAAAGCATGTTCTAGTTCATGGTAACTACAGTAGCAAATGATATCACAAGAGCTTTGCTTAATCCTCAAGCTATTACAAGTTGTATCTGAGATAGCTTTCCTCCTAGTTCCTCTGGAAGAATTTAGTAAATTCCCATTTACCCACAGATGGAGGTGTTTGCTACCCATGGTCAGGAGAGAGATTCAATCTCCCAAATAAGACGTGCTGACATCCAGGGCTCACTGCCGCCACAGCAGGACTCACTGCTCCACAGGGCAGTGGAGCAGGGGTACATAGCTATCTACTCTCTCAACAACTAAACTTGTTGTAGCCCTTGAGCAGAATCAAGACTGATTTATCTGTGTCTTGTCTATTATGAATGCTAAGGTTTCCTTCCATTAGGTGGACAGTTTGCAAGAATTTGCATGTTTCTTCTAAGTGTGTTCTAACATCCTTTGTCTTTATCACCTCCACTTGTGAAAAAAGAGTATAATTCATTAACTCTCCTAAACAGAGGACGGGAGTGGGGGCAGGCGGGGAGATACACTGTAGTCCCTTTTAATTGCCCAACTCTATTTATTTGATTAAATTCTTTTTAGGTATAGAGGAGTAATGGCCAAAAAAGAAAATAAATTAATCTTGAGGTTAGATAATTAGAATACAGAAAAATATCATTCAAGAGCAAAGAAAAGATGTTTAGTGTTGACTATACCTTCCTTTCCCATGATGCAGTAGGGTCTAAGTGGTTGGTTTTACTCAGGGTTATTTGTGTTTGCTTTTCTTCACTGATGTTTCTCTAGGTATGTGGACGGGTGGGGAATGGGAAGCAGGTAGAATAGGACAGGCTTCAGAGAATTGAGGAGTTAGGAGGTACACATATTTCTTAAAGTCACCCAAATACCCAAGACAAGTGAGGCTGTGATAAACAAAGTAAGAGTAGGATTAATATCGAAATAAATAAATAAATATATATATATATAGATATATATAGATATATATATCTATATATATCTGAGTCTTTATAGAATTAGGAAAGATCTGATCAGGATGACTCTTTACATCTAAACCTCATGAAAAAAAAGAAATCATTTATAGAATGTTAAGATTGACAACATAATTGAATTAAATAAAACAGAAACTTATACTAAATACAATAAAAAATTTTTTTTAAAAGATAGAGATATCTTTTGGAATGGCAGAAGACTATTCCTAAGGTCATAAGCAATACTCATGAGGCACAGATCAGAAAACCATAAATTTTGTCCACTTATAATAAAGGTATATTTATATTTAGTAAAATATATGAGACAAATCAAAGGTATAGAAAAACAGATAAAGTTGAAGGCAATTATTAATCTAACAAAAGTATTCACAAATAGGATTTGTGTAAGTATCAAGCTCTCCTATTACACTGATGACACAATTGGATTTATAACCTAACTTTATGAATTTGTTTATGATATCAATAATTCCACGATCAATAATTGCCTTACTTAGAAATTTATTAGAAAGCATCCATAAATGGGAAGTTTAAGTAATAGCTGTATTTTATATACTCAGTAGAAATCTGATGTATGAACATTACAAGTATTTCACACCTTGCATAAAAGCTACTTCTCAATCCATATGTTGGCTTTTCTTGCACACAAAGCCCACTGCCACTCTCCCAAGGCAAGCCTCAGCATCACTGTACTGAGAGGTATAGTAAAACAATAACATATTTTGGCTAGTAGAAGTTGTCTAAATACCACGAACAGCTGACCGGATGACACAGTAAGCTTTGCACGGAGCTAGCACTCTTTGTTAAAGCAAAGCAAACTGTCTGCTATTTCTCATAGGCAATGTTGGTGACATTCTTTCTACAAACATCAGCAAACCTTGAACAGCAAACAACTTAAACATACCCTTTTAATTCCTACCCCCTTTAAAATATACAGAAGTGGATTTTAGAAAATCTGGGGTCTTTCTCCCCAAAGTAAGAGAAGTTCAGACAACAAACGGTTAAAAGAACAAGCGGAGCCCTACCGTACCCAGAAATGACAGAAGGCTCTTCTCCTCTTCGGTGCTACTATCCAACCACTCGGCCACATCACCGGGGGAAAGGAGACTCATTCTCCAGCCAGAAAACTTTTCCATACAGAGCACAATTACTGAATGATGGAGTGGGAAAAGAAAGATACAAAGACTGAATTCTTGGGGGTCCGACACTTAAATTGCTGGCTAGGCTGTAATGATGAAAGAGCAAATGTGATCCTCCCTCCACTCTGAATTCTGTCTCTGTGACATCAATCTAATACAAGGGGGGGGGAGGGGGAAGGAAATAGAGAGGGTTAAAAGAGGGTGACAGAAGAGAAGGGAAGGGAGATTTGTCCTTCTGTCTCTTAGTGTTAAGCTTTAGCCTGAAAGAGAAGCCAGGATAAAATTGAATAATGATTTGTGTTTCATGACAGGAGAAAGCAAAGGAAAATAAAGAATAAAGACACTCAAAGGAAAAGAAACAGGTTCCTACACTGAAGCAGCTTAGATAACCAGACAGCACAATAGCTAATCAGTTAAGTAAAGCATATCATCAAACAAAAACAAAGGCAAAAGAACAAATTCAGCATTTTGTTTTGTTCCGAGAAGAAAGGTTTTCAAATTTCCTTTCAGTCAACCAGAGAGAACTGCAGCCCCCTAACCCCTTCCTGCTTTAGCTATTTCAACAGCATCTCAGCCCCCTTTGCGAAGATTTCCTGCGAGCAAAGGCAGGTTGATAAATCTGTGAATAGGAAGCTCTCATCCCTCCTTTCTTCTCCTCCTCCTCCGTTCCTCCCCCCACCTCGCATGGCGACGGCATTGATCGACAATAATGGAATCTGTAACTGACTGCCAACAGCAACATTAAGGATATTACAAGTCCACTTCATAAGAATTCGAGCCGGTGGTCGGAACTTGGGGGCAACTCTGGGCTTCTAGTCAATAGCTCTGTCTTTCTTAGCGAGAAAGAAAAGAGGGGTGGAGAGCGCGGGGGGGGGGGGGGCGGGGGAGAGGGAGAATAGGAAAGAAGGCTGAAATCTGAAAGAAAGAAGTCAGAGAAGTAAGCTTGTTGGGCTATAGGTTCAGAGACCCATCAATGTAGCAAACGACTGTCCTTCAACTCCTGTCATACTGTCATTGTGAAGGAGTCCGAAACAGATGGATTTTTAAATATGATTTACGTTACATACTTACATGCTTGGATTTAAGGTCAGTTCACAGGCTTACACCTTATTAATACGCAGAGAAAAATCAAGCAGTAGAGATATTTTCAGAGACCCATAAATCACTAATATCCCCGTTTTCTGTAGATTGATCAGGCATGCTATGAGAAAACAACACTCTTAAAAAGCTAAGAGTCTTCCCCTGCATTAGTAAAATATTAGCTCTGTTCCCAATAATCTACTTTCTTTCTGTTCTAGCAGTCTGCCTTCAGTGAGAGAAATCTCACTGCTTAAGAGTTACTATCTCAGTATATCCTGAATCCAGACTCTCCTCTCCATGTTGACTTCATTATTCTTCATCTGGACTCTAGTCAACTCGGTAAGATTCTTGTTTTATATATTAACCTTTATAAACCCAGTGGCTAAAGTAGTGCCTGGCACTTAGAAGGAGTTCACTTATTTACTGAAGTTTTGTTTAGCTGCTCTAAAAGTTTTAATAGCTTCAAGATTGGCAGGAAATATCAGGCTGAGTATTTTAGGATCTCTTTTCTTTTTTTTAATTTTTTAATGTTCATTTACTTTTGAGAGAGAGAGACAGGCAGACAGACAGACAGATCGTGAGCAGGGAATGGGCAGAGAGAGAGGGAGACACAGAATCCGAAGCAGGCTCCAGGCTCTGAGCTGTCAGCACAGAGCCCAATGCAGGGCTCGAACTCACCAACTGCGAGATCATGACCTGAGCTGAAGTCTGACTCTTAACCTACTGAGCCACCCAGGTGCCTCCTTTTTTCTTTGTTAATGTTTATTTTTGACACAGAAAGAGACAGAGCATGAGCCAGGATCTCTTTTTAAAATTAGTCATTTTGACAGATAGTTACTTAAAAGTAGTTATAGCAATAGTACCAACTAAGGAGATAGAAAATCTAGGGGCGCCTGGGTGGCTCAGTTGGTTCAGTGTCCAACTTCGCCTCAGGTCGTGATCTCATGGTTAGTGGGTTCGATCCCCACGTCCGGCTCTGTGCTGACAGCTCAGAGCCTGGAGCCTGCTTCATATTCTGTGTTTCCCTCTCTCTCTGTCCCTCCCCCCACTCATGCACTGTCCCTCAAAAATGAATAAACATTAAAAATATATTTAAATAAATCCATACTTTGTTACTCAAAATAACTACATAAAATTGAAAAATATTGACAAATATGGATAAAAAACATTTTCTCAAAATCCACAGTCTATGCTTGCTTAGTATTTAAGCATGAATTGATAATCCCTTTGTAAGAACTTTAGGACACGCCAGAATATCTGGAGCTCCCAAGGTGAAACCATTGGCCTAGAGCATCAAGTTCAAACAACTCGGTGTGATGTGGCTCCTGCTTCTTTCCTGGTAGCGGCTCCCCCACACTCTCCTTGACTTAGCTATGCTGTGCTATCTACCTCGCTTCCAAGTCTTTGCATGTTCCAAAGCAAAGTAATCACAATTCATCTGTTTTGTTCGTTGGTATACCCCCACTCTCTAGGCACTACCTGGCACACAGTAGGTGCTCAAACATCTTTGTTGACTGACTTTGGTACCTCCAGTGAGGTATCATTCTTTCTACCATGTATACCCGACTATATTGAACTGATCCATTAGGACTCAGTTCAAATATTACATCTCCGGGTCTTTCCTGACACCTTAAGGCAGAGTTAATAGCTTTCTTACCCATACTTTCATTGTTATTGCTCCTATTACTTTATTGAAATTATCTGTCTACATAGTGATTTCTTCCACTACGCCTTGTGCATTTTAAAGGCGAAAACTGTGCTCTAGTAATCTAAACAAAATGTTTTAATGTCTAGCACACAGTGGATAATTCATAAATGTTTATTGAATGACTTACTAGTGAAAGTGAAATTGTGATTCTACGTACCAAAGTACTAAAGAATTCCATGTATTCCTGATAAAAGGATCTACACCACCAGTCTCCAAATCAACAACCAAAAATAAAACGTGGTAAAAGAAAAAATGAATCTTTTATTTTATGTATTATACCGAAGAAAAGTCAGTATAGGCACAAAGATATCACCAATATGATCCGGTACGAGAAACTTGCCTTCTCTAAACAGAGAGTTAGCAAATGAGGCACCCCAAGGAAAAGCTCTAGATTGAAATTTTCTCATAATATAAAAGGCACCGAATTGTTTTTCCTTGTTTATAGCCAGAGCATAGCATGAATTAGACCTGCTTACATAAAAATTTCCTTAAAAATAAAGCAATAAAACTTACTTCAAGATGTAAACATTCTATGGTGGGCTGTACACTTTGTTAAAATATGAGTCAAGGCACCAAAATACTGTGAGTAGGGCTGTTAGAAATAATGCTTGACAATAATCTTCTCAACAAATGAACCAATCACATAGATCTTGGTGGTTACTGTGTTCTTCACATGTAGTAAGTGTAAGCATGTACTTACTATTGACATTTGTTTTTATTTCATTCGTTATTTTCCAAAAAAATACTGAAAGCTTATGGAAAATGCTTGGTGATTAGGCATTTCTATTTGAGGGCATTTACATTTCCTTGTAAATGCGTGTATGTGATACGTGTGTGTGTGTGGCTTACTGGGCTGCAACTACTAATACGGCGTTTTTAGGCACTTCATTAAGTGCTCTACATACAATATCTCATTTGAAATTCTTAAACAACAACCAGGTGGGATAGGTATTATCTTCATTTCACCGATGAGAAAACCATAGATCAGGAAACTTGTCTACCTACCGACCTTTGTCTAAGGTAATAGGTAGGGATGCAAACGAAATTTGAATGTCTGGATGTTTGGCCAAATTCCCTACCATACTATTATACACCCTACCAGGGCTGATCTATCGAAGGGCCAGCAAAGGTTTCCTGTAGAGGGTCGGCTAGTAAATATTTCATGTTTGGGGGCCATATAGTCTCTATCACAACTATTTTAATTCCACCACTGTAGCAAGAAAGCAGTCATAGGCAATATGTAGATGAATGGGCATGGCTGTATGCCAGTACAACCTTATGTACAATACAGAAAAAAAAAAAAAAAGGGCCCTGGGCTATGGTTTACTGACCCCTGATTCAGGCCCACGCTGTCAATTCAGTCAACCTTTTCTGACTCCCTAACGTATTTGTGGATCTCTGGCAGGTCTTCATGATTGAAAAATAAATAAAATAACTATTTGCCTGGGTCAAATAAAGTTTTCATTTTAAGAACGGTATAACTGTCTTTATTATTTTATTTTAAGACACTAGAAACCAGTTATTTCTTTCCTCCTACTTCCTTAATCTCATAGTCCTAGAGAAGACTTAAGTTTCAGTTGAGTAACGGGTATAAAAAATGTAGCCCCCTCTTGAATTATTTACAGTCCTGATTTTTGTTATAGCTACCTTTTTTATAGCTATCAGCTTTCAGACTCACTCATTTGACAGCATCAGTGACACTATGTGCCAAGGACTGTTTTAAGCCTTGGGATACAGTTGTGAATAAGAGACAAAACCTCTGCCCTCAGAGAGCTTACATTCTTGGGGGAAGAGAAAACAATACACAAGAGAAAAAGGTTAAGCTATATACTGTGTTAGGGTGAAGAGTGCCAAGGATAAGAATAAAGCAAGAAAGGGGTGTAGGTAATGTTGGAGAGCTTTACAATTTTAGAGGGTAGCCAGGCAAGGTATCTCTGAGAGACCGACTTTTGAGTAAAGGGTTCCTGGGTTTTTGGGAAGAGGGTAAAAACAGTAAAAAAAAAAAAAAAAGATCTGGAAGCGGCAACCATCAGGAAATCACTGCAGGTAAACTGGATTGACTCAGGGGGGAAAGAAAAAGGAAAATGAGGTCAGTGAAGAAACAGGAAGCCAGATCGTGTGAAGTTACAAGGTCTTTGGCTCTTATCCTTAGTAGATAGGAAGACATTATGAAGCAGAAGTGATTTGTTAGGCTTGTTTTTTAAAAAATATGAGCCTTATTGAAATAGAGGTCCCGTACCATAAAATTCACTCTTTTAAAGTAGTTTAAAATATAGTCACAAAGTTGTGCAAATATCACGACAGTTTAATTGCAGAACATTTTCATCACCTCAGAAAGAAACCTGGCTCTCATTAGCACCCGGTTCTCCTTCCTCTCAACTGCTGAGTCCTTAGGAACTGCTAATCTAAGTTTTGTCTTTATGAATCTTCCTGTTCTAGACATTTCCTATACATGAAATCACATACTATGTGGCCTTCTGTACCTGACTTGATTTAATTTAATTTAATCTATGCTGTAGCATGTATCAGTACTTCATTCTTTTCAATGGCCAACTAGTATTCCACCGATGGACATTTGGGTTATTTCTACTTTACAGTATTACAAATATAGGCATTCCTCGGATATATTGTGGGTCTGGCTCCAGACCACTGCAATAAAGTGAGTATCTCAATAAAGCTAGTCAGATTAATTTTTTGATTTCCCATTGCATATAAAAGTTACGTTTACAGAACACTGTACTTTATGAAGTGTGCAAGGGCATGAAGTCTAAAAAAACAATGTATATACCTTAACTTAAAAATATTTTATTGCTAAATAATGCAAGCCATCATCTGAGCTTTCAGTGTATTGTGATCTTTTGCTGGTGGAGGGTCTTGCCTCAATGTTGGCGGCTGCTGACTGATCAGCGTGGTGGTTGAGGAAGGTTGAGGTGGCTGTGGCAATTTCTTAAAATAATAACAAGCTTTGCTGCATCAATAGACTCTTGCACGTTAATTTCTCTGTAACACGAGATGCTGTTTGATAGCATTTGGCCCACAGAACTTTTGTGAAAATTGGAGTCAATCCTCTCAGATCCTGCCACTGCTTTATCAACAAGGTTAGGTAATATTCTAAATCCTTGGTTGTCATTTGAACAAGCTTCATAGTATTTTCCCCGGGAGAGTCAGGGCCTTCTTCTGGATAAGGTTTGGCTTAAGGGAAAGTTGTGGCTGGTTTGATCTTCTATCTAGAGCATTCAAACGTTCTCCCTATTTGCAATAAGGCTGTTTCAACTTTCTTATCATTTGTGTATTCATTGGAGTAGTACTTTCAATTTCCTTCAAGAACGCTTCCTTTATATTCACAACTTGGCTAACTGGTACAAGAGACCTAGCTTTGGGCATGTCTTGGCTTTCAATGTGCCTTCCTCACTATACTTAATAATTTCTAGCTTTTGATTTAAAGTGAGAGACATGTGACCCTTCTTTTTACTTGAACACTTGGAGGTCACTGCAGGGTTATTAATTGGCCTAATTTCAATATTGCTGTGTCTCAGGAAATAGGGAGGCCCGAAGAGGAGAGAGGGAGGGAATGGTGGGTTAGTAGAGCAGTCAGAACACACACAACGTTCATTAAGTTTGCCATGTTGTTTTAAATACCTTTTAAATGTTTATTTATGTATTTTGAGAGAGAGCGCGCATATATGCACAAGCAGGGGAGGGACAGAAAGAGAGGGGGAGAGAGAGAATCCCGAGCAGGCTCCGCACCGTCAGCACAGAGCCCGACGTGGGACTGGATCTCACAAACCATGAGATCATGACCAGAGCTGAGATCGAGAGTCAGATGCTTAACCGACTGAACCACCCAGGTGCGCCGATTAAGTTTGCTGTCTTATATGGGTGTGGGTTTGTGGCACCTCAAAACAATGACTGCAGTAACATTAAAGATCACTGATCACAGATCAGCCGACCAAACATAATAATAATGAAAAAGGCTGAAATATTTCGAGAATTAACAAAATGTAGCAAGAGGCACAAAGTAAGCAAATGCTATTGGAAAATGACAGAAATGGGCTTGCTTAACGTAGGGGTTGCCCCTACACCTTAAATTTGTTAAAAAATACAGTCTCTGCGAATTGCAATGAGGTGAAAAGCAATAAAACGAGGTATCCCTGTAGTGCTGCCATGAACATTCCTGTACAACTTTTTCTGTGTAAGCCTTGTAGTTTAAAAGGATATCCAAATAAGATGTATTATATAATCAGCTTTTTCTGTACCAAGAACTTTAAAATGCTACAGCAGAAGAGAGTTATTTTCCAATTTTACAAGCACCAGTTTTCCTCCTAATTCCTCTGGGATTTCCATCCTTTTTGAAGAAACCAAAACTACTGACTCAGTCTCTTTTCTCCTGCTCTACTATTCTTGCACACGGGAAAAGATTAATACTAGATACTCAGGAACGAACAAAGGCAGGTAAATAGGACAACAGATCTTTTCCTAAACTGATAACTAAAATTGGTAAAGTTGATGGATTTTGGTGGGGGGAGGGGTGTGTAATTTTACATTTTGATATGGTTTCAAATTTACAAAAATGGTACAAGAAGAGCACAAGGAACTCCTACATACCTGTGTCCAGATTCATCATCTGTTCACATTTTGCTACCTTTGCTTGATTATCCTCTGTGTCAATTATTATTTATGTAAATATTTTACATTATTTACATTATTACATTATTTATATGCATAAAAATATGCATTTTTTAAACCATTTGAGAAAGCTGGAGACATTATGCTCTTTACCACCAACAGCTTCAGTTTCTGTTTTCTAAAACAAAGGACATTCTCTTATATACCCCAGAACAATTATCAAAATTAGGAAATTTAATACTGATGTTGGTTGATTTTTTAAGGATAAAATTAAATATTGTGCAAAATCCACTCTATGTGCAAAATCCATATATAAATTCTATTTCAGTATCACACCAAGTCCTTTATTTGAAAAACAAACTGTCTTCAAGGAATGGTTACTAAGATATCACAAGTACTGATTGCAAGTATAATTCAAAGTTATAGTCCATATCATATTAAAATAATGTCTATCAAATTTTTGAAGGGTTACTAAACTTATTAGCATTCAATATACTATTGTGATAAAGGACTGAAAGTAAGAATAACTAGTTTTCAAGAAGGGCAATTGAAGGACAAGTAAAGTGATCGACTGCATTTCCATCTTGATACTCCTTTGGATATGCACAACTGTTGCCTCAAAAAAGCTTAAAGTAAATGCCAAACTATGGTTTTTGCCTTATATTGTGGTGAGGAGATATGTTACTGAAACAGAAACAGAGTTAAATCTAATGAAATTTACAGTTTAACACTTTAAATAGTATCCCAAATATATATATATATCTCAACCATTTACATATAAATTACATAACAATACGTGCACTCACACATTATTTTCATTTGCCATGTTACCTTACAATTTTAGAGCTGAAGAAACTAACAAAGCTTGGGTAAGTTTTCTTTCATTTGGATTTAGGAAGCAATACTTTTGATATGTGCAGTCATTGAATAATAAGGTTATTATTATTAGAGGCATTTCTATTATGTGACTATATAAAACATATAACAAGGTACTTTGACGTCTTCTACTGAAAAGGGGTATCAAAATGTAAAGTAGTAAAAACAAACAAAAAAGGTAAGGTAGTAAAACAATTATAAAACAGATGCTCAAAAGTAATGTGCCAAGGACTAATGGCAATTCTGTTCAGGGAAGTGAATGACTATCTAGAATTAAAGATTATCAGATTTCTTAAACACTTCATTTTCTGAGAAAACGAAGGTTTAGAGAAGCAACAAAGTTCACACAGCCAGTAAGGGGTTGGGGGTAGGGTTCCAAGACTTAGATATTTCTGTTTCAGAGCTGACATCCCTACCACATTCTATTTTTTTTAATGTTTATTTACCTTTGAGAGAGACAAACAGAGCGTGAGTGGGGGAGGGGCAGAGAGAGAGGGAGACACAGAATCAGAAACAGGCTCTAGGCCCTGGGTTGTCAGCACAGAGCCCAATGCCGGGCTCAAACCCAGGAACCGTGAGTTCATGACCTGAGCTGAAGTCGGACACTTAACCACCTGAGCCACCCAGGAGCCCCAACACATTCTAAATAGAGTCTGTTTCTATAAAATTTTTAGATATTTTGAAAGATGTTTGAAGTGTGAAGGTGAACAGTCATTAAGTGGAAAGGAAAACTGTTTTATTTGCTCAATGATCTAAGATACTGTGACAAGGTTAAATAAATTGTGTAGAAATCCAAAGATCCCTAAAAATCAGGAGGCCAGACCGCCCCCCCCCCACCCCAGTCTTTAAAGTGAAGGTATGAAAAGATCAGCTTGAATTTCTTTCATTCCTTTCCACCAATGAAAGATTCTGATGGCCTGATTGTGTTTTACAAATATCTCCTAACAAAAGGATTTCGCTGAACATTAGTGCAATGCTTGGCACACAGTAAGGGCTCATTATTTGTTAAACGAATGAATAAATGAAAATATTTTCCCATGCCCGCTCAGGATATTTGACATGGTTATTTGACCCAACAGGCATTTTAATGAGGCTGTTTAATGCTGTGCTTGACAAATTTGCTATTGCTGATTTTACAATGGAGAAACCATGTCAATTTTTAAAAACAATTTTAAACACTTTATTTATTTTTGAGAGACAGAGCATGAATGGGGGGAGGGGCAGAGAGAGAGGGAGACACAGAATCCGAAGCAGGCTCCAGGCTCTGAGCTGTCAGCACAGAGCCCAACGTGGGGCTCGAACTCATGAACTGTGAGATCATGACCTGAGCCGAAGTCGGTTGTTTAACTGAATGAGCCACTCAGGCTCCCCAAACCAAGTCAATTTTTATCCATCATTTTAAGTAATGTTTTTAAAGTCAGAGAATGTAACACGTTTAGAGAAGAAAATACAAAGCTTGGTGGTTTTAAGATAAAATTTAACTTTAGACATGCAGTGGCCAGTAGACATTAATGCATACTAATAATTATGGAGAATGTATATGTTGCTACAAAAATACTTTGGCAACTCAAAAGAAAAATATCAAATGGCTTCACATGTATTTTTTTTAAGTTTGTTTATTTTGAAAGAGAGAGAGAGAGAGAAAGAGAGAGAGCGCGCACACGTGCACGAGTTGGGGAGGAACCAAGAGACGAAGAGAGAATCCTAAGCAGGCTGTGCACCACCAGCACAGAGCTCGACGTGTGGGAACCCATGAACCATGAAATCATGACCTGAGCAAAACCAAGAGTTGCACACTTAACCGACTGAATCACCCAGGTGCCCCCACACCTATTTATTTTTACATTAAAAATCCTAACTATTAAGAACTTTCAGTACATTTATTCTCACCTAGACTGTTAAAACACCATACATAAATCTGCCCAGAAAACATCCCTCACTGAAAAAACAAACACTACCCTCAACATTTTAATTTCTTTTTTGTTAGCATTTGAGTATGCTACAAATTGGGCTTTAGCATAATAATAAATTGGAACAAAACAGTTGAATCAATAGATATATAAAACGTGCTCCAATTGATTTTAAATGAGTTTAAATGACAGAACTTCTATAATATTATCTATCTACCTGGAAACTTTATTCACACAAAAGTGGAACACACAAAATTTGTGTAATATAAAGATGAATCAGAAAACAGCTTGTTCTCAAGAAGCTTGCAGTCTATACTTCTCTGATAGTTTACCTTTATCAATAAAAAACGTAACCTCACACATCTAGTACATGTACATTTATTTATAAGTTATATATGTGGGTAATACATGTACTATAACTATGTAGTAAATGTTAGTGAAGTGTATTTTTTTTTTATTTTGGATAAAAAATTAAAGGAATAAAAAAAAGCTCGCATTGTCTTCTCACCCACAATGCACTGCCTTCTGCATTATGCTGGGATGCACCCAGTTTGGAAAGATAATAAATACGGGGCACACTTCAGTGGCCTTCGCAGATATCCTGGAATGATGACAGCATCCTGCCTTCAGAACTGAAGTATGGCCTTAAGAATTCTTCTAAACACAGTACTCTGTCAGTTACTATTGAGTTAATCAGAGTCGGCATACAAATTGAAACACATTTGCCATCTGTAGTCCGTATCAATTTAACACTTTTACAGAAGCAAGATAGGCAGTCCACTGTTTAAGTCACATTCAGTGAAGCATTTAAGCATACTGGGCTTGTTTTCTGGATACCTCTTTATTGACAAGCCAGTTAAAAATGCTATATTTACTGAGAGATGCCCTCAGCCCCACCAACTATTGTCAGATTTGAACATCTCTCTAGATTTAAGGAGATGAAGGAACCTTAGAGTCTTTCTCATTTAAACTAAACTGATCCCTAGTTAAGAGTCATTAAAAGAAAAAAGTGTAGGTACAATTTGGAAGGGTAAAGGAATACTTTATTACTTGAGGGAATTCTATGTTATAATTGTCTGGACAATCTACTCACTATAGTAAATTTGTGTACAGACTGGCATGATTCTTCCCCTCCCTTTCTTCCAAAAAGAATGTCGAGCAAGGTATTTCTTATTGCCCCTAAATTTTAAATAAACTCAAAGTGGATTAAGTATCCCCGATTTCAAAAAAAAGTGGAAAACAACAGGAACCAGATTCTTCCTCAGGGCTTACTAGGAGAAGCCTCTCTCTACCACGTCAGTTTCTCAGTCTTTACAGGCAGGGGAAGAATTCAAAGATTACCTTCCAAAATGTGCTATTCTAGAAAGGAATGCATTACCTACCTATCTTTCCCCACATCCTAAAAAAGAAACACCAAAGAATCACTGATAAAGACTGGGGGTGTCTGGCTAGCAATTAACTCCAGGTTAGAAAGCCAAAGCAGTGTATTAACTAGAGAAAGGCAAGGGAGAGGAGAAAGAGAATGATGGGGTGAATTGTGTCTCCCCAAAATTCATATGCAGAACTCCTTATCCCCAGGACCTTAGAATGTGACATTATTTGGACATAGGGCATTGCAGTTGTGATTGGTTAAGAAGAGGTCATTAGAGTGGACCCTAATCTAGTATTAGTGGTGTCCTTATAAAATCAAGAAGTTTGAACACAGAAGCACTCATACAGGGAGGACAGCATGTCCAAGATGATGGCACAGATCAGGGGGATGCTTCCACAAGCCAAGGAAGGTCAAAGATGGCCAAGAAATCACCAGAAACTATGCCGGAGACCTGGAAAAGATTCTCTCTCACAGCCCTCAGAAGGAAGCCACACTGTGGATACCTGGATCTTGGGCGTCCAGTCTCCGGAAGTGTGAGGCAAAACATTTCTGGTGTTTAAGCCACCTCGTTTGGTACTTTGTACAGCAGCCCTAGCGAATGCGCTGACCAAGATACAGCCGAGGGGCAGCCTGGAGCCCTGTGATGATATGTCCAACTGAGTAAAAACTTGTGTCCCTTTTCCCCAGTCCCCCCCTTCCCAGCTCCAACACCACAGAAATTAGAATTAGAAAAGGGAGGGGGGAGGTGAGAGGAGTGAAAGAATCAGCTGGGCATCTCCCACTCCAAGCTCCGGTGGTGGTAGGTGGTGGTAGGGGAGTTAATTCAGACAGGAGATAGAATTTTAAATTGAAGTGGACTCAATGGACTGTTTCATTACTGAAAGTAACCAAAAATAACCATTGGCTCCCCATGGTATCATTAGAGATCAGCTTTCTAGCAGTGATAACACAGTGGGGGGCAAAGACTTGGGAAAACAAAACCACCCCCCTTCACCTCCTCTAGGCTTATGCTCAGAGGCAGACTCAGGGGCTGTGGGGCCTGAAGCTTGTTCCATTTGTGGGGCTATCTTTAAGAAAAGCAACACCAAATCACAAACACAAATCTCTCTTTTCTTTTCTCTCCTTCATTAAGGTCCCATATGCTGGTAAGATCTGGGGAGGCCCGGGGCGGCAGAGACTGCCATAAGACAGAGAGAAGTTACTTCAACAACAGCCAGGTTGTCAAGGTTTATCAAAATCCTACTGCCATTTATAAGAGTCGTTCACAGTTCACCTGAAGACATCATCTTTCAGCTATGGTACAAAATCTGTGGTGATAAGTCACTATCTTGCTTTCCTCTAATGCATTCTTACGTTTCAGCAGTGGTGCATTTAGTCAGGGTCTGCTATATGTTACTGGTAGGAGGTCCTAGTCAATGTGGTTAGACAAGACAAGCAATAGGAGCATCTGAAAGAAGGGATATCGATATCTGCAAGAAAAAAAATTAACGACAAATTCTTGCAGAAAAGAAGATGTATTCCTAAGTGACGATGGCAGCAGGGGACAAGAGAATCAATTGAAAAACAATAAAAGGATTTAGTAAGATAATTAAAACAAAGATAAATGTACAGAAACTGAGTTTTTCCAATTACCAATTGGAAAAATTAATGAGAAAAAGATCCATTAAAAAAACAATAAAAGCTATAAACTATGAAACTCTAAGCTTAATAAGAAAAAGTTAAGACAGATACAGAAAAAAAATATAAAGCTTTATACATGATAGGGTGCTGTTAGACCATGTTGGAGGGAAAAAGGTTGTTCAATAAATATAGCAAGAAAAGGTTATCAGTATGAAAAAAGTATAAAAGTATGAAGATCAACTTCTGGTAGATTAAGGACTTGAATGTCAAGAGCAAAAATTTTAAACTTCTAATAAAAAATATCTTGAGACTGTGGGGTGGGAAATGATTTTGTAAATAAAAAACAAGAAATATTGGCTATAAAATAAATATTGATAGGTTTATATAAAGTTATTAATATATATTCAAAAATTTTTAATGTTTATTCATTTTTAGAGAGAGGAGGGGCAGAGAGAGAGGGAGACACAGAATCCGAAGCAGGCTCCAGGCTCCTGAGTTGTCAGCACAGAGGCTGACACAGGGCTCGAACTCATGAACCATGAGATCATGACCTGAGCTAAAGTCGGATGCTTAACTGACTGAGCCATCCAGGTGCCCCATAAAATTATAAACTTTTGTTCATCTAATGACCTTAAAAAAAGAAAGTGAAAAGACTAGTTATGAATTGAGAATATAGGGGTGCCTGGCTGGCTAAATTGGAAGACCATGCGACTCTTGATCTCAGGACCATGAGTTCAAGCCCCAAGTTGGGCATAGAGATTACCAAAAAGTAACTATTTTAAATGTAAAAATAATTGAGAAATAGTCATAATACAACTGTTAAAGGGCTACTATCAAGAACCTATGAACAATGCAGTGAGAAGAAGCCTTAAAATCATGAAGCCTTATGTTTTTGGCCAAGATCATCCATTAATTGGGAGACCTTGCATTGATTAGATCATTTGGTGTTTATGTTTCTCTTTTATATCAGGAAACATTTTAAATAAACATTTTTATGATCCAAAAAAAGACCATATAAAGAACTCCTATATAATTTATAGAAAGAGCACAACAATTCAATGGAAAAATGGGCAAGAGATAAAAATAATTTCACAAAAGCATAGCCACAGACTTAGAAAAAAAAATTGCTCAGTATTGCTAGTAATCAGATTAAGCAAATCAATGGTTTTCACTACACGACAAAAATTTAAAATTCTGACAATACCAAATATCAAGCAGAATGTGGATTCCTCAAGGATTCACATAAATTGTTCGTGGTAAAACAGTTTGGCATTATTTGCTAAAATTGACCATTTAG
The DNA here is from genome assembly GCF_028749965.1 of Puma concolor. Taxonomy (NCBI): domain Eukaryota; kingdom Metazoa; phylum Chordata; class Mammalia; order Carnivora; family Felidae; genus Puma; species Puma concolor. The sequence goes on from NC_141683.1 coordinate 50,103,214, forward strand.
GACACCCTAAGACCCAGAAATTCTACTCCTGGAAATACAGCAAAGAGGAACTCCTGCAAATGGATAAAAGAAAGTACAGGAATGTTAACAGTGGCACTGATACCAATAGTAAAATTCTGTTTAACAAACCAAATACACTTCAGTGATAGGCTGAACCCCAATATGAAGCTCCACTTTAACTCTAAATTTGTTTGGAATATTCAAACAATGTAAAAATCATGCAGTACTCAAATAAATGAACATAGCAACACCATGGAAACATATTAGTAATACAATATTTAAATGAAAAAATAAGTCCCAAAAGAATATATTTAAAAATTTTCCCTTTTATATAAAGTTAAAAACAACTAGAACTTAGAAATGTATATGAAGGTTAATTCTCCCCCAAGTAATCTACACATTCACTGTAATTACAGTTGAAATGTCAACACACATTTTTCTTTTTTTTTGGATGGGAGTGGGGGACAACTTGATTGTATAGTTCACATGGAAAAAGAAATGCATGAGTTAAAAAAAAAACACACACACACATTTTGAAAGGAAGAACTAACTAGAGGGAATTTGCCATATCCATAAGAGAAGCACAGGAACACCTACAGTCACTAAAACATCATGACACTGATGCAGGAATAAAACAGTAGATCTGTGGACCGCAAAAATAGCCCAGAGAAAGCCACACAGATATTTAGCTGGTAATAAAGAATACCTTTCAAGTCAGTGTGGAAAGAACAGACCATTCAGTACAAGGTGTCGAGATGACTATGAGTTCTGAAAAAAATCTCATTTCACAAAACCAGAAATAAATTCCAGATAAAGAACCTAATCTTAAATTGAGAAATGCCTTTTTAAGCATCTCACAAAAGCCAGAAATTACAATGGGAAAGAGAAGTAGACTGAAAAATCATAAAAATTAAAACCTTCAAATAGCAAAAAAAAAAAAAAAGAAAGACATCCTGAATAAATTTGTAAGGCTATTTAACAGCATCTATCAAAATATGAAATGCAAGCTACCTTTGATTCTTTTTCTAAGAACCAATCCTACAGAAATATCAGTACAAATAATAAACACAGATATGTGTATATATATATAGATATAGATATATATACACACACACGTGTGTGTGTGTGTGTGTGTGTGTGTGTGTGTGTATAAAGATGTTTAACACAAAGTTGGTAATGGCAAAAACTAAAAACACTGAGTGTTCATATGGAGGGAAACAGATAAGTCTACAATGAAATAATATGCAGCCTTGAAAAATCTAGGTATAAATGTAATGAAATGAAATGTTTTCATCATATTCTTTTCATTTAAAATATAATGTCCTACAGAAAACAGCATAAACATATGAAGTTTAATGAATTATAATGCCACCAAAGCAAGAATTAGAACATTGCTAGCAACTTGTAATACCCTATAGATCTCAAATATCCTATACTGATCCCCCTCTCCCTACAGATAATGACAACTCTTACTTCTATGGTAAATATTCTTTGCTTCTATTTACAGTTTTTTTTTTTAATATTTATTTATTTTTGAGAGAGAGAGAGAGAGAGAGAGAGAGAGCGAGCATGAGCAGGGGAAGAACAGAGAGAGAGAGAGAGGCAGACACAGACTCCAAAGCAGGCTCCAGGTTCTGAGCTGTCAGCACAGAGCCTGATGCGGGGCTCAAACCCACAAAAGTGAGTTCATGACCTGAGCCGAAGTTGGACGCCCAACCGACTGAGCCACCCAGGCGCCCCTCTATTTACAGTTTTAAAACTCAAAACGTGCATCCCTCAATACATAGTTTTGTCTTCCTCTTTTCTTCAATTTTACATAAATGGTATTACATTTATGTAATACCCCCAAATTACATGCATACATGCAAATTTGTAATACCCCAAAATTACATGCATATTTTGGGGTTTGGTTTCTTTTACTCTGTATTTTCAAGATTTGTTAGTATCATTGTGTGTCTCTATAGTTTCTTCATTTTAATTACTGTATTCCATTGCATGACTATCTTAAAAAAAAAAAAGATTTACTGATTTTGTTTCCAGGTTGTATCCAGTTTGAGGCTATTACAGATGTTTGCTTGTCTTGTATATGCAGCACCATGTACATAAGCACGTATTTATGTTGGGTTAGCACTGTTTTCAGTTTTACCCGATAATGTCAAATTGTTTTCTAAAGAAACTGTATAAATTTTCACTCCCACTAGCAACGTAAGAGTTCCCATTGTTCTAGATCTTTGACACCTTTGGTTTTATCAGGCTTTAAATTTCAGTCAACCCAGAAGTCACGTAGTGGGTATTCTGTCATAGTTTTAACTTGAGTTCCCTTGATTATTAATCAGGCTGAGCACCTCTTCACATGTATATGATCATTTGGTCATCTTCTTTTGTGAAGTGCCTAATCAAGTCTTTTGCCCATTTTTCTATTGGGCTTGGTCTTTCTTATTAATTTATAAGAGGGCTTGATTTATTCTATTACAATTAATTTCTTTGCTGGTTTATGTAGCTTGACTTTTTGCTTTCTCAGCAGTGTCTCCTGATGAACTTAAGTCCTTAATATAGTAACATTTAACACTTTTTTTTTTTAATTTTTAAATGTTTATTTACTTTTGAGAAAGAGAGACAGAGTGCAAGCAGGGGAGGGGCAGAGAGAGAGAGAGAGAGAGAGAGGAAGACAGAGAATCGGAAGCAGGCTCTAGGCTCTGAGCCGTCAGCACAGAGCCCAATGCGGGGCTTGAACCCACAAACCATGGGATCATGACCTGAGCTGAAGTCAGACACTGAACTGACTGAGCCACCCAGGTGCCCCTACTTTTTTCTTCTTTATAGTTAGTGTTTTTTCTGACTTAGAAATTATTTCTCTATGCTAAAACTATAAATATGTTATGATACATTTAAGTGTTATTTTGTCTTTTATATTTAGGTCTACAATCTACATGGATTTAGTTTTGTGTAAGATGTAAAGACGGAATCTACTTCCATTTTTTTTCCATAGAGACATCCAGTTCATCCAGTACCATTTACTGAAAAGACCCTAATTTCCCCACCACTCTGCAGTTCTAATTTTATCAGAAATAAAATTTACATATATGCATAGATCTGTTTCTGAACTCTTTATTCCCTTCTATTGGTCCATTTCTAACACCAATCCCACTTTGTCTCAATTGCTTTTCCTATAGCTTTTTAAAAGTCTGGAGAAATGACAGAGCAAGTCCTCCCAGCTTTATTTCTTTTAAAGCTTTTGGTTATCTTTGGGCCTTTGCATAGCCATATAAACTTTACAATCCATTTGCAAAACTAAAACCTCTTGTGAAATTTTTACCAGGACTTCATTGAATGACTAAAGGAATATGGCAGAAAATTAATATCCTACAACCTAGTATTCTGATTGCAGAAACCTTGATAGTTCCATAATTTTTTTTTAAATTTTTTTTAATGTTTATTTATTTTTGAGACAGAGAGAGACAGAGCATGAACAGGGGAGGGTCAGAGAGAGAGGGAGACACAGAATCCGAAGCAGGCTCTGAGCTGTCAGCACAGAGCCCGACGCGGGGCTCGAACTCACGGACCATGAGATCATGACCTGAGCCAAAGTCGGACGCTTAACCGACTGAGCCACCCAGGTGCCCCGATAGTTCCATAATTTTTTATTAAATAAAGTTTTACACTTGGATTTTTAGATATTTTGCACATCTTTTGTTAAATATACTCCTAAGTAATGATATTTTATGTCACCGTAAACAGTACCTTTTTTAAAAAAAAAAATTCACTTTCAGTTTGTTGTTTGTATATAGAGATACAATTGCTTTTTGTTTATGGATTTTGTATCTAGCAATCTTGCTAAACTCAGTACTTTTGTTTGTTTTCCTAAACACATCATCAGCAAATTATAAATATTTTGTGTCTTCCCCATCCTTATATATTTTCTTGCCCTACTGTACTAACTGGGACCTCCAGTAAATGTGAAGTAGCAGTGGTAAGAGTGGACCTCCTGGCCTTGATCTTCATCTGAAAGGCTTTTAACCACTAAGTATGATGTTTGCTAACTGGTTTTGTAGATATCCTTTATTAAAATAAGGACGTTCTTTTCTATTCCTGTTTTGCTAAGAGTTCATATGAATGGTTGTTAAATTTTATCAAATGTGGTTTTTGCACCAATTGAGATGATTTAAAGGTTTTTATCCTTCAGTCTGTTAATAGTGAATTATATCATTTTTAAATATTAAATGAAATTTGCATTGGTATTATAAACCCAAATTTGTCATACAGTATGATTCCACTTGCCAATATTTTGTTTAGGATTTTGGCGTCTATGCTAATGAATAAGACTGCCCTATAACTGCCCTTTTATGTAATGTTGTTGCTAGGTGGTATAAAAGTGATGCTAGCCTTATAAAATTAGATGATGCATATGGTCTCTTTTCTTTTTAGAAAAAATTGTGTACTTTGAAATGATATCTTTCTAAAATGTTTGCTAGAATACTTAAGCAAAGTCTTCTAGGCTTACATTTTTTTTTTTTGTGGAGAAGATCTTGATTACAGATTCAATTTCTGTAATAGTTATGGAGTATTCAGATAGTCTATTACTTCTTGTGTCAGTTTCAGTGAGTTGTATTTTCCTGCAAGTTTTACTATTTCAACTGATATTAAAATTCATTTTTATAAAGGTGTTCATAATATCTTATAAATACTTTTATTATATATAAGATCAAGAGCAATGTACTCTTTTCCCTTCCTGATAATAATTATATTTTTCATGATCAGTTTTGCCAGATTTGTCAATTTTAGGACTTTTCGATTAACTAGCTCTTTGTTTTTTTCTACTGCATGTTTTCTTTTTAATTTTTTTTTAATGTTTATTACTTTTTGAGAGACAGAGAGAGACAGACTGTGCACGGGGGAGGGGTGGAGACAGAGGGAGACACAGAATCTGAAGCAGGCTCCAGGCTCTGTGCTGACAGCTTAGAGCCTGACATGGGGCTCGAACCCATGAACCATGAGATCATGACCTGAACCAAAGCCACCCAGGACCCCTTTCCTGCTGCATGTCTGATTTAATTCCTACTTTTTATCCCTTTTTGCTTCCTTTTATTTTCTTTATTATGGTGTTATTTTTCTAACTTCAAGTTCTATTCTAGTTAAATCATACACGTTTTGATATGTAATATTTTCATCATCATTCAGTTGAAAATATTTTATAACTTCCATTACAATTTGTTTGTTGATCTGTGGGTTATTTAGAAGCATCTTTCTGAAGTTTTTAAGGAAGACAGCTTAAAATATATGTTTATCCCACTTGGTTGTTTTCAGTGGATTATTCAGAAAACCTTGCCCACTATTACTAGAAACAGCCTACAGTATATTCTAAAGTGAAAAATGCAAGTGGAACTACAATATGTATTGTTTGATTCTGTAGAAAACAAAACACAGAAAAAATAGAATCTGGAAGCATAAATTTTAATTGTTAATTGTGGTTACATGTGCAGAAAATAACAGAATTCCTGGAGTATAGGGGAAGGAAGAGCTTTTACACCTGGGCTCATTTTAAATTTTTTACAAGCAGCAGCAGCTATTACTTACAATAGCCAAGATATGGAAGCCATCTAAGTGTCCATCCATAGATGAATGTATAAAGAAGATGTGATATATATACGTACTCCTTCTATTTCCATGAAACATCGTTTTTCCATCCCTTCACTTGCAGTCTATAAGTGTCATTAGATTTGAAGTGGTGTCTTGTAGGCAGCATACAGATGTGTCTTGGTTTTTTAAATCCATTCAGCCGCCCTGTGTCTTTTGATTGGAACATTTGGTCCATTTGTACTTAAAGGAATTATTGATAGGTCTGTACTTAGTGCCATTTTGTTCATTGTTTTCTGGTTGTTTTTGTAGTTCTTCTCAGTTCTTACCTTCTTCTCTTGCTCGCTTCCCTTGTGATTTGATGACTTTCTTTACTATCATGTCTGGATTCCTTTTTATTTTTTGTGTATTTATTATGGTTTTTGATTTGTGGTTACCATGAGGTTCATACACAACATCCTATGTATATATCCAGCAGTCTATGTTAAGTTGATGGTTGCTTAAGTTCAAACATATTCTAAAAGCACATTTTTACTCCTCCCCTCCATGTTTTATGCATGTCATATTATACATCTTTTTATTTCGTGTTTCCCTTAACTAATTTTAACAGATATCACTGATTTTAGTGCTTTTGTCTTTTAACCTTCATATTAGCTTAAAAGTCTGATCTACTTACTACCTTTTCTAGAGATTTGCTTTTACCAGTGAAATTTTTTCCTTTCTTGGTTAGGGGTCTTTCCTTTTTGCTTAAAGAAGTCATTTTTTGTAAGGCAAGTTTAGTGGTGATGAACTCCTTTAACTTTTGTTTGTCTGAGAAACTATTTGTCCTTCAATTCTGAATGATAACCTTGCTGGGTAGCATATTTTCGGTTGTAAGTTTCTTCTTTTCAGCACTCTGTATCTATCATGCCACTTCCTTTTGGCCCACAGAGTTTCTGTTGAAAAAATCAGGTGATAGCCTTATGGGCTTGTACGTAACTATTTGCTTTCCTCTTGCTGTTTTTAAGATTCTTTTGTACAAAACTATTTGCTTTTATCTTGCTGCTCTTAAGATTCTCTCTTTAATTTTGGACATTTTCATCATTATTTGTATTGGCTTGAACCTCCTTAGGTTCATCTTGTTTGGGGATCTCTGTGCTTCCTGGACCTGGATGCCTCTTTCCTTCCACAGGTTAGGGAAGTTTTCAGCTATTATTTCTTCAGATAGGTTTTCTGCCCCATTTTCTCTCTCTTTTCTACTTCTGAGAACCCCATAAAGCAAATGTCAGCGTGCTTGATGCTATCTTCAAGAGGAGATAATCCTTTAACCTAATCCTCATTTTTTTTTAAGTTTGTTTATTTATTTATGAAAGAGAGAGAGAGAAAGAGAGAGAGAGAGAGAGAGAGAGAGAGAGAGAGAGAGAGAGAGAGAAATATCCCAAGCAGGCTCCACATCACCAGCGTGAACCCCAATGTGGGGCTCAAACTCATAAACCATAAGATCATGACCTGAGCTGGAGTCAGATGCTTAACTGACTGAGCCACCGAGGCACCCCACCTATCCTCATTTTTAAAAATTCTCTTATTGTTGTTTAATTTGGGTCATCTCCGCTATCCTATCTTCCAGACTGCTGATTCTCTCAAGTCTATTTTTCATTTCAGTTATTTTATTCTTCAGCTCTGAGAGTATTTTCTCTCTTTGATGAAGTTCTCACTGAGTTCATCCTTTCCTCTCTCGATTTCAGTAAGAATCTTTATGAGCATTACTTTGAACCCCTTATCAGACAAATTGCTTACCTCAATTTTGATTATTTTTCTGAGGTTTTGTCTTCTTTCTTCCTTTAGAACATATTCCTCTCTTTATTTTATCTGATTCTCTGTATTTATTTCTATGTATTAGGCAGATCAGCTATGTCTACTGGTCTTAATACTAGTGGCCTTAGGTAGAAGGCATCCTGCCCCTTAATCATCAGAGCGACACATTCTGAGGGTGTCCCTTGTATGGGCTGCAGAAGCCCTCTTGTGACTGGGCCATGACAGCTATGGGTGTGCTGGGGTACAGGGCTAGCCCCTGGTACAGCTGGTGTGTTGATGGGTGGGGTTGGTCCCCACCCCCCACTGGGAAGGAGCAGTGTTAGAGGAGCATCAGTTCCGGCTGCAGCTGCCTGCTGTGTGGTGGGGAGGTAGTCACTTTGGAGGAACACCAGGCCCAACTGAGGCTGCCTGCTGGGTGTAGGAGGGTTAGGCACATTGCAGGCAGGCTGGGTGGGGCAGGTCCACAGGGAAATGCCAGAGTGGGGTGAGTTGTGCTAGCAAAGTAGGTGAAGAGGGACAGAATTGACTCCTGCCAGCGTCCAGCTGGCGAGGCTAAAAAAGGGCGAGAAAAATGGTGCCCACCAGCATTTCTATTCCTGAGGCAAGTTCCTAGAGATCCTTTACCCTCCAGCACTTGCACTAAAATTAGTCAATAAATCTTCATGTTGAACCCAGGTGCTTTTCCGACTGCTACCTCTGTGCTGGGTCTTGAACCAAGCGATGTAATGTGCTGGCCCTTTAAGAGTGGAGTCTCAAGTTTCTTAGAGCTCTCTAAGTGTTCTGGAGTTAAACTCCACTAATTTTCAAAGGCAAATATTGTGTGAGCTCATTTTCCTGCAGATTCCCAGAGTTGGGGTGCCCAATATGGGCTTTTATCCCCTCGGTTCTCAGGGAGGACACTCCTGCCTGTGGTATTCCCCCAACTTATGGGTCATCATGCCAGGGGTTTGCTTCCTGACTGTGTCTCTGCCCCTCCTCCCATTCCCAACATGGCTCTTCTTTATTCTTAAGCTGTGGACGAGCTATTCGGCTAGTCCTCAGGTCATTTTCAGAGTGAGCTGCATTGTATGTAGTGGAATCCTTGGAGTCTCCATGGGACGAAGTGAGCTCAAGATCCTCCCGTCTACCATCTTCCCCCTTATTATAAAATACTTTTATAATTGAGGTATTACATATGAAAATTAGTATTTTATATGGTATGCTCAGGGCTTGCCAAGAGCCTATGATTTGCATAGTGCAATTTTTAAAAATTTTTTGTTTTAATGTTTATTCATTTCTGAGAGAGAGCCAGAGTGTGAGTGGAGGAGAGGCAGGAGAGAGGGAGGCACAAAATCTGAATCGGGCTCTGGGCTCCGAGCTGTCCGCACAGTTGCACAGTGCAATTTTATTTTGAAGATGCACGTGCAAGCCTGGTCTCTCAGATGCCTTCCCCATCGAACCCTTTCAATGACCCAAAATGTAAAGTCCTTGGATGCACACACCAACTAGACAACTTTCAATATGAAAATAAATATGGCATCATTACTCATCTCCTACATAAACAAAAGAGACGTTCAAAGAATATCACACCAACATCTTACAAGTTTGCTCAAAGTTTTTTGTTTTGTTTTTTGGATTTTTTAAAATCAAAATGAAGGAATTATAGAAATATCTTTTCTCAAATCCTTTACTGATGTATATGATACGCTCAGAAAAGTATAAAAATAATGAGCATACAGGTCAATAAATTTTCTCAAATGGAACTCATCCCAATAACCAGCAGTGGGATTAAACAAAACAAGACAAAGCAGAACATTGCCAGCAACAAGACACCTCCTTTATACACCCTTTTCAATCATTACCCCATACAGATAATCACTATGCTGATTTCCATCACCTCAGATACATGTGGACCGTATGTAAGTAGAATCACACTGTGTATATCTATTTGAGACTAACTTTTCATCCTCAGCATACATTTGTGAGATTTACTCTGCTTGCATGAAGCAGTAACTTGTTCTTTGTCAATGCTGTATAGAATTCCATTGTGTAAGCAAACCATTCTATCCATTCCATTGCTGATGAACATTTGGGTAGTTTCTGATTTTTAGTTGTTATGAATGGTGCTGTTGTGAACATTTTTGTGCAGGTTTTTTTGGTGACCCTATTTATGCATTCTATTGGCACATAAATAAGAGTGGAATTGCTGAATCATGGAGCACTGTTCAGCTTTACTAGATATTGTCATCTAGTGCTCCAAAGTAGTTGTGTACATTTATATTTCCATGGGCAGTATAAAAATTCCTTTTGTTCTAGAGTCTTATCAACATTTGGTATTTTCTATTTTTCTCATTTTAGACATTTGACATTCCATTTTGGTTTAAATTTGCATTTCCCTGAGAACTAATAAAACTGAGCACCTTTTCGTATATGGAATGGCCATCTGGATCACTTCTTCTGCAAAACTGGCATTCAAGTCTTGCCTTTTTCTCATTGATGTGTAGGAGTTTGTTATATATAATGAGTGGATAATAAAATTTTTAGACCTCTTTTCAAACAAAATAAATGAATAAACAAATGAAAAGCAGAATCAGACCTATAAATACAGAGAGCAAACCCACGGTTGCCAGAGCGGAGGGGAGAAGGGAGGATGAAATGGGCAAAGGACAGTGGGAGAAGGAGGACGCCAATTATAGAATGAGTAAGCCACAGGAATAACGGGCACAGCATAGGGAATATAGTCAATGATATTGTAATAGTGATGTCAGGACAGGCGGTAGTTACACTTGTGGTAGCCATAGCACAACACAGAGAAGGTTCATCGCTATGTTGTACACCCGAAACTAATGTAATATTGTGTGTCAACTATACTGAAATAAAATAATAAAATTTCTCGTTTCAGACTGTCAGAGAAAAACATAACATTAGCAACATCTGGACTAAACCTGAAGAGCCTTACACCAGCTTCCATTCTCCTTTAATGTGGGTTTGACAAGGGAAAAAGAAATAAAAAGTCCGTCTTTAAATATTTAATTCAAGAACCAGCAGAATGAAAATGGGTTTACAATTTCTGACACTGGGAGAAACCTAGTGGGATGCCGTCATAAATTATTGTACTTTTGTAGTAATGAAATAGTCATACCCTTGAAGCTCACTATTTCTTGTTAATTAAAATTTCATTGTCAAATACATTTTACAGTTTGCTCACAGGAACATATGTTTCCGAAAAAAAACGTGGTAAATAATTAGTTGGATTTTCTTTTTAAAGGACTAGACAAAAGCCTGGCTTCTGGTTTTTAAATACCTTCCTATTTAAAAACAAAACAAACGCGCACCCTGCCTCTCTGCCCCGCCAAAAACAACCTTGAAATCAAGTAATATCATCGAGGGTTGACCAAAACAGTTCTACTGAGGCACAGGGGACGACAAATAAATCTAGTTCCACTAGACTTCTGCCTTTTTCATTACAATAAATTCCCTCTGCATAGTATACGTTAGTTTTGTATAAGCTAAAAAATGTTTCCAAGAGAGACGGGTTGTCATTCCTGTAATGACAGCAGTAACTCCTAGGATTTCTTCTTGACACCACGTTTTTGGTTTTGTTAGTAAAAATGGTTGACACCATGTTCAACTGAAAACAAACAACTTTTAAAAAAATTTACCTTTAAAAGCTGATCATCAATCAAGTATAAATACTGAGTGCTGCATTTATAAGGGAAGGAAATGAATAAAACTAAAATTACTAAAAACCTGTTTCAAAATTTTGGCAATTGTAGCTACTATGCAAATACTTATGATCAAAATGATAACTCTGGCAAACCACTGTGATGGTTCCCTGAACTTTAAGTGGAGGCAAAATGCTTCAAGGAAAATCTCATGATGTATGTAAGCAAATTATATAGAAGATAAAATAGACTTCAATTCATTAAAAATCTTCTTAAATTTCAGCTGTGTAATGGAGACTCACAAAAATCAGACCAAATACTATGTGATGCTGTTCCTCTAACCACATGCAGAAAGCAATTAAATAACCTATTACCTTTTCTTTGAGTGATTATTTCCCATACTTTGAGAAAATGCCAGTAACAAATATTATATAACCATACAGAGCAAACTCTTAGAAATGAGCTCTTTACAACGAACTCTTGCTACACAAAAGATGATTATCATTCCCTGTTAACAGACTTATTACATTTTGTCCTGTTCTTTGACTGAGCAAACCCATTTCTTTCTATATATTCACACTGGCTAGTTTTGTTTGTTTGTTTGTTTGGGGGGGGCTCTTCTTGCACTCACTTTGACACATCATTCTTTAAAAGGGGGGGGGGCAGAAAATAAATTATTTTATATTCTGGCAAAAGGAGTTATTGAAGAAGAGACCCAAACACCTTACCTTCTCCTACGTGACTCAAAAGACAAGAAATCAAATCAACTACACATGGCCTGTTTGGAGTATAATTTAACAAAAAAGTTACAAACCAGAATATTAAAGAGCAGAAGAATATCCAGTTTTTCTCCTCTTCATATTAACTAAAGGTAGTATCCATGAATAGTTAACTATGTAACAGTGCTGTTAAAATCTTTCAAAGGTACTCCATAGTCTCTGGAATTAGATGCAAGACGTCAGAGTTAGCAACTCGTCCAACAGGTTGACTGCATGACACCTGATCCTGAATGACCCTTGCCTGATCCTGGCATCTTAAGTTGCTTACTTTAGAAATCCTGTCAAGAAAGAGCAAGCAGGACCAGGTAGTTTCTTCTTCAAAGAACAGGACTGCTGTAACTTAAAATAACTTTTCAAGTTGCTGCTTCAGCAATTCATTTATTCCTAAAATACCGTAAACCTGAGAATGACGGAAATACAGACTCTCTACAGAGTCAAATTATTGATAAGAACTCACTGGCTCTCTCTCCAGTGTTTAACTTCATAGTACTCCTAATTCAACTGAATGGTAAAGTCTGAGTAGGCACAAGGAGGACACTAGAAAAGATAAAGACCTTCATCTGAATTTTAATGACTGATTCAGTAAATCTCTCCTACTTGTCAAGTATGTACAAAGAAAGTATTATCACTGGCAATGCTTAAGGCTTCCAAACACAAGCTGAGATCATACCCATAATTAAATGTGGAATCTGGTAGACCGAATCCCAATGAGCATAAAAAAATAAATAAATAAATAAAATAAAGAAGAAGAAGAAGACGACGACGACAACAACTATAACAGAAGTCAAATTGCTGAGTCATGGCTCATTTTTTTAATCACAGTTCAGTAGTAAACAACAGAACATAATCATTTTGTTTCCCTCTCTGCACTAAGAACTACATATCTTAAGGAAGTTTATGTAACTCGAGTGTAAGAATCTGGTGAACTTGATTTCACAATAGTCACCTGTTTCTTTATTAAAACTGATATACAGGGAACTAAAAACAAGAACCACCAGGAACAACGACTAGAGAGCACGAGAACATAAAAGAACAGAAGAGAAGAGAAAGAACAAAACCAGAGTGTAACACTTTTTCTCTCCAGAGGCTAGTGAAGGTCAAGAATGAAGCAGAAGGGGAAATCCATCCATGTTGTATACATAAAAGGATTCCCAGAGTTTCGAGTGAATAATCAGGTAACTTTTATGAGTGGAGAGTTAATTTGACAACTTACAGCATTTTGCATGTCCAGCCTCAAGCCCTTGCTCTTGGTCTGTCTTTTGTCTTCACTTTTGTCTGAAAAGATTTCATTCTTAAGGTTTTAACTGGGATACAAAACACAAAATTATACCTAAGAGGTAGAAAGAAACTATAGTGAAAAAGGAGAAAGAGCAAGTCCTTTGAAAGAGACAGAAGTTTTAATCACCCAGAGCCAATCTTGTAAATCAAATTATGACAAATGTCATGGCTATGTTACAGGGCTCTTTACTCTGAGAATGTAGTATATGAACTGTATTTCTATGGGGACAGAGATATATATTTCACGACAAAAACATTCTAAAGAAATCAGTATCAAGGAAAAGCCATGAAGAGTGAAAATGAGTCTGCCTTCAAGAAAACACTGGTCCAAAGAGAATCGCTTCACATCCATACGAGAGCTTCTTTTCTCGCGCTACTCTTTCCACTTCACCCATTCTACTTCCATTTAGATATTATCTTTAGTCATAAAACGGGCACCGTATGACTGCTTTTCTTTAACACAGAAAGTATGAACATGCATAATCTTACAGCTGTATTCAGAGAAAAAGGAATATGTGTGTCCTTCTAACATTTTCTCTTTCTAAGGCATGGTAGTGGGTTTTAGAATGGTGAGTTTGGTTAATAAAATAGTTTCTTTCAAGTTAGGTCAGTAAAATACCAGCACTAGATGAATGACCTCTGACTGTTTCTGACATGGAGAAATATACTCAGGCCAAATGTCCATCTCAGTATCTGTCTGTCTGTCTGTCTGTCTCTCTCTCTCTCTCTCACACACACACACACATACACACAATACACACACATATCATGGCAACCCTTTCACATACTCCACGAAGCATAAAAGACCAGAGACGAAGCCCAGCCGTGTGCAATACCACACGGGCACTGCTAACTGGGTAGAGCATTATGTCCTCATGTTCACAGTCATCAAGTCCTCTTATAAACAGTGTGCTTAAATAATGGATTCTGCACTAAGACAAACCGTCTCTTGTTTCCCACTGGGTGGGACTCTGTAATTTGGTTTCCGATAGCCGAGAGCGGTAATGAAACCATTCCTTACAACTTACTGCTCATCCCACACAGACTTGTAAATCACCACACAGGCCCGGTCAAAAACTGGAATGAGCAGGTCAGGCTGTACCACAAAAGGGCCACATCCTTGCACTGTGCTTACAGCCAAATGGAGCTGACTTGTTCCCAGGAGCTGTTAAGAGCCATGACAGATCCTTTTGACAGCGGCTATCTCTACTATTTAGCTCACTAGGGATAGTGTGGCCTCTCTCAACCCCACAATGGTCTGCACAAAAATGGAAAGGGCAGCAACCTTTTTTAGAGACTAAATGAAAATGTATGAAGACAGATGTTCACTGTCTGTGGTGACTCTCGAGATTCTCCACTTAAGTTATCCTCTAACACACAATTCATGAAGTGAAGTAACAGAGGACCCTTTTAAATGGAGAGAAACAGAGCTGGGCCTTGGATAAGAAAGCGATTGGTCCAAACTGTTGGATAGTTTAAAACTGTTGTCTCACATTTAAAAAAATAAACATAGGAAAGGCAGTGAACACGGAACGATTTCTTGCCTCTAGTAATAGATACAAGTAAAAAAATTAGATACAACCTTTACTAACTTAAAGTATACAGGAAATTGCTAAGTCCTAAAGTCTTTAAGAGATACTAAAGTCAATCTGAAAGAGTTTCAATTTCATATACAAATATTCAGAATATGCCACAGCTATGTAACTGCGTATATAACAACATGTAAATCATAGCCGTTTTCCTTAACTGAAAGCCATTTTTTTCTGATACTTTGTTATATATTTTTGATCAAGAGCATGATATTAGTATTGATTTGATGACATCCAGCCCGCAATATCTCCTTCCCACAAGATTTTAATCTAGGTTTATGAGGATGCATTTGTCTATTTATGCAGTAATTTATGGCACTTGAGGCCGACAGATACAGCACAGATAAAATATAAAACCTAACTGTAACCGGTACCATGATAACCACAGTAAACTGAAAATCAGGAGATAGGGATTTTCATTTCAATTCTGTTTCTACATCTGTGATCTTGAGCAAGCACTAAATCCCCTAGACCTCGATGTTCTTACTGAAAATGTAGAGATTGGCCTCTAGATGAGCTCTAAAATCTCTTTCAGATTTAATTTTCAGTGGGCTAACTGGTTAAAGACCCTAACTTGTCTTCTATTGGCAAAAGATATTAAAAGTCTACCCTGGGCAGAAAGAACAAGCCAAGTTCTCATTTGAATGCTCTACTGTTATGTACGGATCCAACCTGTTGAACTTTCTGAATGACACATTTATTTACGTGCTTCTGAGACTCAAGCAAGACTGTCAAGTTCTTATTGATGGTCAATATATTTTGTCTTCCTCAGAGAGAAAAGAGTTGCATCCATTTCCAGTCATCTTAACATCTCATAAAGAATTCTGGGTAAGATCCAGAATAAGAGTCCACTTCAAATTATTAAAAGAACAAGTAAATGCTGCATTGTTAACACTTTGCTATGACCATTGCCCTTTTAATTTATCTTAGTTTCTCAAATGGCTCGTCTTGTGCTGATTTTTGTACTGGCATGCCGAGAGCCTCCACACGATATTCCTGTGAACTGACAGGAATGAAAGCCCACCTATTTCTTTAAAGCCAATAATCATAAAGGTTAGCAGCCACTGCGTCTGTGTAATAAAAAATAAATCTCCACGTTCCCTTTAAATATATCCAAACTTCATTTCAGACTCAGACAGACTCGAGGAGCTCTTACCTGGGGTCTGCATTCTGCGAAGTTTCTGGGTGTTGCTGACATGATCCTTCCGGCATGCCAGTCAGAAACTCAAAACACTTGTATCCTGTCCTCGCCCATGCTCGCACTGGCTGGCGCTCCGGCTCTCTCTCTCTTTTGCTCTCGCTCTGTGCCTCAGACGGTTTGGAATGCAGAAAAGCCAGAGCCAACACCAGTCAAACGTAATCCTTTTTTTCTCTTCCCCAGTTCTTTTGCCACAGAGCACTAAACAATAGGCGCCCTTCCTTACTCACTGCACCTCTTCTGGCAGCGCTGGGTGCGGGCAATCTACTTCAGGAGAAGCGATGGACGGGCCAAGCTAGGAAATTCGGTTTTTTTTCCTGTCCCAAGGGGCAGTAGGGTGGATGTGTGCCTCGCTGCATGTTAAAAAAGAGACTCCTTTTTTAAAAATCAATCTATTTCAAAATCTGTCATATTTTAGGGAAATGAAAAATAATACAAATTTCAGAGATTTTTATTTTGAATGTTTTTATGATGAATTAAAACATGAACCTTTCAAAGTACACAAACCGGGTAAATATCTTAGAACTAATGTAGTGTACACAGAAGTATATATCTGCTAATGCACATATTACTATATTAAATTCACTCTGTAGATCACCCTGACACAGCAGAAGTATTTCAAATTTAGAAAAGAAAAATTGTATATCCCTAAAACCCTTCATTCAGCTCTTAAGCTGGTACTTTACTTTAAAAATAAAGAAAAAAGTAATTGTATAAACTGAGTGGCTCTTAACTACTTAAGTCGACTAGATGTGATGAAATTATAGATGATATCACTGTTCTTAGTCATCATTTCAACTTATGTTAAAGTCCGACATACATCTAGCGTTTTTCCCCCGCTATGTTCCAAAAAAATGGAAGGCAGGTCAATGATGTAATCTTAATAATTGGTATGATGACCTAACACATTATGCAGCTGCTCAGTTGCTGAGGTTAGCAGGTCACGATTGATCAATTAAAATATTCACAGTTTGAATCGCTGAGCAGATCCTACCTGCCACTTCAGACAGAGGAACAGGACACATATGAGAGGAGCACAGTATCAATCTGTTACCTACCACTAAACAAACAGCTCACAGAAAGACATATACTCCATCCAGCTATATTTATATATATATTTAGATGTAATATATCACTTGCGATCTAGATATAGATATGTACTCAGAGATATGCGTATTATAAATATACATAGGTTGTGTGAAATATGTATGGTCCTTTTTTTCTCCCTAAATCTCAAAAAGACTTAAATTTATTTATTATTTATTTTTTATGTTTATTTACCTTGAGAGAGCGAGCGAGCACGAGCAGGATAGGGACAGAGAGAGGGGGGAGAGAGAGAACCCCAAGCAGGCTCCACACTGACAGCCCAGGGCCCGATGCAGGGCTCAAACTCACAAACAGTGAGACCATGACACGAGCTGAAACCAAGAGTCGGACGCTTAATTGACTGAGCCACCCAGGCGCCCCAAAGACTTAAATTTAAAGTCTACTTTAACACCATCTAATTTGGTTTTGGTTATCTAGTCTCACCTTCCTTGAAGAATCATTAATGTCTTAAGATTGCATTTTCCTCTGCCTATACTTTTGGTTTCCTGTTTCTACTTCAGATGAACTACTCCTTTTAAGCTACTCAGGTAAGACTCACAGAGAAAGAAAGGCATAAACAAAAGGTATGGAACAAACTATGGCTCTGACGAGGAGGACTTTCAGACCACAGATTCCCACCTCGCCCTGTACGACAACACACCGACAACCTGCACCCTCTTCTCCCCAGAGGCAACACAACGTTATCAGTATTGACTGTCATTTATAATCGACCTTAATCTTGTGCAAGGTCCTCTGAAATTATTTTTACTTGTTATTTCTATGAATATTTCTAAGAAATAGATCGTTATTCCCATAATTCGACTCGAGAGTTAGAACTAAGGACAGCGAGGTCTAAGTTACGAGGCAGAGAGATTTCAGGTCAATAAAAACAAGCCAGAGCCCTTGGAAATAGCTTTCTGCAAGGGCTCCCTGCGACAAGAGACAGTGAATCCCAACTCTTCCCACACAGGTGACTGTCCATTCGATGAACAGACCACAGTGCAGTTCTCAGACTGTGCTACTGAACAACGCTACTGTTCTGATGAGAAAACAGAATAACAGCAATCTTTTCCCAAATGACAGAAAAAGTTCACCTATACAATTTTCTCAAGCGTGAGGTTTTTCTTCTTAAGCATATTTTTAAATGTTAGAACCTGCTACTGTTAATTAACCTTAAAGAAGCCTAGCGTGATTTCAAATTCAGATCAATAATGACATTTTCAGATACCTGACGGTTAATTATAACAACACATTATTGTGTCCTGCAAAAAGCACTTCTTTATACCTGATTAAATCTGAGGACCACTGTTGACAACAGGAAATTGGTCCACTCTTATGTATCCTTCAACCAGATTTAAAATTCTTTTCTTTTTAAAAAAAATTTTTTTTTAACATTTATTTATTTTTGAGACAGAGAGAGACAGAGCATGAATGGGGAGGGTCAGAGAGAGGGAGACACAGAATCTGAAACAGGCTCCAGGCTCTGAGCTGTCAGCACAGAGCCGGACGCGGGACTCGAACTCACAGACCGCGAGATCATGACCTGAGCCGAAGTCGGCCGCTGAGCCGACTGAGCCACCCAGGTGCCCCTAAAATTATTTTCTTTACCTTATTTTCTACTCAGAGTTGATCACATTCTCCCCTGTACTTTTTTTTATGCCTTGCACTATTTTTTCTCTTCATAGCCCTCACCATCACCTAACATTATATTACGTACTGATGTTCAATGCTCTTTCCCCATTGGAATGTGAGGTAGATGGGGAGTGGTGGGGGTGGGGGTGGGGGTGGGGAGTGGAGGCTTTGTCTTATTTTTGGCTTATTCACAGAGCTTAGAACAAGGTCTGGCATTAGCAGGTACTTAAGGAATGAAAGACGGACGGATGGACAGATGGATGAAAGGATATATCTCACTTATCAAACCTGTTGTAAGTATCTAAAGTCAGGAGGACTTTGCAGTATCTTGAGGACAGGGAGCACTCGCGCACCTACCTACCTTCTGATGCCAGAGCCTAGCACTATATATGTCATGTGCTGAAGCAAGAACGTAAGGGAATATATCTCAGGCTTGTATGCTTTCAAGTGACTACGTGAAGCCTGAAGAATTATATATCAAGGGAAGACAGTCATTTCATCATGTAGCTAATTAGGACCTACTCGCACTAGGTAGAATCCTGATCCGTGGAAGTTGCTTGTTGGAGTAATTTTCACCTTCTGTGAACCCACGGCCATGTGTTGTGCTACTATGGAGGCTAACCGCACATAATTACAAATGACACGCACATTAGTTTTACTTCTTATCAAACAAGTTAACAAGTAAACAAACAAAAAAAATCCCTGTTAACACCTATCTTCTCCTCTTCCAAGCACAAACACGTGCCGGCAGCAGGCAAGCTGAGGTATACACCAGCCGATATGTGTGTGCTCCCTCCTTTGAACAGCAGGTGATCAGAGACACAGCTGCTTCTAACCATAAACCCAATTTCTATTAAGGTCTCCCCACAAACCAGACTGGCATTCTGATATTGTGGTCTTCCCACTGCATTCTTTCCAGAGTTCATTTTAGAAAAGGAAATCATTGTCTATAATTGGAACAACAAACACTAAGGTCACCCACTTTTTCAGAAGTGCTTCTGAAATTCTAATTTTTATTTCAGTTTATTTGTACAGGACGGGCCCACAACAAGCACACATACATATACCCTTCCCTTCTGATAAAAAAGCATTATAAAGACTTGAAGGCCTATTAGTCGTAGGGTTTAGCAAAGTACTTGTAAGTGTTTAGAAAAGGCAGATACCACGAAGTGACCAGTAAGACAGCCACACAATGTTTCCCAGACTTCTGGCTAAGCAGGAGAGCTCTACCTTGCTCTTCTAGCCACGGCAGCTTAGTGCCCTGCATTTCCTTACCTGAAATGGCAACTGGCAGAGAGGAAGCGTTGGAGGGAGCAGGTAAAATCAAAGATCAGTCGGCTTCCTAATACCCAGGCACTGATATGAATAGGACCCCACTTCGAAGAAAAATAAGCTAAACTCAAGTGGAAAAGTACAAGCAAATCTTTTTCTAGTTTTCTTTCATCATATGGGTAAGAATATGTTACAGGTACAAAAGTAACACTTCTATTTCTATGAAAAAAAACCATTAATAAACAACAAAGAACAACTAAAAGCATTTGGGGATAGAGTTGGATATTAATGGCTAATATCTCCCAATGTGCTCAGAGAGCCAAGGATGCGCCTGCGATATTGTCTCTCTTCATTTAAAAAGACAGCTTAAATTGTACTTCCAAAAGGCTTTCAAAAACTCATTTTCTTCAGGGGCTTCAAAACATAAATACAATTATCTGTGAGGCCTGTTGATTTCCTGTGAAGCTAATCCGCTACCACAACTGAGGTACTATTGGTCCACCTTCCCCGTATAATGCACATACTAGTTTCCAGAAAATATAGTCAGTAGCATTTTTGTCTTAGTTTTAAAGAAAATTCGCAAATCCACTTAGAGAAGGCATAGACGTTATGGTACAGTCATCTTTAGCATACCACTAACACAACAACATTTACATGTACTACGTAATTTAAAATACTACTGCATGCCTCAGGTTCATTCAGTTTCACTCAATTTCCATTATTCCCTTACAACTAACGACAGCAAGCTAAAATCTAGTAGAACTCCAAGAGGTAAGTCAAAAACACATCAAAAAAAAAAAAAAAAAAACAAGGAAAAAAATTAGAAGATTCTAACAGCAGTTTCACAAGAAAAAGAATTCTTTTTTTTCTAATGTGTATTTATTTTGGGGAGAGCAAGAGAGAGAGAGCACAAGTGGGAGGGGTTGTGGGGGAGAGAGAATCCTAACCAGGCTCCATGCTGTCAGCACAGAGCTCAATGTGGGGCTTGATCCATGAATTGAGAGACCAGGACCTGAGATGAAATCAAGAGTCAAATACTTAACCAATTGAGCCACCCAGGCGCCCACTAGGAAAAAGAATTTTAAGGTAAACAACCCATTTTTTTTTAATTTAAAATAATAATAAAAAAATAAAATTTAAAAAAAGCCGTGGGGGCGGGGGGCGTCTGGGTGGCTCAGTCAGTTAAGCGTCCGACTTCGGCTCAGGTCACAATCTCATGGTGGGTGAGTTTGTGCCCCATGTCGGGCCCTATGTTGACAGCTCAGACACTGGAGCTTGCTTCAGATTCTGTGTCTCCCTCTCTCTGCCCCTCCTGGCTTGTACTCTGTCTCTCCCAAAAATAAATAAACATTAAAAAAAATATTTAATAAACAAATGCTATTATTTTGCCCATTTTACATATGAAGAAATGGAGACACAGACAGGTTTGAGTGAGTAACCTGCCCAAGGTCACAAGCTGGTAGAACCAGAACCCACACTTCATTTGGCTCTGCAGTGCTTTCTCTTAACCACTATGGTATATTGAACTGAACTACTTCTCCAAATTTACCTTAAGTGGCATTTTGGGGTTGTTATTTTTCCTCTTTGTAGCTCTCTGTATTCTTCCAAATTTTCTATAATGTTATCAATTTTATAAAAAAGCTTGTATATTGTTCCAGATTAGGTTTATCACCAGCCGTGGCTCTTTTCTTCACAGTCTATGAATCCAGAGGTCATGAAACATACATCTATTGGAACGATACACTGCATTTCTTTCTACTTGTGCTTTTTCATTTATTTCAGCAAGTGGACACAGCTGTATTACCCACATGCTGAGCAGCAGCTCCTGGCTTGAGAATGGTAACTTTGAGTGATAACGTGGAATGTTTTCTGAACATCTGGCTCCTAGAATACGGGGGAAAGAAGTGAATAGAAGACAGAAGAGAATAAGTGAGGAGAGGAGAGGAGAGATATTCTCAATCACTTGGCCCCAGATTGTGTGTTCTCAGGAAATATCCAATCTTGAAATCCGATTCCAGAGAATGAGGGGCCCCTTTTCTCAGTTGTATGGCTATTCTTTTTCCCTTGTACACACACAGACACACACACACACGCACACACACGCACACACACGGTCTATACTATAAGAAATGAATTAGAGGGATACCTGGGTGGCTCAGTTGGTTAAGTATCCGACTTTTGATTTCAGCTCAGGTCATGATCTCACGGTTCATGAGTTCGAGCCCAAATGGGGCTCTGTGCTGACAGTGGGGAGCCTGCTTTGGATTTTCTCTCTCTCCCTCTCTCTGTCCCTACCCTGCTTGCTCTCTCTTGCTCTCTCTCTCTCAAAATAAATAAGTAAACTTAAAGAGAGAAGAAATGAATTACATATTCTTTCAGAAAAGGCATAATCAAATAGTATAAAAGGTGCCAGAATTATAGCATGAGGCATGTAATCAATTCATGATCAATTCCAAAACAGTGACCCTGCAGAAAACCCACAATGCAGTTCAGCAGTACAAATGCCACATGCAAGGATTTACCCTTTGCTTTGAAACAAGCCAAATTCCTCTATCACAAGGGATAGCGTATTTTCTCTTGGCAATAAACTCTGATATCTAAATTTATTACTGTTGAAGCTAAAGACAAAAAAAGTGTTCACTACCAATAAAAAACTTGAAAATCTTCTATGAGAGATTTGTTTCAGTGACACAGCAATAAATTCCAATAAAAACAAAGATCTTAGTTTCTGGCATATTCAAGACTTACGGTTATTGTGGCCATACTATTCCTTAAAAAAATTTTTTTTGTTTATTTATTTATTTATTTATTTATTTTTATTTTTTTTTTCAACGTTTTTACTTATTTTTAGAACAGAGAGAGACAGAGCATGAACGGGGGAGGGGTAGAGAGAGGGAGACACAGAATCGGAAACAGGCTCCAGGCTCTGAGCCATCAGCCTAGGGGCCGACGCGGGGCTCGAACTCACGGAGCGCGAGATTGTGACCTGGCTGAAGTCGGACGCCCAACCGACTGCGCCACCCAGGCGCCCCTATTTATTTATTTTAAGAGAGAGAGAGCATGAGCAAGGGAGGGGCAGAGAGAGAGAGAGAGAGAGGGACAGAGAGATCCCAAGCAGGCCCCACGCTGTTAGCACAGAGCCCTACATGGGGATGGATTCCATGAACTGCAAAATCATGACCTGGGCCGACATCAAGAGTCAGATGCTTAAGTGACTGAGCCACCCCCTGTGGCGATACTATTCTTTAACCTACTTTCAAATGTGGTTACTACTAACAGATAAATCTGCCCCAGGATACAGTAAGCTTAAAGAACAAACGCCTTGGATTTTAACTAATTTAAAATGAAATAATGTATTTAACAAGCTGGTCTTAAAATGTTGTACTGACAGGCAACAAAAGTAGGTGGAAAAATAGCTACATTTCAGGGAAGTCTAATATTTGAATGGTATTTTATGGGTGACAAAACTTGAGAGATACAAGAGAGATTAATGAATTTGCTAAGGAAACAGTCATTGGTAACTAAGGGCAGAATCACACTCTCAGTATTACATCTCTCAGGAGGCCATCCAGACAAGTAAGAACAGGGACATCTACACATGGGGACTGGAGACATCCCTTTCCCCCTCCTGTTAGAAAATAAATACAACTGTTTCCATCTCATTGGCAAAAGAAAGTCAGGCCACAGCAGTGATTTTTAAAATACAGTTTTATCCTTGGAGAAGTTCTAGCTTGAATTTGTGAAGTTTGATTATTATGGACCACCCTGTAACCTATAACATCAGTTGCTGCATAATTAAAATTATCACCCACAAACCTTCCAAATTTCTTAAAACTTCCATGATGTACATTTCAAATTTTACATCATACCCATACATGTAAACATGAAATTTAAAAGAATACGATGGATTGGAAAATGCTGAAAACATATCGTGCTTTGTTGTTCAATGTTTAATTGTACTCAATACTTACTAAGTGCTATGAGTGCCAAACATGCTGTTGTTTGGTAAAGAAGTTCTCTAAATGATGCATGAAGTTGCATCTTTAATAGCAAGAATTTCATTCATCACCGGATGCTCCCTCAGCCAGCTACATGATTGCCATTCTGGGACTACACCAATATTCTGGGGATTCCCTTTGTCATCTTTCCGTCCTTCTGGATTTACCTCTTCTATTACTTGACAGATACTTTAACTTGGAATACAATTTCAGTTTAGAAGTCATGTGCACTTGGAGCTTTACGGGATTAGTTCTTTATAACAGAGACCGCCACCCATGCCCTCTTTCTGCCATGGGAGGGTACAAGAAGTCGGCAGTCTGCAACCCGTAAGAGGGCCGTCCACAGACACCAAGCCTTGGACTTGCCGGCCTCCAGAACTGTGAGAAATAAACGGTTGCTGTTTAAGCCACCCAGTCTACAGTATTCTGCTGGAGCAGCCTGAACTCAGGCAGGTGACTAAATAATACCTGAATGTATTATTTAGTCATGAATACATCAGAGCAGTTAAATTCATTGCTAAGCCTTGGAAAAGCTTATGAAAATTAAGTGTAATTCTAATTTACTAATCCAAGTAACAAAGTTAAGTTGCAAAAGCTCATCTTTCACCTATAACCCTACGCTGTATCGCTGACGTTAAAGCTTATTAGAAGAGGCCAAACTAGGTGCGCCTTAGTGGCTCCTCCAGTTAAGCAACTGACTCTTGATTTGGGCTTCAAGTCATGATCTCAAGGTTTGGTTCGTGGGATTGAGCCCCACATTGGGATTCCCTCTCTCTCTCTCTCTCTCTCTCTGCCCCCTCCCCAGCTGGCACTCTCTCTTTCTCAAAATAAATAAATAGATTAAAAAAAAAAAAAAAAAAAGGCCGAATTTTCTCCTCGCTCCTATCATCCTATGATGTCTGCAGTTTCTTTTTTGGGAGGCTTATCTAGAACTCTCTAGTTTACGGTGGCTACCCAAGGCTATTTTTATCTACTTGTAATGTGTACTGCCAATGATATTCTGATATATTTTTTACATGTAGTCTTTTCTCTCCTCTTCCTTTCACTCACACTCACTCTCTCCCCAGATCACCTGCTCCTCATTATATACATCCTCACACATACATCGCAACACTTCTCTTTGATTCCTACTTTTGAAAATTAATTACAAAAGATTTGCTTAAATATGTTTTTGACTCTTTGACGGCACTACTCTGATTAAAGAGGGGAAAAAAATCTAAGGCCTTTAATTGAAAAAATGAACTGAGATACAATAATAATCTTTATCACCAGCTCTCTAATTCAGTCTTTTACTTCCTTTCTATCTTCTGAATTTGTATTCTTTACTCGTTTCTACCTTGAATTTTTACCATTATTCTCTACTCTCCAGAGTTGGAAAGCACATGCCAAACAGACAAGATACGAATTATTTTGTAAGCAGATGGAAAAAATGAAAGGGATGGGGATTTCTCATTGCGTTATATTAACTATCAATTAAAATGGGGGAAAAGTTAACATTCAAATTTCTGAACATAGCAGGAAAGAAAATAGGCTGTAAATTTCAGAGAAAAGTAAGCAATCAAAACAATCCAGTAAGCACAATGCCTTAATGAGAATCTCCAGGGCTTCTTTTCTTCTTGAGCACTGTTACTATAGAAATCACAGGACAGGTGGGTGTCAGGAAGGTCTTAACAAAACATTCTTCATCCCCGAAGGCAGCTCCAGTCTGTTTTGGACACAAACCCAACTAGATTTTCCACCAATCTGATTCACAAATCCTTCTGTTTGAAACATAAACTAAAAAGGCTTTGGTAAATAGCTTAGCCAATCTGGACTACCAGAAAGAGAGAGAGAGAGAGAGAGAGAGAGAGAGAGAGAGAGAGAGAGAGAGAGAAAGGAAGGAAGGAAGGAAGGAAGGAAGGAAGGAAGGAAGGAAGGAAGGAAGGAAGGGAGAGAAAGAAAAGAAGAAACGGGAGCAATGGGTGGAGAGCACAAGTGAGGGACCAACTAAAGAAAGTAAGCAATGTTTAGCTAATTTGGCTCAGTGTATCTGAATCACATATTTTCCTTTTGGAAAAGGTTCTAGGGCAGCCAAGGACCTAGACCAAGTCTCAAAAATAAACCTCAAGATACAGTGTAAACAACTTCATCCTCATTTTTCTGCCTCCATTATATAACAGAATGGTGAATTATGACCATACTTTAGAAGGAAGGAATTTGCCAAACTGTGCAAGTAAAAGAAAAAAACAAATGAGTAAAGTCATGAGATATAGAGACAGGATGTTTCCTAACATGTCACACCTCAAATTTCTTTACTGGGTTTATTTAAACCTGTCCAAGCAAACTGAGAAATATAACACCTACTCTCTATCTCACTGGTTCCAGGATTGTGTAAGAGTCAGAGAGAACTGAAGTTTGTCTCAAATTAGAATTTACGTTGTTGGTCCCAAATTCCTCTTTCAAAGCCTAATAAAAATCTCATCTGATAAGGAAGCTGAGGCTCAAGGTTAATGATGAGAAGAGATGAATCTGAATCCACGTTAGGGCAACTTCAAAGCCTGTACCATTTCCACTGCCCCACAACGGCCTCTGCTAAAGGCAGTCCTTCCAGGAAGAACAGAAGAGTTCTAGTCATTCCTGAAGCAATAAACCCTCTTGTCTGTGAATGAGCTGCTAAATCTGCTCGTGTGATTTTGATATACTACCTAATCACTTAATAACTAAACGCCAACAATAGCACACACGTTTATGCTATCAACCTCAAATGCAGCAGAAGGATAAAAAGGTCATTTTCTTCCATTCAGAGAATTTATTTTCTATTACCATTCTGCACAGAAACAGAAACTATCTCTTACAAGCTATTTGCTACTAGCAAAATCTTAAAAGTAAGCACAGACACCTTGCTCACTAATACAACTGCGGTCATGGTATCAACAAGCAGCACAGGCTGCAAGCTCACGTCTGACCTTGGCAAACAGTCAAGCCCAACACTGGGACTTGTTCACCTGGACAGTGGCAGTTACCGGCTTCGCACGTCTCAGAACCAAGTTGTGGATGTAATAACTGCGTAGAGTCCCCGTGGCTGCACAACGATATTTAGAATTCTCCAAATGCATTTGTAAAGTACTTCTATGAAGTGGATATGGTTTTCCCTACAGGGGCAAAAAACACACTTCCCACATCTAAGATCATTTTTCACTTTGAAGCGCTTCACTTGAAAAAAATCAGGCAAGGGTTTCTCCAATGTGTCTCGCATCAGTCATTCACTCAACAAACACACACTAAGCCTACAACAATGGACAAAACCACCGGCTAGTTTCTGTGGTGACACCAATATGGAGGAGAAACAGTCCCGTCATCTAAGAGGTTCTGACCTAGTAAAGAAGATACGTAGCAACAACTTGCTGAAAACGTAAGGACTTACATTCAGTTTCAGAAGGACAAAAAGAGCTGTTTATCGGACATAAATGCTGGTGGATTCTGATTGGTGGAATGAAGAAAAACATTGCCAAGCCCCAGGATTATCATACAAGAGGTGGGTGGAGTGGAAGAGCACAAGACATGCCAGGTGGATGGCTCCATGTGAGCAGAAGCCCATGTGCATGACAATACCTGGGAAGCTGAAGCAGCCCACGAGGCCAGAACCCAGATGTTGGTGGTGGGTAAAGAAAGACAGCGTTGGAGAGCCAAGCCTGGGTCAGAATACAGAGGATGTTTAGTGCCAGTGCACATTTGGGCCTCATCCCGTAGGTAATGGAGATCCAGTAAAGGTGTTTAAGAAAGGTTTCAACAAACATGATTCGATTAGTGCTTTAAGAAGATAATGCCGGGGAAGAGGCCTGGGTGGTTCAGTCAGTTAAGCATGGGACTTCGGGTCAGATCATGATCTCACAGTTCGTGGGTTGGGGACCCACGTTGGGTTCTGTGCTGACAGCTCAGAGCCTGGAGCCTGCTTCAGATTCTCTGTCTCCCTCTCTCTGCCCCTCCCCTGCTTGCACTCTGTCTCTCAACAATGAATAAATGTTAAAAAAAAATTATTTTTAATAATAATAAAAAAGAAGATAATGCTGGGGTGCCTGGGTAGCTCAGTCGAGCGTTCAACTTCAGCTCAGATCGTGACCTCACGGTTCATGGGCTTGAGCCCCACACGGGCTCACTGCTGTCAGCACAGAGCCCGCTTCAGATCCTCTGCCCCATTCTCTCTCTGCACCACGCCCCCCTCCCACTTGCACTCTCTCAAAAATAAATAAAAACATTTTTCAAAAAAAGGAGAAAATGTCAAGCAGTGAAATGAGTAATCTAGAAGGAAAAAAGAAGAATTAAGAAGAGACAGAGGGTAATTACTAAGATACTCAGGTGGAAACAAATGGGCAACATAAAGTTAGAAGGACTAGAAGGACGGTGGTTCTGCAGTCCCACGAGAACAAGGTTCTGGGGAGGCAAGAGAGGGAACGAAGAGGGGAACTACAGACAGATAATGGCTTCAGGGGCGAACATTCTGGTAAAGAGGTGACATCATCTACAGAGAATGGACAAGGCAAGTGAAGCAGGTATCCGCACTTCAGATATTCACACGTACAAGCGGGAGAGAGGAAGTACAGTGAGGAAAATAACAAACAAAAGTTATACAAGTCAAGAAAGGGGAGCAAAGGGGCGCCTGGGCGGCTCAGTTGGTTGAGTGTCCAACTTTGCCTCAGGTCATGATCTCGCGGTTTGTGAGTTTGAGCCCCACATGGGCTCGCTGCAGTCAGCGTGGAACCTTCTTCGGATCCTCTGTCTCTCCCCTGCTCGCTCACCCATTCTCTCTCTCTCTCAAAAATAAATAAAAACATTAAAAAAAAAAAAAAAAAAAGAAAGGGTAGCATGAACGTGGGTAGAAGAGCCAATCATTACAGACTGAAGAGAGGGGCTAAAGCCGACTGCAGTGGTGGAATTTATTATCACACCTCTGATACGGGGGCAAATTTCAGTGACAGATGAAGCCAGATATCAAGGTACAGAAAAAACAATTAGGCAGTGAGCACAGATAAACTACTTTTTAGAAAAGGTTGATAAAAAACTGACATAGCCCTAGAGTGACCTAACTTTTATATTCAGTTCTAGAACCAGCTAATATATTAAAAACTTAGAATGTGCCTGTTACTTGAGAAGGATGCTAACTGCATCAGTGGAGGACAACAACTGGCAGCAACTGGGATGCTATCTGGTCTGGTTTTAACTTTTCTGGCTCCTAAACGGAGTCGATTTTATGAATTAGTTACAAAGTGGAAGGAAGCTGGTTTTAGTCATAAAGTATTACCTATGACGCCTATCACCTCAAATCAAATAGGATGGTATAACTAGTATTGAATAAGCATGGAAACTTGCTTTAGTTCACAGAAAAATAGTATACATGCTGGACCTCAGCAAAAAAAAAAAAAAAAAAAAACCAAACCCCAGTATTGTGGAAACACTAAAAAGTAATTTTCCCAATATTTAGGGGGCAAAAATAAAATCTTAACATGAGGCTAACAGGAGAACAGTAGAAAGTCATCTGGATTCATAAAATAGAGGTTTGAAATAAAACAGCTGTCCAATAACTCTGCAGTTCATATTCCCTTTATTTAGTTTCTGTATTGGTTGCTGGCAAATCTGTAATCTGAAGTGAGAAGCTGGGGGCATGTTAAGAGCTGGAAAAGGATTACTTTGTTAGGCTAATAAAATTTATTAGGCTCATTGCTAATACTACTTGGAAAACTGTGAAATAAAACAAAATAAAATTACTTACAAGCAATTTTTCTTACTAACAGTCTCTGAATTTTCATTATCTAACATTATAAGAAATATAATATTCCTAAGGCAAAACAAACAAACAAACAAACAAACAAACACATTTTCCGATCTTCTCACAGGGGAAAAGGGTCTCTACAGGAGATCTGTGTAGAACAAATTCTTCTATATTTTACTATCCTGGTCTTTGAGTTTTAAATTTGCCCAAAGCAATATAAACAAAAATGATTACATTAAATCATAGGCACAGCATTTATGATCCACAGAAAACTTGTTCCCCAGCATTACTTCAGTTAAGTTTTATTTAACAAAGAGGTAAAGAGAAGAAATATCCTTTTTAACATTCCTGAAAAAATCCAATAGAGGTTACTTTTATAATCTATTAGATAATAATCATCTAACATAAAAATGTCAAAGAGCTTCTAGTCTTCTTTAATCAGAGTCAATTTCTCTTGTTTACTGCAGATAAATAAAAACGAACCTGTTATAACGGTCAGTTTAACGCCCCGCTACAAATTCATGACGGGTGAGTGAGATGAAATCCAGCTGATTTCACAGCAGTGTATTTTAGTAATGCGAAACTCGTTGATTGGCACCAATATAACATACCCTTCCAGTTAACTGTCCTGGATTTTAATTCATTTTTAATTCATTTTCTCTGTTTTTGAAATTCAACATAAAGAACTGAAATGTACTGGGGCGCCTGGGTGGCTCAGTCGATTGAGTGTCCGACTTCAGCTCAGGTCATGATCTTGCAGTTCGTGGGTTTGAGCCCTGTGTCGGGCTCTGTGCTAACAGCTAGCTCAGAGCCTGGAACCTGTCTTTGGATTCTGTATCTCCCTCTCTCTCCGCCCCTAACCCACTTGCCTTCTGTCTCTGTCTCTCTCAAAAATAAATAAACATTAAAAAAAAAAAAAAAAAAAGAACTGAAATGTCCCTTTAGGAAGGTAGGTTTCTTCTTTCCATTTCCCCCTCCCCTGCTCTATCCAATTATTAAAGTTACAAGTATTTCCACCATTATTACTCTTTAAGAATATTAACCTTCATTTGATTAAAAGGTGAAAGGTTAAAAAAGGGTCAGATAGTGACGAGTTCGTCTCCCTCACATTCTGATCCACCAGGTCTCCAGTTTTCTCCTCAGAAGCACCCACTGCTAAGGGCTTCTTCTGTATAGTTCTAGAGTTATGCCCCCGCGCACGCACACACACACACACACACGCACACACTCATATACACTCACACATGCTTATACGCACATGGCACTTTTTACATAAATCAAAGTATAATATACACAAACATTTCTGCACTTGCCCCCCACCTTGCCCCGCCCCCTAACAACGTATCTTGGAAATTGCTTCAAATTACTACACGTGGAACTACTTTCTTTTTGATAGATGCATGCATAGTGGTATATCATGCAGATTTAGCAGAATTCATTGAAATCATCTCCTATGGATGGATATTTTGGTTGGTCTGCTCTTGTGTTATTATAAGCAATGGTGCAATTGCAATGACTATGTGAGTAGAGGTGTGGGACAAATTCTTAAGAGGTTAGATTGCATTTTTGCCAAAATGCATCCTGCCGAGGCTGCCCTCTACAGAAACAATTTGGCATTAATGGACTAGAATGTTTGTTTCCTCCTCTCCGTCCAAAACAAACATATTTATACTTGCTAATCTCATAGGTAAAAACTGGCAGCTCATTGTAACTTTAATTTGCTTTTATTGATTAGAAATGAGGAATAGTACCTTTTCCTTGTGTTTAAATGGCATATTAATTTTCTTTTTTGTTAACTGTATATGCCTTCCCCTGTTTTTAAAATTTTTATGTTAATAAAACAATATATGCACATAGTTTAGGGTCTCCTAGTTTTATGGGACTTGTTAACACAAACAGCAATCCCCTCTTCTAACACTTTTCCTTCCCCAGGAACAACAACTTTCATCTTTCTTAGCCAATTCTTTTGGGAGTTACCATCAAATCTTAAATAAAATAGCTGTACTGATATGTACAGTTTTTTTTTTCCCATTTTAGACATTATCTTTTGATTTTCCACTATGAAGATGAGAAGTTGATTCTTTCCTCCTACCCCAGCAGGTACCCTGACACCTCCTACCTTCTCATGGTCCCTATTTGGTTCCATAGTAATTTTGGTAAGGAAAAGCAATACCGGGACTACGTATGTAGTCAATGCAGCCACACAGTGAACCTGATGCATAACACAGCACCGTGGTCAAGGGCAGAGTTCCTGAAGGCAGACTGCCTGGGTTCAAATCCTACCTTTGCCATTGACCAGCTGCTTAGGTATTTAGACAAGTTACTTATCCTCACTATGCCTCACCTTCCTTACGTGTAAAACAGTACCTTGTGGGTTTACAAAGATTAAAAAATTAACATATACAAAGTACCTAACGTGTAGAAGGTGCTATACAAGCATTCTCTGTGCACTGAACTACATTTTTGTGTCTCCTAAAGCTGTTGCCTGATTATTCATTTATTTAAATTTCTATGTGCTTATTATTATTAATTCAATCCCAAATTTGCTTCAATCCTCAATTCGTTGTTTCAATTCATTCTACTGTATCAATTTTGTCTTCTTGGAGAAGTCTTCACGATAGCCTTTTGACCGCTGCGGTCTGAACTGCTTGTCCTCATTCTATAGACACTATGGAGTTGTCACCCTCCGTTCTCTCTAGCACGTTCTCCTGTGGGGCCCTTTGTCTTCTCCCCTCGTGTTGGATCTCCCAGCCTTTATCCCACATCCTGCTCACTCTTGGGGAAGAATAGGTTTCATTAGCTCTAGGAGAAATGATGTGTAGGAGGTAAATTTTTTGTTTAAATCTTGATGTCTGAAAATGTCTGTTTAAAAATTTTTTTTTAACGTTTATTTATTTTTGAGACAGAGAGAGACAGAGCATGAACGGGGGAGGGTCAGAGAGAGGGAGACACAGGCTCCAGGCTCTGAGCTGTCAGCACAGAGCCCGACGCGGGGCTCGAACTCACGGACCGCGAGATCATGACCTGAGCCGAAGTCAGCCGTTTAACCGACTGAGCCACCCAGGCGCCCCTGAAAATGTCTATTTTATTCTCATGTGTAATTAGTGGCTAATAGCTAAACATAGAATTCCAAATTGGAAGTAATTTTCCTTCAGAAGTTTGAGGGCATTGCTCATTTTTTTCCTAGCTTCTGATGTTGCTGATATGAAGCCTCATGCCATTCTGATATCTGATCCTAAATATGTAATCTGTCCTTTCTTTGCAAATTTATAAGACTGTCTCTATGTGACCAAAAACAAATTGAAATTTCCCAAAAATGTGCTTTGCCATAGGCACTCGGTAAGCTCTTTCAATCTGGAAACTCCTATTTGCAGTTATGAGAAATTTTCTTGAATTATTTTGCTAATGATTTCCTTCCCTTGCTTTTCTTTTTTTGGAACTCATTGTTTTGACTGGCACTCTATTTTATCTTTTTTCCCCCCCTCTACTTTCTGGGCTATATCCTCATTTTCATTTTCCAATCCTTCTATTGAGTTTAATTCTGTGACAATTTTTTTAGCACATGGCAACTCTTTGGCTTTGTATAACACTCAGTTCTTGTCTCATGTACGCAATATTTTATCTGTCTGATAGCGATGTTTTTCTTTAAGTTTTCTATTCCCTGCCTGTCTCTGTTCCTCCGGGTTTCTTTTTTTCTTTTGTTTGTTTTGGTTTCTCTCTTTCATGCTAGAGGCTTTTCTTCAGATCTCTACTAGTCTTGGGAATGTTAGTATCTTGAGATCTTTCCTCCTGAGTGGGTTAAACACCCCAAATAATATTCTTCTTGTCTCCTGCCTGGAGGGTAAAGGCAAGTGAGGAAAGATAGGTAGAGGAGCCCAGCATTCAGTCTGCAGATGTTCACTTAGTTTCCTTGTATTTGGTAAAGTGTTCTGTGCTCTCAATTTTGCCTGGTGTGCCCCAATACACCAATAGTTTCTTTCCTCCAGAGAATTAACCTGCAGTCTTAGAATAGAATACAGGTAGGGGTGGGAAAAGCAATTGTTTAGTGGACTGGGGAAGAGGAAAAGATAGGGGATCTACTCTATATGCTCCTGTCATCAATTCCTAAGTGATTTGAAGATTCTGTAGTAAAAATCAGGTTCCTTCTTAGCTTTCTTCACTGACAGTCTAAGATTTGGCTTTCCCAAGGCGGCTAGGTTATGTACCATGCTCCATTTGCTTTTCAGCTTTCAATTTATTATTGTTATTGTTGTTATTATTATTTTGCGGGCTTGCTTTCTTCTTTCTCATTCTCCGTATCCTTGAAGGACCATGTCTTTAAAAGAAAATCCCCTTACTATATAGTTATAGTGGGGTTTCTGGAAGGAATAGATGCTCAGGTTCAAACCACCTTTTTTCTCCCTAGAAGTCCAGGCTGAATCTAAAAACCATTCCTGATTCTTTAAGCCATGCATTCCTCCTTCCCACTCTACTCTCCAAACACCATAGTGATGTGCTATGACTAACACTGCATTGGGACTAGTCAGTCAAAAGGGGCCCCTCACGTGGGCATCACATTTTAGAGGACTCTACTCTGGTGCTCTCGGGCAAGGATCTCCTAAGAGCTCGAAGGTACAGGCTGGGTGGTACCGAGCTGTATGTTTGTGGGGCCTCTCATGATATGGGACCAAATTTGAAAATTCTAGCCTGCAATTCCAGACTGTTACAAAATGTGTTACAAACATACAGTCAAGGTTTAAGCCTAGAACATATTTTATTTAGATGTATTTTTTTAAAAAGTTTGTTAGACTAACTTAAATATTAAGACATAGAATACAGCTTTGTAATAAATCTAGCAAGGAGCTGGCCTATAGCTCCATGTTGACTTCCTTCACGGTGTCTCCTTCCCCAGGTCTTCCGTTTTACAACAACCCTGACAACAGCCTGTACAAAAGACCTACACGAATCAGGAAAGGAAGCCTTCGTTTAGGAACTTTACTGCCATCTGCTGGAAGCTTTATGAAATAGCTACAAATCAAAGACAAATGACACAGGGCACTGGTCAGGCAATTGCAACCTTGGCGCCACCTTTCACAGCATCAAACAAATCTCAAGGGGGCCAGGATGAAGATGGGGAGGAAGATAAAAGAGCAAATCGGGAATCCAAACTCGCATTTACAAGTTAGAAAGAACTGAGATCTGGCGCCTTGACTTAGAACTGAGAACCGGTTTCCTCAGAGAAGACACTGCTAGTCTACACCTAGCTCAAATCAATCAACCAGTCAATCTAGCTCATAAGAGTAAAATAAAAATGGGGTTTGGGAGGTTAGCTTGAGAACTTGAGGACTAGTTTTCCTTTCATTTGTGCTAGTTTTGAGTTCTAAATAACTTCAAAAAGAAATTTAGGAATGTGTTCAAAAGTAACTGACGGTTTGAAATTCAGTAGACTAACAAATGCAAGCTACTTCTTTCTAAGTGACAAACCTGATTGAGCCGGGTAGTCAAGTCAGTTCTGTTACAGGGCTTGCTTTGAAAACATGAATATTACATCACAAGTAACATAATAGGGCACGATCTGTTACGTGAATTTTTTGGTTTGCTTATGCATGATTTCATCTGTGAGAAACACCACGTGAACAAAGAACATGGCACCCGGCTGAACCAAGCCATGTACGAAAACACAACATGCTCACACGCATGCATAACTCAACACCTGCCAGCCACCTCACTTCACTGCACATGCTACGAGCCACACTCATCCGTATCTTGTGTCACGATGTCTTCTATTCAATTTCAAAAAAAACGTCTCATAGTAGACACACAAACTAGTCCGATGCCCACGACCACAAAGTAAATTTCCCAGATTTTTTTCAAGGTAAAGTACTATATTTATTGTAGTATTTATGTATTTCGCAACCATTTAACACTTGTAAAAATGTGCTACCATTTTTACTTCCTGTTCTTTTTTGTCATTGACCAAGTTTTTGAATACAGCGCCCTCAATCCCCTTTTCGCCATAAGACTTGTGATTGTTATTGTACAATTCTGCATAGCTCCGTGATTTTTAGAAACACATGTCACATTACAGAATTGACTGTATGTGGCTATTTTAACCTAGATTCAAGCCCATTCTGCTAGAATATTATCAGTATTAGCACGTGTATCTTACAGAATCTTACAGATCTCAAAGAATTATATATATTGGCTCATGGTTTTTAAGAAAACTCAAAACTACCCAACAAACAGCTTCAAAGGACATTATTCCAGGGTTTTCTACTTTAATTATCCATAATAGTTTTGATAATCCTTGAGTTCACTTGACCTGTCCTCAAATGACTTATGTATCACTGAAATCTAGAAATTAAAGAATACAGGGCACCTGGGCGGCTCAGTCACTTGAGCTTCTGATTTCAGCTCAGGTCATGATCTCATGGTTCATGAGTTCAAGCCCCGCATGAGACTCTCTGCTGTTAGCAGGGAGCCTGCTTCGGATCTTCTCTCCCTCCCCCGCCCTCCCATTTTCTCTCCCTCTCTCTCTCTCTTTCTGTCAAAATAAATAAATAAACTTAAAAAAAGAGAAATTATAGAACACAAGTATAAAGGTCAGATATTCTGCAGCTGACTTAGCATGAGCTTACGTATTAGATGATGGTGAAATGGTCTTAGTTTACATATTAGGACACTTCAAAGAAAACCATGGGCTGCCATTATCCATTGGACTCTACTTTTAGAGCTAAAAATATCAGGCTACTGATTCTTTTTCATAACTTTTGATCATTTGTATATATTTCCCTGAAGTGCAAGATCTGCCTCTATTTTTGTATACATATATAAAAATATTATCAATTTATCACTTATTATATTATGCCCTATTATATATTATATACATATAATATATATAAATGTTTAATATTAGTCAACTTATGTTACTTTAAAGCACAAGATCTGCTTCTGTTGATTTTATAAATATATATATGCTATTTAATATTATATAAATTATATATTTCATATATGTTTAATATTAGCTGATCTAAATATTGAATATTATCATACATAGGAATTACTTAGAATTTTTTATTCCATTACTTGAAAAATGGAAGGAATTTTTTGGTAATATAAAATCTTCATTACTCACATATCCTTCTTTCAATATTATTATTACCACCCTGTATATTTATAGAAGATTTTAGCACCTTGAAAATACCTCGTGAGTTACCTAGATACTTCTTATAATGTCTTGCAAATAAAGAGAGAGTCATTATTAGCTTATACATAGAATTAGGCCTGAGGCTACTTTAACAGAGAAGGTCAGGGTTAAAGCTAAGGTTTGAACAATCAGTAGCCTCTGATAATTTTGATTAAAAGAGTTAACTTTTATAATAATTTTATAAATGACCTGGAGAGGATATTCTGCTTTAATAGTAATTTTCTTCAAAGTTTCCTAAATTTTTATCACTTAGGTTAATAAACTTAGCACTCCGTAGACAGAAGGTTGGCTGTTCCCCAAAGATTTTTCAATTTGGTTCCTTTCTTTGGTGAAGCATGTTAAATTTTTTGACTCCTTCATTTACATAAATATTAAAATTTTGGACAGCTAACTTTGCCCCTACAAGATTTTTCATACATTCTTTCCCAAAGTTTGGTACTATGTATGAAAGACATACGATGTTAAATTATAATTATAGGTATATCTATCAAATGCTTCTGGGTTTTGAGGACTTCATGATAATGAAACAGACTTACTTATCACAGGCACAGGTTTTTAAAAATCCAGAGATTCTGTAAGTAAGACCATAGGGTAACTATAAGCTTTTATCATAGTATAACAAAATAGAGGCATGAGGCTCTGCAGCTTTCAGTCACCACTTGTAAGGCTTTGAATCTGTCCGAGAAATGCTACAAACAGAACGGACGGAGTTCCCGATTCACTGATGTGCCCTCCACCAGCCAGGCAGTAGACAACATGCAGGGGTAGACAACTTCCTTCCATAAATGTACACTTCACAAAAATGCTGTCTCCCGCTCAGCTTTCCCCTTCCCCCTACTTCACACTGTTCTTATTTGATGGTATTTGATGGCTTTTTAAATTTTTTTTTTTTTTTCAACGTTTATTTTATTTTTGGGACAGAGAGAGACAGAGCATGAATGGGCAAGGGGCAGAGAGAGAGGGAGACACAGAATCGGAAACAGGCTCCAGGCTCTGAGCCATCAGCCCAGAGCCTGACGCGGGGCTCGAACTCACGGACCGCGAGATCGTGACCTGGCTGAAGTCGGACGCTTAACCGACTGCGCCACCCAGGTGCCCCTTGATGGCTTTTTAAAGTTGAATTCATGTAGGTTACCTTTAATATTGAAAATTAATCTTGAAAATCAAATATTTACTAGTTCTAGCTCATGCGGTTGATTTACACACCTCCCGATATTGTCAGTATGCAAAGACCCTACTGTCAGAAGAAATAATTTCCTTCTGAAAATTCAGCAAATCATTGCTTTGCATTGTTTGAATTTGAAAACTCCTTTTTTGATGAATAAATTAAAATCTGGATATTGTCACCAGGGGTAAGTAGTTTTTCCTAGGTTTTCTAAATCTGGAGATGTGTGCTTTAGACGCGATGTTCATATGCCTTAAGAAAACGTCGCGGTTTCAGTGGGCAAGAATTTGGTGTATCAAAACCTGACTCAAATGCCAGTGTACATATACATTTTAGTATCTTGGGTGATCTGTAAAGTGCTGAATGCGAGAGTCGGAGAAGTACCGAGTGAGAAGTACTTTCTCTGCTGGCCACTTCCCACTCTGCTGCTCCACACCCATGCACACTTTTTTTTTTTGCTAACTTTTTGACACCTATTAGGTTCTCACCAGCGTAAATGTGCTCATGTTAAACTAGGTGTGAGACACAAATATGGGCCTTCCCATCCTTTTACATTCACAAGTTTTTTAACCAGTCTGAAATCTGTGACGCACAGTAAGCTGGAAGCCACCATAAATTCTTCACAGACCCTGTACATTCAGAGAGCTCCTTTCTGTCCTACATTCTCTGCAGTAGAGTAAAAAGCGCATGTTTTCCACGAGTGGGCATTTCTCCATAGATGACGACCTCATACCTGAAATCAAAATGTATACCATGATTTTACATGGTATCTGCACAAACTGATCAGTGTTTGGGATTCCTCTACTGGAGAAGAATAAAGAGAATCTAGTTTGCCAAGTGTAAGAACCATGTAAAACCAGAAGGGTTTCCCCATTCACACTTGACTCAGCTGCCTTATTTGGAGGCAAAATTCTGGATTTTCATTCTTCCTTTCTGGCCTGTCCTTTGCCAGGGCCTCCTCATCTTCCTAACCTCTAAGTGTTGTTCCAGGGCTGAGTCTTGGACTTCTCTCTTCTACCTACACCCATTTCCCTAGTGATTTCATTTAACTTCATGGTTGTGAATACCATCTATTTGCTAAAGGTCTACAATTTCCTTCTTTTTTTCTTTTTTTTTTACACTTACTTATTTATTTTGGGGGTGGGGTGGGGCAGAGAGAGAGGGACAGCAAGAATCCTAAGCAGAGTCTACGATGTCAGCACAGAGCCTGGTGCGGTACTCGGTCTCACAAACCGTGAGATTATAATCTGAGCCAAAATCAAGAGTCAGACCCTTAACCAACTGAGCCACCCAGGTGCCCCCAAAGGACTACATTTCTGTGTCCAATCCGTACCTCCCTCTCTTGATTTCCAGACTCACATATTTCCACTTGGGTGTCTAACAAGACTCTCAAACTCAGTACGTCCAAAATTGAACTCCCAGTCAATCCCACTTTCAAGTGGGTTTCTCCCAGTCTTTCCCATTAAAAAAAATAACAACCTGATTCCTCTAGCTGCTCTAACCAAAATCCTTCACTCTTCTGTTTCTTACTTCCCATATCCAATCCAACAAGCAGATTCGGTTGGAAGTCAAGAGTTCCCCATCTCACAGAGTAGAAGCCAACGCCCTTATGATGACCCACAAGACCATCGTGACCTGCTTGCCAAAGGGCTCAGTGATGTCATCTCCTACCACTCTCCCCCTGCTCATCCGTGTCAGCCTCACTGGCACGTGTGCTGCTCCTACAACAGCCCAAGCATAGTCCTGCATTATGCCAGCCATTCCTCTGGGTGGAACCTCTCACTGTCAAGTATCTATATGCTTAACAGTCATTATTTTATCAGATCTGTACTCAAATGTCACTCAACAAGAGGCATTCCTTGGTCACCATAGCTAAAATTACACTTCCTTGCCATTCCTATCCCCATTCCCTACTTTATTTTTTTCTTTGTACTTATCACCATCTAGCACAGTAGATAGTCCATTTATTACTCTTGCTTAGTGTCTGTCACTCCTCAATAGAATGTAAGCTCCACAAAAGGACACATTTTTGCCTAATTTTTCACTGCTATATTTTGAGGGCCTAGACCAGCATCTGGCACATAGTTTTCACTCAGTAACTATTTGCTGCATAAATGAAAGGTTTTTAAAAAACAAAAAATAAAAGCCACACAATATGTCACAGTAATAACATGTACTGTGATTAGTCATCAATAATCTATCTTCTTAACTACATAAGAATCTTCTAAAGGCAGAAATCTTATCTTACATCTTTTTTCATTCTTAGTGACTGGCACAGAATGTTACATATACAGCAATCACTCAGTTAACTATGTGACAGCAGAAAATTTTGCCTAAAGACAAATCACTAGGAGACAAAAACAGAACAGAATAATTATCTAATTCAACATTAAACAGAAAGGTAAGGAAGAATGACTGTAAAAGTAGCCTTTTCCCCTCTGGTGCTTATAAGCAATAGCTTTCAGTGCTAATTGAGGACATCCACTCCGAAAATGATTATGGACGCCATGAGTCTAGATGGCTACCACACTTGTAGTCAAGGGCAGAGGTAGAGGGTTGGCTCTGGACTAGAC
Organism: Puma concolor; assembly: GCF_028749965.1. Lineage (NCBI taxonomy): Eukaryota > Metazoa > Chordata > Mammalia > Carnivora > Felidae > Puma > Puma concolor. The sequence goes on from NC_141683.1 coordinate 50,143,728, forward strand.
ACCTTGGCCACTCATCTGAGTTTATCTTTGGGATCAGAACCTGGAATGGTGGAGACTTTTTAAGAATTATTATATAGTTTTCTCTTCTATAAAATTGTAATAACATTTGAGACTGTGATTACACTTCTTCAAAATTAAGTGACTTTTGTAGGTCAAAGCTTGAACAGCCAAAGGTTCATGGAGAAATGGCAAAGACAGTCATCAACATAACATTACACATAACGACAGCAAGAGGCTGAAGAAGGTGACGCTGAGCCAGTCCAAGCCACATAGGACCTGTACGTGAAATATAAATAAACTATAAAATGGTTACACCCAGACAGGTTTGCAATGTAATTTAGGCTCACATTTAAACTGGTTTGAACACATGCTAAAGAAGTACAGTGGAAATAAGATGAAAGGAAATCTTGATTTCTTCAAGTGTGACTCCTTGAAGAAAAGTGTTTGCTCACCTAATTTTTAGAAAAGCAACAACTGTTACAGGATTAAAAAAAAATAACGATAAATAAAGGATCCAGATTCTGAGCAAGAATTCTGAGTTCCATGTAGAAAATGAAGAGAAATGAAGAAAAAGGCAAAAACAAACCAAAAAACCAAATCCTGATTTTCAAAAATACAACCAAAATCACAGAATTATCCATATTGTACAACATAGAGACAAGAAATGATTCTGTATATCTACCCATCAAATGCCTATGACTTAACGTCTAGGTTCACTAAGCAAATAATAATACAACAATACAAAGCACCAAAGCATTCCCTACTTTTCACATTCTTTTGTTATTTTATATCATCTTAATTATGTTTCCTTAGAATCACCTGACCTGTCTAATAATCTACATATCTACTGGTGAGCACACAAAACATCAAACAGAATACACTTGGTAGGAAACAGGGCAAGGGTTGTTTTGATATTGACAGTAATTCTTTTGTGCATAACAACTCAAGCGAGTTTCTTTTTTCCATTTCTCCCTACTGTCACCCACTCCAACCATGAATATAACTTACGTGGGACATGTAAAATTAGCTCAGCTAAATTAGCCTGATCCAACATTACATAAGGCAACATCAGTAGCTGTGTGAACAGGACACAAACCACTCAACACCAAGGTTCCACACAATACTGGCTCCCCAATGAATCTCAGTGCTTCAACAAGATCACTTAATGCTCTTTCAAAATGTGAAGCCAAGGAGTAAACTCAGAAACAACATTCTGCCTAGGCCTGTGGTCCTAGCACTCAGATAAATTTTAGCTCTGTAAAATAACTTTGCTGCCACTTGGTAGCAAAAAACAGAACTTTCTAATGACCACTAACTCTGTGTGAACATACTGTATTTCAACACGCTCACTGAACAGGAAAAGCTGGATGTTTTGTGTTATTCTAACACTCAATAACAAGCCCATAAACTACCGGATAAAAGCTGGGAATGGTTTCCTTTTACTAGCTTACCCAGTTTAGTGGCGCCCTCTGGTGGGTACTCAGGAAACTGGCCCTCGGAAGGGACACTGACGGTTCTCCTCAGGCATCGCCCTTTGGTGGAATCTGTCTGCTGCTCCTGTCCTCCCTCCACAGGTATCTAGTTAACCAAAAGACAAAAGACGTGAAACTCAATAGTGAACTTGCCATAGCTACCTTCACGCTGAATATTTTTAGCTAATAAAGATAGGAGTTCATAATCATTAGAGCAAAGTAGGCAAAATGTAGAAAGCAAGTATTTCCAACTATAAGACATTACCCACCCCCTGTGAGGAAGTTTTTCTTTAAAAAGGAACCTGAAAGATCAGGAAAGGTGAGTATGTAAATGAGCTTTACCTGAAGTCCGCACAAGTCATATCCAGGTGTGTACCTGTTTTGGGTGCTCAGAAAACAAAACACCCACACAAAGACTCTTTTATTATCAGAAGATAGTTCACAAGCTCCAATTCTTCTGACCAATGCTCAATAAGGTAAACAGAAATAAAAGCCGGCCAGAAAGAATTAGCTCCAAAACTCAATTTAAAGAAGGTTTTGTTAGATAAAAATAGTAAAATCACCAGATTTTCTTCAATTTTGCAATTAAGCATTTAGAGACAGTTAATAAAACACATTTCACTGGAAACTTGCATAGATACCTATATCAAATGGCATATTTTCTTCTCAAAGTGAGATTCATTATTAAAACCCTAAAAATTTTCTTTCTGGCCTAATTTCAGGGATCTATCAAGTGTTGTTTGCACATGTGGAATAAGAACTATGAAAGGTACAAAAGATCTCTAATACCAATAACTGTTTTATTTTATTTTATTTTATTTTAAATTTTTTTTTAACGTTTTATTTATTTTTGAGACAGAGAGAGACAGAGCATGAACGGGGGAGGGGCAGAGAGAGAGGAAGACACAGAATCGGAAGCAGGCTCCAGGCTCTGAGCCATCAGCCCAGAGCCCGACGCGGGGCTCGAACTCACAGATCGCGAGATCATGACCTGAGCTGAAGTCAGACGCTTAAACGACTGAGCCACCCAGGCGCTCCCCAATAACTGTTTTATTTTTTTTCAACGTTTTTTTTTTTTTTTTTTTTTTTTATTTATTTTTGGGACAGAGAGAGACAGAGCATGAACAGGGGAGGGGCAGAGAGAGAGGGAGACACAGAATCGGAAACAGGCTCCAAGCCATCAGCCCAGAGCCCGACGCGGGGCTCGAACTCACGGACCGCGAGATCGTGACCTGGCTGAAGTCGGACGCTTAACCGACTGCGCCACCCAGGCGCCCCCCCAATAACTGTTTTAAAACGTACTCACAGGTCATCATTGTAGAGTTACAGGATGACTCCAAGTCCCCCCGCCCCCCTTTTTTTTGGTAACATGCTAAAAGATCAAATCATTTTTGTTTACTGGCAGAGGGCAAAAGCTTTTTCACAAAGATATTTTACCAGGAACCTTTATCAGAATCAACAATAATATTGGTAACATCTTAAATAGTTTGGCAAAACACGTCAGTAATTGAGCACAGTTTCTAATTTCGTCTGGCTCCAATACTGAAATTTCAACAAAATTCAGTAATAATGATTAGCATTGAGCTCTTACTTTGTGCAAAGCTAAGGGATTTACCTGTGTGACATTATGAGGGAGACATTATTATCATCATCCCCTTTTACAGGTGAGGAATAATTTATTTCTCCAAATGATTACAGTGGACACATCAACTGATCCAGCCGAGTCGGGATAGATACAGGCTTAACTTTATATGCTTAACTTTATATGCCTTCTGCCTCACCTCGGTAACCCAACTCCTCTGCCTGGGGTCAAAGGGATGACAGCAAGGGAAACTCTCGGTGTTACTGAGAATCTGAAGAGCCAAGTCCTAATGTCTTCATAGGAACTAAAAGTCTGAACACTCTTTAAAGGACCCCAAGTTCCCCATTCCCTCATGACCATAAAACTATGGCATCGGGAAACCACAAGGCAGAATTAAGAAAAATTCTAAAAAAATAAGGGGAGACCAAATAATTTCATCAATAAGGACATGAGCTCTTCCAAAAGTCAAAAGTCCTCTGTAATATAAGACTTTACAGACAGTAATCTAAATCATCCATCCATCCCTTTCAGGATGGAAATTAATTATCTCTACTTAAATAATTAAAAGAGTAGCAGTACCAAGAAGTCAGATAACTTCCTCTGAGTAAGAAAGGCAAAGATGTGTCCTCTACCTGCCTTCAAAGCAGGATAGAATGGGGAAAAATAGTTTGAGTCTTTGAACAAAGAGACGAACATAAATAAACACAACTATTTTTGTTCTAGCTCTAAAAATACTTGTTACCTGAAACAATGAAGGCCTAAGCCTCACAGAAAAAAGACAGTAGTTGTTTTTATATTTTAGGAAGGAATGACCCATTATGATCTTTTCTGTAGAAATTTATAAAGGCCATATCCAGGAAAAAGAAAGAAATGGCTTCTACTATCATATACTTTGTCTCTAACATAACTAAGGAAGAGAAAAATAAAATATATCAAACTTCTTATACGGGCCTAAAACTCACTCACACAACTATTTTCTCAAAGTTTTCATATAGAGTCTTCATTTCCCACTCTTGAAACTTAAACTATGATTGAAAATTCCATTCAAAGTACTGATGTGGGAAACAGAGGCAAAAGAAAAAACATCAAATTTCCTTACAACTTACAGTCCATTGGGGCACCCGAGTGGCTCTGTCAGTTAAGCGTCCGACTCTTGATTTTGCCTCAGGTCATGATCTCATGGTGTCTGATGGAGCCCCACGTGGAGCCTGCTTGGGATTCTCTCTCTTCCTCTCTCTCTCTGCCCTTTCCCCACTTGAGCGCACACACTCTCTCTCTCTTTTTCTATCTCCAAATAAATAAATAAATAAACTTAAACAAAACAAAACAACTTACAGTCCACTGAGACAGGCAGAGTGACATTCCTTTAGAAACTCAGCTGCCTCGATGATGACACTTTGCTAAGAGGCAAAAGGCAATCTCAGCTTAGCATTATGCCAGCTTCTAGGATCCCGTAAGGCTACTTTAACATACAAAAATTCCTTTGGAAACTTCCTTTATCTCCACCCCCCAAGATATAGGTTGGCAATCATCCTCTAAGCATTCGGCCCACTGATACACATCCGAAGGGTCTCGTGACTGAGCTTTTACTACACAGTCATAAATGACCTTTTCCTAACGATAGCTGGTCCCTCAGGATCCTCGAAACCTTGTTTCCAAAATATCTTGGAGGCCTGTGCTGTCCCGAACCCACTCCCAACCTGAAGGAATATAATCAGTCACCCGTCGCAACCCCAGGGCAGCTTTCTACCCAGAGGTCCTGTCCCCAGGCTTTAATAAAACCGCCTTTTTGCACCTAAGACCTCTCAACAATTCTTTATTGGCCGTAGGCTCCAAACCCCAACATTTCCACATCAGTATCACTCTGAAAGGTTAGGGCATTTTTACCTCTCATTCAGGACTTGAGGGAGAACAGTGTTGACTTTTATTCTAAACCTGCATATCTTAACAATATTTTACTTTTACAGCACTATCGATTGATCCTTACCTAAAATAATTTTTAAAACATATTGATCTACTCTTTGAAAATTAGAGGGATCATATTCCAAGTATCTTCAAATGAACTAAGCTGGAGTTCACAAGTCTCAGAACACAGCCAGAGGGATCAGTTTTACAAAGTCAATTTTAGGAAAGCAATTTTGTCCTTTCTGATTGCCCTAATTTAGTTGACTGGTTCACACTTGCTTGTTTAGGACACTGAATTAGTCCTTAAATATTATATCTCTTCCTAGTTCCAAAAAAAATTAGAGGACTTTTTCTTTTCACCTCTTCGTCCTTATACTGTGCTTCTGAGTGCTCTTTTTCCTCAGGGGAGGCAGGTGGGTGGGTAAGTGCTTTCATTCATTCCATTTTACAAAGAGAAAGGAGAACACAGTAAGGAGTAAATGGCTTCTCAGGTATCTAAGATATGTTAATAACAAAGTCAAACTGAATCTCTGACTCTCAGTCCTCTTTGTTAGTTCCAAATCATCCATGGCAATGAAGAGCAACATGGGACAAACAAATCAGGTTACTTAGAAAACGTTATATACGTAACATATACCTCTATGTTGTCTGCCAAATCACCTTTCATTTTGTTTAGAATTACACAGGAATTAATTTCCATGTCAGTCAGAGTACACACACATTAAATAGTCAAGTACAGGAAACCAAGATAATGTTAACAGCAAAAGAAAGCATTTCTGGGGCACATAATTCCAAGTTTATCTGTCGTATAGGGCTTCTGCATAAGCTTTTCCACCAGGAAAGGATTCTGCTAAAAGAGTGTTTTAATACTACTACCTTATAGAGTAAGTGCAAACTCCCTAAGGCAGTATACCAGGCTTCCCACAATCTGGCCACTGTCTGAGTGTCCAGCTTCATGCAGATTTTACATTCTAGGAATACCAAATTGCTTGCACTTCCCTAATATATTCCCTATTTTGTAGTTCAGCACCTTTGCTTAGTTGGTTCTCTCAGCCTGAAATATCTTTCCTTACTTTCTTATCTACACCTGCCAAGCAAACTCCTAGTCACCCTAAGGCTTAGGACAGGCATTACCTCCTCCAGAAATCCTCCCTTCTACCAAGTCCCTAAGAGGAGGGTAAGGTACACCTCCTCAAGGTTCCTCCAACAGCATCTTCTGGCTCTGTCACCGCACCTATTACACTGAATTATAATTATGCATTTGAACGACTAATTCTGTAAGCTGTAAGTCAACAGCTTGTACCTTACCAGTCAATGGCCAAGCCCTAAAATAGCTCCAGCCCACAAATGAATGAATGAATATTTGATACCTAGAGATGGGGGCCACATCAGGCAAAGGAAAAAACTGGCCAAGAAATTGTAAACATACAACTTTTGTTTTGTTTTGGAACAGGAAGAAGGCCAATTTAGCTAGAGCCTCTAGAAGTGTGGTAGAACACAGAAAACCAAAATTTATTATGATTGCATTGGGAGGGGTTTAATACCAGGTCATGCATAATTCAGGAAGCAGTGGGAAACTATTCCAGCTTTTAGACCAGAGGAATGGTAGTTACTTTATGGGTCTGTCTTCTTCCTACTTCTCCCTCCAAGACATTCCACAGATTAATATTCGTAACACATAGCTTTGATCATATCCCTTTCTTTCATAAGCTTCCTTTGGTAATTACCCATTGCCAATAGCATTTTAATGACACAGATTACAGTCCTTTAGAGTAAATGAATTTCTTTCTTTCATTCTACCCCCATTTACTTGTGCTATTTATCAAATGATATTTAAAAATTGGGGCCCGTGGGTGGCTCAGTCAGTTAAGTGTCTGACTCTGGCTCAGGTCATGATCTCACGGTTTGTGGGTTTGAGCCCCGTGTGGGGTACTGTGCTGACAGCTCAGAGCCTGGAGCCTGCTTCAGATTCTGTGTCTCCCTCTCTTTCTGCTCCTCTCCTGCTCACATTCTGGTCTCTCTCTCAAAAATTAATAAACATTAAAAAAACTTTAAAAACTTATTTGTCTTATTTCCACAACTGAATTTGATATGGGGGAGAAAGAGGAAGGAACAGTGTTTTATTCTTTGTAACTCCTAACTAATGAATGCATATATAGGGGCACATTATGTATCTGCTGAATAACCTGAAAATGATTCTGAATGAAATATGCTATGGGTAGTTTACCAGAGGACAACTAATAGTTGATTTTTTAGCTATTTTTTTAGCCGTTTGCACAAAGCCTTAAGTGCTATTTTCATCAATATATCTGAGTGTAAATATTGCTTTTCAAAAGCAGTAAAGATATTCTAAAACATTTTAAAATTGCATTATTACTACCTTGCTGCTTATATGCTAGCTCCTAGCTTTAAAAATTGCAAATACAGAAAGTAGAAACTGAATAATAGGAATTATTCTTCCTAATGACTTGGTTTTGCCGAAAGAAAGAAATCACAAATTCAGCTTTCTTCTGTATTTTTATACTGGCTGTACCTTGAAGGGTTCACGATTGTCCTCTCTGCCACTTCCCTCAGCTCCCTAATCTCTCGTTTACTTGGCCTTATCTCTTGGAGCAAAATGGAATTCAAATGGCCTCCTACGCCCTCTTTGAACTGGGGTGGTGCCAAGCCAGCTGGGGCCTTTTCTGGCATCCGGGCAGGGAAGTATATTTCATAACACATCAGCAGCGTCTGTTTGGCACAATTTGCATGAAGCAATTTACTGAACCAACGAGTCATTTCTCAAGGTGATACTCCTGGCAGAATTCTCTTTCAGCATTCTTCCCAGACCTACCCTTCTGTTATAGTCTCAAATTGGTAAGGAGTGTGTTTAACACTCTTCCCATGTATATCCCCCAAGCAGACGTGTTCCCGTTTCTGACAGGAAACATGCAGAGTTAAGAGAGAGCACTAAAAGATCCCACACACTGAATACATGAGTGGTACTAGACTAATATAGTCCTCCCACATTCCAGCAGTGCCTGGCCTAGGATTCAGTTTAAATCCTTATGGAACCTCTTAATTATCTTTTGAACACAGCACTCAACACCCTGGTGATTAGTTGATGAAGGTTTTAAACAGCATCTTCAGATAATTTTAGCAGGAAATTCCTTAAACTCCTTGCTTCAATGAATTCTAAATCTTCAATTTGAAATTCCAAGGAGAAGTGTTATACCTCTCATGATAGTGTGGGTGAAAGGTAGAAGGGTGACAGCATACTCTGGTCCTTCCACAAAAAAAATGGGTCTCTAATCTTTTCCTGTAATGAAATTAACAACATATTAAGTTTATCATTTAAGTAGCAGGTACAGCAATGGCTTTACATTTTCTTTTGGGAGAGACTTAATCCAGTTTTTTCAACTTACTGGTAGAACATACCTGTCTCAGAGCGTTAAACTGTTTCTGTATCTGCTTTGTATATTCATTATCCCTTCATCATCCCTGACCCAGTCTATGGCAGTAATCTTCACTCATTTATTTCCTTCCAATCCCTTTCAATCTACTTTCCACATGATCAACAGAGTTACTTTTTTTTTCTTTATTTTAATTTTTTGAGAGAGAGAGAGAGAGAGAGAGAGAGAGAGAGAGAGAGAGAATGTGAGTGGGGGAGGGGCTAACTGAGAAGGAAAGACAGAATCTTAAGCAGACTCGATGCTCAACATGGAGCCCAACACAGGGCTCAATCTTAGGATGCTGAGATCATGACCTGATCTGGAATCAAGAGTCAGATGCTTAACTGACTGAGCCACCCAGACGCCCCCTAGAGTTCCTTTACTAAGAAGCAGATTTGATGATGTCATTGCCCTGTTAAATACCCTTCTGTGGTCTAAATCATTTCCAGAATAACATACAAATTCTTTAGCATGGCCTAAAAGGCACTTTATTGTTCAGTTCTTGCTAGCTATCAGCTATTTTTTTTCCTCTTGTAAACTTGATTCCAAGAATTCTGAACATTTTGCAGTTTGCCAAAGAGATAAGTTTCTTGAGTTTGTATCCTCATACGTACTTGGAATATCCTTCCCTCCTTCTCCTCCAGCTGAGCTTCTATTTGTCCCTAAAGACATGGCCCAATCATAAATGTCTCTGTAAAATCTTTCTTGGCATTCTTACTTTCACATCACAACCCACCCAGGCAATATGTCAGTTAATCTTTCCCTTATGGTTATAATTTTTGGAAAAAAAATTTATTGAGGTGAGATTCACTTAACCTAAAATTAACTATTTTAAAATGAATAATTCAATGACGGGGCGCCTGGGTGGCGCAGTCGGTTAAGCGTCCGACTTCAGCCAGGTCACGATCTCACGGTCCGTGAGTTCGAGCCCCACGTCGGGCTCTGGGCTGATGGCTCAGAGCCTGGAGCCTGTTTCCGATTCTGTGTCTCCCTCTCTCTCTGCCCCTCCCCCGTTCATGCTCTGTCTCTCTCTGTCCCAAAAATAAATAAACGTTGAAAAAAAAAAAATTAAAAAAAAAAAAAAAAAAGAATAATTCAATGACATTTATCACATTCAAATATTGTACAACCATCACTTCTGTCAAGTTCCAAATGACTATAGCTCCCAATTTACCTTGATGTGACCAATAAGACTACATCTTTGCAACCACAATACTGCTCAATAAATAAAAATTAATCAAATATTCAACAATGGAAAAGCAGCTTATGGATTATTTTGTTCCTTTTTTATTATCCAGTTTTAGAAAAAATGTGGAATTAAGTCTCATGTTCTGGGCAGATTTATAATACAAAATGAAAAGATAGAAAAGAAGGTTCATCTCCTCTCAAATTTATATTAAGGAAACGGATATTCAGAATCAAAGTTTATAATTTACCTTTTAAAAAATTTATTGAACAAATATTTATTGAGAATTTACTTCTATGTCACGAACTGTTCTAAGCACTGAATAATACAGCATTGAATACAAAATCCCTGCCCTAAAGCTTATGTTTTCATAGGGCAAGAGATACGTAAATATAACAAATTATAAGGCATTTTAGAAGGTGGTAAAGGCTATGAAGGAAAAAAAATCAGAGCCAGGTTAATCAGACCGAAGTTTTGGGTGGAGATAGGAGAAGCAGTTGCAATTTTAAATAGGTTGGTCAGGGTAGGTCTTGTAGAGCAGGTGACAGTAAGTGAAGACTTAAAGGAGGAGAGAGAGTGAATCATTTACTGTCAGAGGGATATCAAGGCCTTGAGGCAAGAATATGCTGATACGCTCTAGAATCATAACAACGCCAGAATGACTGGAGTGAGCTGCGCAAGTCTATGGCCTCTGAAACTTAGAAGAACGGACTTATCATTAACAGAGAGGGGGATGGCCTTTGGCAGGTTTGGGAGGGGAAATTAGGGACCCACCGCGAGGCGTGTTAGAGTTGACTATTACATATCCAAGTAGGTGTGTATGGGCAGATGGATATATGGGTCTAGAGAAGAGAGAAGTATAGTCTTGAGATAGAAAACTCCTAAGATTGGAGGAGAGTCCTAAAAAAAAGTGAGGCCCAAGGACTGAACTCCGCAGCACTCCTCTGTTAAGATTTAAAGAGAAGAAGAGAAATCTGCAAAGATGACACAGAAGGAAGTGACAGAGAGGCAGGAAGAAAAGTAGGAGAGCATGGGAAGCCAGGTGGAGAAAGTGGTTCTAGAAGGAAGGAGCAAATCAACTGTAGGAAATGTCACTGATAGAGTGAGCAGTATGAGAACTGAGAACTGACGACTGGATTTAGTGACGTGGGGGTCACCAGTGGGCTTAAGAGAGCAATTTGGGCAGAGGGGTGTAAGAATCTGATGGAGGAGGTTTAAGAGACAATAAAAGGAGAGGAATTAGAGGCAATGGGTTTAAAAGTTTTCAAGAATTTTTGCTGTGAAGGGAAGCAGAGAAAGAGGTGGTAATTGGAGCTAGAAGTGAGGTTAATACAGGCTTATTTTTGCTTTTAAAATGGGAAAAATAATAGCATACTGATGGGGAATGATCCAGTAGAGAGCAAAAAATTCAAGCTGTAAAAGCAGCAGGGGAGGATTGCTAGTGATTCCTCCTGGAATAGGCAAGAAGGAATGGAACGTGTGCACCTGGAGGGGCTGACCACGGTTGAACTGTAGTTCAACCACAGTTAAAGGAGACAAATACAGGCATCAGTGGTGGATGGGCAGACACAGTGCATGCCAATGAAGTGTGCATAAATTCTCTACTGGGTGCTTGAATTTTTCTCAGTGAAATAAGCAGCAAAGTAACCAGCTATAAGAGGGTAATAGAGAAAGGATTAGAACAGAGGAGGTGTGAAAAAAATCACTTTAGAAGTCATTTTGGATCGTGCTACTCAAAAGTGCGGTCCAAGGTCTTATGCTGTTCTGCAAACTGTTTGTTACTGGTTTGCAATAAATAATTTAACAGTACAGAAACAGAAGTGTGCCTCGTGTGATCAATGGGTTTGTTTCATTGTACAGCAACACTTTCCATGAACATGCATAATTTTCATAATTTTATTTCTTCTTTTCTTATGATTATTCGGCACATATTTGTTGAATCGTGATTTCATTTTAGTTAAATCTAATTAAAAATTCGGGCTTATGTTTTTTATGTCTTTTTAAAATGTCAGTTTTCTTAACTATTCACTTCATTGTATTTTGTTCACAGTCAAGTGGAGAAAAAACTAGTCCTTCACCACACACAGACTGAGAAGAACCAGTCCAGGAGAGCTGGACAAAATTAAGCTAAGACATGTTTTGGGACTGCCAAGCAGCTAAATTAGGGGTTTACATGAGGATTGCAACCATTAGTTTAAAGAGTGTCAGTATGTTGGAGTGGTCTTGTCCAGGCACGTTACATTGCACGGAATCAGGGCAGGATAGATGAGGGGCGGGATTTAACGGAGTCATCACCATTACCAAAAGAGCATGATAATGTAAGAGAAGGGCAAGGGAATAGTATGCAAGGGGTGAGTAGAATGGCTATGAAAATGAGGCAGACTGAGGAGGGGAGATTGGACATTAGAGGTATGAGGGGCAGAAAAGCTTACAGCATCAATGGAAAATAGGTTCCAAAAGGACTGAAGGATTGTTAGAATAAGTAATGAGCTAGGAAGACAGAAGGTGATGATTAGAGTATAGAACACATGGAACTGAGAGTAAGAAGAAATTATAGCAATGAGGTGGGGTAGAGGAAAATATTCTTCGAGGAAAGGAGGTCAAGGAACTGAGAACCAGTGTGTTAGAAGCATCTCTGAAGATTTAATCCACAAATTAGGGCTGAAGTAGTGTTGAAGATAATGAGCCAGGTGCTCAAATCAACAAAAAATGACAAGTAATGACTAGGGGTTGGAACATGACTATAAGAGGAGACTCAGGATTTGGAATTTTTAGGGAGGGAGGACAGGAATCAGTCATAAAAGAGGAAGGACACCTAGTACAGGCATTGAGGTATGAGGGCTGTGGGAAGAAAAACAGCCAGCCCTTGATAGGACTTCATAGAAGACGGTGTGTTCAGAGAAGTTACAGGTTCTCATGAAACCAAGAAGTTAAGGGATGCCTACAAAGAACTGGTAGAAGAAACAGCTGATTTTGCTGATGACGGACTGTGAGTTGCAGAGGGTATAGCGATAGGGTTTTAAGAGGTGGGAAAAGATGAGTAGAAGGCAGGGACAGAAAGGAGAAAGGGGGATTTGCAGACACATGCGGAGTGTGGGAGATGAGGGGTTCCCCAATGTCCGGGGCTATTCTTGATGACTGGCATAAAAAGGAATACAGTGCATAAGATACTGTTGTAGAAAATTATTCCTCATGAATGGTTATTTTATGAGACAAAAGGGGGCCCAGGCCTGGAATACTCAACTGATCAGTAATCTCTCATCAGTGGATTTAATCTTGGTTCTAGATGCGGCATGTATCTATGCTCTACCTTATGTTCTCTCTATCCTTATGCTATTTAATTTCCTACAGTACACTCTAAATTGAATAAAAGTTAGGTAACGGCAGAAAGACGCAAATGATCTGTGTATCATATCACTCTGATGTGGCTGATTATTATTAACAACTCTGACAAATGGCTGCTGACAAAGTAGGTTGACTAAAACGAACATTTTCAATTATCTGCGTATTCAGAGTGGATAACTAGACATCTTCTATACTAACATTCATTCTACCACTTTTTATTATATGTTTCTATGAACATGGCAACTTGTACTAGACTATCCTAGAAAAGGCTGACCTTTATTATTTTAATAAAATTTAATAATATTAAAATACTGGAAAAAGGTTATGGGTATGGAGATGGTAACAAAAACAGAGGATATTTTTCAATGGCTGGAGAAAAAGAATAAGCAAGGGCTTCAGAGAGAGCATATTAGCTAGGCCCTCACAAGTAAGAACTGTTTATTAAAATAAAAGAAACTGAAATTCTTTTGTTATTCCCTTGGTTTTACTATATTAAAGACAGTTGAGTAAGAGAAGGGATAGAAAAGAAAAGAGAGGAGGAGAGAAGAGAAAAGGGAGATAGGGATCCGCAGCTGAGAACTAAGAAAGGTATTTGCTGTTCACTGCTTCCCCTGAACTCATTTTTTGGGAATGATGACCTACTAAATTGATATTCTACTTACAGCTTTTTAGATATTTACATATATTTTGGGCAATTAGTCTTTGCCCTTTGTTGAATCAGATCTTTTCTTCTTCCCTCCCATTATCTCTCTTCTTTGTCAAGATCATATTCACTCATTTTTTTTACGTCGTAGAGGTGGAGACTGAAACCATTTTATGGACCTACCAAACCAGAATGATATCAACTATCTGAAAAATCACCAATAAGCAAATGAGTTATTTGGATGTGGAAGGATGTGTACATTTTAACGGTCTGAGTAAAGTAGCAAATGGTATATGATAAGTTCAAGGGCTTTTTAATTTGGCGGGAGAGAAAGTTCACCTAGAACCCGATGCCTATGCTAGTTACATTCCATCAACCCCTCCAGATGCACTCTCTGCCCTTCTCTCCCTCGCTGTGTGTTTCAGAAAGCAAACCTCAACAAAACACATGAATAGCAATATTTTTCCCTCTGGCTTCAAGTTAGATTTGGCCAGTAGGTAACAACTGACAAGAAACCAGAAGGCAGGAAAAGTGCTGGAGTGTTTATTCCCCTTTGCTTCCTCCTTGCTGGCTGCTGATGTTCGGGTAGAAGCTGTGCTCTTTTGTGTAGCACCACAGCCACTGTCATAGCCCCCACATGCAACCGTTCTTGGGTTTCCAGAAGCACTGCTCTCTTCCTTTGCCCTGGAAGTCTAGGGTCATAACTGCTTTCTGCTGTTACTACTTCATGGTGCTTCACACTCTTTGGTGGGCCCCTTCTGCTGCCCACATCTCTGTGAATAGACCTTTATTAACCTCTTTCAATTAGTCCCCTGACAGTGCCATTTATTACCTGCTAGTTGCTACACTGACATCACTTCCAGTACCTTTCTGGGTGATTTTGGGGGCCAGGTCTACACAATCCCATCTGTCATCATTCCAAATTTCTCCACTCAATATCTATTTCACAATTCCTTAGTGAAAATCCACCCCTATCTTGTTGAACTCGCTTCTTCATGATGACTGTAATCATTATGACGCAAGCAGCCCTTTAGACTTATAGGCATACCGCAGAGACATTTCAGGTTCTGTTCCAGACCAATGCAACAAAACGAGACGCATGAATTTTTTGGTTTGCCCACAGATATATGTTATGTTTACATTATACTCTATTAAATGTGCAATAGCATTATATCTAAAAACCAACGTACATACCTTAATTTTAAGATACTTTATTAGCAAATAATGCTAGCCATCATCTGAGCTTTCAGTGAGTCGTAATCTTTTGGCTGGTGGAGGATCTTGCCTCCACGTGGATGGCTACTGCCAATCAGGACGGTGGTGGCCGAAGGATGGGGTGACTGCGGCAATTTCTTAAAATAAGACAGCAATGCAATTTGCCACATCAGTGGCCTCTTCCTTTCTCTGCAGACTTCTCTGTAGCATTTGGTGCTGTTGGATAGCTTTTTACCCACAGTAGAACCTCTTTTAAAATTGGGGTCAGTGCTTTCAGACACAGCCGTTGCTTTATCCACTAAGTCTATGTAATACTCTCGGTCCTTTGTAGTCATTTCAACAATCTTCACGGCATCTTCCCCCAGGAGTAGATTTCATGTCAAGAAACCACTGTCTCTGCTCATCCCTAAGAAGCAACTCTTCATCCACTCAAGTTTTATCATGAGATTGCAGTAATTCAGTCCCGTCTTCAGGCTCCGCTTCCAGGTCAAGTTCTCTGGCTATTTCTGTGATATCCACAGTTGCTTCCTCTCAAGTCTTGAATCCCTCAGAGTCACCCATGAGGGTTGGACTCACCTGGTCCCAAACTCCTGTTAATGTGGGCATTTTGACCTCTTCCCATGAATCACAAATGCTCTTTTTATGTTTTTTTGAGAGAGAGTGAGAGGGCACAAGTGAGCGAGCGGCAGAGAGAGAGAGAGAGAGAGGCAAAGAAGTGGAGCTCACCAGGGGCTTGGAATCACAAGTGTTCTCATTGGCATCTAGAATGGTGAATCTTTTCCAGAAGGTTTTCAATTTACTTTACACAGATCCATCTTTGGCAGGTGCAGCCTTATGAAATGTATTCCTTCCTTCCTTCCTCCTTCTCTTGCTTCCTCCCTCCCTCCCTCCCTTCCTTATGAAATGTATTCCTAAAGAAGAAGACTTGAAAGTTGAAATGACTCCATGATCCATGGGCTGCAGAATGAATGCTGTGTCAGCATGAAAGCAACATGAATCTTGCCGTACATCCCCATCAGGCCTCTGGGCGACCAGGTGCATTGTCAGCGAGCAGTCACATTCTGAAAGGAAACGTCTTTCCTGAGCAGGTCTCAACAGCGGGCCTAAAATACTCAGGAAGCCATGTTGTAAACAGATGTGCTGTCACCTAGGCTTGTTGTTCCGTTTCTAGAGCACAGCCACAGTGCATATAGCATGATTCTTATGGGCCCTAGGGTTTTCAGAATGGTGAACGGGCACTGGCTTCAACTTCAAGTCACCAACTGCATGAGCCCCTACCAAGAGAGTCAGCCTGTCCCTGCAGGCTCTGAGGCCAGGATCGACTTCTCCTCTCTGCCTATGAGAGTGCCAGCCTTCTTTGTAGCCTTCTTCCCATAGAAGGCTGTTCCCTCCGCACTGAAAACCTGCCGTGTGCTGCGGCCACCTTCAGGAACGATCCTGGCTAGACCTTCTGGATAACCTGCTGTGGCTTTTGCATCAGCGCTTGCTGCTTCGCCTTGTACTTTTATGTTTTGGAGGTGGCTTCTTGCCTGCCTTAACCCTCATCAACCAACCTCTGCTCGCTTCCAACTTTTCTTCTGCAGCCGCCTCACCTCTCTCAGCCTTCACAGCCTTGGTGTGGAACAGACTCTGGCTGAAGGGAATGTAACGGCTGGTTTGACCCTCCGTGCAGACCACGGAAACTTTCTCTGTATCAGCAATAAGGCTGTTTCGCTTTCTTATCACGTGTGCGTGCCCTGGAGTAGCACGCTTAATTTCCTCCAACGACTTTTCCTTTGCATTCATAACTTGGCGAACTCTTTGGGGCACAAGGTCTAGCTTTCAGCCTCATTTGGCATTCAACGTGCCTTCCTCACTAGGCTTAAGCATTTCTAACTTTTCATTTAATGTATGACATATGCGAGTCTTCCTCTCACGTGAACACCTAGAGGTCACTGTTGGGTTATTAACTGGCCTATTTCAATATTGTCATGTCTCAGGGAAAAGACTCCAGAGAAGAGGGAGAGGGATGGGAACAGCCAGTCCAGTCGATGGAGCAGTCAGAATACACACACTTACCAATTAAGTTCACCATCTTATGTGGGTGTAGTTCATGGTGCCTTAAAGCAATTACAATAGTAATCTCAAAGATCACCGATCACAGATCACCATAACAAATATAATAATAATGAAAACGTTTGAATGATCATTACCAAAATGCGACAGAGAAGCAAGAAGTGAGCAAATGCTGTTGGAGATATGGCGCTGACAGCCTTGCTCAAGACAGGATTGCCACAAACCCCCATTTTTAAAACGTGCTACTGCTAAGTGCATTACAGCAAAGCTCAATAAAAGGAGTTTTGCCCATTTCCATAAATGCCACATATCAAGTGCAAATAAAAACCAGATTTCGGGAATTTGGCCAGAAGGAGAAGCGGCTTTCCTCGGTGACACCCATCTCACCTCCTTCTCCTTGTTGAGCAGCACCAGCTGGCTGTCCGTGAGGATGCAGTACCTCCGCTCCCACGTTGTCGTTTCCGTGTAGGGTGACTGGCCGCAAGACAGACGATGCGTGGGTGGCCCCTTCACATCTGGGTGACAAACATGAAAAACAAAAGTGAGAATGCATTATCATGCTGACTTAGGTAGACCAGGATCTCAAATGTAAGATTCTCCAAAATCATATTAAATAAAGAGTTTCAAACATGAACCTAAATGGTAAATTGAAAACTTCACTTCCTCTTAATAAAAACTGTTCTACACAGAGGGGAAAATAGGCCGTTTAGTCTGCAGGAAAGAAGGCTGAAACACTAGGAGGATTTGTTAGCACGAACTTGACACAGTAATGACCATGGTACATGTACTACAACAATGGGAAGTTGCTTCAGAGCTAAACTAACATCATTCAAAATGGGGGGGGGGGGTGGTGACTCAGAGAAGAAAAGACAGAACCTCTAATCTTTAGGAAGAAATTGTGTCGCATGTACACTTCGAGAGTACTGCTGACCCCACTCAAGAGAATGAAATTATTAACCGCCAGTGTCTTCAAAATGGCTTTATTTCTAGTCACGCATGAGAATTAAAAAAATATTTAAACGATAGCATCATATTACCACTAGAGGCCAGTAAGATCTTAAAAACACAGAAAGCAGTTTCTGCAAGGAAAGATCCAAACATATTACCATCATGCCTCTTACAGGTGGAGGTACATATCAGAGCTAAATGTCTAACTCTTCTCAAATGTCTCATTTCCCTATTAAATACCAAGTGGTTATGATTACTTCGTTACTTTAAAATTCTTTGGTACAAACTGTTCACTCATTTGGGCTGCTATACAACATGGAACACATCTTAATCAAAAGTACACATTAGATCCATTAAATAAGGCTTTACGACAGTTGAATATTAAAAGTTCTTTAGCCAACGAAGGACTAATTCCTGTCAGGATTATACTGAAGAGATAATTTTAAATGCATTATTTATTACTATTCAGTTGTTTTCCCAGAGGAACATCTCAAACTGGAGAAATTAGAAAACAAACACCCATGAGGGCAGGAGAGTTGTAAATCAAAAATAAACGCATTTTATCTATTACACAAGTGTTTTCATTAGTATTACTGTCTACAGACTTTTAGGGTTTTTTAAATGTTTATTTAGTTTTGAAAAAGAGACAGAGAGAGCAGGGGAGGTGAAGAGAGGGAGTACAGAGGATCTGAAGAAGGCTCTGCACTGACAGCAGAGAGCCCAATGTGGGGCTCGAACCCACGAACCACAAGATCATGACCTGAGCCAAAGTCGGATGCTTAAGCAACAGAGCTACAGGGGCCCCAAGATTTTTTTTCAGAGAGAGAGCTTGAGCCAGGGAGAGGAGAAGGAGGGAACAGAGAGAGAGGGAAAGAGAGAGACAGAGACAGAGAGACACAGAAAATCTTAAGCAGGCTCCACACTCAGCGCAGAGGCACCATGTGGGACTTGATCCCACAACCCAGGAACATGACCAGAGCCAAATCAAGGGTCAGACGCTCAACCAACTGAGCCACCCAGGAGCCCCAGACTTTTAGTTTTTTCAATCACAGTCTGACAGGTATGGCTTCAAGGAGATACAAATAATGTCCTAGGTATCTTATACTAGAATCACCCAAATATGCAATGGTACAGCTGGAGTTCTGTCGGAAATAAACAAGGCAGGACTAGGGCACTTAGATGAATGGCTTTTTTTGCACTGTCTTGTGTGACCAATATTATCTTCAGTGCTCCTTCTGGCTTAACTTCCTTTGCTTTCTAAAAATCTATTTAAATGCGTTGCTCTGCATATGTAGGCAAGCTTATCAGCTACCCTCCAAATAATTCACAGAACCCACGTAACTTACTAGGGCTCAGCTGGAGATGTTACTAAATCTTAGCTCACTGCCTCTCCTCTTCTGGGTCTATCTCCTCTGCGCTATGCACAGCAGTATTTGCTACACATCTAGCTTCTCCGTTCCACAAACTCTCTCTTCCCCGCCCTCAACTCCTCCCCTTGTGTTCTAACAGAGCATCGAAAATTATTTTTATTTGTCTTGAAAATTATTTTAAAGTTTTCTTTATACTTCAACATTTCCTGAATTTATCACAAAAAGCTTGAAAGAAGCTGACTCTTAATCCTCTTTGACACATATGGAAGATTCTTGCCTGTACTTAAAAACCATGTCAAAGCTGATTTTCTTCACGATTTGGACAAACAAATGGGTTAGATTTTTACCACAATGTAGGCCTATTTTTAGAGTCAAGTACCAACTCCACTTCAACACAGAGGGATGCACCTACTTTATGTGGAAATGTGGTGGTTTTGTGGCCTAGACAAGTTTTCATTCAAATGACTAACCTTCTTACGTAAGTTAGTTGTGGGTGACCTACTGCCCACTGTAATTTAATTTGAACAGCAATTTTGTGATCTATACTAAGCAAGAAGACGTTGATAAACTCCATAAAAATTAGAATACAGGACACTATATTTATAGCATAACGTAGGTTTCCTGACAAAATATAAATCTGGATCAGAACTGAAATTAAGAAAACCTACATTCCCTTCCCTGTGTCACCCTGAGTAATTCTCTTAAAGTCTCACTGTCTGATGTTCTCCCTTTCTCCAATCTTGGGCTTTGCTCCTAGTTTCTTCATGGTACTGTGAAACAAGACAATGTTTCACACAGTATTTTGGGACCCCAAACTATTCCTCCCCAGTGTGACAGGTAGAATGAAGTAGGGAGTAATGTCGCCCTACGTAAAATGTTCTGTCTGTCTGAATGATGAGACTGGCTAATGCTGTTATAAATTTTGTAGTTTCACATTTATTATTTAATACCCACTTAAAAAAAATCACATTGTAAAACTGTATACCAAGGAATAAAACAAGAAAGAAGTTAGAATAAGTGATTTGGGGGGGTTCTTTTTAGCCCTTCTGAATTAAGGCTTAAAAGGCATTTAAATAACAAGATAAAATAAGATTTTAAAATAACCTATAGATTTAATTTGTTCAGTTTATCATGTCCTCTTTTCCATGGTTAAATGAAGATTTAACAGTAAAACCTATCTACTAAGACTATATTACCACAGGACAAGCTCACCTTACCAATACGACCCACCAAGCAACCAATCTCTCTTTCTCTCTCTCCCTCTCTTTCCCTCCCCGCCCCCACACCCACCCCCGGCTCTAGTAACATACTTCTAACTTCTGACTTCCAATTATATTTAGTGTCTAAAGTTCACCAGAGAAAAGGATAACATAGAATTACAAGTAAGAATCTTAATAGCAAGACTGGAAATAATTTTGCTTTGCAGTGCCCCTGTCCTATAAGAATACTAAGGGCACTGGACGCTGGATTTATTATAAAAACTGAATAATTTCAGAAGCATTAAAAAGCATCTGAGTTTATTCAATGGGTCTTTTTGAAAAGTACTTCTCTAAACGGGCTATTATCTTGTGGACTAGTAACTCTCAAATTTTTTTGATCTCAAGATCCCTTTAAACTCTTAAAATTATTGAAGAGTTCAAAGAATTTTTTATAGGAGCCATATTTAATATTTACCATATTAGATATTAAAACTAAGAAATATTTAAAATATTTATTCATTAAATGATAAGACACCTACTGCATATTAATATAAATAACACATTTTTTAAAAATTTTTTTTAACATTTTATTTATTTTTGAGACAGAGAGAGACAGAGCATGAACGGGGGAGGGGCAGAGAGAGGGGGAGACACAGAATGGAAGCAGGCTCCAGGCTCTGAGCCATCAGCCCAGAGCCCGACGCGGGGCTTGAACTCACGGACCGCGAGATCGTGACCTGAGCTGAAGTCGGACGCTCAACCGACTGAGCCACCCAGGCGCCCCTAAATAACACATTTTTAATGAAATGTAACTATTTTCCAAAACAAAATACGTGAGAGCAGTGACCTTGTTTTAAGTTTTGCAAATCTTTTTTAAAGTCTGGCTGAATGGGAGACAGCTGGATTCTTATATCTGTTACAGCATTCAATTTATTTATGTTGCTTTGGTTGAAATATATGAAGAAACTCTGAATCACTCAGATACGCAGTTGGAAGGAAAGAGTTGTTTTTTGTTTTTAATTTTTTAAATGTTTATTTATTTTTGAGAGAGCGTGAGCGGGGGAGGAGCAGAGAGAGAAAGGGAGACACAGAATCTGAAGCAGGCTCCAGGCTCCGAGCTGTCAGCACAGAGCCCGACACGGGGCTCAAATTCACAAACCGCAAGATCATGACCTGGGCCGAAGTCGGACGCTTAATGGACTGAGCCACCCAGGCGCCCCAGGGAAGAGTATTTCAATAGCATTTTTAGATAAATGTGGATCATCTTTTTTAATACTAATCCAAAACCTGACAAGAGGATGCTTCTTAACAGTGAGTGAAATGTGGAATGTGACACCACAGCAATGAACTTTTCATGCTCGGCTATGTTAAAAATCATTGGTGTACCTTACCCTTTGAATGGATTTTCAATGCATATGTATGAGTTTTTAACATTATGCACTGATCATTTCCAAAACATTGGTTCATTTAGTTTTGCAGATCTTCCAAATTATGACACCTTCCATCATGTAATATGAAAAAAATCACATTCATTAATCTTCAGAAAAGTCTTGACTTTATCATAGAAGTCTTTACTGGGAAGCTATCAAGCATTTTTCGTCTTGGATTTTATCATTAGCAATAAATACTGTTGTTTTTTTCCCTCTAAATGAAAGGTT
Source organism: Puma concolor (assembly GCF_028749965.1). Taxonomy (NCBI): domain Eukaryota; kingdom Metazoa; phylum Chordata; class Mammalia; order Carnivora; family Felidae; genus Puma; species Puma concolor. The sequence continues at coordinate 50,165,737 of NC_141683.1, forward strand.
TCTGTCTTTCTTTTTCCAGAAAATATCTGTCAAATAACCAACACAAAAGAACTATAGTTCGTCTTGCAGTTGTGTTTCAGGTAAAAATGGTGTTCAGTGAAAACCAGTGGCAAGTTCAGCTTTCAACCCAACTTGCGCAGAACGCCCTCGGTTTGATAACCATCGTACGTCAGCCGGCAGCTCGTGAGCGCTTCCCGCGTCATCAGACAGAATGTTTAAAAAATGTGAACTCTAGGGGCGCCTGGGTGGCGCAGTCGGTTAAGCGTCCGACTTCAGCCAGGTCACGATCTCGCGGTCCGTGGGTTCGAGCCCCGCGTCAGGCTCTGGGCTGATGGCTCGGAGCCTGGAGCCTGTTTCCGATTCTGTGTCTCCCTCTCTCTCTGCCCCTCCCCCGTTCATGCTCTGTCTCTCTCTGTCCCAAAAATAAATAAACGTTGAAAAAAAAAATTAAAAAAAAAATATATTGATGCAATAATTGATGGCAGCCACACTAAGTCCTAAACAGATAGCATTAACACATTTATAAAATGATTTCTTCATATATTTCCAACATCAGCGGGCTGCTGAACAGCATGTTACAGACGTTATGATTATGATTAAAATCATCGTCACGTGGCAACTCTAACATTTCTTCTCTTGCAGCAGAAATTGCCTGCAGAAGATAGCCAAGAAGATACCACATTTTTAAAGCTGTATGGCATGGCAAGGGTTTTATTATTTATTAGAAAAATAAAGAACCATCTTTAAAAAATATGGCTTGTTAGTTGGCCTGTGGATATAAATGATACTTGAACTTCTGTCAAAATTATTTTGAACATTTTGGTGAAGAGAAAAATAGCCCTTTGTGTAGTTAGGGAAGTTGACATATTCTTAGCTAGCTTAAGTAACATAGCTCTGTTTTACAATTATTTAGATATATTTTTACTTCTATACGAAAGTGGCCACTCCAGTTCTAAGACTTTATAAAGTAATGTGTATACGTTGACTTTGAATTCTAATCAAATTCAGAAAGGAAACAAGTCTGATAATTGAAATTTGAATGTTGGGAAGAACTTGCCATTAATCTGGGTTGGATCTGGCGTGGAAATAAACACACACACATGAAAATATAGATCTTTCCAAGCAGTTCAGACCTCTGAGGTTTACAACAACTCCATGCTAGAAATGTGCTTCTCTTTTAATGTGTTAAAATCTCACCTATAGATAGATTTCCCAAAGCTATGTTTTATTTTAATTTAATTTAATTTTTTTAAGTTGGTACTAAGAATCAATGAAAGAATTCTATCTTTAATTCTATCTTTAAGTTGGTACTAAGAATTCAATCAGTCTATTGAGATTGAATGAAACACTAGGGACTGTGTTAGCTCGAAAAGTGTCCCTATAGAATACTCTATAAAGCTTTCTTTGGATGGCAGTAAACAGGTTTCGGATTTTACCAATTTCAGTTGCATTTAACTAACAATGTTGGAATTTTAAAAGAACAAGTGACTAGTAAATGATATGATCCAAAAGCAACTCAGATGAACTTTGAGGAGCTGTATGATACAAAAGTAAAATTTCCCACAGCAGTTTTCTCTTTGACATTCTCCATATTTGGGTCATGGACTTGTTCTTTTCCATTCGCCTTAACCCCTACTTCTGCCTCAAGGCAGATCCCTTTATTTACTTTCCTACTGTAAGTCTTTTGAGATGCTTTCTTTGTAAGTCTGGAAGAGACCAGAAGATGCTTACTCTCTTAGAGAAAATCACAGTGAGGCTAGTTGTAGACTGTATTTAATAGAATTTCCAGCTCAGTTGTATCATTTTTGTTCATCTTTGTCAAGTGATGGGACAGGCTATGAAGCTCCCTTCTATACTTATAAGGAAGGATTATGAGGAAGGGTTACACACAAGAAAATTGTTGTTTCCTTGCCAGATAGTTACTAAGTTTATATCAGCGCTTGAAGAAGCCCAGGGTTTGATGCATAGATTGACAGGTAGACAAAGTAATGTGATATTTTCAATGTCATTTTTAAGTGATTTGGATACAATGGATTAATTGAATCCTTCTAATTCAACTCCAATTCAAAAGCTTCCCTTTAAATGTTCTTATTCCTGTTTTGAAAAACTTTGTTTTGGACTTCCCTGCTAAATTCCTATTTCAAAATCAGGTTCACATGATCCCTTTCTATTTCACCAGTCTGTGACCCCAATTATCCCTTGCCAGGCTGTTACATTAGTCTCCCATCCATTATATAAGACCTGAGGTTTGTTTTCTACTTACTTCATCCTAGCAAGCTATTGCCAGGCTTCCGCAGAATCCTCATCGGCTTCCTGTTGTCTAAGCAGTGGTTTTTAAAGTATGGTCTGCGGAACCCTACAACCCGAGGATCCCCCTGATCTGTTAGGGTAAAACTATTTTCACAGTCAAATTACCTTAAAAAACAAAACAAAACAAAACAAAAACAAAAAAATGACTGTGTTGACTTTGACTTTTACATTGATGATGTAGAGGCAACTGTGAGTAAAACCACCAATGCAGTCGCAGGAATCAAAGTGGCCGCACCAAAGTGGATTAGGAGTCACCGCATTCTCCTCTGCCGCATAGTAGGGGGAAAGCAGCCGGGAAATCCTTGAGAACTCAGTGAAAGTCCTTAATTTTGTTAAATCTCAATGCTAGAGTTCACTTTTTTTTTTTAATTTTTTTTTTCAACTTTTATTTATTTTTGGGACAGAGAGAGACAGAGCATGAACGGGGGAGGGGCAGAGAGAGAGGGAGACACAGAATCGGAAACAGGCTCCAGGCTCTGAGCCATCAGCCCAGAGCCTGACGCGGGGCTCGAACCCACGGACCGCGAGATCGTGACCTGGCTGAAGTCGGACGCTTAACCGACTGCGCCACCCAGGCGCCCCTGCATCAATATATTTTAAGTCACTCTCTTTCATGCTTAAAGTATTGAAAGGAAACACAAAACCAACCAGAATATTAAGATAAAGTTTGATTTTATTTATTTTGTCCCCTCATTACATTTCCACCCTCCATATTCCTTCAAAATGTCAGAAAATAAGCAAACTCCAGACTTCCAGAATAAGCAAACAAAATTTTTCTTAGAATAACTATCCAGACATTAAATTACTGGCTATGAACTCTGCTTTGTCCTGACATGCAGTGAGCCCTTGGGCTGGCAAATTACATTACAGTGCATACAAATCAATGGCCCCAGTAGATTTAAATATAGTCACGCTCACCTTGGTGAGTAATAAGGATACTAAGTAATAAATGATTCAACATGTTTAAGATATAAAATCATACTAGGTCAGAACTGTTTGCCTTTATGGAAATACACTTTAGTCTTTATCATAAATTCACTGTAAGACCATAACTGTTTATCGAAACAAATTCATGTTGTGTCTTTTATTCTTAGCTAATGATTTTAGTTTCCTTCTCAATTATGAAGGCTTAATTGCCACTACTTGATCACTGGTGTCTAATCAGTAAACCCCCTATGCTCACCATCACCCATTTTTTTAATCTTTTGTTTTTGAGAGAGAGAGAGAGAGAGTGCGCGCGCACAAGCGGGGGAGGTGCAGAGAGAAGGAGGACAGAGGACCCAGAGTGGGCTCTGCGCTAACAGCAGCAAGCCCAATGCAGGGTGCCAACTCACGAACCCCAAGATCATGACCTGAGCTGAAGTCAGAAGCTCAACCAACTGAGCCACCCAGGCACCCCACACCATCACCCTTTTTAAGAGAAAGGGAAGGCAGGTAGGAGACAGCACATGACACTCTCTGGTGAGTAACTTCCTTTAGACTAAGATTTGCAAAGGGTCCCTTTGCTGCCTCGCTCTCAGTCTCTCAGCAGCACCAGGGCCTAAGCATAGGTTTTCTACCTCTGTTCCATCACAGGGCAGAGTTACCTGTAATAAGTATTAAAATGTAATAAGTTCCTGGAAGGCCTGACATTTATAGTAGACAATCAGATGTTTGATAAAGGTTAACACTTCCCTTTTTAGAAGAACTTTTTTTTTTCTTTTTTCTTTTCTTTTTTTTTTTTTTTTTTTTACAGAGAGAGAGGACAAGCAGGTGAGAGGGAAAGGGGGAGGGATAGAGAGATTGAGAATCTTAAGGAGGCTCCACGCTAGGCCCAGAGCCTGACGCAGGGTTCGATCCCATGACCCTGGGATCATAACCTGAGCTGAAATCAAGAGTTGGATGCTCAACCGACTGAGCCACCCAGGTGCCCCAGAAAAACAAATGTGAATTGGATAATATTACCTAAGTATTAGAAGATGACCAGGATGGGAAGCAAGTCCTATGATGGTTCCCCCTTGCTTCTCCCTTCCACATCGCTAATACGGTCTGCACTACACTTGATCACGTGTGCCACGCAAATGCAGGCAGAGCAGATTATATGGTTTTCTTCTGCTTTTCAGAAACGCATTAGAAGGAATAAGTCCCATAATTCCCACACAGGGCCAAGTACTGCTTAAATAACTCTACGGCACGGGTAACTGAATGGAAAGTTGTGAATGAAGCCACATTCAGATGACAGATGGCAGCCAATCACGGTTTGTACTTCACCCCCAATAGGACCACTTACGTCTACAGTTCATACTCTCACTTAAACAGAAAAGTATAAAATACTCAAAATAATTCACTCACATAATAATCCTTAGAAGAAGAAAAAGGTCTATATGCAAGTTTTTCGTAAACAGTCAAGTATTGTGCAAATTTAAGAAAAGTGCAAATTTTAAGAAAATACTAGTCTGCCCCATAGAACATAACCATGGTGTTATATAAATGATCAAAACTCACGATGCTTTTTGTGTCTCATATTCACATTACTGGTAGAAAAATGAACTTTACTAAGAATTAATCTCAAACACCATGTAATACCCATTCCCTCTGTTATATTTAGTACCTCTTCTTGTATTAATATACCCCCATGCTTCCCTCCTTTTGAACTGAATCTTGTCACTTTCCTTTAGCAGCAGCTGTTGTGGGCAGAGAATTAGAGCTTTAAAAGGAATGTGATTCTTAGTGGAGAAGGAAAAACAGAGTAAATAGTTTACCACTATTGAGAGATCAGTTTCTGAGGTTTTAGCGATTGGTTATACAACCAATACTGTAACATTATCTCTCTGTCTAAAGGAGCAAAAGAAGGCAGACTGCATCAAAAATAAAACCTATCAAGAGTTTGGCAGCATTAAAAAATTTTAATAGCTCTACCTCTCTCCACAGTATCAACTGAAATAGAATTACAGAGCTAAATATGCATCTCTTCTGAATTGTGACCTGTTTGAGTCACAAATCACTGAGCTTACAGTGAAAACTATCAAGGAGATAATATAGGCTTCTCTAAAGAATCCTATCAGTCACTCACTGCTAAGTCGACAACCCAATTCATCAGCTCAGTCCTGACGCAACTTAGCTGACTTACGTAAGACATGGAAAACCTTTCTTTTTATCAAAAACCACTGACCTCAAATCAGTAGAAGGGAACAAATACAAGACTATAGAGCAGTAAAAGGAAGAATGGATCTAGACTTCTCCAGTGGAACATGGGAATTTGGAAGACAATGGAATAATGCCTTTAAATTTCTGAGAGAAAATTATTTCCAACCTAAATTATTCACTTGGCCAAATAATCAAGTCTGAGGATAAAATAAAAATATTTTTAGATACTCAAGGCCTCAAATTTTGGGGAGTGTCTTAGTCTACACGGGCTGCCATAACAAAATACCACAGAGTGTGTGGCTTAAGCAACAGAAATTTATTTTCCCACAGGTGTGGACGCTGGGAAATCCAAGATCAAGGCACAAGCTGATGTGGTTGCTGGTGAGAGCACTCTTCTGGACTTGCAGATGGTTGCTTTCTTGTTGTGTCCTAACAAGACGGAGAGAAAGAAGTATCTCTTACTCCTTCTATAAAGGCACCAGTTCTATCAGATTAGGGACAGCCTTTATGACCCCATCTAACCTTTACTACCTCCTTACACTCCCATCTCCAAGATATAGTCCCATAAAATGATTTGGAGGAGGGGGAGGGGACACAAACACTCAATCCATAACAGAGTAACCAAGAAAATAACACACTGTATTTCTACAACAGGTGTTCCAAGCTTAGGAGACAAGCAAAGAGTATCCCAAAATGATGATGAAGAGAACTAGGAGGCAATCCTGACTGGAAGAGTGTGAACAAAGAGACTGACATGCTGAAGATGTAACACCATGCTTTTTGCTACTGGGCCAGTTTTTAAACTACTGGAGCGTGTGCTTGAATGAAACGAGGTAAATGGAAAGAGACAAAGCCTTAAGACCCAGGAAACAGAGCTTCCACCTTAAGAAAAAGGCAAGGAGAATTCTAAGGATGACAGCAAAGCAAACACCTAGGATACCAGCTATTTAGGGAACGATCCTAAATATAAGACGACTAGGGGGCCTCCAAGATGGATGTCATCAAGAAAAAAGAAAATGAAATAATATAAAGCTGGATTTGATAAATTACCTGATATTACTGGCCTTGAGTAAAACTGTACTACAAGAAAGGCACATGGGTGGCTCAGTCAGTTAAGCATCTGACTTCAGCTAAGGTGTTGATCTCGCGGTTTGTGAGTTCAAGCCCCACATTGGGCTCTGTGCTGACAGCTCGGAGCCTGGACCCTGCTTCAGATTCTGTGTCTCCCTCTCTCTCTGCCCCCTGCTCATACTCTATCTCTCAAAAATAAATAAGTGTTAAAAAAATAAAAAACACTGTACTACAAGACTATAGGAAAGCATGGGAAGAATAATAGGTACAAAGAAACCTACACAAATGGGAAAAAAATGGCAATTATTAACCTCAAAAAAACAAAAAGCAAAAAAGAAAGGAAATGTAATAATGACATTCAACCAAACCCAGTTTAGGCATAATAATGTAAAACAGTGAATCCGTATTATAAAAATAAGTATATAATTACAGTAAGGCAATTGGGATTATTATATATGACAGCTAAATCATCATCCGCCATAACAATCAATAAAAAAGCTTGAGAACTGTTAAATAAAAAAAAAAAGCATATATTCATGTTATTAGAATTAAGGAGGTATGTAAATGCCCGAATAAAAAATTAGAAGAGCCAAGGTTCTGGCCTCAGAAAAAGGGTGAGGTGAGGAAAACCAACATACTCTGTTAAGAAAAAGGCTGACAACCTAATCAAACAATGGGCAAAAGACCTCACCATTTACTTCATAAAAAAGAATATCCAAATGTCTATCGAACATGTAAAATGGTGCTCAACTTCATTAACCATCAGGGAAATGCAAATGAAAAGCACAGTGAGAGATTACTGCTGCACACCCACCAGAATGGCAAAAACGAAAAGATACGAAGTTCTGCCGAGGGTGGGAAACAACTGCAGGTGGGAGTGTGAAGTGGCACCATCACTTTGGAAAACTGTTTGACAATATTTACAAAACCCAGACATACACATATCCAGCAACTCTACTCCCATATACCCAATGGAAATATCCATTTTTTTTTCCCAAAAAGCATATAGAAGACTGCACACAGTGGCACTATTCATAATAGCTACAACTAGATATAACCTGAAATGCCCACCGATAGCAGAATGGATACGTGAATGGTGGTAATTCATAAATGGAGTATTATCTACCAGTGAGGTTGAAAGCACCACAACCACATGGAACAGCATGTATGAAGCTCACAAATACAATATCGAGCAAAAGGAGTCAGACAAAAGATGTATAACTTTGCTTACGTAAAGTTTAAAAATAGGTAAAATTTCCCTGTAATATTAATGCTGATCATAGTTACTCTTTGAACGTGCAGTGACTGGGAAAGGACACATGGTGGACTTCTGGGCTGCTATTAATGTTCTGTTTCTTCAGCAGGGTGCAAGTTACTCAAGTTTGTCACCTTAATGCAAATTCATTGAACTATATATGAAGCTATAGGATCTGTGTGCTTCTGTCAGTATATTTCAATAAAAATTATACTTTTTTTAAAGTAAGCTCTTGGCCCAACGTGGGGTTTGAACTCACAACCCCGAAATCAAGAGTCATATGCTCTACCAAATGAACCAGCCAGGTGCCTCAATAAAAATTATATTGTAAAAAGATTCCAAGGGCATCTGGGCGGCTCAGTCAGTTAAGCGTCCTACTCTTGATTTTGGCTCAAGTCATGATCTCATGGTTCATGGGTTTGAGCCCCGCAACAGGCTCTACACGGACAGCATGGAGCCTGCTTGAGATTCTCCTTCTTTTTCTGCCCTTCCCCCACTCACACTCAGTCTCTCTCAAAATAAATAAATAGGCTTAAAGAAAAGAAAAAAAAAAAAAAGATTCCAGGTCTGACTCTTCATTTCAGCTCAGGTCATGATCTCACAGTTCATAGGATCGAGCCCTGTGTTGGGCTCTGTGCTGACAGCACAGAGCCCGCTTGGGATTCTACCTTTGTCCCTCTGTCCCTCCCCATGTTCTCACACATGCACGTATACTCTGTAAACAAACAAACAAACAAACAAACAAACCTAAAAAAAATCTATTTAAAAAAAAAGATTCCAGGGGCACCTGGGTGGCTCAGTCGGTTGAGTGTCCGACTTCGGCTCAGGTCATGATCTTGCACTTGACAACGTCGAGCCCTGCGTCAGGCTCTGTACTGATGGCTTGGAGCCTGGAGCCTGTTTCGGATTCTGTGTCTCCCTCTCTCTCTGCCCCTATCCCACTCATGCTCTGTCTCTCTCTGTCTCATAAATAAACAAACATTTAAAAAAATATATTCCAGTTCTACCATTTATAAGTTGTCTGACCTTGGATAAATACTCAACCTAAGTAAATTTCAATTTCTTCATCTTTAAAATAGGGATGACAAAAAATAATAAATAAATAAATAAATAAATAAATAAATAAATAAATAAATAAAATAGGGATGACAAAACACCAAATCTCAGGGAAGTTTTTGAGGTGCAAATGAGATAACACACATCAAATGCTTAACAAAGTACCTCACGCATACTAAGCACACAAGTTTGTTATTGTGATTAGCCATCTGGACACTGAAAGTGGGGAGAAAATCATTACATATAGTCCCATTTTGAATGAATTTGACTTACATGAAACATGACTATGTAGCCATGACTATGTAGCCAGATAACTAGATTCAAATCTGCCACTTACTATTGCCATGATTTGGGGCAAATGAAGTAACCTGAGACTTCACTTTCTCAATTATAAAAGGGAATAAGATGATGGCTGTGCTTGTGTATGTGTGTATGTTTAGAGAACATTTTTAAATTAGATTAAAAGCAAAAGACAGTTCCAAACAAAGTGTTTAAGACTATATAAGTCTCTATATTTTCATGCATGCATATGTGTAGGTGTGAATGCATGAGTTATTTAAAAATATGAAGATAAGTGATGGAGAAAACCCCTAAAGGAGTTACAAGGGGATGCCTCTATGGAACAGAAACTAACTGAGACATTGGGTAGAGAATATAACTGCTCTTTTTCATTTCAATCCTTGTAGTATACATTTGTAATTATGTGCATCTATTAATGTGACTTAAGACTAAATTATAAAGTGATATTATTCACCTTAAAAATGTACAGCTAAGTCCTACCAAATTAGAAAATGGTTGAAGAGAGGCTCCAAACTAAGTTGATCAATATCAAGCTCATGGACAAAAAATTTTTAAAAAGAAAACAAAGTTTAAAGCACTTCACATTCATAATTCAACTTCTCTGTCATGAGAAGAGTGTGGGTGGCACAGAAATGCTAACTTTGAGTCCACAGATGCTTAACTTCCTCTAGTATTAGAGAACCACCTGTTACTAGGGAGCCACCTATTTTTAACTAGTTCAAGTCTACTTTAAAACCCTCGGAATAAGAAAAGAAATGCTGGCTATCAGGCTTTTTGTTTGTTTTATAAATATCTAAGTAGCATTTGGAACACTGGGTTGAAACTCATACTTCTCATATGGCTCTCTAAGGTTTTAATTTCCCCCTTAAGATAAGTAATACAGTACTTGAGTAGACAGGAAGGTGATACTAAGTCAGCCCTGGTACATACTGACCTCTCCTACTCTCCTTCTACAGAAGCTGCTTAACATAAGTCACTCCTGATTTTCAGCATATATGAATTGATTACAAAGATCTGAGGCTATCAAAGCACAGGAACTTGGCAGAGTAAGACTCAGAGTCATGGCAGGACCCATGTTCCAAGTTAGGATATTTGACTGAGTCAACACATTAGAAAAAGATAAGAACAATTTCTCAATTTCTGGCACACAGAGAAGTGCTCATAGCCCTCATTATTATTATTGTTATTGAGAGGCATCATGTTAAGAACACAAAATCTGGAGTCAGACTGCCTGAAAAGGAATCGCTGCTCTGCTGCTTACCAGCTGTGAGACTTTAGTCAAGATACTTAACCTCTTGGGGCCCCAGTTTCCTCATCTTTAAAATGGGAACATTACGATCTCTACCTCACAGGGATGTGGTAAGGATTAAATGAGAAATGTTCAGCATTTAGAACAGGGCCTGTCATATAGTAAGCCTTCAATAAACATTAACTCTTATTATTCTTTATACTGCCCACATCTGAAATAATGGGTTAGTTTCTTATTCCAATTCAAAACTACTGATGCTAAAAATATTGTAATGAAATATCAGAGGAAAAAACCTCATTTAAACTGTGAATGATCTTCAGAATTGTATGATGTATGTCAATAAATCACTCTTGGAAATACTCTGGGGGAAAATAATCTGCACAGGTTTGCCTTAGTAACAGGAAAATTCCATTGGAAAGGGACTTGTATACCACTGTGTCATGAATTCACACATCGTTCTTGATGCAAACAGAAACAATGATAAGCAGCCGTGAGTATAAGGGCAGAAACACATTCTTTTATTTAAGCTGGTCTGGCAACTTAATGTAAATCATTTAGGTCCTTCTACTAATTACTTTGCATATTTTTAAAAAAAGAGACGGAGAAAGACAAGAGGAAATCAAATAATCTTTTTAATGGCACTGTTTTAATCTAACCAATTAGTTCAAATACTCCCAGCTCTATAAGCCTCTTACAAGTGCATAGCTGATGGCTAAACTTGAGAAGAGCAATTAATCCTCACCCGTTTTTTAACAAGTTTTAGTACAAAAATGTGTATATACTTCTCAGATGCAATCACAAGAATGCAAAACAATGAGAAATTTGGTGGGTGATATTTTTTGCTTTTTTAAAAAAGTTGAATTCAAACTCAAAAGATTAAGCAATAGAGAGTAGATTGTCGCTACTTCTCAAAATTATAGCCTGAGAGAAATCTCTCTCTCCCCCTCTCCCTTTCCACCCGCCCCACCCCCCCACCTCCCTCTTTGCTCTCTTGCTTGCTCACCGGCGTGCACGGGTGCGTGCGCGCGCGCACACACACACACACACACACACACACACACACACACTTAAGCCTCAATTCCTATGGGTATTCAGGTGCTTTTCCTAAACTGTCAGAAGTCCTCTGTAGGCCCACAAACAAGAGATCCATTGTGTGGATCTGTAAATTGTATGACATCATTGAAACACAAGCACCAATTGGTATCACAAACAGTTTGTGTTGCCAAGGATACCAGGAACTTTAAATACCCTGCAGTTGTACAAAGCCCAGGAGCAAGACCTTTGAACAATACCAGGAGCCTGCCCACTTTCTCTCTTTTAGTCACTGTTTCCAGCAGTGAAAGGACACTGATTTTGCTCCAGTAATTCTTCCAAATAATATAGTTAGGAATGTTCCTCAATCATTCAATTATTCATTTTGATATTCTCAACATAATGACAGCAAAAAAGAGGATTAAGAATTTACGTAGTCCTATTAATGGACTCTCAAAAGGCTAGGCTGGAGTCCTTTAAGGAAACTTCACATTAGAGATTTTTAAAATGCAATGCACATAAACACTTCTGATTAAGCCCTACAGTAATGTTCCTCTGTGCTATGGAGTACCCTTTTAGTAGCAAAATAATTTCTTCCTTGTGTGCCTCTCGTGGAAAAGTTACTTTTCCTTACTTAATGTAAGCTTTGAACTTAATACGAATTCAGTATGTAAACTTGTTTATTCTAGCTAGAGTAACTACTGCAACGAAGAAACACAGGCTAAGTGTGAGGTATTATGATTAACTATATTATTGCTAAAAGTAAAACAAACTTGCAATCCTTCATAAAAAGTCTCTTTAAAAAAGGTTGTACTTAGGGCTAAATTGTCACCAAAGGTCTGTGGCTAAGCTCATCTCTAATATCTATCTATCCACAGTTAGACCTATTTATATTGTATTTATTTATGTCAACTTTATTTGTGGGATGTTTTAGATAAATTACATGTGCCACTGAGATTTTGGACAGTTCCAGAGTTCTTATTTTTCTATTTAGGAGACAGATATTTTAACTAATTATTTCTCAAAATGCAAGCTGGAAATGGACAAGGAAAATAGAAAGAACTCACAGAGACTGCAATTACAGAGTCCCAAGAGCTATGTGACCATAATGGCAGCAGCAGGGAGCACGGAGCTAAATGAATGGAAAGCCACACCTTGTGGCTTCTCTCTTTATACTACCTACTTCACATTCAGATTGTTACAATGCGAGGATTACAAGGCAAAGAAAGTCTTTCTTTAGCTGTTTTTTGTATATTTTTTAAATACCATCTTTCATTACAAACTCCTTGGAGTGAAAGCGGTATTAGATGCTTACTTATTTTAATTCAAGTTAGTAAGTACTGAGTACATTTCAGGGAACTTACACATCGCTTGATACTTTTGAAAATATATATTATTGTTTTAACCCAGAGAAAAGTCAGAATCCCAGTGAAGAAAGAAATGATTTACATTGTGGTTTATCTAACCATTCCTAAAAAAAAAATTTAATAAACAGTAATGAATTAAATAGTGTGTGTAAAGAGTCAATTACAAGCCCCTCAAAAAAACAGAAGAGAAATATAAAATGTTAAGGTTTTGTTTTTGTTTTTTTACTTTAGAAAACCGTTCCAAAAGTAACAAATATGGCCTTGTCATGAGTGCCCATATGAAATAAAACTAAATGTGATTTATTATAAGCAAAATATCTTTAACCATATCTTATGATCATGGTCTACTGAATAAAGCAATGCACTTGCATATAACTACTATGCAGAGATATGTATCCTGGGAAAGATACATATCCTGGCAAAACTCAACTTAGTGAACTGGAAGGCACAGCAGCCATGATCTGGTTCTTTGGGGTTTTTTTGTTTTTTTTTTTTGTTTGTTTGTTTTTATTTTTTTTTTCAACGTTTATTTATTTTTGGGACAGAGAGAGACAGAGCATGAACGGGGGAGGGGCAGAGAGAGAGGGAGACACAGAATCTGAAACAGGCTCCAGGCTCTGAGCCATCAGCCCAGAGCCTGATGCGGGGCTCGAACTCACGGACCGCGAGATCGTGACCTGGCTGAAGTCGGACGCTCAACCGACTGCGCCACCCAGGCGCCCTCTGGTTCTTTGTTCTAATTACTGCTCTGGAGAATGGTATTCCAAACTTTTTGTTGTTTGTTTCAAAATTGTACTAGTGCTTCACTAAATTTAACAGATACTTTTCTCTACCCTTCCCCACTGTCATATGGACACTTTAAAAAACAACAACAAAAAGTAATTCTTTAAGTAGAAGCATCACATCTTTTTGTAAAAGTGCATAATTTCATCAATTAAAAACCAGTTTCACTGTAAATGATGATGCTTTCATAGGGTCAAATCTGGTCAAAAGGAAATAAGGTGAAAGCAGATGGGGAAAAAGTTAAGTTTGGAACAGCTAAGAAGCTATTCCCAAACTCCTATAAGTCCATCCTTCTTCCCATTACAGCAAAGCAGAGAGAAGCAAACGTGGGAAAAACCGCCAGCAGCCTGATAATGCAGGGCAAATGGAAGAAGCCATGTACTCCCAAGCATAGGACATAAAGAAACGCAGAATATTCCTTCTAGACGTTAGGCAGATTGACTCCTTCCCTAGCACTGCAGACCAAGGACCAGACTATCTGTTTTCATAACCAGGCCAGGAACAGTCTCATGAAGATCATCTAGAATAAGATGAGGAAGCATATAAACCTAATTTCTAGTGGTTTACTATATATATGTGTGTGTATATATACACACACACACACACACACACACACATATATATATAGGTGTATATATAGGTGTGTGTGTGTGTATATATATATATATATATATATATATATATATAGGTAAATTCTCAGCCCTACAATAACTTGAATAGAAAAATGGCATACACATTAAACTTATTGATGAAGTAGAACTCGGTGCAATGATAAATATGAGGGATACATAATCAGTATCCAAAATGATGATGAAAAAATGTGCCAAAATGATTAGGCTATAATTCGATGGGGAGTACATCATTTGTATTATCATATATACTATAACAGTCTGAGTTTGATTTTTATATAGTATCATATCATATAAATGTACCTAAACTAGTTGAATGAATTTCCTGATGGTGAAAATATAGGTTGGACCAACCTTTCAATTTTATACATAATTTTACGACAAACACCATACCCAAACTTTCTGTGTATCTCTGATTGTTTCTTAGAATAAACTATAAGAAAGGCAAGTACTGAATCACAGGTTTGCATTTTTAAGACTCTTACGCATATTTTTCCAAACATATTGTTCAAAAAGTGTATGTACGAATTTATATTCCTTAGTGCAAAAAATGTAAAGGACAATGTATATTATGAAATCTACCAATTTTAAAAGCTTTTATTTAGATTGCAGTTAATTAACACACAATGTAGTATTAGTTTCAGATGTGCAATTTAGTGATTCGATACTTCCATCCAACACCCAGCGCTCATCACAACTGCCCTCCTTAATCCTCATCACCTATTTCACCCGTTCCCCACCTACTTCCCCTCTGATTTAGTTTTTAGTTTGTTTTTTTAGTTTGGTATAGTTTGTTCTCTATAGTTAAGAGTCTGTTTCTTGGTTTGCCTTTCATTTTCTTTTTCTCCCCTATGCTTGTTTTGTTTTGTAAATTCTACATATGAGTGAAATCATATGATATTTGTCTTTCTCCATTTCAGATGGAATTATACTAACTCCATCCACATTGTTGTAAATGGCAATATTTCATTTTTTTTTATGTCTGAGAAATATTCCACTGTGTATCTGGAATAAATCTATCAATTTTATTTTATTTTTTTAGAGAGAGAACAAGTGCAACGGCCTGTGAGTGGGGGAGGGGCAGAGGGATAGCAAGTTGGGGGGGGGGGCGCAGAGAGACAGAGAGAGACACGGACAGACCGAGAGAGAATCTTAAGCAGGCTCTGTATTCAGTGTAGAGACTAACACTGGCCTCAATCCCATGACTCCAGGATCATGACCTGAACCAAAATCAAGAGTCAAATGCTCAACCGAATGAGCCACACAGGTGCCCTTAAATCTTTCAATTTCAAAGGTGAAAGAATGTATGTCAAATATTTATTGACTACTTCCATATAATCAAATAAGCGTGCTAGACATTAGGGAGAAAAAGTGCAGAGCCCACAGTGAGACAAATACATAAGCAGACACTAGCAATACAATGTGATACACACAAAAAAGAACAAGAAATAAGGTGCTGTGGGTAGACAGAAGAGGTATGGTTGTTAAATTTAACAACTGTAGGTATCCAGAGATGGAACAGGTGGTACACCACCACAACTTGACTGCAAAGTTCTTATAAATGATGATATGACTGTCAAGAAACTAGGTGTTTTCTGTGATCATCGGTAAATTGCAAATCACCTAAAGAATTTTTTTAGTTGTATGGGTATATCTCATTTATTGGGCTTACCTTCATTGTGATTAACAAATAACTGCATTTTTTATAAATTGACGATTTGTGGCAATGGCGAGTCTATTGATATCACTGTTCTAATAGCATTTAATCACCTTGTGTCACATTTTGGTAAATCTCACAATATTTCAAACTTTTTGTTGTTTTATTTGTTTGGTGATCTTTGATCCGTGATCTCTGAGGGTAATATTATAACTGTGGGTACACCATGAACCATTCCCATCTAAAACTGAGCTTAAGTGATACATATTGTTTATGTTCTGACTGATCTATGACCCGGCCATTCACTTGTCTCTGTCCCTCTCCTAGGGCCTCCCTATTCCCTAAGACACAACAATAGCGAGCCGAGTTAATAACCCAACAGTGACCTCTAGGTGTTCACGTGAGAGGAAGACTCGCATATGTCATACATTAAATGAAAAGTTAGAAATGCTTAAGCCTAGTGAGGAAGGCACGTTGAATGCCAAATGAGGCTGAAAGCTAGACCTTGTGCCCCAAAGAGTTCGCCAAGTTATGAATGCAAAGGAAAAGTCGTTGGAGGAAATTAAGCGTGCTACTCCAGGGCACGCACACGTGATAAGAAAGCGAAACAGCCTTATTGCTGATACAGAGAAAGTTTCCGTGGTCTGCACGGAGGGTCAAACCAGCCGTTACATTCCCTTCAGCCAGAGTCTGTTCCACACCAAGGCTGTGAAGGCTGAGAGAGGTGAGGCGGCTGCAGAAGAAAAGTTGGAAGCGAGCAAGAGGTTGGTTGATGAGGGTTAAGGCAGGCAAGAAGCCACCTCCAAAACATAAAAGTACAAGGCGAAGCAGCAAGCGCTGATGCAAAAGCCGCAGCAGGTTATCCAGAAGGTCTAGCCAGGATCGTTCCTGAAGGTGGCCGCAGCACACGGCAGGTTTTCAGTGCGGAGGGAACAGCCTTCTATGGGAAGAAGGCTACAAAGAAGGCTGGCACTCTCATAGGCAGAGAGGAGAAGTCGATCCTGGCCTCAGAGCCTGCAAGGACAGGCTGACTCTCTTGGTAGGGGCTCATGCAGTTGGTGACTTGAAGTTGAAGCCAGTGCCCGTTCACCATTCTGAAAACCCTAGGGCCCATAAGAATCATGCTATATGCACTGTGGCTGTGCTCTAGAAACGGAACAGCAAGCCTAGGTGACAGCACATCTGTTTACAACATGGCTTCCTGAGTATTTTAGGCCCGCTGTTGAGACCTGCTCAGGAAAGACGTTTCCTTTCAGAATGTGACTGCTCGCTGACAATGCACCTGGTCGCCCAGAGGCCTGATGGGGATGTACGGCAAGATTCATGTTGCTTTCATGCTGACACAGCATTCATTCTGCAGCCCATGGATCATGGAGTCATTTCAACCTTCAAGTCTTCTTCTTTAGGAATACATTTCATAAGGAAGGGAGGGAGGGAGGGAGGAAGCAAGAGAAGGAGGAAGGAAGGAAGGAATACATTTCATAAGGCTGCACCTGCCAAAGATGGATCTGTGTAAAGTAAATTGAAAACCTTCTGGAAAAGATTCACCATTCTAGATGCCAATGAGAACACTTGTGATTCCAAGCCCCTGGTGAGCTCCACTTCTTTGCCTCTCTCTCTCTCTCTCTCTCTGCCGCTCGCTCACTTGTGCCCTCTCACTCTCTCTCAAAAAAACATAAAAAGAGCATTTGTGATTCATGGGAAGAGGTCAAAATGCCCACATTAACAGGAGTTTGGGACCAGGTGAGTCCAACCCTCATGGGTGACTCTGAGGGATTCAAGACTTGAGAGGAAGCAACTGTGGATATCACAGAAATAGCCAGAGAACTTGACCTGGAAGCGGAGCCTGAAGACGGGACTGAATTACTGCAATCTCATGATAAAACTTGAGTGGATGAAGAGTTGCTTCTTAGGGATGAGCAAAGACAGTGGTTTCTTGACGTGAAATCTACTCCTGGGGGAAGATGCCGTGAAGATTGTTGAAATGACCACAAAGGACTGAGAGTATTACATAGACTTAGTGGATAAAGCAACGGCTGTGTCTGAAAGCACTGACCCCAATTTTAAAAGAGGTTCTACTGTGGGTAAAAAGCTATCCAACAGCACCAAATGCTACAGAGAAGTCTGCAGAGAAAGGAAGAGGCCATTGATGTGGCAAATTGCATTGCTGTCTTATTTTAAGAAATTGCCGCAGTCACCCCATCCTTCGGCCACCACCGTCCTGATTGGCAGTAGCCATCCACGTGGAGGCAAGATCCTCCACCAGCCAAAAGATTACGACTCACTGAAAGCTCAGATGATGGCCAGCATTATTTGCTAATAAAGTATCTTAAAATTAAGGTATGTACGTTGGTTTTTTTTAGACAGAATGCTATTGTAACAGACCACAGTATAATGTAAACATAACTTACATGCATTGGGAAACTAAAAATTTATGTGACTTGCTAGATTGTGGTGATCCCACAAAACCACTGAGGTACATCTGTACTTGCATACCTTAAAAGTATATTGTAAAATCACACATATAAATGTAAACCCATTGGCCAATCTTTTGATTCAAAGCCAAGCATTCTTTTGTAATATGAATAGTGTGATTCATAGTTCTACGTGGTATTTTTGCATAAACCACATCCATAATAACCCAACTATTATTTCCAATTATTGTGTTTTTCTTTACTTACTGAAAAACTTAAAGACACTGCTGAAATAACTGCAGTACAGAGTCCTCCTAGATTACTTTCCCTTATTTTAGGGGCGACTCACCAGACTAAAAGCAATTATTCACAAGGAACTGCCCTTAAATGAGCCCTCCCAAAATATTAAAATTTAACTTAATGGAATCAACTTTTTGTACCCATATCTCATCAATTTATAAATCATTAAAAATAATGTAGTTACAAAAACCGGAACAAACTGGCAGGTTTGGAAGCAAACAGCACTGATTCCTGGCAAGCTTCCAATCTCAGGGAAGGGTACAGAAGGGAGTGGGCTTGTTGGAAAGCAGCCCTCCAGCCCCAAATGTCCAGCACGCTCACAGCAACAGTCAGAAGGTTTCACAGAAGAAATGTGGGGCGTTGTGCAACTAAGCGTCTTTTATAAGATATTTTAGACATTTCACTAAAGTTGCTCATTTAGGATATACAAAGACTCTGGAGATATTGAAATACAATAATGTGAAATAATTTTACCTGTGAGTTTGTTTTTTCTTTTTAAGCTCAAAAAAAAAAAGTGATTGTGTGACTCACTCATCTATATGATTTTAAAAGCCGATAGCAAAAGTCATAATGTTAATCATAATGAAAACTTTAAATGAACATAATGTCACATCTTAAAATTCAAGCAACCTTAATCAAAATTAAGATGAAGGAAATGGATTTTAAAATCATAAAATCTACCATTACGTTTCTCCTTTTCCTAAAACTGGGGAGGGAAAAAAAAAAAGGCAAACTTTACTATCATACCTATTTTCTAAAGAACGGTTGTCTTTATTTTTCTAAGTTTATTTATTGGGGAGGGGGAAGGGCAGGGGAGGGGGAGGGAGAGGGAGAATATCCCAAGCCGACTTGCCTCTGTCAGTACAGAGCCCGACAAAGAGCTCAAACTCAGGAACCTTGAGATCATGACCTGAGCTGAATTCAAGAGTTGGCAGCTTAATCCACTGAGCCACCCAGGGGCCCCAGTGGTCTTTTATACATCTTTGTTTGGTTTACTATCATGTCATCTTTCATATTCAGGCTTAAATATCTACCTGACAAATGATGTTTTTCATGTCACTAACACAACTTGATTTATATTGAGCAGAAGTCTTAATGAGAACTCTAAAAATGTAGCAGAAGATTGTAGGGGAAGATAAAGCTAGAAACATGTTCAGACAAGACAAAAGACACCAAATGTTCTTGGATCTCCAAATGTGCTAAAACAACTATTATCAAATTTATTTTTAAAATAACAAAATTGATGTCTATTATGAAAGCAAAACAAACCTCACAATTTAGGCAATTTGTAAGAACACTAAGTCTAAAATAGAAGATGTTTTCTTCAGTAACTCAAACTGCTAAGGCTGTTCATGAATATACTTCATACTGTAAAGTCTAAAAAGCAATATAATGGTTATAAGACAAACACTATCTGTGATACCAAAACATGTATAATTTACCTGGGAAGACAGACATTTCTCTATAACAGCTTTTTTGAAATACAATTCACACAGAATAAAGTTCACCCATTTAAAGTGTACAATCCAATGGTTTACAGTATATTCTTGGATCTGTGCAACTATGGTCTTTGTTGATTTTAGAACATTTTCATCACCTCAGAAAGGAGTTGTGTCATGTTTTAACTATCACTCTCAAATCTCATTCCCCTCAGCCCTAAGAAACAACTAATCTACTTTCTGTCTCCATGTGTTTCCCTATTCTAAATATTTGATATGAACAGAATCGTATCATCTGTGGGCTTTCTTCTGTTACATTTTATTTTTTGTTATTTATTTTTTTAATGTTTATTTCTGAGAGAGACAGAGAGGGAGACACAGATTGTGAGGCAGGCTCCAGGTTCTGAGCTGTCAGCAGGGAGCCTGACTCGGGCTCAAACTCAGGAACTGCGCGATCATGACCTGAGCTCAAGTCAAGATGCTTAACCAACTGAGCCACCCAGGCGCCCCCTGTGTAACATTTTAAAAATTCCTTCATGTTGCAACATGCGTTAGTACACCGCTGTGTGGATCTACCACTTTGAGTTACCCAAGCATCGGTTAAAACACACTTGAGTTTTTCCAACTTTCACTCCTAGCAACAATGCTGCTATAAACATCTGTGTACAAGTTTTTATGTTGACCTATATTTTCACTTATCTTGAGGAGTTATCTAGAAGTCTAACTGTTGAGTTATATAGTTATTCTATGTTTAACTGTTTGAGGAACCGCCAGGTCATTTTCCAAAGCACCTGTACCATTTTACATCTTTACCGGCAATTTATGAAGGTTCCAATTTCTCTATATCCTCACCAATATTTATCATATCTGGCTTCTTTTTTTATTCCAGCCATTCTAATACATATGAAGCAGCATTTCATTGTGGAATTTTTTTCCACTTTAATGAATTATAGTTGACAAATAAAATTGTCATATATTTAAAGTGTACAACATGATGATTTGATAAATGTGTCACAGTAAAAGGATTCCATCACCTCCCATATTTACCTTCCTTAAATGAGAACACTTGAATTCTATTCTCTTAGAAAATTTCAGTTATACAATACTATCACCCATAGTTACCATGTTATACACATTAGATCCTCAGCCCTTATTCATATTACAATTGCAAGTTTATACACTTTTACCAACCTCTCCCTATTTCCCTCAATGCTAACCCCTAACAACCGTAATTCTCTGTTTCTAGGTCTTCACTTTGTCTGTTGTTTTAAATTAGATTCCACATATAAGTGATATCGTGTAACATTTGTCTTTCTCTGTCTGACTTATTTCACTTAACATAATTCCCTCCAGGTTTCTCCAAATTGCAAAGGGCAAGATTTCCTTCTTTTTTAGAGTTGAAATATATTCATTCCATTATAAATATTTTATAAATCACATATATAATAAATATACATATATATACACATATATATTTCTTTATCCATTCATCTGTAGCAGGTATTTGTGTTCTTTCCATACCCTTGCTATTATGAATAACAGCCCCAGTGAACATGGGAGTACAGATATATTTCAATTGGATATACACCCAGAAGTGAGATTACTAGATCATATGGTAGTTCTACTTAAAAAAAAAAAAACTTGTTTTTGTTCATTTATTTTTGAGAGGCAGAGTGTGAGCAGGGGAGGGTCAGAAAGAGAGGGAGACACAGAATTCGAAGCAGGCCCCAGACTGTGTCAGCACAGAGCCTGATAAGGAGCTCGAACTCACGAAGTGTGAGATCATGACCTGAGTTGAAGTCGGACGCTTAACCGACTGAGCCACCCAGGTGCCCTGGTAGTTCTATTTTTAAATTCTTCAGGAACCTCCATACAGTTTTCCACAGTGACTGTACAAGTTTACATTCCCAAGGGTTAGCTTCTACCCACACTCTCAGCATTTGTTATCTTTTACCTTTTTGTTACTAGCCATCATAAAAAGAGTGACTATCTCATTTTAGTTTCGATTTATACCTCCCTGAATTTTAGTAACTCTTGTAATTTTTCATGTAACTCTTGGCCTTTGTATGTCTTCTGTGGAAAAATGTCTATTCAAACCCTTTGACCATTTTTTCATAGTTTTTTTTTTTTTTTTTTTTTTGGCTATTGAATTGTATGAGTTCCTCGTATATTTTGGGTATTAACCCTTTATTGGATATATCATTTGCAAATATCTTCTCCTATTCCATAGGCTGCCTTTTCATTTTATTGATTGGTTTCCTTTGCTGAGTAACTTTTTTGTTTGATGTAGTCCCACTTTTTAATTTTTGCATTTGTTGCCTTTGCTTTTGGTGTCAAATCAAAAAAAACAAAAAAACAGACAAATGTCAACGAGCTCTCCCTCTATGTTTTCTACTAAAATTTTTATAGTTTCAAGTCTTATGTCACGTTTTAACCAATTTCAAATTGATTTTTCTGTATGATGTAAGATAGGAATTCAGTTTCATTCTTTTACATGTCAAGATCCAGTTATCCCAGCACCACTTATTCAAGAGGCTATCCTTGCCCCATTATATATTCTTGGTTCCTCAGTCAAAAATTAAAAGACCATACATGCATAGGTTTATTTCTGGGTTCTCTATTCTGTTCCATTCAGGTGTGTCTGATTTTATGCCAATGCCATACTATTTTGATTACTATAGCTTTCTAATATAGTTTGAAATCAGAGAGTTTGACTCTTCCAGTTTTGGCATTCTTTTTGAAGACTGCTTTGGATTTTCAGAGTCTTCTGGGGTTCCACATGAATTTTAGGATTGTTTTCCTGTTTGTGTGAAAAAATTCATTGATATTTCGATAGGGATTGCATTAAATGTGTAGATTGCTTTGAGTAACATAGACGTTTTAATAATATTTGTTCTTCCCATCCATGAGCATGGAATGCTTTTCCATTTGTTTGTGCCTTATTCAAATTCTATCATGTCTTTTATTTTTCAGTGCAGTTATCTTTCGTCAGCTTGGTTAAATTTATTCCTAAGTATTTTCTTTCTGATGCTATTGTAAATGCTATTGTAAATGAGATTGTTTTCTTAATATCTCTTTCCAATAGTTCTTTGTTAGCATTTAAAACTGTAACTGATTTTTGTACATCTATTTGTATGCTGGAACTTGACTGAATTCACTTATTAGTTCTAGCAGTTTTCTGATGTGGTCTTCAAGGTTTTCTATATATAAGATCATACCATCTACAAAAATAATTTTACTTCCTCCTTTCCAACTTGGATGCCTTTTATTTCTTTTTCTTGTCTAACTGCTCTGGCTAACATTTCCAGTACTGTGTTGAATAACAGTGATGAGAGTGGGCATCCTTGTCCTGCTCTTAATCTCACAGGGAGATAATTTAGCTTTTCACCACTGAGTATGTTTCTCTTTCTGCTGCTTCATTATTGGTGTATAGAAATGCAACAGATTCTGTACATTTTGTATCCTGTGACATTACCGAATTTGCGTATCAGTTCTAGCAACTTCTTACTAGGTATGTTGCCTGAGACAAGGGAAACAAAAGCAAAAATAAACTATAGGGACTTCATCAAAATAAAAAGCTTCTGCATAGCAAACGAACAATCAACAAAACTAAAAGGCAACCTATGGAATGGGAGAAGATATGTGCAAATGACGTAACTGATTAAGGGTCAGTACCCAAAATACATAAAGAACTTATAGAACTCAACACCCCCAAAAATCAAATAATTCAGTTTAAAAATTGGCAGAAAGCATGAATAGACATTTTTCCAAAGAATACATACAGAAGGCCAACGGACACATGAAAAGATGCTCAATGTCACTAATCATCAGGGAAATGCAAATAAAAACTACAATGAGGTATCACCTCACACCTGTCAGAATGGCTAAAATTAACAACACAGGAAATAACAGATGTTGGCAAGGATGTGGAAAAAGGGGAACCCTCTTATACTGTTGGTGGGAATACAAATTGGCACAGCCGCTCTGGAAAACAGTAGGAAGGTTACTCAAAAAGTTAAAAATAGAACTACCTTATGACTCAGCAATTGCACTACTTCGGATTTGCCCAAAGAATACAAAAATACAATTCAAACATGCACCCTGATGTTTATAGCAGCATTATTAATGATAGCCAAATGATGGAAAGAGCCCAACTGTCCATTAATTAATAAATGGATAAAGAAGGTGTGGTATGTATGCATGTATGTGTGTGGAATATTACTCAGCCATAAAAAAGAATAAAATATTGCCCTTTACAACAATGTGGATGGAGCTACAGAGTATTATGCTAAGAAAAATAAGTCAGTCAGAGAAAGACAAATACCATATGATTCCACTCATATGTGTAATTTAAGAAACAGAACAAACAATCACAGGGAAAGAAAGCGACAGGTAAACTAAGAAACAGACCCGTAAACATAGAAAACAAACTGATGGTTACCAGAGGGGAAGTGGGTGGGGAAACGGTTAAACAGGTAATGAGGGCTGAGTGCACTTGTGATGAGCACTGGGTGTTGTATTTAAGTGTTGAATCACTAAATTGTACACCTAAAAATAATATTACACTGTATGTTAACTACTGGAATTTAAATAAAAACAAAAGACTTGCTTTGCACACTTACATGTTATTTATCCTAAGAATATTCTACAGACACTATAGAAGAATGTACATTCTGCTGCTGTAAGATGGAATAGTCTCTACTTGTCTGTTGAACCCATCTGGTCTAATGGGTAGTTTAAGTCCACTATTTTCTTACTGATTTTCTATCTGGATAATCTCTGTATTTTTGAAAGTGAGAGTCTGAATTCCCCTACTATTATTATATTATTGTCATTTCTCCCTTCAGATCTACCAATATTTGCTTAATGTATTTAGACATTCTAATGTTGGAGGCATACATCTTTACAAGTGATATATTCTCTTGATAAATTGACCCCTTTGTCATTATATAATGACCTTTTTGTTTCCTGTTACCATTTTTGGTCCACAGTCTATCATCTGATATAAGCATAGATACCCCACTTGGTTTTGGTTTTCATTTGCATAGAATACGTTTTTTCCACCCTTTCACTTTAAGTATATGTGTGCGCTTAAAGTTGAGGTCAGACTCTTGTAGGAAAGGTATAGTTAGGTTTTGTTTTATCTATTCAGCTACTCTATAATCTTTGGATGTGAGAACTTACTCCATTTATATTTAAAACAATTATTGTAAGATATGGACTTAGTATTGTAATTTTGTTAATTGTTTTCTAGCTATTATGAAATTCCTTTGTTCCTCTCTTCCTCTCTTCCATTGTGATTTGATCAGTTTCTTTCTTTCTTTTCTTTTCTTTCTTTCTTTCTTACTCTCTTTCTTTTTTTTTTTATAATTTTTTAAACTGTTTATTTTGGGGGGGCACGGGGGCACGGGGGCAAGGAGAAGAGAGCGAGGGAGACACAGAATCTGAAGCAGGCTCCAGGCTCGGAGCTGTCAGCACAGAGCCCGAAGTGGGGCTCAAACCCACAAACTGCGAAATCATGACCTGAGCCAAAGTTGGACGTTTAACTGACTGAGCCACTCAGGTGCCCCAATTTGTTCATTTTCTGTAGTGGTATGCTTTGATTCCTTTCTCTTTATCTTTTCTGTGTCTATAACAAATTTTTGCTTTGTGGTTACCATGACACTTACATAATATTTTGATAGTTATAACAGTCTATTTTAAACTGATGAGAATTTAACCTGGAATGAATACTAAAGCTCTATAGGTTTACATTTTATATTTTTGATGTCATAATTTACATCTTATACTATGTATCCATTAACAAATTATTGCAGTTTTAGTTATTTTTAAACTTTTGTCTTTTAACTTTTAAACTAGAAGTTACGGTAGTTATGCTTTAGATTCATGAGTGATTTTACCCATTGTCATCACAATATTCTGAATTTAACTATATAGTTACCTCTAACAGTGAGTTTTATACTAGCATATATTTTCACATTACTAGTGTTTTTTTTTTTTTTTCAGCTTGAAGCCAGTCCAGTAGTGATAAATGCCTTCAGTTTCCCCACAACCCCACCCTGGTATGGAAACCCTTTATTTCTCCTACAGTTCTGAAGAACACCTTTGCTGGGTAGAATGTTCTTGACGGTGTTTTTCTTTTAGCACTTAGAATGTATCATCCTCTGGCTGGCAAGGTTTCTGCTGAAAATCTTATGATGGTTCCATTGTATGTAACAAATTGCTTTCCTCTTGCTGCTTTTAAAATTTTCCTCTTTAATTTTTGACAATTTAATTATAATGTGTTTTGGTTTGAGTCTCTTCAGATTTATTTTTTTGGAACTCTCTAGGCTTCCTGGATCTGGATATCTGTTTCTTTCCCCCGATTAAGGAAATTTTCAGCCACTATTTCTTTGAATAGGCTTTCTGTCATCTCCTTCTGGGACTTCTATAATGCATTTATTGGTCCACTTAATGGATTCTCTTAGGTCCCTTAATGTATATTCTTCTTTTTCATTCTTTCTTCCACTATCCTTCAAATTTGCTGATGCTTTCTTCTGTTTGACCTAGTCTGATGCTGAACCTTTATTTATCAGTTATTTTTCAGCTTTATGATTTGTTTGGTATTTTTAGTGATTTGAAAGCCCATCCCTCAGGTAGCAGCTGTAAAAGTTGAGGCACTAGACGGGTGGACCTGCTCGTTCCAGGTAGAAGCTGGAGACCTGGATTTTGAGTAAGAGTGAGACAGTAGGTGAAGGCAGGGACAATACCCAAAGGAGCTCTTTTGGGCTCCCAGGAAGATCATAGTCAGCACCTAGATGCATGCTAATTAGAAGCTCTACCCTCAGGCAGCAGCTTATAAAGTATACAGTCAAATTCCTTCTAGGACAAGACTGTGAGAGGGGTGTTTTTGCCTGCTCCCTTTGTGCTGATCCCCAGGGCAACAGCCACGATGAGTACTCATACACACATTAGTAACTACTTTGTTTGCTATAACCCTGTGGGGCTCATGAACAAGCTCCGTTGGCTTTCACAGCTAGGTGATTTGGGGGCCTGTCTCTCAGGTGGCAGCTTTAAAAGTTGGAGCAGCAGATATGTGATTCAAACCCTTCACTCCTCAGGGAGAGGCTGGGGTTTGAGGGCTCCCTCCTGATTGTATGGTGCTGTGATGGGGATGGGATCTATAGCAAGAGAATGACTCAGCCTTTCCTAACTTTTTTGATGTGGGTGGTTTTTTTGTTTTTTGGGTTTTTTTGTTTGTTTGATCAGTTGCCCCATCTGTAAGAGTCATTCAGCTAGTTGTTGTGTTTCTCTCAGAAGGAACTGCTCCACATAGAGCAGTGTATTTGGTGTGTCTGTGGCAGGAGGGAAATCCAGAAGCTTTCTGTATCACCATCTTGGTGACATCTCTCTTAGTGGTTTTGACTTGCATTTCCTTGATGACTTTTTGGTGTTGTGCTAGTGTTTGTTCAAATATCTTTGCATGTGTTTATTGGCCATTACTATATCTTCCCTAGGGAAATATCTATTCCTTTGCCCATTTTTACAACTGAGTTTTCTTTTTCTTTTTGAAATGTAAGTGTTCTTTATATATTCTGATAAAACACCCAGAGAAGATATTTGATTTGCAACTATTTTCTCCGATTCTGTAGGGTTATCTTTCCCACTCTCTCTCTCAGTAGTATCCTTCAATGCACCAAAGTTTTAACATTTAAGTTCAAATTTTCTATTCTTTCTTTTCTTGTTCATGCTTTTAGTGTCCTATCAAGGAATCCTTTGCTACAGCCAAAGTAATGAAAATACTATGTCCATATTAATATTTTTAAGAGTACTATAGTTTTACCTCTTACATGTAGGTCTTTGATCGATTTTGCGTGCGTATCTTGTGTGAGGTAACAGTCCAACCTTAATTTTTGCATGTGCCTATCAAGCTGTCCCAGTACCAATACTATTCTTCCTCCCACTAAAGTGTCCTGGCACACTTGTTAAAAATCAGTTGCTCTTACACAGACATATGGTTTATCTCTGGACTCTCCATTTTATTTCATGGATATATTTATTTATATTTATATATATATATAAAATTCTATTTCATGGATGTGTGTGTGTGTGTGAAGAAATACCACACTGTCTGATCACTGTTGTTTTGTTAGAAGTTGTTAAAGTGGGAAGGGCTGAGTCCTGCTTCATTCTTTTTCATTTTCAACATTGTTTTGCATGTTCTGGTTCCCTTGCAATTCCATATTAATTTTAGAATTAGCTTATCATTCCTACAAAGAAGTCACCTGGGATTCTGCTAGAGATTGCACTGAATCTATAGATCAGTTTAGGAACTACTGCCATCTCAGTATTAAGTCTTCTAATTCATGATCATGACATTTTTTCATTTAGATATTCTTTAATTTCCTCCAATAATATTCTTGAATTTTCAGAATAAAAGTTCTGTACTTCTTTTGTTAAATTCATTCCTACATATTTTATTCTTTTTTGATGCTCTTGTGAAAAAAACTGCTTTCCTAATTTCATTTTTAGATTACCCAATCCAAGTGAATGAAAATACCACATACTTGAACATGTCATTTTAAAATAGAGAAAGTTTTACTTTTTTCTTTCCAATCTGGATGCCTTTATTTCTTTCTGTTGCCTAACTGCCCTGGCTTGGACTTCCCGTGAATGTCAAGAAAAAATGAGGTCACACTGGAATAAGGCTCATGTTCTTATAAGGGGAGGGAGATCCGAAAACACAGAAAAGACACCCAGAGAGGAAGACCATATGATGATGGAGAAAGAGACTGTAGTGATGAAGCTAGAACAGGGACTGCCACTAACACAAAGCTAGGAGAAAGTCATGGAACGGATTTACCCTCAAAGCCTTCAAAAGGAACCAACCCTTCTGGCACCTACATTTCAGAATCCTGACCTCCTGAACTGTGAGAAAAAAAATGTGTTGTTTCAAGCCACCTGGTGTGTGGTAATTTTGTTACATTAGCCATAGGAAATTAATACATAGGCTATTATGATAATCCAGGCAAGGGAGATGGTCATTTGGAACCAACATGGTGGCAGAGGAAGTAAAGAAAGGTCATAATAAATATTTAAGTGGTTAAAATAAAACGAAACAAGACTTGATGATGAATTAGATTTGATTAACAGAAAGGGAAAATTAGGTGCTAAAGAAGAACCCTGTTTATAGATTAACAAATTAGATGGTAGACTGTGATTTCATAGTTTCTGGCCATGTAATCCTTTTCCAACAATTATAAACTTTTTGCCTTTAATCTCTATCTAAAATTCCTTCTTCAGTTTTCTGGGCCAAAGCCTGTATTCTAATCTTAATAACTAATAGACTATTTCATTCATCTTATTTGGTAGCACTTCAAATAGCAAAAAGATAGGTAAGGCCTGATTGCCGGTCCCAAAACATATCAAAAAGTACCCTTGAAAACAAAATAAAACTTGTCTTTAATTACCTAATCTTCATGCAACTATAAACATTAAAATACAGAGTTTACATTTTATTTACATGTTATTGTTCATATAGTCCTTTCAACTGGGGTACGATATTCCTAGCATAACTTTCTCTTCCCAATAAGTGAATAGCAAGATCCCAAAGTAAATTATTTGAATATTCATAACCAATACCTAGATTTTTTATTATTTCTTTACATTTAAAATGCAATACATCATAGGTTTAGGATATAATTTTTGACCTAATTTTATTTTCAAATTTGTACTTCTTTCAATGCCTCAGAATTACTTTCATCATAAAAATTATTCAGGGGTGCCAGGGTGGCTCAGTCAGAAAAGCGTCTATTGATTTCAGCTCAGGTCATGATCTCACAGTTGTGGTATGGAGCCCAGCATCAGGCTCCACGCTGACAGCACAGACCTGCATGGGGTTCTCACTCTCCTTCTCTCTTTGCTCCTCCCCTGCTGGCACTCTCTCTCTCAAAATAAATAAACATTAAAAAAAAAAAAAAGAAGAAGAAGAAGAAGAAATAAAAGAATTATTCAGACTAAATCATAATCTCAAAGTAAATTATATGGAAATTATCTGGAGAAAAAAAACCCTGAGATTAATTTTTAGATTATGTGAGTTTTCAAGCACTTTATTCTCTTGAATAACAAAACTTTTTTTCCTTTATTAAAAAAATTGTAAATTAGCATTGATTCTGGACCCCAATGAGAAACCAATTTGGTACATTTGAAACTTTTTTTTTGTACATGTGTTTTCTGATCTGACCATTTGACTCTGAATCTAATAAAAACATTTAGCTATTTAGGTGCCAGGCACCTGGGTGGCTCAGTCAGTTAAGGATTCGACTTCAGCTCAGGTCATGATCTCACAATTTGTGGGTTCGAGCCGTATGTCAGGCTCTGTGCTGACAGCTCAGAGCCTAAAGCCTGCTTCGGAATTCTGCCCCTCCCCCACTCACACTCTGTCAACCCCCCCCCCAAAAAAATTTTTTTTGTAATTATTCAACCATTCCTTGTCACCACTTTCTTCCTTTTTGGTTTCTTTAAAGAGAATCAAAACTACATTTTAATTAAAACTAAGTACAAAAATCAGGAATTATGAATCAGTATCTATAATTTACACATACTGATTTTTACATATATTTCTAATATAATGTGGCATCAAAGATCTACATTTTTTAAATGATGAAAAGGGGATGCCTGGGTGGCTTGGTCAGTTAAGTGGCTGACTCCAGCTCAGGTCATGATCTTACAGTTCATGAGTTTGAGCCCCGCATCAGGCTCTCTGCTGTCAAGCACATGGAGCCTGCTTCAGATTCTCTGTCCCCCACTCTCTCTCTCCCTGTTCTGCTTGTGCTCTCTCTCTCAAAAATAAACATTTTTTAAAAATTCAGAAAACACAAAAGAAAATGTTCTAACAGAAGTATCAACACTTCCACATTATATATATATATATATATATATATATATATATAGAGAGAGAGAGAGAGAGAGAGAGAGAGAGAGTAACTTTGGACTATTAGTTATGCTGATTAAAAACTGTATACATACTTAATGAGAACGTTAATGTCAATGCAGAGATGAATAAAGCCATAAACTTATATAGCATCTTTTTCCCCACAAATCTCAAAGCATTTTCAAAAATGTTCTTTACCATCTTCCATGAAGGAAGCAGACGGCAAGATACATCTAGGTCTGGATGGCAAGAATTAAACACAAAAAGGTTAAGGAATTTCCCAAAGAGACCAGTGTGTGAATCAGGAGCAAAACAGAAATAGAACCCCATAATGACTCTTAATTTCACATTAAAGCTACAAGCTCTTTTTTTTTTTTTTTTAATGTTTATTTTTGAAAGAGAGCGACATAGCACGAGAGGGGGAGAGACAGAGAGAGACGGAGTCACAGAATCCGAAATAGACTCCAGTCTCTGAGCTGTCAGCACAGAGCCCGATGCAGGGCTCGAACTCATGACCTGCGAGATCATGACTGGAGCTTAAGTTGGACTTTAACCTACTGAGCCACCCAGGCTTTCCAAGGAGCCCTCACTTTTAACCATTATCGTTAACCTAGGATTTTATAAACAACAACAGTAATGATAGCACCAATAAACATGGGGCTTATACTAAGTGCTGGCCACTGACTGACTCTATGAAGAGCTTTACACGCATAATCTCATTTAAACCACCCGGCAGTCCTGTGAGGTTGGTACTATCATTACTCCCA
This sequence comes from Puma concolor, assembly GCF_028749965.1. NCBI lineage: Eukaryota > Metazoa > Chordata > Mammalia > Carnivora > Felidae > Puma > Puma concolor. The sequence goes on from NC_141683.1 coordinate 50,197,404, forward strand.
TATCACATATAAAGAATCTGAGGCTCAGAGAATTTGAGTAAATTGATCACAGTCACACTGTTAGTAAAGTCAGAATTGGAATCAAAGTAGTTTGAATCTATAGCCCACAGTCAGATGCTACATCTGAGCCCGAAAATTTGGAGTCTCATTAAACTCGATTTTGTACTTACTGGCAGCTTGGCCTAGGCAGAATGACCACTTGTCCCAGATCACACCTGTTGTCCCTAAGTAACTGTCAGTGGTGCCCCTTGAGATCTTCACCAGCCTCTCTGTTTAAATTACAAATTACAAGGTCATCTTGATGTTAGGCATGTTTTCTCTTCTCTTGACTTTATTTTACTGAAGTGCCCTTTGATTAGAGGACTTCTAAGGCTTTTTTCTATTGCAAAATAATGTTAACAGTTTATAAAGTATAAGGACACAGGTATCTAGGAAGGCTTTTACTTAGATAAACATTCACTATAATCCTCACAGTTGTAAATTTTTACACAGAATTAAAGTTTATCAAACAAAACTGACCCCTTAGAAAAATCAATCATCACTTGAACACTACCGATCCCTGAACATTTGCTGTTCATTGCCGAATAGCGTATGAGCACAAGATAACTGCAGAGTTAAATTGCTAGCCTTCCAAGTGAGATAGAATTTCATAAAGCTAGTGAGATCTATGTTGGAAAAGAGCTCAGATCCCATGTAAAAGTTATGATAAGTAAGGGTAATAGAAGAGTTATATTTTAACAACTGCCGAAAATTGACATGGATGACGACAAACTAGTCTCTCTAAGGAAAACATGAGTAACAAAGGATTAAGAAAAAGTCGTGGGCCAGACAAGATGGTATGGGCTCAGTTCTTCCTATTGCCCCTGCTAAAACTATGAACTTTCGAACTTCAAAAGGCAGCCACAGAGCTCTGAAAGTGGAAATAAGGCTGACATGCTAAGGGCCCTAGCACTGGAGGAACAAAGTGGCAGGGCATCTTATAGCTCCTAGTTCAAGAGAAGAAGGTGACCCAGGCCTTGGTCCAAACCTAGCAACAGAAAGCGGCCTCGGGAGACTCATTTCTTTTGACAACACGAGGCAAGCCTGACAGCATTGGTAAGAGAGCATCGATAGTGAGGCCTGCCGAGCAGCCAAGAGGAACACTCCCCTTCCCCTCCAGACATGCGATTCCTCTTCCCCATGGCGACACACTGGCAAGAGGGTGCCACCACAATATGGGCCCAGCCTGGGAACTGTTTTCCATCTCCTACAGGCAGAGGGATCTTGCCACAGTGGCCCAGCCTGGAAAGCCTCTTTGTCTTCATGGGCTGGAAACAACTTTCCCCCTCGTAGGGGCATAGATGGCTTATTCTGGGGAAGTTCATTTCAATCCCTCACCCAGCACCAGCAGGGACCATTAGAAGTCCAGATAAATGGAGCAGACCGAACAGTATTGCAACGAATGTGAAATTTAAATTGCCAATGGAACCATACCCTTTAACAGAAAGCCTGTAGCTACTTGCTAACCTAAATAGGGTAACTGCCTGCTAAAATAAAAGATTTAAACAGGACCTAGTTTCCTAACACAATAGCTCAATGTTCAAGATCCAACAAAAAAATCTGCCATGTAATACCAAGAAAAAGGAATATCACAAACTTGAATGTGACAATCAACCAAGATGACTCAGATGTTTAAATTATCTGAGAAGGAATTTAAAGCAGCCATCATAAAGCGCTTCACAAACAACTGGAAATTCTCTTGGAACAAATTAAGAAAATAGAAAATCACAGCAAAGAAACAGAAGTTATAAAAAAAAACTATACATGTAAAACTGAAAAATGAAATAATATTAATAAAAAGCTCACTGGAACAGCAAGAATGGAGATGAAAGAAGACAGATTCAGTAAACTTGAAGACAGATCAACAGAATTTACTAAATATGAGCAACAGAGGTACAACAGACTGAAAAAACAAATTTACAAAGAACAAAGACCTGCAGGACAATATTAAAAGATCCAACATTCATATCATTGGGGTCCCAGGAGAGGCGAAATAGAATAAGAATAAAAGAGCATTTGAACAATTAATGGCTGAAGACCTCCCAGCAGGGTAAGCAAAAGACCCAAGACCACCCTTCAAGAAGCTGAGTGGACCCACATAGGATACACCCAAAGAAATCCAAGGTTTCTGAGAACTAGACAAAGAATAAATCTTAAAAGCGGTTCCCCAGTTGGATTCCAGTGGATTTCTCATTTGAAATTCCAAATTCCAGTGGATTTCTCATTTCAAATTTTTTTAAAATGTCTTATTTATTTTTAAGACAGAGAGAGAGCATGAGTGGGGATGGGGCAGAGAGAGAGAGAGACACAGAATCTGAAGCAGGCTCCAGGCTCTGAGCTGTCAGCACAGAGCCCGACGCGGGGCTCAAACTCATGAACTGTGAGATCATGACCTGAGCCGAAGTTGGATGCTCAACTGACTGAGCCACCTGGGCGCCCCTATCATTTGAAACTATAGAGGCCTGAAGCAAGTGGGACAAAATTTCTCAAGTGCTGAAAGAAGGAAAGTGTTAACTGCAAATTTTGTCCCTGGTAAAACTACCCTTGAAAAATAAAGGGAAAATAAAAACATTCTCAGATGAAGGAAAATTAAAACAATTTTTCACTAACATATCTACCCTTAAAGAACAACAAAGGGGAGTTCTTCCAACTGAAAGAAAATGAGAAAAGGAAGAATTTTAGAGAATCAACAAGGAAGAAAACATAATGGAAAGAGCAAAAATATAGGGACATATTATAGTCTATCCTTCTCATGAGTTTTATATATATTTATTGATTGAAGCAAAAATTACAATACCATCTGATACTCAAGACAATGATATTTTACACTGGAAAAGGTAAAGGGACCTCGATGGAAGAAAAGGTTTCTATACTCATTCCCTCAAAGTGGTAAAATGTTGAAACCAGTAAGGTGTGATGTCACATACGAATATTGTAATAGCTCTAGAGCAATCACTAAGAAAACTATACAAACTCACACACTTGAAGACGCTGTGAGCAAATTAAGAAACAAACCTGTGGTTGAAATAGGTACATTCTCTATCCTGGAGCTCTGGAAAGTGCTCCTCGAGTGAGTGGCCAGTTGAATTGAGGAAAGAGCTCAAGGTTAAACACCACAGCAAGAGAACACAGCATCTTCATTTGGGAAGAACTTTACAGACTAAGCAGTCCAACTATAGCTTCTACTTCTCTGCATATGTGTATGTGTTTGGCGGGGGAGGCAAAAATTCATCTGTATTATCATCTGCAAACAGCTAGCCAAATGAAGGGTAAGTAAAGTCATACAAGATACTGCACTGACATTGGTAGATGGCTTGCCATCCTTTGCTCACTTTTCCCATTGTAACCCTTGCCGTATCTCTGGCAGAGGAAGGCAAAGTATTAAGTATAAGTTCCTGAATCTTATCCATGATCAAGACTCAACTTATTCTAGTTAAATTAAGGTACAGATAGAAGAACAGTAGTAGATTGGTAGAAGATTTAGGTCTAACTCAGGGTCTCCCACCTCTCATTCCAAATCCACAGCTGCCTTAAAAGAGGAAAAGAGGTTTTCCTTCTGGAAATAGATTCATCCTCACTTATAAGTTTTTCTCCCCATACATAAAATAAACTTATTACTTTCTCCACAATGTACCTATTAGCAAATAAGACATGTAAAGGGTCTGAAAACTACAAAGAACCCCCCAAATATGCAATAATTTTGCTGCTTCTTTTATAACATAGCTTGGAGATCTTTTGATATCTGAACATAGCATTTCATTCTTTTTTTTTTTTTTTAATTTTTTTTTTCAACGTTTATTTTTATTTTGGGGACAGAGAGAGACAGAGCATGAACGGGGGAGGGGCAGAGAGACAGGGAGACACAGAATCGGAAACAGGCTCCAGGCTCTGAGCCATCAGCCCAGAGCCTGACGCGGGGCTCGAACTCCCGGACCGCGAGATCGTGACCTGGCTGAAGTCGGACGCTTAACCGACTGCGCCACCCAGGCGCCCCAGCATTTCATTCTTTAATAGAGTTACTCAGCACTCTGTATTTTACCCCAAGTACAGACACAATTTACATTAATAATACTTATTTAGGATATATGTGTACTAAAAACATAGCACTCCAGAGGGAAGCATGATTATCAAAACCAAATATTCAGATATATTCATAAACTCATCCTATTTCATTTTATTTATGAATTATAAACTACTTACTCTTTCCCCAGAATTCTACCTCGTGCTTTATGTCTTACACTTCTACTTTAAAACTATGTTGTTAAGGGGCGCCTGGGTGGCTCAGTCAGTTGAGCGGCCAACTTCAGCTCAGGTCATGACCTCCCGGTTCGTGTGTTCAAGCCCCATGTCAGGCTCTGTGCTGACAGCTCAGAGTCTGGAACCTGCTTCGGACTCTGTGTGTCCCTCTCTCTCTGTCCCTCCCCTGCTCTTGCTCTGTCTCTGTCTCTCAACAATAAATAAATGTTAAAAACAAATTTTTAAAAAAAAAACTATGTTGTTAAATTAGAACAATGCAGCAATAGAATATAACAGAAGGGTCTAGTTTTCCAATAAATTGAAATAGGTATAAATTTTAAAAAGGAGCCCTGAAAGAATAGATTCTTCTAATGATTATATATGTATAATCACACATATATATCACACATACAACATACACATATAGCAACAAAGTAACTGCGCAGCAAAAGTAAAACGCGAAGGATGTCATCCCGCATTCGCACAATTTTGTTTGGAAAAAATATTCCAAACAAAATTTCACGTTTAGTTCTTGGTTTATTTTAATAATTAGTGCATAGTTGCAATTATAACCCAAATCTTGTTTAAAATGAAAAGTGTATTTCCATAAATTCCCATCTCGTGATTTTCGAGGTAAATTCCCAATCATCCACTACTCCCCCCCCTCCATTCACACATACATACATTATTTAATATGAAATTCTCTCAACTGCTTTAAGTTATTTAAAGTGGTATTTTTCTAATATTATTTACTCTTGGATAAAAGGTCTCTCTGCATCTAATATTTGAAAAAATCTAATGCTGACAAAGAAAACTGACTAAAAATAACAAAAATGGTCCTATTAATAATAGGGTTTCAATGAATATTCCTCACTGTTTAAAAGAAATGTAATGAACATTAGGCTTCCGAAGAAATGGGATTCAGATGAAAATATTAAATTCCCTTTGGCTGAACAAAATGATATATTTAGAATTCAACAGAGAACAGGAACAGGAAAGCATTATTCAAAGGAATACAACCCCAAATTAGAGATTAACGGCAATATGTGAAGCATAAGTGTCAATACAATAAATTGGAATAAAGACTAGAGAGGATTAATAAACCAGTTACAATCATGATTTCTACTAGCAACCAACCCCTGGTCACTGTGGACAACAGGTATTCATAAAACATTGTTTGAAAAGCCACGCCCTACGGTTATGAGCACCAGGTGTTGTATGTGATGAAACACTAAATCCTACATGTGAAACTAATATTATACTGTATGTTAACTAACTAGAATTTATTTTTTTCTCCTTACTTTCCTGCTCTACAAATTTATTTTTTTCTTCTAAATACAATTTATTGTCAAGTTAGCTAATATACAGTGCATACACTAACTGGAATTTAAATGAAACTTGGAAGAAGGGGGGAAAAAAGAAAAGAAAAGCCATGCCTTAAAGTTAATTCATAGGACAAAAGGCAACTCAACAAGTTACTATTAAATATAAAAGAATCAAATCTATAAATTTGAGTTAATTTCAATACTTTATATCTTATTATAAACTAAGCCAGGGGCCAAAACGTTAAGAAATATTTAAAACTTTTAAATTGAAAACAATTTTTAAATGCCATCCAGCTGTTTTTAGTAAACTAGAAAGAGACCTTTATTACCTTATTTTAAGGGCAGAACACCTCCATCCAACTCAAGGACCAGTAATATTACAAGAAGACTTATTGTTTAAAACTCCTGGCTTAGGATGCTGTCAAGTGGATGGAAGTAAATAAAACATTAATACTGAATATCAGTGCCTAGCCTCCACACATTAGAATCATCACACAATCTTAAAAATGTTCCTTACTCTAAGATTCTGGCAAGTACTACTGTGAAATGGATGAATTCCATTTGGTAGAGTTTTCAGTAGTCCCTCGGATAGAGAGTAATGTCTAAACACTTTGAATAAAAAATGTTCATTATAAGTTGCTTAAAATACCATCACTACTACTTGGGAATGTTAATCATGCCTTTCTCAAAGAAAGCTTGAGGAATGGCATCACCAAATACTCATGACCAGCTATCATCTTACATATATCATCTTACATATACTGTCAGTAATTTGTCGTATATTATTCTGCCAGTAGTATAAAATCTTCACTAGTATTTACAGTGTATCTATAGTATATAAAACATTGTACTGAGTACTAAACATATACCAGGCATAGGCTCTCCCTCTCTTTAAAAAAAAAAAAAAAAAGCTTAGATCTGGGAATAAACCCACAAATGCTGACAGCAACTCATATGTTCTAACCACCAGATACCACTTTTCTCCAGAACAACAAACCACACACATAACATCCAAAATACCCTTTATTTTGGCCAAGGTTATGGTTATATACTGTGCTAAGTTATAATTGAATTGGTATCCCTTAAGCCTCAAACTATTTTGACATTTTGGTGGCGGTATCTCAAAAAATGGACAAAACACAAGATTTCTGTTTTGTGAAGATAAGTGAATAAATAATCATCATCAAATCCGTATATTGGAAACTAAGAGACAAACTAAGGATATATCAATGAGAAAATTCACATGAGAATGACAGGAAAAAATGCCTGTGGTTTACTGACTAAAGCTCAGTCACTAAGAACCTGTATACTCATATGGATATGGTTTCATAATCATAGATTCAGAGACATTACTCATCTCACTCTTCTCTCTGCTTCCTCACAAAGATATACCAGCCTTGAGCATGAGAAATTGACTAACAACTGCCTCAGGCATATAAAAATATGACAATCATCCTGGCAATGAAGACAAATCGCCATGTTCATTAATCAAGCTACTAGTGGGAAATGCTAGATCACACTGCTCTTAAAAACCCAGGTGTAGGAAGTTGTTAACTACGTATTCAATTAAGACTAAAATCTTATATCTTCACAAACACTTATTGAATGAACACAAAGATATAAAACATGAATCAAATAGCAAGACTATAACATGTTTAGATAACAAGTGGAAAACCAAATGTGACTTAAAGCCTCAAAACACCACATCCTTATTTTAGACGTAGTATAGGTCCTTTACAAAATAGAAGGGTAAATACCCAAGTGAAACACAGACCCATGTAAAGACCTGTTTGTGAGCATTCATAGCAGTATAATAGCCAAAAAGTGTAACAAGCCAATGTCTACCAACTGATGAATATATAAACAAAATGTGGTATATCCATATCATGGAATAATATTTGGCTATAAAAGGAAATGAAGTACTGACAGTTGCTACAACATAGATTAACCTTGAAAGAATTAGGCTAATTAAGAGGCCATACACAAAAGGCCACACATAATAAGATTCCATTATATGAAATCTTTAGGCACGTCTATAGAGACAGAAAGCACATTAGTGGTTACCTATGGCTGTGGCAGGGGAGTGGGCAATGGGGAAGTGCTGCTAATAAGTACAGTTTCTTTTTGTTGTTGTAAGATTTATTGCAGGATGGTTGCACAACACTTTGAATATACTAAAAACAACTAAATTGTGCAAAAGGGACAATATTGTGATTCCACATGAGTGAGACACCTAGAATAGTCAAATTCACAGAGACAGAAAGTAATGGTTACAAGGGGCTGGGGAGAGAGATGAGAGGGGAGTTACTGTTCAATGGATACAGAGTTTCAGGTTGGGAAGATGAAATACTCCCAGATGGATGGTGATGATGGTTGTACAGCAATGTGAATATACTTATTCTACTGAAACTACACTTAAAAAGATTAAAATGGTAAATTTTATGGTAGGTATATGTTGCTACCATTCAAAAGTTCAGTTGAGTCATATACTTTGAGTAAATTGTATGGTATGTAAATTATATCTCAGTAAAGCTTTAAATAAAAATAAATAAGGTAGGGGTGTGTGTGTATGCGTGTGTGTGTATAAAAGAAGGAAGAGTAAGCCTGCCACCACAACGGGTAAGCTCCTAATCTATAATCATAAAAGTTGAGTGGCTTTGCTAATAGATTCTGGTTCGCCTGGAATAAGATGGCCAGATGTGCCAAGACCAGGGTGCTAACCTTGACAATTTCACTACCCCCACACTACAACTCCCACCTGAATGATTTCATCCATTCCTGTGGCTTCAGTGTCCATGTGCTCATGATTCCCAAATGTCTATCTTCATATGAAAACTGATCTCTACTCTTGAACTGCTGCCCCATTATTCCTCAGTGCTCACCGGACAGATGCTCCCAGGCTCTTGAAGACCTCTCAAACATCATATGCTCAAAAGAGGGCCATGAAATGGAGAGGTAAGAACAAGGGCTTGAAGTTACAGAAACCTAGGAGCTACAGAAACCTAGACAGCTGGGCAGTCTTAGAGAAGTACCCAAACCCTTCTGATTCTCTAATTCCTTACTTTTAAAAGAAAAATAACTCCAACTACCTCACAGGATTTTTCAGAGGATTAAACCAGATAAATGCATATAAAGTACTCAGAGGTTGAAAACCAAGCATATAGAAATTACTAAACACATGTTCACTGTCTTCCCCTTTGAAATGTTCCACTTCTTTATTCTCAAATTCAGTTAAAGGTACCACCATTTTCCAAATCTATAAACCTTGAACCCTTATTTGCCTTCTGCCTTACTCTAGAAATTCTGTCACAATCTACCTCAGAAAGGTCTTTTTACTGGAACCTCTACCCTCATTTATTATTTTTTGTTTTTTAAATATAATTTATTGTTAAGTTAGCTAACATACAGTGTAAACAGTGTGCTCTTGGCTTCAGGAGTAGATTCCCATGATTCATCACTTATGTACGACACCCAGTGTTCGTCCCAACAAGTGCCCTCCTCAATGCCCATCACCCATTTTCCCCTCTCCCTTGGCCCCCCCATCAACTCTCAGTTTGTTCCCTGTATTTAAGAGTCTCTTATACCCTCATTTATTATTGACACTTATTTTTAATTCAGGCTTTTATCACATCTTACTTAAACTCTGGCACAATTTGATTGTATCTCTCCATCATCAGCCCATCATCCATGCTATCGTTAAACTGTCTTCCTAAAAAAATCAAACTTATATCCCTACTTTAAAATCTCTGTTACGTTTGAAATCCAAAATCGTGAGCTTGGTACTCAGCACAGAATTCTTCAAACACTAACTCATTTTCCTTTGGAGTCACATGTACTCATATTTCCACCCTCTACACAGTTCACTTTGTGAACTTCTCACCATTCGCTGGATGCACTTTTGACACTCACATTGTTCCCTGGGTCTAAATTACCCCCTAATTCCTTAACTTGGGAGACTTCTATTAACCCAAACCTATTTCAAATGACATGTTGTCAGGGATTATTTGTATTATTTATCTGTTCACATATCTGCCTCCTCTCCATGTTGTAAACTACCAAAACATGGATAATGGGCTATGTTCATTCTGTATCATCCTTGGTTGCTGGTGATGAAGGGGGATCTTCAATACTGAAGATCCAGATCCAGTTACATTAAGACATTTTTGCTCCAAGATAAAATGTCAGAGACACCTAGTGTTTAGTGTAAATCACACCATAAAGTTTCAGCCAGTTAAATAACTTGTTAATCACAATATTTAAAAACAAATCCTTTTTGTTTTGTTATTATTGTTGTTTGCTTGCCTTCTTAAGACTTCACTAGAAAACCATGACCAACTGAAAAACAAGGGATTATTAATTTTTATAAGCTTGAGAAGTAAAAAAAAATGACCCAGTTGCAACATATATCAAAAAAGATTAGTTGAAGAGAGTCTGGGTGGCTCAGTCAGTCGGTAAGTGTCTGACTTTGGCTCAGGTCATGATCTCACGGGTCGTGAGTTCGAGCCCCTTGTCGGGCTCTGTGCTGACAGCTCAGAGCCTGGAGCCTGTTTCAGATTCTGTGTCTCCCTCTCTCTCTATGCCCCTCCCCCTGCTCGCACCCGCTCGCACTTGCGCTCTCTCTCGCAAAAATAAACATTTAAAAAAATATTAGTTGGATAACTAGGCAAGTTTTAGAGTGGTTGAGAATTCTACTGGTTTTTAGCCCAGGCTCTAACATCAGAATCTCCGATTTTGGTAACTGAGATTAATAACAAATTCTAAAGCTGAGAGACAGGTACAAGCTTGTGGCATCAGGCCCCTAAGCAGACCACCAGATTACATACCTTTGAAGAAATAAATTCCATCCTAGGTTAGGGGTGGCTCTGCACTCAGATTATTAGGCAGAGTCTAGAAAAACTACTCTATGGTTGATGTCATCATTACCTACCACTGACCACACTGGGTTGAATCCTTTGCACCTAATACCTCAATGAAGAATGTCTTCTGATTATCTCAGGATTTGGTAATGAAAGGCTCTCCCACTCAAATTTCTAGAAATTTAGCAAGAAAAAAGATACTGGTAGCCAGAAGGTGAGACAGCAACCAAGTAATCTTTTTTAGGAATGGACTAGAATATTTCCATTTATTTATAGGGAAATAAATAAATAGGCTAAGAAATTTTATTACTTAGGATACTGGCTCTCTCTTATACATTTATTTCTCCGTTTACTGACTTGGTGAATATAAGATAAATAACTTTGTTTTAGCTGAGAAGTCAAACCAGCCAGTTATTTGTTAAGGAAAGTCTTCCCACATAAAGCACATATTTTTTTCATTTTATTTGTCAGATTGCTCAGAAATTGCAAAACCACATGGAAAGAGTGAAATCTGATCATTTAAACATGAGACAAAAAGGACAAGAAAATTTTACTTTTAAGAATAGCTTCACTGGAGACTTTGATACAAATTCAATGAGGGAAGTAAACTAAAATATTCAAGTTAGTTTGTTTTTTTCTTTTTTGTGTGTGATTGTACCTAATAATTAGCTTGAATTTTATGTTAATTGGATTTACTTAAATCTGAGGCAAAAATAATTACAAATTTTGTTAGCATTGGAGGTAACTTAGCACATACTAATGAACTAAAAATCCAGGTGAAAATAATTTTAAAAACATAACACAGTAAATGAAACAAGCAGAAAAAGTTGTCAGTAATAGTGAACGAAAAATTTTAAGTCATTTTATTTTTATTTTATTTTTTTTTTTTTAATTTTTTTTTCAACGTTTTTATTTTATTTTTGGGACAGAGAGAGACAGAGCATGAACGGGAGAGGGACAGAGAGAGAGGGAGACACAAAATCGGAAACAGGCTCCAGGCTCTGAGCCATCAGCCCAGAGCCTGACGCGGGGCTCGAACTCACGGACCGCGAGATCGTGACCTGGCTGAAGTCGGACGCTTAACCGACTGCGCCACCCAGGCGCCCCATTAAGTCATTTTAAAGTAAAACTGCTAAATAATAAAGGCACCATGAATGAATTCACTACAGATTATTTCTGAAGTGTTACTTATATTCTAAAATTTAGAAGAGGATTACATTTTATTCAATGGGCTAAAAACATACACAGTTTTGATCTCAAAATCACGTGATAATAGGACCCCAAAAAATTACTGCATAATCTCAGAGGCAGGAGCATAGTTACAGATGACTTATCAAAACAAAACAAAAGTGATCTAAATAAAAAGTGCTAGCATACCTCAGCAAAAAACACCTTAAAATAATTGTGTACCATACATAGGTTATTCCAGACACTTCAATGCTAGCAAAATAATAGGAATATGAATGATAAAAAAAATACATCTCAACAGATGCCAATTTAATACAACTCAGTATTCAACTTTAATACTCTAAAATATTAAATATAAAATTTCTTTTTTTTTTAATTTTTTTTTTTAACGTTTATTTATTTTTGAGACAGGGAGAGACACAGCATGAACAGGGGAGGGTCAGAGAGAGGGAGACACAGAATCTGAAACAGGCTCCAGGCTCTGAGCTGTCAGCACAGAGCCCGACGCGGGGCTTGAACTCACGAACCGCGAGATCATGACCTGAGCCGAAGCCGGATGCCTAACCGACTGAGCCACCCAGGCGCCCCAAATATAAAATTTCTTAATGTGAGAAGCAGCATATTTAAAACTAAAGTCAAAAATCCTATTTTGTATAATACTGGTTATTAACTCCAAAGATTTAAATAATAATAGGTGTTACCAATGGTATGTTAAATTTAACAGCTACCACCTCTGAAACACTACCACAAACCCCCATTACCACCGTTTGATCTGCAACATTTCTGAGGTGCTAACAGCCCCGCCATGGTGGTTAATTTGAAGGTATCAATGCAGTGTCACTACTGGGCCACTGGGAATAAATACACAACAATCGACCGGCTTCTGCAAGCTGGCCTCAGTGCATCCCTGGGCAATAACTTCTACTGAGCTCTCACTACCTGACAAGCACTGTGCTATGGACTTTACACAGCCCATTTCATCTAATCGTCACAACAACCTACTAAGCAGGTATTACTTCATCTTACAAATGAGTAAGCTGAGGCTCAGAGACATAAAGTAATCTGCCCAAGGTCCCATTACTAATGAGTGGTAGAGTCAGAATTTGAAAATATTTTTAATCATTTTAATGGTCATTCTTCATTCTGACCCATTGTTATAAATGGATCACGCATGACCTGGTTTTAAAGTTACCTAACTCATCCGTTCATCTACTTATTTGTGGTATTACCATAAATATCGGTGAAACCATAATTTGATCCCTAATGAAAACAATGCCAGTAACTTCCATCGACCCATGCAACACTTCCCTCCCTATCCCCTTCGTTCTCCCCAGCAAAGGTAAATCCTAAAGTTGGTGTTAATCATTCTCTTAAAGACAGGTTTATTCCCAGGTATACCTGAAGAAAACTTCCAATTCTTAACAACTACCTTATGTTGTTTTGTAATACTCTTTCAATACAGGTATTAGCCCTATTTTAAATATGAGGAAGATAACCTCAGAGAGGTCAAACATAACATACCAAGAATTAAATGCAAATAGATGACATATAAAGAGTTTGGAAACAGGTCTTCATGTCTCCCAAGACTAATCATCTTTCCCCTAAAATATTCTGCTACTAAAATAAGGGATGCTGATTTTAACTATCAGATGAACAATCAGTAATAAACTAGAGCTCAGTACAAAAATCAACATACTTTTTATCATCTTTAAAATTAACTGTAAAATATGCAATAAAAACAGAGCTCAATCACAAGTATAATAAAATGTGTGAAGGTTAATTTTTTCTTTTATTAAAAACATTTGCAAAGTCCCAATGGAAAAATTAAAGAAGTCATGAACAAATGGAAGTCACATACACACAACACTGCTCTTAGTTGGGAGGTCTACATATCGTAAAAAAAATTGCAGCGGCGCCTGGGTGGCTCAGTCAGTTAAGCGTCTGACTTTGGCTCAGGTCATGATCTCGTGGTCCGTGAGTTCGAGCCTCACGTCGGGCTCTGTGCTGACAGCGCAGAGCCTGGAGCCTGTTTCAGATTCTGTGTCTCCCCCTCTCTCTGCCCCTCCCCTGTTCATGCTCTGTCTCTGTCTCAAAAATAAATAAACGTTAAAAAAAAAAATTGCAAAGGTTCTTCTACTAAGCAGTTAGTAAATACAAAGCTAAAATAAAGCACTCACAGAATTTGAGAACACATTTAGAAAATATCACTTAGACAAAACTGGTTACCTTAAGAAATGTTTTATAAATGTAAAATAAGGATTGAAGCATTCTTTTTTTTTTTTTTCAACGTTTACTTATTTTTGGGACAGAGAGAGACAGAGCATGAACGGGGGAGGGGCAGAGAGAGAGGGAGACACAGAATCGGAAACAGGCTCCAGGCTCTGAGCCATCAGCCCAGAGCCCGACGCGGGGCTCGAACTCACGGACCGCGAGATCGTGACCTGGCTGAAGTCGGACGCTTAACCGACTGCGCCACCCAGGCGCCCCAAAGCATTCCTAAGTCTACTCCAAGGAGACTCCAGGATGTGTCTTCATGAACAGATGATTTTTATTTTAAAGTGACTACAAGGTAGACAAAGCACTTGACACATACTATCTCATTTAATCCTTGTTACAACTCCACAGCATCTATATTACAGCTTTAGTTTCATTTTTTAATTAAGTTTTTAATTTTTATGCCAATAAAAATACAGTGCTATATAAGTATTCACTATATTGTTTAGTGATTCAACAATTCTAGAATTACTCAGAGGCCATCATAAGTGTACTTTTTAATCCCCATCACCTATTTCATTCATCTCCCCCACTCCACCTCCCCTCTAGTAACCATCAATTTGTTCTCTACAGTTAAGAGTATATTTCTTGGTTTGTCTCTCTCTCTCTCCTTTATTTTTTCCTTTGCTTGTTTGTGTGTGTGTGTGTGTGTTTCTTAAATTCCACATTATGAGTGAAATCATATGGTATTTGTCTCTCTGTCTGAATTATTTTGCTTAGCATTCAATTCTCTAGCTCCATCCATGTTGTTGCACATGGCAAGATTTCATTCTTCTTCATGGCTTTATGGCTTCATTATTCTTTATTCCATTGTGTGTAGGGACATACACATAAAGAAGATGTGTGTGTATATATGTACATATGTACAACATACATTTGTCCATTGGGGACAGTTCTTTCTTATAAAGAAAATAGAACTGGAGACGTTATGTCTACTTTGCAACTAAAAAGACAGCCAGAATTTAACCCCAGATCTAACTCCAACATAAGGACTAAGCAGCCTATTACATAGCTACCTGTTTGGTACCTGAAAAAAAATTTAAATTTTCATTGCTTGATTAAAATTAAAATCCTTGGGGCGCCTGGGTGGCGCAGTCGGTTAAGCGTCCGACTTCAGCCAGGTCACGATCTCACGGTCCGGGAGTTCGAGCCCCGCGTCAGGCTCTGGGCTGATGGCTCAGAGCCTGGAGCCTGTTTCCGATTCTGTGTCTCCCTTTTTCCCTGCCCCTCCCCCGTTCATGCTCTGTCTCTCTCTGTCCCAAAAATAAATAAACGTTGAAAAAAAAATTAAAAAAAAAAAAATAAATAAAATTAAAATTCTTAGGGATTATGACCCGTTTTAAAGGTCTTCCTTATATTTTTGTCTGAAAAATTTTATACAGCTTTTTTTTACTTTTATAATTAGAGAAAAGTTTATTTCATTTTGTAGGGTAAAAAACCTTTGTTGACTATAGAAATAGAAAAATCTGTGAAATAAGAGAAATTCTAGGAAAATTTTTTAAATGTTTTTTTTTTTTGAGAGAGAGAGAGAGAGAGAGAGAGAGAGAGAAGGTTGGGGGGGGGGGAAAGAGAGGGAGACACAGAAACCTAAGCAGATTCCAGGCTCTGAGCTGTCAGCACAAAGCCCAATGTGGGGCTCCAACCCATGGACCGCGAGATCATGACTTGAGCTGAAGTCGGACACCCAACCGAGCCAGCCAGGTGCCCCAGGAAAATATTTTTAAACAGAAATAGAGACACTCAGAAGATTTTAAACATATGCTGAAATCATGCAGAAAGGAATAATTTGGTATATATTAATATGCAAATATTAATACTGAAAATATATATAGCTAAAATAGCTAATTAATAGCAAATATTAATAACTAATACTATATGTGGGTAGGTGTTACACAAAATTGCTGAAATGCAGCAATCCTTAGGAGAGATGTCAGAAAGGGAACATATTTCTCTATTTTTGCACAGACATCTCTTTTAATTCATAAGTAAATAAAAGGTTCAATTGTAGAGAATATCTGAAACACTGTATAAATTCTTATACTAACTAATCCTCACCACTATTTATTAGATGTATATCTTATGAAATTACAGTATTTTTAGTTTTTCTAATTTGGTTAATGATTCCCTAGAATAAGTGAGGAAGCTGTTAGTTACTTGATAAAATAATGTGCCCTATATTCTAAGCACTAAGAACAGTGTCTCAGGAACTCCATAAACCTTTGTTGAGTTAGTGTATAAGGTCCTTCCCAGTAGGTTTATGAAAAACTTTTTAAAAATTGAATGAGCATATTAAAAGAAAATTATCCAGAAAAAAAATAAAGTCTTCTAATTCCCAAGTTAGGAGGTCTTTAAAAATATAACACTGGAGAGAGGATAGTCTTATTACTATAACATCATAAATAATGTCAGTTTAACAAGACATAAACTATAACCAGAAAGAAAAACTACATTGGGTAAATTTAATTTCCTTTCCTACCTTTTTTTCTTAAAGCTTTCATTCCTATCTCTACCTACTGACAGAGGAAGAAAAAGAATTTAGGAATGAAATTGCCTCCCAGTAACTTAGAATTTACATCCCATGCACATTTAAAATAACATAGTTTTTTCTAAGTTTCACACAGCTAGTAAGTAGCAACTATGTAGGCCCTATGATAGTCTGCTGATTTGATATGCTATAATGGGTTTGTGGCTATTCCTCTCTTATTGAGTGTTTCAATTTACTTCCACTATTGCAAACATGGAAACTCCATTCTTAGACATGAGCCCAAAGCAGTTGGAATTACAATTAGACATAAAAAGTACAAGTTACATTTTTACATTGTATCATTTGACCTACATATTATCTGACCTACATCAGACAAAAGAATATTTATTGCACAACTGGAGGGTTGAGCATGGAATATCACTGAAGCCTTTCAGCTTCTCCCTCCTAAATTGGTTAGAGACCCTGAGAATGACATATTTCACTGCTTTAAGCATGAGGGTAATTACAGTCAGCTATGGCACAAGAAATTATTCCTTGTTTATGCTCAGAACAAGTTCAGGTGCACAGGGTTTAAGACTAGAACATTGCAGGGGCGCCTGGGTGGGTCAGTTGGTTGAGGGTCCGACTTCGGCTCAGGTCATGATCTCCCAGTTTGGGACTTCGAGCCCAGCGTTGGGCTCTGTGCTGACAGCTCGGAGCCTGTAGCCTGCTTCGGATTCTGTGTCTCCTTCTCTCTCTGCCCATCCCCCACTTGTGCTCTCTCAAAAAATAAAAAAATGTAAAAAAATTTTTTTTAAAGACGAACATTGCAATTTACTTACATTTGTCAATTACAACACTCAACAATCAGGTATCCTCCTTCTCTCCCTATTTTTTTTTAACTTTTTAAAATGTTTATTTATTTTTGAGAGAAAGAGAGAGAGAGAGAGTTGAGGGGAAGGGCAGAGAGAGAGAGGGAGACACAGAATCTGAAGCGGGCTCCAGGCTTTGAGCTGTCAGCACAGAGCTCAATGCGGGGCTCAAACCCATGAACCGTGAGATCACGACCTGAGCCGAAGTCAGACACTCATCTGACTGAGCCACCCAGGTGCCCCTCTCCTCCCTATTTTTTTAAAAAACTATATCCGTGTAATTTCACTTTCTTAACAGCAACAAGATCTAATATATATTGAACAAATGCTATGTGCCAAATGCTTTAAATACACACTACATTACTTAATGCCTCTCACCTCTTGCAGTTCATATTGAATAAGAAAAGTAACAAACACTAGTGAGTTTCAAATTAAGAAATATATTTATTTCCTTAACACAGTCTTAAAGATATCTATGGTGGGGCGCCTGGGTGGCGCAGTCGGTTAAGCGTCCGACTTCAGCCAGGTCACGATCTCGCGGTCCGTGAGTTCGAGCCCCGCGTCAGGCTCTGGGCTGATGGCTCAGAGCCTGGAGCCTGTTTCCGATTCTGTGTCTCCCTCTCTCTCTGCCCCTCCCCCGTTCATGCTCTGTCTCTCTCTGTCCCAAAAATAAATAAACGTTGAAAAAAAAATTAAAAAAAAAAAGATATCTATGGTTTAATATTCCATACCTTGCTACGATACCACAATAGCAGCTCTGATCAGAACAATTTTCATTTATATGCCATCTGTGAATAAATAATATACATAGCATTTTCAAATTTTATCACTTGTGAGGAAGGAATTACCATTCCACAAAAGTGTAAAAAGAGATTCAGTGAATAAATTTCACAGAAGATAACTGGCATAGATGCAAGTAGAATTCAGGTCTCTTGGGCCAATCATACTCTCTCTTGTGGGGAATAAGCAAGGCTGGAAGGTTCACGATTACAGAAAGTTAGAAAACCACTGACATAGACTCTACGCTGGGTAGAAGCTACGGGCCACAGGGAAAAAGAGATCTCTAGACAAGAACTGGCAACAATCTTTGTATTAAATAGCACATTTCAGGTTTAAGAGCTTGAATCTTCACTGGTAAAGCAAGTAGGGGACATCACAGTTAACTGTTTAATAAAAATTGCTGATCTATCTGACTGGAGAGAATACTGTGTAGGGTTCTTTAATTATTTGACTTGAAATCCCTTATTAACAGCACCTTAAACTCTGTTTATGCATAATTATTCTGTGATTATAAGTGATAAAGAGTATTAGGAAATATATTAGGAATATAATAAATACGGAATACTTTGTATCTCCTTAAGTAAACCATAAATGTATAAAAAGTAGGGACAGTCTTTGAGCACATGACACACAGCAGGCAGTCGACAGCTTGGCAAATTTACTAGAAACCGAAAGTTAACTACAAAAGCCCAAAATCTTTATGAAGACAAAAAACAAACAAACAAAAAATAAAAAAAAAATAAAAAAAAAAAAAACAAAAAAAAGAAAAAAAAACCCAAACCCTCAAAATCCTCTAGCCTTCTTTTATCAACTGCACACATATTAACCCTTGAGAAGCACCTATTCTAAGAATTTATTACAAACTCTTAATTCGCTTTGACACGCCTTTACATCATCCTGTCATCACCTAACAAGGAAACACACGTACTGGCGTCCAAGGAAACCCAACAACCTAGTCCTTCAAAAATTTTAATGGAATGTTAATACAGGTACAGCAACAAGATTTTACTCTTGGTAATTATTCATAAGCCAAGGGTAAGAAGCAAACAGATAAACTTAACAGTATCATTAAAACTCACTAAGCAAAAGAAAATCTAGGGAGGACAAGGTTTAGGAGGAATAATGAATTATTGTCACACCTATATTTGGAAAATTACTTAATTTTTCACTGATATGGCACCCTTTTGCATTCTTCATCTTCATTTTAAAAGAAATTAGACTGTACTCCAACAACAAAATTCCTCAACAATTCCCATAATTTCCTAAAGAGTTTAAATTTTCACGATATGGTGAACCTTATAGGAAAGATAAGCTAAAGTTTTCTAATAGTAAGAGCTTGTCCAAAAATGGCCTCAACTGGATGGAGATACTATCAGAGTCAGTGCTGAGGTTTCCAAAAACAACAAACAAACAAATATGGGTCATGACACACAACTGAAATAGTTCAGCAGATAAGGTCAATCATTTCCAAGGCAATCAGATAAAACTTGGAGTTCTTTTTTTTGAATTTAACAATGCTACCATCAATAGAAAACATTTTTAAATTTAAACAAGTCCTAAATGAGATTAAAAAAAAAAAACAAACTGATGATTCTTTTGTACGAAATGAATCAAACACAAACTTCTCCACTGTCATCTGAACAAGTTGAAGATCTGCATCTCTTGCTTCCATATTCAAATTGTGTATTTTCATGACATAAGCAAATCATAATTCCAACCTAATAAAAGCTGTCAATACAGTTCTGCTCTAAATAGTTCTAATATCTGTCAGTTTTTATGAAGGGATAATAATAGAAATTCTGTTTAATTCTCAACTTTCTCATGAGGAAATTATTTGATTATTTCTCCTCTAAATTGCATTTAACTTGCAAAAGTAGATCAATGGAGATTTAAAAAAGGGGTTACCAAAAAAAACCCCAAACAAAACAAAAACCTTTTATACAGGCTCCATAGCAGAATTTAAGAGTATAACATAAAAAATTCCTTAATTTAACCAAATCCATTTTTTACTTTTATTTACCATCATTCATTGAAAGAGGATTTCTGTAGTAGTGTTTTATCACTTTTAAAAATTATATTAAATTTGCTTCATAATGAGCAAATAGAATGGCTTATCTTATTATAAAACACAAGTAATTAAAATTTCAATAGTAATTAAAATTGAGCCATCCCTTCCTTTTCAACCCTTATTCATCACAATATACCTTCTCTTACTGGCTCATTGGTTGATTCTCCTCTTAAACTCAGCATCCTGGAGAAGCCATTGGAAAGAGTAGAAAAAATGCCACGGATGAAATATCCCTGCTGCTCAGACTCCTCTGACCTCACTGAAGTCGGCCACGGTCTACCAAATCTGATACTGCAGCGGGGTTCTGGCTCGGAAATAGATCTGGTGAATGGAACCCGAAGTGACCGGGTGTTGACCAGGTTCAGCTTCTCTGTTGATGTTCCAAGGACCTCATTAGCAGAGGAAGAAGCATTATTACCAACCATCTTTGGCACGACCTTTTGTTGTGGTTCATCCAAGTCTCCTTTATTAGTCTGCCATCTCTCCCTTTTGCCCCCTTTCCACCTAAAGCTGGGATGTGTTTGCCACCGATAAGCACCCAGTGGCTTTCCTAGGTTGGAAACAGCATGTTCATTTTTCTTCCTCTTGCTTTTCACTGGACCACGCCAAGGATAATTCTTTAAGCTTGTTCCTATCTCTGAATTTGCATAAGCAGGTTCTGACAAAGATCTTCGATAGCTTGGAGGACAAGGTGATGTTTGTCTCTTAAAGATGCTCATCTTCCACGACTCCATTTTTAAACAACTTCTCTAAACTTTAAGTTTCCTCCACTCTGCAGTCTTTGCAGTTGAACCACACTTGTCCGTGCAGTCCAAAATATTCAACTGCTTAAGCAGCTTTCTTTGTGTGGCTTTGAACCACAGCAGATGTTGCTGCTTAAGAGCTGGTGTCATGTTATTACCCCATTTTCCCAGATCTCCGAAATTTCAGCAGCACCCAAAAATCTCTTGCCTGAAGCAAATTATCCTCAGAGTGAAGCAAAAGTAAAGATTTCCAGAAGATCATCTCGCTTGCTGCAGTAGGTCACATTTCTGTACTAAGTTTTCAGGAAATGATTTTAAAGAAAATAAGAAGTGAAATAAGAGCAACAAAAAACCCACAAACACCTTTCTGGACCAATAGCAGTTAAGTGTTCACCATGCAAATGACAGTGGGTTAAAAACAGATTGTGAAAGTACTCAAGCTGACATCCACACTGTACGGAAGAAGGAAGAAAACTTGCCTCAAAGCCTGCCCTTTAAGTGGCAACTCTTCAGAAGAGTTTTTAAAATCTGTATTTCAGATATTTAATTTCAAGAAAATCACTGCTATTTATACCACATCTTCTCTCAAAATTAATATTGATTTTCAACCAATAGGTAGAGGCGTATACTGTTTTGTTCAAGGAGGCACTACAAGGAGGAAAAATGAAAAAAAGAATGCCAAAATTTAAAGCCATTTTAAATATAAATATACTAGGGAGAATTTTAAAAGCATAAATGAACAGAAAAGAGAACAGGGATCAAGGATATTTGCTATGAATTATAGCAAAGTAAAAGCAAAGTCTTGAGGTAGTCTCTTGTGGGAAATAGAACATAGGAACATACATACTTAGATGATTTCTAGAAGGGGAAAGTTTGCTTTGTAAATTTAATTGGGATAAGTTGTCTGGAAAAATATTCCCTGTTTAAACAAAGAAATTCCTTTACTCTTCTCTGTGCTGCTTACAACTTTAAAAAAAAAAAGCTGACTATTTAAAATTTTGTTAAAGCAAGTACCTTATAGTGAACCAAGATCATGAATGCCAAGTTTCTGGCTGGTTAATTTTTTTTTTCAAATGTCTGCTCCTGAAAATAGGGGTTTCAAATGGAAAACCTGACAGACTTTAGACCACCAATAAAAGATTTATAACATGGCAATCAAATCACTTTGCAAGTTGTAGAAAAAAATAATCTCATCTGGAAAACTAAAAAAACTATTCATGTAGTTGTAGAACATGTACAATGAAGAACAGTTCTCACACGAAGTCTCATTGCTGTAGAAATAGTTAATTTAGTACCATATCTATTCCTTTTTTTTTTTTTAAGTTTATTTATTTTGAGAGAGAGAGTGAGCATGAGTGGAGGGGAGGGGGAGAGAGAGAATCCCAAACAGGCTCTATACTCTCAGCTTGGAGCCCAATGTGGGGCTCGAACTCACAAACCATGAGATTATGACCTGCTCCAAAGCCAAGAGCCAGACGCTTAACCAACTGAGCCACCCAGGTGCCTTGTATGTTATCTATTCTTTTAAACATCTTAAAATGTTCTAGGGGTGCTTGGGTGGTTCAGTCGGTTGAGCACCTGACTCTTGGTTTTAGCTCAGGTCATGATCTCATGGTTTCATGGGATAGAGCCCCGCATCAAGCTCTGCACTGACAGTGTGGATGGAGCCTCCTTGGGATGCACTCTCTCCCTATCTCTCTGCCTCTCCCCCACTCACGCCATCTCTGTCTCTCTCAAATAAATAAACTTTATATATATATATACACATATATATGTGTGTGTGTGTGTGTGTGTATATTTAAATGTTCTAGTTATTTCCATTATCATAAGGCAATAATCTCATTTTTGTTTATGCAGTCTCTAAATTTACACATTTCTATATTAAAGAAATGATGAAGTACTTGGCTTTCCCAAAAGCATAACAAATCAAAGTGTCTTACAATCATAACATCTTCCCCTGTTTAAAAACAAAAACAAAAAACAGAAATCTGACTTTGCATAGAGAAACACAATAAACATTAAGCTGTAATCTCTATTTATGGCATATCACACTTTCTACAAAAGTTAATCTGCAATGAAAATAAACCTAAATGCAAAATATAAAACTATAAAGCTTATAAAATAAACCATAGAATATATTTGCAAATTGATTGTAAAGATTTTTTAGAACACAAAAAAGCTTATAAAATAAACCATAGGAGAATATATTTGCAAATTGATTGTAAAGATTTTTTAGAACACAAAAAGCATTAACCATAATAGGAAAATATTAATAAATATAAGTCCATGAAATCAAAACTTATGTTCAGAAGATATATTAAGAAAATCAATAAGCAAGTCAAAAAATGGGAGAAAATATTCACCATACAAATACCTCACTATTTGTACCACAATATATAAAGAACTACAACTAATGAGTAAAACAGAAACCTAATATTTAAAAATAGGCCAAAACAGTTGGACAAACCCTTCACAAAGAAAGCTGTGTGGAAAAAGAAAAAAAGAAAGAAGAAAGTTGCATGAATGGTCAATAGGCATATAAAAAACTACTCAATCTCATCAGTAGTTAGAGAAATATGAATTAAAGCTATAATGAGACATCACTCACATCCAAAGAATGGCTAACATTTAAAGGGCTAATAACACAGGTGTTGGTGAGGATGTGGAGCAACCA
Organism: Puma concolor; assembly: GCF_028749965.1. Taxonomy (NCBI): domain Eukaryota; kingdom Metazoa; phylum Chordata; class Mammalia; order Carnivora; family Felidae; genus Puma; species Puma concolor. The sequence goes on from NC_141683.1 coordinate 50,220,923, forward strand.
GAAATCTCATAATTGGGGATGGGAACATAAAATGGTACAATTACTAGGAGACAAATTTGAAATTTTCTTTATAAAGATACACATACATCTACCCTATGACCCAGTGGTTACACTCATAGGCATTTACTCAAGAGAAATGAAAATATACACACTTGTACCTGAATGTTCACAGCAGCTTTATTTAAAACAGCCACAGACTGGAAATGCCCATCACAGCAGAATGAATAAACAAATTGTGGTATTTTCATACAATGATATACTACTCAACCAGAAAAAGAATGAACTATTAATTTTAAAAAAATGTGGACGAATATCCCAGATACTATGCCAACAAAAGGAAATGGACACAAAAGGGTACATACTGTATAACTCCATTTCTATGGAGTTCTAAAACAGGATAAACTAATCTATAATGGAAAAAAAAAGCCAGAAAAGTAGTTGTCAATGATGAAGGACACTATTAACAGGAAAGGGGCACCAAGAAGCCTTCTGTCACAGAGATAGGAGTATGGGTTTATGTTTTTGTCAAAACTCACCCAAGTGTTCACTTAAGATTTATGCACTTTTCCATAATTAAATTTTACCTTAAAAAATTGTAAGCAATATCAAACTCCAGTTAGTAGGTATGCTTAGTCAGTGTTATGAGTTAGCAATTCTGAAATCATTTTCTGTGTATTTGAGGCTTAAGGAAAGAAGTAAACATGCCAAAGAGAATGAATGAATGGATGAATGGATGAATGGATGAATGAATGAATGAATGAATGCATACATACATACAAATACTGGAACTAACATTATGTGCCTCCTGAAATGTTGAACTGTGAAGGATACATACTCATGTATTATTCTTGCAAAAATACTTGGCCTAAGTCTAACCTAGTCACAAGCAATATCACATAAATTCAAATTAAAAATCTACAAAATAACTTTTCTTTTCAGTTTCAGCCACATTTTGTTTCTCACACCAAAAAAGGGATCTGAAGCAAGTTATGCCATTCATTAAGATCTGCACAGGTGGGTGTTAAAATAGTCTGCTTCAAAAATGTCAAGGTTAAGAAAATAAAAAAAACAGCTATGAAACTGCTATAATTTAAAGGAGACTAAAGAAAGACAACTAAAAGCAATTCATGATCTGGACTGGATCCTGAACTGGGGAAAAAATAGCTACAAAGGACATTATTGAGACAAATGACGAAAGTAGAATATGGATTATGGATTAGATAACAGAATCATATCAACATTAAATTTCCTGATTTTGATAGCTTTACTATGATTACAAAAGAGAATGTTCTTATTCTTAGGAAATTCGCACAGTATTTAGGGACATAGGGGAGGGGCATGATGTTTCCAACTTACTTTCAAATGATTCAAGAAAAAAACTATGCATAGAAAAGTAGATACATTATGATAAAACAAATGGGGCAAAGCGTACACAATTATTGAATCTAGGTAAAGGATATACAGGAGTTTCTTGCACTCTAGCAAATTTTCTATAGGTTTGAAATTACATCAAAATAAAATATTAAACAAGTAAAATTTGGGGCACCTGGGTGGCTCAGTTGGTTAAGCATCCGACTGTTGGTTTCGGCTCAGGTCATGATCTCACAGTTTGTGAGTTTAAACCCCACATTGGGGTCCTCACTGATGGTGCGGGGGCTGCTTTGGATTCTCTCTCACCCTCTCTCTCTGCCCCTCCCCTGCTCACTCTGTCTGTCTCTCTTCTCTCAAAAATAAATAAATAAGCTTAAAAAGAAAAAGCAAGTGAAATTTTTAAAATTTCACGACTATTTCCTTTCAGCCTGTAATACAGATATTTTCATTAATAACACTGTAATGGTGTCTGTTTCAGAGTATCTTTCGACTAATGTAAAGAAATATCTAGTTCCACAGGTTTTATGGGAGAGGGAATTCGATCAAGATTAGCCCCTATTAAGACACTTCAGTGGAAAATTAAATTAAGACTATAACTTTGAGAAAAGTTGTACAGGAGTAGAACTTGAGCTCTGTAATCGACCTCGTGAAATTCAGAGACTCAATGTTCAATGAGGAAATTCTTTTATACACTAAATAGGTAAGGTGAAAATAATTATCATAGTTCCTAAACTCATCAACTTAATCCTTCTAAGGAAGTGCCACAATTCTTCTTACCATAAACTTCCCTATTCAAGGAATATGGAACTGGAAAATATTAAATAACACAGAAAAAGATGCAGGAGAAATCAGGAAGCAAACGAGCAACAGACTGAGGAAGTGACAGTCTCTAAGAAGAACAGTTAAAGAGGGGCGCCTGGGTGGCTCAGTCGGTTAAGCGGCCGACTTTGGCTCAGGTCATGATCTCGCAGTCCGTGAGTTCAAGCCCCGCATCGGGCTCTGTGCTGACTGTTCAGAGCCTGGAGCCTGTTTCAGATTCTGTGTCTCCCTCTCTCTCTGACCCTCCCCTGTTCATGCTCTGTCTCTGTCTCAAAAATAAATAAACGTTAAAAAAAAATTAAAAAAAAAAAAAAAGAAGAACAGTTAAAGAAATAAAGAAGACTCATCTCTCTCACAACTGCTAAAGTTTGAGTCAAAAAATGCTTCAATCATCTTTTATCATTATGAAAGCCTAATATTATTTGTTACTTATTTCTCCAAGTTTTATCTTTCATCTGAATTTAAGACAATAACTTGCCACTCCACATTTTCTGAGTTTTCTCAAAATACATATAATGAATTCAGGAATTTTTAAGAAAATATTCACAGGATTTATAGTCTTTTAAAATTAGAAACAATGATACTCACTGAACTACCACATTCATTATAAATCCTACTGTAACAATTGGCTGCTGATTGAAGGGTCAGTACAGGAATGTTTCTGCGACCTCAAGTTTCAATCAACTACTTTAAAATTTCCACAGGGGCACCTGGGTGGCTCAGTCAGTTGAGTGTCCTACTCTTGATTTCAGCTCGGGTCATGACCCCAGGGTGGTGGGATCGACCTCCATGCTGGGCTCCATACACAGCCTGCTCAAGATTCTCTCTCTCTCAGGGTGCCTGGGTGGTTCAGTCAGCTGGTAACTGAATATTAATTTCGGCTGAGGTCATGATCTCAGGGTTTTGAGTTTGAGCCCTGCATTGGGCTCTGTGCTGACAGCACGGCGCCTGCTTGGGATTCTGTCTCCCTCTCTGCCCCTCCCCCGCTTGCTCTCTAGCTCTCTCTCAAAATAAACAAAAGTAAACTTAAAAAAAGATGCTCTCTCTCATAAATAAACTTCAAGAAAAATTAGGGGCACTTGGGTAGCTCAGTCAGTTAAGTGTCGGACTCTTGGTTTCAGCTTGGGTCATGATCTCACCGTTCATGAGTTGGAGCCCCATACTGGGTTCCATACTCACAGCACACACTACTTGGGATTCTCTCTGTCTCTGTGTCTGTCTCTGTCTCTGTCTCTCTCTGCCCCTCCCTGTGTGGTGCACTCGCGCACACGCTCTCTCTCATAATAAATAAACAAACTTAAAGATTCACTCTCTGTCTGCCCCTGTTTCCTGCTCACATACTCTCTCCTCTCCCTAAAATAAGATAAAAAAAAAAAAAAGAAAAAAGTTTCATGATAATAATTTGTAATATTTAAAGCATAGCTTTAAGAACCATTCTGGTTGCTAAATCAAAAGAAACATCTGAATTCCCTAAATGAGTATGCAAGTACTTACATTTGCATAGAGTAAGATGTCACATTGTAATTGCACACCTACCATATATCAGGCACTGTATTAGGACTATAGGAACAAAAAAGAACAGGACAGATACGGTTGCTTCCCTCTTGGAACTGCCAGTTGCTCAGGAAAGGCTTACATAAGGAAGGGAAAAGTATACAAGGTGTTAGAGAAGTTACTAAGAGGATTTTTACCAAGTCTAAGGCACAAGGATAGAACCAACTTCTTTTGAGTTTCTCTTGATCTTGAGATGCTGTGATTACATTCAATTCTGCTATAATGTAACATGCATTCCTAAAAATAACCACACTATACAAAATTGTACAATAAAACTACAGGGCTTATGGGGAAGATGGGGCTGGGGAGCCACACTCAGGAACTGTAACAGTGACACGTAAGAAAGATAAGAAGCTAATAAAAACTGTAGACCATTTTATACATGTTAAATGGTTAAGAAACACCTATATGCAAAAATAAATATGGCAGTTACTTTGAAAAAAAAACTTTAAGTTTGCCTGTGGGAATGGGAGTCAGAAGGGTGCAGCCTCTGCTTTTTCTCAAAGTAGAGAAAGGAGGATTATCTGAAATCTGAAAGAGAGCTGGGGCACCCTGGGGGATGGATGAGGCTTAAAACACAGTGAAGGACTGAGGTAGCTGCTAGTTGGTTGAAATGTATGCTTTCTGAGTATCTCCTATTCGACACAGTTTAACTGGATACAGTTTTCTGCATTTAGCTAGTTTCTCAGACAAATGCCACAAAAGCAAACATAAAATTCACACAACACTCAAATTGTTCCTTAATATCAATCACATGGTACAAATCCTGGTTTTGAAAACAAGCATGATAACAGAACTGACTGTATTTTCTCTTCTCTTCCATATACAACTGATCACTAAACAACAATAAGGCCCACTTATACATGGATTTATTTTTATATAAATACAGTACAGTACAGTTCATGTATTTTCCTTATGATTTTCTTAACATTTTCTTTTCTCTAGCTTATTTTTTATTGTAAGAATACAGTATAAAACGCATACATAAAATATGTTATCAGGTCAACAGCAAGCTATTACTAGTTACGTTTCAGGGCAGTCAAAAATTATATGTGGATTTTTGACTGCACAGGGGCCAGTGCCCCTAACCCCTGCATTGTTCAAGGGTCAACTGTTAAAAGCAGGCAAAAACCAGCAGGAGACCTTACTGCTGGAAAGCAGAATAGCAGCAGGGAAGTGGCTTTTTTTTTTTTTTTAAGTATAATTAACATACAGTATTATAGTAGTTTCAGGGGTACAATCACTCAACAATTCTGTATATTATTCAGTGCTTATCACAGTTAAGTGTACTCTTAATCTCCTTTACTTCATGAATCCCCCTACCCACCTCCACTCTGACAACCACTAATTTGTTCTCCATATTTGAGAGTCTGGTTTTTGTCTTTTTTTGTTTGTTCATTTGTTTCTTAAATTCCACATATAAATGAAATCAGAAGATATTTATCTTTCTCTGGCTTTTTTAACTTGGTGTAATAGCCTCTAGGTCCATCCATATTGTTGCACGTGGCAATTTCTCATTCTTTTTCATGACTAATATTTCAGTGTGTGTGTGTGTGTGTGTGGACACGCACATATGCGCACGTGTATCACTTCTGTATCCATTCAACTGTCCATGAATACTTGGGTTGCTTCCAAATCTTGGCTATTGTAAACAGTGCTGTAATAAGATAGAGGTGCATATATCTTTTCAAATTAGTGTTTTCATTTTCTTTGTGTAGACACTCATAGTAGGATTACTGGATCATATGATATTTCTAGTTCTAATTTTTTGAGGAACCTCCATACTGCTTTCACAGTGGCTGCCCCAATTTGCATTCCCATCAACAGTACACAAGGGTTTCTTTTTCTCCACATCCTTATCAACACACATTATTTCTTCTGTTTTTGAGTCTAACCATCCTGACAGGTATAAGGTGATATCTCATTGTGGTTTTGATTTGCATTTCCCTGATGACTGGTGGTGTTGAGCATCTTTTCATGTGTCTGTTGGTCAGATGCATGTCTTATTTGGAAAAATGTCTGTTTGGTCCTATGCCCATTTTAAATAAGATTATTTGTGGTTTGAGTTCTGTAAATTCTTTATACATTTTAGATATTAACCCCTTATTGGATACATTATCATTTGCAAATATCTTCTCCCAATCAGTAGGTTGCCTTGTCATTTTGTTAATGGTTTATTTGCTGTGCAAAAGCTTTTTACTTAGGTGTAGTCTCAATAGTTGATTTTTGCTTTTGTTTCCCTTGCCTGAGAAGACATATCTAGAAAAATGTTGCTAAGGCCGATACCCAACTGCCTATGGTTTTCTTCTAGGAGTTTTATGGCTTCAGCCCTTGCATTTAGGTCTTTAGCCCATTTTGAGTTTATTTTTGTGTATGATATAAAAAAGTGGTTCAGTTCATTCTTCTGCATATAGCTGTCCAATTTTCTCAACACCATATATTGAAGAGACTGTCTTTTCCTCAATGTATATTCTTGCCTCCTTGGTTGCTATTTTCTTTTATTTTTTTAACAACAAAATCTACCGTTATTTTTGTTATTACCAGAGATTTTCATTTTTATACTATTAATTTTTGAAATATATGAAATTTTATAATGAGCATGTATATTGTGTTCCTTCTGAAAGTAGAAATTTACATATAATACATATAACTTTTTAAATTTTATATTAAAAATTTATATACTTATACATAAAATCTACCCACAGCAAAAATAAAAGCCTTAACATTAACCCTCAGAATCTGAATTAGAGAACAGAGAACTAGAAAAGTCATTGCAGATCAACTTAACCAACTCTTTCAAACAATTAGATAAAGGCAGGGCATAGAGATTTGTCCACAGTTACCTGGTTAACAGAAAACAAACAAACAAACAAGCAAATAACCCACATGTATCCCAATTCCCAGTTCAAGATTCCATAACCTCCTTAAATTAGCATTTTCCAAATTAGCATTTCCAAGAACACAGTTGAAAATTTTAGGCTTCAAGAGTGTAAGTGTGACATTAAGTCCAGTTATTCTACTGTTATTTAGTTTAAATGCTAAAATTCTTTCTTTTTTAAAGTTTAAGATAGGCTATCATCTTCTCATTAAAATGTCCTTTCAGATTTACTTCAACTAAGGGAAGCAAACAGAGATGAAAAGGCAAAACTTGAGCTTTCTCAGTTTGCAAACAGTCTGCCACTGTTTCCTATCTTAAGACATACCCTTTCTATACGGAAATTCTATCCTATATATCCCACATGCTCTTGTGTAATAGAAGACGTGACATATGCTACAATTAACCAAGAGTTCTGGAGTGCTGTTACTAGAACAAGACAGCACATACCTCCTTAGATCAACTCATGAAAAACTTTAAAAATAGGAGTCATTTCTCTTAACTAGAAGAAGACATCTTTCAATTTTTTTTTTTTTTAACGTTTATTTGTTTTTTTGGGACAGAGAGAGACAGAGCATGAACGGGGGAGGGGCAGAAAGAGAGGGAGACACAGAATCGGAAACAGGCTCCAGGCTCTGAGCCATCAGCCCAGAGCCCGACGCGGGGCTCGAACTCACGGACCGTGAGATCGTGACCTGGCTGAAGTCAGACGCTTAACCGACTGCGCCACCCAGGCGCCCCAGAAGACATCTTTCAAAAATGCAAAGTCTTTGTTTATACAAAGCTAAGTAATTAATACCAAACATCCCTTTCCCATCTCCTATCACTGGAGCACATCTGCTTCCCGATGAAACACTTCCTGTGGCAAAAACTACCTCCCTTCTAAGCAGAACTCAAAGATACACCTGACATAACTGCTTCTGGTTGAAGAGACAAAGATATGTCTAGAGAGGCCAAATGAAGATTACTTTTAACTGACAAGTGTTGGAATCAATGGTCATTTAAAATAAGAAGCATTTTCAAATAGAAACAAAAACATTCATGATTCCTAAAGCCATTATTAAAGTCTTTTTTAAAAAATTAAAAATAAAAACACTGGTTTTCTCCAACCCCTCTAATCACACCTTCTTTGCCTCCTTTGAGGTTCATTCTTCTCTAGTCTAAATGTTGGGAGTTTTTCAAAGCTGGGTCCTTAGCACCCCCTCTCCATTTTCTCACCACACATCATCATTCACAGGTACCACATCAACTTACACCCAGTTCAGACCTTGTCTCCACTGAGCAACATACTCATATATTCAATTTGATGTTTTGTGCCGATCTCAAATTCAAAATGTTTAAAACCTAACTCATGGTCTTTTCTTTAAAATCTGGTCTCATTACAGTGTTCCTTATCCTAATAAAAGACACCACATCCATTCAGCTGTAGAAGCCCAAACCTCACTCATCTTCCTCTCTGACCATTCAACATGCAATCCATGAGTCTTGCTGACTTTCCCTTATAAGTATTCTCTAATCTATCTACTTCTTGCCATTTCCCTAAATTAACTACTATATTTCTCACCTGGGTTACAACAGCATCCTAAACTCACCTAACTACCTCTACTACAGCCCATGTAAACCATTATTCTTACTGCACTCAGAATAATCTTCTCAAAATACAAATTTATGGGATCTTGTTTAAAACCTTTCAGTGGGGGTGCCTGGTGGCTCAGTTGGTTAAGCATCTGATTTTGGTTCAGGTCATGATCTCACGGTTTGTGAGTTCGAGCCTTGCCATTGGGTGAGCTCAAGCCCCACTTTGGGCTCTGTCCTCACAGTGTGGGCCCTGCGTAGGATTCTCTCTCTCCCTTTCTCTCTGCCCCTAGCTTACTTGCACCTTCTCTCACTCAAAAATCAAACAAACAACAAAAAACCTTTCAATGGCTTCCCCCTACTTTTCTAAAAGCAATGCAAAACAAGCCAAAATTCCTTAACATACTTTGGTGTACCTACCTCACCCCTTCAGCTTCCTTCTTAAAGACAAACTTGCTTAAATCCTTCCAGCCCTTTCTACCAGCCATGTTCCCTCCCACCCACAGGGCTCTTGCTCACATTGCTCCCTCTGGAAGGATCTTCTTCCCATCATCACCTTCCTATGTATGCTTCTGGATTGCAGTTCAAGGGTTACCTCATGAAAGGGTCCTCTCCTGACCCATTACAGGCCTTCACAGCCTCATGCATTTCTCTATTACAACTGCAGCTGTATTTGGACATTTCCTTGTGAGGTTATTAATCAATGCCTGTTTCACTCACAAGGCTATAATCTCCATGCCTGTTTTTATGACCCATAGTGACCCCACTGCTTGGCAATGGTGGGCACACAATAAATGTTTGTTAAATCAACTAATAAAACCTGAGAAAGATCTAAAATAAAAGTACCTAACTTCATAATTCCACCAATCCAGAGCCAAGATGACGCTGGTTTGTTCCAAGGTTGTAGAAGCAGAAATGATGAGAAATGGATACTTAGTGTATTTTATTGATGGATTGATGGTGAGTGTGTATGCTATAGACCAAATGTGTCTATATTGTGTCCCTCCAAATTTATATGTTAAAATCCTAACTAACCCTCGATGTGATGGCATTTGAAGATGGACTTTGGGAGATGATTAGGTCATAAGGGTAGAACCATTTAATAATGATATTGTTGATGCATGCTGTATTTGCCAATTAAAATGTTTTAAAAAATTAAAAAATAAAAAAAAATTTTGAATTAAAAATAAAAAAGTACCTAACTTCATACTGGTAGCACTTATTTAACATTATCTCTGAAACCATGAAGATCACACAAATATATACCATGAGGAGAAGGGGCAGAGTAGGGAGAGAAAACAGTCACATACACTCCAGATAGTTGTTTTCCTTGAATCAGTTAGTTATTTGTTTCTTCAAGGATATGGATAGAGGGAAGTATTAAAGGAGGGAAATAAGAATAATGTAAAATGGGAGGAAGGCAAGAAAGAGACATGAAACACTTAATTGTTAAGGAATTTTTTCCCAGAAATATAAATTTAGTTAATGTAGAAAGTGTTATCTTTTTTTAGTGTGTATTTAGTTTTGAGAGAGAATGAAAGAATGAAAGAATGAAAGAAAGAAAGAAAGAAAGAAAGAAAGAAAGAAAGAAAGAAAATGAAAGAACGAGCTGGGGAGGGGCAGAGAGAGGGAGACACAGAATCTGAAGTAGGCTCCAGGCTCTGAGCTGTCAGCACAGAGCCTGACATGGGGCTCGAACTCCCAAACCGTGAGATCATGACCTGAGCTGAAGTCAGACACTTAACTGACTGAGCCACCCAGGCATCCCAAAAATATTATCTTAAGCCTCAGGTATGCATAAGGCAATATAGGTTGTTAATTACAAGGAAACAAAGAGCACATCTTTTTCAGAAAGAACATTTCAATCCAAGCAGAGAAGTGATAAATCAAGTACCTATGTCAGCCGCTGAGATAGATGAAAGAAAAAGTTTAAGGAAACAGAGAAAGGTTATAGAATTTCTAAATAGACTTAAATTAAGTTTTATGAAGCATAAATGTCATAAAACTATGTCCTCAGCTTTTCAGGACAGCACTATTTAATTTTCCATCTTCTCAATATAGAGGACTCACAAAATGATAAACAAAAGTAATTTATTTTACTGTTGTAAGACTTTTCCAACAAATAAATTTTCAGTCAGAAATAAAGGGCAAAAAAGAGGATTTGTGACATTTATTGTGTTCTTTAACATCCACTTAATACATGACCTGTGTTTATCCTATGACCATATTTAAAGGGCATTTACACAGCTGGCAGGTGGAGTTAAAACGCAACAGAAGATGATCAGTTGATGTTTGGGAAGGAGAATCAATAAAGGTAATAACCACATGACTTATAAATAAAGGTAATAACCACACTGACTTATGTCATGGCAGAATCATTTGAAATTGTTGAGGCAGATTCCCTCAAAATGATCCAGATTTAAATATATTTTTTTCATTGCTTCCTGTTTAGCTACAGAAACTTGATCCTACTAAGGGCCTTTATTCTCTTAAAAAATAATTTCCCTGATTCTCAAGTTGTGACTCAGTCTGGCTGTGTCTATCCGCCTTCTGCCAGGGATCAGCTTCTCTGTGGGAACTGGAAATGTGCGCATACCCAAGAAGTGATGCAAGATCCGAACTTTCCCCAAGGGCAGTGCCAGCATCCCAGGACTTACACGTCTATGCTTCCTTCTCTCCTAAACCAGCCTCTAAGAGATGGAATGCAAAAGAAATAGTTGTGCAGCCTCACAGAGGAAGTACTGAAAATACACTCACTTATCTACTTAGTCACACTTTCAAGGTAGAAGACTGTAGGCCTCTAAATTCCTTCTCATTTTCATCCCCCTGTAGATTCACTTCTAGCTTTGGAGGCTAAATTTGTCCATTTATTGACTGGTTGCTTAAGTTGGATAAATATAATCTATATTTCTATCTATCTCTGAAGTATTGGTTTTATTAAAGAAAATATTAAACCCACTTCAATATAGATATGTCATCGATAACAGCTATCCTAAACCCATCCCAGACTAAGAAACATAAACAGGCACTGACAAGCATTCTGTAAACACTTTGAACTGTGAAATAATTTATGTATGTTTTAAAAATTTCTTCTTCATTCATGCTTCTATAACACTATCTAATGCATTTTCCTTTGTATTTTAGTTTGTTTTATGTATTTCTGACTTGTTCACAAGATTTTAAACTCCTCGTGTGCAAGCTCCTTCGTACTCTCCAAGGTGCCTAGCAGAGTACTCAGTAGGCTATTGTCAAATATGCACTGAATTAATTGAAGGACTATGATAGGATATCAGATCTTTACAGCCGGAGGGTCAAGGAGAAGAAAAAGTAGTAGAGCACAAAGTTACCTTCAAATTCTTGGGGCACTAGCTTTCAACCCATTCCCCATCCTAACACCTATCTCCTTTGCCAAGAATTATTTAAAGTACTGTTTCTAGCAAGGTAGCTTAAGTGGTTTGAGTCTTTGTTTTATTTGCACCCATGAAATTTTTTCCCCCATCTGTGATACACTTAAGAAATGTGTGTGTGTTCATTTGTCTTTCTGTCAAGGGTTAATTTTTATAAGAACTTAATTCACTTAAGTCTAACTTTTGACACTAAGAAACTGGCCCCTCTTCTTTCCACAAAATGAAGTTTTCCCTCATCCAGTATGTGTTGATATTTACAGCCTCAGGATTTTGCTGCAATTTACTCATTCATTTATTTCATTCATTAAGCAGATTGTTTTCATATTGTCTGCTATATGCCACATATCCTAGGTCCCCAGCTCTTAAAGACTGCTTTTACAATTTATTTTAATGAGGGACATTAAAAATAATAATGGGTGGCTCCGTTGGTTAAGTGCCTGACTTCAGCTTGGGTCATGATCTCGGGGTTCATGAGTTTGAGCCCTGAGTCAGGCTCTGTCTCCTCTCTCTCTGCCCCTCCCCCATTTGCACTCTGTCTCTCTCTCCTTCAAAAATAAATGAACATTAAAAAAAATTTAATTAAAAAAATAAATTTTAAAAATAAATAAATAAAATAAACTTTAAAAAAACAATTTCTTTTAATGAAATAAATATATTAAAATAATAACTGATATAACGGAGGCCTTTTGGATGAAGTGAGAACACAGAGCATGGATTACCCATGGCACCGTGAGGAAGTTAAGGAAAATTTTGCAGAGAAGGTAGTATTTCAACTGAGAGTAGGCAGGAATTTATACTTAGTGAACCCAAAGATGTAAACAATAGAAAGAGAAATCTTATTTCAAATAATTTCTACTGAAATCAGCACTACTCCAAGCTCGATTCTCAAACCCCTGGTAGTCCACAAACTATTTGCTATAAGGCTGAGTCAAGATGAATACAAAAAGAGAGAGTAAGTATTTAAAAACCTTCACAGAAATGTGATAGAGCAAGTTTATCTCTGTTGAATCTAGTAATAAAAGAATACAGCTCATTTCTCTAGTTATTCACCTTTATATTTGTAAAGCATTGGTTCCCAACAGACTGAAAATTTTTAAAAACACACACAGAGAGTTTGAGTAGTGCTACTATCAAAATGCATCTAATTCTGACTGTAACTCTCAACTTGTTTCCTAGTTTAAGCTGCTTTTTGGATCTAGAGAGAACTCTGAGAGGCTTATCCCCTGACTTCAGGAAGAACCTCATGGATCAATTAGATGATTCATTTTAATTAATGATCAACCTAACAATTCAGTTATGGGAGGAACAGCTGGTTCACATTCCTTAGCACATGTTATTAAAAGTAGAAGCAACTGGATGGTGGCAGAATACTGCTTTACTTAATTTTTCTAGTATTTGAGGTCACTAATCCTTGCCACTCTTTTGGGAGATAGGCCTCTTTGGAATCCTCTTTATTTAAAATTTTTTTGAGAGAAAGCAAGCGAGTCATGGAGGGAGGGGGAGACAGGGAGGGAAAGAGGGAGGGAGGAAGGGAGAGAGGGAGGGAGGGAGGGACAGAGGGAGACAGAGAGAGAGAATCTTAGAGAATCTTAAGTAGGCCCCACACTCAGTGCAGAGCCTGATGCAGGGCTCGATCCCACAGCCCTAAGACCATGACCTGAACCAAAATCAAGAGTTGGATGCTTAACCAATTGAGCCACTCAGGTGCCCCTAGAATCATCTTTATTTAAAGCATGCAAGTACATATACAAATAAGACATGTTTGATTCAGATACAAACTCAAATAAGGACAGATCTTCACTATCTAAAAATATATGCTCTAAAATGGAAAACTCATAGTGAATGCTTATTCTTCTTTACTCTTTATTATCCTATAACTAGGATTGTTGTTTTTCATCCAGAGGTTGAAATCCAAATGAAGTTGAATATGTATAGGATCATGTACCAGAGACACATAAACTCAGAAATAAAAACTCAAGTTAGACCATAGATCGCATACTCTTTATTCTTTACTTTGCAAAACAGTTTATCTAGCCAATAATGGATTCTCTTCTGTCAATCTTATCAGAAACTGCTTTATTTTTAGATTTGAATAATCAGGATACCAATTTAATTTATAAAATATCAAAAGGTATGGCAGGGGGCGCCTGGGTGGCTCAGTAGGTTAAGCGGCTGACTTCGGCTTGGGTCATGATTTTGCAGTCCATGAGTTCGAGCCCCATGTCAGGCTCTGTGCTGACAGCTCGGAGCCTGCAGCCTGTTTCGGATTCTGTGTCTCCCTCTCTCTGACCCTCCCCCGTTCATGCTCTGTCTCTCTCTGTCTCAAAAATAAACAAACGTAAAAAAAAAAAAAAAAAAAAAGAAAAAGGTATGGTAGGATACAAATGCATAAAAATACATAAGGTAGGACTTAATGAACATATTTAGGTAATCTCAGGAGTGTGGAACCACACACAAATATTTAAGATATGACTATGCAGGGTTTCATATATTTTGCTACCTCTTTTCCTCTAATTCAGAATATTCTTTTGGTTTTCCAAAATTCTGGATATCTATAAGTACTTTCAGTTCTTTTGGCACCTATTCTTGACTTATTAGAAAAATATAGATATACACATAGGAAAGCCAAGTAGTCTACAGTGAGATGAAAAACAAAAGAAACAGGCTAGACTCGTTTCTTTGTTATCTGTCCACCAAAGAAGAGGAAATACAGTCTGTAGCAAGATTTCTCAAATTCATTTTAGACCTGACAATTTTTTGTGTTTGTTACGGTGTGATTTGGGAACAACTGTCTGTGAACTGAGTGACATTTAGCAGCACCCCTGGCCTCTACCCACGAGATATCAGAAGCACATCCCATTCCCTAGTCATCACCATCAAAAACGCTTCCAGACACTGTCCTCAATTGAGAACCACTGGTCAACAGTACAGATTAATAGATTCAAACTTTTTTTTTCCCCAACACATACCATCAGTTAAAAAAAAAAATAATTCTGATCATACATCTCTATCTAGGTATATTTATGTATAAGTTACATACATGGACTATTGTACCAATATATATTGTAAAATATAAATAAATTTAAACAGAATGAGATAAAAATATATAGAAGTGCTAATACACTTATAACCTGAACTCCAGAGGATTATCTTGTGTACCTCTGGGGATATACATACCATAATTTTCAGACAATTGGTAGAGATTATATTCATAGATAGAACTGCTTCTTTTATTGGCTCAATTATTGAACTGTAGTAAGACTCTGAGACCATCGGGTTATGACATATTCATGCCATTAATAAACTGAATGTAACTCTAAAGTACAGTATAAAGAGATATTTTGATCTTTGTTGAAAAGTGAAAATTCTGAAGGTTCCAAGAAAATATATTAAATTCTTTATACTGTAAAGAAACCTGATCCTGAGACCAATGACTCCATATGAATTCTCTGGTCAATTATGGTCTTTCCTTCTCCTTTCTGGCTCAAAAAATGACAGACAGATGTCAGTACTCATACCAGTTCCCAAAAAGTTCCACAACCCTTATTTTCAAACTGACTCCACTACTGGACAAGCAATTAGTTATTTTATCCTCACATGGCAATCAATATTTATTAAAAAATAGTTTGGGTATATCTACCAAGGAACATAAGAACTATATGGCTGTTGCTGAATATCCCCAACTTATGCCATAATAACAGTGGTTTCAGAGAGTATTATGAATGGTTCACTAATAGTAACTCACGGTTGGCAATAATGTAGTTGATATCTGTGTAACTGCTCTATATATTACAAAGGGGACATAAATTAATATTTGAATTGGACAACAATAACTGCCATGGTTACTTGCCTTTATTTTAGATGCTTCTAAGCCTTAATTTTGTAAGTGCCACATTCATTGGCACCACATTAAGAAACTTAGTGGTCCCATCTATGAGTCACTGAATCAAAACAAAAGAAATATCTAAGGGATAGCAATCAATTTGGGGTAGTATAAATTTGAGAAATTAGGTACTTTTAGTGACACTTACAGTTCTTCACCCTAGAACAATATAATTTAGTTCACATGTAGTCTAATATACAGATATTTATAAGCATGGAGTATAATTTACCTATTAAATAGTAATAGGCTATAAATGTTTATTGAATTAAAAATAGAATCAGAAGGTAAGTTAAAGGATTTTACTATTTCTCGGTTTTAAACATGTTTTGTGGTAGGAAATATTTTAAATAATGTGTGAAATCAAATTACTTTCAGGGTAGACTTTTTTGTGACATAATTAATATTCTGCTAAAAATGGAGCTATAGTCATTCATTTCCTGCCATGACCAAGTAACTGATACTGAAATTGCTGTCCTGCTATAAACAATTAGATAACCAGACAAAATGTGTGGCACAAGAATTTTCAGATATTATAAAACAGGAAGCACACTAGAAGGAAAACATGTCAGATAAACCTTATGATAATCCTGGATTTTAAGCTAGAGGCACTTTCTGAATATTGGCACATGGATAGAGACACAGGCAGAACACAATGGTCTCACTGAATCTGAAGAGAGAGTAGTGGGAGTTCAGGGGGACTGAAGCTGATGGAATTTGCAGGGTAAAGTGCTACAGAAAAGAAAATTACACAAAGAGATCCAGAAATCTGCATGAGGATCTGTTTGAGTTATTAGCTGCATAATTAAGTTGCATATGTGTAGAATTAAACTTCATGACTACCAGAAAACTGCTGACGAGCTAGAAGTTGAAAAATCTTCACACCTCCCTCAGGACTGGAAGACATCTGAGATTCCTCAAATAAAGAAGAAACCTTGTTTAATACCCAAAGCACTTTTTAGATATCTTCAAAAGGTAACATATTGGTGGTAGAATTAAATTAGCCCAAGAAAAAAGGCTACTTTACCCATCCATATACAGCTTTAAGTCAAGCCTCAAAATAACCGCTGATTCTCAAGAAATATAAACTCAATCATAATTAAAGACAACAAAAAGCAAAAAAAAAAAAAAAAAAAAAACCCTAATAATGTAAAATTCACAAGGTCCAAAATCCAATAAAAAATGTCTACTCATATTATGAAGTAGGAAAATGTGAAAGCAAAAACAGTAGAAAAATTAATCAGTAGATAACTATGTCAGAAATGAGGCAGATGATAAACTTGGCAGCCAAAGACTATAAAAAGTTATTATAAATGTTTAAGGATTTAAAGGAAGATGGGATAATAAAAAAAGAAATGGAAGATATTTTTTTAAGAACAAAATGGAATTTATATAACTGAAAAATACAGTATCTGAAATAAAAATGTTATGTAATGGAGAGAAGAGCAGATTACATTTCATAAAAGAAAATGCAAGTGAACATGAAGACATAGCAATTCAAAATATAAAATTAAAAAGCAGAAGTTGAACAGGGAGGCTGAAAATAATGACCAGTAGTCTGTGGAACCATATTAAGCAATTCCTGAAGGAGAGGATAAAATGGGAGGGAAAAGAAATAAAGTTGAAAAAATAGGCTGAAATTTTTTAAGTTTCTAACTAAAAATCCATAAAACCAACAACAAATCCTAAACAGGATAAACTCAAGGAAACCACATCAAGACTCATAATGATTAAACTGCTAAAAAAAATAGTTATGAAGAGAAAAATAATAAAGTCAGCCAGAGGGTTGGGGGACATAACAGGAAGAGGAATAAATATGAGAATGACTGTTGATTACTCATCAAAAGGAATCAAGCTTCTGGGGCACCTGCATGGCTCAGTTGGTTGAGCGTCTTTGATCTTAGCTCAGGTCTTGATCTCAGGGTTATGAGTTCAAGCCCTGAGTTGGCTTCAAGATAATGGAATGACATTTTTATGAGCAAGAAAACAGAAACAAAAACAAACCCTGATATACTAAATTCTATGTTTAGCAATAAACTCTTCAAAAATGAAGGTAAAAAAAGAAATTTGTGGAAAGAAAACAAATGCTGAGTGAATTCATGTCACTAGATCTCACTAAAGCCTAAAACAAGTAGAGAAAAATAAAATTAAAACAGAAATCAATGGAATTGAGAACAGGAAAAAAATAGAAAAAAATCATCAAAACCAAAAACCAGGGGCGCCTGGGTGGCGCAGTCGGTTAAGCGTCCGACTTCAGCCAGGTCACGATCTCGCGGTCCGTGAGTTCGAGCCCCGCGTCGGGCTCTGGGCTGATGGCTCAGAACCTGGAGCCTGTTTCCGATTCTGTGTCTCCCTCTCTCTCTGCCCCTCCCCCGTTCATGCTCTGTCTCTCTCTGTCCCAAAAATAAATAAATGTTGAAAAAAAAAAAAAAATTTAAAAAAAAAAAAAAAAAAAAAAAAACCAAAAACCAGTTCTTTGAAAGGAACGATTCAATAGATTTGATTATCTATTCAAGATAATCAAAAGTGAGACAAAAGATACAAATTATCAATTTCAGAAAAAAAAAGAGAAGTCATAACTACTGATCACATGAGCGCTATAAGAATAATAAATGAATATTACAAACAATTCTTTGTCCACAAAAACAACAAATGAAACATTTCTTGAAAGACATAATTTACCAAAACTCACAGAAAACATAATAATCTTAATAGCCTTATATTAGGAAAATTGAATAAATAATTAAGAATCTTCTAAAAACAAAGAACCAGGCCCAGATAGTTTCAATATTGAATTCTACCAAACATACAAGAAACAAATAATGCTAATTCTCCACAATCTCTTTAAGAAAGCAGATGCAGAGGGGTGCCTGGGTGGCTCAGTCAGGTAAGTATCTGACTTTGGCTCAGGTCATGATCCTACGGTTTGTGAGTTCGAGCCCTGCGTCGGGCTCTGTGCTGACAGCTCAGAGCCTAAAGCCTGCTTCGGATGCTGTCTCCTTCTCTCTCTGCCCCTCCCCCACTTGTGTTCTGTCTCTCAAAAATAAATAAATGTAAAAAATAAATAAATAAATACAGCAAGAAAGCAAGCAGAAGCAGAGAAACCACTTTCTAACTTATTCTATAAAGCCAGCATTACACTAATTCCAAAATCAGAGACATTATAAGAATGAAAAACTATAGAACAATCTCTCTCATAAACATAGACATAAAAATCCTCAACAAAATATGGGGTCAAATCCAGCAATACATAAAAAGAACAGACACCATAAGCAAATGGGATTCCAAGCATGTAAAACTATTTCAACATCTGAAAATTAATTAATGAAACCTGTCATATAAAAAGGACAAAGAAGAAAAATCATACAATCATATCAACTGAAGACAAAAAAAAAAAAAATTTGTAAAAATATCCAATACTCAGGGAGCCTGCATGGCTCAGTCGGTTGAGCGGCTGACTTCAACTCAGATCATAATCTCGCAGGTCGTGAGTTTGAGCCTCGTGTCAGGCTCTGTGCTGACAGCTCAGAGCCTGGAGCCTGCTTTGGATTCTGTGTCTCCCTCTCTCTCTCTCCCTCTCCCCCATTCACACTGTCTCTCTCTCTCAAAAATAAACAGAAATTTTTTTTAAAAAAATGCAATACTTGGGGCGCCTGGGTGGCGCAGTCGGTGGAGCGTCCGACTTCAGCCAGGTCACGATCTCGCGGTCCGTGAGTTCGAGCCCCGCGTCGGGCTCTGGGCTGATGGCTCAGAGCCTGGAGCCTGTTTCCGATTCTGTGTCTCCCTCTCTCTCTGCCCCTCACCCGTTCATGCTCTGTCTCTCTCTGTCCGAAAAATAAATAAATGTTGAAAAAAAAATTAAAAAAAAAAAAAATGCAATACTCATTCATGAGTTAAAAAGCAAACCTTCAGCAAATTTACTCAACTTCATAAAATATATCTAGCTAACATACTGTCTAATGTGGGAGACTGGACACTTTCTCCCTAAGATGGGAAATAAGGCAAGGATGTGCTTTCTTACCATTCCTGTCAACATCCTATTAGAAGTCTTAACTAGTGCACTAAAACAAGAAAATATATAAAAGCCATCTAGACTGGAAAGAGAGAAAGAAAACTGCATTTATTTACAGATGACATGAACGTCTGTGAAGAAAAATGCAGAGTACACAAAAAAACTGGAACTGATAAGGAGGTATAACAAGGTCACAGTAGACAAAGTTAATAAACAAAAGTCACTGTTTCCCCATGTATCAACAGTGAACAACTGAAATTGGAAATTTCTTTAAAAATGCTATTTACAGTAGCATCTCCCTTCCACCTAAAAAAGAAAAGAAAAATAGTTAGGAATAAATCTAACAAAATAGGTACAGAATCTGTATGCAAAACTACAAGATACCTATGAAAGAAATCTAAGATCTAAATAAATGGAAAGATATTCCATGTTAATGAATTGGAAGACTCATTACTAGACAAGTGTTAATTCTCCAAATTTTATCTATATATTCAATCCTATTCCAGTCATATTCCTAGGAAGTTACTTTGCGGATGGATATCAACAAACTATTTCTAAAGTTTGTACGAAATGGAAAAAAGATTAAGAATATCCAGCATAATACTGAAAAAAGAACAAAGGTGGAGGTTCACATTGCCAGATCTTAAGACTTACTATAAAGCTACAGAAATCAAGACAGCATGTTACTGGCAAAAGAATAGACAAATATATCAATAGAACAGAATAGAGAGCCCGGAAACAGACCCACGCATATATAGTTAACTGATTTTTTACAAAAGCCAAAAGGCAATCCAATGAAGAAAGGACAGTCTCTCAACAAATGGGGCTACAACAGTGGATGCCTATATGTAAAAAAATGAACTTAGACACAGGTCTAACATCTTTCACCAAAATTAAAGATGGAACATTCTAAACGCAAATGCAAAACTATAAAACTTCTACAAGAAAACATAAGAAAAATTATACATGCCCTGGTGTTTGATGTTCAGTTTTTATTTTTTTTAATGTTTGTTTATTCATTTTGGAGAGAGAGAGAGTGAGAGAGAAAGCAAGAGAGAGAGAGAGCAAGAGACAGAGACAGAGACAGAGAGAGCAAGTGAGTGCAAGCAGGGTAGGGGCAGAGAGAGGAGACAGAGAATCCCAAGCAGGCTCTGCACTGCTGGCACAGAGCCCATTGCAGGGCCCGAACCCACAAACTGTGAGATCATGACCTGAGCTGAAATGAAGAGTTGGACACTTTAACTGACTGAGCCACCCTTAACACCCTGGGGATGTTAAATTTTTTGATACAACACTAAAAGCACACGATCTGTGAAAGAAAATGGTAGGACTTTATTAAAATTAAAAACTGCTTTGCAAAAAGGCACTTCTAACAAAAGAGAAGCCAGAAACTTGCAGAAATATTTATAAACCACATATCTGATTAAAAAAAAAAAAAAAAGACTTACACTCAGGGGCATTTAGGTGGTTCAGTCGGTTAAGTGTCCAACTTCAGCTCAGGTCATGATCCCACGTTCCTGGGTGTCTGCATGGCACCCGCTTAAAATCCTGCTTAAAACCCTCCGTCTCTTTCTCCCTCTGCCCCTCACCCACTCACTAGCTCTCAAAAATAAACAAACATTAAAAAAAAAAAAAACACTTTTACTCAGAATACACAAACAATCTTTAAAACCCAACAGTAAGAAAATAAATAACCCAGTTAAAAAATGGGCAAAAGATCTGAACAGACACCTCACTGAAGAGAATATACAAATGGCAAATATGTATATGAAAAGATGATCAAAAATACCTGCAACTGAAATTCAAATGAAAACAACAATAAATATCACTACACACCTATTAGAATAGTTAAAATCCAAAATAGTGATAATACCAATTGCTGGTGAGGGGCAGAGCAACAAGAACTTTCATTCATTGCTGGTAAGGATGCAAATGGTATAAACACTGTGAAATACACTTTGGCAATTTCTTACAAAGCTAAACATAGTCTTAATAGGACTCAGCAATCATGCCCCTAGGTATTTAAAAAATTGTCTGAAAACTTATGTCCACATAAAAACCTGTACATGGATGTTTATAGCAGTCTTATTTATAATCCCCCAAAACTAGAAACAATCAAAAGTCCTTCAGTAGGTAGTAGCTATTCAACTGAAGAAAGAGAAAGCAATGAGAGAAGCGCCTGGGTGGCTCAGTCAGTTAAGCATCCGACTTTGGCTTGGGTCATGATCCTGTGGTGCATGGATTTGAGCCTGGCATTGGGCTCTGTGCTGACAGCTCGGAGCCTGCTTCCTATTGTCTCCCTCTCTCTCTGCCCCTGCCCGGCTCGTATCGTACTCTGGCTGTCTGTCTGTCTGTCTGTCTCTCTCTCTCTCAAAAATAAATACTTAAAAAAAATTATTTAAAAAAAAAGAAAAGAATGAGCTATCAAGCCACACAAAGACATAAATTTTAAATGCACACTAAGTCTACAAAAACAATTGGAGAATTCTACATAATCTATTATTTCAATTGTATGACATTCTGGAAAACAAAACTATAGTGATGATAAACAGATCAATCGCCCAGAAATACAGACAACAGGGGTGTTGAATAGCTGAAGTAAGTACAGCAAATTTTGTTAAGCAGAACTCTTCTGTATAATACTGTAATGGTCAATACACAATACTATAGATTTCTCAAAACCCGTAACAGTTTACAGCATCAACAAGCGCACCTTAAAGGATACATATTAAAAATCAACCATTTAGGCAGTTGGGGGTTCTCAGGATTAAATGCAGAATGTGATAAAGCAATCTACTTCTAATATGAATGTGTGAAAACAGTCTCACTGAAGCAAGGGGGTGGAGAAGTGGAGAGGAAACAGATGCCCCTAAGTAACTTTGGAAGTTTTCAAGTCTATAAGATTAAAAGAAATTACATATACACACTGTACTTAGCAAATAAAGTTGTTTCCCACAGGGATCTAGATTAACAATTGAGACTTCTATACGTGTATATCAGAATTGAACAATTAAGTAAATGGGCATCAGGTTGTGGAGCAACGTTTCTCAGGATTAGAGTGAAAGTTTCCAGATAAGCCATGGAAGGGAGAATGATGTCTGCAGTGTAAGAGTGGGAGACATCAGCATGAACTCATGTTTCAGCTTATAAAGATGCAGATGATTACATTTTAAAATATTTACTGATATGTGTATATACACAGGTTAGTATATAAGCATCTATTTCCTTGCTCTGTCCACTGAGAGGGCCTAGAAGTAACAGTACCCCAGTACAAACAAACACACACAGTGCCCAGATCTTGAGTCCTAATACCATTCTCCAATGAAAGGAACCAGGGCTCTTTGGAGAAATGGCTAATTCTAAGACAGAGGTGGGAAATATATAAGATGGGTCTGGAGCATCTCTTTTATTTATTTATTTATTTATTTTTTAAATTTTTTTTTTCAACGTTTTTATTTATTTTTGGGACAGAGAGAGACAGAGCATGAACGGGGGAGGGGCAGAGAGAGAGGGAGACACAGAATCGGAAACAGGCTCCAGGCTCCGAGCCATCAGCCCAGAGCCTGACGCGGGGCTCGAACTCACGGACCGCGAGATCGTGACCTGGCTGAAGTCGGACGCTTAACCGACTGCGCCACCCAGGCGCCCCTGGAGCATCTCTTTTAATGCAAGAAAGTAAAGAAAGTGTTCAAACAGAAGCACAGTCGTGAGGTAGGTCAAAAAGACAAGAAGCCAACTGAAAGAGCCTCCAATGGCCAAAGTTAGAATAATGTGAGGAAGAAAAAATATAAAGTAGTACTGACTTAAAACCCAAGTAAGAAATAAATATCCATGAATTTACAGTGCTATAAATAAATAAATGAGGGGGAAGGGAGATAGGCAAGTAAGAAACAAAAATCTCCCAAGCAAAACAATTTCAAATAATTTATGTAGATACTCCATCTTCAAGGAGATGGAACATAACTCATTACTCCTTAAGTATGCTGACCACTGGACCTCTTTCCAAAGAGTACAGCATAGAAAATATAGGAAAACAGTAATTTTACAGTGGAGAAACTTAACAAACACTACCTAAGCCAGGTGATCAAGGTCAACACCAAAGGCTTTTATTACATCATGTTCTTAAACACATGCCTGAAATAATAACAATACTGGATGAAAACATAGCTAAAGAACTTCTTGGCATTGGTCAGGTAATGCTTTGGGGAATATTACATCAAGAGCACAGGCAACAAAAGCAAAAATATTGACAAATGGGATTACAGCAAACTAAAAAGCTTTCACACAGCAAAGAAACAATCAATAGAGTGAAAAGGCAGCATACAAATGGGAGAAAATATTTGCAAACCATATTTTCTACTAAGGGGTTAATATCCAAAATGCACAAGGAACTCCAACAATTCTGTAGCAAAAACCAAATAACCTTATATAAAAAAGGGACAAAGGCCCTGAATAAACATTTCTTAAAAAAAAAAAAAAAAAAAAGACATACAAAAGGCGAAAAGATATAGAAAAGGATGTTCAACCTCACTAATCATTGAGGAAATGCAAATCAAAATCACAATGAGATATCATCTACACCTGTTAAAAAGCTATTATCAAAAAACACAAGAGATAACAAGTCTTGGTGAAGATGTAGAAAAAGGGAACCCTTGTGCACAGATGGTGGGAATGTAAATTGATACAACCATATGGAAAACAGAATAGAAATTCCTCAAAAAATGAAAAATAGAACTACCATATGATCCAGCAATCTCACCTCTGGGTATGTATATTGAAAGGAAATGAAATCTGGATCATGAAGAGATATCTGCTCCCCCATGTTCACTGTAGCATTATTCACAGTAGCCAAGATATGGAAACAACCTAAATGTCAATGATAAATGGATTTAAAAAAAATATATGAGACACACACACACACACACACACACACACACACTTGCAACATGGATAAACCCAGAAGACATTATATAAAAAATAAAATAAAACACAGAAAGTCAAATATTGAATGATCTCTCTTATATGTGGAATCTAAAATAGTCAAATTCATAGAAACATGGTAGAATGGTGGTTGCCAAAGATCAGAGATTGGGATAAATGAGATACTGGTCAACAAGTACAAAGGTTCAGTTATACAAATAAGTTCTGGAGATCAAATGTACAATATAGTGACTGTGGTTAATAATACTGTTTTCTGGAGTGCCTGGCTGGCTCAATCAGAAAAGCATGTGACTCTTGACCTCAGGGTCTGGGTTTGAGCCCCACACTGGATGTAGAGATTACAAAAAAAAAAAAAAATTAAATAAACTTTTTTAAAAATACTGTTTTCTATACTTGGTATTTGCTAGGAAGGTAGATCTTAGGTGTTCTCAACACATAGGTAAAAGTGTAACCGTGCAAGGTGATAGATAGGTTACTTAGTTTGGTTTCACAATGTATACTATATCAAAACCTCAACCTGTTGCCAACTGGGTGGAGCACCATGCCCCCATGCACCACTCCACCATGGCCCACAAAAGCTGGCTAGCACACGCAACCCAAACAAAGGATGCCCCTTGAATGCCTGGCTCCAGTGGCCAAGACAAATTGAATCTCTGCGCCCTAAAGGTCTGAAAAAATCGGGGCAACAGTACTTGACAGGCTACTACTACCAAGGCACTGCACGGACAGCACTTACACACACACCTGCTATTCCTGTGCAAAAGCCCATTTTCTCAACCTGGAGCTTCAGCATGAGGGGCAGGCTTTAGGTATACCACACATTTACAGGTCACCGAAGTCTTTTCATGGAACGCAGGCCAGGGGATACCATCTTCAAGCTCTCACTTGGCCTCACTACCACTCACTAGTACCTCACAGACAGAACCTCATACACTTGTCTGGAGCCCCACCTTTTTCAACTGTCACTAAGGGGACACCTCCAGACTGTTTGGTTTGGAGACCAGCAGGGTCTATGATTGCAGTCCCATAGAACTGTATATACTTACAAACTCTAAAAGCTGCTGCCTGAAGGTCAGCCTGACCCTAAGTCAGCCTGCAACTAGGTGGTGAGATCCTTCCCTCTAAAGCAGGTCTTGGCACACCCTCAACAACTAAGACCGATCAAGAAAAAAGGTCAGGATGTGTATACAATCACAAAGGCTCAAGAGACAACTAGGAGTTATGGCAAGGCTAAATGATAAGGTCTATCTCCTACAAAAGGCCACTCAGGCAAGACTGAGAGAGAGCTGTTTCTAGCCTACCACACAGAAACAAACAGAGACTCAAGCAAAATGAGAAGAGAGAGAAATACATTGCAAATGACAGAATAAGATAAAACCTCAGAAAAAAAACTAATGAAACTGAAATAAGTAATTTACCTGATAAGGAATTGTAAGTAACAGACATAAAGATGCTCACCGAACTCGGGAGAAAAATGAACACAGCAAGAGCTTCAACAAAAAGACAAAAATAAAGTACCAAAAAGAAATCTCAGAACTGAAGAATACAGTGAACTAAAAAAATACGCTGGAGGGGTTCAACAGAAGAGTAGATGAAGCAGAAGATAGAATCAGTGAGTTGGAAGGCAGGGCAGTGGAACTCGCCAAAAAAAGAGAAGGGGAGGTAAAAGTGAAGATAGTTTAACAGACCTATGGGACAACATTAAGTGGAACAGCATTTGCATTATAGGGTCCCAAAAAAGAAGAGAAAGGGGTAGAAAACTTATTTTAAGTAATATTGGCTGAAAATTTCCCTAACTTGTGAAAGGACACAGACATCAGGTACCTCAAAGCCCAGAAACTTTCAAAAAAAAAGATGAACTCAAAGAGACCCATACAAAAAAAAAAAAAAAATTATAATAAAAATGTCAAAAGTTACAGATAAAGAGAGAATCTTAAAAGCAGCGGGAGAAAAGCAATTTGTTCTGTACAAGAAAACTCCCATAAGACTATCCGACTTCTCAGCAGAAAATTTGTAGGCCAGAAGGGAGTGGCATGATCTATTGAAAGTGTTAAAAAGAAAAAACCCCACCAAGAATACTCAGTCCTCTACCTGGCAAGATTATCATTCAGAATTGAAAGAGAGAGAAAGAGCTTTCCAGGCAAACAAAAGTTAAAGGAGTTCATTACCACTAAACTAGACATACAAGAAATGTTAAAAGGTATGCTTTAAGCAGAAAAGGCACTAATTACCAACAGAAAAAATATGAAAATAAAAATCTCACTGGTAAAGGTAAATATACAGTAAAGGTAGTGGATTAATCACTTAAAAAGCTACTATTAGCATTAAAAAACCAAAGTGGTAAAAATAACTATAATTACAATAACTACTCAAGGGATATACAAAATAAGATGTAAAATGTGGCATCAAAAACATAGGATGTGTGGGTGAGTAGGGAGTAAATATATAGAGTTTTAGAACGCCTTCAAACCTAACCTGCTATCTACTTATAACATATGGTTACACAGTTGAACTTTGAAGAACACAGGTTTGAACTGCATGGATCCACCTATATGCACACCTTTTTTTTTTTTTTTTGATAAATACAGTGCAGTATTGTAATATTTTTTCCTCTTCTGAATGATTTTCTTAAAAACATTTTTATGTCTCTAGCTTACTTTATTATAAGAATACAATGTATAATACATGTAATATACAAAATATATGCTGGCTGTTCACATTATTGGTAAGGCTTGCAGTCAATAGCAGGCTAATAATAAAGTTTGAGGGGAGCCAAAAGTTATATATGGCTTTCAACTGCACAGGGTTCTGTACTCTTAAGCCCTGTGTTGTTCAAGGATCAACTATTGTTCCAGGATTAACTGTATACAGTATGTATACATACTGTATAAATCATAAATAAGCTGTTATATATGAGCATCATTGTAATCATAGAGCAAAATCCATGGTAGATACACAAAAAATAAAAAGAGGCAAATCTAAGCATAACACTATATAAAGCCATCAAACCACAAAGGATGAAACCAAGAGAAGAAAGGAATGGAGAGAAACCACTAAAAGACAAGAAAAACACAATTAACAAAATGGCAAGAATACCTATCAATAATTACTTGAAGTTTAAGGGCTAAAATCTCCAATCAAAAGACAGAATAGCTGAATGGATAAAAACAAGACCCATCTATGTACTGTCTACAAGAGACTTATAACAGAAATAAGGATACACACAGACTGAAAGTGAAGGAATGATAAATGATGTTGCATGCAAATAGAAACCAAAAGAAATTTATATGTATGTGTATACATACATATACATATACATATACGTATGTGTATACATAGTATATATATATATACTAGAAATACTGATGTCAGACAAAGTACATTTTAAAACAAAGACTGAGGCGCACCTGGGCGGCTCAGTCAGTTAAGTGTCCAAATTTGGCTCAGGTCATGATCTCATGGTTCGTGGGTTCAGCCCCGCATCAGGCTCTGTGTTGAACGCTTGCTCAGAGCCTGGAGCCTGCTTTGGATTCTGTGTCTCCTTCTCTCTCTGCCCCTCCTCTGCTCATGCTCTGTCTCACTCTGTCTCTCAAAAATAAATAAATGTAAAAAAACAAAAAATTTAAACAAAGACTGTAGCAGCACCTGGGTGACTTGCTTGGTTAAGTATCCAACTCTTGATTTCAGCTCAGGTCATGACCTCACGGCTGGGGAGTCGAGCCACACACTGGGCTCCACACTGACCATGCGAAGTCTACTTAGAATTCTCTCCCTCTCCCTCCACTGCTCACACTTGCTTGCTCTCTCTCAAAATAAATAAACTTTAAATAAATGAATGAATGAATGAAACAAAGACTGTAATAAAAAACAAAGATGGGCATTACATACTAATGAAGGGGTCAATCCAGCAAAAGAAAATATAACATTTATAAATATATATGCACCAAACATAGAAGCACATAAATACATAAAGCAAATACTAACAAACCGAAGGGGAGAAATTGACAACAACAATAATAGTAAGAACTTTACTCCCTATTTACATCAATGGATACATCATCCAAATAGAAAATTAAAAGGAAACATCAAGCAGATGAACTTAATAGATATATACAGAACATTCCATCCAAAACCAGCAGAATATACATTCTTCTCAATTACACATGTTAACATTTTCCAGGACAGGTCATATGTTAGGCCACAAAAAAATTCTCAATAAATTTAAGACTGAAATCATATCAAGCATCTTTTCTAACCACAATGGTATGAAATCAGAAATTAATTACAAGAAAACTGGAAACATCACAAATATGTGCAGATTAAACAATATGCTACTAAATGACCAGTGGGTCAATGAAAAAAATTAAACAAGAAATTAAAAAAATACCTTGAGACAAAGAAAATGGAAATACAGCATACAAAAATCTATGAAATGCAGCAAAAGCAGTTCTAAGAGGCAAGGCCATAGTAATACAGACCTACCTTTAGAAACAAACAAACAAACAAACAAATCTCTGGGGCACCTGTGTGGCTCAGTTGGTTAAACGACCAACTCTTATTAATTTCAGGTCAGGTCATGATCTCACAATCGTGAGATAGAGGCTTGCATCAGGCTCCGCACTAGGCGTGAAGCCTGCTTAAGATCCTCTCCCTCCCTCTCCCCACTTCGGCCCTCAGAAGGACAGAAGGACGGAAGGACGGAAGGGAGGGAGGGAGGGAGGGAATCTTAAATAAACAATCTAACATTCCACCTAGAGGACCTAGGAAAAGAAAAAAAAAAAAAAAAAAAAAAAAGCCCAAAATTAGAAGAAAGGAAATAATAGAGATCAGAGAAGAAATAAATGAAACAGAGACTAAAAAGACAATAGAAAAGACCAATGAAACTGACAGCCTGTCCTTTGAAAAGATTAAAATATCTTACAAACATTTAGCTATATTCCCTAAGAAAAACAGAGGGCGTGCACGTGCAAGCACGTGCGCGCGCGCACACACACACACACACACACACCACACACCAGAAACGGAAAAAGAGAAATTACAACAGATAGCCAAAGAAATACAAAGAATCATAAGAGACTACTATGGACAACCTAGAAGAAATGAATACATTTCTAGAAACACAATCTTCCAAAACTGAATCATGAGGAAATAGAAAATCTGAATAAATCGATTTCTAGGAAGGAGATTGAATCATATTCAAAAATTCCCAACAAACAGAATTTCATGACCAGACAGCTTCACTGGTAGACTGTAACACATATTCAAAGATTTAATACCTCTCTTTCTAAAATTCTTCTAAAAACTGAAGATGAGGGAATACTTCCAAATTCATTTTACAAGCCCAGCATTAGCTTGGTACCAAAACCAAAAAGAGCAACCACACAAAAAAAGAAAATTACAGGCCAATATTAATTATGAACATAAATACAAAATCTTGAATAAAATACTGGCAAAATGAATCCAACAAAATATTAAAATCAGGTGGGATTTACTCCGGGAATGCAAGGATGGTTCAGCATGCACAAATCAATGTGATATACTATATTAATAAAATAAATGGTAAAATTCCTGATCATCTCGACAGATGCAGAAAAAGCACTTGACAATTTCAACACCTATTTATGATAAACAAAGTGGGTATAGACAGAACATACATCAACATGATAATAAAGGCTAACATCACACTCATTGGAAAAACACTGAAAGCTCTTCCCTTCAGATCAGGAACAAGGATGCCCACTCTTACCACTTTTTTAATACAGTTTTGAAAGACCTAGCCAGAGAGATTAGGCAAGAAAAAGAAAGAAAAAGCATTCAAATTGGAAAAGAAGAATTCAAATTATCTTTGTGTGCAAATTATATAAATTTATAAATAGAAACTTCTAAGCACTCCACCAAAAAACTGTTAGACCTAATATAATATGAATGCAGATAAAAAAATGGGCAGGGCGAAAAAATCTTTTTTTGTTTTTGTTGCTTTTTGTTTTTGTTGTTTTGTTTTGTTTTTGTTTTGTTGTTTTTGCTTTGATTTGTTGCAGGGCAAAAAAATCTTTTGTGTTTTTATAGACTACCAATGAACTATCAGAAGGAGATATTAAGAAAACAATCCCCTTTAAAATTCCATAAAAAAAAATAAAATACCTAGACATAAATTTAACTAGAGGTGAAAGACCTGTACAGTGAAAAAAACTGAAGATGATACAAATGAATGGGAAAATATTCTGTGCCCATGGACTGGAAGACTTAATATGGTTTAAATGTCCACTGCACCCAAAGTAATCCACAGAGTCAATGTAATCTCTATCAAATTCTGATGGCATTTTCCACAGAAACGTAAGAAACAATGCTAAAATTTGTATGAAATCACAAAAGGTCCTGAATAGCCAAAGCAATTCTGAGAATGAAAAACAAAGCTGGAGACATCATCTCCCTGATTTCAAACTATACTACATAGCTATAGTAATCAAAACAGTGTGGTAATAGCACAAAAGCAAACACACATATCAACAGCACAGAACAGAAAGCCCAAAAATAAACCAGGGCACCTGGGTGGCTCAGTCAGTTAAGCATCTGACTTCAGCTCAGGTCATGATCTCGTGGCTCATGAGTTCGAGCCCCACATCAGACTCTGTGCTAACAGCTCAGAGCCTGGAGCCTGCTTCAGGTTCTGTGTCTCCCTCTCTCTCTGCCCCTCCCCTGCTCACGTTCTGTCTCTCTCTCTCAAAAATAACTAAACATTTCAAAGAAAAAGCCCAAAAATAAACCAACGCAAATATGGTCAGTTAATTTATGATAAAGAAGGCAAAAATTTGCCATGGGGAAAGGACAGCCTTTTCAATAAATGGTGCTGGAGAAACTGGACAGCTACATGCAAAAGAATGAAAATGGACCATTATCTTACACCATACATAAAACTAACTCAAAATGGATAAAGACTTGAACGTAAGACCAAAAATTACAAAACTCCTAGATGAAAACATAGGTGTACGCTCCTGGACGTTAGTCAGCAATATCTTTTTGGATCTGACTCCAGAAGCAATAGCAACAAAAGCAAAAAGAAAGACATGGGCTGAGGTGCCTGACTGACTCAGGGGAGCATGTGACTCTTGATCTTGGGGTTGTGTGGGTATAGAGATGACTTAAAAAATAAAAATCTAAAATGAATAAATAAACAAATGGGACTACATTAAACTAAAAAAGCTTCTGCACAGTGAAGGAAACCATCAACAAAGTAAAAAGACAACCTACTGAATGGGAGAAGATATTTGCAAATCATATAACCAATAAGGGATTAATATCCAAAATACATAAATAACTCATACAATTCAGTAACAACAAAATCCAATTAAAACATGGGCAGAGGATCTGAACAGACATTTTTCTAAAGAAGATATAGAGACAGCCAACTGGCACATGAAAAGACGCTCAACATCGCTAATCATCAAGGAGATGCAAATCAAAACCACAATGAGATATCACCTGATATATGCCAGATTGTCTATTTTCAAAAAGACAAAAATTAACAAGTGTTGGCAAGGATGTGGAAGAAGGGATCCCTCATGCACTGTTCACAGGAATGTAAACTGGGGCAGCCAATGGACAAAACTGTACAGAAAATATTAAAAATAAAACTACCATGTGATCCAGTAATTCCATCTCTGGGTATTTATCCTAAGAAATAAAAACACTAATTTGAAAAGATATATGTATCCCCTTAGTCAATAGCATTGTGGCTAAAGAAGTAGAAGAAATGGAAAAATAAATGGATAAAGAAAATGTGCATGTGTATATGTGTGTGTATGTGCACACACATATGTATACAGACATAGTAGAACACTATTCGGCCACAATAAAGACTGAAATCTTGCCACTTGCAACAACACAGATGTACCTTGAGAGTATTTTGTTAAGTGAAATAAGTAGACAGGAAAAAACAAGTATCAAATGATTTCACTTATATCTGGAATGTAAAAAAAAAAAAAAAAAGTGAATAAAACTCCTAGATACAGAGAAGAAACTGATGGTTGCCAGAGGAGGAGAAAATAAGTTATAAAATAAGTAAGTCAAGGGAACCTAGTGTACAGCAGGGGTTCTGCAGTCACTAATATTGTATTGCAAATCTGCCAGATGCTAAGCAAGTAAAATCTTAAAATTCTCATCCCAAGAAAAAAAATGTAGATGTGTATGGTAACAGATGCTAAATAGATTAAATGTAGTGATCATTTGGCAATATATACAAATGTCAAATTATTATGTTGTATATCTGAAACTAGTATCACTGTATCTCAATTAAAAAAATCAAGTTGTATATTTTTTAAAAATCCAATTTTTGTCAGTAAAAAAAATAAATAAATAAATAACCCCAGTATTATGTAGATAGTATGTATCCTGTAAATAGTGTAATGAAAATACCACTTTTTCTCTGTGTCTTTCTCTAAAGGAACCCCTAACCCCAATCTAATCATGTGAAAAACAACATACAAATTCCAGCTGAGGTACTCCTTAAAACTCTTAGGGTCATCAGAAACAAGGAAAGCCTGAGAAACTGTCAGATAGATGACTAAACTGTTTAGATAGATGACTAAACGTAATGGTGGTATCCTGGATAGGATCCTGAAACAGAAAAGATATATTAGGCAAACACTAAGGAAATACAGATAAAGTATGAGCTTTAGTTAATAATGATGTATCAGTACTAACTGGTTCATTAATTGTGATGAATGTGCATTAGTAATATAAAATGTTACTAGGAAAAAATAGGTATGGAGTATATAGGAACTCTGGTATCTTTGCAATTCTCTAAATCTAGAACTAGTGTATCATTAAAAGTTTATTTAAAGAAATCACAAAAAACATTAGTAATACAAAAAGTTGGTTCTTTGAAGAGATTAATAACATTTTTAAAATCTTTTTTTAAGTTTATTGATTCTGAAAGGGTGCATGCTGGAGCGGGAAGAGGCAGAGAGAGGGGTTGGGGGAGAGAGAATCCCAAGCAGGCTCTGTGCTGTCAGCACAGAGCCCATCACAGGGCTCGACCCCAGAACCGTAAGACCATGACCCGAGCCCATCAAAAGTCGGGTACTTAACTCATGGAGCCACCCAGGCACCCCTAATATAATTCTAAACCTCTACATAGATACTCAAGAAAAAAGATACAAATTATCAATACTACAAATGAAATGGGGACATACTATAGTCTATACACTTAAAAAACATAGAAAATTATGAATGAATAACCGTATGTCATTAAATTCATCTTAAAAGGGAATGCCTATTTGATTATGAATTTCTTGTCTGATATGAAAACCGGCCAGCAGAATTAAATTTCAGTGCTTTCTTTTCTCCAGTTTCAATTGGTTTCTTTGGTTATGAGCTATGGTTATTTATAACACAGTAAACTACACTTCTTTTTTATAAAGTCCCTGTTCAGGATTACTTTAGTATTTTTCTGTATATAAACATTTTTGACACTTGTAGTTGTAAAACTAATTAAAAGTTATAGTTAGGGTAGCAATGGTGCCCTCTTTTCCTCTTCTTCCAGTGTCATGTTTTTGGTACCAGATAGTTTTGCAAGAGTGAGGAAAAGAAAGATTTCTAAAATTAACAATGTGTTGTCTTTCTTGTTGAGCATTATTGTTACTTGGCTCAACGCAGACTTAATATGTTTTATGGAAGAAGCTAAATACCATTTAGATAACTCAGACTATTTCAGTAAAATATATGGCTTTTATGTGATTGGTTATAAATGTATGGAAAAACTTTTCATCTGACACCTTATATATCTCAAAGCAAACATAATAAAAGGATTTTATTGTAGGCAGAGCATCCAGATTAATAAATATTTCAGAATCAGCCTGAAAAATGCAAGTGAATGGATATTCATTGTAGATATGCTTTGAAGTTTTCTCTCTCCTTGTTACTTACAAAAATAAGCAATTTTGAATGCGGAATGCATGATAGCATATTTGGTTTTCTTTTTTGTCTCCAGAAAAATTGTGGTTATTTTCTTTGTCATATGAATAAGAGATTGTTACTTATTATCCGCATTAACTACTTTGTTGGACTGCTTTTGTTCCCAGTGATGTGGTCATTGGTTGAAGCTGGTGTGAATCATAGTGGTAAGAATACATCATCAGTTACAGGAAGGGGGTTGTCTAAAGACAAACCCACTTGAGATGTGGTAGCCATTATTATTTCTGTATGCCGTGCGCCTGTTGAGAGTGACAAAACCACAGCAGAGTGCTGCCTATTTTGATAAAACCTGAGTTATCACTTTAGTAAGACTTCTATTTTTCTCTCCCCACCTCCAACGTGGTTTGAATTGGTTGATTTCAATTTTTGATCTTAACGCTCCTTTCTTCCTCCTTCCCTCACTCCCCCTTTACTTTTTCTTCCCCTCTCTGTCCCTTCCAGTCCTTTCTGTCCTCCTCAAGATAAAAGAGCAGTACTCTCCTGTTTTTTATCCAGAAAGGAAAAAGGGTATTGCAGAAAGAACACAGTGTTTAGAAGTAGACTGATCTGGGGCGCCTGGGTGGCGCAGTCGGTTGAGCGTCCGACTTCAGCCAGGTCACGATCTCGTGGTCCGTGAGTTCGAGCCCCGCGTCGGGCTCTGGGCTGATGGCTCAGAGCCTGGAGCCTGTTTCCGAGTCTGTGTCTCCCTCTCTCTCTGCCCCTCCCCCGTTCATGCTCTGTCTCTCTCTGTCCCAAAAATAAATAAAAAACGTTGGAAAAAAAATTTTTTTTTAAAAAAGTAGACTGATCTGAGTGTGAATTTTGGTTTTTTCAAAGTGGTCACTTTGTTTTGAAGAGTCTCAATCAGTGGTATGCTAGCTCCAGCTCATACTGCTGAAGAGCCCACTGTGCCCAACTCTTCCCCGGTCCCCTGCACTGACTCCATTTGAAGTCAGTTGGTACCTTGAAACCAGCCATGATGGGAGCATTTATACCACAGAAACGAGCAAATGCTACAGATCAGAAACTTTTTTTTTTAACCCAAGGAGCCAGTTGTGAAACATTCACCAACACCTCACTGAGCTCAGTTTCCACATATCTCAAACAGGACCAGTAACACCAACCTTGAAAATTTGTTGTAACAATTTCAAATAATCGAAGTAAAATGCCTAGCGAGATGCCAGATACACAAAAGACACACAGTGTGTGGTATATACAAACCTGTTACAGTATTACAAATAGAGTCTGGCTATATGAAACCTCTATTAGCCATGAGATCAATAATATAAAAGTCTAATAAGGCAGTTGAATTTGATTTTAGTAGGGTTGTTGGGCCCTTTAAAATTTATACATGGAAAAAGTGGCACAGTATTCCATACAATAGCCCATATAATTGCTCATGTGAACAATTTATTTGGCATCTTTTCCCAAGTTCCCTCTTAGTTACCATCTCCTGTGTTCAAGTTGTTAGCCACCACTAAACATCCTATAAATGCAGCTTTGTGAGAAGTGAGTTGCAAGGACTTAGAAAGCCACAAGACCTGTGATGAAGTGCCATAAAGGGTAAAGCCATAAACAGAGGCAATTTAGTAACTATAATTAAGCATCTAAAGAACTCTTTGGTGACCACCTGTTCACCATTTCTTCTGACAGCTGCACCAGTCCTTCGGCTTCCATTGGAAAAAGAGAAATTTAGATTGAATGTGGCAAAAACAACCTCAAAAGTTATTTTTATGTTCAACAAGGGCTTTTCCTCTCTCTCATGGAAAGCATATGAACACAGTCTATGTGTGTGTATATATACATAAGTGTGCTATTATCCTAGATGAGGAAGGGAACAGTAATGTGACCAGTAATCTCGGACTGTAACCTCTACTTCTGGGCCTTGTGTCTGAGGCTTTCACAAATTCATTTTACCGAAGGCTTCAGAAATTTGAGCAAAACCACTTGCCTATAATTTACGCATAATACATTGGCTTGCAATACTTCATTTAAAAAGATTACTTGAAGGCCTCCAAAGTGTCTCAGAGTAAAAAATGTTTACGAATCTGTCTAGATTCATAAGCTCTTTTCTCTCCCTTTGCCAAACAATGATTTCAATGGCTTTTTGCTTTAGCTCTTATAAAGAGATACTCGGTCTTCATTTCTGATTATCACTGCATTGTAAACATCACACAAGAAAAATAAATTATTAAAATAACTTTTTATTTTTATATACTTTAGGTGGTTGGTACCCCCATTTTCCACTCAGTCCTATATGCCCTCAGTTATCGATTATTTGTACTGAAATTTTTTATTACAATCTAATGTATATATGTTTGCCATGGTGTGTTAAGAAGCCCTCAAATTCCTTTACCACTGACACAAGTCTCAAGATCACTAATGCTCTAAAAGCCAAAAATCAATTTAACAAGCAACACTGAACACAAAACTTGAGAACTGTAATCACAAGAGAGATAATAAAACCCTTCAATATAAGATTCAAGTTTTAGCTACAATACTTTGAAACTTTGTGGAAATAATGAACATCAAAACTAGACTATGTTTTTCTAGTCAGAAATGTAAGTGTAGTATACGACATTATTCATTATTGATTTCAAACTGTACTTAGAAAATACTTTAGAATTAGTCATGTCCTGGGGTCATTTATATTGGTTATTTAGACTACAGCTGTAGGCCTGTTCCCTGCCCGCCTCTCTAAATCATCTAACACCACTGCTCCATGTACCCTCCACAGCCAACATTATTTGCTTTCTTTAGTTTTTCTAATACACCATTCTTCATGCCACAGGGCCTTTCCCATGCTGTTCCCCCAAAATGGAATCTTCTCCCAGTGCCCCCTCCACTTTACGCCCAAATCAAATATCGCTTTCTCAGAGAAGGCTTCCCTTAGCTCTCAGTGAAGGTCATGTTCCTTTCCTTGACAGCAATTACCAGTTTATAGTTATACATCTGTTGTCTGTGTGACCAAACTTTAGGCTCCACGAGAGCAGAGACCTTGTCTATTCCTCCTCACCATTATAACCTCAAGATACAGCATGGTCTTTGGCACATGGTAGGTGACTGAGCGAATGCATGGCATACACAAATCACCACAAAATAAGCTTCAAGGTATATGCAACATTAGATGTAATTCAAGATCACAGCATAATTACAGAATCCCAAATAACACTGATCTGGATAAAGTATTATGAAAAGTTAAGAAGACTGTATTAAATATAAGATCATAAAATAAAAAAATCTCAGGCAGTATCACACCCTGTATTCATGACACTGTTTTCTCAACTACTCTTGTTACCCACTGTTCCTTTGAAAACTGAAGAAAATAGGTGACGGAGATGCTGGAGATAGCAAATTTAGACTGACTTCTGTCCAAAGGTCTACACTAATAGGGGCGCCTGGGTGGCTCAGTCGGGTGAGCGTCCAACTTCGGCTCAGGTCATGATCTCACGTTCATGAGTTCGAGCCCCAGGTTGGGCTCTGTGCTGGCAACTCAGGGCCTGGAGCCCGCTTCGGATTCTGTTTCTCTCTCTCTCTCTCTCTCTCTCTCTCTCTCTCTCTCTCTCTCTCTCTCTCTCCCCTTCCCTTGCTCATGCTCTGTCTCTCAGAAATAAATAAGGGTTAAAAAAATTTTTTGAAGGTCTGCACTAATAGAATCTAAGGTCCAAACAGACCTTAGAATTGCAACTAATGTATATGGCTTAATATTATATGGTTACTAGCTCTGATGAGTTGGTATTGGTTATCTAAAGTACACGTGAGGAAGCTAAGCTCTGGGAA
Source organism: Puma concolor (assembly GCF_028749965.1). NCBI lineage: Eukaryota > Metazoa > Chordata > Mammalia > Carnivora > Felidae > Puma > Puma concolor. Next base: position 50,259,088 of record NC_141683.1, read on the forward strand.
AAGAGAGCTGTGAGGGGGTATCACTGAAACATCAGCCAGGAGTGTGGCAGCCCCAGAGAGTCGTGGCGTCAGTGTAATGTATTTGCCCATCCTGGTTAAATGGCATGAATATATTTAGGAGAGAATTAAACATTTTATTTTTTTTTATTTTTTTTTTTTTATTTTTTTTTTCAACGTTTATTTATTTTTGGGACAGAGAGAGACAGAGCATGAACGGGGGAGGGGCAGAGAGAGAGGGAGACACAGAATCGAAACAGGCTCCAGGCTCTGAGCCATCAGCCCAGAGCCTGATGCGGGGCTCGAACTCACAGACCGCGAGATCGTGACCTGGCTGAAGTCGACGCTCAACCGACTGCGCCACCCAGGCGCCCCAGAGAATTAAACATTTTAAAGTATTTTGTGAATCACATTAAAATGTGTTCATCTGAATGTATAACTAAACTAAATGCCAGTAGGGGAAAATATCATATGCAAAAGGACAGGGGACTGAATGGTAAAAAGATGATGTGTTGAGAGGCTATTAGCTACCTATATTACTGACTATCTGGACAAAAAAAAATGGATTAAGAGGCAAAGAGGCCTCGACCACATAACTAGCTCCAACAAGTTTCCTGGACTTGGACAGTTTTTAAACATTGAATTTTCTACCCTGAAAATACCCCCTCTCTTTCTACACCATGTGGAAATGGAAGGTTTTGACACAGTAGATTTTTAAAACATTTGAACTAAATGGGAAAAAAATTATAAAATATAATGTGCTATCACCACCATTATGTTGTTTGAAAAGTGAAAATTCAGAAATGTTATCACATTACATTCTCACTGTCTTTAAATCAGAAGAAAATTACTAACTGAGCATAATTACTCTCTAACAAGGATCAAAGTGTAATAATGGTCTGGCAAAATAAACTGCATTAATCAAATAATTTCATTATCATTAAATAATTATAGCTATTATTATTCACATGTAATTTATTTCAAAAGAATGCCAATACTAAGAGCACCTGGCTAGCTCAGTCAGTAGAGCATGTGACTCTTAATCTCAGGGTCATGATTTCGAGCCCCATGTTGGGTGTAGGAATTACTTTAAAAAAAAATTTTAAGAATGCCAATAGGTAATATAAATATAAAATATGATAAAATATAAGGTAAAGATAAATATATTCAGCTGGTGAAAAGGTGACACACACATGCATTCACACACACACACATGTGCTTGTGTGTGCACAGAACATTTTTGGATGCCTACAGTGGCCGACAGTGGATAGCTCTGGGACACAGACACAGGAAGCTGGGGGGCCAGGGTAGGAAGTGAAGTCCCCTGTTATCATATACTCTTGTAGGTGTTAAAAAGCCTTCCATACTCATATGTGACTTTTCTCCCAACAAAGTTAAAAGATGTTTTTCAAGGTTAAATGAGTGGGATCAAATGGGAATAATTAATCATTCCTATAACTTATCTCAAAGGAAAAATATACATGTTAAAATCACAGAAGCGAAAGGGGCCTAACGTCATTCTCTTCAATTTTATTAAATAGAAAACATAAACAATTAAGAAAATTATGATCTCTCAAAGTTAAAAGTCAAGTCAGTGACATTAGCTCTAAAATCTAAAACCTTCTTATTCTCAATAATGTGCCATGTGATTCTCATTCTGTTATCTTCATTCCAGAAAATTCAGTAAAATTTTCCTTAAAGCTTCCTGTAATTCTACGTAAGCAATATACAACAATCAGGATTTGACAATAATTTTTACTGATTTGAAAACAGGCAACTCAAAGGCTGAAATCTGGCAAGGATGATTATTTTTTAAAGCAAGCTCAGGAAGCAGCTGAATTTAGCTCAAGAAGGAACTAGCTGCTGCCTGCAATTGTCCTTGGAAAGCAAACGCCAAAGTCAAAGGGTTCGTGCATGAACTCTTTACGCTGCTTAAATCTAGAGGCAGAAGCAGGAAACTAATTAGCCTCTCATTTATTATCTGTTTAGGCCTTCTTGACTGACCTAATTGTAACTCATCTCAATGCAATCTAAGCATTTAGGGAATTTGGTCTAGAAACAGTTCAGCTTCATCTAACCTATGGAATTCATAACTCAGGTGCCACCCTGATAAAAGAAGTCCCTGTTAACTCTTCTTTCTCCATGATACCCTCACTTGAAAGGATACGTATGTTAGGAAAGGATATGTTTTGTCTCAGCAATAATTGATGACTACTCTTAGAATTTTCCAGCTTAACATAGTGGGAACTATATTATCAGGCAAATATTAATCTTGGATGGCAAATAAAAAAGAAATATAAAGAATAATAGAAGAAGGGTTCCTGGGTGGCTCAGTCGGTTGAGCGTCCGACTTTAGCTCAGGTCATGATCTCTCGGTTTGTGGGTTTGAGCCCCGTGTCGGGCTCTGTGCTGACAGCTCAGACTGGAGCCTGCTTCAGATTCTGTGTCTCCCTCTCTCCCTGCCCCTTCCCTGCTTGCACTGTGTTTGTCTCTCTCAAAAATAAATAAACATTTAAAAAAAAAAAAAAGAATATTAGAAGAAAGAATCTCAAAACCAACTCCCAAATAACAGTAAGACACACAGGTGGGAGGAGATACCATATGACCTAAATTAAGCATTTAAAGAGAGGTCTAAGAATATTACTGACATTTTCCAAGAGGAGAAAAAAATTGTATATACTAATGTTGTTTTCTTATCACACGTGTTAATTAGGGGACAAAGATTTTTCTTGAAACTCCCTGGAATAAGTAACAAGCAAAAGGAAGAGGCTGTATCAACTAAGTAAAATTTGTCCCGATGCACTGCCTCTCGTAAAAGTAATTTCCACAGAGTATCAACTATGGCCACCCATACGGAAACAACTGGATGGGAGAGCAGAGTTAAAAAGTCATTGTTAAAATTTTCTTTTTTAAAACGCTGGAATTGGTTATAAAATAAAATACTATTTTTTTTAAAAAAGCTTGTTTGTCATATGATATCCTGGAAAGCTTTACACAATCATTAAAATCCCTCTCTCTCCTGGAAGGTGACAGGATAAAGACTCAATGACAATACGTGAGCTTTCCTCTGAGTTCTAATGTCATGGTTTCAAGAAAGCTAAATTTTCAAAAATGGATTTTCCTCAGTTACAGCATTTTAATCCCTACCTCTTCTGGTCAGAAAGGAAAGAAGTAGTGGTAAGGGTAAGGAAGGCTACTCCAATCTCAGCCAAACTCAGAGAGTTAAGCCGTGTCCCAAGGTTCACACAAAAGATAATGGACTCCTTCCACACTTGTTAGACTCCACCATAACCTCAGGGACTCCTTTAAAGATTTACTTAAAACTATGGACCATCTGCCCCAAAAGAAAATACACACAAAGTGTATAATTTCAGGGAGTGTCCAAACCCCAGATTAAGACACTTTGCCCTAAAAAAAAAAAAAAAAAAAAAAAAAAAAAAAAAGCAGATTTATACACTTTCAGCCAATGCAAATGTAATATTTTATTCTATGATGGCCTTTTATATTTCACTTATTCTATGTATTCTATGGTTAAGATCACCATTTCCAGAAACAGGAATACAAAGAATGTCTTGCTAGAGACATATTGGACTATTAGCTCTATTTTCTCATTGACCATTCCCTTAAGGCAGTGGTTCAAAAAAGGGGTTATGCACCCCAAGAAGGCACCCTGGAAATTTGTGAGGGTGTTTTTGGTTACCACAGTGATTAGAGGTTGCTGAGCTTTAGAGTTCTCTCCTGCCCCCAGCCCTGGAGAGGGAGGATAAAGAAAGGGACGTGTATGTTAGACATCTTAGAATGCATGGATATTCCCATGCAGTGAAGGATGTCCTACTGGACATTCATGTGGGTGAAAACCAATTCAAAATTGTTTAAGCCTAAAACTTAAATCTGTTCTACACATAAATGAAAGGTATTTTTGCACAATTTTAATATACAATGAATTTCTAGGAATGCCATTACCAAATAAAGATTATATTTTGATTTGTTTAAACTTCACCTTGGAAAATCATGTACCAAATGGCAACACTACTTGTGGTATTTTATTTTATTTTATTTTTTAATTTAATTTGTATTTATTTTGTAAGTAAGCTCCAGGCCCAACTCACAACTCTGAAGTCGAGAGTCACAGGCTCTACCAACTAAGCCAGCCAGGCACTCCTATTCATGGTATTTTAACTGCCAATGAAACACAACTTTACCAATCTGCATTTAAGAATGCTGTAATCCTGGTGATTCTATACACAGATGCAAGCATCCGAGTACCTTACGTCTTCTAATGCAGTCGTGCTTGTGCACTTACATATTGAAATACATATTTTTTATTCTAAATTATTTTCCTTATTATTTCTCATTTATATTACTTAGGGCATTATAACTACTTTTAACTTATATGTAAGATAAATCTATAAATGTATACTATACAAATATATAGATATATTTAATCTATACTTATACACACACAAATTGTGTGTGTGTGTGTGTATGAATTTTGTCTCAAGATAAGAGAACATAAAATATTTGCTATAACAAGTGGACCATGAGTCTCACAGGGTTGAGAATCACTGATCTAAGAAGAACGATACTAAATTTCAGTGGAAAACCTGACAAACTTCTTTTTAAAACAGCATTTAATACCATTAAATGGTAGTGTGTAGGATTAATTTGTTGGGTGTTTTTAAATGTATCTCATTATGATAGAGGCTGGGGTTATAGGTAGCTTCTCTTAGACCCTGACTATCTCTACAGGTTATCTACGCCATACTCAGAAATGGCCATTCCTCTCACCTTAACCTTTGGCAGACTATTACCAGGACCAATTTAAAGGTGTAACTGATTCTGTGAAATTGGAGGGGGAAAATGGATTAAATGGCATTAAGAACTTGCAAATACATGAAAGAGACATCTCTTTCATCTCTTACCAATTTTTCATTGACAACCTCTCCAAACAGGAGATAATAGTTTCTCCAAACAATAGTTTCAAATTTAGTTAGGCCTTGCTCAGGTTCAAGGTTTGAAAACGACTGTCATGAATGAATGTAAGGAAGAGAAAAATGAAAACAGAGGAAAAGAAAGGAAAAGGGAAAAAGAAAAAGAAGCTTGCTCGTGTTGGTAAGGCAAACATATGAAAAATGACAAAGACTATGCAAGAACATATAAAATCTATATGCCTATAAACTTAATTATTCAAAAAATGTCAGGCATAATAAATCCTTTGTAAAAGCATTGAATAATAGAACCAAGTAAGAGGGCAAAATTATGTACACAGTTATTCATATTTCCATAAGAGACCATGAAAGCAGAAAGCAATTCATGGCTCAGGAGGGTTACTGCTCTCTGAAATCTCCCCCTCATGGGGCCAAAACTTCATAAAACATCTCCAGATGAGCCATCTGATTAAAATAGCTTATGTTTTGGTTAAAATAGCTTATATTAAGTACTGGGCAAAGAACTTTTACTACACAAACTATTGATAACCTATTCTCTATCATAAGATCTCAACTATACCAACCTGTTCACCCCAACTCCACAGGTAAAATATTATCTGTGTGGACAAAACACCACTTTCAAATAGTCAATCCTGTTTCCTTCAAAACTATTAACTGCTCAGATTCATATAAATTTCCCAGGCTAATATTCTAGGCAAACCATCAGGTACCAATTATTATTTTCATTCTTCTGTAGAGAAAGCTGTTCAGATAATATGAGTTTTGCAGGTTTTACTAATGTTTCCTTAGCCTTTACTTTGTGAGCAAAAAATCGGTTAGCGATTCAACTGCCTGAGCTCCACAGTAATGATATCTCTCAACACAAAACCACTACCAGTGTGAAAATTACGAGTGAACAAGAACAATGTGCTGATAGAACAGACTACTTGAAAAGGCTTATGTGTTGTTCCTCATCTTTTCGACTCTTCAGGATTAGAAACTGAATTTGGATGGCCCACACATATAAATTTGAATAAAGATACCCCCATACTCTCAGACACTATCAGTGTAGAGCAGTGTATAAATTTACTGACTGCTGATTAAGTAATAATTAATTATTAATTTATTAAGGACATAAAGACAAACAAAATTGTGCTGAAAAAGAGCATGTGCCAAGAAATTTAGCCAAAAATGAATTCACCACCCCAAAGTGCCTAAGATAAAGTATCATAAAAAATAAGTTAGAAATAATGAACACTTAAATCAACAAAACAAAGAGCTGATAATTTTAAACAGGAAAACAGGCTGGTATGTATGTGCATATGTGCGTGCCTGCGTGCTTGTAAGTGTGTGTGTGTTTAATTGTAAACAAATGCAGATGCATGAACGATTAACATCTGAAACCTGAAGATCTGAAAAAGAGCTAAAGATAGATCAGAATTCCTGAATAAATAAGATATGCGAAAAGGGCATGAAATATGAATGAGCAGCCTGTCTTTCCAAGAAAAAAGCCAACAAAATCAGCTTCAGACGTGAACACGGAAGGACCAACTGTAAGAAAAAGAAGTGCCAAAGAAAAGTATGCTGTAAAACAGAAGAGAACATTTTAAATAGTTGCACATGTGAATGAATATTAAAAATATTTTAATCCTCCTAAGAAGTGTGTTTCTAATTAGACATTCCCTTTTCTGATTATGGATTTTATTGCAATGGCAGAATCAACTATGACTTGGCCCTTCCCACAATAGCAGCTGTTAGATTTAACTTAGCAGCTTCCTCTTTTATGCTCCCACTACAACATGTGTATACTATATATGTATACTTAACATACTTCTTCTAGGGAAAGACCACAGAATTTCTCTATCTCAACTTAGTTTGTTGCTTGGGCAATTGATTATATATTTTCCTCTTTTAAAATAGAGAGAGGAAATCCTTTAGTCTGTTTCACAAATGTTTAGTTTTCTGGTCAACATTTTATTCACTGTAAAATACAGGTCAAGAATCCCCTTTCAAACGTCTTGGAATCTTTCTTAGCCAACAAAGTACCAGAGAATGTCGCCTACTTTCAATTGATCTATTCAGAAACGAGGAACAGTTGAAACTAAACAAGAAAAGACAAATCTAAAAAATCAGGTGAGGAGGATGGTGCAGGAAAAAGTCACACATTAAGGATTTTAAGAGTGGAAATAAATGTATTCACAATCACGTTAGCCAAACTACTCATCTATTTTAAACCTTCCATTCTTCCATGACGTGTATTTCTTTAAAATATAAAGTGGAATGTTAAGAAGGCAGCACCCTGGCAAGCATAAACCCTCTAGTAAATTTTTACAAGTTGCTTTCTGGAAAGGCCCACCCACCTAACTCCATCCCCTTTTTAAAAGTGTTCTGTCCCATAATTAAAGACTATAGCCGCAACTGTTCTCTACATTCGGAACTCAGCATATGGCTGCAAACCCTAAAAGGCTAATTTCAATAATAAATAGAATGGGTAGGAAAAGGCACACACTTGAAAAATTGTAAAAAGAAATCTTCAACTAATAGGTCTGACATAAGCAGGACCAATAAGACTTCTGCATATTTCTCAGGTTGTACCTCCTCCAAGGGTAAAAGATAAAGATTAGCTCTTAGACCTATCCGTAGTTAGCATCCTCATTAAATACCCCCAAAGGAAGGCAGTTAGTGTCACCTGTAAAGATTTAAAGAAACACCTTTCAAAAGTGAAGTCATCCAAGTGTGTGTGTGTGTGTGTGTGTGTATATATACACACATGTATATATTTATACATATACATATATAAACCCACTACAAAACCAAGCAAGCTCTTACCTAAAAGATACATAAAAGAAATGAAGACTTCACCAAAATAAAATCTTCTAAAAAGAACTGTCACCAAAGAACCCTTGGGGTTTTTCTAAACTACAAACAGAATTTGCCAATCATAGAGGGAAGAAAAAGCAACCATCACAATTAAAAAGACTTAAAGACATTCAAATATACAGAAAAGATATCAGATTTTTTTCTTTAAGTATTCACCGGTTAAAAATAACAGAGGGAGTCATAAAAATGTCAAAAAATTGATAAACGGCAGGTAGGCAAGTGTATATATCGATGTTGCAAGTAATTTTAAGGTTGAAGTTTATATTCTTTATTGATTACTGCCCCCAATAGAAGATGATAACTAAGGATAGTTTCATTGGTTTTTCTTCATCGTCTCAGAATTCTTAAATGCTAAATGAAAAAGTTTTTCAGCTAAAAGAAAAAATTTATAGAGACACAATTAACTTCAACATTATCATACATGTTCAAAAATATATTTAGACTTTGGTTTCCAAATATGAGCTGTACACTTGACCAACTCTAAAACTCCACAGATTTAGGAGCAATAATGACTAGAAATGACTTTAAAAAGAAAAGAATGACTATAAAATGACCATAAAATGTGACCCGCTACCCACTTCTGTGATGCTACATACAACTCCACTGACCGCTGTGAGGCTGAACGTAAGCTTGTAGGCAAAAATGTCAGAAATACAGAGCCCAGCGTGTATTGCACCAGCCTCCAGAGTTAGCAATACTATTGTTGAGACCTTGAAGGCCACATTTAAGATAAAGCATACCACACAGTTCCAAATTTTAAAATGAGACATGAAAGTGAGAGTGGAGAATATCATACTCAAAACAGGAATGCCCTCTCAGAGATCAGCAGTGAAAACTTCTGATTACAAATCAGCCTTTTATAAAGTACTCTATCCCTAGAAATTAAGCTAAAGGCATGAAAAGACAGACTTCTGGGAACAATATTTCTGATCAATTTTCTCCTCGGAGGTACACCTATATCTACATATAATATACATGTAAGATTTTGCCAGTAATAAGACAGTCTATGTTCTGGTCTGTCATAGGATCTAAAATAAGACTAAATCTTAGCTATTTGTGTGCTATCTCTGATTTCCACTTTAATAAATGTGTTTGTTACCAAGAAACAGACTCTTAATTACAGAGAACAAACTGATGGTTACCCGAGGGGAGATGGTGGGGGGATGGGTGAAATAGGCGATGGGGATGAAGGAGTGCACTGGGCATGATGAGCACCAGATGATGTACGGAATTGTTGAATCACTATATTGTACACCTGAAACTAAACATAATTATGTATGTAACTAACTGGAAATAAAATAAAAACCTTACAAAATTAAAATTAAAAAACTGTGGTTGTTAAAACCACACAGGATTGGGGCACCTGGCCAGCTCAGTTGGTAGAGCATGCGACTCTTGATCTCGTGAGTTCAAGCCCCACGTTGGGTATAGAGATTACTTAATAAAATCCTTGGGGAGAAAAACAAAAACAAAAACAAAAATAAATGTGCACAGGATTTTATGAAGACTAGAACATATGCAGGTGGGTGCTTAAGGAATTTTCTGCCCAATATGCCAGAAGCAGGATGCCATCTGCTTGTGCCATGAATCAACCTAACCCTCAGCAGTCTCCAAAGTTGACAGGAAAATCTGGTTGTTTAGTTAACATTGAAAACACACTCTAAATCCAAGATGAACTGTTATTTTCTGAAATGATCTTAGACACAGTTAAAAACTTGTTTTCTCCTTTAAAAGCAGCTGTCTACTTTTTTAAAAATTGAACTATGAAAACCACTGATTTCAAAAGTACTCTGAAGTAACTGAAAATTGAAACTAAAAAGTGACCTCCATACACCGACTTTTTAAATTTCCTCTCTGAATAAATGTATTAATAATGAAATAATTTACCTCTGTATCTTTTAAAACTATCAGAATCTTTTGGCCATATGGATCATAGTAGGTACCTATTGATATTAATTCCATGAGGATAGCTGTCATCTCATGAAAAACTTTACCTCAAAATTGCTATTTGGATAACATGCCTAGCTAGAATTTGCTGAAGCACATTAATTTGAAAATCCATAACATGGGGCGCCTAGGTAGCTCGGCTGGTTAAGTGTCTGTTGATTTCGGCTCAGGTCATGATCTCAGGACTCCTGAGATCAAGCTCTTCAGGCTATGTGCAGACAGCTAGGAGCCTGCTTGGGATTCTCTCTCTCCTCTCTTTGCCTCTCCGCACCCTCTGTCTTTCTCTCAAAATTAATAAATAACTTTAAAAAATCCATAACATGATCACAATGATACTAGCACACAGCTATTATCTTCACACTTTGCAATACTTAAATTGATCACAAGTACATGAGCCATTAAAAATGATTCCTCCTAAGTCCCCTGTTTCTAGCACCTTTAGGAAACAAGGTTTTATTTTAAGAAGTTGAAAATGACGAACTTGGCTTTGATGAGATCAGGGAATACTTACGGGAAACTGGATTTGTCAACAACTGCAACGGAGATGGGTAACGTGGGTTTGGTGTGAGCATGCATGTGTGCACACATACATAAAAAAGAGAAAACGGTTGTGAATGCAGTTCCACTCTTACACTCATTTGTAACTAAGCCTTGAAAGTGCATCAGGCCAAGCATTAGGTTGGTTGATGTTTGTCATGGCTAAGATACTAGCAAGCAAAGCAAGAGACATGAATTCTCTCTGGGACTCAGCTTCTTCATTAGGAAGGTCTAGTTTAGTTTCTAAGGTCCCTTTCAGTTCTAAAAAATCAAACATTCATTGAATATCAATTATGAGGAACATAAAGATGAATATAACATAGTTCTGGCCCTAAGACTGATTTGATGAAAAACTTAATCACCGTGTGCACTACTCCTAAATAATTGTATACATATGCATGCACACACACACACACACACACACACACACACACACACAAACGAAATGTCTAAAGAACAAAAGCATGTGTTGTGAAAAAAACTTAAAACTTTGGTTTTGTGAAATAGAAAAATAACCAAAAATTGACCACATCATCACTCCACCAAAACAAATCATCTATTAACCACAGGACTGCCCAAGAACAAGCTTTCAATACCACACTCAATAACCAGCCATATATATTTTGTTCCCTTTAAAAAAGAAAAAAAAAAATTCCCTCACTCATAGAGAAAAATGACATCAACAAATTTAATGACAGTTTATTTTCACGAAACTATTGAGAACAAGTATGGGGGATATGGTCAAAATACCACACACACCCACACCCACACACCATAATGTTTAACATATCAAGAAAACAGAAATAAACCCATACATTTATAAACAAATGATTCTGACATGGGTGCCAAGATAACTTAATATGGAAAGAATAATCTCTTCAAAAAATGGTGAATAACAGGATAGCCACATACAAAAGTACGAAGATGGACTTTATACATCACACCATACACAAAAGTTGGTTCAAAAGGTATGTTTATCTATTCTGGATACTAGCTCCTTATCAGTATATTGATATGATTTGAAAATATTTTTGGAAGCCAAAATTTCAACAAAAAAAGTTTACCAACTTTTAGAAGAAAACATAGGCATAATTCTGTGTGACATTGGATTAGACAAGAGCTTCTTTGATGTGACACAAAAATAGGAATAAACAGGACTTCATCAAAATTAAAAATATGTGTGCTTCAAGAGACATCATCAATAAAGTGAAAAGACAACCTGAGAATGGGGGAAAATATCTTCAAATCATATCTCTGATAAGGTCTAATATTCAGAATATATAAAAAAACTTCTTACAAATCAACAATTAAAAATTGGAAAAAGGTTTGAGTAGACATTTCTCCAAAGAAGTTATACAATGTTCTGCAAGCAGAGAGAAAAGCTATCATTAATCACGAAGGAAATACAAATCAAAACCACAAAAAGATGCCACTTCAAACCCACTACAATGAGTAGAATTAAAAAGGTAGACAGTAACAATTTGTTGACAGAATATGGAAAAACCGGAATCTTCATTCATCAGTCAGAATGTAAAATTGTACATTTTGGCAAAATGCCAAAATTAAGCATAAAAGTTACCATATGACCCAGAGATTTCACTCCTAAGTATGTACCCAAGAAGACTGAAAACATGTCAACAACAAAATTGTTCACGAATGTTCAGATCAGCATTATTCGTAAGTCAAAAAGTGTAAACAACCTATATGTCCATCAACTGATAAATGTGATACATTCATATAATGAATATTATTCAGTCATAAAATGGAATGAAGTACTAATACCATATAACATGGATGAACCTTGAAAACATTATGTTGAGTAAAATAAGTCAACCACAAAAGTCCAAATATATGGGGCGCCTGGGTGGCGCAGTCGGTTAAGCGTCCGACTTCAGCCGGGTCACGATCTCGCGGTCCGTGAGTTCGAGCCCCGCGTCGGGCTCTGGGCTGATGGCTCGGAGCCTGGAGCCTGTTTCCGATTCTGTGTCTCCCTCTCTCTCTGCCCCTCCCCCGTTCATGCTCTGTCTCTCTCTGTCCCAAAAATAAATAAACGTTGAAAAAAAAAATTTAAAAAAAAAAAAAAAAAGTCCAAATATATGATTCCATATGTGTAGAAGAGGCAACTCTATAAAGACAGAAAGTAACTTAGCGACTACCAGAGAAGGGGGAGGGAAAATGGGCAGTGGTTACTCATGCATCGGGGAGTTTTCTCTTTGGGGTAATGAATGTTCTGGAATTAGATGGTAGTGATGGTTGCACAAGTTACTATGCAATACTAAATCCACTCAACTGTAGTACCTTTAAAAATTTTTTTAATGTTTATTTTTGACAGAGAGAGACAGAGAGTGAGTGAGTGAGTACAAATGGGGGGAGAGGGCAGAGACAGAGAGAGAGGGAGACACAGAATCCCAAGCAAGCTCCAGGCTCTGAGTTGTCAGCACAGAGCCCGACACGGGGCTTGAACTCATGAACTGTGAAATCATGACCTGAGTCAAAGTCAGAAGCTCAACCAATTGAGCCACCCAGGTGCCCCTTAACTGTACATTTTTAAAGGGTATGAGAATTTCACTCAACTTTTTAAATTATTTGAGAACAAAAAAAGTAATGCCCTTGAGATCTTTGTGGATGAAGAAAAAAAGAAAAAATCTTAAAAAATAGACATTTGGGGCAATCCTCACCTGTGTGGAACAAAAAGGAAAAAAATGGCGAGAGAAGCAATCAGAGAGTGTGTGGAATTTATTATATCCAAAAGAACACACAGTCAGCAGTGTCAAATTCTTTGGGGAACTGATTCTGAGTGATGAATATGCTTAATACAATGAGTCTTACCCAGTTTAATGAAGAAGCCTGGTTACTACTCCAACTTCTTTCTCTATTTAGGGCCAATTCTGCACATTATCTTCTTCAAAATGTTCCATAAGTCAGGCTTTTCACTGTCTGACCTTTCCTTCATTAGATGGGATTAGTAAATGTTTACTCAATAAACATAATATAAATGGAATTCCTTTATTACCAACCTGATTCTGATCTCATTTCATGAATTTAGTTATTAAAAGAAAATCTATTCTCTTGACCAGCTTATAAGGTAATTATTTAATTACTTTATTGCTTTAAGTTATGTTTCATTTTTCCTCTGCAAAAGTCCTACTGTGGTTTTTAATACCACAGAACAATTTTCTCAGACAATGACTGGAAATGTACAAGTTCTAATCATTTTGACTTTTGCTTCGGACACACTCATCCAAAATGGTATTCTGTGGGGGATAAAGAAGTGTACTTGTGATTAGCACCAGGTATTGTTACAGAAGTGATGAATCACTATACGGGATACCTGAAACTAATACTACACTGTATTTCAACTGGAATTTAAATAAAAACTTTAAAAATGGTATTTTATGGAATATATGCATAAGGGCAAAAAAAAGGAAAGATTTTCTTATTTTTTAAATAATTGTCTAACAAGTGAAAGCAGTTTAGAAAAGAACTGGTGCATGGGTAAATCAGTTTGTTTGGAGCCACTGTCCTTGCATCACTTTGTTCTGTTGAATTTTACTTTCCAGGGCATCTGAAAACTACTAGGCTCTAAGGAGACTGTCTGGTCAGCCAAGACAAAGCTCTTGGCACTACTCTGAAATAAGATATGCCAGATCTACCCTTCCGTATTAGGTGACTGGCCTAGTTAGAGGATGTATATACATGACAGTCTGAGAGACAGCATCAATATAGTGTCATCGTCTCGCGAGTAATGTTTCCTGTAGTGATGATACATCTGCATGCTAAATAAAAAGATTAAAATATGAGTGATAAAGAATTCAAAAATAAAACCCAAGATATATAGTGTGATACCAATTTGCACAATTTAGTTTGAAACACCAAACAGCACAGGCTTAAACTTCCACTCTTTTAAAACTCTATTTTAGGGGCGCCTGGGTGGCGCAGTCGGTTAAGTGTCCGACTTCAGCCAGGTCACGATCTCGCGGTCCGTGAGTTCGAGCCCCGCGTCGGGCTCTGGGCTGATGGCTCAGAGCCTGGAGCCTGTTTCCGATTCTGTGTCTCCCTCTCTCTCTCTGCCCCTCCCCCGTTCATGCTCTGTCTCTCTCTGTCCCAAAAATAAAAACGTTGAAAAAAAGAAAAATAAATAAATAAATAAAAATAAATAAATAAAACTCTATTTTAGATTCCAAGAATTTTTTTTTTTTAATTTTTTAAATGTTTACTTATTTTTGAGAGAGAGGGTAGGGGCGGAGGGCAACGGAGACACAGAATCTGAAGCAGGCTCCAGGCTCTGTCAGCACAGAACCGGACAGGGGGCTCGAATTCACGAACCACAAGATCATGACCTGAACAGAAGTTGGCTGCTCAACCAACTGAGCCACCCAGGTGCCCAAGAAACATTCTTGTTACAATACTTCTTAACACGTGCATGTTGTTACATGCTTTATGATCTCAGAAATACTAAAATGAAGTTGATACCTGTTAAAAGAAGCACCAACTAAATTTTAAGGGAGAAATCTATCCACATATTTAAACAAAGAACTTAAGGACTTGAATTATAAGGGGAGAAAACATGGAGGATCAAAGTAACAAGTGTTATTAATATTTTGAGAAAGCTACCATGATACTAATGGTTCTTCTGTTAACTCTGTTATAATAAAAATCACTACCATTTATGGGGTGCTTACTATGTGCTACACGCAACATATAAATTGTTTCATTTAATACTTACAAATAATACCATTTTCCCCATTTTACAAATGAGGTAAATAAGACTTGGTAACTTTGTCCAAAGACAGACACAAAGTATAAGACAGAGCAGGGTTTTGAATCCAAGTTGGTCTAACTCCAAAAACTATTCCTTCCGTATGCTATAGTATGCTACCTTCTGTTCTTCTGCAGCAAGGTTACAAACCCAAAAGCCAACAGAAGCCCTGCAATTAGAATAAAGTGTCTGCAGTGAGTTAAAAAAGAATGGAGAATAGGGAGTTTTCCAAACAAGCCTACACCTACCTATCTAACCTGGCCTCTTGATACACGCTGTGCAAGCAGAACAAAGCAGCCAAATAAAGTATGTCCACTGGCCACTAACCTGCGGGACCCATGTTAAAAAAAAAAAAAAAGTCACCATCTGGAAATCAGCAGAAGATAAAAAACAATCCTAGTAAGAAAGTATTTTGAAAAAATTAGTGATTTTCATATTAGATGTATAGGACTAAAACTAGCCATCATTGAACATGTAAATAAAACATTGACTTCTTTTGCGAAGTCCTTTACTTTTGAACCTATATAAAACCTTATAGCAATAATGAACTTTGTAGCAAAGCAGTATTTAATATTGGCAGTCCCCTTTCATATATATAGCATTTCCAAAGATGTATTTGAAGGCTGAAGTATACAAATCTAAAAACAGACATATATGGTATAATGGTGGTTATGTTCCCAGAATACTAAAAGACATAATCAAATCCCTAATTAAGGCTTTGAGGGCACTACCTATTATCTGAACACCACTCTTATCCCAAACCAGCAACTCAGGGAGCAGCAGATAACCCTCATAGGCACCTCAACCTTCTGTTCCCCTATTTCTCTCTCCCACAGGCCCATAGCCTTCCACTGAGCAAGCCTCACTCCCCACAAGAACAAAAACTGGGTGGTAAAATGGCAGAGGGGTAACAGAAAGGGAAAGGCAGGACAAGGGAGAATCCCAAACAGATGGGCACCACTAGAAGCAAACAAACTCTAAACTATGGCTGTGTGGTGATTTAGAGAAGCTCCTGGCAATCTAGGATAGCTGGGAGGTTCCCTCCATGAGGCAGGACACAGTAAAAATATTTAGACCACTGTCAGCCCAAATACCTAAGCTAAAAAACACTGTCAATGATCTGGGGCAAGAAATGCCACAATGCAATAGTTCAAAATTACCAAGACTCAGGAAACAGAATATGGAAGATTCAATCCTATGTGCAGGAGTTCAGGAAGTCAGTATAATGTTCAAAAACAGGATTTTTATGAAAGTCAAGATCCACCATAAATGTACTTTCATTTTAAATACACAAAGGAGGCTACCCATATATAATACCCACATTATAAAAACAGTAGGTATTAATGAATAGATATTTAGACTAAATAGAATTGCCGATTTATGGATGAAATACTACACTGGTCTAGGCATTCCTAAAATGACACTGCCTAGTATCTTGCATATAATCACATTTTTAAGCTGTTCTCACATTACATTGTACTTAGTATTATCCATCTATATGTCACTGTACCAGGTTTTTAACACTGACCCTTATTGTTTTTTTTTTAATAGTATTTATCAGAAAGTCTAATAATGTAAGATGCTTTGGGCTCATTTTCTCATCTCTACCCACTCTGCTAAATGCTACCCATGCAAAAATCCATCACTCACTCTTCTATACAAAATTGTTGAGCAGCTCTAAAGAAGTCTAATACTTAGCTGACACTACTAATTTAGTCACTCTAATTTCATGTATATTTCTTTCAAATAAGAAAGTATGGGGGCCCCTAGGTGGCTCAGTTGGTTAGACGTCCGACTTGGGCTCAGGTCACAATCACAATCTCACAGTCTGTGAGTTTGAGCCCTGCACTGGGCTAATAGCTCAGAGCCTGGAGCCTGCTCTGGATTCTGTGTCTCCCTCTCTCTGCCTCTCCCCCACTCATGCTCTGTCTCTCTCTGTCTCTCTGTCTCAAAAATAAACAAACATTAAAAAATATATTTTAGGGGCGCCTGGGTGGCGCAGTCGGTTAAGCGTCTGACTTCAGCCAGGTCACGATCTCGCGGTCCGTGGGTTCGAGCCCCGCGTCGGGCTCTGGGCTGATGGCTCAGAGCCTGGAGCCTGTTTCCGATTCTGTGTCTCCCTCTCTCTCTGCCCCTCCCCCGTTCATGCTGTGTCTCTCTCTGTCCCAAAAATAAATAAATGTTGAAAAAAAAAATTAAAAAAAAAAACCCATCTCCCTAGTTGGAGATCTGTTTAAAAAAAAAAAATTATATATATATATATATATATATATATATATATATTTTTTTTTTTTAAAAAAGTATGTATTTGGGCACAGCTGACATTATGACAAGAAAAATAAAAAACCATACATCTCCCCTAATCCCACCCACAACGGAACTCCTATAACCTCCAAAATTTCTAACACTCATATCATATTCTATATTTATTACTTACAAAAAAATCCACTAAACTAACACATTACTCGTATGCATTCTAGAATTGATATAATGAGAATAGGGAAGAGGTTACAAATCACAATTATTGCTTACCTAGAGATGAGTGATTTTTATAATGTACAAGATGAAAATTAAAGGTAAATGAGGGAAAATTCTGAAAACAAACCATAACTTAAATCACTATTGTTCCTAAATCAATAGCTTGATTTCTTTGCATTTATGTATGTGCTTTCAGCAGCAAATAGTGAATAATTTGGTGGCTCCATTTCAGCATTTAATCTGCCTCAAATTTAAACTTCTAGTTAAAAATTGGGGGGCTGCAAGTTTCTGTCACAAGGTAGTAATTACGAGCTCCCAGCTGTGAAGTAAATATTACCTGAACAGAACTTCTTAAAATACTCTTTATAATTAAATACCTAGTAATCATTAAACAAGGCAAGAAATACAAGGTTTATGGGGAGAAAAACAATCAAACACTCTTTTACAACAGGTTTCTGGAAACTATGAACTCAACTGGCAGATTGCTAATTACCGGAAAGGAAAAGGGATGTTGGTTCCAAGAATCTCTGAAAACAATTTAGATACAGATGTAACAGGACCTAACTAAATTGCTCCTTGCACAGAAGAGAGGTACAACATTCTTGACAAAGTCCTGTAGGTTACACCCACAGTCTGTTGAAAGATAGTCATCAATGGTAAAGTCATTCATGGGGGCTTGAAGCAGAACTGAGAGAGGAAGTCCAACATATTCAGCATTTTCTCTAAAGAGAAAGAAAAAAAATAGGCTGGCAACATGCCAGCAAGCCAGCAAGCTCTGTCTCCTGTGTTCAAAAGATGTAGGAGGCTGCTTGAGAACTGACTAAAAAAATCCCCTGGAAGACAGTAACAGATTTTTTTAAAAAGTAAAATGTAAATTATAACAATAGGATGTCATCACCACACTTGCAATCATTTTTTTTTTTTCCTCTGGTTTATCACGTGCTGAATGAGCTATAGTCTTTAATGGGGGTTGGGGGGGGGGAAACTTCCTCAAAATGTCTCAAATTTTAAAAATAAAGGGTAAGTTTATTAGAAGAAATATATATAAATTATAATTAAGAACTTTGTTGAAAGACAAAGCACATAACCCGATGACCATGACTCAAAACTGTGTAGTTCACATCAGAACAGTATGCATGCCTTGAAATACGCTAAAGACCTCTGGGCCAGTGAAGAATATAGAATCGGGAACCTGTTTCCTGGTACTATATCAAGTTTATCTGTCTGAATCCTTGTTTATAGTTTATAGAACTGGATTTTAGTGTAGAAAATGGAATCAATGACAGAACCAAACTGAACGACTATTTCTGTTAACAATATAATCAATCACCTCAGCTCAAAATCTGAAGTTCCTGGGTACGTTGGGGGGCTCAGTCGGTTAAGCACTGACTTCAGCTCGGGTCATGATCTCCTGATTTGTGGATTCAAGCCTTGCATTCAGCTCTGTGCTGACATCTCGGAGCCTGGAGCCTGCTTCAGGTTCTGTGCGTGTCTCTATCTCTGCCCCTCCCGTGCTTGTGTGCGTGCTCTCAAAAATAAACAGACTTAAAAAAAAAAAAAAAAAGCCAAAGTTCCTTTTCCTTTTATGCCTTAGAATTATTCAAAACTAATAAGAAGTCTCTCAAAATGTTTACCTAATTAGCACAGCCTCAGGGCACCTGGCTGGCTCAGTCAGAGGAACATGAGACCCTTGGTCTCAGGGTCGTGAGTTCAAGCCCCACGCTGGGTAGAGATCACTTAAACAAATATTTAAAAATAATAATAATAATTAGCATAGCCTCAAAAAATTTCCCTCAAATGCTGATCAGTTTTGTGGTAGGTTTAATTTGTATCCACAAATTCTTTGATACACCTCCTTCCAGGAAGTGGAACTGGATTCTCTCCCCTTTGAATGTGGGCTGGACTTAGTGAGTTGCTTCTACTGAACAGACTATAGAAAGAGAAAATAAAAACTTTGCAGTATTGAAACCTGGCGTATATCACCTTACCAAGTGATCAAAGTTAACATCACCAGTAATAAGTCATGTTCCATGTACCCCTTGATATGACAAAATCAGAAAGGCTCATCACACATTTGTGGTACTCTTCCCTAAAATGCGTAAGCCCAGTCTAATCATAAGAAGACATCAACCCAATCCGGGGCACCTGGGTGGCTCAGTCAATTGAGCAGCTGACTTCAACTCAGGTCATGATCTTACGATTCATGGGTTCAAGCCCTGCATCAGGCTCTGTGCTAACAGCTCAAAGCCTGGAGCCTGCTTCAGATTCTGTGTCTCCCTCTCTCTCTCTGCCCCTCCCCTGCTCATGCTCTGTCTCTCTCTCTCTCCCTCTCTCTCTCTCTCTCTCTCAAAAAAAAAATAAACATTAAAACAACAAATTAAAAAAAAAAAAAAAAAAGAAGACACCAACCCAACCCAAACTGATATTCTACAAAATATCTAACTGGTACTCTTCAGAAGTATCAAGGTCATAAAAATAGAAGGAAAGCCTAAGAAAGCATCACAGATTAGGAGAGACCAAGGAGACATGACAATGAAATGCAACATAGTTTCCTGGGTTGGATCTTGGACAAGAAAAGGGGTATTAATGGAAAAACTGGTGAAATCTGAATAAAGCCTGCAGTTAATAGTATTGTATTGATGTTAATTTCTTCATTTTGATCTACAGTTATGTAAGATGTTAACATTAGGGGAAGCTAGGAAAAAGAAATATGGGAACTCAGTGTACTATTTTTACAACTCTTATGTAAATCTATAATTATTTCAATATAAGGGTTATTTTTTTTTCAACACTTAACCATATCTTCCCTTACTTGTAGAGAGTTGCCACTCTAGCTCATAGGCCCGATCACTATGATTTTCCAGATTCCCATGTCTTTAGGATCTGCCCTTTCCAATTTATCTGACATATACAGAAGGATCAATCTTAACAATTTCTATCATCTCCCTACTCAAAACCATAGACTTTCCTACTCAAAACTGTAAAAGATTCCTCAGTGCCTCAGTATTACTTATCACTAAGCTTATCACTAAGGAACATGTACAAATCAGCCACACCCTGCTTACCTAAACTTACATCTCTACTAGAGACATTTATTCTTTATCTTTAACCATATACCAATGGCATTTAAATTTTTTTTTAATTTGGCAATAATACTGGGCAATCTGGGCAATAATGAGAGATTTAAAAGAAAGAAGTATGGATTTTGCTTTTAGAAGATTTCTTTAGAATAAGATAATCTTCTTAAGGACATGATAGTTATACATTTTCTATTTTTATCTTATTTCCCCTCACTTTACTGAACTATTTTAGTAATTTTAATAGGTTTCTTTCAACAGACTTTTTTGATTTTCCAAATATTTAATCATATCTTCTATAATAAAACACAATTTTATATTCCCAACATTTATAGATCTACTTCTGACAATGGTTAAGAGTTCTGTTTTTACGTGAAAGTACTAATTCTTAATGATTACAAATAATATTATAAAACGGCACAGTAAACACACAGCTGACCTAGAAAGGAGCAAGTGATAATAGAAACCTGAATCTAAGGTTTCATCACACCCTAAGAAGCCTCCCTGGAAATTTTACTCTTCCCTTTGCCAAGAAATTGTTTCAGTCCATTTTAACGGACGAATATTTTCTAACTACCTAACTTTAAAAATATTTTAACTGGGGGCGACTGGGTGGCTGAGTCAGTTAAGCATCTGATTCTTGATCTCAGCTCAGGTCTTGATCTCAGAACCATGGGTCCATGCCCCACATTTGGCTCCATGCTGGCCATGAAGCATACTTAAAAATACGTATATTTTTTAACTAAATTCAGCAAGTTATTTCATGGGTATTGACGAATGGATTCTAAATTTTATTTAGAAAGGCAAAAGAACCAGAACAGTCAACACAATACTGAAGGAGAAGAACAAAGTTGGAGGACCGATGCTGCCTGATCTTGCCTTCAAGATTCACTATCATCTACAATAATCATGATAGTGTGGTACTGGAAAAACAGGTCAATAGAATAGAATAGAGAGCCCAGAAATAGACCCATATAAATATAATCAACTGATCTTTGACAAAGGAGCAAAGGCAGTGTAATGGAGAAAAGACAGTCTCTCCAAAAAAAGATGTAAGAACAACTGGACATCCACAAGCAAAAATGAAATCTAGACAGACCTTACATCCTTCACAAAAATTAACTCAAAACAGATCACAGACCTAAATGTAAAACACGAAACTATAAAACTCCTAGGAGATAACATAGGAGAAAATATAGATGACCTTGGATATGGTGATGCCTATTTAGGTACAATATCAAATACATAAACTATGAAAGAAATAACTGATAAACTATATTTCATTAAAATTTTAAACTTCTGCTTTGTGAAAGACAATTATCAAGAGAATTAGAAGACAAGGGATGCCAGGTGGCTCAGTCAGCTGAGCCTCCGACTCTTGATTTTGGTTCAGGTCATGATCTCACGGTTTGTGGAATCAAGCCCCACATTGGGCTCTATACTGATGGCATGGAGCCTACTTGGGTTTCTCTCTCCCTCTCTCTCTGCCCCTCACCTGCTCACACTTTTTCACTCTCTCTCAAAAGAAATAAAAGAAACTTAAAAAAAAAAAAAAGAAAAGAATTAGAAGAGAGGCCACAGCCTACGAGAAAATACTTGTAAAAGAAACCTCTGATAAGGGACTGTTATCTGAAATACACAAAGAACTCCTTAAAAGTCAACAATAAGAAAACCTGAAAAACAGGAGGGGATGAAGCCCTTAAAAGACATCTCACCAAAGAAGGTATATAGATGGCAAATAATCATGTGAAAAGATCCCCCACATCATACACCGTCAGGAAAATGCAAATTAAAACAAGGAGTTACCACTACACACCTACTAGAATGGCCAAAATCTGGAACTCCCAACAACCCCAAATGCTAGTGAGGATGTGAAGCAAAAGGAACTCTCCTCATACATTGGTGGTAAGAACGCAAAATGGTACAGCCACTTTGGAAGAGCTTGGTGCTTTCAAACAAAACTAAACATACTCTGACCATAAGCAAGCAATTGCACTCCTTGCTATTTACCCAAAAGAGCTGAAAAGTTATGTTCACCCAAAAACCTTCCAGGGGATGTTTAAGCAGCTTAATTCCTAATTGCCAAAACTTGGGAGTATCCACAATGTCCTTCTGTAGGTGAATAGATAAACTGTGGTGCATTCAGACAACAGAATGTTATTCAGCACTAAAAAGAAATGGAACCATCAACCCATGAAAAGACAAGAAATAAACTTCAATGCATATTACTAAGTGAAAGAAGCCAATCTGAAAAGGCTATGTACTATATAATTCCAACTATATAATATTCTGGAAAAGGCAAAATTATGGAGACAAAAATCAGTGGTTGTAGTGGGGGATAGGCAGATCACAGAATTTTTAGGGCAGTGAAAATGCTCCATATGATATTAAAATAAAGGATTTAGGTCACTGTATACTTCTCCAAACCCATAGAATGTACACCACCAAGAGTGAACCCTAAGGTAGACTGTACACTTAGAGCAATTATGATATGTCAATGTAGATTCATCCTTGGTAAAAATGTACCATTCTGGCTGAGTGACGGTGATGATGGGGGAGGCCATGCATGTGTGGGGGCAGGTGGTGTATGAGAAATCTCTGCACACCCCTGTTAATTTTTGGTCAACTTAAAACCACTCTTAAAAAAATACTTCGGGGGCGCCTGGGTGGCGCAGTCGGTTAAGCGTCCGACTTCAGCCAGGTCACGATCTCGCGGTCCGTGAGTTCGAGCCCCGCGTCGGGCTCTGGGCTGACGGCTCAGAGCCTGGAGCCTGTTTCGGATTCTGTGTCTCCCTCTCTCTCTGCCCCTCCCCTGTTCATGCTCTGTCTCTCTCTGTCCCAAAAATAAATAAATGTTGAAAAAAAAAAAAATTAAAAAAAAAAAAATACTTCGGGCACCTGCATGGCTCAGCCAGTTGAGCCTCCAACTCTTGATTTCGGCTCAGGTCATGATCTCGCAGTTCATGGATCAAGCCCCACATAGGGCTCTGCACTGACAGCATAGAATCTGCTTGGGATTCTCTCTCCTTCTGTCTACCCCTCCCCCACTCACACTCGCTCTTGCTCTCTCTCTCGTTCAAAATAAATAAACATTTAAAAAAATCCTTTTAAAATTCTTTTAAGTTTATTTATTTAGAGAGACACACAGAGAGACAGCAGGGGAGGGACAGAGAGAGAGAGGGAGAGAATCCCAAGCAAACTCCATACTGTTAGTACTAAATCCAATGTGGGTCTCAAACTCACAAACTGCAAGATCATGACCTGAGCCAAAATCAAGAGTTGGACGCTTAACCGAATGAACCACCCAGGCACCCCTTAAAAAAAATTAATGGGCCACCTGGGTGGCTCAGTTAGTTAAGTGCCCAACTCTTGACTTCAGCTCAGGTCATGATCTCATAGTTCAAGCCCCAGGTAGGGCTCTGTGCTGACCACAGGAAGCCTCTTGGGATTCTCTGTCTCCCTCTCTCTCCACCCCTGCCCCAGGCTCACATGTGCGTTCTTTCTCTTTCTCTCTCCCTCTCTCTCAAAAATAAATATTTTAAAAAATAAATAACTAAAAAATTTCTTTAAAAAATCTAATTATATTTATACATACACACACACACACACACACACACACACACACACACACACACCTGATTCTTTATAACGATTTCAATTTCTTACTTTGCTTCCCTTTCTCTCATTTCATTTGACCTTATGAGCCAGTTAAACCCAAGTATTCATGTTGCCTTTGCAAAAGACAAATACCTCTTCTTACATCTTATCCTTTGTCTCAGTGCTACAGATGAGGGAACGGGCACCGATGGGAGTCAAGCAAACTGGGGTATGGGCAAGACTCTGCTTAGAACCACAAAAACTTCTCCAAGTCTTAGATTCTTCATCTCTAAAATGAAGTTTATGGAGTAAATGACCTCCCAATTCCTCTTAGTTCTGACTTTTTACAGTCCTCAGTAACAGATACAATTAAATGTGAAGGGATTCTGGGAAAATGGTAATGAAGGCTGCATAGTTTTCGATTTCCCTAAATTTACCCATAAAAACAGAACTAGGATACCTAAGCCAATGATTTAGGAATGATATTTATAACAAGACTAGATATTCCTATGAACCCCAAAATATAAGAAAACAAGGAAATGACACAATAGCTATGAGATGTGTATAATCAAAAGTTCTGTCAACACACTGACCTTAAAGTATAATGGCACATATTTTCATGAATATCTAAGAACCCAGGGAATACTGTTTGCCTGAGCCCTTCCTGAAAACATACTAAAAAATGGCACTATCAAGTAAAAATCTCTGCAATGATGGGAATGTTCTCTTTCTATGCTATACTCCCCAATATAATAATCACTAGCCACGTGTAATTATTAAGCACTTGCAATGTTGGCCAGTATACCAAGGAACTAAATTTTTATCTTATTTTCATTAGTTTAAATAGCTATGTGGTCAGTTTTTGATGGGACAGCTATAGAAAGAGGGTTAGATAACTAAAAGAACTGGCATGCCATAAGGACAGGCAAAGTATTCTAGATAATAAATGAAGGAGGTAGGAGAGAATCAAAATGAATGAGTGGATGAATGAATGATTATGGATCTACCAATGACTGATAACATTCCCCAAAGAGACACAATCATACACTATGTGCCTCCTTATTAAAGCACATAATAACTTAAGAAGTGGTTTTATAACATTCTCCAAAGAAGATATACAAATGGCCAATAAGGGCATGTAAAGATGCTCAATATCATTAGTCATTTGAGAAATGCAAATTAAAACAATATCCTATCATATCTCACCCACTAGGATAGCTATAACCAAAAAATCACACATTAACAAGTGTTGCTGATGGATATGGAAAAGTTGGAAACTTAATACGTTACTGATAGGAATGTAAAATGGTACAGTCATTCTGGAAAACGGTTTGGCAGATTTTTAAAAAGTTAATTATGGAATAGTAACATTACCAGCAATTCCACTCCTAGATACCTAAAGAATTGAAAACATATGTCTACACAAAAACTTGTATATAAAAGATCATAACAGCATTATTCTTTTGTTTTCTTTTTTCCAGTTTTATTGTGATACAATTGGCATATAGTACAGTATTAGCCCAGGTGTACAATACAATGACTTGATAAATGTATATATTGCTAAAGGATTACCATAATAAGTTTAGTTAACATCAGTAGCCTCGTATAGTTACAATTTTTCTTCTTGTGATGAGACCTTTCAAGATCTACTCTCTTAGCAACTTCCAAATATACAACACGATTATTGTTAACCACAGTCACCATGCTGCACATGACATTCCAGAACTTATTTATCTTATAAGTTAAAGTTTTTACAGTTGACCACCTACACCCACTCCCACCCCCAATCTCCCCAAACCTGCCCGTGGCAACCTGTTCCATTATTTTTCATTCCATATAAAATGTGAGATCATACAATATTTGTCTTTCTCTACTGGCTTTGTTTCACTTAGCATAATGCCCTCAAGGTCCATTCATGTGGTCACAAATATCAGGATTAAGTTCTTTTTTATTGCTGAATAATAATTCCACAGTATGTATACTATATATACACACATATCACATTAGATTGTTTCCACATCTTGGCTATTCTAAATAATGCTGCAATGAATATGGGGATGCAGATATTTTTTCGAGATAGTGACTTCGTTTCTTTTGGGTATATTCCCAGAAGTGGGATTGCTGGATCATATGGTGGTTCTATTTTTAATTTTTTGAGGAAACTCCGTAATGTTCTCTATACTGGCTGCACCTATTTACCTGCCCACCAACATTGTACAAGGATTCTCTTTTCTCCACATCCAACACCCGTTATCTCTTTTGTCTTTTTGATGTAGCCATTTAACAAGTTAATGAGGCAATGAGGTAATACCTCATTGTGGTGTTGGTTTGCATTTCCCTAATGATTAGTGATGGTACAACCTCAAGTGAGATTAAAAGGGGCTCATTATAAACAAGGCACTCCTGATACTCAGGAAACTGCAAGGGTCCTAGGAGCTCTGTGCCAGGAACTGGGGACACTGCTTCATGTATAAAACAGATAATGTACAAATGGCCTTTCATTCAGCCCTCATAATCCTAAAATCAGGCAAACAAAAAACACTAACATACAACTCCCAAAAAGCACCATCACAATCTAGGCACAGCTTTACATATAAACTTCACATAGTTTGAACCTTGGATAGAATAACACATGTATAAAAAAAAGAAAAAAAAATCAGAAAGCTACAGGTCTTTATAAATGTTGAGCTCATTCAAAACGGTGTTTATGGGGCGCCTGGGTATCTCAGTCACCTAAGCATCCAATTCTTGATTTCAGCTCAGGTTAGGATTTTGTGGTTCATGGGTTCAAGCCCTGCACTGGACTCTGTGCTGACAGTGCTGAGCCTGCTTTGGATTCTTTCTGTCCCTCTCTCTCTCTCTGCCCCTCCCCTGCTTGCTCACTTGCTCACTCACTCTCTCTCCCCCTCTTCTCAAAATAAATAAATAAACTTTAAAAAACAAACAAAACCTGTTCATTGCACTACTATAGTAAGAACACTGGAACTGTATTCAGGAGACGTGGATTACTGTACTGGCTTTTCTTACAGGAGGTTTGGTCAAACTTTTTATCTCCTCTGGACCTGAATTTCCTTCTTTGAAATATAAAAATTGAACTGTAATGAGGACCCTGAAAACTTTACACTTTTATGCTTACTTCCTCATGTGTTATAGCAAGAATCCTCAACCTATAGAGATCGACATTTAAATGTTGAAACTCTATCTTTAAGCCAACGGTACCTGCCAGATCCACTGATTACAAAAATTTCCAATGAGAGAGGTATCTCTCCTTCCCTACTCACAGATTTTTACAAACCTTACTTCTCTTTCTACTCCCCTACTCCCAAAAGTTCAGGTAAAGGTATCTATGAATTGAGAAATCCTAAACTATAGTTTAAAACAATGAGGAGGAGGAGGATATAATATTGAATTGCACACAACAAGTTTTAAACGTATTCACAGTCAAGTTTTAAGAGTATTCAATGTTTTGGGGAGCCTGGGTGACTCAGTTGGTTGAGCAGCTGGCTCTTGGTTTTGGCTCAGGTCATGATCTCACAGTTCGTGTGTTTGAGCCCAAACGTCTCGCTCCACACTGACAGAGTGAAGCTTGCTTAGAATTCTCTCTCTCTTCTCTGCCCCTTCCCTGCTCATTGCTCACTCACACACTCACTCTCTCTCTCTCTCTCTCTCTCAAAATAAATAAATAAACTTAAAAAAAAAATGTTTAGGGGCACCTGGGTGGCTCTGTCAGTTAAGCATCAGATTTCAGCTCAGGTCATGATCTCGCGGTCCGTCGGTTCGAGCACCGGGTCAGGCTCCATGCTGACAGCCGGGGCCTGGAGCCTGCTTCAGATTCTATGTCTCCCTCTCTCTCTGCCCCTTCCCCACTCATTCATATTCTCTCTCTCTCTCTCAAAAATAAATAAATTTAAAAAAAAAATGTTTAAAAGTGTTCAATGTTTCTATACCACAATGTTTGAATTTAATCAATTCCACAATTACCACAATATTTGAGTGTATAATATATAATATAACAGCAGGTAATATTTTATCCTTTATGGAGAATACACCAGTGGATTCTTATTTTGGCTTAAAAAACACAAAACAGTTAAGTCCAGTATGCTGTAATTTTTTTTTGTCATTTCTAAATGTAAGCAGACAACAAAACAAGCTTTTAATTCTTAAAAAATCTTTTAAAATCTATAGAAGAGGAAAAGTTTGAGGAGCAAGCTCATATAAAAAGCTGATAAGGAGTTAATTTATAATTCTAACTAAAATGGGACAATACTAAATTATTGTCCTAAAATAGGACAATACTTTTACAAATGGGAAAATTACAAGTTGAGCCATCTAAAGCAGAAACCAACACAAAAGATTAACTCACAATGCTTATACATTTGGCACTGTGGTAGTTTCCAAATCCAGTCCAGCAACAGCCATTCCTAGTCTGTTTCCATTAGCTAATGGGGGAGGATAACCAATGGTCAGACAAGAGATAATTACATAACAGAGTGATCTTATTTGCATGCTAAATGTAATTTATTCTAAGTGCAACAGAAAATCATTCAGACTGCACTGTTTGATCAAATCTGCCTTTCATTTAGGAAGGTGGTGGAAGGAAAGGTGATGGGAAAGTATCTGAGTCAAACACAGTTTTCATTCCAGACAAAGAAAGAAAAGCATCCTTTTTAAAGTAACTATTACGGGGCGCCTGGGTGGTGCAGTCGGTTAAGCGTCCGACTTCAGCCAGGTCACCATCTCGCGGTCCGTGAGTTCGAGCCCCACGTCAGGCTCTGGGCTGATGGCTCAGAGCCTGGAGCCTGTTTCCGATTCTGTGTCTTCCTCTTTCTCTGCCCCTCCCCCGTTCATGCGCTGTCTCTCTCTGTCCCAAATAAATAAATAAATAAATAAATAAATAAATAAACGTTGAAAAAAAATTTTTTTAATAAATAAATAAATAAATAAATAAATAAATAAATAAATAAATAAATAAATAAAGTAACTATTACAAGGGAGCCTGGGGGGGGTCAGTCAGTTAAGCATCTGACTCTAGATTTCAGCTCAGGTCATGATCTCATGGTTTGTGAGTTTGAGCCCCATGTTGGGTTCTGCATGGACCTCACAGAGCCTGCTTGGGATTCTCTCTCTTTCCCTCTCTCTCTGCCCTCCTCTAATTGCTTTCTCTCTCTCAAAATAAATAAACTTAAAAAAACAAAATAAAGTGACTATTACATTGTTCAGATGTGGTTCACAGACACAACATGGAATCTCTAACTGCATACACAAAAAGTTTGGCAAAAGGTAAATTAATGACTGCAGTAAAGTATGAGAAAAGCCAAAGACCACAAACACTATAAAGCAAACAGATAATTAAGAGATGATGAGCAAAAGGAGAGGCTGCCATGGTTGAAGAGGCAGTGACAGGAATACAGAGGTGAAGGAAAAAAATGAGTTAAAACCATAACAATTTTAGAATTTCTTATATTGACAATGTGTATAACAACCAGGCACAAAAAAACAAAAACAAAAAAAAACAAAAAAAAACAATGTTACAGCACATGTTTTACTTAATTGGATTTTGGCAAGTTCTTTAAGAGGTTAAAACTCCTACAAATACCTAGTATGTTCCCTTATATATACCAAACACTTAAAAAATACCTAAGAACATAAACTCTTCCTATCTTATTATCATAAGAAACCTCTGAAAGGCTCCTTATGTACCCAGCACGTTAAATTAATGAATAGTTTAGAGATGGCTTAGGTCTTAGAATAATCCAGCTCAACAAGGACATTTTTTACACTGGTTTAGATTATTCACATGGCATAATCCTCCTTAATACTTTTAATCATCTATACTTGAAAGAAGGAAGGAAGGGAAGGCAAAAAAAAAAAAAGAGGAGGGGGGTAGAAAAAGAGAGAGGAAGAACCTGTCACAGTAGTTGAGGATTGCTTTTTCTTTTTTTCCAGATCAGAGAAAGAGAAGGTAGGTGGAAAATTACAGTAAAAGAAAATGAAATTTTCAGAATTACAAAGGCAATCTCCAAGATTACCTAAATAAACCCATGTATTTACATGGTGATATTCATGTAAGCTTTAGGTGGCCAGGAACAACTAACTCTCCATATTTCTAAACTCTACACTAGTTAACAGTAAACAATGAAACAGAGGAACCACATTAAGCCTGTGGATTATGCGTTTAATAACATTATTGTGTTAAAAATCACCACTTAAGAGAAAGTAACTAAATGGCTTTCCTTCAGACAATTTAAGGTGTACATAGGAAATGTGTCCTTGAAGGGTCAAAATTAAAAGTCAAAGCAGTTTACTCAGGCTTACCTTTTTCTGCCACTTCTTTTCTCTAATCCCTCACTCTAGGTTTTATACCACTTTTTAAAAAATGAGTTAAGAAAAAAAAGGGGGGGGGCGGTGCTTGGGTGGCTCAGTTGGTTAAGCATCTGGTTAAACATCCAACTCTTGATTTTGGCCCAGGTTTGTGGGATCGAGCCCCATGTTGGGCTGTATACTAACAAAACAGAGACTGCTTGGGATTCTCTCTCTCCCTCTTTCCCTGCCTCTTGCCTGCTCATGCTCTGTCTCTCAACATAAACTTTAAAACTTTAAAAAAATGAGTAAAAAAAAAGAACACTAGAAAAATCAGTTCCTTCAGTGTAGATGATTATCATAAACAAACAACTCATCATTTTGTGATAAGGCTGAAAAATGAAATCCATATTACTTCAGGAGTAAAGTCGCTCAGTAAGGTGAGCTCTCTGGTACACAGGCATACAACCTAGTTCTATTACTGCATCTCAGGCCACCAGAGAAAGAACGTATTGCCTTGTATAATCTCATTTATTTGTTAAGAGTCTGTGTGTTCATATATATTTTAATGGTTTGTTCATATGTATTTACCCATTTTACTGCTCATATAAACTAAGGTAAGGAGAGTCAAATGGAAGGTAAAAATGAAGACAATTAAAATATCTAATCCTCCTAATATAAAAGTCAAAATAAAATAATTTGAATTATTTGCCATAAATACCTACTTTTGCATAACCAATCTAAAGGAAGATTACGGCTGTAATTTGCAACTTTATAAATAATCCAAGTTGCATGAAATTGATGAACCAATCTTAAACCAGTTGGAAACAGCCAAAGGCTACTGCTAAAAGGAAGCATTTTATGCTATTAAATAACTTTGGCATTCTTACCAAGCCTTTATATAGACATCTCTACCCACAGATTAGCCTGACAGACACCATGCTGAGACTAGGTTGATGTGGGAAAGGTTACTGCCATCCATCACTGTGAAAATTAATAGCTTTATAATAGCTGAAGAAATAAAGGTATGGCACAGCAACCTTGTAGCAAGTATAATTTGCTACCAAAAAAGCGTAGGCAAAATCCATTCATAACATTCCCTTCCCATGGCCACCTACAAGTTAATTCATTATTCAAATGCCAAAGACAGCAGCAGGCACACATACTCAGCCAATAAGTCACCATTATAAAAACTGCATAAACATTTCCAGCTCAATCATCTAAGAATAATAGAATGAGACAGAAACATGTTTCCCAGGCATCTTGGCTATAAAACTTGCAACAGCTTTGAAAACAACATGATTACAGGCAAAAATGGGCCTACCTAATATTTTTTGAGTGTCTCATAGAATAATTTATATATGCCAAGTTTTCTCTCATTTTCTTTTTGAACATCAGAAAACAAAGAATGCAATCTGAGTAGAACTGGTAAGCATTAAAAAGCTAAATAAAGCTTGCAGGGCTACACCTACGTCAATTTGCAAAGGATAATTTCAGAACCCCATGAGGACTCCAGGACTCGAGTGTGAGGAGTAAAATTAAGTCTTCTCTATAGTGAAAAATCAAAGTATAATTTGTCTTATTTCCCAGAAGTATCTTTTAAAGTCCTCTCAGTATAAGTCCATGCAACTGTCCATGTTCTTTCCAATAAGGAATTCATCAGAAAGATGACTAAAATTAACTGCATAGTGTAAATAATCAACTAAATTTTCAGAGTTACCTACTATATCTCAGTGGAAACAAAAACTACTCTTTCTCACTATGGTAGAGAATGCTACTTTCCTACACGATATGCACTCTCCCTTCCCTCCTTAATAATGGGACCCCATTGGGATGCCTGGGTGGCTTATTCGGTTAAGCAGCCGACTTTGGCTCAGGTCGTAATCCCATGGTTCTTGAGTTCAAGCCCGCATCAGGCTCTGTGCTGACATCTCAAAGCCTGCTTCAGATTCTGCACCTCCCTCTCTCACTCTACCCCTCCCCCGCTCACATTCTGTCTCTCTCTCAAGAATAAACAAACATTAACAATTTTTTAAAAATAAAAGTTAAGGGGCGCCTGGGTGGTGCAGTCGGTTAAGCGTCCGACTTCAGCCAGGTCACGATCTCGCGGTCCGTGAGTTCGAGCCCCGCGTCGGGCTCTGGGCTGATGGCTCGGAGCCTGGAGCCTGTTTCCGATTCTGTGTCTCCCTCTCTCTCTGCCCCTCCCCCGTTCATGCTCTGTCTCTCTCTGTCCCAAAAATAAATAAAAAACGTTGAAAAAAAAAAATTAAAAAAAAAAAAAATAAAAGTTAAAAAAATAATGGGATCCCATAAACATGTCGAATTACTATGTTGTATACCTGAAACCAATGTAACCATTGTGTGTCAACTACCCTCAAATAAAAAAGAATTCAGGGGCACCTGGGTGGCTCAGTCAGTTGAGCGTCCGACTTCAGCTCAGGTCATGATCTCACGGCTTGTAAGTTCGAGCCCCACGTCAGGTTCTGTGCTGTCAGCTCAGAGCCTGAGGCTTGCTTTGGCTTCTGTGTCTCCCTCTCTCTCTGCCCCTAACCCACTCACATTCTGTCTCTCTCTCAAAAATAAACAAAACTTTAAAAAAAAAATTAAAAATTTTTAAAAAATGGAACTCCAATTTTATGTGGGGCTTCAATACACCTAGGTTAGTTCCCCAGTTTCCATTATAGCTAGATGTGACCATGTATCTGAGTTCTGGCTAATGCGACTAAGTGGAAATGTTGTGTGGGACTTCCTAGGGAGGTTGCTTTTTTGTAATCGACTAAAGTGAAAGATGGCCCTTCCCTCTTCCTCTTTGCTGCTACCTGAAATATTGGCACAACGGCTGAACTACAGTCACAGTGGTCCATAAGATCACCTTAAGGATGCTTCTTGAAAGACAAAAAATGTTTAGCTATTAAAATAGTTGATGGCCCTCCACAGGGCCACAGCACATAAACAAATGCACATTATATCTATGACATTAAAATTTCAGAATGGGATCTGCAAGGCTTCTTGAGATTTTGCTTTTCCAGTCCAACATACGAAAAGCTCAAACAATAACTGCCAAAAATTTGATGCAAATAAGATGTTTTTTGATAGGTAAACATATAAACAACAGGGTTACATCCATACAGTGGAGTGTTATTCAGCCACAAAAAGAAGTGAGCTACCAAGCCACTAAAAGACACGGAGGAACCCTACATGCATATTTTGTAAGTGAAAGAAGCCAGTCTGAAAAAGCTACATATGTTTGATTTCGACCACACAGTATTCTGAAAAAGGCAAAACTTTAGAGGCAGTAAAAAGGTCAATAATTGCCATCAATCATGGAGAGAGGGGTTGGGAGGAGGGATAAAGAGGTTGAACAGTGAGCACTTTTAGGGTAGTAAAGCTATTCTGTATAACAGTATAATGGTGGATACATGACACGAGGCATCTTTCAAAACCCACAAAACTGTACAAGTGAAACCTAACGTAAACTTGAGTTAATGATAATGTATCGATATTGGCTCATCAACGGTAACAAATGTACCATACTAATGATAAGAAATTGTACAGGTTTTGGGGGTGGGGGTAAATGAGAACTCTCCGTACTTTCTGCATAATTTTTCTATAAACCTAAAACTGCTTTAAACAACAAAAAAATTTTAAAGGGGTGACTAGGGAGGAGGGGTGGCAGGGAATGAGGAAGTCAATGAAGAAAAGGCTAAGCAGCACTGATCTAGTCTGAAGAGAGGCTGCAGCTATTTGAGTTTTAAACTTCAATCAGCTTTCAGAGGTTTTAGGATAATGCAGAACTGGGTTCAAATCCTGACATTTACTAATAAGGTGACAAGCTCCTTAACTTCTGTCAGCACTGTAAAATGGAGGTAAAAATACCACCTTTACACACAGGATACTTAAAAAATATGTTATGTACAGCAAAGTAAATATAGGTGCGCATATAAAGTGCTCAGGCTTTGACACCAAAGAGCTCAGTCAAGGTACTCTTCTACTGTTTGACCATGAACACCCAAATCTCTATATATTTCATTCCCATAAAAGATAATAAGGCATCTAGACTATTTTGCTACTACTTTAATTTACCCAAAGAAAATCACTCTTAAAACAAATCCACATTAAAAAAAAAAAAAAAAAAACTGGGATGCCTGGCTGGTTCAGTCAGAAGAGAATTCAACTCTTCATCTCGGGGTTGTGAGTTCAAGCCCCAAGCTGGATGTAGAGATTACTAAAAAAATAAATAAATAAACTTAAAAAAAAAAAATTAAAAAAACTTATGAGAATTGGTAACTTTGTAATGACAATTATGGCACGCAGCTCACATGATTCTGTGAATAGTATAGTACAAACCAAACCAAAATAATAACTTCTCTGTATTTTTCCCCATCATAGGCAACTTTCCTACTTAATAAAAACCAAAGAATATTTTTTCTATAACTGTGTATCAAATTGATCATTAGACTGAAGAAAGGAATGATGGTAAAGTGTTACTTTTAAAAATTCAAAAGCTCTTGTTTTTCTATTTTTAGATTTCTATTTTTAAGTCAGAAGCAATACATGTATCAGGAAAGGGGCCAGTAAAAAAAAGCTTAAAGAGATAATCAGATAATGACTAATAATAGTAACAATCTATTAGATTTAGTTTGGATCGTCTAAAAATCACAATCAGAACAAAAATTTTAACGCTCAATTTTTCACAAACACGGTCCTCTAAGGAAAAAAGTTCCCTTATTCCCATCAGAAAGAGAAAGAAATCTTAATAGAAAATTTGTACCACTAAAGATTGACAAACTTCCAAAATGTAAGAATCCATCAGATATTTTCTTAAAATCTATTCCCTAATATCAAAATCAGAAAAAGAAACAGCTTGGGGGAGACTGGGTGGCTCAGTCAATTAAGCCTCTGACCCTTGATTTCAGCTCAGGTCAAGATCTCACTGTGAGTTTGAGCACAGTCGGGCTCTCAGCTGACAGCAAGGAGCTTGCTTAAGATTCTCTCTTTTTCTCTCTGTCCCTCCCCTGCTCACAAGCATTCTCTCTCTCTCTCTCTCTCTCTCTCTCTCTCTGTCTCTCCCTCCCTCCCTCCCTCAAATATAAACACGAAAAAAAAAAAGAAAAATAGCCGAAACTTTCATTTCTTGTATGAAGTATGAATCATAAAGTCTTCTGCTTATTATATATAACCACTTTTGTCACTTTCATTTACCTCTTTTGCCCAGTAATCTTCTCTCCTTTGTATAACACCAAGGAATTTAGTTTTCTATTTCAAAATATCCAATGGATGTATGGAAACCAATTTGACAATAAATTTCATATATTAAAAAAATAAAAAGAAAAGAAAAAAAATAAAACAAAAAAAAATTTTTTTAAATATCCAGCTCAAGGAAATGGATAAATAAATAAATAAATAAATAAATAAAATATCCAATGGAAAATACTGGTGTTCCACAGATAAAAGGTATTACATAATCCTAAAATTATAAATAAATCAGCCAAACACTGTTGTTACATTTCTAATAGATATTAAAAATAGCTTACACCTATACAGCATTTACTAGGTATCAGGTTCTAAGTACTTTACATGTATTAACTAATTTGATCCTTGAAAGAGCTCTTTGAGGTAAGTACTATCATCAAATCCATGAGGGTGGCTAGATGCTATGATCTTATCAGAAAGTATCAAGAAAAGATTTTCATTTAATTTCATCTCCATTATAATCTAGCTGACAGTAAGACACAGCAGTCACAAAAATACACCCTAATTTCAAGGCACCTGGAATGTGGGAAAAATTTTGCTTACAGCTCAGAATCAAAGGAAAGAGGTCATTTCCACCCCGTTTTAAAGATGAAGCTAAGAATGGGGCGCCTGGGTGGCACAGTCGGTTGAGCGTCCGACTTCAGCCAGGTCACGATCTCGCGGTCCGTGAGTTCGAGCCCCGTGTCGGGCTCTGGGCTGATGGCTCGGAGCCTGGAGCCTGTTTCCGATTCTGTGTCTCCCTCTCTCTCTGCCCCTCCCCCGTTCATGCTCTGTCTCTCTCTGTCCCAAAAATAAATAAACGTTGAAAAAAAAAATTTTTTAAAGATGAAGCTAAGAAATAAAAAGGTCATGCAACTTGCTCAAGGTTACATGGCTCTTGGGTACAATCTTACAACCACTACCCACTCTAAAAAAGAAGACCAACACAATGACGTCTATGATGCATTAAAATCGGTTCTAATTTGTGACCCTATTCTACAAAGTATTTTGTAAAAGACTTCTACATTGAGAAATATCCAAATGAGGCATAGAAGAACCACCATTCTGGTAGCAATGTACAAGAGTATATTTTATCTCTCATCTGACAATATCAGGGAACTTGAAGGGAATTAGCAAATGACTATAGAATGATTATTAATTCCCGGGGCACCCGGGTGGCTCAGTCAGTTAAGCGTCCGACTTCGGCCAAGGTCATGATCTCGCGGTTCGTGGGTTCAAGCCCCGTGTGGGTTTGAGCCCCGCTGTCAGCTCAGAGCCTATTAGAAATATAACAACACTGTTTGGCTGATTTATTTATAATTTTAAGATTATGTAATACCTTTTATCTGTGGAACACAAGTATTTTCCATTGGATAGTTTGAAAAAGAAAACTAAATTCCTGAGCTGCAAGCTCAGACCCTGAAGCCTGCTTCAGATTCTCTGTGTCCCCCTCTCTCTCTGCCCCTCCCCAGCTGGCACTCTGTTTCTCTCTCTCTCCTCTCAAAAATAAACATTAAAAAAAAAAAAAAAGAATGATTATCAATTCCTATTCTCCCCTTTGGTGGTCAAAAGATCTTCAGATTCCAAACAGATTTCTCCCCGTGCAGTCAAATGCAGACATCAATCACCATTTTTCTATTCTTACAATAGTTAAAATACTTAACTGACATATCTAAAAATATTTAAACTTAATTTTAACTTTGTCATTCATGTGGGAAATTTGTGAAAAATAGAAGAGTGACAGAAATTTAGATTAACCAGTCAATAAGTAAATTTTCTCTCAGTTGAATGTTGCCAATGACTTTGTTCTCCTAGGACTTCATTTAGGTAACTTACTTAAAGGACATAACAAGTAAATGAAATGTGTGATACTAGTCTGATACTGGTTTGGACAAATCAGTTGCAAAGAAAACTCTGGGACTAACTGGCTCATGAGATGAGATGAAAATTTATTGAACTGTAGAGGGAGTCGGCTGGGGAAAAAAGCAAGTTAACATTAAGTTTTCATACAAAGGCAAGCTCTAAGTGGTAGGAATTAACTTTTGCTTAATATTTAAATAAAATATAAAGTGTATATAATCTTCAACAGTGTACTTGGACTGCTTCTGTAATAATATTTTTTAAGGAGGGGAACAGAAGGAAATGAAACAGAAGAGAAGGAAAGAGGAAATAAAGGGGAAGAAAACAAAGAAGAAGAAGGATAGAGGAGGAAAAGCAGGGGAAGGAAAAAGGAAAAGGGGAAGGGAAAGAAAGGGAAGGGAAAAGGAGGAAAGTAGGACATACATGGCTTCAGAATTAGACCTGGGTTCAATTCTTGACTGTACTATTTAAGAGATGTGTGACTATGGGCAAGTTACTTAAATTCTTTAAACCTCAGTTTCTAGAGAATATCACCTGTGTTATAAAAATGTTTATAGGTGAGCCTCAGTGGCTCAAGTCAAACAAACATCTGACTCTTGATATCGGCTCATGAGATCAGGTCATGATCTCATGGTTCCTGGGATTGAGCCCCCAAGTGGGGGGCTCTGTGCTGACAGCACAGAACCTGCTCGGGATTCTCTCTCGCCTCTCTCTGCCCCTTCCCTGGCTCATGCACTCCTGTGCGTGTGCGTTCTCTCTCTCTCTCTCAAAATAACTAAACATTTTTTTTTTTTTAATGTTTAAAATGTTTATAAGGATTCAGGATGCCTGGGTGGCTCAGTCAGTTAAACATCTGACTTCAGCTCAGATCACGATCTCATGGTTCGTGAGTTCAAGCCCAGAGCCCTGCTTCGGTGAACACAAGCCCCAATTAGGGTGAGCCCTGCTTCTCTCTGTCCCTCGTGGGATTCTCATTCATTCATTCATTCATTCATTCTCTCTATCTCTCTCCCCCCACCTCCCTGTTTTTTGCTCACTTGCACACTCTCTCTCTCAAAAAAAAAAAAAAAATACATTTATAAGGATTCAAGGAAATAATAAGGTACCTAATATACACTATCTAACACACTAAGAATTCATTAAATATTAGTCATCTTGGAGCACCTGGGTGGCTCAGTTGGCTAAGCAACTGACTTTGGCTCAGGTCATGATCTCATGGTTCGTGAGTTTGAGCCCCACATTGGGTTCTGTGCTGACAGCTCAGAGCCTGCCTCGGATCCTCTGCCCCCCTCTTTCTGCCCCTCCACTGCTTATGCTCTGTCCCTCTCAAAAATAAACATTAAAAAAGAATATATATTAATCATCTTTATCCACTTCCTTCTCCATAACTAACAGAAAGTAGGAAAACACATCCGGCCTCCTGTCCTGAGTGCTTCTGGAAAGTGCAGAGTGGAAGAGAAGTGAGAGCATCTCTGTCTCCACAGGGTCTTTGGCAATCCACATGAGCAGAAATGGTGAATAAAAATGGTACTTACTCTAGACAAATTATGTATTTTTATGTAGTTTAAAAAGTCATAATTCAGTATTGGTTTAATCAAATCATCCAAGTCACAGGCATGATTTTTTGGCCACAAATCATTTCACAAAATCCCTAACTCTGCTGTTGACTATTCTGAAAGTCAAAATAGTTGACTATTTTAAAGTGTCAGTCAACATCTAAGGCTGACTCTTCCAAAAAGCTCCTCCTTGTCAGTATGAGGCTTTTTATTCTGTGAAATAAAATTCCCATACTTTTAAAGTCACTTAAAAGTTAAGAGGTCAATAAACTATTCCCCCATATAATTCCCTACTACATACTCCAGATGATAGATGCACAGAAATAGAATGTTGCTATAATATGAAGAGAAAAAAAGGGGATCGGAGTGTAAGTACCTTAAAAGTATTCCAGAAAATCTGCTTGCCAACAATAAAATCCCCACAGTAAAACAACAGAGGGAGACAGCAGAACTCACTTCAAATGTTCAATCCCTAACTTCCGTAGCAGTAACTGGAAGAAAGAGGAACAGAGGGGGAAAGAACTGTTAATTCTCAGAGGACAAGCAGAACTGTCTCCACCCCTGTAGTTATTTGAAAGTTCTTACTGAGAAAGGATCGTAGCTCTACACAGATCTCCTCTAAAAAAGTTTATTCACTGGATTTTGAAAAAAGAAAAAAAAATCTTGAAACCAAGTAAAAAAAAAAAAAAAAAAAGAAAGAAAGAAAAAGAAACCAGGTACAAACATTAGATTCTCAGGTTCTGAATAACAAAAGAAAAATCATCCCCTTCTCTGGGATTAAATGCAGCCTGCTGTCTCAAAATTTGGGAAGTCATTGTCATGGCCCTACAAGATTTAAACTCTCCAATGGTTTCCACTAAACTCAGAATTATATACAAAAACATTCTGCCACCACCTCAAAGGGCCTTGAGATCTGGCTCCTCCCCGCCTCTGCAGTCTCATTCCCACTATGCGCAGGCACAAAGCTTTGATTCCTTCTTTAAACTGTCAAGCTTGTCTTCACCTATGGGTTTGCACGATATTTCCACTGCCTGGATAGGGCTGGATCACTAGGTCTTAGTTTAAATATATCTCCTCAAGGAAACCTTTCACTGCCTTATCTTTTCATTCTTTAAGGGAAAGGAGTAAAATTAAGGTAACTAAGATTTACTGCGTATCTAAGAAACACTGGGCAAGCTTTCACGTGACTTCCACTGAATCTTTACAGCCCAGAGATAGATATTATTCTTATAAATGAGGAAAGCAGATGCAAAGATTGAATACTGGTCCAAGGTCACATAGGTAATATATAACAAAGCAAAGATTCGAGCCCAAAGTTGTCAAATCCCAAACCCACAATCTTTCTGCTACACTATACTGCCTCTCCATTTAAACAGAAACTATTTTACTGGGAGGAAATGCTTAATTAAATAGAAAGCCACAAAAAGGACTGTAGTTATTATGTAAAGATCTATAAACTGGCAGTCTGGATAATTAACTCTGTATTCAGAACCTTCATCTGGTATCTGTATTTCTTTTATATTGGCAATTAGCTAACTAGGATCATTAAAGGAACAACAGCTATTTCTCCTGAGACTCAAAGATTTCATAAGGTATATTCAAAATGCGCTCTTTCTCTTCTATGCTTTATACATTTGTTATAACTGATAAATTAAGTAGTTAAATTACAGAATTTCTGAGTTTACTCCAAGGAGTTCAGCTAATACATACTCAAAAATGGCAGTTTTTTGGTTTCCTTCTTTTTTTTTTTTTAATGAAAAGGCAAGATTTTTAACACTCTCCAATTAAGGTTAATAAATTGGAACAATAATAAGGCAAAATTAATTTGAAAAAGCAATACCCAAGTACTCTGGAAACATATCATATTTTATCTTGGTTTCTTGCTGTTTACATATATGCCTAACTTTCTCAACCAGGGCTATAAAATTCCAAAAGGCAGGGTCTTTGACCTATACATATCCATAATACCTTGCTGTGGAAGACTCAAAATATTTTTTAATGCCAATTATTAGAAAAAAGAAATCAATTTGCTTTTATATCCCCTGTGTTAGGTTTTAAATATGTCCACAAATTCTTTAGTGTTCCTCCCATTGAAACATGAAGTCTAAGTCCCCTCCTCTCAAGGGAGAGTTGACTTAGTGACCTCCTTCTATGGAAAAAAATAAGGCCTAAGTGACAGTATATGATTTCAAAGTCGAGGTCATAAAGGGCACTGCAGCTTCATCCTTGCTCCCTCTTTTGGATTATTCAATATAGGGTAAACTAGCAGCCACATCCTGAGAACACTCAAACAGCTTACAGAAAGATGCACACGGGTAGGGACTAAGGCTTCCTGCCAATAATCAGGGAAGAAGTAAAGTCTCCTAAGAACAGCCCTATGAAGTGAGCCATGTTCCTGCCCCAAACGAGCCTTCAGATGACTACAGCCAGGCCAACGTCTTGTCTACAATGTCGTCATGACACAGTGAGTCAGGATAGCCCTGCTAACTGGCTCCTGAATTTCTGGCCCACAAACCTGTGGGAGGTAATAAATGGTCACTGTTGTTTTAAACTGCTAAGTTTGGTGGGGGGGGGGGGGGGTGGTCTGTT
Source organism: Puma concolor (assembly GCF_028749965.1). NCBI lineage: Eukaryota > Metazoa > Chordata > Mammalia > Carnivora > Felidae > Puma > Puma concolor. The sequence continues at coordinate 50,300,825 of NC_141683.1, forward strand.
ATACAGCAATAGATAAAGAATTAAGAAATCTATCAATTATTAGATGCCTCACATTGTTTCTCATGAACATCTGTCTCAACCTTTTCCCTTTCCCGACAAGCATCAGCATCTTGAGGATCAAGATAGCTATTTAGAACAAATCCCACCACATAATCCTGTCATACCTCTCCCTGATCTGACAATCACTGATAAATAACATAATTATCTGAAAATAGAGTACCCTTTAGATGCTGAGTAAAGTAAGCAAGATAAGAGCTTTTGCCAGACTTAGAACCCAGGCTCTCCTTGGACTTCCAAACTGGGATGACTTATCTAAACCTCAGGGGGAATTCTTCCTCCTACTTTCTCTTTCACATGAGTCCTATGAACAGACCTTCATAGCAGGGCAAGAGCCCCACACAGGATTTTTATGGAAACTCTAACATACCTAAAGTGCCTAATTCCACATAAGACAAATTTTCAAAGTTTTGTTAGACAGTAAGTTACAAAACTCAAATCACTACCCCTCCCACTAACATCTGCCACCCCATTAAAACAAAACAAAGCAATAGGAAGCATTTTCTGGTCGCGCTTTTTTGAGACTAAGCAAAGAATCTCCTCTCACACATGCAACATTCGAGTGTGTCCCGCTGTCCATAGAGTTGCTGGGTTTACTTACGGCTGATAGTCACGGAAAGGCAGATGACGGGTGTTCACTTTCATGCTTAGGTCCACCTGGGCTAATCCTCAGGCAAGTTTACTGATGGGCTGAAGTAAGGAGAGGAAGACAAGGGGTGCAGTAAAGGAAGGATGACAGTACACAATGCACTGAGCTCTAACACACCAAACTCATCCTCACTTACCCTTATTTATCTCATGGGTTTCACTTCCCTGCCCCAATCAAACTCTTGTAAAGGGATCATTTAAATTTCCAAATTGCAAACGGTGAATGAAAGTAACATAAAAGATGTACAAATCACAGCGTTACACCACTCATCCTCCAAACCTCAAATAAAATCCATCCTGCTATTCAAATTCTATCTACAAGCTAACCACCCTGAGAGATTTCTCCCCCACTTTAAACAAGTATCATTCATCAGTTCATCATTGGGAAACTGCTTCTACCATGGTATTGAATTGTTGCTTTAAGTTATTGTTATTTTTTAAGCATTTATTTATACTGTGAAACAAGCTCACTGCAAAAATTTCAGAATACAAAAAGCTATATTCTCTTACATCCAGACCTTAGTTCTATTTGCCAGAGCTAATGGTCATCAGCAGTTTCTTGTGTATCCATTCAATTGGAAATTATTTACTTTTCAAATGCTTGTATTCTATTTCCTTTTGAAGGCATAAGCCATGCTTAATATGTATTTGTATCCCACCCAGCACACTGCATATAGCAAAAAATAAATATTTGTAGATTTAACTGTGACTACAAAGTACCTGCTGTTCATTTATTTCTAGAATTAACAATTCCAATAAACAAACTTTGCTTGTTTACAAACATCTCATGTAACTTGAAATGAATAAATCTACAAAAATTAGGGATGCTTGGGTGGCTTAGTCGGTTAAGCGCCTGACTTCAGCTCAGGTCATGATCTCGCCGTGTGAGTTCAAGCCCCGTGTCGGGCTCTGTGCTGACAGAGGCCCCGTGTTGGACTCAAAGCCTGGAGTCTGTTTCAGATTCTTGTCCTTCTCTCTCTCCCTGCCCCTCCCCCACTCACGCTCTGTCTCTCAAAAATAAATGTTAAAATTTTTTTTTAAATCATGTCATAGCACTAAGATAAACAGAACAAAAAACAAAAATATAAGATACATGTTTAAATACAATAATAAAGTCTTTGATCCTTCTGGAAAAAATCTTAAGTGTTCTATATGACATCTTAAAACAGTAACAATGTGCATATCTGAAGGTAAATCATACAATAATTTACGTTATCATCACTCATGGCCTATTTACTTTCCTGTTAGAAACACTAACAAGCTTGTGTTTCTAATCTTCAAGCCTATAGAAGATTATAAAGAAATAAGAACAGGGACGAAAACAGGGATGCTATGGTGATAGTAGTAAGTTTTGGGGTTTTTGCCCTGTGCAGATTTTTATTAAATCACTTTGGCAAACATTCAGAATTTAGATGCAAACATTCATAGGTGGCATCCAGTTGTTTAAAATGACCCAGTTGGAGGGGTGCCTGGGTGGCTCAGTCAGTTAAGCATCTGACTCTTGATTTCAGTTCAGGTCATGATCTCACAGTTCATTAGTTCAAGCCCCACATCAGGCTCTGTGCTGACAGTGTGGAGCCTGCTTGAGATTCTCTCTCTGTCTCTCTGCTCCTCTTTCATGCTCTGTCTCAAAAACAAACATTAAAAAATAAAATAAAATAAATAAAATAAATAAAATAAATAAAATAAAATAAAAATAAAATAAAATAAAAATAAAATAAAATAAAATAAAATAAAATAAAATAAAATAAAATAAAATAACCCAGTGGAGGGGTGTTTGGGTGGCTCAGTTGGTTAAGCGTCTAACTCTTGATTCTGGCTCAGGTCATGATCTCATAGTCTTGAGATTGAGCCACACATCAGGCTCTGAGCTGGGTGTGGAGCCTGCTTGACATTCTCTCTCTCCCTCTCCCTCTGTTCCTTCCCTGCCCAAGTTCACGCTCTCGAAAGAAAGAAAGACAGAAAGACAGAACAAAAGAAAGAAAGCAAGAAAGCAAGAAAGAAAGAAGACCCGACCCAGTAGATTGTTCTAAATTAGGTAGAATATAAAATTTGGCTGTTAACACAGAGGGCCTAAGATGGCTTAACCAAGACAGAGGTGTGTTTCTTTAACTCCTACAAGTCCTCATGTAGATCGTCCAGGGCTGGTGTGGTGGGCTCCATGGGGTTGCGAACCAGGTTCCAGGAAGGCTTGTTTCTGAGTCCTTGATCCAGCCACAGTAGTGAGTTCAGTGGGTTATTTACTTTTTTTTAAACTTCAAAATGAGCAAAGAATAATTAGAAGAGCAGATATAAAGACTCAGAAAAAGAACAGCCAAATCAATATTTTAAAATAGAGATGAACAGTCTTACAATGTGAAAACCCACCGAGGGCATTCTAGCAGCCTGCAATAGTTGATTTTTATAAAGATGCCAGGGTAATGCAGCCTAGTGATTAAGAGTTCAAGCTATGTGGTTAGATTGCCCAAAATTTACAGTAGCATTCTGCCATTCACAATTTTTGTGACACTGAGCAGATTAAAATTATTTTACTTCCCTAGGGACAACTTGCCTAATCCTTAGTCTAAAGATACTGCTACCTAATTTGTGAGCTGATGAGGAAATAAGATAACTGATATAAAATGTTCAGCTGAATGCCGTGTTTCTGGAAAACCACCACCACCACCCCCCAATAATTATAAAGATAATGTTAAATTCAGCATGGTATATAGTTTCTAAGAGGGCAAGAAAATGAATTTGAATATTCCCACCCAAAAACATTTGCTGTTAAAACAGTCTTGCCACTTAATGGGTTACATTCATATTATCTGCAGATTATACAAATTCATCTAATAACCTAACAAACCAAATTACGAATATTTTTTAAGTGTAAGGAAGGAAGGAAAGGAGGAAGGAAAGGAGGAAGGAAAGAAGAAATGTGTGACAAAAAAAGCAAAGTCAGAAGACCAAGATTAATATTTGATTATATCTGGCCAATAAAGTAAAGAAAAAAATCTTTAGCCTCCAAAGGTAACATCCCAAGACTGGAACCAAATCAAATATACTGGATGTGACATACAGCTTTTTGGTATTTCCCATATGATAAATTATTAAAATTGGTAATGTTACAGGCAAGATAGTATTCAATATTTGACTTATACAAAATATACAAAAATTAAGAATAAATTCTCTCACACAGAGATGATGTGGTTAAAGTTACATAGGATGTTTTTAGGGGAAAAAATATTCTTTCACACACCAAAATAGGTGGTACCCAGGGGAATATTTAAAAGCAACTTAGCATAAAACAGAAAATTAAGCATTTTTCTTTGGACTTTCATCCTCTGAAAGTTGTATGATCTGCCAATTATCAATCACATATTACTTGCATTTGAAATTTGGGTAGAAGTCAATACCAGAAGGCCAAAATGACAACAGAACAAAGATGTAAAGATTTTTTTTTTTATAAATCATGTTTAACATGAGCTATAATTTAAAATGTGCTGTACTTGTTTCACAAATCACTCTCCTGAATTTGGATATAATATGGAAAAGACCTGTTCTATATTTGAAATGAAGATTTTCCTTCTACAATTATGCAAATGTCCATATCCTATAAAAAGTGAAGGACTGTAATATTGGCACTTATGTTAATTCTAAAATACAAATCTCTCTAGGTAAGTCTTGATATTTTATTTAAATTACTACCGGGGCACCTGGGTGATTCAGTCAGTTGAGTGTCCGACTTTGGCTCAGGTCATGATGTCACGGTTCAAGAGTTCGAGCCCTGTGTCAGGCTTGCTGCTGACAGTGCAGAGCCTGCTTCGGACCCTCTGTCTCTCTCCCTCTGCCCACCCCCACGTGTTCGTTTTTTCTCTCTCTCAAAAATAAATAAAACTTTTAAAAAATTTAATTATTACAACATACTGTGCTGGTACAAAAGGGGGAAAAAACATGTTTCAATATGCATACAACCTATCAAAAATTCACAAATAGTCTTACTTAATGGTCAATTGTTTTCAACAAAGACGCCAAGACCGTTTGATTAAAAAAGGTTTTTCTTTTAACAAATGGTGGCAGGATAATTGGATATGCAAAAAAAAGAATGTAGATTTTTCTCGTACCACACACAAAAATTTCATTAAAAATGGATCACAAGGGTGCCTAGGTGGGTCAGTCAGTTGAGCAACCAGCTCTTGATTTCAGCTCAGGTCATTATCCCAGGGTCGTGGGATCAAACCCGGCCTGGGCTCCATGCTGAGCATGGAGCCTGCTTGGAATTCTCTCTCCCTCTGTCCCTCTCCCCACCTCGCGCACTCTCTCTTAAAAAAAAAAAAAAAAGAGGTACGGATTCAAGGCCATGGATGAACTCTGAAAACATTATAGGGACAGAAACCAACCACATATTATATGATTCTACTTAAATGAAATGTCTAGAAAATGCACATTCAGACAGTCAGAAAGTGGATCAAAGGTTGTACAGAAATGGGAGCAGGAATTAACTGCAAACAGATACAAGGGAACTTTTGGGGGTAGGTGGGAATGTTCTAAAATTGGACTGAATAGCAGCACAATTCTATAAATTTACTAAAAATCAATGAATTGTATAATTACAAGCTAATTTTATAGAAAGTAAATTACACCTCAATAAAGCTATTTAACAAAAAAGACATACAAACAAAAACAAAAACAAAAAAGGAATAGAGCATTACATTCCAAATCACATAAAATGATTCTCTTTGTATTGTAATGTTACCAGTTTGAGATACTAAATAACATAATCCTCACAACAAACTATTGGGTAGATTTCTGTTTTGTTTTGTTTTTCTTTCCTAATGTTTATTTAGTTTTGGGGGGGGGAGGGGCAGAGAGAGAGAGAGACAGAGGATCCAAAGTGGGCTCTGTGCTGATAGCAGTGAGCCCAACGCGGGGCTCAAACTCAGGAACCATGAGATCATGACCTGAGTGGAAGTCAGACACCTAACTAACTGAGCCACGCAGGTGCCCCTCCCAGGTAGATTTCTATTATTATTTCCATATCACAGACCAGGAAACTGAGATAGGGAGATTAAAAAACTTGTTACTCCGTTAATAGACTGAAGAACCAGGGTTGGAACTCTAGTGTGTCTGACTTCAAAGAACAAAAATTGATAGGTATTCCATTTTGTTTATAATACATTTATATTAGAAAAATATACATATACATATATACATTTATATTAGAAAAATATACATATACATATACATAAGCATTTTCTATACAGATCAATTTTTGGAACCCTGAGGTTTTTCAAAGGGAAGGAAATTCTTTAGATCACTGAGGAGATATTAATAAATACCTAGGTAGTGTTATAGGAAGAACACTTCATCAGGGTGAGAAGGCCCGAATGATAAATCTCATGTAAAAATAAAGAACTAAACTAAACTATCTCTAAATCCCTTTCGATTTTGTTCACAAAATGAAACATCTTCCAAAGAAAATAGGCATTTTTACCCCTGGTTTTTCATAGTTTTAGTAATGGAGCCACTCCTAATGTTTTCTATGCTTTAATGAGTAGGGTAGAGGCTCTGCTCTCTATCTAGCCCTCTATTCCACTAGTCATTCATTGCAAACTTCTGTATTTTCTTGTTAAGTAAACTCTATCCCCAACATGGGGCTCGAACTTATGACCCCAAAATCAAGAGTCTCATGCTCTACTGACTGAGCCGGCCAGGTGCCCCACAAACTTCTAGAATTCAACTGAAATTGTATACAACTGTCTTGATCAGAGATTGAAGGAGAAAATGCATCTATGGGCTAGGGGAGTACAATCATGAAAAGTCTAGATTCTACAGTAAGTATTGAGGGGGCAGGGGGGAAGCATACTAAAGGCCTTTTGTACAAAGATGACCACTGTATCTCCAACCTAAAAGTCACAAAGTTACAAAATATAACGTTCATCTCATTTCCTCTTTAAGTCTTAAGTTTCATTTCTATCATGTATGTATTTCAACATAAATTCCAAAGAGATGGGTACTTCCCAAATAATCTATCCTTGAAATTTTAAAAATCACAGAAGTGCCATCAATGCCACAAAAGAATGCTATATCATTTTTACTCACTGTTTAGGGGATGGAAACGTTAACGCTGTTGTTGTTATTCTCACAGAAAATAGGGGGACTACCACTTCTTTGTGCTTTCAAATACTTCCATTTTTTTCATGCTGCCTAATTTTTAAGAGGCTATATATCTCACTAAAATTTAAGAATAATTCAAAGCCAAAAGAAAACGCTGACCTTAAACATACGTAAATATACTGACATCAAGTACTGGATAAAAGTGATTGTTAGAATGAAGTTGCTTTTCAAACACGGATAACCTTTGGTAAGTCTCTGTCTTCAAATCACTATACCCTCCTATCTGTGACATATTCTGAAATTAATAAAATTAATCAAAGGGTAGTGGCCTCAACCTACAACCTGTGGGTCACAATCTGACTGAGGGGAAAAGAAGCTATAAAGTGAAGACCAAAGAATGAAAAACACTGCTAATCTTCGAGCTGCTTCTAGTGGATGTTTGCTTCCCTTGTACTGAAGGCCGGGCCTCCATCGAACCACTGAGTCAGTGTTACTCAGACGGTCATGAGGAAGCAGGCTGCACCATGACAGCATGCTGTGTAATGCATGACACACAGTTTCTGAGCACAGACCTGAAGCATTAAAACGTTAACAAAAGTCATTTATGGGGATTGAATGAATGCAGCTGCTCCCTTCTTCTCTTCCATGTCCCATTATCTCCCATGGATTACAAAGAAGGACAACTTTCAAGGGGTAATGTAAGTAGGAATCCCTTAAAAAGGAAGCTAGGTTATAAAATATACTTACGTTTAAAGTTTTCCTACATTTTTACTTAAATAAACCAAAAGCAAATGAGAGAAATTTAATGAACAAGTCAACATAACTACACGTACACGGCTAAATTCTTTTAAAATGAAAAAATCGTGCCTCAAAGAATGGTGTTTCTTCCACTCCTACTCATACAGAGTGCATACGCACAGTGCACAGCCCAATCCGGCAGCTCAACGCTAGCACACATTACTGCTGCAATCCAGAACCCTGACTCTGCACTGCCGTGCCTCTCTGCTTGACTAAATTGCACCCAACTGCCTACTTACAGCATATGCTTACAGTCCACAACCTTGAAAGAAAAAAAAATATATATATGTATGTATATATATCTGCATGAGGTTGAGACTTGTCACCTCAACTAGGCTCTCAGGTTATTTGAGAGCAGGAACCATGTCTTCCACTTTCTAGTATAGACTACAGATGAAGAGCATAGGGTCTGGAGCCATACTGCCTGGATTCCTTTCCAACCTCCATCATTTGCTTTGTGACCTTGACAAAGGTACTTACCTTCCCTATGCCTCAGCTTTCTCATCTGCAAAACGACGGTAACAGCATATGGTTGTTGTAAAATTACACGAGTTATTCGCTCAGTCGGTTGAGCAGCTGACTCTTGATTTGGGCTCAGGTCACGATCTCACGGTTCATGGGTATGAGCCCCACGCATCAGGCTCCATCCACACCGACAGTACAGAGCCTGCGTGGATGCTCTCTCTCTCTCCCTCTCCCTCCTCACTCATGCTCTCTCTCAAAATAAATAAAACTTTAAAAAACAGTATGAGGTATAAATTCCAAATTTCTAAAAAAGTATCTTGCACCCAGTATGCACAACAAAATACTAGTTATTATAATTATCTGCATCCCCTACAGTACCTAGCACCAAGCCCCGCTCCTTTAGTAGGTGCTCAAGTATCCGCCAACTGGATAAAAAATGTACTACTGTATCAGCAGTACAATTTCTCTTACCACACCATAAAATTTATGAACAATGAAATCTCTCCTGTTCAAGAATACCTTCTTGGGGGGCCTGGTTGGCTCAGTCAGTGGAGCGTGCAACTCTTAATCTCAAGGTTGTGGGTGCCAGTCCCATGTTGGAGGTAGAGATTACGTAAAATCTTTTTTTTTTTTTTTTTTAGGACTACCTTCTTTAATTCTTCAAGCCGCTTTTCTCAATTAGTCAGTCTAAAATGTAGCATCCGTACATTCCAATCTAGTGCTAGAGTACTTTTCTTATATAGTTTTTAATAGCAAACTACTATGATAGAAAATGCTAAATATGTTGTTATATTTTTGCTGTGGTAGGGAGATTATGCTTGACCCTATCCAGTATCTCTGTGGCTCCAACTCACAAGACAATATAGTTCCAAAGAATTTAAACTCATGGGATGTTTGCAAAGAATGACTAGTCACAGGAAAACTTTGCACGAGGGGTGGGAGAGATGTGAGAAAAATCATTTGATAATAGAATTAGAATCACAGTGAGTAAGACGATACCCCCAAGTGAAGAGGATGGGGATCTACGTATGCTGGGAGAGTGTGAGGAGGAGGAATTGGAAAATAACCACCGAAGCACAGAACAGATTCTTCAGTTGTTTGTTCTGCATCTGTTCAACAGTCCTAGCTACTAAGTATGAGAGAGCAGGAAACCTAGGGCAATCCAATTTTAAGCTGGTTAAAATATCACATACATTATCAGAATATGGAAGAGTTTATATATATTCTTGTGAAAAATAGTTTAAGTTCTTAACCTCAAAAACAAAACAAAATGAGATACTTGCAGAGACATTTTTCATTATGTCATGAAGAACCAAGAACCAAAAACCTTGTGGTATTAAAACCACAATGAGTTACACTTCACACTCAATAGAAGGTAATAAATGTGGTAATAAACATAAACAGAGGTAATAAATGTGGGCAAAGTTGTAGAGAATCAGAACTCCCGTGTACTGCTGGTGAGAATGTCAAGCGGTGCAGCCACTGTGGAAAACAATATGGAGGTTCCTCAAGAAATTAAACACAGAATTCATATACGATCCAGCAATTCCACTTCTGGGTAGATACCCAAATGAACCGAATGCTAGGACTCCAATAGATATGTGAACACACCAATGTTCATAGCAGCATGATTCACAACAGTCAAAATGTGGAAGCAAGCCAAGTGTCCACTGGCAGATGACTGGATAAACAAATGTGGTCTATACATACATGGGAATATTATCCAGTTTTTAAAAGCCACGCAGGGATGCTTGGGTGGCTCAGGCGGTTAAACATCCAACTCTTGATCTCAGCTCAGTCATGATCTCACAGTTTGTGAATTTGAGCCCTGCGTCAGGCTGTGCACTGACAGTGTGGAGCCTGCTTGGTATTCTCTCTCTCTCTCTCTCTCTCTCTCTCTCTCTCTCTCTCTCTCTCTCCCTCTCTCTCCCTCCATCGCTCACTCTCAATAAATGAAGAAAAAAAAAAAAAGGAGGGACACTGACACATGCTACAATGAGGATGAACCTTGAAGGCATTATGCTAAGTGAAATAAGTCAGTCCACAGAAGGACAAATACTGTATGATTCCATTGATAAGAGGTACCTAGAACACTCAAATTCATAAGCACAGAAAGTAGAATTGTGGTTGCCAGGAAGGATAGGAAATTATTGTTTAATGATACAAGGTTTCATTTTAAGAAGATGGAAAGGTTCTGTGGAGTATGCTGGTGATTTTGTACAATTATGTGAATGTATGTAATGACACTGAACTGTACATCTAAAAACGGTTAAAATGACTAATTTTATGTTACGTATATTTTACTATATTTTATTTTACTATTTAAAGTAACTTAAACATTTCTGCTTCCATAAGAAGTATTCTTAGTATTCAATCTGTAAGACAATAACTGACCATCTAATTTCGTACTACTTTGCTCAAATAGAACAGAGGTTTTAAAAAATCACACTTCTAGTTTTGTCCTCCAAAGTTATATTTTATTTCTAAAGACAAAGGATTGAGTTCATCAGGGTAATACCATAGGAATAACCAAAGAGAGAGCAATAAATTGAAAAGTGGGCTATCACAATATAAACAGTTCTTTGGGAACATACAAATCGTGGTAACCAGACACAGGTGGCACTTTCCACACAGTATGAGCTCAAAAGTAATCTCCTATATATACCGACCTAGCAAATGTAACATCAAAAGCATGATAATGCATTGTACTGCAAGCAAAATTATTGTTTTCAAATACCTTCTATTTCTACTTAACAAAATCATTTTCTACCACTTTAATGCCAGGAAAGAAAATAAGGTAAAAACCTGTGTTAACCACTGTGAGCATAAAACTGGGTGAAATTGTAATAACAGCTGGCTGTTGTTTTCTTCATCCATCGAAAGCATTGGGGTACTGAATTTTCTACAAGATTTATGAAAAACCCCTTCCTAGTTATTAGATTCCTAAATGACCCAAGTTAATAAGTATATTTTCTACATTGCTTATGAAGAGACACCATCCCAATGCCTTATGGTGGGGGGGGGGGGGGGGAACCCTAGGGAAAACTTTTAGATAAGGTAGTAAGAATACAGTTCCAACAATCTTCACTAATCATTTAAATTTCCCTTGATAAAAAGCAAAACTAATCTGAAACGTGGCACACATAAATGGACTTAGCTAAAATGTTACATACCCAGTAAAGAGGAAAGAAGGCTGAAGGATGCATTTGGGGTGACCAGAACTTAACATACTTTTTCTAATTAACATTTGGGCATCAATTCCCCCAGGATATTTCCATGAAGGCAGGCGATAACTTCTCAAAGACTAAAACATAACATTCTAAGCTCCAGGTTTTCCTTCTCTCTATAGCACTTCCTTAACACTGAATTAAAATGATGTTGCATGAATAGAAATAAGTTTATGGAGGAAGGAGATTCCACGACTAGAAATACTTCCACTTTAAAAAAAAGTCAACCCACTTCAATAAAGGTAATTCAAATTTCTTAAGAAGAAAAAGTCAAATCAGCTGATCAAAGCTGGTCATAAAATGAAAGAGAACCACTCCGCAAAGGGGAGAGGGCAGTTCTAACAGAGGCTATCGTCGTATTATGCTACGTACATCTAATAAGCTATCATACATAAAATAGAAATAACCTATTTTCTTACCCAACATTTTGCCAAAACTGTTGAAAGAAAACTTGTTTGATCAAAGTATCTGCAAAATAAACACCCTAATAAAGAATAACCTAACAATAATATCACAATCTACCCAGCTACTCATTTACAAAAACATCTACCTCCTGTCCACTGAACTCTTATTTGCAGAAAATACGGTCTATAAACTAAATCACATTTTAGAAAACTTGTTTGGTTAAGGCAGAGCTTCCCAATCTAGGCACTACTGACATTTTAGGTAGGACAGTTATTTGTTGTAGAGGCTGTACTGGGCACTGTAGAACGTGTAGCAATATTCTGACCTCACCCACTAGATACTATGGGCTCCCGTCCCTCCACCCCTGATGTGACAGCCAAAAACGTCTCCAGACATGGACAAATTTCCCGGGGGGGAGGGGCAAAATTATCCCAGCTTAAGAACCACTGCTGTGAGGATTGAACAGCCTTGACAGTAACTCAGACTTTCTGTTTCCTCTACTCGTAATTTAAAAAATATTAACTACCTCTCCTTCCAACGGTTCTCAAATTTTATACCCAAAGCCCTTGAGTGCCCAGAAAGTGCTTGAGGAGCACCCATGGGGTATAACCTGAGCAGGTCCAATTTCATTTTTTTCTGGATTTCTGGGTATTTTCTTGGGGGGGGGAGGGGAATTGAAAATCATGACAAAGGTAAACATATCACAATACTAAATTTCATATAGCGCTAAATGAAAAAATCTCATATTTTTTCCCCTCCTTTCTCTTTTTACATTTTAAATCAAGGCCAATTTTGGAAAAACAGAGAGGTGGAAGAACACTAGGAATGAGAGCACATTAGCAAAAGCAAGTTGAATGTGCAGCTTATTTGTATTTCTTCAGCCCAATAGGAATCGAAATGTAGTCTTTAGAAGACTTACAGTACTTTCTACCTTGCTTAAACAAGTATCAGATATTCAAAGCCCTGAATTATAAAAGATGAAGTCCAGGGGCGCCTGGGTGGCTCAGTCGGTTAAGCAGCCGACTTCAGCTCAGGTCATGATCTCGCGGTCCGTGAGTTCAAGCCCCGTGTCGGGCTCTGTGCTGACAGCTCAGAGCCTGGAGCCTGTTTCAGATTCTGTGTCTCCCTCTCTCTGACCCTCCCCCATTCATGCTCTGTCTCTCTCTGTCTCAAAAAAAATAAACGTTAAAAATTTTTTTTTCTAAAGTTGAACTCCAAGTTGCATCCTCAGGAGAAACCAATAAATGAAATTAACACTGAAATTTTACTTTAGCTTTGTTTTAAACCTCTAAAAAGTCTATTTGATTCCTTTTCTCCCCTAGGTGAGAAAAAATTATCAAATTTTTTCCAGTTTTACTGAGAAATAATTGACATATATCACTATATAAGTTTAAGGTATACAGTATATTTGGTTCTTAAATTGAAAATAGATACTTGTTCCCACCTCAAAGATCTCCTAATTTAACCATTTTAAACAGAAAAGCAATATGTATAACATATTGAATCTTCTGGCTTGGGGGGGGGGGAAGGCTCCAAATTTTGACGTGCAACAAATTACTTGGGAAATATATATTGTTAAAACATATTCTGCTTGGTGGGAGATGGAGGTAGGAAGGGTCCAGTGACCTGCATTTTAAAAAGCATTCCTGGTCATTCTTATGTACATGATCTGAAAAACTCATTTTTCATAGCACTATTTCACATGTTAAATTTGGCACCAATGTTATATGTTATAAAATTCTAGCATTCTCTATTCACAGACTATACCATACTTGGTTTATTACCTCTAGCCCCTGGTCAACTCAACTAAGATCTAAAAATAAAAATAAATTCTAAATACTATGCAATTAAAGGGTCTAGAGTAATGTGTCAGCAAAGAAATATAAAGTAAATATTACAGATTCATTTTATGATGAATAACCAGACTATAAAATCTGACAAACCTATATCGTTAATTCTTCCCTCATGTAAAAACTACACTATCTCAGCTATAATTTTATATAAGATATACCAAAAAATAAATAAAACTTCATTGGTTACAAAAATCCTAGTTTTCCAGTAACGGTTTTTCATGCACCACAACTATACCTTCCTCTAACAAACAGTACAGTCACATCATGAATCAGTCATTTTGATTCATTTTGCTCCTGGATACACATTAAGATGACGTGCGAGGATGTAAACAGAAAAATGACTTCTCGGGTCATTTTTGACATCCAATCATTTTTACTGCATTCCTACTACAGTCTTCATTCCTGAGAACCTGAAAATATTATTTAAGTAAATGGCCATGTCAGTTTCATTTTCTCCATTTTTGACTTAAGCATAGTTAAAGCAGACAGCATCATTTTCTTTTTGACTTAATGCGCCTCCCAAAATACTCAATTTTTTCAACTCTGATGTCGGTTTTTAGAAAACTGATGAACAGTTCCATACTTATCTATTTTTTCTCATACCAGACAAAAATAGGATTGCTGATAAAGCACAATAACGTTTTCACACTTCACCTAGCATTCCAAACCCATTCAGTTCAACATTTCATGAGTATCAGACTGGTGGTATATTTAGTCATTGATATTTTTCCATAGATTCCATGCTCCTGTAAGAAGTGCCCTTTGTTTTCAAGACAGAATACCATTAAAAAAATGAGGCAGTCCTAGAGCCAGGCTTAGCTTTCATTTATTTATTTCTCAAGGTTTATATCTTTATTTTGAGAGAGAGAAAGCACAAGTGAGGAAGGGGCAGAGAGAGAGGGAGAATCCCAAGCAGGCTCCACAGTCAGCACAGAGCCCGATGCAGAGCTCGAACTCAGGAACGTTAGATCTTGACGTGAGCCTAAGACAGACAATTAACAGACTGAGCCACCCAGGCGCCCCCAGCCTTAGCCTTTAAAGACCATCTATCTCCAAAAGCTTCCAAAGAAACCCAGAAATGAAAAACAGTATTAGGAAGACTAAAACCAAAAATAGGGTAAGGCTAATGAAAAATGCTAATGCTAAAAGAGCAGGGTTGGGTGTTTTGTTTATTTGTTGTTTGTTTGTTTGTTTGTTTTAAGCTATGTACTCAGAAACATGAACAAAGCAGAGAAAGGTTTCGGGTTTGGGGGGAAAGAGGGTAATGACAACAAATGACAAAGAGAAAGCAAAATTACTTGATTTCTATTAGAAAGTAGATCCAACACTGGATTGGGGTCTCTAACTTTGAGCAAGTCACACCCTGTTTTAGGCCCAATTTCCTCTTTTTTTATTTTTTTAACGTTTATTTATTTTTGAGACAGAGAGAGACAGAGCATGAACGGGGGAGGGTCAGAGAGAGGGAGACACAGAATCCGAAACAGGCTCCAGGCTCTGAGCTGTCAGCACAGAGCCCGACACGGGGCTCGAACTCACTGACCGCGAGATCATGACCTGAGCCAAAGTCGGCCACCCAACCGACTGAGCCACCCAGGCGCCCCTCAACTTCCTCATCTTTAACCCCATCTATTTCACAATTGTTATGAGGAACACGAAGGGAATGTATATCACACATGTACAAGAGCTACACAAATATAAATTTTTAATCCTTTAGTGAACAGAATACATTTTTATAAAGGAACATGAAGGGAAAATTGGAAAAAGATTTAAAAATGTATTAAAAACTTTGGAAGGTAATATTATATAAAGAAAATATTGTACTGATTTTCAATTTTTTTTTTTTCAACATTTATTTTTGGGACAGAGAGAGACAGAGCATGAACGGGGAAGGGGCACAGAGAGAGGGAGACACAGAATCGGAAACAGGCTCCAGGCTCTGAGCCATCAGCCGAGAGCCTGACGCGGGGCTCGAACTCCCGGACCGCGAGATCGTGACCTGGCTGAAGTCGGACGCTTAACCGACTGCGCCACCCAGGTGCCCCAGTACTGATTTTCAAAAAGCAGTTAGGGATAGGTCTTAGGAACTAGAGACCAGTAAGTCTTACGACACTCACTTGGAAAAACTTGAAAAAGTGTCATGAAACAGATGACTGGTGAAAACTTGAGGAAAAGGAGGTTATATCCTGCTCTGATTCTCTATAACACATTAAAAGAACTTGAAAGAATCATATTGTCATATTGCAAATCTTAATTGGGCTTTATAAGATTTTGCTATTTCCTTCATTGAAGGTACATTTCCTTTTTATTTTTAAACACAAGTTAATCTGTTTTAAAATGCAGGTTTATTAATTATTTGGAAGACACATTTAAGGGTTCTTTTAACTAACATAAGAAAACATCATACGATACTTAAACAGAATGGGTTACAGTTCAGTTCACCTCAGAAACTGAACCTGATTGAGACCCATAAAGTTACTCAGGTCAAATCATCACAGATTATGATTTAAGCAGTATCAGTTACTTTATTTCTCAAAGATTTCCAGTTAACTCTACTAAAGAAAGTAAAAAAAGGAGTAGTTTGATCTTTGAAAACACAACATAGTTTCATTCCAAGGTCTTCAAAAGTATACTTTAATATACGGCATGCGGGCGCCTGGGTGGCTCAGTCGGTTAAGCGTCTGACTTTGGCTCAGGTCGTGATCTTGCGATTCATGAGTTCGAGCCCCGCATCAGGCTCTGTGCTGACAGCCTGGAGCCTGTTTCAGATTCTGTGTCTCCCTCTCTCTCTGCCCCTTCCCTGCTCATGCTCTGTCTCTCTCTCAAAAATAAATAAAAACATTAAAAAAATTAAAAAATATATATATATGGCATGGCTCTGCAAAATGAGAATAATACTTATCTTACCTCTAACAGGACTGCTGCAAGATCAGATTGAGGCATATTATGTGTGAATATGTTTTGAACAATTATTAAGTCCTATACAAACATTGGCATTGTATTAGCCTATGCTTAGCTCATCAAATGCAGCTGATGAATTAAATCAATAATTATAAAAATTAACATATTTTGTTAAGAAACCTTAAGAAAAAGTATTCATATTTACTGTAGTTGTAAAAAAAAAAAAAAAGTAAAGCTTAATAATTGTTAATGATCTAATTTTTTTTTATGTTTATTTATTTTTGAGAGAGAAGGACAAGTGGGAGAGGGGCAGAGAGAGAGGGAAACACAGAATCTGAAGCAGGCTCCAGGCTCTGAACTGTCAGCACAGAGCCTGAAGCAGGGCTCACACTCATAAACTGTGAGATCATGACCTGAGCCAGTCAGCTACTCAACCGACTGAGCCACCCAGGCACCCTTAATAATTGCTAATGATTGAAATAATGGAGTCATGAAAGATCTTTCTACCATTATATTATCCTAGTGATGTAGTATCATCTTGTACTTAGATACTCTAATGTACACAAGAGTTTTAACTTACTGAAATAGTATACTCCTTCACTGAATCCACAGGTTCCTAAGGCCATAGTATGTGTTCATGTAAGAAACAGTTACTGTTAGTTGTGAAACTATCAAAATAAACAAAGCTCCCTTTCAATACACAGTCTTCAGTATAATAGAGGAAGTAAAACATACACAAATAAGTAGAATATGAGTTAGACGATAAAAAGTTTCGTAACAGAAATATAAACAAAGTTTAACAGAATTTCAAAGAAGGCAAAAATTTATTTCTAGCTAGAGGGGAAAGCAGATAAATAAATGTCAGATAAGACTTCAAGAAAGAAGTCATATTTGTGCAGGGTCCTAAAGAATGAATAGGAGGGGCGTCTGGGTGACTCAGCCAGTTAAGCATCCAACTTGGGCTCAGGTCATGATCTCACGGTTCGTGGGTTCGAGCCCTGCATCGGGCTCTCTGCTCTGTGCTGACAGCTCAGAGCCTGGAGCCTGCTTCAGATTCTGTGTCTCCCTCTCTTTGCCCCTCCCCTACTTGCGCTCTGTCTCTCAAAAATAAATAAACGTTAAAAAAAATTTTTTTTTAATAAAGGATGAATAGGATTTGGAAACATCCCTGAATAAAACACACATTTCTCAGAAAAAAAAATGCCTCCAGTTCACTGGAGGGGGGGGGGGGAGGGGACTATCTTAGTAAATAGTACCAACATCCCTCCAGTCTTTCTACCCCATTAAACTAGAAGTTACCCTTCACACATCTCCCCATTTCTCTCCTTACCGAGTGTCCCATATCTAATCCTTCACCAAATCTTAACCATTTTAACCTCCTACATATCTCCCAAGTCTGTTTACTTCTCTCTCCTCCATCATCATCTCCATAGCCCAAATTACCATTATCTCTTGCCCAAAGTACGATAGCCTTCTCACTAGTCTCTGATGCATACCAATCTATACACTGTAGCCAGAGAGATTTTTCCTAAAGCAAATACACCAGACATCATCTTCCAGGCCCAAATCCTTGACACATGGCTACTTTTTTAGTCTCAACTTATACCATGTGCCCCTTAACTGTGATCCAGCCACTCTGGTTTTTATTCAGTTTCTCAAACTCACCAGGCTAACACCAGGACCTTTGCACATGCAATCTTCTCCATCTGGAATTTCACCCACTCCTGACACTCTTCACCTAATTAACTCCTATTTACCCTTTAGATCTTAATTACTTCCTCAAGAAAGTCTTCTCTATTCTCCCAAACTGCATTAGGTCATTTAGTTACACACGCTTAGGACAGACACTATGTACTTTCATACACAGTATTCGTTAGAATGTAATTTTATATTTATTTTGTGTTTCATTAATAATGACTTCCCTGACTAAACTCTAACCACCATTAGGATAGGGCCCATAAGTAATTTTGCCTTAGGTTCAGCCTGTCAACATACATGTGTTCCTAAGTCAATTTGTTTTCTCTTCAGTCAAAATATCTAAGGTGAACCAACAAGCAGAGAGGTCCCTGCCCTCCCTCAGTGACAGCATGTATTCTGTGAGCTAAGTGCAGCCCTTCCACCAGCTCCCCACACCCTTGCTCCCCATTATGTAGTTAGCAAAAAATGCTGTTTTTAAACCTAATAGTTAGCATGATTTAGTAGCTTAATTGCTTGCTAATAAGAAGCTTAGGAAGTTTAGTCTAAACCTAGAAAAATTTACTTTGCTTGCCAAAAATCAGCACCTTCAAAGAAGGGAAGAAAATGCTTCAGTGATTTATTCAGGTCAAATAAGCATTCCCAGCTTCCACTCCACCATTTACCGGAAGAGATGTGCTGTGAAATTTGTAGTCAGGGCTATGCCATTAACAGTTTGTGGTGTATTTGAAGGAATTTAAAGTAGCACATGAAGGTTTCAGTTGTACTGAATTAGGTAGCTATGTGAGTGAGAGGAAGGAGACGTGGTGATTGCCTTGGAGCTCTCAAGTAAAAGGCACTAAAGAATCCCAATTGTCAGACTTCCACTAGCTCTGAGATCATATAGCCCTGAGGGTATGCAAACACCAGATTTGAAATTGCAGAAAAAAAAAAGAATACTACTGATTTGCCCCCCGCGCCCCCCCCCCCCCCCCCCCCCGCGCTGTGCTGTTATTCAGGCCCAAACCAGATATAGAAGGACATGTGCTATCAGCCAAGATGGATCAATAAGGACTAGATTCACCCTTCTGCCTGGAGCAACTAAAATTATTTTATCATATTTAAATCTCTTTGAAAGGTAACTGACTACTTAAAGCAAAACAATGTATTATCGTGGACTTTATTTTTTTTTTTTTAATTTTTTTTTCAACGTTTTTTATTTATTTTTGGGACAGAGAGAGACAGAGCATGAACGGGGGAGGGGCAGAGAGACAGGGAGACACAGAATCGGAAACAGGCTCCAGGCTCCGAGCCATCAGCCCAGAGCCTGACGCGGGGCTCGAACTCACGGACCGCGAGATCGTGACCTGGCTGAAGTCGGACGCTTAACCGACTGCGCCACCCAGGCGCCCCTATCGTGGACTTTAGAAGTAAACGCAAGACAACAATAGCACAAAGGCCAGAAAGTGAGAAATGGGAGTACAATGTTAGAAGGCTCTTATACTATACTTGAAGGTAGACTGTTACAAGCTAAAAGAAGGATACTATAAAGTAATCAATAAATACAAAAAGCTAAAAAGAAGAATTACAAAAAACACACAATACAAAAAGCGTTACAAGAGAGAAGAACAGATAGGACAAATAAAAAATAAATAGGATAGATTTAAATTCATCCATTCGATTTAAACCCAAGCAATCACATTAAATATAAATAATTAATCACACTAAATATAAATAGTCTAAAAACCCCAGTTGCAAGACTAGATAAAAGATCAAGACCCAGGGGGTGCCTGGGTGGCTCAGTTGGTTGAGCATTCAACTCCTGATTTCAGCTCAGGTTATGGTCCCAGTGTCATGGGATAGAGGCCCACATCAGGCCCCATACAGAGCGTGGAGCCTGCTTAAGATTCTCTCTCTCTCTCTCTCTCTCTCTCTCTCTCTCCTTCCCTCCCTCTGCCACTCTCCCTGCTTGCACTCTCTAAAAAAAAAAAAAAAGGAACAGAAATCAGTGAAATATGAAAGAAAGAAAGAAAGAAAGAAAAAGGAAAAGAAATTTAAAAAGACAATGAAACCAAAAGCTAGTTCTCAGATCAATAAAATTTATAAACTTAAACCAGACTGATGGGGGATAAAATAGGCAAGACACAAATTTATAATCAGGAGTATAAGAGATAACATTGTTAGAGATTCTACAGATATTAAAATAAGGAAATACTATGAACAATTTGATGCTGATATATTTGACAAGTGAGACAAAACTGACAAAATCCTACAAAGACACAAACCATAAAAGCTCATCAAGAAGAAATGAGTAACATAAGTGGCCTTTTATCTATAAAAGAAATTGGACTTGAAGTGAAAATTTTTCCCACAAAAAAAAGTCCACATGGCTTCTCTGATGAGTTGTACCAAATGTACAAGGAATTATCAATTCCATACAAACTCTTACAAAAACTAAAAATGAAATACCTTACAATGCATACTATGATTTCAGCACACTCTGAAACCAGTCAGGGGCATATCAAAAGAAAACCACAAACCAATATTCTTCATTGAATGTAGATGCAAAATTGTTCAATATAATTTTAGCAAATCAAATCAAACAAATCAAGCAATATATAAAAAGGATAATAACACATGATCAAGTATGGTTTCTGCCAAGATGGCAAGTTGGTTTAAGGCTCAAAAATCAATGTAATTAATATCAACAGACTAAAAAAGAAAAAAAAAACACATATGATCATCTTAAAAAATGCAGAAAATGCTTTGACAAAATTCAACATCCATTCCTGATTAAAACAAACAAACAAACAAAAAACCCTCTCAGGAAACTATGAATAGAAGAAAATGTCTTCAAATTGGTAAAGGGCATCTACAGAAAAACAAAACAACCTAAAGCTAACATCACAGACTGAAAATTTTTCTCCTAAAATCAGGAAGGATGTCTGTCCTATCACTTCTATTAAGCATTATCCTGGAAGTTCTAGTCAATGTAATCAGGAAATAAAAAAATAATAAAAGGCATCCTTGGAAAAAAAGTAAAACTTCTTTATATGCAGCCAATATATACGATTCTCTATGTAGAATACTTAATCTACAAAAAAAATCCACTAGAAATAACAAATGAGTTTAGCAAGTCTGCAGAATACAGGATGAAATGCAAAAATCTATTGTAGTTCTATATACCAGCAACAAATAATTGAATTAAAACATTTTTAAATCACTCCATCTATAATACCAAAATTATGAAACACTTATGGGTAAATTTAACAAAAAATGTGCAAGACCTGTACACTGCAAACTTTGTAAAGAGAAATTAAAGACAAAATACAGAGAGAGATGTAGTGTGTTCCTAAACCGAAAGACT
Source organism: Puma concolor (assembly GCF_028749965.1). Taxonomy (NCBI): domain Eukaryota; kingdom Metazoa; phylum Chordata; class Mammalia; order Carnivora; family Felidae; genus Puma; species Puma concolor. The sequence continues at coordinate 50,322,313 of NC_141683.1, forward strand.
TGATATTGTCAAGATATTAATTTTCCCCCAAAGTGATCTACAGATTCAACACAACCTCAATCAAAATCCTCCATCAGGCTGAGTCTAAAATTTATATGGGCATGCAAATGACCTAGACTAGCCAAAATAACTTTTAAAAAGAAAAACAAAAACAAAAGAAAAACAAAGAGGATTTATACTCAAAATTTATTATAAAACGATAGTAATCAGCACACTAGGTGGCTCAGTCGGTTAAGTGTCCAACTCTTGATTTGGCTCAGGTCGTGATCACATGATTGGTGAGCTCAAGCCCCACATCAGACTGCACTGATAGCGTGGAGACTGCTTAAGATTCTTTCTCCCCCTCTCTCTGCATCCCAGCCCTTGCTTGTGCACTTGCTCTCTCTGAAAATAAACTTAAAAAAAAAACAAAAACTATAGTAATCAAAATAGTATGCTTATGATTCAACATAGACAACAGAACAAATGAGTATAATAGAGTCCAGATATAGACCCACATATATTTGATTTTCAACAAAGAGGCAAAGGCATTTGGGTGCAGAAAGAATAGCCTTTTCAACAAATAGTGCTGGAACAATTAGATATCCACATTTTTTTCATTAATTTTTTGCAAAATCTTTATTTTGCACTATACAAAAATAAAATCAAAACAAATCATAGACCTCAAATTATAAAACGTTTATTTATTTATTTTTAGTGTTTGTTTATTTTTGAGACAGAGAGAGACAGAGCATGAGCAGGGGAGGGGCAGAGAGAGAGGGAGACACAGAAACTGAAGCAGGCTCCAGGCTCTGAGCTGTCAGCATGGAACCCGATGTGGGGCTTGAACTCATGAACCACGAGATCATGACCTGAGCTGAAGTCGAAAGCTTAACCAAATGAGCCACCCAGGAGCTCCATAAAACTTTTAGAAGAAAACATAGGAGAAAATCTTTGTGATCTTGAGCTAGACAAAGATTTCTTTTTTCTTTTTAAGTTTATTTATTTACTCATTTTTAGTAACTCTACATCTAACATGGTGCTCAAACTCATGACCCTGAGATCAAGAGTCACGTGCTCTTCCAACTGAGCCAGCCAGCCACCTCAAAGATTTCTGAAATAAAATACCCAAAGCACAACCCATAAAAGGAAAAAAAAATCAATACCATCAAAATTAAGAACTTCTATTCTTTGAAGTCACTGTTAGGAATATGATAAGGGAAGTCACAGACTGGGAATAAACAACAACAAATCACATACCTGATTAATGATTTACATGCAAAATATATTAAGAATTCATACAACTTGGGGTGCCTGAGTGGCTCAGTCGGCTGAACCTCCGACTTCAGCTCAGGTCACCATCTCACGGTTCACGAGTTCAAGCCCTGCGTTGGGCTCTCTGGAGCCTGCTTCGGATTCTGTGTCTCCCTCTCTCTCTGACCCTCCCCCATTCATGCTCTGTCTCTCTCTGTCTCAAAAATAAATAAACATTAAAAAATAAAAGAATTCATACAACTCAATAAAACAAACCCAATTAAAAAAATTTTCAATGTTTATTTATTTATTTTTTTTTTAATTTTTTTTTTTTTTACATTTATTTAGTTTTTTTGAGAGACATAGAGCACAAGTTGGGGAGGGGCAGAGAGAGAGAGAGGGAGACACAGAATTCGAAGCAGGCTCCAGGCCCCGAGCTGTCAGCCCAGGGCCCGACGCGGGGCTCGAACTCACGAACCGTGAGATCTTGACCTGAGCCCAAGGCGGACGCCCAACTGACTGAGCCACCCAGGCGCCCCAATGTTTATTTATTTTTGAGAGAGAGAGGGACAGAGCATGAGCAGGAGAGGGGCAGAGAGACAGAGAGAGAGAGAGAGACAGAGAGAGAGAGAGAGAGAGAGACAGAGAGGGAGACAGAATCCAGAGCAGGCTCCAGGCTCTGAGCTGTCAGTACAGGGCCCGACACAGGGCTCGAACTCACAAACCATGAGATCATGACCTGAGCCAAAGTCAGACACTTAACCAACTGAGCCACCCAGGTTCCCTAAAACAAACCCAATTTTAAAATGGACAAAAGATTTGACACTTCACTAAAAAGATAGAAGAACGTCTGATAAGCACATGAAAAGATGCTCAACATAGTAGTCATCAGGAAAAATGCAAATTAAAACCACAATTGGTATCACTACATATTTCTTAGAATAGCTAAAATCTCAAAGACTGACCATCCCGAGTGATGGTAAGGCAGGCAAACTGGAACTGTACAAGTGCTTAGGAAAACAGTTTAGTAGTTTCTTAAAATGTTAAACATACACCTACGTGACCCAGTAATTCCACTCTTTAATACTTGCTCAAGAAAAATAAACGCATACATCTATACAAAGACTTTTACACAAATGTTCTCAGAAGTTTCGTCATAGCCAAAAACATGGCAACCCAAATGTTCATCAAAAGTGAACTAATCAATAATTGTGGAATAACCAATAGAATTCAATACTGCTCAGCAATACAAAGGAATTAACCACTGATACATGAAATAACATGGATAAATCTCAAAATGTGCTGGAGCGCATGGGTGACTCAGTCAGCTGAGCGTCGGACTTCAGCGCAGGTCATGATCCCACTGTTCGTGGTTTCGAGCCCCATATCAGGCTCTCTGTTGACAGCCCAGAGCCTGGGGCCTGGAGCCTGCTTTGGATTCTATGTCTCCCTCTCTCGCTCTCTGCCCCTCCGCTGATCACACTCTGTCTCTCTCGCTCTCAAAAATAAACATTAAAAAAATTTTTTTAAATAAGAATCCCAAAATGTGCTGAAAGAAGCTAGACTAGAAATAAGTATATACTGTACGATTCCATTTATTCAAAATTCGTAAAAACCTAAACTAATCTTTAAAGACAAAAAGCATAGTAGTGATTGTCGGTGACATGGTAGGAGGGATGGGGCAGTCAGGTTACAAGGGGATGCAAGGAAACTTTTTAGAGGAGAAGAGAAATAGAAATTCTCTTGATTGGGGTGATGGTTTCACAGTTATTAACATATTTCAACCCATCAAATTGTATTTTAAATGTGTATAGTTTGTTGCACGTCAAATATATTAACTCATTTTTTTAAAGATGTATGAACTGATCAGAATTTAAGACTATACCTCACTACACCTTGCTACATTGTACATAACTTAAGGAATCACAGATTTTGAAGAACTACAATCTATTAGTAGGAAAAAAGTTAAATTTCAGAACAGATTCACACACTTTACTGCATATGAATCATCCTTTAAGTCTCTGAGTCCTTGAAATACACACCTTAGGATAGGTTTAAATTATAAAGCATATGTAGCACAAGGATAGCCAGGTTTAAGAGGAACTAACTAAGGAGAAAGCAAGTAAGACCCAGCAAGAGGCCACTGTTCCTGGCTTTTAGAGAAGGACATGGGAATTCTATAAATATTCTAAAATGTCTGTTATTTGGCCAAGGTCTGATCAATGTTTGGCTTTACCTGGTTCTATGAAAGTGGATCCCCTTTTTAGAATTAATGATATTAAAGTGGAGAGCCACTTGAAATGTAAATCCTGGAATAAGTAAAGCTATGCTCCAGATGAATACAACTCATGGCTCTTAAGATTGTGTGGTCTCTTAAATTTCAGCATTCTCAGTGGCTTCATCAACATAAATAAGAGGTCTAGAAAGGCATGCTTTTATTTAAAAAACAAAAAAACTATTTTCCTATTTTGTATTACTGCTAAAAATACATAAATTTTAGATAGCTAACAGACTTAATCTTTATTAAATATAGAAATATCACACTACTCACCCACATACAGTTTTCGCATGTTGTCTACAGTTAATAAAACTTGGACAACTCTACAAAGATATTCAGTAACATCATGACATTCAAAGCATATCCAGCAGATCGAATGTCATTATTTTACAGTTATGGTGCTATATAAAACACATAGGTAAACTACAGGTTCAAGGTTCAAATTAACAAACATCACACTAAATGCTTTTTATAAAAAGGGCTTGAATTTTTTTTTCATGTTTATTTATTTTTGAGAGAGAGAGAGAGAGAGAGCACAAGCTGGGGAGGGGCAGAGAGAGAAAGAGGGAGACACAGAATCCGAAACAAGCTCCAGGCTCTGAGCGGTCAGCGCAGAGCCCGTTGTGGGACTCAAATCAATGAACTGTGAGATCATGACCTGAGCTAGAGTCGGTCGCTTAACTGACTGAGCCACCCAGGCAGGCATCCCTAAGAGTTTGAATTTTTTATGGGTGAGAAGCCACATTATATAATAGTCAAGAACATAACTCAAGAGCAAACTGCCTGGATTCAAATCCCACATCAGCAACGTACTTGCTATATCCCATGAGCAAGTTCCTTTAGATCGCTATGCCTCTGATTCCTCATCTACAAAATGAGGATAACAGTATTTACCTCATAGGGTATCCACGAAGATTAAATAAATTCATAGGCATAAAGCACCCAGAACTGTGCCTCGCTCATAATAAGCACCCAGGAAGTTTCACTTTGTCATCATTGTTGTTGCTATAATTATGCTCATCATTGTCACTGTTACTAGAGTTATGATTAATATATAGGATAATTATGACAAATATAAAATAAGGATTTGAAAAGATATTTTCCCCAAAAAATATTAAAAATGGCCAAAAAACACATGAAAAGATGCCCAACACCACAAATCGTTAGGGAAATGCAAATCAAAACCACGAGATACCACTTCACACCTCGTAGAATGGCTATAACCACAAAGAATGGAAAACAACAATAAGTAAGTGTGGGCAAGGATGTGGAGAATTGGAACCCTTGGGCATTGCAGACAGCAATGTAAAAGGGTACAGATAATGTGGAAAACTTTGGCTGTTTCTCAAAAGGTTAAAGAGAACTCCCACCTGGAGCCTGGTGGCTCAGTTGGTGAAGCGATGGACTCTTGATTTCAGCTCATGTCAGAGCCTCGCATCGGGCTCTGTGCTGAGTGGAGTCTGCTTAAAATTCTCTTTCTTCCTTTCTCTCTGCACCCCCCTTCTCGCCCCCCACTACAATAAATATATATAAAAATATATATTTTTTAATATTTAAACAGAACCTTATATATACTTTAATATTTAAACAGAACAACCTTAAAATCCAACAATTCTACTTCTAGGTATGTATCCCAAAGAACTGACAGTGAGTTCTCAATAAGATATTTGCATGCCAGTGTTCATAGCACCTTTTTTAAATGTTTATTTTTGAGACAGAGAGAGACAGTGTGCGAGCAGGGGAAGGGCAGAGAGAGAGGGAGACATAGAATCCGAAGCAGGCTCCAGGCTCTGAACTGTCAACACAGAGCCCCACACGGGGTTCGAACTCACAGACTGTGAGATCATGACCTGAGCCAAAGTTGAATGCTTAACCAACTGAGCCACCCAGGAGCCCCCGCAGCATTTTTTACAATAGCCAAGAAGTGGAAACAACGCAGTATCCATCAACAGATGAAGGAACAAACAAAATGTGGTATATACAAGGGAATATTATTTGGCCATTAAAAATAATGAAATTTTGATAGAGGCTACAAGGATGATACGTGCACTTTGTGAAATATGTCAAACACAGAAGGACAAATATTGTGTGATTCAACCTATATGTATTACCTACAATAGGCAAATTCATAGAGACAGGAAGAAGAATAGAGATTACCAGAAACCAGTGGGAGGGGAAAAGGGACAGTTATTGTTTACTGGGTCTGGAGTGTTTCTTAGGGATAATGAAAAAAGTTTGAATATAGACAGTGGTGAGGGTTACATAACACTGTGACTGCATTTTTTTTTTAACATTTTATTTTTAAGTAACCTCTACACCCAATATGGGGCTCAAACTCACAACCCCAAGATCAAGAGTCCCATGTTCCACAGATTGAGCCCAGCCATGTGCCCCATGACTATATTTGAACTGTATGCTTATAAATGGTTAAAATGAAATTTAGTATATATATTTTACCACACAAACACAAAAAAAGAACCTACTGGTTATTCAAGCATTTTCACTTTTATTCCTGCAGTTCCCCGATGAAGAACTCAATATCCATTTAAAAAAAAAAAATTTTTTTTTTTATTATTTATTTTTGAGAGAGAGAGAGAGAGAATGAGCAGGGGAGGAGCGGAGAAAGAGGGAGACACAGAATCCGAAGCAGACTCCAGGCTCTGAGCTGTCAGCAGAGCCTGACATGGGACTCGAGCTCACAAACTGTGAGATCATGACCTGAGCTGAAGTCGGACACTCAACTGACTGAGCCATCCAGGCACCCCTGAATATCCATTCTTAACAACATGGCTCTGAAAGACGCAGAGAAGCTAAGACCTACTGCTAAATCCTAAAACAATTTAGAAAAGCATTAAAATGCTACTTTAAACAGCTTGTGATACATTTTAATACAAACATATTAAATTGGAAACAATAACTATGAACGGAGATAATAAAGATAGGGTAATCTTTCAAAAAAGAAAAAAAGAAAAAAAAAGTACTGGATTGGAACTCAGATTCCAACCTTACCCAGATTCTAATCTTACTTCATGAAGAATATTTAAAGCATTAACTTTTTCATGATTATTTCCCCAATAAAATAGAGAAAGCTTAACCATGTTTCATAAATTTGTTGAAAGAAAAAAAAAAAGCAGGGTATTTGAGACTATAGGGGGAAAAAAGCAATTTTGTAAAAACATAATTTTATACAATATGGTTACAACTAAATGGAATAACATTACTGATTACATAAAAGAAACATGATTGCCAATTAAGCTACAGGAAAAGAAAGATTGTCAGCCAATAGAAATAACATAGTAACGCCTCTTCAACGTGACACTCTGACATCACAATCAAGGTGTATACCAAAAACACAACCTAAAGTGAAAATAACTAAAAATTTCCACTTAAACTGATTTACTTTGCACTTGCAAAAGAATGACTTAGGACTTCCAGGGGCTCCTGGGTGACTCAGTTGGTTAAGTGTCCAACTTCAGGTAAGGTGGTGATCTCACAGCTCGTGAGTTCAAGTCTAGCATCCGGCTTAGTGCTGACAGCTCGGAGCCTGGAGCCTGCTTTGGATTCTGTGTCTCCCTGTCTCTCTGCCCCTCCCCTAGTTGTACTCTGTCTCTCTCTCTCATTTTCAAAAATAAACATTAAAAAAAAAATTTTTTTTTAAAGAATGACTTAGCAAAAACAAAACAGCAAGAAATATAGCCATATCAAATCTTCTGGATTACCTATTTCAGTAGGAATCACCACAGATGATGCTATTCTTTTTTAACCATGTTATCAAGCTAGATTAAAAAATAAACATATAAATCTTCATTTCTATAAAAAGGAAAACTATCAAAACTATCAAGTCTTTATGAAACCAGAAAATACTGAAGGTAGAGTCTTTTCTTAGATATTGAAACATGTCTTTCATTAATGGTTACTGTACAGGCCATCTTCTTGTTGCTACAGACTACTCACCAACTACCTGGACAAAACTAGTCCATTTCAAAACAGGAACATGCACTAGAAAGGCCTTGTGTTTCCTCACTCAGAGCCATCTTGAAATTTACAAATACACAGAAAGTTGTGCACAGTGAAGCCTAAGGGAATCATAAGCACAAGATACTTACATATTATATCCTGTCCAAATTTAATTCAAACAAAATTTCCTGTAAGTACACAATATTAACTGGATACATTTCACTCTCGAACTGCTCGATACCATTGTTAAAAGTTCAACTACTTTGTTCCTTTCTAAATTTGCTCCTTTCTGATCTAGTAAGGCAAGCTTATGGTTATATATTATATGCTAAATGAAACAGCTGATAAAAGAATTTGAGTACGATTCCAAATATACAGAATTCTGTAAAAGGCAAAACTATGGGGGCAGTGAAAATAGCAATTGCCATCAGGTTGCCACAGGTTAGGGGGTAAGGGACATGGAGAGATGAATAAACAGAGCACGGAGGATAAAGGGCAGTAAAAATATTCTGTGTGAGGGGCACCTGGCTGGCCCAGTGGGTAGAGCATGCAACCCTTGAACTTGGGGTTGTGAGTTCAAGCCCTATGTTGGATGTGGAGATTACGGTGGAAAAAAATATTAAAAAAAAAAGAGGAAGAAAATATTCTGTGTGACACTATAATAATGGATACATGTCATACATTTGTCCAAACCTATAGAATGTACACACCAAGAGTGAATTCTAACATGAACTATACCTGCTTCAGGTTATTTCAGTTGGAGAGTCTAACATTGTATAAATAAAGCCACAGTCATGGATTTCACCCTTAACCAGACCAACTGCTTTGACTCTATACTCATGTCCTTCCCTCCTTCATTTGGAAATACGCCATTAATGAAAAGGAATACCATTGGAAAAACAACTCTATTTTTGAAAGGCAGTGTTGTTAGCATTAGAACCCTCAGGACTTTTAATATGTGCTAAATAATGTTTAAGACACTACATGAAATCTATGTAAAAATACTTCAATATGGTGAAAGTAGCAGTACAGAAGTAGGATTTAAATGAGCCAAAGGGCATCTGGGTGGTTCAGCCGGTTAAGCGCCGGGCTCCTGATTTCAGCTCAGGTCATGATCTCATGGTTCTTAAGTTCAAGCCCTGTATTGGGCTCTGCACTGACAGCGTTGGAGCCTGCTTGGGATTCTCTCTCTCTCTCTCTCTCTCTCTCTCTCTCTGCCGCTCCCCTACTTGTGCGTGTGTGCTCTCTCTCTCAAAATAAATATGAAAAAAAAATTTAAAAATAAAATAAATTATGAGCCATAATTTTATACATTTGTGGTAGGAATTGCCTTTAGGAAGGTCACACCAATTTGGCATTAACTTCTCAGGATTTTAAAAACATACTCTTTAGGGGTCGCCCAGATGGTTCAATGGGTTAAGTGTCCGACTTCGGCTCAGGTCATGATCTCATGGTTCATGGGTTTGAGCCCCACATTAGGCTCTGTGCTGACAGTTCAGAACCTGGAGCCTGCTTCAGATTCTGTGTCTCTCTCTCTCTCTCTGCCCCTCCCCCATGCATCTCTCTCTCTCTCTCTCTCTCTCTCAAAAATAAATAAACATTTAAAAAAAATTTTAATAAAACAAAAACATACTCTTCTAGGAATTCAGCCTAAGGAAATAGTGAGAAGTTCAATTTTAGCACTTGTACACAAAAACAATCAGTAGACTATTAATACAAAAATTTGGGAAATTGTTGATGTCTAAAATAGGATAATAGTTAAATAAGTTATGTTGAATTAGACTCATTAACCAATTACATTTTCATATTATAAAGGTTCAGTAATAAAACAGCATGATACTGACATATCAATATAGATAGACCAATAGAACAGAGTAGAAAATCTTGAAAGAAACCAAAATACAAATGGCAATCTACTGAAGGATAGAGAAATCATCTTAAATCAGTGGAGAAAAGATGGATTATTGAACAAATGGTATTAGGACAACTGGAAAACCATCTTTCTAAAAATGAAATTGTATCTATATCTCATACCCTATGGCAGAATGAATTGCAAATGGATCAAAGATTTAAATTTAAAAAATGAAAGCAAAGAAGTACTGGACAAATCGTGGAAGAATTATTTTATAACCTCAGACTAGGAAAGGCCATACTAACTGTAACATAAAATCAAAAAGCCATAAAAGAAAAGACTGATACATTCAAATGCATAAAAATTATTTTCTCATGGGGGGGAAGACAAATGAAAATATTGGCAACTCATCACAGATAAAAACCTCCTTATTTAATATAAGAGTTCCTACAAATCACTAGGAAAAAGACCCAATAACCAGTAAAAATGGGCAAAAGATATGTACAATGCACAGAAAAGGATATTTTTAAATGCCTCTGTGAGATAATCAATGTAAGAGATAGAAAAAATTAAACTATTTTTATCATTTAGATTGTCAGAATCAAAAATTCTTGATAATTCCCTATGTGTAGAGAGATGGGCACTCTCATACACTGCTGGTGAAATATAAATAGTTACAACCTGTAAGAAGAGCAATTTGGGATTATCTTTCAAAATTACAAGTATACATATCTTTGATAATGATTCTGTGAATTTTTTTACAAAAATATTCATACACAAGCAAAATGATTTATATTCAAGATTATTCCCTGCACTATCACTTGTACCAGCAAATCTGGGGACTGGTTAAATAAACTGTGATTCATTCAGGCATTACACAGCCACAAAAAGAATGAGGAGCTGCTTTATACACTGACAGGAAACTATATCAAAAATATATCGGTAAGTGTGTATAGAGAGGGAATGTGAGGCAGGAATAACACAAGGTGCAGATAAATTCCTATAACGGGTTATCATTTGTGTCAAAAAGGAGAAGAAAGCATACGCACAGTAAAAACTATGATGATATCAATTCAAATACAAAGCAATTAACAGCTGGCTCCAGACCCCAGAACTCCCAGCCAACTTCCTTTGTCCAGTCCATTCATTAACCTCGGAAAAAAACATGACCTTGCATTTTTGTCAACGAAATTTTTTTGGACCCCAATCTTGGCAGAGTTTCTACATACCTATTTATCTGTTTCTCTGTGCAGGGAATAGGTATGGAAGGATATACAAGAATTTCAAACGTTTATTGATTGTGCGAACAATGATTGCCTTCCAGACGGTAAGTGAAGGGTGGGGAGGAGGGGTTAGAGAGACCTCACAGAATATCCTTTTATATCTTCCAAATATTGAAAGAAGGAAATGTTATACCTTTTTATTTTTCCTAATGTTTATTTTTGAGAGCAAGTGGGACAGGGGCAGAGAGAGAGGGAGACAGAGGATCTGAAGTGGGCTCTGTGCTGACAGCACAGAGCCTGATGTGGGGCTCAAACTCACGAACCGTGAGATCATGACCTGAGCTGATGTTAGACGCTTAACCGAATGAGCCACCCAGGTGCCTGTTATACTTATTTTTTAAATAAAATTTAAAAACAGGGGAGCCTGGGTGGCTCAGTTGGTTAAGCGGCCAACTTTGGCTCAGGTCATGATCTCATGGTTCGTGGGTTCGAGCCCCGCATCTGGCTCTGTGCTGACAACTTGGAGCCTGGAGCCTGCTTCGGATTCTGTGTCTCCCTCTTTCTCTCCCCCTCCCCTGCTTGTGCTAAGGTAAATAAACATTAAAAAAATTAAATAAAATTTAAAAACAAAAATATGTTTGAAAAAACTTTAAACATTTTCAAAAACGTAAGATATTACAGTTAGAAAAGAGGCAAGATTTACAATATACACGACATGAGGGGCGCCTGGGTGGCTCAATCGATTAAGCATGGGACTCCTGATTTTGACTCAGGTAGTGGGTTCGAAGTCCACATGGTGCTTTGCACTGACAGTGCAGAGCCTGCTTGGGATTCTCTCTCTCCCTTTCTCTCTGCCCCTCCCCTGCTTGTTCTCTCTCTCCCAAAATAAATAAATAAACTCTAAAAAATATATATGTGGGGCTCCTGGGTGGCTCAGTTAAGCATCCTACTTTGGCTCAGGTCATGATCTCGTGGTTTATGGGTTCAAGGCCCGTGTTGAGTTCTGTGCTACCAGCTCAGAGCCTGGAGCCTTCTGTGTCTCCCTCTCTGCTCTTCCCCCACTCATTCTCTCTCTCTCTCTCTCTCTCAAAACAAAACAAATATTTAAAAATAAATATTAAAAAAAATATATGCAATATGATACCAAACATATTTTAAAAAGTACATTTTTACACAGAAAAGACTGGTATAAAATACAACAGAATATTAAAAGAACAGTTATCTCTAAAAGGTATAACTACAGGTAACTTTAATTTTCTTTGCATTTTCCTACAACTCAAATTCTTTACATTAAGCACTATTATATTCATAATAAGAAAAAAGATATTAAAATTTTAATGATATGAATCAGAGAGGTCAGAAATTAAAAGGTAGAAAGTTATTAGGTATTACCCAGGGTTGTAAGTATCATAAATGAAACATTCAAATTTCCTTAAAACATTACTTGCAACTGCAAAATAAACTTTATGGATGGGGCACCTGGCTGGCTTAGTCAGTAGAGTATCCAACTCTTGATTTTAGGATTGTGAGTTCAAGCCCCACATTGGGTATGTATGGAGCCTAATTAAAAAAAAAAAAAAAAGTTTAAAGAATTTATGGACAAAAAATTTAGAGATGAAACATATCTAAACATTCCTCTGCTCTACCTCTAACAATCACTATGAGATTATTCTCATCCTCCTACTTTCTGAATGTTTTGTCCATTTTTGTTTTCTGTTACCTAGGTAATGGTACTTCCAGCATTTCCCTTAAAGACTGTGAAACTAACAATCTGGTATTTCTCACTGTCGAGTTTTCCTGACCTTCAGCTTTGAAAGGCCATCTCCCTAAGGGAAAGCAGTAAGATCTAGAAGCTAAAACAAGAGGCTGAGGAATCTGAGGTTAGAGTTCTAATCCTGACAAACTGTGGAATTTGTCTCCAATTTTGGGAATAAGCTAAACTTCCTGAGCCAGTTTCCTTAATGAGGTAACCTAAAGGATTGTTTTGAAAAATATTTAGGACTATCAACTTTCAAGTTTCTTTTTAACTTCCCACACTATTCTTTTGAATTTTGTTCTCTTGCCTTATGTTAAACATTCTCCTTTGTAAATGTTTGCTCTCCCAAACAGTATCTGCAAGTATTACCAATTTTTTAGACTCAGGAGTCAGTTAAGAGGGACTGTTAGAAATCCTACTGAAAATGACACGATGGGAACGCGAGCAACGTTGAAGACAAATTATGGAAGAATAAGAATGCAATCAGGATCTAAACTGGATTCTTAGGAGCAAAGGAGACTTGGGCAACTAATTGTCACCAACACTTGGTCAGGGAAGGCAAAACTCAGACTCCTAACATCGGAACCCTGCTGTAGAGATAAGGAAGATGCTAAGCTGTGCAGCACGACCTAGCAAAGGAAGTTCTGTCATGCCTTCAAGGATTCAGTTTTTATTTTTGTTTACAGTAGACTCACTAACACTACCAACTGCACATCTTTTCCTCTGCCACCTTCATAGTGAATATTTCTTGATGGCTACCTTATCATTAGAAAATAAGCTACATTAGATTTGTAAAGCGCTCTCTACCTATAGGTCTTGCGAAGCACTTGATAGCCTTTGGGAAGAAAGGTGTCTTTACAAACATCAGAGAGCAATTATCCCTCTGCCAACACAAGGTGAAGCAATTTCAGTAGTGCCCTCAGCACACTTCCAACTCCTCCTCCTGGTTTACAAGACCAAACACCTCTCTAGTTACTTAAAAGTTATTCCAATAGGGAGGGACAGGGAACAGACAACTAAATTTTTTCTGGATTAACTCAGGCATTAGTTGAATGTTTTTTTGTGGTTCACCTACTTTAAAAGGTGATCAAATCACTCTGTGCTACTGAAGAGAGCAACTGCAAAGAACAATTACATAAATCCTCGGGTTCAACTTACCTCATCCTTCTTTCTAATGAAAGAAAGCATTAGAAACCACTGCCTTGCCACCACTTCCTTAGGAATCTCAGTAAAACTTGCTCTGTCATGTGAATTCCTTTTTTTCTTAGCAAATCAATTTATTTCATTCAACATGAGACACAATTGTACATCATTTTTTAAAGTGTATGTGCTGAATTTTATGATGTAGAAAAGATAAAGGCAATCCTTATAACGATTCTCAAAAAAAAAATAAGTGAACTATTCCCAAACAGGTGCATTCTAGAACTTTGTATTATTTGTCAGAAAACATACACATATCCTCAACTCCATACCCATAATTCCTAAATCCAAAAAGCTCTGAAAACGCTTTCTTCATAATTTCTTCAGCAGTAAAATGTGACCTTCACCCTACATAACACTATTTATAGTCTTATACCATACTTAGTGTGGATTTTTACTTACTTAACTACAGAGGTATTAACATGACTGATTCCTGGATACTGCTACAGACTCAATTAAGGGGTTTATGTCATTATATGTACACCATATTTTCTAAAATCAAAAAAATTTTTGTGAATTTTGAAACACTGTAGTCCAAATGGTTATGGAAAAGAGATTATAAATGTATATAGTTCTATTCTTCAAAAATACTGCCATTCTTTGAAAATGAAATAGCAATAAACCAACATGACAGAGAGTAGAAAAGTACTAAGCTACAATAAAGGAAATTGTCCATGTCTGTAAATATTAACAGAATATACATTTTATTTTTTTCATTTTTTTAATGTTTATTTCTGAGAAAGAGTGATGGAATGCAAGCAGGGGAGGGGCAGAGAGAGAGGGAGACACAGAATCCAAAGCAGGCTCCAGGCTCTGAGCTGTCAGCACAGAGCCCAACACAGGGCTCAAACCCACAAACTGTGAGATCATGACTTGAGCCAAAGTTGGACGCTCAACCAACTGAGCCACCCAGGTGCCCCAGACAGAATATACAATTTAAGTGAGATTTACAAGTTTTCTCTCAAAGGAAAAAAGGGAGAAGCATAAACAGTATATGCCTAAGCATTCTTGATCATTCTCTCTTACTTCAGTGAACAATTTTCTACTCCTAATGTACACAAAATTTATTTGGAAATCATGGTAAATTAATGTGTCAACATTCAAAGCTAATACCACATCCTAAGTATTGAACTCAAACTTAAAATCCCAAGAATTGGTAAAATATTTATAATTACAAAAGTTCAATTTACAGTATTTGAGGAAATTAGAACACTTAAGTAACATGAACATGTTTGGGGATGTATTGGGTACACATTCACTGATTTTATTCAAACAATCAATTAGCTACAGCACACAAAACTTGGTTGAACAAATTCATTCATCCACACATTAATACAACACAGAAGTCATGCAGGGGGTACATAGTTAAGACATGTAAGAATAAGTGATTCACTGAGAATATTCAAAGTTAATTATGTTGAGAACATTCTGTATAAAACCAGTGAGTTGGTCACATCTAATTCATACTGGACCAAAATGAAACAACTTCCTGGACTTGTTAACGGGTTGCAATGTTTTAAGCAAAGACAGACATATTCTCTAAAAATGCAATGAAACATATCTCATCCTTTGTCTTAATTCATGAAACATAAGCAAAATTATTTACTATAAACAGGGAAAACTTCTGCCTCCCCCCTCAACTCCTATCTAGTCCATGAGAAATTCCTGCCAAATTCTCAGTCACATTTCTAGAATTATACGGGATAGGATGCAGTATGATTAAGTCTCCCTTCTTCTGCTTGCTGAAATAGTACAAGCCTTTAGAAAATCTCCAGCAGATCCCTATCAGTCATCAATAAATAATGAGCTACATACTAGCTTAACGGTAAGCAATGATATTGATATTATTCATTCTATTAAGTGAATACGTTAGATAGTCCTGCTTATACTATTAAAATCAAAACTATGGTTTCTTGGTGAGCACTTTAGTGTGGTAACTGTATTTTCCCTCTAGTTATCGGAGAGCACATCTGTACATACACTTGCAGACCTGTTGTGCTGATGGGGGCAAAGCTCCAATGCATGTACTACTGGAGACTGGTATCTTCAGTTGCTCCCAGTGACCTGCACTCGCCATCCATTCATGGTAAAGTAGTTAATTTTAATGTTCTCATTGTTTACCAGAAAGCACAGACAGGGAGGCTGGCTTTGCCGCTCCGGTTTCCTTTTGCTAGGCTGCTGTGCTTTTTCAGCCAATTGACTTTGCTTTGAGGCTATAAATATCTGAAAAATGTTCTGCATTTGATGCTCTTGGATTCTGCATCCATATTTAGCTGTTTGTGGCATGCCTTTGTTTAAGCTACTCTGCCACCCATAACAGTCAGTCAGTCAGGTTGGGATATGGATGGTCATAGGACAGATGGATCGTCATTCAACAGACACTGACTATGAGCAAGGTACCAATCTGCTAGACACAGTAACAATGAAGGGGCTGGCAAGATAGGAATACAAAGACAAACTAGACAGACTTCCTGGTGTCAAACATTTTATAGTCTTGACAGGGCATGGGCACAATTTATTATAATACTATAATAAACAAATGAAACATTTTATAACTAAAAGGAAATGAAGGATAGGGCAGCATAAATATGTTCTCTTAGTTATGTCTCAAAGACATGCATTTGTGTTCTAAATATACATCTACCTATTATAAGGCTCTGACATATTACAGACAAAGTTTTCCAATCCTGGCAATACACAAAACTCCAAATAGACGTATCATTAACAAAATAGTCAACAGCAAACTTAAAACAGTGCCTAGTCTTCAAATTTCATGAGGCAAACTAATAAAATATTGTTTTCAAAAGTTTCTGTTAAGGCATTAGGTGGGGGCGGGGAGGGGGGGACTGTTACTGCCATTTGTTTGTTTGTTTGCATATTGATTTCAAACATAAGTATACTATAGAGGATGTGAACCATAGCCAGAAGCCAGGAGCACTTAATACAGCTCCTTCCTTACTTTGCACTTTTAAAATCCACATGGCTATTTCAGGTTAGGGCTCAAAACTAGATGAGCTACACCTGAGCAAGACCCCATTCCCCACCTTCCTATCTTGCCAAACACTTCAAACAAATATACATCCGCCCTCAACATTCCTGCTTTACAAAACTAAGTTCACTGACCTTTTGATAAAAGTGCTCCCCAGAAGCCCGTGACAATCATGATTTAAACTTATTAAGGGCTTTCTTGATGCCTGTCCCCAAGAGTCAGACTGGAATTGGTAGGCCAAGTTGTAGGTAAAATAATAGGGCAGGCCACAGAATCAGACAACTGTAAGGCTAAAATGGACCACAGATACCAATTACTCCAGATTCTACATTTTATGTAGAAACCTAGAGCCACGAAGTTAAAATTACTTACCCAAAGTTAGACAACCAATTTGTGGCAAAGACAGATTGAAAACCCCAGTTCTCAATCCCCAGTTGTATACTCTAGACTGGATTCCCAGTTTCTGAATTTCTTTTAAAAACATCAGACCAAACTCATTCATCTCCTTAAATTGTGTAGAAGAACCCAAATGCTCCAAAACAATCAGGATTTTGAACACGTAAGACAAACAAGTAAACAAAACAAAATGAACTAGTGTTTTCCAAGTCGATTTTCTACATGCTATTATTTTCACTTCAAAGCTTTTCAAAGTTATGCAACAGACAACTTAAAAACTAGCTAAGGACACAGAAAAGCCAAGAATCATTCCGATACTTTTGGGATATTTATATCAAACTCAAGACAACAAAGTACTATCCAGGATGAGCTGCCTTAAGGGAGGGATAGTAGTACTAAACAGTAAATAAAAACAACCTCTAGGGGCGCCTGGGTGGCTCAGTCGGTTGAGCGTCCGACTTCGGCTCAGGGCATGATCTCACAGCTCGTGAGTTCGAGCCCCGCGTCAGGCTCTGTGCTGACAGCTCGGAGCCCTGGAGCCTGCTTCAGATTCTGTGCCTGCCTCTCTCTCTCTCTGCCCCAACCCACTTACATTCTGTCTCTGTCTCTCTCAAAAATAAATAAACATTAAAAAAATCAAAATAAAAACAACCTCTAGTTAATCGATAGGAAAGACAAAAATGTTACAATGCAGTGGAAAGTCTGCAAGTTGACACTGAAATGCCCAGTACATATGTGTGTGAGAATATATGTTTATATACACATACTTAAGAATACACATACACACATACATACACGTATATATGTATACACACACACCCTCACAAATCTACCCCTTTAAAAGGATAACAAAAACATGCACATATTCTTATGGGATACATGCAAAGTACAGTAATTCGTGCTAGGTCTAGAATATCCACACAGAATAGTTTTAGACACTGAAATACTAAATTATCATATACACATATTCTTGCAGTAACGGGGCCCTAACTCTAATTTTACATAAAAACCAATGTGCCAAAGTAAGGATAGAAAAGGATAGAATGGGAAAATGGTGTAACTACAATATACTCGAACTCCAGCTCATCTTTAGATCCTCATCAACACAACCTTTGTTACAAACTATCTGATAAGTGGGATCAGCAGGTGGATGGAAAATCAGGTACTAAAGTTTTTAATCTGCTGAGAATGAACTGGGTGGCCCTGCATCATCTCCTGCTTCTTTGCTTTAATTCTTTCAGTTACTTAGAATAACATCAAAAACCACTTATAAACATCATACAAAATATAAAGTGGCCCATACATAAATCCTCAAGAATTGGTTATAAGAGCTCCAAGATTCTTAGGACTAAAAGGGCCATTAAGAGATTATTTAATCCAATTCACCCCTTTTACAGATGAAGAATCAGAGGTTAAAAAAAAAAAGTAACCTTATCTACCTCAAATCTCATAGCCACTTAGTGGCAGAATCAAGAACAAAACTCAAATTCTGGACTCCTAGTTCTGAGATCTTTCTGATAGGGACGGACTTGAAGTCTTGAAATGAACTGAACTATCCACAGAGATAACTTCTAAGTCTGGATCACTCCTGAGTAGTAAACACATATCCTCTTCAGAAGGATGAAGAAAGAAAAGCCTAATGTACTTGATCACTACAGGTGCAGATGCACGTGACTGGATAACATCTTAAGGCTGTGTTTGACTCCAGGTGCTTCAAATTTGCCCTCTTGCATTCAGCCACATTACTAACGTCTTGTGTTCACGTGAGCTAAGTGATAAACATCTTGACATTTCAAGATTTTGGAAAGGCACAGCCGAGTCCTGAATATCACCAGGCTATAAACCCTTGGGCTCTGAGTTTTCAAAGCCAGCTTGGTTTTGATGCCGCCACAAGGCTCCCCCTAATAGAATCTCATCATTCAGTTTTAATTAACGAGGTGGTTACTAGGAATGCAGAGAGGGAAAGTTTTAGTGTGTTCATCACTTTTAACTTGCTGAGTAGCAACCCAGTCACTTTACAAAGAGAATCCGAAACAATAGTGCAATCTGACACAATCCACACCCCTTGGACTAAGTGATTGCCTTTGGGCGAGTGAGGTTCAGAAAGAGGTTAGAGATGAATGAGTCTGTTCCCACCCAATAAATATTTTTTGGTTATTCTATTTTCTTATCCACTGCTATTTCATGGTATCTTGGCTTCCAGCCTTGCCCCCCTCAAGAAACAGACATGAAACTCTGTTCACTTGATCCCATGGTGTGTTCCATCAGACTTCGGTTGACAGTTCCCCTGAAGTTACCACCTGAGAACTGAGTCTGCATAGCCCAACTCCACCTTAAACTCCCTGCAGGTGCCTGAGAAAGGTCCATAGACCGTCCTGAAAGGACACCTCTCTCCCGAGTGCCAGTCTGGAGAAACTTGTTACAAACGCACGCCGCAACAAAAAAGGGATGTGCGAGACTGACCCACGATGGATGGGGACTGAGGCCAGGACTGGAGCCTAGGGATGAATTTCAGCGCGAGCAAAGGCAAGAAATACCAGCCTCTAGGGTGGCCTGCGGTCCTTACCGTACACCCGGACCCAGCTCTGTTGCTGGCACACGGACTCCAGCAGGATCCGATCCAACATGCCTCCAGCCACGGCCCCGCCGACTGGGACAACCGCTTCCAGCTCCTCCGGAGGCAGCGGCGAGTCGGACTCCAGCCCGGGGAACATCTCCGGCCAGGACAGCGCCTCCGCGGCTCCTCCGGACGACGGGGAGAGCTCCATGGTGCCCCGGAGGGACAAGGCGGCGGCGGGGCGGGCGCGCGGCTCCGCGCCCTGCCTGCGGGAAGGGGAGGAAGAGAGCGCAGCGGCGGGGGGCAAGCACCCGAGCGGCAGCCGGCACCGACGCGGCTCACCTCCTTCCCCGCCGCCCACTGCCCGCGGCTCGGGCGCTGCAGCCCACCTGCAGCCAGCGGGCGGGACCCAGGCCGGGAGGCGGATCCAGCGTGGCCCCGGCCGGGGGTGGGTCCGGGCTCAGGTGTGGGTCCCTCCCGGGAGGGGACGTGGAAGGACCCGGGAGGGGCGGCTCGCCCGCCTGCCCCCGCGGAGCCGCCTCGCTCAGCCCTCGCCGGCGTCTCTCGCGGCCAGACCGCGCTAGGGCTGGGGATGCAGTGGGGCCGGGCAGGGCTGGGGGCGTCGCCGCCAGGGGCCGCCCCCTCTGACCGGCTCCCGCCGCCGCCGCCTCAGAGGCTCGGAGGGTCCGCTCCCTCGGGGAAGGGGGGCGGTGGCCCCGGGTTCTCGCCCGCCAGTCCTCGGCCCCCACCCCAGGAATGAGCCGGCCCGCCCCCTAACTCTCAGGCCACGGCTCGCGCCGCGGCTCCGGCTCCGGCTCCGCCACCGATCCCACAAGCCCGGCAGCCGCGGCGGTGGCGGCGGCAGGCGGCATCCCAGGGTGATAGGCCGGAGCAATCGAGGGCCGAGGGCCCGGCCGCGTGTGCAATCGAGTAACGAAGCGGAGGAGGAACTGCCACCGAAGGCAGGAAAAATCGGACACCGAGCTATTCATCCGGCCGGTCCCGCCTTCTTGCCAAAGACCCTCTCGGCGCCCGGCCGCCCGGCTGCGCGCGGTGCGGGTCCCGCCAGCTGCCGCGGAAAGTGGGGACGGCGCGGGGAGGCGGGGAAGAAGAGGGGTGCGGGAAATTTAAAAAGCGAGGAAAAGAGCTTCCCTTCCCCTCTTCCCCACCCCTTTCCCTTCGCGTAGTTATTTCTGTATTCATTTATTTGGACCGACATTTCTTTCTTACTGGAGGAAGAGATTAGAGAGGCTGCTTTATTTTACAGTTGCCGTTGGGGGAACGCCTCCTTCCTTCCCAGAGACGAGACTTGGCAACGGGGTCTGGATTGTGGGATCCGCGCTCTGCGCCCTGTCCGCGCCGAAGCTGGACTTGTCATCGGTTTAGAATAGCAGGGTTAAGAAGTGTGGTGTGGATGGATGGACGGGCCTCACAAGAAATGCTCAAAAGCCCAGTATGAACCAAACATGTTTCTCTTTTTTTGCCTTTGATCTTTGTGCAATATGTTGGCTTTCTCCCCCCCCCCCCGCCCCCCCCTTCTAATGATATCACATGCGTTTTATTTTTGGTCTGTTTGGAGACCGTCTCCTTTGACCTTGGCTTTAATTTTCTGCCCACCCAAGGCGGTATTCACTGGTTCAGGTTAAAGAGATTGCTGGGAAAGTAGTAGTAATTTTTAAATCGAAAAGTAACAACTTAACCAGTGCCTCGCACGTAGTAGGTCTCCAACAATGTTTCTTGAACATGCTGCTCGAAATGGAGCAGGAGTTCCGCAAGTATATGTTTTGTTGTTGTTTTTTAACACATCGTGAGAGGGCATTTTCCCTCCCATTTCTGACTACTTTGCACAAAGACTGGTCTACAACGGGATATTTTTGTTTTCTGGTCTTGTGGTATCCTGGTATGTTGTTTGGGCTTATCAAGAGCTATGAGGATGCATTTTGTAATTTTCTCCAAACTGTTTAGGGAAATAGTATTTCAAAGCAGGAAGTGACCTTCGAGATAAGCTCATTCTGCCTCTCCTTTAATGGTTGAGGAAACTGAGGAACAGCCAGGTTAGCTGGCAAATCGACCACCACTACAAATAGGTCTGCAATGATACTGCTCATTTCAACTTTGTTCCCTCAAGAACCTTCTGTGATTAAATTTGCTGATGCATGCTTTGGTGATGCATTGGAGGGACCATTTCCACTATCCAAAACCCTGATTTCATACTGACTCCACAGTCGGATTTGCAAGTCTAAATCATTGTATTCTTCGGTCTCGAGTGGACATGGGAAGGTATTGAAGCTAGGAGATTACAGGGCCCAGCACTAAACAGAGCTAGAGCATTTTTATTTATACTAAATTACTGCTGAAGTCATGCTAACAAGTCAGAGAGTAAGTGGATAATGCGCATCAGGTGTACAGATTTGAGCACTCTTTATCAGTCAATATGTAAGGAATTTATTTAGCCAAGAAATTATCTCAAAGCAGCATTAGGAGTGGTGTATGAAACATTCACAGTTCCCCCCTCCCCCCATCTTATTCTCATGGTGGCGTCATCCATTGTTGAGCTGAAGAAAAAGCTTCTGCCCCCTCAGTAATCCTACTTCTTCTAGACTCTACAAATCCCAGTCCCTGCTTCACCTCCCCATCCTGACCCCAGACTAGCCACAGTGATTATCTAATTGCCTAAGTAATAGTATGTCTGGAATTTATCTAATGTTTATAACTTAAAGAGAAAATACTTCGCAACCTGAACAATAGGTCTGTGAGATAAGCAGAACCAATATTTTTTAAATCTCCATTTAGTCAATGAAAAAAACTGAAACATAGAATTCTATTAAGCAAACTGCCTAAAAGTAACATAGCTGGTTATGTTACTAGTCTCCTAAATTTTTAATTCATTAATGGATCTGGATTCCTTAAGGTTTTTGTTATTTTCCCACCCTTTGGTGGGTAGAGTTGTACTAACAGTTGTGGAGCCAAAAGCAAATATCCCATGGTTTTTGCAAACTATTACCACTTAAGAAAATTATTGAAGAAAAAACAAACACAAGTGACAAACTAATTTGCATAGCAGGAAAGCAGTTAATCCTACTTAGATTTATACCAGTGGTATCTCCCTGGTGTAATCCCAGATCTTAATGTGAACATAAATCCTTGGCTGATAAAGTCTTAGTTTACATTGTAGTTTGCAAACAGGCCTTTGTGTGTGAACTACAATAGAGCTAAAGTCTCATTTCCCAGCCTGCACTGCCTCCTCCTCCTTTCCTCCCTCTAGAGTTTCAGACACTAAGCTCTCAGAGGTGATCTACATATTTATTGTCGTTGGAATTCAACTCCAAGAATCAAACCCAAGCCCCAGGATAAGTGGGAACTAAAAACTGGGGAACTGCAAAGGAGAAAAACTAATAAATTCCCCCAAGTAATAGGCTGAGATTTTCAAAAGAAAGAGGCCTTGGTTTCTGAGAACACATTCCCAATCCAGGTTTCCTCTCTCTATCCTAATGTAGAGCATACCTGTGAAAGCTTTCCTAAACTGAAATGACATAAAGCAATGAAGCACATACCATTAATTTATATGGAAATTTTTTTTCAGTTTATTTATTTTGAGAGAGAGAGAGCACAAGTGGGGTAGGGGCAGAGAGAAAGGGAGGGAGAGAGAGAGAATCCCGAGCAGGCTCCACACTGTTAGTGTAGAGCTTGATGCAGGGCTCGAACTCACGAACCATGCGATCATGACCTGAGCCGAAGTCAGATGCTTAACCGACTGAGCCACCCAGGGGCCCCTATATGGGAAATTTTTTTGAGCATTCCCAGACCGAAAAAATAACCTATTTTAGGCTTTTCTGATACGTTAGAGCCCCTCTTGCTAACGGATGCACAAAATAAATCAAGATAAGCATAGATGCTCACAGACACAGTTCAAAGCTATGGTGGCTTGATGCTGAGATGCTGAGTGTAGTTTCAGGGGAAGGAGCGTGGGGGCGCTACTCTCACTGGTCAGGATGCCCGCTGTCTGTTTAATGGGCTCTCACTGCAAACACTGAACGTTATTTTTCTGTTCGCCTTTTTTCATACAGTGAAAATCCTCTTTGGATTTCTTTGGGTTAGTGAAAACAGGTACTAAGATAGATCTTTCGTAACAGCAAAGTCACATAATGTGAATTTTCAAAAGATGCCTGTATTGAGAGATGAGGATTTGGAATCTTGGCTATCACAAACTGAGGACTAAGTACGTGTCCAATTTTCTCCTCTGTTCACCTGTCAGAAAACACACACATATAAGGGGTTCCCTCATCACACGTGCTCTTAACTATTGTAGTCAGTCCCTTTTAGGCTCTCTAGACACCACTTCTAAGCAGCTAATCCCCCAAGCAGTAATGCAGCATTTAAAGTGTGGTTCACCAGCTGCTCCCTTTCAATATTCTCTTTCCCCTTGGACACAATGAGGCAGCGCTCTTCTGATTATACCCTGTAACACCGACCATGCCCAGTTCATCATAAGGGAAGAATTTAGACATTTGTCAAGATCCTTGTCTGTCTTGCTCCTGCATCAGTCTGCAATTCCCTGTTGATCTATTTATTCACTTCTGTGGTTTCAACTCACACTTGGATAATGTGGACTTTAACACATCCACCCCCAGCCCCATCCACAGGACTGAGGTCCAGTCAGGAGTTTCTAAATGTTGGATACCTCCACCAAGATATGCTTCCTGTACTTCAGACTCAGTGCATGGAAAGTGAACTCTGCCCCTCTTTCCCCTGCCCAAACACCCTTCCCTTCTTCACTTTCCTTTTTTTTTTTTTTCCTAACATTTATTTATTTTTGAGAGAGAAAGAGCATGAACCGGGGAGGTACTGAGAGACAGGGGGACAGAGGATCTGAAGCAGGCTCCGTGCTGACAGCAGAGAGCCTGAGAAAGGGCTCAAACTCATAAACTGTGAGACTATGACCTGAGCGGAAGTCTGAAACTTAACCGACTGAGCCACCCAGGAGCCCTTGAATTTCCTTTTCGGGTCAGTGGAACTAGTAGGTTCTACCTCAGACTTGCTTAAACATGGAGTTACCTTTGAATCTTCTCCTCCACCCTAGCTAGCATAAATCCAACCCCTGCTTTCCATTCCTAGTGACCATTCTGGCTCAGGCCTGGTTAGCTTTCACCATGCTAAAAGCATTAGCTTTTTAGCTGTCCTCCTTCCCCCGAGGCCTTTCCACCTCCAGTTTATCCTGTATTCTGCAGTAAGTGAATTATCCTAAAGCACAGTTCAGACCAGGTCACATCCAAGTTCAAAAAAACAGCTCCCTGCTACCTGTTAAGTAAAATGTATGTTCTACCGAGATGAAAAGGGCCTACCAGATAGTCCCAAGTCACCATTGCTTCCTGACCCATTGCCTGCATCCAGCCAGCACAAATGTCCCAGGATTCCCCAAATACATTCAGCACTTTCCTTGTTCCTTGCTTCTCCTTGTTTCTTATATCAGTAATGTCCTTTCCTCTATCTCTGCCAGCTAAAAACTTGCCAACCTTCAAGCTGCCCTTCCCCCTGCCAAGTAAATGCCAGTGTCCTCCTCCAGCAAGTCATTTCCTATCCTCCAACCTGGCAATGATCTCTGCCCCTCTGAGTTCCCATGGCATTTGTTCCTGTCTGTCTGCTGGCACCACTCATGTATATATTGTGGTAGAGTCCTCTGTGCAACTCTAATATCTGCTATTAGGTCATAAGCATCTAGAGGGCAGAGGGCTTGCATTATTCATGTTCATCCCCCACAGTGTCTTTCACATATCAACCCCTCAATGAAACCAGAAGCCAGGAAGCAAGAAATTAAACTGAAAAAAAAAACCTGGCTGGATTCATAAATGTTTGGGACAAAAGACATTTGGGGGGCACCTGGGTGGCGCAGTCGGTTAAGCGTCCGACTTCAGCCAGGTCACAATCTCGCGGCCCGTGGGTTCGAGCCCCGCGTCAGGCTCTGGGCTGATGGCTCAGAGCCTGGAGCCTGTTTCCGATTCTGTGTCTCCCTCTCTCTCTGCCGCTCCCCCGTTCATGCTCTGTCTCTCTCTGTCCCAAAAATGAATAAACGTTGAAAAAAATAAAATAAAATAAAAAATCAATTTGGGGCACCTGGGTGGCTCTGTCGGTTGAGCATCCAACTCTTGATTTCGGCTCAGGTCATGATCTCACAGTTTGTGAGTTCAAGCCCTTTCATGGGGCTCTGTGAGGACCTTGCTGAGCCTACTTGGGATTCTCTGTCTACATCTTTCTCTGCCCCTCCCCCGCTCTCACGTGTGAGTGCACGCACGCTCCCTCTCTCTCTCTCTCTCTCCCTCTCTCTCTCTCAAAAATAATGGAAAAACATTTTTTTTAAATAAAGTAAAATCAAATAAATCAATTCAGTGAACCCAGCCATGCAACCCCCATTCTCCCCTCCTGCCCTCATTAAAAAAAATAAACATACCCAGACCCAGGAGTATGACATGGCTTGCCCAAGGTCACACAACTAGTGACAGAGAAAGGGTCAGAATGCAGAGCTCCTGAATCCCAACGCATCGACCCCAACAACAGATCGTTTGCTTCCTGCTCTCCTCTGTCCTTCTCTGAGTGGATAATTTTCTTGTTGATAAAGTTTTTCTCAGCAAAGTAATTTTATTCTTTTACGTATTATTTAAGCTTAAAGCATTTGTGCCATATTCCTGGCCCCACATATAATTTTAGCAAAATTATACTTTTTTTTTTTTTTTTTTTCTAAACCAAAGGACCAAACAGAGACATCAGAGAAACATCTGGTCTGATTCATCAGGGTAGCAGCAACATTTCTATTTATACATGAGCACAGCCCTATCTTTGTAGCTCTCAGCTGTTCCTCATTGCTCACTATGTTCCCCTTTTCAACCTTGTCTGTCCCTCATCAAGAGAGCATCCTGCATCCTGAGTCTTAAACAGAAGCTAATGCAATAAAGGAAATGGATTCCCTATTCCCTAGAAGAGGCCTGTATTTAAAAGGAACTATTTCTCCACTTTCTTATTGTCTTTGTTCAAGAGCATAGGACAGCAAGCCTCAAGTACTTGGGTGACTGCTATTTGTTTTATGGCATTTTGGGTACAAAGAAGTTGGATTTAAAAAAACAAGCTATGGCATGAATTGTTTGGAAACAGGTCAGTAGAAAGAATATTTTAAATGGGGAAACTGAGGGTGATGTAGAGAACATAAGGAATACTGACTCTCCTCCAGCAATATTTGATGGTGGTATAAATTAGAAATTGTCTGATCTTAGGCATTCATCAGTACCAAGAAAAGCTTAGGAATCGTCCTGAGTTTTGTGAGTGCTTTTTATACCTGACCCATGTCTCTGAAAATGTCACTGTTTGTACCAACCAATGACAATATCATTTGGGAAAGCAGTTGAACAGACCAGAGACAAACAGACCTCCACCAGTCATTTCTTCTTGGCAAACACAAGAATGCAAAAAGAATAAAAACACTCAGATGGAACCCACAAGGACGTCTGACATCAGGGCCTAATTAAAACCTTTAGAGGTCCTAAGCACTGAAAATAATCAGGTGCCCACCTCACCCCATGTAATTAAAAAAAACTTTTTTACAAAATGTTAGAAAGAGCAACAAAATCCTGATTTATTTTTCAGTGATGACCACTACAGAACTTGTTTTAGACATGGCAAATACCAAACTCTTAAAAATGCTGTACGTGTTTTCTGTGTGTTCCTACGTCTGCCAGTGTTCTAAACACCACATCTTTTGAGTAATCCGGCCCTGTCTAGAATACACAGTACAACTATCTATTAACTAACACAATCTATGAAGGGGGTAATCTTTAGCAAATCAATTTTTGTGTGTCTCTAGTAACTATAGAAACACTAAGTGACTTCACCCTAGCCAAAGAAAATGATCACTTCCTTAGCTTTGTGGTTCTAAAGAGTCCTCAAAAGATGCAATTAAAAAAAAAAAAAAAAAAAAGGCCAAATGATTCTAGAGGAGAGATTTTTTTAAAGTGATTCCACTGTCCTCATACTACCCTGAGAGCAATATTGTAATTGATCAACATGTAGAGGTTACACTTGTCCATTTTCATTTTGCCTCTGGTATAATCAAGGTGCCAAGACATCAGTTACAATCGCCAGAGCCTATTTAAGACTCTTGTGAGCAAAGACAAATAAATCCAAAATATATTCCTAGTTGCCCATCATCTCAATATGGATAAAGATGACTATCATAGCTTCTGAATGTCTCGCCATTATTCGTCAGGGTTGATTGCTAGTATTAAGAATAAGAAATATGGAAAGTTTTGTTTTGGTTTGGTTTGGTTGTTTTTGTTTGTTTGTTTGTTTGTTTTTTGTCACTTTCCCATTGGCCCCTAACAGGACATCCTTAGCAGGACAACTAGGCAGGATCTAGAAGTTTAGAAGCTAGTAGTCAGAAAGTGGGCTTTGGGAATTCAAGATTGCTGAGGTGCGATGTCTGAGTGATGACATAATATGGAAGGTGGTCCCGGGAAGTAGATAACTCAAGTACAGCGGAGGACAAGATCACTAGGGTTAAGGAGGTACAAAAATAGGAAGCTAAGATATTGAACTCTTAGGATGGTGGTAGGAAGTGAGATAAAGAGGACAACTGTAAGTTTAGCTTCAAAAGCTTTGGGGAATGAGGGGCACCTGGCTGGCTCACTCGGCAGAGCACGTGACACTTGATCTTGAGGTTGTGAGTTCAAACCCCATGTTGGGTGTAGAGATTACTTAAAAATAAAATCTTAAAAAAAAAAAAAGCAAGCAAAAAAAAGCTTTGGGGGATGAAAGGAAACAACCAGGAGGTTGGTTAGCGGCAGGAAGGGGGAGAGGGTAGAGCTCATCCTTAAGAGAAGGATGAACTTTTACAAGGCAGTCAAAGAATGATGGTCTGGAAGTAGCATTGGGAGGCCAGCCAAATGCCAACTGCTGCCTCTTGACTCTTTCAACGTAACAGCAGAACAGAGAGAAAAAACAGCCCCAACTAGGGGAATTTGCAGGGTACATCCTAGCTTTGAAGAAGACTCCTTCATTCAAGGCAAGAAGTGGAGAGTAAACTTCCAAGAAGAAAGAAATATTAAGAATGTATTTTATTTACAATAGAATAATGGTCCCTGATGGCTCAGTGGAAAGGGTCATGAAGAGGTTTATAGCAATACACGCAAGAGATGAGAAAGGGGCTTCATAGCAATAAGCTGGAGAAGTTAGAAAGTTCTAAACCATCAAGGGGAGAAGGGTAAAAGAGAGGATAGGTGACTAGAAACATTTTCCTTTCAACCGGTGACTAAGGATTATGGGGATTAGAGAGAGATGGGCTTCAAGTATTATACTTTGGTGCATGGTTTTTTTTCTGCCCCGTTTAGATACAGGTTCTGTGAGAGATGTGGGGCACATGACTGGCTCAGTTGGTACAGCATGCAACTCTTGATCTTGGGGTTATGGGTTCGAGCCTCACATTGGGTGTGGAGATTACTTAAAAATAAAATAAAATAAAAAAACCCACAGAGATGTGGTGACAGCTGCAACAGGAGAGGCCATAAGTCATGTTTTCGGAGCTATGTCTCTGTCTGAGATGATAGCGACAAGTCTAGTTACAACAAGGTTTCTTTCTAAGTTTGTGAATCAGCAAAGGGGCCATTTCTCCATTTCGTGAGAATTCAAATCTGTCAATCTCTTTGTTTTATTCCTTGACTGTCTTAGTCCCAAGTCCTGCCTGGGACTAATGATTGGCATCCAAAGTACTCACACCAATCTCTTCCATTCCCTTGCACCCTACACATGCTACAGATTCAAGCTCAACTGAGCCCTCAGACTCTGTCGATCCCTTAGCTTGTCTGTGGTCATCCCCGTTCTGTTTAGTAAATACACCTGAGCTTTGTCTCTCTCCGCAAGACCTAGTCAACACCCAGCTCTCGTTCCCAACAAATGTTTCTGTCTCCCCTTTAAAGGAGAAAAATGAAGGCCACTGAGCAAGAAATCCTTCAAAATCCCCACCCCACCACCATCTTTTCTTTTCGGCCAGAGGATCAGCAGTCTCTCATCTTTTTCAAAAGCCAAACTCTCTCACCAATTTCAGGGCTTAAGCAATTGTTTTCTCTATTTTTTCTGTCAACCACACTTTTTATTTCTTTAAAAAAAATTTTTTTTTGAGGTTTTTAATTTTATTTTTGAGAGAGACAGAAACAGAGTGGGAGCTGGGGACAGACAGAGAGAGGGAGACACAATCAGAAGCAGGCTCCAGGCTCTGAGCTGTCAGCACAGCCTGACGTGGGGCTCGAATCCACAAACCACAAGATCGTGACATGAGCCGGACGCTTAACCGACTGAGCCACCCAGGCGCCCCTAAAAATTTTTTTTAATGTTTATTTATTTTTGAGAAAGAGAGAGACTGAGTGCAGGGCGGGGGGGGGGGGGGGGCACGAAGGGACAGGGAAACACAGAATCCAAAGCAGGCTCCAGGCTGTGAGCCATCAACAGAGAGCCTGACTTGGGGCTTGAACTCACAAACCCCGAGATCACGACCTGAGCCGAAGTCAGACACTTAACTGACTGAGTCACCACGTGGTGCAACCATGCTTTTTCAACACTGCCTCCTTTCTTCAATTTACATGTTAATCTCTCCCATCTAACCAAAAAGCTCCCCAAAAATGAACTGCACTAATATCTGGAATTTTCCTCGAAATGCATCCCCAAAATAAGACGGGCTGGTGGATGCATAGAGAGATACATGATAAACCAAATATAGCAAAATTCTCTTTGTACAATGTACATGGTGAGTACATAGATGTTCACTGTACAGTTCTTTCAACTCATCTGTATGTTTAAAAGTTTGTCATAATAGGGGCGTCCGTGTGGCTCAGTTGATTAAGCATCCAGCTTCCGCTCAGGTCATGATCTCACAGTTCCTAAGTTCAAGCCCCGCATTGGACTCTGTGCTGACAGCTCGGAGCCTGGAGCCTGCTTTGGATTCTGTCTCCCTCTCTCTCTGTCCCTTCCCCCACTCATGCTCTCTTTCTCTCTCTTTCTCTCAAAAGTAAATAAACATTAATTTTTTTTTAATAAATAAATAAATAAATATTTTTTTATAATAAAAATGTTGGGAGGGGCCTCCTCAAATCATCATCCAATCTTTCTTCCTCCTTTTTCCATTGGAACTTTTTTTAAAATTTTTTTTAATGTTTTTTTATTTATTTTTGAGACAGAGAGAGACAGAGCATGAACAGGGGAGGGTCAGAGAGAGAGGGAGACACAGAATCTGAAACAGGCTCCAGGCTGTGAGCTGTCAGCACAGAGCCCGACGCAGGCTCGAACTCAGGAACTATGAGATTATGACCTAAGTCGAAGTCGGACGCTTAACCGACTGAGCCACCCAGGCGCCCCTGGAACTTTTTAAAAAAGTAGATTACACTCACTGTTTCCACCACCTCTTCACCTCCCAGTTACTATTTTTAATTGAGATCTTTAAAAAAGAGATAAAATGGGGGGCGCCTGGGTGGCTCAGACCGTTGAGCGTCCGACTCGGCTCAGGTCATGATCTCGTGGTTTATAGGTTCGAGCCCCGCGTCGGGCTCTGTGCTGCCAGCTCAGAGCCTGGAGCCTGCTTCCGATTCTGTGTCTCCCTCTCTCTCGCCCCTCCCCTGCTCACACTGTCTCTCTCTCTCTCTCTGTCTGACAAAAATGAATAAATACTAAAAAAAGAGATAAAATGTAAATACAGCTGACATCCCCTTTACACCCCATCCAATTCCTTTCTCTCGAGGCCACCATTAATATGCTGTGACTGTTCTAACGCTGGTATGTATCCTTCCCATGCATGCACATAGTGTTGGGAAATCCTTTGATGAGTTTTTTTTATTGGATTTTTGATTTGTCTTCCTGAAATTGTTATATACATAACATATCCTGGAATTTCTTTGTGGATTCAGTATTGTGTTTTTAAGATTTATCTATGTTCCTGCTCATGGATCTAGTCCATCCATTTTAACTGTTGAGTAGTTTTGGGTTTTTTTTATTTGTATGTTTGTTTTTATCTTTTTATTTGTCATCTTCAATTTCTTTAATCAATGTTTTATAGTTTTCTTTTTTTAATATGAAATTTGTTGTCAAATTGGTTTCCATACAACTAGTTTTGTATCATTAAATAGTCCACTATTAATTTACACATTCCACTATTGATGGTTGTTTCCAATATTTTACGATTGCAAACAATAAAGCGGTGACCGTCCTTAAAGCAACTTTCCTGTGTATATGTATAAGTGTTTCTCTAGATATATGTCCAGAAATTGAATTACTATATTGTAGGGTACACACTTATTCCATGCTGCAAAATATTGGCAAATTGCTTTCCATGATTATTGTGTCAACTTATTTTTCCATCAGCAGAGTGTGAGAGTGTCTTTTCTTCACATCCTTGCCAATATTTGTTTAGCATTATCAGATTTTTAAATTTTGCCATTCTCGTATGTATGAAAAGCAATCCAATTTTACATTTTGCATTTTCCTCTAGAGAGGTTAAGCATCTTTTCATATGCTATTGGCGATTTGGGTTTCACGTCTATGAATTGCCTGTTCACATTCCTTGATGATTTTTTTTCCTATTGCATTTGGTCTTTTTCTTATTGATTTTTTAAAGTTCTCTCTCTATATTTGCTGTGCCCTAATCTTTTGTCAGCTATTTGAATTGCAAAGATTTTCTCCTAGTCTTATCTTTTAACATTGTTTATGGTATTTTTTACTGAAATAGAAATTTTAATTTTGATTTATCATCATTTTTTGTTTATGGCATAAGTTTTTCGTGTCTTAAGAAAGCCTTCCCTACTTGGAAATAATGAATATATTTTCCTCTATTATCTTCTGAAAGCTTTATTATTCTGCCTATCATATTGAAGTCTTTACTCCACTTGGTATTTTTTTTTTAATTTTTTTAACGTTTATTTATTTTTGAGACAGAGAGAGATAGAGCATGAATGGGGGAGGGTCAGAGAGAGGGAGACACAGAATCTGAAACAGGCTCCAGGCTCTGAGCTGTCAGCACAGAGCCCGACACGGAGCTCGAACTCACGGACCGCAAGATCATGACCTGAGCCGAAGTCAGCCGCTTAACCGACTGAGCCACCCAGGCGTCCCTCCACTTGGTATTTATGTGCACAGTGAGAAGGATCTAATTTTTCCTTTTATGGATCATCGATTGACCCAGCGCCAGTTATTGAATGGTCCAGCTTTTGCACTTTGCTTTGTACTTTGACTTCTCGTATGTGTTGTTCGCAAGCCTGCATTTATCTGTTTATCATCTAGTACCACACCGTTCATTTCTACTCCTTTTTTTCTTTTTCAAAAGTGCCTTGCTTATTCTTTAAAAAAAAAAAAAAGTTTAGTTATTTATTTTGAGAGAGAGAGAGAGAGAGAGAGAGAGAGTGTGTGTGTGTGTGTGTGTGTGGAGAGGAGGAGAGGGAAAAGGAGAGAGGGAGAGGGAGACAAAGAATCCCAAGCAGGCTCCACACTGTCAGCACAGAGACGGACGTGGGGCTCAATCTCATGAGATCAGGACCTAGCTGAAATCAAGAGTTGGACACTTAACCGACTCAGCCACCCAGGTGCTCCAGCCTTGCCACTTCTTGGCATGAAGTCTTCCATGTGCATTTTGGAATTGACTGGCTAGATTCCACAAAGAACCCTGTTGGTATTCTGACTGTAAATTTAACACAATTCTCTTACATTAAGGAGAATTGCCTCTGTATAATATTGAGTTTTCTCTTCAAGAACATGGTCTATCTCTCCTATTTTATATCCATCAACAAAAGTTTATGATTTCTGACCTATAGGTATTAGACATTTTTGTTAGATTTATTTCTGAGTATATTATGGCTTTTATTTCAACTATAATTTAGGGATTACTATTATTACATTTTCTAGTCGGCTATTGCTGATGTATAAAAACACTATTGGTTTTTGAACGTGCATTTTATATGCCCATTTACCTTGAAGTACTTAAAAGTATTGATTACACGTCAAAAGATCGTCTGGAATGCTCTGTGTAGATAATCATATTAGTTTCATGTAATGATTATTTTGTTTCTCCCTTTCCAATCCCTGCTTTGTTTTTTGGTTTTTGTTTTCTTGTTTAACTACATTGGTTTGGACCTCCAGGACAATGTGGAACGGAAGCAATAGCCATGCCTCGTTCCTGACTTTAAAGGCAACATTTTCAGGGTGTCTGGGTGGCTCAGTCAGTTGAGTGATTCTTGGTTTTGGCTCAGGTCATGATCCAGGGTTGTGGGACCAAGCCCCGCATGGGGTTCTGCACTGAGCGTGGAGCCTGCTTAAGATTCTCTGTCTCTCCCTCTGCCCCTCTCCCCTGCTAGTGCTCACTCATGCGCTCCCTCTCTCTCTTAAAAAAAAAAAAAAAGGCAACATTTTCATTATTTCACCATTAAGTATGATGTTCACTGGAGGTTTTTGATATTAAAGATTTTCTCATCTATTTCTAATTTTCTAAGAAGGATATTAAAAATCATGAAGTGAGGGGCACCTGCCTGGCTCAGTTGGAAGAAGCATGGGACTCTTGATCTCAGGGTTATAAGTTCAAGCCCCACAATGGGGTGTAGAGATTACTTTTTAAATATTTAAATACTTATTTATTTATTTATTTATTTATTTATTTATTTATGAGAACAAGCAAGACTGGCAGCATGGAGCCTGCTTGGGATTCTTTGTCTTTCTCCTTCATTCTCTTTCTGCCCTTCCCCTGCTCATGCTTTCTCTCTCTCTCTCTCTCTCTCTGTCTCAAAATAAATAAATAAGCATTTAAAAATTAAAAAAAAAAAAGAGTTGGACACCCAATTAACAAGCCACCCAGACATCCCTAAATAAATACAATTTAAAAAAAGATGAAGGGGCACCTGGGTGGCTCAGTCGGTTGAGCATCCGACTTCGGCTCAGGTCATGATCTCACTGTCCGTGAGTTCAAGCCCCGCGTCAGGCTCTGTGCTGACAGCTCAGAGCCTGGAGCCTGCTTCAGATTCTGTGTCTCCCTCTCTCTCTGCCCACTCCCCCCCCCCCCGTCAAAAATAAATAAACATTAAAAAATGAAAAAAAAAATGAAATGATGGGGCTCCTGGGTGGCTCAGTTGGTTAAATGTCTGACTTTGGCTCAGGTCATGATCTCACGGTTTGTGAGTTCGAGCCCAGCATGGGGCTCTGTACTGATACACAGGCTTTGTCTCTCTCTCTTTCTCAAGAATAACTGAACATTAAAAAAATTTTTTTTAAGATAAAAATTTAAAGTGAGTGTTAAATTTTATTAAATATTTCTTTTTGTGTTTATTAAAATGATCATTTAGCTTTCTCCCCTAATTGGATAACATAGTGAACTACATTAATAGATTTCAAAAAATAAAGTATAGTTTGATTTCTGAGTTTAAACCCTGCTTGAATATACTGTATTTTCAATGAGTTGTAAATACTTTATTTAGTTTTTGTGTATCTATATTCATACATGGAACTAGCCAATAATTTTCCCTCGTGCTGTCCTCATCTGCTTTGAATATTCTTCCTGGATATTTAACAGGGTTGCCTCTCTACTCACTCTTTAACCCATTACCATTTTATGACAACCGCTCTCAAAATGATACCTAAGTGGATACATTCAAAGTATTTTCCTCTAGCCTATGTTGCAATGCCTCTGTTACATGTAACACAATTTATCTCTTCCTTATTAAAATTTGCTGTTTATTTTAATGACATCACACTCTCCTTGTTGTCTCATACATCTCTGAACACTTCTGTCCTTTCTCTGTGGATCTGTTTTCTTCCTAGAACCATCCTTGGCCAGCACGCCTCTCAGTGCACAGGTGTTCCCTAACTGATCTGAGGTATCCTCAGTGTTTCAACTCCCACCTGGACAGAGACGAATTCCAATGTTGTGCCTCCATCTCGGCTCTCCCTCCCCTCAGTTCTAGTTTGTGCTGGCTCATTCTGGCTGTCCCAAGGACAGCCGGGACTTGGCATGTTTACAATAGAACTCTTCATCTTCTCCATTAAACTGCTTTCTTCTCTTGTAGATACCATCTTAGCTCATGACCTTGTTATCCGTATTTGTCATCCAAGAGAGAATTTTCTCTGCTTCATTTCTCAAACATAATCAATTACCATGCCTTTACAATTTAACTTCCTAAACATTCTCTTCTTTGTTCCCTTCCCTGTTCCCTTCTCTCCATCTTCACTTTCCATGCCTCAGATAGGGCTCTTTTCATCTTTTACCTAGACTAGAACAGCAGTTCGCTAACAAATCTCCTTCGTTTTGTCTGCTTCAAACGTAGGTACAACCAGAGATGCTACGATAACCCCTTTCTACAGTCACTGAAGTAACTTACTTGAAACTCTGATCTTGTCATGTCATTCTTTGGCCTTAAAACCCTGTAGTATTTCTCCACTGCAGACAGGATGATCTACACTTTTTAACATAGCATTCAGAGCCCATCATTGTCTAGCCCTTACCTTTTTCTCTAGCTTCACTTACGTCTTAATCGTGTCTCCAGCAATTCAAAACTGCTTGGAGTTTCCTATGTAGCCTATGCATTTTTTTTCCTTCCATGCCTTTGCCAATGGTGTCTCTTCTAGAAGGCACATCTCCACTTTCACTCACCTCTCCTACTCCAACCCCAAAACTAATTTCCCTCCCCGTCTCTACCTGACTAACTTCACATCCTTTGAGATCCAATTTGGCTGCCAGCTCATGCAAAATGCCATCCCTGAGACACCTACGTGGCTCGATTGAGAGTCTGACTTCGGCTCAGGTCATGATCTCGCAGTTCATGAGTTTGAGCCCCGCGTCAGGCTCTGTGCTGACAGCTCAGAGACTGGAGCCTGCTTTGAGGTCTATGGCTCCCCTTCTCTCTGCCCCTCCCCTGCTCATACTCTGTCTCTCTCAAAAATAAATAAACATTAAAAGTAATGTTTAAAAAATGCAATCCCTAACCCCGACCCCTCTGGCAGGCTTCACTGGGTCCCTTTCTTCAATGATCTCATAAATGCCGTCATTATTACTATATCTTGCACTTACCATATTGCATTATAAATATTTGTTTGTATATCCCCACTGGATTACGAATTCATCAACAAAAGTACTTGGGTTTTATTCATATTTAAAGTTCAAGAACCTAGTAGAGTATCTGGCACATGAATATTCGTTGAGTTCAATGAATAAATGATTTCGTTGAGTTGAATACACTCTTTACAGAAACATTTTGGTTTTCTACCTATTCTTGCTAAAATTTAGTTTTCATTAGACTTCTCCCAGCACATAGACTCCATAAACTTATTTTTTTTTTGCTCTAGGAATAATAATAATAATAAAAAAAAAAACAGTGACCTATCAGTGTGGTTAACATGATCCAGATTGGCGATTGGAACCATAGGGGAAAATAGAAACAAATAAAGCAAGATAGGATGATGAAAGGGGACGATCCAAATTGGAAAACACAATACCTATCATTCCTAATGAGGATTTTCCCTAATACTAGGGTAAGGAGTGACTAATATTTATTAGCTGAATCACAGAGTCAGGAGTTCTTGGATTATTTGTGAAGTGATATCACCTTGAGATTTACATAAAGCTATCTGGAAACCCTGTCCCGTGTTTTATGGGAAAACCAGTGCTCGCCCCAAAACTCTCTGCAGTTTTTTCTGAGCTTTCCGTCCTCTTGGTAACCTCGGGGTTTGGTTCCTGGCTTCTGCAGAATTCCCCTTCTTCACTCTGCATCTTGCAGCTGTTCTTTTATTTTCATTTGGCACCGACCCAAGGGTAGGTTACAGTCTCTCCTCCTAAATTTCCCACCTTCCATTCATGAAAGGCAGCTGTGAGTAGTAGACTCTTCCGGGAGATGCGAAGATCGTGTATGCCGTAGACGGGAGGCACTTGGCAGATATGCATCGCTCTTCAGTGGCCAATTTAAAACTGAAAACTTGATTCCCTTGCTCTATTTCCACCAACCCAAAGTTGAGCCTCCTGACACTTTGCTCAGTCTTACTTCCCACTCTTCCTCATATACCCTTTCTCTTCCCTTATTTCCCAATTTCTTACGTGGAACAGTTTTGTGATCTTTTTGTTGATCTTTTCCAACCGACACAGACCCTCTACTTTCGCTCATTAGACATCTCCCAAGATACTATTCTAAACAAAGACAATTTCTTCCTCTCAAAGACCCTAGGGGCGCCTGGGTGGCTCAGTCAGTTAAGTGTCCTACTTCGACTCAGGTCATGACCTCATGGTCAGTGAGTTCGAGTCCCACGTTGGGCTCTGTGCTGACAGCTCAGAGCCTGGAACCTGTTATGGATTCTGTATCTCCCTCTCTCTCTCTCTCTCTCTCTCTGCCCCTCCCCCACTCATACTCTGTCTCTCAAAAATGAATAAACATTAAAAGAAATTTTTAAAAAGATTCTTACGCCAGTTTGCAAAATAATATTTTCTCATTCCTCAACAATATTTCCACTTATAGCATATGCATGTTTATGTGTCAGGTAACTAAAAATTCTATGTTGTTCATTCTAATCCATGTAATTATTCTTCCCAACTAAACCTTTGATAAAACCTTGCGTAAAAGAACACTTTTAGTTCTTGCTAATTATTGGTGACTGAAACAGGTGGTCCCAACAAACACATACAGTCATCATCCTGGTATTCAGGTTGGGACAAACCAAACAGTAGTCTTTGTAACTGGACCTCAAAATAGTCTTAACTTAATGCCTTTAAATAAACATTCCTCATATTTGATACATGTTTATGCAGCCAAGCTGAATGGGTGTTTCTGAACAACAGTAAATATTGATGGTTCCTAAATTTCTGGAATCCCAATGACTTGAATTCATTCTCTCCCGCAAATATTTGTCAAGAGCCTACTATAGGTGGGGTACTGTGATAAACCCTGGAAACTGAGTGGAGAAGAAAAGGGTCTAACTTCCTGCTCCCATGGGGCTTGTATTCTAGCAGGAAACACAGTCAATAGGAAATAAGTTGATATTTATGCATTGTTGTAAGTTCTATGAAGAAAGTCATCATGGTGAGTGGATGGAGAACAGGGGAAAGAAAGTATGCCCAGTCGGGTTGTTTGAGAAGTCCTCTCTGAGCTTTGCCCTGTTATCTGAGACCTAAATGGTGAGAGGGAGCCAGTCATGAAAAGAAAGGGGGAGAACAGCTAAGAGGCCATGATAATAGTCCATGGAGGCTTAGACTAGGGTTGTAGGGCAGTAGAGAGCAAAAGAAGGTGGTACAGTTCAGATATGTTTTGGAGGTAGAGCTATAGATCTTCCTCGACTTACCATGGGGTTACGTCTCACTGAATCTATTGTCAGTTGAAAATATCATATGTAGAAAGTGCATTTAATACCCTAACCTACCAAACATCACAGCTTAGCCCAGCCTACTGTAAATGTGCTCAGAACACTTACATTAACCTACAGTTGGACAAATCATTTAACACAAAGTCTATCTCCTAATAAAATGTTGACTGAGAACTCACAGTCTGTGAGTTCAAGCCCAGCATCAGGCTCTGCACCGACAGTGTGGAACATGCCTGGGATTCTCCCTCTGCCCCTCCCCTGTGCTCGCTCATGCTATCTCTCTGTCTCTCTCTCTTAAAATAAGTTAATAAAACTTTGAAAAAAAACAAACTAGTTTCTATTGAAAGCATTCCACTTTCGTATCATTGTAGAGTTGAAAAATCATAGGCCGAAACATCAAAAGTTGGGGATTGTCTGGATAGTAGTGTTTGCTGATAAGTTTTATAGATAGATAGGTAGATAGATAGATAGATAGATAGATAGATAGATAGATAGAGATACAGATATATAGATATAGATATGGCTAGGAAAAGAATCAGGGATAACTTCTGTGTTTGTGGCTTGGGCAGCTATGTAGTTCATTCGACACCAAGATAGAAAAGACTAGAAGAACAGACTTGGGTAGGGAACACTAGTTCTATTTTGGACCTATAAATTTGAGATGCTTCTTAGACACTCAAATAAGGATATTGGATATGTGAATCTGGAGTCCTGGGAAAGGTTCGGGCTGGAAATATATATTCAGAGCAATCAGCACACAGAGGCTATTTAAAGTCACAGAACTGAATGAGCTCTCCTAGGGAAAGAGTTATTCTTAGAGAAGAGGGCCCAGGACTGAGTACCGAGGCACGCCAACATTTAGAGGTCAGATAGAGCAACGGTAGACAGAAAAGGATTGAGAAGGAGCAGCCAGTGAGGCAGGATAAAGCCAAGAGAGTGTGATACCTTGAAAGTCAAGGAAGGGGTGGACAGTTACGTTAGGGACAGAGCCAGGTCCACTCTATATGGCACACCCAGTGCAAGGTTCTGCCCAATCTGAAAGCTTTCTGAGCCTGAAGATACAGGTGAAGAAAGCTTTCTAATATCAAACCTTCCAGGAAGGGTTTTGTAACCTAATTGGGGGTCTGCAGGGGCAGCAGCTCAGGGCATTTGCATGTGGTCTGGGTCTTATGGGCTCGTGATTGAACACGGCAGAGGTAGGCAGTGAGCAAGAGACTCCAGTCTGCCTTCATGTTGACATAAATTTTTTGGCTGATTCTTAGTAGATAATTCCAAAAGGTTTTTGTGATGAGAACAGAGTGTGAAGGCATGATTATAAAATTAGGATGGGAGTTTCACAATTTCCATGGTAAAAGCAGGATCATCTTTGTTAATTTGGGCCCAATTCTTTTTCACAGAAGGCATTGATCACTAGGAATGAAGAGGGGTGCCTCTTCGTCTTCCAGTTCCTTGTGGCGAAGTCCGGCTCCTGACGGTGGAAGCGTCAATAGAAAGAAATAACTTTTCGTCCTATCTTACTATAAGCAGCACTGACATTCTAGAAAGCATTCCTTTGATGGCAAGTCCTGTGCCAATGTAGATACAGCCATTTTGATACAGGCTGTTTTGTTATAGTCAATTTGCTGACACACAGCTTTGACACAGTCATTTTGATGCCAGGAACATCTTGATGTGGCTGCCTTGAAGTGGCTGTTTTGATATGGGAACATTTTGACTCTGCCTAAAAACAAACCAATAAACTTTTCACTTAGAAAATGTTATTACCAAGTAATGTACATTGACTGATCTCACCCACTCCCTGAAGTAGCAGCCAGACTGCAGAGGTGGGTAGTGGAAACCTTGATGGGGAAAAAAATCACCATGAGCGGGGGAGAAGGCTGGAACAGTGGACCAAATCAATAACACAAACTGAAGAAAGAGAAAGGTAATTAATTCTGGTTTTGAACCCATCCTAACCCAGCCCCTTAAAAAAGTCAGTGCGTCTCAGGGCACCTGGGTGGCTCAGCTGGTTAACGTCTGACTCTTGATTTCAGCTCAGGTCATGATCTTGTGGTTTGTGGGTCTAAGCTCCAAGCCTGCTTGGGATTCTCTTCCTCTCTCTTTCTCTGCCCCTCTTGTGTGCTCTCTCTAAAAGGAAAGAAACTTAAAAGAAAAGAAAAATTAAAAAGTCAGGTCATCTCTATAGCACTGAAAGGGGTTTATTCAGCTCCGCTCTAAGAGAACACCCTGCCCCTCCCGAGAGCTTGCAAGAGCTCTGCCACGACCAGGCATTTCTTTCTCTCTTTCTTTTCTTTGAACAGGAGAAAATCAAACAATTTTAATAACATGTATATGTCCTGTAAACAGGGGAGATAGCTAGGAAAACTAAAAAATTTTAACCAGGCATCTCTAGGACAGGACACATATCATTGAATGAAGGATAAATGGCACCCTTGAGCAGGGAGGTTGAAAAAAACTGTGACCCTACACACCCAAACAGGAGACAGCAGCTCCTGGCTGTCAAGTGACAGGTGTGGGCATGGGCGACTCAGATAGTGGGGTTGATCCAGGGTTGATATTTTGTTATTCAGATGTGACTAGACAATAGAGAAAAGGAAGTAAAATGCCTTGGGCTCCTTGTCCCGCTCATGTTACCAGGGATCTATTATCAAGTGTCCTATTAGTTGAGTGGAGAATATAAATTGACTTCCTCTAAAGCAAATTTTTTTTTCTCTCTAAGAATTCTTCTTTAAGCAATAACAGAACTGAAATACTCACTCTGGGAAACCAGTTAAATCATTAATATGATTAATGGTGTCATTTCTCTAGTACTAGGTGTTCATATCATTTCAGCTTGTTAAATAAAATATTAAATATTTTCAAAAGATGAATCTCTGTCTATTTCTGCCACCATTATCCCTTTAAAGACTTAAAATGTTATTTAATTGATTTGAAGATGTACATGGAAGATACTGAATGATGTATAATGTGAAACTCTATACAG
The DNA here is from genome assembly GCF_028749965.1 of Puma concolor. Taxonomy (NCBI): domain Eukaryota; kingdom Metazoa; phylum Chordata; class Mammalia; order Carnivora; family Felidae; genus Puma; species Puma concolor. The sequence goes on from NC_141683.1 coordinate 50,364,081, forward strand.
GGCACATGAAATGTTTCCTGGAAATATACATCCCCCCCCCCACCCCCGCCCTCAAACCCACCTTATATTGCAAGTATTTCCTATTTTGTTTTAGTTCCAATACCTTCCAAACTCTGATTTCAATTTAGGTCAGCAGATATGTATTAAATACAATGATGTGCCAGTCATTTTGCAAGGTCCTACAGGGAACAAAAATATAAATATGAATAAGAAATAGCCTCTGCTCTCCGGGAATATATTGGGGGAGATTAGGCTTGACTCTAAACAAAACACAAAACAAATAGAGATATCAGTAGGCCCTCTTATGCATTTAAATACCATCTGATAAATTTTAGATGCCATAAGCTGGCATAATCAAAATGATTTGGGACCACAATGAATGGAGCAATTAAACCCTACTGGGAGAAAGAAAGAGAAAACGGCATTTTCACTGAGATAGTCCCCTCCGTGATAAGCACCGTGCTAAGTGTGTTACAGATCTTATCTCAGTTAATTCTCCCAACAGCCCCATCTTCCAAAGGAGGAAACAGCGGCTCAGCAACAGGAGGTATCTTGCCCAAGGTCACCCAGCTCAGATTTGGCTGGGAGGCCAACATCAAACCGGGCAGACGCCATACTCATTCCAGACCCCGTGAGGAAGAAAGCGGCAGTATGGGTTATAGTTGAGGCGAGAGAATTGGCCACTCCTGACACTAAAGCTTGAAAGAATGACTTGGGATTATTAAAACCCTATAAATAGAGGGGGAAACGAATGGGAATCATAGCCAATGTAGATCCACCACTGAGCAATTCAGTGGGCACATGGATCAAAATGGCTATTTGGCAAATATAACTTTTCATAAGCTTTGTTGGGTTGTCAATGAGAGCAACAAAAAAAATGATAAAAACATAATCTTTACGTTTTAAACTGACTGCACCAATTCTTCAGCTTCTTGAATCTAGAAGGTACCTTCTCTTCCACTGAGAAACATTAATAATAATAGCTAACATTTATTGAACACTTACTAACGTTGGGCTCTGTGCTGAATATATAGAATAGAAGCTGAGATCATGAATTTAGAACCAGGTTGATAAGGCTCAACTCTTGGTTTCACCATCTATTAGTTATAGGTGTTACTTTACTGAGTTACTTAACTGCTCTGGGTCTTAATCTCCTCATCGGAAAGGTGAGTCTACTTCATAGGGTCTGATAAATAAACACCCAGTAAAACGAGCTATTATTATGAAGTTGGAGTATGTTTAACTACAGTCCCAGAGAGGAAGGGAGTTTCCTGAGTACACCTGCCATGGATAAACCCAAGCTTCCTTCGTGGGGCTCATTCATTGCACGGTGGGGGTCATGCACACAGGGTAAGCAGAAACGGGTGAAGTCACAGAGCATGTGGCCATCACTTCTGGAAGGCTCTGTGTGATGGGGGGAAGTCTGTTATTAAAGAGAAGTCCTCAAATGATGCCAAGGGGAAGTTGAGCTGGCGGAACCACAGATGGTGAACAAGATTCCAGAGAAGTCAGGTGGTCTGCTCCCACTCGTGCCTGGCTGCTCCAGCAAACCCCTCCCTGTGTCTCTGATAGCCAGTCTTGGAAATAACCCCCAATGTTCCTCGTCTCCTGTAGTGCCGTTTTCCTATAGCCCCCTCCCACATTGTACCAGGGACATAATATGGCAAAAGAATAGGGCAGAAGTGATGATATGACACATCCAAGATTAAGTAATAAAAGATATAGTGGCTTCTGTCTTGGTTTCTCTCCTCTTCTCTCTTTCAGATTACTCTGGGGGGAAGCCAGCTGCCATGTCTTGAGTACCCACATGCTGAGAAACAGACTTCCTGCTAGAGGCCATGTAAGTGAGCTTGGGAACAGCCTCTCCAGCTCCATTCAAGTCTTCAGATGACGCCATCCAGCAATGGTTTCCCTGCAGTCTCCTGAGAGACCCTGAGCCAAAATCACTCCACTAAGCCAATCTAGATTCCTGGCACTCAGAAACTATGAAGGAATAAGTGTTTGTTTCTCTTGACCGTAAATTTTTGGGGCAAATTGTTACGGAGCATAGACAACCAGTCAAGTGTCCTCTCTGCTGAGTTATCCCTCATTCCTACAGACTTGGTTCTGATAAGTCTGGAGTTCTCTTCAGTGACAACCTTCTCCTACACGCCTTTCTCCCTCAGCTCCTTTCCCTTTTGTCCAGGGAAGAGGGAATCTTTTCTACTCCTCAGGGACAATCACTTGCCCCAGAGACAATCTTTCTCTTGCTATTGGCTTCAGAGGTATTGCCTGAAATTATCTTATGAATGGGTTTTGGGTTTCCAAAATAGGAAAACACACCCTTTTCTGCATTTTTTTTTCTCTCTTGTCCTCATCCTCCTGCTCCAGCCCTGCTTCAAAGAATACATCACAAGGAAACACCTTGTGTTCCTTGTTCACAAGGAACCCCTCCAGGAAGGAAATTGGTTAGTAACTTAAAAGTTAATATTTCAAAATATTATTCCACCAAATACATTATCTCCTTCAATAACCCTAGGAGGTAAGTGTTCCTATCGTCCTCATACTACAGACGAGAGGCTGTCTTGCTTTTGGGCACATGGCTGGTAGGTAGCTTAATCAGGATTGAACTCCAAGTTTGACTTGGAGCCTGTGCTCTTAACTTTCAGGCATCATCACCTCTTTATATCAGTTATTCCAATGTTATGATATTAGAATCTAATGAAAAGATGTGATTTGTGGAATCAGCGTATCCGCGGTAAACATAGCACTTAAAAAGAATCATTAATAAATAGGAGTTCTAAGAAATATTTATTTATTCCAAGACAAGTCAAGTCAATGTCTACCCGTGTTTCCAACTTTTTTGTGGAGTAGGATTAAGTTCTTTCCCAGGCAAGCTCCTGGGTCTCATACAAAGCAGGGAATTTGGCTAAAAGTGTTCGTCACAGTTGGGGAGGCTCTCCAACGTTACCCCAGACCCAGCTGGGACCCTTGTAACATGTTCTCCTCCATTCCCCAAAGCAGCTCTCTCACATGCCCTCTGCTCTCCCTGCCACCATGCCGGCCACCCACACATGTCACTTCCCCCTCCCCTCCTAACAAATGACTCAACACCTGCTGATAGGGAAAGTACAAGCCACCCAACGACAACCAACTCAACTTCCCACCACCATTTCTAAACCCTGACCCCCCACCACGCCTATCCCATCCTCCTGGGTAGAACCCAGGGTTTGGATTCCAAACCTGTGCACTTTCTCAGGAATCTTGAGCTATTGATCGTTCCCCCCCTCTTCTGTGAACACCTTTCCCTCACTCACTAAATCCATTCATCGATATTAGAGTGCTTAAATCTCTGGTTAATGGATACAAACAAACAAACAAACAAAAAACCCAAACACCATCCCATGACCCCTGCTTTTTTTTTTCTTTTCCCCTTCTCTGCCACAAGTCTTAAGGAATTGTCTACACTCGGTGCCACTCCTTTTTACCTCCCACTCCGCACCCCCCCACATCTAAGTTTATGCCACCAACACTTCTCTCAGTGTGGACATCAAGGACACCAATAACCTCCTAATTGCAAAATCCTAGGGACACTGCTCACTCCATTTATTTCTTCACCTCTCAGTATTTGACACTATTGTTAACTATTCCTTGAACTATTCTCTTTACTCAGCTGAATTTTCTTTTTACCTCTTTGGCTGTACTTTCTTCTTCTTTTTTAAAGTTTATTTATTTATTTATTTTGGGAGAGAGAGAGAGAGAGCGCACAAGGAGGGGAGGGGCAGAGAGAGAGAGGATTCCAGGCTGGGCCCACGCTACCAGTGCAGAGCCTGACATGGGGCTTGAACCCATGAACCATGAGATCATGACCTGAGCCGAAATCAAGAGTCAGACGCTTAACCGACTGAGCCACCCAGGTGCCCCAGTACTTTCTTCTTTTTAAGCTCCTCTTCTACTGGCTTTCCCTTTTCTTTGGGTTCTATCCTGAGGTCTCTGTATTTCTCAATTTACACACTTCCCCCGGGGTGGCCCCATCTTCTCCCTTGTCCTCAGTTACCGTTTATTTGCATGGGACTTCCAAATCTCTAATTCTGGCCTGGATCTCCCTTCTGAGCCTTATACTGAAATACATATCAATCTGTCTTCCCAACATTTCCACTTAGATATCCTATAGACACTTTACTTCATGCTCAAACTCAGCTGTTCCAAACTCACCTGCTTTTCCCTCCCAACTTGTTCTTCCTGCTGGTTTTCCCATGCCAGCAAGGAATGGTCCTACCATTCAACCAGTTGCCTAAGGTAGAAATGTGGGTGTCATTCTCAGCTACTTCTCCCTTATTTCTACCCCATTTCCAATCAAGTCAGATAATTACACCTTTATTTTTTTTATTTTTTTATTAAAAAAAATTTTGTTTAACGTTTATTTATTTTTGAGACGGAGAGAGACAGAGCATGAACAGGGGAGGGTCAGAGAGAGGGAGACACAGAATCTGAAACTGGCTCCAGGCTCTGAGCTGTCAGCACAGAGCCCAACGCGGGGCTCGAACTCACGGACCACGAGATCATGACCTGAGCCGAAGTCGGCCGCTTAACCAACTGAGCCACCCAGGCACCCCGATAATTACACCTTTAAAAGAAGATCTGCAAAAAACAATTCTTTTTTTAAAAAAGTTTATTTATTTTGAGAGAGAGAGAGAGAGAGAGCAAGTGGGGAAGGAACAGAGAGAAAGGGACAGAGAGAGAATTCCATGCAGGCTCCGCACTGTCAGCGTGCAGCCAGATGCAGGGTTCAAACCCACAAACCACAAGATCATGACCTGAGCCAAGATCAAGAGTGGGACACTTGACTGACTGAGCCACCCAGGCACTCCAAGTCTGAAAATTGTACCTTTAAATATCTCTGAGGGCACCTGGGTGGCTCAGTAGGTTAAGCGTCAGACTTTGGCTCAGGTCATGATCTTGGGGTTCCTGAATCCAACCCCACATCAGGCTTTCTACTGTCAGCACAAAGTCCACTTCAGATCCTTTGTCTCCCTTTCTCTCTGCCCCTCCCCTGCTCTGTCTCTCTCTCTCTCTCTCTGAAAAATAAACATATATATGTGGAATCCACTCTCTTATTTCCATTTCCACTATTGCTGCCTAGGCAAGCCCCAGCCTCCTCTGACCAGGATGACTGCAATCATCCCCTGATTGTTCTGTCTGCCTCCAGTCTCGTCCTTCTCTAATCCATTCTCTCTCCTGCAGCCAGAATGATTTCCTAAAGTGCAAATCCTTCAAGATAAAACCCAAACTTCTTGGCATGGCATTCATGGCCTTTTGTGACCTGGCCATCTGTCACCAAGCACTCCTCGCTCCCACATCCCCCACACAGTCTTCTATCTGGCCTTGATGCACTGATAACTGGATTCTCTAGTGCTAGAACTTTGTCCTTAGTCTCAATCTGACTAACTCCTCCTCTGGGACATCTCTCCTTCAATAACCTGTATGTCTGCATATGTTTCTACCAGCGTGGACTAGGCAGAAGTACTTTCTAGGCATGGTTTTCAGTCTCACACAAAGCTGGGAATTTGGTTAAAAATGGATGTCATGGTCATGTGTAGTGTGGATCAATATATCAAATACTGCCTGCTTTCCTACACTTCCTTTGGTCATAGTACATTCGTCTGTTTTCTCTCGTTAGACCTAAGGCACTTGAGACCATGGCAATCAAGTACAAGGGTTAAGAACTCAGGTTCTGGAGCAAGATGGCCTGGATTCAAATTCAGACTCTGCAACATCCTGGGTCTGTGATGTTATACAGCTTGCTAACTTGTGCCTCAGTTTGGCCATCTGCAAAATGGAGATCCTAACAGTATCTATCTTCTGGAGCTGTTGTAAAGACTGAATGAGAAAAGCTACTAAAATATTCCAAGTAGTGTCTGGCATACAGCAAGCGTCAAAAAGAAGGCTGTTGGGGCGCCTGGGTGGCTCAGTCGGTTGAGCGTCCGACTTCAGCTCAGGTCACGATCTCGCGGTCCGTGAGTTCGAGCCCCGTGTCGGGCTGTGGGCTGATGGCTCAGAGCCTGGAGCCTGCTTCCGATTCTGTGTCTCCCTCTCTCTCTGCCCCTTCCCCGTTCATGCTCTCTCTCTGTCTCAAAAATAAATAAAACGTTAAAAAAAAAAAAAGAAGGCTGTTATTATTTTTGAAGGCAAGTACTGTATCATTTATCTCTATAGAGATATTCACTAAACATGTATGAAATGAATACATGAAGGAGATGTTTGTATCTAAACTTGTCACCCAAGTTCTTAAGGTTAACCCAAAAGTGAATAGTAAATACATTACTCAGAGCACTCTGCATAAAAACTACACCAATATGGTCGCTGGTCTCTTGGAGCTTTTTGGAAATGAGGTCATTCTATTTCTACCCAAGCACTCAGGGAATTATACTCTCTTGAGAAGGGAGGGATGTAAGAATCAAACAGGACACCTCAAGGTTCCTGAAGGTGGCATGACTGACTCTGAGGTAATGTCTTCTTTACATAGGGCTTAAAAGCAAGGAAACATGAAGGTAACTGTTTTAACTTGTTTTCCAGTAATTTAAGATGCCTGGGCCCTCCGTTCTCCCAGTGTAACAGCCACCTGTAATCTCCCTCATCCTGTTCAAGGAGAGGGCTGTGTTCTGCGGGTGCCTTTCCTTTTAGGGTCACACGAGTAGGCTTCCTTCGGGGCAAGCTTGCGTGACTTAAAAGTCGATTGTTTAGAGGCACTCGGGTGGCTCAGTCGGTTAAGCATCCGTCTCTTGATTTCTGCTCAGGTCATGATCTCATGGTCGTGAGACGGAACCCCGCGTCAGGACCTGCACTGACAGTGCAGAGCCTGCTTAGGATTCTCTCTCTCTCTCTCTCTCTCTCTCTCTCTCTCTCTCTCTCTCTCCCTCCCTGGCTTGCACGCATGCTTGTGCTCCACCCCCCCTACTGAAAATAAATACATAAACATTTTAAAATTAATTTTTAAAAAGTCAATTTTTTACAAGTAGTGCCACCAGATGCTTAGTTCAGTCAGGCGTGAGACAGAAATAAAATTGTTTCACAGGATAGGTTTGTTTCCCCAAAAAATAGTCCCAGGGGGAATGGAGGTGACCGAAGAGAAGTTTCAGAGATGAGAAAACACTGGACCAGATATATGTGTGGCGCCACGCTCCATATATATACATGTACATGTATATATATGTGTGTATATATATTTATGTATATATTTATACATATATATGTAAATAAATGAATATGCATCCCGCTCATCACTGCTTACCTTCCTCATTGGCTTCCCGCCTCTTCTAGGGATAGACAGACACTGACACAGTATTTCTGTCTTCATAAAGAAAGGCTAGCGTCTAGGGAAATAACCTTGATAGACTGAGCTATAAATATACTATTAATCAGAGCAATTTGCTCTTGAAGTGTGCCCCCTTTCTCAATATCCCAAAGCAACTCTAGGAGAAAGGTAAAAAAGCACAATCACTAGCCATTTAATGAGTGTGCAAGTAAAGGTCAAAAACCCCAACAGGGGGGAAATTACGAGTCCTGTCTCCAGAGAAAGTGATTTCTCAAGATCCGCTAAATCCGAAGAGATCCCGCAGGCAGTGCCCCTTTGCCGAACAGTCCTAGTCTCCTAGAGCAAGGTACTAATGAAACAAGGTTAGCAGTTTAATCCACACATAACGAATCACCTCTGCTCTCTGCCAGAGTGATGGGCACCACCCTGACTCCTGGGCCAGCCGTCTTGCAAATGGCTGTCCTCCAGAATGTCTGGGGCAGGAGACTGGCTAAGAATAAGTACCAGCCTGTTGTCATTAACGGGAAAACAAAGTAGCAATTCACTGTGACGGCCCGTTGACACTAAGAACGGCGCGTTGCATTTATTTGTTCTGTACTCTCATTGGACCTGAGCATTGTTTTTCAGGTCAAATGAACTCTCTGTCTCATCCAACACGACCAGTCCTCTAAATGTCCCCACAATAAATGTCATCAAATGGACATTCTACCCGGTGAAAAGACTCTGTTGGGTGTGAAGGTTGAGCACAGAAAGGGGAGCCCCTTATTCCTCCTTGCAGAAGAAAGCGCCTCTACGGCCGGCCGATTTAGCTGCTATTTTACAAGTCAAAAGGTGGCCTTTCAACCGCCAGCACTGGTCCCTCCACGTGAGACTAAGAATTGAGCTGCTCTCTCTCCGCCTCTAGTGACCTGCTGAGTAATAAAGGTTTGTGGAGTTGCTTTGTTTCTTTCTCTTTTTTTTTTTTTTTTTAAATGAGAACTAAGCTTGACAGTCTTCCTGACGGTGGGGAGGGCGAGGGCAAGTTAAAATCCTCCTCCAGCTCTGCGGGGAAGGAAGACGATGAGGCTCATTCCTGTCAGCAGGTGTGAGTCAGACACACAGGGAGCAGCAAAACTGAGTAAGTAGGTGCCATTTTGTCGCCAATGTTCCCACCCCCACCACACAGAAATAAATAGTTTGAGAAAATGATCCAGGATGGCTGGGAGTCAGACTGAATAGAAGGTTCCCGTTGAATGCGGCTTCATTATGCAACTTTCCCTTTCATTGAGGGATTCCAACTCTTGGTGGAACCGATTATGATGAGGAAGGGCTGACAGCCCTGGGAACCAGCAAAGCTGGCCTTTGATTTGTCGCTTTGAGGCCCAGTTTTATCACTGAATTGTTAGTTGAGTGTAAGCATGCGAACTTGGCCTGCTTGAGTCTCAGTTTTTCAATCTAGAAACTGGCATCCGCAACCTTTACCATTAACGTTTATAAATAGTGCCTGAGGTGACGATATCATCACGCCATTTTTTAGTCAGCCCCCAAACTTCCCTGGAGATACTCTTGTCTCCCTGTTTATTTTACACCAAAGGCTTACCTTTCCCTCTGTCCTCCTGTGGTCACTGCAAGAAGGACGGTGCTTGGCTACATGTATGCATAGCCCACACTAGGTGAGCCTAATGAGCCCACTCAGGACACAGCTGTCCCATAACCAATCTTCTAGTGAGAGAGACTGGAATTGAACCTCGTAGCTTTATTCTAGATCATCTATCATTTCTGTACGCCTAAGCTTTGTTTCATAAGCTATATGCAGTTCATTCTGAATAAGTTTTAGAAGGAGGAGTTGCAGTTCCTAGTTCATCGCAGAGAGTGAGAGAATTGTCTATGAACCTTTTCACCCGTGGGGCGCCTGGGTGACTCAGTCGTTTAAGTGTCTGACTTGGAATCAGGTTATGATCTCCCAGTTAGTGAGTTCGGGCCCTGCGCCGGGCTCTCTGCAGTCAGCGCGGAGCCTGCTTGGGATCCTCTTTCCCCTCTCTCTGCACCCCTCCTCTCTCTCTCTCAAAACTAAATAAACATTAAAAAAAAAAAAAAAAAGCCCTTTCACATGTCTTATCATGAATTTCAGAATTTTAAGCACAGAATCACATCAGATATTATCTTACAATTCTGTGATTCTCAAAGTATACATCAAATACTGGGGCACCTGGGTGGCTCACTCGATTAAGCTTAAGCGTCTGACTTCGGCTCGGGTCATGATCTCACGGTTTGTGAGTTTGAGCCCCACTTTGGGCCAAGCCTGGAGCCTGCTTCCGATTCTGTGTCTCCCTCTCTCTCTGCCCCTCCCCTGCTCATACTCTGTCTCTCTGTCTCTCTCTCCCACAAAAATAAATAAGCATTAAAAAAAATTAATTTAAAAAGTGTACCTGAAGTACAGACTTTTGGGCCCCACTCCAAATCCCCTAAAGCAGAATCTCTGGGGCTCTTGGGCAAACGTAATTGGCAAATCTGCCACCATGTCATTCTGAAAGGCACACTTGGACAAGAACCACAGAAAACGTTTCTTAGATTAAATCCCTCCCTCCCTGCCCCCCCCCAGGGGCCCTGGTGCAGCCTTCCCTTTTCTCAGGTAATGCTGATTTCCTTCTGCCAGCTATGCAGGCCCAAGGCCTCAGTATTGTCCTTGACTTAACTTTTATTCTCACACCCCATTTGGGATCTATCAGCCAATCTTGTAGGTTCTGTCTACTTCCAAAATAGATCCAAGAGACAAAATAGATGTTTATATACCTAGGATTCATCACTTTTGCTGATACTCTTATATGGTCTTTTTTTTTTTTTTTCTCCATAGCAGCCAAGGTGACTCTGTTAAAACGTAAGTCTAATCATTTCATTCCTTGGCTACTCCTCCTGTGGTTTACGTCTTTCATTCAGAGTATGCTTGGCACAGCGTTCGGGGCTCTTCAGACCCGGAACCTGCCACCTGTCTGCCCTCTCCTCCTGTACACACGCTCCTACTTCAGCCGCACCAGCCTCTTTGCTGTTCTAGGCATGGTTTCACCTCAGGCCCTTTGCACGGGCTCTTCTGTCTTCCAGAAAGGCTGTCCTCCATTGACATCCACATGGCCAATTCCATCACCTCCCTCTAATTGTCCAATGGTCACCTTCTCAATGACCACCTCCTGACTACTCTGACCACCTGTTGCAGCCCGCCTCCTTTACTCCCAACTCTCCCAATTGCTCTTTGATCTACTTTTTCTTTTTCCCCGAAGCACTTAATCACCCTTTCATATCTTACATAATGTATGAATTGTATCTTCCCTGGCTAGAATATAAATAAGCCCACAAGCGCAGGAATCTGTGTTTGTTTCCTAATACATCCCAAGTACCCAGAACACTACCTAGCACATAGTAAATGCTCAATAAATATTTGTAGCAGTTCATGAATGAAGACTTTCGAATCCCAACAGAACAAACCAGGAAAGCCCATCTACCTTCCAGAATGCTGTCTCAACAAAGTTTGATTCTAATTCTGTTTGCCACTGTGGCGACAATCAGAGCTTATATGATATTTTAAGAACTTTACAGTGCAGTGTGAGACACCGTATAAGACACTATTCCTGTTTTTCAAATCAAGAACTGAGAGTTGTTGGACTCCTTCTATGATGACAACAAACAGCTAAATCAAAATAGTTGCTAGAGTGAACTATACTTCCATTAAAAATAAAAATAAAAATTTTTTTTAAATAGCTGCTAGAAATTTCACATTGGCCGCAGGCCTGCATGTGATTATGTGAGAAATGGGGTGAAACAGAATATGGCATTAGTCCCGTGACCTCCAGCTTGTACCAGCTAGGTAGGAGTTGAAAGCCAAACTGTTGGGGGATTGGGGGTGGGGGGCTCCTTCTCTGAAATGAGTTAGTAATAGAAAGTCAATTCGTTGCAGAGAAAATGCTAAGAAAACCGAGAGAGATCCCACTTCACATATCTATTTTTATTTTATTGGACTGTATCACAATCTCCCTGCGGTTAGCTCTGCAGGCCAGAGAGATCAAGAACATCCCAACAGTGGTCAGAGACGGTGGCTTTGACCCCTGGTTGGAAGCCGTATCTGGAACCTCCCCCATCACAGGACAATGCTCTTAATTAACCCCCTGCCACATTTCCCAGAGAACAAAAGCTCCCCACCCCGCACCGGAAAAGCTTTTCCAGGAGGTATCTCGTTGGGGAAGCGCCAGGCACACCATGGGGAGAGGAGAACATACAGGCTGTTCTGAGCTCTGCAAAGAGACACAAACTGTGGATTCTCTGGGGACTCGCAGAGGTTAGCGGCACATTTTATTTCCACGTGACAAGCGTGTGCTTCACACACGCTGAGGTGGCCAACTTCAGAGGGCCCCTTCCCTCCTCCCTCACCCTCAGCTGCTAGCTGGCCCGGGTTAGGAACCTTGGGGCAGAGGAAACTGGAATAATCTTTAGAACTGAGCATCGGCAGGAGCAGTAGGGAAGGAACGGGGAGTTTATTTCAGGTGACAGACATTGAGCAGGCCCCTGTTTTTTCCTGAGACTATAATAATATTTCTGGAATGGGGATGCTTGAATCATATGTCTCTTCACATCACTGTGTGGGAAGTCTCAGTTATGAGCCCAACAATTGAAGAGAGGGGGGGTGCTTTGTAGGACGTGGTGGGGGATCATGCAAAGAGTCTGGAAGCTGGGGGCGGGAGGGGAGCTGGGTGCCAGCAGAGAGGGCAGGTCAGGGGGAAGGTCTGCCTCACCTGAGCCTGTCTGGGGGAAGAAAAGTCTTCTCTCCACAACAACTTTGCTTCCCTTACCCTCCCCCCCCCCCACAACCTCCTCCATTAAATGTGTATTTTGAAAAACACAGAGGAAAAAAAATCTTGTTGAAGTGTCTCTTCCTGAGTAAGTCCACCGTCAGGAAAGGAAAATCCAAACGCTCCAATATTCTATTTTTGTGCCCAAGGCTCCAGGCCCTGCACACAGACCCTTCCTTACTCTGAAGGAAAGGAAACTGGGCGTGAGGCCTGCTGTCCTCACAGAGGCCGGAATTGAGGAACCTGTATTACTCGAAGGCCTGTTCTCCCCAAGTCTCCGTTTTAGGAAATAAAGATAGAGTGCAGGATGCCTGGGACGGGCCTGAGGGTGGAGTTAGTAAGGAGAAAAAAAAAAAAAAAAGTGCCACTCTGATTATTCTCTAGGTAAACAATTGTGGAGCTAGACTTTAATTGGAGCGTTCAATCAGCCGCATTAGCATTCTGCTTCTTTTGGTCATTTAGGTTTGCTGCCTTCACCTGCCTCTCCTACCATGTACATAAGGATGGGAGGCCTGATTAGGGGTTCTACGGTTTGATGTGTGGGCCAAGTGAAAGTAATAACTCAGTAATAAGAGCAATAAAACAGCAGTTACCCAGGCAGATAAGGCCTCTCTTTGTACATTTTGCATAAATTTTGTGCCTCGATTCACAGGTCTGTTGTTTCCCCTCTGGATTGCCTCGAACCAGCTCAACGGTGGTGCTTAGGGCGTCCAGCCTAGGAAATGGGGTTCAGACCACTCTTCCTTTCGGTCTGGTGTGGCCCTTCCCCCCTCCTCCACTTTGCCAGAGATCGCCTTTTGTGAGGACCATGGTGCAGGCCGAGGATGACTGTCCGGTTTGTGACAGTCACGTCTTTTAGGTTATTTCTGCATCCTCTATTATCTGGCATGTGAAGCAGACCTTAAAAAGAGACTTCCATGTTTCAAGGGTTTCCTGGGAAGCTGGTGATCGAGGATAGAGGAAGGAAACGAGAAAGTTCCAATTAAAGAAAGAGACTGATGCCTCTGGCTCTGTTAGCTTATTAATACACTGAGGTAGCCCTAACCCTGGCACAGGCACAGCCTCCTAAAAGGCAGATCTGGTCACAGCACTACCCTGCTCACAACCCCTCAGTGACTCCCCAGTGCCCTTAGGGTAATGTCTGGATGTCCCCATGAGGATTTACAAGGCTGTGCGTGAGCTGGCCCCTGCTTGCCCTGTGACCCACCCCCGCCCTTCTTCCCCACCACTCCGCCAGTTCTACTGAATTTCTTTCAGTTCCTCAAATGTGGTCTGCTTCCTCTCTTCCCTAACTCCCAAACACGCCTTTTCTTGCTGCTCCTAACTCATCCTTAACTTTTTACATTGAACATTTCTACCCCAGGAGAGCCATCCTTCACCCCGCTAGCTCTGGATTAGTTTTCTCTAGGAGCTTTCACAGACCTCCTACTTAACCTATCACTTACACACTACTTTGTAATTACGCGTTTGCTTGTCTGTCTCTCCTCCTGGATTGTAAACACCCGAGGGCAGTGCTAAGGCATGTGCCTTGCCCACTGCTGTCTTCCCAGTGCATGGCCAGTGCCCGGCACATGGTAGCGCCCCACAAGTGTTTGTTGAATACATGGGCATTATGCCAGTATGACAATAGAAGTCCCAGTGGTCCTTCCCATGTTTGCATTGGCCATGTTTATTTTAGTTAAGTCCCTGCTGACACATAAGGAAGGGCCCTGAATTAGAAAGGCATGTTGTAGTTGGGCTGCCCGGACCTCCATTCTCCTTTCCTTCTCCCATCCCACCTTTTTTGCCATGATGCCTTCCCAAGGATCCTTGGTCTTTCCAAGTTATCTCAGCTAGCTTAGGCCCCCTGTGGAGTTCCTTGTTCTCATATATACTGGCACCTGTCTCAGATTAAGTTATTTGCTATATTTTTTACTAATTTGAAAATTAATATATTAAAAATTTTTTTTAATGTTTATTTTTATTTTTGAGAGAGACAGAGCACGAGTGGGGGAGGGGCAGAAAGAGACGGGGACACAGAATCTGAAGGAGGCTCCAGGCTCTGAGCCGTCAGCACAGAGCCGGACATGGGGCTCGAACCCAAGGACGGGGAGATCACGATCTGAGCTGAAGTCAGACGCTCAACCAACTGAGCCACCCAGGCGAGCCAAAAATTAATATTAATTACAAATATTTTTAAGTGATTTCATATTTATGCCTCATCTTTCCCACATTTTTCTTGAGAGTAGGAAGAATGTCTTATCAATTCTTCCAATCCCTAATGTTGTGGTACACAATTTGTAAATATTTAACGAATAAATGTAGGATGATTGGAAGTCTAATTTTTCTCTACAAGTTGAATTTATTACAGCACCATTGTGGAAACGCATGCTAGATGTGTTTGGTGACGTGGCAATTGGACTACAGTTTCTTAAAGGAAACTGTGGTTCCAGGATGGGCTTGGAAACTGTAGCCCAGAACTCCGTGGGCGCAGCAGCCCTGCTTGGTTGGCAGGAGCAGAGAGGCCACAGCCTGGGAAAAAATGTTGTTCCAGGGTGCCCTCTAGTGATCCGAGGCACCACTAGGTCATAAGCCAGGGCCAGAGGCTCTTGAACTTCAGCAGGAAGCCAAATTATGGTGGGAGCTGATAAAACTAGAGATGCCAGGATGCCAAGCCAGAAGGGAGACTAATCCTTTTAATCACCATCTTCAGGGACCTGATGCACAGTCTTCAGATCACACTGTGAAATACCGAATAGGTGATGCCCAGCAGAGAGAATGTTCCAGATATGTAATCTGAGGACACCCAATCTCATTCTTCTGCTTACAGGGATGTATCACAGACTCCTTGCTCACTGCTCAAGTGTGGCCTTCAGTGAGAAAGAGAGGGTACAGATACACAAGAGCAGGAAGCAGCATTTTTAGCTGGACCATTGAGCAAATGTCTTAGAAAGGATTGTGTTACCTTCTTTTGATGTCTGTTCTCTAATCGAATAGAAGGAAGCCCCCCTTCTCTTTTTGTGCCCCCCTTTTGTGTGTGTGTGCCCTTCTTTTTTCCTCTGTTGAACACATGTCCCATGGCCAACACTATGTCAGACTATTCATGCATATCGTCTTTGGAAATCCCTGGAATCATCACAAGTGAAGCATTCCTTATGCCATATAAGCAGAGGGAAGAATCGATTGCCAGACAACTGGTTCAAGCATAGTCAACAGCTAGAATTTGCTTTCTTGTGTTCTGTACCTAGGCCCCATTGAGCAAACACCTAGAAAGATAAAGCAACAATCCCATCCTTTTCTCTATTGTAAAAAGAGCTAATTCCTGCACAGAAACCCAGTAGACAATGTCTGTCAATGACTGAAAAAAAAATTGTATCTCTGAATCCCCACCCGTACTTCCTCCTGCTTGATAATTTCAGTTGAAGGCTGTTGCTTTAATTAGGGGCTGTTACCACATTAAAATGTTTGTTGAACCTTGAAAGGTGAGAAATTACTCTGATTTGCAGTCTAATACTCAAGTCTAATTATTTTATGTGCTTTTTCACGTACTAATGGCACCTACTGAATTCAGTTAAATGGTAAAACCACGTTTATAGAGTGTCTACAATGTGTCTGGACAGTGTGTTGGGCTGTGAAAATATAAAGGACGCTAGGTAATGCTGAGGGCCTACCTCACTGGGGTCAGAGCTTAGAGGGGACACTACCTCTGATGCAATGTAACGAGTACCTTTCCAGAAACATGAACCCAGAGCTAGGATAGCACAGAACAATGATGTCTCTCCATGGGAACCAGTTGATAGAGAAATGCTATCACAGGTCCACCATAATATTCTAATAATTGATGAACATTAGTACTTTCATAAGGGATTGGTAAACCCATGTCATTCATTTTAAATTGTCTTGGGCAAAAGAGTTATCATATCTCTCTTTTCACAAATAACAATGTTTTCTTTCACACCCCACCCCCATGATTATATCTTTAAAACAAAACATGAGGTGCTGGCCTTACGCCACGAGATTTCAGCCCTGCTCATTTGCTTGCCTGGAAAACTTTAAGCATAGGCTCACAGAGCCCTTAATGAGAAAGCTCATTAAAAAGCCGTCTGAAATGGGGAAACAAATTGCATGCACAGCACAGTCCCCTCTTTCCTCTTCGTTTCCTTCTCCCCCTCCCAGTGTTATAAATGACAAGGCGAAGTGAGTCATCAGGTCAAAACAAAGCACTGCAGAATGGGTTTGTCTACCTTGTTGCTTTGATGACATTTATCTTGCTTCCCCGCAGCACTAAAATGTTGCCCAAACAGCAGGAGGGCCTCGTGCGTGTAATGATGGCCTTGGTAAAAGCCTTTGATTGTGTGTATTTGGGTGGAACTGGAGCTTGTAATTGGATGCACGCTTTGTCTGATTTCAGAGCCTCTCCCTAGAAAGCTTGTTTATTCCCCGTGAAGGGGGAGGGTTCCTTCCTTCCAGGTGTATCTGTGACTACCTTATGAAGGTTTCCTCAGGAGGCTCACTTCAGGATGGTAGTGATCGTATTCAGGACTGGCCCAGCTGCAAAATGTCATGTTAAGTCACTCCCTACCCCTTCTTAAATCAGGAGTTTCATGAGCGAGGAAAGACTTCCTGCCCTCCCGCCCCAAGCGGAAGTGATGATGATGACAGTCCACTGGGAGGAAGAAATGGGAGGTGGGTTTTTTTTTTCCCCCTTCCTTCTTCTCTTATCCTGTAGTTTGCAAAAGGAAGGCTACAGACACCAAACAATCCTTCCACACCTGGTAGCAAGGCACTGTTTGTGGGGAAAAGGAAGTCCTTCCTGCCACCTTGCCTGTTGATTTATATAATTTGCTGGGGTTAAACATTTCCAGTTACATACTTACAACGTGGCTCTTTTCTGCTCTGAGGTAGAGAAACTGTCTCCTTTAAAGTCAGAAGACGGGGCGCCTGGGTGGCTCAGTCGGTTAAGCGTCCGACTTCAGCTCAGGTCACGATCTCGCGGTCTGTGAGTTCGAGCCCCGGGTCGGGCTCTGGGCTGATGGCTCAGAGCCTGGAGCCTGCTTCCCATTCTGTGTCTCCCTCTCTCTCTGCCCCTTCCCCATTCATGCTCTCTCTCTGTCTCAAAAATAAATAAACGTTAAAAAAAGAAAAATTAAAAAAAAAGCTTAAAAAAAAAATAAAGTCAGAAGACTCGGGTTTATCACGTGTTAGCTGTTTGATTCTTGAGAATTTGCAAAACTCCTCTAAACCCAAGGAGTTTACATGTCTACCATGTGCCAGGCCCTGAGAACGCAGAAATGGGGAAGTCACTGGCTCTGTCCTGAAGTTGCTCATAGTTTCCTGGGGAGCAGAGCCACACGAACAGTCCCAACACGACGTGATCTATGCTTTGCCGGAGCTTGGCTGGAGCCAAGAGAGCAAGAGGAGGGGACTATGCGTCTTTCTGAGTTGGGGGAGAAAACCAAGAAGGTGAGAGGTGGGGATACTGTGGTTAGGGAGGCCCCACAGATGGGAAGTTTGAGCAGGATCTTGAAGAAGAAAAGAGAGTTCACGTAGAGAGAGAGAGAGAGAGAAGGGTGGTGGGAGGTGGAAAGGGCAAGACTGAGAAGGAGAGGGCTAAGTAGGAGGGAACTCACAGAGACCAAATGCTACTGGAGGCTGATGACTGGCATCCATTGGACTGACTGGGCATCAATAGTGACTGCAGCAAGAACTTCAGGGCACTTAGGCGAAGATCCCAGAGGACACCGAATGCAAGGAGAGTATCGGAGCTGCTTTCTTGACTGTGGGGAGGAGATTGAATAGGGTGTCGGCTGGAGAGGGATGAGGGATGAAGGAAGGTCATTGTTGTTTTTGTCTGTAATTGAACTTGGGCGTGGTTCTATACCCCAGGGCATGAGGCAGTGGAGAGGGAGCAGTTAAAGGCGAGAGATGGGATTAAATAGGGTTAATTCCTACCAAGTAGAGTTCTTCTGAGGATTAAATGAGATCCCCCTAGGTGAACCCTTTTTGTAAAGAGATACACACGGTGAAATATGATTATCCTGCTATTGAAATAAAATCTCCACACATCACAAGGCTGCTGAGTTGGGCAAATCTCCCTTATCTCCCTTATCACTTGGAGGCTCTGATAGGCAAGTCTCCCTCTCCATAGCCTTTTTGTGTGTGTGCTGCTTTCCTACTTCCTCTTGCCACAGCTTTAGACTTAGAGCCCAGGGATGAATGAGCCCTCCTTGACATTTCTTCCTGCCAACAACACAACTCACCAGTCCTCCTGGATCACAACAGGAAGCCAGGGGCTGATAAGTGAGAAGCAGTAAGGCAGGGGCACAAGCCTTCTTATTGTTAGGAGGTGGGGCTCACATCCAGACCTCTTAGAACCTTGCTTTGTCAGTTGATCAGCTTTTCATCAACCAGTGATGACCAGTGGCCCCCTTTTCCTTCCTCATTTATTATTATTATTGTTTTTTAAGTTTATTTATTTGGGAGAGAGAGCAAGCGAACAGGGGAGGGGCAGAGACAGAGGGACAGAGAGAATCCCAAGCAGGCTCTGTGCCGTCAGCACAGAACCCAATGTGGGGCTCAAACTCGAACAAACCTCGAGATCATGACCTGACCCGAAACCAAGAGTCAGACACTTAACTGACTGAGCCCCCCAGGCTCTCCTTCCTTCTTCACTTATGAGCTGCAAGTTCCACTAGGGCAGAGATTTTTGTCTGTTATGTTTAGTGCTGTATCCCCAGGGCCTAGAATAGTGTCTGGCACATTGATGGTATCTAATAAATATGTATAAAGTGAATGAATTCGCCCATTCATTCATCCTTTCATTGATTCAATCAAAATGAGGGTGTCCTTTGGACCAACCACCAAGTTCATTCTAGATAAATAGTGGTAAGTAATACTTGCTATCACTTAAATGTATATTCTCAGTCGGGTACTTTACATACATTAGCTCATGTAATCACAATCACTTTTCAAATGGGGCAACAGAGACTTGGATGAGGATATGTGGCTGGGAAGTGGGTGAAGCTGGGATTCCCGACTGCCTCACTCCAAAACCTATGCCCTTTCTACATCACTATCTGCTTCTGCAGCCTGGTCTCTCAACACTCACCAGCCAGCTCAAGCCATAACTTCAGTCATAGCTCACCACTTACAATTTCTTGAACATGCTACATTCTCTCTCCTGCACTCCTTTGCTTGGGACTCCCTTAGCTGTGCCTACTGTCTGCTGAATTCTTCCTCATCTTTCCTCTGGGAGGTTCTCTTGAAATGATGGTCTCCAGCTGGGGGAGGTTGACCTTCCCCTGTGCTGTCCCAGCCCCCTTTGTAGCCCTCTGTCACAGTACCTATCACTGGCATCTCTGATGCCTAATTAAATGTGCCTCGCTCCATTAGATGGTGAGAGGTTCAAGGGCAGGGACTGTCTTCATAGTAGGAGCTGCCATTTATTGGGTGCTGCCATGTCCTCTCTTACCTTGTTTAATTCTCACAAGTACCACCTGAGGTGGGGATTACTATGCTCACTTTACACATGAGTGTATGGAAGCCCAGAGAGATGAAATAACTTGCCCAAGGTCACAATAAGTACATAGCTAAGCCAGGAATCACACGTAGGTACACGTGATTCCAAGGCCCAAATTATTTTTGCTCTGCTGGTCTCACAACCATCCACGATGCTCACAGCTTAGCTGCTGGAATAGAAAGACAAATAAATACTACCCGAACAATGAAATTAGCAAGCTAATACAGGTTTCTACAAAGTTCTTTGGGAAGACATATGGAAGGGAAGAATTTGTTCTCTCTGGGGGAGGAGGGGTTGGAAAAGTTTCATAAAGTTGCCAGAATGCTTGGGAACTTGTAAACTGGTTCCATAATTATGGTTGAAGGTGGAAAATAGATCCCTGCGTCAAGCACCGGTGGTTAGTTTGCGGGGCCATGGCAGCCATTGTCCACGTCATCACTGCTTCCAGATTGGCCCATCCGGGTGCCAGGAATTTAGCCCAAATGCCTGCTGGTACCTGCCTAAGCGATGGCAACCTAGTCAGCACATTGTTTCGTTAAAATCCTGTGTGTGTGTGTGAGTAAAAACTACTTCACATAGTCACAGTTTTTATCTCACATGCTATAAATTTAAATGAAATCAATGCATTTTCAAGCTTATGGCTACACGGAATAGGGTAGTAACTCCTAATTATATGTTCTCTTCCTGCTCTTGTCTCTTAACTCCAGGCATCCCTGGAGGCAGCTTTCTCTATATTCTCCCCCTCAGGGAATTCGTCCATTTTCTAGGCTGGAACTACTGTAAAATTCCCATACAATTAAGCTTAAAACTACAAGCAAAGCATGGCTTTAAAACGTATCGTACAAAACCTCCTTCGTCTGCTCTGGAGGGTGGTTATGAGGGGAGGCACAGTGGGCAGCTGGATACCCGGATACCGTGTTGCAGCTCCAGCATCAGGCAATTAGGAGGCTTCTAAATGGCTCCATTTCCTAACTGCGTGGCCTTGGGCAAGTTACTTACTTAACCTCCTTAAGCCTACATTCCTGATCCATAAGAGAGGGAAAACAGTACACCAGTAGTAGGACTATTGTGAGAGCTAATGAAATAATGCAAAAGCACTTAGCGACTGGTTTGTAATGTTACCAGTTAAGAACGGCAGGGTGAAACAATTTGGGCGACAGTGATTCGCAACCTATGAAATGCTATGAAAATGTGAAATATTATGATGATGATGTATAACGCCAAGTGAATTCCAAAAAGCTCAGTAGAAAGAGAAGCAAACAGGAAATCAGGACAGCCAGATCCTGACACTACTCTTGCCACTAACTCGCAGCGTGACCTTGGACCAGTCTCTCCCTTAGCCTCCTTTCTCGCTTGTAAATGAAGCAGTTGGATTGAATTATCTCCAAGATCAATCCCAGCTCTGAAATTCTATGACTCCACGAATGTTGGAGCAAGTAAGTGACATAGCAAATCTTACACAGTTCTTGGAATAGAAAGGAAGGTCAATATGTATTATGTGTATCAATAACCAAAGTTCATCCCTGTGGTTGATAAAAGTTAATCCCAACTGCAACAATCAGAAAGAACAATCTGCAGGAATTCAGTGAGAAGGCAAACTACTCCCACACACTTCAGGAATCTTGGAGGACGTACTTGTGGCAGAAGGTAATGATTTATATCTATTTAAAAAAAATTTTGCAGGGGGGCACCTGGGTGACTCAGTCAATTGAGCGTCCGACTTCGGCTCAGGTCATGATCTCACAATTCATGAGTTCGAGCCCCACGTCGGGCCCTGTGCTGACAGCTCAGAGGCTGGAGCCTGCTTCGGATTCTGTGTCTCCCTCTCTCTCTGCTCTTCCCCTGCTCACATGCTGTCTCTCTCTCAAAAATAAATAAAGATTAAAAAAAATTTTTAAATATTTTTTTTTTTACCATTTGTTCATTTTTGAGAGACAGAGTGCGAGCGGGGGAGGAGCAGAGAGAGAAGGGGACACAGATTCCGAAGCAGGCTCCGGCCTCTGAGCTGTCAGCACAGGGCCCGACGCGGGGCTCGAACTCATGGCCTTCAAGATTATGGCCTGAGCCGAAGTCAGAGGCCTAACCAACTGAGCCACCCAGGTGCCCCTGGAGAAAGCATTTTAACTCTGGGGATACTTTTACATCTTCAGCATAGTCCTGTTCAGTGCTTTATATTGTTTGTATATCATTTGTCCATTATTCTGTGAAAATATAGCTGTTTGTGTATTCAGCTCTGGCTTTCTTCTCCCTCCTCTGTCCTCCAGCAGCTTCTGGATGTTAAATATTATCTCTTCATGTGAGTTGTACCAGAAGGAAGAGTCATCTGTTACTCTTTTACTTCCTAATGAGCCCCTCAAACTGGTTTGCAGGGCAGCTATGGATTTTTTCTTCTCAGAGGACCGATCGGCTCAGATATAGCTGCTTGGTCTTAGTCTTCCTCAGGGCTCAAATTTTATTCTTCCTGTCCACTCTTCCGCTGTACCCTCAATTAAAACAAAATAACCAGAAATGATAACAAAAACTAGACGGAATGGTGTGATGGCAGCACTTTGATGGATAGGCTAAATATTTCTTTTGCTACTATAGCAACTACTGTTGCTGCCCTGTCACTTACCTTTGAAGCTCTTTGGAAATGTGAAAGTGATTTTGCATATAAATGCTTCAAATCACCTCAATTAGTTAAGATACTTTCATCTCCCTTCAAGAGTCTTCTTAAAGGGACTTTCACTATTTTCTTCAGATACCGTTAGAAATGTAGAAGGCAGTATTGATAGATTTCCCCAAAACTCACTAATTTTCATATTCTCTGAGAATGACAAGGATATCATGAAAAGCACAATAGAGAAAAATCTCCATAAAAATACTTAATCGAAAAGAAAAGACTTGATGCTTAAAGATATTTTCAATTATCTGGAATATTGACACAAGATAATTGAACGCTCATCCAACAATTCATTAGATAAACATGTGTTAAATGCCTAAAAGGGTTGCGTGTGCAAAGTACTTCAAACATAAAGGATATGAAGAAACGGTTGCTGCTTTCAAGGAGTTCAACTAAAAATTGCTTGCTTTATATCTCATATAAATACCTAATATTTTACAAAACATTTCCCATATGTAACAACTCATTTTGTCCTCAGAACAATCGACACTTGTTTCGCACTTCATAGACTTGAGATTTCCTGTTGCTCACTGTTATTTGGCAACCAGAATGTTTTCTCGTCTTCTCACTTTGTCGTCCTCGCTCCTCTTCGGCCTGAGTTTCCTCCTGAGGCGGCCAGAGGCTAAAATGACTTTTCAAATTCTCTATGAGTGCTCTTAAAATACCAGTGAGTCGCTACTACATTAGGGATCTAGTTCTTGGATTCCTTTCCCACCAAAGCTTCTAGGCCATAATCTCAGAAGTTCATTGCTACTTCATGTTGGCTATTTTCCCTTTATTCCATTCCTGATCATTCCTTCCAGGTCATTTGCTATCTTGGACCATTATTTTCACCAAAACATAGAAAGAGGATTTAGGAATTTGGGAATTATCCGGTCCCATGCTTTCCCTTTGTAGCGGAGGATACTGGGGCCCACAGCCATCAGGTGTCCTGCCAAAGGTGGCATGAAACCACAGACAGGTGCTAGAGCCGGGCTTGAAACTGAGAGGCTGTGTTCCTTGACCAGATCTCTTCGAAAGACATCGAGCTGTGTTTAAAAGCCACCTGTCAAATGAAATATTCTTCCCAGGAAAACGTGCTTCTCTTGCTACTTGGTTACTGTTAGAAATCTACCCAGTTTTATAATATTTCACCGATCATATTGTTAAGTTTTCAGTTTTTCCAGAGTATTCCTGTTCACTTAGGAATTCTGTAGTCACTGGGTCAATTATTGACCATCTATGTGCCAGGCATAATACAGGCATCAGGAACATAAAAAACGACCAGCTTTGGGCCTGACTTTAATAGAAAATATTTCTTGGATCTGTGTATGATCATTCAACAATGGATCAACTACTAACCATACAGTTTTATGTTAATAGTCGTGCAAGTGTGAGAAAATTAGTAACAAGAATTGAACTCCAGTAAAGTGCTGATGCAGACATTAAAGCCTTTACCTGCGCATTTAGGATTTCCCAAGTGCAGAGGACCCAACAACCGCTATTTAAATGTCACCAAGTGTGGTTTTAAAAGTCTCCCAAATTTGCTAGCAAAATGTGAACAATAGCTTAAGGTCGGATGATCTATTGCTTTTACTGTTTCCTTTCCTCTCCAGCGGGCTCCGCCACCAGGGAGCCAGGGGCCTTAGGGGCTCGGACGCCCCGGGGTCCGCGCACCCCGCTCAGACACTTGGGGACGCACGGCGCCCCGCGGGTGGGGTGGCCCAGGGGTGGCCCGGGCGCGGTTCCGGCCACAGGGGTCAGCTGGGTGGGACGCTCTCGCGCGATCCCGGGGGCCAGGGCGGGGCCGGCGCTGTCCCGTGCTTCCTGCCACCCCGGGCCACCCCTCCGCGCCTCTCCGCTCCGGGCCATGGCGGCCGTGGCTTGGGGACGGTGCCTCCCTCGGGTGTGGCTTCGCAGGTGGTGCCCCGACTTCCCCCTGCGCTCCGAAAGTCAGACAACCGGGGGCGGGGGGTGGGTAGTAACCGACCCTTGCTCTGTGTTGCAGGAGGGCCGGGCCTGGCTGCGGCCGCCACTACCGCGCCGCGCTCTGCGCCGAGCTGAAGCAGCCCCTGGCCATCGAGGAGGTCGCCTCCCGCCCTGTCCGGCCTCACGAGGTAGGATGGTGACTGGCCTGTCCCCGGGATGCCTGACACCCACTTTCGCTCTCCGCTTGGCAGCCACCACACGCTCCGCAGGCTTCCGTCCTGAACGGAGTTCCCAAGTGCTCAGCTAGGGGGAGACCGGGAGACTGGAGCGCAACTCTGTCCTGGGCGGGAAGGGCCCTTTCAGGGTTCACAAAAAGGCCACAAGTGCTGAAGGAAGATTGCTCCCCCAAATTCAAACGCAGGCCCCTTTCTGAAGGCTCCAGAGCTGTTGCCTTAGAAAGAGACAATTCTGATTTGCACACGACTTTTCATGACCGCATCAGGTTATTGGTTTAACAAACATAAATGGACCCCATCAATGGCTTCCTCTTCAGCGTTAAGCATTTCCTGATCTGTCCTTTCTCCTCCCCCAGACCAGTCCGGTAACATCTGTCCTATAATTCTTCCTAAATATGTGCCTTGTGCCCTCCTTCGGTGTAGCGCAGTGATTTGGGGTGGGGTTAGTTTAGGATTGTGGGCGTTTCCGGCGAAATGTGGAAGTCACTTTGGCCCTGCCGGGTGACCACGGTGACCACTCTGGTGACACAGTGTCATCTCTAATGGAGAATGAGAACCTCTGACAAGGTGGAGCGAACAGTGAGCCTTACTGTCAGGGATCCCTGGTGAGAGGCAGAAATGCGGCTGCAGCCCAGAAGCATCACTAACAGGGACCCTGTTGCCAAATGGATTATTTGGGCGGGTGTGTGATGGCAGCCTGCTCCCTGGGATTTGGGTGCTGAAAGACATTTATTCTTGACTCATCCCCGAAGCAAGGTGGAGTGGCTTGAGGACCTAAGAGTGGCATGCATGTCAACAACTGATGTGTCATGCACGCAGTGTGGGCGGGCTGAAGGCTGGGCTCCTTTGTTCTGTTATTTGCCCAGACACTGCCTGGGAAGGAATTAGCTCATGAGAGTTGGGTCTATGTGAGTTTACTCACCGTTAAATCCTCATACTCTGGAATGGTGCCTGGCACACGGCGGACGCTCAACACATTGTTGAATGGATGCATTTTGCCCATGGAGACGCCTTCTCACCAACATGGCCACCTCTGCACTAAACTGGAAATGGAAGCAAGCACGTAGACGGATGTCAGCGATTCTGTCTCTCAGCCTTGGTTTCCTCCTGTTTCTTGGCCCTGTTCTCTAACTTCAGCCGGTGTCAAAATCACCTGGGACTTGTTAAAGCAGATTGCTAGGCTTTGTCCCCAGAGTTGCTGATTCCCTAGGTTGGGGTGAGGCCTGAGAATTTCAATTTCTAAGTTCCCAGGTAGCAGTAAAGCTGGTGGTTCTGGAACCAGACTTGGAGAACCGCCGGCTTACAAGAGTGTGGGCTACACTGCTTCAGGCCTGCCTCTGCTCTAGCACGGTCATGAAACACAGAAGCTGGGGATCTAGAACCACCCTCCAGGGTAATTGCTGATCCCCACAACAGCAGGTCATGTTATCCTTCCGCTTCAAATCCTTTAATGGCTGCCCACTGCTCCTACTGTGAAGACTAAGATCCTCAGTAAAGACTGTGGACCCTTGGATGGTGTGTGTGGTCCCTGCTCTGTAGCCCCATCTCTTTCTCTTCTTTGTGCTCTAAGCTCACTGGTTTTTCTTTTGTTCCCATCACAGGGCCTTCGCACATGCCGTCGCTTTTGGTCGTGTCAGGCTTTCCCTCTCCTCTTTCGAATGGTTAACTCTTAGCTGTTCCTGGTTCCAGCGTTACTTACTCAGAGATGTTTTTCCTGACGTCTCCAAAAGGTCAAACCACACCATGATGCATTTTCATAGCACCATATGTTTCTATAACATTTTTTTTGTAGGAGTTGTAATTTAGCAAATAAATCATCACAATTATTTGTTTGATATCTGTCTTCTCTACCATACTCCTAGCTCCACGAAGGCAAGAACCTTGTCCGGGTTGTCTCATGATTGCACACTGGCACTTCGCATATATTCTTGGCATACAGTAGACATTCAGAAGATATTTTGGTGTAATTGACCGAACTCTGTCTCCATGGATGCACACCGCTCCACTTTGCCGCTGCGTTTCCTTTGTAGGTCAGAGTGGACGTCCATTTCTGTGGAGTTAATTTTGCTGATATTTTGGTCTGCCGTGGTCAGTATCAGGAAAAGCCTCAACTTCCCTTCACACCTGGTGAGTCTGAAGGGACCAAGTGACCGGTTGGGAAAGAAGATACAGAGTTTTCAGAACCATGTGCTTCACCTCGGGTACGACCCCCGGTGGTGCTTGCCTGACGGCAGTGATGCCTCTGATATGTCAGCCTCACCACTAATTAAGAAGCTCTGGGGGCACCTGGGTGCCTCAGACGGTTAATTATCTGACTTTGGCTCAGGTCATGATCTCATTTTGTGAGTTTGAGCCACGCATCGGGCTCTGCGCTGTCAGATCCTCTGTCCCTCTCTCTCTCTGTCCCTCCCGTGCATGTGCTCTCTCTCTCTCTCTCTCAAAAATAAATAAACATTAAAAAAAAAAAAAAAAGGAGCTCTGGATAGTGAGCTCCTTGAGGGAAGGTTCTATACCTGTTTTGCCCCCCAGTTATATCCCTGTTTTTACCTCATTGTGCCTGGCTCATTGTAGATCCTCAATAAAAACGTTAAAAATGAGGAAATGAACAAATGAAGTTTTACATACCATGTCCACCAGAATTCTGATCAGAATCCTCACTGGCCCTCATCATTCCCTTTCATTCCTTGTTAGTGCCTCTGTTTTTTCACTGAAGGATCATAAACATCTGTTTGCAGCTAAAGCTCTCAGTCCTCACAAACACATTCCTAAAGAAATCTAGTATCAAAGAATCAGAAATAAAAAAAAGAGTATACATTTCTAGCAGTCCACTGTCTGATTTTAATTACACCCAATCTGATTACATTTAGATCCTGAATATGTGGACAAATGACTGCTTTTTGTTGTTGAAATTTATTTAAAGAGATAGAAGTATAGCTCACTGTGTATAGAGTACATGTATATTTTATATAGACATATACTGTTAAGGATACAGCGATTGCAAAATAGTTGCTGTGTTTTGGCCTTGGGGTGTTTGGTTGTGTCTCAACATTTGGAACCATTTCCCTCTGTTTGCATTTGCTGACATGCTGGATGGGGGTGGGGAATGTCATACTCAACTGAGTTATTCCTCTTGAAGCTCAAGTGGGAAATATGTGATCATTAAATTCAGAAATTTTGGAGGTGGAAGAGGAAAGAGCAGACTACATCAGTTCATCCAAATTGAGCCAAGTACTTATGAATAAATATAGTTCATGTCCTCATAGCCCTCAAGAGGAGAACTGGAAACAGATAAATACAATCGGATGAACATTGTAAGGGGGGTGCTGTAGGGAGCCCAAAGCCCCAGTGAGCAAGATCAAAAGTACTTGTGTGCTAGAGGCACCTGGGTGGCTCAGTCGGTTAGGTGTCCGACTTCAGCTCAGGTTATGATCTCACAGTTCATGGTTTCGAGCCCCGTGTCGGGTTCTGTGCTGACAGCTAAGAGCCTGGAGCCTGCTTTACATGCTGTGTCTCTCTCTCACTCTGCCCCTCCCCCACTCACTCTGTCTCTCAAAAAATGAATAACTGTTAAAAAAATTTTTTTTAAGGTTTATTTGTTTTTTGAGAGACAGAGCATTGGCCAGGGAGGGGCAGAGAGAGAGGGAGTCACAGATTCCCAAGCTGGCTCCAGGCTCCGAGGTGTCAGCACAGAGCCCGACGCGGGGCTTGAGCTCACAAACCACAAGATCATGACCTGAGCCGAAGAAAACGTTTAACCGACTGAGCCACTAGGTGCCCCTAAATGTTAAAAAGAAAAAAAGTACTTGTGTACCTGTGATTCTCTGTGCTTTTGCCCATTCTTGAAATTTTCCTTTGTGTCTGGTAAGAATAGGACTGCCATAGCTTTTCAGGTTGTGATCATGAAATCTTAAGTTCACTTTCCTGTGCCTTGGGTATGAAGCTCTTCCCCTCTAGCCTGGGTGGTGGGGGAACACTTAAGCCCTCTCAGCTCTAGAAAGCTGACAGGATGGCCTGTTGATCACGCTTTTTTCATCTCCATGGTGCCAGGCTTTATAGATAACCTAGTGTTTAAACAATTTGTCTTAGGAATGGAGTTTTCGGGGACAGTATTGGAGACAGGCACAGATGTCAGCACAGTGAAAGAGGTAAATAAGTTGAAATCCAGGGAATTGATGTGTGTGTAGCTGTGAGAAACATGCTAACCTCATTTGTAGCTGAAGGGTCTTGCTTCTCTTGGCCTTCGCCAACAGACACCAAAGCGAAAATGAGATGGAGGGGGAAGAAGCTAATTCTGAATTGGAGGCAGGAAGCCAGTGGAAGTTCCTGGCTTCGTAAAACTTTTTATTACTAAAGAAGGCAGCACCTCAGGCTTCAGTTACTGAGAGGAGAGAAAATTCTCAAGTTTCAGCCTCTTGTGGAAAAAAAAAAAAATAACCCTGGGATGCTAATTCCTATCAACTTTTTCCTTACACTGTCCTGTCATTGTCCAAAATGTGCTCCTACTGTCTTGGCATCCTGGTGGGGATATTGAGGAGGTGGCTGAATTATTTACTAAACATTAACTCTGAATAGATGATTCAGGCAAATCTGTGTCTTATGGGGTCAGAAAGAAAGATTTTCTTTTTTGTTTTGGTGCATTTGGGAAGAGGTAAATGGCAAGGCCGTGCATTTGAACGTACCCTTAATGGTATTTTCTCTTCAGGGGGATCGAGTTATTGGCGTGAGTGGCTTTAATGGAATGGCTGAAGAATGCATCATTGATCACAAGGTATCCCCACCTCTCAATATTCATGTTTGGAGATTTTTTTCCTCCTTTCTTCTCTTTAATTTCCACCTAGCTCTCATTTCTTGTTAGCCTTCTTTCCCTCTTTTTTGTATTTGTATTCTCTTTTGTATTTGTATTTGTTTCTCAGCCAAGCACTTCTTTCTTTCGAATGCTAAACCCATTTTCTATATTGGTGTGACAACCCTTGCACAGAGCTTTGTTTGTGTGGAGTGGTGTAAGGAAGAAGGGCATTTTGTTTTCTGAGGCCTGCCCGGAGCAGCTGGTTGGCTGTCCAATCGGACCATAGGTAGTTTGGGTAGAAAAACTGGTTTGAGGCATTGAGCTTGATACAATAGCTTCCTCCCCTGCGTGAAGCTTGTGAAAGAGTCCTGGGCATGGAGCCAGCCAGGGTGGAGGGGTAGGGTTGTACAGGATGGGAACGGTGGCCCCTAGTGGTGAATAGCATACACTTTTTTTCACAGCTTTATTCAGGTAAAATTTGTATAGAACCTTCCAGTTCATCCCCATGACAGTGTGGTTCCATTCTTTGAAAGTGGGTTCCTTCCTGAGCCAGATGCCAGCCTTAGGATCTTCGAAGACTCGTACACCCAAGTTCTGAACTCTGTCGCAGCTTGCTTGGTTTTAACTTCTACCCTGGGCATGGTTCCTGACAAGCTTGGTTTCCTTGCGAATCAGTCAGTCAATCAGATCATAATATTTACTGAGAAGCCTCTGTGAACAGGTACATGTGCTTAATCCCTAAGTTACTGTTATCTCTTTTTATAGACACTGTGGCAGATTCCAGAAGGGGTCCCCCTCCGAGAAGCTGCTACCTTGCCTGTATCTTATGTCACTGCTATTTTGGCCTTGGAGCATCGGGCCTGTATTCGGCCTGGGTAAGAGACTACGTAGACAACAGAGGGCTAGGTGGTGTCTCTGTCTGATATGAGAAGTGCCCACCAAGGCCTTGCCCCTTCCTCTCTGCTCCCTGTCCAGTCTATGTGAGGAAGGGCCAAAGGAAGGTAGTGACCCAGGAGAAGGGTCTGTTGATAGTGGGGATACCCTTTTGTCTGAGATGGAATGGTAGACTGTGAACTTGGCCAATAGGAATTGGGAGACATCTGTCTTTCAAACCTGGCCACTCGAGATCACCTCCTAGCAAACCTTAAATTTTAGAGTTGGTTTATGTAAACTCGCTCCAGTCTGGTTTTAACAGAGTCCTGTGGCATTTGTTTCTGTGAAGCTTGGTTGTGTGTGCCTACCTGGGGTATTTCAAACTCAAACGTACAGAATTTATTTCACTTTACCTGAAATAATATGCCTCTTGCCCTTTTTAGAGAGCCTGAGCATTGAATTGAGCAGTGACCATTACATGATCGACGCCTTCTAAAATTCAGCAACGTTTAACGTGAGAATGATTCTAGGGCAGAATTTCTGGAGAGAAACCTCTAGAGAGATTAAGGAATATTTTTCCTGGGAAGTCTTCAACCAGACCAAATTCGCACAGGTCAAGCAGTCACATACATAACCCATCTCCAAAGTCTGGAGAGTGGGTGTCCGTGAAGGGTTGAGTGAAATGGCCTCGAAGTTCTCTTCTGGCTTTAAAATGTTCATGAAATCATACGGTTGCATGATTTTTGAAGCTTTCCAAAGTAATATTCATCTTTCTCTGGCAGAGAAACTGTTTTAGTGACAGCAGCAGCTGGAGCCACAGGCCTTGCAGTGATAGATGTGGCAACAAATGTTCTTCAGGCTAAGGTATTTGCATGTTAGATTCTCTGTTAAAAAAAAAAAAAAAAGTCATCCCTGGGGCTCCTGGGTGGCTCAGTCGGTTAAGTGTCCAACTTCCACTCAGGTCACAATCTTGCGGTCCGTGAGTTTGAGCCCCACGTCGGGCTCTGTGCTGATGGCTCAGAGCCTGGAGCCTGCTTCCGACTCTGTGTCTCCCTCTCTCTCTGCCACTCTCCTGCTTCCACTCTCTCTCTTGAGAAATGAATAAACATTAAAAAAAAAAAAAATCATTCCTCCAGTTTTCAAACCTAGATAGAATATATTCATTCGTTCATTCATGAGTATCACGCGCAAGGCACTGAGGAGATAAAGTAACTCAGATTAGGGTCTTGCCATCTGTTTGCCTGCAGACTGATGAGGGGACCTTGGAGTAGATCGCTCTTCCTTCTGGTTACCAAAACCTGGCAAGGCCTGACTTGCCCCGTGGCTTCTGCAGATTCCATTTCCTCTACCTGTAATGCTCTTCTGAACTGTCTGCCCCCGCACTTCAAATTTAAACTCAGATGTCATATTTTCAGGGAAGTATTCTTTGTCCCTCAGGAGATGGTAATCTGTCCCCACATCCCAGCCCCTGGCTGTTTGTATATGGTCTCATAGCATCCTGTACGTCTCTTTCATGGTACACTCAGTGTGTGGTCTAGCCTTTACTTTTGTCATTTTTGGATTAGTGCCTCCTTCCTACTTGACTGTAATCCCCATGAAGGCAGGAATAGTGTCTTTTTGGCTCATTATTGTAGTCCTAGCACCTGGCATGGTACCTAGACCATAGCAGGCACTCAATAGCTATTTCTTACATATTTAAAAAAAAAAATTTTTTTTTAACGTTTATTTTTGAGACAGAGAGAGACAGGGCATGAACGGGGGAGGGTCAGAGAGAGAGGGAGACACAGAATCTGAAACAGGCTCCAGTCTCTGAGCGGTCAGCACAGAGCCGGACACCGGGCTCGATCTCATGGACCGCGAGATCATGACCTGAGCCGAAGTTGGACGCTTAACCGAACGAGCCACCCAGGCGCCCCTATAATTTTTTTTTTTGAGACAGAGCAAGTGACCACATGAGTGCACATGGAAGGGTCAGAGAGAGAGAGGGAGAGAGAGAATCTTAAGCAGGCTTTACGCTTAGCACTGAGCCTGACGCACTTGATCTTACCACCTTGAGATCAAGACCTGCGCTGAAATGGAGAGTCAGCCACGTAACCAACTGAGCCACCCAGGCACCCCGAATAACTATTTCTTAAATGAAAGAATAAACAAAGGAACGAAAGACCCAAGTCCCTGTAGGGGTATCACTCTGAGGCTGTGGGTATCAGATAAGGAGGATTTCTTGGAGAGAGTAGACATTTAAGCTGACTTTTGAAGGACTGGTAGCAGTTGAACAGAGGAAGAAGGGAAGTGAGGACCATTTTAGTGGTGGAAGGGCAGATCAGAGGACAGAGACATGGAATGTCACATGTTGCATTCAGGGAATTGCGGGTAGCATCTGTGGAACAAAGGGTCTGTGTGGGGAATGGTGGGAGGTGACTCCAGGGAAGTGGGCAGAGACCAGATCATGCACCGCTGAAGAATTTGAACATTTATTGGAAGCCATCGAGAGCTATTAAAGACTTTAAACTAGGAAGTACCATGATTGTATTTGCATTTTGCAAAGTTCATTCTGGTAGCAGGGGGGATGAGGAATGCGGCAAAGTCAGGGGTGGTCTGGAGGCATGTAGAGCAGCCTCTTGGGGGTGATCCAAGCCACAGGTGATGATACTGGAACCGAGGCACTGGGAGCAATGAGTTGAGAGATATTGAAGTAGAAAAGAATAGAGTTTGATGCCGGGAGAGCATTCCCTAATACAGTTGAGGGAACAAGGACTTTGAAATTAGTCTGACCTAGGTTCAAATTCCAACTCTGCCTCTCGCTTAATTGCTTCAGTTTCCTCATTGGTAAAATAAAGCTTTCCTCATAGGGTCGTTGTGGGAATATTGAAATTACACGTGCAGCACGCCTATTAGAGGGCACGGCATGTCGGCGAGAATCTCTTAAAAAGGGATCCGGTTATTATTAGACATTGAGTGGGAAGGAGCAAACTAGGTTAACGTGTGGATTTGCCATTTATTGCAGTTGAGAAGACAGGAGGAACTGGTGAGCTCAGGTTTGGAGGCATTAAATGTGAGGTTTGTGTGGAACGTGCAGTTGGGGTATCCAGAAGGCACCAAGATACACAGGTTTGGAGATAACTGGATTGCCTTGGAATTTCTTCTGGTGGCCCCTCTCCTTTCTCGCTTTAGGTTCTTTTGGGGAAGCACATGTGAGTTCTGAAAGCAATCTTAGGCACCAGGAGGCTCTCCATGGAATATTAACACATTTCATGTCAAAGCTAGGGCTTTTAGCACCTCTCAGTGAGGAGACCAAAATTAGTCTCATTGTCTAGAACCACTGACTATTTAACATTTCGTGGAAGATAAAATTGCACCATTTGTTTAGATCATTACAGTAGGTTAAGTAGAGAGAAAAACTCATTTTGATTCAGATATTAAAATTAACCCAAGCTATATTTTCTTTAGCAGCCATAACTGTTTTAAGCAAATGCAAACAACAGCAAAATAATAAAAACAACTTTAGAAATCTCATCAGGCCACCTACTTCTAACGGGTTGTTTTGAGAACACCTTCCATTCACAGCATTTCATGTTGCTTTCAAAGTGCCTCCACACCAATTATCTTTCCTTGGATCCTAACACACCCCTGGGAGATGGGTAATGTGTTTATTACCCCTATTTCACAGATAAAGAAGGTGAGCCACCAGGGGAGACCATGATTCGTGTCAGGCCTCCCTGGCACCTTGTGAGAAGCGAGATTGGCCTCAAGTCCCAGACCCGAGGCTGGTGTCAGCCCTCTGTGGCACTGTGTGCTGATGACCGTCAGTGAATTTGCAGCTACTTGAGGGTTCCCCTGGGGAGTATCTGAGCGTAGCTTTTAGTTTCAAAGAGTCATGGGTGAGTGTGAAATATCTTAAGGGCATTGATGTCCTTGTGTGTTTGAATGCATGTTCTGGATGTCACCTTGGGGCCAAACTGCTCAGGCTGGTGGGTGCTATCCAGTGATGAGGCACTTTTAGGCGGTACTTACGTGTTAGGAAGGACTTCTGGAGACTTCCAAACCCCAGCCTCCTCACAGTGTGGCCCATGGCCATCTTTGCCAGGCTTTCAGCATGGCTTTCTCCCAGAGTGGTGGAGTGGAAAAGCGTGGGCTTTGGAGGCAGGCAGCATTGGGTTTGCATAATTGTTCTACCACTTAACTGCCTGGCTAATTCTGGGTTAATTACTCAACCTCTAGATCTGGGTCTCCATCTATAGAATGGGAGGAATTATACCTCCCCCATAATGTTCTTATGAGGTTTAAATAGAATAAGTGATTGTGTATGTGTAACAATAGAGTCAATGTATCTAACACTTTGTTTTCCAAGTGCTTTATGTACAGTATTCCATTTGATTAAAAATTCTTTTTAATGTTTATTTATTTTTGAGAGAGAGACAGAGCATGAGCAGGGGAGGGGCAGAGAGAGAGAGGGAGACAACAGAACTTGAAACAGGCTCCAGGCTCTGAGCTGTCAGCACAGAGCCTGACGTGGGGCTCAAACTCACGAGTCGTGAGATCATGACCTGAGCCGAAGTCGGACCCTTAACCGACTGAGCCACTCGGGTGCCCCCCATTTGATTTTAAAAATAAATCTTGTTTTATAGATGGGTAAGTTTAGGGAAGCTGGTGGACAGAATAGAGGTTAAAAGCATGAACTCTGGAGATGGATTACTTGGGGTTGGATCCCAGTTCTGCCTCCCATTAACTCTGTGACCTTGGGCAAGTTACTGAACTTCTTTTGCCTTTGTTTCTTTATCTCTAAAATGGGGATGCTAATAGCGTGTGTATCATTGGGCTATTAAGATAAGACTAAGTGAGTTATTAATATACATAAAGCATTTAGGATAGTACCTGGCACATAGTAACATTAAGTAAGTATTATTTCTTGCTAAGTAATTTGTCTTAGGTAACACTGCTAGTTAGTAGCAGAGTCAGGATTTGAATTCAGGTCTTTCCAGCTTCAAGATCTTTCCACTGAGTCATGTTTTACTCTCTGGGAAGCCTTTCGTGATCTAGGTCTAGATTGGATACCTCTCCTCTGCACTTCTGAAGCTGTCTGTACTTCCCCATCATCATACTGCTTTATCTTGCTACCTTGACTCTAAGCTTGGGTATCTTTATTACTTGACTCATAGTAGGTATTCATTAAAAGGTGGTTTAATTCATATTTGGAGAAGACTTTCAGACTTTTTTTTTTTTTTTTTTTGAGATAGACAGAGCACGTGAGGGTGGGTGTGGAGAGAGAGGGAGGGAGAGAGAGAATCCCAAGAAGGGTCCGCACTGTCAGCATGAGTCCGATATGGGGCTGCAACTCATGAACCGTGAGATCATGACCTGAGCTGAAATCAAGAGTTGGACACTTAACCTACTGAGCCACCCAGGCACCCCATTGGGTAAGACTTTCTGAGTGTCCCCTGAACCATCTCCTAGCCAGACTCATTGGCGTTCCAGGATTCCCGGAAATGTGGATCCCATGGCCAGTGGGGGTGGGGGGGACAGAGGGGCCAGTGTGATGGTGCTGTCTGTTGGCCCTGACGTGTGGGATTGAGGCTGATGCTAGGGTAGCAAGGTGACGTTGGCTTCCTTGTTTAGTACTCTTTGTGGTTGGAGGCTGGGTGGGTGGGGTGAACCCCTTTTGATACATATTCTGGATCGTCGAAAGCTTTGTATTCTTTCTGCAGGTAATAGCTGCAGCCGGAAGTGACGAGAAGTGCAGGCTGGCGATGCGGAAGGGTGCACAGTCCATCGTGAACTATAGTCAGGGCAGCCTGAAGGAGGCAGTGAGGAAGCTGGTGGGCACTGATGGGGTGAACGTGGTCATCGACGCTGTGGGAGGAGATGTCTTCCTGGAGGCTCTCCGCAGGTGCATGTAGTGGTCTTCCCAGAGGAGGCTGGACCTGGGGATCTGCTGAAACCTTTCTAGACCCGTCTTCCTTCTGGCCTTGCTTCTCTTCCATTTTTGCTGCTCACTTTTCCTATAGGCATTGGCATCAACGAGAACAGCTGAGTGGGAGGGTGAAAAGCAATAGAAGCAGAGGGAAAATCAGGAAATGCTTAAATATAGAAAAACAAGATATCCAACTGGAAAATATCCAAAAAATGACTGTAGACTCTCTAGTTAGCAATATCGAATGCTTTAGAAATTATTCATGTGTTAAATTCAGCTATGCCGGCCCCCATTAACTACTTTATATACATAGTGTGGGTAATTCTTGAGATCATCGTTCAGATGTTAGAATGACTGGCATGGCCGTTCCCTAGCTATCTGTGCACCCAAGTGTAGACTCTTTTGATCTCACTGGTTTCAGAAGCAGCCAGCAATCTAGGTGTCTCCTTGGCTTGTTTTTTTGTTTTTTTTTAAACTTTTTTTTTTTTGTTTGTTTTTGTTTTTGTTTTTTTTGAGACAGAGAGAGACAGAGCATGAACAGGGGAGGGGCAGAGAGAGAGGGAGACACAGAATCTGAAACAGACTCCAGGCTCTGAGCTGTCAGCACAGAGCCCGATGCGGGGCTCGAACTCACAGACCACGAGATCATGACCTGAGCTGAAGTTGGCCGCTTAACCAACCAAGCCACCCAGGCGCCCCTTGGCTTGTTTTATTAAAAGAAAATCATTGGCGTTAAAGTGGGACTGTTGTATCCACACCAATTGTCCTTCTGTTTTTATTTATTATTATTATTATTATTATTATTATTATTATTTTAATGTTTAATTTTGAGAGAGAGAGACAGAGTGTGAGCAGGGGAGGGACAGAGAGAGAGGGAGACACAGAATCCAAAGCAGGCTCTAGGCTCTGAGCTGTCAGCACAGAGCCCGATGCTGGGCTCGAACTCACGGACTGTGAGATCACAACCTGAGCCTAAGTTGGACGCTCAACCAACTGAGGCACCTGGGCATCCCTGGTTTATCTCATTTTGAAGTTGAGGAAACAGAAGCAGAGAGAATACCTTACCCGCAGAAGGGAACCAGTTGGTTCTATAGCCCCTGAGCATCACTGCACTGTGCTGGGTACTGTGCTTACAGAAGCAAAGGAAGAGGTGTGTTGACTCAATGGAGAGCCAGGACAGAGAGCTCCTAACTCTTACCTTTCTCTTGCCTTCTAGGTAATGGGTAAAAGTGTTGTGCCAATGACTTCTTACTTCCCTCTAATGAAGAAAAGCAAAAAGCAAAAGCCAAACAAATATATATGCATTTTGGATCAAAGATGTTTATAAAATGCATTTTTATAACTTCTTGCTTAGTGTGAAACTGTATCGTGCTTCTCAGAATGGGCTGCAGAAAACTTGTGTGAATTTTTATAGATTATTCAAAATTCTCTAGAGAAGCACATAACTTAAAGGACTCCTAAAGTAAGTTTTCTTTTTTACAAAGCAAATGATGTTTCATTAAGGTACCTATCTTTTTATTACTGTTCCTAAGTTCAAAATCTTCAAACTGAGTTGTCTTTTTTATTTTTTATTTTTTATTATTAATTAATTTATTTTTATTTGAGAGAAAGCAAGCAAGCAGGGGAGAGGTAGAGAGGGAGGGAGAGAGAGAATCCCCAGCAGGCTCTGCGCTGACAGTGTAGAGCCAGAGGTGGGACTTGATCCCATGAACCGTGAGATCGTGACCTGAGCAGAAATCAAGAGTCAGACGCTTAACTGACTGAGCCACCCAGACATCCCTGAGTTGTCTTGAAGTATAGCATATAGAATGTTTCCTTCTATGAAGTAGAGGAGTAGTTAAATAGATAGCCTTAATTCTTTTTTTTTTTAAATTTTTTTTTTTTTTTTTTTTTTTGAGAGTTAGAGGATGAGCAGGGGAGGGACAGAAAGAGAGGGAAACACAGAATCAGAAGCAGGCTCCAGGCTCCGAACTATCAGCACAGGGCCCGACGTAAGGCTCGAACCCAGGAACTGTGAGATCATGACCTGAGCTGAAGTCAGACCCTCAACTGACTGAGCCACCTACATGCTCCCCTAGCCTTAATTCTAAAGTTGGTCCTCTTATAAAACTGGCTCATTCCTCTGGCCTCCTACTGTCTTGCTTATGACTTATTTTTATGGTTTCTACTGAAGAATGCAGAGCGATACAGGGCGGGTCACCTCTGCCAGTTTGTATAAAGTTAAGAGGAATTCCTAGCTGGGGGTTTAATGCATGCTGCTTTTTTAAGTTGTGGTAAAATATACATAACTTAGTACTTATCATTTTAAACACTTGTAAATGTACAATTCAGTGACATTAAGTATGCTCCCAATGTTGTGTAACTGTCCCCAACTAATATTCTATACCTGTTAAATAATAACTGCCCCTCTCCCCCTCCCCCCACCTCCCTGAAAACTTCTACTTTTTATCTCTATGAATTAATGTAGATTGCTTTTTTTTTCATTCTACACTTTTTACTGTGGCTAAAAAAAAAAAAATACATAACATAAAATTTGCTATAGTAGCTATTTTTTATATTAACCATTTTTAAGTATATAGTCCCATAGCGTAAAGTATATTTATATTGTTGCGAGGTAGATCTCCACAATTTTTTTCATCTTGCAAATCTGAAATTCTTTACCCATTAAACAATTCCTATTTCTCCCTCCACCCAGCCCCTGGTAACCACCACTTTATTTTCTGTTTTTTTGACTTTGACTACTTTAGATCCCTCAAAATAGTGGAAGCCTACAGTATTTGTCTTTCTGTAACTCGCTTATCTCATTTAGCATGATGTCCTCAAGGTTCATCTATGACATAGCATGTGACAGGATTTCCTTCCTTTTTTTTTTTAATTTTTTTAATGTTTATTTATTTTTGAGAGAGAAAAAAGAAAGAGAGAGACAGAGTGTGAGTAGGGGAGGGGCAGAGAGAGAGGGAGACTCAGAATCTAAAGCAGGCTCCAGGCTCTGAGCTGTCAGCACAGAGCCCGACACAGGGCTCGAACTCACAAACTACGAGATCGTGACCTGAGCCGAAGTCGGACACCCAACCGACTGAGCCACCCAGGTGCCCCAGGATTTCCTTCCTTTTTAAAGCTGAATAATATTCTGTTGTATGTATATAACACATTTTGTTTATCCATCTATCAATTCAGGGACATTTGGGTTGTTTCTACCTCTTGGCTATTGTAGATAGTGCTGCTATGAATGTGGGAGTAAAACTATCTCTTCAAGATCCTATTTTCAAGGTGCCTGGTGGCTCAGTCAGTTAAGTGTCCAAGTTCGATTCAGGTCATGATCTCGGATTTCGTGAGTTCAAGCCCCGCGTCGGGCTCTGTGCTGACAGCTGAGAGCCTAGAGCCTGTTTTAGATTCTGCGTCTCCCTCTCTCTGTCCCTTCCCCGCTTATGCTCTCTCTTTCTCTCTAGTAAATAACTAAACTTTAAAAAAAGTTTAAGAAAAAGACCCTGTTTTCGATTATTTTGGATAGAGACCCAGAATGGCATTGCCTGATTGTATGGTAAGTTCCATTTTTAGTTATCTGAGGAACCTCCATACTGTTTTCCACTTGAACCATTTCACAGTCCCACCCACAGTACATGAGGGTTCCAGTTTCTCAACATCCTTGCTAACACTTGTTATTTCCTGTTGTTGTTGTTGTTTTTTATAGTAGCCATTCCAATGAATGTGAATATACATTGCTTTGTATAATTTCTTCTTCTTCTCTTTTCTTCCCTCAGCCTGGCCTGGGAGGGCAGGATTGTGGTGGTGGGTTTTGCTGGAGGAACCATTGCTTCTGTGCCGGCCAACCTTCTGCTCCTGAAGAATGTCTCTGCTATGGGGCTGTACTGGGGCCGATACAAAGAGCAGAACTTTCCCATCTTCTCCAGAATCCTGTCCTCTGCTCTTCAGTACTGCCAGCAAGGGCGCATCCAGCCACACATCGGAGCGGTTTTTAAGCTGGAGGAGGTGAGATGCTCTTAAGGGATGTGATGTGCCTAATGCCAGCACATAATCTGTGTCGAACGACTGGGTAGTTTCTCTCTGGAGCCCATAAATCCTCCTTTTATGCAATGAAAAGGTGAAAATGCAATGCAGAATAATGGAGTCTCACGGGCTGCAGGGCCACAGGATTTCTCCCCATCTTCTGGTTTGTACGGCCGTAGCCTCAGGCCTAGTGAGCCACCTGGGAAACCGAATTTGCACAGGCCATGAAGAAGCTGGCTATTGAGACTGTATGTATGTCATGGGTTTCTTAAACAGGGGGAAGTGATGGTGCTTTAGAAAATAATTTACCCGTGTTTAAATGAACTCTGAACTCCACAACATACAAGTCTAAGAAGCAAGCATTTAACTTGACCTTTGATTTTAGCATACAGACGCTTTAAAGTACAAATGATCTAAGCCGAGGTTCTGAGAACAAAACACTGTATCATGCCCAGCATCATAAGACTGTAATTCATCCATTAGTCACTGTAGTTAATTTTGTTGGCTGTTCACTCCCTTCTTTCATTCCCCCTCAGTCCCAT
Organism: Puma concolor; assembly: GCF_028749965.1. NCBI lineage: Eukaryota > Metazoa > Chordata > Mammalia > Carnivora > Felidae > Puma > Puma concolor. The sequence goes on from NC_141683.1 coordinate 50,404,613, forward strand.
TAATGTGGCTTAGACTTCCTCCCCTATAATTGTGTGCATGCATATGCAATATAGTTGTAAATGTGAATCTGTTAGGTATTCACTGTGAATTCACTGCGAAGCCTTTTCTTTTCCTTTTTTTTTTTTTTTGTTTTTTTTTGGCTTCATTTGTTTTAACATTCAAAAAACTGTTTTGGTAGCTTGAGTCGGCCCTGGATGGGGCAGCGTTTTGTTCCCGTGCAGATTAGTTGAGCCCAAGCTGTCAGTGCCAGACTTTACTGCTCACCAGCCTTCCATATTTATTTTTATTTCCTGTGCTGGGGCATATTCTTCTCAAACATGATTTACTTTCTTCTTCTCCTTTTTGGTACGTCAGTCAAGAGGGTAGCATTTGGTGGTAAAAAGAGAACCTGACTGGCCATGGGAAAACTGGTCGGATTCTGTTTCCACCTGTGCCTTCAGTTGCTCCTTCGTGGAAGTCTCCAATGCCCTCCGACCATCAGTCTCCATGCCTCTGCAGCAGGTTATGTACTTCAGGGGCGGCAGTGTGCGGGGGTGGGCAGGTGACCCGAGCTGCCTGGCCTCTGGGACCCCATCTCTGCTGGGGTCTGAGTAGCTGCACATTTTTACCTTTTTGTTCATCTGTTTCTTGTGTTAAAAGGTTCTGTGGCTTAAAAAACTTGCAAACCACCAGTTTCCAGAATTGCTGAGTCCCCTTCCGTCTTGTGACTTTTATCATGTGCCTGTGAACCGAGGTTTGCTTTACCTAAAGCTCATGTATACCTGTCGATAGAAGATGAGGACAGTTAGGACAGGTACGGAAACACTTGCTAGTTTAAACAGTCTCTTCTCTCCACTGACGTGTTCTAAGTGCTGCTCAGGCATGAGAGAAAACCAGAGTTGGATTATTGTTTTAATCACTCACACTGAAGTTCTCTGTTCTTTTTTTTAATTAAAAAAATTTTTTTAATGTTTACTTATTTTGGGGAGATAGAGTGTGAGCGGGGAAGGGGCAGAGAGGGAGACACAGAATCTGAAGCAGGCTCCAGGCTCCAAGTTGTCAGCACAGAGCTCGACATAGGGCTCAAACCCACAAACTGTGAGATCATGACCTGAGCTGAAGTAAGATGCTTAACTGAATGCGCCACCCACGTGCCCCTCTGTTCTCTCTTTTTTAAAAGTTTACTTATTTATTTTGAGAGATACAGAGAGTGAGCAGGGGAGGTGCAGAGACAGGGGGAGAGAGAGAGAATCCCAAGCAGGCTCCACACTGTCAGCACAGAGCCAGATGTGGGGTGTGAAGCCACAAAACTTGAGATCATGACCTGAACTGAAACTGAGAATCAGACACTTAACTGACTGAGCCCCCCACGTGCCCGAAGTTCTCTCTTCTCTTAAACACAAATTAGCTATCTAATTACTGCCCTCCTATCAGCTTGTCCTCTCCTTTCCAATGAGGGCTCCACATGTAGGGTTTTTCTGATTCTTCCCACACTGCTGACCTTCCTGCTATCCCCGGGCCCTCTGAGACCATTCTCCCTAACAATTTCAAACATTTCATTCACACACCGTCCCTTTACTATTTCTTCTCTTTCTCTGTCTCTTTTTTTCAATATTCAAACCACATAGAGGGATAGTAATAATATAATAATGGCAGCTCCCATAGGTTAGGTGTATACTATGGGTCAAGAACGGTGCTAAACACTTTTACATGTATTTTCTCATTTCATCTTTGTGATGCTCCCTTGACGTGTGAGCCATTTTTATCACGTTTTACAGATGAAGAAATCAAGACTTGTAGGAGCTAAGAAACCTGCTTGATATTATATAGTAAGTGACAGACCTGGAATCCAGTCCAGGTTGGTTTGAAGCCAGATTCTGGGCTCCTTATGGCTAAGGCAGACCCTTTCCTCATACAAACGAGGAAGTTGCTTCTTAGAAACCTATTCTAGAGTATAAAGTTTGTTCATCTATCAGAGAAACCTATTCTAGAGTATAATGTTCATCTATCAGAGAATTATTATGTGAAAGAGCTATCTTATAGTTAAAACAACCAGGAATCTTGGATTTTTCCAAGCAGTACTGGAATTTATAGATTTTAGATTTTTAATTTAATTTAATTTACTTTTTAAATTTATTTTGAGAGAGAGTGAAAGAATGTGAGTTGGGGAGAGGCAGAGAGAGGGAGAAAGAGAATCTCAAGCAGGTTCTGCCCTGTCAGCACAGAGCCCAAATCAGGGCTCGATCCCACAAACTGGGAGATCACGACCTGAGCTGAAACCAAGAGTCAGACATTGAACCAACTGAGCCACCCAGGAACTCAGGTTTTATTCTTTTAAAATGAAGATGATTAAATGAATATATGTTGTTAATTTGACTTAACTGTAAAGCCTGGGTAATATTTTTTATGTAAATCAGTTAATGTATTAGAAAAAAATTATTTATCAGAACCTGCCTGGGCTTGGAAAATGACCTCTGTACGTATATACACCAGTATATACATACAATATCAGAGATGCTAGTGTTTCCTAGTTTGTGTTTTCTCCTGAATATGTGGGCTTATAGATTTGACCTTGGTAGTTGATATTAATATGACCACATACTTTGTACCATCGTCTTTTTAGTAGGCATGGGTATGAACTTCTGTAGCCCTCTGTGCTTTTTGTTCATGTACTCGTAATTACTCGATACTTGTCATTCCTATAGACTATGAACTCCATGTGGGCAGGGGCCATGCATCTCTTTGTCTCCAGATTCTGTCAGGTACTCATGTATCTGTTGAATGACTGATTGAGAGGAGGGGGCTGTAGGGTTAGACCGCCTGGGTTCAGATCCTGGCCCTACCTCTTAACTGGCTATGGGCAAATTACTCACATCTCTGTGCCTTAGTTTCCTCATGTGTGATAGGGACAGCAGTATACTCTGCATACTAAGGTGGTTATGAAGATCACATAAGATAACGCGTGTAAAAGCACATAGCAAACTCTTAATATATTGTTTAAGGCAAAATACCTCGCCATCATAAAATGGTTAGAGTTGAGCTTTTTCACGTCCCATGAACTGTAACACATATGTTGACATTTCGTGGGCAGGATTAGAGAAACAGCCTTTAGATTTTGAATTTTAATGTATTATTTGCTGAAGGGTTGCACCCGTGCCGTGATGGGTGGGCCATGAATGTGTCCCGTGATCTGTTCAGAGGATGGCCTTATTTAGATGTGCCAAGTCTGTGTTCTGTAGGGAGAAGCTCACACACATCTCAACTAGACAATATTTAAATCCTAGAGATCTGAGCTTGATTATTATACCAAGGTCAGGTGAGGTTACTACATGAATAGATTTGATAGATAGAAATTGTTTACTTGAAGTTTCCTGAGTGTATGTGTGGAATATTCTTTTTTATTTTAAGATAGACTTTCATGCCCAGCACAGATCCCAACATGGGGCTTGAACTCACAACCCTGAGATCAAGACCTGAGCTGAGATCAAGAGTTGGATGCTTAACAGACTGAGCCACCCAGACACTCCTATCTGTGGGCTATTCTCTTTTTTTTATTTGTTAATTTTGAGAGAGAGAGAGAGAGAGGGAGAGAGGGAGAGAGAGAGCATGAGCAGTGGAGGGCCAGAGCGAAAAGGAGAGAGAAAGAATCCTGAGCAGGCTCCACACCGCCGGTGTGATGTGGGGCTCAAACTCATGAACTGTGAGATCATGACCTGAGCTGAAACCAAGAGTTTTACACTTAACCAACTGAGCCACCCAGGTGCCCCATATCTGTGGAATATTCTTAAAAATTAAATTACTCTTTAAGTTAAAAAAAATTTTTTTAACATTTATTCATTTTTGAGAGACAGAGAGAGACAGAGTGCAACCAGGAGTGGGGCAGAGAGAGAGGGGGACACAGAATCCGAAGCAACCTCCAGGCTCTGAGCTGTCAGCACAGAGCCCAACACGGGGCTCTAACTCACGAACCGTGAGATCATTGACCTGAACCGAAGTCAGATGCTTAACTGACTGCACCACCCAGGCTCCCCTATGTTTAACTTTTAATAAGTGACCAACCGTTTATGAGAATGGTTGTATTCTTTTGCATTCCCACCAACGATATGGGAGAGTCTAGTTGTTTGCCATCTGCCAGAACTTTGTATTGTCACCTGTTTTTTTAATGGTGGCTGTCCCAGTAGGTTTATAGTGGTATCTGACTGTGGGTTTCATTTGCATTGCTCTATTGATCTTGAGTATGTTTTCACATGCTCATTTGTCATCTACCTCTTTTTTGGTAAAATGTATCGGCTGACTTTTATTTATTTTTTTATTTATTTATTTTTTTTTTTAATTTTTTTTTCAACGTTTTATTTATTTTTGGGACAGAGAGAGACAGAGCATGAACGGGGGAGGAGCAGAGAGAGAGGGAGACACAGAATCGGAAACAGGCTCCAGGCTCTGAGCCATCAGCCCAGAGCCCGACGCGGGGCTCGAACTCACGGACCGTGAGATCGCGACCTGGCTGAAGTCGGACGCTTAACCGACTGCGCCACCCAGGCGCCCCTCGGCTGACTTTTAAAAGAAGATTCAGATGAACATGTATTAGAGCAATGACATGAGGAGTATAATGCAACTCTGACGACATATCACTAACTAAGCATTTTTACCTTTTGAAAACAATCCCACTCAGTCCTAGATATGGTCATTCACTCATGAGTTTATTTTCTTCATCAGCATTCACTGGGTACCGTGTGTATGCCAGTCAATAAAAACAGACTTTAGGCGTTTGTTTTGTTGGGAAGATCTCAGGACAGGGTTACAATAGGGGGAAAGAGCTGGATTCTAAGGAGGTATGAATCAGCATGATATATTTAGGGAACTATAGCTTATTTTGATTATTCGTGCTTGATAAGCTAATTAAAAATTCTAAGAGCAGAACCTAAGACAAAAGCAATATCCTCACCCTGCCCCCATATTATTCTGAGTTGCATATCTCCAGAGACAGATTTAATTATGGCTTCACCCTGTGCGAGGGAGGGTTCTGGGAACAGCCTGGGTGTCTATGTAGGGAGCGGTATGGAACAGCCTCCCTCTCTGGGGGCAGCCTGTAGAATACAGAGGGAAAATGTCCCCAGGCATCTGAATTAGCTATCAAAAGAGTCTGGTCTGATGCCATGCACTTTCCCTCTTAGTTTCTCACTCAGAGCCTTATCACACTCTGAGCATCCAGTCCGGAACACCACTGGTTGCCTGGATAGAAACCAGAAGGTAGAAAGGAGACAGAGTTGGATTATTCTTAGAAGTAGCTACAATCACAGCAGAAGTGGCAAATGGACATAGAAGCCCAGAAAAACAGAAGGGAAAATCACAGATGTTCAAAATTATGAGATCCCCAAATCATGGAACAAAAAGTTTGTGTTTCCCACCGATATTATCTTTTAAAGAAGTTAGGTAAATATGTGCTACAGTTCTATACATACATACATAAGCCAAGTGATTAAAAACAAGCTTTAGCACTTAAACGGATAACTTTCTTTGTATGTCAACATTAATCTGTAGGAGATTCCTCATTTCTCTAGGAAGCCAGTAAAAGAGGTATCGCTATCTCGAATCGTGCTTGCTTTCGGAGTATTTCCTATCTTTGGGCTGAGACAGATCTCCGGGAACAGGCAGCTTCAAACTGACGGTGAGATGCAGCTTCAAACTGACGGTGAGATACAGCTGTAAGTCGCCTGGAGCTGTACCTCTGAGTGATCGACAGGGCAGGGATGCATGTTTCAAAACACGTGTCTTAGACCTCTTCTACCTTTTCTACCTCCTTTGAGTATGTCTAAATTTACGTGGATTGGAAAGGTCTCTGTAAGGCACAAAGCCCCGCAAGACAGATGTTTTTGAAACCAGAGATTTCATGCTGCAGAGAATTGATTTGTTTGATTGATCGATTTGTTTTTCTGCTTATTTTTTCTATGCTTTTTGGGAAGAGTTTCCGTGGGAAGGTTGGCTAGATTCATATTCCTCATTTCAAAGCCCAGTTTCTTTTTATTACTATTTTTATTTTTTTTTTACATTTTATTTTTTTAATGAATATGATTTATTATCGAATTGGCTTACATACAACACCCAGTGCTCATCCCAAAAATCAAAGCACATTTTCAGTGTTGGGCCGTCTTCTGCTTTTAGGTCTGTGTATTTCTGGATATCTGTATTTACTTATTCCCTTTATTCTCGTTGCCCACCACTGTTGTCTACTCTTGTTTCCCTCCTCAGAGTCAGTCTCTATAATGTGTTTGATACGTATGCTTGGATTATATTTCCTTGTAAAACATACCATTTTTTGTGTGTTAGTTGATTTTCAAGTGACACAAATACCTAACAGCATAAGGTTGTGCGGTAGACCTTGTTCCGTTTCTCCATTTTTCACTCAGTGCTGTCTTTTTAAGCGCTACCGATGTTGCTGGTGCTGTACCCGGTTCATTGCTTCTCACTGCTGCCTAGAAGAGAGCGGTGTGCACCTGCCATGGTTTACAGACCGGCTTCCTAGTGATGCACTCTGGCCTTGACCTGATTCCCTGCCGCCATAATCAGCACTATAATACACAGTCACACGGTCTCACAGTCGGGACTGTGCAATGTTGCTTTGGGAGCATTTTCCCAGGAGTAGGGTTGTTGGGTCATAGGATGTATGACAGCAAACCGCTCTCCAGGATGACTCAACTGGTTCACGCTCTCACCAGCAGTGCACGCGGATTCTTCTTTCGCCAGCCCATTGATATGTAGCATTGTCCTACTTTCTGATTTTTGCCAAACTGACGGGTGTAAAGTGGCATCTTATTATTTTAATTTGCATCTCCCTGATTTCTAATCAATGTAAGCATCTCTTTATAGATTTGGTAAACATTCAGGTTTCCACTTCTTTGAATAGCATTTTAAGCCCTTCATGAGATTTTCTGCAGGGCTTCCTGTCTCTTTCTTACTAATTTGCAAAATTTCCTTGTGTAATCTGCAGTTCTCAAATTTTAATGTGAGTATGAATCACCTGGGGATCTTGTTAAGATGCAGATTATGATTCAGTCAAGGTAGGAAAGGGCTCAAGATGGTGCATTTCTAATAAGCTCCCAGATGATACAGAAGCCTCAGGTCCTTGAACCACCCTGTGAGTAGCAAGGTTCTAGATGCTAATTTGAGACTTTGCAGAAGTCTGTCTCTCCAAATTTGTCATTGCTCTGTCATCTTTGTCTAGATTTAATGTAATCAAACACATCAATATTTTGCCTTGTGGGTTAGTGCTATTTGGGACATATTTAAAAAGTCCTTTGTTATATCTGGGTCACAGTGATCTTCTCTATTTTTCTCTACTAACTTTGTACTTTTATTTCACACTATTTCATGCTTTTAATCCATCTGAAGTCACCTCTGTATTGGGTATACGTTAGGTAAGCAATTTTTATTTTTCTACTTACAGTGACCTAGTTTTCTCAGACCAAATAGTTCATTGTTTCTCCATTGATTTATGTTGCTACCTTCATCTTATTTCAAGTTCCCAGATATACTCTGTTTTCTCTTCTATTCCCTTGGTTCAGATATCTGTTCCTATAACAGTATCATACTGTTGTTGTCTTTATAGTTGTGAAGTATGTTTTCCTATCTGAAGGGCCACTATTCCAACCTTTGTTCTTTCTTAAACTCCTAAAGATTCTTTGTGAATCTTTATCCTTTTAGGTAAATTTTGGAAGAGATTTGTTTAGTTCCTGAAAAATATCTGACTGACATTGGAGTTGCATCGACATTATAGATTAATTTGGGGGAGGTACTGATGTTTTTACAATGTTGTCTCATTTGTGAAGAGGGATATATTGCCATTTATTCAGATGTTTCATGTTTGTAAATAGATTTCAAAGTTTTTCTCCATAAAGTCTGTGGGCCGTTCTTAATTATGTTAATTATAAGTACTTTACTGCTTTTGTTGCCTTTGAGAACACTATTTTATTTCTGTTATATTTCCTACTTGATTATTTTTTATATAGATGTCAATAATTTTTGTTAGCTGATCTCTATCTCACAATATGCTGGCCTTTCTCATTTGCTTATCTGTTGCTTTGATTAGCTTTTCTATGTAGATTATTACATTCTATGCAAATAATGACACTTCTATTATCTTCTACTGTTTGCTTTTTTCAGTTTTAATTTTGTGCATTTGTTATTTATTTTATTAAAAATCAGTAGACTTTACTTACTTTTTCAGCAGTTTTAGGTTTACAGAAAAATTTCACAGAAAGTGTGTAGCATTCACATATATTCCTTCTCCCACCACCCAGTTTCCACTAGTATTAACATATTGCATTGGTGTGGTACATTTGCTACAAGTGATAAGCCGATGTTGATACATTATTATTAACTGAAGTCCATGGTTTACATTAGGGATCACTCTTGTGCTGTACAGGTCTATACGTTTTACCAAAACGAATGTATACTGTCATGTATCCATCATTACAGTATCATACAGAACAGCTTCACTGCTCTAAAGAATCCCCTGGGCTCCATGTATTCACCCCTGCTCCCAACCCCAACCCCTGACAGCCACGGATCTTCTTACTGTCTCTACAGTTTTAGCTTTTACAGAATGTCATGTGGTTGGGATCGTATAGTATGCAGACTTTTGAGACTGGCTTCTCTTACTTAACAATATGCATTTAGGGGCGCCTGGGTGACTCAGTCAGTTAAGCATCCTACTCTGGTTCAGGTCATGGTCTCACAGTGCGTGAGTTCGAGCCCTGCGTCTGGCTCTGTGCTGACAACTCAGAGCCTGGAGCCTGCTTCGAGTTCTGTGTCTTCCTCTCTCTCTGCCCCTCCCCACCCCTGCTCACACTCTGTCTCTCTCTCTCTCTCTCTCAAAAATAAATAAACATTAAAAAAATTTTTTTAAAAAAACCCAATATGCATTTAATGTTCTCCCGTGTCTTTTCGTGGCTTGATAGCTCATTTCTTCTTCTTAATTTTTTTAAATGTTTATTTATTTTTGAGAGGGAGAAGAAGAGAGAGACAGAGCAAGCGTGAGGGAGGGTAGCAGAGGGAGAGTGAAGGGAAATCCCAAGCAGGCTCCACACTGTCAGCACAGAGCCCGACGCGGGGCTTCATCCCACGGACCGCGAGATCATGACCTGAGCCAAAGCCGGACGCTTAACTGACGGAGCCACCCAGGCATCCCGCTCGTGCCATTTCTTGAAACGACCGTCCCCTCTGCACTGAGTTTGCTTTGCTCCTTTGTTAAGGCTCAGTTGACCGTCTTCGTGTGGGCCTGTTTTGGGCTCTCGTGTGTTCCGTTGATGCACTTATTCTCTCACCAGTATCGCACTGTTTTTATTACTGTGGCTGATTTTTAATTTATGTTTTATAGCCTTGTACTTCTAAAAAAAATAGGATTTGAGATAGATTGCAATTTCGGTTACACCAGAAACAGGACAATTTTAATAAGATAAAAATTGTAAAATATTAAACGATTGATTCTTCTGGCTGTGGCTGCATTCTTTCAAGAGCTAGAACACACAGAAATATTACAATAGAGTATGGAGCGGCCTGAGGACTTTTTACCTGCTGTCACTTATCTGACGACGTTGAAAATTGTTAGTTTGGACAGAAAAATTCTGAAGCTGGGTTATTCTTATATTATTATTTTCCTTTCAGTTTATGGTGATTGTTCAGCTAGTATTGCATAGTTAGTTGTATACAGTTCATTGGAGATACGTCTTAATATTTTAGCTATTTTAAGACTCGGCCTACCAGAGAATGCTTATTGAAATATGCAACCGTGACCGTATATTTTTGAATTTTTTTTAGGTCAATGATGCCTTCCTTCATGTGATACAGCGCAAATCCATGGGCAAGGTGCTTATCTCCCTGAAATAAACCCTGACCTCAGCAGCAAATTCAGCATGTCCAAATCTAAGCTCCTCATCTTTCCAAAAAACCTCCTTTACCTCCAGTGTTTCCAAAGGTGTGACCGCTTTCCTGATTAATCCAGGTTCAGAATCTTTTAGAGGCATCTTCGATTCTGTTTTCTTATTCCTAGTAAATAGTGTGACACATACTGTACAGTCCTAGTTTGTCCGTATTGGAGAGGGAAAGGAGGCTGTTAGTAATTACACCAGGCAAGCAAGGTGTCCTAGGCAAAGCAGGATGTATGGCCGTTCTGTTCACAATGCCTCAGTGGCCGGGTTCTGTCATCCCCACCTCTCAAGATATCTCTCACCTCCGTATCCTCTTTTCCATTCCAACCAAGTATGTTTCATCTGCTAATTCCAGTAACTTTCTGACTGGCTTTCCAACCTTTAAACGTCCCCCACCCCTCCGTGCTTGTTATACATTGTTGCCATGGTGACCTTCCTAAAGTACAGCTGTGACTGTGTCTCTTCTCAGAAAACCTGCAATGGCTCCCCTTGGTCTACATGGTGGAGTCCAGACTCCTCAAGCTAGCATTTCTTTGTGTCCATGACCTTGCCACGCTCTGCAGCCTCAAGTTACACCACGCCTCCGGTCCCTCCATGTGTACTTAGATTTCCTGCCAACCCCAATTTTCTCTGCTCAAGCACTTTCCTCTGCTCCCTTGTCCCTGTCAAACACGAACCTTTCTAACTTCCAAGACCGACCTCTGCCATGAGCCTGCCCCCTCAGGAGGCTGGTCATTTCTTCCCTTCTACCTTCCTGTAGCTTTTCCCCTGGGATTTGTCACATTCTGCCTGGCACCAGAGGGCGCAGCATGTCTAGTAGAATGAACACAGGATTCTGAATCTAAGATGTGGGTTCACATCCTGGTCTTACCACTTCGGAGGTGGTTACTTAAGGTCTGTGAGCCTCCATTTTCTCATATTACAATATCTACCTCACAACGTTGTCGTGGGCAACACATGCAGCAATTGGGCAAATTATCCGGTGCGTGGTGAGCTATTAGCAAATGCTGGTTACTTTTACTTCTTTCTTTCCTCCTTTCCCAAGGTAGCATAAGTTTTTTGAAAGCGGGTACCATGTCTGATTCACCTTTGTACCTCCCACAATTCCTATCACAATGAGTAGTAAATACGCCATACATGGAATTGATTTTAAATTGTCTACAAGTCTTAAATTGTGGGAGTAAGTTAAGAATGCGCCAGCCTGGAAACAAACCAAATGTCCATCAACAGATGAATGGGTAGAAAAAATGTGGTGTATACACACAACAGGAATATTATCCATCCTTAAAAAGGAATGAAATTCCGACCCATGCTGCCACATGATGAACCTTGAAGACGTTATGCTAAGTGACATAAGCCAGTCACAAGAGGACAAACATGGTGTGATTTTACTCCTAGGAAGTATCGAGGGTAGTCAAATTCATAGAGATAGGAAGTAGAATGGCGGTTGCCAGGGGCTGGGGGGAGGACAGACTGGGGGGGTTATTGTTTAGTGAGTACAGAGTTTCAGTTTGGGAAGATGAAAACGTTTGAGGGATAGATAGTGGTGATGGTTGCCCAACAATGAAGAATATAATGTCACCGAACCGTACATGTAAAAATGGTTACAATGATGAATTTTATGTTACGTATGTTTTACTACAACAAAAAATGTAAAAAAAAAAAAAACCCCACAAAAAGCCCCACAACATATTACCTCACATCTAAGTGAATCCATGCAGAGAAGAGAGCAGAGTGTGAGTTGAGTGCCCAGCTTAGGTTGACGTGAGCTCCAGTCTCTGCCCATGGCCGGTCTGCGGGGCGAGGTCCTCTACATTTGTTTGTTGTTCTCTATTCATCCTACTCTATGAGTGATAATTCCCAAAAAAGTGAGTGGTGGGGTGGGGGTAAAACAGACGCCTGACACCACAGGGATGGGGGTACTTTTACTCATTCTTGAGGAGAATAAGTACTTTTATTTGTTCCAATAAATGCTGCTTTGTTTTCTGATAAGTCCTTCAGGCCATCTGGAAACACCTATCTTCTCAGGATCTCCTCACCGAAAGAGCTCTTGGAAGGACTGAATTATAAAATCGGGAGTGAACATTTGGGGAAAGAATTGAAAACCGAGAAAGTAGCAGAAGGTGGGGGGGCGGGTGTCAGGGAAGCCACCCCTGTGTCTGTTGTGGGACCTTGTGGTGCTTCTGTGAGGGCCAGAGCCCACGCTGCACCTCTTCCTGCAAGCAGGGGAGGGGTGTGGGGGGGGGGCAGGACAGAGGATCTGAAGCAGGCTCTGTGCTGACAGCATCGAGCCCGATGTGGGGCTAGAACTCACAAAACAGAGATCACAACCTGAGCCCAAGTCAGGCGCTCAACTGACTGAGCCACCCAGGCGCTCCCAACCTTCCTTCCTCTTAACCTGAGCTAGTTTGTATTTAAATGACAGTTGGTCTTCAAAAATATCAAGACACCAACTTTGAGGCTAATTAAAAAAATTTTCTGTCACCCTTTGGGATAATCAAAGACTTGCTTGGCAGAGAGAAGCACGAAAGATCAGGGTTGGGAAAAGTGTGCAAGCCCAGCGGGGAGCTACCTTTCCTTCTGTTCAGAGCTGATCAGTAGGTGTCACCAGTAATAAAGATCGATTGCTCTCAGCTCACTAATGTCCAAATGACTTAGATTGAAAGAGGCAGTCGTTAAAGAGAGCGAGTTTCTTCAGGTTGAACAAGTATTGGTTAGAAGCCCTAATGACCTGCTCCCTGCTCGCCGTGTTCCTGCTTCTTTGGGATGATTTGATTTGAAAGCATTTGACTCATATTTTAGTCACTGTTTGGCCGTCCCAGCATCTGAACCATTAGCCTGAAAAAAGAATCAATGCAGCTCCGAGTGACCGTATTTATTCGATATTCAAGATTTTCCCCAGCTCTTCCCCGCCGGCTGGCTGCTGGAGAAATCTCTCCCACACACCTACCTCTTCTTTTTCACCAGCTGTGGGTCTGTCCACCTGCACACACTTCTCTCAACAACTCAAGTGAGGTATTAACTAAGGGATGACCTTGTCTCTACATCGTCAGGATATTTGTCCCCGCTCCTTCCTCTGCAGCTGTGGCAAAGACCGCGAAAGATTTGTTACGTAGCAAGCGAAGAGAAATAAAGGTGTCCTCACGTCATCGCTTGTGTTCAACAACAACAACAACAAAATTAAATAAAGGAAGAAAAATTTGCACTATTATTTCTTCCACTTCATTTTTCTTCTCGGATTTTGTAAGTGAATCAAAGAGCAGTGAGTTTTCAAAATAGTTATTGTTTATAAAAGTCATGGGAAGGGAAGGCCCAAATGAAACAAATGCTGGCATGTCTAACTGTTCTCTTCCCCTGGCTTCTTTGTCACAGCTTATTGCTAGATGGAAGCCCTGAGGTGGAAGGATGCCGACTTCTGGAACTTTGCTATTGTTGAGAAATCCTATACAGAGTGATTATTATTTTTAAAAAATTTTTGCTGTATGTAGAAATAGTTTCTTAAACTTCGGTGAATTGCCTCGTTATTTTAAAAACGGTGTTGTTAAAATGATCACAAAATAATCATTGAAAAAAATCAAAGCAGCAAAAAGTTTATGAGTAGAAGTTGTTATCCTATTTTTCTCTAACCTGCCTGCCTTTTTTTTTTTTAATGCTTATTTATTTTTGAGAGAGAGAGAGAGAGAGACAGAGACAGAGGGCGAGCAGGGGAGGGGCAGAGAGAGAGGGAGACACAGAATCCGAAGCAGGCTCCAGGCTCTGAGCTGTCAGCCCAGAGCCCGATGCGGGGCTTAAAGTCAGGAACTGTGAGATCATGACCTGAGCTGAAGTCAGATGCTCAACCAACTGAGCCACCCAGGTGCCCCATCTAACCTGCCTGTCTTACTCCCTTTCTCCAGGGAAACCACAGTAAGCAGTTTGGTGCTGCTTTGGTAGATCCTTTAAACACGTACACACGATGCATACACACAGAGGTTTTGTTTTTGGTTTTGTTTTTAAATAAAGACATACATAGTTTTTAAAAATAACCAATCATCAGGGCACCTGGGCGACTCAGTCGGTCAAGTGTCTGACTCTTGGTTTCAGCTCAGGCCATGATCTCCCAGTTTGTAAGTTCGAGCCCCACAACGGGCTCTGTGCTGGAGTGTGGGGCCTGCCTGGGATTCTCTCCCTCCCTCCCTCTCTCTGCCACCCCCACCCCGCTCATGCACACGCGTGCGCTCTCTGTCAAAATATATAAACGAATTAATTGATCATAGTATGCACACTGTTCTGTATTGTACTGTTTTTAATCAGTATGTCATAGACATCATTCCATATTAGTAAAATAGACATCTCGTTCTTTTTTTTTTCATCTTTTTTTTTTAACAGCTGTTTAGTGCTCCAAAATGAGGATATATATCATATGCAACCACTTCCTTATTAGTGGGCTTATTCTGCACCGCTCCCTGGTGGTCTAGTGGCTAGGATTAGTGGGCTTATTCATTTATTCACCTTGATGTGATACACGTGGCTGTGCCTCTGTGTGACAAGCTCAGCACAGCACAGGGAATGTACACCATGGTGGGCAGAAGTTTACAAATTTAGCGGGAGAGATGGACGTGAATTAAAACCACAAAACCATGCCAAATTAGTGTCGCATAAAGTATAATGGGGGGATCTAACTCAGGCAGGTCAGGAAAGGTTTCCCTGAGGAGAGATCCTTGAAACGCTGAAGACAGAGGCTTCTGGAACATTGAATTCTAGGAATTTAAATAGGGAAGGAAGGGAGGAATGTTCTAGGGCCCCATGGCAAATGAAAGTCTGTGAGTGAGAGGGGCTGAGAGAAGAGGAGTAGGGCTGGCGGGGGAGCAATGGAGGCAGGTATTGTAACATGAGGCTGCAGACAGGCCCAGATTAGGCGGGGACCTGTGGGCCAGGTATGGTTTGTGCCCTTACCTTAAAAGGATGGGATGCCATGAGGTGCTCTAGGGAGGGGTGGGGTGGGGGCGGCATGAGCAGCACAGCATTTTTGGAAGAATCCTCCTAGCTATAGTGGGGAGAAAGTTTTAGAGATGAACAGAACAACAAGGAGTCCATGAAAATCCCAATGGGAGAGGAGGGTATCCGGGACTAAGGTGGTGATGATGGGAAGGGAGAGAAATCGACAGGACAGAGAGCTCTGCGGGAGGTAAAAGCAAAAGAACAGGCAGGGTTGGTGGAGGGGGAGGGAGGGAAATGTCAAGATGTCTCCTAGCTTCCTGGATAGGTATTTGAGAGGAGGAACATCAGAAGAGAACCGAGTTGTGGCAGTGGCAGGGGATATGATGGGGTTAGAAGGTGAGGTTGTGCATATATTGAGACATCCAGGAGATGTGAGCTGTGCAGTTTTCTGTACCTGTCTCATGCTCAGAAGAGAGGTGTGGCCTAGAGATACGAATTTGGGCGTCATTTGCTTGGAGGTACCATTGGTACCTGTGATGAGATTGTAGAGACAGCACGGAGAGAGAAGGGAAGAGGGTCTAGACTGACTGTAAACATCTTTCCTCTCCGTAGGACTGTAGAATATCGTGACTGCTCTGTGGACCACTCAGAGAGACTTGGACAGGGATAGTTTGGTGATTTCACATGAACCACAAGAGGTTATCAGGAAGGCTGTATTGCACAGGGAATAAAGCACCATTCTCTCAGTAGAGGACCAGCGACTGGGGCTCTTAAGTCCAGCTGTTCGGCCTTGGGCTAGACTCCTCTTTTTAATTTTCTCAGGTAAAACAATGAAGATCATAATATGTTTTTTCTACCTTGCGTGGTTCCTGTGAGGGTCAAATGAGATAATGTATGATAATGTGTGAAAGCACTTTCTAATTGTCATTTTCGTAATAGATTACGAGGTCGTCTAGCACCAGTGTGTTCAAGTTCATTTCAGAGTGGAGCAAAAATGTGTATTTTTTTGGCATCTGCTGGGCTCATATGGAGCAAAGGAATTGTTTGATTTTTAAAAGTGTCTCTCAAGTATTTCTACACTCTATTGTAGCTGAAGTCATTGTGCTCTTTTATACGGAATAATGGACAAAGCGATGGGAGCCCCATGATCCGACGTACCTCAAAGACATACAGAACCAGACAAGGTCTAAAGAAGGACACCTAAATTGATCCAGAGGGCAGAGGGGGTTCTTTTGTGAGGGATGATGAAAGAATTGGGGCTCTTCGTTCTGGAAAGACACAGGCTGAGAGGGGAATATGATTGAAATTTGTAAAATAATGAAAATCATAGGATAAAAATATGAACGTATTAAATCCCAGAGCACAAGAACTAGGGACAACTTTATCATTTTAAAGAAATAGCTTTAGGGCAAAGTAAAAATAGTACTTCTTTACACAGGAATACTAAGCACATGGAACTTACTACTCTCAAAGATTGCTAGGACCAAAATCAAATATTATAAGAGAAAGACATGTATTTCTGGAAGATAGATTCATAGATTATAAAATGAAATTAAAAACAGTTTGGGTAAGTCTCCCCAATTTTGGACTATGGCACCATGGAGAGTGGCCATGAAGCTTTCCTGTTTCCATCTGGCATCCTTGTCCAGATCAAGATTCCCGAGTGGATGTGCCAGAGAGGACAGAGCACAGAATTTGAGCTCAGAGGGCCTGGCTGCAAGTGACTCTCGGGAATCACTTCTTTTTATTTACTTTATTTATTTTTATTTATTTATTTATTTATTTATTTATTTATTTATTTAACGTTTATTTATTATTGAGAGACAGAGAGACACAGAGCATGAGCAGGAGAGGGGCCGAGAGATGGAGAGACACAGAATCTGAAGCAGGCTCCAGGCTCTGAGCTGTCAGCACAGAGCCCGACGCGGGGCTCGCGGGGCTCAAACCCCCAAACTGCGAGATTGTGACCTGAGCCGAAGTCAGACGCTTAACCAACTGAGCCACCCAGGCGCCCCGGGAATCACTTCTTTTTTATGTACCTCCATTTCCTCATCTGCAAAAAGAAGAAAAAAAGGTAATATCAACATTAAAACCTGCTGCACTATTGTAAGAGATTCAACTGAAGGGATGTCTGTGGCAGTGTTTTGTAGTTGGTAAACATATTAGCCGCAGGGGCATGAGAATTGCCTTTTATTGTTGCATTTCCAATTCTGTCTCCTTTAGGTGGGTTGACCTTCACCTTGTCCTTCCTGATCCTGGCCTTGCTGGGGAGCAATATAGCAATATTTGCCAGCTCAGAAATGAAGGAGAACACTGAGGATAGGGACACTCCCTGGTCCTCTAGGGAGGGAGGTAGAGAGAATGCAGACATCTCTTCCTTCATCCCTTGTTCTTCCTTGCGAAGGTAGAGAAACAAAGGTGAGGAGGTAAGGAGAGGGGTGCCTGGGTCAGTCAGTTAAGTGTCCGACTCTCTCTTTGTCTCTTTTTAATGTTTATTTATTTTAAGAGAGAGAGAGAGAGAGAGAGAGAGAGAGAGAGAGAATGAAGGGGGGGAGGGGCAGAGAGATGCTTAACTGACTGAACCACTCAGGTGCTCCTAGCATCTGACTCTCGATATCAGCTCAGGTTGTGATCTCATGATCTTGCAGTCATGGGATCCACCCTGAGTTGGGCTCCACACTGAATGTGGAGGCTGCTTGGGATTCTCTCTCCTCCCCTCTCCTGCTCACACATGCAAACACGTTCTCTCTCTCTCAAACAAACAAACAAACATTATTTAAAAAGATAAGAACTTTGAAAGCATCTCTCTTCTTTGGATGTTTTGGGTGGTGAGATGCCACACAAAAACTGGGGTATTCTGGTCTCTGGGCAACTTCAAGTGTTCTCACAGATCTTAGGAAAACTAAAAAAGGGGGGTACAGGGCTGGAGGAGGAAAAACCACAGGGATTGGTTTCTTTTTTTTTTTTTTTTAATGTTTATTTATTTTTGAGAGAGAGACAGAGACAGAGCACGAGCGGAAGAGGGCAGAAAGAGAGGGAGACACAGAATCCGAAGCAGGCTCCAGGCTCTGAACTGTCAGCACAGAGCCCGATGCAGGGCTCAAACCCATGGACTGAGAGATCGTGACCTGAGCCGAAGCTGGACACTTAACTGACTGAGTCACCCAGGTGCCGCCCTGGGATTGGTTTCTTCAACGTTTATTTATTTTTGGGACAGAGAGAGACAGAGCATGAATGGGGGAGGGGCAGAGAGAGAGGGAGACACAGAATCGGAAACAGGCTCCAGGTTCTGAGCCATCAGCCCAGAGCCCGACGCGGGGCTCGAACTCATGGACCACGAGATCGTGACCTGGCTGAAGTCGGACGCCAACCGACTGCGCCACCCAGGCGCCCCTGGGATTGGTTTCTTAATGGCATCTATAGGTTTGGGATTTAAGGGAGAGACAAAAATATGACTGAAATTTCCTTTCAAGATGGCCACTGCAGTTTGCTATTCTGGAAAGCCGATGGAGATCTGGAGGGAAAGAATGTGTCTTGCCTGGACACACTCTGCATATGACGTGTATCCCTAAGGAATCCAACTTCACCAGAGGAGATTCAGGAACAGCAGGAAGAGAGGACTGATGACAAATAGCCTTTTATTTCCTCCATAGCAAATATGAACGGCTTTGCCAGGCTTCCAAGCATCCCACCGTACAACTTCCCCTGACCTCATGTCCCATGGAGAAGAGTGAAAGGAGAATGGTCCACTAGCCAAGGCAGCCAACGATTTGAATTGTGGCCTCAGCACTAATTAGCTGTGGGCTCTGCTTCTAGTCCATAAAATGGTGGTAATAGTAACCCCCTTGTCCTTGAGTTGCAATGAGGTCAAAATGAGGTTATATTTGTGAAGCACTTAGCATAGTGCCTGGCACTTCATGGGCCCTAAATAAATGTCAGCCTCTGTCATGACCCATTAGTACCTTCTACTCTAAGGAGATGGATTGCTAGATAATGAGCTCTGTGAATGCGGGAACCGGGTGTGCATTGTGAATTTCTCTGCACCAAGCACCGTCATTCCTTTTCTGTGCAAGTTATATCCATTCAGGGCCCGCTGAAGGCTCATTTCCTCTGTGAAACCAGCTCGGATTGATCTCACTCTCGTAGGAATTCCCATAGCACACAGTTCAGCCCTTAGAGAGCCATGGATTTGCATAGTCGTCTGTTGCATTTGTATATATTAGGCTTAGCCTTCAACGACATTCAACAATTTAGTGAACATTTGCTATGATCATGGCCTTGGGTTAGAGATGCAACTAGGGAATAAGTTCCTTAGTCTCAGGACCTATATCTTACAGAGGACCCAGTGTAGGACAGCATCCATCTTGCTGTTCTCATCTGCTGCTCTGGACACATGACACAGTGGGAACGCTTTGCAGGAACCTCTCCTTTTGAGGTCCTGGGAGACATATTTTCTGGCAATTGCAGTTTCTTCATTCCTGGTATCTCGAGTTGATGGGAAAGCTGTGCAGGGGGTTTGGATTACTGCTCATTTGTCTCAAAAAAACTTAAAGCGATACTCAGGATGTTTTTTTTCCTCTTGAGAACAGCATTCGCATGTCAATCGGTGCCAATTTCACATTGCAGGTGATTGAAAGATTCCTCTTCCTTTCCTTTTGTTCTGCAATATGCAAACGCCAGTGGCGGAAGCTGGACCAGGTCTACTGAGTTTCTTTTTCCATTACTTCTCTGAAGAAAGGATCAAGGGCGATGTCTTTTTGAAGGCAGGTGTGGGGAAGTAGCACTCGCACGTCCTTGTCTCCCGTCTTTGGTTTCTGCTCACGTCTTAGGCTCACTTTCTGATGTAGATTCAGGCCACCTTTCTCAGTTCTCATGGAGTCAGGAACCACTGTGGTCCACCGGGGACCCCCTTGCTGCAGCTTCCAAGTGAGGGTCAGTAACCTAGCTGTTCCCATTGAATAGTTCCCTTTTGACTTCAGCTTGTAAAATTTCTGATATGTTTTCATTTTTATCCTCTCCTTTTCTTTAAAGGTTATTATTAAGTTAAAAATAACCATAAGGAGACCTTGTGATCCTCTTCTCACTGACCCAGATATTTTAAGAGCTGGAGGACTGACAGCAGCCTCTCATCTGGGGACATAGGCTGGCTCTCAGGAGCCAATTAGCTAAATGTAATAATAAAATATTAATCCTATTTCCCACACATAAAACACTCTCCTTGTTTTTCCTTGCCTATCCAAACCCTACTCACCCTTCAAGGCACTGTACAAAAAGCCATGGACTTAAGGATAAAAGACTTGGGTTCAATTCCTAGCTTGCAAACCTTCAAGCCATCTGACCTTGGGCAGGTCACTTTATGTGTGTGGACCTTGGTTTCTTCCTCTGGAAAACCCAGATGCTAATGATCTCATAGAGGGAAAGTTGAAGGCTTCGGGCCCAACTCAGTGACTGTGGTACACAGAACAGGCCCCAAGGAAATACTTATCAAACTCCAGAAAGCCCATTTTGAGTAATCCTGGAATCATTAATCTCTCCTATTTTTGGATTTCTGTATTATTGACTCTATCTACACTATAGAATTAAACAGCTAACTATACCTTGTCTTTAATGTGTGTTTTCAATCCTTAGCTGGTGGGTAGGTTCTTTGCAGGATGGCGCCTTTTTATTTTTCTCTTGTCAGTGTTGCAATACTAGGCACTTAATCCCTGATAATTGATTGATAGAGTATATTACCCATCTTACTAAATTTGAGTTCTGTAGCACAATAGAGGTTATTTTCTTTGTCTTTATCTCTCCAGTTTCACTGCCTAATGCTAATGGTGAGAGAGTAGGAAATCTTTTAGGCTTTCATTATCTTGTCAATTTGTAGCTTCTCATCAAATATGTGCTATTCATGTGTTCAAGATATTGCTGACCTGCCATGAACACAAAGTTGATTTGAATTGCTTATCCACTGTAAGGATAGGTTTCCACTAAGTCAGCTTTGTTTTCTCACTTAGGCAGGATTGAGGACAGCCCACTATGTGCCTGGTGAGACCTCCCTTTCCCTGTCCCGGAACTGAGGTCTCTAAAGCAGGCCTATAGCTTGCCTTCCTCTGCAGTGACTGGCTTTCAGTGGATTTAATAGCAGTCCCAAATGCCTGTATTCTTTGGGTGACAACAGTGCCCTGGCTGTCACATCACCTCCACAGATTACTCCATGAATGGTTGTGGGTTGAGTTGTGTTCCCCCAACAAAAAGGTATGTTGAAATCCTAGCTTTCAGTACCCATGACCGTGACCTTATTTGGAGCTGGGGTCTTTGTAAATGTAATCAAGTTAAGAAGAGGTCAGACTGGATTAGGATGGCCCTAATCCAATGACTATCACCCTAATAAGTAGAGAGAGATTTGGGCACAGAGGAGGATGGCCATGTGAAGACAGACACAGAAATTGGGTTGATGCAGCCACAAGACAAAGGATGCCTGGGATGGAGGGAGCCACCAGGACCTGGGAAAAGGCAGGGAAGGATTCTCCCCTAGAGTCTTCAGAGCGTGCGTGGCCCTGCTGACAACTTGATTTCAGACTGCAGCCTTCAGAACTATGAGAAAATAAACTCCTGTTACTTTTTTTTTTTAACGTTTATTTATTTTTGAGACAGGGAGAGACAGCATGAATGGGGGAGGGTCAGAGAGAGAAGGAGACAGAATCCGAAGCAGGCTCCAGGCTCTGAGCTGTCAGCACAGAGCCTGACACGGGGCTTGAACTCACGGACCACGAGATCATGACCTGAGCCGAAGTTGGATGCTTAACCGACTGAGCCACCCAGGCACCCCATAAACTCCTGTTACTTTAAGCCACCAAGTTTGTGACAACTTGTTATGGCAGCCTCAGGAAACTAACACACTGCCTTAGAGTCTAAATACAATACAGAAGGGAGGCTTTAATTACAATCAATTACGCATCTTCCCCTGAAAGGCCTTGGTACTAATCCCATCATGCCTTGTGATTACTCTTGTGACTCCCTCAGTTTAACACCCCTGGGCCTCCTCCTCCACACAGCGCTGTCCTATCCTTATTTGACTTTATCTCCCACCCTCTGTCCTCAGCCACTTCTCTAAATGTCCTCCACACCATTCTGCTCTGATACCTGACTCACTCCTGAGGATGGAGATACCCTGCAAGAGCCCCAGGGCCTGATGGTGGGGTAGGTGTCTGCTTTGCTCCTCACGGCCACTTTCAGCCCATTGTTCCTCCCTGACCCTTCCCCAGCAGCTCTGAAGGACAGGCCATCCATTCTCCGTAAACCTCCCATGCTGGGTCAGCCACTGACAAGCAGTCACTCCTCCAGTGCAGCCCAGGACCCTGCTGGCTCACGTCCCGGCTTTTCACCTCTCCTGTCCTCACTCTTGCTGGTTGGCCTGATTAGATCGGTCAGTCCCAGCCCTGGCTGCACTTTAAAATTATTTGGGGTGGGGCACCTGGGTGGCTCAGTCAGTTAAGCCTCTGACTTCGGCTCGGGTCATGATCTCATGGCTTGTGAGTGGGAGCCCTGGGTCAGGCTCTGTGCAGACAGCTCAGTCTGGAGCCTGTGTCAGATTCTGTGTCTCCCTCTCTCTCTGCCTCTCACCCGCTCGTGTTCTGTCTGTCTTTCTCTCTCAAAAATAAATAAACATTTTAAAAAATTTAAAAAATAAAATTATTTGGGAAACTTTTATGTTTAAACGTTTATTTAGAGAGAGAAAGAGAGTGCACAAGTGGGGGAGGGACAGATAGAGGGAGAGAGAGAATCCTTAGCAGGCTCTGTACCACCAGGGAAGAGCCTCTGACGCGGGGCTCAAACCCACAAACCATGAGATCATGGCCCGAGCTGAAATCAAGAGTAGGATACCCAGCCAACTGAGCCACCCAGGTGCCCCTGGGAAACTTAAAAAGCTCAGGCACTTCTAACCCTTCCCCACCCTCCCAACCCATGGAGCCTGAATGAGAGGATTGGAGGCTTGTGTATGTTTTAATAGCTCCCCAGGTCATTCTCCCACCTCAGCCGACTAGCCTAACAGTAACGCTGTGTTCTTCATGATTAACACTTGTACTAATACTTGTCGATTTCTGGCACCCCTCTGTGGCCACTACCTTCTCACTTCCGGCTCACTCCCGCCGGAACCCCACTCCAGCCATTGTTTGGTTTCACTAGGTCCACCAGGCCATCATCCCTGTACCTTGTCACTGTCCATCATGGCCCTCAAGGGCCTTGCCTTCCACCTCACTCACCTGAGTCCCTGGAGCAGGCTCCCTTGCCCCTCTCCCCTCTCCTGCCTTTACCTGGTGAGTCCCCAGATCTGACAACACTCTCTAACTCACCTGCTCATGTCTGCATCCAAGCACCAAACCTCCAAAAGCGGCTGGATAAAAATACACAGCAGGCTTCCTGGTCTTAATTTTATGAACTCAGAGCTCAAGTGGACTCTCAGTGCTGCCCGGCAACCCTGCCCTCATTTCCCTAGTTAATTCGCTTCCCTGTTTTTAAGAGGCTCTTTTGCACCTTCTGTCTCCAAACCAGCTCCCTCCAGTATCCAGCCTTCTCACTCTTTCTTTAGGCTGACCTTGTTCCTGTCTCAAGACATTTGCACTTACAGTTCACTGTGCCTTCCACACTTTTCCCCGGATCTTTCCATAGAACACCCCTCCCTGGATTTATCTTAGCTTCTCAGGGAGTATTCCCTGACTCATCTACCTAAAATACGCCTCCCACCTCCACCCTGACACTCCATCCTCTGATTCCTTCTTGTTTT
The DNA here is from genome assembly GCF_028749965.1 of Puma concolor. Lineage (NCBI taxonomy): Eukaryota > Metazoa > Chordata > Mammalia > Carnivora > Felidae > Puma > Puma concolor. The sequence continues at coordinate 50,428,209 of NC_141683.1, forward strand.
CTTTACAGCACTTACCACAGTCTGATATTAAATGATGGATTTATTTTTGTTTGCTTATCTGTCTCCCCCACAAGCACGCAGGCTTTATGAAGGCAGTTCCCTTCTGGTCTGCCTAGTTTGCATCTGAATCCCCAACACCAGGTACAGTGCCTTGTGCACAGTAAGCTGACAGTGAATGAATGAGTGAATGAATGCATGAATGAATGAACAAAGGGATAGGTCTGTGTTGCGTTTTTTTTTTTTTTAATGTTTTATGTTTTGTGAGAGAGCAAGAGAGAGCATGAGTGGGGGAGAGGCAGAGAGAGATGAGACAAAGGATCCAAAGCTGGCTCTGTGCTGAGATCAGTGAGCCCAATGTGGGACTCGAACTCGTGAACTATGAGATCATGACCTGAGCCGAAGTCAGACACTCAACCAACTGAGCCATACAAGTGTCTGATTTGACTCTTGCTAGCTGTGAGGTTTTTTTTGTTTTTGTTTTTTTTTTTTTTTTTAATTTTTTTTTTCAACGTTTATTTATTTTTGGGACAGAGAGAGACAGAGCATGAACGGGGGAGGGGCAGAGAGAGAGGGAGACACAGAATCGGAAACAGGCTCCAGGCTCTGAGCCATCAGCCCAGAGCCTGACGCGGGGCTCGAACTCACAGACCGCGAGATCGTGACCTGGCTGAAGTCGGACGCTTAACCGACTGTGTCACCCAGGCGCCCCTAGCTGTGAGGTTTAAAGTGCATTACTCACTCTCTCTGGGCTTTGGTTTGCTTATTTGTAAAGAGGAGAGGATCTTCTTGGTTGGTGAACATGTAGAGATACAAGGAGAGTGGCATACAGGGAGAGGGCATGGAATAATAATAATAGTAATAATAATATAATAATAATAATAAATATTATTAGGGTACAGGTATAAACCATGGCCTGAAGCACTCTTCTAAGTGCTTTACCTGTAATGATTCAATTACAGTTGACTCTTGAACATGAGTTTGAACTGCATGAGTTCACTTGTATGTGGATTTTTAGATAAATACAGTATAGTACTATAAATGTATTTTCCTTATGAGTTTCTTTTTCTAGCTTACTTTATTGTAAGAGAACAGTATACAATACATATACCATACAGAATACATGTTAATTGACTATGCTATCAGTAAGGTTTCTGGTCAATGGTAGGCTATTAGTAGTTAAGTATTTTGGGGGAGTCCAAAGTTACACAGGGATTTTCGACTACATGGGGGGCTGGGGAGTGGTTGCTACAACCCCCATCCATATTCTTCAAAGTCCTACTGTACTCTTCACGACAATCCTGGAGGTAGTTACTATTAACTCTGTTTTATAGGTATAGAAACTGAAGTCGAGGGAAGGGAGATTCAGTGATTTATCTGACATCAATGGATCCAGAGAATGGCCAAGCCAGGACCCCAGCCTGGTAGTGTGGTCCCAGAGCCCACACACATAACTATCGTGATATACCACCTCTGCTCAGTCTTTTTGCCCTGTGTGTCTCTTGGGGAATTCAAGATGCTTTTGCATCACTTGACTCAGTCTTCTGGTGGGTCAACATGAGAATTTTGGTCTGCTGTTTGTAAGTAATTTAGTTGAAGGGGTGGAGCTTGTAATTCTTTCAAGGAGAAACATTTGTACTTGTTTTTGGCCATGAATTTTGGCTCAGCAAACTGAGCCAATACCTCCAATCTGCTGATGATATTTGAATGAATGTGCCTATGAGAGCCAGAAGGTCTGTATTCGGGAGCCTAACAATCTTTGCATTTTCCACTTTCTATTAGTTGTTTAGTTACATACAGGTAAGTCTAGAACTTCCCCAATTTCTCCAAGATGTCTGAGCTAAGCAAAATGCAGGTTTATGAATATATGGATGTATGCTTTTCGCACATTTTCCAAACGTGTCTTTTTTAAGTAAGGGAAAATGAGACTACAAGATTGTCTTCAGATCAGAGTCGTGAGTCCCATGTCAGTTAAGGCCCAATATTGTCAATAACAGCCTAAATAGTAGAAGTATTCTCAAGTAAGAAGGCTTGTATTTTGAATATTTTCTTCCATCACTTTTACCATGGTAATTTTTCAAAATTACCATATTTGCCTCTTCCTCTCCTGATCTGTTATAACATTTATTACTGGCATTCCGCATTTGGCATTTATTTACATTCTGCTTTTTGTGGACGTTTATATGTATCCTTCATTTTGTCTAGTTGAGTGATTACTATCAAGATGAAAGAGAGTAAACTAATCATCAGGCAAGATAGCAAATGCAGTTCATATTTAACTATTCTTTGCATAAATCTAAGGAGGTGATCTTTGCATACAAAGCAAGAACATAATTAGGAGTGTCTTCTCTAGTTATTACAAGTCAATTAGGCAGGATCTATCCTTTTTTAAAACCTTTTTCTAGGGGCGCCTGGGTGGCTCAGTCGGTTGGGCGGCCGACTTCGGCTCGGGTCATGATCTCGCGGTCCGTGAGTTCGAGCCCCGCGTCGGGCTCTGTGCTGACAGCTCAGAGCCTGGAGCCTGTTTCAGATTCTGTGTCTCCCTCTCTCTGACCCTCCCCCGTTCATGCTCTGTCTCCCTCTGTCTCAAAAATAAATAAACGTTAAAAAAAAAATTAAAAAAATATAAAATCTTTTTTTAATGTTTATTTATTTTGGAAAGAGAGAGAGAGAGACAGAGTGTGAGCAGGGGAGGGGTAGAGAGAGAACGGGAGACACAGAATCTGAAGCAGGCTCCAGACATGGGGCTTGAACTCATGAACCTGAGCCAAAGTCAGACGCTTAACCAACTGAGCCACCCAGGCAGGATCTATTCTTAATATTTACAGCACAATGTTGTGGGATGGTCTCTGAGAGCCAAAGCCTTAAATTCTACCTGTATGTCTTTGGGCAAGTTTTTTTTAACCTCTCCAAATCTCTGTTTCTATCTAAAATGATGGGTTGAATTAAAAATCCTTTTAGAATTAAAACATTTTGGACTTTACTTTGGATTATTTTTGTAGTTTTTCAACTAAAAGAACAACACTTCTTTTTAAAAAGTTGTTTTTAAGACAGTTCTATAATTCAGAAATTTTACCTAATCAGTCCTTTTCCTCATTTAAGTTTAAAATCAGGACCTTCCCCACTTCCAGGGTAATGAATAAACACATACAATATATGCCTTCTGATTAATACACATATCTGCTTGATACACAGCCCTTATGGTGATGGGACGTCGTGAATTTTTTATGATTGCCCCAGTTCAAAAAAACTTCCATCTTGTTGTTTACATAATTAAGATAAGTTAACGTCCAAGTGTATTCATCTATCTCACTTCATTTCAATTCAGAAAATGTGGTCAGGGAATACACAGTGACCTTTCCTGTGTTTTAATTATGTAGATTGTGTTGGTTACTGGGTCACTGATCAATGAGAGCTAATTTCCCAATTTTAGGCTCTGTTGCTGGAGTGTAGGGCTTGGTTGGTGGCTTCCAACTTCTCTCTTTTCCCCGACTGGCATTTCCCCAAGTGATCTGTGGTCACCCTCAGGCGCCATCTGAGACACGATGGATTACTGCCCTCTTGGCAACATTGCTGTGGGGTCTTTCCTCTGCACATCACAGAAGGGTGAAGAAGTGACCCGCCTCTGACGCCAACCTCAAAGACAGGAGGGCTGTGTGAGGTCTGGGCTCGAAAAGTGTTTTACATTTCTCTTTGGCATGGCTTGTCTGTTCCACATAAGCCCGAGAACATCTTTAGAATTCTGAAGTGTTTTGGGAACACACAGAGGAAAAAATAAAATCTGTTTAAGATTCAGCACAGGGGTTCAGAAGCATAACAGTCCAGGCAAGTCACCACTTGTCAATAATTTTTACATAATAGAAAGAGCTTTATTGTTTCTTTTTGTTACGTAAATAAAAATGTTTCCTTGAAAAAAGTTGAAGCATACATAAAATGATGGAGAATAAAAATCAAAGTCAGATGGCATTCCAGCACCTGGAGACATCTAATGAACACTTCCGTAAACTTAACATGTGCTTCTCTTTAAGCACACACACCATTCGCATACAGATAATTTTATAGGAATGGGATGTAACAAATGCTGTTTATTGTGAAGGCTTGCAAAAAGTTACTTGTGCCCTCATCCATTGCCCATGCAAATTCTCTCCCTCAAGCAAAGGAAATGTTTTAACTGCCCGGTATGTGTCTTTTATATACTTTTATCTATGCAGATACACAAATACTCATATAATTTTATATATATATATATATATATATATATATATATATATATATATATATACATATATATATATGGTCCCGGGAAGGGAGATTCAGTGATAGCATATGGGATAATATCATCTCAAAGATGTCATAACAACCCGAAATGGGATAATATATACTTTTTTTTGCTTGGTTAAAATGCCATAGAAACCCCTCCAAGTCAACTGCTGTATCTCTAACTTATTTGTTACTAGATATCCTAATAGACCATGACATAAATGTTTCATAATATATTCAACCATTTCCCTATTGATGAGCATTCACTTTTTCATTTTTTTGAAATGAAATTCACTTCACTCCAAGCTCATGATGTTTAAACGAACTAGACTCTATAATACTGATTCAAAGTCTCTAAATTTTACTTTTTCAGTTTCTAATCCTGATTTTTTTTTTTTTTTTGTCAGTGATGAACTCTCTTTCACGAGTGTTTAGAAAGTCAACCTAATATTTAGACGCACGAAAGAGGACGTGCACTTTCTTTCTCTGATTTCAGGTAGTGGCGTCTTTTACTAAGACCTTCTCAATATGGTGGTCAGATCATGTTTCCAGCCTCAGGATCTACATAGAAAATCATTCCGTTGGGAAACTGCTGCTGAAGCAGAAAGGTTCTGGGCGGCTGACGTGGCATCAGTTCACACTGTCTGCCAGCTGTGAGTAACAGCAGGCTGTCTTGATGGGATATGGCAGAAGCAGCAACAGCAGCCGCTCCTGGTTTAGGGGCAAGAGATGTAAGTACTTATTTTCACCATTAACCAAACCAAACTCAAACTGAAGAATGCTAAGGGGGAATACAATTCCCACGAGAGACTCTTCTGGCAGATTCATTTGAGAAGCATTTGGTCTCAACCAGAGTAGAAAGGCATCAAGCTGGCACATGGTTTTCAGCAAAATGAAGGACCTCACACGGTCTTGTCTTACAAAACAAACTTCAACTGTGGCTAACGCTGCTTTCAAACTCCTTAAAGTGCCTGCATACTGCCGCAGGGGCTGTCCCCTGTGGGATGGCATGCATTGCTAATGTGCAAAGAGAACACGGGATTTCGACTTGCATAAAAGTTTTAGGCAGGTTTGATTGTGGGGAGATGGAAGGAGCCCTCAGCAGTTACAGTGTTTGGGGCAGAGAAGGGAGCCTGTTAAATATTTTAAGGAGGATTCAGGTTGGTTAGGGCTGACTTGGACGCAATGTGGAAACTTCTGTTCTCAAGCTCTATAGATGACTTGGGGTGGGGTGTCTGCCAACCCAATGACAAATGAAACCCTGGCATGGACCCCTTAGCAAGAAGTGGCTCTACAGTTGCTGTTCCCAAGGCTTCCACCCTGGAAGGCGTGTCCAGAGTCTCTGGTATTTGCAGAGTTCATAAACCATGTGTTCATGGGTTGGTGATTTTTTTTTTCTTTCTGTTCTGTTGAGACCTTTTACTCTGACGTTTATCTCTGCATGACCTCTGCATATCTCACAGATGACCAACAGCGATCCACCCTGAGTGTGGCTAACTGACTAACACAGTTTTGCTTGTCACCTCTCTGCTGGGGATATCTAAGCGAACTATGTGAAAGAGGTTCCTGGCCCTGCGGAGTTTGCTGCCCAGCAGGAGAAACAGATGTTAGGAGAGGACAAAAGAATAGTGGGTGGGGAGTCAGGAGACCTGGAATCGGGTCCTGGCCTCGATCCCAATTAACCATATGGCACTCTGGGCTTCAGTTTGTGCACTATAAAATGAGTGGGCTGGAAAGGATAACCTCTTCAGTAACTGATTCCTCACCTAGTGTGAGTTTTCCCTTGCTGAACAGATTTTCACACGGCCTTAAATTTGCTCCGCATCTAATTTGGGAACAGGGCTGGGAGGGCCTTTATTTATGAAACAGGCCTCACTTATCACCAACCAGGCTTTATCAGATTGTGATTGTTATGTAATAGAAACTTGAAGGAGCCTCCTGGATGGTCCCACTTACGATGTGATATTGGTAGGAGGAAAGGTTGCTTCCAAGAAAGAAGTCCTAAAGGTAGCAATTCCATACAGATTCATCTTAAATATCTGAGTTTCTGTTTTCAAATGGTTATTGATCGGGACGAGTTACCTTTTCAACTGCTGCTGATCTTTGAGGGGGAAAAGACACAAAAGCCTGACACGAAGGAAAACGAAAACTGCTTGAAATAGGTTTGATTCACAGGCTACAGCTTGAAAGAAATTAAACTGAGTGAAAAATAAGCCAGGCTGCGGTTTCAAATAAAATAGAAAAAATACCATTAAAAAAAAAGAAGAAAGAAAAAAATAGAAAATAGCCACCATTGGTGACTATGCAGTGCATCCTTGGCTTCCTGAAATCTATCACCATCAGCTCAGTTAGTTTTGGCCTTGGAAGTTGTGGGAGTTTCATTAACATGTTTTAATAGAATGATGGATAACATCAATTTCTTTTTTTAAAAAATCAATTTCTTTGATATAATTAGTATGCATACTCCCCCCCCCCCCCCCGCCCCCATCAGCTTTGCCTAGCCTCACTCACAAAATTAGCCACATGGTCATTCTTATGTCCCTCACTGCCCTCTCTCTCCTCAATGGCGGAAGTATACTTCCTGACCCCTGAGTAATCCCTTCTCTTGGGCTATGAACTCCATACCCATTGGCCTCCTAGGGAACCACATCCATCAGTCATTCCCTTTATTACCCCATCTCTTCTGTCTCTTGTCTAATTGGCTTTCCACTATACTGTCTCCCATTTTATACCAACCCTCCAACCAATCAGCCCAGTGAACAGCCCCCTCAGGGTTTCTCCTCACCGTCTACCCTTTTCAGACCATTCTGCCCACCCCATGGAATCCAGGGAATGCTTTCAAGTTCTTATAGAACTTGATCTCTTACTGCATTTTTTCTCTTTACCTCTTCCTCTTTCTTGACATGCCATCCTTCCTTGATTTTCTTGATGCTGTTCTAACTTATATCTTCTCAGTCCACACGGACTTCTTTTTCTCTGATTTTACGTTAAGTTATTATTATTATGATTATTATTATTTGAAATCTGTGCTCTTCCTCAACAATCTCATCCATAGCCATGATTTTAATTATGACTTGGGTGCTGATAACACCTAAATCAAAGCACATACAAATCTTTAGGAAAGAAGCAACATACAAACAAACAAATCTCACCCACCACAAATGTGAGTTCCTGCAGACTTCTCTCAGGAGCTCCTGACTCATTCACTGCCTGAAACACCTCGAGGACATTGTCCGGCAGGCAGCTCCACTTGCCATGGCCACCTCAACGTTCCTTTCCACACAAAACCTGCTTCTTCCAGTTAAATACATTTCAGTCTTCATCAGGGACATCACCAAGCCAGAGCTGTGTAAATTCAACTAACCTCTAAAATTCATTTATTCTGCTTCCTCGTTCTCTCTCGAATCTGACACCCGCCCCTGCTCACACATGCCTTTCCACCAGCGCTTTAGTTTGGCTTGTACGGACTTTAAAAAGAAGGATGTTGGCAACTGCCTCTTAAGGCTCACCCTGCCTTCAGTCTGGCGCTCCCCAAACCATTCTTTACATTGTGACTTATGTGATTTTTTAAAAATGCTCCTCATACTATTCAGCAAAAACTCCCAGACCTTCATGACTCATTCCCAGCTTGGCCATACGGACTCCTTTCTCCCATTTTCCTGAATAGGCATTACCCTCTAGTCCGATTGAATATGGTGGGTCACCAGAGCCTGCCCAGCTGAGCATCCCCTCCATGTCCTTGTACCTACTGATTCCTCTTCTGGAACCACCCCCATGCCCCAATTCACCCTGTTAAGTGCTAATTATCCAATAAGGTTCCGTGAGTGTTTCTATCTCAGGAAGCCTTGCCTGAGTTGGCTGTCTTTCCCGGGTCATATAATAACTTTTGTAACAATTATCATACTTTATTAAAGTGATTAATTTACTTTATTTGCCTTTCCAGTTGACGGTAGAAATCTAAGAAATAGAATTATGTCTTATTGCTGTATCCCTAATGCCTACAAACAGCATGAGGCACATAATTGTTCTTCAGTAAACTATTATTGAATGAATGAATGGTGGACAGATGGCTGTCTGTGGCTTTAAGCTGATATTCTATTATCTCAGTCAACTCAATGGGAAACACATTTCTTTCTCAATAGTCCAAGTGTAAGTTTGGGGAGGATGCTTCTTGGATGTGTCCCTGGGCATGTGCTAATTGCTGAATTAATCACTGTAGCCAGGGAGCTGCGAGACTCTTACTATCTAGGTATGAATTTTGTTCATTGTTAGAGAGAGGGATATGGTCAGTCCCATACATGCTATATAAACTGATAGAGGCAGGGAAGTTCATCACAGAAAAACTGATGATTTATTACCAGAAGCCAGAGGATAGGATGCTCGGCAGGTACAGCCCATGTTCGCCATGTTGTGTGCAGACAGTCTAGGTATTGGGGAGAGCCGGGGCTACACTTTGCTCCATGTGGCTGGCTGAGGCAGCTAAGAGAGTCTCTTCAGTCTCAGCTCGTATCACTGCTGTCTTAGTCTGCTCCACCATTAGATGGTGGATTATAAACATATGGGTGGGTTATGAACAATGGGAAATTACTCCTCACAGTTTTGGAGGCTGGGAAAACTAAGATCAAGGTGCTGGCAGATTCGGTGTCCGGTGAGGGTCTGTTTCCTGGTTCATAGGCGACCTGGGTCCTCTGAGTCTTTGTGTGCACTGTGTCTTCACATGGCAGAAGGGGCCAGGGAGCTCTCTGGGGCTTCTTTTAGAAGAATCCTAATCCCATTCAAGAGAGCTTTATCCTGTGGCCTAATCACCTCCAAGGCTCTACCTCCTAATACCATCTCACTGGGGATTAGATTTCAACATACGAATTTTGGGAAGACACAGGCATAGTCCTCAGCAACTTATTTTTGTATTCTAGGCTCCAGCCACACTACACATAAAACCCACTGATGATATGCTGAAGACACAGGCCCTCCTTTGTCTCGGGGCCATTTTAATATCCCTCCTTCTGTGGGGAACACGTTCTCTCTTGCTCTCCTTCCCCTACTTCCAGGCTAATGTACTCAGTTTCTCACCCATTTCCTGGTTATTAAATAGGAGCAGGGACTCTTTTGGGTTCCTTTGGCCTAGTCCTTCTGTTTTATTAGAGAAACTATGTAGAGGCGGCTGATATAGGAAAAAAACATTTTTATTACAATAAATAATGAACTCGTATTTGTCTCACATATTATTTGTTGAATGATGGAAATAATTATTTTCACTCTAGGGGTAAGGCTATATACTCCAGTCAGTTTCATTTAATGACATCATTCATTCAACAAATGCCACGGGGACCAGCATGAGGTCATGGTGTCATACTGTCAATGTCATGGTGTTTGCATCTTTAGTGAGAAAGGAAATATTCTCAGGAAGCTTGTACGGAAACTACATCACAGAAACAATGTCGGGAAAGGCAGTAAGTATTTACTCAGCATGCCAAGACTCTCTAATGCTCATTTATGGGATCCTCCCAGAAAATAATGAACTTTGGCCATCTCCCTTGTGATACCTGCAGACATTTATGCTTAGAAAAGAAACTTCTCCATCATCTTGACATGCCCTTCAATGCCCTCCAGAAACTGAAGTTTGAACTTTGTTTTTTGGCATCATAAGTGGCTCCTCTGGAAATTGCCCTGATGTGCTAAATTGAGCATTAGAACAGCACTCCTGGGGATCTTTGCTATATCTGCAGTCACTTATTCCAAACGGAGAGAACAGGGACATGAGCGCCACCAAAATACGTGTGTGCACTCACGCTCTGTACAGGCAGAGGCTATTTCTGTCCATGGAACAGTGGGCAGAGGAGGAGAACCAGCAAAGTGTTATGCCCCTTTGCTGACTAACAAATGGGACGAGGAGAAAATACAGGAATTAATCTTTGAGTTCTTATTTTTATGACTATATCTATAACAGGTTGAATGAACCTATTTACACGGATAGATAGCTTTGAAGATTGTAATCATTGTATTTCCATAGAATAGATTTCTGAATAATTGCATTTTTGTGTTAAATATGTCACAAGGCTGTTCCTAACCAGAATGCTTTTCATTTAAAAAATGTTTATTTGTTTATTTAGAGAGAGAGCATGAGCAAGAATGAGCAGGGGAGGGGAAGACAGGGAGGGAGAGACAGAATCCCAAGCAGAGGCTCTGCGCTCTCAGTGCAGATGTGGGCCTCGAACCCACAAACCATGAGATCATAACCTGAGCTGAAATCAAGAGTTGGATTCTTGACCAACTGAGCCACCCAGGCACCCTCTAACCAGTATGCTTCCCCGAGCAAAACTTTGACTAGAAGTCCTGTGGTTGATTTTCCTCCACTTGATGATGTGCTCACACTATGTGAGTTTGGTGAAATCTCCTACACTTTCTGGTTTTGCTTTTATTGTCCTCAAACCAACAGACTCTCTACTGATGCCACTGGGTAATGAAAACAATGAACCAAAGATGGGCATCTCTGGGGAAAACACGTTATGAATGTAATGGATAATTACGGTGAGAGAGAGAGGGAGGAATACAAATAGAAACCAATAGTCTCAGATTCGATTCTAAGCCAATAATAAAGAACAGTTAAGATAAAAAACTAAATATGAACTGCAGTAATGAAGACTCAGTAAGAACATATACCCTGAAGAGCATAGAGACTAACTCTACTGCTGTGCTCTCTGAAACAATGACATTAACAACAAGCATTTGTTGAACGCTTCATACATGTAGGTGCTGCGCTACGTGCTTTTCCTAGATCATGCATGTATTTATTCATCAAATATTAATTGAACACCTATGACATACAATGGGCTGTACATTATCTCATTTAGCCCGCCACAACCTTGTGAAGATATCTATTATTATGCAATCATTTAACAAATGAGGATGCTTAGCCTAAGAGGTTAAGTAATTGTCTTGACGTCTTCCAGCGAGTCATGGAGGTTTTGGGACTCAAACCCAACTCTGACCACAAAGCCTGGGCTCTTGACTGCACCATAGTCACAAGCATGGCATGTCACACCTTTAACAAATGTAAGGAACCTGGAAAGGGGAACGGCAAAGATTTTTTGAAAACCCACTTCCCCCTTTAACAATCACTTTGGTGTCTGTCCATAGTTCATTTCATTTCATGCACATTACAGCCCTGTGATGTACTTTCTAGACTTCATTTTAAAGATGAGGAAACTGGGTCTCATAGATAATCAGTGATTTTTCCCCCCCTGAGACACATGGCTGGGAACTGGCATAATTAAACCTAAATCCAAATTTCAATTCCTATTTTCTTTCTGCTGGGCCTTTGCTACTCAAAATGATTGAGGGAAGGAAATTTAATCAGGAAACATCAGTGGGACTGGGGCTGTGTAACCTGGAGAGGAGAAGGGGGCTGAGCGGCATGACTGCTTTCCCTGGTTCAAAGAGTTCAAAGGAGAGTTTGAATCACACATGTGTGTTCTACATCAGGAAGGGCATCTTGACTCTAAAATATTGGGGTGTGTTTCCATAAGGAGCCTGAGGACCCACCTTCATTGGAGAGCCAACTCTTCCTGCCCCAGGTAAACCGAGAGAGTCGCGGAACTCCTGGGCACCCTATAGAGTCTTACGTGGTAGAGAATCTGAATCCAGCCATGGAGCTTGGGGGGGCCAAGGGTCTGCGCTGTGAGTGAGGACTTGGCCTGAGTCTCCCTGGCTTGGATATTGCTTCACCTGCAGGGATGGATGCTTTCTAGAGATTCTTTCCAGCTCATCAGTGTGTGTCTGGATGTCTGTTCTTGTTCAGAATGTGTCTCTCAAACGTTTCCAGTAAATGGCAGGGAGCGATCTGGGGGTGCAGGGCATGTGCATGGAAATGTGTGAGCGTGCGTGCATGTGTCTATTTGTCCTACTGCAAGTGTGAAATTTCTTTGGAGTCTCATGCTTCATAGTAAAAAGTAATACAAATGTGAGTTTTATTCCTTGATATTCAATAATACAATATTTGTATTTGCTCAAACTTAAAAATACACTTTATTTTATTAAAACATTTTTTTTTAAAACAATTTTTGAGAGAGAGAGAGACAGCGCGAGCAAGGGAGGTACAGAGAGAGAGAGGGAGACACAGAATCCGAAGCAGCCTCCAGGCTCCGAGCTGTCAGCACAGAGCCAGACGCGGGGCTCGAACCCACGAACTGTGAAATCATGATCTGAGCTGAAGTCGGATGAAACTGACTGAGCCACCCAGGTGCCTCTAAGATATATTTTAAAATGGCTTATAACTTAAAATTGGTGCTTATCCTGTGGCATCCTGCACCGTCACTGGGGCTGCAAGTACTGTGCTGTGGTGTGAGAAGCACTGGGCTGTACATTGTTGAAGTTTCTAATTCTGATGATTTTTGCTTTAACTCATTCCTTTTGTCCTATGCAGTATTTGACATCATTTCTCTATTTTCCCCTGATCTCCTGGCTCAATGGGGGGGGGGGGCACTGGATTAAGAACCTGTAGATTTCCCAGTGGTAATAGATACTCAATTAATCCCTTACTAATGATTTGTGCATAACAGTTCCTAGGCACTTTACAGCATTTCCAGGAAAATAACATTTATTGAGCATTTACTATATGCCAAACATTTTGTAGGTTTTAATCTCATCAAACCCTTATAATACCTCTGTGAGATAGCTTCTGTTATTATCCCCGTCTCACAGATGATGAAAAGGAGACAGAATAACTTGCCGAGTTCACACAGCCAGGAGGTAGGGGAGCTGGAGCTGAGATTCACTTCCCAGGCAGGCTTGTTATTCTGGGGTCACCGGAATAAGTTGTCCTGCTCCTCTGGGGAATTCGGGTCCTGTTAGCCTTGCTGGCTCGGAGAACACCCTGAGCATAGTACAGCCCTTTCTTCTCGTTAGTGGCTGTGTGAGTCACCTCAGCCTGTTGGCACTTGGTGTGAGGTCAGCAGTCACAGATCCATCTGCCCCCTGGGATTGGGGGCACCAACAAAACTGGGTAGAGGGTTGGAGAGAGGGGAAGGTGGACCACCTCCACCAGCCCAGGCTCATAGGGAAGAATGGAGTCATTCTTTTTCTTGCGTGATGTACTTCTTGGCTCTTGGCAGTGGAGGTGGATGTAGGGAGGGCCAGTTTGCAGGCAGCCGGGCAGGTGGCATTTAAAGGAGCTCTTGTACACGGTGTTCCTCGCTCCTGTAGGAAATCTGCTTTGTGCCCAAACCTTCACTTCCCTTGTGGTAAGAGCAACAGCAACAGTCCCGGGGTTGGCAGGTGGCTCACGGTGCCCGTGCCAGGCTAATTGTCTCTGGCCCTTGGACCACGCTTTCCTGGCATGCGGCCTTCCTGGTAACTGGAACTGCTGACTGGCACGTGCTGTGCTGAAGGAAGGGGTCAAAGCCTTGGCATCCAATGACCGGCCGCGGCCACGAGGCCCACATCTCCAAGGCTGGCTCCAGGCGGTAGCTTTGCCGCAGTCAGGGGGCTGCTCTGTGTCCAACCTTCGCCCCTGGACTCATTCTTAGAGTCACAGCCAGGAGATGCCTGCGAGGAGAGCCTCGGCGTCTCAGGTGTTGGGGATGCAGGTGTGGACATTATCCAGTTATTCCCGCTGTTACGAAGAGGGTTTTTTGTTTGTTTTTATTATTGTGATTTAATGTTCTTTTTTTTTTTTTTCCACCTCCCCCTTGGAGCACGTCTCTTAAGCATCTGCGGGGACCTCATTTTAACAAGGCGTGTAGATGATTGGCATCGGTTTCTGTCTCCTTTGTGTCCCACATGCCAGCCCTTTAACCACTCTCTGGTCAGTCCCCTTAACTCACTGCCTCAACGTTCTCTTTTCCTTTCTCTAGAAAGCCTGTCCCAGAGTTTAGTCCTCTATTCAGGAGGTGGAAACTACTGGGTGGAATCTGACGGTTAGACTACTGCTGCCGTCGGTTTAAGGTGTCCACTCATATACAGAGAAACTCTTGACTGAGCTCGTGTCATGTGTCAGGCACCATGCTAGGCACGTGGATTGTCACGTGGAATGGAGCCCAGCTGGTCAGTGTGCCCGTGGAGCTTCAGGTCTAATGACAGCTGCATTTCCAATGCGCTTGTTGCTCTGAGCCCATGTCCCTGTTAAAGCCCACTCCCACTTTCCACACTGGCTGATGCAAACCCTCCTAATGTTTCTCGAGTCTGTTACCAAATCCTCCCTGATCTCCAGCCAATGGAACTTGGCAGTCCGTTCCACAGAGAATTCTCCATATCTGGTGCCTTTATGCACAAGCCTCTCCCCATGTGTGCCCATCTCCACCCCCCATCCCTTTCTCAAGGAAGAGGTGTCCTTCCTCCTAGCGAGTTCACTTTGTGCTCCTATACTCTGGATCCCATATGAGCAGCCTCTTTGGGGATTTATTCCTTTAGAAAGCGTGTTTCCTTTCTCTGTCTCTATGGGAATCAGCATATAACTCTCTTTGGTCTTGTCCACACTACAACAGCTCTTCAGAGCTGAGTGCCCACAGCAGCCCCAGCTTTTGCCCCTTTTCTTCACATCCAGTCTTCTACATACACTGATTTGACTTTCAGTCTCCTTCTTCTTACTCTCCACTCTCTGTATGAGTGACTTCTGTGTCGAATACCTCACTCCCTTGACCAGAGTTCTACCGAAGTTGGCTGTGTTATGATCATCAAATCCCCTGGTTAAATCCACTGATGCCAAGAACACTTCCGCCTGTTGCCTTTTTCCACATTTCCCTGAAGTTTGGCATTGTCGACCGCTGTCCTACTTTTGAAGCCATCCCCTCCCCTGGCTCCTGAGACACCATCTACCCCTGGCTGTCTGCCTACCGTTCTGACCCTCCTTATTCTTCTTCATGGGCTCCTCTTCTGTATCCAGCTGTGGGGGGTTGGTGTTCCTCAGAGCTCCTTTCTAGAACCTGTCTTCTAATTCTAAGCATTTTTAAGGCAATACTACCCATGCCTATGGCTTCAATCACCATGTCTCCCTCCTCAGACCTCTCTCTTGAGCTCTAGACTCTTAGTGTCTACTAGTTCTTGACCACTGATTACCTCTGCCCACGGGCCCCTCAGTTAGCAAGTCTGACACTGAAGTCATCATCTCCTTACCAAGCTGGCTCCTCTTCCAAGATTATTATCCCCCCAAAAAAGACAGTGTGGTCTCCTCTCTATGGCCTAGAAACTTGGAATCGTCCTTTACTTCTCTTTCTTCATTTCATATATTCAACAGAGTATCATTTCATGTTGATTCTATTTTATAAATATAAATACATATATATGTATATATATTGTATTTCTCTCCTCTTCTCCATGTTTGGATGTCTACTGCTCCACTGGACTGAAAGCTTCTATAGGGCAGGGATTATATGTTATTTATTTTATCTCCTATGAATATGACAATGCTGAACATATAGTGGATGTTTAATAAACATTTGTGTAGTGAATGAACGACTTCTGGAATTTTCTTTCCAGAAGAGAAGACTGAGCACAGTTAACCAAACTTGGACACTGCCCCATTTTAGCGTAACTGTTGCATAGGGGTGCATAATTATTGCTGACATTACAATGATACATTTGGGCATAGCACTGATTAAAAATAATGTTAGTTGATTTTTTTCCTTAAAAATAACATGTTTATTGTAGAAAAGTTAGAAGAGAAAAAGAACATCATCCACAATTCCATTATCCAGACAAACAGTTACTGTTAATCTGTTGACATAGAACCTCTCAGTTTGTTTTCTAAATTTTCACTTTGAGTAAAGAAATTGGGTCAAGCCTGAGGCATGTCTCAGCCACTGAGTTGTCCCGTGCAAGAGTAAGCAGTAATTAAATCATAGTGTACACAGCTTTGTGGCAAATCTGACCTGGATCTAGGTGGGTGTTCACATCCATCAGCACTAATCTGGTGGGTAGAGATTAATAGCATTATTAGCAGTGATGATACTTTTGTTAGATGTAAAACCAGGGTAGTTATTCCTGTGAAAAGCAAGATTTTCATCAGTGGTCTGGCATTTGGAATGGGGAACAGAGACTGGGAAAGGAAATTCACATAAATTAGCAAGCAGCCCGGGCTCCAATTCCAGTGGATAGTAGGAATGAAGAGCAGGAATCAGACATGAGGACAGGACACGTGGGGAAGGGGAAGGGATAATGTGAAATCTGTAGCTGTTCCAGCATGAGGAAGACTACGGGATGATGCAAGGGCATTGCCAAGGACTTGGGGTGTCAGGACTAATTTTAGCCCACCTCCTGGTGGGGACGAGATGCTAATGTACTGTCAAGCTGGACAAATCTGGTTAGAAACCAGGAGGAATTGAGCAGCCAGGTTGAGAGACTTAGTAACTGTAGATATGTGGGGCTGGTAAAAGCAGGGATTGATAAATCCCAAACCTTTGGAGCGGTGAGATCTATTTCATTCTATGATCTATTTCATTCTATGACCCATATAGCTGTTATATGCCATATGCCGATATAAAATAATTAAAGCTAATTAAAATTAATTTTGGTTGGTGAGTGTTTGAAGAGTTTCATAATAACTCTTGAGATAATTAGAGATGCTTTGGGATGTCACAAAAGGAGCATTTGGAATAACTGGGCTAGATGTTTAAACCAGAGATGTGCAATGAAAGCTAGTAACAGAATGATAATTTTGTAGTTGGAAGAACACTGAATCAGGAAGGAGGACTTGGGGGCTGTTCTCCGTATGCTGTTAAACTGGCTCTCTGAAATCAACAGCAACCACCTTGCTTTGTAGCATTTGGGGGTTTCTGTGTAAAATTTCCCACCAGGGTGGATTCCATATTACCAATGGTTTAACTACTGGCTCACACAATTCCTGAATATTTAAGAATCAGCTCTTGGAAGCCTGGTGCAAGGGAACTCCCAACAGACCATTGTAATCCTGACCGAGCGTCCAGTTAGCTTTGTGATCTTGGGTAAATCAGTTCACTTCTCAGGATCTTAGTTTTATTATCAGTAAAGTGAAGTCACTAAAATAACCTCAAGGTCCCTTCCAGAGTTGGCATTCCAGTAATGTAGCTGGTGTTAAAGGTAGGACTACCATCGTGTCATAAGCCAAAAGAGTTACATCAGATTTTCATGAATGCTATTGTGATGTGCTGGAACACATAATTTGATACCTGGGTCTGTGTCATAATCAAACCTCTTCCGCTTTCTGCTGTTAATGTGTATGTCCTTCGCTAGTATTTCTTTTTAGGAGGGTTAAAAATGGCAGTACAGCCAACAGCTCACCAGTGGGAGTAAGAAACCATCACCAGGGTCAGAGAATTCTACACCCAGTTCGTTGGCAGGCCCTAGGAGTCGGCTGAGGGTCTGAGACAAAATCGTATAGTTTAGGGACATTGATTGCCTTATCTGACCATGAGATCCACCCAGGTGGTCTTCCCTAGACTAACAACAGGAGAGGTTAACCTGCTCTTGCTTTTTGAAGTCAAGGCCTGTGTCTTTCGTAGTTAAGTGTCTCAAGTCCTGGTACATAACAGGGCCCCAGTAAGTATTTGTTGAAAGAAAGAATAAGTGATTTGAGGCTTTTAGAACAAATTCTGAATTTTTAAAAATTTTTCCCCAGCTTTATTGAGACGTAATTGAAATACAACACTATGTAACCTTAAGGTGTATAACATGATGATTTGCTGAATTTTAAAATAGTAATTCACAAGTGGACATAAGCTTCTCCGTGTCTACCTGAAGAAATGCATTTTTTAAAGACAAAAAATTGTTTTCTTTTTGTAATAGAAAACTGACCGGTGCCTTCAGTTCGATACATTTTCCTTCCATCGGACAACACAAGTGATTACACAAGCAGAACCCGACAGGGAGAAACATGAATGAGAAAAACCCAAACCAGACAAACCAGCTGTTTACTACCCACCAGTGAGTGCCTGCCTGCCTCAACCAGTGGAATTAGCTTATTTTGTTCATTAAAAAAACTTTTGTTTTTTAATTTTGGAGAGAGAGTGAGAGACCACGAGTGGGAGAGGAAGAGAGAGAGAATCGTAAACGGGTTCCACGCTCAGCACAGAGCCCAATGTGGGGCTCCACCCCACAACCCTGGGATCGTGGCCTGAGTCAAAATCAAGACTCGACACTCAACTGACTGAGCCACCCGGGTGCCCCAGCTCATGTGTTTTGAAAGGAAAAGATCATACTCATTGATAAAGCATATATATTTCTCTATCAGGTGCCACTTTACTAACATTTAATCCTCATAGTGACTCCCACAAGCTAAGTATGGTTATTTCCCTTTTAGAGAGGAAGAAACTGAGACTCCGAGAGGTTGAGCATTAGGACCGACAGTTGCAGCGTCATGAGTCAATGCCCCAAAGGTGGTGCTCTTCTCACAGGCCAGGCGGCCTCAGGCTTTCTGGATTTCCTCTCCCTGCTTTCTCGGTTCCTTGTTTGCTCTGGGATTTGGATGTAAGTCAGTCTGGCTCAGCCCATGACCAGGCAAACAGAAGCACCAGCCTCCGACAGGGTTCCGAGCAAATACGCCAAGTCAGGCCTGTCCCAGGCTGGGGTATCTGGGCTGTACTTTGCCCTAGTGAATCAGCTCCATGGAGGCCAGGTGGTTGCAACAGATAACTGACTGGCTGTAGGTCTGAAGGCCAGGTAAGTCTTGGTAGATGTGGCGCCTGGACTTTGACATTCTCCAAGAGGAGAGAGACACTTGCGGGCCCGGAGAGAGCTGAAGGAAGCCACGCTGACGGAAGGTGGGAAGCCGTCTGAGCAGGTGTGTGGGGATGCTCATTCCCTTGCTTTCTTTCTCTTGGCTCAGCTGTACTGTCAGAATGGGAAAGTCAATATCACCCTTGCTGGGGCCAGGAGGGTCACTTATGTGAATGTGGAAGTGTGGCTTGTCACTGGAGATGTGATGCCTTCACTTTGAGAATCTTGGGTGCCTTTCATTTGAAGTCCTTTGTTTTTTTTTAATGTTTATTTTATTTTTGAGAAAGAGAGAGC
Organism: Puma concolor; assembly: GCF_028749965.1. Lineage (NCBI taxonomy): Eukaryota > Metazoa > Chordata > Mammalia > Carnivora > Felidae > Puma > Puma concolor. The sequence continues at coordinate 50,447,445 of NC_141683.1, forward strand.
GTGAGCAGGGGAGGGGCAGAAAGAGAGGGAGGGAGACATAGAATCCGAAGCAGGCTCCAGGCTCTGAGCTGTCAGCACAGAGCCTGACGCGGGGTTCGAACCCACGAACTGTGAGATCATGACCTGAGTCAAAGTCAGATGCCCAACTGACTGGGCCACCCAGGCGCCCCTCATTTGGTGTCCATAATTATAACCTGAGGTCTAACCTATGGGAGTTGATATCTCAATAATAGAATGATGTGATTTCAGTGAAGAGATTGGGTTTTGTGCCTTCGTGGTTGGAGAAGGGCTGTCTAGTGAAAATATCTGGGGACAAGACAGGCAAAAGAGGCTTTCCTCTTGTTGAGTTTACTTGTGTCCAAATAGTATTGAGTTCTATAAACCTTCAGGGAGGACCCAGGTGCCCTTTCACTGTGTTGGGGCACTTGGATTTTGCTGGGATTTTTTGGAAAAAGCTTTCATCGCACCTGACTGTTTTCAAGGGAGGGGGCTGACACTTTAGGAAGGAAGGTGGGAGTTTTTCTGAGCTGTGATAGATCTGAGGTGGAAGGCACTTCTGTGCCTTGCTCTTCTGGTATGTTCTGCTTACAGCTCTTGGCTCAGAGCTGTGGACCCTGGCTCCATGGCATTCAAGCAGAGTGATATCTCGATTTCAACATATACCCTTTGACCTTTTGTTCCGATATGATTTTTTTTTTTTATATTAGGCTGGGAGTTTCAGGAGTGGGAGCAAATTAACCATATTTGATCCAAGTCTTTCAACCTAAAACAGTTCCCAGGAGAGAAAAAATGAGGTCTGATTGAGGTAATATATCCTCCTGCCATAAGAGAATCCCCAAGTCACCAGTAAGGGCTGACACGTGCTTTCTCTTTGGAGGCAGCTGGATACAGGTTCTTCTCCGTGACACGGGTGGAGGAACTTGGAAGGCAGTATGTCTTCAGAGCTATTTCTCATTTTGAAGGATAAGTTGGGAAAATTAGTTTGATGCTAGGAGACCTCCAGATTTAAAAGTCTCCAGCCAGGAAGATCACTGAGACATGGCTTTCTGGCTTGCCATGAAAGCAATCCCAAACTTGTCTCCCTGAGAGGAAGGGCAGGCAGGGCCATATCATAGGGCCCAGTTCTTCTAAGAGGTTAATTTAAGGATTCAGAAAAGATGTCTCTTGAGATCCATTTAAGCTTCTTTTTGTTTAGGAAATGTCTGCATCCATTCATACTGCCCTAATGTTATCTCTGATATCAAACACTAGCTACTTGTTTCATTGAACAATTACTATATACGAGGCAGTGTGCTGGGTACTTTTCATAAGTTGTCACTGACTCTGACAGTAACCCTGCAAATGAGTCGTTATGGTCCCCATTCCATTTCTCAAGGAAACTGAAGCTTGAAAAAAATGAACTAGCTAATAGGTGGCAGAGTTAGGATTTAAACTCTGGCCTGTCTCCATGCGCACTCATTTCTCTGATAGCAGGGGACCTCCACGGTAATTGTTGAATGAATAATCGCTGGTGGGGATAAATGAACAAACATGTATTTAGTTGGGATACTTTGATGATGTTTTGGAGCTTTATCTATGACTGTTCTCTGTCTCTCCTGCCTCCTACACCTCTTGTTGCTCCAAATATTCTTTTTAATTTTTAAAGCAACATCAGTATAATTGTCTAGCCTGTTATTTATTTCATGTGTCTGCTTGAGATTTTCCCCCAGATATCTCTATATCACTGCCCAGGTGTTTTGTTTCAGATAAAAGATTTTGAGGACTGTAGATGCTTTATTCAGAAACCCTAATCAATCATCATGTTTGGATATAAGCCTAAAATGATGATTTTTTTTTTTTTTTGTCTGCAGGAACAGAAAATAATTACATAACTGAATAAAAACACGAGGGAAATTCTGAGGGTCAAGGATGGAATTTTGGGCTCCTCAGTGGCCACCTCAGCCATGGGGGAGGCCCACAACACCATCAAAGGATCCAGACCGAGGGCTTCAGAGAGATAGAACCCATCGGCCCGTTCCTCGCTCTTGGTACAATGGAGAGAGGTACCATCAGTGGCAAGACACGCACGGGAGCCCCCAGCCGCAGCAGGACCCCAGGACAGACCACCAGCAGCCCCATTATGCATCCAGGCCTGGGGAAAGGCGTCAGCCTGTTTTGGGAGTTGACTATTATGAAGGTGGTTATCCCCATCAGTTGTATTCAAGGTATGGCTCTCACGCTTGGAGTTCACCCAGCTCTCCTACGTGCTTCTCAGTAGATCGTTCTCTTCCTTCTTCCTTTTCCTTTTACTCTTCCTCTTTTTCTTCTTTTTCCTTCTCCACCCTGTTACATTGACTTCGCCAAACACTTTCCCCTCCCAAATTGGATTTAGGTAACTGGAAATAGTACTTCTCTCCTTTTTGTTCTCTGGTGGGGCTTCTTAAAGAGGCAATCACAGCGTGACTGGGTGTTGGGGCCAGGGCAGAAAGTAGAAAGAATGGTGGATCCAAGATAGGAGATGAGACCCTTTGACTCGGGGACGGCAAAAGGCAATATTGGTAGATTATGGAAAGTTTGTCTTAGAGTTCCTTGTAAAAACTTCTCAGTGTTGTTTGCACTGACACCACCAGCACCAAGAAGAGACTCAGTGCCTAAAGCAGTACTCAGGGTGTGACTGGCATACAGAAAAAATATCCATGGGATGAGTAAATGGGAACATTTAAAAAAAAAATGAAATTGACCTGAGAGAAAGCAGGTACAAGCTTGTAGTCTCCAAGTTCAGAATGAAGAGGTCCCCATGAGGTAGACCGAGGGCTTCATTCCTGTTCGTGAATCCTGATTGATAACATAGGATTTAATATTTTATGGAATATTGGAAGTCATGTATGTTTTACTTCAGCTTTTCCAGGTGGAGTGGTATTTACCTGCCTACAGATTTCGGGTTGAAATTATGACGATTACTGTAAGCCTTTGCTCCATGAAATACTAAAGAATTATTAGTTAATAAAAAGACTAACAGTGTGACATTCTTTCCTCAATCTGTTTTGTATTGTTGACTTCTCAAAGAAGGTATGTTGAGGACAGAGGCAGTGAAAGCAGTCAGATTTAAGAGAGTCCAAAGTGACTTCTTCATCTCATTTCCATCTGTAATATGCATGGGACCTACAATGGCGTGTTGGGTACCTACACAGTCATCCCAGGAAAGGATATTCTTTTTTTTTTAGAGCATATTTATTTATTTTGAGAGAGAGAGAGAAAGAGACAGAGACAGATATATAGAGGGACAGAGAGAGAGAGAGAACACATGGGGGAGGGGTGGAGAGAGAGAGGGAGAGAGAGAGAATCCCAAGCAGGCTCCGCACTGACAGCACAGAGCCTGACATGGGGCTCGAACTCAGGAACTGAGGTTGTGACCCAAGCAAAAATCAAGACTCAGAGGCTTAACTGACTGAGCCACCCAGGTGCCCCAGGAAGGGGTATTCTAAGATAATTTCAGGGCAAGATGTTATGTTTTCTAAAATAACATCATGTATTGTTGGATGTATGTATTTGAGGAGCAGGGGAAATCAAAGAGAATGAGACACTTGATTTTGCTCTAAAAATCCCAGCCTTGTTCTGAAATAAAGGCCCTCCTCCTGCTGATTCTGGATCTTCTGTTTATAGGATCTAGAATTAACTGCAATTTTAAAGCGGGTTCTAGACTGAGGTCACAGATTTGTCCTCTGAAGTTATTTAGTTTGTCAAGTCCTCCATTGGTTTCTCTTTTTACCACACTCATCCTTGAATGACTGACCTTTGTGATATTTTAGGCCAGGCATTGAGGATCCGTATCAGAGCTATCATTCTCCAACCCTGAGGGAAGAATATGCTTATGGAGATTATTACTACCACAGACCCCCGCAGCAGCTACAGGAAGAAAGAGGTATGGAATAATCTCGAAGAGCCTTTGGGGTGGTGTAGCTGCTCTGGTAGACAGGGCGTGCTCAGAGCCTCGTCTTGGCCATCCTACTTGGCTGAGGTAGAACCCCTGTCCTCACCCACTTCTTCCTTGGCCAGATGAGGCCACAGCAAAGACACTACTGCTAGATGTCTTGAGGGGAAGAGACAGAAAGGAGTCATTTTCCTTTGTATGTGTCAGTGATCGCCCTGAAACTATCATTATGTTACCAGTATTATGGCTAGTTCGTACTTCGTCCGCATTTTTTCCTCCACTCCTCGTTACAGCCAAGATTACAGTCTCTGACCAAGTAACAGTGAAGTCAGTTCTTAACAATGAAGTTGTCAAGTGTGTGGCTGGGCTGGGATGAGTCTGACCGTCATTTACCTTGAGGGTGGCAGATACGCACCCACAGGAATTTATACCCTGCCAATACTGAGGCTTTAGGTATGTGTCGATGGCAGCTTCTGACCTGCCTGCAAAGAGAAATCTGTTTCAAAACTGAAAAAGCACACACATGATCCCCACGATGATACAATTGTATGGAGCCAAGGTGGTTGATTCAGGAAGGACTGAGGAGCGTTCTGTTGACTCCCATTGTTAGCGCTCACGTCTCAATTTTATTCAATCTGGCAAACATGTTTTTATATCTCTGGTGCTCCGGTGACTCAGCCTCACAGCTCGCTGCTGTCTTCCTAAACTTTTAGGAATGGGAAATGACCTGTCTTGATCTTGTTTTCTCTGAGGGTGCAGTGCCAAGGCGAGAGAGTCCTTATATGTGGCAGGAAGATCACCGAGATCAAAAGTACCTCAGTGAGCATCATCACGAAAACCAGAATAGTCTGTAAGTGTGAAAGGAGAGGCCAGCTCAACACGATCCAGCCAAACTCACACTGTGTTAGGCAAGTCTATGGAATCGGGTGCTCGTCTCTGTCTCCAGAACCCCCGTCTGCTTCTACTCTGGCCACGGGGTTGTGGGAGTAGCCCAGGGTGGCCCAGGCCAGCTGTCAGTGGAGTCTTAATTCTGAGAGGCAGCTCCCAAACTTGGGGTCAGCTGAGTCCTGTGAGGTTACTTGAGGTCCACCCTACACGAGAGCCTGGATTCCTTATTGGCCTCAGAACAGATGCGGCTTGGCCGAAGTTTGCAGAATCGGGTCCTGCCTGAGGCTGGGCTGTTTCTCCTCTGCCCACTCCTGTGCGCGGAGAATGGGATAGTCCCTGGGAAGGAGTGAGCAGAGAAGAGCATTTTACACAAACACCTGTTCTGGTGTCCTTCGGTCTGGTGCCTTGACCGTGTCTGACCAACTCACCAACCCAGCTGCTCTGCTTTGAGTCATTGCAGGGTGTCAGGCTGCAGAGACCAGCCCTTCTCCACAGCGTTTGGGTTACTTCCAGTAACTGCCCTGTGGAACCCAGGAGCTCCCGTTTCTCTGGTATTGATAGATTGGGGTGGCCGAGGGAGGACAATGCTCTTCCCTATGGCACACAGGCCACCTGACACTGCCCACGCTCTGCAGCAGAAGTCTGCAGCTCACTCTGGCTGGCTTGCCCAGGACCCCCCTCACCTGCTCCTGTGATTTTCTGTAGATCCAAGAGTCGGAACTCTCATAAAGACAGTCCTGCTTCTAACACTAGGCCGGAGAGGCCTGGGGACCTGTTTCCGGAGAGTTTGCTAACGGGAACCCAGAAGAATGAGGTATTCTGAAGGGACACGGGGGCTGGTGGACTGTGACAGTGCATCATAGCAGACAATGAAATAGGGGCAGGGCAGGGCCCTTGGGAGTGGGGCTGGCCAGTGGCCAGAGGTCTGAGCGGTGACATCGTCCCCTCTCTATGGAGCCTCCACTCATACCTCCTCCTTTCCTTGCCTTCCTGGGGCCCTGATCTGACCCTTTGGCGCGTGTGTGTGTGTGTGTATGTGTGTGTGTATGTGTGTGTGTGTGTGTGTGTGTGGCTGGATCAGGAAATGTCACCCAGGTCACTCTGAGGTGCTGGCAAAGAGGAGAGGCTGCCACCGGTACCCCAGTGGACTGGCAATTTGGTTTACCCAGCAAGTGGGGAGTTGCTAGACTCTCCGAATTCCGGTCTGAAAAGCAGAGCTTGAAACCTCTCTTGACTCTTCCCGTGCTCGCTTCTGAAATCTTACTGCCTATACCAGCTGGGCCACACAATGGCGTTCTTATATATTTTAAAAATAAACTTTTAATTTTAGAATAATTTTAGATTTTTTTTTTAATGTTTATTTATTTTTGAGACAGAGAGAGACAGAGCATGAACAGGGGAGGGCCAGAGAGAGAGGGAGACACAGAATCTGAAACAGGCTCCAGGCTCTGAGCTGTCAGCAGAGAGCCCGACGCGGGGCTCGAACTCACGGACCGTGAGATCATGACCTGAGCCAAAGTCGGACGCTTAACCGACTGAGCCACCCAGGCGCCCCAGAATAATTTTAGATTTTTGGAAAAGTTGCAAAGATACTGTAGAGACAAGCTATTGATTTTTGACAGTCTTATATCAATTTTGTTTCCACGATTAGATATGTATGATTTTTGAGAACATTTTCTCCTGTATACCTAAGGCTTAACAGTGCAGGGTACAGACTATGTGATATATGCCCATGGTATCATCAGAGAGCCTAAATCATTTGTCCAAGGTCACAGCAGCTAGGTATCGATAAAACTGGGATTTGAAGATTTATTTTTTAATTTTTTTTAATTTTTAATTTTTTTTTTTTAAGAATTTTTTTAACGTTTATTTATTTTTGAGACAGAGAGAGACAGAGCATGAACGGGGGAGGGTCAGAGACAGAGGGAGACACAGAATCTGAAACAGGCTCCAGGCTCTGAGCAGTCAGCACAGAGCCCGACGCGGGGCTCGAACTCACGGACTGCGAGATCTTGACCTGAGCCGAAGTCGGACGCTTAACCAACCGAGCCACCCAGGCACCCCTATTTTTTTATTTTTAAGTAATCTCGACACGTGCAGAGTGCGGCTTGAACTCACAACCCCAAGATCAGGAGTCTTATGCTCTACCAACTGAACCAGCCAGGCATCGCGACAAAACTGAGATTTGAATTCAGGTCCCGTGGCCTCAGAGCCTACACTCTTCCCACTAGGCCTTAATTCATTTTTTTTCGCCAACACCTGTCAATTAAGTGATCACTTTTTTTCCTTTCAACACATCCACATGCGGTGTATTTATTTGAAAGTTTCAGTTTTGTTGCTTTGAAGGAACACTCGAGAGGACCATTTCTCTGAAAGTGCTTCTGATCCTTCCTGTGTGTTTTTATTATCTTTAACTTCCAGCCATCACTGGCCAATGAGTCCAGCCTTCTCCGGCAGCATGAGTCTGGTCTCAGCTCTAGCGCCTACGAACTCAGTCAGTACATGGGAGCTGACTCGGAGCCCTACGATCCCGTGGCGTCGGCAGCTTGGAGTCCAATTCAGGCTGGTGGGTACTGCAATGATCTAAGCAACTGGTTGAGTCTTGTGAGAAGAGGGCTGGATGACAACCTCTTGGAAAGTCACCCTTCCCCTGCACTTCCAAGAGTGGACTGCGGCTGCCCCGTTTACTTGTGTAGCTTCTCCTGGGCAGAGAGGCCACTGTGGCTCCATTTCTCACCTTTTCTCTTGTACTGGAGATTGCATCATAGCTGATTCTTGGAAGGGAACCCGGCTTGTAGGCGTCAGGATCAGGCTGGGAGGGGAGGCGCCCAGATGTACTTTTGTATAACAGGTGAAGAAAGCGAAGGCAAGAGTCAGTTTGGTAAAGCAAGGGCAGGCCACAAAGCATAGTTGCTTTGTCTGGATGTAGGATACATGTCATGAGTATTCGACTCTGAGAGCCAGAGTCCCCAGCATCTCGCCATCGCTGGGAGTCTGGGCCTAGTGTTTTGCCATTTGGACCAAACCAGCAGATTCTCACATTATATTCTGCCATATTCTTAGAGGCTTAAATCTGACTTGTAGCATGGGCTGCTTCTTCCTCTTCTTCTTCTTCTTCTAAGTAAATGTTTATTCATTTTTGAAAGAGAGAGTGTGAGTAGGGAGGGGCAGAGAGAGAGAGAGAGAGAGAGAGGGAGACAGAGGATCCAAAGCAGGCTCTGTGCTGACAGCAGACAGCTTTATGCAGGGCTTGAACTCATGACCTATGAGATCATGACCTGAGCTGAAGTCGGACCGACTGAGCCACCCAGATGCCCCCGCCTGGGCTTCTTCTAATTATGTCACCTGCCCTGAGTCTTATCCTGGCCCAGGTGGAATTTGGAGAGAAATATGTCGGTGGTGTACTTCTAAAGTAAAGAAAAGCAGCAGCAGTAATGCTAACAGTGTCCACCTGTGTCTGTCGGTCAGAGGCTGTCTCAGCAGCTGGTCCCAAGGCACCCATGAAGTTCTACATCTCTCATGTGCCTGTGAGCTTTGGGCCAGGAGGTCAGCTGGTGCGCGTGGGTCCCAGCTCTCCCAGTGATGGACAGACGGCCCTTGTTGAACTGCACAGCATGGAGGTAAACGAGATTCTGTGTCCCGGAAAGCTGGCATTCTGCCTTCTGCTTTCCCTGACCTGAGTCTGGACATCTCCAGGAATGGGCTGCCCTTGTGGGGAACTGAATCAGGCATTCCGTGGTTTGGGGTATATTTTGTGAAAGAAAGGTAGGGATCTTCTCTCAAAGGAGTGATGCTAGATTTGTGTTTTTCCTGAGATGCTATTGGCTCATTTTCGACAACTGGAGAACTCACTTTTGTCCTCCTGTGTTCTCCACAAGGCACTGAGCCACAGCCTAGGGCCATAGCCATGGGTTCTGATATTGGACTTGACTGACAGGGGCTTTGGGTGGATATAGTCTGGGACACCAAATATGATTTTTTTTGTTCCAGATTATTCTTAGTGACTCTGAAGAACAAGAAGAGATGAGGACTTTCTCAGGACCCCTGATCAGGTAAATTATCTTATGAGCTGCCAAGTAGGGCTTTTGAACTTACAAAATCTGCCTGCCCAGATCAGCACTTGGGGGATTTGTTCTTGGCTTCCTTAAAAGAAAATGTCTATCCCCCTTGGAGTAGAATACTCTGTGCAACAAGATTGAGACAAATGTGGCCTGGGCCATTTTGACAAACAATTTGCTAGCTGAAGGGCAGAAAGAAAAATTAAGATTAAAAATCTGAAAACAGTTCTATTTTGCAGGAGCTACGTGGTAGGTTTTAACATTTTCTGCACTTAACAGGTACTGGCAGAAAAGTGGAGCACAGCCTGGGAAATCATAGACAAGTGGATCACAGTGGAAAAAAAAAAATTCTTGCCTTTTTCTAGAGAGGACTAGCATAGTCTGTGTTGAGTTATTGGACAGTGTGCAAGTCTGCCCTCTGCAGGACTGAGCTAGAACTGCTTTTAAATTCTTAGTCAAGTTTCTGATAAATATTTAGGGCACTCTGGTGGAGAGAGTCCTGGCTGGAGTCAAGAGGAGCTGGGTCCTTGGCCCACGCATCCTACTAACTAGAGGTCTCAGGGCAGACAGATCAGCTAATCTTCTTTGAGCCTTAGTTTTCTCTTTCGGAAATGATGTAACACTGGCTGTGCCTACTTTAAGTGGTGGCTTTGAGATGCAAGTGAGATAATGCATATGGAAGCCCTTTATGTATCATCATCACTATTCTATAAACTTATCCTGAAGCTTCCCCCTCCAAGAAAAGCCCACAGTATCTTGACGGTTCCTTCAAGTAAAAGTGAGTGTCAAATCTATTTCTTACACACAGGTATACAGATGGGGGCTAGAACGTTGAGCTGGCTGTGTGGACACTGGGGGTGCTGGTCCCAATTTGATTGATTTTATTTGGATGACCTGGAGCAAATAACATTGCCCATTTATTGAGCACTTAATATACATTGTTAATTCCTTTTATATGGAGGTAGTTTTATAAGGTGAGATGTGGCAGGCTAGATTTAAACGCAAGGTGGTCTGACTCCAAAGTCTGTGCCCTTGCCTGCTACCCTGGGCAGGTACCCTGTGGGCCTCAGTTTCCTCATCTGTAAAATGGGGAGGGTGTGTGAGAGAATTTCTGAAGTCCCTTTCTGTTCATCAAGGAAACTACGGACTCAGTACCCCAGCCCTGGGTTGTCAGGCTTCTATCTCAGTCCCCCCACCCTCTGCTAGCACCCTCCCTCCGTACAAGGAGCCTGCAGTGCTGTGCGGCAAAAGAGTCTGCCCCTCACCCTTTGCTCCCTGAAATCTCTCCATAGGGAAGACGTACACAAGGTGGACATCATGACATTTTGCCAGCAGAAAGCAGCTCAGAGCCGAAAATCTGAGACACAGAGGAGCAGAGACTCAGCTCTACTGTGGCAGTTGTTGGTTCTCCTTTGTCGACAGAATGGGGTAAAGTATTATCACTCTGACGGGTGAGCAGGTGCAGGCCGGATTGAAATTTAAGTCTTTCAGGGATAGAGAGGATTCGGCTTATGACATGATTATAAAAGATAATGTTAAAGAAGCAACAAATGGCCCTAAGTGGGAAAAAATTGCTCAGATGTCAACGCAGTTTGCTAAAGATGGTCTTTTCTCTGCCCTTCTCCCTGGCCTGGGGTTACTGTACCAACCACATACCACAACTGTAAGAGTGGGCCTATTTCTGGTAATCTTGGTGGCTCCTGACAGGCAGAAAATCACCATGAGAAAGTGAAGCTGAAGTGTGAAATACAATAGTCCAAGAAAGGGCTGTCTTGTGTTTGGAAGTCGACCTCCTCATGAAGACGGCAGGTGCTCTGGTGCCCTCCTTCTTCAGCAGGGGCTGCCGGCCCGAGGACAATAGGATTCTCCCTCAGGATGACCCTCTTTGCCTTGCAGTCCATGGTGGGATCTGACATCGCGGAGCTGCTGATGCAAGACTGTAAGAAGCTGGAGAAGTACAAGAGGCAGCCGCCAGTGGCCAACCTCATCAACCTGACCGACGAGGACTGGCCGGTGCTGAGCTCAGGGACCCCGAACCTGCTCACCGGGGAGATTCCCCCCAGCGTGGAGACGCCTGCACAGATCGTAGAGAAATTCACTAAACTGCTCTACTACGGCAGGAAGAAGGCAGGTGTGGCCCTTCCATGCTTGTTTTTAAAAAGTAACTATGCCCCCATCACTCACCCCTCCTCCAATCATAGGAGTAATTTATACTCATTTTATAGCACCTAAGAAGCTCAGAAAGGTGCAAAGAAAAAAATTATATAGACTTACCATTAAAAGCTAACATCTGGGGGCGCCTGGATGGCTCAGTTGGTTAAGTGGTCGACCTCGGCTCAGGTCATGATCTCACAGGTCATGAGTTCAAGCCCCACATCTGGCTGTCTGCTCTCAGCACAGAGCCTGCTTTGGATCCTCTGTCCCCCTCTCTCCCTGCCCCTCCCTTGCTCTCTCTCAAAAGTAAATAAACATTAAAAAAAAAATCTGTTAGCATCTTGATATACTTAATTCTAGCATTTTTCTATGCACATATATTAAAGATAGAATTAAATTACATATGCAATTATTTCTACTTTTTCAGTTAAGATTATATAGTGTAATATTCCCATGGTATTAAAACGTACCATTTTAACAAATGGACAATATTCTATGATATGAATTTTAAATATTTTATTGATCTAATTCACTGTTTTCAAATATATAGGCTATTTATAATTTTGTCACCCATTATAAATTACACAATTTGAACATCTTGTTATATAAATCTTTGGATTATCTTCTTATTTTTTTAGGATAGATTCCTAGAATGGAACTATAAGTTAAAGGGTACGCACTTTTAAAAGCTTCTTCACATATACACTAAATTAGTTTCCAGAAAGTCTGTTTATAAACGTTATCCTCACCAGCTATATCTCAGGTATGCCTACCAATATTGAATACTTTAATTCAACAGATGAAGAGATGCCTTGTTTTTTTGATATGTAAATTAGATGATTTTTATTCTTATGTTATTTATTCAAAAAATTTAATTGAGGTACATGTGACAAAATTGCAAGATATTTAAAGTGCACAATGCGATGATTTGATGTACAAATACATTGTAAAACGATTTTCCCCATGGAGTGAATAACATTAATCACCTCATATACTTACCTATTTTTTATGCCTTGTTTAATTTTGAAGCTGAACTCACATTTTACAGAAGTCTTAAAGAGAGTTTAAATACTGGAATATATAATTGAAATCAATTTGAATCACTATGATTCAAAACTCAAAAGATAAAAGCATGTAAGAGAAGAGATGATGCCCCCACCCTCTCAGCCTGTCTCTAAAACAGGCTGTCTCCAAAATATCCAGAGATGTTTTTTGCATGTAAGATTATGTTCTCCTTTTGTTCCTTATAGCTTACCATATATTATTTCTTTTTTTAATATTTTAGTTTAAAAAATAAAGATTTTATTTTAAGTAATCTCTACTCCCAGCATGGGGCTCACACTTAACAATCCTGAGATCAAGAGTCAAACACTCTAGTGACTGAACCAGCCAGGCGCTCCCATATACCATTTCTTCACCTTCCTTTTTCCATTTAACAGAATATCCTAGAAAACACTCTATAACATGGTTGCAGTTGTTTTCTGTAAAAGGACAGACAGTAAGTATATTAGGTTTTGCAGGCCATGGGGTCTCTGTTGCCACTACTCATATCGGCTATTGTCTGATAAAAGCAGCCACAGACAATATGTAAATGAATGGGTGTGGCTGTGCTTTATTTGTATACATAGACATTTGAGTTATACATAATTTTCATGTGTAATGAGGTGTTATCCTTTTTTTTAAGTTTATCTTCAGAGAGAGAGAGAGAGAGGGGGCACATGGGGGAGGGGCAGAGAGAGAGGGAGAGGAAGAGAATCGTAAGCAGGCTCTGTGCTAATGGGGGGGCGGGGGGCTCAACTTACCAACCGTGAGATCATGACCTGATCCGAAATGAAGAATCTGACGCTTAACTGACTGAGCCATCCAAGTGCCCCAGTGTTATCATTTCTTTAATTTTTTACCAATCATTTAAAAATGTGAAAAGTTATTCTTAGTTTGTGGGCTGTACCAAAATGGGCAGTGGGCTGAATTTGGCCTTCAGGTCACATTTTTCTGAACCCTGTTCTTTATAATATATAAATGTCTTCCTCCTTATTTTTATGGCTGCATAGATTTCTAAAGATAAATCATAATTTATTTAATAAAACCCCGATAGATTGACAGATTATTAATAGTCTTTTGCTACTACAAATAGCACTGTGATAAGGACCAATGTCGTTTGCCATGTAGGAGAATATACATATGATTTCTAGAATAGCTTCTGGAAATGGAAGTGTTGAGTCAAAGGGTACATGGCTGGAAATTTTGAGAAATATCAACAAATTGCCTTTTTTAGAGGTTGTACCAATTACTCAATGAACAATATATGAGAGTTCCTGTTTCTCTACTCTTAACTAATTTAGTGTTTCCAAGCTTTTCATATGTGCCAATCTGAAAGGTTAAAAAAAAAAAAAAAAAAAAATATATATATATATATATATATATATATATATATATATATATATACACACATATATAAAATTTAGTGGAGTTGTTCCTTTTCTCTTGTTATAAATGAAGTTGAATATGTTTTAATCTGTGAATTAAAAATTTTAAAAATATTTATTTATTTTGGAGAGAGAGAGAGTATGCATGTGCGTGTGAGTGGGGGAGGGGCAGAGAGAGACAGAGACACAGAATCTGAAGCAGGATCCAGGTTCTGAGCTGTCAGCACAGACCCTGACGGGGGGCCCAAACCCGTGAACTGTGAGATCATGACCTGAGCTGAAGTCAGACACTTAACCACTTAACTGACTGAGCCACCCAGGTGCCCCTAATCTGTGAATTATTTTGTCATGGATCTTCTACATTGTTCTGTTGGGTGTTTGATCTCTATTTATTGATTTGTAAGAGCTCTTTACTTTTTAAGGACTTTCTGTACGAAATTACTTTTGTGGGGTGATATTTAGAAAGGCTTTCCTACTTTAAAACTAATTTATGAAAATAAGGTTCAAATACTTTTGTGACTTCACCTTTACATTTGAATCTTTAATCTCTGTTTATCTGTATATGATGTTATATTTTATTTTTTTTCCAAAATTTTATTTAAATTCTAGTCAGTTAGCATTCAGTGTAATATTGGCTTCAGGAGTAGAACCCAGTAATTCATCACTTATACATATAACACCCTGCATTCATGTGATATTATATTTTAAATGAGTCGTAGACATGATAGTCAGTGAAAATCAGTGGGATCATATGATAACCATCCCCTTGTTCACTATATAGTAGGGACCTGAAGTTTCACAATTTATTTATTCAGCAAACATTTGTCAAACAGCCACAACTTCTAAGGCATTGAATCCAGTGGGGGATACAGAAATAAATCAGTAAAAATCTCTTTCCTTAAGAACGATTAAGTAATGACCATAGCAATAACAATAACAAAAGCAAATATTTATTTATCATTATTATTTGTTAATGTTTATTCATTTTTGAGAGAGAGAGACAGAGTGTGAATGGGGGAGGGGCAGAAAGAGAGGGAGACACAGAATCTGAAGCAAGCTCCCGGCTCTGAGCTGTCAGCACAGAGCCCGACGCGGGGCTCAAATCCACAAACCGCGAGATTGTGACCTGAGCCAAAGTCGGACACTTAACTGACTGAGCCACCCAGGCGCCCCAAAAGCAAATATTTAAAAAATACTTTCTATGTACCAGGCACTTACTTAACATCTTACATGCATTGTCTCATTTATCTTCATAGAAGCCCTGTGGGTTACGTTCTATTCTTGTTTTATGTACTGACAAATGAGGAGAGTTAGTAAGTAACAAAACCAGGGTTCAGATCTAGGCAGCCTGATGTCTGAACTTGGGCTTCTGACCATCCACTGCACCACCTGCCATACCTATAGCCCCAGAGGTGAGCAGGGCATAGAAGGAGTACTCTGGGGGCTCAGAGTGGTTCATGAGGAACTAGAGGCCAAAATGTCTTTAAAACCTTTATTAATATTGACTGGGGTCTCATTTCTGGCACTGTGTCAGATTAATATCCTCAATGTAAGTTCTCAGTTCACTTAATCCTAAATTATATTTTTGGAGATGCAAATTTTTGAGCAAAGTGGTGATTCCCAACCAATTATTAGTAATTCCCTTAAAAAAATACTGTTGTGGGGGCACCTGGTGGCTCAGTAGGTTGAGTATCCGACTTCAGCTCAGGTCATGGTCTCACGGTTTGTGAGTTCGAGTCCCATATTGGGTGAGCTAGAGCCCTCTTTGGGGATGTTCTGTCTCTCCTTCTCTCTCCCTCTCTCTGCCCCTTGTGGGATTCTCTCTCTTTCCCTCTGCCCCTTGCTCACTCACACTTTCTCTCTCTCAAAAATAAATTGAAAAAATAGAAAACCTATATTTATAAAAAAAATACTGTTGTGAATTAGTTTAACCTATGTAAAGAGTAACTCAATGTCATTTTTGCTTGTAGTGGACGTGAAGTTGAATTTCCTAATGGTGGTTGTTGTTTAAATTTGTTCTCTCCCTTTTCAAATAAGATAGCATGGGAGATGTCAGGATGATCAAGGAAATTTGTGCTTGGAAGTGGAGTTACCTCATTAGTGACTTCTTGTCCAAAAAAACGCATTATTTGAGGGCACTAAAGAAATTATTAATACCAGGTCAAAACCTCAAATACATAATTCTGAAAATTGAATGAAAAGATGAGTGTGAGTGTGTGTGTGTTAAAACTTACAGCCTCTAACCCATCTCACCAAGTTAACGGTGTCATTAATTTGGCACATGAAGTTGATAGATAACAAGCACTTGATAGTTAACGAGCAATTAGTTATAATATTAGGTGGGCAGGTCGACTGCTATGCAAACTGGCTCAAACATGGTAGCAGCTACTTTCTATTCATGTGGGCATCCTGGGCAGGTGAGCAGAACGGTGGGTCAGCCCTTCTTCCCGGAGTAGTTCAAGGCATGGAGGAGGCTGTACCATCTGAGCATATAGTCTATGTGGAATGAGAAGCCATCTTCATTCCAGCCAGCCAGATGGGGAAAAGGGCATGGGGGACCGGGCACAGGACTTCTATGCACCAGATCTGGACGCAATATAACCATTTCTGTTGCCATTGTAGAGCCTGGAACTCAGTCACTTCTAGGTGCATGGGAGGCGGGAAAATGCGGTGCAGTTCTTTGCCCAGGAAGGGGGCAATGGCTTTTGGTGGGGAGCTAACAGTCTCTGCCACAGTTGTTAAAAAAGAAACCGTTCCTGTAACACGCCCCCATGAATGTCATCTTGCTACCTGTACTTTGAGACTCAGTCCTGGGGGTGTGGTGCTTCTCTCGTGTTCGGTGCTTAGGTTCGTAAAAGTATCATGTGACTTCTGCTAAAGAGCTAAGGCTGACTGGAAGCTACGTTTGAGGGGCAGATGATGAAATAGCAGAATGTATTTGATAAAGTGAAGGCTGGAGAAGGGACATCTTAGAGAGAAATAGGCACCCGCTCTTCCTTTGTCCCTCTCACAGATGAGGCTCCGAGCCTTCCCGGGAGCCCAGCTTGTACAGCTCAAGGGCAGCAGTACCCAACCATCGACATTTGTTGTTTGTGGGAAGGTGAATAGGGCCATGCTGACTGTGACATGCTTTTGTTTTCAGGAAGCCTTGGAGTGGGCCATGAAGAACCACTTGTGGGGCCACGCTTTGTTCCTCGCCAGCAAGATGGACCCAAGGACCTACAGCTGGGTTATGAGTGGGTGAGCAGGCCACTGGCAAAGAAGACCTAAGGAGCAGAGAGCAGAGAGAGGCCCGCCAAGGGAGGGAGTGTTGGGAGGCAAATGCAGGATGTGCTGGGAAGCCCCACGCACCAAGCATCCTTCCAGTTTTTCTCTTCTGACCTGGACCTAGCATATCGCTTCTCCAGATTCTTAGAACCTAGACATGGACACATTCTTTCTACCTGCTATGTTAAATATTCAGTTTAGTAATATTTCTCAGGGTCTGAGTTTCCAAAAGTTGCATGGGTTTCTGCAATCCGGTAGTTCTCTTTGGGAGGGGCTGTTCTAGATAGTTCCATCAGTGAGGGAATAGGTGACCACTTAGGGTTAACTGACAGAGCTTTGGGTCTGAGAGTTAGTAGCTGTCTACCACTGAGTCTTGCAGTGGGGGATGTGGGCGCTGAGAGGAAGGTCGGGATATGGGGGAGCAGGAGCTGTGCTAGGAACAGGCTTTATAGGACGGGGGATTACAACCAGAAGTCTTCATCTAGGGCAGGGGACATGACGAGACTGAAGGAATGTGTTTAGTCAGAGATCATGCCAGCACACCGAGACCGGGAAGAATGCCCAAACCAGGATGAGACAGGAATGGAGGCTGACCACATAGCCAGGAGTTTGGAATAAGGGGAATTAAATGGGGGGGGGGGGGGGGTGGTGGTGCTGGAGAAGGGTTCCTGAGTAAGCCCCTCCAGCTGCAGCCAGATCTGTGGGTTGGCAGGGATAGACATGTGGTAGGGGTGGGGAGGCCGTGGGGCCCTCCCATAAGGGGCAGGATTGGATCAGACCGTGAGAAGGATGCTCCCTCAAAATGTTCATCTTCCTGTGTTAGTCGAAGCTGTGAAGCTGTGAACCTCTCAGCTTGACTTAAGTTTAAATTGGCCCATAAATTGGCTGTCGGGCAGATGGCTGAGAAGATGGTACCTCCCTTCAAGGCTGCCACACTACCCTTCTCCACCACGGCCTCTGTGGAGTCTCTCTTCTACTGTAACCCTCAGTCTTCCCAGGGACTGGTAACACCTCTGTGCACTTCATTATGTTCAGGATGGTGAGGAACCCTGGAGTTTTATTATGATAAGCGCTCTGAGCTCCCGAGGCAAGGGTGCTATTAAATAAAAGACCGCGTTCTTCCCCCGTCCTATAAAGCCTGTTCTGAGGGACGATTTTCCTCTGGGTTTTGGAAATGAACATCCCACAATCCCACATTGTAGCATACATCTCTGCGACAGATTTTTGCCTTGGGCCATTGATTTTTGATGGGGCCCAGTGAATTGTGAAAAATATCTCTTACTGAGTATGCTTAAATCTCAAATCAGCTCTAGAGCTTATTATATCCTTGTTAAGCATATCCCACGGTTTGTCATCAGGAAGATCATTTCTGGTCCCTGTTCTACGCCTCTTTGGTTACTGAAAATGGCTATTTAGTGCATGTGAGTAAAAGACCCAGGCTAGTCACGAGCCAGAAAACCAGCCCTGGAGGCTGTGGGCGTGGCACGAGGGGAACTGCTTCAGGGGACTAGAAGTTGAGGGTGACTGGGTAGGAGGGGCCCACAGAGAAGATGTTTGGGTTAACTGCTGGGGCTCTCTAGGGATCTCTGAGATGTGGGGCATTTCCATGACAAAGAAGACCTATAGAAATGGTTACTGGAGAGTTGGGGCATCAGTGCCAAAGTGCAGAAAATACCCCCCAACAGAGAGCCCCATCTGGGGTGGAATCAAGATCCTGCCGATCCCCCCAAAGTGGGAGCCAAGCAGAGGTGCGGCAGAAAAGCAAAGAGAAGTTCATGTTCTGAAAGAAGCTGCTGAAGTCAAATAGAGATCTACGGGGGGGGGTTTGCCCCACTGGCAATGGGTCAAAGGCTCTCTCGGCTTGGTCCCCACTAACGGTCGTCTCTCTCCGCAGCTTTACCAGCACGCTGGCATCCAATGACCCACTGCAGACCCTCTTCCAGTTCATGTCGGGGAGGATCCCACAGGCAGCCACGGTATTCTTTGTGACAGACCTCCTTCAATACCCCAGTGTCCTAAGGTTTGGGGGGGGGGGGTGGGGACAGCTCAGGAACGAGGTGATGACTTTAAAGATTAAAAATAAGTGGTAATTGCACCTGGCCCAATTCATTCATATGATTTCATTTAATACACAGAGGAAGGAATTCCTACCCCCGTTTTACAGAGGTGGGAACTAAGGTGCAAAGGTGTCATATGACCATAGATCACTGAGCGAGGAGTCGTGGAGCCAGGATTGGCTCCGTCTGTCTGATTCCAAAAACCTTGTCATTTTCACAATACCATAGCTGCCTGCTCAGTGTGCGTAAATAGCGAGAGAGCCAGACTGTCCCCAGGCTTCCTGCAGTAAGGCCACCGTTCTTTCCCCCCACTGCACATCCATCCTGCAAAGTTGGACATATTTGGTCTTACATGCTGTCTAGAGTTGGAGATGGCTCAAGTCTGAGGCCAGCTTGATAGTTCCCTATGAAAGTATCTTTTTTCCCCAAAGTATCCTTCTTTACCTTTGAAGTCTAGTAACTTTACCAGGATGTATTGGTGCTGTCAGGGCAGTTTTGTTTTGTTTTTTTTTCTTGGGACACAGCATACTGTTTTAATACGTGCATTCATATTTTACCGTTCAAGGAAGTTTTCTTGCGTTATATCCTTCGATATTTGTTTTGTTCCATTATTATTTTTTTTTTCAGGAATTCCATATGTGCACATTTCATATAGATACGAACTATATACATATACATGTACAGATTATATTCTCTTTAATTAAAATTTCTTTCTTTCTTTCCATCCTTCCTTCCTTTTCTTCTTTTTCTTCTTCCTCCTCTTCTTCTTCTTCTTTTTTTTTTTTTTTTGCTCTTCTCATTGCCATCCTATGTGTCCCTTCCTGTGTTTCCATATTGATGAAAGGGACACTGTCTCTTAATTTTGGTGCCAGTTTTAACTTGATGTCTCTGATTTTTCTCTCACTTCTTCCCTGAGCTCTGCAGGTCACATTGGCCTCTTCCTGTTGTTCATTGTCTTCTTCCTGAGCTCTTATCACTTAGCATTAGTGATAATGCCCTTGCTTCTTAGAAGAAATTGTTTCGTGATTTTACTTAAATTCGTGATGAAATGTTTGGTGATATCTCTTTGTTTTGTGGTAACATTTTCCCAGTGAATGTTCTTTCTACCTTCCATTAGTTTTTCATATTACTTCCTTCCTTCTATCTTTACAGTGTATTTGTACAGATTTTGTGCTTGTTCCTTGACAGGAGTTGAGTCTTCCCTGGGCCAGTAGTTTCTGGTAGGTTTGTGCTGGGGAGGGGCCAGGGCCACATTGCAAGCTATCTGGCATTTCCCACACGATCTGGAGTTTTCTGTGGGTATCTGTGTAGCCTTTCCTTCTCCTAAGTCGGCAGAGATGGCTGTGGGATCCTCTCCTTCTGGAATTCTCTCTCTGCTCCCTCCTGCACTCTGTTCAATTTCCACTACCTTTGGCAGCCTTTTCTTATATTTTGAAATTTGGGTTTTTGCTGTCACCCGGTTTTAATGAAAATGGACTTCACATTTTTGCTTTTCTGTTCTTATTGCTTGGGGACGATTCCTAGAAAGGAAAAGAGAGATGATGACTTTCATGCCCCATCATCAAACCCACTGGTTATACTGGAACATGGAGTGCTCACAGTTCAGCGGAATGCCGCACACCGCCATGACGGTGCATCATGTCACAAAGCACTAAATGCAGGAAATTATGCAATCAACGTATGGTCCACTGGGTCTCACTGCAGTGGTAGAGTTAACTAAATGTTCCCTGTGTTTAGGTGAGAAAACTGAGGAGCAGGAGGTGATGTGCCAAGGCGGTATTTGATCTCAGTGTTTGAGAGTGACCTAGCATCTGGCACCCAGGAAAAGGCTGGCTGTTAGTTACTTGGAATGAGTGGAAAAGACACGGCGGCCGGAAAACCCAGATGTAGGCTTCTATCACAAGTCTAACCAGAGCCTGCTCCTTGCTGCTCTGTGAGCTTGGCTTTGTTACCTAATCTCAGAGCCTCAGGTTTTCCTCTTTGTGGGAATTTTGATGCCTAACCAAGAGAGTTATTGTGAAGAGTAAAGGAGAGAGGATATCTGAGCAGATCAACGACCATGCTTGACCCGTTGAAGTTAGTCAGGTGTATGCTCTCTCTTGCACACTCTTTCTCTCCATACATCTGCTTTACAGTGATTTTTTTCAAATCATCTAGGGAAGAGATAGAAGAATGACTTCTAAATGCTTGTTCTTTTCAGCAAGGATTTTTCTTTTGCACGTTCCTTTCGTTAGAGCGAGAAAGGGCCTGGCTTATGCGGGGATAATAATAGTACCCAATGCGTGTGACCGTTCTAGGAGAAACGCCTAGCAGCGGGTATGGTTCACGGCCAGATTGCAGTGAGTAAGAACTGCTCTTCTTGTGATTTATCATCATCATCACCCTCATTCACACTGCATCGCCCAGATAAACAAAGAGTAACTATAAAGTGGAGTTGGATAAAGCATCTTTTGTTCCTGGGGATAACTACAAAGACCAAATAATTAAGGATTGTTTTGACTTCCAAATCTTAGCTATTACTATCGATCTCTTGCTCTACCCATTCCAATAACAAACTGGAAGATGGACTGGTCTACAAATCACCTCCTTCCTTTTGCTGGGCTTCCGTGTGTGTGTGTGTGTGTGTGTGTGTGTGTGTGTGTGTGTACATCTGTGTATATGCACCTATGTATAATTTATAAAGGGCAAACAAACTAAGTGCAAAGCACTATGCTATGTGCTTTACCTAGCTATCTTATTTCATTATCAACAATAACTGTTATGTAGAATATAACTCATATTATGATCTCCACTTAAGAGATGAGGAAAAAAGGTTTTGAGAAACGTGCTCAAGGTCACACAGCTAGTAAAAAGGCGAGATGCCAGTTGAATCCAGGGCCTGGGTTGTTTCTGTGATGTTCTATTGCTTCTTTATAGATATTTCCTGTCCTAAAATTCCCCTTCATTCGGGAGAAGGGAAGCCCAAGCCCCACCATTTGTGTGGGGCATTTCCCCACTTCCAGGGTTCTGTGTGCACGCTGCTGCCCCCTGGTGGAGCTCTGCTGCCCCTGCATTGTCACCAGAGGGAGCGGGCAGAGCCCACCGCTGGGAGCAAGAGGAACGGGGACTGGGTGCGGGGCTGGGCCACTTGGCCTGCTTTTCTCCAGCCATGGGAATTCAGCTTAATAGGGTTGTGAAAATTAACTGAGGTCATGTGTGTGAAAGGCCTTTGTAAAACCAGAAAACACAAGCCATTTGGTAAGGTATTAAGGGGCCTAGGATTGCCCTGGCTTCTAACAGGCTAATGTGGATTCTTCATATGAGCCAAGGATGTTTGGTCTTCCTTCTCCCACTGAAACATCAGGGTTTGTTTTGTTTTCTTTTTCTGGATTTGTCCCTAGCTGTTGGGGCCAGGGGTACCAGGAAGAAATTTGAAAATCAGTAAGTGATCAAAAGTGTCATTTTATTTACCTATCGCCTAAGGTTCCTACGAATGCATGTATGCGTCCGTGTCTGTCTGCCTGCCCATCCTTCCAGCAGTCTTGTCTTTTTGTTTGTTTGTTTTAAGTTTACTTATTTATTTATTTTGAGAGAGAGGGCACAGGAGGGGCAGAGAGAGAGAGAGGGAGAGAGAATCCCAAGCAGGCTCTGCCCTGTGAGTGCAGAACCCAAGCAGGGCTTGAACTCATGAACCGTGAGATCATGACCTGAGCTGAAGTCAGGAGTCAGATGCTTAACCGACTGAGCCACCCAGGAGCCCCAAGTCTTGCTTTTTAAAAGGAGATCTGGAAATCAGTGACGGGCAGCAATGCAGGTGGCGGAAGCCGGCCTTCCCCGAACTCCTCGAAACCAGGAGACAGACAACAACGTTCTCCATCCACGTTGTGGCCCGTGATCCTTCAGCCAGTAAATCTTCCATTTTGTCTGCTGCCTTCCAGTGCTGTGGGGACAAGCAGTGGGGAGACTGGAGGCCTCACTTGGCCGTGATTCTGTCAAATCAGAGTGGGGACCTGGAGCTGCATCAGCGCACAATTGTCACCATGGGGGACACTCTGGGTAAGCAGAAGCCAGCCCTGCCCCCTCCTCTCCTCTAGACTGTGTCCAGGCCACTTTACACGTCTATCCTCAGGCTTTTAGGTTCTGTGCAGGGCCTGCGTCTGTGCCTCAGGCTTTCCTCTGACCCAGGGGCCTCAGTGTTTGGGGGTCGGAAACTCCAGAGAAAGGAGTGTCGTTCTTGTCTCTCCGTTTCCCAGATTTTCTGCTGCAATGCAGTCCAGGCCCCTGAGACTCGGGCTGGGCTGCTGCGGAGGCTCCCCTCAGCAGCTGGTTTTCTATCCCTAGTCAGATTCCCCCCAGGATGGAGCTAACACACAGGGAACCCCGCCTCTTGTTATGGTTAGCTGCACGGCGACCCAGCTCAGCCAGAGAGGAACTTCTATTTTTGCCTGAACTACCCTGAGTAATTGTGTAGGCTTTACCTTTATTATCTCTCAGTGAACGTTGCCTTATAAACACTAAGGGTTGCAGAATGTTCCAGACCGGAGGTTCTCAAATTTGGTCAAGGGGCTGAATGCCTAGAAATCATGATACTCTTCGTTAACTTTGTGAAATATTGCTCTGTTAAACGGAAAAGAGCAATGTGCGAGGTAGCGCCAAGTCAGATGGCAGGTGGGTCAGCGGCCGATGGTTAGAAAGGGAGGCGGGTTTTGTTTAGTCCTTCCTGGGCACCTGGCCCTGTGCTGAGTACGTCACCTACTTGAATTAATTCAATTTTGAGGTAATGGAAAATGTATGGGAGAACATTCTGAAAATGGGAACAGGCTGGTCATTATTGGTAGTTTTTATGAGCCCTGCGAAAAGTTTTCTATTGTTTGATTTTAGCAGAGGAAGCATTAGTGCCCCCAAGGAGTCTAATTTAAAAACAGCTACTTCTTTGCTCAGGTGTAGGCATCTGCTCTCTTTTCACCCTCAGGAAGGACTTAAAATGCTTAGAAAATTCCTAATCACGAATATACTAGGAAAACACGAATCAGTGATGTATTCTGGCTGAAAAGAATTGAAATGTAATGTCCGAAGCCAAAAATGCTGGTGGGAGGGGACAGTGTGGTTTAGGGCCAGCGACTCTGGCCTTCCCTCCCCGGAGGATTCTCCCCTCGGACCCCGAGCCCCCTCTGCCATCTCTCTCCCACCCACCCCGATGGTGGGTCCCCACACAGCCATGTTCCGTAACTGGGCCTTGCTCTCCTCCTCCTGCAGCTGGGAAGGGGCTGGTGGAGGCAGCCCACTTCTGCTACCTCGTGGCTCACGTGCCCTTCGGCCACTACACCGTGAAGACAGATCATCTGGCCTTGCTTGGCAGTAGCCACAGGTAGGGTCTCCTGGGGGAAAGGGAACGGGAAGGACGGTTTCCAGGGAATTGTTTGAGGGAGGCCTTGTTGGGTCTCATGGCTCTACTTTCCATTTTCTTGTATGCATTTCACCTACTGCTGCTCCCCTCCTCTGGGGCTGTTCTGCACAGATCTGGGCAGGGAGGTGTGCCCGGTGGGAGCCGCATCACACCTCCAGGGGGCCTCAGGCCCCAGCCCTGCTCCCCAAAACTGCGTGTGGATCTTTGCGGTGTATTGCCCCCTTCTGACCACTTGGTGGCGCCCTGGCTCCATGACCAGACATCATGTCTTAAGAACTGTCAGTGCGATCGATCGGGGTGGCTTGAGGTTCTGTATTAGGCAGCCCTGGGCTTGTCTCAGAGTCAGCCCTGGGCAGAATTGGAAATTGCAAGAAGTTTATGTTTACTCCTTACACCCCTACACTGACGGTGCACAAGCTACTCAAAGTCCAGCCTGTTACTTATTCTTCGTTGGCCATAACGTTAGCGTTTTCACACAGAAGGATCTTTTTTTTTTTTTAAGTTTATTTATTTATTTTGAGAGAGACAGAGTGCGAGTGGGGGAGGGGCAGAGAGAAAGGGAGCGTCTCGAGCAGGCTCCGCACCATCAACGCAGAGCCCGATGCAAGGCTCGAACTCAGGGAACTGCGAGATCATGACCTGAGCTGAAATAAGAGTTGGACGCTTAACCAGCTGAGCCTCCCAGACTCCTCTTCACACGGAAGGATCTTAATAAGCCTGTAGACAATGAGTAAATGGACAAAAAAGATCGGTTTGCTTCCCAGCAGTTCTCCATGTTCTGGATCTCTCTTCCCCGCCCCCCCACTTAACATACCCTAAACTCTTACATTGTGCCAGTCATTTTATTTGCACTGTTTCCTTTAATCAGTACAAATTTATCCTATGAATAAAGTATATGTTTAATCTTAACTTTATAGAGGAGGGAAACCAAGGCACAGAGAGGTTAAATAACTTATCTAAGATAGCACAGCTAGTGTGCAGTCACGTGGGACTTGGAATCCAGGCTGTGAGGCTGTGAGGTCCTTTCAACGGTTGCGCAAAACTGCCTACCTCTGTGGAAATGTACAGTCGTGGCCAGCTCTCTCTGGGTCGTGGTCTCTGACAGCATATAGTGGGCTTGTCAGAGAAGACCACCTGTGCCAAATGTGACAATACATGTGCACGGGTTAATTCGTCTCCCTCCTATGTTTATATGGTACAAGGACATTTCTGGAGATAACCTGTGGTGATCGAGATTAAGAGGCACGCCAAGCCGTCAGGGCCCGTGGAGGGGTCTGGTAGTCCCTGGGATCACATTTGGCCAGCCCACTTCCTCATTGCCTCATTGGCTGAATGAATACCCAGCATAGGGACTGTCCTTTGATTTTTGGCTCAGCTGTTGTCCCCATTCTTGGCCATGCCTTCTTTTCTGGGTGCTCTTGAGAGCACCCTCTTATGCTGTTTTGTTGGGGCCGGGAGTGGCCTTGCATAGATGCACGTTCTAGGCCTTCAGGGTACTAAGGTGAGCTCTCAGCATGTTAAAGAGCAGCGCCTAGTGCCCTTCTGAGGAGGAGGAAGGTCAGTTTGCCTTAGGTGACCCTCCAGCAAAGAAGGTGGAGGACCCCCCTTTCTGCACTTCTGGTGCAGGGCTCTGCTCTGTTCCTTCCCCAGCCCCAAGAAGGAGGAGAAAGAGGAGGCAAAACATTCACTCCGGAGGCCCCCAGTCTCTTTCCCGTCTTGGAGTCGCCCCAGGGATCAGCCCAGGGCAGGAACTCTATCTACCTTGTTCGGATGCAGCTGGTGCTTGTCTACTAGGATTTAAGTTCCTCCCTCCCAATCCCCCCTCAATTTCTTTTATTGTTATTCCCTGGCTGTAGTCAAGAGTTTTTGAAATTTGCAACAACTGAGGCTATCCAGAGGACGGAAATCTTCGAGTATTGTCAGATGCTGGGCCGCCCCAAATCCTTCATCCCTTCTTTCCAGGTAACTGAACCCACCCGAGGGCACCGCCTTAGCTGCATCACATGGCCGCGAGCAGCTGGGTTTCCAGAGTTGCTATTTGGCACAGGGTAGCTGGGCGAAGTCATCTACAGCACTTTTCCTCGTTAGCTTGAGCGTGGGAAGAGTTAGGATTTCTTTCTAGGTCCCCTAAAAGTCTGCATTTCAAGATACGAAAGCAAATCAATGCAGCAGCCCCTGTTGCTGGAGGCTCCTGCCTTGCCCCGGAACAAATGGAAATTGGCCCTCGTCCTGTCGCACCTGCTCCGCAGCAAGTGCCGCTCTCCGCTCTCCGCTCTCCGCAAACAGCTCTCCCTTCTCCTCCTCCCCTCTGGCCATGCGGCCTGTGTTGGGGGGTGGGGGGGCTGGAGCGGGAAGGCCCAGCCCAGGGGGGTTTGCCTAGCCTGCTCCCTCCTTCCGATGTGCTCCTCCCATCTCTTTGAGTCTCCTAGCTGCGCAAATTCCTCCCCACTCCGCCCCTACCCTCGCCCTTCTGTCTTCCCCTCGGGGCTTCCGCTGTGCGGGGGGCGAGGGCCCTGCAGGTTCTACTCTTCTCTCAGCTTCTCTGCTTGATGACCTGATGTTACACCTGCAATTCATCGGGACTCCTTCAGTGCCCATGTGGAGAGTATGCCTGGCAACGCAACACGCGCACGCACACTCACAGCCTACGACACAAAAAGCACAAAAATGCTCGAAAATGACCGCCTTCATGTATAGTAGCTTCCTTCATTGTTTTACCGAAGACTCTCCCTCCCCAGCAAAGCCGAGCAGATGAGCTCCTTTGGGAACAGGTCTCTCTTCTCTCTCTCTCTCTCTCCTTTGGTCATCCCACCTTTCAGTCACCTTTGGGCAGACAGGAAGGAAGTTAGCTTTAGCGAGTGTGTTCTATGTGCCAGCAGGGCGCTATTGTGCTTTGAGTTATTATTTCTAACCCCGCGAGGTGGGCGTGACTCCCTTCCTTTTGCCAAACGGGAAACTGAAGAGAGGAGTCACATGCTGTGGGCTCCTAGCTCTTGCCTGCCATTTGTTCTAAGAACTTTACATGGATTGTCTCATTTAATCTTTACAACAACCAAGGGGTGAATAGTATTGTCCCCGTGCTGTAGTGAGGAAACTGAGGCACAGGGAGGTGCGGTAACCAGCGCAATGTGGCGCACCCAGTGTAGAGCTGGGATTTGAAGTTGGGCCTGTCTGATTTCCAAACCCTCATGGCTCTACCTTGCTGTGCCCCTCATGCTTCTGTAAATAGCTGTCTGCCTGCGTCAGAGTCATTTCTTCTTCTTTCCTATGTCTCCCCCGGTGCCTGGTCCTATGCTCCACAAATGCCAGGCTTTCCAGATTACGTGGGCTTGCTTATCAGAAGTAACTAGTCTGGTGCATTCCCGTGGTGACTCGGTCTCCAGAGACTGAACTGATGTGACTCCCATCCCTTTCTCAGCGATGTGTGACCTGCAGGCTGGATTTGCAACTGTGCCCCTAGGCAGACAGAGTAAACCAAATGGCACGAGGCCCTCCTTGATATTTTGGATGGCAGAGTTAGCGGAAGCTGGCAGTCAGCTGACTTATCTACATGTCTCTCCTTCTATCCTGCCCGGATGGACTAGTCACTGGCCCCGCTCTCTCCACAGGTGTATAAGCTCCTTTATGCTTCCCGTCTGGCAGATTATGGCCTTGCGTCTCCGGCCTTGCATTACTGCGAAGCCATTGGCACGGCCCTCCTTAGCCAAGGAGAGAGCGATCACCCTGTGCTATTAGTGGAACTCATCAAGGTGAGTTTCTCAAAGGGTTCTCTGCAGGTGTTTTATCTTCGGTGTTCAGAGAAAGCTATTGTGAAAGCGGCTTAGACTCCACAGCCCATCTCCTTTGAACATGCTGGAAAATTGGAGCCCATGGCTGTCTTTGACCACGTACGCATGCCCAGGCATGATAAGCAGAGTCCTGACACCACACAAAGAAGCAGGCAGTGGGCGGGGGTTGGTGGGATTGGGGGGCTGGAAAGCAGGCGTGTGCTGTGCCAGGAATTTATTCTTGCATCCGCTTTTCTGGGACAGTAAAACCACATGTTCCGGTCAGCCATTCTAATTATAAATGCTGGACTTAGAGTATATATTTTAGTGATTAAAACAGGAAATGAGCCTTATTAAAATGCTTTTAAATGCATGGAATACTTTATCACATGTGGGGTACGTTTAAAAACGACAACATAACATATCAATGTTTAGTTCCAGGGGAAGAAAATGATTGGGCAAATAGTGCCAATTAATTGAAGAAAAATCCATTAGCTGGAGAGTAAAAAGACAGCCTGTTGTCAATTTTCGCTTTGCTTTAGACAAGGTCCAACTGTTGGATTCAGCAGCCAATAAAATCTGTGGTGCTGAGCCCCCTGCCCCTGAAAAATGTAGGGCGCTCAGGGACTCAGAATGGAGGTGCTGTCCCCGCCCCATGGAATTCTGGGATTGGAATTAGCATTTTAGCAACAGTCCAGGTGATTCCTAGGAGCACCCAAGTGCAGTACTTGAGAAGCAGTACTTGAGAAGCAGTACTAGAGGATACAACTTTGCAGAGACACAAAGCTGGGTAACAGTTTCTTCTTATATTTTATTGCATATCTAACACCAAGATGGGTTAATTGTTTATTTATGTTGCAGCTTCAGGAAGGTATCTGCTGGATTTGCTAATCAATTATTCTTGGTAATCTAATTTGCAAGGGAGTTAAGACTGTCTTTCTCCTATTCCCCTGTTGCCTCTTTCCCCATCATCTATGTCTGCTTTCCCCTCTCTTACCTTCGCCCCTGACCCGGCTGGGAACCGGGCACAGCTAGCGGAGAAACTGAAGCTGTCAGATCCCTTGGTTGTAGACAGACGCAGAGACCGGGACCTGGAGCCAGACTGGCTGGTGCAGCTTCGGAGGCGGCTCAAGGAGCTGGTGGTGAGCGGGGTTGGAGCCGGGACTGTGGTGAGACCTCTGTTTCTCTCTCCGCTCCCCTGGAACAGAGCACTGACCTTGGCAAGTCCCCGACCCCACGGAGGGCATGAAGTCCCCCATCCGCGAGACACAGGTTGACCCGGGAGGGGGTGGCGCTCAGCCCCCCAGCTTTTGCCTGTCCCTCGGGCAGAGATGGTCTCCTGGGTTTGCCTGTGAGGCCCTGGGGCCCTCTTGCCAATCACCCTTGTCTGTGGTCCTAGAAGCTACATTTATGAGCATTAAAGCTTTCATCTCTCTGTTAGGAACAATGGATCACAGTGGACTCGTGTCACTTTCATGTAATGTAGGGCAATTGCTTAAAAGATTTCCGGACCTTTCCTTTTTGTTCTGACAACTGCAGAAGCTGCTGGTAGTAATTGTACCAGTAATTCGAACAGGGCTGCCTCCATTTTCTTTCTTCCAATCTCTATAACGACGGGAGAGGGTGGATTTTTCAAGGCACACACAGCCCTGACTCCCATGGGCTGCATGCACGGGGCCCTGGGGCCCTTCCCATTGCCCCTTCTGTGGGGAGACACTGGGAGATGCTGGTCTCCTGGTCCCTGCCTGCTCTGAGCACACCCAGGAGAGATGCAGGGCTGAGGCCTTGCCCTTGCCCCTCCCCCACCAGCCCTCAGCATCCGGTCCAGATTCTCATACCTCATCACTCCCTCTGAAGTTTCTTTTTGACTTAATTTTTATTTTTTTATTTAAAAAATTTTTTTTAAATGTTTATTTATTTTTGAGAGACAGAGAGTGAGCAGGGGAGGGGCAGAGAGAGAGAGAGAGGGAGACACAGTATTTGAAACAGGCTCCAGTCTCTGTGCTGTCAGCACAGAGCCCAATGCGGGGCTCAAACTCACAAACCTGAGCCAAAGTCGGATGTTTAACGGACTGAGCCACCCAGGAGCCCCTTGACTTAATTTTAAACCATTGTTCCCTGTTCTTGCTTTTCTTTGTGTAGTTTAAAAAGATTTTACTTTGTGTTTAATAGCAGAAGGTCACAGGAGACACTGGGGATCTTTGTCCTGCTCACTCAGATGCTTCTGGAGTCAGAGGAACAACAGGTACCCGTGCTGATGACCTGAGTGCAAATGGCTGACTCTCTGGGCCTGATCGTAGAGATAACAGAACTTAGAAAATATTCGCCTGGCCCTTCCTGGGGGGTACTTCCTTGCCTGTACAAATCTGACCTTGTCCCCACAGCTCTGTCTGGCCACAGCCATCCTGACACTTCTAAGTTCCCACATGTTTAGAGTTTCTGCCTCACATTCAGGTTTTAATGCTCACCATGTTGTATCGTGATCTCATTGTTTCACCTGCCTCCGTACCTTCTCCCCAGCTGATGAGTTTCTTGAGGCCAGAGAGGGTGGATTGTCTGTGTTTCATGTAGGTGTTGGAAACATAGGAAGATTTTTTTGAGCTATCAGTTTCGATTTTTGAGCTAACAATTGCTATAGACATGTGACAAATGTTTCAAAATGTTGCCAGCACATCCCTCCTTTCCCCTCAGGATGCCCCTGAGTGCTGGGTCCAGCCAGCATTATTACCCCCAGTTAGCTCTGGGCCCTTTCCCCAAGTGACCACAGCCCTCTGCCCTGTGGTGGGGTCAGGACAGGGTGTCATCTCTTGATTTCCAGCCGTTTCCCACCCGCGGGCGTCTTCCTCACAGAGGATGAGCTGGGGGAAGGCGAGGAAAGCGGGCCCTGCTTTCTGTTTCTCAGCTTTGCTGCTGTATTCCAGCACCTTCCAGGCAGAGGCCTGGAGGGGAACCAGGCCAGGGCTTCTTGAGTGCTGCTTCCACCGGCAAGCAGCCCTGTCCCTTGTCACCCAATTGAGCATGTGGGTCAGCAGCCCCACTGGCCCCGTGACCATCAGCCAGTCATCCACACCACAGCCCATCTCATTAGCAAAGTGGGAGAGCCAGAAGGAATCCCATCACACTCGCTTCTGGGACCGATGCTCTGGTTCATTTCTGTGGTTCTGATTTGGGTTTTAATGGAAACTTTCTAAGCTTCAAACACCCAAGTCCATTAGGAAATCCTTAAAGGAGAAAGTTTACCCCCAAATAAAAAAGTGTGGAGTGAAACAAGGAAGGTAATTTCTATCCTCCTGATGTGCTGGTTCAAGGCTCAGAGATCATACAAGGCAGTGAGGGAAATAATTTTGTAAACTCTAAGTCACAAGCAGTGACAGGTGTTACAATCACTGCTGTGTTGTATTTGTCATCACATTAATGGCAGCCACATCAAGCGGCCTGTCCTTGTGACTGCTTTTCAAAGAGGACATGGCAGGAATGACCCTGGTGTGATGGGTCCACGCTAATGTCACATTGCAGGTCTCAGTCCTTCTTCTTTGCCCTATGTCCTTAGGAAACACTTTCTACCATGATCTTTTAGGACGTCAGAGCCACTCAGAAGCCCTTGGGGACCGCAGAGCCTTGTGGCCAACACTGGAGCAGATGGGGCCAGGCCAGCCCAGCTCACAACACCCCATTCCCCACCAGCCCAGTGCCTGTCCAGCAGGAGGAGGTGTGGGGCAATTGGGGGTCCCCGTGCCTCTTTACTCGGTTCCTGAGGTCTGTCTGCCAGGGACTGGTGGCTGTATGGCCGTGACAGGCCCTCCTGGAGGAGAAGCCTGGGAAGAAACCCAGCAGATATATCCACCTCCTGGTAAGACCTGCCAGCCAGGCTGGAAGCCTGGGGTGAGGAGGGTCGAAGGGGAGGAAGCAGATGATGGAGGTGGGCGGGGTCAGAGGTGGGGTCAGAGCTGATCAAGCCCTGAATGGTTGGTGTGCACCTGACTGAGGGCCTGCTCTGTGGTAGCCCTGGGGCTGGGACTCTGCGTGCCTCCGAGGGCTTGCCCTTCCATTGCAGCCTGCCTCTCCACTGGACAAGCATAGTGAGGCTCACAGCGGTCACTCCTGCCCTCCCCTTGGATGCAGAGTTCCTAAGAGAGAGGCTGCAGGGTGGAGAAGGGAGGAAAATGCCACTTGCACCCAAGTGTGGTGAGCAGTGCTGAGTCACCAAGCGAATGCTGGCGGCCAGACAGGGGGATTACATCGTAGACCTTCTAAGATAAGGTCCTGTCCAAAACAGGAGACTCAAACGGAGGGGAAGGTCAGGGAGGAACCCTGTGAACTAGCTCCACGTGACCCAGGTTTCCAGGATTCCTAAGGAACAGCCTTGGTTCAGGGTAGAGGTCAGGTGACCAGCATGTCCTGGGGCAGCTGGAAGAGGGTTGTGCCCGTGGATTCGCATTTACGCGATCCAATTGGCTTGGACTGGATAGGCTGGGACCTCCAGCTGCTTTGCAGTTAGAAAAGCCGACAGTAGCCGCGTTCCTTCTTCAGATTAGATGGGAAAAGCACAAGTTCACATCACTATGTTTGTGTTTTGTGCCATAACAGAGAATATAGTATCTCAAGGAAGTTTCCAGCATCTGGATGGTCAAAAGGCTGTTTCCAAACCCCAGGTGAGAGGACAAAGCACAGGAGATGCTGACGCCTACCTCCTCTAATGCTTCTAATGCTTCAGGTTTTTTCCATTTGCCCAGATTTCTTAGCCATGTGCAAACTCCTTCTTCTGCCTGGCCCCAGCTCTCCCTTCCACAATGCAACTTGTCTCTCCTTGTTTCTTGCTATACCAAATCCTAGCGGTGGGAAGGAGGGCCGTGTTCTTGTTTCTGTTCAATCCTGCCAACCGGTGTCCATGGGGGGAGGGGTGGCAGGGCTGAGTTTAGTTTTGGCCTCTGAGATCTCTGACACCTCCCTCACTGTCCCACCACACACTCACCACGCCCTGCCCTGTCATGGGAGACTCTGATGCTTATTTCTTTAAATTTTTTTTTTTAATGTTTATTTATTTTTGAGAGGGACAGAGACAGAATGCGAGTGGGGTGGGTTAGGGGCAGAGAGAGAGGGAGACACAGAATCCAAAGCAGGCTCCAGGCTCCGAGCTGTCAGCACAGAGTCCGACGTGGGGCTCGAACTCACACACTGTGAGATCATGACCTGAGCGGAAGTTGGACACTCAACGGACTGAGCCACCCAGGCGCCCCTGATGTTTATTTCTTTATTGTAATGTTTACCTTGCTTTTTTCCCCAAGAGGGACCTTTGTCAGCTGTGTCTTTTCTCTTCAGGCTGGGAGGTCTTGGAGGTGGCCATGTCTAATTGGCCATTCTATCTAGCTGTTGATAGATAGCCCTTCCCCCAACAATGGCCATTGCTGGTCCCAAACTTAAGATGTTCTTCAGCTTTGCCTGGTTGGAGGCTTACATTGTATACGTTTGAGCATATACGTAGTGGTTATACCTAAAAATGTCTCAAGTAGGTACTTGGCCACAGGACTTAAAAACTTTTATGCTTTACTTTTTTTTTCCTGACTGAAAAAGTAGTACATTATTGTTACAGAAAACTTGAAAAGTAAAAAGAAAGTATCATATAAATAACCAAATATCGCTCATGTGTTCTTAAATGTGTATATGAAGTTTTATTTCCTATTTGTTATTTAATACTACAAAATGAGGTTTTCCATGTCATTCATAAATGATTTTTAAAGTTTTATTTATTTATTTATTTTGAGAGAGAGGGAAAGTATTAGTGAGGGAGGGATTGAGAGAGAGGGAGAGAGAATCTCAAGCAGGCTCCACAATGTCAGCAGAGAGCCTGATGCAGGGCTTGAACTCACGGTTCATGAGATCATAACCTGAGCCGAAATCAAGAGTCGGATGCTTAACCAACTCAAGCACCCATAAATGATTTCTAATATTGGTATGATAAAGTCCATTGTGTGAAAGCACCATCGTTCATTGGTTCCTTTGTTCACAAATCCCGAGATCCTGTCGTATCTGTAGCACTATCACAGGGTTGGGGAGATGCAGGGAACCAGACAAATCCTACCTTCAGTTTAGTGGAGGTGACTGCAGATGAACGCTGTATGCATGATGGATTTTACCTGAGATGGAGTGTCTAGCAAGGGTACCTCTGGGGAGGCCTGGAGCACAGGTCAGAATGGGGGGCCGACCTGAGCCAGGGAGGTGTCTAGGGAATGATCCTTCAAGGAAGAGGGAGTAGCAAGTCAAATGGGACTCACTTGGTAGGTGAAGGAAGGAACAAGGGACTCACTGTGTGTAGACAGTGGGGAGCAAGGGGCTGAGAAGCAAGGCCAGGGCAATAGAGGCCAGACCAACACGGCTTTGTAGGCCACAGGAAGGAGCCCCAAGTTTCGCTCACCACTCCCGCATTGTTAAACATTTCAAGTGTGTGTCTCTTCCTTTTCTTTCTTTCCTCCTCTCTCTCTCACTGCATATTGCCTTCCCTTCCCTTCTCTTCACATGTAAAACACAGCGGTGGACATTCTAGTGATGGACGTGTAAGCCTGGTCTATTTCTTGAATTATTCAGTCAGGAGAAATTTCTAGAAGGAGAGGCTGCTTAGGTTGGAATCCTTGCTCTGCCAATTGCTAGCTCTGTGGCCTTAGGTTGCTTAATCTTTGTGTCTTAGTTTTCTCCTATATAAATGGGATGATAACAATAGTACCCACCTCGTGGGACAATTGTAAGGATTAAATGAATCACTGTATGTAAAGTGCTTGGAAACGGTATTTACTACACAGTAAATTCTATATTCAGAATTAAAAAATGAAGCTTTTTCTAGATTTGCCAAAGCATTTTCCAAAGGTTGTACCAGCTATGCCTTTTTTTGAATACAAAATGTAAATATAACACAAAGGGACAAACGTTATATGGTTCTACTTATATGAGGTACTTAGAACAAGCAAATTAATGGACAAAAAGAGTAGAGGCTATTAGCGGATTGGGGGAGGAGAGAGTGAGGAGTGTTTAATGGGCACAGAGTTTCTGTTGAGGTTGATCCGATGTTCTGGAAATGGATATTGGTGGTGGTTAGCCAACATTGTGTGAATGTACTAACGTCACTGAATTGTATGCTTAAAAATACTTAAATTGGTAAACTTCATGCTATGTATATTTTACCACGCACACGAATAGAAAGGCGCATGGACACGTTTTGCTGCCCTCTGGTGCATTTGTTCACGCTTGATCTTGAGCAAGTCTGCCAGGAATGAGCTCTAGGATGAGTTAGGGCCAGTGTATTACGGTCTCTGTCCTCTTGGGTGTGTGGGTCCCCACGGGGGGTTTCCTGTACTCTTCATCTCCAGCGGTAGCATTCCATATCTTCTGCTCCAGGCCTCGGCATCGTTGTGGAAATCTGATGTGGGGAGGTAGCATGGCAGCCAAAAGTCCATCCAGTTAGGGACACCACGGGGACTGGGATTGGGCTCTGGCCTTGTCCTAAGACCTTCCGCAAACCACTTCTCAGCCCTGTGTGTCCTCATCAGTCAGGTGTGATCCTGGAAGGCCTGCCTGCTGATGTACTGAGCGGGGCTGGTGATTTGCCTTTGTGGCCTGTCAAGTGCTATGAAAATATTAGTTCTTATCTTCTTTAATTCTAGGTGCCGCTGATTCCCAGATCACGAAACGTTTCTGAGAGTTCCACCGTTTCAGTCAAGGAGGATGAGGAGGAATCCGCCGATGAGGCAGATAAAAAATCCTCCCCAAATCCAGCACAGACGGAAAAGCTAGGAGATGTGAAAGAGAACACAAAGGTGGCGGTCTTGTCCTGTTGCCATCATTCCCCCCACCCCCAACTGGGGGGCAGGGTTGGGAATCTGGGCTTTGGCCGGGCCTCTGACAACCCACCATCAGACTGGGGTCGGCTAATCTATTCGGCCGGAGGAGCGCACCACAGGCCTTAAATCTCCCCCCTTCCCTTCCAGAGCTCAGGGTTTGGCTGGTTCAGCTGGTTTCGCTCAAAGCCCAGAAGCAACGCATCCCCTTCTGGAGAAGACTCGTCCGACAGTCCCGACTCTGAGGTGAGCATGAGGGTGTGAGGGCAGGGACGCTTCCGCCCTTTGGAGGAAGTTTCCTCAGAACCTCTGAGGCCCGGAGGTCTCATCTGGCAGTTGGCAAAGGCAGATGATGAAGGGTCTTAAAAATTAGGACGAAGAATATTAACTTTAGGGGGCCAGTGGTTGTCTGATCATTGAACAGAGCAGTGGCAGGAAGAAAGTGGAGTTTTGGGGTGAGTGCCCGGCCGCAGGTCACAGGTTGAGGCCGCTGTTGAGGGCATGGTGGGGATACAGCCGCCGGCATGAATTTGTTAACCACTGGCATCACCAACACTGCCTTTCTTTCTCCACTAAACAGGAGACCTCCGGAGAATCTTCTCCCCCTCAGGCCAGGCCCGGCCTCTCACTGACATCTCTCCCAGAGCCCCAGTCTCTGCCAGGAGGCCCCTTCTCTGGGGCCACAGGTACCGCCAACCGCATGCCCTCTGGGCTGTCTGTGGGCTCTCTGTGCTCCTTGGCCATTGGGGGTGCCTCTGGGAGTGGGACTCCTCAGCCCTGGGCAGTGGACACAGCTCCCACTCGCTGTCTTCTAGGCGAGGGCGGAGTGCAAGGACCTGCGTCCGGTGAGGGAGTGGCCGAGGGCACGGGCAGTGGAGGCTTGTCTGGGCCTGAGGTGAGCCGTCTTGGGGCTGGAGCCTGGGGCCCCACCAGATGCCTGTGTGAGGACTGCACACTCGGGGTGGGCTGGAGGCGCCATCTTGTGAGGGTCTGACTTGGGGAATCAGAGAGAACTTCTGCACCAGTTTGCTAGGGCCACCGTAACAAATGTCCCGGACTGAGCAGCTTAAACAGTTACTTCCTCACGGTTCTGGAGGCTGCAAGTCTGAGATGGAGGTGTGGGCAGAGGTGGTTTCTCCGGAGACCTCTTTCTCGGCTTGTTAGATGGCAGTGGTTTCACATGGTGGCTCTTCTGTGTGTGTTGGTGTCCAGATTTTCTCTTCTTACAAGGACACCCGTCTTACTGACTCAGGGCCCACCCTAATGACCTCATCTTACCTTAATCACCTATTTTTTAATTTTATTTTTAATTTTTTAAAGGTTTTATTAGACTTTTAAAAAAAAATTTTTTTTTTTAACGTTTATTTATTTTTGAGACAGAGAGAGACAGAGCATGAAGGGGGGAGGGGCAGAGAGAGAGAGAGACACAGAATCGGAAGCAGGCTCCAGGCTCTGAGCCATCAGCCCAGAGCCCGACGCGGGGCTCGAACTCACAGACCGCGAGATCGTGACCTGAGCTGAAGTCGGATGCCCAACTGACTGCGCCACCCAGGCGCCCCTATTAGACTTTTTTTAATGTTTCTTTATTTTTGAGACAGACACAGAGCATGAGTGGGGGAGGGGCAGAGAGCGAGGCAGACACACAGAATCCTTAGCAGGCTCCGCGAACCCATGAACCCATGAACTGTGAGATCATGACCTGAGCTGAAGGCAGACACTTAACCGACTAAGCCACCCAGGTGCCCCTTTAAAGGTTTTATTTATTAAAAAAAAAAGTTAATGTTTATTTATTTTTGAGAGAGAGAGAGAGAGAGAGAGAGAGTGGGGGAGGGGCAGAGAGAGAGGGAGACACAGAATCTGAAGCAGGCTCCAGGCTCTGAGCTGTCAGCACAGAGCCTGATGCAAGGCTCGAACTCGCGAGCCATGAGATCATGACCTGAACGGAGGTCAGACGCTTAACCGATGAGCCACCCAGGTCCCCTTTAAAGGTTTTATTTTTAAATAATCTCTACACCCATGGTGGGGCTTGAACCCACAACCCCAAGATCAAGAGTCAGATAACCTACCACCTGAGCCAGCCAGGCACTCCCTTAATCACCTCTTTAAAGACACTACCTCAGGGGCACCTGGGTAGCTCAGTCAGCTAAGCGTCTGATTCTTGATTTCAGCTCAGGTCACGATCTCATAGTTTTGTGGGTTTGAGCCCCTTGTTGGGGGCTCTGTGTTGACACGTGGAGCCTGCTTGGGATTTTCTCTCTCTGCCCCTCCTGCACTTGGACTCTGTCTCTCTCAAAGTAAACAAATAAACCTTAAAAAAAAAAAAAAAAAAAGACAGTGCTTCCAAATACATTCTGAAGTACTGGGAGGGTTAGAATTTCAACACACGAAGTTTCAAGGGGACACAATATCAACTTCCCATATCAACTTCCTCAGGTGAGATCTAGAGAACTGCCTCTTTCCCTTCCCCAGAGTTCATTAGTGTCTTTGGCAAGGGCTGTACACAGTTCTTTTTTTTTTAATGTTTATTTTTGAGAGATTGAGAGAGAGAGAGAGAGAGAGAGGGGCTGAACCCGAGCAAGGGAGGGGAAGAGAAAGAGGGAGACACAGAATCCAAAGCAGGATCCAGGCTCTGAGCCGTCAGCACAGAGCCCGATGCGGGGCTCAAACCCACGAACCACAAGATCATGACCTGAGCTGAAGTTGGATGGTTAACTGACTGAGCCACCCAGGTGCTCCCCGACCCCCTGCTTTTTTTTTTTTTTTTTTTTTTTTTAATGAGGGCTGTACATTCTTGATAAATCTTGCACACGGTACAAATTTCATGCTAATTGCCAGGAAACCATTTTTATTTCCTGTGGTTGGGTTAGAGCACTCTTGTAGTATTTTAGGCCTCTCAGAGAATATGACATTACATCCAGGGTTGGCTGTGCCCACGTGGGTGATGGCTGTTTGCTTGAATTACCTGAGTTCTAGCAAGAATCCCTTTCTATCTGCATCTCTTGACCAAAGTTGATGTGCAGGGAAGCCCTTGATTTTCTGGAATCAGAAATGGTGATTGATAGGATTTTCTATTGATTTCCATCACAGGGTGTTTCCTCTGAGTTTTTCTACAACCCTGGTGTTCTGCTCCCCCCACCCCCCTTGAAAGGAAGTGTTCCTCTCTACAACCCATCTCAGGTCCCCCAGGTAAGGAAGCCCCGAAGGAGACGGGTTAGGAGCACAAATTTTGGATGAAGGTGATCCAGGTTTATAATCCTAGTTTACCACTTACCATGTGTGAGTTCTTGAGCAATGCCTTACTTGCCCTCTGTAAGCCTCAGTTTCTGCATCTATAAAGTGGGGTTGGTAGTAGCTACCTTGCAGGGTAGGTGTGAGGATTAAATGGGAGCATGTATGTGAAGGACCGCACACAGAAAATGGTCAATCAGTGTCGTTATTAGTGATACGACTCTTGACCTTTCACAGGTCTTGAGACTTTGAGAGACACATTGGTGTTGGTACCGGTGGTATGGAAATACCATTACTCCAACCGGGGGGTGAGGGGATCATTGCAACCTTTGAGAGAAGCTAAACTTCCTGCTCTTCAGGGACCTGGGGCAGACCGATCCTCTAATGTGCCAAGTTGGCCTCCCCCCTTCATAAAATTGAATTTCTTCTGCCACATCCAAGAGGTATTGGGTGAAAGTAACTAATTAGATTATCACAAAAGGAAGCCACATACAGCTCTCGTGTTCAGGATCCCCTAGCTCAGTCCTGCTAGCCAGCCCTGGATGGAGTCCTGCTTGGGGCTATAATCTCATGTGACGATTATTCTTTTCCAGCTCTCCACGGCTACTAGCTTGAACCGGCCGAATCGCCTAGCCCAGCGCCGCTATCCAACCCAGCCGTGATGAAAACCACACCCATTCCAAGCTGGTCTCCTTCCTTGATCTCCAGCCCCTCTGCCATATTGGGGTCCCCAAGAGGGTTGTGCTGGCCTGTTGCCTCCCCTGTCACAAAGAAGGCAAGAGGACAGGGTCTTCTAGGACACAGCTCAGTCCAGTCTCTTAACATTGGCTTCAGAATGATGGAGAGTAGTTGGGTAGAATAGCAGACCGGAGGTGAGCAGAATGCCATGGGGGAGATTCAAGATGGTGGCTTCAGATCTTCAGGAAAGTCAAGGTTAAGAACCCCTTGGCTGGAATCAATGAGAACCCACTAGGCTCTGAGGCAGGAAATTATTTGGGGGAGGCTCTCAGCAATATTCGCAACTAACTTTGACTGGTTCCTCAGTCTTAGTTATGGACCGATTCGTGCCTCTAGTTAGCAGAGCTTTTATACTGAAACTTGATTATTGCTTCCTGTCATAATTCCCTCCACAGTGACATTTCAGCAGTTTCCCTCTTGGTCCTAGTTTTGTGCACATTTTTATGTGCTTCAGATTAATTATATTTCTCTCACTTTCTTAGCTGGTCCTATTTTTTCACATTCTGGCATCTGGCTATCAAGTTAGATTGCTATAGGCATCATATTGTCATGGTAACCGCTGAACCTAGTGATGCAGATGGATGGAACATCAGTATAATAAATGATGGGGGATGTTTCCTAAAAATGCACCCCTTCCCTGAGAGAGGAGAACGTGTGCCTGATAGTGTTAACCCCGCCCTTCCTACCTCGGGCCTCTGCGGATTGATGTTCGCAGGGTCACGGGAGCCAGAGGGAGGCGGGGAACATCTTGGAAGCTTCCAGTTCTCTTTTCAAACCCAAAATAGGAATGACTCTTGCTGTTGTCAGATTTGCTGAAAATTGCTCCTCACAAAGAACATTTTTTGTATGTGTAATTGTACATACAGGTTTTGTACTCTAATGCAGTACAGTTCTGATGTTATGATAGCGATTAAACCAGATCATTTTATAGCAAATGCTTGTCTCTGGCTGATTTTTGCAGAGGGAGAGAGCATCCAGAGCACATTCATCCCTGAAGTGCTTCTAATAATGGTTTCATTGTGTGATAAGGTGCGTATAGCTGGAAAGAGCCCTTTGTTAACAAAGAATCTGGGGACTGAGCCTCTTAACTTCCAAGTCTAGCGTTATTTTTTCAATTGAAAAAATATGGACAAAAGCGCCTCTGATGCAAATCAGCCACTCCATTAACTAAATATTGCATACTCTGTTCTCTAAAAAGTTTATTCATCTCTCAGATTAAATTAGGAAATGTCTGCATAAGTGTTTTCTAGACTGAGAAGGCCCTCAGTCAATGCTGTTTCCTTACTTCCCCTAAAAGACTGCTGCTTCTTCACTCTGGTGTGCTGACACCCAGTGGCGGTACAATGGCAGTCGTGTGTGAGTTTCACAGGACCCAGACTCGGATCTCAAGGCAGCTCAACCTTGTAAACTTGGGCAAGGTCATTTCACTGACTGGTGCTTCAGTTCCCTCAACTATAAAATGAGGATGAGAGTTATGATAGTAGCTACCACATAGGGACATGCAAGAATGAGAACCAAAGTCTTAGAAAAAGTACCTGAGGGGCGCCTGGGTGGCTCAGTCGGTTAAGCGTCCGACTTCAGCTCTGGTCATGATCTCACGGTCCGTGAGTTCGAGCCCCACGTCGGGCTCTGTGCTGACAGCCCAGAGCCTGGAGCCCGTTTCAGATTCTGTGTCTCCCTCTCTCTCTGCCCCTTCCCTGTTCATGCTCTGTCTCTGTCTCAAAAATAAATAAAACGTTAAAAAAAAAAAAAAAAAAAAGAAAAGTACCTGGAACGAACCAAGCACTCTAAGTGTGGTTTAAAAAATTATTAGTAAACAACATAATAAGTAAAATCTAGACTGTCCTGTTGCCTACCAAGTTAAACTGTCATTTGTTTTAATATATTTTTTTAATGTTTATTTTTGGGAGAGAGAGCACGAACAGAGGAGGGGCAGAGAGAGGAAGACACAGAATCCAAAGCAGGCTCCAGGCTCTGAGCTGTCAGCACAGAGCCCGATACGGGGCTCGAACTCACAAACCGTGAGATCATGACCTGAGCTGAACTTGGACACTTAACCGACTGAGCCACCCAGATGCCCCTAAACGGTCAGTTTTTCATTCATGATATAGGTAATGGAACAGGAACTTAAAACTACTTTTCATTCAGTGTCCTTATTACTGAGTTTTTCTTCACGTACCTATCTGCCACCAATGCCAGATCCTGTGGCTTAGTGCCCCTGGGAACAAGGGCTTAAGGGAAGTCCTACCCCATAAAAAGAAGCTCTTGAGAGGAGGAGAGTGAGGGCTGAAGAGGAAGGCAGAGACAGCAGATGCTGGTGTGCTCACTTCCTCCTCCCGTTGGCGTTATCCATGGAAAGCCAGGAGTAAAGCATCAACAGAGCAAGCACTGAGCTGAGTTACTTCCTGGGCAGAGGGATACCCAGCAAGGGACTACTTTTCCGAGGGTAAGTCAGGGGTTTTTAGAAAGGGAGAAAGGGAGGCCGTCATGCTATGTTTGCTAATTCATGATTGAAAGCTTGTGCTCTGCAAAGTCAGGTGCATCCATTAGTCTGTACATGGTTGGTTAAAACAAGTCCTGTTGTTCCTTGGGCAGGAAAGAGCCCTCAGCTGGGTCCAGTGAGGTCTGATGAACCGGGGTCACTCAGAGTTCTTGGTTGTTTATCAGCTCTTTTTACTCGTGGTGATGGTGGGGAGGTTGCTGAAGGTCATGATTCTTTTACAGCTTCAGCTGGCCGAAACCAGTTTTGGTGAAACAAAGCAAGTGCAGCTGTAAGAGGAAAGTATTTGTTTCCTTCTTTAGAAGGTGGAAGCTTTGGGGAGCAGAGCAGGTTGTGATAGAAATCTGCTGCTAGGGGGCGCCTGCGAGGCTCAGTCGGTTAAGCGTCCAACTTCAGCTCAGGTCATGATCTCGCAGTTTGTGGGTTCGAGCCCCAGGTCGGGCTCTGTGCTAACAGCTCAGAGCCTGAGCCTGTTTCAGATTCTGTGTCTCCCTCTCCTTCTGCCCCTCCCCCCACTCACAGTCTCTTTCTCAAAATAAAGGCATTAAAAAAAAAAAAAAAAGATGCCTCCAGGGCTGGGGAGCCTGAGAGCTTGGGGCTTGTGGCCTCTTCCTTATCTGTAGCTTGGGAGAGGCTGCAGGGTCTGAGGGGAAGCTGGCTCTGGCCTAGCAACTTGTCCCACATGACTTGAGAGTCCTAACAGCTTGGCCTCAGGGACGGTCAAGGTCTGAGGCAGAGCTTCTAGCGCCCTGCAGCCTGGTGCACGTGGACCCCAGCAGGGAAGGATGGCTCGGTGTCCCTGAAGGCCACAAGGGGCCGGCTGTGCCCCAGCCAGACACCTGCAGAGGGCCCACTGTATCAGCCACAGGCCTGCCTTCCCGTCACCATGAGCCATGGCGGGGAGAGAGAGTAAGCAGAATTCTCTAAGGGAAAGCTTTACCCACAGACACTATTTCAAAGGGAAGAGCCTGAGACATCAACCTGCAAGTGTGTTTCCTCCCCTGTTCTTCAATGGGGTGTAGGCTCGGACAAAGAATACTTACAGGGAACAAAGATGCTACGTTTTCCTTAAAAAACTGAGCGGTGATGTGCAAATTTGCGATCCTGCAATATACATACAATTTAATATTTATATGAAAACATTTAAACTTAATGTTCAGTAATTTGGAAGAGAACAAACCGTTAAATTCCCATTTAAGTGTCTTTATCACATATCACCATTCCAGCCCTTCTGTCTAATCCCCTTACATGCCTATAAAACTGCAGACCAGCCAGGCTTCCTCAGTCACCTGCATCTACTCCCCTGTCAGCCTTAACTCAAGCTTCAGGTTGTGCAGGATCAAAGCCTCCGCGAGCTTTCCTTCCCCCTTAGAAATCTTTTTTTTTTTTTCTCTTTGGTCTCTTCCTCTGGGCAACCAAGACGAAGGGCAAGAGACCGCCTCCACCTCTCCACAAAAATCGGAATATTATCTTCCCAAGAGGAAATATGCAAAACAGTCTTCGGCTTGAAAAGAACAATAGGGGTGTAATTTCGGTCTGAGCGCTCTCTGGGGTTTCTCTGATATTTCTTCCCACCCCTTCCCAGAGAGTGGAATGGAAGTGATGTTTGCCTCTTCTGTTTGCCAACTGAAGCTGGAAATTGCACAGATCACGATCTGCACGCCACAGGGTGCTGGCCACTTACCTGAGGTTGCAGCCAAACGTGGTCCCCAACGCTGCCGGCTCCCCGTGAGCGCCTGAATCAGCCACTGCCCATTCAGGTCCTCCAGAAATGGTTTCTTTATGAGATGTAAAGTTATTTTGAATGAGGATTAACAGCACAGTGAAATGTTCTGTTACAACCTCATTAAGTAGAGGAATCTGCTTCCCATGCTTTCGTCCTTTCTGTACGCATCTCTGGGTAACAG
Organism: Puma concolor; assembly: GCF_028749965.1. NCBI lineage: Eukaryota > Metazoa > Chordata > Mammalia > Carnivora > Felidae > Puma > Puma concolor. The sequence goes on from NC_141683.1 coordinate 50,491,557, forward strand.
CTCTTCGCTGGAACTAGGTCAACGGCAGCATAACCTGACTGACCTGTACAAACTGCCTGTTACTTGAACGTGAGGCGTTGTCCTGGTCTTGATCCGCCTTAGAGCCGATTAAGTATCCAATTTTTAAAGAATCTCAAGAGAGGGGGATTCCTCGGCAGCCCAGACTTTCACACCCTCGACATTAGGAAGTTATTCCTAATACTTTATACCCAAATCACTCATGTGGCTCTTTAAGACTCTCAGCCGGTCCTCAGTGGAAATGGGAGAACAGCTGCTTGCCGCCACCTGTGCCCAGAGTTCTTTCGCATTCTGGAAGGCCATTAAATCCTGCCTCAGCTTGTGAAATGAAGGTTCACAAAATGGGGTTTTCTTGATTAGAATTGGGGGTGAAACTACCTAAATGTTTGGAGTCTCCTGGTAGCTACAATGGCCAGACACTCCGAATTTCACTAACAGCAATAATACTTCTTGACTGTTTCCTTTGCATCGGGTACTGTGAAATGCAGTCCGTGAAGTGCCCAGTATTATGCAACATTTTATAGAAAACTCCAGAGAGATTAAGCGATTTGTCCAAAGGCACACAGCTAGTAAGGAGGGAGCTGGGGTTAGAGTCCAGGTAGTCTGAATCCAGCCCTCAGAATCTGGGCTTCAAGCCACATTGCCCCTGGCCATGCGTACATTCATTCAGTCATTCATCAAACAGTAATTGAATGAATGACGTTTCAGGCACTGTTCTGCGTTCCCAGCATGCTAGCCTCGACCGTTAAAATACTCTTAGTCTAGTGAGGGAGACAGACATACAGACACAGCATTTACTACATAACATAAGAACTTTTAGACTTAAAAATGTGTTCGTGGGCACCTGGGTGGCTCAGTCGGTTGAGCGCCTGACTCTTGATTTCGGCTCAGGTCATGATCTCATGGTTCATGGGGTTGAGCCCTGCGTCAGGCTGGGTGCTGACATCTCGGAGCCTGCTTGGGATTCTCTCTCTGCCTCTCCCCCGCTCGTGCTCTCTCTCTCTCAAAATAAATAAATAAACATTAAAAATCATGTTTGAGGAACTTAGTACCTCGATACCCCTTAATAATACAGGGGTTTCATCTATTTATAGAACTTGGGGGCTAATACGTAATATGTTCAAATTGCACCACCTCTCGTAGGCTAAGATCAAAGTTAAATTCACTGCTTGCGTTTACAATAGTAAATGTGTTGGTCAAAGTTTAAAGCGGCATCGAGGTGTGGGTGCGGGAAGTCTGAGGGAACAAGAGTAACAGTGCACTGTGATCACAAGTGCTGTGGAGCAATGGCATCTGAAAGAGAGAGAATCTGATTCTGACCTGCCAGACTGCCCCAGAATCCCCTGTTGCTTCCTGCCCTTTGCACGATTCTGAGGCAGGAAAAGACTGACTATTGCAGTGGCGCTTTCTGAAGGGCGGCGTGCGAGGTGGGGCCTGTGTGTGATTTTGTGTGTGTGCACACATGGGGCGGCCATCGCGTGAAGATGGCTTCTGAGTGTATCTCTTCACCTAAGTTCCACCTCTGCCTTACAGTTCCTCTTCTTCACAATTACTGCTTACTCTCAAGAGAGGATTACTTAGAAGCCTCTTCATTAAGCGTCATCCAAGTGGCTGACACTATGTAGATATCCATGGAGTCTCACGTACTAGAACAGGATGTAACAGATCATATGTCAATAACTCCGAACACTTGGCTAAGAAAGTTTAGCTACTTTCTTGCGTTCCTGTACACCGGGTTCTTGGAAATCAAAGGTCTTGACTTTGAAAACTTGTCTCTGCGTACCAGGGGCCCATTTTGGAGTGTAAAAGATGATCACCAAGTGTTTTTTGTTTTGATTTTCCACTGTCCTTGCGTTCTACAATCATGATTTAGGGTCCCAAGGAGATCTCATTGTCCTGGAGCAGAAATCATTTTCAGTTTTGGGCTTCAAGATTTTATTGCCACTTTTGGGATAGTTAAATAAATACCCTTGAATGAAGGAACAAATTGAAGCCCCATAGTCATGACTTCATGTTAGTTTTCAGCTTCTTCTCTTTGCAGACAGCCACAACTGCCCCCACCCCTCCCGCCACAGATGGTGTTAGCCATCCCAATAACGCACATCAGTTAATATCTTGAGTCAGGATCCAATTGAAGGAGCTTGTCTAACAGGTACATTGCCGACAACCTGAGATACATTGACACTTGCTAAATCGGTTTTTAAATGCACTAAAGTAGTTTGCAATTTAAAAGCAGTGGATGTGAGGTGCCTAAAATGAAGAATTATTTGCAAAGAAAACAATCACTCCCAATTTAACACCCTGTAGAGGCTGATTTTGTAGTCTCAGGGAAGAAGATTAAGAAGATTTTCAGGGGCGCCTGGGTGGCTCAGTCGGTTAAGCATCCGACTTCGGCTCAGGTCATGATCTCGTGGTCCGCGTGTTCGAGCCTGGAGCCTGTTTCAGATTCTGTGTCTCCCTCTCTCTCTGACCCTCCCCTGTTCATGCTGTCTCTCCCTGTCTCAAAAATAAAATAAACATTAAAAAAAATTAAAAAAAAAAAAGAAGATTTTCATTCTAGGTTCCCACCCCAGTAGCTGAACTGGTGACCTGAAGTAAGTTAATTGAATTTCTCAGTGTCCCCAAACTTGTCAGTCAAAAACTTGGATCCACTCATTCAACAAACATTTTTTAGGACCTTCCATGGGATAGAGAAATGAAAGTGACGTGCTAGCTCTCAGAGTGCACAGAGTTGTCCCAGGTGCTATTGATGTATGGCACTCTGGTGCTGCCTACCTGGAAGGAGGTGGTTGGGAAGGTTCTGGAGGGGTAACTTTATCCATGAAAAGACCATGGCCCAGAGAGGTTAATCAATTTTCCCAAATCCCCTTAGTTAAAGTTCTGATTTTCAGGCTGATGAGCTCTTCCTTTGAATATGAAAACACAATTTAAAATGTAAAGCTTTTTATTGTTGCAATGAGGGTGTGGGGTTTTTTTGTTTGTTTTTGTTTTTTGTTTGTTTGTTTTCTTTAAAGAGAGAGAGCATGCATGAGGGGGGAGGGGAAGAGGGAAAAAGAGAGAGAGAATCCCAAGCAGGCTCAATCCCCACCCTGGGATCATGACCTGAGCAGAAATCAAGAGTCAGTAGCTCAACAGACTGAGCCACCCAGGCGCCCTAGTAATAAAAGCATTGGTAATAATAATAATAATATTTTGTGCTAGGTATTGATACAAGAGTGTAAGTTTACATGTGTTTGCCATTAAATTCTTTTTTTTTTAATTTTTTAATGTTTATTTATTTTTGAGAGAGACAGAGACAGAATGCGAGTGGGGTGGGGCAGAGAGAGAGGGAGGCACAGAATCCGAAGCAGGCTCCAGGCTCCGAGCTGTTAGCACAGAGCCTGACGTGGGGCTCGAACACACAAGCTGTGAGATCATGACCTGAGCCGAAGTCGGACGCTCAACCGACTGAGCCACCCTGGCGCCCCTGTCATTACATTCTCTTAACAATGAAGTGGGTATTCTGAAGAAACTGAGCACAGAGTTCAAGTAATTTGCATAACATCGCACAGTCAGTGATGGAGCTGGGAAAGCATTGTGGTAGGTGCCTCTTCTTTAATCTTTAAAACAACTCATCGAGGTGGATTTATTAGTCTCACTGCCCAGAAGAGGAAATAAAGGCACAGAGAGTTTAGTAACTTCCTCAAGATCACACATTAAGTGGAGGAGCTGGGATTTGCACCTATGTACTCTGGCCCCAGAGCCGAGGCTCTTACCTCTTGTTCACCTAGTTTAAGGTGGTTGCACCTGTTCTGCAAACCCAAACAGGACCACTGACCCTCGTTCCCAGCCTTCCAGTGCTGTCTCAGCCAGGGTAAAACTCTGTTCTTCTGTTTCCCATGTGCAGCTGAGGAATATTACTCATTATCTTGAGTGTTTATGCGTATGTCTGTTTTGAACGTTAGACTTGTGACTTTTCAGGGACAGGGTGATGTAACTTACCCATCTTTGTATGTCCAGCACCTTGCACAATGCCGGTACCTAATCCAGGCTCAAAATTCAAAATAGACCTGAATGAATCGTTTCTCATCACGAGACCCTCAGAACTGTTTGTAAGGAAATGCCCACAAATTATGTCTGACCTAGAGGTTGCCATATGGGGTCATCTTATTGTTAGAATTTGATCCATTTCTGCATCTTTAGAAGCTGGGACAGGTCTTGGTATATAATACATGTGAAAAAAAAATCTGTGAATGAATGAATGGCTTTGTAAGGGAGGCCAAATGAGAGGATCGCCGCAGCTTTTGGGAAACTGTCTACAGGAGAGATGATAGATGTTTGGAAGGAGGAGCCCGGGGCCCCTTGCAGAGACCCCCCCACGCAGGCAGCCTCTGTGGCAGCTGATGGAAGAAAGGTGCCCCCGTTTGAGGTCAAGGGAAGGGATGTCCTGCGTTTACGACTCTTCATTTGACCCTCAGGGGTGCCAAATTTTGGCAGAAGAATGTCTTGGCTTTAAAAGGTACTTCACCCCTTTACAGCCGGTATAATTGCTGTTGCGATGCTTTGCCCCAGCAGTGTCTTCATTAGGTCAGATTTCATACCCCGGGCTTTAACTTAATCCTCCCGTATCTGCAATTCTAAGGTTCCCTACTCTTGGCATTGCCAGGAAGTGTTCCCATTTTCTAGATGGGGTGGGGGGGACACTCTGCCCTAGAGCCTGTTTTTGCACTCTTCCGGGGGTGCAGACGGGGTCCAGGGGAGCTAGGGGAAAGGAGATGAGTGTGCCAAGCGAATCATCTAAATTCTTCTAAAAAAGAAAATCCCACTTCTTTAAAATTTATTTTAATGTTTTTATTTATTTTTGAGACAGAGAGAGAGCACAAGCAGGGGAGGGGCAGAGAGAGAGGGAGACCCAGAATCCAAAGCAGGCTCCGAGCTGTCAGCACAGAGTCTGACGCGGGGCTCAAACTCATGGACTGTGAGATCATGCCCTGAGCCGAAGTCGGACGCTTAACTGACTGAGCCATCCAGGCACCCTAAGAAAAAAATCCCCTTTCTAAGTCGCCCTGTTCTAAGCACTGTTTGGATATTGCTTGGATAATTGCAGGATCCAAGGCTCTTCGTGTTTAGTTAAATTATATAGTTTGGCACTCTGTGCGTTAAAAAAAAAAAAGCCACCTTTTTATTATCTGCCTTTTATCAAGCAGAACACGCCCCTAGAGTTATATCCTTCCTCTCCCCACCATGCCACCCAATAATGAGAAGTAAGCCATTTGCCAAGAAAACAAACACAATATAAAAATGACACAAATACATAATCCCCAACCCAGAAGGAAAAGAGCATCTGCCAGCTGGCGGTGTAATATTTATCCAGAAGGGAAGGTGCCCCAACAGACTGAAATTCCTCTGTGGGATGGGGGAGGCTGAGGGGAGGTCAGTGATGGAAATCACCTGTATGGGCCCGGCCCAAATGGGGACACGGTGGAAATCAATTCAGCGAGCTCCGTGTGGCTGTCCCCTGTTATGGGGTGCATTCAGGAGGCACCTGAAGAGGCCATCAATCGGTCATGTGAAAGGGGAGGGGTGGGGGGAGAAAGGAGGTAATTGGAAGTCAGCTTGACTGGGGACTTCTCCAGCGGGAAGTGTAGCTAGAGAAATACAGGACAGAGACATCCCCAGGTAAGGCAAACTGGAGCTTTAGCCCCGGCCTTGGGGAGCAGCGTGGTGAGAAAGGAAAATCCACTCTGGCTGTAGCATTTCAGATGAGCCTCTTTGCTAACTCGTGGTCTGCTTCTGGGCTGGGACAAAATTTTACTCCTCCCGCCCGAGAAATGCACTTTCCGTGGCCTCAGCTGACTCAAAGCCCGCACTGATTTATATATAACTTGCATCTAATTCCTTAATCAAATGCTCTTCGAGTGAATAGAAATTCTGTTATTAGAAATTGTGCAATGCATGGAAGCCAGTCAATCTTCTGTTTTATCGATAAATTGGAATGTTAAAACAACTATGCTGGTCGGTATGACAGTTCTGTCTAAGAAAGAGGCAGTTAACAGAGCTGTGTAAATCAGAAGGGTCCTGAAACTGTGGTTGGGGAGACATGATATGGCAAAACGTCTACCAATAAAGTGGAGTATTATAGCAAATTACCCAGTTTATACATGCAGGCAAAGCTTTGCTTCTCATGCCATGTTTGAAAGCCAATAAAGCTTGCAAATGTGATGGGAGCCACTATTTCTGCCTCTGTGCAGCTGTTTATCAGCAGCTTTTTAACACATTTTCACATATTAATGAGGCGGCATAGCAGTTCCAGAATTAGAACAGTGGGATGTATCATTGTCTGCCTTATCTGAAGATGCGCCTGCTGTCAGCGTCGTTACCAGGGTGTGCACAATGGGAATGGAGTTTTGGTGGGTGCTGCACGACCCCTCCTTCCCTGGGTCCCAAACCCCCTCATCTCTGAATCTGCTCATCTCTGCGCTGCTTTTGTGGCATTTGGGAATTTTGCAACGTTGTCTCCTTGTTTCATGATTTATGTGTCAGTAAGCCTTGAAAATTCCTCAGTTGCTTTCCCATGGGTTTCCTAAAATAGTCCCTGGCATTCAGTAGGTGCTCCATAAATGTTGAATGAAGGAATGAATGAGTGGCCAGGTAGATGGATGAAAGTGTTCCTTCAACTATACTTCAAAAAAGAATAGAAAAGAAAGTGTTTTCTCAGTGGCTACCCTCTGCAGGCACCCATCACCTGTCACTGTGGCTTCAAGACGCAAAATGCGTAGAACGCGTGGCTTTCCTTGAATTTGCATATAGATGGCGCAATGGCAAATGAGGTCTCTAAACCAAGAACTGTCAGAGACGTAGGAGCCTTTAACACAGAGATTCCCAAACACAGGTCTGCTGCTGTGGCCAGAGCGTTGCAAAGTTTTAGCCCTTCTTCAGTGAAAAGAGAAAAAGAAGCGGTGAGTTTTCATAGAGCTAACATGAATTCTCTTAGATTTCTGAGATTGGGTCCTTCTCCATTATTTGACATTGAAATGCCATTTCTTTTTTAAAATAATGGTAATGGACACTGGCATTTTAAAAAATGCCCTGGGGCACCTGGGTGGCTCAGTCGGTTAAGCGTCCGACTTCAGCTCAGGTCACGATCTCGCGGTCCGTGAGTTCCAGCCCCGCGTCGGGCTCCGGGCTGACGGCTCAGAGCCTGGAGCCTGCTTGGGATTCTGTGTCTCCCTCTCTCTCTGCCCCTCCCCCGTTCATGCTCTTTCTCTGTCTCAAAAATAAATAAAAAATGTTAAAAAAAATTTTAAAAATGCCTTAACTTGGCAAAACAAAAACTTCCTGAGTCTCTCACTTTTTTTTTGTTTTTTGTGGTTTTTTTGTTTTTTTTTTTTTTTTTGGTTGGGGGAAAAACTGGCTCATTTCAGCGAATGCTAAGACCTGTCAAGTGCTAAAATACGTCTCTGTCCTGTCTCTTCAGAGCAGGCATCCGGGCAGGATCACATGAATCTTGTGGGAATGCCATCACTAAGCTATGAGAGATTTCTGAAATCCAGGTCAGTCGCTCTAAGAGAGGAGCCAAGAGGCCAGTAGACTCATGTCTCATGCTTTCTTTTCTGCTGCACATGTATGTAGTTGCTGCATTGCCTTTTGGCGGGATATACACGTGCCCCGTGGTGAAAATACAGAGCACCTCTCTGAGCTCTGAGCATTCTAGCTGGTGTGAATTGTGGGAAAAGAAAGCGCTGCGTAGGCACACCTGCACAGTCACGCCTCCTTTCTCTGAATTCCCACGGCTCTTACCGTCTACGCCACAAAGCACAGCCCTGGCTTTTTCATATTGTCGTCTGTGCCGTGTTTATTATTCTTACCTCCCCTAAAGGATAGGAACAGACGACTTGAATCCTGTTCCTGATTGAGAAACTGGTTTGTTTGGTTTTTTCCTTTTCTTGAAAACACAATCTTTTCTGGAGGCGGTTGGCCACTCATGGTTCTACACATGTCGGAGAGATGTGAGATTCTGTTGACCCGGTTTCCCGCGCTGGCTCTGTGACTGATGGATGACACTGTACGAGTGAGTGCTGAATCTCACGGACTCCAGAGCCCTGTCCTAAGAGGAAATGACAGTCCTGACCTGCCTCGCTGCGAGAAGTGTCCTATGCATTAACTGCCTAATGATGCTAATGCTCTTTGAGAATATAAATGTGAAACATTATCATTATGGGTAATACTAGTCTTCAGTTTTTAAATGTTTTTCCTCAAAGGGGAGAGGCAGAAAGATTATTTAAAGAAATAGTGAATAGAAGGCTACCGTTTGTGCTTCATTTATGACTGACTTTGATCAGGATGGCATAACCAGTGGGAATGTGGTCTTGAAGTCCTGAAGGTAATTATTTCTACTTCGGGGCATGAAGTCTTTTCTTTCTCCTCCTCCCATCAGGGAAAAAAGAAAGAAAGAAAAAGCTAGGAAAGCTAATGCTCTTAAAAAAATAAGACGATTTCTCTATGTCAGGTCTGGAAATAGTGTTTGCTAAAGTTGCTGCTACAAAAGTAGCCCAGCTGAGTAGACAGGAATTGCCACAGAGCTGGCCTCTGCCTTTACCATCTTGCCATGGAAGGAGCCAGAAGCAGGAGAGGTCATAAGATTTTTTTTTTTTTAAAGCTCCTTTAGGTTTTTAGAATTTTAAGAGTAAAGGGATTCTTGTAGATCCTGTAATCCTTGCCCAGTGTCCTTTCTACTTGTGACAGACATTTGTGGCTCCCTGGTGGTATGTTTCCTGTTGCCGCTGTAAAAAAATGATCACAAACTTAGTGGCTTGAACCAATACAAATCTATTATCTTACAGTTCTGGAAGCAGAAGTCTGCTGAATCTTAGGGGGCTAAAATCAAACGTTAGCAGAGCTGGTTCCTTCTGGAGGCTCTAGGGAGACTCTGTTCCTTGTCTCTTCCAGGTTCTGGGGAGAGCCCGCATTCCTTGGCTTGTGGCCACATTGCTCCAGCCTTGCTTCCATTATTGCATGGTCTTCTCTTCTCTGTCAAATCTCTCTCTCTCTCTCTCTCTGCCTCCTCCTTATAAGGAGTCTTTGATATATTGGCCGAGAAAATGCCAAGTGTAAGGGTCCTGAGGTAGAGCATGCTTGGTGTATGAGTAACAGTTGAGAAGTCAGGATGCTGAGGGTGATGCAAAGGGAAGGGGCAGTAGAAGAGCTCAGAGATGGGGGCAAGGGCAGGTCATATAGGACATAGAGGTCAGTGTAAGATCCTTGTCCTCTGTTCCACAGGAGAGGGAAACTCCTACTGGCTTTGAGCAGAGGAGTGACTGCCATGATCTGACCTACATTTTCCGAGGACCACTCTGGTTGCTGGGTGGAGACTGTGACCATCCAGGTAATAGAACACGGTGGCAGGATCGAGGTGGTGGCTGTGGGGATGGTGGTAGGAAGTGGTGGAATTCTGTATACATGTTCAGGGTCGAACTATCAGAATTTGCTGATGGGTTGGCTATTGGGGTGTGAGAGAAACAAAGGCGTACAACCTAGATTTTTGGGTCTAGAAGGAGGAAACTGGGGGAAGGCCACAGGAAGAGCAGATGTGGGGAAAAGATCGAGTTTGGTCTGGACATATTCAGTCTGAGATGTGTGTGGGAATTACAAGTGGAGATGTGTCAAGTCTATGCAGCTAGATTTGCTAGTCCCAAGTTCAAGGGAGAAGTAGGTAAAAAGTCTTCAGAGAATACATACTTAAAACCTATCATGTCTGCTTATTTGTCAAAGGGCAAAGACCAAGTCCTTTAATGTGACATTTAAGGTTTTCTATGGGCTGGGGTCACTTTCTTCTCTCATTGAGCTTCTCCTACACCCAATGCTTCAATCACTGATAATCTCCAAACCCTATTATGCTTTTCATGCTTCATAGTCTCCACTTGTGTTGTGCCCTTGACCTGGAATGTGCTTCCCTCCCTTGCCTTCAAAATCCTGTTAATCCTGATTGCTTCTTCTGATTGCTTTAGCTGAAATCCACCATGCCCTCCCCTGTGTTCCCAGGTAGACTGTGTTCCCTGTCTACTTATATTTGACTACTCACACTTAAGTCTATATCCCCTCTAGATTGTAAGTTCCTTAATGGTAGAGAAGGACCATGGTTCACTGATCCTTATATCTCTAAGACATCTCCATGATGGAGGTGGACATGGGTGTGGGATCCTAAAAACCATAATCCCCAATCAGTCACTCTTCACCACTACTGGTTTCGAGGTAGACTTGTGTGGAGGACATGGCCAGACAGTAGCACACTATTGATTCCTACAGGGGTTGGTCAAAATCCCCATGTGGAACTCATGGCCTGGGGGAGCTGGCTTCAACATGCGAGTCACAGTGTTGTCTTTGCCTCCTGAAGAGCTCAAAGGCTGGACTTCAAACTGGCTTCCTGGGTCCCTTTCCCTGACGCCCACCCACAAGTCTTGACCACTCTCTGTGAAGGTAAGAGGGCAAGGACAATTGAATCTCACAGGGAGAAGATCTAGGGAAATATAGCCCAGAGCACAGCTGGCTTGAGTCATGTCCATGAGAGACTTGGGAGAGGAGAGTTGGTAGGAAGCCAGAGGCATAACTCATCACGCTAACCAGATATGAGGACACGATCTGGAAATAAAATCAGGGACTAAATGAGGAGGAGCGAGAGTGGGTCGGGGATGCAAGGGCATCTAACTTCTTGCTCACTGCACGGGCCATTCCACTTTCCATGATTCCGTAGTGTCCCAAGCCATGTCCCGCATGAGCTGCAGTGAGGACAGCCCTGAGTCCCACCACCAGGTGGAGCCTGTCCTTGCATCTAACCCTGATTTTTCTCCTGGCAAACGCTGAATAAGGTTTCATTGGATTTGCTGAATTGGGTAAATCCTCAGAACACAGGCATGTTCCCAAAGGAAAGAGCGGTTAGTCTGCGTCAATAACAGCAAGTGCGGTGAAACTGTAAGAGGCTTTCCCTGAGATCCTAATATAAGATATGGGATAATGTAGTGGGAAAGAGTGAGGGCTCTGGAGCTCTGTGATCTTGGACAAGTTAACCTTCCAGGGCCTCAGTTTGCTCATCCATAAATGGAAGTGATGCCATTTCTCACATCATAGGATCTTTTTTGTTTTTTGTTTTTTTGTTTGTTTGTTTTGTTTTTTTGCATTAAATGAGTTAACATTTCTCAATACTTAAAACAGTGCTGGGCACATAGTGACTAACCAATAGTCATAGCTATTCTAACTATTTCATAAAAGCGAGTTAGTTATAGAATGGCAGAGGGTAGCTATGTCAGAGGACCTCTCTAAATCTTTGTTTTAAGGAGGTTTGAAACTTCTAAGGAAGAAAGATACTTTATCACGTCGTCCATGTCTCTTACCTGAATATTTCTCACTGCCACGCAGCCTATTTCTTGGCAGCTTGAATGACCCTTCTCATCCAGAGGGAAATCTTATTGGAGCTGGTTATGGGGCTGTTATTTAGACAGCTGCTTTTTGGCATGATCCCAAGTGAAATGTTTGAGCTGGCTCCTTCCTCAGGCTCAGAAGTCACCTGGTTAATGTGAACTTTGATGGTCGTGGGATGCTCAGCTGGCGTCTCTGGCTTGTGTCACACCAGGCAGGTGGTCTAGGACCAAGGGCACAGCAGTTGGCAGCAATGGGCGTTGGAAGGTTACCAAGGCCCAGGCACACTCTCATCAGTCTGTGTGTGTGGCCTCTCCAGATGGGTAAAAAAGGATCTTACCAGGAATCTCTGAAGGAGTATTTTCTTCCCAGTTTTTCTGGCTTTCATGGTTCAGAATTTCATTTCCATCTGGGTAGTTTGAGGGTCTTTTGCCATGCAGGCTTTTGGTCTTCTTCCTGTTAACATTTGTCTGGCCAATTAGAACTCTGATGTGGAAGTCCTGCATGCCTTTCTGCTGGTGTCCTTTGAATTCTTCTATTTACCTTTTTAAACCACACTTCCCCCCGTTTCTATGAGGATCATCGTTCATCATAAGAGGCAGCTGACAGGGGCAGAGGGACTCTTAAGTACATACAGATTTTTGTTTTGATATCTGATTAATTCAACCCCCCTCTCCCCATATTCCAGTGTCAATATCTCCTGTCACTTTCTGAATTCCAAGAGGGGATTTAATTTTGGAATCAGAAAAACAAAATCAATGCTTAAAGGCTTCTCTTTTTTGAACCCTATTTAGGTGGATCAGTTATAATCTTTTATTTCTATGATATGTTTTACATAAGAATATTCATTCAACAAATATTTACTAACTGTTGGGGATGAGGCTGGTTCGAACACTGAAGGGGAATATCAGATGTATATTTCCATCTCTATGCCTACACATTTAATAGAGATTACAATCTAATAGGGAAGACACAATACATGCAAAAGTGGGGAGACCAGAGTGAAGAAAAGACTGAGACACAGTGCTCGAGGACCTCGGGACTTTTGCTCAGTTTGAGGGACATCTTTTCCTTTCCTCACAGGGAGGAAAGAATTCTGATGTCACTAAGATGTGTGAAGGCTCATTTCTCCTTCCTAGAGTGCTCGTTCGGAGGGGGTGGCCCATACGTAGACTCTGCCCGGGACATTGCTGCTTGCTGCCCGCCAGCCCTTCGAGGTGACCCTGTGGCCGCCTGTGGGGTCCCGTGCCATCTTCTCCCATGAGGCAGCTGAACATGAGCAGATCTGGGTTCCACTCCCAGCTCTTCCACCTGCTGGGTACCCTTCTGGGTACCTTTGGGTGGGTTTCTCAGCTTTTGTGAACCCCGTTTCACTGCATGCAAACCCAAGATTGTGCACTTTCCTCGCGATGTAAACGTGAAAATGAGACATCTGTACCATACATGGTACACAGAAGATGAGCGGTTCACGCGAGTTCTCTCTGCTCTTACAGCAAGATTTCCTTTCTTCTTCTTCTTTTTTCCCCCCTCTTTTACTCAGCGTGAATGTCAATGAGTTTTTTTTGGGTTACAGGCACATCTGAGATTAATATCAGCCAGAACTTGAGCGTGGTTGCCAAACCGTGAGCTCCTTACGCTGACACGCGGACCCCAGGAAGGGACTTTTCTCAGTGCTAGGTGATGCTAATTGCCATCTGATCTGAAGCCAGAGTTGCTTTCCTTTGTTTAATAATTTACATCTTCTCTGAGAACACCGAGCTAAAGTTTAAAATTACAGAAAGGGATGATTTATCTAAATGCCAACAAAGCTAAACAGCAGTAAAATCACCCAAACCCCCCTCTGTGGGCTGCCACTCATTCACCACCTGAAATGCCAGGTGGCACTTGAGGGAGGGTGCACACGAGACTGAGAGAGAGTTAAGCCCCTGAGATGTTGGGTCGCCATCAAGGCTTGCTCTGTGGGAGCCACGGGCTCGTGCTGGCTCAGGAGCCTGGTGGGGCTCCTCGAAACAAGCCCGCGACAGCACTGTGCCCCGTTACATGTCAGCTCCTGCACTGTCATTTCCGTTTATTCTTTCATCAGGCATTTACTGAATTCCTACTAGTGGCAATCCTTTGCTGGGCATCATCACAAACTTGGAGATTGGTACGCTCAAGCTGCTCACAGTCGGGTGCAGAAAATGTACATTAGTGGCCAAGGATTCCTTTCCTCCCCCTCCCCACCCATGCTCCCAAGTAGCAATGGGGCAACAGCCTCCTCCAGTGTTTTTCCTTCTTTGTGGCATTTTGGAAGAGTGGGAGTTGAAGAAGTTGAGGGAATGAGATTGGAATAACAAGAATAAGCGTTTAAAGCAATTATAATGTGCCAGGTTTGGCACTAGGCTATATGTAAAAATATATATCAGTTAAATATGTATACATGGTATATCTGGAAGGAAAAAGAGATTTATGACCTGTAGGTGGAAACATCTGGAATTTTCAGGAGTGTCCCTTCCTCATCAGACTGAGAAACCCTATTTCACTCTACAAACACGCATTAGTTAATAAAGGGCTGTTTCTATTTGTGCCTCGACTTTGCGGGAAAACTCCGTACCATAATCTGACTTTGATCACTCAGGCGCTGAAGGAAACACTCTCCACTTTCGTTAGGACTGTGATAGCTGAGGCGTCACCTGTCAGAACACGGTGACAATGAGCTGATCTTTGCACTTTCGGTTCCCTCTACCCGGAAGGCTGTTCCCCAGCATCCTCGCGGCTGGCACATCCTTCCTTCCCTGGCTGACTGCAAGGATACCCCTCTCAGGTCTCCCCCGGGAGCTACGGTTACACTGAGTATCCCTGCTCCCCAACATTCTTGCCATTCAGTTTTTCTCCATAGTGTAGATTCACATCTAACGTGCTGCGTTTTACAAATTCATTTTGTGGTTTCATTTGTGTTCCCATAAGAGGCAAGCTTCATGAGGCCCAGGAGTCTTCTGATGTCTGTCCCCTGCTGTCTTTTCAGGACCCAGGATAGCGCCTGGCTCGGAGCCCGTGATCAATAATTATCTGTTGAATGAATTAACCTGATGCTATTAGGAAGCGAGGCCTCTGGGCTGCCTGAGGGTGGAGTGAGGCCTTTCTTACCATGGCAGGGTTAGGGCATGTACCGCTCATTCATTGATTCGGGTCTTTATTGTGCCTGGCACCGTGCTGGGCTTTGGGGCCACAGATACAACGAGATCTGGCTCCTGCCTCCAGAGAACCCAGTCTGCTGAGGGAAAAGGACGCATAAATCGTAGGAATATAGTCATAATGGCGATGGCTCACATTTAAGGGAGCACACAGCTGTGTGCCAGGTGCCGTTGAGGCACGTCCACATACACAGCATTAACTCTCCTACTGCTCACAACAAAACGAGGCATTGCTCTTTTGCCCCTTTGGCAGATGAGGGAACAGAGGCACAAAGAGGCCACACCCCCAATTACAGAGCAGTGTGGGAAGTGTTGTGAGGTGGGAATGGGTGTGTGGAAACAGCTTACATTTTAAGGCATTCCCGGCGTGGGGAGGGGCAGCGGGCAGCTCTGAGAGGCCTTGGGTAACCCCGCTCGGCTGCCCATCTCCACTGACCGGCTCCTTTAGTTGCTGGACGTTTCTCCCCTCCTGCTTCCCTGCACTCCCGTTCCTGCTGAGGGGCTGGGCAGGGGGTGGGGGGGGGGTGGGAACCTGGTCTCCCCTGAGCTCATTAAATGCTCTACTCTGACCGTCATAACTCCCCGCTATTTTGATCTGAGTCTGGGGCCCCTCCGGGGCGTTAGAGCAGGCAGGATGATGGCTGAGCCCAGATATTCCAATTCCCCACTCTGTTCTCTCAAAGCTTGTGACCTTAGACACCCCGTACCAATTCCTAGTATCCTCTGTGCGAGGGGAGAGACCATGAACGGCCCCAGATTCCACAAGGGCTCGCTCTGCAGGGGCCCACCAAGGTCTGCATTTGCCCAAAGGGTCTTTTGGGAGTTTCCAAAATGAGAAAGTTGAACACCTTCAACCTTCTCACCTTGCCTGCATTCTCCTCAATCCCTTCTGGGTCTTGGGTGACCACCCTTTGTGCTTCAAAACTCTAGGAGGTCACTTGTCTTCCTCACCTAATGATGTGTTACAGAAAACAAGTTTCTGTTACTTGCAAAAGTATGACGGGAACATGAATATTAATAACTCCCATGGGTTTCCTGTGAACATCCATCACCACGGCTTAGAAGGCTTGTTCTGACTTGCCTGGTATGGGGGTAACTGCTCAGCAGAACAATGATAAAGCATTCATGAACCCAGCTTACGCAGAGCTCTTTCTGGGGCTTTGAACTCCTGTGCTCCTGTGGGGCTGAGGTGCCGAATGTGCTCTCCTCCACCTGGGGTCCGGCATGAAGATGTTGGACTTCTGTCAGGGACAGGACCTGGCAGATGTGCCAGGACCCAGTGGAGCTGGAGCAGGGATTTCTCTTTATCAAAAAGAAAGTTCTCCTTGTTGACAGCATCTTGGAGAGCAGGTGCATTTGATCTAAGCCGCCTCAGGTTGGAGTGATGCTGGAATCCAGAGCTGGAGAGCTGGTCCAGCACAGATTCAGAGAACAGCAAAGCTCAGAGACCATCATGTTGGGTCAACTGAGGCCACAGAAAGAAGAGGGAAATCAGCAGCAGGGCCAGGATTAGAGACTCTGGAGGTGACCGTTTTCCTTTGAGAATCCTAGGACAAGGGACATTAGGACAGTGTCACTCTTGACATTTATTCAGGGTTTCCATTGAAATTTGTTACATGTCTTCTCAGTGAAAGTCCTTTTCTTCTGGAACTGCCCCAATATATGGCATTTTGTGCTCTCTGGGTCTCTGGATGCCTGTTGAGGATCGCATAGGGTTGATCCAGGCTGTAAAAGAGTTCATAGGATTTCCATCTCAGTCAGTGCTGTTCTAGTAAAAAGTGCTCCCTGGATCTGAAGGGAATTCCCAGAAGGGTTGTAGAATGGTTACAGTGTGAGGAGATTGGAGTCCCTGGGGTTGAGAAACATGACCGCCCTGTTTCTTGGGTTCTGTTGCCCCAGGAACCCCATGTGATCTTTGGGGGTTGGGCTCCTGGTTTGATGGCTAGTCAAGAACACTACAGCTTGGGTCCCCTAGCTGAAAAGCCACTGTTGAAATTTATTTTAATGTGTATTGTGTGTGCTTTTTTAAGATTCAGGATTTAAAGATCATCCATATCTGTAGCTCAAAGAAATAAAATTTAAAAAATCTTTTGGATTTTCTAGAGAAAAATGTCTTCTTAGGTAATTTCAATGTGATCAAGGCAGCATCTGTTTTGCTGAACTTTAGGTCACTCATCAAATCTATGGTATTAATGAAAATGCTCATTTTCTCGGGCAGAAGCATGCAAAATCTCTCTGCAGTACAATTAACAGTGGTGGGAAAATATCTGCCATTTCTTCTGTCAGATTTTCCTGTAGTTGGAGTTCCAATGTCTCGCATCAGAGCAGACCATAGCAATGAAAGTCATGGAGACAGTCATGCTTTCTCTCTAAAAGACGTAATTGCAGGAGACCTCTCCCCTTCAGAGTTCTGACCCAGGTTGCTTTGGGTTACAGCTGTTTCTGCCTAGCAACGTTTACTTGGGAGTAAGTACCAAGTCTCACTTGGTGTCACGGTGAAAGGAGTGAATGAGTTCGAACCAGAAGATCTACAGAGTGAATCCTGGTCCTGAAAGTTGCCAGCTGTGTGATTCTGTCCTTTTTGATCTTCCGTCTTCCCATCTGTAACATGAAAATGAAAATAATTTAGAGAATTGTCCTGAGGATAATATGAAACATCTGCATTGCCAAAGGGTTGTTGGTTTGCTGGATATTGTACAGAAACAGAGTTAGTTAAGTTTCTTCTCAGGATCTCCAAGAACGTTCTTTGAACCACCCATAAAATGGTTACTGGGTATGTGCACTTAAAGCTTATAGTATAGGAAGGGTACTTTTCCAGTCAAAGGGGAAAAATTGCCTTGGTGATGATAGCAGATGGCTATCAATTCTTTGCCCCTTTCTCCTTGGCCAAAGAACCCTGATTTTGTTTACACATACACCCTCCTTCATCATAACCACAGGTTTCTAGGGAGGTGAGCTTTAAGAAGCAAATCTTGCTTGGTCTCAGCCAGTGGTTCCTAAACTTTAATGTGAACCAGAATCATCTGGAGGGATTGTTGAAACACCAGTTGCTGGGGTCTACCCTCAGAGTTTCTGCTTTAGTATGTCTGGATGGGATGAGAGAGAATTTGCATCACATGATGCTGATACGGCTGGTCTGAGAACCATACCTTGAGCGCTACTGTCTAAATCAGTCATGGTGATCCCATTCTCCTTGCTAGTCATTGGTTAGATACAGATACATGGTACAGTGCTAACCAATGAGGTGTGATAAGTCCACTGGGGGCTTACAGGAGGTTTCTCCACTCTTCAAACGCAATATGGGGAAGAGATGGCTTCCTTTTTACCTCTGGACCTTGTCTCTGGATGGAACAACTGGGACTACTAGATATTTGGGATTATGAAGGAAGCAACCCTAAGGACAAAGTGGGCACTCTGAGAATGACGGAGCAAAAAAGGTAGAAAGCTTCTGGGTCCTTAATAATGTCATTATGTTGCCCAAATAACTGGAGCTATACATTTCTTATTTGTTGAGACACTTTGAGTTGGAGTTCTCTGTTACTTTCAGTCAAAGGGAACTTAATGGAAAAAGTGATGATGTTATACTTTCTTTCCCTTCATGGGGACATCCGGGTAGGTTATGTGACAGGAGTACTGAACCTTGTTAGAGGTGATGGGAGGTCCTGGCACTAGCAATTGTAGTCATCCATGAGCCATGTACCTATGTCAAGTTCTAACAGGAGAAGAGTCAGGAAGGGAACGATTTTAGGGAGGGGAGGAGGTAGTGAGAGAGAAGGGCTCACAGGCTGTGAGATGTGACCGGCCATATCAGAATAGCATGGGAGCACATGGTAGGTGGAGAGGTATGCTGGGTGCCTTAAGAACAACACACTTTTGAGGACTTCATGGTCTGAGTAGGCCATGATGGGTGGGAAGGGGAACCCAGAGTTGAAAATGACAGCTGAAGAAAGGCAGGCTAGGTGGGTCAGAAATGGAAAACAGAAAATGAAAACATGGCAAGGGGACTTGAGAGCTTGTGTGCTCAATGAGATGTTATGTCCCCAAATGATACATTATTTTCTGCTGTTTTGACACCAGTAAAGATTTTCTCAGTTAAAAGAGAGCATGGGGTCCTGAAGTGGCCTTTATACAGTGGGATATATGTTATCTGAGGCAGCCAGTGATATCACAATAGTTACTAAGAATTCTGTTTTCCTCAAACTCTAGGACATGTTGCAAATGTGTCCTTCAATCACCTGTAGGCTTGACCTGACCTTTCTGGTGTTTGTCCCACTTCCTTCCTCTTACTCTCCCGGGTGTCTTCTGTGGGCCAATTCCTGCCAACCATACCTGGAAGCATTACCCACTGTGGGTCTGCCCCTGCCCCTCTGCCCCCTGCTGGGCCCTGGGGGGGGGGTCTCTGTTCTCAGCATTGGTGTTGCAGCAATGGAAAGATGAGAGCCTTGTTCTCCAGGTGCTCCATCTAGAGGCAGCACTATGCAGCATAAATACAATACAAGCCACAAATGCAAGCCACGTGTGTCATTCTAAGTTTCCTAGAAATGACGTTAAAAAAAGTCAAATGGAAAATGGATATTAATTTTAATAATATATTTTACTTATCCCAGTAGTTCTCATCCAGGGAAGATTTTTCCCCCCAGGGGGCACTTCCTAATATCTAGTAATGGCACTTGACAATGTCATTAGGCAACTTTTGGTTGTCACAACTGGGAGGGTACTGATGGCCTCTAGTGGGGAGAAGCCCAGGATGTAGCTACATCTCCTGTGAGGCACAGGACAGCCTTTGTTGTGGCCCCAACTGTCAATAGTGCCAAGGTTGAGAAACCCTGATTTAACCCAATATATCCAAAATGTTTCATTTCAATACGTCATCAAATATTTAAAAAATCATGAATCTGAGAGCTTGCCATTTTAGAGTCCTAAGTTGTAAAATCTGGCGTGTATTTTATGCTTATAATACATCTCAGTGCAGGGCAGTCATGTCTCAACTGCTCAACCGTCACACGTACCTGGTGGCTAAGGCACAGGTGTAGGGGGTACACAGTAAAACCCCGGCGCCTCTCCACGACTCTGGTTTCATGGGCAGGGCAAATATGCCGAGACGCAAGGTCCTCTGGGTAAGATGCAAGGTTCTGCCCCCTGTGACAGAATCACACGGTGAGGAATTGAAATAAAAGGGTTGCACGGGGTCTCTGATTATTAAGCTCGGTAGGCATGCAGGCGTTGTTCAATATGTTTCCAACAGCATCTATCCCACTCCTGGCATTACTTCCCTGCAGAATGCCATCAAGAGGTTGTAGTTTCTCACTCTCCCGAGGCAAAGGTCAGCATACCCCATTGGGAGATGAGCATGAGGGCGAGTTCGTCTCAATGCAGCTTGGAGGATTTAGGTATTGATCACTAAGGCTTTCGTGTAGTTAAAACAAACAACCGGGCAACACCCTTTGGTTCCTCCAAAGTACTCTATAATTTTATCCATTTGAAAAATGAGAACTAAAGGTTTTCAGGTTAAAGAGAAGGCGATCGTGTAGTAATCAGAGCTTTAGAACAATCTCCGCCAACCTTGGCACAACACGTTGCACTCTGTAATCCTCAATTTGAGGGCTTTGCAGCATCTCATTAGCCTGGAGTAGCAGGACACATAATTCTGTATTGAGTGAGTAATTAAATGTGACATGGAAGCTGGCGAATGGATTAGCAACACACCCAGGGGTCCCCCAGAGGGGGCCTTTCCTGTTTCTGCCCATGAGGGAAGGCAGAGAGAAGCTTTGCCGAGCCCTGTAAGGTGGGGAACCGTGGTGCAAAGGCCAAGCAAGATTTCCTGCGTCATCCCTGGGCCAGGGCAGCGAGTCGGTGGTGTGGGGACAGGACCTCAGGGAAGGATCCTTATGGAAGCCAAACCCCATCTGTGAAGCAACAGGATCACCTCTGGGGTGCTGCTGATCCTTCCTGGGCTACTGGGAACCCGTCCTCCGCTTTCCCAAGTAGGCTGCTCATCTGTCTTCAGTACGGCAAGAGTCTGCTGTGTTTACTTGAAGTCAGAGTGAAGAATGCGGCCTGTTGTTCCAGAGTGCTTGGAAACCTAAGTATACCTAACAGGCCAGGCTTTGTCTAAAATGAAGGAAGACAAAAAGAGCATTTTCTCATTTTTGTAGTATCGATAGGATACTTATTTTCATAGAACTGAAGGCTTGGAGAGGGGCTCACATAGTTCACCTTTCTGTTTCCGGAAAGCCCTTCACTCAGCTTTCCCACACACCTAAAAATCTACCTTATTTTTCCAATCTGCCTGGGAAGGAGTTTATAAAAATCTCTTTGGAAGCAAATTCAATTTCTCATTAACTCTCAATGAACATATATCGAGCACAGACTTTGTGCAGGGAATTAGGAGCCAAGGAAAGAGGAGAAAACACAGCTTCTGCTTTTAAGGAGCTCGTGAGAGAGACATAAAAAGATGGAGTGACAAGTGCCAAACGAATATGGCACAGCCATGAAAGCCTGTAGGAGTTGGGAAGAGGATGCTGATTTGGGCCTCCTGGGTGGGGCAGGAAGGGGAAGATTTCCTGTAGTGGTGAAATTCGAGTTGGTCTTCTGGGGTTGGGCAGAGGGGAGCATTGGTGTGTGGAAATCTCATCCTATGTCCTCCCTTCCCCTGTCCCCCACTTTTTAAAAAAATGTTTATCCATTTATTCTGAAAGAGCAAGGGGAGAGGCACAGAGAGAGAGAGAGAGAGAGAGAGAGAGAGAGAGAGAGAGGAAATCCCAAGTAGGTTCCACCCTGGCAGCATGGAGCTGAACCTCGAAATCATGACTTGTGCCAAAACCAAGAGCCAGATGCCCAACCAACTGAACCATCCAGGTGGCCCCCAGCCCCCCACATTTAAGTTGAGTTTCTCTAATGTTTTATAAGCAAGGCCAGGCACCGTAGTTACACAGTGGATCAGGCTCTGTCCCAGCCTCTAGGAACTCACAACGGACTGACGCAAATTCCCAGAAACTTGACCTTCCACAGAGATGGGACTCAGACTCACAAACTCATTCAGGTATTTTACTGAGCACCTGCTCTATTCCTGGTCCTGGGCTTGATACAAAGGATATAGTGGGAAACAAGACAGACACAAGCCCTGCTTTATAAAGCTCAAGGTCTAGTTGGGTGGGAGACGACAAATAATTACAAGAGTGCAAAGAGTTACAAAAAAGGAGAGAAACAGGTCCTATGGGTTGTATAGAGCAAGATATTCGACCTGATCTGGGAGAAAAAGGCTTCTCTTGGGAAGTCCTATTTAAGCCAGCAGACGAATGCTGAACTGAGTAAGCCAGGTGAAGGCGGACAGGGGAACAGGGTGGGAAGAATGCGTCCCTCAGAAGGAGGAGACTGCACAGAGGACCAAAGTGGAAGGAATGTGGAGTTTTTGAAAGAAAAAAAACCAAAAAACAAAAGATGAAAATTGTCCATGACTCCTGCAGCCAGGGTTGGATGAAGTCCGGTAGTAGTTTGGGCTTGGCCTTTTTGGGCTAGCAAGTGATCACATGTTCCCTTAGCACAAGGTCAAAACAAATCAGAGCTGAAATAAACATCCTGTCTTGTTTCTCAGGACTAGGTGTTGTGGAGGACCGGTGACGACCACGTGTGTCCTGTCTAGGAGGGTCCCTGCCCTTGTCCCTGCTGCCTCTCCCTTCCTTTCCCATCAGCCTCTTAGCACAGGCCTCATGGATGCCCTTGACCTATAAGCTTTGCTCCACTCCTCCTGGGTTAATTTTGACCATGAAGGCAGTGCTAGGAGACTAAGTTTTTCGAGAGCCTGGCATACAGGACACTCAGCAAGTGTGTGTTTCTGCGGCACCAGAAGGAGTGCCTGGCATTCAATTCTTTTCAACTTTCTTTTTTAATGTTTATTTATTTTTGAGAGAGACAGAGAAAGAGTGTGAGCAGGGGGAGGGGCAGAGAGAGAGGGAGACACAGAATCTGGAGCGGGGCTCCAGGCTCTGAGCTGTCAGCACAGAACCCGACGCGGGGCTCGAACCCACAAACTGTGAGCTCATGACCTGAGCTGAGGTTGGACACTCAACTGATTGAGCCACCCAGGAGCCCCTGTGGCATTCGATTCTTTGTTGTGGTGGGCTGAGCTCTGAATACCTGAGAAAGCTCCAAGTGGAAGCCTTTCCAAATGCCACTGAGTTCATAATTGGGCTCCTGCCTCAGTTTCCCTGCTTAATATTCCAGTTACCTGCTAAGGTTGGAGATTTGCCCAGAAACTCCAGTCCCTAGTGTTTACTGAGTACCTGCTGAGTGCACAGTGTCAGGATGTTGAGGGTGGCGTGCAGAATAAGAAATAATCACACCGGAAGACCTGGCCCGTGACCACGCACACTGAGTGTTTGTAATAATTTAATGTACTGGATTACCGTCAGTATTTGGAGAATGTGAAAATCGTCTTTTTCATTACTTCAAAGGAAAAGATGATTCTTAATATAACTTTTGAGTAATTTCACCATTTAAAAAAATCTGGTCTGTGTAGATGCCAATGATTTCTTCTTTGGTCTTTCTGTTGACAGCAGTTCTAACATTCATTATATTTTTGTGTTAACGGAGTTCACATGAGGTGGAAAGTGGCACTGGTCAGGAGATGGAATAGACTCCAACATCCTGGATTTGTAAAAAGTGTTTATTTATTTTTGAAAGACAGAGAGACAGAGTGCTAGTGGGGGAGGGACAGAGAGAGAGGGAGACACAGAATCTGAAACAGGCTCCGGGCTCTGAGCTGTCAGCACAGAACCTGACACGGGGCTCGAACTCACGGACCGCGAGATCATGACCTGAGCCGAAGTCGGACGCTTAACCGACTGAGCCACCCAGGTGCCCCCACCTCCTCCCACCCACATTCTGGATTTGACACACAAAGCTTTCACCGTCCACCTCCAACCTCCTTCCGCAGATCCTTTTCATGATCTCTACTCTCCAGCTTTCTTCTCCCCATTTTCGGTCAACCAGCAACCCCCCCCCCCCCCCCCCCCGCTGCCTGGAACGCCCTTCCCTTTATCTTCATGTGTCATGGGTCCACGTTCTCTTCCACGAAGTGCTCTTCTCTTCCATTTCCATTCGCTTTCTCTCTTTTCTTTTGTCTCTGACTTCTTCCTGTACCCCAGGTTTCCACATTCTTTCTCATCTGTCACTTGGTCCTCTGCACAGACTCGTGTCCTCACAAATCACCTATATATAATAAACACTGATTTTCGAGGGCTACCCTGGAAAGCTGACAAAATATCTTCCTGATTGTACAATTTAAACTGTTCATTTTTAAATTTGGGAAATATGGAAGGCTGAAGAACACAAGGGTCTCCACTGACTATGGAGGAGTGCTCAAGAGCACGTAATGTTGGGCAAGTTCCTTAGCCTCTCTGAGCCTTAGTATTCTCATCTGTGAATGGAAAGGGTAAACTTCATGTTGTGGGCTTGCTGTATCTCATGAATATTACATGGAAAATGTTTAGCACAGTTTCTTACAAGTAAAAAGCCCTCAACATTTGGGGGACTATTGTTATTATGATAAACATGGTAACAATTTCAAACTCTGATTTATAACGTTACTTCTATTAAAAACCCTTTGCAGATTCCAACCGACAATCTCGCAGGTCAAATTTGGATCCAGCTTGTTATCGAGCCGTGGACTGCTTCTTCCCCCAGAATGGAGAAGGGGCTCGCCTTCCATCACAGAAGCATTCACAGGTGACAGCAGGAAGGGGAACAAACACACTTGACTTTCTTGTCTGTGCCTTAGAATTGTGTCGAGCAGCTGAGCACAGTCATTTTGGTGTGAAACCAGCAGAAGGTGAGTACTGAGGGTTCAGTCACTTGATTCGGTAACAGGTGCTGTTTATAGCACCCAAGTTCTTTCCTGGAACCTCTTTGTATTTGTGACGCGGGCCATGTGCTAAGAGTGCAGCCATGCCATGTTTTGTCACCATGTGACACACCAGTGGCAGACACGGCCTTTGGTTTAGACATGATGGAATCATGGGCCCCTCCTCTGCCCACCCAACCTTCTGCCCTGAGCGATTAAGGCTGTCAGGGTAACCGGCTCACATCCTGTTAGGAGGAATTACCGTGATCAATAATGGGTAGTTAGGGGTGGCATTCCAGTTTCAGGGCTTTCATGGGCCTTGAAAACTAGTGAGAAAATATCCGTTTATCAGCCAGTCACTTAAAGGACACCACACGGAACGATGTTTCAAGACTTCCAAATGCATAGAAGTCATATATCATAATGGAGCGTAAAAGTTACACGTGAATAGGCTGTAAAACTGAACAACTGTTTACCTCAGTGAAGGTTTTATTTACATGCCCTCCAGCAGATACTTAACTGTACTTCTTACGAATCTGCCGATCACAGGCTTCAAGCAGAGCCTGATTAAGTTGTGCCGGATTGGGTAGACGTCAATTGCAGTGTGATTTTAGGGGCTCAGAGAAGGCCTCTCTGGCTCCCTCCAAAACTCATTTTGCTTGCTTGATGCTTCACATTTCTTGAAAGGAAAGCTTTATTCTTATAATTACAGAAAATTCAATTTGACCAATTCAACATCGAAATCAACATGAAATACACAAATAGCTGCATTCTTTGCGGAGCGCTTGCATAGTGGCCTCTTCTTTATCCTCAAACACTCCAATAAGTTGGATCATTGCCCTCAATTATGAGGAGGGTCCTTTGACTTGGAGAAGTTAAGTGGCTTTGTCTGAGGGCACATGAAGGGCATGGCAGAACTGCCTCCTTCGTGATGTTTCCACGAGAGCAAGCCTCTTGCGTTAAATACCTTACAGGAGGAAGTCCACGACTTAAACGCATACGAGCCTGAGAGCCAGTTGTGAAAGGTGGAGATGTAAACGGGAGCATTGGGTCAGCAGTCTTCCTGGGCCCTACTCAGCTGGGGCAGGCTCTGAGGTCCCCTCCTGTGCAGTGCCCCTTGCCCGTTCCCCGGTTGGCCCTGCCCATTGCCCCAGCGGACCATGAGTGTGCATATGCACTTCCTCCAAGCTTGCTGAGCTCACCTCATCCCACGTTCACAGTCCCTACTGGGACCAGAGCCCCGCTCCAACCCTCAGGTCCTTGGATAAAGTCCTGGAAACCTGCCACTTCCTTGCCAGTTCTCTCCCCCAGGAAGCTAAGCTGCATTCCTTCTGCTCTCACCCTCAGCTGGGATTTCATTTCTCTGGACAAATCTGTCAGAATTGGATGCTGATTGTTGCCTTTTCCCTTTGACTCCTGCTTTTTCAGGAACTACCAGTTCCTTCATTCCCTGAACTCATTTTTATGGAGTACCTACTACATACAAGACACAGTCTGGAGTTGATTTCCCATGGCTCTCAAGGTAATCCTACTGAAATAGGAGTTTGCCACCCACCTTTAGAAACTGTGCTGTGTGCTATTGTTGACTAGCTCACCAGATGCCCTAAGGCTGGGCCATGGGTCCCTCCATCTCCCATTCACTGTCAACCCACAGGGCCTGACAGCTTGGGGGGGACACTGAGAAGGCTGGAGGTCATGGTAGGTGATGGTTGGGGATGGAACATGGGAAATGGGTTCTAGGAGACCTTTAAGACAACGTGGGGATTTCTTAATATTACCAAGGTCTGGCTGGTTGTAACTCCAGGTGAGTCAGTGAGCAAGCCACTCTGCTGGGTGACAGTCACTGAGCCAAAGAGGAAATGGGATAATTTACAGAAAAGGGTAATAAGGAATGACCTTCAGCCCCATTGTTTAATCATATTATTTCACAAGCTGCAACCCTTTGATTTCACAGATACCAGCGGCAAGACTTGAATGAATCTTATCTGAATTTCTACTTTATTCATTTCCCCGCTAGCTTCATTTCCAAAATCACCTTCTCTGAATGACAACTCAATCAACTCAATAACATGTAATTTTACACAGTAGGAACCCATTCCCGTATCCCCCTTTATACTTGGAATTGTCGACTGCTTTCCTGAATAGCATGTGTGTGTTTCAAAGCCAAGTTATTTTCATCTCCAGACTCCCGAGACAGGATGTCACCATGGGATGGACACGATTCTGACTGAAGATTCTCTCCTCTTCCCCTCTTTTTTTCACATGCATCTCTCATCTGTCTCACCTGGAGCTGCCAGCTCACGTTCAATTTCCCACCAGTCCAGTTGTGTTAAGGAATCAGTGGCTTGATCAGCTTCATTTTAGAAGCTTTCTGAGATGGTGGGGTGTTTTTCCTTCTTTCCCATGCTTTTGGAACCCTGCCAAAGCAAATGAAGGTAAAATTAACATGTATATCTTGGCTTTGTTTTTTGGAGCCGGGTAACGTGATGGACAGGATTGTATTACAAGAGGAATTAAGGAGGAGATGGGCTGCACACATTGGTTGATCCACAGAGTCTGTGGGTAATGAACTGGGAAAAAAACTGCTGATTGAAAATTTGAATCATTAAGAGCTTTGAAATCAACAGCTTCTTTTAGAATTTCAATCTTCTGTGATTTGCTTCGAGTCAGTGCTGCAGTGGTCTGAGCCACAGGCCAAATGGTCAATCAAAATGAGCAGGGTTTGCTCACGGCCTCTGTTGTTTCAGAAATTATATTAAACACTTAAAAAAAGCTGCAGTAACTCTTCCAGGGCACCGGAGTGGTCATGATGGTATAGCACTCTCTGGACTTTCATTGATTTAGAATTTGCATTTCTCATTATTTGCAAATGACCCTCCAGGTTCAAAATATATTATGATTTGTATTTTTGTTGAAGCATGAATTAGAATTGCACTTGCTGGCCGGGATGCTGGAGTGTAGTGTTGGTGAATGAGTCTAACACCCTGCCCCCAGCCACTCAAAGAAAGTGTTTTCCCCCATTGTATATGCATGTTATGGGGGAGCTTATGTGATATAGTGAATTGGGGAGATTTGTAAAGGTCTTGGAAAGAATTACACTTGAGTGTCAGGCTATGCTGTGGGGTATATCTTACTCTAATGAAAACAAGTTCTGCGATGCCCTCCTTATCTGGACATTAAGAAATGACTTATTTTGTAATCAGTCTGTAAAAATAAAAGGGTGCTGCCGAGCAGATAGTATAGGTGTTCCCACATCTATCCACACTAAAACTCATGCTGTTAGCTCAAAGGTAATCTCCTCAAGTCCTTGTTCAGAATTGCCCTCTGCCCTTTTCTCTTCAGTTTGGGCCTTAGATGCAAAGAATTGCAGCCATCATCCTGAGGAGCTCATGGCATGCACCTGTTCATGGTCTCTCACTTGGGTTAGTTTATTATAGTCTTTCTCCCCTTCATGCCCATCTGTACGCCTATTGTCTCCTTCATGTATAGTAAACATGCATCCTAATGTGTTGACAATATGTCATTGGAATGTATGATCTTCAACAGTTTTTTTAATGTTTCTTTATTTTTGAGAGAGAGAAACAGAGACAGAGAGTGAACAGGGGAGGGGCAGAGAGACAGGGAGACACAGATTCTGAGGCAGGCTCCAGGCTCCGAACTGTCAGCACAGAGCCTGACATGGGGCTTGAACTCATGAACTGCGAGATCACGACCTGATCCGAAGCCAGACATTTAACCAATTGAGCCACCCAGGCGCCCCGAAATGTCTGATCTTTAGATTTACATGAGGGTACGTTAGTATATGCCTTTTGGTTTTACTGCTTCTACTCTGTATAATTTTTCAGAGTAATTTATTATTATTATTATTATTATTATTATTATTATTATTATTATTTGTAATTTTAGAGAGAGAGCTCATGAATAGCAGAAAGGGCAGAGAGAGAGAGGGAGAACTTCAAGCAAGCTCCACGCCTAGTGCAGAGCCTGACTCAGGGCTCAATGTCACAACTGCGAGATTGGCTCACAACTGAGCCAAAATCAAGAGTCAGACCTTTAACCGACCGAGCACCCAGGCACCCCTAGAGTTCCATGTATATTTTAGACATTAATTTCTGTCAGTTTTAGTTGATACGAGTTTACTCTGATAGCTTTCCTTGAAATTGTTTTGTAAATGGCAAATGTTTTATTTTGGAATAATTTCAGGTTTACTAAAATTTGTAAAGACACTACACAGAGTTCCCATGGCCCCTTAACCAACTTCTGCTAATGTTAACATCTTATATAACTTGGCACATCTGTCAAAACCAAGAAATTAACATTGGTATAATACTGTTAACAAACCACAGATTTATTCAGATTGCACACGTTTTTTCACCATTGATGTCCTTCTACTGTTCCAGGATCCAGTCGGGATACCACATTGTGGTCAATTGCCTTCTCTTCTTAGTCTCTCTCTTTTTTTCTTGGTCTCTTTTGATCTGTGACAATTTCTCAGTCTTTCCTCGTTTTTCATGACCTTCTTAGTTTTGAAGAGTACCGGTCAAACATTTTGTAGAACGTCTCGCAATTTGGGTTTGACTGCTATTTTCTTATGATCAGACTGGGCTTATGCATTTCTTGGGAGAACACCCCAGAAGTAAAGTGTGCTTCTCATCATGTAGCAATATCAGCATGACTTATCACTGGTAAATGTTAACCTTGAACACTCGGTGACGTCTGCTAGTTTTCTCCATTGTAAGGTCAAAATTTTTTCCTTTCCATATTCTATTCTTGGAAGTAAGTAAGTTCAGCTCACACTGAAGGGGAGAAGGAATTAAGCTTCACCTTCTAGACAGAGGAATATCTACATATATTATTAGAAAGTCCATAAGGAAGAAGGGATTGTAAATTTTAACGGAACCAAAATTGCCTATTTTTTACTGTATGGCTTGTCCTTTTTAGGTCTTGTCTAAGAAATCTTGCCACAAAGATATTCTATATCTTCTTTACACACACACTCACCTAATACATTATTCATCTTTAATCTTTAGACTTTTAATTCATCTGGATTTTACCTTTGTGTAAGAGGTGAAGTAGGGCCCAAATTAGAAGTATATCCATATAGTTTTTTTTTTAACTCCTTTCCTGAACTAATCCTTCCCCACTGATTTATCATGTCAACTGTCCCATATATTTAATTCTCAGCCTGGAACCCTTTCTGGGCTCTATTTTGTTCCATTGGTCCATGAATCCATTACTGTGCCAGGGCACGATAGGATCATACTGTGGCTTTACAGCACACCTCCATATCTGGTAGGATGAGTGCTGTGGGTTGCATGGTGGCTTCCAGAAAGATCTACAGCCAAATCTCCAGAACCTGTGAGTGTGACTTTACTTGGAACAAGAGTCTTTACAGACACCATAAAACTGAGGATCCTGAGATGAAATTTGCTGGGATTATCTGAATGGGTCCCAAATTCAATGACAAACGTCCCTTTCTGGAGGCAGAAGAGGGAAAGATGCAGACATACAGAAGAGAAGGTCATGCAAAGACAGGGACAGAGATGGGAGTGATGTAGCCACGAGCCAAGGAAAGCCAAAGTAATGCTGATATCCAGCAGAAGATGGAAGAGGCCCGGAATGTGTTCTCCCCTTGAGCTGGCAGAGGGAGCTCAGCTCTGCCAACACCTTGGTTTTGGACTTCTAGACTCCCAAACTGAGAGAATAGATTTCTGTTGTTTTAAGCCAGTTTGTGGTAACTTGTTAACAGCAGCCCTGGAAAACTATTCTAGATATTGACGGCTTCTGCCCCTTGGTTTTCAAAATTGTCTTCATTATTTTTTTTTAAGTTTATTTATATTTATTTTTGAGAGAGAGAACGTGCATGCAAGTGGGGGAGGGGCAGAGAGAGAGAGAATCCCAAGCGAACAGCACAGAGCCCGACGTGGGGCTCGAACCTGTGAACTGTGAGATCATGACCTGAACTGAAATCAAGAGTTGGGTGCTTAACCCACTCAGGCACTCAGGTGCCCCCAAATTGTTTTTATTTATTCATATGTTCTTCCATACTCATTTTAATTCTTTTTAAAATGTATATTTATTTATGTTGAGAGGGACAGAGTGTGCATGCACATGTACACGCAAGCATATGAGCAGGGGAGGGACAGAGAGAGGGGGAGAGAATCCCAAGCAGGGTCCTTGCTGTCGCGCAGAGCACGACAAGGGGCTCGATTTCATGAACCTTCAGATCATGACCTGAGCCAATATCTAGAATCAGATGCCTAACTGACAGAGCTACCTAGGCACCTGTTCCCTACTCATTATAGAATCAATTTGATGAAATGTTTAAAAAAGCCTGCTGAAATTTTGTTTATAATTCCATTAAATTTATGAACTAATTTAGGTGGATAATTTACATCTTTACAGTGTTGAATAATCTCATTCAAGAGCATTGGGTTTTTCTCCACTAATGATTGACTGTGTGATTTAATGGTTCTTAAAAATTTCTCTATAAAATCCTGTGTATTCTTTGTTATCTGAAAACATTGACAGTTTTGCTGTTCCCTTACAATCTTCATGTCTCATTGCATTGGCCAAGACACTGAGGACTATGTAAAGCAGTGGCAGTAATAGTAAGTACCTTTGTCTTATTCTGGTATTAACAGGAATGCATTTAGGGGCGCCTGGGTGGCTCAGTCTGTTAAACGTCTGACTTAGGCTCAGGTCACGATCTCGTGGTTCATGAGTTCGAGCCCCGCGTCAGGCTCTGAGCTGTCAGAGCCTGGAGCCTGTTTCAGATTCTGTGTCCCCCTCTCTCTCTGCCCCTCCCCCGCTCATTATTTGTCTCTCCCTCTCTCTCTCCCTCAAAAATAAATAAAAAATTAAAAATTTAAAAAGAAATAAAAGGAATGCATTTAAAACACATTGATTATGATATTGTAATAGTGGGGACAGACGGTAGCTACACTTCCAGTGAGCATAGCACAAGGTAGAGAGAAGTTGAATCACTATGTTGTACTCCTGAAACAAATGTAATATTGTTTGTCAAAATACTCCAAAAAATTGGAAAAAAAATGCATTGATTATGTGTGAGGCTTCCGGTGGGTTTTTTGGTATATCTCCTTTTTCTTTTATCAACTTAAGGGATTTTCATTTCCTTCTTGATTTAAGGGGATGGAAAAATAGACCCTACACTGTGATAGGAGTAGATGCAAAGTTACAGTTTGAAGGTCAAGGACATAGTGGCCAGTGGAAAATTGTGATCATTTTGCCCATTGTGACCATCTATCTACCACACCCCCACTGGGTAAGTTATTAGCAATATTTGGCACAGTACATTTCTGGGTGGAAAAAAGATGATGGGCGTGGCAGTTGTGGAGTCAGGGACTCCTTGGCCATGAGAGAAAGATCCATAGTTTAGAGATGGGCATCGGTGGAAGGTAACTAATTGCAACAGGGATGTCATAGGGGCAAAATACACTAGTGTGTTGTGAGGCTTTTGTTTCTCAGAGAGTAGATTTCCAGTAGGTAAAACCTTGTACACTGTGGAACTGGCCAACAACTTGAGCCCCAATCCATGAGCAAATATACTGGAGGCCAGGCACTATCCTAGTGTCGGGAGAAATACAAACAATAAGACAGTTTGCCCTCAAAACACTTCCTATCTGGGGGTGCTTGGGTAGTTCAGTCGGTTAAGCATCTGACTCTTGATTTCGGCTCAGGTCATGATCTCAAGGGTAGTGAGATCAAGCTCCGTGTCTGGCTCCGTGCTGACAGCAAGGAGCCTGTTTGGGATTTCCTCTTTCCCTCTCTCTCTGCCCCTCCCCCACTCACATTCTCCCTTTCTCAAAATAAATAAACAAATATTAAAAAAAAAAAAAAAAAACACTTCCTATCTGTTCGGGAGCCACAACAGTCCCCAGAAGAGGCCCAATGATACAAAGTGAAATGTAACAGATGTCAAAAGAGAGGTCCACAGAGATGGCAATAAAACATTCAGCTTTTAAGAGAGATTAAAAAAACTTGAATATATCTTCAATATAATGAAAACCAGTGGAGAGGGAGATTCACTTTTCATCACTAGGCCACCAAAGTATTTAAATTCTAAAAAGCAAGGAACGTTTATATTAAAATTTTGTCACAAATGGCACCCTACTAAGTGAATGTCCTAGAGGTATGAGAGGATTATTGTGACTTTGAAAATAACTTCCCACAATTTGGTTCTGTGAATTTAATGCAAGAGACATGAACAAGTTTCCAAATCTTCTGTACTTGAATCTCTCCACTTGCAAACCCCTAATAAGAAAACTCAATGGATGTGTTGACATGAGAATTAGCTAATAGAAGCCATTGCAAAGCACTGTGGAAATCTTAAGTGCTGTGGAACTAGGTCAATAATGCATATTGGCTTTTCTCCAGTTGCCCCTGAAAGGGAAGAGTTCAATGACAGTCGAGTGACCATTTAACCTGCTAATCAGGCAACTGGCGGGATGCCTGGTGATAGACGGAAGAAGATAATTTGTGGAAGACAGAGATAGGGGCAGTGAAAGAGACCAGATCCCGTGCTTCTCACCCAGGGCATTGCAGGCATTTTCGGCAGGACACGTCTCTGTACATGGCTTCTTAGCTTGTTGAGGATATTTGGCATCACTGACCTTTGTGGAAATAAACCCCAGTTTACCTACCTCTTGTGAACATAGCGACACCCTCGCTAAAAAATGCCAACTGATTTCCGAATCCTGTGCCCCTCCTCTGGTTGAAAATTATTGAGTCAGAGAGCTAGGAACCCTTAGGAAATAATATTTTCAGGGGAGTTAGAAAGACCAGAGTTTGAAGATGCAATTAATGGGGAAAGTGAAAGGTCTAATTAGAATGACAACAGTAATTCAGTATTTGAGTGGATTTCAAGTCAGTTCATTTTGTACAGTTGTGCCAGACTATTCTTAAAAATTTGCTTTCATCTCATCATGGCTCTGCTCTAAAGCCTTCAATGGCTCCCTGTTGCTCACAAATGCAGACCACATCCCGAATCCTGACATTTGCCTTCCCTCCAAAGCTCATTTCCAACCCCCCATCTTCCATTTTCTCATGTGGACCTTTCTGGTTCTAGTTAGGAGAGCCTGACGAAAGAAACTTGAACAATCCAGAAAGACTAAGATGGGAAATGAACTGATGTCGGACTATTTTGTGGTTGAAAATTTTAATGAAGAGTTTCAAATAGGGCCCATCTCAAGGCATAGTCCTTCATCACTCTGGTTTTAGTGCTTGTTAGCTGAAGCGCCCCCGAGTTGTAGCGGGTCGCTTTCTCACTTTCTCTAGTGTTCTGATCACATTCCCACCATCAGGACATCAGGCATTTGTCTTGTACCTGTATGAGAGCCTTTGCTTCCATATGTATCCCCCCCACCCCCTTCCATCTGGTCTTTGTATAGGTTGTCATTTCCAGCAGACTGGACTCCAGTAGTAGATGTTTCAGTTGAATACAAGCTCTATTGCTGCCTGAAAAAACTTGTCCATCTGAGGCTTCAGGGTCTAGAAAGGAAGTATTTGTTACCCATTTGGTATGATGAATGAATCTTCTATTTAGCATTGTCCAAAAATCGAGAATATCTCTAATATTGTCCAGAGAAAGTATCATATAAATCTAAATACTCTTAGAATTTCTAACTCATAAATCAAAGCTTCACTTTTCATTGATGACAGAAATCTGGGACTCTTTCATCTCTGCTTCCTCCCTTCTCTTCCTAACCAGTGCCATATCCTGATGACCTTACCTCCTAAATAGTTCTGAAATAGCTTCACTTCTTTCGATCCTGCCAATAGGTCCTTAGTTCAGGTTCTTACCAGCTCTCACTTGGATTATTACAAATAATCACTAAATGATTTCTGCTTCTAAACATTCTCCCCTGTTTTCCCCCTCCACAAAACTCTCTTGCTTTTATCCAAAGCCAACTTTTACTGTGTTACTCCCCTGCAAGAACTGTTCAATGTTTCCTCTTTCATCCCAGAGTAACATCTAAATGACTGTAGCCCTTTCATGATCTGCTACCTGCCCATCTTCTCAGTCTCTGAGAAGACCCTGTGCCCTCCAGTGCTGCAAAATGACTAGAGTTACAAAATCACCCTCTATATTTTTTATGCCTGTGTTCTTTTTAAGAGCGCCATTCTTTTGTTAATGACTACTCATCCTTTAAGACCCCTCTCTGGGGTCACCGCCTCCTGGAAGCCTTTCCTGATCTCCGTGCCTGGCTTGGATGCCTCTCTGTTCTCTGAAAGCTCCCTGTGCGTTGCTCTGATGCAGCATTTCATACACTGCGTGGGAGTGATCTGTCCAGCTGCCTGCCTTCCCCTCTTGACTGTGACCTGGCAGCTAAAGTCTGTCTCTGATTCATCTCTACATCCACAGTCTCCAGCCAAGCACCTGCCATAACACTGATGGTTGGTGAATGTTTTCTGAAAGGTTGAATTCAAATTTGTAAACTTTCTGAATGGGAGAGTCCAAAGACAAGTGTGAAGTTGAGAAACATCTGGCAATTCGAGGTGGTATGGACAATTTAGACAATTTGGGCCCCAAGTCACCAATGTTTATGATCTCTCAACAAAGGATTAAGCCAGAAGATTCCATTGGACCTCTGACCTCTTTCCTGCCCACCTGGAGGAATTTGAGGCAGGTCCTGGACCAGAGCAGATCTAGGATGCTTCTGAAGACCGACATAGCTTCATCAGGAGGAGCTGGTGAGCTGTGCTTGTTATCAAAGCCTCTAGGGAGTTAGTTGTCTCTTGTGTTGGGGGACTGCTGAGGGCTGTGTATGTGTGTGTGTGTGTGTGTGTGTGTGTGTGTGTGTGTGTGAGTGTGTGTATCACACATGTGCACATGGTGGTTTTGATGACAAATAGGGAGTTTTGAAGAAACCCCTGGGCAAACAGAGAACCATCTCAATCAGCCTGATGGCAAGGTTCCCGAGACCATGATGATGGAGGCCTTTGTTCATTAATTCTCACAGCTAACACTCACTGAGCACCCACTACCTGCCTGGCCATATTCTAAGTGCTTCGTGTGTATGAAGGAATCTAATCTTCACAACAACCCCACGAAGCATGTACCCCTATTGTCTTCGTTGTACCGATGCAGAAACACAATGTTGAAACGATATGCTCACGATCACCCGGCTGGGAAATAGTGAAGGCAGGGGTGACCCCAGGCGGCATGACTTGGGAGCTCAGGTTCAGGTTAACCTGCCTGGACCCTTCCTTCCTGCCTGTTGGTTGCCGTCACAGTCCACAGTCCGTGCTGCTCACTCTCTAGGAGCCCCGGTTGACAACTGGTCACTAGGAATGACAAGGGGCATTGCCTTTCGAGGAGATGCAGGGAAGTCTCGGCAGGAGCACATGCAGAGCTGTGATCTGTGAAGAAAGAGCCGAGAGCACGGACGGGGTACCGGACTCTGGCTGTGCCCTCTCGCCTTAGTTAGGACTGTGAGGGGCTGGTGGAGTGAGCCCTCCATGTGAGGAGCCTTGGAGTGAACCCACCGAGGCTGGAGATGGCAGTGGAGCGATGTAACCCAGAGGGGGAGGCTAGGGGCCAAGATCCATGCTGAAATTCTAGTGCATTGACTTTAGCTCTCACACCCTGCAAGGTGATTATTAACCCTGTTTGCAGATAAGGAGGCAGCCTCAGTCAGGGAGGTTACCTGATGCGCTCAACCAATGCCAAGCATTGGTAGGTCTCTGAGCTGGGGTTTGAATCCAGTTCTACTTGATTCCAGATCCCATCTTTTTAACCCATACTCGATGCCTTTCCTGTATCATGTCTTCTCTTTCTTTTCTTTCCTTTCCTTTTTTTTTTTTTTTTTGGATAGAATTTCCTCTGAATTCCTGAGGGCCGAGGGAGAACCATGGCCTATTTAGTGGACAATACGGTGGAAATATTTTCCCAGGATCTGGGGGGAGTGTTAGAATAAGGAGGATCATGATATGCACATATAAAAATAAGGTAGAATTTGCTTTTAACTCCTAGATGTCTTTACTGAGAATCACCTCAAATACCGTCTTTCTTTCTCAGCTTTTCCACATGCCCGGGAAGTCGGTGTGTGGGTGGGAGGTGAGACTGCAGAGCCCAAGGTCCCCTGTGTGGCCGGAAGGAGGGTTCAGTGGGAAGCCCAGCTGGCGGTGGGAGGCCCAACAGCGGAGACCCTGCCGGTCAGCAGGTGTGGGCACGACATCCTGAAGGCAAAGGGCGCTCACACAGTATTGCTGAGTTGGAGACTGATGAAATCAATTCATATTTTATGTCGGTTATTCCGGACTCAGGTGCTCGGCGGGCGGGGTTGGGGAGACACTAGGAGACAGGAAGGAGGCCCTGAAGGAATGGGGACAATGTGATACGGGCAGACACTGGAAGACACAGTGGAAGAGACAGAGACGGCATTAAGATGCTACAAAGAGAGGAACAGGATTTGCTTGGTCGTGGGGGTGATAGTACCGTGAGATGAGAAGAATAAAGCATCGAAACAGAACTGGGGAAATCAGAAATGGGAACTCATTTGGGGAGAAAAAGAGCTTAACTTAAAACAGCATTTTGGGTTTTTAGGGGGGATTTTTAAAAGGATCGAGTTGGAAGTGTTTTCATTGCGGAGATCATCCCTTGCTTTGAGAGACACCATAATTTGGGAAATGTGAATCTTTTGCCCATCTATTCAGGACTTGTGAAGACAGAGATGAGCCTTCTGCTTCCAGTGATCATGGGGCCCCCAGATGAAGCCAGCCTCAGGATAATAAACCAGGTAATTATCTCCATCCTTCCTGTGACAATAATGGTGTCGAAGCAGGCAAAAATTCATCAGAGGAGGCTTTGGAAGTCCCCGGGGAGACTCGCGATAAAGGGGCTGATTGTCAGAATCCGCCTCTGCAGCATTACACCCAGGCGGCATGATGACGGCCAAGGGCCACACGGTGCCCCCAGAGTAAAGCACTGTGGAGATGAAACTGAGACAGACACCTACATCCTAGCACGGCACCCCACCAAGTCTGCCTGGATGGTCCGGATCAGTAATTAGAAACACAGTGCAATAAATATTGAAAGAAACTTCTGTAAACATTCTAGAGGACAATGAAATTAGAAATAATAAGCAGATGGGCTTTTATTCAAAGCAAATCATGCCAGATGGACTCAGTACCTCTTTTCTTTCTTTTTCTTTTTCTTTTTCTTTTTTCTTTTTTCTTTTTTTCTTTTTTTGGATGAAAGTACAAAGTTGGTGGATGAAGGGAAAATGGCACGTTTGATGTCATATGTTTGAAGAATGTTAAAACATTTGAGTCTTCCAAGAAGTCTGATTTGCAGAATTGGCTCAGAATGCCTGGAATAGAAGCACATACCTGACAAAAAAAGTTGGATAAATGCTGCTAATTGGGCAATAGAAAGTGCTAGAACACTGGGCTGGTAGGATAGCCTCAGGAGGAGTCTTGCAAGCGACCACACACCTTTGGAACCTTAGAGATCTTTGGTCCCAACCCTCTCATTTAAGGATAAGGAAACTCAGTCAAAAGGAGACAATGACTTCGCACACCTGGGACTAGAACAAGGATTATCTTCAGTGTAGGTGAGAGCTCTCCTCTCTACCCAGCATCTCTCTTATCTAGGAAAGGAAATAAATGTGGTCAAGTACAACTTTTTTTTTTTTTTAATTCAAGTGTGACTTATAATACCATGTTACATTAGTTTCTGGTTAGGTACGATTATGAAATAATTGGACTCGGAACAAATAAAGCTCGAGATGTAGACTGTGTCCCCAGAAGAGGCGTCGGAGTGGAGATGGTGGTTGAGGAACCACTGGGAATGCTTCACTACAGGCCATGTTTCTGAGACCCGGGCAGTTTTCAAGCCGCCTTCAATGAGATTCATTCATCATTGCTGTGAAGCAAATAGTGCCCGTTTTGCAGGTGAGAAAATGGCAAAACTCGAGGAGATTCAGTGACCCACCTGACTAAGGGGGAGCAGCAGGCATACAGCACAGTGAGGACCGAAGGCAGCAGCCTGTGATTGTAGTCAGGCTCGCTCTCACCCATATTTGGCCTTTGGTAAAATCCTGATGGAGGCCTGGTCTTCCCTCCTGCACTGTTCTTTCTCCAGAAGGCTCCTCTCTTACTCTGCTTTCCCAGCTCACGTTGCTGCCTTTAGAAGTTCCCCAGATGCCGGGTGATCCTAACTTCACAGAGTTCTCGGGAGCTTCTCCCATTCCCTCCCTGTTCCTCCTCCAGTGTCCGGGTCTCCTTTCCCACTCCTGCTAAGCTTTGTGCTCAGCCTTCTGTTACCCTAGAAGCATGAACTTTGTCTAAACTAATTTCCACCATGGCCTGTATAGGCCACAGTTTCACCTTCAGGAAATCACTTCACCTCCTCAGCCTGTTTCCACAGGTAAAAAAAAATGAAACACAACAATGACGCCGAGTTTGTGGCTCATGGCACATTGTGACTTGCAGTGAGGACCATGTGTGTACCCAGCTCGTCAATGCCAAATACAAAGTAGATGCCCAATGTGTATGTATTGGAGGGGGTTAGGTTGGGAACTTTCCTCAAGGTCCCTCCTTTTTTTTTTTTTAAGTTTGTTTGTTTATTTAGAGAGAGCACACATGAGGGAGGGGCAGAGAGACAGAGAGAGACAGAGAATCCCAAGCAGGCTCCAAACTGGCAGTGAAGAGGGGCTCTAACTTACAAACTCATGAACCCAAGAGATCATGCCCTGAGCTGAAATTAAGAGTCAGAGACTTAACCTACACTGAGCCACCCAGGTGCCCCCTCAAGGTCCCTCTTCATAGTTCTTCCTTTTTTGTTGTTGTTTTGTTGTTTGGAATCTAATGCGTTAACTCTAAAAATCAGATTCCTCCCCTCCCTAGGGTTTACTGTTTTTGTTTTTGCTAAATTTTTGTTTGATTGTTGTCAGCTGCCTCTGCTGAGGACCAGCCTGAGCTGTGAACTTAGGATATTCTCAGGTGTTTTTTGAGCCTGTATCTTTCCCTGTGCACGTGCAGTGACTTTCTGATTTCCCCCATATACACAGTTGCTTTTGAATATCTTAGTCTTTGACGTCTGGCTCCAAAAAATTGGAAAAAGAGAAAAATAAAAGGAGAGAGAGAAGGGTGCCTGTCCTTTAAATCCCCTGGAAGTCACTTCTGCTGTAGGCCAGAGGCTCGCATCATTGGAAGGAGGCACAAAAACAATGACTGCCCGCCATTTTGTCCGCACCTCTGGGATTAAAAGTAGCATTCAGTGATCAGAACACTGATTCACAATATCCAAAGGACAAGGTCAGTTTTGCCCAGCCTGGCTCCTGCAAGCTGTGTATACTGTGCAGCTGCTTGCTGTGGGAGTGGCTCTTTCTTTCCTATGCAGAGTAATCTATTTCCCCTAACCCATATCTGAACACCCCTACTCTACCCATTAAACAGAGAACTTTCTGGCTATCAGGATCTAGTCCTTTGGGTGGGTGGCAGGTTGAAGTGGGAGGTAGAATGTTAATAAATGATTTTGTTCCCTTTACACATAAATTTTTCCCTGTCAGCGTATGGAAGAGTTTTTGCAACAGGCAATTCTTTTTTTTTTTTTTGAGAGAGGAATCATTGAAATGCAGGGGTGAAAACGGAAGGCTGTCTGCATTTCCTTCTACTGCTGAAATATAGCTCCTTGGTCTTTACTGGTCCAGGTTTTTAAGCTCTGAGTGACCCATGAGGCAACACTGTTAAATAAAACTCGAACTTATTTTTTGCCTTTTTTGTAATAAACCTCATTACATGCTTAGTAGGAAACACCCTGTCTGCCATCTGCTATGGACTGAATATTTGGTCCTCTCAATATTCATATGTTGAAATCCTAACTCCCAAGCTGGTATTAGGAAATGAGGTCTTTGAAAGGTGTTTGGGTCATGAGGGTAAAGCCATCACGAATGGCATTAGTGCCCTTACAAAAGAGATCCCAGAGAGATCCCTCTTTCCTTCTACCACATGAGGACACAGGGAAAAGATGGGTCTATGAACCAGAAAGTGGGTCTTTGTTAGATGCTCAGTCTGCTGGTGCCTTGATCTCGGACTTTTCAGTCTCCAGAAGCCTGAGAGATAAATGTCTTACTGATAGCCAGCCAGTCTATGCTATTTTCTCAGAGCAGCCTGAGTGGTCTCAGATACTATCTGATGTAGTACTATTTTTTTCTTTTACTTACCTTCTACAGAGGGGGCATGGAAGCTGAAGAAATGCCCTTTCCCCTTCACCTGAAATATAAGCCATTGGAAAGAGCAGTGTCTGGGAATGACTAGACCCGTATTTGTGTCCCACTTCTGTCACCTGGGAGCCTCAGGCAAGTGTCTCAGCCTCTCTGCTGCAGCTGGTCCTGGGTCAGTTGAAGTCCGTACACTATGACCTCCCCCAGGGTGGGAAATATAGCTTGTTTATAGTGCTTGACATAACAGGAGCAAATTTAGTAAGCATTTAGGACTTCATACCTTTAAGTGTTGCTGAAACACATCCTCGTACACACACATCCATCACCAACAAATATCACTGCAGGGAGTGGCAAATATGTCTTGCATTACTTAATATAATCATTACAAGAACTCTGCAATGAAACTATTACTAACATCACTATTTTGCAAGATAAAACTGAACCACACTGAAGCTAATGTAACATTACATGTCAACAATACTTCAACAAAATAAACTGAGGCACTGAGTTATTAAGCAAAGTCAGGATTTGAACTCAGGTCTATTTGCCTCTGTTCTTTTAATCTGTATTCAGGATCTAAGCTCCTATTTAATAACAACACTTCACAGTTGAAAAGGGATTTTACTTTTTAAAGGTAACAGCCATGAGGCTTTTTTGCTCTAAGGTAGAGTAAGAAGGAGCCACAGATTCTTTTTTCTTTTTTTTATTAAGTTTTAATTTTAATTCCAGTATAGTTAACATACGGCATTATATTAGTTTCAGCTGTACGATATAGTGATTCTACACTTCCATACAATATCCAGTGCTCATTATGGTGAATGTACCCCTTCATCCCCGTTACCTATCTCACCCACCCCCCCACCTCCCCTTTGGTAACCATCAATTTGTTCTCAAGAGTCTGTTTCTTGGTTTGCCTCGCTCTCTCTTTCTCTCTCTCATTTTTTCCCCTTTGCTTGTTTGTTGTTTCTTAAATTCCACATACGGGTGAAATCATATGGTATTTGTCTTTCTCAGATTGGTTTATTTCACTTAGCATTATACTATCTAGCTCTATCCATGTCAATGAAAAAAATGGCAAAATTTCATTATTTTTATGGCTGAGTAATATTCCAGTGTGTGTGTGTGTGTGTGTGTGTGTGTGTGTGTGTGTGTGTGTGTGTGTGTGTACATGTACCACATCATCTCTATCTATTCATCTATTGATTGACATTTGGGCTGCTTCTTTATGTGGCTATTGAAAATAATGCTGCTATAAACTAGGGGTGCCTGTATCCCTTTGAATTAGTGGTTTTCTATTTTTTGGGTAAATATCCAGTGCTATGATTACTGGATTATAGGATAGTTCTATTTTTAACTTTTTGAAAAAACTCCATACTGTGTTCCACAGTGGCTGCACCAGTTGGCATTCCCACCAACAGTGCATGAAGTTTCCTTTATCTCCACATCCTTACGACATTTATTTTTTGTGTTGTTGATTTTAGCCATTCTGACAGGTGTAATCTGATAACCCATTGTGGTTTTGATTTGCATTTCCCTGATGATGTGTGATGTGGAGCATCTTTTCATGTGTCGGTTGGCCATCTGTACTGTCTTCTTTGGAAAAATGTCTGTTCATGTCTTCTGCCCATTTTTTAATTGGATTGTTTGTTTTGTGGGTGTTGAACTATATCAGTTATTTTTTTAAATTTTAATTCAAGTATAGTTAACATACAGTGTTATATTAATTTCGGGTAGATAATCTAGTGATTCAACAATTCCATACATCACGCAGTTCTCATAGAGTTGTATCAGTTCTTTATATATTTTGGACACTAACCCTTTATTGGATATGTCATTTGTAAATATCTTCTCCCATTCTGTATGTTGCCTTTAGTCTTGTTGTTTCCTTTGCTATGGAGGTTTTTAGTTTGATTTAGTCCCAATAGTTTAATTTTACCTTTATTTCCCTTGCCTCAGGAGACATATCTAGAAGCATATTGCTATGACTGGTGTCAGAGACATTTCTGCCTATGCTCTCCTCTAGGATTTTTGTGGTTTCAGGTCTCACATTTAGGTCTTTAATCTATTTCAAATTTATTTTTCTATATGGTGTAAGAGACTGGTCCAGTTTCATTTGTTTGCATGTAGCTGTCCAGTTTTCCCAACACCGTTTGTTGAGGAGACTTTTTCCCATTGCATATGCTTTCCTCCTTGCCAAAGATTAATTGGCCATATAGTCGCAGGTTTATTCCTGGGCTCTCTATTCTGTTCTATTGATCTATGTGTCTATTTTTGTGCCAGTATATACTGTTTTGATTACTACAGCATTGTAATATAACTTGAAGTCTGGAATTGTGATACCTCCAGTTTTGTTTTTCTTTTTTAAGATTGCTTTGGCTATGCAGGATCTTTTGTGGTTTTATAAAAATTTTAGGATTGTTTGTTCCAGTTCTGTGAAAAATGCTATTGGTATTTTGATAGAGATTGCATTAAATGTGAAGATTGCTTTTGAGTAGTATAGACATTTTAACAATATTTATTCTAATACATGAGCATGGAATAGCTTCTCATTTCTTTGTGTCTTCTTCAGTTTCTTTCATCAATGTTCTATAGTTTTCAGAGTATAAGCCTTTCACTTTTATGGTTAAGTTTAGTCCTAGGTATTTTATCATTTTTGGTGTAATTATAAGCGGGATTATTTTCTTAATTTCTCTTTCTGCTGCTTCATTATTAGTATATAGAAACACAAATGATTTCTGTACATTGATTTTGTATCCTGTGATTTTACTGACTTCATCAGTTAGTAGTTTTTTGGTGGAGTCTTTAGGGTTTTATACACAGAGTATCATGTCATCTGCAAATAGTGAGTTTTACTTCTTCCTTACCAATTTGGATGCCTTTTATTTTTTTGTTGTTGTCTGATTGCTGTGGCTAGGACTTCCAGTGCTATGTTGAATAAAAGTGGTGAGTGGGCATCTTGTTCCTGACCTTAAGGGAAAAGCTCTCAAATTTTCCCCATTGAGGATCATGTTTGCTGTGGGTTTTTC
This sequence comes from Puma concolor, assembly GCF_028749965.1. Taxonomy (NCBI): domain Eukaryota; kingdom Metazoa; phylum Chordata; class Mammalia; order Carnivora; family Felidae; genus Puma; species Puma concolor. The sequence goes on from NC_141683.1 coordinate 50,535,196, forward strand.
ATATGTTGAGGTATGTTCCCTCTAAACCTACTTTACTGAGGGTTTTTATCATGAATGGATGTTGTACTTTGTCAAATGCTTTTTCTGCATCTACTGAAATGATCATATGGTTTTTATCCTTTTTCTTATTGATGTGATGTATCATGTGGATTGATTTGTGAATAATGTACCATCCTTGCATCCCAGGAATAAACTTCACTTGGTTGTGGTGAATTGTTTTTTTAATGTAATGTTGGATTTGGTTTGCCAATATTTGGTTGAGGGTTTTTGCATCTATATTCATCAGAGATACTGGCCTGTAGTTCTCTTTTCTCATGGCGTCTTTACCTGGTTTTGGTATCAGGGTAATACTGGCCTCAAAGAATGTGTTTAGAAGTTTTCCTTACTCTTCTATTTTTTTTTGAAAAGTTTGAGAAGAATAGGTATTAGCTCTCCTTTAAACGTTTGGTAGGATTGTCCTGTGAAACGTTTGGTAGGATGGCCCTGTGAAGCCATCTGGTCCTGGACTTTTGTTTGGTGGGAGTTTTTCACTTTCCTTGCTAGTAATCAGTCTGTTCAAATTTTCTATTTCTTCTTGCTTCAGTTTTGGTAGGTTGTATTTTTCTGGGAATCTATCCATTTCTTCTAGTTTGTCTAATTTGTTGGCATATAATTTTTCATAATATTCTCTGACAGTTGTTTGTATTTCTGTGGTGTTTGTTGTTATTTCTCCTCTCTCATTTGTGACTTTATTTACTTTAGTCCTTTCTCTTTTTTCTTTTAAAAAAATCTTTTTCAATGTTTATTTATTTTTGAGAGGGAGTGGGAGAGCATGTGTGTGAGCAGGGGAAGGACTGAGAGAGAGAGAGAGAGAGGGAAACAGAGGATCCAAAGCAAAGCAGGCTCTGTGCTGATGGCAGAAAGCCTGATGTGGGGCTTGAACCCACAACGCATGAGATCATGACCTGAGCTGAAGTCAGACACCTAACTGGTTGAGCTACCCAGGCACTCCTTCTCTTTTTTTCTTGATGAGGCTGGCTAGAGGGTTATCAATTTTGTTGATTTTTTTCAAAGAACCACCTCCTGATTTCATTGATCTGTTCTATTATTTTTTTTAGTTTCTATATAATCTATTTCTGCATTAATCTTTATTAATTCTTTCCTTCCTTCTGCTGGTTTGGGTTTGTTGTTGTTGTTCTTTTTCTGGCTCCTTTAGGTGTAGGGTTAGGTTGTTTATTTGAGATTTTTCTTGCTTTTGAAGTAAGCCTATATTGCTATAAACTTCCCTCTTAGAATCACTTTTGCTGCATCCCAAGGATTTTGGACCATTGTGTTTTCATTTTCATTTGTTTCTATGTAATTTTTTATTTCTTCCTTGATTTCTTGGTTGACCCAGTCATTGTTTAGTAGCATGTTATTTAGCCTTCACAAATTTGTGCTCTTTCTGTGTTTTTTCTTGTGGTTGATTTGTAGTTTCACATCATTATGGTCAGAAAAGATGTATGATGTGACTTTGATCTTTTTGAATTTGTTGACACTTGCTTTGTGGCCTAAAATGTGATCTATTGTAGAGAATGTTTCATGTGCACTCGAAAAGAATCCATATTCTGCTGTTTTAGGATGGAATGTTCTGACTGTATCTGTTAAGTCTATGGTCCAGTGTGCCATTCAAAGCCACTCTTTCCTGGGGCGCCTGGGTGGCTCAGTTGGTTGAGCTTCCGACTTAGGCTCAGGTCATGATCTCACGGTCTGTGTGTTCGAGCCCTGCATCGGACTCTGTGCTGACAGCATGGAGCCTGGGGCCTGCTTCGGATTCTGTGTCTCCCTCTCGCTCTGCCCCTCCCCCGCTCATGCTCTGTCTCTCTCTGTCTCAAAAATAAATAAACATTAAAAAAATTTTAAAAAAGCACAAAGCCACTCTTTCCTTATTAATTTTGTTTGGATAATCTGTCCATTGATGTAAGTGGGGTATTAAAATTCCCTACTATTATTGTGTTACTATTGATTAGTTCCTTTATGTTTGTTATTAACTGTTTTATGTATTTGGTTGGACTCATGTTGGGTGCATAAATATTTACAATTGTTAGGTCTTCTTGTTGGATTGTCCCCTTTACTATTATATAGTATATGTCTTTGTCTCTTGTTACAGTCTTTGTTTTAAAGTCTATTTTGTCTGATATAAGCATTGCTACTCCAGCTCTCTTTTGACATCCATTTGCGTGATAAATGTTTCTCCATCCCCTCACTTTCAATCGGCTGGTGTCTTTAGGTCTGAAATAAGTCTCTTGTAGGCAGCATATAGATGGGTCTTGATTTTTTATCCACTCTATCACCCTGTGTCTTTTGACTGGAGCATTTAGTCCACTTACATTAAAAGTAAATGTTGATAGATATGTATTTATTGCCTTTTTTTTACTTGTTTTGTGGTTGTTTCTATAGTTTTTCTCTGAACCTTCTCTTGCTCTCTTTCATGGTTTGCTGGTTTTCTTTAGTGATATACTCAGATTCCTTTCTCCTTATTCTTTGCATATCTATTACTGGTTTTTCATTTGTGGCTACAATTAAGTTTGTATATACCATCTGCATATAGTAGTCTATAATAAGTTGATGGTCACTTAAGTTTGAATCCATTCTTTAAGGAGCCACAGGTTCTTAAAAGGAAGCTCCAACAGACATTAATTGGCAAGGGGAAAAATCTCATCCTTGAGATGTTTTTCTCTATAACCATCCCTCTAGAACCCCTCCAACCCCTAGTACTTGACCTGGTTTACCTTGTATGTGGGCTATTTCAGGGTTTATTCCACTCCTGGGTTCAGATGCTCTGTTTTTCCCCCTCAGCTAGAGACTTCAGTGAAGTTAGTACAGGTATTAAGCCCCTTAAATACATGTTGTGTTGACCCTGAGGGTACCCCAAGAATAAGATGTGCCTCTTCTGTTTCTTCTAGGAACATACAATCTAGCAGGGGAGATAAAGAAGTAAAGAGTTTCTATGAGGACATGATTATAGGGTGCTGGATAAGTACATGGTGGTGTCACAAAACTCAGCTTTGAGGAGCTGGGAAACTCAGGCTACAGGAAGCGGTGTTTGTGCAAAGACCATAGGATGTGTAGGCTAGCGTGGGGTAGGGCAGAAGGAACAACCTAAACAAAGCCCCAGAGAGCACAGAGAATATTTTAGATGTATTTTACTAAGATTTAAAAAAAAATGTTTATTTACTTTTTGAGAGAGAGAGAGAGAGAGAGAGCGCGAGCAATCTGGGGAGGGGCAGAGAGAAATCCCAAACAGGCTCCATGCCGTCAGTGCAGAGCCTGATGTGGGGTTCAAACTCAGGAACTGAGTTTGAGGTCATGACCTGAGCCGAAACCAAGAGTCAGATGCTTAGCTGATTGAGCCACCCAGGGGCCCCTAGAATATTTTAGATTTAGAGACTGAAGTTTTCTCTTGATTCAGAGCTGCAATATTTCAGGGGAGAAAAACCCACCCCTCCCCCCACCACCATGCCTCAATTTCATTCAATAAGGCCACTGTACTTATTCTCTGGCCCTAAGATCGGATGTTCCACCCCACCCCTCACCACCCACAGAGGTAGTGTTTCAGCCTCTCAGGCATCGACTCCTAATGAGATCAGTTAGTCCTTTAGTAACTGATGGGCTCTATGGCACACCTGCTCCCTATAGAATTCAGTCTCAAAACAGTAATACCACGTGCGGGAACTGCCACTGTATTTACCTGACACATATTTTTACTCAGTGACAACTGAGTGCTCAGATACTCAATTAACATGTTTTGTGTGTGTGTGTGTGTGTGTGTGTGTGTGTGTGTGTGTGTGTGTGTGTGTGTGTAAGGCACATAAAGAACATCCCAGGTAGCTTCTACTGACTTAATTGTCATGTTTCCTCTTAACCTTCACATGGTTAATAGTAAGCAAATCCTACATAGTTTTTTCTCTTAAATCTTTCATTGCAATCCCCAGCTGAAAGGGTTTTTTCTTTGTACTTCTTTGGTAGGTTTGATTAATGTCTTCAGAAAAAGAAAAGATTAATTTTTCTCAGCCCATAATTAGCATTACTGCAGAGGGACACAGAAGCTGGAAGCCACAGAAGCAAGCCTGGGACAATGGCTTCAGCCTGTGTGTGACCTCCACACCCACGTGGAGCCACCAATTAATGGGGCAGCCCCCCTTGCATTGAATCTTCAAGTCTGTCCTATTAACTATCTTTGCGGCTAATGATACAATTCCTTCTATTTTCCCATATGCTAGGAGAGGTCTCTCCAAATGTCCTGCCTATTGTCCCCAAAGCAAAAATATTCCTCACAATGTGAAATATTGCACACACAACTTTTTCTGCTTTGCTTTTTTTTTTTTTTTCCTTCTCCCCCTCAGGTTTTGCAGAGTAACTCTGAAACCAGCTTCTGCAGTGAAGTGAATCTGCCCAAGGGATATTTTCTACCCTGAAAAAATACTAACTCCCCTAAGAACTGAATAGTTTCTTTTTGCAGAGCTATCTTATTGTTATTTGGGACTGATGGACTGTCAGTTTTTCTGCTGGAAACAGAAATGCTAATCAGGCCTTCAGCACGATGGGACTTGGGACTCACACTTCTAATGCTTTTCTTAGGCCCACGTGGACAACGGTTTTGCTGAATCTTGTTTTTGTGGGTCCTTCTGGAGACGCAGTCTGTAAGAAATTTTGGCAATCAAGAGAATGTTGTTTTAACCGAGCTCATTGTAGTACATTTTTCACCAAATTACATTAGCATATAAAACTTGGATTATTGATTTCTTCTTTACTTGTTGTGCATTCTGGGCAAAAGTCCAGTTTACAGAAGCAAAGAGAACATACACACACTTGAGTGGAGAGTCGATCCTTTATTTATTTCTTTATTTTCTTTATGTTAGAGGCGGGATGAATGATCTACGAAGGTAATATGACTTTGTACTCGATTTTCTCCGCCTAACACCTTCATTAGGCTGCACTCAAGACTTCCATGGTTATGGGCATTCCAGTTTGAATCCAAAATAGGGAGGGACAGGCAGGGAACCATTTGCCAGGGGCAACAGAGTACTTACCGGTTATTAAGCACCTGACGAGTGTCAGTCAGTAGACGGCACTGTACTTACAATATCTCCTCTGGTAGACAATGCCCTCACTTTGCTGATGAGGAAATCGAGGCTTCATGAGGTTGCGGGATTTTGTTCCCAGTCACCTCAAGGCAAGTGCAAGATGAGTGACTATTCACTTTGGAAAATGGTCTGGCAGTTCCTCTAAAGGTTAAATATAGAGTTACCATATGACCCAGCAATTTGACTGTATATACCCAAGTATAAATGAAAGTATATACCCAAGATAAATGAAACTTGTACAAAAACTTGTACACTCATGTTCCTAGCAGCGTTATTGATAATAGCAAGAAGTAGCAGCCACCCCAATACCCATCAATTAGTGAAGGGATAAATACGATGGGGTCTACCCCCATAGTGGAATATTATTTGAAGTATTGATACACGCTGAGGCTGCGGGGACCTCAAAAACATTGTACTAAGTGAAGTAAGTCAGTCATAAAGGACCACATATTGCATGAGTCCATTTACATGAAATGTCGAATAATATAGAGAAAATAGATTGGCTGCCAGGGGATGGTGGAGGGGAGAGTTTGGGAGAAATGGCGAGTGACTACTAATGGTTACAGAGCTTCATTTTGGGAGATGAACCCCCCCCCCCAGAATTGATTCTAAATTTGGTTCTAAGTTGATTCTAAAAGAGAATTGGTCTTAAAATTGATTGTGCTCATGGTCGTACAGTCCTGTGAATATACTAAAAACAACGGAATGGTATACTTTAAATGGGTGAATGGTATAGGATGTGACTTACATCTCAATAAAGTTATAAAAAGATTAGTGGCTACTGTCCACTGCTGGTGTAGAGAGGCAGTGCCACTCCACTTGTGGAATAGCCCAAGATGCTCCTAATGATGGAAAGCCACATACCCATAGCAGCAGCCACGTCTAGCTTTAAAGTATTTACTGAATGCCTGGCACTGTGCTAAGCACTTTATATGCATTATCTAATTTCATCATCATGTAACTGCATGAGCTCAGCGTTACTCTCATTTTCTAGAAGAGGACACTGAGGCTTAGAGAGGCTTAGTAATTTTCTCAAGGTCATGTGTCTAATAATTACTACAGCTGCCTCCTACTGAATAAAAACCTTGGAAACAACTGTATGGGTTTTTTTCTTTGTTTTTTGTTTGTTTTGGGGGGGGTTTTGTTTGTTTTTTGTTTTGTTTTTGTTTGTTTGTTTGTTTGTTTGTGGTCTAAGACCCAGTATAGTATAGTAATGACTAAGAGTTGGATCAGTAGGTAGATGGCCTGGGTTTGAATCAGAATTCTGACTCCTGGGTCCTGCACAAATGTGAGCAAGTTGCTTAAAACTCTGTACTCCGTTGAGAAAGTATTCAACTCACAGAGGTGAAGATTAAGTAATATATGAAAAGCATGAAAGGCAGTGGCAGGCACATAGTGAGAGCTCAATACGTGTGAATTATTACCAGATGCAGTCTCTTTTGGAGGGTGGGGGTACAGCAGAAAATAAGTCACAGGTCGTGGATCAGCTGTGGTCTGGGGGGGAAGACAGGCAGACCTACTGAAATAGGAAACAATGGTGAAAGCACGCAGGAGGCAGAGCGGAAGCACAGAGGCGGAGGGACTCGTGATCAATGAGGGCCATTTGCGCTTGTGGTCCTAGATCTTCCGTCTTTTAGGCTCTGGTAGGAGTGTGTTTACAGCAGCAGGATTTTCTTTCCTTTCCCTCAGGTTGCAAGCATACACAAGAATTATGAAATCTGGTTGGGGAGTTTCATGATTGTGCTTTTCCTGACAGCATGGTAAACCTTTAGCCCTTTAAAGGGTGGAGGAGAGAGAAGAGCCCAGTCTTTTATTGGGGCTTCTTGAATATTTACCATTGGTTAGATCCTTAGGCTAATACATTAGAAACTTAACGCTTTATTTATTTTTGAGACAGGGACTGAGCATGAGCGAGGGAGGAGCAGAGAGAGAGGGAGACACAGAATCTTCTGAAGCAGGCTCCAGGCTCCGAACTGTCAGCACAGAGCCCCACACAGGGCTCAAACTCACAAACTGTGAGATCATGACCTGAGCCAAAGTTGGACACTTAACCAACTGGGCCACCGAGGCGCCCCTAATATATTAGAAATTTAATCAGGAGATGAAGTCGCTAAGGGAGCGTGAGGTGTGTTCATACTCTCTGTGGGTGTTTTCTCACCTTCCAGTTTCGTGGAACCTCAGGAGTGTGTTGGAGATTAGCTCTTGATTGACGAGCACGAACTGTAAGATTTAGAAGTAGATGTGTCGATGTTGATGTGTCAACATAGTTGAGAGGAAGCAGGAATTCATCACAGAAGGCTCGGCTTCTGGATACGAAGGGGCAGAGGAGAGGGTAACACATGGTCCGAAACTGATGCTTATGCTCACGCCTTCGTTCCCAGCAGTGCCCCTGTCTGGTGTGTGGCAGGCACTCAGCAAATGTTTGTTCACTCTGAATAAATAAATGGGGTATATTGTAGGTCACGTGTTGAAGATAACCTCTATGACCTGCAGATTCTGGGTTTGTTTACCCTCTGAGGTTTTATACAGGGCAGCAAGGAATCGGCTAGACCACCTTTGTCAGAAGTCCCTGAGAGCAGTCATCTATCCTTGCAAAGAGTGACCCAGAGGACTTGGAGGGGCACCTGGTAGCCCACCCTGGCTGCTGCTTAGAGTCACTTGGGGAGCTCTTGAAATGCATGGCTGCCAGGCTGGACCTCACTCCAGACCAATCAAATCAAAATCTCTGAGGGCAGGGCCTGGGTGTTGGCATTTTTCTTTACAAGGACTTCCCAGGCGATTCTAATGGGATCCAGGGGTGTGAAGCACCTGACAAGAGCATCCGGAGATGGGAAGGCTGGAGGCAGCTGCAAGAAGCCCTGGTCTGTGGTTGGCCAGAGGTACACTGCAGGTCTCACCTGGATGAGGGTGGAAGTGTGTTGGCTACCCCTTAAGTTTCCAGGGTTCTTTCTTTTTTTTTTTAACTTGTTTTATTTTTTTATTTTTTTAAATTTATATCCAAATTAGTTAGCATATAGTGCAACAATGATTTCAGGAGTAGATTCCTTAGTGCCCCTTAGCCATCCCCCCACACCTCCTTTAGTAACCCTCAGTTTGTTCTCCATATTTATGAGTCTCTTCTCTTTTGTCCCCCTCCCTGTTTTTATATTATTTTTGTTTCCCTTCCCTTATGTTCATCTGTTTTGTCTCTTAAAGTCCTCATATGAGTGAAGTCATGTGATTTTTGTCTTTCTGTGACTAATTTCACTTCGCATAATACCTTCCAGTTCCATCCATGTAGTTGCAAATGGCAAGATTTCATTCTTTTTGATTGCTGAGGAATACTCCATTGTGTGTGTGTGTGTGTGTGTGTGTGTGTGTGTGTGTGTGTGTGTATACACATGTCTTTATCCATTCATCCACCGATGGACATTTGGGCTCTTTCCATACTTTGACCATTGTTGATAGTGCTGCTATAAACATGGGGGTGCATGTGTCCCTTTGAAACAGCATGCCTGTATCCCATGGATAAATGCCTAGTAGTGCAATTGCTGGGTCGTAGGGTAGTTCTAGTTTTAGTTTTTTGAGGAACCTCCATACTGTTTTCCAGAGTGGCTTCACCAGCTTGCATTCCCATCCAGGGTTGCTTCTAAGAGACCTCTCTGAGCTTGGACTGAAGACAGCCCAGCATGGGGGCAGGGAAGGTGCTGGAAGGATGGCTGCAGAGAAAGGAGGTAAGCTTTAGTAATTGGAACGGGCACTGGGCTTTCAAATCCTTCACTGCTATGATTTTGAGATTTCTCTTAGCCTGAGATGAGGTACCTGGTGAAGGAGGTGGGGGTGTGGGGATGTAAGGGAGGGGAAGGGCACTGAGGTATCCTGGGACCCAGACCTTGTCTCATTGAAGGAGCTGGGCTGGGTCAGCAGAAGGTTCCACTGCCTCTTGGAAAGGCTGAAAAAGTTCCCTTGAGATCTGGCTCCCCTCAGCAGCTGCATCAGGACCTCGGACTCTTACTGTGAAGCCCATTAAGATGATCAAAGAGTCACTGGAGAGCTGTGAGAGCCTCTGAAGAGTTTGCAAAGTGTGACTGTGACCATAGGAACATATTTCATCTGGCCCTGAACCACACAGCTGAGGGATGATTCACTTGTATTTTTTCTTTTCTTTTCTTTTCTTTTCTTTTCTTTTCTTTTCTTTTCTTTTCTTTCTGAGAGAGAGAGAGAGAGAGAGAGAGAGAGAGAGAGAGAGAGAGAGAGAGAATCTTAAGCAGGCTCTACACTCAGTGTGGAGCCTGACATGGGGTTCGATCTCAAAACCATGAGATCATGCCCTGAGCTGAAATCAAGAGTGAGTTGCTTAACCAGCTGAACCACCCAGGTGCCCCACTTGTATTTTCAACATTACTAAGGTATTGGTCAGCCACACAGCTCTGAGCACTCCTCTGGTTAGCAAACAGCATCCTAGAAAAGCTACCTGAAGTTTCTATGGGCAGCTTGTCTCCTTTGAGATGTAAACTCTCCCTCAGCGTAGGATGCTCTTGGATCCCTTACTGAGTTTGAGGATACCAGGGAAAATGTAGGCTCAGGGAAGGAAAATTTTCATTGTACTTGAAGCAGGAGAATTAGATTATCAACAAAAACCCTTCTCTACAATGCATTCTAGCAAACTCTGTGCTTCTTGCTGCTGCCTCCTTTTCTGGAATCTTTCTTCAACCCCACCCCCACCCCCCCTCCCCATTACCTCTCTCCCACTCTCCTCCCTCTGGATGATTCCATCTCAGCCATATGCACTTGATAGAATCTCGCACACAGGCACATTTATTATTGACCAGCTTCTTTATCTTGGATAGTATGTCACAAGTAGTCAAGACTATAGCTTTTGAAGGTAGTTTCACAGATTTAAGATGAAGAAACAGTATCCATATAGTTCCAGAGTCAAGGAAGTCTGATAGCCAGCCGTTGGGGTGTGTGTGTGGGGAGGGGGATGTAAGACTATTGGAGAGTGGAATTTTACTCACTGGAGCCAGCTTGGACTTTAGATATGAAACGTTTGATTTATAGTTTCTATTTCACTCTGATAGAAAACTCTGCTTACCCTTATTGGAAGGTCGAATGTGTTGGGTTCTTTAGCTAAGGTAGCTGTTAAAATTTATTTCACATTCAAGGAAAGGGGCACTTGTTATTCACCATGTTCCCATTTTAATTATGATTTTCCTGGCATCATTTTTAACAAGAATAACCTAAGGCCTGCAAGGAGTGATTTCCCCTAATCAGTTCTTAAACCCGCCCTCCCCCCTCCAACTAACGGCTGCAGCTACGGCTACACAGACGAAATGAAATGGGGAATTGAGCAATTACCTGGTGAATCTGAACAGTGTAGAGTCAGCAGTCAATTAGAATAGTTCAATTACAAAAATCCTTTTTTCTCCCTTCTTCTTTTGCTCTGTAGAATTATCACCTTAACTCTTGTTTCTCCAACTGCCCCGTGTTGAACCTCGTTCTCATCCTTCTGGCTCTGCTGACCCCAGAGCACTCTCAGCTAGATGCCCTGGGCTCCTCTGCACGCATCTCCACTCCTCCTCTGAAGAGGCCTCACGTTAGTCCTCCCCAGAGAGGGTGGGCTCAGAATTGAGAACCCCTTCGTGTCAGGCTGAACTGTCACCTCATTTCCCAGGTGGGAGCCCACATCCCCCTGGGCCTCTCAGACTGTGGACCTGGGCTTCTGGAATGTTCCCTCATTCTGAGATTGCCTTTGCATACCCTGTTGGCTCTTCACTCTACACCTGGGGGGATGATGCTTATTCTTGCCAGCTTCCCTCACCAGGGCCTGGTTGGTGCCTCACCCTAGCCCGTTGTGACGAGGGTGCCTGCTCTCAGGCACAGACCTCACAGATGCAGGCCACAGACCTTCTTTGTATGTCCGTGTTCTCCTAACAGGTTAGGGCTTCCAAGAATTTCCTCTTCGCCACAGTGTCCAACACTCGTCTGCCTCTTGACTAGTGACTTTCATATGTGGTAGATCCCCACATATGGGTGTCAGCCACGTCTTCTTAACAGTGGCCTGGATATTGGCCTTAAATATGTCTCCTCTGGCATATCTTGCTGAGAATATGAGCCATAAGTGTCTATTTATTTACTTAGATATTTATTCATTTATTCCTTCACTTAATACATGTTTATTGAGCGCCTAGTATCTGCCAGGCCCTCAGCTGCTGGGGACTCAGAATTCAACAATATGTATTCCCCTCCCCCCATTTTATTGCTTTTGACTTTTTTAAAAATTGAAGTATAATTAACATACAGTCTTATATTAGTTTCGAGTGTACAATATAGCGACTCAACAAGTCTATATATTACTTGGTGCTCATCACCATATGTGTAATCTTAATCCTCTTTTATCTGTGTCACCCATCCTCCCACCCACCTGCCTTCTGGTAACCAACCGTTTGTTCTCTGTTTTTAAGAGTCTGGTTTTTGTCTCTTTCTTCTTTGTTCATTTGTTTCGTTTCTCAAGTTTCATATATGAGTGAAATCATATAGTATTTGTTTTTCTCTGAGTGACTGATTTCACCTAGTCTTATGCCCTCTAGGTCTATCCACGTTGCTGCAAATGGCAAGATCTCATTATTTTTAATGGTGGAGTAATATTCTATTCTATATATATGTGTGTATATATAATGGGTGGACACTTGAGTTGCTTCCGTACTTTGGCAATGGTAGATAATGCTGCAATACACATAGGGTTTCATATATATTTTCAAATTAGTGTTTTCATTTTTTTAGGGGAGGTAGATACCCAGTAATGGAATTACTACATCATATGGTAATTGTATTTTGAATTTTTTGAGGAAACTCCACAGTTTTCCACAGTGGCTGTACCAATCTGTATTTCTACCAACAGTGCACAAGGGTTTCTTTTTCTTTTTTTTTTTTTAAATTTTTTTTTTTTCAACGTTTATTTATTTTTGGGACAGAGAGAGACAGAGCATGAACGGGCGAGGGGCAGAGAGAGAGGGAGACACAGAATCGGAAACAGGCTCCAGGCTCTGAGCCATCAGCCCAGAGCCCGACGCGGGGCTCGAACTCACGGACCGCGAGATCGCGACCTGGCTGAAGTCGGACGCTTAACCGACTGCGCCACCCAGGCGCCCCTCTTTTTCTTTACATCCTCACCAAGAACAGTTATTTCTTGTCTTTTTTATTTTAGCTATTCTAACAGTATGAGGTGAGGTGATATCTCATTGTAGTTTTAATTTGCATTTCCCTGATGATTAGTGATGTTGAGCATCTTTTTGTGTGTCTGTTGGCCATCTGTATGTATGTCTTCTTTGGGAAAATGTCTATTTATGTCCTTTGCCCATTTTTAAATTAGATTGCTTTTGGTGTTGAGTTTTATAAGTTCTTTATATATTTTGGATACTAACCCCTTATTGGATATGTCATTTACAAATATCTTCTCCCATTCAGTAGGCTGCCTTTTTGCTTTATTGATAGTTTCCTTCACTGCACAAAAGCCTTTTATTTTGGTGTAGTCCCAGTAGTTTAATTTTGCTTTTGTTTCCCTTGCCTGAGGGAACATATCTAGAAAAATGTTTCTGTGGCTAACATCAAAGAAATTACTGCCTATGTTTTTTTCTAGGGGCTGTATGGTTTCATGTCCCATATTTAGGTCTTTAATCCATTTTGAGTTTATTTTTGTGTATTATGTAAGAAAGTGGCCCCGTTTCATTCTTTTGCATGTTGCTGTCCAGTTTTCCCAGTGCCATTTGTTGAAGAGACTGTTTTTTTCCCTATTGTATAATCTTGCTTCCTTTGTCATAGATTAATTGATCATATACGTGTGGGTTTGTTTCTGGGCTCTATTCTGTTCCATTGATCTATGTGTCCTTTTTGTGTCAGTAACATACTGTTTTGATTACTGTAGCTTTGCAGTGATCTACAAAAATCTAGGATCATGATACCTCCACCTTTGTTCTTCTTTCTCGAGATTACTTTGTCTATTGGGGGTCTTTTGTGGTTCCATACAAATTTTAGGATTATTTGTTCTAATTCTTTGAAAAATGCTGTTGGTATTTTGACAGGGATTGCATTAAATCTGTAGGTTGCTTTGGGTAATATGGACATTTTAACAGTATTGGTTCTTGAGTGTAGAATATTTCTCCATTTATTTGGGTCATCCTCAATTTCTTTCACTGGTGTTTTATAGTTTTCAGAGTACAAGTCTCTCACCTCCTTGGCGACGTTTATTCCTAAGTGACAATATATACTTCTTACCCTTAAGGAATACGTATTTGTTTGCTAGGGCTTCCTTAATAAAGTACCATAAAATGGGTGAAATTTATTGTTTTTGCAGTTCTGGAGGCTAGAACTGTGAGATCAAGTAGTTGGTGGGACTTATTCCTTCTGAGGTCTGTAGGGAGGATCTGTTCCATGCTTCTTTCCTAGGCTTGTTGATGGCTGTCTTCTCCCAATGTCTTCATATTGTCTGCCTTATTTGCATGTCTATGTGTCCAAATTTCCTAATTTTTATAAAGACCCCAGTCATATTGGATTAGGGACCTACTCTGCTACAGTTTTAACTTATTATATCTACCCTGACCCTATTTCCAAATAAGATTCACATGCTGAGGTGCTGGGGTTAGGACTTCCACATATTGTGTTTTGGGGACACAGTTCAACCTATATGCATCCTTTTATGAAGGTGACAAAGATAGTGAGAGATGTATACATATATGTTCACTGTGGACCTAGTGTGGGGAATAGTTCCCTTTTTTTCACTTTTCAGGCTGACACACCCTCAAGACAGCCAGTATTTATCAAGCAATAACTATGTACCAGGAGCTATTTATTTTTTGAGCACTTTCTGTGTGTTGGACGCTATTCAGTGATTTACAAGCATTGATACAATCCTTTGAAGAAACTGAGGCCCAGAGAGGTCAATTAACAGCCCAACTTCACATGATAAGGAAAGAGAAGCAGATCAGATATATTTTGTAGGAAATGAATTACTTAAACCTTCTATCCCTGGCTTCCTGTAACACCAGGCTCTCTATGGGGGATCTGTCCATTGTTTTAGAATCTACCCCTCTCAGGGCACGGTCGGCAGAGATTACTGCTATGTGCAGAAGCCCTATTGCTCTAGGCTTCTAATCCTTGTGGCTAGAGCCTCTGCCCCTATGTACTCTTAAAATAGGTACCTCCCATCTATTTTGGTCCTATTTATTGCCTTCACTGTATCTTTATATGATTCTTTTATTCATTTGCTAACTTGCTAAATGTCTGTCTTCCTGACAGAATGTAAGGTCCATTAGGGCAGGGATCAGCATTGCTGGTGCCTAGCACCCTGCCTGGCCCGTAGAGGCATTCCAGAAAGACCTTCGAGTAACTGGATTCTGCTACAGAGAAAGCAGATTTCTTTGGAGCCTTCTCAAAAACAAGATTTTTTTTTAAAGCACAGGGGGGTGCAAAATGACTCTAGAAACACATATATTAAATAATTGAGTAAAAATGAGACATTTGGAGCATCATTGCTGGTCCCTAGCACAGTTGTGGAGGACATTGAAGACATAACTCTCTGCACTAAAGTCCTATTATGGCATTTTTAAAAATAATTATCATCACAACTGGAGCAAAGAATGCTTATATAGCTCTAGCAATGTAGTTGCAGGTTTGTTTTACTTAGAATGCTGACTTATCACCCAGGCCACCACAGCACTGTCTCTCCTCACAGTGACCCACTCCTGCCACTTGTGGCCAAGTCATCAAGGCAAAGTGACCAGTCTGAGGTCACTTTTGAGGAGAGTGTAATTCATATAATCTCTGTGCCACTGAAGTGGTGAAGCAAAGAGGGTGGAGCTGGCGGTTGGAAGGTCTGTGTTCTCACCTGTGAGCTCCCACAGGCAGCTCGCAATTTCTGTGGACATTGGGTGTCATCATCTGGAAAAGGGGGTAAATCATTCCTGTCCTGTCTGCCTCACAGACCATTGTGGGGTTCAATTAAGTTAATGCACAGAGAAGTGCTTCTGACCCAGCACATACACATATGAAGAATAATTACCTGGGAGCCACACGGCAGAGTGGAAAGAACGGGATTGTTGGTAGCTGGCAGACCCGGGCTCAAATCCTAATTCTACTATTTATTAACTCTGACTTTAGTTATTTAAAAATCTCTGTGCTTCAGTTTGTCATCTGTGAAATGGGGAGACTAACACTAACTTTGCATGTTTATGAGGATTAAAGGGGATGATATTTGAGAAGCTCCACGTACATCGCAGGTGCGGTAATATTTTCCCATTCCTTTTACTTTGTCAATCAGATCTTGCCACTGTATCAGTTTTCTAGTGCTGTCATAATGAATTGCCACAAATTTAGTGACTTTAAACAATACATATCTATTATCTTATAGATCCGTAGGTCAGAAGTCTAGGGGGCTCTGTTGGGTTCTCGCCTGTTTTGTGAGGCTGAAATCCAGGGGTTGGCAGCCTCTGGGGGATAATCTGCTTCTAGGCTCATTCATTATGTTGGCAGACTAGAGTTCCATGTGGTTGTAGGACTGAGGTCCCACTTCCTTGCTGGCTGCAGGCTGGGGAATTATTCTCAGCTGCTAGAGGCCACCCAACTCACTTGGTCTGTGGCCTCCCTCCTCCACCTTCAAAGCCAGCAACACCTGGGGGAGTCCTTTCTCACACTGCATTGCTCTGTCCTCCTTTTCTGCTTTGCTGGTCCCTTTTTAAGGGCCCATGTGATCTGATTATATTGAGCCCACCTGGATAATCTGGGCTAATCCATATCCCTGTCTGAAAAGTCAGTAACCTTAATTTCATCGGCAAACCCCTTTTGCATGTGACCATACTGTGCCAATGTAATATATTCACAAATTCCAGCAGTAAGAACGTGGACATGTTTTTGGGTGCCATTACTCTTCCTACCACAGTCCTATGTTGATAGCCTATTGTTCCATATATATTAATAATGTCTCCTCAACAAGATCTAATAATCTAAATACTTAATGCCTGGCATAGAGTAAGCTCTTGATCAATATTAGTTTCTGGTTTTGCTTTCAATAAACAGATGATAATAAGTCTCTTATTTTCTCCACAGGTCCTAGCAAGGTCAACTGGTTGAGGGATACCTCCCTTACTACCCCTCTTTAGATTTCTCCAGAAAGCCTTTCTGATCCCAGCCCTTACCCACCAGCTGGACTCAGTGCCAAGCCTCTGTGTTCCTGTGTCACAATACTTACCTGGCTTAATCTTTCATATCTCTTTCCTTGAACCTCTTCCACCAGATCCCGAGCTCTTTGAGGACAGAAAGAAACACTTTTTTTTTTCTGGTATCATTTAGTAGAGCGGCTGGTACATAGTAGGTAGTCAATAAATGTTTATTAAATAAATGAATGATGAGAAAATCTGTTATTAAAAAGAACTGATCAGGTGATTACTGTTGGAATGCATCCCTTAAACAACATAGATATTGAAACATTCATTTAAGAAGGGGACGACGCATGCCAATAGCCGCTGTACTTTCTAAGCGCGTTGTCTTTACATACAGGTCTCTTGAAAAATTAATATTGGTTGTGTTTTCGAGCCAGTTAGGCCCAGATCTTGTGGAGGAAGGCAATTCTAAAATTGCTGCAGGCTCCTGGTGACTATTGCCTTTGGAGCTTATTGAATGATTCTGTCACTTTTTTTTTCTCTGAATGCATCTGCGAACAAACACACACAGTATTGAAATGAAGCCACATCAGTTTGGCTTACTTCTCATTTGCTTCCTTACTGGGTCTTCTTGTATCTAACAGCAAAATTGGACCCTGGCGCTATTTCTTTCGGAAATTCACAAGTAGCTCCTCCTTCTGCTTCTCGGTTGGTGTTGTTTTCCTTCACATGCCGACTGCTCATTTTCTATCTATTCTGTGATGTGTCCTAACGATACTGCAAGGAGTTAGTGATCAATAATGATCAAGTAAGAGTGACGTGCATAGGGCGGGGTGTTTGCCATTGCTGTGTATGTGTGTGTGTGTGTGTGTGTGTGTGTGTGTGTGTGTGTGTGTATTCTGTGTTTTAAAATTTTGTCTACTTTGCTTTGTCAACCTGCTCACGTTGACTCCAGATCAGCCTGGGCCAGGATCCCTTCACAGCTGTTTTGAGCTTGGCCAGTCCTTTTGCAATAATTGCTCCCACTCAGGGACTTTGGTCTTTTGATAGTTATTTTTAGGTTCAATATAGTCTCCATTATTTTAAAGGAACAGTTTTATTATCTGAAACAAACAGCCACAAATGAAAAATTGGAGCCAAATCACAGGCCTCAGGACCCAGATGAGGAATAAAGAAAAATTGTTTATAACCATAAATGCTTTCTTTGCAGTTTTCCTTCTGTCTATCGGGCTGGGGCACATTTCCTACTATCACAGACCAGTGATTAGGCATTAGATTATGTCTAGATGTTATAAATGTGCTGCCCTCTATTGGAAGTCTGGGAATCTTAATTTCCTTTGGATTCAGTGCTCCCTTTTGGAGTGACAGTCAGCTCAGGTGTGAGGCTCGCGTGGGCCATTGAACAGTTTTAGTGAAGCCCGTTCGCAATGGCTACTTTTGATTGACCACCCTTGCACAATTACTTGCAATTCTGCAAATGCTTATTGAACACCCACTGTGTGCCAGACATCATGGGCAGTCCCTGATAGACTCACCGATGCCTAAAACATGCTTTCTGATTTCCAAGAAGCATAAGACAGACTTATACACAAAGAAGAAGAATGGGAAGCTGACTCGTGAAATTCTACAACCCCAAGGGCTTTTAAGTGCTATGTTAGCAGAGGCATGGCTAAAGAGTTAGGACTCAGTACTGGACCAGTTGTTGTCTCCACGTCTGGCATATGGTAGCTATTTCCTATGTGCAGCACGCATGATTTTCGGAAGGTGATGTAATTAGAACATGGCGGGGGGGGGGGGGGTGGGAATCAGGCAGGGCTTCACAGGCAGGGATGCAGCCAGAACCTCACTGGTGTCTTCCTCTCCTACTTATACTCTGAGCATTACTAGAAACATGGCGTGTGACTTCAGCTGCAGGAGAGAGGGTGGCAGCGTGATCAGGAGAAGTAACATACTGACTGAGTATCCAGTAAGACTTCGTCCATTAGCAGGCACAACAGACTCATGTGCCACCCATACCAGTGCAACATGAGCCTGTCCTATATATGTGTATGTGGTGACCCAGCTCGCCGAGTATGAAGAGTGGGCACTAGGGACCCATGTGCACCAGCCACCTCAGTCCCTCGCCTGTCCTACAGTTCTTGCTCCCCTTGAGGAATTCACTCCTCTGTAGAGTGTCTGAACAAAGAAAAGTTTTAGCTGCCCTTGAGGCAAACTCTTGAGCAGGGCCTACAAGGCCTTTCTTTAGCCTAGGCCTTGACTACCATCCCTGTCTCCTCTCCCAGAACCGTCTTCACTTCCCTCTGACTGATGTAAGCGGCTATTAGTTTCTTCTCACACCTCCATGCCTTTGCGCTGCCTTTCTCTCTGCTTGGAATGACCCTCACAGAAAGTTCCTACTTTTAACATGTAGCCCAAAGGCCACCTCCTTTGGAAAGCATTCCTTGGCCTTTGTAGGCAGTGAAGCATTCCTCTGAATCTCCATAACATCTGGTCATATATCTGTTTTCATACTTACTCTAATTCTACAAGTAGTTTATTCTATGCCTCTCTCCCCAGAGGTCAAATACCAGGCTATATTAGTCATTTTAGCTCTTAGGGGCCGAACACATGCCTGGCACCTGGCATTTAGTGAATGATATTTTACTAAATGAAGTGGATTCAGTGAAAGACTCTACTTTAAGGAATGAATAATGAAATGTTTTTCATCTTTTATATATAAATACCTACCATGGTAGGATAGGTCCATTCTCCATAATCTGCATTAGTGGACCTCAAGAACTGCCAAAGGAAGAACCCTTATCAAGAGTGGGGGAGAGAAAAAGCCAAGCAGACAAAGCCATGGCCTCTTGAGCAGACCAGGAGACAGACAGGGTGCAGATGCTTGTTCATAAGGAATGCCCCATGAAAAAGAGATCTGTGTTAGAATTACAATTAGAATAGGTAGAATAATTTGGGGAAATGCTGTTTACTCTTTTCTATTAATTCATTATTACTTATTCATCCCTTCATTTAATGAATATATTTTAAATATCTACTATGTTCCAGGCATTGTTGTAGGCACTGGAGACACAACAGTGACCAGCAAATTTCAAAGTGCCTGTCTTCATGGAGCTTACATTCTACCTGGTGTGACAGACAGGCAACCAATAAAATGAGAAATTGAAGCATATAGTATTTTAGAGAAGAGTATTAACTCTTACAGAGGAAAAAATAAAGTGGGAAAGAATATTGGAGGTGTGGGGGAGGGGAGTGTTGGGATTTTGAAAGGGAGGTCAAGGAAGTTCTTTCCAGATGTTATGTTTGGGGAGGGACCCGGAAAAAGAGAAGGAGAGAGGTGGGAGGTGGGTGTATCTCTGGCTAAAGAGCAATCAGAGGAGAGGGAGCTGTGAGTGCCCAGGGTTTACAGAGCCTGGGGGCCGGTGTGGCCACAGCCCAGGGAGGGAGGGCAGAAGATGTGAGATGTGGGGAGAAAGTCATGCAGGAGTAGTATTTAGGGTTTGGGGTCATAGGACTCTGGCTTCCTTTCTGAGTAAAAGGGGAAGCAGCTGCAGGGTTTCAGGAAAGGGGTATGGTGACCTCTTGAAGTCCATGAGACACTCCACCTAGGTGTTGGGTTGGGATTAGATGCATCGGGGAAGGGCAGAAGCAAGCACGCTGGTTAGGAGGCTCTTCAGAGAATTCAGGTGAAGGATGATGGTGGCCTGAACCCAGGTGCAGAGTGGGCTATGAGAAGTGATTGAATTCTGGAAATAGTTTGAATGTAGAGCTGATGGGATTTGCCAATGAATAAAATATGGGCGTGGGAGAAATAGAGGAATCAAGAATGACATTAAGGTTTTTGACCTGATTAACTTATGGGAGGAAGTTGCTGTTAAGTGGGGTGGCAAGACTGAGGGAGGAGATTGAAATAAGGTCAAGTTTCAGATGTTGCTCAGATATCTTGCGAGAGTTGGGAATAGGCTGTCTGGCGTTCGGAGCAGAGGTGTGAGCCAGCGATTCAAATTGAGTAGTTGTCAGCATATATGCAGTACTTAAGGCTAGGAGACTGGGTGAGGTCACCCAGGATATGAGTGTAGGTGAGCAAGAGAAGAGAGCCAGGACTAAGTCCTGGGAGTCATGGAGAGTCACCCTTAAATTCTCAACTCTGACAATCCCCGAAGAAACAAAACAGGTTGAACTTGCCTTTTCCCATTATATTTGACCATAGAACCCACATTTATCTTCATAATCATGGAAATGATATTCCATTGATCTCATTTTGAAGAAGGCCACTTTAGGCTTGGGAGGTAGCCTGGGGGCATAAGGTGAAGAACTTTCCTTGTTCTGCTAAAGGGTTTGGACTTTATCTTCCAGGTGGCAGGGGGCCACTGAGTGATGTTAAGAGAAGAACTATCAGGATTACAAATGTTGATGGCAGTGTGGAAGGTGGCTGACGGAGGGGAGTCTGAAGGAAGAAGACAAGAAAATAGGTGATTGCAATAGCCCAGGTGAAAGATGAAGAAGCCCTGAGTGTAATTGTCAATGGAGAGAAAAATTAGATAAACACATACTTAGGAAGTTTAGAATCTATAACATTTGAAGACCAATTAGTTATATAGTGGGTGATGAAAAGATTCTATGATAATTCTAAGGTTGGATGGGATTTTCTATCATTACCTGAGTCCTTTAGAGAGGTCTATCAATGCAAGCTACAAGCTAACATTCCATGTAATTAACTTTAAAAAAATTTTAATGTTTATTAATTTTTGAGAGAGAGCGAGACAGAGACAGAGTACAAGCGGGGCAGGGACAGAGAGAGAGAGGGAGACACAGAATTAGAGGCAGGCTCCAGGCTCCAAGCTGTCAACACAGAGCCCGATGCAGGGCTCGAACTCACGAACCATGAGATCATGACCTGAGCTGAAGTTGGACGCTTAACCAACTGAGCCACCCAGGTGCCCCTACCTATGTAATTAGCTTTCTTTTTTAACATGGTAAAAACATATATCTCAAAAAACAAATGCGAATTAATGTCCAAATGATGTTGCCTTCCATTTTTGTTATTCATAAAGTCATATTAGTTTTTTTTGTTAGCACAAAAACATTTTAAAATGGTACTTAATGGAGTATGATAAAGTGTATGTGCAGGGGATTTTAATGGTATTTTCTTTAACATTGGTAGTTGTGTTTTGGTATTGGTGTGTTCTCATCTTTTATATTTGCAGAGTACAGATTTAAAAAGAAAACAGGTTATATTGACTAGAAAAATGTTCCCAGTGACTGGGTTAACAACTTGTGTGTGTGTGTGTGTGTGTGTACACGTATATATATATATTTATATATGCCCTGTTCTCCAACATTGAAGAAAAGGTGGGAGACATTTCCAACATGGCTTATTTTGATTTTTCTGTGTTTAGAATGCTGGCTGGAAACTGCTGACATTCCCCTGGCTACTCCATGAGCCCTGGAAAGAAAGGATGTTTCTGTCGTGTAGCTCTGGTATGTTTGCAGCTTGTTTACCTTTTTAAATAGCCTCTTGCCTGCAATAGTGACGTCTCTCAAATAACCTAAGTTCTGTATGCTGAATTGATAGGCAGAACCAAGTTGTTCAGGGTTTTATGAATGATGCATAATGTCACATCTTGATGGCTAATGAAGCAGAGAGGAAAGACTTTCAGTCCGACATCTAATTAATTCTTAAGAAAAAAAATGATCTTTTTTGGGGGGTAGTAAATATTGGTTCTGTTCACAAATGTTTCTGATTCTCTTCCCTCTAGGCACATTGTAGGATTGAGCTTTTCAGTCTGTGTTAGAAAAGACTCATCATATGACTGACTTCAGCCAATGAAGCATAAGTGGAAGTGACATGCATCACCTCTGGATGAAAGTCAGCAAGAGTCAGTTTATAATTTCCCACATTTCCTTGCCCTTGTCATGGTGACCATGACGCTTCCAATGATGGAGGCTCTATTTGTTTTTGTTCCTGAGTGAGACAACGTGGGGACAAGTCTCTAGTGGACTTGGCAAGGCTTTATTGTTTCAAGCGACTGAGCATTGGGGTTTGTTACAAAGCCCATACTGACTAATGTGCTTTTAATTCTTTATTTACACATTTAAAACGCTGCTTACATTTTCTGATCAGCATATGTGCATTATGGGGAACTTTGAAAATACAGAAAAGTATCAAAAAGAAATAAACATGCACTGAAATTACCTATACAGAAATAATTTCTGTTAATATTTTGATGTATTTTCTTTCTCTCTTTTTCTCATAAAACTAAGATCACACTATATATACACTAGTGGTGTTTTTGGTTTATATTATATCAATAGTCTTTAAAATATATCATCTGTGGCACAATATTAGTGAAGGAGTGTTGTAATCTATTTTTATATTTGTGTATTTCCTATTTATATTATATATTCAATAACAAAATAACATTTTACTTTTTTTTCTTTTTCTTGTTGTAAACAACATCCCAATGATACATTAGTACGTATCTTCGTATCTTCGCTCAGATTGCTGCTTATGTCCTTAGGGTAGAAGCTAGAAGGAGAATTACTGGGCCAAGAAGTATAAATATTTTTAAGACTTTTGCTACCTATTGCAAAACTGCCCAGGAGAAAGGTTGTACCAATTAGCACTGCAGCAAGGAGACATGGGCCATCTCTCCACCTCCGTTGACGGCTAGAATTCCTTTTAATCTCTGTTAATTTGGTAGGTGAAAACGCTATCTTGTTGTTTTATATTTGCATTTCTTTGATTACAAGTGATGTCGAACATTTATTTCGTATGTTTATGAGTCATTTGCATTTTTTCTTCTGGGAATTGTCTAAATGGATTCTCAAGTCCCCCAAACACCAAACTGTTAAACAGAGAGCAACGCGGGAAGCCAGCAGCGCTGTTCTGTTGCCACGGAGCCTCAGCACGTGTGAAGTGCTGAGTGTTGAACAGGCTTCTCTTATTCCCTCTCATCTTCCTGGTTTTGATTATTTTCTCTCCAGTCATCTCCCTCCACAGCCCATGTCTCCCTCAAGCCTTGGTCTCGCTCCAAACATTTTATTGCACCAGGCTGCAGTCGTGACCGAAGCTGAAATTTTGGAGAGAGAGGGACAAATGACATCAAAGTTGGTTTTCAGGGGGAACAGCATTGTTGTGGAAAAACCCACGAAGTGTCTTCCCTATGAAAATTCCTCCATACCCAACTGATACGTTCCCATGACCATGACCAAAAGGTGGTGGGCACATCCTCTCTTCTACTGGGTCAGTGGTTAAGGGCCTGCTCCTCTGGCTTTAGGCTTGAATCTACAATCCCTGGCGATAAAGCTTAAATTACTCTTCCCGGAAGCGTTGTTGTTTATCTCATAGACATTGCATTACCCCAGATTGTCTATTTGGTGCTTTTAAGAAAGGAGAAGAAAGAGTCTAAATTTCCCCAAAGTGAGTGTTAATTTTTAGCCAGTGTGAGATAAAAGACAGATTGAAATGGAGCCAGAGGGACCTGCCCTTCACCCTCCATCTTCATTGGAGCTGGAAGCTCACATTGGTATGTCAGACAGCAGCTGGCAGGCTCTTTTATCATCATTAATTGTCCGCTGAGTTGTCACAAGGAGAGAGTAGAATTCAGGTTTAATTACATCTGTATCATCTCTGATAAAGTTCAGGAGATTCTGGTGGTACAAAACAGGCGTGGGCCAGTGATGTGCCAAGGATAGTCTGTGAGACAGAAGCCATGTGTATCCTTGAGGGGGAAAAGGTGAATTAACTGAATTCTGAGGGAAGGAAGGCTTATCAAGGCTGGAAAACTCTCATGAGACATGGTGATGGGGGGAGGGCCAGCTGCTAGTGGCATTGAGCTGGCTGAGGGTAATTTGGTTTATTTGGGGCAGGGGTAGTGAGGCTTCACAGGGGATAAGCAAAGATCCGTTCAAGGAAATTTGCTGGTTTTTTATGGACAATAACCAACGGCCAGGCAGGGAGCAAGGAAATGCATTTAGTTTTAGGTAAAACAATAGCACCCCCCACTCCCATTTCCTTTATGAAATCAGTCTCTGGATGGTCTCAGATTTAATTCTGGAAACGCTGGTGCAGAGCAAGGCTTCCGTGACAAGGAAGCTGGCTTTGGCTGTAACAGGAACTAAAGTGCAGCTTACTGGGAACAGCAAGGGGCAGGTGGCAGGGAACTGAGTGCGTCAGTAGCTCATTGTTCCCCCAAATACGTCAGTAAGTGCTAAAAGCCCGTACCACGGTTAGGACAATGTCCCTTCTGCCCGGCTTAGCCCACGAGGTCTCATTCAGATCTGATATGAAGCCCTGGGGACCTCCCTATCTGCTTCTGGTCCTCTCCTCATTGACTGCCATTTGAACTTTGTAGCTCAGAACAAAGCTTTGGCCCCTCATTTCCCTCCTTCGCCGCATAGATCTTGTGCTTAAGAATATTAGCCCTTGGTTTCATCTTCTCTCACTTCCTGAAAGAAAATCTGAGGCCATTTCATGAGCTCTCAGTGGTAGAATTAAGTGTTTTCAAAGAATTGTATACATTGGCCATCTGGTCCTCTGCTTTTCAAAAGGATAATTTCAGTGCTACTCCCATATCTTAGGAAGAGCAATTTATTTCAGTCCTTAGGCCCTCTTTCAGTATTTAGGGAAAAAAAGTAGATCACGTAAATGCAACCTGAAAAATCTAAATATAATAATTGTGTGTGTTTGTGTACTATACATAATAAAAGGGTTTTGCACATATTCTAAGCTCTACTAAAAGAAAAGTCTTCCTAATCTAAAGTTTGTGGTGTTTTATGTTAGGTTTCTCACTCAAACCACATAACTAGTCTTTGCTCTGATTTTTATAGTCGGGAACAGAGCTTACAGGGTTAAGTTTGGAAAAGCAAGTAAGTCAAATTCAGAGTTCTTAGAATTTAAAATATATATTGACTAAGATACATAAGAGGATTAATATTGAATATAAGAATTTATGACAGTTATCATATATTTCATATATATGAATATGTATTCCATATATATGTGTGTGTGTGTGTGTGTGTGTGTGTGTGTATATATATATATATATATATATATATATATGTATGTATGTATATTTACATGTGATTGCAAGTTTCTTGAAGTCAGAGCTCTGTATTTGTACCTCTATCCAGGAGCACTAGACACAGGCCGATGCTTGATGAATACATACTGAATGTGTAAAGTATGTGTTGAATGTGTTCAACAGATTTTGCAGTTATATACCCTGAGGGCTAATCATGTTAACTGGGGTATGAGCAGAATTGATGCTGAGTGCCAAAATACCAAGTTGTGGCTGAGCTCATCCCAGGTCATGGAACCCACCTGAGCTGTCCCTGGAGTATGGAGAATAGAGGCACGTGCCCGGGCTCCAGGGCTGCGACTTTGCCCTGCAGGGGCTGGTAGCTGGGTTTAACTCAGGTGGACTTCCGACTAAGGAGAAGGACATATGCATACACGTAACCAGGGAGGGAGGTCAGGTAGTCACCTGCATTTTTCTTCTACTGACTTCCGAAGTCCACTCTGTGGGACTGATTTCTTGTCTTCACCCAGTGAAATATAGACGTGCCCTATGACCTTTCTGTCTAAGCCAGAGTAACTCAAATGGTTCCCTCATCGCTTCAAGGTGCCAGCATCATCTCCGGATGGAAATTAGTATTTCTGATCCTATGTTATAGTTAAAACTCAAATTTTGTTTTAAAATAAAAAGTTTTCTTGCGTCGCCTGGGTGGCTCAGTTGGTTGAGTGTCCGACTTTGGCTCAGGTCATGATCTCACAGTTTGTGGGTTCGAGCCCCACATTGGACTCTCTGCTGACCAGCTGAGCCTGGAGGCTGCTTCTAATTCTGTGTCTCCCTCTCTCTCCTGGCCCCTCCCCAACTCACACTCTGTCTCTCTCTCTCAAAAATAAATGAACTTAAAAAATAAAATAAAGTAAATAAAATGACATGTCATGACATGACACGAAATGAAATAAAATAAAAAATTCTCCCTTTTGGGGCACCTGGGTGGCTCAGTCAGTTGGGCGTCTCACTTCAGCTCAGGCCATGATCTTGCATGTCATGGGTTCAAGCCCCACGTCGGGCTCTGTGCTGACAGCTCAGAGCCTGGAGCCTGCTTCAGATTCTGTGTCTCCCTCTCCCTCTGCCCCTTCCCTGCTCGCACTATCTCTCTCTTTCTCAAAAATAAACATTAGAAAAAAATTCTCCCTTTCTTTCACTTCAGGCTTATTCCAGGCAGGAGGCCATGGTCAGGGAAAAGGAGTGTTCTCAGACTTCTCTCTCTCCCCTCTCCTCCCTGGCACTTCTAATCCTTTTTCCACATTCCTCCAACTCTTGGGTTTTGATGAAGAAGATCATGCATCCCAATTTACTCAGGCTGGTCCCAGTAGCTTGTTGTCTGAGCCTCGTTATTAACAGTTCCCTTTGTATCATGGCTTCCAAGAGAATTAGAACCAATAGGATACATATTTATCCATATATCTACGTTATACATACATACATGCACATATACACACATATAGCTTACTTGTCTCTAATGGTGCAATCTTACACCTTGATGTGGGTGAAGGGATTAAGGGTCGAATAGATTTGTTTCCCTCCTTTGAAAGTTGACACCATTGCAAAGTGATATCTGTGTTTCAAGACTTTAGCCTAAAGCCCCATTTTCTCATTCTGTACAGACACACACAAATGGACAGACGGATGTACATTTACCTATAAATATCATCAGTCGGCGGAATCCCCAGTAACAAAGAAAAAGTAGGTAAGGGGATTGTGCCTCACACTGCCCTTCTTTCTTTTCTCTTTAAGATTGCCCTGGATGTGTGTTGTGATTTCATTTTACCAGCAGGTGTGTGTGCGTGTGTGCGTGTGTGTTTGGAGGTGGTGGGGAGAGGGGGGCAGGGTATGACTCCCACAGGGTGGTTAGTCTGCACCTTCATATTCCCGTGAGTTCAACCCTGGGTCCCACATCAGACAGGCTGTCTGGATGCTCTTTAAACTAAGCAGCAGGATAGATGCTACTTCTGGCATCACCCTTTGCTACAAAGGCATTGAAAACAAGGCCTGAGGCAATTAGGACATCAAATAGTCCTGTTGCTCTTATAATACCTAAATATTAAATATTTAAAAAGGTAAGCAGGCTTGAAATTTGTAATGGAAGGAAAATTTCCCTTTAAGTCATTAAGGGGTATGAGTAGCCCCAAGCCTTTGAAAAATAGTTGGAAAAGTTTGAAGAATTCATAACTCAAAAGAACCTCAGTTACGTTCATAAATATGTAGAGCTTAGAGTAATAAAATAAGGGCCAATTCAGAGGTACATTTAGGAAGGTGACCAGAGCATAATTAAAGTAACTGGCTTCACAGCCAATTTGGAGTTCTGTCTCCAGGAAAGTGGTTACTATGAGACAGTCACAGACAACCCTGAGAAAACGAGCTCACAAACCCTCATCAAAGAAGAAAATAAGCTGAGGTGGTTAAGAGAGCAGATTCTATAGTGCGAGGGAACAGATCCTAATCTGCCTAAATAATTTATGATCTAGGTGGCCTTAGGAAACAAGTAGAACTTTTCTCCGCCTCCATTTTCTCACCTGTCAATTGGGACCTACCTCCTAGGGTGCTCGTGACAATGCTAGCAGTGTCTTTGATGCAAAGTAAATGCTTAGTAAGTATTACTAAACCTAGTGATAATTTTTTTTTCTCCTAGAGGCACCAAGAGTCTGATACAAAGATGAGTATTTCAAATAAAGAGCATCTGTAAGAAAAAGCCAGTGGATCCAAGCTAATAACAGACAGCAGTTCAAATTTTTTATTGATTGGATTTGATTATATAGTCACAAAAATAAATAACTGACTCAGTTTCAGATACAAACAAGACAGAAGCGTGACAAAGAAAGTGTTTAGTTCTACAAAATAGAGGGAGTGACTTTCAGTTTGCTCTGTTGTGTGTGTGTGTGTGTGTGTGTGTGTGTGTGTGTGTAGTTTACTAAATCTCCTTTTTCTCCAGGAGAGAAAAAAATTCCACAAAGATTGTTTCATCTTTTGATTATATTGTTTTGTATTGGTTGATACATATGCCTATTATAGACTCAATTCTTGAGTCATGAAGATGTGACCCATATTAGTTAGCACAAACTGTGTGTTGTAACCAACACCCCCCACACCTCATTGCGGATTATATTAGCGGAGGCTTACTTCTCCCTTGTGCTGCGGCTTCCTGGAGATCAGATACACCTTCTGAGGGCTCTACTCCAGTGTTGAATGGGGGTCTAGACCCATTTTGTCCTGTGGTTCCCATGTTTCCTATGGCTTTTCTGATGTTCTCCACCGGGGCTTCAGCTTTCGTCACTGATGAGCAAAGCTATAGAATGTGGATGATTGTGGGATATTTTACCTGGCTTGGAAGTGGCAATCATCATTTATTTTCATATTCCTTTGGACAGAAGCTGGTCATATCGTCCCACCCTAACTGCAAGGGAATCTAGGAAATGTAGATTTCCTGTATTCCCATGAGGGGAAAAAGGGACTGGCGAGCATTTAGTTAGCCTCTGCTGCATGACTTTCATTGATGGGAAATTAAAGAAGGGTGTTGTATGTAAGCAATGAATCACGGGAATCTACTCCCCAAAACCAAGAGCACACTGTGTATACTGTATGGTAGCCAACTTGACAATAAATTATATTGAAAAAATAAAAATAATAAAAAATAAAAAAATAAGAAAGAGTTTTTGTATTGGGTAAGGCTTTATAGGGTGGGTTGCAACAAGGGAAGTTTGGAGACCTTGCCACTGGATCAAGGCAAAAGCCCTTTGTACTTTAAAATGTGAATGTGCACATTAACATGCACAGCAGAGTGAGGACCTCTTTGAGTAGGATGCCCCCTGATCCACTGGGTAGGCGAAACTCGTTTTTTGCTTCCTAGGGTCAAGATGCTGAGGAAGTGGTGGTAACCTTATGCTTTCTAGATGTTCTCATAACATCAAGACCCTTCCTGATAAACTCCAGGGAACATTGAAACCCCTTTTCTCTGGCTAATCTAATTCAACTTGATGTTAATTGTTATTGCTTATCTCTTCTCTAGAATTTCCCCTTAACGTGAGTCTGTCTGGATCATCCAAATGGTTCTTGCCTTACCCTCGTTCAATGATTCATCCATCAAACAGCTATTGAGCATCTACTGTGCAAAGACAATAAGAATAGTTTATGGTTATATCTTCAGATAGTAAGATAGCTTTACAAAGGGGTAGAAACTTCCAGTTCAAGAAATAATCTATTCAATAATAGTAATTTGTAAAGGTACAACACAGTGTCCTATAGGAATAATTATGCTATATGGCTGCTAGCATCTCATTTGAGTTATTAGCTCCATGAGAGGGTGGGCAAATATGGCAGAGTGTTGATTAACTTTGAGAAGAAAAACTTGAGACTGCCCTCGCAGAGGTTTCAAATGCCAATTGGGCTATATAATGTATGGCTGGGTACTATTTTGGTCAAGGCTGGATTGTCTTGGCCTTTCATATTTCTATTCCTTTGTTTCTCAACCTCAGTCAACGAGAAGCTGGACTGGATAATCACTATAGTTCTTTGAGTTGGTCATTTGTTTTTTCTGCCATCTAGCACACTTAAGGAGCAGCTTTCCTTACTTCTTCCCTGCCCTGGTGTGAGCCCAAGAAAAAGGAAAAGCAATTTAATTTTAATGTTATCTGAAGTCAGACATAATTAGGAAGACAAATCTACTGGAAAAAAAAATCTGCATTCCAAAGCCAAATACTGTGGTGTTGGCAGTCAGATCAAGCACCAACCTCATGCATTAACTGTGCTCTATGAGGCTTTCACTGAAGGTAATAGTTATGTTTCAAGAGGGCATGATGTGACCCATGGTATTTCCAAATTCTCAAGAGTAACAAGCCATGAAAAAATAGGATTTATTTGTATGCATGAGTTCTAAAAATCATCCTTTGATTTTTCATGGTACGAAGAGTATCAGGCTGAGGCAATGTTATCAGCGGGCCATCTAGGTTGTTCAAAATACCAATTTGTGAGCCCCATCCCACACTTTATTAAGTCCAAATTTCTGAGATAGAACCTTATAATCTGAATTTCTAACCAACTCCCCAGTTTGAGAGTTCATTAAAAGTTTGGTGACCATTAAACAAGTAGTCAAATCACAGAACTGTCCTCATCTACAGAAGGAGAATATTAACACTCTGCTGTCACACAGCGCTGTTGTACAGGTTAAAAGGAAATCATGCACCTGCAGCCCTCTGCCGAATGCAAATTCCCCTGCAAATATAGGCTTATGTTTTTATCCTCAGGGGTAAAAGTTGAGACAACTGACCATCGTTTGCTTTTGTATTTTCCACTTCCTTCCCCTTGGGAGTTTAGGCACAGAGAGTATCAGAATGTGATGGATTTATTCTGGACCCCTTGCTTTAGTTGAGTTTATGTCAACTGCAGTAGCTCCAAAGTGCATGTGAAGTTAAGTATAAGCAAAGTTCCATTTGTGCACTTTACGATTTTAAAGGGGACAAGCACAACGTTCTGTTGATCAGGGACACAAACAAAGCTATTAGCTCTAGGTCTAGGGAAAGGGAAAAAAATCACTTTTCATATTGTGCAACCAACCCTAAATCAGGTCAATCTCTCCTTCATTGCTGGCTAATATCCAAGTCACAGTGAAAAGCTGATGTTTTTGTTTAGAATGGATTTTTGCAGTGTTTATAAACCAAGACTCCTTGAAATTTTCATTAGGAGGATCATACAGTTCACCTCTTGTCCTGCCCTTTATCCTTTCTCCTGGAATAGTTGAGTGATTTTGAAAATTCTCACTAGTTTAATTGATTAGTAAGGAGAGTTATTTTTGAAAGTCACCTTCTGCAGAGCAGAACTGAGATTGACATACAGTCAAGATTCTACGACCTTGGTTTATGCAGCATAGGGAGTGATGAGAATGTGACCTTCATTACAGCTTTGAATATGTGAGGAAGGGAAGGGAAGGGAACTGTCACATATGAATTCATTGCCAGCCCTTTGCTCGGCACATAAGTCCTGTTATGTCATTGAATACTAATGAGTTATAATCCTATGACATAGGTATATCCACAAGTGAGGAAACTGAGGCGCAAAGTGGTTAACTTGCTGGTTGATGGTGGAGCTAGGATGATTTCTGTGTGACACACCACCCTAAAACTTGATGGCTTACAAAGATAGCCATCTAGTAATGCTCACAAGTCTATGGCCAGTATTAGTTGTCAGGGCAGCTGGATAGTCCTGCTGATCTGAGTCAGGTTCAGCTAAATGTGGTTGAGTGTGCTTATGCATTTGCAGCCAGTTGGCCAGTTGGCTGATGTGTGTGTATGTGTGTGTGTGTGTGTGTGTGTGTGTGTGTGTGTGTATCTGTATCTGTGTCTGATTCAGGATGGCCTCTTGTGTGTCTGGCAGTTGGTTAACTGTTGGTTAGAGTACGAAGGTATGGAAGACTGTATGTTCCAAAGATGGCCACTGCAATATATCCTGTGTTATATGTCCTTTTTATAGTGGGATATCATGGTTTTCTCCTTTATCCCTTTCCCTTGAATCTGGGAAGAGCTTTGTGACAACTTTGACCAATAGAATAGGTCAAAAGTAATGCTGGGCCAATTTCTAGGTTTAGCTTTGAGAAACTGACAGCTTCCATTTTCTTCCTTTCATGACTTTACTCTTGGAGCCCACCTACAATGCTGTGAGGAAGTCCAGCAGCCACAAGGACTGTCCAGCCCACAGTCCCAGCCGAGATCCCAGCCGGCAGCCAGTATCAACCGGAAGACAGGTGAGTGAGTAACACCTAGATGACACCAGCTCCCAGATGAGTCACCCCCAGCCTTTGAGCTGCTCCAACAAATGCCATGTGAAGCAGAGATGAACGGTCTCTGCCAGGACCTGCCCAAAGTGCTCATTTGTAAGGAAAATGAATGATAATTGTTTGAAGCCACTGAGTTTGAGGTGGCTTGTTATGCAGCAATGGATAACTGGAATGGAGTTACAGTGTCACTCAGCAGGCTGGACCGGGCTTGTTTGCATGCAGGAACTAGCAGGGGTCCTGCAGATGCACAAAAGGTCTCTTGAGGCCTAGGCTCCAAACTAGCTCACTGTCACTTTCACTGTGTTCTGTTGTGTAGAGCACATGACAAGGCCAGACCAATTCAAGGGAAGGGGAAAAAGACTGCCTTTGGATGGAAGGAGCTAAAAGTCACATTGAAAAGTGCTTGGAATAAAGGGAGAAATGAGGGCCTGTGGCCATGTTTGCAAGCTACTGCATTATGCAACCTCCTAACATGGGCAATTCAGGTCAGTAAGAAAGGTGAAGTGACACTTTAAAAACCCAAGAAATCTTAATGATTGTGTTTCATATAACAATATATATAGACAATAGGGCCTGACTTCTGGCAAATTTGGCCATATAGACTATCACTCACATAAAAAAAAGTCAAGAAAATAGCTATCACAAAGGCCATCCATATACTTTACTGATAGCAGAGGCATGCTCTCTCCCCCCCAAAGCCCCACTGAAGTAGCAAGGAACAGAGCTTGGAAGGAATGGGAACAATTTTATTCCTTTATGCTGCAGAATACATAGGGCCTGTGTCAAAACCTTATTTATATTCATTAATTGATTGATTTGAGAAACACACATTCAATGGGGCTGTCAAGAGGTTGAAGTGATGGTTTTAGGACTATTGTCAAGTCCCTTTCTGGGTGTAGGACCATGAACACCAACCTCCGAAGATGGATTATATTGGAGAAGACAAGCCAGGTTCACGGGGGCAACCAACGTATTTGGGCCAGCTTTGGAGTAAGTTTCATGACTTTTTGGAGAGGGCTGACTTATGGAAAAGCTCCAGTCAGTCACCAACTTGCTGGGCTGGGGAATGCAGGCATGCCTCTGGAGTTGGGTAGAGTCAGAACAAGGCCTCTTTTGATTTCTTCAGACTAACCAAACCAGATCCACTTCAGTTCAGTGCTACCCAAATCAACAAAGAGTTATCAAGCACCTCCTATGCTCAATCACTTTTGTGGGTGCTCAACCCACAGAACTGAAATAGGATCTGGGCCCTGCTTCAGAGGTGTTCATGGTCTTGAAATCTTACCATTCAGTTCTCCCCATTCTTACCATTCTTACCATTCAGTTTCTCCATACTTGATCCTGTCAACAGGGATGTGAACAGGAAGCACTGGAGAGGGACTCTGAATTCACTCTGCGAGAATGGGATGGTTTTCTGGAAGCCGGGATGAGAAGAACTTACCTAGGGGAAGGGGGGAAAGGTGCCTATAGGCTGGGGGAAGAACATATGGAAAGACTCGGAAGCAAGACCGAAAAGTCTGGATGTGTGTGGGAGAAAGGCAAGAAATACATTCACAGAAGAAGGTGGGAGCCTGAGAGAAGGGATGAGATCAGATGTGGTTGTAGGAATCAAGAATGCGGAGAATGGATTCAAGGGAGAAAACAGGGAGCTTTGAGAGGGGATTGTGGTAATTCAGGCCAACAGAGGGCCCCACGTGTAGTCATGAGACTGGACATTTTAAAGACATTTGCTGTCACTGGATTTGGATTAACTGGATCGGGGAATCCAGGGTGATGCCCAGATTTGGAACAATGGGTGGCTGGTCCTGCCATTGTCTGACACAGCGAACAGAAAAGGATGGGCAGGCTAGGGTTGGGAAAATGCTGAGTTTGGCCTAGGATATGCCATGTTGGAGGATCCTTAGACATTTAGCCTGAAAAAGTGTACCCTGAAGTCATTTTCTGGGTTGTTCCAATTCCTATATTCTCTCTCTCTCTCCTTGTCTGCTTTTATCCCTGCCTCCCTATCCCTGACAAAATGCAAATCTCCAAAACAAAATAGTAACAAATGCATTCGAAACAGTCTCTATGTTCACATGGAGTATTGTACATGTCTCTAGCACCTCCTACGTGGCATTATATCCTCCCTGGAAAGACCTGCATGTGTACAGCGCATATCCACAAATGACTATTTATAAAATGTTGCCAAACACAGGATGAGCACACTTGCATACACATCCTGCAGATTAGAGGCATGGGTTTGTCTGTATCTGCCTCCAAACCTGAAAGCTATTACATAGTTTTCCAGTTGTAGTGCAGGGAAATTTCCTTCTATGGCCTTATACATTTTATAATTTATAAATTACAACTCTGATTTGTATCTCACAACAGTCTACGAATATCCACGGGAAAGATACGAATTCCATTTTATTGATGAAGAAATTGAGGCTGAGAAAGCGTGTGACTTAACCACTGCGGTAGATCCGGAACATGCAGCCAAGCCTGTTTTCCCAAGTCCAATGTTCCCTCTGTCCCAGTACCTTATCCTTCTTTGGGCAAGAACAGCCAAGAAACGGTGAGTTCCACAGGGACGAAATTGGGTCTTCTAAATAAGCATGTCGTGATTTGACCTAAGTGATGTCAGCCTCTCCTACCAAACTGAGCCTTTCCCATTGTATCCTTGGTTGTTTCACTGGGCAGAGGCTGCATCTGGGTGTTGCATTTGTCTGTTAGGCCCTTTACTAAGGCTGTCTGGATAGAATGGAATCACTACAATTCTTTTGGGAGCACTAAATATAATATAATATAATATAATATAATATAATATAATATAATATAATATAATATAATATAATATAATTATATCATATAAATTATATTAGCTATATATACATATATATGTATATATGTGTGTGTAGATATATACACACACACACATATATATGATAGCTTTCTGCTTTTATGCGTAGGTACTATTTTTCCTTGCCACATATTTCTTTCCAGCTCAATAGCTAGTGAAACTCAAGTACCACCACTAGCCCAAGGGCCAGACTCCATGTCTGAAACTGACAAAGCAGATGGGCAGCTTGGTAGCCCTTCACTTACAGCCTGAGTTAACAGGGCCAGGGGTCAGCAGGGGAAAAGGATGGGCTAAAAATATCTCACTTTCCTTGGTTACTTGCTTGATGAGCCTTGGTGTGCCACCTGCCTTGCACTTACAAAGAGTTTTCAGGAGAGGGTATGTTTATTATTTATTTATTTCAATGTTTGCTTATTTTTGAGAGAGAGAGTGAGTGGGGGAAGGGCAGAGAGAGAGGGAGACAGAGAATCCCAAGCAGGCTCTGTGCTGTCAGAGCAAAGCCTGACGTGGGGCAGGAACCCACGAATCGTGAGATTGTGACCTGAACCGAAGTCAGACGCCCAACTGACGGAACCACCCAGGCACCGCGAAAGGGTATATTTTAAAAGGATATGTTACAGGGGCACCTGGGTGGCTCAGTCAGTTAAGCATCTGACTTTTAGTTTCGTCTCAGGTCATGATCTCAATTTTGTGAGTTTGAGCCCCATGGCAGGCTCTGCCCCTCCCCCTACTCATGCTGTGTCTTTCTCAAAATAAATAAACTTAAAAAAATAAAATAAAAGGATATGTTACAAACATTTGCTGGCCAATTCCATGTCCTCAGTGATATAATGGGAATGGTATTATACAGTAAACAGTCTATTATGGTAGCAAGGAAGGGGAGAAGCTAATGAAATATAATTCTAGAGGACTTTAGTGATTGTAAGATAAAGGATGTTCAATGTGAGTGTTGAGTGTATACAAAATATTTATAGTACACACACACACACACACACACACACACACACACACACATAGAAAACTGGCTCCCAAGAGGCATTCTTTGAATAACTGATGGTCATATTAAAGTCATTTGAAAAATACAACACCAAGTTCCAGCATGAACAAATGGGCATATTCTCATGAGAATAAGTACCATTCTTGTTATTTATTCTGGGGCAAGATCTCCTCCATTTTAAGAAATTGCCAAGTGATAGTGGCTTCCTGGGCTATATTTCCCTGCCTAGTGGTTCCCTCAGAGCCCTGGAGGTTGACTGTCAGTAGACAGGTAGGGGACCGCTGAGCCAGTAGTCAAAGAACCAGTATCTCGGTATTCTTTAGGCCATAGGCCTACTTTATGATCTCATCTCAATTTCTCAGTAGTTCACCCTTTCAAGCAGGGATGTCATTGGGATACCTGAGAACATCCTGGGGGAGGGACATATGTGGGAGCCATGGCAGTTTCAAAGCTTTACCAAATGGTGTCCAAGAAGAGCCTCAAGGATGGAAGAAGCACAAAGCAGCCAGCTGGATTCCTGGTCACCTCTCCCTGAAGCCCTCTGGGTTTTCATGGACTGGGTAGCAGCAGGAGACAGGCCTGTGGTTCTTCATAGCCCACGATCCATGGTCAGGAGCTCCTGCTCTAGTCTTTTGATGTTCCAAACCATATACTCTTTTTAGCTTGGTCTGAAACAGTTGAAAAGCCATTCCTTTGTTGAGAGGCGGTGTGGCTTTGTGAAAAGAGCCCAAACTAGCATCAGAAGTCTCTAGGTTCAGCTTCCTTTGCTGACTGAGTGACACTGAACAAACCAGTTTAACTATCGAGAAGTAATTTCCTATCTAAGATAAGGAATGAAATAATTATATATGGAGAATGCCTACCTGAGTGATTGGCTATAATCAGAACTCAAAAACAGCAATCATTATACTTAATATTACTATGGTGGTCAGCGCGGCTGCATGAAAGTGAGGATGAGGGAAAACCCCACCCCTTTGTCCCCAGGCTCCAGAGCAGAGGTTGTTTTCTGACTGTCCCTGGGCTGTCCCCCACCCTGCCCCAGTCCTTATCACACCCTCACTGCTGGACTTCCCTTGACAGTTCCTTGAGGAACTGTCCATTCTTGTCCCCTTGACGATCACTCAGCTCTCTGAATGCACTACAGTCTGCCTTGCCAGCCGGCTCCAGACACTCCCAAATGTGGATGCTTTTTCTCATTCCCTCCCACTCCTTCCCCAGGCTCAGTGTGAAGCAATAGAGTGTGGGATATTTGGTGTCCAGACAGAAGCCTTTTGGCCAGGCTGCAGATGGTTTTAGTAACAATAATGACAAAAATGTCATAATAGATACCAATTACAGAAGATCTGCTCTGTTCTGGTGCTTTCCCTCATCAATTCATTAGGTTCTTATTCTAATCCTTTTGGACTCCAAGACCACGTCTGTTCCACTAAACTTTGACCAAATGTGGGGGCCCAATAACCGCCCCCCTTCCTTATGCACCATTCATTCTTAAGGATTCCCAGTTCCTGGAGTTTCAGATCGTTTATTCATTTGGAATCAGCTAAGGAGCCACAAGAAATTAGTCTCATTAACTGATAGTCACACCAGGTTTCCTTTCTACATCAATCAACACCTCACATCCCAGTCCCATGGGGACTATTTCTGGAGTCTAGTCTGTCCCAGACCCCACTAGACCCTCTGGTGTCAGCGTTTGGTACAGAGCACGGGCCCATCTGTACAGCTGCTGGGTTGCTTCCTGTGGGGTGTGTTATCCAGGCAGAGGGCTTTTTCATGACAATGTGAGCTCCAAGGAGTCTGGGGAGACCCAGGGCTGCTCCAAGATTAGCATCTTTTCAAAGACAGAGTCTGTGTTCTCAGCACAGACTGTGACAAATGCCATAGCCTAGCAAGGGTTAGCTTGAGGTATCAGCTGGCAGAAGACCCATGTCTCCATTAGTTCCCCTCTTTGAAGAAGGTGTGGGGGAGGAGAAGATGGGGAAGGGGAGTTTGAATGTGGTGGCCACCAGACATTGGACATTCTCACAAAGGCACACCAGACCGTTCTTATCATTGGAGAGTCATAGTGTCATGCCACAATCTCTACACACACACACACACACACACACACACACACACACACACACACACACGTTCTGCTGGTTGAGCCATCCTCCAGAAAGCAAAGCGTATGGCTTGCTTTTCTCAAATTGCCTGATGTCTCTTCTCATCTCCTTTAGATGTACAGATGCTGCAGACCTCCTTCTCCAGATTTCTCCTAGTGCTTATTTCTGTCCTGGTCCTGTGCCACGCCTGACTTTCCCCCCACCCCCCCCCCTTTGCTTTGAAGAGTGGGGACCCTGCTTTGTAGGATAACAAATAGAAGTGTCAAACACATCAGCACTGCCGCCTGCAAAGATAAATGGGGCGACACATGGAGCAACCTCTGTGGATCCCGGGGCCCCAGCAGGAGCTGACATTGTGACAGATGGGGGGACAAGTGGCACTGACACAATCGGGTCATGTGAATGTCGAGGGGGTGAGGGTGGTGTCTGCTCCTCTGCTGGCTCCCCCTCCCTCTCTACCACGTACATAGCATGTTGCTGGAGATCATAAAGAGATAGCAGGCAGGTCACTGCTCCTCACCAGGCCTTATGAATCTTCCCTGTCAGTGGCACAGGGCAAGGAAGAAGGCTGTCTGCAGAGCTTCCTGCTGTCTCAGCAGTGACAACTGAGTTACCTCGCAAAGAAAGTTGGTCTTAGGCAAAGACCTAGGCAAAGGTTCACATTCAGCCTCATCTTTTTCCAGGCCTGCCTGTTCGATTAGACTGTCCCATCAGTCCTTCCACATACCCAGGAGGACCACCTCATCTCTCATGCAGAAACCCCTCCCAGGCCTTGCCAATCAGCCCAGGCCTTTCCATTCCTTCCTCTTAAATTCGAGGTGGTAATGGTTCAGTTTCAATTTCCTTCTTCATTCTGCCTAAAGAGAAGTTTTCCTTTACTCATAGGTGTTATTCTGAGCTGAAATATTCTCTGGGTCTCTGCCTTTAATATCTATTGCTGATGGGCCACCTGGGGCCCAAACAGTCAATTCAACTCATTAAATGTGTAGTGAAGATCTACTTTCTGTAAAGCAATGTGCTGACGGCTATGGGGTGGGGGCAGGCAGAGAAATGGCTGCAGAGATGAATAAGCCATGGTGTGTCACATTTGGGGAATCACAGCTTAGCTGAGAAGATAGACATGCCTGAGTAGCTATAGTATAAGGCCAGCCATGAACAAGAGGTAAAGGGGTACAGTGAGAACAGAAGGAGGAAGATTAACCTTGACTTGGGAACAAGGACATCCTCGAGGAACAGGTGGAATTTGGCAGGGCCTTGAAGGCTGAAGAGGGTCTGGATGGGTTGAAATGTCAGGGAAAAGGCTGTAGAGGGGAGAGTAGGAATTCAACCAGAACAGAGATGCAGAGTGTTCTGGGGTCTGGACTTGGCCAGATATGACTGTGTGTGTGGTGTGGAGTAGGGAGGAAGTGGAAGAGGAAGAGAATGTCTGGTTGGGAGAAAAGATCGGGCACAGCCTTAGGAGTTTGAATTTCATTCCATATTCAGCTTTGGGTTGGGGGACAGGATGCTACTTCACATTCCATTTTGTCTCTCATTGCAGGTTTCTCAATGTAATTGGATACTTCCCTTGGAGATGAGTAAGGAAATAATCAAATAGTTCTCTTAGATGCTTCAAAAACTGGGGGGGGGGGGGGGCGGTGATGAGCAAGCAGTAGAGAAAGAGAGGACAGATGGCAGGAGCCAGTGGATGGTGCCTTCGAGTGGAATGAATGGGCTTGGGCCAGCTACTTAAACTCTTTCAGCCTGGTTTCCCTGTCTTAAATAGGGATAACATATAATACCTGGCCTCACAGGGGGATAATAATACTTCCGCCATAGGCTGTCGTGAGGCTCGTTTGAGAAAATGCATGTGAAGTGTTTGGCATAGTACGTCTCGATACCTGGTGGCTATTATCATGATTACCCCCTGCGTCTTGATCCGATTTAGTAGGCAAGAGCTCTCAGACACTGGGAATGGACAGCTGCATGGAAGCAGTGCCTGGTTTGCCCACAGGAATGATGTTGCAGAGGGATGCTTGAAGTCTAGATGATGAGGAGACTTAACAAGATCAATACCACTTTTGGAAAAGATTATATGCTATACTAGGCAGCAAATAGACCATTGAAACTGGATTTGAAAGCATTTATGGAGTCTATTAGAGATGGTTAAACATATCAACACAGAGAAAAATAAATAGTGTCTACGCATGTGCATGCACATATGCAGCCTACTGGCACTCTTTCTTTCTGTGTTCCTCTTTCCCTCCCTTCCTGCCTCTCCATTTGCAGGTTTAGGTAAGTAGGGCTGATCAAGTACCATCTTCTGAGAAAACTACTGCCTGGTATTGTGGCTGCACAGGGCTAGCTGTTTAGAGTGTGTGAGATTTCAGAAGCTGAATAGGAAGCGATGCCTCAATTTATAGTGGGCAGTGGATGAGTTCTCCCTGATTAATAGGCTGATGGGTTTTCCAGGAATAACTTAGACCTTTTGGTTAGCTTTTTAAAGTTACTGGCGAGCAATTTAGTGCACTAGAGCGATAATTTCATGTTCTCTGGTGGCTTGAAATAATTAGATTATTTTGTGGAATGAATAAATGAGAAGTTAACTCACTGGCATGGATCAGTGTGGTAACATGATTTATTTCTTGTAAAGGTGAATGCTCTAGGGTCTTGACCCTACAAATAATTGTTTTGACTTCCTCCCCTTTCTCATTTGTAATATGTTTGGGTCATTTTGTGGGGGAGGTTGCTCAGTAGAGTGAGAAGAACATATGGACTTTGGGATCAGCCAAATCTTGAATCAGTTTTTACTGGGTGGGTGACCTTGGGCCAATCACTTAACATGCCAGACCCCACTTCCTAATCAGTGGTAATAATACTTTCCTTATATGACAGGTGCATGAATTAAGTCTGTTACTAAAAGGAAAGCCCCTAACGCAGCTCCTAGTCCACATTAGACATCCAAACAAAGAGTGGGTTTGTTTCAGTCTCTCTCCCTGCCATATTATTTTCAAATGATTAATCTTTATACCAAGGATAAACATCCAGCACATTAATTAACTATGGTTTTACTCATTTTTAGGTTAGAATAAACCTCTGTCTTGATAAAGTGCTTTAATGAAAATGTTTACTGAGCTTATGCTCTTGGATGAAATGAAAGGTGCTTGACCCATCCAAGGCAACACCTCTATCTCCAAACCAACCAAAGATTACCTCGATATATAGAGTTTAAACAGAATCTTGATTAGGGAATTGGCTTTGTATTGCCTTCTGTTATGGCGTTATATACAACAGACACTGTACAGCCCTTAGATAAAGTACGGCCCTTAGAAAAAAAATCAGTAATCAAACTGCACTTGGAGGTTGTAGGGCCATTAGTGTTTTAGTCAGTTGGTGATAGAAGCAGACTTTGCTTTTCACAAGTTTACTGGTTTGTGATACTAGCAGACTACCCAGCCACAACAGGCCCAAATTAATTCAGTAGAGTGGGATGGGGATGTGTGCTCTTAGTTCCTGCTAGAACATTACAGAATTGGAATTCTTGTTACGATTTATTCCAAGCCTCGAATCTGTATATCACTTATCTGCTGAATTGAACAAATTGAAAGTGATCACATTTAGGAACTATTGGTGGGAGGTTGGTGCTTCCTCTGCTTTAATAACATCTTGAGAGCTAACGGGGTTCACTGATGTTCCTCAAATCTATCCTACCTCCCTCTGCACAAATGAACTCAGTTGGAAGTCGAGTTTATTGATGTTTAAATGAGTATATTTGGCTCACTGTAGTGTCTATCTAAATGAACGCTGCTTTGGTGCATTGAAACTTAATGACTTACTCTGCATCCAGGTGAGAGAGGGAGATGTTGTGGCATTCAGGCAGGGGTGAGGACATATGGAACACATGTCTCCCAGCCAAGAATAGTTGCGATTTGAATTAATTTCTGAAATAAGGTTATTTTGATATTGGGATAAAGAAAGTTTAGGAATATCCTACTGAGGCTTGGAAAAGTAAAATAATAGCTGGGGGTGGGGGGAAGAAAGTCGGAGGAGTGCCCAGGATGGACTACTTACATATGTCAGTGTTTTCCTACAACTTCAAGCTTCCCCTTAGGGGACAAAAGATGTAAGCCATTTGGTGACTGAGCTTAGAATTTCTGAGGCAAAGTCATGGACACCAAAGTTCACTTCCTATAAATACTAGTGATGTTATGACAGAACTCCTTCCTTGACTCCACATGCTCTCCAGCTACTGTCTCATTTCTCTGATATTCATACACAAAATTTTCAAGAGTTGTCTGTACACATTGTTTCCATGTCTTAACTTCCCAATCTCTCTTCAACTCACTCAAGTCAAACTTTTGACCCTACCAATTGATTGAACTCGGTTTTGCCAAGATAACCGGTGACCTTCAAGTTACTAAATACAATGGCATCTCTTCATTCTCACCTTGTTTGGACCTTCAACATCTTGGGACAATGTTGACTATTTCCTCCCTATTCTACTTTCCTGGCTTCCATAAAAATTCTTTTCCTGACTCCTCTGACCTCACTGACCATGACCCCCCAATCTCCTTGGCTGGCTCTTACTCCTACACCCAACTTCTATATAATGAGATTCTTTACAGCTTGGACTTGGCTCTTCTTCTCTTTTTCTTTCCAAAGGCTTGTCCTATCTGACCTACTCAAGTGCCATGTATTTAAATATGTTTACACTGATGTGCATAATACTTGTATCTTCTTTTTAAAATTTTTTTAATGTTTACTTATTT
The DNA here is from genome assembly GCF_028749965.1 of Puma concolor. Lineage (NCBI taxonomy): Eukaryota > Metazoa > Chordata > Mammalia > Carnivora > Felidae > Puma > Puma concolor. Next base: position 50,577,956 of record NC_141683.1, read on the forward strand.
TTGAGAGAGAGAGAGAGAGTGCGAGTGGGAAAGGGACAAAGAGAGAGGAGACACAGAATATGAAGCAGGCTCCAGGCTCCGCGCTGTCAGCATAGAGCCCAATGTGGGGCTTGAACCCACGAACTGTGAGATCATGACCCGAGCCAAAGTCGACTGAGCCACCCAGGCACCCCAATATTTATATCTTCTGTCTCACCTCTCCTGAGTTCTAGACTTATAAATCCTGTTGTCTACGTGACACTGTTGCCTATAGACATTTCTTACTGAGTAAGACCAGAAAGGTACTCTTGGTGCCTCTTTCCCGACTCTTCACATGATATCCATCAATAAGTCCTGTCACTACAAATTTGATAATATACCTTGCAATGTCCATTGCTATTCCTAGTCCCAGCCTACATCATCTTCCACCTGGACTAGTGCACCCACCTCCCGATTGGTTTTTCTTCTTCCAGTCTTATTCTATATTACAGTCCACCCTACACACAGTGGCAACTCTAGAATAAAACCCAAGTTCCTGTCATATTCCTTGCTTGTCATATTCCTTGTCATATTCCTTCCTTGCTCTGGCCTTTACCTCTCTAATTTTTTCATACTATGTTTTCAATGTTTTCATCTTTATTAACCATGCTCCAGGCATGCCAGCCTTCTTTTAATCCATTGAACATATCATACTCCCTTACACATCAGGGATTTTGCACATGCTGACCCTTTTGCCAGGAATGGTAATTTACATCACTAATTTAATGGCATTTATTATGAGCCTAGTCAGTTCTAAGTGCTTTCCATGGATTAACACATTAAATTCTCCCATCACCCACGTAAGACAGGAACTGTTATTCTTTTATTTAACAGATGAGAAAATTGCCTCATATTTAGTCATCTGAATGCTCTTTCCCCCTTTTCCTGTAACAACTTCCTCTTGTTCTTTTAGGTCTTAGCTGAAATATCACTCTTCAAGGATGCTTTCCTTGACTCCCCTATCCCAAGTGCTAATTTCATTCTCAGTACCTTGTTTTGGCTTTTATAGCATCAATTATTGCTTGCAATTTCTTTGTTTACTTGTGTTTTGTCTGCATGGGCTGGGGTTATGTCTTCCTCACTCACTGCTATATCCCCATAGCTCAGAACGGCACCTGACTCTTAAATCTTTGTTGAATGGATAAATGATGGAATGAATGACTTTTCATGGAACTTAATCAGTGAACTAGGGATAGGATAGGAATAGGATAGGGATAGGATAGGAAAGGGAAAGGGGTGGGTGGGTATATTGTGTGGAGACACTAAATGAATCATAGATGTGGTACTCTGGTCCACATGACTTGTTCCATTTCATTCTCTTCTTCCTGAAACAACAACAAAACTAAACAAACCAACAAAAATGAATGAGAAAGAGCTTAAAGGGAAGAGAGGTTACTCATCTGTATTTCTCTGATCATGGCGTAAGCCCTGAAGTACAAATACCTACCAGGCACACACTCCATGGGAGACATGGCATAGACAAAAGTGTGGAGGCAGGAATCAAGTTTCAAGGGGTGACTATAGCCGTCTGTCTAGGGTAGAGGGTTTGAGTATGTGTGCAGTAAGAGATAACTTCAGGAAATTAGGTTGTAGCTCTGAATGCCGGCCTAGGGAGTGTGGATGTGAGTCACTGAAGGTGAAAAGCCACCAGAAACCTTTGTACAAGTTTAGGAATTACTGAGAATCATGAGACTCTCAATATATTACAGATATTAAATTTGTGGCCTAAAGGCCTTTCTGTTATGGCCTCAGCTTGTATTGAGGGAGGTTATAAGAAATGTATTTTCTCTATGCCATTTACTGTCCACCTCTATGGGAACCCACAGTTTCAGTGCCAGTAAAGCTATGTTAGATAAAGTTAGCATATATTTTCTTGTAGCTAATTGTGTTTCTTCCTTTGCTCGGGTTTATAGGAATCAGGACCTCAAATTTAAATGATTTAGATCATTGTGCGTGTCTTTTAATCTTGCATTTTTCTCTCCTATCATTCCATGGCTTCATGTTACTGTTAGATGTTATTTCTTTTTTTTAATGTTACTATTTTTGTTTTTATTTTTATTATGTATTTTGCATATTTTTATAACTTCCCATAAATCCTTTTTTGCTACAATGAGTTACCCTTTGAGTAATATATACACAAAAGAAGGGTTTCATAGGCTTAGACATGTTTTGGGGGTATATTATTCTTGTCTTCACTAGTGTAAAGGTGACATTTATTTATTTGACATGGGATTGGTGTATGGGTAATTGATTGTACCTTTTCCTTTAAAACAACTTGCTTTATCCTTGTAAGTCATTTGGTCCTCAAGAGGATGAAACAGGATTAATGGAGGAGAAACACTGGTATAGCAATGACCCTGCCTTAAATTTCATGGGGCCTGATGTAAAGAGTATTAAATGTTCCTGGGGAGTTGCTGTCCAACCTTAAAAAAATAATTAAGTGGTTACGGGGGGAACCATGTTCCACCTTGACTCTCTATCCTAAATGGGCATCTGTTCAGAGGTTTAACACACCCAGGTCCCTTAGCATTTTCCTTTCCCTTTTAACTTTCCAATTTCCCTCCTCCCCTTATCCCCAATTGAAAGGAAGATTAAATTGTCTTTGGGACAATGGTTCTCTAAGTGTGGTCCAGGGATTTGGGGGATGTCCTTAAGACCACTTAGCGAGTCCCTGAGATTGAAACTATGTTCAAAACAATATTAAGGCATTGTTTATTGTTGCTACTTTCCATATTCTTAGTGTACCATGGAATTTTCCAAAGGCTACAAGACATGTGGTGTCACAAGAGATGAAAGATAGAACCAGACATGAGAATCTAGTTCTTTTCTTTAAGCTAGGCATTAAAGGTATTTGACAAAATGTAAAACATTGCCACTCTTTTTACTGAAAATATTTTTATTTGAAAAATACAATTTTTCAAAAAGAAAAATGATATTTATGTTAACATGTGGTTTTACTATAGTCATATTTAAATGAATAAATCAATACATATATCAAAAATTTCTTATTTTTACTTTTAAATATGGTAAATATTGTTAGCGTTAACAGTTATTATGGAAGATGAACAAAAAAAAAAAAAACCCTACATTAAACAAAAGCCTTTTGGGGTCTACAATAATTGCTTAAGAATGTAAAAAGATCCAGAGGTCCCAAAGTGTGACAATTGCCACTTCATAACTACTAGCAAACCCGTAGAAACATTTCCTTTGTGAAGGGGAGGATGATTGAAGAATTAAAGAAATAGAATGCAAAGGTGGTATTGGTGAGGAAGTTAGGCTGGTGAGGAGCTCACATTAGACCAGGGCTCTTGGAGGGCAGAGGCTGTGACCTGCCCAAGCCATCTTTCTCCTCCCCAATGTACAGCATTATATCTAGCACACAGGAGCAGCAAAATACAATTTGGATAATGACTGAATGGATGAATGAATGGCAAAACACAATTCATCCTAGGGAAAAGTGCATTTGACATGGTATACTAGGCCTAATTAGGACCAGTCCTGCCATCAGCTATTTGGGTGAGCATTCATTCATTCATTCATTCAGTTTGTAATTCATCCATTTATTCAATAGTTATTTATTGAGTACCTATTATGTGCCACATGCTATGTATAAGTCACATTATGCCTTCAATTTTCTCATCTCTAAAAAGGAAGCTCGAATAATCTGTGAAAACCCTTGTAGCAATGTCTTCCTCTGAATAACACCAGAACTCTATCTTTGTCTCTCTTGGATAAGCTAACACAAGAAGGAAGATAACTTTCCTCAGGCAAAAAGCATTGTCTGCTTTAAGTACTACTGCAGAAACTTAAGTGGCAGATGGTCTACTGCCTTGGTGTTTTACAGATGGAAACCATCAGGTTTGGAAATGAAAAAAAAAAAAACTTGAAGCACGAAATCAGCTAGCTCCATCTAATTTCCTAGATCTATTTGGTATTAGACTTTAATTGAATAATTTCAATTTAGAGAATTTGGAGACCCTACTAGTGTCTGTGCCCTAGTAGAAAGATGATGATCAAAGGTCTTTTGTGAGAAATGTGAGATTTTGTGCAGTGAATGCAAGAGAGGAAATGGTGTCATGTTTGAAATGGACTGTGACTTTGGGAGAATGAATGCCCCTTTTCCTTTAGTCATTTGTCCACAACTTCCATTCTGGTTGGCAGAGTTTTAAACATTAAAGCTCCATTTGCCTGTTTCTTGGAGCCTTGTGTTAGGCAGTTTCCATTAGATTAGGCTGCAGTAACAAGCAACCCCCACATGTCAGTGGCTTACAACAAAAGTTTATTTCTTGATCACATTTCAGATCGTCTGTGGGTTGGAAGGGCACTGCTCCTACAACAAATATATTCTTCCTTTAACTAGGTTGAAGAAACAGCCACCATCTGGGATAACGGTTCTTATGGAAAATGAAAAAGAGACATGGCTGAATCACACGGTGGTTCTTCTGTAGAATGTGGCACGTGTCACTTTGGTTCACACTGAGTTGGCTAAAGCAAGTCTCATGTGGCCTGTGGTCAGTGGGGGCAAGGAATATATTTCTTTCGCAAGGAGTCTTTGTAAATTGATGTTGTTTGGCGGTAGAAAGGGATGCATATTTCTTATAGAAAGGGAGAGGGAACAATTGAGAACAATAATAGAATCTAGCAGATCATTTTTTTAAATTGAGGTAAAACTGATGTGTAACATTATGTTACTTTTAGTTGTACAACATAATTATGCCATATTTGTACACACTGTGAAATGATCACTATAATAAATCTAGTTAACATTTGTAACCTTACATAATTACAATTATTTTTCTTGTGATGAGACTTTTCAGATCTACTCTCTTAGCAACTTTCAAAAATGCAATACAATACTATTAACCATACTGTACATTATATCCTAAGACTTACTTATATTCTAACTGAAAGTTTGTATCTTTCACTTCCTTCACCTATTTCTCCCATCTGCCCACACCTCTAGCAACCACCAATATGTTCTCTATATCTACAAGCTTGGGTTTTTTTTATTTGTGGGTTTTTTCTCTTCTTTTTAAATTCCACATTTAAGTGAGATCATATAGTATTTGTCTTTCTCTGTATGACTTGTCTTTCTCTGAATGACTTATTTCACTTAGCATGATGCCCTTGAGTTTCATTATGCTGTTACAAATGGCAGGCTCTCATTATTTTTTAATGGACATATAATATTCTGTCTTCTTTACCTGTTCATTCACTGATGGATACTTAGGTAATTTCCATATCTTGGCTATTGCAAATAATGCTGTAGTGAACATAGGGTGCACATATCTTTTCAAATTACTGTTTTTGTTTTCTTCAGATATATACCCAGAAGTAGAATTACTGGATCGTAGGGTACTTCTGTTTTTCATTTTTTGAGGAAGCTTCTTACTGTTTTCTATAGCGGCTGCACCAATTTACATTTGCACCAACAACAAGGGTTTCCTTTTCTCCACATCATCACCAATAATTGTTATTTCTTATCTTTTTAATAATAACCATTCTAATAGGTGAGAAGCGATACCTCATTGTGGTTTAGATTTGCATTTCCCTGATGATTGGTGGTGTTGAGCACTTTTTCACGTACCCATTGGCCAATATGTGTGTCTTCTTTGGAAAAATGTCTGCTCAGATCTTCTGGCTGCTCACAACCAAAGCAACAGTTTTGGGCCCCCCATCTACATCCCCATCATCCGTACCCACACTCTATGCTCCAGCTTTGACAAACTACACTCAGTTCTCTAATCGGCTATCCTGTTCTTTGGCTCCATGCCACTGGCCATGTGCCTTCTAGAATGCTTTTCCTCACTCAGTCTACTTGGGTCCTTCATGCTTAGCATGAATATGCATTTCAAGTTACTCAGTCTTGATGTTGTTCCTGGCCCTCCAGAAGAATAAACTGTCCCCTCTACGGGCACCCCTGAGTCACACTTCAAATACTAAGTTATGCTCTTTTCTTTTCACGTTTGTCTTTTCTGCTAGACCGTTAGTTTTCTATGGGCAAGAACTCTGCCTTAATTATCTCTCCATATGGTACATATTGCCTGGCCTGTCGTAGGGGCCCAAAAAGTGCTTTTTCAATCAATAATCGTGATAAATGATAGACTACAGGAAGGGGTTGAATAAAAGGTAAGATATGATAAACAAAAGCCACACAAAGATTCTAGAATTTAAGCCTTAGGATGAGAAAACAGAGCGTAGGTCTGTACTCTGCACCGTGAGGGGGTCAACACTGCCTTGGGGAAAAGTGGCTTTAGTGTATATATGTCCTTAGGAAGATAAATTTATCACACACACAAAAAATCCTGAGTTACAAAGACCTACAGATTGGTTCTTCCTTTATGTAGTAAATAGGTCCTTTACGGATGTGCTAATTAGTCTCCTAGATTCTGAGATGTCACGCTGTTCCTGGGGTAAGACAACCCCCTGAAACTGAGTAGGCACGCAAAGGTAAGATTAAACAAGTAATTCTCTTGGCCTGCTGCACACACCATTGTTTAGCTAGAAAAATTAAATTCTTATTCAAGCTTCTCAGTGGGTTTAATAAATGTTTCAGGTACATAGAACCACGTGTGAGGCAGGAAGGAGCAAAGCCATTTGCTGGGAGTGACATATTTATTAACCTTGCTGAGGAATGTAGGACCTGCATCTGGGATGCTGGTCAGGAAGTAGGAGAACCTGGCAAAGAAGGATGCAGAAGTTTCCTGTAACACACTTGCTCTGTCTCCTGTAGCACAGTGTAGCTAGAAGGACAGTGCTTCTGTTATAGTATCAGGAGACCTGGGTTCAGATGCCAGCTCTGTGGTTTTGAAACTTGTTACCTTGGACACATCACTTGTTACACTTTGCCCCCCAGTCTTGTCAATAGTCGCCATTTTGGGAGAACCTTTTATGTACTATGCACTATAGTTTCTCTGCTTTAAACTTGTTAGGTTCTTCTTCTTTTTTTTTTATAGTGGTAAAATATACATAACATGAAATTTGTCATTCTAACCATTAAAAAATTTTTTTTAAGTTTATTTATTTATTTTGAGAGACAGAAAGGGAGGAGCAGAGAAAGAGAGAGAGAATCCCAAGCAGGCTCCACACTACCAGTGCAGAGCCCAACGCGGGGCTTGATCTAACGAATGATGAGATCATGACCTGAGCAGAAACCGAGTCAGATGCCTAACTGACTGAGCCACCCAGGTGCCCTAACCACTTTAGAATATAGAAGTCAGTGGCATTAAGTACAATCACAGTGCCTCTGCTTTAATCTGGCATCAACCCCGTGAGACAGTGTGATCATTCTCTTCCTTTCACAAATAAGGAAACTGAGGCTCTGAGAAGTAAGATAATTCTTAGAAGATTCTTGATGCTAAATAAAGATTCTTGGTAGCTATTATTATTATTTTCCCTTCAGGACACAGCCCAGAGATCCTATTTAAAACCTTAGAAAAGGAAAGGAGAGAATGTAAGCTCTAGATTTATTAATTTTCCTGATGTATTAGCAGAGATACATGTAGTAGCCAATGGAGAAAGTGAGACTAGCCAGTACCCCAACAGTCTTCCCTTCCCTGCACCTGGCAGATGGGTGTCTAGGCTCCAGCCTCAGTGCTGATCTCCCAAGGCTGACCCATTCCAACCACTGCCCCTGGAGAAAGGAAATGAGTTAAGCTTTTCTTCAGACACGTTTGTATTGATTCTGTCAGTATCGTGCTGCTTGCTGACAGGAGATAGATGGCTCATAACGCAGCTGGGCACAGCACATTACGTCCCCGTCTCGGGGCTCCTAAATCATTTTGAAATTTTAAATTCCCTAATCAATATTTTATGGCGAACACAAGACAGTGATCAGGCCTGTTTCTCTCCAGGGCATGTGCTCACACACCGGGACCGGTGGATGTGAGTGACTGGGGGGTCAGCCCCATCTGGGCAGGATTGAAGGCTGTGTCCTCCTGAGGACAGTCACTCTGTCAAGCCAGGACCAGAAGGGCCTCAGAAGTCATGTGATCCCAGTGCACTCCTTTCGGGGCAAGAGACCTGAGGACTTCAGAGATGACGAGGCTGATCCTTGGTCACCTGACTCCTTGCAAAAGAGTCAGGTTGTATGACTTCTAGACCAAAGCTGTTTCTGTGAAGCCATGCCTAGCACAATGCCTGGCCCATAGTAGATATTCAACAAATATGCGTTTGGTGTGGAACAAATGCTAACATTCACAAAAAGCCAATGACTGGGCCAAATAAGGCTTTATGCTTCTTAAGCACTCACTAAGAATCAGCCTCTGCTCTAAATTCTTTACTTGTAAAATATCAGTCCGTACTCACCCGCCCGTGAAGTAGGGACTATCATTATCTTTATTTTACATATGGCAAAACTGAGGCTCTGAGAGATGGCCTGCCTAAGGTCACATAGCTGGCAAGTGAGAAGGAACCTGTATTGGGGCTCAGACCTGTGCCTTAACCACTGTGCTACATTGGCGCCCCCCTGACCCACCCCCCTCCCCTGGAGAGACTGAGTTTGTTCTTTCCTGGTTGTATTTGGACCTGTATCCACTCTGCACCTGTGTTTCATCACAGGAAAAAGACAGATAAAAGAAGAAAAAGGATGTTGGTTCTGTAACCAGCTGGTGGATCAGAAAGTAAGCAGTTGGCTGTCAGATCCAAGTTTTTCAATGATACTTAGTGAAGAAAGATGCTGAAAGCAAAGGCCAGGCTCCTCGGTGTTTAGAGGAAGTAGCAGCTGGTTGGGGGAGGACAGGACCTTGGTTTCCTGACGTTTGTAGCAGGAAGTAGGTGCTCAACGAAGAAATTTCAATGATGCTGGCAGTCAGCAGGCCTGTTTAAGTGCTGCAGTAGAGAAAGAAAAAACAGAAGAAAAACCCCTCCAAACCCCATACGCTGGCTAATAAGGCCTTCCATACAGGATCTGGTCTCTCCCTGCCTTCTCTTGGGGTTTGCCCCCACTGACTGTGCTCCAGGACTCCTGCATCAGGACCTGCTTTACACCAGTTGTTCCCTTGGCCGGATGTGCTCGTCCACATAATTTTCCCACTTCTGGCGCTTGCTTGTGATCTAGATCTCAGCCTACAACATCACTTGTGCAGAGAGGCCTGCCTTGTTCACCTAGTCTAAACCCGAGAGCAAGGCCCTTCATCCTGAGTGTGTAGGCCAGCGCCTGACTTGTGGTAGGTGATAAGCAAATACTAGCTGAATGAAAGAAGGGATTTAGGGATGTTTTGAAGAAGGCTTCTCAGGTATCAGGCAGAGCACACTGCTCCTAGACCTCGGTAAGAAGAAAAAGGATAAAATAGCCCCGCCAAAGGGTCACTGGCCTGTGAGTGACCATCTCCTCGGTCAGGGATCTCACTTGCCACCTACTAGGGAAGCTTAGGCCACTTTGGGGCAGCTCTGATCCCTGCAAAGTTCTTCCTTACTTGGGCATGAAACCCGACTCTTTGTAGCTTTTACCCACTTATTGGTCTTGATTCAAATCCTGGGGCTACCTGGAAGCTATCCTCCATCAGCAGAAAGCTCCCAAGGCACAGAAAGCCCCACCGTTGTGGGCCAGCTGTGCAGGCCAGAAACCGGAGGGAATAGCTGTCGGGTCTGAGCTGCAGGGATCTTATGACACACCGTGTAGCAGTTTTAGCTGTCAGAGTTAGCTTGCTTTTCCCAGGAAACATGCAGGGAATTCTGGGTCAATGTTCTTGCAATCCTCCTAGAGCAGTAGGAGGTTTTGCCAAGAGCAGGGAAAGGAAAGCCAAGGACTTGGCTGTTTTCCCTTTAAAAAACCCTATTACAAATGTGGCGATAAGAATCACAATCTCTTCCATGCTCACGTTGTTTGATGTGTTGCAAAGCCCTTTCAGGCACATGATGGGGTGCTCTCATCAATCTTATCACTGCCTCTGGAGAAGAAAAGACTTGCATAAGATACTCTGCCAGCAAGAATTCAACACCCATGCCCCTCCCCCAGTGCTTTACTCACACACTATGGATGACCTCAGGCCTATCTGTGATCGTGGAGTCATGCTTCTCAGACCCGGGTTCATAAAAGTCACCTGGAAAGTTTGTTAAGATACAGATTCCTGGAGATTCTGGTTCCATAGGTCTGGGGTGGAGCCCAGGTGTAACAAGCATCCAGGTGATGCTGATGCTGGCGAACACCTGTCCGGATGGCCGCGACCAGCTTCACACCATTGCCTCTCTCTGAACTCCAATGAGTAGCAGGTAACTGTAAAAAGCATGCTGCATAAGGGTGTCTCGTTTGATCTTATGAGGAGATAACTACATTTATTGTTTCCATTTCACAGACGAGAAAGTGATGGTGCAGAGAGGTCAAATAGCTCACCCGTAGTCCCTCATTTGGTAAGTGGCTGAGTCTGAATTTTGCTGGACATCAGAGCAATGGATTTAACTACAATGCCATACTCCTTCCTGGAAGTGAGAGGGATTTCTGGCTAACCGGGTCTCCTGTCCTCATTGGAAGAAGGACCCTGCTTCCCACTGGGCCCTAAGATGAAAGCTGAGGTCCCTTGAGTCTAGAAAAGAGACTAAACTTCCTTCCAGGTGTCCCAGCTAACCTGACATCTAGGTGATCTCTATACTGCCCTAGTGCAGGCATCAGACCATACTCACAGGATCATGTTAAACTTCTGCTAAGCTCCAAATGCTTTTGTACAGGGCGGAGCAACCCTGGGCAAGACTGCCAAGCAAGTTTGTTGTGAAAACCTCCATCCCTATGCACTCCTGCCTGTGCCCCCTGCCTTCCCCCCCACCCCCAATCTTCCCTCCATTCCTATGTGCTCCTGCCTGTGACCCCCTGCCTCCCCCCCCCCCCCCACTAGTCCCCCTATTCCTCCCTTCATCCCCATCCCCTCAAACCCCCTGGGTTCCTCTGCAGTTTCCCCGGTGAGTGATCCTCCTACGTGCTCCTCCCCATATGCTGCCCACTTCCTGCTCCCAGCTACTACGGGGTCCCCACTGCTTGCTCCTCCCTACGTCCCCTACTAGACTTTTGGAGCCTTCCTCTTTTTGATCTTTTGAACAGAATGACAATTATTAAACTCTCAAAATGCAAAGGTTGGCAAGTTCACGAGCGACTCCTTCCACAAGTCTTTGGAGAAAGTGATGGTGAACCAATAGAATTCATGTCTAGATGCTGAATTTCTGGCATCAAGATGGGCAGGCAGGAGGATTGGGGACGCGGTCTTCCTTTCCTCCTTGTACTTTCCCTTCATAGCACTGAGCACAACAGTTGTCTTGTATTTTATCTGTTGGATTGCCCGTTTAACCACTGCCTTCCCACTGAACTGTAGACCGCATAGGGGAGTACAGATTTGATCTGTTTTGCTCTTACTGTTGCCCCAAACCAAGACTTGTAGTGGGTCTGAAACTTAGTCACAACTCAGATGTGCTAACTGTGCTGTTATTTTCTTAAAACTGTCACTAGGCATCATTTTTTTTTGCTATAGTGAGAATACTTACTCCTGACAATTAAAGGTAGCTTAGTCAAATTCTGTCTCGATTTGTAGTCTTTTTTCACTACCCAGACAGTAAAAACGAACTTATTTATTTTACTTTTTTTGAAGTTTATTTATTTATTTTGAGAGAGTGAGAGTGAAGGAAGGGCAGAGAGGGAGGGAGAGAAAAAGAACCCTAAGCAGGCTCTGCACTGCCAGTGCAGAGCCTGATGCAGGGCTCGAACCCATGAACTGCAAGATCATGACCTGAGCCGAGATCAAGAGTTGGACCTTAACCTGACCCAGCCACCCAGGCGCCCCCAAACTCACTTATTTTAAATTCAAACTTTCTATTGGCATCCTTATCCCTCATCAAGTGTTCTCTCTTCTCCTACCTGGGGTGGCACTCCCTGCAGGAAGGAGTTATGGAATCATGTCAGCGAGAGGGAGGACGGTTCCTGTCTGCTTTGTGTTCGGGCTTCTGGTCCTGGCCGGCCTCTGAGGTGGAGCAGTTGGTCCTCCCAGGTTTGGGAGCACTACCCTCTGTTCTCACTGCGTTGGTGACCTCCATATCTGCAGCCCATGTAATGTGTGGCCTGTCCTTCTGGTTCAGAACAAGTGACCCTGACCAATGCCCTATGAACTCATGACAGGGGGCCTTTCTTTCCACTTGGAATTCTGTAAGCAACCACCTGGAGAGGTGCCCCAGAAGGGATAGGCTGAGTCCAATCAGGACACTCATGCCACAAAATTCTACTCCGTGATTTTCCTTGAGCTTCTCCCCCTCCAGTGGAGGTAAACTGCTCCCACCTCATGTCTCCATCCTGCCTACTCTACAGAAGTCAGAAAGACTCTTTCATCGTCTCAAGTGCCAAGTTCTCGCATTGGAAAACCAGGGCTCTCAAGATTATTGTCTTCTCTGTGAACTTAAAAAATTGAACTTGAACGTCAAAGTCTTCTTGGAAAATTTAATTCCTTGTTCTCTCTTCTACTCCATCCCACCCCACGTCATGGGTAACTCAGTCTATGAGGATGGAGGGCTGCTGGGCAACACAAGCCACCAAATCACCAGAAATGAAAAATATGTAGAATAACATTGCCAAAAATTATTCTGCTTAGCTTTAGGCACAAATATTTATGGAATAAACAATAGTGTGGGCTCAGGGTAAATTCTGGGCTAAAATTAGGGCTCATTTTGAGGTCCTGAGAGCTTTAGAATGTTGAATAGATGAGGACTCATTGGCACTCTTAAATACAACATGCCAGGGAGAGCCCAGGGTAACATGGTGATGATTATGATGGTAACATTTAATTTGCAAGTGTTTTTCCTACAAACTATTTTATAATTTATCCTTCGTTTTATTAAGCAATACATTGTATGAAGCATAGTGCTAGGACATGTTCCTATGCAAGGAGACAGAATTTATTAAGTTTCCAGCATTGATAAATTTTCCTCTTTCTCCAGCCCAACAAAAATAATCTTCTTGGGATGCTTGGGTGGCTCATTCGGTTAACCATCTGACTCCTGATTTCATCTCAGGTCATGATCTCGTAGTCCTGGGATCGAGCCCTGCATCAGGCTCTGTGCTGAGCATGGAACCTGCTTGGGATTCTCTCTTTCTCTGCCCCTCCCCACTCTCCAAATAAATAAACAAATGAATGTTTATTATTTAAAAAAAATTTTTTTTAACATTAATTTATTTTTGAGACAGAGAGAGAGCATGAACAGGGGAGGGTCAGAGAAAGAGGGAGACACTGAATCTGAAACAGGCCCCAGGCTCTGAGCTGTCAGCACAGAGCCCGACGCGGGGCTCGAACCCACAGACCGTGAGATCATGACCTGAGCTGAAGTCGGACACTTAACCAACTGAGCCACCCAGGCGCCCCACAAATGAATGTTTAAAAAAGAACTGAAATTAGGAAGTACTTTAGGGGCAGCTGGGTGGCTCAGTTGGTTAAGCATCTGACTTCGGCTCAGGTCATGACCTCATGGTTCATGGGTTCGAGCCCTGCATTGGGCTCTGTGCTGACAGCTCAGAGACTGGAACCTGCTTCAGATTCTGTCTCCCTCTCTCTCTGCACCCCGCTATGCATAAGTGTTTAAAAAACCCAGCTTTATATATATATATATGTGTGTGTGTGTGTGTGTGTGTATGAAAGTATTTAAAAAATTCTTGTTATCTAGCCCAATTTTCTCCTCTTGTAGAAATGCAGAGTCTCAGGCACCATCCCAGATTTGCTAAATACAAATCTGCATTTTAATGAGTGAATTATACACATCACTGAGTAGTTAGAAGCTCTACTATAAATAATATTCACTCATCTCCTACCTTCTGATGCTGTGCCAGGTGTCCACTCTGCCCCTGATTCTTTGCCTCCTGTCCTGTCCTCTATCCCTTCTCTCCAGGGAAGATGGGAGCTGGGGCTCCTTAGGTTTATCTACCTTATAAAAACTTGCTCTGCTCTGTGCTGACAAGACATTTGCATTTCAGAGTCTTGTTTAGCTTTGCACTGCACTTCAGCACAGAACTTGAAGTTTCTCCAAGCAATGGTTTCTTGGGGGAATGTTGTCATGAAGGAGCGAGGCAGCTTTTCCTTGGTGACATTCTGTGCCTGCAGATCTGGATCTGGGCTTCATATTTGTTGCTCTCCAACTGTGCTGATGAGATCGTTGTGATCCTGTTATTCTCGCTGAACACAAACAGAGCTCATTGAACTTGGAAACTTCCTGACCTGGGTCTCCAGGTGGGGGTGGAAGAGTCTGTCCTGCCCCTCCCCAGGGAGTTATCCCTCTCGTTGCATGGATGTTCCCTGTAGTCTACCTACTGGGGACAGAGGTACTTGATAGCGGCTGGCTATTGTGCTCAGTTGCTGATTGAGATGAAACATCATTTGTAACAGTTATTTTTTATTTAGCACCTTCTGTATGCCAGGCACTGTGCTAGGTTTATGATTTTCATTTTATAGCTGATGAAATTAATTCTGAGAAACATTAAGTGATGTCCTCAAGGCCAAATGGCTAGTAAGTGGCTGAGCTGTGATATAGTTCCAGGTTCATACTCTGAACTCTGAAATTCATCCTTTTGCTAAGTCACTTTTTTTTTTTTTAAAGAAATGTTTCTCTTTAACGGCGGGTGATTCCTAAGTTCTCTTAGGCAAAAAGGGACAGACTCTCACAATCTTGAGTCTTTGAGACCTCTAGTACAGTGGCTCTTAAATTTTAGTGCACATCAGAATCAGTGGGCGGGCCCGCTAAAACACGTATTCGGCAGTTATGGGAGGGGGGACAGCATTTGCATTTCTTACAAGTTTCCTGGTGATCCTACTGCCACTGGCACAGGCCACACTTTGAGAACCACTGTCTTAATGGTTTGGGGAAGTGTGGGAAGCAAGGCACCTGTTGTTCCCAGCCTCTCCAGCCCATGGTGCTGGTGGGGCAATGCTGCCTTAACACCTGTGGCTTGCTTAGTGCTTCCTGAACATTATTTCACAGGAGAGCAGAAGGATGGTTATTTGCATGTGTTTCAATGTAGTGTCTCGCATCTGGGTTGTGTTTAGGCTGGTGCACTGCCCTCAACTCATGAGGGTCACCTGCTAACAAGCTGAGGACTTTAAAGCCATACAGTAACATAAGTAAAGTCCTGGAAACTGAAAGCATGTTGATTTATGGGCATTTCCCAGGAACTAGTGATCCAGTTCAGAGGGGAAAAAACCCTGGCTCATTCTCCCTAGATGGCTTCTCTGAAATTTATAAGATTTGTAGAAATGGGATTCACCATTTGCCTTTCCTTAGAGTTATTATTTTTTAATCTGCATAGCCAAGGTTCCAAACAGGGTCTGCTTTGAATTTTTATCATCAAGCATGTTTGGGTGGACCACTAGGGGTCCATCTACATGGCAACCCAATAGGCATACGGTCAGAGAGAGTCCTAATGTATGGAACGTTGGGGCTAATAGCACTGGGATGTGCAGTTAGATAAGGGCTGGTTATGAATGCTGGCTCTGCCATTTGACAGTTGAGGGTCTATAGGCATATTACTTAACTTGTCTGGGCCTCATTGTCTCCAGAATCAAGGCTGATATAAAAAATATTTAGCCAACAGATACGGCATGGGCATCAGCTTGTCAGAATGGATGGAGGCCAAATCAGAAGCAATGCCAGCTGTAAATAAGCCAGAGCCAGTGTGGACGACTGGCTTGCATTTTCAAATACGATGTGGGTTCCATCTGTGGTTTATCTCTGTGCAGGGGATATGGGTTTTTACTCAGTAAGGAGGAGGTTGGTGTTGTGTGTGTGTGTGTATGCATGCATGCACGTGTGTGCTCTCAGAGAACAGCAGGAAACTTTCGTGGGACTAAGGCCACACATATTCTCTGTTGAGGGTCAGGAGGGATACCTCTTTTGGAAGCCTTGGAACATGGCCAGTTTGGCCTGTCCCACTCCCTTTCCACAATCTGGTAGCCCGCGGATATGAAGCCAAGAATGAGAGAGGATCCCATTGGTCAATCCATCTTACAGTGCTATCTTTGGAGAGAGGCAAGGCCAGAAGCTATTGAACATACAGAATATATTGAATTTATAGAAGCTATTGCCTGAGATATTGAAAAGTACAAAAGAGTGTGCAAAGCCCTCCTCCCCCAGACTAGAGGACCGGAACGTTCTTTGTACTGTCATACAGTCATTGGCTGTTCTGCTTTACCTCTTCTGGGAAATAGGACAATGCTAGTACCTACCTCATTGGCATGAACTGAGAGGGAAATGAGATAATTAATGTGAAACAATGGCACACAGTAGGAACTTAACAAAAGAAAACTTTGTGTTGGACCACGATCTCCTAGGCCATGTACTTAATGCAGCAGGAGCTCTTTGAGACTTGGAGGGGGACTTAGTCTTACTGCCCGAGGGCCAGTAGAAGAGGGGGTTTTACCTGGGATGCCGTATGGACCTTGCTCATTGATACCTAAGCAGGTCCTTCTGGGAAACTTGTACTAAGTTCTAAGACAGGTGAGCCATTTATTATTCTGGGACAGTAAGTCAAATAAAAGTGCTATTGAGTTCTAACAAGCAAGATGGAGGAGGTCTTCCTATTTGGGGCCTCATGAGAGAATATCAAGGTTGATGGCAATAGTGTCTGTCACCTCTGTACAAACAGCTTGGGCAGCTGCAGAGGCCACGGCGTGGCTGGCCGTGGGGTGAGTGACTGGGTCGGTGTCTGTGGAGATGAAGGAGGGTGGCCGTGGGGCAGTTGCACACCTCAGTGTCCTCCCCAACCTCAGATGTGGCCTCTGCTGGCCCTTGTGGGGGCACATGGTGGCCACGAAGGAGCAGGTGTAAAGAGGGGCTACTTTGCTCCGGTTCTAGGGACAATCAGTGATTCAGGCCCCTGGGGCCCCCCTGAGAACCTGGGGGTGGCAGGCGTCCAGCCACGCAGCAGGTGGAGACGCAGAGCCAGAGCCTTTAATGTCCTTGTGCTCTTCTGGGCCGCCACTGCCTGGGAAACAGCCACCGACTACGTCTGCATCCTCAGACGTTTCACCCTCTGTCGCTCCCCTCAGCTATCTCAGATGCTGTAGTCTTTACCCTACCCCTGGATTAATTTACAAGTTTGGCTGCTCTATCCGCCCCCTGAAACTCTTGTCTCTGGAGTCATGTGGTTTGCTCCTTTGATCATCCTCTCACCTCCAACCCCCCTCCTTGGAAGTCTCCTTCCTCCACCTACATCTTTACCTCTGGTACCCATTCTCATTCTCACTCTGGGAAACTCTGGACTCAAGAGTTCAACTGCCACCTCATGGATGGGCCCCTAAATCTCCATCGCCATCTCCAGCCAGACACTCTTTCCTCAATATCTGGATGCCATCTGCATATTTTTCTTCGGTTCCTGCCAGGGCCATTGCACCAACCTCCTAACTTGGGTTCTCACTCCAGGCCCACTGTCTTCTAACCCACATGCTTCCTGCTGCCCAAGTGGTTTGTTTTGCTTTTCCCCAAAGTACCCATTAGATCCTATCCCCAAGCAGCTTCAACGACTCACCAATACGGATAGGATAACTGCCTCGTATGGTTTAAAAGCATCTTGCTCCTTGGGGTCTACTTCCTTGCCAGCTTCATTTCTTGTTACTCTCCCACCCCTATCTCCTACTCTCGCCTAACTGAACTTGTTCCATTTCTCAAATATGCTGTGTTTCCACCTCCTCCTGCCTTTAGACATGCTGTTATCTTTTTCCAGAATGTTCTTCCTCTCCCGTGTGCTGGTGACTTCTTTGTCATTCAGACTAGGCTGTAGAAGCACCTCCTTTGTGAACTGGAATGTGACAGACATGGACACAGCAGTCACACAGGACCCTACGCTCAGAAGATCCTCATATTTGGTTTAATGCTCTTCTGTCACCATCTTAAAATTCTGAGAATTTTTTTTTGACAGAGGCCCTGCATTTTTATTTGGCACCGAAGCCCATAAATTATGTATCTGGTCCTGCTGACACCCCCACAGCAACATATACACAGCACAGCCATGACACTTATTAGGTTGTACTGTGGTGGTTATTATCTGTCTGCTTCACCCACTGGCCTGTGGACTCCTTGGGGGCAGGGACTGTGTCTTGTTCATCTCTATTCCTCAGCCCACAGGACAATGGATGACAAACAGTAGGGGCTCAATAAGTGCTTGCTGACAGAATTAATTCATGTCTGTGGGTCCTTTTTTCCCTGAGTCTGTGAGAACAGCCTTTCCCTTTTGAAAACATTTGCCATCTGAAAAGCAGGCACCAGAAACTGTGAGCTCCAGTTTCAATTTACTTTTTTTTTTTTTTTGAACTTGGCTTTATGATGTAACATAACTCCATTTACTTCTTGGAGCCCCAGTTTCCTTATCTGTAAAATGAAGGGTACGATGGAACAGCCCAACACATGAGGGGCTGCTGGGCTTCAGCGGGCTGGCTTCTCCACCTCCACCCCCTTCCCTAAAACTGGGTCTCTCAGGAAACTTGAGCGTCCTCACCCTTTGTCCTCATTTCTCCTCACCTTCTCTCTCACTCCCCTTCTTTTGTTTCTCATCAGGAAAGGCAAGGCCAGACTCTTCACTCAGCAGAAGCAGTGTTTGTTGACATTTGGAAAAAAAAATGAAGAGAAAAGTCAAAGATCCTTCAGAATCTTGGTGTTTGAATATTTAAAGGCGATGAATGCTAGAAACATTGACAGGTCTTGTGTCAGGCTTCATTCTGATCCCTCGGCCCATTATTTAGTCTCTAAACAACAAAAGTAGCTCCACTCGCAGGGGCCCTGTGCAGAACAAATTTGCTGTTCCGCCTTCCTGCCGGTCCGCTCCCTCCCCCAGCTGCCCTGCTGCTCTTGGACTGTTCCTCACCCAGGGTGTCCAGTGTCTGGATGAGGGTGATGGCATGGGAGGAGGACCAAGGAGGAAGACCTCGTAGATGGGCTCTGGGACCCCCGCCCCTGTCTCCACCACCTCCACTGCTTTTCCCTAATGGGTTTCTGTGTAAGAGGTCACTGGAAAAAAGGGGTTGTAATGCTAGAAAATGCATGAAAGCCTCTGTCTACTGACCCAGGATCAGATCTCAGTTTGAGTGTGGGGCCTTGGCAGGTTGTACTGACTCAGTGGCATGACTCTTGTCAATAAAAAAGAATCCAAATTACTTAGGCTTTCTGTCCTTACTCTCAGCCGAATTACTGTGGAGGAGTCGGGGTCCTGGGTCCCATGTTTCCCTGGCCGTGGGCTGAGTTTGGGCTCAGGATCAGATTCCTTGGCAAAAGCTAGGACAGAGCTATTGGTAACATTGCCACAGACATTAAATGGCCTTAGACTCCACTTCTTGACTGAAGGGTTTGTGTACTTGCTAGCAGGCCATGCAGTGTGGGCCAGGGGGCAGGGGAGATCTGTTAGTTCTGAACACCCCTGTCCTCTTATCCCCAGATCCAATAATAATAGTAATAATAATAATAACAACAACAACAATAATAAAATAACTTTTCCCCAGAGGACCTTCTGGTCAGCCCAGCCATGGAAACCATGGAACAGAGGAAAGCATGTGATGTAGAGCAGAGATGTTTGAGTTTGAGTCCCTGCTTTGTCATTTAGCTAGCTCTCAAGCAACTAAATGGGCCTGGTGCTATGTTACCTCCTGCAGGCAATAAAAAGGAATTTGCATTCTAATTGGGGAGAAAAAAATCTTAACTTTCTGGGTATCAAGACGGTTCTCTCTCTTCATCTTTAGCCCCTGAACAAGCCAGAGAGAAACCCAGAAATGGAGGAGGCGGACCTGGGCACAGTATCTTTCACCATGCAGGAAGGCTGGGAGGGGACAAAGGTAGAATAATCAGCTCAAAATTGCATTAATGGGAAAATTGCAATAATGGGATAAATGTGTGTCTTTCTAGCAGCCCTGGTGATGAGTTTTGGCAGGATGTGAATCCTTGCAGTTTGAGATGTGTCTGGTATATTTAGATATTTGGGGAAAGAGCAAACTACAAACTTGGATGATAAACCCTAAAGTCCTTCCTCCCCCACATGGACCCAGAGCCCCCAAACACATGTCCAACAGCAGAAACTGGGGGCAGAGTAGACCTATCGTTGACTTACCACAGACAGCAGAGCCTGAGCAATGGACGTCTTGGTGGTACATAATACGTGCAGGGAGGGAGTGGGTTCTGGGTGTGTGTGGGGAGGGTAAAGAAGGGAGAACATCAGGAAAGGGTTAAATAAGATGGGGACTGAAGGAGGGGTACCTGGGTGGCTGTCAGTTAAGCAGCTGACCCTTGACTTCAGCTCAGGTCATGATCTCACGGTTCATGGATTCGACCCTCGTGTTGGGCTCTGCACTGTGGATTGGGGACTGGCTGCTTGGGATTCTCTCTCTCATTCTCTTTCTCTCTACCCCTCCCATGCACTCTTTCTCTCAAAATAAATAACTAAAGTTAAAATAATACGGGGACTGAAGGAAAAGGATGAAAAAGCAGCTTAGGAAAGAGTGCTTGGGATCCAGCGAGTGTCCCTGTGCCAATTACAGGCATTATGGGAGTTCAACCTCAGAGAAGGGAGGGTTTCTTGAAGCACCAGGGATGCCTCAAGGAGCAGGCAGGATTTGAACTGAACCTAAAGGACCAGAAGATTCTGCAGACAGGCGGAGGGGATCGGTGAGGCCATTTCATGTGCAAGACTAATATGGTGAAGATGGCATGTTTTCAGTCCTAGCCTCTTTTGCATCCTCCGGTCTCCTCCCTCCAACTGGGCCCATACATTTCACCTGGAGCTGGCAGGGGCCGTGGCCCCTTCTCCTCACCAACAAGCCTGGAGCATTTACTCAGGCCTGGGACTGGCCTTTTCTGGGGTTTGGAGGAAACACAAACAAGCCGTGCCACGCCTGGGAAGTCTAAACAGAGGAAGGCATATTTCACATTTCCAATTATGACACAATCTGGCCGGTGTAGAAGTGGGAGCCTGTTGACTTTAACGGCCCAGCTGCTCTCGTCTTCCTGACAGCAGTCGAAATATCCTCTAAGCAGAGGGGAGAACAGTGTGAAGTTCTGATGAGAGTCCTCCAGGATGGCCATACAAGAGCAGTGGTAATGTGGCCCTGGGGGCCTCTGTGCTTCCGTCCTGCACCATGCATTTCTAAATGTCAGTATTCGCTGAGAGGAATAAGCCCCATATTTCTTACAATTCCCTAAGAAATGTAATTTATTTGAGCTTTCCATTGCTTTCTTTTCCTGACCCCTTCTCTCCCTCCTACCTTCCTTAAGAGGAGGCAGCTGGAAAAAACCTTTCTTTTTTTTTATTAAAATTAAAAAAAAATTTTTTTTACATTTATTTATTTTTTGAGAGACAGAGAAAGACAGAACACAAGTGGGTGAGGGGCAGAGAGAAAAGGAGACACAGAATCCGAAACAGACTCCAGGCTCTGAGCTGACAGCACAGAGCCTGACGCGGGGCTTGAACTCACAAACCATGAGATCATGACCTGAGCCGAAGTCGGATGCTTAACTGACTGAGCCACCCAGGCACCCTTATTAAAAATTTTTTAATGTTTATTTATTTTTGAGAGAGACAGAGTGTGAATGGGGGAGGGGCAGAGGGAGAGGGAGAGGGAGACAGAATCCGAAGCAGGCTCCAGGCTCTGACCTGTCAGCACAGAGTCCAATGCAGGGTTCGAACCCACGACTGACCTAGGCAGAAGTTGGATACTTAACTGAGCCACCCAGGTGTCCCCCAAAAGCCTTCTTTCTTTCTGACCATCACAAGCTGTGCCTGCCTGCTTTCCCCAATCCTCAGGCCTTTCCCTCTCTTCCTTAGATCTCTGTGCAAGGCTTTTCTCTCCACCAAGAAGGGACAAATCCCTCTCCCAGGGTTTTTCAGATAGGGCCACTGAACCTGCTTTTGTCTCATGGGTTTCTAACTTCTAATTACCTTTGAATGCCTCACCTTCTCCTTCCTTTTCACCTTTTGAACCCCATTACTTGTTTCCTGCCTTATAAAAGAGGCCATACCACAACATTAATTGCAAAGCAATGGAAAATGTAAGTGTAGTAGAAAATACGATTAATCTCTCTTCTAAAACAAGTGTATGGTTAAAATGGTTTATTCATTTGCAGCTCAATCCCTTGTTCCACCAACAGAAGAGCTGGTACAGCTGCTTGGGCTTCCTGGTGAGGGTTGGTATTAGCCACCAAACCCTCTTACCAGTGTTCGTATTTGAGGTTTCACTGTAAAGCAGTCATGTGTGATTTTTTTTTAACATAAATATACCAGTATCTTGTGAGATGAAAACTACCCTCTTCAAAGTTGTGAGCTTATAAGTACTCCACATGTGCCACTTGTGTGTTTAGAATTGGTGATGCAGTTCTCTATCAAAGTTTCATCTGGTTCTGTTCATAAACCACTGAAATAGGTCAGAAAGTTCGGTAATTTTAGCATCTAAGTTATATTGGCAAGATAGCTTCTTCCACGTGAAAGTGGCTTAAAAAGTCGTTGTCAGGTCACGTGTCCCGATTTTTGGCTTCAGAAAGTATCACTCACCACAGTAACCATACCCTCAGGCCCACGGTGCTGCTGTACCCTAAGAACACTCATCAGACTTCAGGATCAGTTTACACAGTAATCCCCCCCCCCCCCCCTTTATCTGACGATTCGCCTTCCGCAGTTTCAACAATCCGCAGTTAACAGCCGTCTGTGGGTGCCTGGGCAGTTCAGTTGATATAAGCGTCGGACTCTTGATTGCGGCTCAGGTCATGATCTCACAGTTCATGAGATCCAGCCCTGTGTTGACACTTGTAGAGCCTGCTTGGGATTCTCTCTCTCCCTCTCTCTCCCTCTCTCCCAGCAGAGGATCCACCTCCTGACGAATCATCGAAAGGTCAATAGTAGCCTAACTTTACATCACAATGCTGCGTCATTCACCTCACTTCCCTCGGCATTTTCTCGGCTTGTGTCGTCGCAAGGAGGGTGAGTACAGTACAATAAGATATTTTGAGAGAAAGAGAGCCCACACTCCTGTAACTTTTATTGCATATATTGTGACAATCGTTCTATTTTCTTTTTATTGTTGTGAATCTCTTACTGTGCCTAATTTAGGGAAAACAGTATGGATAGGGTTCAGGACTCTCCATGGTTTGAGGCATCCACTGGGGGTCTTGGAATGTACCCGCCGCAGATAAGGGGGACTATTGTGTTCGTACAAGAAAACCGCATTCCTCTTTCCACTGTCATCTTCATATTGGCCCCAAAGTTTTCTGCCTGCTTTATTCCAGTGATGTTTGAAGGTCTCCTGTCTGGAGATGAAACTTTACTGTAGCCAAAGGTATTCAAAGAATAGCTGCAGACTCTGAATAGGATTCCCGGACAGCATTCTCAAAGTCTTCTGAACAGTTGTAGCATCAAAAAGAGAGACTTTTCCCCAGGGGTCCGCCTTGAAGGAGATGGTTGTTGGGTTGGGGGGCAGAGGAGGCATTCTTGCTTTGACTACATGCACCTGAGTAGAGGGCTATCCTCTAGAACAACACTGCTGACCATTCACCACCCTCTCCCTACCCCTGCGCATTCCTCCTGGGGGCAAAGGATAACTGAATCTGACCTTCAGTTGGGGAGAAGGACCGGATGTGGGTGGCTCAGCCTCTTCTGGGCTCTACTCTCGATTTGCCAGTCTGCAGATCTCTTAGCCTGAGGGAAGACACCTGCCCTGGAGAAGTCTGTGGGTGGGTCTGATTAACTTGGAGGTAAAGTATTAGAAAGCCCTCTTGGTTGTAGATTCGAAACCTCATGGTCAATAATGTTGGCAATATTTTGAATTTGATCTGTATGACTCCTGTATCTCTCTCATTCGGCTTTAATCTCCAGATGATAAAGAAAGAGGTGTTATTTATTAGCCTTTTAAAACACTATCAACTATGTTCATTTGGATGTATAAATTTCTGTTGCCTGTATTAGGAGACCAACTTCCTGTGTTGTAGATACGTCTGATATAGTAAAAAGTAAGGAGCCACAAGAGGGAGAGTCTTCCTTGGCCCTATCCCTTTATTTTAAAAATTCCTCCAGGGGCATCTGGGTGGCTCAGTTGGCTGAGCATCCTACTTTGGCTCAGGTCATAATGTCGCAGTCTGTGAGCTCGAGCCCTGCGTCAGGCTCTGTGCTGACAGCTCAGAGCCTGGAGCCTGCTTAGGATTCTGTGTCTCCCTCTCTTTCTGCCCCTCCCCCGCTCATGCTCTGTCTCTCGCTCTCTCTCTGTCAAAAGTAAACAAACATTAAAAAATTTTTAAAAATTCCTCCAAAAATATGGAAAAAGGGAAAAATGTCCATTTCCTGCTTGTGGAAGTTTCCTGTGAGCAGCTTTACTTGGCCGTTATAAAAGAAGATGATTTTCTCACGTTGGGTTATTTTTAGAATTGATGGAAATGCACGACTTTTGCTGTGATACTTATTTCCTCCTCGAATTAAGCTCCAACAGGGCAGGACTGTGTTGTTTAATTGATCACACCTTCTTTTGCTGCTGGTTGTGTTGCTGTCTCTCTTTGCCGCCTCACTGAGGCTCAGGTGTGCTTGCAGAACCTTAAGTGAAGGTATTCTGGAGAGAGGTCAAAGGATCTTTCCCCCTGAGGACTCGTGTTGCAGCTATACTCTAGGAAGACTTTCTTTTCTTCCATGGTGTCCTTGGGCCCTTTCAACCCCAAGAGCAGGGAGGACTTAGTTCACCTGTCCATGGGGGCTGGGAGAACAGGACCTTCACCCAGGATGGATGTAGACTTCCCCCCTAGCTTTGTGTGTGTGTGTGTGTGTGTGTGTGTGTGTAGGGCAACTGTGTACATCGAGCTCTGCTAGGAGCTGCAGGTTCTGACCTGGGCACTCTGAAGTTGGGTCTCAGACTGGTGGAGAAAGTTCCACTAGCTTCTCCCACAGAGTCCCTCAAGGCTTCCCCCCATATTTGTCTTGGTGCTCCTTTGCTCAGGAAATAGAAGTAAGTTGGAGATGGAAGTGTGGGGGAACCATTGTGTGGTCAGCCCACCATCTTTCCAAAAATCATCTGGATTCCAGCCTAATCAGGTATCTGGCCCTTAGTCTGTCTCCAAGAAGCAAATACCATCGTAGTTTATAGCAATCACCTTAGAATCCCCAGGCACTTGACAGCATGTTTGACCCCAGTGGGGGGGAAAAAAAAACATATCAAACCCTCTAGCAAGGGCGGATTCGATTGATATGCAATATAATCTGACCCCTTCCTAGCCTGGGCCTGGTATTTGTCCTAGTGGCCCTCTTTTCTTGGTGGTCTTGGGAATCTCTTCTTATCTAGTCCAGTCTAATTTCCCTTTGGGCTTTCTCTACTCAGCTCTGCACTTCTGATTTCTTTGCCTCTGGTCCCTCTCATCTCTGGACTTGGGTTTGAAGCTCCTTTTCAGGGCGGGGTGGGGGGCTTTGTTGTGTTTGCCCCACTAGATCTAGTCTCCTGTAGTAAGTGCCTTTTTATAGACCCTAATCCCTGTCCTGGACCCTTGACTGGGGATCTGGGTGGAGCCAGCTCTGCCCTCTCTGGGTGGTAGAAATCAGGTGCCTGATAGTGAACGTGACAGAACTGGGGGCTGACGTGGGGGAGTTTTGCCTTGAATTATAAGCAGTCCCTTCTTATTGGTAGGTGGGGAATTGAGTGGCCACATTCTGTGACATTTTCAGAGTGAACATTTTCAGAGTGAGTTTGGTAATAATGGTTTTGGATACCCCAGGTTGTCTCCAGTATTTTTATAGCTTTCATGAAATTCTCAAAATAAAGTTGCTTTTACTTTTATTTTATTGAAAACAGAACAGTAAGGTGTAAAGCTGGATGAGCAAGAAAAGGATTATCAAACAAATCAGAGAAAACTTCTGTTAAGATTCCTTTCTGTCCTACTGTCCTTGTGTCTATGGCATGTGAAAATTAGGCCAAAAGAAGCTTAAGTAGGGAAAAAAGATTTTAATAGTAGAGAAGCCTTGCCTCTTGATGTTTTATTTTTTCCCTCTTCAAATACCAAAACCAGACCCATAAGTCTGGGTGTTTAAGTTTTGTTTCTAGGACACAGAAGGGAATCTAGAGTTTTTAGAGCCATAAGAAAGTTAGAAGTGATTTGACTCAAAACGCCCGTTCTGTACACGAAGTAACTAATAACCAAATTGGTGAGATGAGGCAGCCGAGTCTACACAGATGGTTCGTGGCAAGTGTGGAAGTGGGTGCCAATACACTGACTTCCCAGCTAGTTCCTTGTCCACTCGTGTCCCTTCATGACCAGAGGAGGGAAAGGAGGAGAAAGGGGTCTCAATGTCCCTGTTCTCAAGTAGACACCAAGGATGCTGAGTCAAAACTGAGAGATGGGAGAATGCAGAGGATGAAAGAAAGGCTTGGTACCTTAAATGTCAAGCTTAGGTCAGCTGTTTGAGAAAAATGCAGAATTCATATGTAAGCACTCGCTAGATTTCTCTAAATTTTGCAATATGAGGTGTGTAAGTCATGTGTTTAAAACAGTATCCAAAAACCTCACAGAAGCAGTTATGAAATATTTTGTTTTACTGGCAATGGGACAAAAAATAATTGGGCATTAAATCAAGGAAATGGGGAAAAGGGAGCTGCAAATCAAGGAAAATGGTGGAAAATTAGGTCTTAGTGGAAAGAAATGTGTACATATGAACTGCCTGATGCTTCAGGGAAAGAAATATGGTACTGTAAATCTCCTCTTTAACCCTTTAAACTCAAGGGCTGAGTTGTTCCTGCCTGCCTGCCAGTGTCTGGGGAGCCAGCCACTCTTGGGGGGGAGAATTGGCTTCTCCCTGTCCCCTATTGTCAGAAATGGGGTGTAATGATTTAGACACAGCTCCTGTTTGAAACAGGAGTTGGAGATCCATGCTGTGATCATATTCCTAGGACTATCACAACATCCTCCTTCCTCTTGCCTCCAACTGGTGGAGGGGGGCTTCCTTCTGATGGCAGCCTGGACCCAGGGAGGAGACACTGCAAAGCCTTTCACTGGAGGGCACTAGGGCCCTGCCGATATGCCACCTGGCTTCATTAAATCCCGCTGAAAGCATGCCTTATTATCTGTCTACTATATACATAATTTCTATAAATTATATATTAAAAAATAAATAATAAACACCTTTTTAATTGCATATCCCCTTTTTCTCGTCAATTAAAGTGAACTTGCAAAGCTGCTTAACACAAAAAAGCTACACAGACATCAACTCTTGTTAGATGCAGTACAAGCTGTTACGCTGATTTTCCCATAGCTGCGAGGATTAATCACAGATAATCATCACAAAAGGATCACACCCATATAAATAATATAAAAATAGCAAAATGCCCAAAGTGGAACTACTGAGAAAGAAGAAAATCACTTAAAAATGGATAGCTCTGAGTTACCACTTAGGGGCGAAGAAGAGGACAAGGACAGGGGTCAGTGCTTGCTTTTGAAAGAGCCCGGATCTTGTCCGTTTGATTAGGGACTTTGGACCAGAAAAGTGGCTGAGTGACTGGCCCTGGGATGCAAGCAGGCTTTTAATCCCTTGGCCTTGATGATATTAATTTGTCAGAGAGCAGCCTTTAACTCCTATTGCCTACATGTGAAATAAGTCATGAAACTTCGTAGAGACAGGGAATGTGCACAGCTGGGAGAAATGATTCAAAGCTTCAGCAGAGTTCAGGTTAGACATGAGGGAGAACTTGTTTAGGGAAGGCCAAATGGTGACTTGATGGCAGAGGAAAGAATGGAGTTCCCGTGCCCAGAAATGTCTAAAATGAAAGTCAGTTCTCTCATATGACTTAGGCTGGGTCCGGGCTGGTAGATGGACAAGATGGCACCTGGGAATCCCCATCAGCTTGAGTTCTGTTATGTCTTAATTTGGGGAGGTCATTGAAAGGGTGTGACCTCTGGCTGACCCATGAGATGGACCCCAACACTCAGAGGCCCCTCACCCCCTCCCTGTCCTTTGAATGTGGGTTCCATTTGCCTTTCTGACTCCCAAGGACAGAGTCCTGAGATGGTGATGTGATGTTAGGACCATCTGAATGGGGTGTGTGGCCGAACCCAGTTAAGGCCTCCATATGAACTGTGAAGATACGCAGGCAGTTGTGGAGATCTACTCATCTTGAGGTCCCCAGAGGCAAGCTTCTTATGTAAGTTCTCTTTGTGTATTAAACCTGCCATCTGCCAACCTACAGTGGCCGCCTCTTTCCTCCTTGCTGCAGGCCCTCTGAGTACAGGGGCTGGTTTCAGATTACACGCTCTGAGTACAGGGGCTCATTTCAAGAGTACACCTGCCTGGGATGCTCCCAAGTTTCCAAACTAATACTTGTGTCTTTCCAGGGCATGTGGCAGCACTTAGACTAAGTCCACATACAAGTTCATTAAAGAAACAGCTGTGGCATACTGCCCTTGACTGGTACTCTGTGGCAGGTAGAAACCCACATGGCTGTCTGGAATGTGATGGTCCCAGTGAAAGGAGGGTTAGCATGATCGCCTGCAGGAAGGGAGAAGAGGTAGGAGCGGGATAGAACCCTTCTCCATGCTCACCGTGGGGCTTCAACACAAGGGACTAGTGTGCGCAATCTCCAGTGCTGGGAACCAGCAGGAGGCCTGACAGGTTGGGGCCATATCCCAGCCTGCAGAAATTCCTGTAAAATTCCAGAGAAGGGCTTCATTCACCCTCATCTTTGCTTGAGACCCCCTCCTGCTGCAGATGCCCACCTTTGTTTTAGCAGGGAGCACATTACATGCTTTACTTTAGGGATATCTGGCTTAATCATATGGAGACTCTTAATCTGTATCACATACAAGATTATTCTCATTCCTTTTTGAGTGGGACACACGAGGAACAAGGATATATGGCACAGGGGTTGATAAGAGGTATTCATCTTTCTTTTCTTTTTTTTATTAAAAATTTTTTCTAATGTTTATTTTTGAGAGAGAGTGAGAGAGAACACAAGCAGGGGAGGGAGAGAGAGAAAGGGAGACACAGAATCTGAAGCATGCTCCAGGCTCTGACCTGTCCAGCACATGGGGCTGGAACCCACAAACTGAGATTGTGACCTGAGCTGAAGTCGGCCACTTAATGGACCGAGCCACCCAAGCGACCTTGACTTCAAGGTTTCACAAAGCAATGGGAGTTTGAAGTCATTTTTTTTTTTTAAAAAGTTTATTTATTTATGTTGACAGAGAGGTGGGGGGAAGAGCAGAGAGAGAGAGGGAGAGAGAGAGAAAGAGTAGAGGGAGAGGCAGAGAGAGAGAGAGAGAGAGAGAGAGAGAGAGAGAGAATCCCAAGTAGGCTCAGAGCTGTCAGTGCAGAGCTGGGTGTAGGCTCAAACTCATGAACCATGAGATCACTACCTGAGCCGAAACCAAGAGTAGGACACTTAACCAACTGAGCCACCCGGGCACCCCTGAAGTCATTTTTGAAGCTAGAAAGGCAGAAGAGGGCCTGGGAGCAAGGGAGCATCATATGTGGAGAGTGAAGATATTGACATAATTATGCCATTTTAGAACCAGGCGCCGTGAGACAGGACCGGCAGGCTAAAACTCACGGCTGCTGGTTTGAATATTGCTGCACTGGTGTTTGAGGCTATCGCGTGCCTTCTCTGTGTGGAGCAAAATGAGAAGAAGCTCAGGTGAGATCTCCACAGGTAAGATCCAGTGAGGTCTGAAGTGCTGCCCTTCCGATCACTGGCACGAACTTGGCTTGTACTCAGGCTGGACTGGCTCAGCGTTGAACTTTACAAGGCTGGCAAAGCCGCATCTTCCATCAACACTTACAAGTTAAATTTTAAAAAGAAGAAACTTTACCCCTGCATCTTGTTTTCTGACAACCTGTATGGCTGGTCTTCCAGCATCTGGATATAGAGCTTTACCGGCGGCCTGTGTTGGGATTTGCTGATGCGCTGAGCCCTAGGCTGTCTCTCAGAGACCCCCATGATCACCTGGTGCTCCCAAAAGCCGAGACTGGGGGTCTCTTCTCAAGGTGTCCTGCATGTTGCTTTCTGTTTTAACCTTCAGGTAGTTTTTCCCTTCCTCCTTCTAATTTCTTGATTTGCTTTGCTTTGGAATCATGTGGTTGTCAGTCCTGAAGACTGCGAGACAAGGCATCTGCGGGCTAATGAACAGCTGCGGGAAGATAATTAATGCTCTCCCACCTTCTTTGCAGCCTTTACCACCTCACCACGACAAAGCCTGCAACATCTGTGCTTCCCAGCAGCCGAGCTGTAAAACACCCTTCCCTGCTCCTCACAAAACAACCATCAGATGGGCGGGCGCCCACGTTAAGGGCAAAACTTACAAAATGCTACAAAAGATGAGCTGTGTTACTCCCAAGTCACAGATGTGGAGTCTTTCTGTGAGAGGACTGTAGAGAACTTGGTTTGGGATGGGCCTGGTTCTGGTGTGGTGTGGATGGGGAGGTAAGTGGGAGGGTGGGGGGAACAGCTTCCAGTACCTTCTTTCAGGGAAGGTTGCTGAACCTGCAAACTTTTGAGCCGGTCAGGAACTGCTTTGACAGTCACTAGAGGAGAAGGCAGGGTCATCTCAGACTTCTTAGTGTCTTATCCAGGGGCAATATTGAAAACAACGAATGGAATAGCACAGACACCATCCAGAGCAGACTTTAGTGGTGAGCACTTGGCCACTGTGGTGTGTTCCAGCTGCATATCAGCCCTGTGCTCACATTCCACGATCCTGCTTCCTTTAAGTGTAATAACATTTACTGAGTACCTTATTTTTAAAAAATGTTTATTTATATTATTTTTTTTAAATTTTTTTTTAACGTTTATTTATTTTTGATACAGAGAGAGACAGAGCATGAACAGGGGAGGGGCAGAGAGAGAGGGAGACACAGAATCCGAAACAGGCTCCAGGCTCTGAGCTGTCAGCACAGAGCCCGACGCGGGGCTCGAACCCACAGACCGTGAGATCATGACCTGAGCCGAAGTCGGATGCTTAACCGACCAAGCCACCCAGGCACCCCAGAAATGTTTAGTTATATTTAGAGAGAGAGAGAGAGAGCGGGGGAGAGAGAGGGAAGGAGAGAATCCCAAGCAGGCTCTGTGCTGTCAGCACAGAACCCCATGTGAGGCTCGATCCCACAAACTGTGAGATTGCAATCTGAGCTGAAATGAAGAGTCAGATGCTTAACTGACTGAGCCACCCAGCCACCCCCTGAGTACCTTTTTTGTGCCAGAAATGGTTTTAGGTGCGTTTGATAATTTTGCACATGAAAGGTATGACCAGAATTGCTTTAACAATAATGTTAATTTTGTTTCCTGGTTTATGAGTGCTAATTTGCATGTGTAAGACTTTAGCCCCAGTTGCATTTTCAGGATTGCAGCCTGTTTGAAGTCTTAACCATCACCACCCTCCATCTAGGTATTTCTGGGCATTTGCAGGAGGCATCTCATCATTGATCGTTAATGGGCCTTTCATATTCTCCTAGTTCTGGCTCCTGATGGTGTCCTTAACCCACAAGACACTGTAAGAGGGTACCCGTGGCTGGTACCCCCCATGGGAAATTGCTTTCCTGACTGGGGTGCTGTCTTCTGATACTCTTACCTGCAAACTCTCCTGACATTACTATGCTAATAAAGTACATCAGTGTTGCACTTTGTCCTCTATGCCCTAGTGTGGCATGACTGTGCCTGAAGTATTACAAGTATTCCTATGAAAGCAGTGCCTTCGCTTCTGCTTGTGGGCCTGGCCACTATTAAGCAAAGCCCAACTGGAAATCTTACACCTAGGATCTTACTTCCTTATGTTCCTTATCTCTCCATAGCTGGAGCCCCAACTCTCTCTTCTTGTAGGCCATGTTCTCCCCATGCAAGCAAGTATCTGACATGAGGGCTGTGGGTGTCTCTGGCCCCACGCAGGCCCTTTGTGGCCTGTGTGGTTACAATCACCTAGCATCAAGTAATTCAACTAATGTCAAGTCTCAAATTGCCTTGCCCAGGGGATATTTACTGGTGTGGCTCAGTAAATGATGTGGCATTATGCAAATGTGGTCCAAATAAGTTTGAATAGGAGCAGGGAGACTGTTTCTACCAAACAGACTGTAAAACCACTGTCAGCTCAGAGGAATATGGAGGCTTCCCAGACAACCTACTGGTCAGAGCCATGGCAATGGAGCACAGCATGGGAATTTGGTGCTGTAGGGTTATAGAGGCACAGCCAGAATTTTGCAGAGAAGAGGAGAGCAGCACCTTTCTAGAAATTAACTGAAGTCAGTTCTTAAAATATCATTTGTTGGCCAGGCGGCTAAGACAAAATTCACACTACAGTTCAACCTTGACGAAGCCATAAAGGCGGAACCATGTGGGGCCAGGAGAAGAGAGCCCAGGCCCAGGATAGTTGCTGCTCACTGTTCATTGCTGTTCTTCAGAGAGGAGGCATCAGAGGAGGATATCAGAAGTCTGCCTCTCTTTATAAATTCTCAATAAGTCCTTTTGTAAAAATATCCTTAATAAATTTCCATGTTAAAAAACTCTTTTGGGGCATCTGGGTAGCTCAGTTAAGTGTCTGACTCTTGATTTCACCTCTGGTCATGATCTCACGATTCCTGAGATCGAGCCCTGTGTCAGGCTCTGAGCTGATAGCACAGCGCCTGCTTGGGGTTCTTTCTCCCTTTCTCTCTGCCCCTCCCCCAACTCGTTCTCTCTCTTTCTCTCTTGCTCTCAAAATAAACAAACACTAAAAAACAAACAAACAAAAAACCCACAGAACTCTTTTGAGTGTTGTTAAAATTCAGATATCTGACCAGAGAAGACACTATGCAACTAATAGAGTTTAGTCTCTGGTGCCTAGACTTTGCAAAACCATTATCTATTAAAAAAGTTTAATTCTTTCTGAATGTACTGAAGGGGAGCAGATTTGTCTACCCCACGATATACCTCTCTGGCATAGCGATTATTATAAACTGGTTATTGTTAAGAAAAAAAACCTCTGAAACTGGTTTTTGTAAGAGATAGTTACATTTAAAAAATGAAATCTCCACTTATAATGGTGTCTCTCTCGCTGTACCAGGAAGAGGAGGCTGACTCAATCTCTAGAAGCTCTTATCAAAGGAGAAGGCAACAACTTAAATATGCATAACAACAATGTCCTTGTTTACTGTGCTCTTCCTGCTCACCTCCCATTACTGACTTTCTGCCTCCAACATCTTCTTTTCTCTTTAGCTGATTGTGGTATTTAACGGGATAGTTTCAGCCATTTGGGGAGTTAGTTTTTTTGGCTCTCTAGGAGGTATACATGTTATTAAACTTTTGCTTTTTTTCTCCTGTTGATCTGGCTTGTGTTGATTTAATTATTGGACCATCCAAAGAACTTAGAAGGGTAGAGAATTTTTTTCTCCCCAATAGTGTCAAATAATATTACTCTCCATTATCTTCATTATTTAACTTTCTTCCTTCTTTTTTTCCCCTTGATCTATGGGTTCCATTCAGCTTGAGTCTGGCAAATGAACTCTTCATGATAATTGGCTCCAGAGAAAATGGAATGAAAGGCAAGCCCTGGCCCTCAAGCTGCTCATTGTCTAGTGGGGGAAGTGGACAGATAAACAGTATAGGATGTGATTATACAGAAATACACTAGATGCAGTAAGAACATGGAAGAGATGCCAAAACCAGATTTGGCAGGGGAGTGTTAGGGGTTAGATTAAGGAAGACTTCAGAATGGAGGTGACTCCAGGGGTGGGCTCAGTAAGTATGAGTTAGATGAAAGGGATTCTCTGAATGAACAACATATACAAAAGAATGAAGCCTTAGAGAGCACAGTGATCAAAGAATTGTCATTAATTTACTACAGTTCAAAATTTTGATGTGAGTGTATCAGGGTTGAGTTATGAAACTTGGAGAGAGCCTTGTAAGTGAAGGATTTCATGTTAAGGAGACCATGGTTTGTTGAAAAAAACAACAGGATACCACTGATCGATTTTAAGCAGGGGTTGACATGGTTAGAGTTGCTTTTTAGAATGCTCACTGCTCACATAGGCTCCAAGTTTAGTAGTAGCTGATGTGGGAAACAAAGGCAGAAGGAAACAGCAGACAGAATTAAATGTCCTTATAACCTGCAGCCCATTGGCAAATACTTGAGGCAGGCAGAATACTTGAGGCAGGCTGAATAAAATGTTTCTCCAGGAACTCCCTACTGTCTTAATGTTAATGCTTTGCTAGAGGGAAAAACAACCTTAGCTTGACAATAGCTAGGCCTCCAGTATCTTATGAGTCTTCTTTAGCATATGAAAATCTCTTTGGAAACTTCCCCTTGACTATACCTCCCCCAACTCCCAAGTAAATAAGGAGTCCGGAGGTGGATTTTCCTGCCCATGGGTCTTGTCCCTGTGTTTTCATAAAGTCCTCTTTTTGACACCAAAGACGTCTCAAGAATTCTTTCTTGGTCATTGTTTCCGGACCCTCACCACTACAGAAAACCTCATCAGTAGCTGCATCATTCAGTATTAGAGCTCAGACAGAACTCTGTTGGAGACTAAAATGAGTAGTTGCATTTCCTAGTTTCTCCATAGTTTTTCAAAACCCACAGAAGAGTAACACTGTACCATTTGTTGGAGCCATGAAGCCTACAGGATGGACACGTGAGAGGCCTTGATTGACCATTCTCAGTTTAAATGTTTAGACCAGCTCCAGCATGGAGAACTTTTAATGTGCCCATTTCTGACAAAGTTAAGTATTGAAGAATAATGTCAAAGAGCCTCAACTCCTTGTCCTTAGAGAGCTGTCTTGGTCTTGGCAGAGGACAATATGTTGACATGGACTGGAGTTATTACAAGTGAAAAGATCAGGAAGCTGCTGGTTGGCTTAAGGAAGCTTCACTGGTTGGTCAGATAATACTGTTCTCAGCCATATGGACTTTAAGAGTTTTTATTATCCAGCACACCGTTATTTGGACAGAAATAATACTTTTTTTTTTTTTCCCCTGCACTGTTATTTCTGAAAATGTGATGTATTCCTTCATTGCTCTACCTGCCTGGAAGATGTATTTCTAAAGTCAGGGAAAAGAAAAGTGGATGCCTGCTATTCACAATGCAATTACCATGACAAGTATTTCTAATTGCCACTTCCCTTCCTCCAAGCCATCTTTTCTCCAGACGTTGCGGATTGCTGGTAATCTTGGGTTATTATCACCCTGAGCTGCTAACCTGAGTCTTGACAGTCCTCCTGGAGACCCGTGTCAGAAATAATTACAGCTGAAGAGAGGTGATTCTTCCTTCGTTATTAGCAGTTGCTGGTGTTGGTGTCTAACATTGATTAGCAGTTTGAAGCAACGCATTCTTTGGGCTCCGACACACATTTTGTTTCTTCTTCTGTGCCTTAGAGGACAGCATACATTGTTTTTCATTTCCTACCCTCCCTTTGCCCTTTGTGTCCGTCTGTGTGTCTTGAGAAGGTTCCTTTCATGCTCTAGTGATTTATTTACTTCTAATGTTATTCCCTCTTTCTTGTTTTTCAAACAATTTGCTGGTTGTATTGGTGAAGTAGAGAGAATTCGCCTCTTGGGATTGGATGCTGTGTGTGGTTGAGAGAGTTTTCCAAGAGCTGAGACGGCCATTTAGCACCCAGTAACCTAGGTCTTCAGCAACACAAGTAGGAGAAGACAGGGAGAGATGAGGCTGATTTGAACAGGAAGTAGAGGCAGGCAGGGGTGCTGCTTGCACAGATGCCTGATTCCAAGAAACCCACTTCTTTTCTTTTATACAACCTCTTACCCTGCTCATTAGCTGTTGGAGACTGGGATTGCCATGGGGAGTGGGGGGGGTTAGAAGTTTATAACTGTAGCTCTGGGAGAGGTTTGCTCAGCAGTTGTTTTTGTCTGCTCTGGATGGTGAGTGAAGGCATGTACCCTGCTCAACAGCTCATCATTAAATGTCACCCTGTTCTATGGGGCGCCTGGGTGGCGCAGTCGGTTAAGCGTCCGACTTCAGCCAGGTCACGATCTCGCGGTCCGTGAATTCGAGCCCCGCGTCAGGCTCTGGGCTGATGGCTCAGAGCCTGGAGCCTGCTTCCGATTCTGTGTCTCCCTCTCTCTCTGCCCCTCCCCCGTTCATGCTCTGTCTCTCTCTGTCCCAAAAATAAATAAACGTTGAAAAAAAAATTAAAAAAAAAAAATGTCACCCTGTTCTGATGGGGCTCTTACATATGGTTGTAGAAAGTCAAAAGAACTTCAGGAAGGCAGTATGAACATAGGGAAATTCCTTCTCGAAATTCCAGTTCTTCCTTCTTTCCTTCTTGAATGGGCTGGGCAGGAAAATGTCATTAAATAGGAAGTGGTCTTTCCTGATCTGTTCATTCTTCTCAAGATTCACCAAAAGCCAGAATCATAGTGCTCAAGTGTATTTTAGGTGTTTTGTGCTATAATGTGGTTGCTGTGATTTATTGAGATTCTTCCATATTTTAGTCCTTGGATAGACACAACTTCCTTGACTGTGGCTCTAACTCTTTGAAAAGGCAACTGCCCTAGAGGTCCCCTGGTAATTGGATTTGTTATACCATGGGGTTGGATGGCCACTGGAAGCCCAAGTGGCTGTCTCAGTGTGAGTTTATTTGCTCATTTATACATCCATTCAACAAACCTTTATGAAAATAGTGCATCATACTGGGTGATAGTCTAGGCATTACTGGTATTTATTGATAATCTAGTATGTTTCAGGAGCCTGCACACATGTTGACGGAGTGGCTGTGTTGCACAGAGGTTACTAACATGAGCTTTGAACTCAAACAGATCTGTTTGAAGTCCCAGTTCCATCAGTTGGTACGTGTGTGATGTTAGACATGTCCACTATCTTTTCCAAGCCTCAACACACTTATCTATGAAATGGTGGTCATGTTAATTCCTTTTGGAGAGGTTGCTGATAGAAATAAATGATTTGATGCATATTAAGTGTTTGTAATGCCTGGAGCATCATAAATTTATGTTATCTGGTTTCATTTAATCTTAAGAGCCTGAAGAGTAGGTATGATTACGCTGCCATTCTGCATAGAGAACCCAGTATTACAGAGTTAGGGGAATTTGTATCCTAGACTTTTAGAACATTAAATCACTATGTCCATACTTACTGCTTTATAGTGGAAACAGCTGAGGGCAAGAGAAGCCATGGACTTGGGTCCTCTGACTCCCAGGCGAGGTCTCCTTTGTTACTCAATGTTTCTCCTCACTTGCTTTACAATCTCCATAGCCATTTACAAGGAAACTCTCTGAACTGTCTGCAAATGTCTGTCTGACCACTACTGTTAGCATCGGCCCACCCTTATTTGAAGGTTGACTGCACAGTTTATATTTTCCAGACCATTTTCATCTCCTCTCTCTGTGCTCTTTGGGCCTTTCCATCCTCATTAACACCTCTACCAGAAAGGAAATGTAAAAGGAAATAAAACTTAAGCCACTCAATTTTGCTCCTTATTAGCAGCTCTTTTTAAAAGATTTGGTGGATGGGGAGGCTGACTTTTAGCTACAGTGGGGTTTTTTGATTATAGCAATGGATTTAAATTAGCTGGGCTACCTTTCTTGCTGTTACCATGGATAGATGAGAGTCGATTGTCTGAGCCCCAGTGGGCCTGTGGCCACAGAGACCCCCGTCAGCCCAGCCAGCAGCTCTGGCCCTTCAGGCTTGCTGCCCTCCCTGCTGCGCCTCCTTTACAGACCCTCCACTAGGGGCTCCTCATTCCATATTAGACACTGTGCCCTTGGCCATGTTAGTTAGGACCGGCACATTGTGAGAGGAGCCCCCGGATTTGTGCAAGGTGGTGGCCCTGAGCTGACCTGAATTGGCAAAACACAAAGCTGGAAATCAGAACATGTCAGACATTTCCTTTCATTCCTGTTGTGTTTTAAAACCTAGCTCCTTTTCGAGTTACACTTCACTCTTCCTTGGAGAGTGCCCTATTTCCTTTGCCAGCAGGTCCTTAGGGCCTCCCTGCTGCTTGTTACCTGGATTTCATTTGGCCAAGGGCTGGGAGGGGGGCCTGGCAGCCAAGCTTCTGTTAACCTTGCCAAGCAGACCTCCTTCTGTCAGGTTTTTATCCTGGGAGTGTCAGGAGGATACAGTCCCCAAATGATTGTGCTCTTTTGGCCTACTCCACTTCTTAATTCTTCTGCCCGGTTTAGCATAGACCTTCGACACCTCCTCTTGTCTTTTATTACCTAAAGGCTTTCTGTGTGATTTCCTGCAGCCAAGTATGGGCTGGATTTTAATGATGGATGTGATATTGAGCAGCCACTTGGGAACTAGGGATGGCCACTAAATGGCCTCAATTTCCCTATTTGTAAAAGCATAGGGCTCTTCTAAAAGACACCTATGGTCCCTTGGCACTAACTTTCTACGACTCTGTAAATACTTGTTTTAGGAAGTTTCTCTTCAGATTTGTGGAACCAAAACAATAGATAGGCAGGAAATCAGGCAACTGGTATGTAGGCTAATATTTTCATTAATCGTGTGATTTCAAATTCTATATCTCATTTTTTTCCTCATAGAGTCTTCTGTTAAAAGTCTTAGCAGTGTTGTAAGAAGAAATGGGATGCCATCGGTGGAAACACTTTTGAGTGTTTCATGAAATAATAAGAACATTATTATTATAAATCTAAGCTATAATTACAAGTATTTTAAGATTTCTCTGATGTAACAAAAGAGTAGTTTCTTTGTTTTTAGAGTCTCTAGGAAATGCTCCACCAGAATTTAGGGATACTTTTTTCATGGTGTATATTTAGAGTCATAAATAATTGTTTTTGTAATTAAAAGGTTTTATGAAATGTTTGATAATTTTTGGCAAAATTAAAAACGGTTTCTTATTTATAGGGAAGGAGATCTAAGTCAGGAAATGTTATGTCCTAAAGGAGAAAATACCAGCCTGGATCCTGGGTTCAAGTCCCAGCTCTGTCATAATTAGACTAGAAGCCCCTTAAGGGCAGGGCTCTCTTTCCCCAGCACCCAGGATGGCACCTAGACCGAATCCCTGCTGCCTGAGGTACTCATAAATATAATAAATACCTAATAATAATAATTACAAGAAAGTATAATACATAAAATAATAAAAATAAATAACTGGGTGACCTTGGGCACCTTGGTTAAATTTCCCAGGTCTAATTTCATTAACTTAGAAAATTCAGGGGTAGCAAGAGCACACTGTATACACTGTGTATTAGTTATCTTGCCAATGAATTTTATATATATATAAAACTATATATTATATATTAATACATATATAACTATATAACATGTATATAGTATATATATATAGTGTGTGTGTGTGTATATATATATATATAACTTCCATGGATTTCCTCTTTTTGTCCTGTTTATTTCTGCATCACTATCCTCCATCACCACCAGGTAGAGTTCATCCTGCTGAAAAGGCCTGGGCCTTCCTTTCTTTGTAAATCCTCTGCAAACAACCACTTGTGACTGGGGTCCAAGATGCTATAGGTACAACAGTCCTGCTTA
Organism: Puma concolor; assembly: GCF_028749965.1. Taxonomy (NCBI): domain Eukaryota; kingdom Metazoa; phylum Chordata; class Mammalia; order Carnivora; family Felidae; genus Puma; species Puma concolor. The sequence goes on from NC_141683.1 coordinate 50,617,368, forward strand.
TCTGCTGTTTCTCTTTTGTGGTTTCAGTTACTCACCTTCAACTGAGGTATGGAAGCAGATGATCCTCCCTCGGTGAATTGTCAGAAGGTCCATAGCAGCCTACCTAGGTCACAAGGTCTGGGTCATTCACCTGACTTTATCTCATCCTGCAGGCATTTTATCATCTCACATCATCACCAGAAGGGTGAGTGCAGTACAGAGATTTTGAGAGAGAGACAAAGAGAAACCACATTCACATAACTTTTATTATAGCGTATTGTTCTAATTGTTCTTATTTAGTGTTATTGTTGTCAATCTCTTACCATACCTAACTTAGAAATTAAACTTTATTATAGGTGTGTACATATAAGGAAAAACATAGTATATATAGGGTTTAATACCATCTGTGTTTGGAGCATCCAGTGGGCATCCTGGAATGTGTTCCCCATGGATAAGTTGAGGGGGGACTACTGTATACAGAATATTTAAGAAGCTTCTGTGAACACAGCTGGCCTTAGTGGGGATATATAACCTGGCAGGTTCTGATTTGCATGTCCATTTCCCCCCAACCCTCCCTTTCTCTTCAAAGAAATTTGAGTTCTTTTATTTTATTCTGGCCCTGGCTCCCACAGGGATTTGGAACTGAATAACATATTTAATAATTTCAGAAAGAGAGAATTTGGGAGCTGGGGGATGAGAGAGGCAAGTTGGTCATCAGAAATGGAGCTTTTGGGATTGAGCCTTGGGGAGAAAAAGAACACTGCTGTCTGTGTTTGGGGAGGAAGAAAAGAGTGGGGAGGAGGGAAGGGAAGGAGGGAGATAGGGAGTGAAGGCTGGGGATGTGAATGGGGGTGGGAGCATCAGGGGCTCAGAGCTGGCTGGATCTAGCTACTCCTCCATGGAGTTCCTGGGAGAGAGGCCTGGAGCCTATACCCTGTGAATTGGGGAAGGGGGTTGAAGACCCTCTGGTGAGCAGTGAGGGTCCTGCAGGGTGATGAGGGGGACCATGAGTGTTAAGTGGAACCCATGGCTTTTCCTATCAGGAGCATTTAATTTACTCCGTGACTCAAGAACCATAAATGTACTGGAAAAAGAAGTTAACAAACAGGTCCCTCTCTTCAATTCTGTGAGACAGCCATGCTGTATAAGCTTAATAGATATATTTTAAACTCTGCTGGGTTTCTGATTATAAAAGTCATGCTTGTTCATTGTAGAAAATACATAAAGCATCTAGAAGAAAATAAAAATCACCTAGAACTCTCCTTCTGAGAGATGACCACTGTCAGGATTATGACACCTGTGTCATTTTGTAGCTTGCTTTTTTTACTTAACAGTAAGTTCTGAACTTTTTTTTTTTTTTTTAATTTTTTTTTCAACGTTTTTTATTTATTTTTGGGACAGAGAGAAACAGAGCATGAACGGGGGAGGGGCAGAGAGAGAGGGAGACACAGCATCGGAAACAGGCTCCAGGCTCCGAGCCATCAGCCCAGAGCCTGACGCGGGGCTCGAACTCACGGACCGCGAGATCGTGACCTGGCTGAAGTCGGACGCTTAACCGACTGCACCACCCAGGCGCCCCAGTTCTGAACTTTTTTATAGGTCTTCAATATTTGCTTTCAAGATAATTTTTTAAAAGTTTATTTATCTTTGAGAGAGAGAGAGACAGAGAGCCAGAGAGAGAGAATCCCAACCAGGCTCCATGCTGTCAGCATGGAGTCCAATGTGGGGCTCGATCCCACAAACCCTGAGATCATGACCTGAGCCGAAATCAAGAGTCGGATGCTTACCTAACTGAGCCACCCAGGTGCTTCTGCTTTCAACATAATTTTTAATATATATCCTTCACTCTTAGCTGGTTGGTTCTTCATGGCTGTCGATGCCACTTGACAAGCTTGGGGGCAGATAGGAGTTCAACAGCTCTGCTCTTCTCCGTGTGGAAACTACCTCCCTAGGTTTTGTCCCATCTCAGAGCTTGAAGAGCTCTGTTCCTTGTCAAGGCAAGTCATTGTTCTTGATTGTATTCCCGCCAAGAAACATGCCTGCACTGGCCTCCACCCCACACTGTTTTCTGTCCATGGCGTGCCCCTTAGTTCATGCCCCTTAATTCCACCCACTTAGTAGATGTCAGAAGAGAGCTCTCACTTATTTTCTCCCCTCTGGTGTCTCTCCTCCAACCTGTATTACATGTTATTGGCATATTAGTCATATTAAGTAGCAGCCATGAACTCTCCTCTCCTCAAAAACATTTAGTGTCTCCCTACTGCTTACCGTCTCAAGCCCAGACACCCTAGGCTAGCATGCAGGGACCTCTCATGTATGGCCTCATTTCTCACACAAGGGAGGAAATTTTGGTGCTTCTCTGTCTTTTCACCAAATCCAATTAGTCACAATCTCCTGTTGAATGTACCTGGTAGGTATGATTGGTCCTTCTGTCCACCTTCTTTGCTCCGGCCTTAGCTCACACCCTCCTAATTACTGAATTATAAGAGACTGTCCCTGGCTTTCCTGCCTCCAGTCCTTCCCTCTCTACATTGCTCTTCACACTGCACACAGAATGCTCTTCTGAAGTGAAATACGACCATTGTACATTCCCTTAAAATGTGTAATGGCTTCCCATAGAATTTGGAAAAAGCCCTCATTTCTTAGCATAACCTAAAGGCTCTTCCTGATGGGGACCCTGCCTCATGTCCCTTTACTACTTCCTTGATGTTGGGCTTAAATCGCAGGAAGTGTCTCCAGTCCCTGTGTAACCCTGAGGCATTCTCCAGTCCCCTTCATACTGCCCCACCCCTCTTTTGTCTTCCCTGCCCTCCTTCTGAGATTCTGCCCCTGCCCCTGGGTTAAATGGCTATCTTAAGTACTTCTGAGGCAACTTGTTCTCCCTTTATTCTAGCTTCAGTCACATTGCTCTGAAGTTGTCCCTTGTCTGTGAAGTAAGGAAACTTAGGATCTTTGAGGACAAAGATGGTGTTGAATTTGTCTTAGTATTTTCCTAACACTCGGTACAGGGGATACAGCATTGTGTATTCAATCAGTTTTGGTTTATGGATGAATGGGTGAGTCCTAATATTTTGCAGGAATGTATCAAGCATTCAGACACAGAGAATTGGCAGTGGGTACTTATGGTTCCTCATTGGCAATACAGGCAAAAGGACAATTGAATCTAACATGCAAGTCCCATGATTGCACTAAGTCTTCATCCTTATGTCTGTGCTTGAGGCTGTTGATACATGTTCTCTTTCTGGGCTTTTTATGTTCGGGGTTTTTTTAGATGTTTGTGTATGCTTTGTGGCTGGGGCATGGTGCAGTTCGCTGTGATCTCAGAGGGGAGAACCCATGCCTAGGAGCCTGAGTGGGGTCATCACTAGCCCAGGACCACTTTGATCTTTGCCCGTGATTTGAGTGCTGTGTTCCTGGGATGTGACAAGCCTAGGGTCCTCCTACTCTATCACCATCTTCTCTCCAAAATCCACCCATGACTTAATAGTAATGATGACAGTGATGATGAAAAACATAAAAAAAGTTTTATTTGTATCAAGTCCAGGCTGAGGATGTGAGTGATACCTTTATTCTATACTGGTCACAGGGTACTTCCCTCATCCATAATAAGCTTAGTGTGTCCCTGGTCCAAATCACTAAACATTATCACAGTTGGCTTCTAAGAATCCCCCATGCTTTCATTCTTGGCTCATGCCAGGGAAACACTCAGATCAGGTTTCCCTTCCTTTTAACACTCTCTAGTAGTTTCCAGCTGCATTTGGATCTGAAGTCTCTGTAATGACCTATGAGTTCTTGCCATGATCTGGATCCTGTTCTCCATTCCAGACACATCCCACATCCTTTCTTCCTTAATCACCCCATTCCAGCCAGGCCAGAACTTCTTTCAGCTTCTTCCTTCAGTTTCTGATCTCTTTCCCACTTGAGTATCTCCTTTATGCTGTTCTCTCTGCCTAGGAATCCCTCCCTCTGCCTTTTGCACAACTGATTGCTTCTCTCATTTCAAGTCTCAGCATGGGGTACCCTGACCACTTTCACTAGTGGGTCCTCCACTATATTCTATCACTGGACGCTTTGCATTGTCTTCATAGCGTTTCTTACCAGCTGTAATAATTACGAATTTATCTTTTGGTTCATTGCTACTCTTCAAATTTTAGGTCTAGCACTTACTGGCTGAATGACCTTGGGCAAATTATATAACCAACTTTCACCCACATCACCTCATCTGAAGATGGAGATAGTTTTCTTGAGAGCTATTACTTTATGCCAGGTACTGTACTCGTTATTTAACATGGATTGAGTTAGGCCTCCCAGCAGAGGGGCACAGAGAGAGTGCCCAAATTGCCCAAGGTCACCCAGCTAGTTAATGGCATAGACGAAATTTGAACCCATTCAGTCTGGCTTCAGAGCCCATGCGCTTCCCTGCTCGGCCAGGCTACGTGCAAATGTTCATTGAATACATAAATGAGAAGCTTCCTCCTCAGCTCTCCTGATTTTTCTCTGAAAGTGTTCTGTATGATAGGAGTGTTTGCCAGCTCTCCAGATCCATGTAGAATGCCTAGATGCCCCCCACCTTGCCCCACTTACCCTACTTAGAAGGAAATGTGGCTTCTTTGGCCCCCTGAAGGCTGGATTCTGAGCCACAGCCCCCAGGGTGGCCCTGATGAGGTGGAGGCAGGGGCCCTCCCGCCTTTGTGCAGCAGGAGCTGGTTTCAGACAAATACGCTGTGTGTGCTCCTGGCAGCATCTGCTGCCTACAAACATCCAGCTACAAGGAATTCACTCTGAGTTGATTCTTCTTTTCTTTTCCTTGACAAAAGGCGAGAACTATGCAGGGAGGGAAACCTTTACTCTGAAAAGAATTGTTAAGTGCCTAACCGGCTTTACTGTTCCACTGATCAATTCAGAGGACCCGGGAGCCTGGCAACTGGGGCAGAGGGCTTGGCTCAAGAGGGCCCAGGATTTGAAGCCCCACTTTCCCCAGCAGTCCTACCATATAAGCCCCTGACCTGGGGAGTGAGAGGTGCTGTGGAGACACGGGCTTTCCCTTCAGCTGCTGATGACAGATGTCATCACACACAGGTCCATATTTCCATTTCCAGTGCCTGCTTCTCCTTTAAAAAAATTTTTTTTTATATTGACGACCTATAGGGGTTCCTTTGAGCATCTCTCCTAGTTGATGAACCCCACCTTTGGGGGTTTGACTACAAGTACTGCCCTCCTGCTCGATCCTTCATTTTACCAGATATATCTCTGTGTACCAGGCTTGTAGCAGGGATCTCGTGAGTGAACACACAACCCTCAGTGACTCTTGAATGACCCTGAGCAGGTCTCTCCTGCAGGGGAAAAGCATTGGGAAGAGAGGATGTGGTGTGAGCAAAGGCATAAGATCAGGAAATTGTGTACGTGATTAGGAAATCATGAGCTCATGCATTTGACTGCAGATAGGATACTAGTGAGGGAGTGTGTGGGTTATTCTCCAGATGCCCCTTATATCTATTTTTTGCCTTTCTCCTCCCTGCTCTGTGCTCCAGGAGGGAGACTCCCGTGGTTCCATCACATGGCCTTCCTTACCCTCAGCTTTCCTGTCGGAATTCAACAATGGGAGACATGGCCAGCTGGCAGAGGAAGGGGGAAGCAGAGGTGGGGTTATTTATTCCCTTTCTCCTCACCTCCCCCTCCTCCCACCCCCAAGCTGCTGGCGTTCTGGCAGAGCTACTGTCCACCAGTCCTTGAGCCACACTGCTGTCACAGGCTCTCCCTTCACCTGCGGCTATCCCAAGGGACCGGGGCACACTGTTCCTAGCCTTCAGCCCTTCAGGCCTAGCCACAGTATGGCCTTCCAGTGGTTGCTGGTTCCTGTGGGGTTCACCTCCGCTTGCTGTTCCTTAAACCCTACTTACAGCCCTATCTGGAAACGTGGAAATCATTCAGTGTTTCTGAACACAAGAAGGACTTGAGCAGAGGTATAAAGAATAAAGAGCGGTGAATGCGGGAGATGGTGTGCACGTGGAGAATGAACAGAAGTGGGCAGCTGACCGGATATGTGGAAATGGAGAAGGAGCCTTTGAAGCTGGGTCCACATCCCCAGGACCAGGCTGACTGAGAGCATGATGGTGCCACAAGCAGAACTGGGGGAGGGAGGGGAATTGCTGTTACCTTTGGTTTGAGAGAAGTTGAAAATACCTCCAACCTTCCTCTAAAAATTGTGGTCCTCATGGTTATCCCCTCCAAAGGGCTGGGTAGTATGAAGTATTTCATCGGCCTCCTCCAGGCCGGTCTTAGCTCAGGCAACACCACACACCGGATGCTGCCCTTCTGTGGAGGGGGGCTACTTAGTAGTCACCCAGTGCAGTTGGGGTACTTCAGAGGGCTAATCCACCATGAGCACCTGGGGGTAGCTGGACAACAAGGAGATCTCAAGTCTTTTTTGTAGCAGAGGATTTTATTTAGCAATGAGTTGAAACAGCAAAACACATCACACGAGAACACTGTGAAGGAATACAGGCTACTTAGAAGGCTGAGAGGAAAAGGAGGTTCATTCTGTGTGACAGCAGAGGGCAGCTCTGAGAGTCACGAATGGAGGCGTCTGAGAGGTAGGCTACCACTTATAATGGAGACAGCCTTCTAAAGATTGATTCAGTCTGCCTATTGGTGGGATGAGCTCCTTACAGAGTGATGAATGCCTGGTCCCAAATGGGATTAAGTTGAAACTAAATGCTTGCTGGTCACTGACTGTAAAAAGACTTTCTGTATTGTGCTATAAATTGGGCTGAAGAAAGTCACATCATATTCTATTTCCCTCAGTTCCAGCCCAATGATTCTGTGATTTTCCTGTTGCCTAACTACAGGTGCAGAGGTGGGTCGATGTCCACAAGACTAAAACCAGCAGCTGTCCAGGTTCTTGGCCTTTCGTTACAGGTATGTTCTAGAGGGAATCAACAGCACAGAGAACAAACAGAAAATGCTTTGTGGGTCAGAAGCTGAATAATCTTACTTGTTTCTATTTCTCTGCTATGGTCATCTTTGTCTCCTTTAAATAATAGGCCATTTCCTATCAATTCAGATTAATAGCATGAGTTTGATTGGTCAACCATGTGGGGACTGTGTGGAAGAGAGAACAAATATGCTTTGATTCCCTAGTGGTTCTACCAGCTGGGGAGTTTCAAAGATTTCCTTTTAAATCTCAATTGAAGATAGGATAAAGGAAATGTGCTATGATGAAAGCATATCTGGAACATAGAAAGGTGGCAAATGAAGAATTTCCTGCTAAATGGGGGCAGAGAAGAATCTCTGTTTGGGGCTGAAGGGTGTTAAAAAGATACATGCTTATCTAGAAGCACAGTATCTTGAAGGAATTCAGATTTTTCTACTTCAGTCTTCCATTTGATAAGCCCTACATAATATTCATAAATTGACTTTAAGTTTATAGACTGTTTATGTGCATTATCTCGTTTTATCTTGTGAGGCAGATGTGCCAAATAATACTTCCCAGTTTACCAGATGAGCAACTTGAGACTTGGAGATGCCAGGTTTCCCGTCCAACACCATACAGATCATTAGTGGATGAGCTAGACTTTGAACTTTAATCTTGTAGTCTTCCTATCACATCATAATAAGAGATTAGATTGTAAACTGATCGTAAACACTTATTGTGTATTTATCTTATGCCAGACAGTGGGCTAAGCACTTTACGTGGGTTACGACAATTCCCATTTTCCAGATGTGGAAGCTGAGAATGCTCCTTCCACCTTCTGGCTCTACCAAAGCAGAGACTGTGGTTGAGTCTCAGTGTTGTTACATGCTTACCTTATATTTAACACCAGGATGAAAAAAGAAATGTCAGTAGCCTTCAGCTCAGGTGAGAATGTGCGTGTCTGTGTGAGGGCTGGTACGTGTGTGCCAGGAGCCCTCCCAGAGCTCCACGCTTGTGTCTGTAACTGCCTCCTGGCCATCTCCACTGGTTTATACTCCCAGAAACGGAAATGTTCATCTCTCTGAAATGTTCAGCTAACCTCCCTCTCTCCTCTCCAACACTGTCCCTCCTTTTGCATTCTCTGTCTTGGCCAGTGCCATGACTCAAGCTCAACACGTAGAGCAGGTGTTGGTGGTGAAGACCTCTAGATTTGACTTCAACAAAATTGCTCCTGGCCATTCCAGCCTTTCCGTTCCCACTGCTGTGCCTTAGGTTGGACCAACATTACCTGACTTTGGCAGTACCTGTCTAGTGGAGTCTCTCTACTCTTCTTCCATTCCTACAGATTATCTCAAGTTATATTTTCCAGAGACATAGGTTTTATCCAGTTGATCTCTTTCTCCAAATTCTGCATTAACTTCCGGTTTTAGTTATTCATTCCTCAGATGCTAATTGAGCAACTGCTAAGCGTCAAGCACTCTTCCAGGCTCTGGGAATACCAGAGTGAACAAAGCACAGAGCCCTGTCCCTGTGCCACTTCAAAAGTACACGCTCTTCAGCCTAACAATCAATGTCACCTATAGTTTGGCTCAACTCATTTTTCTGGCCTTTATCGTCTCTGCACAGCTGCAGGTAATATCCACATTCCTTGTCATCCAGTCATGCTGAGTATTCCTGGTGCCTAGAAATTTGTGCCTAGTTGGGTGATTACCTTCACCTGGAGCTCCACTCACCTGTCCAGATTTCCTATGACGGCACTCACCCACATCTCTTCCCTGAATTCTTTCCAGATCTAGTCAGAATTAATGTCACTGATACCTTGGGAACAATGTTTCTGTATGTTATGGTTATTATCACAGCCTGCATGATTTCTATATGTGTCTGTTTCCTCCTTAGACTGAGTTCTTTGAGCAGAGGAATGTCTTACCTGTATTTGTATTCTCAGCCCTTTGCTCAGTCCCTGGCACGTAGTAGGTGCGTAATAAATTTTAGCCACTTTGAAATATTATAGTCTTGATAGCACCCCTAGTCCCCCATCACCTACCTCCCCCTTTTCAAAGATCCTTAACAGACTTCTTTCCACCGATAAATACATCTTGCGCCCGCTGGTGCACGAGTTCAGAAAGGCACTTTTTAGCCTCTAGGTGGCAGTGTTACTGTGCTCAAAGGGAAGGAGTGGAGCAGCAGGCCAGGAAATTGTATCAACCCCTTAGGGTACCTGCCTTCCCGTCTCCTCTTCCTCTGTCTTTCCCTCCTCCCTTTCACCCTCCCTCTCTCCTTTCTTCTTCCCCCCTCCCCGCTCCTCCCACCTCCATTTCTCTTCATCTATTAAATTTCTTCACAGTTTTTTTTGAAACACCAAAGCATATTGTAAGCACTGAAGAAAAGATACAGTGCCGGCCGGAGACCCTGTCTCCTCCCTCACACACTTCGTGTAGAATTGTAAATTTTAATATTTCTACTAGATTCCATTTAAATTTTGGAGGTGTGAGGGATTATGATCTTCGGAGAAGGGGAGATAGGAAGCAGTTGTTTTTAGAAGCAGCCAAGGAAATAATTCAAAATGGACTCACGACATGTCTGGCTATCTACCTCCATTCCTGGATGTGTCCTAGGTGTTGAGGTAGAGCTGAACACTCAGCTTTTCCAGGCAAGTCTGAAAACTGACTTGTCGACCACATTTAGGGAGGGCATGAGGCTGTATCAACAGGGGATGTTTCCATTCAGCTCCAGAGGAAGGTGGCGGAGTTTGCTGGGAGCCCAACTCCAAGGGGGAGAGGGAGCAGGAGAGGGTGGGGGGCCAAGTAGGGTGGATGTGCAGGCTCCAACAAAGGCAAGGGAATGCAGCTGGGCTTTGCTGTCTGGTAACGAATCTAAATCTCTACCTGCCTATTTTTCCAGAGTGCCCACTGCTCTAACAATTCAGCATTTTAAAGGAAGATGGTGGAGGAGGGAATTGGTAATTTAAGCATGAAAAATGTCATTTTGCCTCAGAGCAAACTGCCTTTCTATGCCCTGGCTCCTTTTGTGTGGTTTGGATTTAGGCATATCTGGAAGATCATTTGCCCAATACTAATAGGAAGTCTCACTGTGCTCGTTTGTTATGAGATGTAATGGGACTTCCTCTCACTGTGGGAATAGCAGCCACCTAGTGCCACTGGTTTCTATTTTTCTGTCACCAAGAGAAACACTCTGTTTCTCTCTCTCTCTCTCTCTCCCTCTCACACACACACACACACACACACACACACACACACACACACACACCAAAGAACTCCTGGATTTTGCCTTTGCACGTTTCTCTTTGAGACAATTAAAATGCAACCATCTTCTTCCAAATCCCATACTTATATTCTTTCCCTGCTTTGGGTTTAAGGTCATTTGGTTTAGAAGGGAGGCCCTTTGACTTGCATGGAGTTAATTAATCAGACTCTTTCCTCCTGCTAAATTCCTCAGTATCTTTGCTTTCTAAAACAGGAGCCCCGTTTTCCTCTCCCTTCTCCTTCGAGTAGCATGTGCTTATCACTTTGGGACCATGCATTTATTGTTCAGTTCTTGAATTCACTGTTGTTATTTATCGTTTTTTTTTTTTTTTTAAATACAGATACAACTGTAAGAGGTTTAGAGCTTTACTTGACTTTTCTGTCTCCTTATAAAAGTATGTTTCTTTGGAGGAATCTTTTTTTTTTTTTTTTTCTATTCTGCCCCAAATTCTTTGATCAGTGCCATTGATCTCTGCCACTTCTGGGTATTTTGAGGCCCATGTGTGAGGTACCATGTTCTTCTGAAACTGGCTAGGGCATGGCAGCCCTCACTGTTGGGCTTCCAGCAAATTTTGCCAGTTGCCTATTGGCGAGTAAACTTCTTTCCTCTCTATCTTTAAATTGGGAGAGAATGACAAGAAGCATCTGTCAGATAGTCAAAGTCTTTATAGTTCCCCAAAGCTCCTTGAACAAAATAATACCTTTCTTTTCTTTTTCTTGCCTTCTCAGATGGTTCCTCAATGAGGTTCAAGCTGCCTTATGCCTGGGCCACAGCTGGCACCCCCTGTCACTCGTTGCCCTTGTGTTGAGTTTCCCTTGTGTTGTTGGAACGCTTGCAATTTGACTGGTGCTCCAGAGCCTCGAGAAACATAAGGAAACTCACCACCCACCCGTGTGAGGTATGCAAAGATTGCCTGCTGGGCCTCTCTGACAAAGGCTTTCTAACAGTTTTTTAAAAAATTGTCTGTGATGGGAAGTGAGGCTATTCAGAAGTGATGGCCCACAGGGTAGCCAACAGCCTGACATGTGGCTAAGGAAGAGGAATCAGACTGGCTCAGTGGTTGAAAGTATGGGTTTCCAAGTCAGTTAAATTTGGGTTCCAATCCCCAGTCCATCATCACTGTGTGGTACTGGGAAAATGCCCTTAGCCTCTCTAGGTCTCCTTTCTTATAGAAAATAGAGAAAGTCATGGTACCTCAAAAAGTTATTCTGAGGATCACCTGAGATAATGCAGGCAAAATTCTTAACACAGTGCCTGAAACACGCCAAGGGCTCAGTGAATGTCATTTGTAATCTACAACTAAAATGATGACTCTTAAGGGTGGGAAGGCACCTTAGCGATCATCTGCCCACTCCATCGTCTTACAACTGAGCATGATGCACCCTGGAGCTGTCCACAGTCACTCAGCCAGTGGATGACAGGCAGGTCTCCTGACTCCTAGCCCAACATGCTTTCTCCCTCAGCTGCAGACCCTAGACCTCCCTTCCTGTTCTGATGGTGGTAGCAGGTGGCAACACACTGGTTATGATTACATACTCATTCGTTCAGTAAATATTTATTGAGTGATGCAATGACAAGAATACACAGATCCTATATTGAGCAATCCTGCTGTATTATAGGGGGAATAAAATACGCACCAGTAACTAAAATTCAGATCACTACAAGTACTCATTAAATAAGGATTTAAAAACGTACCACGGAGGGCAGAGAAAAGAGGCCCCATAAAGCTGAATGGGAAGGTAACAGTGAATACTTATTTGGCTCCTGTTACGTGTTAGGTGCAGCGGGCATCTAAACTCTAAGAGCAGGAACTGTCTCTTATGTATCTTTGCGTACCCAGCACCTAGCATGGTGCAAGCGTGTGGTAGATGGGTACCAGATATTTCTAGGGGGATGAGTGACTCGAAGTTCTGTCTTCTATCTGTAGTCTAGAGGCCATCAGGAGGACCTGAGGACCAGCTGGCAGCACCACTGCCTCTGCTTCTCCTTTCTCTGCTGCTTGTTGCTTTCTCGGTCTGTGCCTGTGGGTGCCCACAGCAGGACAGCAGCCCTCAGAAGTCAGCCCTGTGGTAGGCACCATAGTTGCTCTGCCTTAGGGAGGACTCGGCTCATAAGTATCTGACTTCTCCCCAGGGGCCTGTCTCTCCTTTCCACCAAAGCCCTTGTGTCCTGCACCCCACACCCACAGCTCTCGGCACTATGCTAATCTGATCAATGATTCCATTTTGTCGTGTTATTGCCCGGCTTGGCTGCTCTGTTAGAAAGCAAGCTGAGAGCTGTGATCTGATTTCTAGTGGGTTCTGCTACTTTGGCTGGAGGATTGAGAGGAACTGTGTGGGTAGATTTATTTCTCAAATAATCTTCCCCAGAAACCTGTGTTGGCTGTCTTTGTGGAACAAATGGATATTGTCAGTGTTATTGATTTGACCTTTTCCCCTCTCCTGGTGGACAGTGTCTGTGTCCTCACTGCTCCATTCTCTTGGTGCAGTGAGACAATTTAGAGCCATTTCTAGGAATCCTGCTCTTCCCTTTGGCATTTTGGAGGAAGAAAAACATTTTTTTTTTAATTGAAGCATGATCAACATATGATATTCTATTAGTTTCATGTGTATAACATGGAAAAAAATTTTGGCATAAGCACAAGATAATGATGTTGCAACGCCCTAGATGCAACTCTGGTCGTGTGACATGCTGGAGTCCATGGAAAATACTTCGGTGGAATGATGTGGGCTTTTATTTCTAATGGTGGTTCCTTTTCTCCTGGGAACCCAGCTCACTGGTTGGGCTTTTCAGTGATTTGTGGGTGGTATGGGAAGGAAAACATTCTGATTTTTCCTCTTATTCTGCAACGAGAGAGGAATGCAGGCTCAGATAATATTCTTTTCACTCTAGTACTGAGGTTACTACTAACATTGGCACTGTATGTTCCTCATGTGGGAGGACACGGGGAAGCAGAAAGTTCTCAGAAGCGTCAGGCTTGGGTAGCATAATCAATTTTAAAAGGAAGAGCCTTTATATTGTTTTGGATTTTTATCATGAAATTGTACATGTTCATTAGAGAAAGAAAAACATTAAGCAACCAGATAAACAAAATCAAGAAAGAATTATTAAAACACCACTGCGATGCTAACAGCTTACAGGTACTTAGCTTTCCAGCCATAGCATGGCCACCTTTCAGGGTCAGAGGACGGAAGAGGCATAACTACTTCTCCAACATCAATTAAAAATAACCAGGGCTGCTTTCTGTGAACTGAAGTTAATAATGAAAATATCTTGTATTTGTGTACTTAATGTATTTATAAAACATATTTAAGTATATCATCTTATTGAATCTTGTAATGACCTTCTTCTGATTTCTGTTGTGAATACTCTCATTTTGTAATTAAAAAAAAAAAAAAACCCCAAACTGAGATTCAGGAAGGTATAGTGACCTCCTCCAATTAAATAACAGATAAGTGGCAGATCTGGAACTTGAACTGAGGTCGTTTGATTTCAGAACGAAAGTTCAATGTACTAGGTTCCAGCCACCTTATCGTTTTATGGGAGTCCTGTGTATCAGTGATTGCTACAATAATGCTGTGTAATAAACCACCTCAAAATTCAGTAGCTCAAAATAAGTATTCATGCTGTTACCTATTGGTCCACAGATTGACTGAAGTTAGCTGATCTAACCTGGCCTCGCCTGGGTGCTCTGCTTCAGGCTTCAGGCTTCAGGTTGGCTGGATTTGGCTTAAGCCTGTGCCTTGGGTTTACATCTGTTCCATGTGTATTTATTTTGAGGACCAGAGAAGAGGATGCTCTTCTCATGGCAGATCACTGGAATACAAGATCTGTGATGAACTACATGAGCACATAGTAGGGAAATGCCCTATTCCTGCCATACCTGTTCATACTCCAGTGGTCAGAGCAAGTCACATGGTCATGCCCATGCAATGAGGAAGGATATACTACCCACAATGGGAAGGGAAGGGGGGTGAATAATAATACAAGCCATCATCACAATCTGGCTTTTTATTCATTGTTTTGTGCATGCAAAATATCCTTACTCCCATCCCAATACCCTTAAATATCATCTAGTCAATATCCAGCTTAATGTCTAAGATCTTGAAATTATACCAAATCTTCATATGGCTTCTATTGACTGAGATACTTCTGAAATAAAGAGATAAGTTATTTGCTTTCCAACCACCCAGTATTCAATATTAAAAGGGACGGAATACCTGAAATAAATATGGCTAATTGCAAAATGGAAGAATAGTAGGCAGACTGAAGTCACTGACCCCAGTCATTCTGAAGTCCTGTTGTGCCAGCGTAGCCAGATTTCCTCTCATCATGTAGGTATAGAGTGTTCTTTTAGTAGGCCAGGGATTGGCAATGGTACAGGGCCACATAGTAAACATTTTAGGCTTTGCAGGCTGTACATTATCAGTTGTAACATCTCAACTTTGTGTTATGGCAAAAGCATCAGTAGACAATATATAAATTTATGGGTGAGGTTGTGTTTCAATAAAACTTTATCTATTACATCAGGGGAGGTAAGGTTTGGTGTGTGGGACATGGTTCACTGAGCCTTGGACTAGACCCTCGTTCTGCTCGGGTGGCTCATGGCTCACCGGGCCGCTGTTCTTCATGTCTTTGGCTCCAGTATTTTCAGACACCATGCATGGCCACCTCTGAAGAGAACTTTAAAGAATAAGCCGTTCTTTCTGGATCAGCAACTTTTTCAGCCTGCTCTCTGCTTATAGAAATTTGGGAGCTAGAGTTCTTTTTACAACTCAGACAGTTGTAGTCTCAGGTCGATGTCGTTTTACCAGTACAGGTATCTCAAAAATTTTGAGTTTCCTCCATGTGATTTCCGTCAACTCCATGTTTGTTACACCTGTGGTTCGTTTGGAGACAGATCTCTTCTCTTGAGACTTCGTTTTGGCTGCCTTGGGTTTATCAGGCCTCTGTGGGATCATGCCTTTTATATTTCTTGGAACTTTTTGTCCAGTTGAAAAGTACTGATAGGCACCACTTTTGTCCTTTCAGAAGTTGTGACAAAGGACTTGACAATCACACACTTGATTTGTCCTGAGGCTGATAGGATGGCAAGATAAAGACAGTTTCACTTTTCAAACCTGCAAGTCCTGAAATTTCTGGGCTTTCTATATTTTCTCTCAGTATTGCTTGCACGCTGGTCAGTTTCCTTTACAAACTCAGCATTGTCTTGCAATACCTCATCTAGCTAGTAACAACCAGATTACACTATCAACATTCTGCCTTGACACTTTCTTGTCCAATGCTTCAAGTTCATTAGGCAGATTTCTGTCCTCCATGCTATCACAGATGAGTTTTGCCAAGAGCTTCATCACTAAATAACACGGATGGCATGTTTCCAGCTTTCCGTAACACTTTCCTCATCATCTGCCTAATCACCAAACCACAGTCACATATTTTAGGTTCTCATTATGACAGTACTCCACTTCTGATAACAGTTTCTGTGTTGGCCAGTTATTGCTACAGTAATGCTGTGTAACAAACTACCCCAAAACTCATGACTTCCAATAACAAGCACTTAATCTCACATTTGCAGGTCTGCTGTTGAATTGTCATTCAGCTGATCTAGGGTGAGTTCAGCAAGGGGCCTTGTTTTAGGTTGCATATGACTGGGGTTGGCTCCAGGCTGTTCCGGGCTTGGGTCTTTTCCAGAGGAGTCTGCTTTCAGTTCAGGATTATGGTAGGGACAAACTCTTCCTACAGCATATCAGTGGAGCACTATAAGTTGAACCACACATTTATTATTATTTTTCTTTCTTTTTCTTTTTAAATTAATTAATTAATTAATTAATTATTTTAAAAATTTACATCCAAATCAGTTAGCATATAGTACAACAATGATTTCAGGAGTAGATTCCAGTGATTCATCCCCTATGTACAACACCTGGTGCTCATCCTAACAAGTGCCCTCCTTAATGCCCCTTGCCCATTTAGCCCATCCCCCCTCCCACACCCCCTCCAGCAACCCTCTGTTTGTTCTCTATATTTAAGAGTCTCTTCTGTTTTGTCCCCCTCCCTGTTTTTAAATTATTTTTGCTTCCCTTCCCTTATGTTCATCTGTTCTGTGTCTTAAAGTCCTCATATGAGTGAAGTCATATGATATTTGTCTTCTTCTGACTAATTTCACTTAGCATGATACCCTCTAGTTCCATCCACGTAGTTCCAAATGGCAAAATTTCATTCTTTTTGATTGCCAAGTAATACTCCATTGTATATATATACCACATAATCTTTATCCACTCACCCATCGATGAACCACACATTTAAAGTTTGTGCTTGCATCATATTTACTAACATTTTGGTGGACAGAGCATTTTATGTGCCAAGCCTAACATCAGTGGAGCAGGGAAGTTTACTCTGACCTCAGTGGGAAGGGGACGGGAATGACTTGTTTTGCTAAATAACAATCAAATGATTAACTAGGATTCCCTTTCAAGATATTGACATCAAAAGGAGAAGGAAAGAGGTAGACATCTATCAAATGCCTTACTCAAGGCATCTGGTTTTTGAGTTGACTTCTTACCACAACCTTATGACCAAGTTCTGGCCAGTGAGATACAAGTGATGTGTGCTTCTGGATTGTATCATTAAAATAAACGGGCTTGTCCTCCCACTGCTCCTTCCACCTGCTGCTGGATGGAATGTGACAGGGGGAGTCAAGGAGCCACTTTGATCCCCAAATGGAAGCCATGTGTTGGTGATGGCAGGCTGCCTTCCCAATCCTGGATTGTTATGTGGAAGAGAAACTGTGATCTTGTTTAAATCATGTTTTTTTCTATCCTGTTACAGCAGCTTAGAGAGTACGTAATACTTCTTCCAGATTGTCACACAATAGGGGGAAAACTATCATGTTTGAACCACTGCATTTTGGGTGTCTTTGTTGAAGGAACTTTGTTCCTTAAGAGAGATTATATTACTACTATTGATGGTTGTTGAAGGGATCAAGTGAGATAATATAAAAAAAAAATAAAGGAAACCAGCAGACTTTCTGAATAAATGGCACTTGTCACAATAATAATGTACTAGATTAGTGATATGGTTGGTATCAAATAGAAGTGTATTTAATATAATGTACAAAACACAATTAATATAATATGGTAATGATTATTAGAACTACTACTAATCAAGTACTGGCCATTTTCAGTGCACATTAGTGAGCTCTCTTGAACTGTCAATCTTAGTTCCTGGGGGAGCTCCTCTTTCTTCTGCCTCCATCCCCCGCAATGTAGTAGTAGTTGTTTCTGTCATCTCCTTCAGTTGTGGCCCACTCATATTTCAACCAGTATGTCCATAAATAGTCCTGAGAATAGTGAAGAGTTAGAGGTGTTTGAGTAGGAGATCTCAGGCCTTAGTGAGATGTGTTGAGTACGGTTGGGGTATTGGTTTCCAAAATAAAGGTGAAGTGTTATGTATTCTGTCCCTTTGGCACCACATTTTCTGGACTTTTAAAATACAGCTCAGTCCCTGCCAGACCCCTCTCAAATGCATGTAGGTGGTTCAAGGAAAATTCATCACCATTTCTGGAAAAACAGCCTTACATTTAATAGCCTATGGACAGAAGATCGATAACCTTCTCTTTGCAGAGGAAGAATAGTATATTTTCATTACATATTCAGGGTTTATAGGGAGATGTCATGAGACTGGCAAAGAGTGACTCAAGTGCCTCAAAGAGAAGCCATCCTGCATCCCTGCAGTGAGTACTTGCTGAGCATTCTCACAAGCCAGATGCTTCGCTGGGGATACAAAACTGAATGAGATGTGTTTTGTACCTACAAAGAGCTCACTGTCTAGCAGTTGCAAGTAATGTTTAAGAGAATGGGCTATGGAGTCAGTCTAACTGGCTTCAAACCCTGGCTTTGATGCTCAGTGGCCTTATGACCTTGGGAAATTCACTGATTTGTGCCTCTGTTGCTTCTTCTGTCATACGGGGATACTAATGTTAATGCACTTCATAGGCTGGTTGTAAGTATTAAATAGTTCATACGGGTAAAGCACTTAGAATGCGGCCTGGCACATAGTTACTCTTATGTGTTGGCCACCATTATCCACTGGACTGTAAGCTCTGTGAGGTCAGGATGTCTTGTCTGCTTTTCTCACTGCTGTATCCTTGGCAGCTAGATTTAGAACTTGGAACGTGTAGGCATTCAATAAATAGTTGACTGAACTTGTAGATATTCAATAAATATTTATTGAACGAGTAGATGATTGGCATCAGCTGTTTGTTTCTTGTAGATCCTCTACCCTCCAAAGAAAGGGTAATATTTACTGAGCACTTAGTATCCTCCAGACTCAGTGCTAATTGATCATTCAATTCTCCACAAACTTTATGAGTTTGTTAACATCATCACATTTTACAGATGTGGAAACTGAGGCTCAGAGGGATAAAGTAACTGGCGGGAAGCCACAGAGATGCTAACTGGCAGATTCAGGATTTGAACACAGTGTGTTTCTGTTCAGGTGCTTGTGCCGTTGAACCACCGTCCTGTCCTACCCCCTGATGTCCCTGTAGATGGCCGAGCTGATGGCTTCATCAGCACCCTCACACACACGAACCATGTCTCCTTGCATAGGTGCCACCTACAGTGTGCAAAGGGAGCTGGATACTATGGAAAAGAAAACACACAGAAACCTACATGTGGCATCTTGGCTGCTGGGTACTCTTCACATGGTTTATCAGCTCAGAACTAGAGAGCAAGCTTTGGCTCTTGAGGGCTGAATGGCTCATTGCCTTGGCTGCTCCTGTCTTCCTTCATGTTCAGGAAACAGAAGATACAGTCGAACTTTGAGCTCATGGGTCTGTTCCATTCATTATTTACCCAGGACAGTGTTTTATCATAGAAGCTCCTAAGTGTTTGACAAGGAAGAAAGCATCTCATTAGTGCCTGGGAGGTTATGAGGTAGGCAGATGGTTACTGTTTTCTTCTTTTCTTGGACAGAAGCACAAATGTCTCAGAGAGCGTGGCAGAAGCCTAAATTCTGGGGACTCCGGCAAGCAACTGGGGGTAATCCCTCTCCCTGTTTCTTTCTTTACCCTTTGATAAATGTAAAATAAACCCCTCTGTACCCTTCTGCTATAATGCAGGTGCTGTCAAGTTGGTATTTACATGCAGTACGGTCCTACAGGGGCAAGAGAGAGCACGAGTTCCTAAATGTACCTTGATATACGTTCTTGACTTAGCAGCTACCCCCAGCCCTGTGCATGTTGGCAGAGTGAATGGGATAGCGATGGTGTCCATAGATGACCTGGCACCTTTAATCCTTGGCCAGTGGACCTGACCAGTTATGTGTACATAACAAGATGTCATATAGTGTTAGAAAACTCTAGTTAATTAGGGGGTGTCTGGGTGGCTCAGTCCGTTAAGCGTCCGACTTCAGCTCAGGTCATGATCTCTCTCTCAGTTCATGAGTTTGAGCCCTGTGTTGGGCTCTGTGCTGATAGCTCAGAGCCTGGAGCCTGCTTTGGATTCTGTGTCTCCCTCTCTCTTTGCCCCTCCCCCACTCAAACTCTGTCTCTGTCTCTCTGTCTCTCTGTCTCTCTTTATATTATAATTATATATATATATATATATATATATATATATATATATATATATATATATATATATATATATATAACTTTAGTTCATTAAATCTAGGCCTTTCATCTCTAGGAACCAATGGCTGGAAGAACCATGACCTGATTAGTTAATAATATCCCTCCTGTTGAATGGGAAATAATAATCACAATAATAGTAACCACTATTATAACAACAGATAATATTTACTGAATGCTTCTGTTGGCCTGCATAGAGCTAAGTGCTTTGCATGCATTATCTAATTTAGTCATCAAAACAATCTTACGAGGTTTTCATGTAACGAAAATTAAGCACCTGGTATATGCTCTTCAATGTTCTAGGCATTTGGGATAGATCAGTGAACAAAACAGCAGGAGAGAATAAACAATAGACATAATAAATGAGTCATATGGTATGCTAGAGGTGATAAGTACTATGCAAAACGAAAAAGTAGAGCGGTATTGGAAAGAAAGCGGTATTGGAATAAGCAGAGAGAGTTTGCAATTTTACATAGAAGGGTCATAGAGGAGGTTGGACAAAGGCTTGACAGAAGTGAAGGAGTGAACAGTAAAGAGAGCTGAAGGGGAGGGCACTACTAGCAAAGGCCAGAGATGAGAGCCTGCTGGGTACTTCCAAGGAACAACAGTGAGGGGTGGTGTGGAGGGCAGAGCACTGGGAAGTGAATTGCAGGAGGGGAGTAGGAGGTGCCATGGGAGAGGTAATGGAGGGCACGAATACTGGGGGAATGCAATGAGGAGCCATTGGAGGCTGTGAGCAAAAGCATGCTATGATCTGACCTGCTTGGCTGCTAGGGGAGATTATTAGTTTATCATATTTATAGCTGAGGAAACTGGGATGTAGATGGGCCTGGTAACCTGTCCAGGATGACAGAGCTAGTTAAGTGGAAGGAAGAGCAGGATAGACTCCCAGGTCTGCTGGATTTCAAATCCCATGCCTTTAATGACTAGACTATCTTATTTGTATAACATGGTCAAAAACGCCCTTTCTTTCAAACAGATAATTTTCTTTTGATCCTCATGTTTTCTTTCTGCTGCACACACCCCTACTCTCCTTGCCCAGCCATGCTAGGACATGGTAATTTTTGGTTCAGTCTTGGAAAAAGCTTTAATCTCTTGCTATTAATGCATCCCCTCACCTGTTTTCTTAATTAAAAATTTTTTTATTATTGCAGTTGGCATGCAATATTATATTACTTTCAGGTGTATAGTATAGTGATTTGACAATTCTATACCATTACTCAATGCTCACTATGGTTAAGTGTAATTACCAATACCTGGTTTTTTTATTTGTCAATTCATCTGATTCTAAGAGAGAATTCTGTAAGATTCTTTTGCTTTCTTTTGTTACCCCACAACGGGAGGGGTGAGCGTGTGCCCACTTTGGGACTAGAAGAATGATTCCAGGCATTGGACACTCTTAACATCCTCTTCAGTGGCCTGGGGAGTTGATGGCAGAGGGATCATAGCCACTCAGTGGGAAATTGGGGCTCTATTTCATTCCTTTTCCTGGAACTAGCACTTCTGTCTCAGTAGGGGCCCCTTTAATGAATCAATTAAGGAGGGTATTATTATTGGAAGCCATTTTCAGCCCAATTAAGACCTTGCGACATGTCAGTTGGGATAATAAAAGTGAGTTAAGTCTCAATTTTTCTTTATTAGGGTGTTTATTAGAAGATTGAAATGTTCATTAGGTGGAGTAAAGTGATACAGTCAT
Organism: Puma concolor; assembly: GCF_028749965.1. Taxonomy (NCBI): domain Eukaryota; kingdom Metazoa; phylum Chordata; class Mammalia; order Carnivora; family Felidae; genus Puma; species Puma concolor. The sequence continues at coordinate 50,638,851 of NC_141683.1, forward strand.
CTTTTGCTCATCAGAAGCACAGTGGAACCTGCACCGCACTCAGGGTTAATGCAGAGGTCTCTTCTTATACGTAGAGCTGAGTTCTAACTCTGCTTCTGCTGCAGGTAAAAATAAATTTGTGAGGTTCACACTCAGTTTAGAGAATTTTCTTTTGCTTCATGTGATCATGGAAAATTTGACTATGTCTACATGCGTAGGAGTAAGATAGTGGGTCAATATTTGGAATATTGATGAACCAAACATGAGGTTTGGGAGGGTGGAAACTCAAGCCAGGTCCCAGAATCAGCCCAGAGACTAAAATCACAAATTTTTGTAAAGTATATAATTTTTGGCCGTAACATTTTTCAATTATAGAGAAAAATATAAAGAGTAAATTGCTAACACTCATATATTCTCCCAGACTTACAGATTTTAACATTTCCCCTATATTTACTTCCATTGTTTGCTTAACATTTTGGATATAATTGAAGCCTCTTATGGAATCCTCCCTGCCCCCATTACCTGCCTCTAACTCATTCTCATGAGTGAACTACTCTCCTGAATTTGGTATTTATCATCCCTTACAGGTTTTTATACTATTCTGTATACTGTATGTGTGCATTTATAACAATACAAAGTATTGCTTTACTGTCAAGCTTTGGGTAAATTTTAGCGTATGGTCCATATATGTCTGCAGCTTTCTTTGATTCATGCAATATTTTGTTTTTGAGATTCATCCATGTTGACATAATCAGGTTTAGTTTATTTTCTTTGTTGCATGCATATTTACCTCAATTAACTTATCCATTCTCCTGTGGATGAATTTTCAAGGTATTTGCAATTTTTTTTTATTACAAATAATCCCACAGTGAACTTCCCTGTGTACGTTTTCTTGTGTATACTTGCAAAAATTTCTCTAGGCTAGGGTTTCTCCAATTTAAAATAAGAAAGGAAGATGAAATCATTGTTGCACTATATGCTAACTAATTTGGATGTAAATTTAAAAAAATAAAAAATGAAATTAAAAAATAAAATAAGAAAGGAAGAGATGCATTTTATGTTGCAATTTAGTAACATGCACGTTTGCATAATCATGAACGCACACACCACAAATAAAAGTTTATAAAAACAATACATCCTTCTATCCATGAAGTACTGTGATATGTACATTGATATCTGTTCTGTCTTATCCCATCCTTTCTAATCCCCTCCTAATCTATTTATTCTTTTCCCTATTCTGTTTTATGTGAGTGTCTTACTAAAAATTGATTCCATAACCCAGGAATGGGTCACAGAATTCAGTTTGAAAAACACTGTTCTGTGATGTTTTACGAAGAAGTGAGAATTTTGGTCATCTTGGACTTTACCTAGATCTTGATAAATTGTTTTCCTAAGTGGTATATGCTTTATTTAAAATTTTCTGGGTGTTTTGCTCTAGGTTTGTATGTTTTAAGCAATTATAGTTGTATTTAAAACAAATTCCAATGTGATATTCTCTGATGTTTTATTGAAAATCTAGTCTGTATACACGCATAGTGATATATTTGGACTTACTTTAATATTTTTATTTTGTGTTTTTATCATCTTACCCCCTTCTTTTTTTTCTCTTTTTGCCTTCTGTGGATTAATCAATTTTCTGTATTTCCACCATCAACTTCTTACGTATTTTCTGTTGGCTTGGAAAATAAAGACTGTAGTACTGTTCTATTGGTAGCTTCCTCTACCCTTTAAAAAATCACACTTGACTATAAGCATTTATAAATAATTTCAAGTTGTTAAGTAATTTTATTCTTCTTTTGAACATAATATGGACCTCACACTCTTTTCCAGCCCTTGTACCCTATCTTGTTACTGTCGTCTAATGTTTGGCTTTACCTGTTTTTTTAAAAACAGAAAAATGTTATCAGTTTTTATGGCCAGCAGTTAACTAAATTTATTGACTTAAATTATTTTCTGTTCTCATTTTTAATTTCCTGTGTTGCCATGATTTCCTTCTGTATTCATTTCTCTTTTTGTTGAAGTATATCCTTTTGTGCATCTTTTAGTAAGGCGATATAGATAATATATTTTTTTGTCTTTTTTGTGACTAAAAATTGCCCTTGTTTTGTTCCCACTTGAACAAACTGGGTCTGTTTTAACTGGGTCTGTAATTCTAGGCTGACATTTTTTTTCCTCAGCTTTTCAGAGACACAACTCCATTGTCATCTATCCTCTTCGTCACTTGTGAGAAGTCTTCGGTCATCCCAAATGTCATTCCTTTGTAGATAATCTGGCTTTTCTTATGGTAGCTCTGAAGTATTTTTCTCTCTTTTCTCCCTGATGTTCTGCAGGTTTACTAGTGTCCGTTTTGGATTTATCTATATTTTTCTTGCTTAGTAGTCAGAGAGTAGTCTTGATTTGGGGACTCTTGCATTACTCATTTTGGAAGATTCAAAATCTTACCTGTTCTGGTACATCATTAGAAATCTCTCATTCTATTTTCTGTATTTATTAACTACTGTTTCACTTAATTTTTGTTGCCAAAATAAGTCTAGTTAACATCCATCACCACACATAGTTACAAATTCTTTTTCTTGCGATGAGAAATTTTCCTCTTAGAAACTTTCAGTATTATTAGCTATAGTCATCATGCTATACATTACATCCTGAGGACTCATTTTATAACTGGAAGTTACACCTTTTGACCCCCTCATCCATTTCTCCCTCCTCGCCGCCCCTCTGCCTTACTGCCTCTGGCAACCTCCAGTCTGTTCTATGAGTTCTTTTTTTTTCTTTTACATTCCACATACAAGTAAGATCATAGAGTACTTGTCTTGAGGTCCATCCATGTTGTCACAAATGGTGGGATTTCTTTCTTTTTATGGCTGAATAATATTCCATTTTATATATACATGTATCTCATTTCTTTATTCATTTACCTTTTGATGGATACTTAGGTCGTTTCCTTATTTGGCTATTGTAAATAATGCTGCAGTGAACATAGGGGTGCATATATTTTCAAAATAGTGTTTTCATTTTCTGCAGATAAATACCCAGAAGTGGAACTGCTAGATCATATGGTAGTTCTATTTTTAATTTTTTGAGGAACCTCAAAACAATATAGCCATAGTGGCTGTACTAATTTACATCCCACAAATAGTGTATAAGGGTTCCCTTTTCTCCACATCTTCACCAAAAATTGTTATTTCTTGTCTTTCTGATAATACCATCCTAATGGGTGTGAGGTGATACCTCATTGTGGTTTTGACTTGCATTTCCCTGATGATTAGTGATGTTGAGCATCTTCTCATGTACCTCTTGGCTACTACGTATGTCTTCAGAAAAATGTCTCGTCATATCCTCCGCCCCTTTTCAAAATTAGATTGTTTATTTGCTATTAAGTTACATGAGTTCTTCATATAATTTGGACATTAGCTCCTCATCAGATATATGACTTGCAAATATTTTATCCCACTTGTAGGTTGACTTTTCATTTTGTTGAAGGTTTCCTTTGTGTGTAGAAGCTTTTTAGTTTGATATAATCCGACTTGCTTATTTTTGTTTTTGTTGCCTTTGCTCTTGGTGTTAAATCCAGAAAATCATTACTGTCAAGACTGATGTCAAGGAGCTTACTGCTTATATTGTCTTGTAGGAGTTTTATGGTTTAGGTCTTATGTTCAAGTCTTTAATACATTTTGAGTTATTTTTTGTGTATGATGTAAGATAGTGGTCCAGTTTTACTCTTTTATGTGTTGTCTGTTCAGTTTTCCCAACACTTATTGAAGGGACTGTCTTTCCCTTTCCCTATTGTATAATCTTGATTCCTGTGCCATAAATTAATTGACCATATATGCGTGGGTTTATTTCTGGGCTCCTTAATCTGTTCCATTAGCCTATGTGTCTGTTTTTATGCCAATACCATATTATTTTTATTATTATGCTTTGTAATAATACAAAGTTTGAAAGCAGGAAGCATGATGCTTCTAGCTTTGTTCTTCTTTCTCAAGATTGCTTTGGCTTTTTGGGGTCTTTTGTGATTGCATATTAACTTTAGGGTTCAAATTATTGCTTAACACTTTAATATCATATTCATCCCATTTGTGAAATTCTGGTGTAGGCTTTATGTTACTTCTGAATGATCTGGCATGAGAGCTTCAGGGTTCTCTTGATTTGTCTAGGTTGGTTTAGTTGTGTGAACTCTGTGGTTTGACATGGGTCTGAATCTCTGGAATCATTAAATGGCTGTGAGATCTTGGGTAAGTTACATAAATTCTATGCCTTAGTTTTCTCATGTGTAAAATAGAGGTACTAATTGAACTGATCTCAGGAGTTTATTATACAGATTAAATGAGATAAGGCCTATGAAGTGCTTAGTTTAGTTTCTTGACATGATAAGCACTAACTAAAAATAAGTGATGGCTAAATAAATAAATGATGGCTGTAATAACTATTCTTCCATCTACAGATGACTGTGGACATAGTCCATCTGGATGGGAAGATTGCTGGAGAACTATTATGAATGCAAGGTGGGGATAAGCAAGGGGCAATTGTGAGGAAACCAACAGAGTGAGGAAAATTTAGGGAAGACTAGAAAGTAATAAGGGAATGTCCTCTGATTCATTTGTCTCCTAAATTTTATTAATTCCTCTAATATGAGTGGCTTTTTCATATTCCAAATGTAGCAGTTAATAGGAAAAAAATGACATTCTAGTTCTATTGGACCAACACCAAGAGCTTAAATCTAAAGGCAGCTGGCGGACAGTGGAAAGAGCACTGTTCTTGGTAAAGGAAGATCTGGGTTTGAACGTGGCTCTACCTCCTTGAATCAGTTATGCTACTTCCCTAAGCTTCAGTTTCCTTATCTGTAAAATGTAAATGGTAATCCTGCTTCTTAGGGCCTTATTGAAGATGAAATGAGATAATGTGTGTGTAAATGCAGGATACCTAACAAGTACTCAGTGATTTTTTAAAAACAGAAAGTCAAAGAGATTTGATTTGATGACTTATGCCCAAAGCACTGCCTCCCTGGATCTCAACTTCAACTTGTATTTGTGTAACTCTGCCTGCAGGCTGGCTCCCCTCCACTTTCCCAAGATTTTTGCAGGCAGGAAGCAGTATAGGGACGTTGTAAGTTGGTAGAGAGGTGCTGTAGTGAAGGTGGTGGAGCCCCATTTCACATCTGAATGGTTGATACTGCTCTGTTTTGTGTGTTCAGAGATGGGAGTGATCTACCAACATTCTGAAGACTTGTAGTTAGAATGCGGGGGTTGAGACATGTGGTATGTCCTACTTCCTCTCTGAGTTTTCTCTCCCCCAATGTTAAACTCTACTTGGAGGCTTCTGAATGCTTTTCCTTATGGAATGCTTTTCCCTCCCTCCCCATACTCCTTTCTATCTTAGCCTCCCCCCATTTTTCTCTTTTAAGTCTCCTGTTTGATTTCCTTTGCACTGAAGAGTACACACAGGGCTAGGGAGAAGGGATAGACCCCTATCAACACCCAGGAGAGCGACACTTTCATGGTCTTTGAACAGGGAGAGTGCCAAGTTCTTATTCAAATATATTTTTTTCCCTTTCACTTTATTCTGGACTCAAGTGTGTTCTTACTGCAGTAGACCTGTCTGGTGTTATTTCCAAAGGGAGTTCTGTGATCTTAATTCAACCCTAACCCTAGCCCTAAACTTGTTTTCAGAATCTTCAACACAGTTTTCTCTGTGAGAAGGACATGCTATAAACATTGTTAAGAGGGATGCTAGGGATGGGGTATCAACACAGTTCAAAGTTCGGGCACCATTTTGAAAGAAGAGGATTTGAAGGACACTACTGTAGAAACTAAGACATTCACATCTATTAATGCAAGAAGGAAATTGTCAAAATAAGTGGTTCCCAAACTAGCTATGTATCAGAATATTCTGGGGAACTTGTTTTAGCTTCAGATTTCTGGTCCCTACTTCAGACTTACTGAACCCGAATTTCTGTGAATGGGATCTGGTAATCTGGAGTAACATGGGGCACTGAGCAGGGTGCAGGTGATTCTGATGCAGCCTAGAGTTGAGAAATACTGGACTAAATGACCCTGTCATCTGTCATAGTGTTACACTGAATTAGGAATCTCAAAGAATCTTAGATTTCAGTTAATATTTCAAAAATATTTTTGACCTCTTTCATTTTGGTCAAAGGGATGAGTTGGTTCATGTAATATCCTGACAGATCTCTGAAAGATAAAGATCATAATCCTCTAATTCACTGAAAAGCATCCCCCAAACTAATAATAATAAAAAAACCACATCCCAGTCTACCCAAAGCTAGGCACATCATGATTAGGACTGGACTCTCACCCCATCAGAAGGTAGGAAAAGCCCATTGATGAGGGTAGGAAAATGGATGATAAATTTACTTCATACTTTAGAGCAGTTGTCCTCAATATGGCAGAATATTAGATACATTCTGCAGAGCAAGTCAAGTCAGAATCGCTGTGGTGGGCAGGTGTTGGTGTTTTCTTAAAGAGCACACCCAGGTGATTCTCATATGTAACTGGGCTGAGAACCACTGGGTTAGAGAAAGAGACGTGCTCTCAGGGGAAAGGATAGAAAGGCAGGTTGTTAGAGCAACACAAGTGAATCTCCCTGGCTAAGAATAGCAGCTCCTTTCTCATTTAAACAATCAAGGTGAGTGCGCTTGTTCTCCGATAACTCTGAGCGGACTAGGCAGGGACTGAGAGGTAGAAGAAATGAAACAGGACATGATTTGCACTTTAATTTGGAAGAAAGCTAGAAATGCTGATGAGCTCTTTCTCATGCCCTAAAATGTGTTCCTGTCCTTATTCACACCCAACATCCCCCCAAACTAGTAAGTTAGTCGCTCTGAAGTTTAACCTAACCTCCAAGAATCCAAAATAGGACAATATTTGTAATAATTATAGTGTGAAGCTCTTTTGATGAAGCTAACCTGTGAAGCAGGCAGACTGCAGGGAATCTTATCCTTACTTCTCCACCCCCGCCCTGCAAGAAGCCTTATTGTTTCCATCTGGCCCACCTCTTGGGAGCCAGCTGCAGGCGCCCGGAGCGGTTCAGGCAGAAGCCCGGGCTCCGTGGGGGAGGCCAGCGGGGCCCCTCCGAGGCTCCTAGCGGGGCCGGAGGGTGGGCCTTCGGAAGAGAACGCGCCGGCGCAGCCCGCAGCCTGCGGAGGTGAGTCGCGTGCCGGGAGTCTTCCGATGAGCGGCGCGGCCTCGTGCAGGAAGTGGCCGTCCGGAAGCCACCGAGCCGGGCGTCCGCGTGGCGGCCCCGGGCCCGCAGGTCCAGGGGGTCTGGTTCGGCTCCGCTCGGGTCCCGCGGCGGTGGGACCCACGTCCTCGGGAGCCACCAGGTCTTGGCCGAGCGGCAGCTCCGAGACAGGTGGGTGCGAGGCCCGCAGGTGCCGGGGAGCGGGCCGTGGAGTCGTTCGGGTGAGCCCGGGAGCTCGTGGCCCACGGGGCGTGAAGCTCAAATGTTGTGTCAGCTGCTGGCCGGGGCAGAGGGTCGCGGAGAAGACGGTTCCGGAGGCTGCGGCTGGAGAGGAGGTTAGAGGCTGGTGGGAGGCCGGAAGACAGGGGCGTCTCTGGTTCACTTGTGTCCAAACTCTGGGGACGCCAGAGACAGGTCCAGGGGACCACCAGCTGCTGCCTTATCCTTAGTTTTTAGGAAAAAAATATGGAAGCTAAGCCAAGTATGGAAGGCAGGAATTTGAATAGTGCTGAGGTCTGTTGAAATAAATTTCTGATTCAATATGGAGCCGCTTCTGCCCAGGGTGCCACCTCGGAAAATGGAAATTACATAACTTTCTTGTCCCTGCAGATGCTCTCCTTGACTAGAAAGGCAGTGTATCTGGTCAGTCAGTCCTCAAATACCAAGATGACTCTGGGCCTTCTCACTCCAAACGAGGTTGACTCTGTGGCCCCAGCCAATCATATTTTTTATATGTCTATTTAACTTGTCCTTGTTTTTTGTTTTTTGTCCTATAATAGCTTCTTATCCCCACACCCCCAGTTTTGCAGTTCCCCTTTAGCAAGTGTTAAAGTTTGTATCACCTACATTGTTTACTCATTTTTTAACACTTTTTGTCCATGAGGAATGGGATCTGAAACTGGCTACTAATGGCTTTTGGGACAAAACATACAGGTGAGGTGCTGTCTGAACCCTTTGGGTTCGTTGTTCTCGTTACCAGGGCAGGGCTGTGGGCAAGTCACTCTCACATTTGAGATCACTCCCTAACGGGATGAAAACTTTTGAGGTCTAATCCCTTAGCACCTTTCAAGTATGCATCACAGCATTATTAACTATAGTTGCCATGCTGTACATGACATCCCCATGACTTATTTATTTTATAACTGGAAATTTGTACCTTTGACTCCCATCACACATTTCCCCTGCCCCTTTGGCAACCACCAATCTGTTCTCTATATCCATGAGCTTGTTTTTTGTTTCGTTTGTTTTTAAGATTCTGTATATAGGTGAGATCATATGGTATTTGTCTTTCTCTGTATGACCTAACATAGTTCCTTCGAGGTCTGTACATGTTGTTGTAAATGGCAAGATTTCATTCATTTTTATGGCTGAATAATATTCCATTGGATATATATGCCGCATTTTCCTTATTTGTGATGGACACTTAGGTTGTTTCTGTATCTTGGTTATTGTAAATAATGCTGCAGTGAACATTGGAGGTACATATATCTTTTTGAGTTTGTGGTTTTTTTCTTTGGATAAATGCCCAGAAGTGGAATTACTGGATGATATGGTGGTTTTATTTTTAGTTTTTTGAGGAACCTCCATTCTGTTTCCCAGTAGTGGCTGGATCAGCATGCATTTCAACCAACAGTGCACAAGGGTTCCGTTTTCTCCACATCTTCACCAAAAATTGTTATTTGTAGCCTTTTTGATACTAGCCAGTGTACTGGGTATGAAGTGATAACTCATGGTGGTTTTGGTTTGTATTTCCCTGATGATTAGTAATGTTGGGCATGTTCTTATGTACCTGTTGGCCAATACATTTGTCTTCTTTGGAAAAACATCTCTTCAAATCCTCTGCCCCCTTTCATAGTCAGATTGTTTATTTGCTATTGAATTTTAGAAGTTCTTTGTATAATTTGGATATTAGCCCTTCGTCAGATATATTATTTGCAAATATTTTCTCCCATTCAGTAGTTTAACTTTTCATTTTGAGTTAATTTTTGTGGATGGTATAAGACAGCAGTCCAGTTTCATTGGTACGTGGCTGAGTTCTCTGACTCTTCTTCGGAAACAGTTCTCCATTGATTCCAGCTGCACTCACCCATTTTTGCTGCTAATCCTATTTTTTCATGAAGAAGCAGAATGGAATGTCTACCATCCTTCCTTGGCCCAGCACGAGCCTCTGCTTCCAGGATTACAGAGCCCTCAATGAGAGCAGCACCACAGGACAGCTTGTCGGGAGGTGCTAATGGCGCCCTCCTCTCCATTAGCTCCATTTAGGCTGCAGCAAAGTAGAGCAGTGTGCTCGTGCCCGTGATGTGGCTGTGACACAAGCCACAGCCTATGTCCTCCCTCCGTGCTCCTACCATATAGACATTCTGGAGCTTCTCCCTTCCTCTGCCACCCCCATTGCCTCTCAGGCGCGCCACTGTATGAAGTCTACAGGACACAGTTTCATTCCCGTTAAATGCTGCCTGCTGTTGTATTGTCTTCTCCCTGCAATGGACTGCGCACGGAGGGCAGAGGACTTGCTCCCACCACTTTGTATCTGACCATAATCCCAGTGGGGGTCGGGGGACCGGGGGGCCGGGCATGCTTGCTGGTGGAATGGACTTCCCGCCAGTGTCCTGCCTTCTTCATTTCTCCCTTCCACCTCTTGCTTCTAGTCTACAGCAGCAGCCTGCTGGTAAAATGCTCCCTTCTAGCAACGCTGTTTCAACCCACGTTGGAGAGAAGAGGTTTGACCCGAGGAACATTAAGACCTGAATGCTGAAGGGAAAACTTGACCAAAAAAATACTAATGACCAGCCGAGTCACCATCACGATGTTGCAGTGTGGCTGCAGGAGGACTCCCATTGCGGGGTGGGGGTGGGGTGGGGTGCTGAAATAGCTTTCTTTTTGAAGGCACTGTGGGAAAGAGGGTGACTGAACTGAGGAGGTACCCTGGGATTGGGGCAAGCTGGTCGCAAAAGGCCAACCAGAAGTGCGCAGGAGCACTGAAGGCTGAAACCAAAGCACCCCTCCAAACTGGAGTTCCCTGAGTGTGTCTCAGAGAAAGGCTGTGCTGGCAGGTTTGGAGAGGAAGCAAAGATGCTAATGAAGCGTGAACTGGCTGCTTTCAGCAGAGCCTTCCGGGCACCACGCCACCATCTCGCTTTCTTTCCTACCCATTTATTTATTTATATTCTTAATTAATGGAAATTTCAACTCCCATTAGATCAAGAGAAGTCAGTAATAAACAGCCGCAGCTTTAAGCAGGCAGAGCTACTGGGGAAGGGCAGAGGCTTCTCTTTATGCTCCTGGATTCCAGTCACATGGCTGGCCTGAGCTCAGGAGAGAAAATCCATATGCTAGTTCTGTGTAGGAGAGCCAGGAACCTGTGTCGATGAGCCTCTGACCTCCATGGGTTATCTGTGAATTTCTTTTTCTTTAAGCATCGTTGAGACTTTCCCTCTTAATTCCTCTCTTGGAATCAGACAGCCCAGGTGTGAATCCTGCCTGGCTGTGCAACCTTGGGCAAGTTAATTAACCTTTCTGTGTCTCAGCCTTTTCTGTTAAAGAAGGTAATAGTACCTAAATGAGGTAATGTGGGTGCAGCACTTGGCATGGTTCCTGGTCTGTAGTGAATGCTCACTGGGTGTTAGCTATTCTCATCATCATCATCCAGAACCCATATGTGCACGTATGAACATTGCTCCTCTCTCAGGGGCCTCTGGCAGCCCAGCAGAAGCTCCTTTCAGGAGCAGGGCTGGTGAGCACCCTCTTTCAGGAACCTCTTTCAGCACCCTCTTTCAGTATCCCTGATACTCCCTGCTCTGGGTTCTAGCATTTAATTTGGGAATAGCATTGTGAGTCAGGCTGAGGTGGGGTTTTGAATCCATAGCTTTCAACCTCAGAACTACGGGTGTCACTTATGAAGCCCCAGACCTCTGGGTATAATTCAGGGCTCAGATGTCAATGTGGGACTTTGGCCAGTGATGGGCTGAGACGTGGTGGAGTGATGAGAGATGGAAGAAATAATTGGTATCCCATAGTGAGAGAAAAACTCCCAGCCCAGCTTTAAAGGAAAGCTTCAGCAGGATGCCAGATACTAGGCTGAGCCTGCAGGGCAGGGCCAGGAGGGAGGGTGATCGCCACTGCAATCTGATGTCATGCCCTGCTGGTTTGACTCCTGGCTCCACAGCTTACTGGCTGTGGGACCTAGGACAAAGCTTGTAACCTTGCTAAGCCTCAGTGTCCTGACATGAAAAATGAGTGTGAGAATAGCCGTGTTCTTCCCATAGTTGTGGGTAGGATGACATGAGATCTCACATGAAGTGATTCATAGAATGCCTGGCAAATTCCCAGAAACTGGTAGCTGTTATCTTTAGACCTGTCTTATCCATCCCTGTGTTTTCAATGCCCATGACGGTGTCTGCTTATAGTAAGCGCTCAAGAAATATTTAAATAGTCCAGTGGAGAATGTGAGACTTGGGATAACCTACTAACGTTTTTGGGCTTGGTAGCCCTAATGAGGGGTCCTGCTAGATGGCCTTAAATGCCACATACAGATCCAAATATAGGGATTCTGTGCCAAGTGCACAGATGCCTTCTGGGGCTGGTATCCCTGGGCTTGAGGGTGGTATGGTGTGTTACTTCAAAGAACAAACTTCTCTCTTTCTTGGGAAGATGACATTATGTATTGACAAAGGAGAAAGTAATGAAGGTCTCAGGTACCACTGGAGAGAGAAATTTAAACTTCTGCGTTTCAGTCTTAAATTACTATCACCCTTTTGGATAAAAAAGACCTACTACTAGTTATCTTGAATACACTATTGGATTTCGTGTCTAAAGGGAAAAAGTAAGGCAAAAGGTGAGCAAGACATTAGTTGGCATTAAGAAAGAACCGGAGCACAATTGGGGAGGAATTGTTATTCCATCTGGTAAATGTGCACTCTCTCCTCACCTTGACCGCCTCCTTCACTTTGCGGCTCACCTCATCTTGGATAGGACACAGCAGAAATAGAAAAGGTCCTTGGAAGGGCAGAACAGATGGATATGGGGGAAGGGGCGACTTCCACACCAAGAAAGATGAAACATTTCGTTCTGAAAGGAGCAGAGGAAAGGGGTGAGCACTCTCTGAGGTGGTGAGTGTAATGAATGGGGAGCAGCAAGCCAATTGCAGGCTCCCTCTTGCCCTTTCCCCTAATCGGAGAAAGAGGCAGCACTTGACAAAATTAAAAGGGAGCAAATTTAGAACTGATGAAAGGAAATGCTCTCCACTCAATGTGTAATTAACCTGTGAAGGAACCTAACCCGCTCGCTATTAACTGAGGCAGGCGGTGAGCTGGGCTCTCAGAAGGCTGGAAGAATAACAGCCGTTTGGGCAGTTAGGCTGGTGAAGCCTGCAGTTCCTGAGGTAATTCATCCTGTGCTGTAAGACATGACATGATGACCAAGTTGAGAAGAGGCAGGTCCCCTGGAATGCAAAAAAAGTGGAGGTGAATCGGGCCTTTAGACCGGGAGGACATTAGCATGAGGAGGCTGTGGAAATGGTCCAGGAAAAAGCTAGGAGACTTGGCTGGGGTCACACAGCCACTTCGCGGTAGAGCCCCGAGCCCTAGCTTCCTGTCCTGAGCCAGTGCCCTCTCCCACACAGTGTGTGGCCCCCAGAGGGCTGCAGAGGGTCCACCCCGTCTGTGTTCCCTGCAGGGTTAGTGGGCAGTGGCTCCCTCCTGAAGGGTATGGCTGGAATCTGGGCCTGGGAAATCAGGACAGTCGAGGTGGGCAGCTGTTCTGGGATGTGTTTGTTCTGGGCAGGAATTCTGACCCACTTCATATCCGAGGGATCTCGAGTCTCCTGGAAAGAGCAAGCAGGACGGTAATACAGAACAGAGGAAAAGCTTGTTTTTTGGGAGGACGTCAGTATTACTGCTGAAAATGCTGTCTTCGCCACTTCCTAGGTGTATGACCGCGGGCGACTGGCTTTACCTCTCTGAATCTCAGTCTGATCAACTCACTACTGCCTTCATACGCGTGCGGGGGTTCACTGAAAAGCAGGTAGCGTGCAGTGGCACACTAACCATTCAAAAACTGGCAGGCAGAATTCTGATTAGAACTGGAATTAGCACGGGCTTACCCTTTAGGAGAAAACCTTCCTTCGTCTTTTAGATTTATTATCTCTAGCCTTTCATCTCTCATTCACTCAGCAACTACTCTTTGAACACCTAGTATGCGCTATGTTAGATGCTAGATATCCACTGGTGAGTGAAATATGGTGCCTGTAGTCTTGGAGTGCACAACGAAGTGGAGGAGACAATCGTGCCAAAGGATGAAAAGAAAAACACCAAAAACTGCAGTACTGTAGACATGTGCTGTATTGGAGGTGGAGATTTATAAAGCATTGTGGAGTCAAAGAAGGAGTTTTGCCCATTAGATAAATATTTATTAAGCACTGTGTGCTAAGCACTGTGATAGGCATTCATCAAATTACTTACTTGTCAGGTAAATCTCCCCCCCCCCCCCCCCCCCCCCAGGAAAAGTGACATCTTGGAAAGGCATTCTGTTACTTATTGGGAATTCCAGAAAACATTCCAAGAATCTGAGCCTACACTGACAGCGTCATCAAACATAGCTTCAAGGGAGCATTATTTATTACCAGAGGACATTCTGAATCACTCAAAAGTGGTTCAAGATATTTTTTGTTGTCTTGGTGAAAGATGCTGGTCAGGAAGCCCCAGAAAATGATCAAGAAAGACCCTGGAAGACAGGCCTCTCGTAAGAATTTTGTAGGCCCTGGGCCCTCTTACATTTGAAGCCTCACCCTAGATCTTATCAAACATTTCAAGTATATGATGTGATATGATATGAAATGCCTCCAGATCCCCAGTAAATTTATCTCTTTTTCTTTGCTATTAAATTTAAAATTATTTTCTAATTTTGCTTTTTAAAATTATTTATGATGAGTGATTTTTAGAAATTACATTCATATTCAAGAATTCTCATGGGATGAGAGATCTTAAGTGATTTTCTAATATAATGACTTTTTTTGATGAATACTAAATTGAACAATTAATGAAGTTGACATAGTATTACATCGTGTAGACATTCAATTAAACATTTAATTTTAGTTTTTTGTATTTGGAGCTACTTCCTTTTTGTTTTTTGTTTTTTTTAGTTGTAAGACATTTGTGTAGGCTTTTGGGGAGCTCTCAGACTGGAGGCCCGGTGCCTCTGAATGGAGGAGCCTTGGGGCAGCAGTAGGCATCTTCCTCTGGCCAGCTCTTAGTTCCCACCCTTTGTCTCAACCTTGAGGACCCCTGAGGATGATCTGATGAGGTGGTTCCCTGGGGACTGCTGTTAGTGAGCCATGCTACAGTCGATTCAGGTGCTGGGTGGTAACCTGTGAGGCAGTTGTTGGTGAGGCTTTTTCCCAGGTCTCAAATGATGCCGATCCTCTCTTTGCTTGGCCCATCTTCCTCCTCATTTGTCTTTCCCCTGTTCTGCTTCTTTTCATCCTTTCTCTTTTTACCTTCTCTCCTGCCTGTGGTTTTGTGTATCACTGGGGTAGCCAGTGGCTTCCCTAGACCTGCCCCACTCTGCTGGTGCCATTGAAGTCATTTCTGATCCCAGTGAGAGTAACATGCAGAAGGATGGCCACAAACCCAGCGCTTGTAGAATTCAAGACAGTTATGGAGACACTTTGATTAAAACTGGAAATACAAAGTGCTTGCCATGTATTTCTTTACAAAACCAGCATCCTAACGTTTTTGCAGAGTAGCCAGTGTGAAATGAGCTGCTGAACTTTTGTCCTTGGTAAAGTTTTACTGAGCAGAGGGACTGCTAGAATTTTCTTGTTAGACTATATTCGAAGCGTCCTTTGCTCTACCGCTATTGCCTCTGTGAGGAATGCCCTTTTCCTGTCTGCCTGGTGGCTGCATTCCTCACATCCCAGCTGCAGGTCACCGCCCGGTGAGCCTATCCATCACCTCCCTGGGATGATCTGAGTGCTCTTTCTTTGGGGTCCCCACTGCCCTTACCAGTGTTCACACATTCATTAAAGCAATGCCCATCTTCTGTCATAATGGTTTGCTTTATCGGCACATCTGACTCCCACTGTAAACTCTTTGTGGCCAAAGGCTCTGCCTACCTCCATCTCTACACCATCAGCTCTGAGCACAGCAGTTGGCATATAGTGGGATCTAGGGGAATGAGATAACTGGCTGGAATCCATGGACCCTTCTTTATGCACTGATTTTGAGTCCTTTTCAACATTGTCTAGCCAAACCAGGAAAGACTGCATACCTGCTATGGCTCCAGGAAGAAGTCATGGTGAACATCCATTCACCTTCAGTGTCTCTTCCTCAAAATGTCCCTAAAGTATGAATCATCAGCTCCAGGATCTACCACCACCATAGATATTTTTAAAGCTGGGATAAAGAAGCATGGGTGCAAATAGGAATAAATATCTCTGGCCGTAAAAATAAAATAAATCAATATCCCTTCTCTGTGGCCAGAGATGCTTAATAGGCAAAGATCACTGCCAGATTGTAAAAAATGTGTTTAGCAGGCACTGAGGGCAAATTTAAGCTGTAGGAATGAATACCCCAACTGCTTTTCTCATCTTAGAATGAAATAACTTTTTCTTTGGCATTAGATAATGAATATACATCTGCTCCCATGGATGTGATTCTGAAAGCACTGGTCTTGCTTCCGGGACCTAGGTGGTGTGAGCTGCTCAGGGTCGCTGGCCACTTTAGCTGGGGTTGGAGATGCGTCTCAGTCTCTTCCTTTGGCCTGGCAGGCCCCAGAAGTCCATTACCAACCCATTCAGATGCATATTTTCATGTACCATCATCTGAATAGAATAGGATAAAGCACCTGCTGACATGCATGTCTACTTTCCTGATCTCCTTTCAAACTTCTTTCCAGGCATTTCCCCCTTAGGACCGCTGCTCAGGTCTCACGAGGTTACTTGGACCTTCCCTGGATGTGCCCTGTGTTTTCTTACCTACTTCTGGGTATGTCTCTCTGTCAGCCTGGAATGTCCTTTTGCCCCACCTTGTACGTGGGACTTGCTCTTCAAAGCTCAACCCAGAGATCACATCAGTATATCTCTGTGCTCTTCTGACTGGGAACCCTCACCTTCCTGGAGGAACTGATTTCTCCTTAATCTTTGATCCCACATGACCTTACGTGTCCCTTAATTATGGCTCTTACTACATTCTGTCATAATTTATTTCTACGGTGATTATAGTAATTATTCCATCAGCAAATCCTGTCAGCACTACCTTCAAAATCTATCCCAAGTTCGATTACTTCCCACCACATCCACCTCTACCACTCCAGTGCAGACCAATGTCATTTCTCATCGTGATTACTAAGCTCTGTTTGACCTGGTCTCCTTGCCTCCATATCTGCCTCACTACAATGTATCTTCCACACGGAAGCTAGACAAAAAGGATGAATTAAGTTGTGTAATTTTTTCTGCTCACAACTCTCAGTGCTTCCCACATGTATGTATTAGGATTCTCCAGAGAAACAGAACCAATAGGATGTGTCTCTGTGTAGAAGGAAATTCATTTTAAGGTATGGCCCGCAAGATGGTAGAGGCTGACAGGTTCTAGTCGGAAAGCCTATAGTCTAGAGACCCAGGAAGAACAATAGAAGTCTGAGGGCAGTCTGCTGGAGAATTCATTCTTGCTTGTGGACGCTGGACTCTTTGTTCCAGTCAGGCTTTCAACTGATTGGATGAGGCCCACCCACATTATGGAGGGCAATGTGCTTCCTCAGGATTCACTAATTGAGATGTTAATTTCATCCCGAAGCACCCTCCAAAGTGATACCAGGCCATGTCACTGGGTTCTCGTCATGTTTCCACCTGGTCCCACGTGAGTGAACAGCCTCTGTCTCTCTTCTCCTGTTCCTGTGTTCCAAACATTCCAGCCTCCTTGATGTTCTTTAAACATGCATGGCGCATTCCTGCATCTGGGCCCTTCTTTCTGCTCTCATAGAGGGCTTAGAGGGATGCTCTCCTTTCAGATAACAGCATGTCTGTCTTTTTTTCCTCCCAGATGCCTTTGTTCAAATGACATCTCCTCTGAGAGGCCTTCACTGCCCTGTTTCTTCTCCCATGTTATTCCCCTGGCCCCTGTCATCCTTTGGTTGATTACTTTGTTTTATATTTCTTCATGGTTCTTACCCAGCACCATATCATGTGTTTATCATGTTAATTTTCTGTCTCTTCCACCCAGAGTGCAAACTCTTTGGAAGCAAGGGACTTCATTTGTTTTGGTCACTTTTATATCCTCAGTACTGAAACCAGTGCCTGGCACATTAGAGGCAGTCAGTAAACATTTGTTGAATATATGAATGTGTTGAAAATGTATTAATAGCTAACATATATTAAATGCTTACTATATCCTTTTATGTTTATAAAAACCTATGGGGTAGGGTAGATTCTGATCTTTTTCTAGACTGAAGGATCCATGAAGGCTGGACTTTGTTGGTCTTTCTCAGTTCTTTATCCCAACAGCTAGAACAAATAATACGTACTCAAAAAATGATTTGCTAAATGAATGCAAGAACAAGGCAACATCTTCTAGTGTAGGAGATTGAAGCATAGAGAGGTGAGCCAACTTGTCTAAGCCACTCTGTAAGTGGAAGAGCCTGGGTTCCAACCTGGGTGATCTATCTAACCCCACGACACAACCTTGAGTGGTGTCTGTGTCCTGACTCCGCTTTGATGTCCATGGGGATGGTGGCTTGACCTGTCTGTCGTTATTCCTCCAGTTTGTGGCACAATGCTGACACTAAATGAATGTGTATAGAATGCATTCTAGTTCTCTCATCTCCTAAGCTCTGCTGTGACTGAGGTAGACCCTGAGGGCTTCGAGGGCAGAACCCCCAGCGAGTGACATTGCACTCACCTCTCAGTGTAGGCATAGGGGTGAAGAACTCAGATGTTGCTATGGAACAGACCCAGGTCCTTCCAATGGTGTGATGTTGGACCTCAGTTTTTCTGTCTGCACGATGGTGATAATAGTAATGTCTATTTCCAAGGATTATTTTTAAGCTGAACCAAAATAATATAGGTAAATCGTTTCAGTCTGAGCCTTGCACACTAATTGTTCAGCAAATGCTGGCTGTTGTTATTTGCTGACCACCTCCCTCTGAGTTTCTGTAGCACGTGTCTTGTTGCTTGCACCCAGCATGTCACTTCTCAGATACCACAGTACATCATTTGCCTCAGGGTGGGCCTCTGAGACACATAGGTGGGTACAGGCCAGGTCTCACACTTTTGTGTTCTAGAATAGGGTGATGGTGGTGCATTGTGCCCTATGGGTATTCAGTACTTAAATAAATTCATCCCTGCAACTCCCACAAGAGAGCTCTGTGTTGTCAGATCTCCATGATGATTCCATGAAAGTCTGAGGCAAGTTTCAGCTGACAGGCTTGGCGGTTTTTGTCTATGCCAATATGCTAGGGAATCTTGGGTCAGGCAACAGTAGTTTAAGCGACCTGAAAACAGAGTAAAAATGTATCCCTTAGCACATTCCTTCAGGCTTGTCAGGCATTTCTTTTTACCCAGGAGAAGAATCATAGTAATGTAAACGTCAAACAAATATTGAAAAATTCTGCTTTGACCTCAGTTCCCAAACATGTGAAGTGCAAAGTCAGGGCACCTGGAATTCCAAAGGAATGTAGACCATGTTGACGAGAGTGATGTGAATAAGGGAATAGGGAGTATTGGAGGAGAAACATTCCATAAGATGGTGAATGAAGGAGACATTTGCGCAGAGATGTGGATGACATGAGAAACCGAGTTATGCCAATCTAGGGGGAGGAAGAGCAACCAGGCAGAAGGAATAGCAAATGCAAAGGGCCTGAGGTATTGAGTGTTAAGTATGTTTAAAGAACAGCAAAGAGGCCATTGTGCTGGAGCTTAATGAGCAAAGGGAAGTGGTTAGAGATTAGGAAGCTAAGAAATTAGGGGGCTGGATCATCTGTAGCTTCCCATTCACTGGATTCTGGACAGTCACTGGGGAGTCCCAATATAAGTATGTTCCATGTAAATATGATAGTTCCATGTAAATACTTTGCTTAAAGGTCTCTGGCTGCTTTGTGGCTTGCAGGGAGACCAGAGTGAAAGTAGGCAGACCGGGAAGCTATTGCATAACTCTGGGTGAGATAGTTTGGTGGCTGGTAGAGGTGGCAGCGATAGAACTGGTTCATTTTGAAATATATTTTGGAGGTAGATCCTGTAGCGTATTTGGATGGACTTGAAGTGTTTGAAGTGGTGCACAGTATGAAAAGTGGAGAGCTTTTCTCCACGCTCTCTCGGAGCAACGGATCGAATGGTTTGATTCAGTGAAATGGAGAGAACACAGATGGAAAAAAGCTCTTGGGAGACAACTGTGGGAATCTACCAATACTGGATATGTTAAATTTAGATATCCCATGTGGAGAAACGGGAACCCTCTTGCACTGTTGGTGGGAATGCAAACTGGTGCAGCCGCTCTGGAAAACAGTGTGGAGGTTCCTCAGAAAATTAAAAATAGACCTTCCCTATGACCCAGCAATAGCACTGCTAGGAATTTACCCAAGGGATACAGGAGTACTGATGCATAGGGGCACTTGTACCCCAATGTTTATAGCAGCACTTTCAACAATAGCCAAATTATGGAAAGAGTCTAAATGTCCATCAACTGATGAATGGATAAAGAAGTTGTGGTTTATATACACAATGGAATACTACGTGGCAATGAGAAAGAATGAAATATGGCCTTTTGTAGCAACGTGGATGGAACTGGAGAGTGTGATGCTAAGTGAAATAAGCCATACAGAGAAAGACAGATAGTGTATGTTTTCACTCTTATGTGGATCCTGAGAAACTTAACAGAAACCCATGGGGGAGGGGAAGGAAGAAAAAAAAGAGGTTAGAGTGAGAGAGAGCCAAAGCATAAGAGACTGTTAAAAACTGAGAACAAACTGAGGGTTGATGGGGGGTGGGAGGGAGGAGAGGGTGGGTGATGGGTATTGAGGAGGGCACCTTTTGGGATGAGCACTGGGTGTTGTATGGAAACCAATTTGACAATAAATTTCATATATTAAAAAAAATTTAGATATCCCAGGGAGATATCAAATAGGAACTTGGAAAAAGAAGCCTAAAGGTCGAGGGGCAGGACAGAGCTAATGGTATACATTTTGGAATCATCATCCAGAAATGGGACTTAAAACCATAGAAGTGGATGAGATATAGAGGGTGAAAAGGAAGAAAGGAGGAGGAGTGACAGAGCCTCAGTCTGGGGCACCTCAGCCTTTAGAGGTTGGAAAGAGGAAGAGCCAGCAAAGGATACTGAGAATCAGCAGTGATGTTGGGAGAAAACAAGAGTGTGGCGTTGAGTTAAAAGTCAAGTTAGGTTAAAAGTCCATTTCAAGGGAGGGAGTGATTGCCGCATCAGATGTCTCTGGGAGGTCAAATAAAGAGAGCAATGAGAATTGAGTATTGGGGTCAATACAAGCGTGCCCATAGAAACACTGTTGTTTATTTTTAGCAAAATATTGGAAACATTCCCAAATGTCTATCAACAGGAGAATGAGTAAACACACTGTGCTGTGTTTGCACAGTGGAATTTTATTCTGCTGAAAAATGAGTGAGCTAGAGTCATGTGGATGAATCCCACAAACACAGTAGTGAGGATAAAAGTTGGGGAATGTGAGCAGTTGAATACCATGTATAAAGTTTAAAGTATGCAAAACAAACATTGCTTAGAGGAACCTACATAGTAAAAGTACAAAGACATACATGAAAATGAAATGTAAGAAATTTAGGATACTAGTTATTTTAAGAGTGGAGGAAGAGAAAGTGATTCAGGAGGGATACACAGGAGACATTCAGAAATATTGGTAATATTTTGCTTTCTTGAGTTGGGTGGTAGGTACACAGATAATCATTGAATTATTTATACTTTTTGTATGTGTAAATATTGCCTAAGAAATTCTAAATGAAAAGAAAAACAATAATCTAACCACCGAATTTGTCAATACGGACTAGGACAAAAGCATTTTCAGTGAAGCATTTATAAGGCAAGCTGATTGAAGTGGGTTTGAGAGATAAAGGGAGGGGACAAGTGAAAATGATGAAGACAGACAACTCTGGAGTTCTGGTTAGAAAAGCAGAGAAATGGAGCGGTCGCTGGAGGGAGATGTTAGATAAAGGAGGGTTTGATTGACAGAGGGACTCCAAATATAAAGTTGGCTAAGGCCAAGTAATGTGTGAAATTAAAATATAGTTTATATTTAATTATTTATCTTTAGCAGATCGTCCAAACCCCCTGGTTTCCCTTTGGTGTTTTGGCATTTGACTATCGGTGTTCATTAGCATCTTTACCGAGGAGAAAGAACTCAAATCAGTCCCTTTGGATACTGGCAAAAATAATTTAGTAGAAGCCTCAGTTGGGGAGGAGTTGGAAACAACTCATTTAAATGAGGTTTGGGATTAGTTGTGGATTAATATAGATAGAGCATTGAATAAAAACATCACACAGAATATGCAAATTAGTTCAGGTGTTTTGGAGTGTATGGTTTCTGGAATTAGGAAGATGGTTCAGAATGGTGTGCAAAGGCCACTTATAACCGTAACTTGAAAGAAAAGTTCATGATGAAGGTAAGTTTGGGGAGGCTTTTAGTGTAA
Source organism: Puma concolor (assembly GCF_028749965.1). Taxonomy (NCBI): domain Eukaryota; kingdom Metazoa; phylum Chordata; class Mammalia; order Carnivora; family Felidae; genus Puma; species Puma concolor. Next base: position 50,660,689 of record NC_141683.1, read on the forward strand.
TTGTTATTACACTAAATTGTTATAAGATCTGTTGCTGTTAAGGAATGGGCATAGTGTGGTGGTGGTGGCTATTGTTTGTACTAGCTGCTGGGGATTTATAAAGATCCTTTCACCCTATCTCTTGAGGCTCATCTAAGATCAAGGATACCTACTAGCAAGATAATGATTAGAATAATAAAATATAACTTAAACGGACTATAATTCACAGAGAATCTGTTGTGTGCCATAGGCATTATGGCTGATTGCATCAAACCCTCAGAGCCTTCATGCAAAATAGGGTCTGTTATCTCCATTTGACAGGTGAGGAAACTGAAGGAGAGCAGAGTTCCATAGACAGTTCTAGAACTGGGATCAGAACCCTAGATGTCTAATTCCAAAGCCGGGGCCCTTCCCATTTTTCTGTGCAGCCTCGATCAGGCCCTTAACATGATCAGTTTAACCCCCCTCTGTGGGGCTGCAGTTGCTAAGAGGGCCAGTCGTCTTGCTTCCTGGTGTTTTGTGTTGCTGCTGACCCTGAGAGAGTACGGGTAGGAGTGACCACTGCAGGAAATAGAGCAGTACGTCAGCTGGAGGTTTTGAAGACCTGCAGGACATTGGGAATAAAACTGTGACCGCACATTTTGAGGCCTTTTACTTTGTAGAACATCCTGTGTTTCTGAAACATCCACAGTGACTGTTGTTCTCTATTATTTAAATGAGCAAGTGCCCTAGTTTCAGGAGGAAGAGATTTGTTTTTTTCATCAAATTTACTGCACATCTGTTTAAAGAATGTGGCAACAGTATGCATAAATCTCCAATCAAAATATTACAGAACAAGCCAATTTTATCATATTAAAAATGTATGGCCAGACACAATGTGCTGAAAAGATGAAATTACCACGTGGTGCCTTTTCTACTCTGCTTATATTGGACTGTTTATCCCCAAATTAAATCTTGTACAAAAATATACCAGACAAAAAAGGAGTTAAACTTGGCCCAGAACAATTATACTGATGTTATAAAAGTATGTCTGTATAATATACCAACATTGCAAATATTTTTTTATAGCAATAGAATTTTTGTAATGCCTTAAAGAGATTCAGAAACATTCAAATTATATATGCCATTACATATAATGATGTTTTATGGATATTGGATAATATTATAATATAGATGAATTTTAAAACCCCTTTACTAGAAAATCTTCAAATGTTTTCTAAGTAACAGGAAGTCTCCCTTTGGATGATTTCTAGTGCTAATTGGTATTTTGTTTCTTTTGGGTGAGATCAGCAAGTCAGCGAAGATCCAGCTGGACTTTTGTGTAAGGAGGCTAATTCCTTCAGGTTTCAAGATGGGGACAGCCTCATTTTTTAGTAAGTTTTTAATTTTAATTCCAGTACCATTAACATATAGTGTTATATTAATTTCAGGTGTATAATAAAGATATCTTCTTTATCTTGTTTCTTGGAATAACACCACTACCATCATACCATATCAAGAATTTATGACTGCCTTCTAGTTATAAATACACTATTAGTCATCCTCTATACAACATTTAATTCTCAAAGTAGCTTTATCAGATGATCCTTATTAGCCCATTTTACAGATGGAGAAACTGAGGTGTGGAAAGTTAATTTAGACACCAAGATCTCTGCCTTTGAGAGCGTTGCATGTCTGTAACATTTGATTTACCGCATTATTTTAGCTGTATCATCTTGGGTGGTACTCACAACAGCTCTGCTCTAGATGAGGCAGCTGAAGCATGCCATTCAGACAAGCCAGGTGGCCCTCTCCAGGTCACCAGTGGTGAAGCCTGGCCTTTGGATTACTGACTAGAGTTTTCTACCAAACTTCACAGAAAACTTCACTCACCATGAAAAGAAAGCCCTTTGTTGACTGGGTCTGTGATCAGCTCCAGGGGAGATATGGTACAGAGATGGGGAGTGGGGGAGGAGGAAGGGCTCAGAGAAAAAACACTTTGTGTAGATGTTTTTCTCTGCCAGTCTCCACGGCCTTAACACTGATTCTTAGGAAGAGAGATTGCAAGCAGAAACTGAGGAGCGCCTGGGTGACTCAGTTGGTTAAGCATCAAATCTTTTTTTTTTTAATTTTTGTTAACATTTGAGAGACCGAGTGAGTGGGGGAGGAGTAGGGAGAGAGAGAGAGAGAGAGAGAGAGAGAGAGAGAGAGAGAGAGAGAGGGAGACACAGAATCTGAAGCAGGCTCCAGGCTCTGAGCTGCCAGCACAGAGCCCGACACAGGGCTTGAACTCACGGACCGTGAGATCATGACCTGAGCCGAAGTCGGACGCTTAACCAACTAAGCCACCCAGGTGCCCCAAGCATCTCACTCTTGATCTCAGCCTAGGTCTTGATCTCAAGGTCTTGAGTTCAAGTCCTATGTCAAGCTCCACATTGGGCATGGAACCTACTTAAAAAAAAAAACAAAACTGAAATGTGTATTTCACACAAACCGTCTTTGAAATGTTGGGAAAACCCAAAGTCTGTCTTTTAGAATTACAAATTTGGATCATGGTTTCCTGGGGTATATTGGAAGAAGGGAAGCTGAGGAAGCGGTTCAGAGTGGTACAGGCAAAGGGAGTCTTGGGGTGAGATTACACATGGGAAATGGCTCTGTCACTAGGGAAGGTGTCAGCATCTGGTACATGTGGCCAACACTGTGGGCAGGACTTGAGCAGGACCGCAGAAAAGGCACTGGCCACACCATGTGTTGCAAGCACTTTGTGGTATCTCTGGGTTCTTCCAGGAAAAGCTGGGAAGACTCTGGGGAGGCATGGCACTGAGTAGGCTTTACAACAATAATTCAGGACAGGGACACACACACACACACAAACACACCCTTGCCTTTGGAAGAAGAGAAGAGTATGAGGTGCTGGAGACATGGGTGGGAAGTGAGATCAGGGTGACCAGAGGGTACTAAAAATGGTCAGGAACAGAGGAGGATAAGACCAGAGAAGTGGGGTGGGTTGGGGAGGTTCTGGAATATGAGTCTCAGATGGGTAAAGTTACTTTGCTAGCCACTGGGTGTCACTTGACAATTTGTGAGCAGAGTAGTAATCAGAGCTCAGCTTTAGGCAAATGATTTAGGAAAGGAGGTACTAGATGTCTTAGAGTGGACGGAATATTAGAATAGGAAGATACTGGTTAGGAGTCTTTTGATAGTACATGGCTACCCCATTTAGCGCAGGGCATGGGTTTCTGATAATGTATGTGCTAACTGAATTGGTTCTACAAAGACTCAGTATAGCATGTCAGCCAAGGAGTGATTCAAGTAATGGAGTATGGAGTATAAGACACACAGGGAGTGGGGAGGAGTTGATTCAAGTAATGGAGTATGGAGTATAAGACACACAGGGAGTAGTGAGGTCAGTGGACTGGAGACCTCTGTGAGGGGGAAGAGCTGGTATAATGAGAGTCTCTGAGTGAGGAGCTGGACAGATGACACGTTGTAGGATTATAGAGTACACTCTTCGGGGACAAAAGAGTTTCTGGTGGAGATTAGAAACTGGATAGAGAAGTTCTTGGGGCCGGGGTTAGAAAGTCAGAGAACTCAGGAGTCAAGTTTGGGGCCAGTCAGGATGGTGGCTGACTTGGGGGAGGCACTGCAGATGTCAGTGAATGAAGCACAGTGTCCATGAGGGTAGTAGATGACCAAGCTGAGGACAACGGCCTAGCTGCCACAGGGAAGGGAACCAGGTTGGATTATGTAGGAGGGTGGAATGATGGTCTGGGAGTTGCTGGTTTTGGGGTTTTGGACCTGGCTGGTGATCCTGAGTGGCATGGGGTGTTGTGTTGGGTGAATGAGAAGCCACCTGAGTTGGCTACAGGAGAAGTAGGATTCTCAGAAGACAGGCACGTCAAGATTAAGGAGGTAAAGGGACATATGGTGAAGTTGGGGGTGTAAGGGAATTTAAGGAATAGAGATTCCAGAGAATATAGGGCAAGGATTTGGGAGAAATGTGAGTGCCAGAAGTTGGATCAGGGGAGAAGAAACACCCAGCTACTTGGAAATAAGGGAAAAGAAGATGAACCATTGTAGGGGCCAACTGAGGAAGGTAGAGCCATATGGCTTCATGTTAGCCAAGGCAAGAGGTCCTGACAGCCTGCCTGGGGTGAGGTGCAGCTTGGCCTTCAGGACTGATCTGCAGCCTGAGAGGGAGGCCCGGTGTTTGGGTGGCAACAGTGTGGAGGGGCATTCAGTGGGCTCACATGCACTGGGTGGGTGACATGCTCTGAGCATTTGGGGCAGGATTCCAGGACTTGAGATGTAGGGCTTGGCTCTGACAGGGTGATTTTGCTAAAAAAAAAAAAAAAAAATTTCATGTCACGTCCACGCACAGTACCTCTCCCTTCATCCGAAAGTGAAAGCGCTATACCATAGTTTTTATCAGCCCTGTAAACATCCGGCTCCTGCCTCCCACTTGAGACTTCTGTCTTGCCTCTTCCTTCACAAATCGTATTTCAACTATCTTGGGATGCTTATAATTTCCTGGATATTTTTTTCAGCTTCTGACTGGAATTCTTTCCTTCCTACACATCTTCCTGTCTCCTCTGCATGCCTGTGGCCCTACAGCCTCCACTTTGAAGAGTTAGCTCAGTCTAACTTCTAAGTTAGACTTCTAACTTCTAAGCTCTAACTTCTAACTTCTAAGACTTCTGCTTACCACCTTGGGCTGGAGTAGATACCTCATCTCTCACAGATACCTCATCTCTGTTATTATCAGTACCCTCTTGTTACCTCAGTCCTTACACTTGCCACATGACGGTCTCCTTTTTATAGAAAGCCTCCACCAACAGCACTTGACCCTTAGAAGCTTTTGAGCGAGACTCATGTCTTTTTTTTTTTTTTTAATTTTTTTTTCAACGTTTATTTATTTTTGGGACAGAGAGAGACAGAGCATGAACGGGGGAGGGGCAGAGAGAGAGGGAGACACAGAATCGGAAACAGGCTCCAGGCTCCGAGCCATCAGCCCAGAGCCCAACGCGGGGCTCGAACTCACGGACCGCGAGATCGTGACCTGGCTGAAGTCGGACGCTTAACCGACTGCGCCACCCAGGCGCCCCGAGCGAGACTCATGTCTTATTCCCCATCACATCCTAGCATCTTTCATGATACCTGGCACATGGAAGACCCTCCATAAGTTCTTAGAGAGTGCCTGAGATAACAGGAGCACCATTAGGTTAGCCCTGTGAGGAATAAAACGGAGGTATGGATTCCAGAGGCATCGTGATAGAGAATTGACAAGAGTTAGCAAAAGTTTCAGCATGTGTGTGTCTGTGTGCACACTTGGGAGTTTAGTGGAGGAGAAAAGCAGGTCTCAAGGCTTGGGTAATGGGTAAGATTGCCATACCATTAGCAGAAACAAGGATCACAGTGAAGACACAGCACTGGGAATGAACCTGATGAGTTTTGAAACTGATGAGGACTGAGGCCCAGACAGGACACACAGATGTGAAAAAGGCAACTGAAAATGGTAGCCTGGGTGGAAGGTGATAAATTCAAAGTAATGAAAATCAAGGGAGAGGAGATACAAAAGTAAATGGCCAACAGTATTGTGACAGAAGAGCAGTCACTGGAGATTCACCCTCTTTTCTCCAGTCATTTAGTAGAACAGATTAATTGTTATTATTATCCTTCTTAATACATGAACCCTAAAGATTGATGTAGGCTTTGTATTTAAACATGAAGCACAATAATCTCTGTTACTTCCTCTCAACTTCCCAACAATTTTATAAAGTAGGCAGGGTAGGTATTATTCCCATTTTGCGGTTGAAAATGAGACACCAGGTTAGTACAGTCTCAGGAGGGGCAGAACAGATAACAGAGGGGTTCTCCCAATCTCTAGCTGTTGCTCATTCCACTGGACCACCCGCCTTCCCCTCAGGGAGTAAGAGACCTGTCCTGCACTCCCTGCAGCCCTTGTCATGGAGAGAAGTCACTCTGGCATTCTGCTACACTGGTGGCATGTGACCATTTGCAACTGTGAGGCCAACAGCTTCACAGTTTCATCCTTGAGTTCCGTCAGACCCTTGGGTGGGTGCCATCTACTGCTAATTTATTTGTTTCTAAATTTGTCAGTTAGGTTCTAGTGCTTTACCACCACATTTTCCTTTTCCCTAATCTCTAGGTTCTGAAAGACAATTTGTGGCCAAGACTTTCTTTAGCATATTTTTCAGTAAGCTCTTTTTAAGTATAGTTGGGTTTATGTAGGACCAAGACTGAATTTATACTGGCTCAAAACTCAGAATATTTTATCTGTTGCACTTTATATTCAGATAGGAAGTGGGGAAAAATATTTCTCTTCTCCTGTCAAAGGTTGTGGTTGAGGTTGGGGATTGCTCAAAAACAACAGTGACCTCTTACTTGGTGATACTTACCCCTCCTCCCTTTACTCATCAGCCCTATTATCCCCATCCTTCTACTGAAACTATTAGGAAAATCTTCAAATGATCTCTTGAATATCAAACCTAAATGACTGGTATTTCTTTTGTCCCAGTGGAGTTTTCTGTGATATATGTTTTTTTTAAGGCCCAAATCCTAGGATTCATCCTTGATTCTTCCTTCCCTTTTGTTTCCATCATAGTGATGATGATCACCTGTTTTTTGTTTGTGTGTTTAGCTTGTTCATAAGGTGAGTTGCATTGGTTGATTTTTGAATATTGTGTCACATTGCATTCCATGAATAAATTCTCCTTGGTCATAATGTCTTATTCTTTCTATATATTTGTTGATTTGTTACAATTTTGTTTAGAAATGTAGTGCCTATGTTCATAGGGATATTGGTCTGTTGTTTTCTTTCTTAGCGATGTTTTGTTTGGGGTATTGGGATAACATTAGCCTTATAGCCTGAATTGAGAAGTATTTCCTCCTCTGTAATTTTTTCGAGGAAATTTGTTTTAGAATTGATGTTATTTCTTTAGTATTTGTTAGAATTTACCAGTGGAGCTATCTGAGCCTGGAATTTTCTTTGGGGGAGGGTTTTCAAGTACAAATTCAATTTCTTTAATAGAAATAGATCTATTCAGGCTACATATGTATTGCCTTATTTTATTGAATTATACTCATTTACTTTTGAGTGAGATTCATTGTGTCTTTCAAGATATTTGTCCATTTTATCTAACTTGTTGAATTTATAGGCATATAATTACATATTCTTATTATCCTTTTAGTATCTATATAATCTATAATGATGTCACGTCTCATAACCAATATATCAGTTAGTCCTTTCTCTCTCTTTTTTTTCCTGATTAGTGTTGCTAGAGGTTTATGATGTTACTGACTTTTTTTTTTTCATTGAACTAGCTTTTGGTTTCATTGCTTTTTTTTCCTATTGTTTTCCTGTTTCCTATTTCATTGATGGCTGTTTGACCTTTATCATTTCCTGTCTTTTGCTTACTTTGGGCTTAATTTTCTCATTTCTTTTTAGTTTATTAAATTTGAAACTGAGGTCATGGATTTGTGACTTTTCTTTTTTACTAATATAGGTGTATGTTTAGTGTTAGTACCCCTTGAGTACTATATTAGCAGCATCCCACAAATTCTGGTATGTTGTGTTTTCATTTTCATTCTGTTCAAAATTCTTTCTGATTTCTCTTTTCTTATTTGGCCCATGGGTTGTTTAGAACTGTGTTATTTAGTATCCAAATGTTTGTGGGATATTTTTCATAGATCTTTCTGTTATTGATTTGTAATTTAATTCCATTGTGGTCATGGAACGCACTTTGTATGATTTGAATCCTTTTAAATTTATTGAGACTTGTTTTATGGCCCCGAATGCTTTTTTAAAATCAGAGGAATTAAACTTTTGGGGATCTCATTTGTGACGGTCAGTCAGCAATGCCCTTGTTAGCAATTTACTGCTTTCCAGTGGACAAAATCCAAATGGGCTCCTCCTCATAAAACTCCCTTTGCTTCCTTGCTTCATCTCCCCAAACCTTTATATCCCTGTTCAACCTAGGACTCTTCTAGAGCAAGAATGAAATTCGCTTACCTTATTTGATAGAATGGGAGGGGGAAGTGTGGAGTTAGGCTGCATAAAGTCAGAAGAGAGGGAGAGAGGGCAAGTAAAGAAGTAATCCAAGGAAGGCTGAGCTCTGGCTATAAAGAGACATTTTATTCTTTGGTTCATAAACTGACTCTGAAGGCAATTTCAAAAGTGTTTTGAGCAATGGCAACATTACTGGGTGAAGAGTTGTAGCCTTGGAGATTACTTTGAATGACAGTACTCATTTGGATGTATGAGTTCTTGAGTGCTTTAGAAAAAATTAATCATTATTTTTAGCTAAATATGTAATTATTTTAGTGAACATTCCAAACTCACTGAAGTACAAGCATGAAGCAATTTTCCTTTCTCTTATCGCTGCTTTTAACCATTTTTGTCCAACTTTCCTTTCTTAGAATGGTATCAAAGATGTTTTCCTGTAGCTTTTTGGCCACTTTGTTATTAAAGTCTAGTACAGTCTTACTGAATTTGCTAGTCCCATTTCCTGGACTGACCATGGTGGAGGGATCTACTGCGAGGGAGAGGCAGGGCCTTCTTCAGCATTCCTTTGATCTTCCAGCATGTCGAGAAGAGGATCAAGATTAATAAATGGACACATATCTCCTATCTGACTGTTGCTTACCATCCTGCTCAGCCAAATGAAGTTATTTTGGTGATAAGGGAGAGGCCCCAAAGAATCCATTCTAGAAACTGGGACAGCCTGTGTACACGGAAGGCTGGCATCACATGTCCCAGGTGAACATTTGCTTATTCAGTGGTCTCGATGATCTGCATTTAGCTGCATTTAGCCCAGGTAACTTGGAAGGTCTTTCCTTTCAACACACAGGAACCTCTAATATTCCTGGTATCACAGTGGATGTTTAGTTACCCGAACTTCTGCTCCTCTCGCTGTCTTGCTGTCTCCCTTTCATTCATTTTTCTCTGGGTCAGATAGGCATCAAATCTGTTACATAAGCAGATATTCAACAGGGAAAAGAGGCCATTCTCATTTTTTTGCTGCTATCCTCAGTCTCTTAAAATACTTCTCTTTGAGCCCCCACTTTTGGCTTGGAGGATGATAGGAGCATAAGATGGAAGTGAAGGGAAAACTGTTTACTCCCTCCTTTAACGGAATAGTCAGGATGTGCTAAATTCTGTTGTGGTGACAAACTCCCCTAAGCCTTGGGAGCTAAACACAAGTACAAAAATCTTGTTTCAGTTACTTGTCTATCACTAGTTGGTAGGGAGGCTCTTTTTATCATTGCTGAATAGAAGATACTATCTGAGGGGTGCCTGGGTGGCTCAGTTGGTTAACCATCCGATTCTTGCTTTTGGCTCAGGTTGTGATCCCTGGGTCATGGGACTGAGCCCGGCGTCGGGCTCCACACTGAATATGGAGCCTGCTTGGGATTCTCTGTCTCCCTCTGCCCCTCTCTACCATTCTCTCTCTCTCTCTGTCTCTGTCTCTCTCTCTCTCTCTCTCTCTCTCAAAGTGAAAAAAAATTTAAAAAGATACATTCTGAATAGTGCCAGACACTGTGCCAGAGGGAGGAAGATGAGTTCTGGGAGTCCCCATGCTGGACATTTTCCACTCTGACCTAGAAATGACACATGGTCTACAACTAGTCCCATGGTCCTATCTTGACCAAAGGGTCAGGACCGGCAACTGTTCTGTATACCCAAAAGGGAGAAGAACCAGAAATACTCTAGCAACAGCACAAGTGACCACCATGTTGGTCTCCATGCCATGCTTCCCAGTGCTTCTCTCTCTGCTTGCACACTTCCCCTCATTGGTCATCTGCTTCCACAGACAGTTGGGATGTGGGGGTGTCATGTAGGTGGCTGAGGCAACGGTTAAAGAGGCAGAATCTTACTCTGCTTATTGTTAACACAGACATTTGTGCCACACACATTCACATGCATATGAATGACAACTGTATAGCAGGACAGTGTTCAAGACAAGTTATAGGGATGGAGAAACTTGGGTGTTCCATAATTTAACTCAACACTGGGCATATTTGAATACAGTTTCCACTGTACATTATACTTATTTGAAAAAAAAGTTTTTTGAAAAACAATGTGGCCAAAGTTAAAGGGATGAAGCAGAGAAGATTTGGTTTATACATTTTAAAACCCAGGTATGTTTCACATAGAATAAGGGTCAGTGTGAATCCAGTGGCTGAGGTGAGGCTATAAAATTTGATGAAATGGCTGTTTAAGAAATCTGGAATCCTTTTTACTTTAAAAATCCCTGACTGGTAAATAATGTGATTGCAACATCTGTACTTACGATAGGGATTTCTATTGAGAAAACTGGATAAAAACAAAAGTTAGCAAATAGTCGGTAAAAAATCCTTAAGCCTTTTAAAATTCCATGTCCTAAACAAGGGTGCTATGCGTCTTCTAATTTGTTGTAGTTAAAATAAAACCACCGTGCCATTTTTACTTGCCAGGCATTTCCTCATATTTGATGTCTGTGTCCCAGAACATTCTGCCCTCCTCCATGAATGTCCCCAGACCACTCCAGCCCATGCTCATTTCTCCCCTCCTTGAACCATTGCACTTGGGGGTCATTGTCATACAGCTGTCCCCTCTGTGAGCCTCAGTGGCTGAGCTCAGTGGTCATTTGAAGGCAGGGACCACACTGTGTTTGAAACCCTACAGGGCAAGGATCTTATTGATGTTAGAACAAGTAAAGGACAAAAAAGGATCTATTGGAGGTGTTAGGAGCCCAACAGGATTGCCAGACATACAGACCTACAGTGTACTCACCTAAGCAAATTTTAGTTAGAAGACAGACATTTCAGTAACATTTTAGTTTTTGGTGGGGGTGGGAGGATGGTATGTTGATTTTGGAATCTGGGTCTCAGACACATGGATTTAAGCTTCTAGGCTGCAGAAGTCGGCTTAGGGAAGATAGGTGTGGGGGAAGAGAAACCGAACAAACCTTAATCTCTTACAATTCCTACATTACAGTGTTTCAGCAAATATTTTGCAAAAGGATTTTCTAGATGAACTTCAGACTGCAAGAGGTTCACTTGGTGACACAAAGAGCTGTGCAAATGATTTTTTTTTTTTTTAAGGAAATGAACATTGTCTCAGCTGAAACTTTAACCTCCATTCTCTTTTACTGGCCTGTCACATTGCTTCATATGTTTTGGTCAGACATGCTTCCCAGAAGAAAACAATATTTATAGGATTGTAGGACTGTAATATGGAATCCTGGTATCTGTCATTTTATGCTTATATAAAAATTCTAATAATAGAACCCTGACTGGCTTTTGCCTCTTTTATGGATTTGGTAGCTCCCATGAAAATAGCAATTTAAAAAACTAGTAGAGTTTAAGTAAGAATAACTCGAGCTAGAGATCTTTTCAACTCTATCTCCTCTTGACTGCAGTCTGAGACACTAAACCCAAGGGTTGTTTGAAACAGTTTTGGTTTTCTGTTATATTCTATTACTCACTAAAGTACACTGGAATTTTTCAGGCCACGTGACCAGATTTTTGGATTTGTAAACAAAGTCTTTATAAGAAAGAATCCATTAATGCAGCAAATATAGCCTGTGAGCCAAATCCTGTTTTGGTAAATAGTTTTATTGGGTCACAGCCATACTTGTTCTTTACATACTTTCTGTGGCTGCTTTCTTGCTACAGTGGCAGACTTGAATACATATGTGTTCTTATAAAATGTTTATTTTTGTTTTGTGTGCACGTAGTTTTAGTTTTTGAAAGAAGTATGTGTCTTGTATTATGTATCTCATATTTCTGGCTTTTCCACTAAGAACTATGCTTTATGATTTCTTCATGTTATGTATATAAATATCTATTGCATCTAATGCTGCGCAATACTACATAGTGCATATCCTCCACATTTGATGCAACTTTCCCGGTGACAGATGGCCGTGTTTAGGTCATTGTGTATATCCTACTAGGTCACCACCGTTCCAGGAGCTGCCATTTGCACAGACTACAAATAACACACCAAACATCTTGAACACATCTTGGACTTAGGTGAAAAAATTTCTTTTAATTATATAATCTAGGAACAGACTTTCTGGGTCATGAGGTATGTACCTTTAGTTTGTATGGACAGTGCAAGACTGTTTCCCCTGAAAATGGCATCGGTCTGTATTTCCACCTGCAATGCAAAGGAATTCCAACATACCTGCATTCCTTGCTCCAATGCTTGGCATTATCCAGTTTTCTAATTTTTGCTAGTCTGATTGGTATAGAGTGAAATCTCTGTGTTGTTTTAATTTGCATTTTTCTGACTACTGATGAGTTTGAGCATCTCTTGATATGCTTCTCATGTTTTAGATTTCCTCTGTATGAATTGTGTGTTTATATTAGTTGCCCATTTTCCTAATGGAGATGCTCTCATTGATGTTAATTTATAGCCATTCTAGATTCTAGATATTAATTTTGTACAGTTTCAAACACTGAAAATATCTGTCTTCTAACTAACTTTGTCCATGGTGTCATTCAGTGCACAGAAATGATAAATTTTGTTGCTATAAAATTGAGTTATTGTTTTAGGACTTACCCCTAGAAATTTTATTTAGAAAGTTCTGCACACTTACATGACAATGATTTTCAACTCTATTTCTTCTAGGTTGTATTATTCAGGGATATAGTTTTATTTTACTCTAATGAGTCAATTTCTGCCAATGACTAAATAATTTCCTTCATTGATTTATAGTACTAATTTACTGTATATTTCTGTCACATCATAGATCTCTGTGTTTTCTGTTCCCTAGGTTTATTTACCTGTTTTGTGTAATACCACAGGGATTTTTTTTTAACTTTAAGCTTTACTCTCTTAGAGACTTTCAAATATGCAGGACAGTGATATTAATCATAGTTATCATGATGTACATAGGGCATTTAGAAAAAGCTTTATAAAAATATTTTGCAGGGAAAGTTCCCCCCTTAAGTAATTTATTTTAATGATGACTTATAGATTGGTAGAGGTTATTTTCCATATACATGTTAGAGTATGTTTATTGTGTTTCACAGAGATTTGACTTAAGCTTTTAATTCAGTTGTTTTAATTTATATATTAACTCAGAGATAACCAACATCTTTAAACTACTAAATCATCCTGTCTAAGAACATGGAATCTCTTCATTTATTTGTTATGTGCATATTGTCCTCTCCAGTGTCCTTTATTTATTTGAGTTTTACATTTTCTTTGTAGAGGTCTTTTTATACTTTTGATGAAGTTAACTTCTAGATACTTTGGTAGTCATTGTTGATACTGTGATTGGTATTTTCCTTTTTTTAAAATGAAATTTTCTAAGTTGGGTTTTACAAGTACAGAGAAATTATTTTGATTTTTTTTTATGTTGATATTATATCTGGCACTTGTTAATTGTATTGGTACTTCTAGGTAGATTATCAGTCACATCCACATAGCAGACAATTTAAATGCTTGGTTCCAATCCTTATACCTCTTATTTTCTTCCACTTTTTTTGGAACTGACCTTCTACGTTAGGTTAAAATAGTAGTGAGGACGGAACGCATCATCATAGATGTCAAATCTTACTAACTGCTCTCCCTGCATCAGTTGGTATTATTATATAATTTATTGATAAACTTTTAATAATTTAGATACAGTTTTGTTATTTTTCTTCATTCTGAATATGGTAAATTAGGTTGTTTGATTTTTGATGAATTCCTGGATAACGTCACTGGAGTTTGATACACACACGTACATATACCATTGTTGATTCTGTTAGGTGCTATTTTAGTTAGTACCTTAGTATCTAAATTGATAGGGGAAATAGTTCTAGAATTGTCTCTTCTTACACTGTGTTCATCTGGTTTTAGATTTTTATATTTCATTTTTATTAGGAAACAAGCAAAACATCTTTTAAATTTATCAATTTTGTTGTTGTTGTTGTGTGTGTTCTTTATTTCACTGATTTTTGCCCTACTGTTATTATTTTCCTACTCTTTATTTCTTTGGGTTTGCTCTCAGGCTCTTTCTCCAGCTTATTTAGTTGTGTGTTTTGCTAATTTATTTCTAGCTTTTCTTGTTTTATGATTTATTTAAAACTACAAATTTTTGTCTAAACACGGACTTACTAATGTCCCACAGATTTTGACAGGTGGTGTTTTAATTATCATGTGTCTTGAATATTTCTTAATTTCCTTATCTTTTCCTGTGTAACCCAAGAACTTTTTAATAAAATGTGATTTCATTTCCAAATGTTACTTAAGTTATCTCTTTATAGAAATTTCTATTTCTATTTCATTATTGTTGAAGAACGTTGTTTGATATTGTCCTTTAGTATTTATTGAGATTGCTTTGATGATCTATATGTGGCCTCCTTTTGTAACCGGGATGTAATGAGAACTGTATTTCCATTTATTGGGATGGAGTTCCCATATATATTCTGTATATATTTGCTAGGATATAGTAATTTGTTATTTAGGTTTTTGATAACTGTGCTGTGTTTTCTTCTGTTTGGAATATTGGCTTCCAGTGTATCTACCACAACTACAATTGTTTTATTTTTTTATTTTTTAAATGTTTGTTTATTTTTGAGGGGGGAAGGTGTGGGGGGGAGGGGGGGCAGGGCAGAATCTGAAGCAGGCTCCAGGCTCTGAGCTGTCAGCACAGTGCCCTATGCGTGGCTCAAACTCACAAGCTGTGAGATCATGACCTGAGCCGAAGTTGGATGCTTAACCAACTGAGCCACCCAGGCACCCCTACAGTTGTTGATTAATCTCTTTCTTCCTGTGGTATAGACAGTTGTTTCTTTATATATTTGAAGTTGTATTCGATGCATAAATATTTATGTTGGCTACATCTTCTCTGTTTCCTTCCCCCTTTTATGAACTGGTGACATTCTTTGCCCCTAGAAAAGTTATTTAGCTTTAAATTCTATCTTGTCCAGATAATATCACTACTAAGTGTTCTTTTGGTTCCATATTTTACTAATACATCTTTTCCATCCTTTTATTTCTAATATATCTGTGTATTTTTAAGTATGTATCTTGCAGTCAATATATTGTTGGATTAAAAAAAACATTAAGACAGTTTCAGTATTTTAATTAATGAGTTTAATTTGTATTCTAATTACTATTATGTTAGAACTTAATTCTATCATTTAATTTTTCCATTTACTGTCCTTCTGTTTCCTTTTTCTTCCTGCTTTTTGTTGGTTTTATTGATATACTTCTAATTTTGATTTTTGATGGTTCTTCTTAAGACCCAAACATATTTATTTATCCCTATTGATTTTTGAAGTCTTTCTCCTCCCCTCCCTCCATCTCTTTCTCTTTCTTCACTCTCTCTCTCCCCATTAGTAACACAAATACTTTGGCATGCTCTTAAGTCCTTTAGTATCTTAGCCCCCCTATCTCCTAGGTGGTTGTTAGGATCAATTATGATAATATGTGAAAATACCTAGCACAAAATAGGTATCTGATAACACTATTCCCCTTTCAAAGAAGGAATCTTTCATCCTCAAACTCATGTCAATAACTGAAAGTTTTTCTGTTGAAACAATCAGTATCAATGTATTTATTGAACTCCTAAGTGTTATAGTACATGGAAAATAGAAAATGGCACATATACATGACGTCTGAAGAACTGTACCTCTGTGCTGTTATTTTAGTGTGATGGGACATTTTTGTAGTAGTCTAGATTTAAAGCATAAATGTGAAGACATGGAAGACACAGAGACATGGGGCTTTAGTTCCTCTTTCCCTTGGTTCTTGGTTCTTCGTTTGCTCACTCAACAGTGATTAGGTAAAATCTCTTTTAGAATTCCTCATAATGGTATCTAATGGTAGTTGAGATATCAAGTGAAGTTACTAAGCTATCTGTTACTTATTTTGATAAATACATCCATGGGAACTGTCTAGAGTAAGTTTCTTCTGCTTGTAGCTAAAGGATCCTAATTGATAAAGGCATTCTGGTTCCCCATATTGGCTTTTATAGTACAAACTGTTTTGAGGTTTCTAACACAGGTTAGAGTCCTCACTCTTACTCATTATAATAGCTCCTTGGAGCCTTTTCAGAAACAAGATGCTAATTTAGTAATAAGGTTTTAATTAGGAAATAACCATGAGCGTTTGTGAATATTTATCCTGTTATAGATGTTTTATAAACATTCATCATTTACTCCTTTCCAACAATCCTGAAAGGTAGATGCATAATCCCAATAATTCAGATGGTGAACCTGAGGATCAGAGAGTTTAACTCATCCAAAGTCAGGTAACTAGTATGTGACCGAGGGAGGATTTGAACCTGTCTGTGCTCACTCTGGTACTTTTCTTCACAGTACCAGAGCTGCTCCAACATGGCTTCAAAAAACTTAACTGAGGGGAAAACCCCATATACTTCTGAATCCTCCCTCATTTTATTTTAACCCACTGTAAGGGGCTTACTTAGACAACTTATCAAGGACACATCTATGGCTGAAAGGTTAGCATCCATCTAACTCATTTCTCTTGTGATTCAAAATCATATTGAAAATCTGATCTCCTGAGAGATGAAACGCTGGTGGGTTATTGCATTTCTTGGTTTTCTTATTTAAAAATAATTAATTTTGTCCATAGTTCCTTATCTCTTTTTCTTTCCCTAGTGCTGAGGTGGTGGACTGGGCTGGAGGCTGGGGGAAGGAAATAGGCGGGGGAGGCAGGTCCAGCTTTGCTTTTACTGGCAGTGAAGGCAGTTAATAGCTTAGGGAGAATAGGCTCCCTTGCTGAACTTTGCTGCCAGCACGGCCTCTAAGGAGGCAGGGGATGGGGTTGGGGCCTGCCTGGGGCCATCCCTTGGATTGGGGAGAGAGGATACTGGAGCAAATGATAACAAGAGGCCTCCTTTTTTTCCCCTTTATTACCATCGGTAATATTACCAAAAAGGTAAATGCAAAACAAGGAGATTATAATGGGGAAAAGTGGACAACACAGCCCAGGGCCCAGGCCCAACTTCTCAGGGCATTTCCATCTGTCCCAGGGAGGCTGGTGCCTTCTGTTCCTGCCTCTTGCTCCTGAAGCAGATCTCTCTCTTATGAGATTCAGAATCTCCCAAGAACCAAAGTGTGCAGTACATATTCCTGAAAGTCACAGTGACAGGTGGGAATGTGGCCAAATGACCCACACCATTCATTCATCATTCCATGTAACAGGCTGCTGCTGTGCAGGGTTCCTGTGGGCCAACTGGTCCCAGCCAGCTCCTGAGCATCCTGACTTCCTCCAGGATCTGGTGGTTTTACCTGGACTGACCTTGGGCTGGGGTGCTGGAGAGTTTCCAACAAGTGGATCAATTTTGTCAGAAGACCTGCCTAATGTTTTATTTTGTGCTACATGTGCAC
Organism: Puma concolor; assembly: GCF_028749965.1. NCBI lineage: Eukaryota > Metazoa > Chordata > Mammalia > Carnivora > Felidae > Puma > Puma concolor. The sequence goes on from NC_141683.1 coordinate 50,678,002, forward strand.
AGTAAGTTCATTTTATTTTCAAAGTAATTCTTTACTTGTAGGTATAATTTCCCCTATTTTACAGAATCAAAGATTGAAGTCTAGGAAGTTAAATAAATTCTCTAAGACCCACAACTAGTAAGTGATAAGAATGGGATTCAAACTCATGTGTGGTTCCTTATCTTTCTGGTGATGTTGTTCCCTCTTAGCTGTGCTGTTTACCCTAGTTGAGAGGACAACCCCTCCCTAGCCCTTGAGGAATTCGAATGATGATGAGAGTGATGAACAAGGATGGTGATCATTCCAGGAAGAATGAATAAACCTTCCACTGGAAGCTTTTGGATATTGTTTGAATTTCATCTTGTCTAAGTTACAGAAATTAATGAGCTACTAGATCTGGACCTGGTGTGCTTTGATAAAAGGACTTATTTTTAGTGCCTTAGCATTTAAAAGGATCTGTTATAATTTCATGCTTAAATAACACTAAATAAGGGTCTGTGCTTGTCTAGCATAATTGGAAGAAGCAAAGGAAAAGGGAAACAGTTACTTTCAAACAAATGCCATGAATGCATCTTGGGAGAAACTTGAAGATAGAGAAACCCCCCAAATAAAACAAACACCACGGGTTTAATTATCCTCCTTGGAGAGCATTTCCTACAGGACAAAAACAGCTTTCAAGCACACGAAGACCTACAGGCTAGGCTGGAGATGTATGGGGTAGCAGTGGGAGTTAGCTGCGGATAGCAGGGTTGCCTCAGTCAAGGAGTGATCCTATCCATCAAACAACCTACCTGAGTTGCCTGAGGAGGAGGAGAACACACAGGAGTGAATTTCCCTCCCTTTTCTGACTCTCTCTCTCAGGGATGATTTGTTGACTGTCCTTTTGCCTTTAACACCACCGCCCTCCTGGCCTCTGAGACCACCTGTCTCAGTACCCCAGGCAATGGGGGAAAAGGTGGCTGAAATAAAGAAGTATGGGAGAGGGTTGAACCAATGGCATAGTAAAAGGACTGCTCTCTCAGACCTCTGGATCAGCTCAGGGTCACTAAGTTGCTTTCCTTCCCCGCTCTAATGGCTTTCCCTGCCTGGGAACCTCTTAGTGGCGCATCCTCTTCCACGTAGCACCTCTTGGCCCCACCCCTCTCATAGCCACGCCCCTCTCCCCTCAACCTTCACCGAATTCTGCCTCCCGCCTGCCTTTTTCTCCCACAGTAAAATTTTGCTCTCTCTGTGCATTTGCATTTCTGCTGACTGCAAGGATCAGTTTAATTTCATGGGTGTCATTTCCTTCAAGAAATCTCTCTCTGAGCAGCGGCCCATCGAATCCCCGATAAAACATATTTTCCTACAGTAATGATTTTATGGGCCCATAAGTCATGAATTTATTATGATCTCAGCCCCTGCTGCTGATTGCTGTAAAATGCAAAGTAATTAACAGCGAGCGGTAGCAGTTATTCCCACCTGGTAACGTGTTCCTTCGTTCGCTGATGGGTTTGATTAAAGTAATGACTGAAGAGTGAAGCCCGGCTGTAAAATATTAGCATGATTAATGCTGTATCCTAAATAAGAAACAAAACTAACGGGCACGGTCTGAGGAATTAAAAAAAAATACACAATCTTTCCCTTTCCACCCTCTCCCCCCTTTAAGCAATTGTTCCGGCTCATTTAGAATATGTCTTCCTTCCCATTAAATAATGTATGGATTCCAAGGCCAGGGGCTGGCTAGCAGAGCCTGTCACACAGTTTCCATAACATCTTAGTGCTGGTGTTAATTTTTTCCCCTTTCCTCTTGGATTTGCAGAATGGAGCTTGGATGGCAACATACTTTGAGCTGGAGCCTAAATAGCTCCTTTCATTTCTACATGGGGCCTGGGTCTTCACGGTCCATCTGGGGCATGAGTGAAAGGGCTTCTGGTGACTTTGCTCCTCTGTTGGACCGGTTGGAGCTGGGAGGAAGTTCTGGGGTGAGGGGTTAGTAAAACCAGCTTTAACCAGAGAGGGATGATTAAAGTTGCTGACCTTCAGGGGCACCTGGGTGGCTCCGTCAGTTGAGTGTCCAACTTAGGCTCTGGTCACAGCCTCCTGGTTTTTGAGTTTGAGCCATGCATGGGGCTTGCTGCTGTCAGTGCAGAGCCTGCTTCAGATCCTGTCTCCCTCCCTCTCTGCCCCTCCCACTGTCGTACTGTCTCAAAAATAAAAACGTTAAAAAAAAAGTTGTTGACCTTCAACTTCACCTTTCACAATGTCAGGAAATACTTGTTTCTAGTACCACCTTTGTCTGGGGACAAATAAGAACTCATAAAAATGCCTACAAGTGGTACCTAAACACTTGGAACATCCTTATTCCAGATGATGTGAAGATGTACAATTTTCTTAAAGCCCCACCTTCCCTGGAAGGCCAGGTTGGAGGCCCTCTTGACTGTGGGCTTGGAGGCAGTTCTGCATGTGGAACTCCAGAGCATTTTGCCCTCTCAACTGTGAGAGCACCCCACCTTCCCGAGAAATAAGAGGCTGTAAATAGGTATGGCCCTTCAGAAGTAAGCTGTAGGCAAGTAGAGATGGAGAGGTGGCCTGCTGAGGAGGTCATGGAGATATGAGAGAGATGTGCCTTTGCTCTCCCGCAATTCCTCCAGTGGCCCTGGAATTAATTTCACAATGACCTCTGTAGGCTAGGAGAGAAAGAGACAAAAGGAGGCAAATCAGGATTTGCGGGAGTGTGTGGGTAGGAGGAGAATCCTCCAGCCTTTGGTTCTGGCAAGATTTAGGAGGGTCTTTTTTATGAGAGGGTTGTTTGGCCAAGTGTTGGAAAACTGGGGCTATGGGAAGACAATCTCATTTCGTTAATTTATTATCAGGCACCTACTATACACCAGGCACAGGGATACAGTCCCTGCCATTAAGAAACTTGCTAGAAACTCAAAGGGAAGAGGACAAAGAAAACCTCACTGGCAAAGAACAGGAGTAAAAGGAGAAATGGGAGTGTTGAGAAGGGCCTCGTGGCCATCATGGCCCTAGGGAGCAGAGTGGGTGAGGGGGCTGGAGAGAGAATGCCACCGTGCTACATAGGAGACAGGTGGCTCTGGGACGCCAGGGTGGCTCAGTCAGTTAAGCGTTGGACTTCGGCTCAGGTCATGACCTCACGCCTCATGGGTTCGAGCTCTGTGTCCAGCTCTGTGCTGACAGCTTGGAGCCTAGAGCCTGCTATGGATTCTGTCTCTCTCTCTCTGCCCCTCCCCCACTTGTGTGCACTTGCTCGCTCTCTCAAAAATAAACATTAAAAAAGAGATACTATTTTATTTTATTATTTTTTTCAATATATGAAGTTTATTGTGAAATTGGTTTCCATACAACACCCAGTGCTTATCCCAAAAGGTGCCCTCCTCAATACCCATCACTCACCCTCCCCTCCCTCCCACCCCCCATCAACCCTCAGTTTGTTCTCAGTTTTTAAGAGTCTCTTATGCTTTGGCTAAGAGATACTATTTTAAAAAGAGACAGGTGGCTCTCAGAGGTGGTACTATTCGTGAATCTAGAAGGCAAGAGACCGACCACCTTTTCTGGGAGCAGTGGGCATCATTCTGGCTCACAGCCATGAAAAGCAGAGAGAACAGTGTCATCAGTATACATCTCTCCTTGTTTCAGGAGAACTCAGAGTCTTTCAAAATGCAACAAGATACTTGTGGAGGAAGAGCTGAGGCGTGTATGGGACCGTCTTAGGGATTCAGGGACCTAATTGTGAAGAAAGAAATGACTGGTCCAGGGCTTCCATGAGGGGTAGATGTGAGGTTAGACCCCATTAACCAGTCAGTGCCCATTTGCATGGTGCATTGTGTTTCACATGCCAAGTTTCTGGAGGTTGTGCTTCCGAACTGACAGTCCACCTGGTTGTGTTTGGGCAGACTACAGACAGTGGCAGTTTTCACAACTCTTCTGTGAGTCCCTGGAACGTCACCTGTGCTGCCCTAGGAAAGTATCTGACAGAAGGGCATCAGGTTTTTCCTGCAGCAGAAAGATAGCTGCTTTCTGGCTGGGGGGTATTCCTGCATTTTCCTAATCAGGTATGAAGCAGCAGTGAGGTGAGGTGGTGGCTCAGGTGAGAAGAAATCTATAAAAATATTTAAACTTTTTCCTCTTCCCTTCTTAATAAATTTTAAAAAATACCCTTGTTGCATGAGGTTTCAGAAAAAATATAATAAACATGGGCCTTCCTGCCTTTACTCCTCCAACCCTTGCTTCTCACAGGGTAGATGAAGGAAAAGTTATTGGGATTGAGGTGCTGGTACCAGGAAGATAAATGCAGAGCCCTCCCTCTCTCCACCGCTGAGCAGGTCAAAAAATGATTGCATTGGGCGTGAAGGATTTATGTCTGCCGTGAGTCAGTCAGAGTGTCGGGGTAAATCAAGGCTGACGTTTTTAGCATCTGGGAAAAAAAAGCAATTGCATTTTATGTCTACATTTTGCTCGGCTAATCAAGGTGCGGAAGAGACAGTCTGCCTGGGGAAACTTTTCCACTTTTTATTATTTAGGTACGGTTTGGTTTTCTCCATAGAAACACAGAGAAGGTCTATAAAGCCTTCAGTTTAGAGTCAAGAAGAAAGAGAAGGGCCCTCCCTGTCAAATTTGATTTGGAGAGAGACAGAGATGTTGGCAGAGGAAGGGGATCTGGGATGGGGCCAGACATGGGGGTCATCTAAGCTGTCTTAGAATCAAGGAAGTAGATGGTCGTCTTTGCGAAAAATTTCTCCTCTCCACAGGTCTCCAGCAGGACCTATCATGTAACTGTACCATTACGGAAAAACTGTGGTTCAATGCTTTTGACTAAATTGGCCAGCTATTAATTGACTACTAATCAGTCCTTTAACTGAAGGCACCGGCAAAATAAGTAGATCACTTAAAACTGTTGAACTAGCTGATGAGTATTGACATAGTTCAAGATCAAGCCACATTTAATGTGTGTGAGGGGGAAAAGAAAAATGAACAGATTTACTAGTGATATTTCTTTTTAGCCTTCCTTTTCCAAGGCTAATTATCGGTTTATCTAAGTGCTTTGCCTTAGTAAATGAGAATGTATTTGGATTTGAAAAGTCTTCTATTTTGCACCAGGGACTAGATTCGGCAAATATACTTTCATGTGTTAATGGGTAGTAATCATGATAGCTAATTTTTTTTGAAGGGGAGGGGATCTGGCATCTCATTAGATCTCCAATGCTTCAGAAGATAGTTGTGATCTGTTTTACAGATAGGGAAACATGGGGCTTAGAGATATACTCCAGGTGTGCATTCCAGGACTAATATACTCCAGTTTATACCCAGTTTAGATATACACTCCAGGTTATATCCAGCTCTTCTTAGCTGGTAGGAGCTAGAGAAATTCTTTGAACAGAGGCAATTCTGTTTTCCCAGTCTTCATCCCTGACTTTTATCCCTATTGTTTCAGATTTGATCAAAGCAGAGATGCCCAGTTAGTCTAACAATGTTGGGAACAAGGGATTCAACAGAAATAGATTTCATGAATGACCAGGTTTTTCTTTTCATGGCCCTGAAATAGCTTGGGAACCAGCCACTGGTCCTGAAAGTGTGTACTTTCGATGATGATGATGATGATGATGATGATGATGATAATGATAGTTAAAATGTATCACCTCCTTGCCATGTGCCAGATGCCATGTTAAGCTTTTTATTTTTATTTTTTAGTGCTTATTTATTTTTGAGAGAGAAAGAAAGAGCACAAGCAGGGGAGGGGCAGAGAGAGAGGGAGACACAGAATCTGAAGCAGGTTCCAGGCTGTGTGTGTGTGCGTGTGTACACATGTCATTGCTTTGTGATGTCTGATATAAGAGATTTCTGGGTTTTCTTTTAAAAATTTAAAACCCTTCCAGGGGCACCTGGGTAGTTCAGTTGGTTAAGCATCTCACTCCAGCTCAGGTCATGTTCTCACAGTTGGTGGGTTTGAGCTCCACATCAGGCTCTGTGCTGACAGCTCAGAGCCTGGAGCCTGCTTCGGTTTCTGGGTCTTCCTCTCTCTCTGCCCCTCCCCCACTTGCAGTCTGACTCACTCTCTCAAAATTAAATAAACATTAAAAAATTAAAAAATTTTAAACCCTTCCTCTATATGCATGTATTTAATTTTAAAAGAATGGAGAAGAAAACACTACTTGAAATTTCAGTCGGTGCTTCCCTGCCCAGGGCCCTAAGACCCTTAGAAGTCCGTCAAGAGGTGATGAAGACCTTAAAGTTATCTTCAGTGTATCAAAAAGCCAAATTAAAATTGATTTAGTGATAATAAGGCATCAGGGTGGAACTCAAACACCAAGTTTATGGAATTATATTAACTCAGGTAATACGGGTTATTGCACACTGATTATTCTTTGATGAATAAAGATAGGGAAATAGAATATTCTTTAGTAAAGATTGCTAATTAGGCAAAAACATATTAAAAAATAAGAAACCTTGTAGAGAAAAGAAAATAAGGGTCTTGTGATAGAAAGCCTGGGAGGCCCGATAAAAAGGTTTCTTTTTCTTCTCGTTCCCTGTAACTTGGCTATTTGTTGAAAATGTTAGCAAAATATCTTCAAAGCCCAATGAGATAATTTATGTAAATTGTTATGCAAATACTAGGGTTTTTTGTTATTAATATTAACAGTAATAGTTATGGTAATAATTTTGCTTTGGAACAGGTGATTTCAGGTAGCAATTATATCAAGACGTTTATTTTAACCTTTTCATTTCTTGACGTTGTATTGGTTCTCTTCTTCACCATATCCAGCATTAGCATAGGTGTTTCCCGAGTGCCGTGGGCTCTGTGTGCATTCATGTGTGTGTGGGCATGTGTAGCGCATGCATCTACGTGGCTGTGTGAGTGTCGTGTTGCCCTCACCCTCTCTGTCTTGTGCAGCTGCACCTGACAAAACTCTTTTCAAAACTTGTTTGAAATGGTGATAAAGCATTTGGGTCGTGGTGTGGGTTTTTACTCCCACGTTTTGCTGTTAATTAGACAAACCTCACCACCAAACCCTCTCCTGCCTCTGTGGGGGCTGTGGGGTCTATGAGAAGCTAGATTTGAAAATCTGGCTGTCATTGTCTTGGGCCTGTGCCTATGGACACAGGGTGGTTTGAATGTCACAAAGAGGTTGTAAAATCAGGTGTCCCCAGGTATGCCCCCAACACACCCAGCTAATGCCAAAAATGGATTTTACTTAATTCTTCCTTTTTAACTAGTTGTTTTTATGCACTTTGGAGACAGTCTGAGTAACACTATTAATTGGGCAGAGATTAGCACATAATCAAATCACATCTGCTTTAAAAAAAAAAATCAGAGCCCTCTTTATTAAAACAGAATAAAGTGTAAATTGGTCTGTAGCAACCTAACTCTCTACTCCTGGTTAAAAAAAGGATATCAAGTGGAATAAGATTGGCTCTAATTATCAATCACTTCTTAGTCTGCCTCTGTACTTCTTTATATTCCCATTATTTCTTCCATGGCATTTTCGGTTTCTTTTCTCTTTATCATCACCGATTTCTCCCTTTCTTACTGCATCATTCCTACCTGTTTGCACACATGTTGTAGTATTTTCCAAGTTAACATCCAGTCAAAGTAAAATCCTGTCTTGGGGGGCACCTGAGTGGCTCAGTCGGTTAAGCATCCAACTCTCGGTTTCAGCTCGGGTTGTGATCTCATGGTTTCATGAGTCCAAGCCCTGTGTTGGGGCTCTGCGTTGGCAGCGCAAAGCCTGCTTGGGATTCTCTGTCTCCTTCTGTCTCTGCCCTTTCCCCACTTGTGCTGTCTGTGTCTCTTTCAAAATAAATAAACTTAAAAAAAAAATCCTGTCTTGACCCCTTATTGGCTCCAGCCAATGTCTCAATTCTTTGCTTCCCTTTAGAACCAAACTTTTTTTTTTTTTTTAAGTTTTATGTATTTATTTTGAGAGAGAGAGCAGGCAGGGGAGGGGCAGAGAGAGAGGGAGAGACAGAATCCCAAACAGGCCCTATGCTGTCAACGCAGAGTCCCACGTGGGTCTTGAACGCACAAACCCTGAGATTGTGACCTGAGCCTAGATCAAGAGTCGGACGTTTAACTGAGTGAGCCACCCAGGAGCCCCCAGAACCAAACATCTACAAGTTGTCAAATTGTGTTTATTTCCTCCCCTCTTCCATTCATTCTGCAGTCTGCTCCTTTGTCCAGAAGGTGGCTCAAGCTCACTGACCCTTTCCTCACACTGTCCAAGGACAGCTTTTCAGTGTTCATGTTAATCAGTCTCTGGCCACCATCTCCAGGGCTGGCCACGTTTCCCCTCAGCACGGTCCTCTCTTGGCTTCTGTGAATCCACACATTTCCTGGTGGTCCTTTTCCCTGCTGGCTACTCCCTTCAGTCTGGGCTTTCTGAGTGGGGTTGTGCTTGAGGGCTTAGCTCTGGGCCTTCTCCTGTGTCTGCACTTGCTTCCTACATGATCCCCTCTATCCCTGTAGCTATAACTGCCATCTGTAATGCTGATAACTCATAAACTTAAGTCTCTAGTCCAGAAATCTCCTCTGAGATTCAGACTCCTATATCCACCTGGCTACTTGATGTCTCTACTTGGGTGTCATCACATCAGGCATCTCAAAGGAAACATGTAAAAATGGAATTGTTCATTTTCCCCTCTTACCCACTCCTTTTCCAGAATATCCTGTTTCCGTAAATGATGCCAACATCAACGTAATTGTTCAAGCCTGAAGCTCTCAATTCACAAATAAGTGCTGTCACATCTATTGCATTCATTTGTTCAATTAGCGGTTATAGTCAGTTCTCATTATTTGAGTTAGTTTTGTGCTATAAAGTCATAGAGAATACAAATTTAGGGAATACTGGACCATTGCCCCTAGGGAAAATACAGTGTTCTTGTGAGCCTCTGGTCACAACATCTTTATCAGCCGCTCAGTAGGTTTTATGTGTGTTTTTGTTAAAAGATGCCTTTATTTTTTATTTTTTATTTTATTTTTTATTTTTTTATTTTTTATTTATTTTTTATTTTTTTTCAGTATATGAAATTTATTGTCAAATTGGTTTTCATACAACACCCAGTGCTCATCCCAAAAGGTGCCCTCCTCAATACCCATCACAAAAGATGCCTTTAATATATATTGTTGATTCATTAACATTGAACTTGGGTCAACGGCATTACATCTCATTTCTGAACAAGGTTTATCTAACAAGTATTTTCTCTGCAAGGCCCATCACAACAATTTGTCACTTAGGAACCCTAAGAAACACTTGAGCACTACACTTAGGGACTCTTTTAAATGGTAAAAACGCCAGCAGAAAGCATGAAAACACAAAGTGGCACTAAATATACAGGGAAAAAGACATTTGTTCATGCAGCATGAGAGCTGAAACAAGAAAGCAGAGTGTTGCCTTGTTGGACCTCGGCTAGGAGCACGTGTGTTAGGAAACTCAAATTTCTCACCTGTCTGCATGTGTGCATATGTGTGCCATGAATACTGATTTTGGGATAAAGTTTAGCGAGTAGGCAGAATCACAAATAGGGAATCAGTGAATATTGAGGATTGACTGTATTAATAGGTATGTGCCGGATGCTGTGATAGTGACATTACTCTGCTAAGCAAAACAGACATGGTCTGTCCTCTCATGGAATAGACTCACTCCAACTGATGAGTATATTTTGAATTCATCTGCCTTTCTCAGATTCTTCCCCCAGATACCCTAGTTCTTACCACCAAATTTCTCATTTGGGCAATTACTTATTAAGTAACTCCTTCAGTCTTTTCCCCTTCCATTCTCCAAAAATAACCACAGTAATCCCCTCAAACATGAATTATTCAGATTTCTGCTTTTTAACTTTTAATGGCTTCCTGTTTCTAATATTTACCATGATGGCGGTCGTGTTGACCTCTGCAGCCTCCTCTTGAACCACAGCCTCCCTTTGCCCCTGCTTCCACTACACTGGCGTCCTTTCTGATTCTCGTGTGTGCTGCGTTCTTTCTTGCCTCTGAGTCTCGTATGCCTGTGCCTATGAGCACTCAGTAAACTCTTCACCCTCAGATCTCATGCTCTAGCTTTCCCTGAACACATGGTCTGCCTTGTTATTTTCTATACAAAGATACCCTGTTCGTTTTTAACGTGCTTGTTATTTAACGTTCTTACATTTTGGCTTCTTTACTGTGTCACCCCTACCAGACCTGAATTCCATGGGGGAAGAGACCCTGTTAGTTTTGTTTGCCACCACCCATTCCTTGTACTGGGTTACAGTAAGCACATAATCGATACTTAGTGAATGCACGAATTAGTGAATCACGGAATGAATGGCTAAGGGTGTCAAAGGACTGATGTATAGCAGCTTGTGTCAGCTAAGGTAGAAAAGCCCCAGTATTGTCTTCATCCAAGTTTCTTTTGCTGTTTCCAGTCATCTTAAGCAGCTTTGTTCTAGTTCCTTACTGTGGATTTATAAGTTGGTGTTTTTGTTAGGTCCAGGAGCCTGTCCTCTACTAAGCAGAACTGGGTATTTGCCATCGCAAACTACTTTTTTGAAGCAGGTTTCCATGGCTCACTGTACCACCATGGCCCTCTGGGTATTCCTGATGCTGTCCTAGATAGTCAGTGCCTTTGGGGGACTCTCCCCAGACAATTCCACATGTTAGCACACTCGCCAGTATATCAGGCTTACAGTATGTCCTTTCACACGTGAGCAAAAGCCCTCATGGGGACCAAGTCTTATAAACCACCATCTGAACCTAAGCTCACCTGCTGTGGGGCTTGTGCTCACCCAGTGTGGGGCTTGAGCTCACCTAATGTGGGACTCGAACTCATGAACTGTGGGATCATGACCTGAGCCAAAGTCAGAGGCTTAACTACTGAGCCACCCACGTGCCCCAGTGAAGAACTTTTAATAATCAGCTGCTTAAAGACAAAATAGGCTGCTTGAGTAGGTAGTGAACACACACTCCTTCAAGATGCTAAAGGGCTATTGCCTGGAATATCAGAGATAGTATTATTGTATTTGATGAGTCAGTAACCTCAGAGTTTTCAGACTGTGGTCTGTGAATTACTTGCATCAGAATCATGTGTGGGTGCTAGTGGGGCAATGGGATTGAGTAGTACATTGAATAATTTGCCCATCCCCATGTAGTATGTTTGTGAAAAACTACTTCCTGGACTCTACCCCGGCTCTTGGCATAGATGCTCTGGAAGATGAAGCATGGGGAATCTGAAGCTTGAAAATTCTAGCCTAGTCTCTAAAGTTATGCTCTACCTTCAGATTTTGGCTCCATGATCCCATAATTCTATATTCAGCATCCACTCAACAAATTATTGGAAATTTCTAAGTATCAGTCACTGTTCTTGGCTTTAGAGATTGTGATGGTTAACTTTATGTGTCAGCCTGGCTAGATTGTGGTACCCATTTATTTAATGAAACACATACCTAGGTGTTCCTCAAAGGTATTTTGTAGATGTGATTAACATCTACAGTCAGCTTAAGTAAAGGAGATTACCCTTGATAAGATGGATGAGCCATATCTAATCAGTTGAAGGCTTTAATAGTAAAGACAGTTTTTCTGGAGAAGAAATTTTGCTTCAAGACTGAAGCAAATTCCTGCTTGAGTTTCCAGCCTGTTGGCCTGCCCTACAGATTTCAGACTTATTAGCTCTCACAATTGCATAAGCCAGTTCCTTAAAATAAATCCATATACTATTAAATACACACACACACACACACACACACACACACACACACACACACTTAAAAGATAAAACATAATCTATATATTATTTTTTATATAATATATGTAATATATATAGGTATATATCTCCCATTAGTCTGTTTCTCTAGAGAACCCTGCCTGATTCAGAGATACATCTGAGAACAAAAAGAGTCTCTGATCTTATGTAGTTTAAATTTTAGGTTCCACAGAGAGCTATTATATTTTCAGTGGTTTAAAATTTATTGAAACTTCTTTTATGACCCAGCATATGGTCTGTTTTGATGAAGATACCATGCATACTTAAAAAGAATATGTATTCTTCAGTTGTAGGTCAAGGTGGTTGGAAAGTATAATTTAGGTCACCTATGTCTCTACTGATTTTTATGGTTGTTGTTGTCTGAAGTGTTCTATTAGTTGTTGATAGATGGGTGTTGAAATATCCTATCATGTTGTGGAATTGTCTGTTTCTCTTTAAATTCTGTAAATTTTTGGTTTAAGTGTTTTGTAGCTCTGCTATTAGATACATGCCACATTGATGATTATTACATCCAATTCATGAATTGATCCATTTGTCACATTGAAATGTCCTTTATCTTTAATGTTACTTTTTATCTTTAAGTCTGTTTTATCTGATATTAAAATAGCTGCTCTGGCCTTCCTATGTTTTGCTGTTTGCCTAGTATATACATTTCCATAAATTTTCTTTCAACCTATCTCTTTTGTTTGTTTCAAGTTTTTATTTAAATTCTAGTTAGTTAACATACAGTGTAATATTGGTTTCAGGAGTAGAATTTAATGATTCATCACTTACAGACAACACCAAGTGCTCATCACAACAAGTGCCCTCCTTAGTACCCATCACCCATGTAGCCCATCCCCTGCCCATTTCCCTCAAGCAACTCTCAGTTCTTTATAGTTAAGAGTCTGTTTTATGGTTTGCCTCTCTTTTTTCTCCTTCCCCTCTGTTCATTTGTTTCTTAAATTCCACATATGGTTGTAATCATACAATACTTGTCTTTCTCTGATTGACTTATTTTGCTTAGCATGGTATACTCTCGTTCCATCCACATCATTGCAAATGTCAAGATTTCACTCTTTTTGATGGCTGAGTAATATTCCATTGTGTGTGTGTGTGTGTGTGTGTGTGTGTGTGTGTGTGTGTGTATACAAAAATACACACGCATACATACACACACACATATACATACATACATACATACATACCACATCTTCTTCATCCATTTATCAGTTGATGGGATGTTTGGGCTCTTTTCATAGTTTGGCTGTTGTTGATAATGCTACTATAAACATCAGGTGCATGTGCCCCTTGGAATCAGTATTTTTGTGTCCTTTGGGTAAATAGTGCAGTTGTTGGGTCACAGGGTAGTTCTATTTTTAACTTTTTGAGACCCCCCCCCCAGTACTGTTTTCCAGAGTGGCTGCATAAGTTGACATTCCCACCAACAGTGTAAGAGAGTTCTCCTATCTATTTCCATTTAAAATGGGATCTCTTATAGGCAGCATATAGTTGGGTCTTGCTTTTTTTTTTTTTTTTTTTTTAATTTTTTTTTTCAACGTTTATTTATTTTTGGGATAGAGAGAGACAGAGCATGAACAGGGGAGGGGCAGAGAGAGAGGGAGACACAGAATCGGAAACAGGCTCCAGGCTCCGAGCCATCAGCCCAGAGCCTGACGCGGGGCTCGAACTCCCGGACCGCGAGATCGTGACCTGGCTGAAGTCGGACGCCCAACCGACTGCGCCACCCAGGCGCCCCTGGGTCTTGCTTTTTAAAATCCATTTTTACGATTTCTAATTTATATTGGAGTGTTTAGTCCATTAACGTTAAATGTAATTATTGATATGTTTGGATTTTGGTTTATCTTTAATTTTTTTCTCTTTGTATACTTTGTTTTGCTCTTTCTCCTCCCCCTCCTTATTTTTGGATCAAATAATTTTAGAATGCCACATTAATTTATCTATTAAATTGTTATTTTTTTTTGCATTTTTACTGGTTGTTCTAGAGACTACAATATAAATTCTGAACTTTTCACAATCAATTAAGGGTTAATATTGTACCAATTTTTATAAAATATAGACTTTGCAACTGTTTAGGTTCATTTACTTCCATCAACCCCAACCAGTCCTTTATGCTATAGTCGGCATATGTATTAAATCTATATAAACCCTATAAGATATCTATGTGTTGTAATTATATAACCCTATATATTATCGTTTTTCTTTAAATAGTCATATGTACTGTATAGAATTAAAAGAAAAAACAGTATTTTTTTATTTACTTATATATTTGTTATTTCCAGTATGCTTCATTCCTTCCTAAGGATGAGTTTCAGTCTGGTATCATTTTGTTTTATCCCAGAGAGCTTCCTTTAGCATTTAATATAGTGCAAATTTACCGATGATGAGTTCTTATTTTTAGAAAATACCTGAAAATGCCTGAATTTTGCCTCATTCTTGAAGGGCACTTTTGCTGGATACAGAAACCTGGGTTAACAGTTTTTCTTATAGCACTTTAAAGATGTTGTTCCACTGTCTTTTGGATTGCAAAGTTTCTAACGAGGGCTATGGTAATTGTTATTTTTTGTTCTTCTGTATGTAATATGTTGCTTTCCTCTGTATGATTGCAAGATTTTCTTTTCTTTCTCTTTTTACTTTTCTTTTTCTTTTTTTACAGTTTGTTTATGATATGCCTAGGCATAATTTTCTTCACAATTATCTTATAGCCCTGAGATTCTCGATTCTGTTTATCATCAAATTTGGGGAAATTTTGGTCATTATTTCTTCAAATGTTTGTTTTGGCCCTGTTGTCCCTCCTATTCTCACAGTCCAATTATGCATACATTAGATGTTTTGATAATGTACCCCCACATTAAGGTTTTGTCCATTTTATAATAAGTTTTACCCCTAATCTTCAGATTGGATTATTTATCTTCAAGTTCCCTGACTCTGTCTTCTGTCCTCTCATTCTGCCATTAGGCCCATCTCATGAATTTTAAACTTCAGAATACATGGTTTTTAGTCTCTGAATTTCCAGTTTAAAAAAAATAGTTTCTCTGCCAAGATTTCATATCTTTTGTTCATTGTGCACATATTTTTACTTCATAATTTTTGAGCAGAGTTATAATACTTGCTTTAAAGTCCTTCTCTGCTAATTCCAATATTTGGGTTGACTTGTTAATCTCTGTTGATAACTTTTTTTCTCATTCCTTTGAATTTTCATGGTTCTGAGAATATCAAATATTTTTTTTTATTGAAGTAAAGTTGACACGCAATATTAACATTAATTTTAGGTGAACAACATAGTGATTCAACAGCTCTCTGTGTTATGCTGTGTTCACAACAAGTGTAGCTATCATCTGTCCTGATATGTCACTGTTACAGTATCATTGAATATGTTCCCTGTGCAGTGCCTTTTATTCCTGTGACTTACTGCTTCCATAACTTGAAGCCTGTATCTTCTACTCCCTTTCACCCATTTTGTCTGCCCCCCAACTCCTACCCCTCAGGCAACTATCAGTTTTCTATATTTATGGGTCTGTTTCTGCATTTTTGTTTGTTTGTTTTGTTTTTAAGATTCAGTATATAAGTGACATCATACAGTATTTGTCTTTCCCTGTCTGACCTGTTGAGAATGTCAAAAATAATTTTGACTTTACCCTCAATACTGTCAGTTTTGTTGTGGACACTCCAGACTTAGTTTTATGTCTTTGAAGACTATTGCCTTTTTGTTTTACCAGGCAATTAATTTGGTTAGATTTAAACTACACATCCTGTCTATTGGCCAGTCGCCAAATGTAGTTATTTTATCCTTAGGTGAACTGCTTTTCAATTTGTCTGGTACTGGGTAGTTTAAGGGTGAGTGAGCCAGAGGCTTGAGCAAGGGTAGACTTCATTCACAGAATGTGGGAGACGATCTATCCAACTCTCTTTTCTTTCTGGGATACTCGCTTTCCAGTGACTGTAAATGTGCTAAATTCTGTCTTCTTGTTCTTCTGGCCAGAAAGATTTTGGTTTTCTGTTTTGACTACCTAAGTTTAAACCACCCTATACAATTCTCTCTCTTTCTTAAACTTGTAAGAATGGGAAACTCCTTCCATGCAATTTCCTTCTTCAAAGTCTTGACACCCCTCCAAAATCTGCTTGCTTTGATTTTCCACTCTTCAGAGTCTTCAGGTTATTGTTTTTTTTTCTTTGAATTTTTTCCCCAGAGTTTATTGTTCTTTGTGGGAAAGTTAATGTCACAGGAGAACTGTGTTTCCTGGGCCATGTTGGAAGTGACACTCTGAGATTTACCTTTACTTTTGGGCAGACATCACTGTAGTCTCTCATAAAACATGTGCCTCTTGGAATAGAAGGAGATGAAGGATAAAGTCAGACATCAAGTTTTCGGTGGCCACTACCCCAGAGGGACAGAAGGCATTGCTGGCCATCATGTCAGGCATCTCCCGGAAATTAACGAGGAGGGAAGTGGCCCTGTTTTCTGTGTGTTGTGATAGGTGGGATCAGAAAACTCTTGGGCTTGGCAAAGAGAGTGATACAGATCAACTCTGTGCCACAACTCTCCTGATCTATGATAGTAGGTACAAGTCATGTAAGATTGCTCACTGGAAAAACTAACATGATGATAGCTGTCCACGGGGGGTGGTAAAGGTTCAATAGGGTAGAATGCTTCCGGGCCTTTGGCGCCTGCATGGTACTCTATATACTCCTCTCCTCTTCTCTGTACTTTGGAAATGACCTAGTTTGACTTGCAGTGCACATCTCCGTATGGGATCTTGGGGAGAGCCAAAGTTAAGCCAGGATCATTGATGCTTAAAAGGGGTATTAGGACGAAGAACAAATATTGTGAAAATGTCGATACTGTCCAAAGCAATGTACATATTCATTGCAATCCCTATCAAAATAACACCAGCATTCTTCACACACCTAGAACAAACAATCCTAAAATTTGTATGGAACCAGAAAAGACCCCAAATAGCCAAAGCAGTCTTGAGAAACAAAACCAAAGCAGGAGGCATCACAATCCCTGACTTCAAGCTATACTACAAAGCTGTAATCATCAAGACAGTGTGGTACTGGCACAAAAACAGACACTCAGATCAATGGAACAGAATAGAGAACCCAGAAATGGACCCACAAACGTATGGCCAACTAATCTTGGACAAAGCAGGAAAGAATATCCAATGGAATAAAGACAGTCTCTTTAGCAAGTGGTGCTGGGAAAACTGGACACGCAGAAGAATGAACCTGGACCACTTTCTTACACCATACACAAAAAGAAACTCAAAATGGATGAAAGACCTAAAGGTAAGACAGGAAGCCATCAAAATCCTCAAGGAGAAAGCAGGGAAAAACCTCTTTGACCTTTGCCACAGCAACTTCTTACTCAACATGTCTCCAGAGGCAAGGGAAACCAAAACAGAAATGAACTATTGGGATCTCATCAAGGTAAAAAGGCTTCTGTACAGAGAAGGAAACAATCAGCAAAACTGAAAGGCGACCAACAGAATGGGAGAAGATATTTGCAAACGACATATCAGATAAAGGGTTAGTAGCCAAAATCTATAAAGAACTTATCAAACTCAACACCCAAAAACAAATGATCCAGTGAAGATATGGGCAAAAGGCATGAATAGACACTTCTCCAAAGAAGACATCCAGATGGCCAACTGACACATGAAAAAATGCTCCACATCACTCATCATCAGGGAAATACAAATCAAAACCACAGTGAGATACCACCTGACACCTGTCAGAATGGCTAATATTAACAAGTCAGGCAACAACAGATGTTGGCGAGGATGAGGAGAAAGAGGATCTCTTTTGCATGGTTGGTGGGAATGCAAGCTGGTGCAGCCACTCTGGAAACCAGTATGGAGGTTCCTCAAAAAACTAAAAATAGAACTACCCTGTGAGCCAGCAGTTGCACTACTAGGCATTTATCCAAGGGATACAGATGTGCTGTTTTGAAGGGACACATGCACCCCCATGTTTATAGCAGCACTATCAACAATAGCCAAAGTATGGCAAGAGCCCAAATGTCCATCGATGGATGAATGGATAAAAAAGATGTGGTATATATATATACAATGGAGTATTAACGTGGTGATCAAAAAGAATGAAATCTTGCCGTTTTCAACTACATGGATGGAACTGGAGGGTATTATGTGAAGTGAAATTAGAGAAAGACAAAAATCATGTGACTTAACTCGTATGAGGACTTTAAGAGACAAAACAGATGAACATGAGGGAAGGGAAACAAAAATAATATAAAAACAGGGAGGAGGACAAAACAGAAGAGACTGATAAATATGGAGAACAAACTGAGGGTTACTGGAGGGGGTGTGGGAGGGGGGATGGGCTAAATGGGTAAGGGGTACTAAGGAATCTACTCCTGAAATCATTGCTGCACTATATGCTAACTAATTTGGATGTAAATTTAAAAAATAAAAAATAAAATTAGGGGCGCCTGGGTGGCGCAGTCGGTTAAGCGTCCGACTTCAGCCAGGTCACGATCTCGCGGTCCGTGAGTTCGAGCCCCGCGTCAGGTTCTGGGCTGATGGCTCAGAGCCTGGAGCCTGTTTCCGATTCTGTGTCTCCCTCTCTCTCTGCCCCTCCCCCGTTCATGCTCTGTCTCTCTCTGTCTCAAAAATAAAAAAATAAAAAACATTGAAAAAAAAATTAAAAAAAAAAAAATAAAATTAAAAAAGGGGATATTAGGATTTCATTGAGTTCTGGAGTGGGTTTTTTATTATTATTTTTATCATATGGTAAATGAGCATGGGCTGTGAAGTCAGAGACCTGTGTTTGAATCCTACTTTTGCCAATTACACACAATATAACTTGGGCCAGTTATTCTGTCTGAGCTGCAGTTTTCTATATGTGAAATAGGCATAATAAAATTCCCCTCATAAGGTTTTATGAATATTAAATGAGAGAATATACATAAGGTTTCTAAAGCATCCACCATGGCCTGCTACATGGTGGGCACCCAGTAGATGTCAGCTATTGTCATTATCATTGTTGCTGTGAAATAAAAATGGGGCTAACGTAAAACCACTGATTTTTAAGCTGAGAGAGATTCACTGGGAAGAAGGAAGGTAGGCATCAGGATAGGAGGAAGTCTGTTTCCATAAGCGGAGAGAAAAGGGGATGCGTTTTGGAAGCGAGGCTAAACTATTCATGGGAGAGAAATTAATGTGGGAAAATCCTATGGAGTTCTGCCAGTGGAGTAAGTCAGGCTCACTCTGGACCTCGGCCTTGAGGGTTAAACATGAGATTAAATATTTAATGTCCATTCATAATTAGGTCCTTAGGAGCCCTGTGGAGCATTTCACTGGCACAGCCATTTTTCTCTCTCTATTTACATTTCCAGCTCTCTGGGAAAGAGCATTGATTCCACAGTCTGATGTGCCTGTGTGGAACAAGAGTTCCCCAGCAAAATCATAGCCCAGTTATTCATTTGCAGGTTTGGAGGACAGAGGGTGGTCCTGGTGGCTTAGGGATCTGTTTGCAGCCTGAATCCAGGACTAGGGGCTTGAAGGAGGCATGGTGCATTTTCAGGTTGTCAGGAAAGTGGATCTCTTCTAATGTGTGTGGCATACAGGTGGCAGGAGAAACGAGAGAAGGGTCTAAAGAGAAGAAACACATCTGGGGATGAGAGCACTGATAACAGGACCGGGAAGCTCAGTATCTCCAACAGGAGGAGTAAGAGACAGAGGAAAGGGGCGGGCCTGCTGAATACAGCCTTGGGGGCAGGTGGGATTAGCCTTCAACTGTCCCCATTTGTCCTAAGCAAGGCAGTTGTTGGCACAATCAAGCCTGAAGGTAACAAGCTGGTCTCAGTAGCCTCAGATTTATTCATCTATCTTGACTCATTTAATACATATCTCTAGCTCTGGGGCCTCTGGATCTACTCCAAACCACTATCTGGCATTTAATATGCAATCAGAAATTCCCTTTGATAAGGATGCCAGGTTAGAAAGTTGGAGCTTTGGACCAAAACTTGGGGACCCAACCATGAATTTTCTATGAGTCCTTAAGGAACATCTTCTTTTCATGTCTCGGCCTCTCTGCCTTTTAGTATCCTGCCTGTCACCCTCCTCTCACAAGTGAGGATGGGTATAGGGGTGCCCGGTGACCATCTGACCTCTCTACTTCCCTCACTTCCCACAGGCACCTGAACCAAATCAATAAAAGAAAAACTTAGAGCCCACTGTGGACCTCTGTCTCCTCTTCTGTTTCCTTTCATCCGATGGTTCCGCCATCCCCTTCATGGAAGCATCTTGCCTGGCCTCCACCTCTCCCTCATGTACTTTTGTTGAGTCTACCTCATACGGATTTCCAAATGTATCTACTTTTCTGAAATACCACTGCCACTAGCTTGGTTCAGACCAGAGTTGTGCCTTGTTTAGGTAACAAGAGTTTCCTAATTATTTTCCTCCTCTTCCTTTCTCCCCGTGCCCCACATGCTGCCAACATGAGTGATCTTTCTAAAATGTGCACCTCATTCTGTCGGGCCTTGCTTTCAGTGGTACTCTGCTGCCAGCAGGTTAAAATTCAAGC
This sequence comes from Puma concolor, assembly GCF_028749965.1. NCBI lineage: Eukaryota > Metazoa > Chordata > Mammalia > Carnivora > Felidae > Puma > Puma concolor. The sequence continues at coordinate 50,698,263 of NC_141683.1, forward strand.
ACCTTGCATGTTATAGTCCCACAGCCTTTAATTGGGCCCCTGCCACCACCCCACGCCTCCCCTCTTATTGTATTCCCCTCCCAACTCAAAGTCCACACTGGACTCCAGTTTTGAGAAACCACTCACAGTGATCTTACTTATTTCCTGATGGTCCCTCTGCCTGGAACACTCTTTTGTCTCTCCCACTGCACTTCTTTGAGCCTGTGTTTTTCCTCATTTGGCAGATTTCAACTCAGGCAGGACTTCCACAGGAATGTTTTCCCTAAATTTTCAAAGCCTGGATGCAGTGCCCCTCTTATGTGTGTTTCCGTCCTGGGCATCCCTGTTGTAAGTGCTTTTGTCTTATCTGAGTTTTTCAACTATGAGCCCCATGAAGGCCAGGGCCCAGTCTGCCGTGCTCATTTCCACACATCCACCTCCTAGCATTGTGCCTGGTGCAGAACAGAAGTCTGGTACATATTTGTTAAATAAGCAAATATAAAGAGTTTCTCAACTATAAGCAGTGTGTGTGTGTGTGTGTGTGTGTGTGTGTGTGTGTGTGTGTGTGTGTTTGGGGAGGAGGAAATGTGTTAGTAAAGAAGAACCAAATAAGGTTGTTTCATTTCCGAAGGTCATTGGCATTTTCCAACACCCTGTGCCCCTTTCTAGGGTTAGGAAGGAGCCTCTATTGGTCACTCATCCCTGAAAACGTCTGGAAGACCTGTTTCATAAGATTGACTGTATCAGTTTGTGGGGTCTAACGTTGAAGGCAAAAAATGGCTTTTGAGAAAATGCATGGTCTAACAATTCCTTGTTTGCTCCTCTGGTAGGCCTGCAAAGAATGGTCTGAGAGAAATGGGCCTTCAGTGGACCAGAGTGACCCTTCTGTGACTGTAGGCAACTGAGCTCAGAAATGGTCTGACTGATCTAATTGCCCTGACCACATACGGGGAGCATGTGTTGAGCCTGCAGCTTGGTTCCCTCTGTTCCTGGATGATGAGGCTGCGCCCTCAGGCTCCTGATAGGTTGCCAGTCTCATCCATAGTGTTTGAATGCTTCCCTGCTGCTAGGAGAACAGAAAACAGTGGCATGTCAGTGTGGAGGATAGGCCCACTGGGAAGACAGGGGTTGGGACGGAAAACTTTTTATTCTGTCACCTGATGTAAAATCAAGGTGACATGGTGAAATCACAGGAACTAGATTAAAGGAAATGTCTCTGCTCTTTTGTGTACTATAGAGCTGGTCTAACTGTGGCAACAATATTATAGGTTTTTATAGCACCTTTCTTCCCTAGGGCACTGGGCACTTTAGTGTCTATTAAGAGGCTTTCAATTGAATGGGTTCTCCCAGGACCTCAGTCCTGGTATCATTTATTTATTTTGTAGCATTAGCTTTTTCTTTTATTATGGTACATGATAAAATGGGTTCAGAAACAGTCTGTATTGGCATGAACACAGCACTAGGTAGAAGTGTGTGTATGTGTTGGTATTAAATTCAGCCATTAAATATGAGATGGAATAGGAGAATACGTGATAAACAGAAGGAAGCCGAATAAATAAGAACCAATTTTGCACAAATCATTACAATCCATTTGTGGCATTGTTGGGAAATCAGGGCCAGTTTATACTTTGGAAACCGTGAGTAATTGGAAGGGGGGGTTTCTTTCTTGTGCACAAAGACCATTTTTTCCCCAGGAGAAAACTTTCCCCTGTCCTTAGAAGTCATCACCAAATGTGTAAATCTGAAACATGTGAAATAGACTCAGAATGAGGCCACCAAAATGACTGAACCTTTTTTCTGGTTCTTGGAACTGAAGTGAAACCAGCACTGATAAGCTTGCCTCTACTAAGACTTCTGGAAGAGCGTGATTTACAAATAGTGGAAACCAAGATAGAAAGCAAGCAAGCATTCATGATGTTTTTATGAAGCTGTTTACTGAAGAAAAAGTTAATGAAACAAAATATAAATATGTATTTAGTTGCAGAGCTAAGAAAGGTTGTTGAGAATGACTTGAAGTTGTGGTATGGGAAGACCAATAGGTATCTGTGGCACACAGTTATTAAATACTTAGAGGGATGCTCATCCAAATGAGAGTTCCACAGTAGTTCTAGTCCACATGTATCACTTCTGCTTCTGGCCAAGATGGAGTAACAGAGGCTAGATTTACCTACTCGCATGAAACAACTGAACAGTTGGACAACTAGTATCAAACAATTTGTGAGATGTTAGGCTTCAGAGAAAAGGGATAGTGGTCCCTGAAAGGGAGAAAACAAATGATGTGGCTCTTCTGATTATTCCAGGGTACTGCAGAGAAAGATTTTCCAGGCCATGCTACATGGAGGGGAAATGCAGAAGAACCTTGCGGGTCTCCTTGGTTTGAGCAGACAGAGTTGATAGTTTAGGGAGGCCACTGTGACTGGATTTTGCAGGGCAGAGTGCTGTCAGGAGACAGCTGCATAGAGAGCTTTGGGGATCTGCAGACAGTCTCCCTGCAGTCTGCATCTCGGTACTTATCAGCATGTGCTTATAAGGAAACTCCCTGAAGCTGGGGATGGAATAACTTGAGAGGATTAGAAGGGACAGTTTGCAAAACTCAAAACACGACTGGGAATATATTCTCCCACCTGAGTGGAAAATCTCGTAATTCATGAGACATCAGGTAGATGGGTCAGAAGGGTCCTTCTCCAGCAGTGGGTTGAAATTAGTCCTAGACAAAGCGCTGCTCTCATCCTGCCTAGCAAAGCTTAAAAGAGTGTCTGAAAAGGATCAAACTGTTTCCAACTAAATTAATGATGAAGCAGAACAAAACTCAAGATTATTAATAGAAGTACAAAAATATCCAGCACGCAACAAGATAAAATTCACAATGTCTGGCATCCAATAAAAAATTACCAGGCATGCAAAGAAGCAAGAAAATATATGATCCATAATCAGGAGAAAAATCAATCACTGCCAACCCAGAAATGGCATAGATGACAAAATTATTAGACAAAGACATTTTGTATGCTGAAGAAGCTAGAGAAAAGATTGAGCACATTAAAGATCATATTGTGGGAAATATATTAAAAAACTTTTAACGATAAAAATTACAATTTATGAGATGAAAAATACACTAGGTAGGATTAATGGCAGATTACACAATGCAGAAGAAAAGATAATTGAACATGCAAACACAGTAGAAACTATCCAAAATGAAACACAGGGGGAAGATAATGAACAGAGCTTCAGTGAACTGTAGTGTACTTCCAGTGGCCTGAGATACATGTAATTGGTGTCCTCAAAGAGAGGGGAGCAGAGCAGCAAAAAAAAAAAAAAAAAAAAAAAAAAAAAAAATTGAAGGTATAGTGGTCAAACGTCCAAATTTGATGAAAACTGTAGATCCATGATTTCAAGGCTCATCAATGCCCAAGAAACATGAAGAAAACTACACCAAAGCACATCACAATCAAATTGGGTAACACTCAGTGATCAAGGGAAAAATCTTAAAAGCAGCCAAAGGAAAAAGGATACATTATGTATAGAGGAAAAAAGTTCAGGATGACAACAGATTTGTTGATCAGAAACAATACAAGAAAAGAGAGTGGGTCAACATCTAAAGTACTGATGGAACAGTAACTGTTAACTTAGAATTTCATACCCAGTGACAATGTTTCAGAAGCTAATGCTAAAAGATTTTTCAGATGTACAAAAACTGAAAAAACTTGGTACCACACATTCTTACTACAGGAAACATGTCCTTAGACAGAAGGAAAATGATACAATGGATGTGACTCTATACAAAGGAATAAAGAGCATCAGACATGGTAACTCTGTGGGTAAATATAAGACTTTAAACAATTATTTTAATTTCTTTAAAAGAAAATGATCCTTTAAAACAAAAATCATAGCTGTGTTGGAGTTTGTAACATAGAAGCAAAGTATGTGGTCACTGGTACAGTAATAGCCATTGCATAGTGACAGATGGCAGCTACACTTGTGTGCACAGCATAATGTTTAGAGTTGTCGAATCACTGTGATGTTTAACTGAAATATACTGAATATATATTCAGTATACTGAAAATATACTGAAATATAACTGAAATAGTGTGTCAACTATACTTCAGTAAATAAATAAATTTTTCAAAATGTGTGAAGATAGTATCACGAAAGTTAAGAGACAAGACATGAAATTTTTGGTTGCTAGGTTCTTGAACTGTATGTGAACTGATACAATGTCACTTTAAGGTAGGTTGCAATAGGTTTAAGATGTATATGTATTATGTAAACCATAGTCTAGTATTGAAATAAAACTACCAAGAATTCTAGCTAAAAATCCGACAAGGTAGATAATATGGAATCATAAGGGATACTCAACTAATCCCAAAGTAGGGGTGATGGATATTCTCTTGATTGTGGTGATTAATGAGTATATACATACGGCAAAGCTTATCAAATTGCACACTTTACAGATGTGCACATTATTGTATGCTAATTTACCTTAAAGCTGCTAAAAGGATCAGATAGGTTTTACTCAATTTATCTAAAATAAAATATTTATTTTTAAAAATAAATCATTCCATAGCTCAGATTAATGTGCCGGAAACACAACTCCACAATTTGGGAAAGCACAGCATTTACAAGAGCTAGAAGGTATGTTAAAAACCATCTAGACTTCCTTCTTCATTTCGCTTGTATGAAAATGAAGGTCCAGATAAATGTGAGTTGCTCCAGCTTACTTATCAATCATCTAATATGAGCAGTAATAAAAAGGAAGCGAGTTCTGATTTGTTTGTCTTTGCATGAAACTTCCTGGGTGCAGATCCTCCATCTGTCTATGGTTATAGACAAAAACCATATCTGTCACAGTGTGTCCCAGGGCAGAAAGAGGACAACGTTTTGACTGAGATGCTGGCAACTCAAGCTTAGAGCGGAACAGCACTAGGGCTAACTGGGAATAGCAACAGCTGAATTATGTAGTTAAACCCAAGGCAACTGCCTTGTTACCAGTAACCATGATCTTCTTGAATTCCTTAAGCAGTGGCTTCAAAGACCGAGGGTATTAAACTTCAAAAAAGCACATTTGGGGAATTAATCAATCTAATAAATATGGTGCAGAGGGAAGAAGTATTAAAATCTATAAGGGGATGGAATTTTGAACATGTGAATAGACACTATAATTAAAGCATAGTGGATTACAATTGCTCTGGAAAAGAAGATTGGAGATTGCTTGCTCTTTGCAAAGTGGATTTACAAAGGGTGGCTTAAAAACCTATGAGCAAAAAAAATCTGACTTGGAAAGGAAAGGAACAGGAGGGAATCAAATGAGAATATGCAACACAAGTTAGGGCAGCCAAAGAGCAGGGTGAATTAATGTGAGCAAATGAGAATGAGAAAGGCTTTTCTGAATAACCAGGAAAAAACGGAGGCAAGGGAAAAGAGAGGCTGGCTGATGGATGAAGGCGATTATAAGATTAAAGATGACTTTGAAAGTTGCTGAGGTACAGCTACATTCCCTGTCGCCCCCTCTGCCAACTCTGCTCTAATAAGAGAGATGAAGGAAGTAAACTCAGACAATTAACAGGCAATGAACACTCCTCCACAGGAGCATTTGATAAAAAAGCAGGGAAGGAAACATGGTACACCTTTGGCTTTCCATTAGGAAATAGCCCTGCTAATCAAAACTGGAAGGGAGTTCAGGATGGGGAGCTTGCCTGAGGAGAAGTTTTGGTGTTTGTGTAGAATTAAATAAACTAGGAAAAATATCAGCCTTTGGAAAGCTAGAAACACCTTTGCAATAAATGTCTGCCAAAACTGATGTCAGTGTTTAGCAGAATAGCGGAATTGATTTGGACGTAGAAAAAAATCTATAAAAGTATAAAAATAAACATTGCTATAGTTGTTAAATAGCGTAAGTTTGGGTATTTAAATTAAATTAGTCATGTCGTGCTTTAACTCTTAAGCAAAATTAAAAAGAGAGTATATAGCATGAGCAGGAGAAATGAAATGATCTGTCATAACTTCCTTTTCTAATAGAGATGTGAAGAAAGTAAGTCCAGGTTGTCATTTTCCATTTGGGGCTCTAAGGACTCTGGACAACAAGCCCAAGTCATTCTCTACATGTTATGGCAATAGGCATCTACCTACTTCACTTGACCTCAGGAATCTGTGAATCCCACTTCCCCCACAGTACTTCCCTACTCCATCTTCCAGGAAACCTGGCATTCTCCAGGTTCATCTTTCATTGGATGAAAATATACTTTCAGGTTATACCTTGCCCTTAAATACTGTTTAGTAGAGGGATTGACTTGGGTTGATTTTCTTGAAGAATAAGAGCTAGTACAAAGGCTTAAAGGAATAATAAGAGCTAACATTTATGGAGCGCCTCAGGTACCATGCTAAGTGATTCACATAAGGTTATCTCCAATCCTCTGGCCAATCCTTTGAAAAAGGTACAATATAATTCCATTTTGCTGAATGTGAAAACAAAGGCACAGGGAGATTTAGACAGTTGCCCAGGATTAAACAGCTGATGATTTAGAAAGATAGGGGACAGGGCACTATAGAGAAGAAATGGGACCAGTCAATAAAGGAGGGGAACCCAAAGACCAAAAATCCCACATCGTATGAGAAGTGTTCTCTGACTTTCCTGTGCTGGGGTAGAACCTAAAATTCTATGACTCTGTAGTTCTGTTAGAGAGCACGGTCCTGGGAGAATGAATTAGAAGATGGGTGAATTTTGGTGGGATGTGGGCAGGAGATTGCAAAATGACATAAACTGCGACAGGGTTCCCGCAATGAGGAAAACTGCCGACTCTGGAGCAGCTCAGGTGCCTCTCTTGGTGGCTTCACTCCCTTACCCATGGTGGCATGGAACTCTCTACTGGTTTCTAGATAAAACTCTTTCCCACAGACCTAGGAAAGACACTCTTATCACGCACTTTTTCAGGAAACACCAATGTATTATCTTGAAGGCTCTGTGCATTTGTGAACCTTTCATCTTGCTGGGACCCACGAAGGAAGCAGGCTATGGATGTCTGTGTAAGAGCTGAGAATAGATTTGTGTGGGTAAGACTGGGGACTCAGGTTGGGGCTGGGGGCTGGAGGGAAGACCTATATGGTTGGTCTTGAGGCTTATTTCCTCCTGCTCTTGGTAGTATAGCCAGAAGCTGGATCAACCATCTGGGTCAGCTCCCTAGAAAGCCTGACTGATACCAACAGCTGATCTCTTTAGTCCTAAAGCTCTTGTGGTCACACAGTCAACTAGGTGTTCCTCAGCCCCCTTTGCCTATAAACTTTTTTTAGAACAGTATGGGATAGGTTCTTTCTACTAGAGCCCTTTCCATGGTGTACCCAGCTTTGCTGTATTCAGAAGCCTCTCTCCGGGATGAGAACCCGTACACTCTGCTATTCTCCCAGTGAACTGCTCAAAAGAAGTCTGATTTTATTTTCTGTGGCACAGGTGGTGGTTGTACTTTTATCCCCTTTGCAGAGCTGGACGATGGTGAACTGTGTGAGCACTGCTGGGAGGGTGCCCCCTGGGACTGAAGAACAGTGTGTGCGGTGGGGAGGGTACTCAGGCACTATCTGAAGGTGCCTGCAGTTAACAGCAACAGAGCAGAGATCAGTCCTGAATTCTGAGAGGCAGCCTTGGTGGTTCCCAGAAAAATGATCACTGAGTAACCAGGAGGGGGAATCCAAGCCCATGCTAGGATGATAGGAGTTTAGAAGCCCAGGTTGAAGCATTTGGACAGCAAGTGTTTTGAAACAGGTAAGCAAGTGGGGATACTCACACAGCCCTGGACGCAAGAATAAACTAGAATAGCAAACAACCCCCTGATGTGTGATGCACGTACATAGATCTTGCCAGGAAGAGCTGACCTGGTCCAGCAGGCAGAGGTGTTTGGTCAGGGCTAAGTGTATTAACAGAGAGTGGGCCAGGAAATGCCCAGGTCCAGGCAGACCTGGGCAGGCAGAGGTGTTTGGTCAGGGCTAAGTGTATTAACAGAGAGTGGGCCAGGAAATGGGGAAGTGCCTGTTTGCACAAGGCGCCAGAACTAGGCGGAGCCCAGGGGCAGTCAGTCAGAACTTTCCAGGAAGACCAGAGGAGAGGTCAGCCCTGGTGGCGTGTTGGATAAAGCCTACGGCCGTCTAGATGGGACTCTGAGATTCGTTGCAGATGGTCACAGGTAGAGACAGCAGGATGTGGTGTTATCTGAGGTCAGCTAATGGAGGATCGAAAGCTCAGCAAATTCCAAGAAAGTAAAGAGGTTCAAGCCAGTTAATCATAAAATACTCAGGAGAATGCTAAAGAGCTCTGACCTGGACAGAGTGCCCTGCTGAGTGAAGACTTCTTTCCCGGGCAGGTCCTCAAAACCCTTTTGTCCCTTCATCAGGATTTCACCACCCATACTAGAGGATCTCAGCTGGTTAGGGAAGCTCTGTTTCTCTTGGGGACTGAGGGGAGGGAGGAATTCCCCCCATTCCTCTTGATACATTGGAATCTGAATTCTGAGGAAGGGCATGGTCTTTCAGTGGAATTTATTTCTGGGGACTTTGGGGGCTAAATCCCAGGAAAGGTGGTAGTTATCCTACAGAGACTCAAACTTTTCCTTTAATATCCAGTTCCTTCCTATCTTTCTACAACAGAGATAGTGATCCGGTCACCTAAGCCCTGAGGAAAATAATAATATTGGTTTATTGATGTATTCCTTTGCTTATGCATTAGTGACTATTTATTGAAAAGTTATGAGGCATGGTGCTGTGGGTATGATGGCCAACTAGTTAGGTGCAGTCCCTGCCCTCTAAGCACCTTATAGCAAAGTGGGCAAGACAGAAGTAAAGAGCAATTGTATTGCTGTACAATCCATGGGATATAACGGGAATATACATGGGTGCTGTGGGACCACAGGCAAGAGGTATATCTATCTCTGATGTGGAGGTCAGGGAAGGTTCTAGGAGGTAGTCAGTCTCAGACTCTGAACTGCTCTTGGTGGCCTCCCTTCCTCGCCCATTCTGGCACCAAATCCTCTATTGCTTTCTAAGTGAGCCCCCCTCCCATAAACAGGCAAGACTGTTACCATCATATACACTTACCTGAGACACATTAATGTATTATCTCTAAGGTTCCATGCATTTGTAAACCTTTTATCTCTAATTGTGGAATGAAAGATTATTTCTTGTTCAAAGGAATTTCAGGCTTCAGCAAATGGATATAATGGGTACTTTTTCCTGTATTTTTAAAAAATTGTGAGTGGGAGAGTATGCTTCATGGAAAGTGAGCACATGAAGTATGATTATGAAGGATCCAATCAGACCAATTTTTTCTGCATAATGTAATACACCATCAAAATTAAAAGACAAATTCCAAACTGGAGAAAGTATCTACATGTAGTAGATGAATTCTCTCCTAAATGCATAAAAACCGTTTAAAAATCACTAAGGAAAAAGATAAACAGGCATGTAGAAATACGAACACAGGACTTGAAAAGACGATGTCATCCTGCTAATTTATAGTTTTTACTTGTACAATTCTTGCACATGAAGAAAGCTCAGAATTGTTATGGAAAATTTACAAGAAAGTTAATCTGACACATTGTAGTGATAGACGTATTATTGCGTTGCATGATAATTAGAGTTAATTTGCATAAAGGCTGTAATTAGTATTACTTTCAGCTAGCCAAAGTTTCAGTTCTTTTTCTCACTTTTAAAGTTTCTTCGTAACTAAAATTATTGTCAAAGATGTCAATTTTCCCTCAACACCCTTATGTTCTCTCTCTCTCTCTCTCTCTCTCTCTCTCTCTCTCTCTCTCTCTCTCACTCTCTCTCACACACACACACACACACACACACACACACACACACACACACACGCATGTGCGCCCATATGAAGGGAAGGTGGTAAATATCCCAGGTCAGGTTCGCATATCTCTGTTGGCTCTACCTCTCCCATGACTGAAGCTTCCTTTGTGATCACCTAAGCTCTCCTACCTCTGGAGCTGATACTTACTGAACAATAGGAAGTTTCCATCTCTTTCCCTCTCACACTTCCAAGGTATCCTTTTGCTAAAGACCTCAAGGCAGAGAACTCTCTGCTTTGAGGAAGTGGGCAGTCTTTCTAGAGGGACAGGGACAGCAGTGAGGGGGGTGCACATTTGGTGAAGGGGCACAAACAGGTCAGTGAGGGTGACTCTGGGGAGGGGAGATGGAGAGACAGAAAGACTGGACTGTATAGGCCCAGGGTATAGGATTCTGGAAGACCAAGGAAGGGAAGGAGGCTCAGATCCTCTGGTTCCAGGACCAGGGGCTTTGATGCCAGAAACCAGTAATTATAGGATTTTCTTCCCTCGAAGCCACTGTACAAAAGAGCTTCTTAGGAAGCAACACAGATAAGGGCACTGAGGACAGCTGAGTGAGGAAGAAAGCAGAGCAGTCACAGCTCTCTGACTCAGGCTGTGTCCTCTGACCCCTGTCCCTCATGTTCCTGAAGCAGTACTGGCTTTGGGTCCCCCAAGACTCAGTGTGGTTTTGTAGGAGCCCTAGGAAGCTCCCTTTCACGTCTACCCTGCACATTTCCTACTTGATGTGAGAAATTCCTTTCATGGGACATAAAATCCTTAATTCTACAATTAAAGATAAGAGCCTTAAAATTACGTAGGAGAACTAATGCATTATTATGAAGGTGTTTTATCAAGTTGTAAAAGACTGGAGGTTATGGAATCCTCTTCTGTTTTTGACTGAAGCAATGAGAAGGCAGAAGGACCAGGAGATCAAGACTCCTGGTAGACGTCCTGGCAGACGACATTGGAAACAACCACATCAGGGTGACTCTTACCCTGGAATCTTAATGAGTCATCAGGAGTCTTTAAGAAATGAAAATGCCTGAGGCCCAGTGTCCCTCTGGCTCATATTGTAGAAGTGATGTATCAAGCTCAAATCAGAGCAGCAGGAGAGGAGAGGTGGGGGTGACAGGGAGCAGACTATACTTAGTAAACAACTATCCCCCCCACAATATCCTCGGATCCCTTTACTCTTTGCAGGGCATCTGAAAACTGAAGATCAGAAGCTTGCAAGGTTGTGAGGATCTGTTCTCGTGCTTTTTGGTGGTTCTTCTTGCACAGTTGCTGGCTCCTGCATTTTTCTACTGAAGACAGCTGGGAGGGAGTGAACATAGAGGTCTTGGGTGGGGAACCAGCTGCTGGATAGTATGACCAAGATCAGTTTTTCAATGACTTACGCTATTATTCATGTATAGCCTCCTCTTTATCTTATGGCCCCCTCTTGATGTTTTATAGTCTGTCTTGTAATTACACAGGGGCTGGTGCACCCTTTGAGTATTGTGAGGATGTGCCTGTTCTGTTATTTTAGTCTATGCAATAGTTTGTACTCGGATTATTAAATAGAAATTATCAGACCCAAGAAATAGGAATTGGAAGGTTGAAAAGGTTAATGAGAGAGCCATAAAGAAGCTGGTGGACTGTTTACAAACATTGCTTCACACTGAGGTTATTTAGAAATTTGGAACCTCTATGAGTCCCTAGAGGGAAAGGGGATATTACATGCGCAGATATTTTATTTATTGTCCTCTCCCCAAACAGTAAGTAATAAACAGATGAAACCACAAGGTTATGGAATTATATTACCTTTTGGCTGTGACCAAGTAAAACTTTAATTTTCTAGCTAGAGATAACAGACAACTCCTATTACTCAGAGGCAGGGGAAGGGCTACTGTAAAATCTTCACATAAGGGGATTTGTTCTGGGCTTTAGTGGCTCCTAGTGAAAAATGCACAGAGGACTGGATGATCTAGGGGACAGTTTCATGGATTAGGGTAAGCTCCCTCCCAGAGACAAGCTAGTGAGGTTTATACAGTGATGCCTGAACATGAACTGAGTGTTCTAAATTCTAATAGTTGACCATGGCTTATTTCCCCATTCCCAGCTCTTCATGCCCAGTCCCTAGCCTCACATTAAAAGTTCAAAAGGCTAGCAGACCATTGCTTGATTTCCTCCCGGCACTCCTGTCCTATAGGATCTGAGGTTAGCTGTTCCTGGCTATACAGGAAAGGACACCAGTGATAACTGCATGTTTATAAATCATGTTGGATTAAACCATTTTGCAGTAGTAAACAACTCTGATATCTCAGTGTTTTAACAGCAAGGGTTTATTTATTTATTTATTTTTGCTCCTGCAAAATCCATTGTGGTTTCCTGCAGCTATCCAGGAAGCTGTCCCCACCCACCCATCCGTCCATGCATCTGTCCATCCATCGATGCATCCACCCATCCATCCATCCTTCTTCAGTAATTTTGGCCCTACCATCGAGATACATAGCCCCCAAACTCTCGACCAAAGGGAAAGATGGAGGCTGGAGAATGTCACTGAGACTTTTTGCTGACTCATCCAGAATCACTTTTTATGTGGCTTCACAAACTAAACTTCGTAATCTTACATGTGACCAAGAAGGAAAAGAACTGCATATTGGCAAGCATTACTGTAGTCTACCATGGCGTTCTTTGCACGTGCAGTAATTTTGAAAACTAATGATAGGGGCTATCTATATTATTATGTCTCTTTTTCAGAGCATGACGCTTGGATTGAGAAAAGCTAAGGACTTGTCAGCCACTGGGTCAGTCTTCAAGGTAGGTCAGCTTCACTGTCATACATAGGGTATTTGTTTGATTTTTGCATCAGGTAAAGGAGTGGCTTATTTGTTTATATTTGTTTTTGTGTTCTTGTAAAATGTGTGTTCATTTGAATGGCCTTTCAAATGTGAATGTGTTCTTTCAACTGTGACTTACCATTTCTCAAACCTCCTTAATGATCTCTGACATGACCTTATAAGCATAGTGAAGGGAGGAGGGAAACAATTGTTAGGTAAATGTAGTCACTTTATGGAATACAGGCAGAAGTTCCCCAGTAGTCTGGGCTATATCTTTCCCTTTTAATAATGTAGCCAATTGCCCAGCCCTATGTTTGGCCTCTGCTAATCATAGTTAACCTTAGATAGGGTAATTAAAGAATGTCTCAGGGCCTCAGTTTTACCATCTATGAAATGAAGCCAAAGAGAGTTTCCCTGTATCAGTAAGGGATGTCCTGATGTTTAATTACTTCAGTGGGCAATCTGGAAAGAGACTCATGATTTCCTTGGAGGCTAGAGCTTTGCAGATATAAACTCTTATCATCCTTATTTTCCTTGTGACAGGTTTATAGCCTGTGGGACTCACTTGGTACCTGTCACTTACCTTCCTCTTGATCCCTTCCTATAGAGCTTTATCTGTCACTGCATCTCAGAATCAAAAGAGTGTATAAAATCGGGCTCATGGGGGATGGTGCTGGCAATGCATTGTTTTCTCCAGGACACCATAGGTACTGGGCTGCCTCAGCAGCAGAGTCACTTTAGGAAAGGCTGAAGTCTGGTCTACTTGTGGTCACATCCAGTCTACATGATTTGGTTAGTCCCTACTGTGTACTAAGTACACCCACTGTGTACCACTGTATCAAAAAATGTGAATACCTTCCCAGATGAGAGGATCTTATCTGACTTGTCTATCTTTCCTAGCTATTGGCTCCCTTGTCCAAACTTTGTAAAATAGCATCTTCTGTCACTCTCACTTGGATCATTTTTTCCCCTTAGTCTTTTGTACTATTTGCCATCTTGCATATTGGGTTATTATTTACTGTCCCCTTCCCCACTCCACCCAACAACATGGACAACTGGAATGTAAGTTTCATGAGACCAAGAACCATTTTGTTTACTGTTCGTTTCTCAGGGCTCAGACAGTGCCAGGAACATAGGACACATTTGTTGAGTGACTGGTTGATAGGTACTCTTGAACACTGACTCTTCTGTGTATGTATCCCATAAATGTGTGTCTCTGAATGGTGTGTGCAGTGGGGAGAGTGTATATAAAAAAGTGACACCAGGGGCACATGGGTGGCTCAGTCAGTTAAGCGTCTGACTCTTGGTGGCTCAGGTCATGATCTCCATGGTTCGTGGGTTTGAGCCCTGCATCAGGCTCCACAGCTGGCAGCCCTGAGCCTGCTTGGGATTCTCGCTCTCTCCCTCTCTCTACCCCTCCCCCACTCATGCTGTCTCTGTCTCTCTAAAAAATAAATAAACTTACAAAAAAAGTAACACCAATACCTTGCCTTAAGTAATAGTGTAGTTAGTGAACAAGGCTGCGTTGCAGGAGATGAAACTCTGTGGCTCTCCCAAGTGACTCTACTTGTACTCATTGTGCTGTGCCTTCTAAACTCCCCTTGTGCAGTACTTGTCAGCAGACCGTTTTTCTTTATTCTCCTTCTTAAATTGAGACTCTCTGCTCTAGCAGTTAACAGCTGTGGTATTTTACCTCCACGTTGTCTGGCACCCAGTAGAGTGGTGAAGTGATCCCCCGTTAGCTTATCGATATCCATTTGGTACATTTGTCTTGTGGACTAGCTCCTTCTCAGCCTGCCCCAACTATTCTTTAACCCTGTAAGTCATTTTAATCTGAGGTGCTCTGCAGATGAAAGTTATGCTGCATATGCCATATAAATTAATATTATGATGCTGAGACCATTCCATTTGTCTAGGGATTTGCATCGATTTACTTTTTATGAGTAAAGTTTTATTCAACTCTTTTTTTTTTTTAATTTTTTTTTTCAACGTTTTTTTTAATTTATTTTTGGGACAGAGAGAGACAGAGCATGAACGGGGGAGGGGCAGAGAGAGAGGGAGACACAGAATCGGAAACAGGCTCCAGGCTCTGAGCCATCAGCCCAGAGCCCGACGCGGGGCTCGAACTCACGGACCGCGAGATCGTGACCTGGCTGAAGTCGGACGCTTAACCGACTGCGCCACCCAGGCGCCCCTTATTCAACTCTTAACAGTGAAACATAAAACTGTTACAATTATAATGAAACCTATAAAAGCACAGAGGGTATTCTCTGGCAAAATTTCACAGAAGGGTGTGATGATACCTCTGAAAACAGATTGAGGAAAGCTTTGGTCCGTCATTTTCAAAGGTCCTCTTGGCATATTTTTGGTGATTGAGACCAGGGCCCCAAACCAGTATGGTTTATAACTTTGACTCACAACCTTTAAGTAACATCAAAATTTGAAACTCTGAGTGTTCACAAGGGCTTAAAGATGGTCCTCAAAAAAGGCGAACTTATTTCTACCACCTTTGCCAAATATGGAGCAGGTTGGGTGCAGCAGTCATGGTTGCTGTAGGAAACAGATGGCAGGATTACATTGGGATCATTTCAGGAGATTTTTATTAAAAGAATCATTTTTAAAGGTATGGTGTAGAAAAACTACCAGCAACAGTGCAGTACCCAGGAGCTAGCAACAGTGGGCTCTGGTACCAGCCCTCAGTCTAAAAAGGAGTGTGTGTGTGGGGGGGAGATGTATGGTTTCTGGAACCCTAAGACATTAAGAGCTTCTGGGGAGCATCATTTGACTATGGTTGAGATTGCTGGAACACAGACAGCCTTGTAACAGCCCTTCAGGAGGGAAACTGGGGAAGTTCCTCACTATTCTGGTCTCCTGCCATTACTCCTGATTCGCCAAACTTGACTGGAAGCCAGAGGACACATAGGTGAGAACTTGTGGGAAACAGTCATGTAGAACATAATTAAGAGTGGATCTGCATGGGGACAGCAGGGGTGGAAAGGCTTCCCTTACGGGGAGGAAAAGGTCAGTGCCAGGATCTCAGTCATTGTAGCAGTGAAGATGATACTTCTGCAAGCTGCTATAAACCCTGGTGATGCAGAGGTCCACTGGGAAGTCTTCTTAGGCAAAAACCAGTTATATAATTTTTTGCTTCCTGCCTTGTTTTCTGACCGTGTCAGGGCAGGGCAGAGGGAAGGAGAAAGAGAAACAAGAACCCTGGGACAGTTGGGCTCTACAGCTAAGGGTAAGGTTATTTTGATATTTCACTAGTCAATAATGTCACAAATTTCACCATTAAAGATTCTACCTTTTTACTTCTCTGTAGATGTTAGAATTCCAAAGCTTTATTTTGCAGCTTAGGGTTAAAGGGAAATATTTTGGGATCATGGCAGGTCTTTGTAACGTTCCTGGTATGAGTCATCATTTGCTTGCGTCTGTCTTCATCAGCCTCTCATAAAAAGCTGTGGTCATCTTCCTAGGCACTCAGAAAGGATTTAGAGGGATGAGAATAGGCAGGAGTGGGTAGGGTTGGTGCTTCTTAGGGTCTCTGGTCTTGATGAAGAAAGTGGTCCAGAGACCAAACAAGTGTGTGAACCATGAACCAAAGCAAGAATTTTCAGCCTTTGTTTATTTGCTGCATGGAGATGATTTTGCCTTGTATGCTTAACTGTTCTGTCTCATCTCTTCACTGTTTCTCTTAATGCTGATACAGGAACTGATGAATTCTTATTTATTTGTTTGTTATGAAACCTAATGAATGTTGTTTTTACCCCTCTTTCATGATACATTATCATTAATCCATGTAAGGTTATTCACTCATTCATTCACTCATTCATTCATTTCCTTTTGCCCCATTTCCTTCTCTGTACCAATAGGCAACCATTCTACTTTTTTTTAATGTTTATTTCTGAGACAGAGAGAGACAGAGCATGAGTGGGGGAGGGGCAGAGAGTGAGGGAGACATAGAATCAGAAACAGGCTCTGGGCTCTGAGCTGTCAGCACAGAGCCCAACGCGGGGCTCGAACTCATGAACTGAGAGATCATGACCTGAGCCGAAGTCGGACACTCAACCGACCGAGCCACCCAGGCGCCCCAGTAGGCAACCATTCTAAAGTCTAATGTGCATCCTTTGGTTTGGATGTATTATCTTAAAATGTAAATTATTGTTTTGCATACATGTATTTTTCTTTTTTAAAAAAAATACTTATTTTTAAGAGAGAGAGAGTGTGTGTGTGTAAGCTGGGGAGAAACAGGGGGACAGAGGATCTGAAGTGGGCTCCCTGCTGACAGCAGAGAGCCTGATGCAAGGCTCCAACTGATAAACTGATGAACTGCGAGATCATGACCTGAGCTGAAGTCAGACCTTAACTGATTGAGCCACCCAGGTACCTCTTTATGGTTTTCTGATTACTACTAATTTTGAGCATATCTTCGTATGTTTGGTAGCCATTTAGATTTCTTCTCTGTGAATTACATGTTCCTATACTTCACCCATTTGCAAACTGATGTTCCTGGATATATATTTTTAATGTTGACTTGTTACAAGTTCCTTGTATGTTCCAGGTAGATTTTTTTTTTGTTTGAGACATTGCAAATCTATTCTCCTAATCTGTTATCTCTTTATAAACTTTTTGATGCCCTTTGTTGAATAGAGAAGTATTTAATTTTGATGCACACTCTTCTTTTTGGTCTTTATGACTTGTGCCCTTCTTCATACCTAGGCCACACAGATACTCTAATACAGCTTTTTTCCAGCTTTATATGAGATATTAAGTAGAGGTCTCATTTAATTTTTGTCCATGTAATGAGCTAACTTTCCCAATCTTGTTCACTAAACACCATTTTTCCTCTTTGATTTGTGGTGCCATCTTTATCATGCATTAAGTTCTCATGCAGACATGCTCGCTCTCTCTTAGCTCTTACTGTTCTCAATGGGACAGTGCTTTTCCATTGTCCATATTTTGTCTTCAAGTCAATATCCTCTTATTTTCATTGCTAGGACTTTATTACTATATTTAATAACTGATAGAATAACTGCCTGCTTCTATCTTTTAAGCTTATTTTTTCTTTTTTTTTAATATTTATGATTCTGTTTATTTATTTTTTAATATATGAAATTTATTGTCAAATTGGTTTCCATACAACACCCAGTGCTCATCCCAAAAGGTGCCCTCCTCAGTACCCATCACCCACCCTCTCCTCCCTCCCACCCCCCATCAACCCTTAGTTTGTTCTCAGTTCTCAACAGTCTCTTATGCTTTGGCTCTCTCCCACTCTAACCTCTTTTTTTTTTTTTCCCTTCCCCTCCCCCATGGGTTTCTGTTAAGTTTCTCAGGATCCACAATAAGAGTGAAAACATATGGTATCTGTCTTTCTCTGTATGGCTTATTTCACTTAGCATCACACTCTCCAGTTCCATCCACGTTGCTATAAAGGGCCATATTTCATTCTTTCTCATTGCCATGTAGTACTCCATTGTGTATATAAACCACAATTTCTTTATCCATTCATCAATTAATGGACATTTAGGCTTTTTCCACAATTTAGCTATTGTTGAGAGTGCTGCTATAAACATTGGGGTCCAAGTGCTCCTGTGCATCAGTACTCCTGTATCCCTTGGGTAAATTCCTAGCAGTGCTACTGCTGGGTCATAGGGTAGGTCTATTTTTAATTTTTTGAGGAACCTCCACACTGTTTTCCAGAGCGGCTGCACCAGTTTGCATTCCCACCAACAGTGCAAGAGGGTTCCCGTTTCTCCACATCCTCTCCAGCCTCTATAGTCTCCTGATTTGTTCATTTTGGCCACTCTGACTGGCGTGAGGTGATATCTGAGTGTGGTTTTGATTTGTATTTCCCTGATAAGGAGCGACATTGAGCATCTTTTCATGTGCCTGTTGGCCATCCGGATGTCTTCTTTAGAGAAGTGTCTATTCATGTTTTCTGCCCATTTCTTCACTGGATTATTTGTTTTTCGGGTGTGGAGTTTGGTGAGCTCTTTATAGATTTTGGATACTAGCCCTTTGTTCGATATGTCATTTGCAAATATCTTTTCCCATTTTGTTGGTTGCCTTTTAGTTTGTTGATTGTTTCCTTTGTTGTGCAGAAACTTTTTATCTTCATGAGGTCCCAATAGTTCATTTTTGCTTTTAATTCCCTTGCCTTTGGGGATGTGTCAAGTAAGAAATTGCTGCGGCTGAGGTCAGAGAGGTCTTTTCCTGCTTTCTCCTCTAGGGTTTTGATGGTTTCCTGTCTCACATTCAGGTCCTTTATCCATTTTGATTTTATTTTTGTGAATGGTGTGAGAAAGTGGTCTAGTTTCAATCTTCATGTTGCTGTCCAGTTCTCCCAGCACCATTTGTTAAAGAGACTGTCTTTTTTCCATTGGATGTTCTTTCCTGCTTTGTCAGAGATTAGTTGGCCATATTTTTATGGGTCTAGTTCTGGGGTTTCTATTCTATTCCATTGGTCTATGTGTCCGTTTTTGTGCCAATACCATGCTGTCTTGATGATTACAGCTTTGTAGTAGAGGCTAAAGTCTGGGATTGTGATGCCTCCTGCTTTGGTCTTCTTCTTCAGAATTACTTTGGCTATTCGGGGCCTTTTGTGGTTCCTTGTGAATTTTAGGATTGCTTGTTCTAGCTTCGAGAAGAATGCTGGTGCAATTTTGATTGGGATTGCATTGAATGTGTAGATAGCTTTGGGTAGTTTTGCATTTTAACAATATTTATTCTTCCAACCCATGAGCACGGAATGTTTTTCCATTTCTTTATATCTTCTTCAATTTCCTTCATAAGCTTTCTGTAGTTTTCAGCATACAGATTTTGTACATCTTTGGTTAGATTTATTCCTAGGTATTTTATGCTTCTTGGTGCAATTGTGAATGGGATCAGTTTCTTTATTTGTCTTTCTGTTGCTTCATTATTAGTGTATAAGAAGGCAACTGATTTCTGTACATTGATTTTTGTATCCTGCAACTTTGCTGAATTCATGTATCAGTTCTAGCAGACTTTTGGTGGAGTCTATCAGATTTTCCAAGTATAATATCATGTCATCTGCAAAAAGTGAAAGCTTGACTTCATCTTTGCCAATTTTGATGCCTTTGATTTCCTTTTTTTGTCTGATTGCTGATTCTAGCACTTCCAACACTATGTTAAACAACAGCGATGAGAATGGACATCCCTGTTGTGTTCCTGATCTCAGGGAAAAGCTCTCAGTTTTTCCCCATTGAGGATGATATTAGCTGTGGGCTTTTCATAAATGGCTTTTATGATATTTAAGTATGTTCCTTCTATCTCTACTTTCTCGAGGGTTTTTATTAAGAAAGGATGCTGAATTTTGTCAAATGCTTTTTCTGCATCGATTGACAGGATCATTATGGTTCTTATCTTTTCTTTTATTAATGTGATGTATCACGTTGATTGATTTGCGAATATTGAACCAGCCCTGCATCCCAGGAATGAATCCCACTTGATCATGGTGAATAATCTTTTTATAAGCTGTTGAATTCGATTTGCTAGTATCTTATTGAGAATTTTTGCATCCATATTGATCAGGGATATTGGCCTGTAGTTCTCTTTTTTTACTGGGTCTCTGTCTGGTTTAGGAATCAGAGTAATACTGGCTTCATAGAATGAGTCTGGAAGTTTTCCTTCCCTTTATATTTTTTGGAATAGCTTGAGAAGGATAGGTATTATCTCTGCTTTAAATGTCTGGTAGAATTCCTGGGGGAAGCCATCTGGTCCTGGACTCTTCTTTGGTGGGAGATTTTTGATAACCGATTCAATTTCTTCGCTGGTTATGGGTCTGTTCAAGCTTTCTATTTCCTCCTGTTTGAGTTTTGGAAGTGTGTGGGTGTTTAGGAATTTGTCCATTTCTTCCAGGTTGTCCAGTTTGTTGGCATATAATTTTTCATAGTATTCCCTGATAATTGCTTGTATCTCTGAGGGATTGGTTGTAATAATTCCATTTTCATTCATGATTTTATCTATTTGGGTCATCTCCCTTTTCTTTTTGAGAAGCCTGGCTAGAGGTTTATCAATTTTGTTTATTTTTTCAAAAAACCAACTCTTGGTTTCGTTGATCTGCTCTACAGTTTTTTTAGATTTTATATTGTTTATTTCTGCTCTGATCTTTATTATTTCTCTTCTTCTGCTTGGTTTGGGGTGTCTTTGCTGTTCTGCTTCTATTTCCTTTAGGTGTGCTGTTAGATTTTGTATTTGGGATTTTTCTCGTTTCTTGAGATAGGCCTGGATTGCAATGTATTTTCCACTCAGGACTGCCTTTGCTGCATCCCAAAGCGTTTGGATTGTTGTATTTTCATTTTCGTTTGTTTCCATATATTTTTAAATTTCTTCTCTAATTGCCTGGTTGACCCATTCATTCTTTAGTAGTGTGTTCTTTAACCTCCATGCTTTTGGAGGTTTTCCAGACTTTTTCCTGTGGTTGATTTCAAGCTTCATAGTATTGTGGTCCGAAAGTATTCATGCTATGATCTCAATTCTTGTATACTTATGAAGGACTGTTTTGTGACCCAGTATGTGATCTATCTTGGAGCATGTTCCGTGTGCACTCGGGAAGAAAGTATATTCTGTTGCTTTGGGATGCAGAGTTCTAAATATATCTGTCAAGTCCATCTGATCCAATGTATCATTCAGGGCCCTTGTTTCTTTATTGACCGTGTGTCTTGATGATCTATCCATTGTTGTAAGTGGGGTATTAAAGTCCCCTGCAATTACCACATTCTTGTCAATAAGGTTGCTTATGTTTGTGATTAATTGTTTTATATATTTGGGGGCTCCTGTATTTGGCACATAGGCATTTATAATTGTTAGTTCTTCTTGATGGATAGACCCTGTAATTATATATAATGCTCTTCTTCATCTCTTGTTACAGCCTTTAATTTAAAGTCTAGTTTGTCTGATGTAAGTATGGCTACTCCAGCTTTCTTTTGATTTCCAGTAGCATGATAGATAATTCTCCATCCCCTCACTTTCAATCTGAAAGTGTCCTCAGGTCTAAAATGAGTCTCTTGTAGACAGCAAATAGATGGGTCTTGTTTTTTTATCCATTCTGATACCCTGTGTCTTTTGGTTGGCGCATTTAGTCCATTTACATTCAGTGTTATTATAGAAAGATACGGGTTTAGAGTCATTGTGATGTCTGTAGGTTTCATGCTTGTAGCGATGTCTCTTTGTCTTACGGGATCCCCCTTAGGATCTCTTGTAGGGCTGGTTTAGTGGTGACGAATTCCTTCAGTTTTTGTTTGTTTGGGAAGACTTTTATCTCTCCTTCTATTCTAAATGACAGATTTGCTGGATAGAGGATTCTCGGCTGCAGATTTTTTCTGTTCATCACATTGAAGATTTCCTGCCATTCCTTTCTGGCCTGCCAAGTTTCAGTAGAGAGATCCGTCACTACTCTTATCAGTCTCCCTTTATATGTTAGAGCATGTTTATCCCTAGCTGCTTTCAGAATTTTCTCTTTATCCTTGTATTTTGCCAGTTTCACTATGATATGTCATGCAGTAGATCGATTCAAGTTCCATCTGAAGGGAGTTCTCTGTGCCTCTTGGATTCCAATGCCTTTTTCCTTCCCCAGATCAGGGAAGTTCTCAGCTATGATTTGTTCAAGTATACCTTCAGCACCTTTCCCTCTCTCTTCCTCCTCTGGAATACCAATTATGCATAGGTTATTTCTCTTTAGTGCATCACTCAGTTCTCTAATTTTCCCCTCATACTCCTGGATTTTTTTTATCTCTCTTTTTCTCAGCTTCTTTTTCCATAATTTTATCTTCTAGTTCACCTATTCTCTCCTCTGCCTCTTCTGTCCGAGCCGTGATTGTCTCCATTTTATTTTGTAGCTCATTAATAGCATTTTTTAGCTCCTCCTGGCTGTTCCTTAGTCCCTTGATCTCTGTAGCAATAGATTCTCTGCTGTCCTTTATACTGTTTTCAAGTCCAGCGATTAATTTTATGACTATTATTCTAAATTCACTTTCTGTTATATTGTTTAAATGGTTTTTGATCAGTGCATTAGCTGTCATTATTTCCTGGAGGTTTTTTTGAGGGGAATTCTTCCGTTTTATCATTTTGGATAGTCCCTGGAGTGGTGTGGAACTGTGGGGCACTTCCCCTGTGCTGTCTTGAGTAACTTGTGTTGGTGGGCGAGGCCGCAGTCAGACCTGATGTCTGCCCCCAGCCCACTGCTGGGGCCACAGTCAGACTGGTGTGTGCCTTCTCTTCCCCTCTCCTAGGGACGGGATTCACTGTGGGGTGGCGTGGCCGGTCTGGGCTACTTGCACCCTGCCAGGCTTGTGGTGCTGCTTCCATGGCATCTGTCGTATTAGCTTGGGTGGATGGGCAAGGTGCACAGGGGTGGGAGGGGCAGGCTCAGCTCGCTTTTCCTTCGGAGGTCTGCTTTGGGAGGGGCCCTGTGGCACCGGGAGGGAGGCAGACCTGCCGGAGGGATGGGTCCGCAGAAGCGTTGGGTGTTTGTGCGATGTAAGCAAGTACCCTGACAGGAACTGGTTCCTTTTGGGACTTTGGCTGGGGGATGGGTGAGGGAGATGAGGCTGGCCCTGGTGAGCACCTTTGTTCCCTGCCAAGCTGCGCTCTGTCCTCCGGGGCTCAACAACTCTCCCTCCCTTTGTCCTCCAGCCCTCCCGCTCTCTGAGCAGAGCTGTTAACTTATAACCTTCCAGATGTTAAGTCCCGCTCGCTGTCAGAACACACTCCGACTGGCCCCTCAGCTTTTGCAAGTCAGACTCGGGGGCTCTGCTTTGCTGGCGGGCTGCCCCTCTGCCTCGGCTCCCTCCCGCCGGTCCATGTAGCATGCACCGCCTCTCCGCCCTTCCTACCCTCTTCCGTGGGCCTTCCATCTATGCTTGACTCCGGAGAATCCATTCTGCTAGTCCTCTGGTGGTTTTCTGGGTTATTTAGGCAGGTGTGGATGGAATCTAAGTGAGCCGCAGGATGCGGTGAGCACAGCGTCCTCCTGCGCCGCCATCTTCTGCAAAAGGTCTAAGCTTATTTTTTCAAGGTTGACTTAAATATTTATGGATCTTTAATTTTCCATGTAAGATTTCAAATGAGTTTATTGAGGTCCTCAAAATTCCAGCTGGTAATTTAAATGAGATTGCATTGAATTTATAGATTAATTTGGGGGAGAACTGACATCTTTATGATATTAAAATCCTATTAACTTTTATAAATTGATCTTGTACCTTCCAGACTTGCTGAATTCTCTTTTTAATCAGTCTGTAAATAATGACAGTTATGTCTCTTTCTTGAAATGCCTTATTTCCGTCTTACGTCTTTTTTTTTTCTTTCTTTATAGTGTTGGCTAGGACTTCTAATACTATGTTAAAAAATGTTAGTGCTAATAATGACTTTCTTTTCTTGCTGTCAATTTTATAGGGAAAATGCCCAAAATTATTCATTAATTATAATGTCGCTATAGGTTCTTGTGATATGACCTTTAAAAAGTTAAGGAAAGTTGTCTGGATTTCTGATTTGATAAGAATATATATTTTTTAATGTCATCATAAATGGAGATATTGAACCATGTGAAATACTGTTTCTGCATTAATTGAGAGAATCACATTTTTATTTTTAAGTCTGTTACTATTATAAATTACATTTATAGATTTCTCTGATTTTTTTAAACTACTCTTTCAATACTGGAATGACTAATAATCATTTTTTGTTTTTTCTTGTGCAAAATTAAAAATAAAAAGTACAGAGAATAATATAACCATCTCATATACCTACCACCTAGGTTCAATAATTATCAACTATGGTCCATCTGCTTCAACTATTGCCCTTTCTTCACACCCCCCAGACTGGATCATTTGAAGCAAATTCCAGACATTCTCCATTTCATAAAATAATGCTTCAGTATGTACCTTTCAAAGGAAAGATCTTTAAAACCACATAATTACTAGATCATTAAGATGCGTTTATGTTTAACCATTTAGCAAGAGTTTTATTTAGATTTTTCATCTACATTGAACATGATTTCTTATATTATCTTTATTTGATTTTAAAGAAAATATTGGTTACTGTTGCCTCATTAAATTAGCTGGTTTTTTTTTTTTTTTTTGCTTTTTCTTTTCTCTTGAAAAATTTTTACAACTTAGAAAATAGCCAATCTTGAGAATTTTGGCAGTTCACTATAATCCGAACGTGGGGATTATAAATTCTTTTGGAAGGAGAGGTCTTTGACTTAAATATTGCCTTTTAAATATATACTTATCTGCCCATTCATGTCTTCTATTTCACCTTGCACTAATTTTGGCACTTGACATTTTCTATTTCTTCTGTGTCTCAAAGTTATTAATATGTGTAGTTTACAGTATTATTATTTAGATATTTGTTGTATTTATAGTTATTTGCTGTTTTTCCCCTGTATTTTATTTACTGGTATATTTCCAATATTCTTTGATCAGTTTTACCAGAGTTTACTTTCTGTTTTTTTTTTTTTTTTTTAATTTTTTTTCAACGTTTTTATTTTTATTTTTGGAACAGAGAGACACAGAGCATGAATGGGGAGGGGCAGAGAGAGAGGGAGACACAGAATCGGAAACAGGCTCCAGGCTCTGAGCCATCAGCCCAGAGCCTGACGCAGGGCTCGAACTCACGGACCGCGAGATCGTGACCTGGCTGAAGTCGGACGCTTAACTGACTGCGCCACCCAGGCGCCCCACCAGAGTTTACTTTCTATTGCTTTGATTTGTTCAAAGAGCCAACTTGAACATCGAGACTATTCAGCTGTGTTTCCTTTGCCTATATCATGCAGCACTTCTGCTTTTTTTTCTTATTTGAGTATATTATGCAAGAGTGGTTTTAGTGGGGATTTTTCTATGTCAACCTCCTGAAGTCTTAAAAAGTTGAAAATATTTTTATGCCCTCATACGTGAATTATAATAACATTCTAGTTTTGAAATTACATTTTCCTTCAGTGCTTGAAAATTATACTCCATTACATTAAAAAAAATTCCATTATCATCTTGTTTTCATTGTTCTTGAAAATTCTAGTGTTAACCTGACTCTTTACTTCACAGGGAACCTTTTACCCTTCCATTTTGAAAGTTTTAAATATTTTTCTGTGCTTTACTATTTTAAGATGTTATTATAATGCAAATAGGTGTGGGTTTTTCCTTATCTTTCCTATTGGGTCCTCTAAGAACCTTTTCATTCTGAAGGGTGTTACCATTTATTAATCCTGGAATATTTATCTACATTATTTCTTCAAATATTTTGCTTTTTCCATTTCTCCACCCCATTCCCTCAGGGTTCCTATTATCTGGATACTTCTACTTGTGTGTTCCGTAGTCCTAGCTTTAAGATTTTTCTCTAATTATATTTTCTGTCTATTCTTTCCTGTTGCTTTTATGAAGAATTTCTCATTCTGATCCAATTCACTAATTCTTTCTCTAGCTCCATTCCACCTGTTATGTATTACAACTACATATTTTTTTTTGTATCTAGTATTTCACTTTCTTTGTAAAATATCTTATTCTTCACTAATATCATCCCACATCTCCTTAAGCCTAGTTATCTTACTAATGTTGTATTCTTCCATTTGTTGAAATGTTTCTGCTTCAGATAGCGTATGATGTTCTGTTTTTGTCTCTCTTTACTAGACTCTAGTTATTTGGGTTTATAAACTCATGTTCTGCTGTGGATATCAGCTAATCTACCTGGTAATATTTGTTGGACAAGGCCAACTATCAATATTAGTGTCTATTTAGACACATTTTAAACAATGGGATGTGTTGAGCCCTAGGCCGTAGCACAATGGGCGCCATTAAAGCACTTTGTATCATTGTCTTTATTGCCTGTCCCCTGGGCAACTTCCTTGGGTGGGGTTCTCCTTTAAATCAAATTATTGGGGAGAAGCAGTCTTGGGATGAGTCACTCTCCACAGAGTGTAATTCTTTTTTTTTTTTTTTTTTTTAATTTTTTTTTTCAACGTTTATTTATTTTTGGGACAGAGAGAGACAGAGCATGAAGGGGGGAGGGGCAGAGAGAGAGGGAGACACAGAATCGGAAACAGGCTCCAGGCTCCGAGCCATCAGCCCAGAGCCTGACGCGGGGCTCGAACTCACGGACCGCGAGATCGTGACCTGGCTGAAGTCGGACGCTTAACCGACTGCGCCACCCAGGCGCCCCATACAGAGTGTAATTCTTGCAGGCAAGGGAGTTTGGGGGAGGAGTTGGTGGGGGTCAGGATACTGAAAGGCTAAGGCTGCTGCTCATAATTGTGCAGGCGGCTCCCATTCATGGGAGGGGGGAATAGACGCTGCCACCCACCTCCACTCTCAAGCTGTGTACCCTGGTGTGAGGCTGTGCCTGTCTGGAGGCAGGGGTGCCTTTTCCTAACACACACACAGCATTACATGTTCCGGCAGTGGCTTTCCAGGAGGGCCTGGTCAGCTGCTCCGCTTTCGGCATCTCCTCGCGCCAGCATGTGTCGCCACTGCTTATTTCACTGCCAACGATTGTGTGGAATGTAAAAGGACTTTTGGGGGGTGGAGGCTGGTGATAATTTTCTCAAAACAGTGAGGGAGAAAGTCAAGAGCTACAGTGAAAAGCTTTTCTCCAGTCTTCTTTCTCACTGTTACCTCTCACAGCCTTTTATCTCAGGATGCAGTGCACTCCCCACGTACCAGTTCAAAACATCTTCCAGCCTCCCATGAGATTCACATGCTCTTTTATTAGCTCTAAAGAGTCACATGTTCCTCCTTATTCATATACTCCAGGTTGAATTTGAAGGAGTCAGCAAGTACTTGGTCATCATCCTCATAAGATCCAGAAGCCTGTCTATCTTTAAAAATATTACTTACTGTGACTTTTATTTTGACAAAAATATTTTTGAGGGTCTATTTCTTGAAGACCTTTGAGGCAAGTAAAAAAAAAAAACAAACCTCATATGTGCCCAAATGAGGGTCGGTTTGTGTATTAACAAGGGTTCTCCAGAGAACCAGAACCCAAAGTAAACAAATAAATAAAGGAAGAGATTTATCATGAGGAACTGACTCATGTGATTATGGAGGCTAGGAAGTCCCACCATGTGCTGTCTGTAAGCTGGACACTCAAGAGAGCTGGTGGTGGTATAATTCCGGTCTGAGCCTGATAGCCTGAGAACTGGGGGAGCCAGTGTTGTAAACCCCAGTGCAGGGGCATGAGAAGGCTAGTGTCTTAGCCGAAGCAGGCAAGCAGGAAGCAAAGGGGTGAATTCCTCTTCCCTCCAAGTTTTGTTCTGTTCAGGCCCTCAATAGATTGGATGGTGTGCACCCACACTGGGGAGGGCAGTCTGCTTTACTGAGTCCACCGATTCAAATGCTAATCTCATCTGGAAAAACCCTCACAAACACACCCAGAAATAAATTAATCTTGACCCAGTCAAGTTGACACCTAAAATTAACCATCATAATTGGGAATCATGGTGTTAGAGGCGAAATTGGGTAAAGAAAAACGAACACTAACTGCCCAGATGACAAAACTCAGAAGACCATGACTCCATCCCCACTAAATCAGTTATGCTCTCTGTCGTCAAGTTTCCTTGTCTCTGAATTGAGAGTGAGAATACATGCCTTGTTTCTCTCACATGGTTGTTGTGCTGCTCAGTAGGATGATATCTGTGGAAGGCGCTCTGTTCACCACTACACACAGGAAGAGAGAAAGCAGCAGTATTTAACAGGAACCAAAGAGCATTTGAAATGATATTAACTCTCAGGAGACAGGATGTTCTTTGGCTGGGAAGGCGGTAATCCCTCCCCTCAGCGACCTCAGTGAATTTCAGACAGATCTTCAAAGCAGATCAGGTCTCTGCAGCACAGAGTGGTGAAAATACTCCAAATTCTCTGACCTCCCTAAGCTGGAGAAGGTTGGCATCAAGGACAAAAGCTTTCAATTGCATTGAACATGGCCTGGACAGGTTCCAACTGGGTAATTACTTTAAGTTTACTTACAATTTCCCCTTCAGTGTTGAAGGGATACAGCGTCCCTCACTTCCTGGACTTGTGAGCTGTTGTGTGTTGCAAGGCATATGTTCAACAGCTGCCCCAGTCACCCACCTCAGCTGACACCATTTTAGTAATGAAGTCGGGGCTCAAATCGGGAAAAGATGAGAGCACATTTTTTTTTTTTTTGATTAGTGTGCAGGACAAATGTGGCGCCTCTCTGAACAGAAAGGAGAGTGTTTAGCATGTTTTTTTCTTAAATCAGAAGCAGGAGGAAACAGCAGGATTTTGAGAGCCAGCTTTGAGACGTGCTCTGGCACAAGTCAAATTAAAATCTTGGGGCGCCTGGGTGGCGCAGTCGGTTGAGCGTCCGACTTCAGCCAGGTCACGATCTCGCGGTCCGTGGGTTCGAGCCCCGCGTCGGGCTCTGGGCTCATGGCTCAGAGCCTGGAGCCTGTTTCCGATTCTGTGTCTCCCTCTCTCTCTGCCCCTCCCCCATTCATGCTCTGTCTCTCTCTGTCCCAAAAAAAAATAAATAAACGTTGAAAAAAAAATTTAAAAAAAAAATCTATTAATTTCATCATGATCAGTAACCACATCAGTTACTCTTTGATTATGAAAAATACATCTCTTGAAAAGTATGGTGGAAAACAAAATTTAATCTAAGGAATTGTGTCCTCTGAACATCTTATGTTGTAAAACTGAGGATGTTTGTAGGCAGAAAAATACCTCCACTCTGAAGGGGTGAAGGTAGGGTCTGTGGCAATGAGGAATTTCACAGGACTGCAGATCAGAAGTTTATTTTGAGTAGTCTCGAATATGTTACCCCTCTGCCCCTCTCCCACTCCTCATTTTCCCCATTGTCTAGTTAATGTAGTGATTTTGGTGCGGGCACTTAACTTCTGAGCACATTCTTTCATCCGCAAAATGGAGATAATACTGGTGCCTGTCTTGTAGGGCTCTTGTGAAGAGTAAAGGAGGTTAGTACTCCTGGCACATGAAAGAGCTCAATAAATGTTAGTAATTATTGCCGCTGTTGTTGTTATTCATCTTTCAGGTCTTAGTTTAAATACCACTTCCTTTGTTACCACTAACTTCTGCTCCTTTTCCAAGACCAGGTTAGGTGAATGGCTTTATGCTTCCACGGAACACCCTACATTCCCTATAAAAAGAAATAACAGTTTCTTGAGTCTATGCCAGGTTTTCTGCACTATTTGAATTGTTTTCCATGTATATGATACTATCACATTTTACATATAAAGGAACTTAGGTACTCAGAATTCATATAACTCGTGAGGGGTGGAATTTAAATACATTTATTTTTACTTCAAAACTCACATTCTTAACTGTGACACTTATCACGTTTTGTGGTAATTATTTATATTACTTTCTTTTCTTTGCTAGACAGTAAACTCTGTGTCCACCAGACTCTCATCCTTTCCAAAGCCCCCGCTAACTTACGTAGTTTCTCTCTCTCTAAAACCCACTCATGCCCACAACTTTCTTACCTTTTGACTCCTCGGTTTCACCTCAATGGTAATTTCTTTCTCTGTGTTCTGGACTTCTAGTGTAATCTCTGTTTCAAGGTCAGTTACATCAATATTGTCCTTGCTAACAACTAGATATGTTCTCATCCTTCTGACCGTCTACCACTGTGTGTATCAGTTTGCAGTTTTGATTGCAAGTGATTGAAACTGTTATAATTTTACCCAGAAAGGGCATAGATTGGAAAGATATGAGGGGCTCAGAGAATTGATGAGATCAGGCATAGACTTAGAAAATTAAAAGGAATCAAGGATCCTCTTACTGTCCACTGCAGTGTCCACCAGTCCCCACCTCCTTGTCTTATGTGTTCAGGATTCAAAGTCGTAGAGTCTGATTGGATGAGCGAAGAGACCAGTGCCTCTTTTCTAGGATGGCAAAATATAGGAAGAACTGGGATCTGGGTTCTTTCAGCTTGTGTAATGGAAGATGGTACTCGGAGGCACTGTGCCTTCATATACAAACCCATGCCCAACATCATAGAGAAACAGGTGGAAGGATATGTCCTCATAAGGTAAGAGGAGGGATGCTGGGCAGCAAAAAAAACAAAAAAACCCAAAAAACTACAGCTGTCCACTGCACATTTTAGTTGTTACCTGTGGTCACTCACCCAACTGTCCTCTCTCAATTCTAATTTCCTAAGATCGGAAAGGCTCTCAGATTTCAGCCCAGCTTTACTTATATAGCATGTGACCTCACTTTAGAAGCTTCCTTGTGCTGATTCCTTTGTGTCTTTTTGGTTCCTATACTGTATGCCCCTATGGAGGTCTACTTGTTTCCCCAGGCTGAACACAGGCCTTAAAAATTGGGAGCACAGAATTCCTTGTGGGCAGTCACAATTATCCCATCTTATTTACATCTCTCTTTTCAGAAATACCTTAGTGTCTACTTATGTCAGACCAGTATTCTTTATTTCCGTGTGCTGTTATGATGATTATTTCCACTTCCCTGACTTTGTGGTTCTAGACCTAGTTCATGAGTCTTGTGTAGTAGCTTCTCTCTGGCCAACCAAATCTTGGATTCTGTCTCCGGAATCTTTCTGCACCATGTCCTGGGCCTATACATTGTCACTGCTGGCTCAGTCCTTTTGGAGTTCCCAAACTCATGTTGATGGTGGCAGGAGAAACTAATTTAATGTGACCCTTGTAACTAGTTAGAGGCCCAAGATTAGTCATATTTTTTAGTCCTGGTCACTTCTCTGTCCCAAATTCTTTAATACATGGACTACCCTACCTCTTTTCTCAAGAACTAACCTTCAGAATGCAATCTCGATTCTAGTGTAAAGCTTTTGACTTGCCCCTTTGTGCCAGTTCTGTTTGGTAATACCTCAGTGGTTTAGCCCTTTCCAGGACTGTGAACTTGTCTTGTGTTAGATCCTGACATTGACCTTGAGCCCTGCTGGCTGTGACACATTTCTCTGTGCCACCACCTGGTTGTTTGTTGATGCCAAAGGGCAAACATACCTTTAATATGTTCTAGGAAGAAAATGGCTGCAATTGTGGATGGCTTGATAAAAATATAGCCAAACAGCCTGGGGTGTTGTGAAATAATAATTCTCTGAGCTTCACTAGTTAGAACTCTGATACCTATCTCTGTTTCTATGTTTGCTTCAAAGCTCCTGTTTCAGTCATCACTATTCAGCTTGGTCTTTACCTTTTTGATTAGATGCTGAGCATTTTTCTCCTATACTGTGGGATCTGATGTGACACTCCTCTGGGTTTTATTTTCCTTCTTTTCCCCCCTACTCTACCATAGGAGGTATTTGAAAATGACTTTGTCTTCCCTATCAGAATTCTTTAGCCTGTCTGGGAGAAACCAGCCCAATCACAGGGGAAGGTTTTATGTCATGTGTCCTTTATGTATCTGCACTGTTTTGTTGACTATAGGGCAATCTGACATAGGCCGTGTTCCAAGAGAGGACACTTCTTCCTATTCTTCCAGACCTTCTTTTTTTTTTTTTTTTTTAATTTTTTTTTTTTTTTCAACGTTTATTTATTTTTGGGACAGAGTGAGACAGAGCATGAACGGGGGAGGGGCAGAGAGAGAGGGAGACACAGAATCGGAAACAGGCTCCAGGCTCTGAGCCATCCACCCAGAGCCTGACACGGGGCTCGAACTCACGGACCGCGAGATCGTGACCTGGCTGAAGTCGGACGCTTAACCGACTGCGCCACCCAGGCGCCCCTTTCCAGACCTTCTCTACTCTCCTTAAGTTTCCCACAGTCCTCTTTTCCTCCCATCAAATGGTATTGCTTTGTGCTTTTCTGAGACGATGGAAGCCATCTGGCAGTTTCTTCTTCTCCACCTGCTCCCTCAAAGTCTCTGCCTTTATTCTCCTCCTGTCTTGAAGAAGGAGGTGTCACTCTTTGCTAAGCTCACTCCTGGCTCCACTAGGTAGTGCTAGTTTCTGTCACCTCTTTCAGAATGATGTTCTATCAGGTGCTGCTTTTCCTGGGCATTTTCAATCTCTCTTCCTCACTGTAGGATCATTCCCATCTGCCTTTAAGCTGGCTTGATCTATTGCCTCCAAAAGAATTGTCCTCTGTTCTCTCCTTGCCAAAAACTTCTTGAATATGTGGTCTCCACCCACGGACTGGGCTTCCTCACCACTATTTCACTCCAAATGCCCTGAAATCTGGCTTCTGTTGTCACCAAATTCTGAAGTTTCTCTCAGGGTTCATTGCTAACCTCCTAACTGCCAAACATAAAGGCTTATTCTCAGATTTTATATCTTTTGTTCTATCACCAACACTTGGTACTCTTAAAAGTTGATCTTATCTTTCCTAATTGAAATTCTTTTTTTTCTATATGACCACCTTATTTTTTTTGAATATTTGATTGCTGTTTAAAGTGTCCTCTATTTTCTTTTATCTCCCTTCTTGCCAAATAGATGTTATATTCCTTAAGGTTGGGAGCTGTGTGTTATAGATATACATTGTTGTTCAAAGAGCATCTAGCATCATGCTGTGTACCAAATAGGTGTCTGATAAAAATTTCCAAAACAAAGAAAAGCACTATTCAGAGTGAATTATTCATTCACTCATTTATTTATTTATGAACAAATACTTAGTATGTCCAGTGAGGAGTGTATACATGTAATACACAGTTGTAATACAGAGCGGTAAGTGCTCTGATGGGGAAGCATTTAGCTGGAGGGGTGAGAGTCAGGGAAGGTTTCCCAGAAGAAATAACATGTGAGAGTTAAGAAGGAAAAATGAGGGAAGAGGTAGCAAGTGTTCCTAAAAAAGAACAGTGTGTTCAGAGGCTAGTGCACATGAGACTTTGAAGGTACTTACCGAAGGGAAATTAGAGCCATGGAGGATGGTGAGCAAGGGGGATGAAGCAAACAGGTAGGTGAGTTGTGTCTAGATCAAAACAGGCATTTTACCCCCTTCCCCATTTTTAGATATTTGACTACTGTTTACTATTTAATCTTCACAGCTTTTTGAGGGTAGGTGGCACCTGTTTTACAATGGAGAAGCTGAGTTTTGTGGAACTAAAACTCAGTAGAACGTCTGAAAATTTCAATTCTTGATGCAGCTTATTTTTTTAACCTAAGTAACAAGAATAAGCTGGGTAAGATATGAAATCATAATTAAAGAAAATCCATCAGAGAGCTGAAGATGCAAAGAAGCCTGTGTGAGTTATATTTGAGAAGAAAGGAGACATATGGTTGTGTTCCTCACTGGGAGAACAGTAGGAAAGAGAAGATCCCACCATAGACAGGGGTAAAGAGAAACCAAGTCGACTATGGATTTTAATAACCACGTGGGGACTAGTGTGGGTACTCAGTCACGGAATGTGTCAGTATCAACCTGCCAACCTCATCTTTCTTTATTAAGGGCACAGGGAAAGAATTTCAAAGGTGGGAACTGGGCAAGAGAGCTGACAGAAATTCCCCTGAGAAACATGGGGTCTTTCCTAAGAGAAAGGCAAGGACCTTCTCCAAGTGCAATGAAGTGGCCTGATGAATGCTAGAGGAGAGCATCTGAACTGAACAAATCCTCCACCTAGATGTATGGGGTTTTCCTGACTACAAAGTAATAGCCCCCTGAAGGCTGGCGTAAGTATAGGAGAATTTATAGCCCACTGAAGGCTGGCCTAAGTCTCACTGAATCTCTCACTGGATATTCCCCCAAATGCACTGAAGATGCTCCCTGAAGGCTGAGGGAAGAGCAGCACAGGTGGAACAAAATCCCTTCTAGACACTTCAGGTCTTTGCCATTGCCGCAGCCCTCTAAAAACTAGAGAGAACGTCAGAGTTCAGAGTGATCTCCTGAAGTACATAAAGTTAGAAGTGGGGCTAGAAAGAAAAGGTAACTCCCCAGTGACCCAAACACTGGTGGTCAGGCTGCAGAGCAGAGATAGCTCATGGTTCTGAAAGTTGGTGACTGGGATTCAAAGCATTAAAAAGTCTCCCTGGTGTTTGTATCCCAAGTTGTGCTAAAGGAGATGTTCTAATCATGCTCTCAAAATATTTAAATCCACTTGTAAACTAATCTAAGTAAAATTGCAACAAAGCCCAGTTTGAAACAGATTAGATTGAAACAGACCCTTACAGTAGTGGCCTGATAGGAGAAAGGATGCATCATTTTCTGGGAACAAATATTTTTCTAGTACATTTTGTTTTCAACACACAGTGTCTGGCATGGTAAAAAATTATGGTCAATGGAAGAAACAAGAACATATGACACATAATCAAGAGAAAAAGAATCAATAGAAACAGACCCTTAGATGAACAGAATGTTGAAATTATCAAAGAACATTAAAATAGTCAATAGACCTAGTAAAACAAAGGTGAACAACATGAAGAAATGGGGAATTTCAAGAGGAATAGAATCTGTAAAAAAGGACCAAGTAGATATGCTAGAAATAAAAATTAAAAAATTAAACGAAATAAAGAGTTAATTCAGTCAGCATTTCAGTTATCTATTGCTGCATGACAGAGTGCCACAAGCAGGGTCTTTAAAGGATAACAACTTGAATTTTTCTTACTCTGCTCTCTGGGTTGAGCTTAGTTGGGCAGTTCTGCTCCATGTAGTATCTGCTGGGCCTCAGATTGCCATATTGGTTTCTTCACTCATATATTTGGTGCTCAGAATTGCAGTTCTTTTACCAGTATAGTTTTTCAGAAGAGTTGGAAGCTGACTGGTCTTTCTCATTCTTTTAGGCCTCTCCAAGTTGCTAACTTTGGCTTCCTCACAGAATGATGGCCCTAGGGTAATTGGGTTTTTCATATACTGTGCCTAGTTTCCAAGAAAGAAGATGCAGAAGTTCTAAGTTCTCTTAAGGTCTGGATTGGTAAATCCTATAACATAATTTCTGATGCATTCTCCTTTTCAGAGCAAGTCTCATGTTTGACCGAGATGTCACCACTTAGAATGTGGAATAGCATGTGTGTACAGGAGAAGAAGAATTGATGGTAGCTATTCTGGAGACCATCTATCCCATTCTTTCCTCTGGCCACAATAATTCACTTCCGTCCAATGTGAAAACTACACCACAACCTCCCTTCCAAGGCCACAAAAGTCCCTCCCAGTTATGGCATCAGGCTCAACTCCAGCATCTCATGATCTCTATCAAGTCCAGATGTGGATAGGGCTTCTCAAGTGCACTTCTTTTCAGTGTGGAGGAAAAATTACTGCTCCCTCCTCCCCCATCCAACATAAACAATAAGACAGTGATACAGTAACTGTACTAATCACTCCTATTTAAAAAGGGAGAAATGGAAGGCATATAGCTGTCAGTGGCCCACAGCAATTATAAAATCCAGTTGGGCTTATATCCATAGTACCCCCTGCTCTGGAGACCATGGGACATTTCATGATGAAGGCACAGTTCTGCTTTTTGAGACTGGTTCTCTGCAGCTTTTGGCTCTGTCCTCGGGGATCTGGACTATGATCTCTGAAGTATCCTTAGGAAGTGGTCTAATTTTTCAAGTGAATAACTTTCTTAGCCTTCTTTAAATGTCTGTTCAAGTCTCCTTTCTTTCTGTGCATTTTAGTCCAAACATGTGTTGCTTTTTAGTAAAATTATCTTTAAAACTTTATAAATATTCTATGAATCTTTTTTAAAATTTTTTTTTCAACTTTTTTTTATTTATTTATGGGACAGACAGAGACAGAGCATGAACGGGGGAGGGGCAGAGAGAGAGGGAGACACAGAATCGGAAACAGGCTCCAGGCTCCGAGCCATCAGCCCAGAGCCTGACGCGGGGCTCGAACTCACGGACCGTGAGATCGTGACCTGGCTGAAGTCGGATGCTTTACCGACTGCGCCACCCAGGCGCCCCAATATTCTATGAATCTTATTGGGGGTTCACTTCTATTTTAGAAAGGCACCTATAAATCTCTTTGAGGTAGACCTCTTTCCAGTTTGAGCTGCAAGTTAGGGTGCTTTAGTACAATGCCCAAAAGATCCTTAGAAGGTTTTTTTGTTTAGTTGATGGTGTTTGAGACAATGCCACAAATCCTTCTGAACTCTTAACAAGAAGTCTTGTAGCCGCTCTTAATTTGATCTTTACCTCGAGGCCAGTTGTACTGGCAGTGCCCTGCATTTGGTCTTTGTGCTGAATTTGAATTTATTCTTACTTAAAGAACTTTTGCCAGCTGAAAAAGCTGGGAATTAAAAGAGCACCAGTAGGGTAAAGATCTCTGTTCATTGAAATGACTCAGAAGCAACAATAATCCAGCATCTATGAGCACCCCTAGTACCTAGTTTGTGTTCTCTAAATACTATTTTTAATTCAAAGAACCCAGGAATCCTTGGAGAAATGGCTGACTCTAAGTTTAGAGCGATAAATATACAAGATTATTTTGAGCATCATGTTATGCCAGAAAACTGGCAAGGAATCAAAGACTTACGGGTCACATCAATGAGAATGTGGAGAAATTGGAACCCTTGTACATTGCTGGTGGTAAAATGGTTCAACTGCTGTGAAAAACAGTTTGGCTTAAAAAGTTAAACAGTTCTTCAGAAAAGTTAAACATAGAATTAACTTAGCAATTCCACTCCTAGGTATATATCCAAACACAGTGGCTTAAACAGATGAAGATGTGCTATTGTTTATTGCAACATTACTTACAACAGCCAAAGGGTGGAAACAATTCCAAGTGTCCATTGATAGATGATAAACAAAATGTAGTCCATACAATGAAATATTATTAAACCATAAAAACGAGTGAACATAGATGGATACATGATGGAAATTGATGAATCTTGGAAAAGTTGTTCAGTGAACTAAACCAGACACAGAAGGACAAATATTGTATGATTCATTTATAAGAAGTATCTGGAATTGTCAAACTCCTAGAGACATAGATTATTGGTTATTAGAGGCTGGGGGTGTGGATGAAGAATTATTATTTACTGGGTACAGAGTTTCTGTTTGGAGTAATGGAAAAGTTGGAAATAGTGGTGATTATTGTGCAATATTGCAAATGTAATTAATGCTACTGTACATTTAAAAATGGTAAAAGTGGCAAATTTTGGTCATATATATTATACTACAATAAAAATATTTTTAAAAAGCTAATAGTCACATCAAAAGAACAATGATGCCAAATTGTGAAGACTTCCAGCTGGCTCCATTGGAAAAGTTGATCATTAAAAAGAACAATAACTACATTTAGTTGAAACACATGAAACATGTAAGAACCCATGACTTCAAACTGATAATAAAAAGTGGTCAGTGTTGGGCACTTCTAGGGCACTTCTAGGGCACAGTTCATTACTCTGAAGATTGGTTAAAAAATGGGAAAGAGTTACACAGTTATCTTGCCTTTCCTGTAGGAACTGTATTCAGGAAAATCAGTGGCTGGTAAAGACAGGTCCTTTTTACAGAATTTGTTAATGGAATTTAAAATTCTCATTTGCAACCTCTAATGAGACAACGGGTCATCAGTTGATCAAGTGATGCACAATTTTTAGGAGAGAGGTTAGTGAAGAATATTATAATGGCAGAATCCACTGACTCCATTGTTCAATCTTAGCATCAGTGAAAATGGGACCCCCAAATACTATATACCTTATGATATGGTGCAATAAGATGCATACAGCACCAACTATGAATCTTTTTATTAAAAAAAAAATGTACCTGAATCTAATCAAACCTCCAGCTTTAACCTCCAGTTTATAGTAAATACGGAGGATAGAAGAACAAGTTCAGTAACACCATGAGGAAGCAATCAACCAAATTTGGAATATAGGACATTTTAGAGAACTGTTGACCCAGTTTTACTAACTGTTCTGAGAAAAAGGATGAGAATGAAGAAAAGGGAGGAGTGTTACAAAATAAAACCTGATAACCAAATGCAACGTGTGGACCATGTTTAGATGCTGAATAGAACAACCACTTGTAAACTGACAGATTTGAGACAATCCAGGAGATTTGAATATATTTACATTGTTTCATGGTAATAAATACTTGTCAGTTTTTTTTAGGTTTAATAATGGCATAGTGGTTATATATTCATAGATGGATAGGTAATGTTCTTATCAGTCAGAAATCCACACTAAAGAATTGGGGCAGAATGGCATGAAGTCTTTAATTTGCTTCAAAATTTTCCAGGGAAAGCAAAAATAACAAACCTGAGAAGATAGATACAAGATTGGTAAAATATCGATTGCTACTGAAGGAAAATGTGGGTGGGTGTTCATTCTATTATTCTTTCTGCCTTTGTGTGTGTTTAAACATGTTAAAAAGTTTTCAAAATCACTTACCTTTTTTTTTGAATAAGAAAATACAACCCAAAAATACAGAGTGGGACCGCTCCCAAGTGGGCGCACTTGGCCTAGTTTTGAAGCCATAGTAAAAGTAATTTAGAGAGCCATCAGCACATGCCACAGTGGAAAGGAGCTGTGACACGTGGAGGCTCTGCTTGGGAACACAGAAATATTTTGATCGGCAGGTTTGAGGAGCTGAGATCGAATTGAATTAGAAGACACGGCCCGCATACAAACAGTTGGATCATGTCAGTGAGGACTTTATGTTCCTTTTGTGCTTCTGGCCTGCCAGTCCCCTCTTGGTGCCAGCAGCTCCGTCTCTCACAAGCTGGAGGCCGATTCTTCCTTCAGCGAGTTAATTTTACATGAAATGAAAACCCAAGTCATAATGTTTGGTTCACTACACAGGCAACAGGCACTGTCTGCCTCATTAATGATTAACACAGCAGCTGGTAATGTCTTGCAGCTGGTTGACCGGTTTAATGATGCCAAAATTTGGCTACATTCTCCTCCTGCCCTGACCAATGCAAGGATCAGCTTTCTTCACAGTGGCTCAAGCTTGGTGCTCAGTGGATACCTCCCCTGCCAGTCTACATGGATTATCAAGAAGAAGGAGTAGGATTTCTTATACTGGGACCAAGCCCAGTACAGAGGCTCTAATGTTTTTGCTGGGCCAGACACAAAGAATGCATGACCCAGAATGCATTTATCTATGGTATTGGAAGAAACAAGATGTTAGCTACCCTAAGAGGCAAGGCTGAGTCTCAGAAAGACTTACGGGTCAGTGTTAGTAGATTCTGCCCCTGGAAGAATGTCTAGGAGGTCTCAGGCAAGAATATAATTAAGAGCTTATTCTTCCAAGAGGCACATATAGGGTCCAGAATTGAAGGTTAAAGAGCAGGTTGTGGCAGGCAAAAGTTTTGAAATCCAGGCTCAGGTAAGCTACAACAGAGATGCAGCTTTCATAACACTGTGATGTGAATATCAAACTTACTCTACTTACATTTCTGCAAAGTCCCAGAGCTGAGAAAGCCTGAATTCAGAAGTGTGAATGGGGAAATGCTTTTGGTTGACTATGGCCAATCATGGCATTGAAAGGCAGGCAGAATGGAAGAAGATGAACAGGTGGTCTCTGATGTCAGCAGCCTGACTTGAAATCTTAGCCTTTCTGTTTGTTATTGGTGTGACTTTGGACAGGATTCTTAACCTGTTGAGATTCAGTTTCCTCATATGTAAAATGAAACATTCAAAGAATCAAATAACTAATGAATAGAATGAGAGCTATTACGGACATTTGGAAGGTCTCAAATATTAGCTTTATTTTTTTAAATCGGGTATACATGTTTATGCATACTTTCTTAGTTATTTGGGGAGAAACCCTGGGATAGAGATAGGTTATCTTGATATTACAGGTGAGGAAACCGAGGCTAGGGATCTGTTCTGTCATTCCCTGGAAGTAGAGACTAAGCTAGTTGTGCTTTCTGTACCTCTCACTGCCTATTCTGCCACAGTTCACTGATTTCTTAGTCTCTCCTAGTATCACTTTTAGCTCTAGCATCTCTGATGATCTTGACCAGCTCCCCTGAATTGCTTTTGCAGAGCAACTCCTAATTTACAGCAGTGTACCACGACTTGATAATTGAAGGTACTGTATCAGTGAGAACAGAGCTCCAACCTGGGGCCATCTTTGTCTTGGCTGCTTGACTTTCTTGATGCCCCTGATTAAGATACACTGCTGACATTCTAGACTGTGAAGACTGATTTTGAATTAACTACTTGTACATTTAATTTGTTTTTTACCTGATGCATGTGAAGACTGGTCTGTGTGCCTGTTCTGTGACCTAGGCTATTTGGTTTTCAGCGTTAGAGTTTTCAAGGACACAAGAAGAGAGTAGGGTTTTGGGATCACACTTTCTCCCATCCCAGCCCCAGCCTCCTGCTCACACAGCACACAGACACGTGCACACATGCACATGCAAGCCTCCGCACTTTTGTGTTGGAAGGAAGCCTCCCGGGGCCAGAACAGACACTATTTCACTTGGAAGAAGTGTTTCATTTCTACCCTTCTGCAACCTTGTCAGGGTAAGATAAACGGAAGCTGTGACTTTTCAATGCCATCTGGTAAGTTAGATTGAGCATCAGCACGGGGGTGCACGTCTGTTGTGCTGAAACAGGCCTCTCTAGGATTGAGTGGCTGACATTCCCACAGGGCTGTCCAGGAAAGGGGGGCATTTCTGAGCCCTGCCTCACTGAAAGGAGTGTCAGGGATTAGCTACCCACCTCTTCTCCAACCATCACTGTCACCTTTTGGATGCACTCATTCTCTTATGAGTCGTGCGTGTGCCCAGTCCCACACACTTGCCTGGGGTCCTGGCAAAGCCCTAGTTCAGTTAATGAGTTTAATAATCTCTGTGCATGCCAACATGGGGCCGGAACATCTAGCTCCTTTTTATCCAACCCCAGGCAATTTTCCTTCGTTTCCACAGTAGCACTAGTAGAACCCAGCTGATTGCAAGTCCCTGCATTGAAACCCACTATCAAAGTGAAAATTAGGGATGAAGAGAGCCTTCCTGTTTGTGTCTTCCAGAAAATCTGTAGCCTCTTTCTCTAGCAGTCAGAGTTGAATGATGAACAAGTCCCCAGCCCAGGAGGAGACCACAACATCTGCCAGTGAGGTTGGCAAGATGGCAGTATATAGTCACTTCACTGGTGCAAGTGCCCTGGGGCTGGGGAAGGAGAGGAGTGAAGGCTGTGTCAGGCCA
This sequence comes from Puma concolor, assembly GCF_028749965.1. Taxonomy (NCBI): domain Eukaryota; kingdom Metazoa; phylum Chordata; class Mammalia; order Carnivora; family Felidae; genus Puma; species Puma concolor. Next base: position 50,739,869 of record NC_141683.1, read on the forward strand.
GGCTCCCCTCTCCATATCTGGCCCTTGGCATGTTTAGGTGACTCTGTAAACTCGGTCGCTCAGATGTGCTTCTGTGTCCTTCCTCCAGCCCTTTTAGGGGCCAGTGCTGCAAGCCTAGAACTCCTGCTTGTGACAAGACCCAGTCTGCTGGCAGAAGCTAAGCCTGGAGCCTAATCATTGCCAAGAGAGAGACTTTAGATGGTGTGGTGGCTTTGCAATGTGTAGACTTGGGCAGGTCGAACTATATTTCCTAGAACTCCCTTTCCTGTAAGTTTCTTGCAAAGGTAAGCCACAGGCAAGATTCATGAGTGAGAATTGGGGGGTGCAAGTGAAGCAGCGGCCATTATGTAGCTCCTGTACGTTGTTAGCTCCAAGCAGCCACTGGGCCTACAGGTGCCGCACCCTCTTCTGGATCTTCCAGTCTTCCTGACTCTAAGGCCAGATGTGTGTATTTGGCTCCGTGATAAAGGAGCCTGGCTTTAGGAGAGCCACATCACCAAGGCCAGAAGCAGGAATCAGCTTATCCTGTGGTTTCTGAGTTCCTGCTGGTTCTTACTTTCCCCCACCCTCCTGACTGCCTGCCCGCCCCACGGTCTCCAAGCTCTAGCATCAGCTGTGAAGATAGAAGAAACCTATTTAACCAGGTGTCAGGTTGCATAAAGTCTAATCCCTGTACTAAACCTGTCTGTCCCTCTCTCTGTCTGTCTGCCTGCCTATCAACAATCCTAGTGGTTCTGCCTCTTTGAACCCTGACTGATACAGATTGAGATAGAGAAGTGAACCCCGTGAATTCCCATAAGACTGCTGCCTGGGGACTTGAGGATAGTGTTCCTGTGACCACACACACACAAACATGTTTTCCCATTTTCTGTTCTGGGAAATGGACCCCAAATCTTACATGGTCCACACATATAGGAAGTCATGTTTAGAGGATGAAAAATGTATTAATGTTGCAAAAGCCTCTTTCAAGTACCTATTAAGTGTCCCCTTTGCTGTACATGTATTCCTCCTTTTCGTCCCTGCTCCCCCTTCTTCATTTGAATCTTTGGGAAATTTGAGACTGTCTAGTCCTGAATCATCCTCAGCCTAAAAGACCAACCTCTCCACAGGAGCCAGGTGGGTGGGAGACTTCAAGGAAAGGGCTCAGCTGGGAAGTTAGTGCAGAAGACCCTGATAGCAGCCCCTCCAGCGTGGGGCAGGCAGATGAAGGAGGGAGCATAATTTGCTTTCTCCTACCGCAGTGTGGGAACATCACAGACCTGTCGCTCAGTCCAAGATCAGAGAAAGTTCCAAACAAGAAGCCGGCTTGGTCCAACTGTTTCCCCTGGCCCCCCTGCTGACTGCTGGGAGATGAAGGCTGACACTCCCTTCCCCTATCCCAGACAGCAGAAACAGGGCCCCTTCTCTCCCATCACGAAAGGGAGAGCCTGGAAACACTGGTACCTCTAATTTGCCTTAAGTCCCTTGCATAGGATGTGAAGTGTGTTTTGCATTTTGAGGTTTGATGGGTAGGTCGATGCCCTCTGGTAATTTCTCAGCACAAAATAATGACAGTTTGAATGAAATTCAATGGTTACATTTCCCCCCCCAGCTCTTAGTTATTGTTTTGCACCAGCTCATTACTTCCCCTAGTTAAAATTGGTAGCAGAAACAGAAGGGGTGAAATACTACCAAGGGGACTATTCCTTCAGTGTTCATAGCAGGTGTCTCCATTAGGTTTTCCCCAAGAGCCACATCCAGGTGTAGCAAATTAGTTAAGAGGGCCATGGGTTCATTTGCATGTGATCTGCATATGGTTTCTGAGGACCTAGATAAACAGTGCTTGTACGTTTCAGGCAATTCTATGTTTAAATTCTGTTGCTTTTTTCTTGGTCTTTTCTCTTTGTCCTTTTCTCTTGTTTCTCCCTACAACTCCATGGTTTGATGTCACACCAGAATCCACACAATCACATATATGGAAGAACTTTGAAGGGCAAGGGGAGAGCACGGAGAGCCACATGGGGAAGATGTCTGTGCTGCTGTGCCCTGGGGTCTGTTAAAGCAGAAGACACAAGGTGGGGAGGGAAGTTAGAATTACAGGAGCCTATTCTTGAAGAGTTTTCTCATCTAAAAGAGCAATAATGATGAAAGTGGTATTGTTGATGATATCCGTGACAATAATAACCATTGAGTTTGGCATGCCATGAAGTTCCTACCTCCCCAGGCTACAATACACTCAGGATTCATCCATTTGATCTCTACATTAATGTAAATGCTGGTTTATTTCACTGATCCACAACCTGTAATGGAAAAGTCAATGGCTGAAGTCAGTGCCAAGCGTTCCTGAGTAAAACAACACTCTGCTTTCAAAGTATTCTTCTAGGATTCTTTAGGGGTCTCTCCCAACTCCCCCACTCAACTGTCCTCACTTTCCTATCCTTTCCTCCTTGCTACCATCAGGGTCTGTTAGGAGGTTTATTTTCCTTGCCAACAGCCTGCGGGCTTAAAAACACAAGCTCACTCTTTCCTTTGGCTGAGCTAAAAGAACATCTCCATCTGATTTCCTTAGGGACTCGATACAGTTTTCTCCAACTTTTTCTTCACTTTATCTCTGCCTTTGTCTTTTCGACATCTGTCTTCCTTCCCTGTTTATTTCCCTTTCCCTCTCCCTCCCTGTTCTGCACTCTGCACAGAATAACACAAAATTCAGTCCACACTGCGCAGCAGCGGTAGGGAGAGGAGCAGAGCAGAGCAGTGCTAGGGACTGCCCTGCAGTGCACAGGGCAGTGGGGGTGGCACACGTCACGCTAAGGAAGCTGGAGCCCTGTAACGATGGGTACAAAATCCTGTGATTACACACTCCATAAAACCTGCCCCGCTGCAGCTGGGTTCCATGCCAGGAGGATTAAGCAAGTTTTGTTAAGACCCTTAAAGAAGCAGTGAGTGGCAGCAGTTACTGGCGCTGTCGGAGATTTGTTGGAGTAAAGCGTCATGAGGCTGCCTGGCCTGGTTGCAGGGAGGAGAGAGCCATTATCCAGATCTGCATTAAAGCCTGGACACTGGAGAGACATGGAAGCCAGGATGCCAGGGTGCGGTGGGATTAATTGACCAGCCTTTCAGTACCAGAGCGGAGAAGGCTTAATAGCAGACTCCAGGGAGTCTACAAAACAACCTTTTTGTATCTTTGTGTTTGACTTGTGTTTAATTTGTTCTGTCTTCAAGCAGTTCTAAGTGCTTTCTGTACCCCACACAGTATTCAGCTGATCCCATTTGATCCTGCACCTCCAGCTGAGGATGGGTGTGGCAGATACCAGACATTGTGGACCAGGATGTAAGAACCCCTTTAGTCCCTGTGAAGTCATCTCTAATCCAGGTCAGTCCTACATCTTCTTCAACGAGTAGAAATGATTGGCTGCCTCCTCTGATTGATAGGCAAGAACACCAGGGGGCAAAAGGGACATTTGCAGAGTGTCTCTCTAGCAGAGACCCTTTCAAAGGATCTGGGAGAGACCTTGGTAACATATTCATGTGATTATACATTTTGAATAGAAAAGTTTTTGGTTTTGTTTTGTTTATGTTTTTAGTGCAGTTGCTTAAGATTGCTGCCTCTTTCAACTCCAAGTTCCCCTCTGTTTCGCTTCCCTTGTGCAGGGAGATGTTGCAATGTCTGTGGGCATTTTGGAATTCCGTTAAGGAGAAGCTGCGGCGAGCCATCTCGTTTGTGTTTAGTGGGTATGATAATATAGGTTCCACGCATAGTTATGTTATTGCCAGCTGCCCCAGTATAGGAATGGCTGCCAGGAATATTTTTGCCACCTGCTGTGCCATCGCCAACCTCCAGAGTTGTAGGCCTGGAAGTCCTATCATGATATGAAGATGTGCTGTTTTGCCTGGTACTGGATGTGTGTAGTTAGTAGAGGAGAAACAAGTTTTGAAATGGACAGTTAGAAGCTAGTCTATGGAAAAATCTTTTAAATCTTTCAGCTCACATATTCACATATGAGAGAAACTTGGCAGAAGTTTTCCCAAGTTTTCCAACAATACTAAAAATGTACACGGCATTGCTAATTACAAGTATGAAGCTTGAAGAAACTTCTATAAATTATTAATAAATTTATTTTATTAATAAAATAAACCAACTATGTAGAGGAAAGATTAAATTGTCTTTCTGTTTTACAATTGCCATATGAAGAGGTGATTTTGCATTTAATAATGTATGAAAAGAGAAGCAATGCAGAGATTTGTCAAGCAATTAATAATAGTATTAGTTTACTTTTTAAAATCTGAAAACTTTTGCTATTTGTGGTATTTGTCAGCTTTTAAAAATATATGCTTTATTGTGATTTCTCATTCTAAACAGTTATTTACTTTCACACTTAACTTTGAGTTTGTCATTTTATATTCTTTTCTAAAACATAAATTCCCAAATTTATAAGCTTTAGGCTCAGTAAAGCCTGAATCCGACCCTGGGTAATTGACTTGTCTTTGGAAATCCAGGCTCAGGAGTTCTCCTACTTTCTAGGGCAGGACTCTGTCTACCTCACTGTAAGTCTGGCATTAAAGCTACAGGCAGACCTAATGAATGACCCTTCCAATCCCTTGTTTTAAACTCATGTACAGAATTGAAATCCCCTGGAGTATCTTGCCTTTCCTAAAGCTTTCTTCCCCCACCCTAGTCAGAGTTGAAGCTTGTAAGGTTAAATGGAAAGATCCCTGGGATAGTCTGATTCTAGTTGAAAGTCAGACACTATCTAATCGGGTGAATTTGACCAAGTCAGTATATCTTTTTAGACTCCAATTTCCTCACCTCTCATCTGAGCATAATTATGATAGCCTGGTCTTTCTTACAGGATTATAGTAGGTGCCACTGAGATTAAATGAGAGACTAAAGTTGTCTGAGAAGTGCAGAGTGCTTTAGAAACAGAAGGGATTATGTTTTATTTATCAAGTCAAAGCAACCATCTTCCAAACCTAAGATTTTTAGGTGCTTAGATTGGGATTCCATGTGAGTGAATATTCTCTACATTTTTCCTGACAATCGCAACCACTTTGCATTTTATAGATCTGGTGCAGAAACCCATGGACCTTTATGGTGGCATGTGTGATGGGGCAGGCAACCATATCTCTTAGATGTTGGAGGGTACTGGAGGATTTGGTGTATCAGAGGGGGTTTAATTCACATTTTCAGGGGCTGCTCCTTTGAGGTAAGCTCCTCCTCTGTGCATTGAATATTCTGATGCTTCTAATTGACTTGAAAATACCTTGTCCCTCCTTTGAAATGTCACCTAGTCCTTGTCAAGTGTATTTCCAGGCAGTCAGGATCAATACATCATTTGGTTTAAGCATATGAGATCGTGATTGATGGCCCAGATGAGTGTAGGTTTCACTCCCAGCAACAGTCCTGATATTAGATGTTGCTGAAACCCATTCATATCTATGAGCAGAGATCAATGATCTAGGAGACAATGTCTTGAGAAGAGATGTAATCTAGAGTGGAGTTTATCACAGCTGGCCTTTAGGTCCAAGCTAGTCAGAGGGTCCAGGATTCAAAGTCAATTCCACTTCAACAGTTACTTGCTGGGTCTCTGTTTTGTTCTAGACATTGTCCTGTATGTGATGGGATGTAAGGAAGATCAAGCTTGTCCTTCCTCATAATGAGCTTACAGTATAAAGAGGAGTTAACATACATATATGACATAGTCGTGTCAATTGTGTAGGGCTGTAACAGCAGTAGGAAAACAGCTTTCAAGATCCAGGGAGGTAGAGATAATGTCCTCTTTGGCCTTCATTTTTCTTTATTTGAACAGTGGGAAAATCTTGAGTAAAAAGAGACTTAGGTATAGGCATTGCAAAGTTAACCCTTTTACCCAGCTTAGTCCAGAAATGAGTCTTTGTTTCTCCTGTTTAATGATCAGACACTCATTTTCTGTGATGTGTTAGTCATTGTACCAGGTCCTGCTGAGATGAAAGAATATTTACTCCCCAACTTCAGGGAGCCCGTGATCTAATTTGATTGTCTTTCATATAGGAAGAAAATACTGCTGGCCCTCAGGGGTAGGACATACACAGTATTGGGGAGCACTTGTGCCCATTTGTGGCCACTTTCCCACTCAATTCTTCTGTCCCCAGGTATTCTTGGTTTTAGGACAGTGAAGCGACTTTCAAGGATGTGTCTGTGGATGTGGACCACCACAGTCTGATGCATGTGAAGACTGACATACAACCGTGGCTTCCTCATATTATGGCCCTAGTTATCTGCTCAGTCACAGTCTCCTGCAGCATCCCGCAATCCCTGGGGCTTTTATCCTTACAGGGCTGGTACATGTATCTGGATCTGGATCTGCAGTCTAGTCCCATCTCAGTCAGAAGGAGCTGTTTGTTTCCTGCCCTTCTTTGACTCTGCCTAAATACTTGCAATCAGGGTTGGGTGTGTGTGTATCTAGATGTTATTATCTTGTAGGTAGAAGTTGAGCTTTCTTGAGATGGACTCAGAAGGGTAAGGGATAGTAATGGCAGTGGACCTGGAACAGGCTGCCTCTCTAGCAATCCTTTGCTTGTTCCCAGAGCCTAGCTTCCTCTGTCCTTCCTGTTTGGCCCTGCTCTCACACCCTAGTTCTGGTGACTCTCCCCATGGCTGCCTGCTTTTCTGGTCACTCTGAAAGCTCTCCCCATTGCTATTTGTGTGGACATTGTGCCTTGCTAGGCTTCTGGCTTCTCTGATGCCTGGATTTCCTGCGAGTTTATACTGTGAGGTGATTCTTCCCATATGAAACATGGAACAAGGGACATCCTGAGATGGGAAATCCTGCAATTCACTAAGACAAAGGGACACTAGAATAGGTGGTAGTTAAAGGAGCTAATGAACAGAAAGCCCTTAGTGTGGTCCTTTCAAGTAGTACACTCTCAGTAAATCCTGTTGTTGTTGTTAGTAGCAGTAGTAGTAGTCATGCTGTGATTGTTTTTACTATTATCATCATAATCATTTTTTGACACCTGCTATCCTGTCTTCACTCTGCAAGACAGAGAAACCTAGCAGTGCTCCTTGAATGTCAGTGTGCATACAAATCTCCAGAGGACCTTGTTAAAATGAGAATTTTTATTTAGCAGCTCTGAGCCTCTGAATTTTTTAAAACTTAAATCCACATTAGTTAACATATAGTGTAATAATGATTTCAGGAATAGAATCTGGTGATTCATTACTTACATATAGTGCCCAGTGCTCATCCCAACAAGTGCCCTTCTTAATACCAGTCACCCATTTAGTCCATCCCCCACCCACCACCCTGCCAGGAACTCTCAGTTTATTCTCTATAATTAAGAGTCTCTTATAGTTTGTCTCCCTTCTTTGTTTTTATCTTATTTTTGCTTCCTTTCCCCTATGTTCATCTGTTTTGTTTCTTAAATTCCACATATAGATGAAATCATGATATTTGTCTTTCTCTGACAGATTTCACTTAGCATAATACACTCTAGTTCCATCCACATTGTTGCAAATGGCAAGATTTCTTTCTTTTTGAACCCCGAGTAGTACTCTGTACACAGTTGTGCGTTGCTAGGCTTCTGGCTTCTCTGATGCCTGGATTTCCTGCGAGTTTATACTGTGAGGTGATTCTTCCCATATGAAACATGGAACAAGGGACATCCTGAGATGGGAAATCCTGCAATTTACTAAGACAAAGGGACACTAGAATAGTTCCACTGTGTGTGTGTGTGTGTGTGTGTGTGTGTGTAGATATCTATATATATCTATGTCTGTCTATCTATCTATATCTCTATGTATTTATATATCTCCACATCTTCTTTATCCATTCATCAGTCAGTGGACATTTGGGCTCTTTCCATACTTTGTGAGGCTCTGAATCTTTAACAAGCTCTCAGATAATGCTGGTGTTCCTGGTCCATGGACCACAGTTTGAGTAGTAAAGGTCTAAGGGACCCGGAAAATGGAAGGAGAAAGAGGGTAGGGTGTTGAGGAAAAAGAATAGGATTGGGGTTTTTCAGTCCCTGAGTACCTCTGAAGTCAGAAACACAGATCGGGGACAATGCTGCTGGAGGCCTTGTAAGTTCCCCAAGTTTATTAATTTTTGTAATTATTATTAAATAACTGATTTTATATGGAAATAGCAGAAAAACAGATTAAATGGAAAGGATGCAAAGCTTGTTATCCATCATGTTGTAAGAGGAGACTCCATTCTTCTTAGCCATCAGTGGCAGAGAAGAGGAACCTTTGTCTTGTCCTGGGTGGGTTATGGCAGGTTTCGAGAAGACCTGAATCTTCAAGTTCACGGAAAGAGAGAAAGAGGAAGGTTGTGAGAGCCTAGGACAGAGTAGTGATCCTATATAGGTCATATTTTGTGTGATCTGTTTGGTCCTTTTGGACTCTTGCTTCCCCCAATTTAATAGATTATAAACTTGTTGGAGAAGATGGACTTCAATCAGAAATAATTTGTTTCCTATCAGTACTTTGCTAATGATAGTGTCTCTTGCAATATTAGAGCTTGTTTAGGGCCAGATATTATTTCATATAATCTGCATAGCAATTCTAAGAAATAGGTATTGCTTTATTCCAATATCATTCTTACCAAACATATTTTGTTTTGCCTATTTATTTTGTTCATTGTCTCCCCCAACTAGACTGCAGGCTCTGTGCAACTTTGTTCTTGCTTCCTGGTCACTACTGTAGCACATCACACTGAGTAGTTGGTCAATATGTATTTGTCAAACAAGTGATTGGATGGATGAGAAAATCAAACATTAGGAAGGCTTGCCTTAGGTCACCCAGATGGTAAATGCTGTAGTCAAAACCCAAATCCTGTGCATCTTGCTCTACAACTCTTTCCCACACTGTTGTGCATGCTCCCTGTGATTTTAGCTACTTCCTAAGCTCACTGCCATGAGCTTAGGTAGTGAATCACACCATTCTAGTTGAGTCCTTGGCCACTGAGGCCAAATTGCTGTGGGTACCACCTAGGTATTTAACATTAGCTATCAGTGATCTCTATGAGGTCACAGTAGGACTGACTGATAAGCCAGCCCCAGGTCATGGGTACTCCCAGATAAGCTAGGGGAAGATGTTTCTAGAGATCACACACCCCAGTATGCTAGCAGTCAGCTCAGAGTTAGGTGTTCCATATAAGGCTCATATCATCTTTTTCTTTATGAGGTTTGCCACTCACTCAGCCCCAACAGAGTATTTGCTTATTCACTGTTGTTTTCGGCTCCCAAGGAAAACATTATAAGGTACATGTTTGAATTGGAAAAGAAGCAGTCAGGCAAGCCTCCCAAGTGACACAGAGTCCACAGGCAGAGAGTATCCAGCTTTCCCTATTAGACACAACAGTTGGATGCTGACAGTGGTCCTTCTGCTGACTATTAGGCACTGCTTTAACATATTAGAGACTCAGGATGGCAGCTTTAGCAGAACATCAGAAAACGAAATCAACTCATTTCCTAAAGCTAAATTCTTAAGTCAAAATTGGCATCTAAGAATCTCCTGACAAAAGTTATACAGAGCTAGGTGACCTTTATTGAGCAAGCCAGTCACATCCTGCCATACCACAACCCTGGGCCAAGGATCCAGGAGACTGATGCTGGGGATCCCTTCTGAACCATGCTCAGAGGTATAAAAATGTAAGTGATTACACCTGCCGCTTAACACATTCCAAAATGCCCTTAACATAACCAGGCCCAGTGGGCATGAGGCCAGAAATGAGATCCAAATTGATAGAAATAAAATGTGCTGTGCCTTGAGATTGTTGTAATCAGGAAAGGAAGAAAGAAAAGGATGTTGTTCTGTGCCAGAAAACGGAAACTTTCTATTTTGGATATTTTAAATGGCTTTTCTGTGATGGAAGCCACGATTCATGAAAAGTCAACATCAGAGAATTATCTAGGCTTTTATCATGTAATCAAGACAGGACATCTTCTAATTGGTTCATTATGCAGCTACCATGGCGCCAAATGAAATGCTCAATTTTTTAATGGCTTTATCCAATGAAAGATAAGATCTGTTGTTTTTATTATGTCCCTTGAAAGAAAAGCCCCTCCAATTATCCTTGTGAGAAATTTTTGTGCATAACTGGATTCATGAATTTAGAGGGACTCTAAAATTCCTGTAATGCAGTCTAAGAGTTTACTATGGCTTAATGATCAGTGAAGGGGTTAATTTTCAGAACCCTTCTCCAGTATATCGTAAATATGGAAATGAGAGCAAGGAAAACAGCTCTCAAATTTTGGATGATCAGTGGCTCATACCTTACCTGCAGCTCGTGAGTTCATTTTGTAACAAAGGGTTGAGGAATTTTCTGCTTGAGGTACATACATCACAACAATCTCCAAACCCAAATGAGGGCCTAGCTCCATCAGGAATAACGAATGTCCAGGCTGTTTCAGACCATAATTTATTTCTGTGCCCAGAGTTCATCACATGATCCACCACCACTGCTCATTTTCTGAAAATAATTTCTCTAGATGTCCATGGGCTTCCAGCTCTCATCACCCAGAACAGTAAAGAATAGTCACATCACCTCACATAATTTATCCCAGTGTCCACAAATCTCTCCAGGTCTCCACAAACAAAGCAGAATGCAAAATGCAGAGTACAATTGTTCATCAGTGCATGAGCATGTCTCCAAGTGCATCACAGAAAAAGTGAATAAAGGAGAAAATTATGGGCATGGGGCTTTTAACCTGTGGCTCTGATTTTACCCTTGCCTCACTCTAAAATGAATGGATCTCTGGCTACAGAGAGATTACCCTTGTTTCTCGTATGAACTCCCCATTGTAGATGGTCTAATGCAGTTTGGTCTAAAATCAAACTGGAATCTTAGTTGTCATGGGAAATACAAGAAGAAGTAAACAGCAAGAATCATGTTTCAGGCCAGATATAGGAAGTTGCATTTAGACCTTGCAAGAAGAACATGTCCCACAAACATCACCGTGTTTGTTTGCTTCAGATTTCCTGGTATTTGTGGTCAGAGCAGCGTTACAGGAGAGATAAAAGGACAGGAAATCAAGGGTATCATGCCTTGAGTCAAGGTGATTACATCTTTTTTTGCAGTTTCTTTCGGTAAATACTATGTTAGGAAAAGCTAGAAGGGGAAAATTACAGTGAAAAATTTACCACAAGTATCATCAAACTCAATAAATCAAGTCCCATGGAAGAAGTCATTCTAATGTCGCTCTTATGTTTTAGGAAAGTAAATCAGATAGTCAAGAAATACCAACGAAATAACTGTAATCATTACTTAGGAATTTGTTCATCAAGAACCAGTCACTCACTTAGTTTGTGCCTACACAATTCCTTCTTCTGTTTCAAGCCAGTTATATGTCATAACTAAAGAGTGACCATTGACTTTTTGTGTGCTTCTCCTATCCTTCCACTAACACTCTATCTTCCCACTGCACCTTCTCCATCAACTAGAACATATCATCCCCTTTTGTCAATCATGCTGTCTTGTTCTTACCGTCATGCCCAAACAGCTCATTATTTTGAAATTATAAGTACCCATCTCTCTCTCCTATTTGACTGTATATCAGTCATCATTGCAACTCTGTGCCTAGCACACTGGTAACTATATAGCAGGCATTCATGTAAATTTTTATTTATTTATTTATTTATTAAAAGAATTTATTTTTTAATTTACATTCAAGTTAGCATATAGTGCAACAATGATTTCAGGAGTAGATTCATTAATCCCCTTATCCATTTAGCCCATCTCCCCTTCCATAACCCCTCCAGCAACCCTCTGTTCTCTATTTTTAAGAGTCTCTTATGTTTTATCCCCCTCCCTGATTTTATATTATTTTTGCTTCCCTTCCCTTAAGTTCATCTGTTTTGTATCTTAAAGTCTAATATGAGTGAAGTCATATATTTGTCTTTTTCTAATTTCACTTAACGTAATACACTCTAGTTCCATCCACATAGTTGCAAATGGCAAGATTTCATTCTTTTTGATTGCCGAGTAGTACTCCATTGTATATATGTACCACATCTTTATCCATTAATCCATCGATGGACATTTGGGCTCTTGCCATACTTTGGCTATTGTCAATAGTGTTGCTGTAAACATTGGGGTTCATATGCCTCTTCGAAACAGCATACCTGTATCCCTTGGAAAAATACCTAGTAGTGAAATTGCTGGGTCGTAGGGTAGTTGTATTTTTAATTTTTGAGAAACCTTCACACTGTTTTCCAGAGTGGCTGCACCAGTTTGCATTCCCACCAGCAGTGGAAAAGAAATCCTCTTTCTCCGCATCCTCGCCAACATCTGTTATTGCCTGAGTTGTTAATATTAGCCATTCTGTCAGGTGTGAGCTGGTAGCTCATCATGGTTTTCATTTCTATTTCCCTGATGATGAGTGATGTTGAGCATTTTTTCATGTGTTGATTGGTCATCTAGATGTCTTCTTTGAAGAAGTGTCTATTCATGTGTTTTGCCCGTTTCTTCGCTGGATTATTTGTCTTTTGGGTTTGAGTTTGATAAGTTCTTTATAGATTTTGGATACTAACCCTTTATCTGATAGGTCATTTACAGCTATCTTCTCCCATTCCATTGGTTGCCTCTTAGTTTTGCTGATTGTTTCCTTCACTGTGCAGAAGTTTTTTATTTTGATGAGGTCCCAATAGTTCATTTTTGCTTTGGTTTCCCTTGCCTCCAGAGATGTGTTCAGTAAGAAGTTGCTGTGGCCAAGGTCAAAGAGGTTTTTGCCTGCTTTCTCCTTGAGGATTCTGATGGCTTCCTGTCTTACATTTAGGTCTTTCATCTACTTTGAGTTTCTTTTTGTGTATGGTATAAGACAGTGATCCAGGTTCATTTTTCTACATGTCACTGTCCATTTTTCACAGCACCATTTGTTGAAGGGACTGTCTTTATTCCATTGGATGTTCTTTCCTGCTTCGTCAGAGATTAGTTGGTCATATGTTTGTGGGTCCATTTCTGGGTTCTCTATTCTGTTTCATTGATCTGAGTGTCTGTTTTTGTGTCAGTACCATACTGTCTTGATGATTACAGCTTTGTATATAGCTTGAATACAAACTATATTCAATATAGTTTGTATATTGAACTATATACAATATATAGTTGTATATATTGTACAACTATATATTGTGGATTGTGATACCTCCTGCTTTGGTTTTCTTTTTCAAGATTGCTTTGGCTATTCAGGGTCTTTTCTGGTTCCATACAAATTTTAGGATTGTTTCTTCTAGGTCTGTGAAGAATGCTGGTGTTATTTGATAGGTATTGTATTAAATATGTAGATTGCTTTGGGTAATATTGATATTTTAACAATATGTGCTCTTCCTATCCAGGAGCATGGAATATTTTTCCATTTTTTTGTGTCTTATTCAATTTCTTTCATAAGCTTTCTATAGTTTTCAGTGTGTAGATTTTTCACCTCTTTGGTTAGATTTATTCCTAGGTATTTTATAGTTTTTTGTGCAACTGTAAATGGGATCGATTCCTTGATTTCTCTCTGTTGCTTCAATGTTGGTGTATAGGAATGCAACTGATTTCTGTGGATTGATTTTATATCCTGTGACTTTGCTAAATTCATGGATCAGTTCTAGCAGTTTCTTGGCAGAATCTTTTGGGTTTTCCATATAGAGGATCATGTCATCTGCGAAAAGTGAAAGTTTGATCTCCTCCTGGCCAATTTGGATGCCTTTTATTTCTTTGTGTTGTCTGATTGCTTAGGCTAAGACTTCCAATACTGTGTTGAATAACAGTGGTGAGAGTGGACATCCCCTGTCTTGTTCCTGACCTTAAGGGGAAAGCTCTCAATTTTTCCCCATTGAGGATGATATTAGCATTGGGTCTTTCGTATATGGCTTTAATGATCTCGAGGTATGTCCTTCTATCTCTACTTTCTTGAGGGTTTTTATCAAGAAAGAATGCTGTATTTTGTCAAATGCTTTCTTGCATCTATTGAGAGGATCATGTGGTTCTTGTTCTTTCTTTTATTGATGTGATGAATCACGTTAATTGTTTTGTGGATATTGAACCAGCCCTGCATCCCAGGTATAAATCCTGCTTGGTTGTGGTGAATAATTTTTTTAATGTATTGTTGGATCTGGTTGGCTAATATCTTGTTAAGGATTTTTGCATCCATGTTCATCAGGGAAATTGGTCTGTGGTTCTCGTTTTTAGTGGGGTCTCTGTCTGGTTTTGGAATCAAGGTAATGCTGGCTTCATAGAAAGAGTTTGCAATTTTTCCTTCCATTTCTATTTTTTTGGAACAGCTTCAAGAGAATAGGTATTAACTCTTCTTTAAATGTTCAGTAGAATTCCCCTGGAAAGCCATCTGGCCCTGGACTCTTGTTTTTTAGGAAATTTCTGATTACTGATTCAATTTCTTTACTGGTTATGGGTCTGTTCAAATTTTCTATTTCTTCCTGTTTCAGTTTTGGTAGTGTATATGTTTCTAGGAATTTGTCCATTTCTTCCAGATTGCCCATTTTATTGGCATATAATTGCTCATAATATTCTCTTACTATTGTTTGTATTTCTGCTGTGTTGGTTGTGATCTCTCCTCTTTCATTCTTAATTTTATTTCTTTGGGTCCTTTTTCCTTTTGATCAAACTGGCTAGTGGTTTATCACTTTTGTTAATTCTTTCGAAGAACCAGCTTCTGATTTAATTGATCTGTTCTGTTTTTTTTGTTTTTGATAGCATTGATTTCTGCTCTAATGTTTATTTCCTGTCTTCTGCTGGTTTTGGGTTGTATTTGCTCTTCTTTATCCAGCTCTTTAAGGTGTAATGTTATGTTGTATATCTAAGACCTTTCTTCCTTCTTTAGAAAGGCCTGGATTGCTATATACTTTCCTCTTATGACCACCTTTGCTGTGTCCCAGAGGTTTTGGGCTGTGGTGTTACCATTTTCATTGGCTTCTGTGTACTTTTTGTTTCCCCTTTTTCTTGGTCAGCCATTCATTCTTTAGTAGGATGGTCTTTAGTCTCCAAGTATTTGTTATCTTTCCACTTTTTTTCTCGTGGTTGATTTTGAGTTTCCTAGCATTGTGGCCTGAAAATATGCACAGTAAGGAACTCAGTCTTTTTGTACTTGTGAGGGCTGATTTGTGTCCCAGTATGTGATCTATTCTGGATAATGTTCCATGTGCACTGGAGAAGAATGTGTATTCTGCTGCTTTAGGATGAAATGTTCTGACTATATCTGTTAAGTCCATCCGGTCCACTATGTCATTCAAAGTCATTGTTTCCTTGTTAATTTTCTGTTCAGATGAAATGTCCATTGCTGTAAGTGGGGTGTTGAAGTCCCTACTACTGTGGTGTTACTATCAATGAGTTTCTTTGTCTTTGTGATTAATTGATTTATATATTTCGGTTTTTCCACATTTGGAGCATAAATGTTTACAGTTGTTAGGTCTTGGTGGGTAGACCCTTTAATTATGATATAACGCTTGTTACAGTCTTTAAAGTCTATATTGTCTGATATAAGTGTGGCTACTCCAGCTTTCTTTTGGTGACCATTAGCATGATAGATGGTTCTTCATCCCCTTACTTTCAATCTGAAGGTGTCTTTAGGTCTAAAATGGGTCTCTTATAAACAGCATATTGATGGATCTTGTTTTCTTATCCATTCTGTTACCCTGTGTCTTTTGATTGGAGCATTGAATCCATTGACATTTAGAGTGAGTATTGAAAGATACAAATTTATTGCCATTATGTTGCTTCTAGAGTTGGAGTTTCTGGTGGTGGCCTCTGGTACTTTCTAGTCTTTGGTGCTTTTTTTTTTTTTTTTTTGTCTTTTCTCCTCTCAGAAAGTCGCCCTTAAAATTTCTTGCAGGGCTCGTTTAGTGGTCACTAACTCCTTTAATTTTTGTTTGGGAAAATGATTATCTCTCCTTCTGTTTTGAATGACAGCCTTGCTGGATAAAGAATTCTTGGCTGCATATTTTTCTGATTCAGCACATTGAATACATCCTGCCACTCCTTTCTGGCCTGCCAGGTTTCTGTGGATAGGTCTGTTGCAAACCTGATCTATCTTCCCTGGTAGGTTAAGGACTTTTTTACCTTGCTGCTTTCATGATTCTTTCCTTGCCTGAGTATTTTGTGAATTTGACTATGATATGCCTTATTGATGGTCGGTTTTTGCTCAATCTAATAGGAGTCCTCTGCGCTTCCTAGATTTTGATGACTGTGTCTTTCCCAAGTTAGGAAAGTTTTCCACTATGATTTGCTCATATAACCCTTCTACCCCTTTTTTTCTTTCTTCCTCTTCTGGGATCCTTATGATTCTGATGTTGTTCCATCTTAATGAGTCACTGATTTCTCTCGTTCTTAAGTTATGCTCTTTGGCCTTAGTCTCCCTTTTTTTTTCTGCTTCATTTTTCTCCATAAGTTTGTCCTCTACAATACTGATACACTGCTTTGCTTCATCCATCCTTGTCACTGTGGCATCCATTTGAGATTGCAGCTCAGTTTTAGCATTTTTTATTTCATCCTTCCTAGCTTTTATGTCTGCAGAAAGGGATTCTAATCTGTTTTCAACCCCAGCCTAGTATTATTATTTTGATTCTAAATTCTGGTTCAGTCATCTTGATTGTATCTGTGTTGATGAAGTCTCTGGTTGTCATTTCTTCCTGTTCTTCCTTTTTGGGTAAATTTCTTGGTTTGTCATTTTGAAGGAAGAAAAGGAATCGATAAGGTAAAAAAATAAAATTAAAAAATTTAAAACAACACATAAAAAAAACCAAATAAATGATGCTAGATCTTAGGTGTGTTTTGGTCTGGCTATTGAAAGGAGCTTGATAGATTAGAGAAAAACAGGGAAAGATAAGAAAAGAAAAAGAAGAAAGAAAAAAAGGAAAATGTTTGAAAATTTGAAAAAATTAATACAATGAAATAAAATAAAATGAAATGGAAGTAAAATAGAGTGTGGGAAATTTGCAAAAAAGTAAAAAACATAGTAAAAAATTAAAGAAAAATATTTTTAATAAAAATGGGAAGTGAAAATAATTTTTTTCTCTTTCTGTAAAAAGAAAAAGAAAAAAATTAAATAGATGGACCAGCGAACATACTGAAATACCATTGAAATTACATCAGTTTCTCCTAGAAGTCAAGCTATGAAGCACTTTATAGTCCATAAACTAAGCACGTGGAGAGACTTGTGGTGTTTCTGAAGAGCGTGGTTGGCCCAGTTGGGCAGGGCTTAGTGTAACGGCTAAACCATTGTCTACTAGATGCTGCTGCTTAGTTTACTGGGGTGGATTGTTGTGGCACATGTAGGTTTTTATGTGCATGCATGAAGGGTGAAAATGGCACCCAGTCTCTGGTATCAGAACTCTCTTCTCCCTGACCAGCAATCACGCACCCCTCCTTTGTCTCTGGCTTGAGTCCACTCCCCGCTTTTACACTGTCTGTGACCAAGCCATCAGGTTGTCAGGCGGCACCTCCCTCCTGAGTTTTACTTCAGATGTGGCTGTGTTTCCCAACCCATTATTTCTGAGGGACTGCGGCTTTGACCCATTCAGACGCCCTGGGGGAGGGTCTCACTGAGCAATGGCCGTGTGTCCCCTTGCCCCCAGGAATGTTCATGAGACCATGCTGCTTCTGATGCGTAGAGACTGTGGCTAGGTCCCATCCCGCCCCAGAAAAGTTTCACATGATCTTTTAGCAGCATTGTTTCTGGGATTGTGGTAAATCACAACACATATCTGGCTCTAGGCTTGTTCTTGTCCCAGCACCAGTGAATGTGGTTATTCTCCAGGATCTTCTGGGACCTTTGCCTGTGGGGTGGCTGCACAGCCTCTATCAAATGTCCTCCCAGCAGGGGAATCGCCTCTCCCATGTGGCCCAAGGACACCTTGGATCTCGCTGTCTGCTCCTGGGAATTTTCCAGAGATTTGCCAGAGCACTGCCAGGTATTGACCTATGGAGTTTCATAGTCTGCACTCCCCCTGTTAATAGAGTCTCACTGGAATTTAAATCCTCTTTCTCCTTTTTCCCTTGTTTTGTTCAGTCCCTCATGTACTCTTTCTTTTCTCTACAGCTGCTTTCGGGCAGAGGGGTGGATGATTTCCCATACCCCATCCCACCACCTCCCTCCCCCACCCCCCATCTCTGTCTTCTCTCTGCAAGCAAAAGCAGCTCCCTGTCCTTTGTGGCTTCTCTCTCCCCCGTTTGACCTCTCTGTGCTGCATACCTTCTGGGTTCTGTGATTCAGGTTGTGCCGATTGTTGTGTTAATCCTCAAATCAGTTTTCTAGGTGTGCAGGGTGGTTTAGTGTTGATCTGGCTGTATTTCAGGGATGCAAAATAAAAAAAAGCCTTCCATGCTGTTCCTCCATCCTGATCCCTTAGTAGTTCATGTAAATTTATTGAATGGATAGATTTGGAAACAAGGAGAAAATCCCATTTTCAAATATTCTGTGCGCATACATATATGTGATCTCTAAGCTATCTTTAATAGATTGAAATTTGTAAGTTAATCATCTATACACTATACACAGGGCTCTTTGGTTTTTTTCTTAATTATAAACTTGTTGCATTTAGATACAGTTAATTGTTTAGCAATGTATGATTTAGCAATGTATGATTTAGCAATGGAACTTAAGAACAATCTTCCACCTATAAAAGTCAAACTGACATAAACAGAGCATAGAATGGTGGTTTCCAGGGACTGCAAAGTGGGGAGCTGTAGGTCAAAGGGTGCCAACTTCCTGTTACAAGATGAATAAGTTTGGGGGATCTAATGTGTAGCATGGTGACAGTAGTTAATGATACTATATGCTTGAGAGTTTCTAAGAGAGTAGTTCTGAAATCCTCTTACCACACCCAGGGTAATTATGTGACATGATGGAGTTGTTAAGTAACCGTATTGTGGTAATCATTTAACATTATATATGTACACTTAATTATCACCGTTGTATACCTTAGATTTATGCAGTGTTATATGCTAATTACATCAGACCAAAGCTGCAGAGCATGGGGCAGCGGGTGGAGAAAGAAGAATCTTCCATCTGGAAGTAAATGTTTTTTTTTGTTCTCTGTGAGTTACATTGCTAGGAATACTCTGTTATGTCCAGGAATGGGCCATTTACTAAACGATGCCCTTTGCTGACAAATCCTAATTTTTGTTTAGAAAGGCATTGTGTTTTCTTTTTGTAGGGTACTTCTATAAAATTCTAAAAGTTCTAATAAGTGTCAGCAAGTGAGAAACTGTGGATATTATTTGAATAGTAGTGTTCACAACCAACGGAGGCGAAGGGATTTGTCTTGTACACAATTATCTACCAGTTTGCCCCAGTTCTTTTCTTTTTGCCTGAAGCCCTGTCCTTGGCTGTCTGGAAGTGTGAGGGTACTAGGCTTAGGAAGACGTCACATCTTCAAAGAAGGTCAGGGGCCTTTCCATTATTTCTGTCTCATAAGTGTCCTAAGGCCTCTTTTCTCTTTCTTCTTTAACTTCAGGTGCCCTATTAGAAATGAAACCAACCCCTCCATTTTCCTTTTTTTTTTTTTGACAGAGTGGACCTTCTGTCTTCTGCTACATACCTCTCTGAAATTAAGGGGTTATAAATGTACTTCTAAGCGGCTGCTGCTGTGTTTTTATGATGGGTGGCAAATTAATTTCTTATCTGTTGATGTTGGACTATCCTTTTCCCACATGCCGGGTGTCAGAAAAAGCCTCTCATTCTCCAGACTGCTGTGCTCAGTTACCTTTGCCTTTCCTTGCTCCCTTTATTTATCTGTCTCCCTGGCTTTGTGAGTGACCTTGAAGAGAATGCTTTCTTGAGTGTTCTAGGGCTCATCTTATGGGTTGCCAGTGGTCATTGGATGACTTAAGGTCCCTAGTTCTTATTCTGTTATTACCGCTTCTCTCCCACCTCCAATCTATAAAGTATTATTCTCTTTTTTTTTTTTTCTGGAAGAGGATGAAGTGCATTGTGTCTTGAGAATGGGTGCCAACACCAATGTTAGCTTTTGGGAGTCTGCTTATTGTTACTTACAATACCTGTCCTCCCTGCTCCTGTGTGGATGTGGGAGACTCCCAGAGCTTACAGCCTTGGGCTGTAAGAGTCTCTGTCCAGCCTCAGGAGGCAGAAGGGTAGAGAAAAGAGGTAATAAAGCGATATCAAGTGTTACTCTTTCTACATGATAATCCAAGGCAATTTAACCCAATTATTATTTTAACCTTCAGAATGTATCCAGATCCCCTCCCCTGCCCCCCTAGAACGAATGCAATAATGACTAATTTTAGCATAGTACTTTGTGGTTTTCAGTTCACTTCAGGATATTCTCTGTCATACCATTTTCAAAACAGCCCCATAAAGTAGGCAAGGCTGGTAATATCACTCTGTGCACACTTCCTTCATCCTGCTTTTGCTTTCTATATTTATACATCAACATCAAGTGAACTTTGAGCAGGCCTTTGCCATTCCACTCCACAGGTAAGAAAACTGAAGCTTAGGGAGGTGAAGTGACATGCCTAATGGATGAAAGTTAAAAAATTCAGGTCTCAAGCTCATGCTGTCAATATGCTTAAAAAAAATTAACTTTTTTATTTTGAAATAAGTGTATATTCACATTATTTGTACGAAGTAGTACACAAAGATTTTTTTTTTCAACGTTTATTTATTTTTGGGACAGAGAGAGACAGAGCATGAACGGGGGAGGGGCAGAGAGAGAGGGAGACACAGAATCGGAAACAGGCTCCAGGCTCTGAGCCATCAGCCCAGAGCCTGACGCGGGGCTCGAACTCACGGACCGCGAGATCGTGACCTGGCTGAAGTCGGACGCTTAACCGACTGCGCCACCCAGGCACCCCTCACAAAGATTTATATTACCTTTCTTTACCCAGTTTTCCTCAATGGTAACATCTTCCAAAAGTATGGTACAGTATCACAGTCAGGATATTGACAGTGATTTAGTCAAGATACAGAACATTTCCATCACCTCGTGGATCTCACTTACCTCCTTCCCCTAACCCTTCTTTAACTTCTGACAATCACTAATCTGTTCTCCATTTTTATAACTTTGTCATTTCATAAATTGTTATATAAACAAAATAATGTAGTATTCATCTTTTCAGGATTGGCTTTTTCCCTTAGCATAATACTCTGAAGATGTGTCCAGGTTGATGTATGTATCAGTAGGTTTTTGTTTTTTTTTTTAATTGTTGACTAGCATTCCATGTTATGGAGGTACCACCACAGTATGTGTAACCATTCATCCATTGAAGGACACATGCGGGTTGTTTTTAGTTTGGAATATCAAAATAAGGCTGCTATAAACATTTCTGTAGGTTCTTGTATGAATGTAAGTTTTTATTTCTCTGGGACAAATGCCCAGGAGTGCATTTTCTGGCTTCTATGATAGTTGCATGTTTAGTTGTTTCAGGAAGTGCCAAACTATTTTCCAGAGCTGGGTGTACCATTTTATGTTCCCATCACCAATGCATGAGTGATCCCATTTTTCCACATCCTCCCAGCCTTTGGTGTCACTATTTTTGATTGTAGTCATTCTGATAGATGTGTAATGATCTTATTGTGATTTTTTTTTTTTTTTTTTTTTTTTTAAATTTTTTTTTTTTCAACGTTTATTTATTTTTGGGACAGAGAGAGACAGAGCATGAACGGGGGAGGGGCAGAGAGAGAGGGAGACACAGAATCGGAAACCGGCTCCAGGCTCTGAGCCATCAGCCCAGAGCCCGACGCGGGGCTCGAACTCACGGACCGCGAGATCGTGACCTGGCTGAAGTCGGCCGCTTAACCGACTGCGCCACCCAGGCGCCCCTTATTGTGATTTTAATATGCATTTCTTTAATGACTAATTATGTTGAACATATTTTTACGTGCTTATCTGCCATCTCTATTTCCACTTTAATGAAATGTCCCTTTATGTCTTCTTCTGCTTATTATCTAATTGCCTTCTCTTTTTTTGTTTGTTTTTATTTTTATTATTTATTTTGACTGTTGAGAAGCTACTTGTATATTCTAGATACTTGTTCTTCATTACATATGTGGTTTGTACGTATTTTTTTCCCAGCCTGTAGCTTGTGTTTTTAGCCTATTAGCAAGATCTTTTGCAGAGCATCATTTTTAAAATTTTGATGAAGTCCAGTTTATCACTTTTTCCTTATATGCATCATGTTTTGGTATCAAGTCTAAGAACTCTTTGATTAGCCCTAGATTCCAAAGATGTTCTGATATTGTTTTCTAAAACATTATAGTTTTATATTTTACATTTAGGTCTATGATATATTTTGAATTCACTTTTGTGGAAGGGGTAAGACCCAGGTCAAGGTGGGTTTTGTTGTTGTTGTTGTTGAATTCTGATTTAATTTGATCTAGTATCATTTGTTGAAAAAACTCTTTCCTTCATTGAATTACTCGTGTACCTTTATCAGAAATAAGTTGGGCATATTTATGTGGTCTATACCTGGGTCTTCTTTTCTGTTCCAGTGATCCATCTGCTGATTTCTCCACCAATACCACACAGTATTGACTACTGGAGTTTTATACTAAGTCATAGAATCAACTAGAATAGTCTTACTATTCACAATTGTTTTTAGCTATTTTAGTTCCTTCACTTTTCCATATAAATTTTACAATAATCTCTATATCCACAGATTTTTTAAAAAAAATTGGTAGAAAATTCATTGAACTTACATATCCCTTTGGGAAAAATTGGAATCTATACTATGTTGACTCTTCCAATCTGTGAACATGGTATGTCTCTCCGTTAATTAGATCTTGTTTGATTTATTTCATTAGAATTTTACAGTTTTTAGCATATAAACTCTGTATATATATTTTGTTAGTTTTTTTGAGTTATTATAAATGTATTGTGTTTTTAATTTTGGTGTCTCCATGTTTATTGCTGGGATATGTAAATATACTTGCTTTTGTATGTTCATTTGTATTTTCCAACCTTGGTGAGCTCACTTATTACATGAATTAAAACATTTTTTGTTAAAATATTCAAAAAGTATTTAATATGGAGTATTTTCATATGAAAAAGAAATTCATATGAAGACAGTCACATCACCTGAAAATTAGAGACAGTTCTATTTCTTCCTTCCAATAAGTTTATAATTAACTTTATTTTCTTTCTTGCATTGGCTAGAACTTCTTGAACTACTTTGAATAAGAGTAATGGAAGTCAAATATGTAGGACATAGCTAAAGCATTGCTGAGAAGGAAATTTATAGCACTGAATGTATACATTAGAAAAGAGGAAGAGTCTCAAATCAGCCATCAAAACTCTGCTCAAGAATCTAGAAAAAGAAGAGCAGATAAACCCAAAGCAAGCAAAAGGAAGGAAATCATAAAAATAAGAGCAGAAATCAGTGAAATGGAAAATAAAAACAATGGAGGAAATAGAAGAAACAAAAATCTGGTTAAAAAGATCATTAAAATTGTAACACTTCTCACAATATTGACAAAACATAGAGAAGTCATAAATTACCAGTATCAGGAATGAAACAATTTTCAACAAGTTCTACCAGAAAATAGAAAAAGAGGAAATACTTCCCAATTCATTTTTTAAAGCTTGTATTTCCTTGATACCAAAATTAAACAAAGTACAAAAAATAAAACTTCAGACAAATATCCTTCATGAGAATATGTTTAATAAAATATTGGCAGATATAGTTTAGCAATATATAAAAAGAATTATATTCTATGACCAAATGGAGTTTATTCCAGGGATACATAAGATGGTTTAATATTAAAATATTAAATATTAATAAAATGGAGTTTATGCCAGGGATCCATGGATGGTGTGATAGTTACACTTATGGTAAACATAGCATAATGTATAGAGTTGTCAAGTCACTATGTTGTACACCAGAAACTAATGTGACATTGTGTGTCCACTATGTATACTTCAATAAAAAAATAGATAATCAATGTGATACTGTATTTTGTTTACCTCCCTACCCCTCCCTCCCTCCCTCCCTCTCTCTCTCTCTCTCTCTCTCTCTCTCTTTCTTTCTTTCTTTCTCCCTTTCTTCCTTTCTTATCAGTTCTTTTGTGTTTAGAAAACTTCTTTAGCTGCTATTTTTAGGATGGATATACTGGTGCCAAATCGTTAGTTTTTCTTCATCTGAAAATGTCATGATTTTCTATTTACTCCTAAAAGATATTTTCACTGGATATAGGATTCTGTATTGACAGTTCTGTTCTTTCAGCACTTGAAAACTATTGTGCTACTTCCTTTCACCTCCATCACTTTTGAAGAGATATATGCTGTCGTTCAAATGTTTTTTCTGTCTGTAGATGAGGTATTATTCTCTGGCTGCTCTTAAGATTATTTCTTAGTCTTTAGTTTTCAGAATTTGACTATGACATGCCTTGGTGTAGTTTTCTTTAGGTTTATCCTTTTGGGGATTTACTTTAATTCTTTTTTATTGTAGTGAAACATATATAACAAAGTTTTCCATTTTAATAATTTTCTTTATTTAAATTTTAGTTAACATATAGTGCAATATTGGTGTTAGGAGTAGAATTCAGTGATTTGTTACATACAACACCCAGTGCTCGTCACAAGTGCCGCCCTTAATACCCATCATCCATCTAGCCTATCTCCCACCAATCCCCCTCTATCAACCCTTCAGTTTGTTTTCTGTCATTACGAGTCTCTTGTGGTTTGTTTACCTCTCTTCTCTTCCCCCACATTTCCCATGTGTTGATCTGCTTTGTTTCTTAAATTCCACATGTGAGTGAAATCATATGGTTTTTGTCTTTCTCTGATTGACTTATTTTGCTTAGCATAATACATTTTAATAATTTTTAAATATACAATTCAGTGGCATCAATTACATTTGCAGTGTTGTATAACCATATTAACTATGTATTTCTAAACCCTTTTTATCACCTCAAACAGAAACATTGCATTCGTTAAGCAAGCACCCTCCCTTTCCCCCTCCTCCCAGCCTGTGGTAGCCTCTAATCTACTTTGGTCTGTATGAATTTGTCTGTTCTACATATTTCATGTAAGTGAAATCATGCAGTATTTGTCCTTTTATGTCTGACTGAGTTCACGGCTCATCCATCTTACAGCATGTATCAGAACTTCATTTTTTTTGGCTGAATGATATTCCATTGGATGAGTATTCTACATTTTTAAAAATCTAGACTCAAGTTTTTCATATGTGAATGTCTGGTCATTCCAACTCCATTTAGTGAAAACACTATCTTTTCTCCATTATATTGCTTTGTCAAAGTTAGTTTGACTATATTTATATAGGTCTATTTCTGGGTTCTCTGTTCTTTCTACTTGTCTGTTCTTTAACCAACATGTTTGGATTACTTTAGCTTTTTAGTAAATTTTGAAATGGAATGCTGTCAGTCCTTGGCCTTTTTTGTTGTTGTTGTTGTTCAATATTGTGTTGGCTATTTGGGGTCTTTTGCCTCTCCATATAAACTTTAGAATGAATTTGTCAACATTCAGAAAACAACTTGCTGGGATTTTGATTTGGATTACATTGAATCTGTGGATAAAATTGGGAAGAACTGACATTCTGACATTATTGAGATATTACTACCCATGAACATTTATCTCTATTTAGTTTGTCTTTGATTTCTTTCATAAAGTTTTATAGTTTTTCTCATACCGATCTTGTGTATATTTTGTTAGATTTATACCTAAGTATTTCATTTTTAGGAGTGCAAGTGTAGATAGTATTGGGTTTTAAATTTCTAATTCCACTTGTTCATTGTTGATATATAGGAAAGCAAATAACCTTTGTGTATTAATTTTGTATACAACGTTTGAGGAATGTTTTATTGATCTTCTTGGATATTCAACCTAGATTGTCATATCACCTGCAAAGAGAGTTTTATTGCTTTCTCCCTGGTCTGTATATCTTTTTTTCTTTTTTTTAATTTTGCTGCATTTGCTATGGATCCCAGTATGATATTGAAAAGCAATAGTGAGCAGAGACATCTTTGCCTTGTTGCTGAACTTAGTGGGAAAGCTTAGAGTTTCTAATGCTTAGGTATAATGTTCTGTGTAGATTTTATATAGATATTCGGTATCAAGGTGAGAAGGTTTCTATTATTTGTTTACTAAGATTTTAAAAAAATCAATGGATGTAGGATTTTGTCAAGTAATTTTTCTGCACATATTGAGATGATCTTGTGATTTTCCTTCTTCTCTGGCCTTTTGAAATGGTAGATTGTATTAATTGTTTTTCACATGTTGAACCAGCTTTACATACCTGAGGCAAATCACACCTGCTTGTAGTATATAATTACTTTTTTACATTGTTGGATTCAATTTGTCAACATTTTGTTGAGAGTTTTTGTATCTAGGTTTATGGAATGTTTTCATACAATTTTGAAGTTTTCTTGTAATTTGTTTGTCTGCTTTTAGTCATAGGGTGATGCTGTCTGTCCTCATAAAATGAGTTAGGAAGTATTTTCTCTGCTTCTGCCTTCTGAAGGAGATTATAGAGAATTGGAATAATTTTTTCCCTTAAATGTTTGGTGGAATTTACCAGTGAACCAACCTGGGCCTGTGCTTTCTATTTTAGAAAGTTATTAATTATTGATTCAATATCTTTAATAGCTATAGGCCTATTCAGGTAGCCTATTTCTTCTTGTGTGGATTTTGGCAGGATGTGCTTTTTAAGGAATTGATCCATTTCATCTAGGTTATCAAATTTGTGGGCATAGAGTTATTCATAGTATTTCTTTATTATGCTTTTAGTGTCCATGGTGTCTGTAGTGATGACCCTTCTTTTGTTTCTGTTATTAGTGATTTGTGTCCTCTCTCTTTTTCTCTTAGTTAACCTGGCTAGAGGCTTACTGATTTTATTTTATTTTTTTAAAGAACAAGCTTTAGTTTCAGTTTTTTCCCCATATTGATTTCTATTTTTCCCCATATTGATTTCTATTTTCAATTCCATTGGTTTCTGCTCTGATTTTTTTTCTACTCTGATATTTATTATTTTTTTTCTTCTGCTGACTTTGGATTTAATTCACTATTTTCCTAGTTTCCTTGGATGGACATTTAGATGATTAATTTTAGATCTTTTGTCTTTTCTAATGTATGCATTCATTGCTATAATTTTCCTCTAAGGACTGCTTTTGTCGCATTCCACAGTTTGGATAAGCTGTGTTTTTATTTTAATTTACTTCAAAATATTTTAAAATTGTTCTTAAGATTTCTTCTTTGACCTGTATGTTATTTAGAAATGTGTTCTTTAATCTCCAGGTATTTTGGAATTTTCCAGCCATCTTTCTGTTACTGATTTCTAGTTTAATTCCACTGTAGCCTAAGAGCAGACATTGTATGATTTCTGTTCTTTTAAATTGGTAAAATGTGTTTTATGGCCTAGAATGGGCTCTATCTTGGTGAATGTTCCATATGAGCTTAAGAAGAATGTGTATTCTGCTGTTTTGAGATGAAATAGTCTATAGATATCCATTATATTCAGTTGATTAATGGTGCTATTGAGTTCAACTATGTCCTTACTGATTTTCTGCCTGCTGGGTCTGTCCACTTCTGATAGAGGGGTGTCGAAATATCCAACTATAATAATGGATTCATCTATTTCTCCTGGCAGTTCTATCAGTTTTTGTCTCATATATTTTGACACTCTATTCTTAGGTCCATACATGCTAAGCATTGTTATGTCTTCTGGGTGAATTGACCCCTTGATCACTATGTAATGCCCCCTCTATCCCTGATAACTTTCCTTGCTTTGAAATCTGCTCTGTGTGAAATTAAGTGTAGCTACTTCTGCTTTCTTTTGATTAGTGTTAGCATGGCATATACATTTTCCATCCATTTACTTTTAACTATATGTCTTTGGATTTAAAGTGGATTTCTTGTAGGTAATATGTAATTGAGCCTTATCTCTGATGATTTCTGTCTTTTAATTGATGCATCTAGACCATTGACATTCAAAGTGACTATTGATATAATTATATTAATATTTGCCATAATTTTTAATGTTTCTATTTGTTGCTCTTGTTCTTTGTTCGTATTTGTGTCTTCCACTTTTTTTCTGAACTTTGTTGTTTAATTGAGCATTTTAAATAATTTTCTAACTTTCTTAGCATATTAGTTCTTTTTTTTGTTACTTTTTTTAGTGGTTGCCCTAGAGTTTGAAATATACATTTACAACTAATTCAAGTCTGTTTTCATATAACACTTTGTCATTTCACAGTGTGAGTACCTTATAGTAACAAAATAATCTTGATTTCTTCCTTCTTATTTCTTTTGTTTTTGCTGTCATTCATGTCACTTATACATAAGCATACATAGCTCTCATTGTATATGTTAAATTTACAAATATTTGAATATATTAATATTAAACATGTATATTAAATAACTATAAAGCACAATAATCAAAAACATTGTGGCTATTAATATTTTGAACAAATGTATCTGTTACATCAGTTAAGAATGAAAAAGCTTTTAAAAAATTTTTTTAATCAATGTTTATTTTTGAGAGAGAAAGAGAGCACAGGTGGGGGAGGGGTAGAGAGAGAGGGAGACACAGAATCTGAAGCAGGCTCCAGGCTCTGAGCTAGTAGCACCACATGGGGCTTGAACTCACAAACCGTGAGATCATGACCTGAGCTGAAGTCGTATGCTTAACCAACTGAGCCACCCAGGAGCCCAAGAATAAAAAAGCTTTTATAACATATTTTTATTTTATCACTTATTTCTTCTCTGATTCTGTTACTTTCTTTGTAGATCTGAGTTTCTGACTTTTATCACTTTTCTTCTCTAAAGGACTTCTTTTAGCATTTCTTATTTTCTCACTTTCGAAGGATAATTTCTCAGGGCACAGAATTCTAGGTTGGTATTTATTTTTTCTGTCAACAGTTTAAATATTTTATTTCATTCTCTTCTTGCTTACATAGTTTCTGAGAAGTCAGATATAATTCTTTTATAGTCTAGGTGTTCTTTCCCTCTGCTTTAAGGATTTTAATTTTCTGTCATTTGAAAATGATCCACATAGGTGTAGTTTTTCTATCATTTATTGTTCTTGGTGTTCTCTGAGCTTCTAGATCTGTGATTTGGTGTCTGACATTAATTTGGGAAAATTAACAGTCCCTATTGTTCCAAATATTTCTTCTGTTCCTTTCTTTTTCTTCTTTTCTAGTATTTCCATTGTACATATATTACACCTATTTTAGTTATCCCAAGTTCTTGGACATTCTGTCCTGGTTTTTTCTGTGTGTTTTTTGTTTTGTTTTGTTTTGTTTCTGTTTGCATTTTGGTTTTGGAGGTTTGTATTGAGATATCCTCAAGCACGGCATGTCTTTCTTCAGCATATCCAGTCTGCTAATAAGCTTATCAAGGGTGTTCTTCATTTCTCTTACAGTGTTTTTTATATATAGCATCTCTTTTTGGTTCTTTCTTAGAATGCCTGTCTCTGCTTCCATTGCCTGTATGTCCTTGTATGCTGTTTTTATCTGTTGGAGCCCTTAGCATATAAATCATAGTGTTTTAAATCCTGGTCTGATAATTTCAACATTCCTGCCATATAGGAGTCTGGTTTTGATGCTTGGCTTAATTTTTTCAAAAAAATTTTTTTTCTTGATATAAGTGACATGATGTGCTAGGTAAAAGAGAGTACCACAAATGGGCTGTTAGTAATGTGCAGTTGGGGGAGAGTTCTAAGTCCTATGATTAGGTCTCAGCCTTTTAGCGAATCTTAGTTTCTCTAGGCTGTAAACCCCGCATGTATTTCTCACTCTGTCTCCCTCCTGCTGCCTTATACTGAGACAAGAAGATTAGAATGTGTTGGGAGTTGGATACTTCTCTTTTCTCACAGGGAAGGTTAAAGGGGGATGGTTGAGTATTTCCCTTCCTCCATGTGGAAGACTAAAAATGGCTGGGTTTTTTCTTGTTTGTTTTGTTTTTTAATATTTCTCTTCCCACTGAGTTAGGCTCTGATAAAACCTCAACAGGTTAGGCTCTGGTTAAATAACTTCTCCTGAGGGCAGACCTTGTTAGGTAGAATAGAGCCCTCCGGCATTTTCCAAAATGGTTCCTTTTCCCTGCCCCTTGCTGGAAGCATGAGAAGGATCTTGTCTGCTGCTCACAATGAAAACAAAGTCAAGCTCATGGAGGTAAAACTCAGAAATATGTGAGGTCTCCTATGAATGCATCTCCTTGGGGTTTTTAACTGTCAAGAGTTGTGCACACTGAACCTCCAGCAGTTGTCAACTACACTTCAGGTTTTCCTTCTGAGCACCTGTTTCTTTGGAGGTTTAAACTCCTGAGTTTCTGCTCAGGTTAATCATGATTCTCTGTATTCACCCATCAATCTCTGCAGTTTTGAGGTCAGTGGTTTGTCCTGTAACCTCACTTCTCTTTTGGATCCAAGAAGATTTATTGATTTTCTGGTTTGTTCAGCCTTTTTACTTATTGTTAAGATGCAATGGCAACTTACAAGCTTATTATATGGTGGACCAAAAACTGGAAGTCAAAGATGTTCTTTTTTTAACTTTTTTAAAATTGTTTTTAAATTTAAATTCCAGTATAGTTAACCTACAGTGTTCTATTAGTTTCAGTATACAATAAAGTGATTCAGCAATTCTGTGACTCTAACACCTCAATGCTCATCCTGACAAGTGCACTCCTTAATCTGCATCACCTATTTCCCCCGTGCCCCACCCACCTCCCCTCTGGTGACCATCAGTTTGCTCTCTGTAGCTAAGAGTCTGTATCTTGGTTTTTCTCTCTCTCTCTCTCTTTCCCTCTCTCTCTTTCTCTCTCATTTTCTCCCTGTGCTCATTTGTTTTTTAAATTCCACATATGGATGACTTTCTTTTTCTGACTGGCTTATTTCTGTTCTATGTTCCAGTTCATTGATTCTTTCCATTGCCTTATTCATTCTGCTGTTAATTTTTTTAATTTGGTTTTTGTACTTTTCAGTTCTAAAGTTTCCAGTTGGTTCTTCTTTGTATCTTGTTTATTTTCTGGGGATTTCTGTTTCTTTGTCTAGATTTTATATTTTTTCATCTATTTCAAGTATGTCTGTAACCTGTAATTGAAGCACTTTTTATGATGGGTGCTTTAAAATATTTGTCATATCGGGGCGCCTGGGTGGCGCAGTCAGTTAAGCGTCCGACTTCAGCCAGGTCACGATCTCGCGGTCTGTGAGTTCGAGCCCCGCGTCAGGCTCTGGGCTGATGGCTCAGAGCCTGGAGCCTGTTTCCGATTCTGTGTCTCCCTCTCTCTCTGCCCCTCCCCCGTTCATGCTCTGTCTCTCTCTGTCCCCAAAATAAATAAACGTTGAAAAAAAAAATAAAATAAAATATTTGTCATATCATGTAATTCTAACATCTCTGTCATCTCAGTGAGGGTATGTATCATCTTTTTTTATTATTCAGTTCAGCATATTGCTGTTTCTTGTTATGATGAATGATTTTCTACTCAGACCTGGACCTTGTGGGTATTCTGTTAGAGGACTCTAGAACTCATTAAAACTCTGAGTTTTAATTGATGTCCTATGAAACCCCTCTGGAAGGTGAGGGAGGTTCACAAACTCATTACTGCCATATGGAGGTGGAAGTTCAGGTTTCCCACTAACCTTCCACAGACAGCAGAGTGGAGGCTCCTTGTTAATGCTGGGCAGGGGTGGGAATTCTGGCTTCAGTCTGATACCTCTCTGGCTGTGGGAAATAAAAGTTCCCCATTATTGTTCTTCACATGGTCTGTACTACCTAGTGGGGGTGGCCTTGTTACCACTGGACAGTGGTGAAAGTCCTGACCCTTCACTAGGCTTCTGCTGACACCACCCTCGTGGGAAGGGGAGGTCTGTCTTGGTATTTCTGGGTGGAGGTTGAAGTCCGGACTCCTCATGATATCTCTGATGTCATTGTTCACAGGGGTGAGAGGAACTCATTACCATCCAATTGGGATGGCAGTTGCAGCCCCTACTTATACTTCTTGGACATCCCCAGATTCAGTGGGTTAAGGTGTCCTGTGGGTTAAAGTGAGTTATAGCCTTGTCTAGGCTTTCCACTTGGCCTTTGCTGAAATGGGTGGGGATGGGGCCACAGTTTTACCTGTTGTGTTTGGCATAGAGTGATTATTGTCTAAAAGTTTTGTCTTTGTAGTATCCCCTTTCTTGGTCCTTTGTTTAGAGAGAGTTGACTTTTGTCTGCGCTTGCTGGCATTTCCAGACTGCCAGCTTCTTCAGCTCCTACTCTGAGATATATGAGGCCAAAAGGTGACCAGAGAACTCAACAACAGTGTGTCATTCCTTGGGTTCTCTAGTTCCTAGTCAGTATCCCTTCTTCCATCATTGGGAATTTTATGTTTATTTTATATATAATTTCTAGAGTTTTTCATTGTACTTAGGGGAATAGGTTAAAACATATCTTTTCTGTCTTACCAGAACTGTCCATATACTTTTAGTAATACTTAAACTTTCCATATACTTCAAAGTATGGTTTTCATATTCTCCTCTTCCAGACTAGTAGCTCCTTATTAAATAGCTAAATATTAATAGTTCCTTATCAGTATTTTTAAAACTACAAGCTGTGGCCCACTGATGAGTCATAAAATTGATTTGATAGGTCATGACAAGCATTTTAAAAAATGAAATAAAATATAATAGAGTGGAAGATAAAGTACCCCATACACAGCAAGGGGAATAATTGTGTCATCATATTTTTGATTGCTGTGTGTGTGTGCACACATGTATGTGTGAATACTGTGTTGCAAAGTAACATGTATTTCTTATCTGTAGGTTAGTCAACAAAGTTTGAAAGCCAGTCACTTACATGGCAAAGAATGGTGAGAGGGAGAGGAGAGAATTATTTAAGCTACATTAGATACAGGCCCACAGGCACTCGTTGGGTTAGGGGATTGTATGTTAGCTCGGTACAGATTGGACAGAAGTGCTCTCTGCCCCAGAAGGACTTGCCTGTAGGTTGAAAGGAAGAGAACACAGTGTCACTGTTGGCCCTGAACCCAAGTTCCTTCCCACAGCCTGAGCTTGGCAGCAAGTAGGTTCTTACAGGGAATGTTTGGAGGAGACTCCTTTGTACTCCAGACATGGATTCATCCAAGCAGATTTTCTTAGGAAAAGAAAGTAGATTAGTGCCGTCCACTCCAGCCCCAGACACCTGCATGTCTGAGTTAAAAGCAAAGTCTTGCTGGGTACTTCTTGGGCTCTGCTGACACTTGAGTGAGGCCAGGTCAGTAGGGAGAGACAGGAAACCAGAACACTGGTGGATAATCCGCAGGGCTGTTACTTGGTGGGGAGAGTAAAAAATAAATTTCTCAAAACAAAATAGTAGAACTTCAAGACGTGTGTTACTGAAGGATAAGCGCAAGAGGTTGGATATAAATCTGGTAAATATAAAATGGCCAGAACACCTTAAATTTCCATGGAGTGCTCCATATTATTTTCCTTTAGCAGACTCTTTGGAAGCTATTAACTCATGTGATCTCATACTAGATGAATTGTATGTGTCCTAGAGATTCTAACAATGAATCTTGATTGCCTATTTTGGGCCAGGCTCAATGCTAGGCACTTTTACGTGGGTACTGTTATGGACTCCTTCGAATACCCCTGTGAACAAGTGTGATTAGCCCTAATTCACAGATGAGAGTGATTAGACTTAAAGAAGTTAAGTAATTTGTCAAAAATTTTGTAAGTGGCAGAGTCTGGATTTAGACCAGGTGAACAGAGCTCAGGTCCAGCATGCCTTTTACTGCACTACAGTTGCTTTTGTGAAATGAGGCCATGAGAGACTGCAACCAGTCTCCCTGAGAGTGAAGAGGCCCAAATATTTTTTAAAGGTCTACAGGACCTACTGTTGATATGTAGGCAGTGAAAAGGCTTCATGATATAGGACTCTTTCTGCAGCTTGACTATTTAAAGAAAATGAATCATCGTCCCTAAAACAAATTTTACTGGTTAAAAAGAGATCACCATGAAATCTACCAGACCATAAAACAAAATGTGAAATATGACAGGAGATAGAAGCAATTTCATCTAATACTGAATGGTGTATTTTCAGAAACATCTGTAAATTAAATAAAGGAGCACATATTTGAAACTGTTTAAGCCTTTAACAAATATTTGGGACAGTGAAGCTGTTATGGGAACTTACTGTCGGTGATAAAAGAACCAGTAGAGATAAATTCTGGTTAATAAATCCTGTCATTTTGTCAATGGAGTAGAAAGTACTTTCAATAAGAGGTTCATGATGCAGGACACATTCCAGAAACCCTGTCTTCAACATCTGGAGTAGGTGGCATGGTCTAAACCCACATATCAGCCTGCTGCTACCATTTCTGTTCTCCTCTAGTGTTAAACAACCAAAGAAAATCAAAACAGATACCTGAACAATCCCTACCTCAGCATCAGAAATAGCAAAGTGGTTCCTGAGCAGATTAATAAGGACAGTACTAAGGGCTGAAGTGCAGACTGAGCAATACAGGTAGAAACCTTAATAATTGACTCTGTGTCAGCTCTGAGTGGCTATAAAGGATTCTTTGGGGACAGTGTTTTATAAGGCAACACAATTGACTGAATCAGCTAGACCAGCTCTCTTAGCCGAGTTAGGGTGGGGGTGGTGGTTGGGAAGGCTTGAACGTCTAAATCAGGTGCATTATTCACTATGCAGAGGTTTAATTAAAAAGGGGGGAAAATCATATGCTGTAACCTTCTGTAGGAAAAATGCCTTTTTTTAAAACCATCGTTCCAGTGACACCTGGATCATTACAGTGAAGAATTTAAAACCTAATCACCCGCAGGGTATTTACACATGTTATCACAGGAGCTTGGAGAGCAAATCAGGATAGACCTAGGTGCTTTTTATTTAACCTGCAGTCAGTCTTGTCTTTTCAGTTCCTCAGATGCAAATACAATATCATTATGGAGGTAACTCAATTTACATAGATGTATTCCTGAAAACCAGATGTGCTGTGTGAAAGCCAAATTGTTGTGGATCAAATTACGTTTTATATCCTAAGGGAACTTGTTATTTAAGCATCTGTGATGCTTACTATGACTTAAAGCATTGGCATTTATAGGCCAAATGGTTGTCTCTGTTCTAAGATGGTGTGTCTGTGTTACAGTCAGGGTCATGTTAGGTAGGCTATGCTGTGGGAAAAAATAAGTGTCATTGACTTAATGCAACAAAGGTTGATTTCTTATTTTTATCAGAATCTGACGCAGGTTGAACGTGCTCCCACCCCCCCACCACCCCATGCTGCTGTCTTCCAGGTACCCAGGGACTCCGGGACTCCCAACGGTTTCATTCTTGCAACTCTAACATTTCAGCGTCATATGACCACAAATAGATGCACATAGGCAGAAAAGATAGCAAGGTGAGTGCCCAGGAAGTCAAAAATAGTTTGGTGACCACCCTAGCATTTGCCACTGTGTGATTGCTTCTGTGGGTTTTGGAAGCATTGATGAGACTTTCTGGAATAGCCAATTGATTTTCAGAGCTCTTGGTACATTACACATTCAGTAATACTTTTTGTATACAAATATAACTGTTCATTAAAATAACGATAAAGGCCATCTCTTAGAAAAGATATATTGGCCATGAGATTCAGGAACCAGAGGAAGAAGATCCATGGGAAAGGAGTACTGGCCTTCACAAGGAATGTTGGCACAAAATGCGTTCTGTGCGGTATCATTAATCATAAGTGCATGCTTTCTAGTTTCCTTTGCCTTGACTTTATAGTCACCTCCTGGATTAGTCTCACATTGCTCTTCTGATTCTGGTCCTCTTGTTTACTTGTGCTTGGCCTGCATGTTCCTGACTTGGTCCCCAACCTCAGCCTACAACCCTGATCCTTCTCTTCATTCTACATCCTTGATTTGTAATTGCCTTCCCAATATCTGACCATTGTCCATATTCTGCTCATATCACTGCTCTCAGATAGCATATGCTGCTGTGTTCCCTAAAGCCTGCTCAAGGACATCACTCTGGCAATTCTTCCATTCTCCTCCATCACCAAACTTCCCCTCTCCACTGAATATCCCCTCTCTACTGCATTCATTGTTTCTCCCATCCTAAAAGAAAACTCCTCTTGACCTCAATTCCCATTCTAGTAACTATTTAATCTCCTTCTTATTACTTCAAAGCATGTTAAGTTTTAAAAATTAATTTATCTCCTCCCATTCTCACCTGAAAATACCTTAATCAGGCCTTCACTACTGCTATTCTCTTGAAACTGTATTTGTCAAGGTCACCTTTGATTTCAGTGTTGCTAAATCCAATGGTTACATTCAGTCTTCATCTTACTTAAAATCTCAACAGCACTTGACACACAGCTGTTCACTCTCTTTTCTGTGAAACTCTTTCTCTTGGCTTCCAAGATAATCACACTTGCTTGGTTTTTCATCTACTTTTATAAATGTTCTTTCTCAGTCTTTTTATTTTCCCTTTCCCCCTGTTTTACCCCTTATGTCCTCATCTAAAGGAACTGAGTACCGCAGTGCTTAGACCTTGGATCTCTTCATTTTTTCTATCCATTGTCACTTCATAGGTGATCTAGTCTAGATTTATGGCTTTAAATAGCATCTCTGTGTTGATGTCATCCAAATTCTTCAACCCAGTTGTCTTCTCTGAGATTCATACATCCTACTGCCCACTTGACATCTATACTTGGATGTCTAATAGGGGCTGCAAATTTAACATCTCCAAAGCTAAGCTCTGGATCTTTCTCTAAACCAGGTTTTCTTACTCTCTTCTCCATTTCATTTC
The DNA here is from genome assembly GCF_028749965.1 of Puma concolor. Lineage (NCBI taxonomy): Eukaryota > Metazoa > Chordata > Mammalia > Carnivora > Felidae > Puma > Puma concolor. Next base: position 50,776,520 of record NC_141683.1, read on the forward strand.
ATGGAACTTCATGTTTTTAAATTGCTAGGATAAAAAAATCTTGATACTCAGCTTTAACTCTTCCCTTTTTCTCAACAACAGTCATTGATCCATCAGAAAATCCTGACAAATTCTTCTAAAATTTGACCACTTGTCACAATTCCCATTATGTCTCACTTATGTTATCACATAACTCCCTATCTGATGTCTTGCCTGTGTCTTTGTTCTCCCTGCCTCCCTCTAAATCTATTCATACCAAAGCATCCAAAGTGATCCTATGAAAATATAAATCAAGTCATATCATCCTTCTGCTTATTACTGTCATTGGATTCCATTGTCATCAGACTGAAACCCAAAGTCCTCATGATCACCTGTGGGGCTCTGTGTGACCTGGCTCCTGGCTCCTGGCTATTTCTGTTCTTACTCTTACTGTTCTTACTCCACTTCAGCCACTTTGCATATGCCAGGCAGTCTTCCCCTTCTAGGTCTTGACCTTGCTGTTTCCTCTGCCAGGTGTGCTCTTTTCCCAGCTATTCACATGGCTCACTCACTTTCCTCATATCTTTACTTAAGTGCAGCATCTCTGATCACTTCCTGATCACTTACTGAAAAATTTCAGGTAATTCCCTGATGATTTATTTTCCCTTTTGCCATAACATATTCTTTTTTTTATTTTTTTTTATAATTTTTATTTATTTTTGAGAGACACAGTGTGAGCAGGGAAGGAGCAGAGAGGGAGACAGAGAATCCAAAGCAGGCTCCAGGCTCTGAGCTGTCAGCACAGAGCCCGACGCTGGGCTGAATCTCACGAACTGTGAGATCATGACCTGGGCCGAAGTTGGACGCTCAACTGACTGAGCCACCCAGGCACCCCGACTTTTTTTTAAGTTTATTTATTTATTTTGAGAGAGAGAGAGTGTGAGGGGAGCGGAGCAGAGAGAGAAGGAGAGGAAAGACTCTCAAGCAGGCTCTGCACTGTCAGGAGAGACAAGGCTTGATCTCATGAACCATGAGATCATGTCCTGAGCCAAAATCAAGAGTTGGATGCTTAACGAACTGAGCCACCCAGGTGCCTCCAGACATACCATATTCTTAAACTAATTTTATTTTTAAATTTTATCTTCCCCATTGGAGTAGAAGCTCCATGAGGGTAAGATATTTGGCTGATTTGCTTGCTCTTGTGACTCAAACAATGCCTGAGATATAGTAAGTGCTCAAGAAACACTTGTTGAATGGAAGAGCAAATCAGTGATAGATTGTGTTCCCAAAGGTAATTTGAAATTCTCCTATTGAGAGCATTGTTCATATTTTCCCACAGAAGTAATGATATTCATGGCAAGTCAGTCCTATGCCATTGGCTCAAAATCTAAGTTCTACAGTATGCCTAAAACGAGGGGCTTTTGTTGAGGTGTCATACAATGTCCCCTAGCTAGCTTTTGCCACTGAGACATACTTGGAAGCAATTGATCACAGTATAGTGTTGTGAGGGCTATAAAAGAGGAATTGCAGAATCGAATCCAGTGGGAAGCTCAGAAGAAGGAGGAGTGATTTTGGAATTGGAGTTAACTTCACAAAAGAAGTGGGTCTGTAAGAGTGGATGAAAGTTTGCCTTAGAAAAGGAGGGATATTTATTTATTTATTTATTTATTTATTTATTTATTTATGAATATAATTTACTGTCAAATTGATTTACATACAACACCCAGTGCTCATCCCAACAAGTGCCTCAATGCCCATCACCCATTTTCCCTCTCCCCCACCCCCCCATCCACCCTCAGTTTGTTCTCTGTATTTAAGAGTCTCTTGTGGTTTGCCTCCCTCCCTCTCTGTTTGTAACTATTTTTCCCCCTTCCCTTCCCCCATGGTCATCTTCTAAGTTTCTCAAGATCCACATATGAGTGAAAACATATGGTATCTGTCCTTCTCTGACTTATTTCATTCAGTATGATACCTTCCTTCCATCTACATTGCTGCAAATGGCATGATTTCATTCTTTCTCATTGCCAAGTAGTATTCCATTGTATATATAAACCACATCTTCTTTATCCATTCATTAGTTGATGACATTTAGGCTCTTTCCATAATTTGGCTATTGTTAAAAGCACTGCTGTAAGCATTGGGATACATGTGTCCCTATGCATCAGCACTCAAAAAGGAGGGAAATTTAAGAGGCAGAAGGAATAGTATATCAGATGTCATAAGTATAAAAGTATATGGTATATTCATAAAAAGAACAAATTTTATGTGACTGGAATATTAAGAGAGGCAGGTGAGTTGTAGAAATGCCATGAGGCATGTTAGGGAACTGAGATATACTCTATCAGTGCTAAGGTTTCTGGATTGAATGGAGTTTAGGAGACTGAAAAGAAGCAAAAACTCATTGCTTCTATAAGAAATTATCTTAACACTTTGTGGCTTATCAGTTGTTGGGTTCTCAAATTTCCTTTGGTTTCTAACTAATTCAAAAAATTAATTGATTGAGCTACTTCAAAGTTTAGGTAATTACTAGTATCTAAAATCTTATGTACTTCTAATTCACTGTGATAAGTAATATGCTCACTTTTACCTTATTTTCAGAATGTCTGACCTCTGGAAGTCCAAATAGGAATTTACTGCGTTTTACCCAAATATCATCTTTATGATATCCACATACATTTTGGTTAAATACTGGCATGTTATCTTTATGATCATAGCTACTCGATAAAGTCAAATTTGAAATTTAGGAAGAAACTGGTGACCTGGATAAAGGCCTATCAAAAATGCAGGTGCCAGAAACCTGGGAGAGATAGCCAAGGGAAAAGACAAAGGAGTCAAGATTCAAAATGATCCTGAGCCTGAATCCTGAATGCTGAGTCTACACCAAGAAGAAAAAATTTAAATGCAGAAAAGCTTAATGTCCTGAGTGTAGGTTCAGAAATTTAATTATGTGAGTCAGGATTGCAGAGGGGGGGCTTGAGCTGGCACCTGATAGGAAGCTAACTAAGTACAAGGTACCATTCTGAGAGCTCTCTGTAAGTGAAACCATTTAATCCTAACAGTATCCCTATGAATACGGGAAGTTATTTTCCCCATTCCACAGGCACCAGAATTCTCCCAATGTCATATACCCACAGAATGGTAGAGGTAGGGTTGAACTGACACTGGTAACTACTGTGCTGTACTCCGTGGTAGCAGTTCACGCGAACATTTTAGAATAACAGGGCTTGTAGGAAATTGAGAGATCAGGATATTCATGGATTCTTTGCACTTTCTGGGCAATGCCTTTATAGGTCCCCTCCAAGAGCAGTGGGGTGAGTAACTGGGTGGGAAGAGATCCAATGAGGCAAACAAACCAGCACACTTCCATTGGTTCTGTTTCTCTGTTGGGGATACAAATATGGTTCCATTTGAAGTAAGAGTTCACACAACTCTTTTAAAAAAGTGCCTTTGACCTTATAGCCTAAGCGCTTGTATTGTTCATGAGGATGCCATGGCCAAACTAATGAGTGTAATACGAACTAACAGTGAAAGGGGCCTTCTTGAACATAAAACCCATTTTTTTTTTAGTATGATTCCATTTTTTAGAAAAAAATTATTGTGGTAAGAACATTTAAAGTGAGATCTAACCTCTTAAATTATTAACTGTACAGTGCATTATTGTTGGCAATATGTACAATGCTATACAGCAGATCTTTAGAACTTGTTCCTCTTGCTCAACTGAATCTTTATGCCTGTTGATTTGTAACTCCCTATGTCTCCCTGCCCGGCTCACCTGGAAACTACCATTCCACTCCTTGATTCTGTGACTTTGACTCTTTCACATATTTCATATAAGTGAAATTATGCAGTATTTGTCTTTCTCTGATGGGCTTATTTTACTCAGCATAGTGTCCTGAAGGTTCATCTATGTTGTCACGCATGGCAGAATTTCCTTCTTTTTAAAGGTGGAATAGTATTCCATTGTATGTGTATCCCAGTTTTCTTTATCTATTTATTTGTCAATGGACATTTGGGTTTTCTTCCCACATCTTGGTGGTTATAAATAATGCTGCAATGAACATAGGATAAAGCTATTATCGCTTTGAGATTCTAATTTCAATTCATTTAGATAAATACCCAGAAGTAGGATTGCTGGATCACATAGTTCTATTTTTAATTTTACGTACTGTTTACCAAAGAAGCTGTATCATTTTTGTTCCAACTAACAGCGCACAAATAGTCTAATTTCTCCACATCCTTGCTAATGCCTGTTAACTTTTTTTGATAATAACCATCCTGATAAGAGTGAAGTAACATCTTACTGTGGTTTGGATTTGCATTTCCCTCAAGATTAGTGACAGCATTTAAAAAAAAAATGTACCTATTGGCCATTTGAATGTCTTCTTTGGAGAAATGTCTACTCAGGGCTTTGGCAACATTAAAAAGGGCATTTGTGTTCCACGTACCAGAGATGACTGTTCTTTCTTGCACCACATTGGAATAATGTACTTAATTCAGGGGTTGCATTGTAACTGAGCTACAGAGTGGTCCCCAGAAAGGCAGACAGCATGCTGTGCGGTCTGGAACATACATAGAAAAGACTGAAGTGGTTAAGGATGTCTAGCCTGGAAAAGAAGTGAAGGAGAAGGCTTACAGTTGTTTCAAACATGAAGGGCCAATTTGTCCGAGAAGGAAAAGTTTGAGGAATAAAACGCTTTGGTCTCAAGATAAACATAAAGAGTGCTTTAATAGTAGAATTCCAGAAATGGAAAAGGCATCTCATGTGGTAGTAAGGTCCCTGTCGTGAGATATATTCAAGCCAGGTGGTGAGCACTGTAGAGATGCTGCTGAAGTGGTTCCTCCAATGGTTGGGAGGTTTGACAAGTTAGCCTCTGAGATCACTTTAAACTGTAAGAATATATGAGTCTAAGAGGTCCTCAGTCCAAAGGGTAAGCCATTAAATCTTTACACTCCATTTGATGTTACAAATACCATTTTAGATTATATTCTTTATCCAAGGTCATTTACCATAACCCTTTATATAAATCAATAGATGATATGATTTTAGCAATTCCCAGCTGATCTAACAATATATCAATTCTAAACATAGAATACGCATTAGATTTGGTTCACAGATCAAAGAGTTTTAGAGCTATGAGCTATGAAGGCCTTAGAGATTGTCTGATTCAATCCTTTTATTGCAGGATGACAGAATTGAAGCAAAGAGGCAGCGTGTCTTCTCCTGCCTTACCTAGGTCCCTGCAGAGGCATAAGGAAATGAACAGTCTCAACCCCGTCCATTTCTAAGCCAGTATAAACTAGGGCAGGACCCTTAGCAACAGTCTTTGTCTCACATCTGGGAAGGCCTAGAATTTGTTGAATAATGATAGTCGTGGTTTATCAAGTGCCAGTTCTGTAGCAGACACTATTATGGGTGTTTTGCAAACACTGTGAAACTTAATTCTATGAGAGCAGGATTAAAGCTTATGTTCTTACCCACTTCATGTTGCCATTCAGGCATAGCCCATATCTGCTCACCTTTCCTGGTGCACTTTCTTTGCTCACCAGATTGGATCTTCCTAATACAGGCATTCTCCTGGATCATGCCTGATGTAACTACTCCTTATGGACATAGGGTATGGAGCCATTGACCTGCTCCTCAGGACCAGGTTTGGCAGCCAGGCCATCACCATACTTTTGAGGGTGTAATTTTTCATAGTTTTCACCTTGTGTTAGGACAGGTGAAGTAGCTTGCTCAAGGACACAAACAGTATAAAAGAGATCTGGGACATGGGCCCCAGAATTCTATTACTCAGCATAGTGCACATTCTTCTATCCTTCATTCTATTTCCCCATAAAGCTGTAAATAAGATATATACTTTTCGTTTTTTAATTTGAGCTTCACAGACTAATACAAAGTAAAAAGCCAGGAATTATGTTCTGTTGTCTTCTGGCACTGACTATTGGCTGTGAAGCCATCCAGGATAATGTGGGTTTCTAGTATCCTTGTAGACAACTCAATATTTTTCTCCCTTGTATAGTGTCAATCTTCAGGCTCAAGCATTTTCCAATTAATTAGAGAGTTTTTAAAGTATTCTGTACCATTTGGTGTATTCTATTTGTTACAAACAATTGATTATGTGTATGGTTGATCTCTTTTGTCTTCCATAGCTATCAGCTACTCTTGAATCATTTTTAAAAATTTTTAATATTTATTTTTGAGAGAGAGCAAGACAGAATGCAAGCAGGGGAGGGGCAGAGAGAGAGAGACACAACACACACAGAATCCAAAGCAGGCTCAAGGCTGTGAGCAGTCAGCACAGAGCCCGATGCAGTGCTTGAACTTGTGAACCATGAGATCGTGACCTGAGCTGAAGTCGGATGCTTAACTGACTGAGCCACCCAGGTGCCCCTCTTGAATCATTTTACTAAAAGATTTCTATTCATTCCTCTCTTAGTTTCTTTATTTATATTTAGAAACTACTTAAAACACTTGCAGAATGTTGAAGTTTTAACTCCAATAGGGGTTAGTCTATTTCTCCTTTCAGTTCTGTCAGTCATTGCTTTATGAATTTTGAAGCTCTTTTATTAGATATGTGCCACAATTAGGATTGTTCTCTCTTCTTCAAGTTCTTACCATTAAAAAAGTCCTTCCTAATTCATGATAATAGTCCTTGTTCTGAAGTCCCCTTTTCTGAAATTAATATAGCTACGTTAGATATATATTTTTTAATTTTTTAATGTTTATTTTTGAGAGAGAGAGTGTGTGAATGGAGGAGGGGCAGAGAGGGGGACACAGAATCTGAAATGGGCTCCAGGCTCTGAGCTGTCAGCACAGACTGAGCCACCCAGGTGCCCTAACTACATTAGATATTTTATTCTGATTGATAGATACCTTTTTTCATTGTTTTACTTTTAACCGATTCATCTAGTTTAGTTTTCAGTTAACATTAGCATGCTCTTTTTCTGTTCTCTTACTTTTAAGATACCTGTAGTGTACTTAAAGTGAGGTTCTTGGGGCACCAGGGTGGCTCAGTCAGTTAAGCACCTGACTTTGGCTCAGGTCGTGATCTAACGATTTGTGAGTTCGAGCTCCCTGTTGGGCTCTGTGCTGACAGCTTGGAGTTTGGAGCCTGCTTCGGATTCTGTGTCTCCTTCTTTTTCTGCCCCTCCCCCACTTGTGTTCTGTCTCTCAAAAATAGATAAATGTAAAAAAATTTTTTTTAAATAAATAAAGTGAGGTACTTGGGGTGCTTGGGTGGCTCAGTTGGTTAAGTGTCTGACTCTCGATTTTGGCTCAGGTCGTGACCCCTGCATCTCGCTCTGTGCTGACATGACAACATGGAGCCTGCTTGGGATTCGTTCTCTTCTCTCTGCCCCTCCTGCTCACACTCTCTCTCTTTCAAAATAAATAAACATTAAAAAACAAAAACAAAAACAAAGTAAGTTTCTTATAGGCAACATATAGTTGGGAAATTTAAAAAAAAAATTTTTTTTTAAGTGTTTATTTATTTTTGAGACAGAGAGAGACAGAGTGCAAGTGGGGGAGGGGCAGAGAGAGAGGGAGACACAGAATCTGAAACAGGCTCCAGGCTCTGAGCGGTCAGCACAGAGCCTGACGTGGAGCTTGAACCCACGGACTGTGAGATCATGACCTGAGCCGAAGTCGGACGCTCAACTGACTGAGCCACCCAGGCGCCCCAGTTGGGAAATTTTTTAATACACTGTATTTCTGTCTTGTGATTAGTGTATTTGAACTGCTTATATTTACATTATATATTACACTAAGTCTGCTCTGATAATCTGCTTGGTTTTTTTTTAAGTTTTATTTAAATTCTAGTTAATATACAGTGTAATATTTCAGGTATACAATATAGCGATTCAGCACATCATACACCCCCGTGCTCATCATGGCAAGGGTCCTTAAGGATCATCCTTAATCTCCATCACCTGTTGCATCTATTCCCTCACCCATGCCCTTCTGGTAACCATCAGTTTGTTCTCTATACTTAAGAGTCTGTTTCTTGGTTTGCCTCTCTCTTTTTCCCCCCTTTTGCTCATTTGGTTTTTTAAATTAAATCCCACATATGAGTGAAGTCATATGGTATTTGTTTCCCTTGTCTCTGTTTCTTCTTGTGAGTTGCAATGTTCTGTAGATATCAGATCAAGTTGGTTGCTAGTATAGCTCAAGTCTTCCTTGATTTTTATTTTTTCTGTGCTGTCTGAAGTCTCTGCTTTTCTGTATTCTCCTTTGCATTTCCGTGTGAATTTTGGAGTCACTTTTGCATTCCTTGAAAGACTGCTAATGTTTTAATTGAGATTGCATAAATCTCTATATATAGTGTAGGACAACTGATATTTTCATGGTAGAGAGTATCCTTAACTATGAATATGGTACAAATTTACATTTATGTAGTTCTCTTTATTGTCTTTCACTTTTGGTTTGTACTTTCTCCATAAAAACATTGCCCACGTTTTGATATATTTATGCCCAGGTACTTTATATGTTTTTATGGTACTTCAAATATTTAAAACTATTTTCTGTTTACTGCTGTTACAGAGGAGTAGAATATCTGTATATGAATTTTAGTCTAGCTGCTGCCATATTTTCTTACTAATTCTAGTAATTTGTCTGCAAAATCATTTGGATTTTCTGTGTAGATAATCATCATCTGTGAATAATGACAGTTTGTTTCTATGATTCCAATCTTTATAGCTTTTATTTTCTTTAATAATAATATATGGATTAGGCTCTCCAGTGCTAAATAGGAGTTATTTTATTAGGAAACTTTATCCTGTTACTGATTCTACAGAAAATAATAGTAACAATTCTCTATTGAGGTGATGTTTCTTCCAGGTTTTTGGTAAGATGTCATTTACTAGGTTTAGGAAGATACTGTATACATGTACTGTTCATGTGTGTCTTCAGAATTAAGTTCATACTAATCCCATAAAATGAACTAATGCCAAAAATTGCTCTAGAGATTGGGGATATAGCACAGAACAAAACAGATAAAAATCCTTACCTTTATTTTCTAATGTTTTGTTGTTCCTTGAATATTTGGCAGAATTTACCTATAAAACGTTTTGAGACCAGTGTTTACTTGGTAGAATATTTAAAAATTGCTGGCTCAGTGTCTTGTATGACCAGTGTTTTTCTATTCTTTTTGGGCCATTTTTGATAAATGATTCGGGAATTTGTGGATTTTCTCTACATTTTAACATACACTGGTATACGATTAATGATAATTGATATCGTTTATCTCTTTGCTGTATTACTGGTTGTATCCCTCTTTCAAATATTATTACTCTGTTTTTATATCTTTATCTTTATTTTATTTTTTGTACTTTTTGCATAGGTAATGTATTTATTTATGTGGTTAAAATTCAGGAGGCCAAGAAGGATATACAGTGGAAAATCTCTCTCTCTTTCTTGTTTTTCTGCCATTAAATTACCCTCTAATTACTGTTATCAATTTCTTGCATATCCTTCTAGATAAGGATACATATATGTAAAAATAAGTATATATAAGTAAATAGTTCAACACTTTCTTAATTGGAAATATGCTTTTGTTCCTCTAAACTCTTGCACTCAATAATATATGGAATAGTAATTTTCCATATTGGGAAAGATCAATGCTTTCATTTTCTTTTGTGGATACATAGTATAATCCTATATGGATATATGTAGTTTATTTTATCAGGGTTTTTTTTTTTTGTTTTTTTTGTTTTTTTTTTTTTTTTTTGGTCAAAGGACCTAAATTTTATACTATCTTATGCTACTAACTTTGAACATTTGTCATTCTACACTTGTGCAGATGTATCTTAGGATAAATTCCTAGGAGCAAAATTATTAGATCAAAGGGTATAGGAATATATTTTATTTTACTCATTTTGGGTAAACCAAATATGCATGTGTGTACAATTCAAAAGAAACAAAGGGGTAAATGGTGAAAAATAAATCTTCCCCATATCCCTTTTGCCAAGTTCTTCCCAGAGGCAATCACATTTCTTTCCAGAGATATTCTAGGTATATACAAATATATATGCATATGTAGGATAACTTCTGTTTCAGATTGCGTTTCAGTTTGTGGGTATCTAAAAGGTTTTGCTTATTATTTTGGCCAAAAAAGAATTACCAGGTTTAGTGAATCTACTTATTTTAAGAATCTCTTTGTTGTCTTTCAGATTCAGCCTTATACCTTTGGACCTCATCAGGACAAATAATGTCCTCTATTGACTTTTATTATGCCCACTCATATATTTTAGAAGAAAGAGGAGCTATTTTTATGCAGTCCTTAATTTTTGTTGTCCAGAAATTTCAAACATGATACAATTTGAATTGTTTCCTATCTTATACCTCCTCATCTGATATCCTCTTGGGGATGATTTCATCTTTCTTTTGCACCAGGCTTTCATTTCTTGTGTGTCATGTATTTCTCTTTCTTGATTTACTTCCTGGCTTTGATGGGATACATTCTTTAGTAGTATTCTGAGAAAGCATCTGTAGCAGGAAAAAATTTTAGATTATCTATGTCTGAAGACATCTGTACTTCTCCCGTCCATTTAATTGGTATTTGGTTGGTATAGAAATAGAATGTAGAAAACATTTTCCTTTAGAACTTTGAAGTCATTGTTTAAGTGTCTGTTAGTTTTCCATATTGGTATACAGATATCCGAAGCTATTGTGATTCTCGATCCTATCTATGTTACCTGTTTTTTCCCTCTAGAAGTTTTAGTATCGTTTTCTTCTTCTCAGTGGTCTGAAATTTCACAGCAATATGCCTTAGAGTGGGCTTGCTTCCATCCATTGTGCTGTACCCTTTTCAGTCTTGAAAATTGTGTCTTTCATTCTTGATAAATCTCCTTGAATTATTTCATTGATGATATTATTCTGCTTTATTTTTTCTCTCTTTTTGGATGCTGGACATACTGAAATGGATTTCTAATTAGATTGTCTTTTTTTTCTACTCGGAATAATTTATTGTCTTTTTACTTTGTGGTAAAATTTCTTAAATTTATTTAGCAGTCCCCCTTCCTGAGTTTTATTTCTGCTATTACACATTCAGTTTTGTTTCCTACATGTTCCTTTTATTCTCACATTCTGCTATTACTTCATTAAAACTTTGTCTTTTCTTGTATCTCTGAAGATACTAATGGTAACTTAAAACTTTCTTTCTTCCCTTTCTGAGAAATCTTTGCTTTATTTAAGTTGCCCCCCTCCCATTTGTTCAGTTTTGTTTGCCTTTCATGTTAGAGGCTTTCTTGTATATCTGATAATCTTTGGTTGTATATTAATGACTGAGAGCCAGAGACTAAAAATTTATTTAGAAGCTCTCAGCATTTGGTGGGCTTTCAACTTTGAATATCACTGTTGGCCAAAGAGTGTGAGATGTCTTGTGGGGAAAGAATTTTGTTAATAACTTTGTTTCTAGTTTCCTAACTTATCCTTTCTTTATTAATTACTTTCTTGTACTTTTTTGGGGTTTATTCTCTTGTTTTATTCTCCCTCACTTCCTGGGTTGTTTACCTTACGAGGTTTTACCCCTTTCTCTTTTCTAAATATTTAAATATATAAAATTTTTTTCTAAGCATCACTTTGCCTATGACCTTCAAAGTTTGATGACTGGTAGTTTGACTGTGGGTCTTCGTCCTCTACCCGTGAATTATTTAGAAGCTTGTGTGTGTGCACACATACATGTGCACACCTTTGTTTTCCATTCATATGTTTGTTTTTTAAATTGCATTGTGGTCAGAAATATCTGGCCTTTGTGATAGTAATTATTGAGAACAGTTGCATGTTGGAGCACCTGGGTAGTTCAGTCAGTTCAGCATCCTACTCTTGACCTCTGCTCTGGCCAACATCTCACGGTCCTGAGTTCAGACCCCGACTTTGGCCCCACATGGGGCTCTGTGCTGACAGCATGGAGCCTACTTGGGATTCTGTCTCTCCCTCTCCCTGCCCCTCCCCTGCTCATTCTCTTTCTCTCCCCACCCTTCTCTCTCTCTCTCTCTCGCTCTTGCTCTCGTTCTCTCTCTCAAATAAACTTAAAAAAATTTTTAAAAAGGGGGATGCCTGGGTGGCTCAGTCAATTGAGCGACTGACTTCAGCTCAGGTCATGATCTCATAGTTCATGAGCTTGAGCCCTGCGTCGGGCTCTGTGAGGACAGCTTGGAGCCTAGAGCCTGCTTCAGATTCTGTGTCTCCCTCTCTCTCTTCCCCTCCCCCACTCATGCTCAGTCGCTTTCTTGCTCTCTCTCTCAAAAATAAATAAATATGTGCTCAGTTAGTATGTGCTCAGTTTTCCTAAATATCCCCTGTATGTTTGTAAAAAGAAAAGTTACCAAATTATTGGTTGCATATCCTGTATATATGTCTTATATAACCCAAGTTTGTGTACTGTGTTGTCCAAATATTTCATACTCTATCAATTTCTGAGAGAGGTGTGTTAAAATTTTGCCATACCATTATAGATGTTCTTTCTCTAGGAAGTTCTTTCATTTTTTGTTTTATGCATTTTAAACTGTTTTATTCAGTATATTCAAATATAAAATTGTATCTTTTGGGGGAAGCAAATACTTTTACCATTATGAAATTATTTTCTTTATCTCTGGTAATGCCTTTGCTTTAAAGTCTATCTTTGCCTGATATGAACACAGCTATAGGATTTTTCTTTTGGTTTATGTTTATATCTTATATAATTTTTCCATATTTTTACTTTCAGTCTTTTGTGCCTTTATGTTTTAGGTATATCTCGTATAAAGACTTCATAGTCTTTTTTAAAAGGTCCTTTTTGACAATCTGTGCCTTTTAACCAGAGTTTATTTTATTTATTGTAATTACTGATATATTTAGCTTTATTTTTTCTATTTTACCTTATGATTCCTTTTTGTTTTGCTTTTGCTGTGTTCTTTTTTTCCTTCCTTTCTTGCCTTTATTTTAATTGATGCAAGTATTTTTTTATTCTCTACTGCCATGTGTATATATATATGTTTTATTTATATTTTGTTTGGTTGGTTAATATACAGTTCAATACCAGTTTCAGAAGTATAATTCAGTGATTCATCACTTACATAAAACATTCAGTGCTCATCACAACAAATGCCCTCCTTAGTACCCATCACCCATCTAGCCCATCTCCCACCCACCTCCCTTCATCAACCCTCAGTTTGTTCTCTGTCATTAAGAGTCTCTTGTGGTTTATTTCCTTTTCTTCTCTTGTATCCCCTACTTTCCATATGTTCATCTGTTTTGTTTCTTAAATTCCACATCTGAATAAAATCTGCTTTTGAAGATTTTTATTTCTTTTAAGTGGCTACCTTTGAAATTTTTAAAATATATGCTTAACACAATATAAACTTAATTAGTATTTTTACCTCCCTCCCCCAAAATATAAGGCCTTAGAATGGTTTAATTTTAGTCACCTCTTACCATTGTCTAGATGTCCACCCTTTTAGCTCTCTTTTTTATTAGATCATAAATTAGACACTTTTTTTTATCATTTTATAGAGTCAGTTTTTATATAAATATAAATACATATATATTTACTTTTTATTTCAGTATATGTGCTGCCAAAATGAACACAATATATTTACTTTTTATTTCAGTCATATTCTTTCTTGTATGTTAGACCTTCTTGCTGTTTCCTTTCTTCTTGAGACACATGCTTTAAAATTTTCTTTAGTAAAGATTTAGTAGTGGTAAAGAGATTTTTATAGCTAAAAATATCTTTATTTCATCTCTGTTCCTGAGATATAGCTCGTATTAGTGTACAACTTTAGCATGATGTATTAAGCATGAGCCCAAATATTCATTTTTATAAAATGCAGGGTCACATTATTTTCAGGTTGAGACAATTTGATTGAACCAAACTGGCTACGGTTTCCCTAGTTGTAGCTGTATGATGCAAATCTGTGTAGATCTCAGAATTACTTAGGCACAGTCTGGTGGCCAGATGTGTCTATCAGCTTAAATATTGATGGGATATTTCTGGGCTCCATGGTAGGCTGAGATTTCCAAGAGAGTAACCGTGATTCTAAGGATCTCTTATTTAGTTGGGGAAATTGAGAATCATCTTTTTTCCACTTTCCTTACCTCTTTAACCTTTGATCTGTACATGATAAGAACTGGAGCAAGAGAAGGAGCCTATCTTCAATTGTATTATATGTGTATCTACTTATGAAGAAATGCATTACTGCTTGGAGATTTTACTGAACTTTTTGTCATCACAGGAGAAATTACAATATTCTGAATCCACTGCTGCTGTTGGGATATTAGCTATCAATTTAATTACTATGACTATGCAAGTAATCTCTGGTTTCTTTTGAGGTCTCTGGTTCATTTTTGGTGTTCTGAAATTTTACTGTGGTTAATGTTGCAATTGTCAAGATTCCTAAAGTGAGATTTCATGTCTTTCAGCAGTTCTGGAGAATTCTTGCTCATTGGCATTTGAATATTGGCTCTTTTTTGCCTTCTAGTTTCAGTGTCCTTCTGAATGCTGGACTCATTAAATCTGTGTTTGGTCTTCTCAATCTGTATTCTTGAGTTTATTGATTTCTATTTAATGTTTGCTATTTTAATCATATCCCTGAGTGGCATTTTGCATATTTCTTATTTTCTAACTCTCACTTTGATGTATTTATTCTGTTTAATCCTTTCATTGAGATTTTTTTAATGGAGGTGTAATTAACATACAATGAGCTTCACAGTTCTTAGATATCCATTTGATGAGTTTAGACAATGTATATAATCATTTAACAACCACCCATAACAAAATAGGAAACATCACAATTACTGCAAAAAGTTTCTTGGTCTCTTTCCAGTTACTTTTGTTTAACTTCTCAGTTATTTCATTGTTAATTTCAAGAAGTTATATTGAGTTGTTTTTAAAATCTGCCTGGTCATGTTTGATAGTCTGTTGCTCCTTATTTAAAATTTTTTTTTTAACATTTATTTATTTTCAAGAGACAGAGTGTGAGTGGGGGAGGGGCAGAGAGGGAGGGAGACACAGAATCTGAAGCAGGGTCCAGGCTCTGAGCTCTCAGTGCAGAGCCTGACATGGGGCTCGAACCCACCGACAGTGAGATCATGACCTGAGCTGAAGTCGGACACTCAGCCGACTGAGCCACCCAGGCACCCCATGTTGCTCCTTATTTTATAAATTCCTTTTCTAATTCTCTAACATACTAAAATAGCTATTTTATAATTCTCTATCTGATAATTCAAATATCTAAAGTCTTTTATTATTGTCACTATTATTCCTAGCTGATTTTCACAAATGGTGGCTTTTTTACCCTGAATTTTGTGACTTTTATTGTGAACTTATACTTATTGGAACACATTTTATGAGAGGTTTATGAGGTCTAACTTGGAGGAACTTCACCAACATACTCCCTACCCCCCAGAACATTTTGTGTTTGTTGTTTTATAATATTTTCTCAAACTCTTATTTTTCTCCTTTGAATGTATGTTTCAGTTTTTTAAATTATTATTTGGTAAGAGAGATGTCAGTAGTATATAAGTTTTTGAAGATAAGAATTATTTTTTAGGGGTGACCAGTAGCTCAGTCATTTAAGTGTCCTACTTCAGCTCAGGTCATGATCTCATGATTCGTGAGTTTGAGCCCCGTGTTGGGCTCTGTGCTGACAGCTCTGAGCCTGGAGCCTGCTTCAAATTCTGGGTCTCCCTTTCTCTCTGCCCCTCCCCCACTTGCACTCTGTCTGTCTCTGTCTCTCTCTCTCCTAAGTAAATAAACAAATATTAAAAATTTTTAAAAAAGGAATTACTTTTAAAATGATATTCCCTCTCTTTTGGTGATTCCTTTTCAAATGTATAATGTAATTTTCATGTGATTTTGTTCATGTCTCTTTACTCAGTTCTTTATTTTGGTCTGGGGGTCATAGCTGCCCCCAGTTTTCAGCTTCTAAGATGTTGGTTCAGCTTAGAGGAAGGTCTCAGAAATTACAGGCTTTCTGTCTTGTGATCTGGTGACTACGATCATGGTGTCTTCCTCACTGGATTCATCTCAGTGATTTCCCTCGGCTAGGGGTTAGGGTCAGCGACAATAAAATGAGATGTCGGCATTGTTTTTCCTTAAATGTCTCCTCCCCTGTGTACCGTATTGTTCATCTGCTTCTCCCAAACATTTTATATCATTTTGTTTTTTTATTAAAAATTTTTATTTTAATTCCAGTTAGTTAATATACAGTGTTAGTTTTAGGTGTATAATACAGTGATTCAACAATTCCGTACACCATCCAGAGCTCATCATGACAATTGCACTCCTTAATCCCCATCACCTATATTATCCTTCCCCTAACCCCCTCCCCTCTGGTAACCGTCAGTTTGTTCTCCGTAGTTAATAGTTTGTTTCTCAATTTCTCTCTCTCTTTTTTCCCCGTGCTTGTTTGTTTTGTTTCTTTAAAAAAATTTTTTTTAATGTTTTTTTATATTTGAGAGAGACAGAGTGCAAGCAGGGGAAGGGCAGAGAGAAAGGGAGACAATCTGACGCAGGCTGCAGGCTCTGAGCTGTCAGCACAGAGCCTGACGCAGGGCTTGAATTTACTAGCCATGAGATTATGATCTGAGCCGAAGTTGGACGCTTAACCACCTGAGCTGAGCCACCCAGGTGCCCCTTGTTTTCTTAATTCCACTGAGTGAAATCATATGGTATTTGTCTTTGTGTGACTGACTTATTTTGCTTAGCATTATACTCTCTAGTTCCATCCATGTCATTGCACATGGTAAGATTTTGTTCTTTTTTATGGCTGAATAATATTCCATTATGTATATATACCACATCTTCTTTATCCATTTCATCAGTAGATGGACACTTAGGTTTCTTCTAATCTTAGCTATTGTAAGTAATGCTGCTATAAATGTAGGGGTGCATGTATCCCTTTGAGTTAGTTTTCATGTTCTTTGGGTAAATACTCAACTGCTTGATTGTAGGGTAATTGTGTTTTGAACTTTTTGAGGAACTCATACTATTTTTACAGAATAGCTGCACTAGTTTGCATTCCCATCAACAGTTCAAAAGTGTTCCTTTTTCTCTATATATTTGCTAACACTCTTGTGTGTGTGTGCTTTTGATTAGCCATTCTGACAGGTGTGAGGTGATATCTTTTGATTTGCATTTCCCTGATGGTGATGATGAACATCCTTACATGTGTCTGTTGGCCATGTAGATACCTGCTTTGAGGAAATGTCTGTTCAAGTCTTCTGTCCATTTTTAATTGGATTATTTGGTTTTTGGGTGTTGAGTGTTATAAGTTATTTATGTATTTTTGATACTAAACCTTTATCGGATATGTCATTTGCAAATATCTTCTCCCATTCCATAGGTTGTCTTTAGTTTTGTTGTTTCCTTTTCTGTGCAGATGGTTTTTATCTTGATGTGGCCCCAATAGTTTATTTTTGCTTTTGTTTTCTTCAAGTTCCCCAAACATTTTTGACCAGTAGTTGGTTAACTAGCCTTTCCTGTATAATTGTCTTATTGAGGAACTGAGGAGCTAGTTATGCCAGCTCCTAGAATTCTCCTTCATCTTGGTCTGGGTTTCTCACTATTTGGCATGTATGCTTCATTGTTTACAGTTGTTTTCTTATTCCCAGAGTTAAAAATTTTTTGTTGTTGTGGGGCACCAGGGTGGCTCAGTCAGTTCAGTGTCCAACTTTGGTTCAGGTCATGCTCTCACGGTTTGTGGGTTCAAGCCCCACATTGAGCTCTGTACTGACAGCTCAGAGCTCCAAGCTGGAACCTGCTTCAAATTCTGTGTCTCCCTCTCTCTATGCCCCTCCCCTGGTCACACTCTGTCTCTTTCTGTCTCTCAAGAATAAACGTTAAAAAAATATTAAAAATTTTGTTGTTGTTTTCTGGAGTTAAAGAGATTATGAGTAAAAATGTCCTTCCTTACTCTGCCAGCTTTACATGGAAATCCCCTTACAATGTTGACTAGCTTAACAGTTTATCAAAATGGAGTAACCAGCTTGGGAATAAGAATTGTGGGAAAAGCCAAACGATTGAAATATGTTGGATTACTTCAGTGTCTGTTTTACCTCTTTCCTGGAGTCACCTTCTTTTCACTAACACAAAATAACGACACTTGGACCATTACTCTTCCAGTCTGGCCAAGTCGTATTATCGTGGTTTGCTTTGGTATGTATTTCTGTGGCAGAGATGGCAAAAGCTAAACCAAAATTCCTGCTTGAGCTTCCATACTGTTGGGTTGTCACTGTAAAGCAGCTCCATATTCGAGAGTTACATGTCCCCATTCTTCTGCATCTAGGTAGGCCATGTACTAGTTCTCACCAATGGAATACAAACAAAAATAATGATGTCACTTTAAGGCCAAGGATATTAAAAAGAGGTGCGGCTTTTCTGCCTTCTATTTTTCCATCTGCCAGAGCAGAACAGATGGTTTCAAGGCTCTAGAGGAATAACAAATGCATAAGATGTTTCATGAACTTGGGTCTTTCACCAAATGGAGAAAAGCAGCTTATCTACTAGGAACCCCTACATTGGATTTGCTATTTAAGTGAGAAATGCACTTTTATTTTGTAAGGGTGCTGAATTTTTGGAATTGGTTTGCTATAATAATGCTCTGTGCCTTACCCTAACTTGCATAATCTAGATATTTATTTTGAGAGACCTATTTCCTTTTTTTTTGGTGGTCAGAAACAGGACATCAGGTTAGATGTTCCACGCTATCAAGCATACCAAGACCTTCCATCATCTTTAATGCTCATCCAATTTTGAGTACTTAATGAAGTTGCCTTTTGACACATGGCTTTATATAATGACATATATCTCTTTAAGGTTTTATTTTGTTTTATTGTTTAGCATATCGCTTGGGAGATTTTTTTTTTTTAATTTTTTTTTCAACGTTTATTTATTTTTGGGACAGAGAGAGACAGAGCATGAACGGGCGAGGGGCAGAGAGAGAGGGAGACACAGAATCGGAAACAGGCTCCAGGCTCTGAGCCATCAGCCCAGAGCCCGACGCGGGGCTCGAACTCACGGACCGTGAGATCGTGACCTGGTTGAAGTCGGACGCTTAACCGACTGCGCCACCCAGGCGCCCCAGGAGATGTTTTTCTAATATAGTAATTAAGAAAGTACATTCTTAGGAAGTCCACAGCATTAAAAACATTTTTTAAATTATTTTTTTATTTTAGAGAGATGAGGGGGGGAGAGGAGCAGAGGGTGAGAGAGAATCTTAAGCAGGTTCCATGCTCAGTGCAGAGCCTGATGCAGCGCTTGATCCCACAACCCTAGGGTCATGACCTGAGCTGAAATCAAGATTTGAACCCTCAACCCACTGAGCCACTCAGGTGCTCCAGTCTACAACATTTTATGGAAGGGCAGAAGTGCATCTTATCTCCCTCTTGAGACATTTTATAAAATGCTTTTTTAAAATCCCAGAAATTTTACATATTTTACGTCTCCTGTATTTTTCTATACCAAGAGTTATTGTTATTTAATTTCTTCCTGAGACTTGATACATGGTCTAGTACTATGATTTTGAACCCTGTAATATTCACTTCTAAGGGTTGTGGTGAAATCTGATGTCCTTCTCACTTTCTTTCTTGTTCTGAAGTGAGAACACAGTGGATGCCTGGCAGAGATTTCCTCTATCCATGCAACAGTCACTTATCGTGATAATTTTAGATGAATAGTCTAACTATTGTCAGTTGTGAACTCTTGCTATAATTGGATATAAACATAGGGTTTCATTGAGGTGATCAGATTCCAGGCTTACAAGTTAGTGCAAGCAGGAAGGAAGAGGAGTTGGAAATCTTACTAGCTGTTTTGAGGTGGGAGGGCTGCTGGACTCTGTTTCTCTGACATTCAGAACTCTTCCTACAGTCACTGTTCACGGCAGGCTGAGTGTCTGGGAAGATGAACAGGAGAATGGATTGGGTGACAGCAGCCAGGAATTTTCTTATATGCCTTTATGCAGTGACTGAGTAGGCATGAGTTACTGTTACTGGCACTGAGACTTAGCAGGTGCAATAAGACGAAAGGGGGAAATTTGTCCTGTGAATGACAGAGGGCACTGACAGCTTGGCACAAACAGACTTAGAAGACTAGTGTTTCTGCTGTGTGCGCTGCCAGTTCGTCTAGTCCTGATGAGTCTCCCTGGAGTGGCTAACATGACCCACGTGCTCCCTAGAGCTGGTACAGAGGAAGTTCATGCTCTATTCTGCCTCCTTCAGGATTATGAAGGGGCCACCCATTCTTCCCTTTTAAAGTTTCAAGTGTTTAATTCGTGAATCTCTCGTCTTAAAGCATTTCCTACCGGATTGACAAAGCATAGGGGTTAATTAAAGCTGCAGAAAGAGGCAGGCTGTTTGGTTCTTCCTTACATCGGGCTGGGAGGCTACAGTCTGGCCAGTTTGAGCACAAACTTGGAGGGCCTCCCAGCTGGAATGGAATAAAAAACTTCTGTGCCCTCAGGTTTGTTTACTTTTGGCATTATCCAATGTTTTCTGGCCTCTGATTCTTAGGCAGGAGGCTCTGAATGGCCCTGACCCAGCGTACAGTTTAGCACTGGGAAGAATTAATGCAAGTGAGATCAGCAACATCCGGGTTTTTTTTTTAAACCCTGAAACACACAGGGGGTGAGGGCTGGGCCAGCTGTCTGAGATATCCCCTGAAACCCCCAGTGCAGCTGGATTTTCCCCTCCCTTGTGCCAAGCAGGCCTATCATTATTAGATCACACTGCTCTTGGGCCATGTGACAAGCATACTATGGGGCAAATAATACAGTAAAGAAGAATGGAAAAGGAACTGCATTTTGTTTTCTTTCACTCTCTTTGCAGAAAGCCTGCAAGTGTTATGCTAAAATCTGCCTATTGATTTTGGTATAAATAGTCCTCTTTTTCTAATCCAGATGCAGCCGTGTGCCCCTCTGTTCAGGGTTGGTGATTCTCTGTTGTGTCTTGGGAGTAATAAGAAGATTCCACTGGAAAGAATGCAGGCAAATCAGCCCAGCTGAGATTACATAAAAGGAGATGGAAAATTGGAGAAAGTATGTAATAAACCTCAATATCTAGTTGAGTGTGATTTTTAACAAAAGGCTCTTGCATTTAGCTCAATGACTTAAGATCTTTAGATAGTAGCTAAATACATTTTTTCAAACTTTTCCAGCCCTGAGCAGGAGCCATTTCAGTAGGCAAGGTAATTCTACTGGAAAGGCATAAGCCGCTAAAATCAGAGGCTTAGGGGTAGATTTTAGCTCCTTGGTGATTTGTATTTAGAACTTCAGAGCCTTGGGCCCTGCTAATGAGCAGCTAGGCATCTTATGGGGAAGTTATATTTCCCAGATCTAGGAGAGAGTCCTCTTGTCTTGAAAGATCTGGTGAATCTTTGATTTATCCATATATTTTTACTATTCCATAGTTCCACTATTCTTGGACTCCTATGCATGCCCCCCTCCCCTTATTAATTTATCTTAGCTTCTGCTTTACTTCTCCAATGCTACCCATAGCTTTTTCCCTCCTGCCCTTAGATTTTGGCCTTGTAGAGGAGCGTTTCCTAAGCGTGTTCTCATCGGATCTATGAGATACTGCACAATAAAAGGCTTTATGGTCAATTTAGATTGAGAAATAATGCATACTTCACAACTCTTTTGGAAATTTGTAATGCAGTTTTTAAAAGTCACTGAAGGAAAGTTATTTTCATTTGTTGATGTGGATATATGTATATTTATTTAATACCAAAGTGTCTACTAGCTTTAGTTTTAGAATTACTAGTTTTAGAATTTGCTTTGGGCATTAACACTGTAATGCCCACAGGCTGAACAATCTGTCTAGACCAGTAGACATACAGGTTACTGAGAAATGGCCATGGATCATCAAACCCTCTGAAAAGGCTTACTTTGAAGGCAAAGGATGAGCATCGACTAATTATATAAATACAAATGAAAGGAATCAAATGTTTAGTAAAGCACAGACTGCCTAAAATAAGGTGAATTGGCTGCTGTCCATTGAGGCGATGATGAAACAGGGATATTCATGATCTTGATAAAAATGGATCCCTGACAGAGCCCTTAAAAAGGAACTACTCAGAGCGGCACCTGCGTGGCTTGATTGATAAATCATCTGCAGGGTGTGGAGCCTGCTTGGGATTCTGTTTCTCTCCCTTTCTCTCTGCCTCCACCCCCTGCTTGTTTTTTTTTTTTTTTTTCTCTCTCTCTCTCTCTCTCTCTCTCAAAATAAATAAATAAACTTAATAAAGGAACTACTCAGTGAATTCTACATGCTTCATGGAATACATAGATACAAAACCTATGTAGCACAAGAGACAACATGGGGAAGAAGAGGCACATACTGGATAGAGAATCAACAGACATGGGAATTGGTCTCACTGCTCCTACTAATTAGATATGTGAGCTGGGACCAACCATTTCATTTCCCCAAGCCTTATTTGTCAAATAAGATGATTAGACAGGATGCAAGTCCATTTCTAGTTCTAAAAGTCATAGTATATATAATGACTTTTCAAGTTGGTCTTTATGTGAGCACAGTGGAAATCAAACTGATGCATACTTGCCCCAGCTCCCTAGGCTTCTATTCCCTTTTATTTTGGGGAGATGTTATGCGTTTGAACCATATGTGTTGCACTAATTGGTAAGAGTATTCCATTCTGAGTCAGTAACCACAAGTTTGGGAAAGAAGAGAGTGCCTGAGACAGGAATGTTACAAGTATCTTGCAAATTTTGGTTACCTTTATTGAGAAGAACTCCTTCTGCAGTCTGAAAGGAGACATTTTTTAAAAAAATGCGTTTAGCAGATATTTAATTAATAAATACCTATTATGTACCAGGCTCTGTTTTAGACACTTGGGGCAGTCTGTGTGTGTGTGTGTGTGTGTGTGTGTGCGCACACACACGCAAGATAAAAGACAAAATTCCCTACTTTCAAAGAGCTTATATCTTAGTGGAGGGAGAAAGATAATAAACAATATGCCCAATAAGTAAGTAAAGTATATAGCAAAAAGTAAATTATATACTATGTTTTAAAATGCTAAATTCTTTGGACAAGGGTAAGGGGGAATGGAGGGTTGTAATTAGAAATAGGGTAGTGTGATAGAGAACCCAGAAATGGACCCACAAACGTATGGCCAACTAATCTTTGACAAAGCAGGAAAGAATATCCAATGGAATAAAGACAGTCTCTTCAGCAAGTGGTGCTGGGAAAACTGGACACGCAGAAGAATGAACCTGGACCACTTTCTTACACCATACACAAAAAGAAACTCAAAATGGATGAAAGACCTAATGTTAGACAGGAAGCCATCAAAATCCTGGAGGAGAAAGCAGGCAAAAATCTCTTTGGTCTTGGCCGCAGCAACTTCTTACTTGAAATGTCTCCAGAAGCAAAGAAACAAAAGCAAAAATGAACTACTGGGACCTCATCAAGATAAAAAGCTTCTGCAAAGCAAAGGAAACAATCAGCAAAACTAAAAGGCAACCAACAGAATGGGAGAAGCTATTTACAAATGACATATCAGATAAAGGGTTAGTATCCAAAATCTATAACGAACTGATCAAACTCAACACCCAAAAAACAAATAATCCAGTGAAGAAATGGGCAAAAGACATGAATAGACACTTCTCCAAAGAAGACATCCAGATGGCCAACCGACACATGAAAAAATGCTCCACATTACTCATCATCTGGGAAATACAAATTAAAACCACAATGAGATACCACCTGACACCTGTCAGAATGGCTAACATTAACAACTCAGGCAACAACAGATGTTGGTGAGGATGCGGAGAAAGAGGATCTCTTTTGCATTGTTGGTGGCAATGCAAGCTGGTGCAGCCACTCTGGAAAACAGTATGGAGGTTCCTCAAAAAACTAAAAACAACTACCCTACAACCCAGCAATTGCACTACTAGGTATTTATCCAAGGGATACAGGTGTGCTGTTTTGAAGGGACACATGCACCCCCATGTTTATAGCAGCACTATCAACAATAGCCAAAGTATGGAAAGAGCCCAAATGTCCATCGATGGATGAATGGATAAAGAAGATGTGGTATATACACACAGTGGAGTATTACTTGGCAATCAAAAAGAATGAAATCTTGCCATTTGCAACTACGTGGATAGAACTAGAGGGTATTATGCGAAGTGAAATTAGTCACAGAAGGACAAAAATCATATGACTTCACTCCTGTGAGGACTTTAAGAGACAAAACAGAGGAACATAAGGGAAGGGAAACAAAAATAATATAAAAACAGGGAGGGGCAAAACAGAAGAGACTCATAAATATGGAGAATAAACTGAGGGTTACTGGAGGGGTTGTGGGAGGGGGGATGGACTAAATGGGTAAGGGCACTAAGGAATCTACTCCTGAAATCTTTGTTGCACCATATGCTAACTAATTTGGATGTAAATTAAAAAAAAATAAAAAATGAAACAAGTTTAAAAAAAAGGAATAGGGTAGTATGAGTAATTCTCATTGAGAAAGGGATATTTGAGCTTAGACCTGAAAGTGAAGGAAGGATGCTGACAGCAGAAACAGTGCAGAGGCAAGAGTGTGCCTAACAGGTTCTAGGAATAGCAAAGCAGCCTGTAAAGCTAGAAAGGTGTGAGCAGGCGGGTATGTTGCAAAGGAGGAATCTAGGATGCTTTGGCTGGCTGGAAAAAATAACCATTGAGCCTACCTACTAGGGCAGTGTCAATACCCAACAGCAGCATAGCCTGGCCTCAGACTTCTCTCCTTGTAGGAAGCCTTGTAGGATTCTCAGGAATGGCATTCCCTGCCTGGCCTGAGTTACCGAGTTAGCGGAATATCCATCCTCTCCCCAGCAGTAAAGCATCCAGCCTTTGCATCTGTTAACAGTCTCCCCTGTAATTTATGCATTGTGTGGTTAGTTTAAATGCTGACTCTATCATTATCTGAGTTTATTACCATTGCCATTTGCGTATGTTTGATGGGGGGGCGGGGAGGCAGGAAACCTCTGGACAGATTCCAAGTTGGAAGTCTGCATCTCTCTTTGCTCTTCTCCCCCAGTCCTCTGTCTTCCTCAGGGCCTGGGCCGTGGCCAGCTGTACATTATGCTATGAAATAGGTAAGTGTTCTTAGTAGCCTTGTTGCTCTCTTCTGTATCTGCTTCCTTTCTTATCCCTACCATGCCTCTCCCAACATTCCTGACTTCTGAGAACCCAGTGAGATATAGTGTATCTGCCTCTCTCTCCATCCCCATGAACTATCAGCACTGACTGTCAACCAGGACCTGATAAATTTGCTCACATTAACATAAGCCTGGTGATTACCTCTTGTGGGGTAGCGTTCTGCTTTTTGACAGGGAATAAAAAATTTACTCTTTCATTTTGTCATTTCATGTGTTGAGTTAGAATGAGGAGGGCATGGGGGTGATGGGGAAGCTTCTCAGCATCCTGGAACCCTGAAAATTATTACCAAATGGTAGGCAGCCACCTACCATTCAGAGAATCAACCTTGGCCCCTGCTGCCCACTTACCTCCAGCTCGGCTCTACCTGCTTTCCATAAATCACCTTTCTCCAGGATTTCACTGCCTTTTTTTTTTCTTGTTTTGGCTAGGAATCCTTCTGTAGATAGTAAGATATATAGTGAAATGTTTGTGAGAGTCTCTGAATTACTCTTCCTCTTGAGAGTTGGGAAGCGGTTCAAGCCATAAGGGAGGGGTGGAAGGGATTGTTGCGCAATGGCCAGCAACTTGGTTTATTTCACAAGATTATGTTTTCTGTGTTGCTTGCAGTGTGAAATACTGTGCACAGGTGCCCCCATTTGATTCAATTTCAACCCTCATCATGATTGATAGTCCCACCTGATCACCGCCAGATCACTTTGCTGTTCGCCCTTGTCTGCTGGGCTGCAGTCTATGAGCAGGGAGCCAGAGCCAGACATTTTAAGGACTCAGAATGAACAAGCATGTCTGTCTCTCCCTTCTCTCCAAATGTTCACCCATCTAGATTTTTTATTCAATCAACAAAAGTCTGATCCATATTTCTTTGAAAAGAAGCACTGCCAGAGCACGGAGAGTGGTATTAAACTGAATGGAGGAGTTACAGATAATAGAGATGCAAAACCTTGGAAGAGCTAAAATGAGTGAGAGGCATTTTATGACCCATTTATGACCTCATGTCTCCAGGTTCATACCATCAACTTCAGAGTCATTGTAAGTTAACACAGCAACCATCAGTTAGTGAATATTTATTATGTTGTCACTCTTAGAAGTATTTTATGAGAATAGATTCTTTAAATGGTCTCAACCACCTTAAAAAGTCACTTATTATTTCCACGTCTCAGATGACAAAACTGAGGTGTTTGAAAGGTTTGGTAACTTGCCCCATATATAAGCCAATCAGGGAGGCAGAAGTCTCTATAGACAAAGATAAGTGGTTAAAATGTGTATGTATAAATAAAGAGAATTTTAGATAGTAAGACACCTAAGCAAGAATCTAAAGAGCTTCTTTACATAGGAACCTTTCCTGGTGCCTTAAGATAGGATTCTGTCACATACTGACTCCTCAGGAACAGATCTGCTCAAATAAGCCACCTCTGTGTCACCCTTGGCCTGATGCCTCCTCTCTGTTGGGTCTCTTTCTCTGTTTTTTTCTATCCCAATAGTGACATCTGGCTACTCCTGAGAAGGTGCCTATAGGCAAAGGATGCAAAGACTTCTTTGTTAGTGAGTCTAAACACCACCTCCTCCGAGAAACCTTCCTATCACCCAGGCATAGATCTCCTCCCTCTGTGCTTGCAAAGCACATTGTGTCTAATTCAGCTAATAAGACTGTTCCTGTTACTCATACAGTGCTGTGTACAGCCCATCCTTGTGAATGCCAGGCTTTGTGCTAAGACTTTAACATTTACCGACCCATCTAATCCTCCCAATAACCCTGCGAGGTTGGTACTATTGCTAGGATACAGAGGAGGAATTGAGGCACAGAGAGATCAATAACTTGCTAAAGGTCATCTAGCTAGTAAGTGGCAGAGTCAGGATTGAGAGCTAGGCAGTTTGCTGTCAGCACCTGGGCCTTCATCACATTCCCCTTCCATGGTGGGTTGTAGCCTATTCCCAAGGCTTTTGTCCTAATTAGGCTGCAGCCTCAAAGGCAGGGAGTGTATCTCGAACATCTCTTTGTCCTCAGCTGTGGGCACACTGCCTGGCACCTAGCAGCACCCGGGAGTTATTTGCTGAGTGATCAAGTGAAAGAAGAGTGGTTCTTGGAGACGGACTGAGAGGCAGCTGGGGCAAACCACTCAGATTTGTCTCTGCTTTAAGGCACTAAATTGCTGCCTGGACCCTTACTTTTAGGACAAAAAAGTGAGAGGGAGGGGAGGTATTGCAGAATAAGCCTTGTTTGACTCAGATCTTCCCTGACACTGTGACTGTGCCTTCCTGCCTCTCTTCTGTTTGCTTCTAAAAACCTACCCTGATTTTCCCCCAGTTGGGCTGCACTTACCTCATTGTCCTTTGTCCTGTCAGTTATGTCTCCATGTGGCACCTGTTAAATCTTGTCATGACAGTATGTGTCCCTGGCCCCTTCTCTACCACTCTGACAATGAACTCCTTGAGGGAATGACCGTGTCTTCATCATCTTGTGCCCAAGTGTCTGGTGCAGAGCCTGGCCCACCATAGGCCTTCAAGGCATGGTTTCTGAATGAAAGGATGCTTACTTACTGCTAGACCTGGTACAGGTGGGCCAAGAAAGTACAAGAGCGAAGGAATTATTATGCATTTGAAAAAAAATACCTAATCTCTCGCCCAAAGAACAGAGAATCATTTACTTGTTTCTCATTGTCTTCCCTCTCTTTCCTTCTAGCTCTCATCATTTGGTAAGCAATGCAGACAAATTCTTTTCTTAGGATTGGTTAAAAGAGGCTGAAAAGGTGGTTTGATTGGGTGGGGGTGGGTAGGGAGTTAGAGGAAACATAAAACAATAAAGATGATTTAATTTATATCTGATCACAGCAACCAGCTGGCTATGCCATCAATTATTACACCCTCGAAGTTATTAAAGAGCACCTCTGTCATAGGTACCTTATTAGCTAGGGATTTATGGAGCACAGAGCCACAGCAGGAAATATTGATATTTCCCTCACAACATCACCTGTGGATGTCTGGGTTGTCTGTCTCTCAGCCCTATCTCTTCTCATGTATCCTCATTCTAAGGCCCTATCACCTCAGGCTTGAATCCCAGAATGTTTTGCTCCTAAAGTATGCATGATGAAAACAACGTCCCTCTCTTGTGCTTCAATTCATCTGGTGGGTGTCACACTTGTGGCTATTATATTCCTGCTTTCCAAGCAGAAAGTGTTCTGGGTTCATTCAAATACTTCTAGAGTATTCTGTGTCATAAATCACCTCCTTTGATAGGACCTCTGGTTTCAATCTACTTTTTAAGAGAAAATTCTAGACATCAGATCTCACTATATATGCATGAAGTAGCATGAGTCCCAGAACCTGAGACCTTCATTTCCTTGGCCTATGCTCTGTCTTCCCTCCTTGAAACCCAGAAGCCCCAATGCAAATGAGTCTCAGCCTTCACCTAAGGAAATTTTCAGGTTCCTTACTTGGGTCTCTGTACTTAATATAAATAAATAAGCTGCCTTGACATAAAAGGCATATTTCTTTTTAACACAATTAGGTGCTTTTCTCATCACTAGAAGCAATTTATTCCTAATTATAACGAATTATTATGTGTGATATTAGAAAAAAAACCCCACCAAATAGCATTTTAAAATTCGGAACCTGGGTAGGGACGAATAACAATATGGAGTCATTCATGTCGATTCAAGTCAGTTGTATAATTTTTCCTTTGAAGATAACATTTTTAAGAGCTAAAAGAGTTTCCACATTTTGATCTTTTGAAGTACCAAAGTGACAACACAGGCAGAAAGAGATGACACAAGAAAAGTAGCAATTTAGTTACTTACCCAGAAATGCAGAGTTAGGTGTTATTAATGAGTGGCTAGATCACACTTGACATTTTACAAAGTGACTTACATTCACACCTGTGCATGTGGGTGCGTGCGTGCGTGCACATACACACACACATATATATTGTACACACACACACACACCACATGTAGAGTAGAAAAAGAGGACAGAACTAGGTCTTCGTCCTGAGAGGCAGAATCAATTGTGAATAGTGCCTGTCTTGGCAGGATGGAATAAGTAATGTAAATGCATGAAATGGAGAGATCAGGAATTAAATCTATGAATGATGAGCATTAGCTGGGCTACGTTTATATGCATTACACGTCAGTCACTCTGTTTACGGCTGCTGAGCTCATGGTGTCTCAAACATCAGCTACGTGAAGTGGGTGGTGGATTTGGCTCTTTATTATTTGTTTATTTTTTTACCTCCTTTATTGAGGTAGAAATGACAGGTAAAATTTGCATATTTTTAAGGTGTATAACATGATTTTATATATGGTAATCTTCCGTTATCCGCAGGGGATAAATTCCGAGACCCTCAGGGAATGTCAGAAACCAAGGATGGTACCGGACCCTATGTATACTATGTCTTTTTCCTATACATACATATGTATGATGCAGTTTAATTTATAAATGAGGCACAGTAAGAGATGAACAATAACTAATAATAAAATAGAACAAATATAACAATATACTGTAATACAAGTTATATGAACATGGTCTCTCTAATATTGTACTGTACTTACCCTTCTTCTCATGATGATGTGAGATGATGACATGAGGTGAATGACAGACTTCATGATGCAATGTTAGGCTGCTATTGACCTGATGATGTCAGAAAGAGGATCATCTGCTTCTGGACCACCGGTAACTGAAACTGCAGAAAGTGAAGCTATGGATAAGGGGAGAACTACTGTGCATGTCCATTGTGACATGATTCCCACAGTCAAAATAATCAACACATCCATCACCTCACATAGTTTTTTATTTTGTTTTGTTTTTTTTGGCGAAGAGTACATAAGATATATTCTCTTCGTGGATTTCAAGTATACATACAGTATTAACTATAGTCACTATGCTGTACATTAGGTCCCCAGAGCTTATTCATTTTATAACTAAAAGTTTATACCCATTAACCAACATCTCTCCATTTCCCCCAGCCCTCAATCACTGGTGACCGCCATTCCACTCTGCCTCTGTGAGTTTGACTTATTCATATTCCACATATAACTGAGGTCATACAGTTCTTATCTTTGTGTGTGGCTTATTAAACTTAGCATAATGTCCTCAGGGTCCACCCATGTTGTCACAAATGGCAGGACTTTCTTTTTAAAAATTCTCTTGCATACACACACACACACATATATACACATACATACATACATACATACATACACATACCACATTTTATAATCTATTCATTTATCAACAGATACTTAGGTTGTTTCCATATTTTTGCTATTGGGAATAATACTATAATGAACATCGGGGTGCAGATATCTCTTCCAGATACTGATTTCGTTTCTTTTGTGTGTGTATGTATGTATGTATGTATGTATGTATATATATCCAGAAATGGGATTTCTGGGACATATGCAAGTGCTATTTTTTTTTTTTGAGGAACACCCATATTATTTTCCAAATGGCAATGCCAGTTTACATTCCCACCAACAGTGTGCAAGGTACTCTTATCTCCACACCCTTACCAACACTAGTTATCTCTTAACCTTTTGATAATAGCCTTCCTAACAGGTGTGAGATGATAGCTCATGGTGATTTTGATTTTCATTTCCCTGATGATTAGTGATATTTAGCACTTCTTCATATACCAATTGATCATTTGTATGTCGTCTTTGGAAAAATGTCAATTCAAGTCCTTTGCCCATTTTAAAATAGGGTTATTTGGTTATTGTTGATTATATTGTTGTTGTTAGCTATTGAGTTGTATCAGTTATTTTTATTTTTTAGCTATTAACCCCTTATCAGATACATGATTTACAAAGAAATTCTCCCATTCATATGTTACCTTTTCATTTTGTTGATTGTTTCCTTTGCTGTATAGGAACTTTTTCGTTCAGTGTAGTCCCATTTGTTTATTTTTGCATTTGTTGCCTTTGCTTTTAGCTTCATTTCCATACACACAAAAAATCATTTTCAAGGAGCTTTTTCCTGTTTCCGTCCAGGAGTTTTATGGTTTCTGGCATAACAGTTAAGTCTTTAATTTATTTTAAGTTAATACTTGCGTATGGTGTAAGGTAAGGGTCTGTTGTTATTCTTTGGTATGTGGATACCCAATTTCCCCAACCCCATTTATTGGTAACACTATCCTTTCCCCATTCCGTATTCTTGGCACCCTGGTCACAGATTAGTTGATTATATATGAGTGGGTTTCTGGACTGTCCTGTTCCATGGGTCTGTGCATCTGTTTTCATGCCAGTACCATATTATTTTGATTACTATGGCTTTGTGATATAGTTTGAAATCAGGACATGTGATTCCTCAAGCTTTTGTTGTTCTTTTTTTTTTTTTTTTAATTTTTTTTTTCCCAACGTTTTTATTTATTTTTTGGACAGAGAGAGACAGAGCATGAACGGGGGAGGGGCAGAGAGAGAGGGAGACACAGAATCGGAAACAGGCTCCAGGCTCCGAGCCATCAGCCCAGAGCCCGACGCGGGGCTCGAACTCCCGGACCGCGAGATCGTGACCTGGCTGAAGCCGGACGCTTAACCGACTGCGCCACCCAGGCGCCCCAAGCTTTTGTTGTTCTTAAAATGTTTTAGTATTGTTCTTAAAATGTTTTAGTATCGGGGCGCCTGGGTGGCGCAGTCGGTTAAGCGTCCGGCTTCAGCCAGGTCACGATCTCGCGGTCCGGGAGTTCGAGCCCCGCGTCGGGCTCTGGGCTGATGGCTCGGAGCCTGGAGCCTGTTTCCGATTCTGTGTCTCCCTCTCTCTCTGCCCCTCCCCCGTTCATGCTCTGTCTCTCTCTGTCCAAAAAATAAATAAAAACGTTGGGAAAAAAAAAATTAAAAAAAAAATGTTTTAGTATCTGGATTTTTTCAGTTCTACAAATTTTAGGAATTTTTTTTTTTTTATTTCTGTGAAAAATGGCACTGGAATTTTGATAGGAGTTGCATTAAATCTGTAGATAATTTTGGGTAGTGTGGACATTTTAACAATATTCATTCTTCCAGTCCATGAGCATGAGATATTTTTACATTTATTTGTGTTTTCTTCAATTTCTTTCATACATGTATCACAGTGTTCACTGCACCTATCTTTCATCTCCTTGGTTGAATTATTCTCAAGCATTTTATTCTTTTTGATGCTATCATAAATTGGATTGTTGTCTTAGTTTTCTTTCCAGATAGTTTGTTGTTACTGTATAGAAATGCAACCGATTTCTGTAAGTTGATGCTACATCTTGTAATTTTACTGAATTGATTTATTAGTTTTAACAGTTTTTTTAAGTAGAGTCTTTAGGCTTTTCTCTAAGATCCTGTCACCTTCAGTGGCTTTCATTTCTTTCTCTTGCCTAGTTGCTGTGGCTAGAATTTCTAGCACTGTATTGAGTAGAAGTGGCAAGAATGGGCACACTTCTTGTTCCTGATTTTAGAGGAAAAGCTTTTGGCTTTTCACCATTGATTATAATGTTAGCTATTATAATCTTGTCATGTATGGCTTTTATTTTATTGAGGTACATTCCTTATATACCTATTTTTTTGTGAGTTTTTACCATGAAAAGATGTTGAGTTTTGTTAAATGCTTTTTCTTCATCTACTGAGATAATCATATGATTTTTATCCTTCATTCTGTTAATTCAGTGTATCACATTTATTGTTTTCTATGTATGTTGATCCATCCTTGCTTCCCAAGAATAAATTCCACTTGGTTATGGTATGTGATTCTTTTAATGTGCTGTTAAATTCAGTTTGCTAGTATTCCATGGACTATTTTTGCATCTATGTTCATTAGTGATATTGGTCTATAATTTTCTTATGGCATCCTTAACTGGCTTTAGTATGAGGCTAATATTGGCCTCTTAAAAATGAATTTGGAAGTATTCTCTCCTCTTGAATTTTTTGGAAGAGTTTGAGGATTGGCATTAATTCTTTGCATATTTGGTAGAATTCACCAGTAAAGGTATCTGGTCCTGGACTTTTCTTTTTTGAAAGGTTTTTGATTACTGATTCAATCTCTTTACTAGTAATTGGTCTGTTCAGATTTTCTTTTTCAGCATGATTCAGCCTTGGTAGGTTGTATGTTTCTAGGAATTTGTCCATTTCTTCTAGGTTGTCCAATTAGTTGGTGTATAATTGTTCATAGTAGTTTCTTATGTATTTCTGTGCCATCAGTTTTCTCTTTATCAATTATAATGACTCTTGAGACTCCTAGGCATGTTTCTTTCACAAAATAGTTGACCAATCCTATTAAAGCCTTTTAAAGAGAGGAAAGCAGAGTCAGAGAGGGGCCAGATCTGTTTAAGGTCCCATAATTTTTCAGTGCTTGAGGTTAGACCTTCCTACCAGGACTTCTTCCTATCATCACATGGTACTTTCCAGGCTTGCAGGGTTCACCACTCTTTGTCACTCTCTCCATCCTGGTAGTGGCCATTAGTTATGACTGTAAGTGCCCTGTGGTTGAAATCTACATCATTATATTGTTTTCATTATTCCAGAGCAATCAGATGTACTGCACTCCTTTAACAGATCAAGGACTGTGCCTACCTGTACACCGAATACCGAATACACTGTAGAACTCCCAAAATGGAAGTCTCACCCATTTAGGAGATATTCATTGAGTCCCTACTCTGTACCAGACCCCTTTCAAGCATTATAAATGAAGCAGGGTGTGAGACCAAATCTCTACCCTCATGGAACTTATTTTATCATCAGGGAGACAGAATCCCCAGCAGTCACTAGCTGGAGATGGGCAGCTGCTCATTTTAGGGAGGCGTGCAGCCCCTGTGGTCCACTGTTTTTGAGATATTGGTATCCTAATACCTACAGACTAATCTTGTTTCAGTTTCCTGCCAAGCCTCTGATTCTTCAATCTCAGATTTTAAGTTTAAACCCCCTGAGTCACAACTTTACCACCATACAGTAAGAACCTGATGATTTTCAACAGTAAGAACAAGCATGATTTCAAATTCCCAAGTCCCATCCAGCTGGGGTCATTCTCTGATATTAGAGGATGAAATAGATCAGGCTTTGTGATCAGGTCAGATACATGAGGAGACAAATTTAGAATAAGCAAGGGATACCTTAAGTCACAACTGAGGGACGTTAGAGGTGTAGAAGTTGGTGGAGGAGGGAGGGCAACTTTAATCAGAGAGAGTGATTATGGAATCTAATTAGCCTCTCATTTTCATTTGCAGAAGGAACATTCAATTCACTTAACACCACTCCACAGATCCTTCTACTCTCATCTGTACCCAGGGGAAAACAAATTCCAATGTAATAGAGCATTTGGACAGCAGTAGACTATCACAGGGAGAGCATGTAGCTAAAAATGGGGAGGCCTGAGTTTCAGTCTTGGCTCTACCTCTACTAGCTTTGTGACCCTGAGCACAGTGCCTCACCCCTAGGGGATCCAGTGCCCATCTGCTCAGTGTGGAGATTGGATTAAAACATTTTAAAGGTCTCTTAAGCTGCAAAATGCTATACTTATTATTTTTTTATTGCATATCTCCATACTATGGCCTACTAGTGCATAAAGTTACATTTTGGAATTACTATAGTTCTGTTGATAAGAGTTTGAGATTTGGAATCAGGCAAACCTGAATTCCAGTGGTGACCCTACCCACATATCTTTGGGCCAGTTACTTAATCTTTCTAATCCTCAGTTCATAAAACAAGGACAGTGATAATACTTGTCTTAAAGAATTGTTCTGTGGGTCAAATTGTTCTGTACAAAGCCCTTTGTACAGTGCGTGGGACATAGTAAGACTCAATAAATGTTTAGCTGTTACTATTTAGTGGTCTGATTAACTAAAATGTTCAGAATAACTTGGGTATTTTGTCTCTTTTTTTAATTTTTTTTTTTTTTTTAACATTTATTTATTTTTGGGACAGAGAGAGACAGAGCATGAACGGGGGAGGGGCAGAGAGAGAGGGAGACACAGAATCGGAAACAGGCTCCAGGCTCTGAGCCATCAGCCCAGAGCCTGACGCGGGGCTCGAACTCAGGGACCGCGAGATCGTGACCTGGTTGAAGTCGGACGCTTAACCAACTGCGCCACCCAGGCGCCCCTTATCTCTTTTTTTTTTTTAAAAAATGTGGGGCAGGTCTCTTTTTGAAAAAAATTCCTTGATGACACGGCTGGGGAGGTTTATTTGTGGGTAAGCTAAGTAATGGGGCAAGACTGAAATAGCTCTATGGGAATAAAGCATTTAATGTGGGAATGAATGAAGTTGCCACCCAGAACTAACAGCCAGAGTCCTGGCTGAGCTGTAATTAATTAATACGATGGCCAAGATTTATAAGGATATTTTAAGAAGTAGCTGCATTGCACAGAGCCCTGGATTTTATGCCTGAGCTGAAGTAAGATCAATGGGAAATCCATTCAGTCCCATGGTTTAATGGGTGTGGATGAGGATTTGTCCCCAGAGTTGGGGCTTTGTGCATCGTGGCTACCCGGGTGCTTTCCCTGGGGTGGAGGCTAAGGAAAGGTGAGAAAAGTTGATCACTTGGAGCCAGAGGAGAAAGAATGACAGCCTGTTCCTCTTTCCCTGTTAGAAAATGCAGAGAAGGGGCTCCCAACCCAAACTTTTCCAGAAGGCCTCTCTTTTAATGCCTAGATATATCCTAGCTAGAAGGTAGGATGTTTACCTCTTCTCTTTAGGAAGACTTTGGAAAGACTACACTGAGCGCAGTGTACGTCCCACTGCCAGGAGCTTGAGTACCTGAGATGACGGATCAGCAAACCACAGGCCTCTGCAGATGGCTTTGCTATCAGCAGGGACACCTAGTGCTTGTCCAAAGTTCATTCCAGGGGGCCGTTTGCATCCTGGGGCCCTTCGGTAAACTGGAATTTTGTGACTTGCCTCATTTCCCTTGGTGGCAGAAATAATGTCCTTCTAAGACCTCTACAACAGGATTTGGGGATGAAATCCCCCTAATATATTTGGGGATATATGTTTTCAGTTCCTCTTTTACTTTGTGCTCAAGGAGGACTGAAGAACCAGAGTACAGCTATCTATGTCTCCCTGGACTTTACTTCTGAGTACGAGGCCATAGAAACATCTGATTTAGGCTCACCCCTGGGGAAGGTGATTTTCCATTTTCCCTTGGTCCACGTTGAACTTTTTTCTGCTGTGTCAGCTTTGTTCGTGTTCCTTCTGTCTGCATGTCCTTCTCCCTGGAGCCCAGCTCAGCTTCTTTAAGGGTTCTCTCCTGGGCTAGCAGTGACCTTGGCTGAATATAAACCTGGCACATTCTGTTCTCATTGTTCATGGATTTAATACCTGGCTCCCTGCATGTGACTTGCTTGTAATTTTTGTAGCTTCTTGGTCCTTTCTTTTTCATAATTTACCCATTCTTTAATCCTGCCTCTTAGAAATACCTCTTATGAAATACTCATAAACTATTTCTGAGTTTCAATTATAAATCTTGTTTTGTCTTCTGAATGTGATTCTTACATTTCTTTCTCACTTACTCCATGGGCAAGGCACCTGGTGGTGAGATCTATCCCTCCTTCAGTCCCAAGGAGATCCTCCATGCACTTATATGAAAGTTTACATTTTATTAATGATTTAAAATTATAGCTCATCTTCAAAATCTAATTGGAACCCCTTCAACAATACTATAAAGTAACTATCATTATCCCGGTTTTACAGATAAAGAAAAACAGAGGTCCAAGAAAATTAGGTGACTTGCCTAAGGCAATCCAATTAGAAAATAGAAAATTAAGACTGGAATATGGGTCTTTTTGATTTTAAGTTCAGTTCCTAACCCACCACATCATCCACTGTATAGAGATTGGGGCTCCTGCGTGTTTTTTTCTCATTTTCTGTGACCTAAATCTCTAGCTTCATATCAATTTGAGTCCCATTTTTTCCTGTTGCTTCATCCTCTTGCCAAGATACCACAGTTTCAGGACACAGAGACTTTGCCTTTCCCATGAAAAGTCATGCAAAAAAGTGTGAACTTATCCTAGACATAGGGCGTTTAAATGGCTTCTGCTCCAATCAGTTTTCTGTACTTGGTACCAAAAAGACAACTGAGTAGAGTTGCCTCACTAGTAAATGCAAGGCACAGGTACTCTTTGTAAAAGAACAGATAATCTTTATGTCTAATAGGTTAGGAAATTACACCATGAGCCAATCATTTACTTTGATGAACAGTATTTATTACATATCCACTGAACACTTAAGTATTATGTACCATTGGACAAGGGCACAAAGAAATAGCTGTAAATAGTTGCTAAAGATCCTGGAATAATCAAGACACAGACTTGGCTTACTGAATCATAATCAGCATTGGAGAAGGAGATTAAGGGAGATAAATACCTGTTAAATGTTATTACATAATACGTGGAGTGTGACATATGTGACACCTTAGGAAGGTGTCAGATCTGAAGGGCAAGTCTCTCTGTTCATGCCTCTCTCCTCAATGCCTCACATGGTGCATGTGAGACACTTGCCCCAGCTATTTTGAGAGCAAAAGAATGCAACCATGAAAGTAGAGAAGAGAGTGGATGACTTCCTTCGAGAGGTATGGAGAAAGGGGTTCAGAAAAAGGCTTTGCACATGAGGTGATATTTAAAGGGGTCCCTACAAATGAGTAGGAATTTATTTTAGGGAGAAGGGTGAGAAGAGGCAAATGTGGGGTTCTGAAAGAATAGGACTCATGGGAGATGTGGCTAGGGAGGGGCTGGGTGACGAAGGGCCTTGGGTGTCCTGCTAGAGGATTTGATTATGCTTTGTAAGTGCTGGAATTAAGGCTGGGAAGTGACAGGATTTGGCCTGTATTTAGAATGGGACAGGGACTGAGGCAGGTCTCCATGAAGGCACCATGGCATTCTTCTCTGCAGCCTTGTGGGTGTTTTTAGGGCAGTAGAGGATGAAGCCTGATCGATGAAGATGCTGTTAACTG
This sequence comes from Puma concolor, assembly GCF_028749965.1. Lineage (NCBI taxonomy): Eukaryota > Metazoa > Chordata > Mammalia > Carnivora > Felidae > Puma > Puma concolor. Next base: position 50,814,495 of record NC_141683.1, read on the forward strand.
AGGTGGGGAATTTGGAGTGCAGAAGAGTTGTGAGCATGGTAACAAGGGAAAGGGGAATGGAGGTCATGGATTTCAAATGTATCCTATGCTGAATTCCAGATGCCTTTGGGAAATCCAAGGGGATGTAGTCAGGAGGCAAGTTGTGACAAAAGACTGGCTCTGTGGAGAGAAGTGGGATCTAGGAATTTATATATAGAAGTTATCAGCATGTAAGAATTGTGCACTATTGGTATGAATGAAATCACCTTTGGGGAAGCATTAAGCGGGCTTAGAAGATGCTTCTTGGCATTAAACCATCTCTTATACTGATGAAGCAGGCAGTCTAGAGTGTTGAGTCCCCTTTGCCTAGAGGCATCTTTTCTTTTTTTTAATTTAAATACAATTTTGCTAACGGTATAGCACAGTATTGGTTTTAGGAGTAGAATCCAGTGGTTTTTCACTTACATACAACACCTAGTGCTCATCACAACAGGTGTCCTCCTTAATACCCATTATTCATTTTAGTGCACCCCCCACCCACCTCCCTCCATCAACCCTGTTTGTTCTCTATCATTAAGAGTCTCTGGGGCGCCTGGGTGGCTCAGTCCGTTAAGCGTCTGACTTCAGTTCAGGTCATGATCTCACAGTCTGTGAGTTCGAGCTCCGCATCAGGCTCTGTGCTGACAGCTCAGAGCCTGGAGCCTGCTTCAGATTCTGTGTGTGTCTCCCTCCCTCCCTCCCTCCCTCCCTTTCTCTCTCTCTCTCTCTCTCTCTCTCCCCCCTCCCCCGCTCATGCTGTGTCTCCCTCTCTTTCTCAAAAAACAAGCATTAAAAAAAAGTCTCTTGTGGTTTGTTTCTCTTTCTCCTATCCCTGCACCCCTTCCCATATATTCATCTGTTTTGTTTCATAAATTCCACATATTAGTGAAATCATATGGTATTTTTCTTTCTCTGATTGACTTATTTCGCTTAGCATAATACAGTCTAGCTCCATCCATGTCATTGCAAATGGCAAGACTTCATTTTGATGGCTAAGTAATATTCCATTGTGTATGTATGGATTCAGGTAGAAAGATCTTGAGATTATTTTTATGATTCAGTTCTTCATCTTCACCAATACTAATCAAGTTAATTCAACACCATGACCAGGCCTGAAGTGTAGGAAAGTCTCACTGTATTAGGTACTGTAGGTTTTACAAAAGGAGTAAACCCTCCCTTCAAGGAACTTCTAACTTCTTAGAGAACAGTAAGCAAGTGACTGTAAGGCAAAGTAGAAGAAATTACCATTTATGTTAACAAATAGGATGCTCTGAATGTTCAAAGACGAAGGGATTAGTATGTTTGCAGAGGACAAGGAAATGTTTCATAGAGAAGATGGTCTTGAAGAATGAACAGATTAATGATCATCAGTTGCTAGAGATTAGTGATAGAAGGAACAATAAAATCAAAGTGGCAGAGGATTAAATTCAGCTGGTTTGTAAGAAACACTGTGAGGCAAACCTGAGAAGGTGGGTCAAGGCCTTGAATACTAGGGTGAAAAGATTGTATTTAATTTCATAGTTTGAAGAACTCCAACTCTCTTTCAACAACATTTCAGAGGTCGAGCTAGGCCTTCCCCAGTTCAGAACAAATGGGCGTTAGAACTGTGATCCTTTCTCAAGGAGAAAGTTAATTGATTGGCATTACAAAGTCATCATACATAGTCAACTAAAATTGAAATCCACTTCTGAAGACAGATGCTGTTTCTTCAGGACTAAGCCACAGCCCCCATTCCCATTCCCTTAGATCCAGATCTGTATTTTCTTGGCACAAGATTCCCTTGAGGGGACTGCTCTTGTTTTTCTCGTGAGTCATTTGTTATCTTAAATATTGGCATCTGTGAGATAAGAGTTTTCTAAATCACATTTACAGAATGCTTGTAAACACTCCTCATGTTTAGAACAGGTTTCTTCATTGACCTTGTGCCATTGATGTGCTTGAAGCTATTTCAGGGCATTAAATTCCCCAAAGCTTTACCATGGAAACATACTCCCAGGTCATAACTCTTCCCTCTGCCTGGGCGTGGGCCCCAAACGTTTATGTGGCGGCTGACATAACCAATCCAACAGGATTTTCAGTAAAACCTGAGCTGCCATAGGGATACAATATTTCTTTTCCTAATTGCTCATCATTTCATACTATTTCTTCTAACAGCAATTGAAGATGACATTACACTCCCTTTTATGTCAGTTGATAATGCATAATTCACTCGTGGAACAGCCAACGACTGTATTTACTAACACATTAAAAAACATCAATGTGTATTCAGGCTACAGCCATTTTTACACCAGTATTTTATGTGTGCATCAAATGGTGGAATTGTGAAAAAGGGGCTTCATTCTTATAAAATGCATCTCCCACCCTTATAGACAGAATGTACAACTGAAGGCCTGTGAATAAACAGATGCACTGGTTATTCTCTGTACCATACCCCAGTGACCCCCATCCCAGCCCAATTCCATTTTCTGTCCTTCCCTGCCTTGCTTTGCTCTTGGGAGGCTGTCTACTGCAGATTGCATCACCTGGGCCCCTCTACCACTGGCCCTTGATTGAGTTTGGCCAGTGGGAGACACCAGTAAAAGACCAGAGGAGAGGAGAGAGATTATGGTATTTCTTTCCTGCTCTCTCTGTGTTTTTCTCTCTCTCTTAGTGCTGTGTTTCTGGCAGTGGCTATACCCTGCAATCACTGTAGCCTTTTTTGGGTTCTGATTACCCTAATTCTTCCCCTTGTCCCTTCTACCCTGGAAGTGTAACAGCTTTTATCAGATTTTAGTCCCTAGGTGCCTCAGTATCCCCACCCATCACTCTATAGGTAACTCCTTTACAGAGATCTCTTCATTAGAGCCATTTGGGATATATTGCATTTTCCATTGAGATTCTGAGGGAAACACAATATATTACAGTTTCCAAATAAATTATTTGGCAAATAAGCTCTCTGTTCACCTTGCCCATAACCTGCCTGGACCTTTCTTTCATGGCCATCAAGGGGCTCACTATGGAAATACCAAAAGCAATTAATTATAGAAAATTGAAGCTTACTTCTAAAAAAATGGGGTCAGAATATTCTACTTTGAATGAAGACACTATATTGTAGGTTTTATATGCATAGCTTATGGGAGCATATAAGATGATAAAGTTTTGATGTGAATAATGTGTTCACTGATGAAAAAAGGTCAGAGGAAGAGGTGTAGTGGATCAAATCCATGTGATTCAGCAGACATATATTTTTAAGTGAGAAAAGAAAAGGTAGGATATTTAAGAAACACAACAGTTGAATATAGGGGAAGGGAAGGGATGATAAGATAAAAAAAGAGGGAGGTAAACCATTAGAGAGTCTTAAATAGAACAAACTGAGGGTTGCTGGAGGGGAAGTGGGTGGGGGGATGGGCTAAATGGGTGATTAAGGACACTTGCGATGAGCGCTGGGTGTTATATGTTAAGTGATGAATCACTGAGTTCTACTCCTGAAACCAGTGCTACACTGTAAACTAACTTGAATTTAAATAAAGAAAGAAAAAGAAGGGTAAGTGTAAAAGGAATATTGAAAAATACCCAAAGCTCTTCCTACATACACTGGTTCTTGAAAAAGGTTTGCTAGTACTGATCTGTGTGATTAGGGTAGGATGGAAGGTTGTGAAATTACATCCAATACCAAGTGCTCTTTTATAAGAAATGCATACGGGGCGCCTGGGTGGCGTAGTCGGTTAAGCGTCCGACTTCAGCCAGGTCACGATCTCGCGGTCCGTGAGTTCGAGCCCCGCGTCAGGCTCTGGGCTGATGGCTCGGAGCCTGGAGCCTGTTTCCGATTCTGTGTCTCCCTCTCTCTCTGCCCCTCCCCCGTTCATGCTCTGTCTCTCTCTGTCCCAAAAATAAATAAACATTGAAAAAAAAAATTAAAAAAAAAAAAAGAAATGCATAGATTGCTCAGTATGAGACTTCTGGAGATCTAGATCCACTCTCAGTTCTGCTGAGAGAGCTTCACCACGTCACTGAGCCTCAATTTTACCATGGACAAATGGGGATAATTATAGCCATTTTAGCTGTTTCATAGGATCTCTAGGATTATAAAATTTAATTATAGACATGAAAGCATTGGGGTGCACACACATGTTATACACTACTAAAATAAAATCTTAATGTATTTTATCTCATTAGAAATTAAGCCTAAATGTTTTTTCCTCTTTCAATGTGAAAAATATATATATTTGGAAGCCAGACTTGTTGCTTGAGGACATGTCTCATGGGGCTCAGTAGGACCGAGAGTTCCAGAAATAAACCCTGAAACCATGTTGCCTGTTTGATGTCTTATACACAGAGGAGGCTCAATACACATTTGTGGACTAGATTTATTTTATCTAAAATTGGTCCAGGTATCATTAACATTTTAATGACTGCAGTGGCATAGACCTAAGTGACTTTTTCTGTCATGCCTCAGTTTTGATTAGATCACAGCTAAATTAGTGGGCAGGTTCTCATGTTCAGAATAAGGACTGAAAGTGATAGTTCTCACTGGGCTTTCATATGATTAACAATACAGAAAGTGCTGGAAACTCTATTGTGTTTAGTGACTTTGTAGAGCAAGTAATGAAGGAATATTCAGAAAATTCTGAATTTGGTAGAAATAACAGTAGGCTTTTAATAAAGAAGAGTGGATATAATTGAGATAGTCTCTTCCTACAAAAAATGGGAAGAGAGAATCTTTACCATTGAAATAGCATAATCTCAGCCATCAGAAAAATCTTTATCGCCAACTGCTTGACCTTGGAGCAGCTTTTTGTAAATCTCTCTGGGTCTCAGTCTCCCCATTTGTAAAACAGATGTAAAATGGCAAGAATGATATATATTTTAGTGCTTTCATTGATCAAATGCTGAGCTCAGTGCCTGGCATAGACTAGGTCCTTAATAGCAGTTATTATCTGTGAAAACAATAATCTGACTTCAGTTTGCCATCTTTTCCCCAGGGTATATTCATCAGTATGGGCTATACTTTGTTAAAGTAAAACTTTGAAATATGTGTGGCTTAACATGAGAAAGGTGTATTCATTGCTCATGTCATATTGTGACATGGATTAGGTGGTTCTGCTCCAGGAGGTGACTCAGGGATCTGGGATTCTTCCATCATGCAGTTATGTCAGCTAAGACCCATGGTTTCAGTGGAAAGAGAAGCAGTGGAAAATACTGGCACGTAGCTTTTAAGAGCCAGGGCTAGAAGTGGCCTTACATCGCTTCTATCTACCTTTCATTGGCCAAAACAGAGTTGCATAGCCTCTGACCTAATTGTGAGAAAGGCTGGAAAATTTAGTTTTCATATGTCCTCAAGAAAATAAAAATGATGTATGTCTGTTACACATGGGAGGTAGAAGACTCACTGATCCTAAAACAATAGACTGATAAAATGCTTGTTTGGTATATTTGGTAGTTTTCCCAATTTTTTATGTGACAGTATATCAGGACCTTGTTTTGTAAAACCCTCAGTCCTTGGAAATGATCAAGCAGATTCTAGTCCACCATGAAAGGTGCAGCATGAAGAGACCTGAGGCTTGAGCTTCTTCCTGCCTCTGCCCTGGACAGGCAGAAGCAGAAAAAGGAGTGAAGGTTATCAGCCTGGAGAATGAGGAACATGTGGCGAGGAGTCGTTTGGCTGCAGGGATCTGCCAGGAAGCAGAGGTGATGTAAAGCTGCTTTGGGCTGTAGCAGATAAAGCAGGAGGCCAAGAAGATCCTCCAGGATTAAGAAGAAGAAAAGATCTGGGGTTATCATGGTGGTTAGAGGAAGAGAAGCGGTCAGCTCCCCTTGTGGAGGGTGTAATGGCAAGGCAGTGTCAGAATCAGGACTAGTAGTAAAAATCTCAGAAAATAGTCACTCTAAAACCCAGGAGGAGCCTTTAACTTAGAAGAAAGGTTTTAATTGTCCCATACCTTTTTAAAAAATCATGTTGGCCCAACTATATTTTACAACCTTTTTTTTTTCTACCAATAACATTTACATTTGGTAAATGTGGGGGTGATGGTAGGATCTAGACTTTATATTTGACATTTTACTGATGATACAGTTTTAGTATAAAATGCATGGAAAATTTGGGCCTCAAACTCTTAAGCATTGCTCACTTCTGTATATGCATTTACTCTGAGTCTACTGTAATTAATTCTTTTCTTTCTTAAGACTCTACTCAAGTAGTATCTCTTCCATAAAGCCTTCCCTGTGGGTTTTTGCCAGCATGGTCTGTGGCTAATGTAATGTCCACATTACATTACCAGACATGTAATGCCCATGTGGCATTACCAGACATGTAATCACCGGCCACCTTATAAATTTCTTGGTTTGTTTCATGTTGTTTAATTCTAGGATTAGTATTGAACTTTTATTGTGATCATCTCTGGGCTCTGCAACCTGAGCCCCAACACAAAGCATCATAGTCGATGCTCCATAAATGCATCTTGTGTTGATGAATACATGCCATAACCAGACAAATTAGAGGTAGAAGCTGAATTATGTAACAGGAAATGAAAACACACCCCCAAGCAGAGTTGCCTTTGTAAGAATTCAGATTTGGAATGTGGTGTTGGAGTTATCTCTGTTGGTACTTTTATGCATCATTGAGAGGAGAGATGCTATTCACAGATTCAGCATCCTTTCTTCTTAAGTGAAGTGACAGGGAATTAAGCTGGAGCCTCATCAAGCACATCTAGAAATATCCATTTGTCAATCTCCTGTTGAGAGAATGAATCATACTCGGTGACTTTAAGAGGAAATTAATGCTATAGATGTATATAATATTTTCCCAGGAATATTGTTCCTGGGATAACTATAAATATAAAGGAATTTCTACACTCATGGGAAATAGGATTATTCTGACGACCCCTGGAGATGGGAGAAAGAGAGCTTGTGGAGTAGGCAGGCATCTGTCTACCTATGTGAAAGCCCAGTGTCTGCAGTGCCCACTGGATTTAAAATCCTGCAGTAGACTCTGTGTCAGGCCCTGTGCAGTCCCAGTGCTTACTCCTCAGAACACAGCTCTCTTTAGACTCTGATCAGCACCAGAGGGAGCAACCTGGCCAGCCACCCGCAACTTTCGACTCATCTGCTTTTCCTTGGATTGAATAAAAATATATTGGGCATCAGCTGCTCAGGTACTGGGAAGAGAGAGCTAATTTGGGCTCCTAGTGAAAAGGCACATCAGAGAATATTAGTAAAATCACAGTTTTTAGAGTCAGATCTAAACCTCAGAATCCCAGGACTTTGCATTCTCTTTGCTGTTTATATTGAACTGTTCATTTCTTGTATACTAACTGTGCATTAGGTATTATGCTAAGTTACACATATTATTTCATTTCATCTGTATAATATTGCTATTCTCATTTATTCAACAAATCTGTATTGAACACCTGTTATGTGCCTGGAAATGTCCTAGGTCCAGAGAGTACAATAATGTATATTATGGACAAAAATACCACTCATATTGACCTTATCTTCTGGTAGTTGAAACAGATAATAAGCAAAATAAATAAGTAAAATAATCAGTGTGTGAATTGGTGATAAGGTTTAAGGGGAAAAACGGGGTAGGGAAGGACAGGATGGCCAGGAAGGCTTCAGAGAGAAGGTGAATGTTGAGTACAGACCTGAAAGGGGAAAGGAGTCAGCCATGTAAATACTTGGGGAAAAGAATATTGCAGAGACAGGAAGCCTAAAGTGCAAAGCCCCAGAGAACAGCAAGGAGGCCCTTGGCTATCATGGGAATGAGCAGAGAGCGGATGCTGGGAGGTGAGATCATGATGCCTTACAGGTACCCCATAAGGAATCTGGCATTTACAGTGAGTGAGATGGGAAACCATCCGATAGTTTGAGCAAGTAAAAGATGCAGTCTGACTCACTGGTTAATGGCTTCACTGAAGGTGTGTGGGGCAGAGAGAGAATTGGGAAACTCACACAGTTGTCTGCATGAGATGATGGTGGCTTGGACAAGGGTTCTAGAATTGGACTTGGTAAAAAAGAGTTTAGGGGTGCCTGGGTGGCTCAGTTGGTTGAGCATCCGACTTTGGCTCAGGTCATGGTCTCACAGCTTGTGGGTTCAAGCCCCACGTTGGGTTCTGTGCTGACAGCTCAGAGCCTGGAGCCTACTTCAGATTCTGTGTCTCCCTCTCTCTGCCCCTAACCCACCTGCATTCTGTCTCTGTCTCTCTAAAAAAAAAAAAAAAAAAAAAGAGTTTAGGTTAAGGATATGTTTTAAAGGTAGAGCCAACAGGATTTCCCTGCACATTGGATATGGGGTATAAAAGAAAGATGATGATAATAAGGGTTTAGACCTAATCAGTTGGAAGAATGAAGATGCCAGGTAATTAGCTCAGAAAAGAGGATGGGAGAAACAGGTGTAGGGGAGATATTAGCAGCTCTATTCTACATATGTTCAGTTCTAGGTGCTGGTGAGATACTCAAGTTTAGATGTGGAATAGGAGATGTACAAATATGGAGTTAGGGAAGAAGTTCACATTATAAATCTACATTTTAGTATCATCAGCATATGGATGATGTTTAAAGCCATGAGCGTGGATAAGATAACCAAGGAAATAATAATAATAATAATAATAATAATAATAATAATAAAAAGAGTAAAGAAACTAAGACTTAGGGCAGTTAAACAACTTACCCTATATCGTGTAGCAATGGCAGATCAGTGACTTAAATCCTGGTCTGTCTGACCACCAAGCCTGTCTTCTTCACCAGCAGAGTGTCCTGCCTTCTGTGATGGCTGATAATGAATAGTTTCCCTGGACTTGACCAACTGGAGAGTTGGATCTGATGGCAGAAAAGAATGATCCATTGGAATTTGGAAGAGTCCAACATGGAGAAACCAAAAAGACTCCTGTTCCTTCCCTAGTTCTCCAGAACATGTTGACAATAATGTCTTACATTAAAAAAAAAATACTTATAGAAGAGTGTACTAACAATCCTAACTCTTTACTCTTCCCTGCATCCGTGCCCTTTGCCTTGGAACATTCCAGTTTCACGCACCACAGAGGCAGATCATGCCCTTCACCCCTTCAGGTTCACCAATGTGACTTGTTTTGGCTGATGGAATGTTAGAAGGCATCATGTGATCCAAGGCTTGAGAAGCTCTTGTGTGACTGGCTTGCCCTATTATGCCTATCCCATGGTCCTGGGAAGAACATGCCTGGGCTAGCCTGCTGATTTCAGGAGGAGGATGAGGAACAGATGGACCAGAGATGGTCTGCCTCTCTGAGCCCTGCCTGGACCAGTCAACTCCAGTCTGACCACAAGACACGTGAAAGGGGTTAGTATCCAAAATCTATAAAGAAATCATCAAATTCAACACCCAAAAAACAAATAATCCAGTGAAGAAATGGGAAAAACGCATGAATAGACACTTTTCCAAAGAAGATATCCAGATGGCTAACAGACACATGAAAAGATGCTCACCATCACTCATCATCATTGAAATACAAATCAAAACCACAATGAAATACCCCCTCACACCTGTCAGAGTGGCTAAAATTAACAACTCAGGAAACAACAGATGTTGGCAAGGATGCAGTGAGAGGGGAAGGAACACTTCTGCACTGTTGGTGAGAATGCAAACTGGTGCAGCCACTCTGGAAAACAGTTCAGAGGTTCCTCAACCAATTAAAAATAGAAATATCTTATGACCCAGCAATTGCACTACTAGATATTTATCCAAAGAATACAAAAATGCTGATTCAAAGGGGCACATGCACCCCAATATTTATGGCAGTATTAGCAACAATAGCCAAATCATGGAAAGAGCCCAAATGTCCATCAAAAAATCATATAAATCCATCATATAAATCCATCATATAAAGATGTGGTGTATATGTATATATATATATATGTACACACACACACACACACATACATACATATACACAATGGAATACTACTTGGAGATCTAAAAGAATGAGATCTTGCCATTTGCAACAACGTGGATGGAACTAGAGTATATTATGCTAAGCAAAATAAGTCAGTCAGAGAAAGACAAATACCATATGATTTCACTCACATGTGGAATTTAAGCTACAAAACAGATGAACATAAGGGAAGGGAAGCAAAAATAAGATGAAAACAGAGAGGGAGACAAACCATAAGAGATTCTTAAATACAGTGAACTGAGGGTTTCTGGAGGGGAGGTGGCTGAAGGGGATGGGCTAAATGGGCAGTGACCATTTAGGAGGGCACTTGTTGGGTTGAGCACTAGGTGTTATATATAAGTGATGAATCATTAAGTTATATTCCTGAAATCATTATTACACTATATGTTAACTAACTTGGATTTAAATGATAATAAAAAAAAGACGTGTGAGTGAAGCCTGCTGAAATTAGGAAAGCTGCTCAGAGAAGCCCCACTGGTTCAGACAACCCACACATCAGGGAGGAGAAATTAATTCTTTAAGCCACTGAGTTTAGGGCTGTTTTTCTAGGCAGCACAATTTTTTGTTTTTGGCAATAACAAACTGATATAGCACCTTTCAAAGCACATCCATAGACACTGCCTCATGTGAATCTCATGGTAATTTTGTGAGGCTGAAACCACTAACTACCCCCTTATACCTCTGGTGGAAGGAAGCTTAAGCTCAGAGATGTCTCCTGACTTGCCATGTAGTATGTAGCTAGTAAATGAGAGAACAAGAATCCAAGCAAGGGACAGCTTCTGGTCAAGTCTCCTGCCCTCATGAGTTCACTATTTTGCCTTCTTCTTTGCCAATCAGAGAGCCTAGGGCCAACCATTTGGAAAGACAGTTTGCTCTCATGAGATCCTGGGAGCAGCATCTTCCTTGTCATTCTAGAGCTCCTGTTTTACATAACTAGTTCTTGATTTATTTTATTGTGACTCACACATACACATGCATAAACTCACTCACTGGGTGAATTAAATCTTGCTTTTCTCATATGGCTTAAGTGAATCTATTCAGGCCAGTGACAGAGTGGAGAAGGCTCTGGCTCTAAGCTCAAGGAAGACTCCACCCCATTCTCCAGACCCCATGACTGAAAGCTTTCTCTCACTTCCATGGCCTCTGCATCTACACATCCAACAGACTGCATCAAAGTCCAAAGAAGTCTCTATTTCCCACAGCAGTTCTCCTGGGGAGCATGCTGAATTCTGGGAAAACACTTACGTGAATGGCACAGTGGTTTGTCTGTCTCATGATCCTCTTCCTTAAAATTAAAGCCATTTTTAAAAAATTTTTTTAATTTTCTTTATTTCTGAGAGGCAGAGAGAGACAGAGTGTGTGGGGGGGGAGGGGCAGAGAGCGAGGGAGACACAGAATCTGAGGCAAGCCCCAGGCTCTGAGCTATTAGCACAGAGCCTGATGCGGGGCCCAAATTCGGGAACCATGAGATCATGACCTGAGCCGAAGTCGGATGCTCAACTGACTGAGCCACCCAGGCTTCCCATAAAGCCACTTTTTAATTTTCTGCCAACGAAGCAGGGGCTCATATGTTGTCCACGGAAGCCTTTGTTATTTGGGTTCACAGGATGTTCCAAGTTAGAACGTGACCTAAGACTTCAGATAAATGAAAATGGTTCCTCCTGACAAAAAGGTTGGAGTTTTTAATAGATGTTAAGAGTAGCATCAGCCTTCTGTGGCTGTGGCAGGGGGTGCTAGATGGGGATGGGAGTGTCCTCATAGTCTAGAAGACAGGGGTCTCTCATCCTCACCTTTTCAGTTTCAATCCCACTTTCCTGTAGGCAAAACCCCACTCCTGCGAGGCGAGCCTCCCCACTGCCTCCCCTCCCACCACACCACGTGGTTTCCCACCTTTGTGATTTTATTCACACCATTCTCCTGCCCCAGTGTTCTTTCCCAGCCACCCCAGTTATGTGGCAGGTACTGTTCTGGGTGCTGTGAAATATATAAAAATGTCTTCCTTTATGCCCCTTTGCATTTAAGTAAATAGACACTACTAACAAGTAAGATGTCAGTGATGACAATAATAGGTGATAAGAGTTACAGAGAAAGATAACAGGTGGGTATTAGAGAGTCATGGGGGAGAGGGCTGCAATGTTAATTAGGATGTTCTGGGAATGTTTCACTGAGAAGATGCCATTTGAACAATGACCTGAAGGAGGTAAGGGTGAGCCCGACAGTCACCTGAGAATTCAGTGAGTATACCAGGTATGTTTGGAGAATATTAAGAGCCTCTGTGTGATTGAAATGGAGTGGAGGGGGGGGGGTGTTGAAGGAAAGTAGTAGTAGATGAAGGCAATGAGACAAGAAGCCAGAAGAGTGACATGTCTGACTTAAGTTTTAATTGGACCTTCCTAACTACTGTGTGGAAAATAGTCTGTAGTGGGGGCAAACCCGAAAGTGGGGAAACTAATTAGGAGGCAATTACAGTTATCCAGGTGGGAGATGATGGGTTTGGCCAAGAGATAGTGATGGATACAAGAAGTAGTAGTCAGGTTCTGTATGTATTTTGTAGGTAGAGCTGATAGAATTTGGATGGGAGTATAAAAGAATAAACAGGGATGACTCCGAGATTTATAGATCTGCAAGGTGAGTATCTGTCCTCCTTCAAGGGCCAGCTCCAGCTGCCACTACTCTAGCAAGACTTCATCAAACACTTCAGAAATCTCTCTGTCTTCTAAACAAATATCATTTATGGGCCATTTATCAAATACTGCTCTGAGCTAAGAGCTTTTCCTTTTTCATGCTTTTATGTCTCTTCTTCCCAACAAGTTTGTAAACTGTTAAAGAGCTGAAGCTGTGTCTGATGCTTCTCAGCATCTCCCAAAGTTCAAGAAGTAGTGTCTAGCACAAAAGGAATACAAGTTGCCTTCTAATTATGAATTGATATAGGATTGTGGAGTCTTAGTATTCCTATCCAATAGGCATGTCACAGCCACAGGGTGTGTGTGTGTGTGTGTGCGTGTGCAGAATCCAGGGACCAGACACAAGTGGAGTGGAGTCAGGGGAGTGCAGGTGCACTGGCTAGACCAGGCTCTCACAGTAGAAGGTATGTTGTCCTCTTCATACCAGACTGCACCCCGGTGTAATCCACATGGTATGGTATTAACGAGAGAACTTTCCAGCCATGGTAAATGAAAAATATAAAAATAAAATGGCTCTAAGCAAGGGCTGGAGTGATCTCTAGCTTCTCTTAGTTCTAATATTCAAAGTGGTTCAAAAGTTCTATTTACACTAAATGAGTCCTCTAAAACTTTTGGTCCGAAACCATTTTTTTAAGTTACTATTTATTATCTTGAAACCTTGTGGAATGTGTGTGTGTGTGTACACATGCACACGCACATGTGTAGTTAGGCTTCAAGACTGATTGGTCATTCTGAATTCTAAATAGCCAGAAAAGGAGGCAGATGGATGAAGCTCCAGGAGGTGAGAGATATGTGACTGCTTAGTCAGTTTTTGTCAATTGGTTGATAAATGACCCTCAGGACTAGGAAGTGAGATCCCAGTCTCAGAGTCAGTTGAGAGGCCTAGAAAAAGGAGAGTCTCCTTGTGAGCTCTTCAGCTTCTAGACCAGTGTTTTTCATCCTCTGGATTGAGATATAGTAGTGGGTTATGAGATCAATTTAGTGGGCTGCAACCAGCATTTTTAAAAATTGGAATAAAACAGACAATAAAACATCAAAGTGTCTTCATGAATGATGGTTTTATTTTGCGAAACTTTTGTTTTAGTGTTGTGTATTTATGGATGTGTATGTGTATGTCCTAAATAACAATGTAGAATCTATTTCAAATAAGCTTAAAATACATTTTAAAAAAGGGAAACCACTATTCAAGACAATTTGGAGGCAAGTGAAAGATCTAATTTAGAGGGAGACCCTTCACTCTTTGAGCCCCTTCCCCCAGTGACCAGCACACTGAGTCCTGGGTTTTCCAGGAGGTAGCCAGCCACGTGGTCTACACTCACACGTGAATCTCTTAAAGGGAATTAGTGCTGTCTACAGTCATAGGTAACACACACACACATGTGCCAGCACATATGCACACCTTCACTTGGAAGAGCCCCCCCCCCCCCCCCCGCCCAGCTCTGGGAGACATCCCTAAGCCCTGGTAGATTCTTAGAATTCAGCATTCATCCAAGGATGAAATTCAGGAAAAGGGGGCTGTCGGTTTCTTGCCTGAAGCTGCCTCTAAAGCTTCATTAAAGAGGTCTCTCCTCTTCCCTCCCTACACATGCTACTGTTTGCTGGAGCCACACATGAGCCCTTATTTAGCATGTACTTCTAAGCAAGGAGCATTGACTTCCTCTTAATTGAGGCATAATAATTAGAGCATTAGCACATTAGGAGGGTGAGACAGCATGTTTAGCTTTTGTGATTAATTATCTGAGGATTGTAATAAGTTGTTAAGACATTAATTACGCTGGCATGTTTACTGCGCTAGGTTGCACAGGCAGTGCTTTGCCGTGGCAAGTTGTAACATGTCTAAGGAGGTAGCCGTGATGGGAGGCACAAGTGGGTTGGGTCACCTACGTGTGTCTTTGGAGCACTGCAGCCCTGTCTGAGAGAGCTGGAGTCAATGCCTGCTTTTCTTCCTGGTTGTGTGTGGACTCAAGATGTAGAGGAATTAGCTCTTCTTTTAATGCTGACTCAGTGAAACGAAGTCACTTGAGCTCTCCAAGTTCAAAGCTTTTCAACCCTAGAGGTCAGTAAAAACGTAAAATATGTCCTACTCTAGACAAATACAGACTTGTGGGTCTTCCCCTCAGGCACAAGAATGCATCTGTCTGTTGTGTTGGTGGGCAGCCTGTCCTAGGGAAGAAGAGATACCAGTGGGGAGAACCCTGGGCTCCCGAGCTGGGCAGGAGCAAGGAGGGAGGTCCTGGAACCTCTGGACAGAAGCATGAGAGAGAAGGCACTGTCCATGCTTTTTCCGATGTCATGGGGTAGGACCACCTGTGCTGGAAAGGCATAACCATAGGCTGGGTGTGCAGAGCATGATGAAGGCAGACAACGGTACTTCTAACTTAAAGAGGTAACAGAAACTTACTACTGGAGAGATCATTTACTAGTTGATTGTTTCAGGCTCTTTATGTAGACTTTCCTAGGAAGTCGTTACTTGTTCTTGCTGAGAGGGGAGGTCAGCGAGAGAAGCCCAGGAGGTGCGTAGAATGCACATGTTGATCTAATGTTAAATGAAGCCACCACCAGGCTGTATAACTACACTCATGCTCAGCTTAGGTGGGTGGACTAGTGGGAAGTGTGGCTTTAGAGGTAAAGAGCTGATACATTTCTTCAAGATTATTTTAATGTTATAAATGCCACATTTGTAAAAAATCAGCAAAGATTAGAAATAAGATTTTATTTAATCTCTATTACTCTGCCTTGAATGGTTATTTATATTGTAATAAACATGTGTAGTTGCCATAGGATGTAGTGCTCTTCCTAAAATTGTCTACATAACACACTCATATTAACTCCCCATTAATTTTCTCATTTCCCCATTTATTTAGCAATTTGAAAGTTCTAAATAATTAGTTTTGTTCTTAAAATTAACAGCTTTCACAATCACCATTAATTTTTGAGGCATTTTAGCCTTGCAGTAATAAATGTATATTTAAACCATAACTGACTGATAGAGTTTCAACACATAAAGCACATAAGGAGATGTTCATTTCAAAGTCCGTGTGCAATGCTTTCATATATTTGAAAGTGAATACCCAGATATTAACAATAAATTCGAATGACATGGCTTTTTTTTTCTTTAAAGGAATAATCGTGAATAGAAAAGCTGGTGAACTAGGTGATCACACATACATTCAGGGGTCCTGGAAATTATGTTGAAGCGGGCCTTTGCCTATTTAGCCTTCCAATGGCCATAATCAAACAGAAGAAGAGATTTTGGCCAAGCCCCAGGTCTGAAGGCTGACTTTGGTATATCCCAGTCTAATTTATGAAAATGCAAAGGCAGCTTCTGCATAGGGTAAATTACCTTCATCAGGAGTTTGGGGCCGGTGTCTTTAGGGCAGGGTTGAGAAGGCGTCATTTAAACAGAAAGACCTGATGTCCAAGACCACAGCGGGAGTCAGAGTGGAACCTGGACAGGAGCTGCTCACCCCTGCCGCCATCTTGTATCTCTGTATCCAGCCTAGTCGCGCCTGCGGAAGGAAGCAGGGGAGGGTGATTTGTCAGCCTGAGCTGGAACTGGTGGGAATCACCAGCTTTCAGAGCCCCAAGGAGGTCTGTGGCCTGGAAATGTGGGGAGGTGTGAGCAGAGCCCTGGTACCCCCTCACACAGAGAGTTCCTTTCTTAGCTCCCTTTAAGAATGTTCTAAATTCAGAGCAAGTCTTTCTGAGCCTTTTTACCTTGGAGTTCTTAGGGTCTGCCCTGCCAGGCTGGGCCAGAGAGAGACCTTTTAGACTCCAGAACATACCCCTGACCTGCAGGTGGAGGCCTAATGGGTTTCAGATGCTACAGAGCATACAGTCTTTCTCAGCTCAGAGCTTTCCCCCTCACTTTCCTGCTCTTTCTCACTGCCTCATTCTGCTCAGAGCAAGGTGTAGTTTGCTGATATCCCACTAGACTGTTACTAGAGCTTGCAAGATGGAAGTTATCGTGACTAAATACATTTCAAGTCTTCCACACATATCTGAGTACAGCAAACATTAAAAATTAATGCCTCTAATAATAAAACCCAGAATAAAAATGCTGTTATTACTAATTGTAATTTATTGCAAACTGGTAGTGTGTTGAGTGCTCTGAAGACCATAAAGGTGAAAAACAGCCTTCTTTGTACAGGTGAGTGGGATGAATGATTTCCTCACTCCTGAGATTCCCTGCGCAAGGATACTTCCTTGCCCAGCTATCTCAGGAACACCTTCTTCCTGGTTGTAGGCCAAGGCTGCCCCTCAACGGTGGGGGAAGAAGAAGGAAGTCTTTGAGCCATTTAAAGGGGGTGATGATAGGGGCACCTGGGTGGCTCAGTTGGTTAAAGCATCCCACTTCAGCTCAGGTCATGTGAGTTTGAGCTCCGCATCAGGCTCTGTGCTGACAGCTCAGAGCCTGGAGCCTGCTTCGGGTTTTGTTTCCCTCTCTCTCTGCCCCTCCCCAGCTGACTCTGTGATAGAGACTCTGTGTCTCTATCTCTCAAAAATAAACAAACATAAAAATTAAAAAATAAAAGGGGTGATGATAACCATTCCCTTTTGTGGTTCTGGAGGCTATGATTCACATGGCTGATAGCAGCTAGCATTCGGTACTATTAGTTATCTTTTATATATGCTGTAAGTCTCTCTGCCTAAGTAATATGTCACTTGAGATTTAGACTGTTTTGTATCTTACAGTGCCTATTACAGAGTCTTAAATTTTTTTTAATGTTTGTTTATTTTTGAGACAGAGAATGACAGGGGGAGGGGCAGAGAGAGAGGGAGACACAGAATCTGAAGCAGGCTCCAGGCTGTCAGCACAGAGCCCGACGTGGGACTCGAACTCGTCAACCATGAGATGACCTGAGCCAAAGTCGCTCAGCCAACTGAGCCACCCAGGCGCTCTACAGTGTCTTAATGTGCATTATTTTAAGAGATCTGAAAATGGAATTGTGTATGTGTGTGGGCAGGTCTTTTGCTCCTACTAAGTTATAATCTCTTTGAAGTTAAAGACAATGTCTTATTTATCTTTGTATCCACTGTTCTTAGCAGTGTCTTCTCTATTAACAGTTTTTTTTAATTAAAAAAATGTTTTTAATGTTTATTTTTGACAGAGAGCACGCATGAGCCAGCAGGGTAGGGGCAGAGAGACAGAGACAGAATCTGAAACAGGCTCCAGGCTCTGAGCTGTCAGCACAGAGCCTGACGCCCAGCTCGAGCCCATGGACCACCATGAGATCATGACCTGAGCCGAAGTCAGACGCTTAACCTACTGAGCCACCCAGGTGCCCCCCCTCCTTTTTTAAAATTTTACATAGAGAGAAGGTGTGAGCAGCAGAGGGGCACAGCAGGGCAGCGGGGGGGGGGGGGTGGAGAGAGAGAGAGAGTGCCTTAAACAGCCTCTACGCTCAGCATGGAGCCTGACAGAGACTCCACCTCACAACTGTGAGATCATGACCTAAGCCGAAATTAAGAGCTGAAAGCTCAACCGACTAAGCCACCCCGATGCCCCTCAACAAATATTAATCAGTTACATATTAAGCTGTGTTAACTTTTCTCCTAGCTCTGATACTCTTACACATTAATTAGATACGTGATTTTCTACTCATTCATTTATGAAACATAAGTTTTGCATTATACTAAGGTCTGTGCTAAGTGCCAAGGATACAGAGGCAAACCAGACAAGGCTGTACCCTCTTGGAACTTATTTTCTAGCAGGACAGATGATAATCGAATAAGCATGTGAACAGACAGGATGACTTCCAGCCACGGTAAGTGCTGGCCGGTGAATTGTGAGTGAAGAGCAAGTGGGGGGTGGGGGGGAGGACAAGGCTACTGCAAAGAGAGCAGTTGCAGAATGAGGGAACCCAGACTGTGGCTCCCTTGGTATCTGCTCCACTCCTGGCCCCGGGCCACATGTGCTCGACCCTCAGTGACCATCTGTGGAACTGCTTCGAATGGAATGGTGGAATGGAAGCCACAGAGAGGACAGAAAGCGTGAGGACAGGCAGAGAGCCGAAGTCACTGCAAACTTGAGCAGTTTAATGCTTTAAATAGGGTTCTGGTCAGGGGCTGTACGGCAGCCTCGTTCTTCATTTGAATTTACTCCCTGCAGAATTAATTGCAGAAGTCCTTCAGAAAGCAGCAGGGAAGTATTACTTGCCCAGAAAACATTCTGATTTAGTGTGAGGTTTGTGCTTACGACATATTTCTGAGAGGAGGAACCCGATTTTGTAGGCTTCATATTTCTTGCAGAGCCTATTAGAGTACTTAATTTATACACACACACTGATACATATGCGTATGTATGTATATAGGTGTGTATGCATGTGTTTCTGTGTGTTTGGTTGTTTGATTGGCTTGAGGTCTAGAACCAAAGAAGGAAAAGGATTTTTGGTTTCTAAAAGGCTGTACTCTCTGTCCTGTAAAAGAAGATGTGCCACAAGAATGTCAAAAGACAGTTTAAAAGGAGAAACACAGGATTATGCGTTCCTCCTGGTTATTGCATATAAATTGCTTCTTTGCCTGAAAGATCATGTTCCATGGGGACCAGCAAGTGACTGGCTTAATATTGTTGGTCCCTGTGCCACAGAGTGAATTGAGTTCTTCTCCCCAGTAGTGGGGTGATTGTGTCTAGAATGCCAAGCACAGGAGGTGGGCATTAATTAGGGCTAACAGCCTATAATTGGAGTTGCCTTTATTCCTCCTTCCATTCTCCAAGCCTGAGACTGTCAGAAGGCTCGTTTTCACTGAAGCGTCATAATTAACGCAGAGTCTAATGTGAAAGGCAGATGAGGTTGAAGCCCAAAATAGCTCAGAGCTCCCCAAGGGTGTATGTGTGCAGAACTGTGGGGAACAGGCATGGGGAAAGAGGAGACTGGCATGTAGGTTGACCTCCAAATGTTTCCCTTTTAGAGAGGGAGTTTGGGGGTCAACACTGCCATCTCCCTTTTATATTCCTAAAAGAAGAACTCTAAACCCCTGAAATGTTCACGGATGGACTAACATTTCAGAATCCTGGGCTACAGAAGTGGCAGGAACCATACCCAGTAAGTCTCAAATCCTCTGCTTTGCTTTGTTCTTGTTTGTAAGGGAAGATCTCCTCCCTCACGAGGCTGACATATTTTTGGGGTGGAAGCCCTGGGACCTGGGAAGCTGGGAAATGTAATAATGTCCGCAAAGCTATTGGAGTGCCTTGGAAGAAAATTCACGATATTTCTCTTATTAATGCCGGTCTCCCAATTCCCCTGAACTCTGAGAACCCATTTAAGTGATTACTTCGCGAGGAGCTAGTAGAAAAGCAAGGCTAATAAATTTCTTCACTTGGCAGCGCCCACACAGCAAAGGACCCTGAGTGCACTTACCATCGCTGTCATCTTCTCACTCTTTCCCCCTTGGTCCTGCTTAGAACATAATGAACTAAACACCTGCAGTTACTCTCCTAAGAAGATCAGATTTCATGAACTTTCCAGCAGGTAGCTTGTAGCACCCCTGGCACACATTTACACATATGTACTTAATTCTATGCCATTGGAGACTGGGAGAAAGGTGGGATGGTGGGGGTGCCTCTGCCACACCGCTGTTTTGGGTCTCCAGTTAGGAGAGAAGGACAACAGGAAAAGAGAAGACTGTTGAATGCTCTAGGTTCTCTGCACCAGGCCTTCTTGGAGTTTTCGGACAACAAACCATTGGCTTAATTTCCATCCTGAGCCATTGATTGGAAGTGGATCCCTAAATATATGCAGTTTCCCTCTTCCCATCAAGGGGAGGCACCAGAGGAGGGTCACATGATGCTAGGTACAAAGAGAAGAAAGAGCATGTTTGCTAACTTGAGATGGGGATGATTGGCATGTTGGGGATATTGCCTTACTGCATTTGCTGCTACAGGGTGACTTTGGGAACCTCAAGCCTTACAGCTCTTCTGGTGAAGATGGGAAATGAAACCCAGATTACTCACAGCCAGCTGCAGATTCACAAATGCTGGAGGCGCCCACATGCAGAAACCAGCTGCCTTGTTTCTGTTGTGTGCTCATATGCCCTCGGGGCCTTAAAAAACTCTTTTAGGCAGTAATCTAAGTCATTACATTGCTTCATCAATAGATTTCTCTGGATTATTAGGGTTTTTATTCTCATGCTTGGCCATATTGGAAAAATTAGGGATAAATCGTTTTCCCCATCTCAGAGTAATCAGGCCCTGAATTATTATACACATTGTTTTCTGATTTTTCAAACTTCTGCTGACATTTACTAATTTACCTGGGCTGAAATGCTTGCAGGTGCAAATAATATGAGCCGAAGCCAGCCAGTGTATAAGTTACTTGCGAAAAGTCCCTGGGTAGCTGTGAGCGTGAGCTTTGGAGCCGACTGGGGATCATACAGCCAGGGGGAGGAGCAGTGTTTAGCGGGCACACACTGGCTGATGTGGCCGTACTGAGCCTCTTCTGATGGGTGGATACCTCGTGTTCTGGTTGTTTCGTTGCTTGAGTATCACATCCGCATGCAGCCTGCTCTTGTTTTGACAGTGGCACCGAGGTGTTTTGAAGGAAGGATGGTGCTGCTGTCCATATACTGAACCTTAAAAGCCTGGAGATACATACCTTAAATATATACAGTGTTTGTTTTTTAAAAGAGGCTGGAGGTAAAACTCCAGATCTCTGCACTTTCTCCATGATAAATCTTTAGTGGGCTAGCATTCTTCACTACTTCCCTCCCCCCCCCCCTTTTCTAAAATGTTTGGAAAGTTTTCCAAAATGTTAGAAGCTAGAGAAGCCTGTTTAGGTTGTTTTCAGGAAACCCCGAGTTTAAGAACAACTAGACACTAGGAAAGACACATGGGAAGAGATTAGCGGTTAGGGCAGTAAGTGGGCCAGCTGTGAAGGGCACTGAAAATTGTGCTGTAGTTGTACAGGAAGGAACGCCAAGGACGTGAGTTAAAGCGTCAGCTCCATTGTTGAACTCCCCACGTGACCCTGGAAAAGTCCCATCAGCTCTTTGTTCTCAGTTTCTTAATCTGTCAAATGGGGAGAAGACCTCACTGAAAAGACTCCGGTTCTTCCCCCCTTTCCATTCTGCATCCTCAGACTGTCAGATGGTCTCCTGTCATGGATGTAAGGGTTGTGGCAGTTCCTAGTCTCACAGAATCATACACAGGTGACTGAAGGAGTCCACAGATTCTAAGTCGTCATGGGCTGTGAGTTGCACCATTACTTTATACACCACCACAAAAGAAACAGCACTGCCAGTTAGATTGTGACAAGCTGTTTATTGTCAGATGCATCCTGAGTTGTCCAATCAATGAAATACAGTATACAGTATATTTTCCTAGTATCTTTGTGCTGTTTCAAAGGGGCATATGCACCCCCAATATTTGTAGCAGCACTACTGACAACAGTCACAGTATGGAAAGAGCCTAAATGTCCATCGACTGATGAACGGATAAAGAAGATGTGTATATATACATATATATATATACATACACGCACACACATACACATACACATACAATGGAGTATTACTCAGTGATCAAAAAGAATGTAATCTTGCCATTTGCAACAACGTGGATGAAACTAGAGAGTATTATGGTAAGCAAAATAAGTCAAAGAAAGAAAATTAGCTTGGGACTTCACTCATATGTAGAGTTTAAGATACAAAACAGATGAATATAAGGGACGGGAAGCAAAAATAATACAAAAACAGAGAGGGAGACAAACCATGAGAGACTCTCAAGTACAGAGAACAAACTGAGGGTTGCTGGAGGGGAGGTGGGTGGAGGGATGGGCTAAATGGGTCATGGGCATTAAAGAGGGCACTTGGAATGAGCACTGGGTGTTATGTGTAAGTGATGAATCAGTAAATTCTGTTCCTGAAATCATTATTACACTATATGTTAACTAACTTAACTTGGATTTACATAAAAAAGAAAAGAATGTCTCTAAAAACTTTTGCCATGCCACTCCTCTTCTGGCAGCAGACTTGCTGCGTTCGAGCCCTGAAACTAATCCCTGCAAGTACCACTGTAGCTGCCTTGTTTTGTGTTGGTCCTCCTATTCTCTTGCCTCCTGGGCCCTTGGGTGTGCACAGCTACAGCAGCAGCCTGGCCAGTCCACGTAAGCCCATGCCATTTTGCTGAGTCTCTGGCTTCTCCCACCATGTGTGCGCTTCGGTGAAGCACCATGCCAACAGTTACTCCTTACGGGCCAAACTCTTCGCGGTGGGAGACAGAGACTGGGAGAATGTAGATGAATGCTTCTCTGTTCCGCCTGTGAGGGCATGTTCTGGACGTGCGGGTTTTTGATGTAGCTTGTCTGGAGACATCTGGAGTGCCTCAGTAACTCCGTGTCTCTTTGTGAAATGGTGGCCACCATGGAAAAGCATCAACTTTTAGTTACTTCCCATTCTTCCTTGCGTCCCTTCCCTCCTCCTTCACCCTTTATGCCCTGGCATCACACCTCCCACTGACGTGATCACATGTAAGCCTTGTCTAACACCCTGTTTCTGGGGAAGCAGGCCGACACAACCACCACAGTCACCTCCCACTAGTCAGGATTAGTCCTAGCTCCTTGGGAGAGGAGTGGACTTCAGAAGAAAACTGAGGCTTTCCCAGCGTGGAACAGAGAAGACGTGGCTCTAGAGTGAATAATGAACAGTGTTTGATTAGCGCCTTTCAAACAGTGTTTGAAAGCCCTTCTTTACTGAATTGTTTAAAACTTCAGTGAGATACTGAGTTTTGAAGGCATGTAGTCAACCATAAAATAACATAAAAATGCAGAGTTGTCCTTGGACTTAGGACTATTCACAAGTTCTAGAGCATCCCCATTAATTTACTCATTTAACAAGAATTATTTAAGGAGCACCTGCTATTTGCCAGTCATGTGGCTGGCATAGAGAATACCAGAGTTTCTGCCCTACAGGAGCTTCTTGTCTATAGGTGAAATGAGCAAATAAACTCCATGTGATTACAGTTTTCTAGAGGGAACTAGAGGGTGTGTTGTAAGTACCTAGCTTTGGGGAATCAGAACTTCCTGGGCAAAATGATACATAGCTAAGAGCTGGAGGATGAGTAGGGGGAAATGTGGTTGGGGGTGGAGCGGTGTGACAAGTAGAAAGAAAAGCATATGCAAAGCAGAAGAGGTGAGAGAGGGCTTGCTGTTACTCCTTTTTGGCTAGAATGCTAAGTGCTGGTTTACAAAAGCATGGATACCAGAAAGTGTGGTTTGAATTGTGAAGGCAATGAAGAGCCGCTGAAATTTTTAAGAAGGCTGGTTTAAAAAAAATCTCTTCAGTGATGGTAGAATGAGTGGACTTTTGATGGGGAGGGAAGCAGGGTAGGAAGCAAGGAAGCAGAGATACCACTATGTAATGAGATATTTCCTTTTATTTGCTTAAATCAATTTTGAGTTTTTCTTGTTGTGAGTATTTTTCATAATTTAAGATTTCATGAATATTGCAGACTCCACATATGTCCTTAATATCCCCATATATGTCTCCTAAAGGAGAGGTTAACATTTTCAAGTAAAGGGAAGGGATCTTCATGGCCTTTGCCCCACACAATCATCAGCTTAATGGCTCTTTTTTTGTCTGTGCTGTTAGTTCTGATTAGATCTCGGGGGCACTAATGAGTGCAAGGTCAATAATGTGACTCCCCAGGAGAGCCAATTACCCCTGCAGAGACAAGAACCACAGACTGAATTTCTACACGTGGCTGGTCATCGCAGCCGTGAGCCACCGGTTACAAAGTGTACAAGGGGCGTATCCACTAGTTGACTCTCTTGTCCATATTTTTACTTATTCATTCATTCGTTTATTTATTCTTTCCTTCCTCTCTGAGTGAGCTCAGGCTTCCATAACAAAATACCATAGATTGGGTGGCTTAGACAATATGCATTCATCATCTCACCATTCTGGAGGCTGGAAGTTCAAGATCAGAGTACAGGCTGATTCAGTTCTTGGTGAGGGTTGTCTTCATGGTTTGTAGGTGGCTACCTGCCTCCTTTGTGCTCACATGACCTTTCCTCAGTGCACAGGAAGAGGGCGAGCAAGCTCTGTGGTGTCTCTTTTTATCAGGACACTCATCCCATCATGAAGGCCTCACCCTCATGATCTTATCTAAACCTCATTCCTCATTCCCAAAGTACCCTCTCCAGATACCATCCCATCTTGGTTAGGGTTCAACATATGAATTTGGGGGGCATGTAAGCATTCAATACAAAGCATTCAAGTACAATATTTGAAAGAATACAAATTCTTTCTCCCTTCAGTCTTTTTTTTTTTCCCCTTTTAACCCGCATGTATTAGATACCTTCTATGGATGAGCTATACTGTTAGGCACTACTGGTGAAAAATTAAACTAGTATAGACCTTGCTTCAAAGAGGTCTAGTAGAGAAAGAGGAGAGAAAATAAAAGATGCCGGTGTGGTGTGAGTGCTGAACAAGAGTTGTGCATGAAGTGCTGTGAAAGTACAGAGCAGAAATATAAACCTACATAAACCTAATAACTTTGTGGTAGAAAGCAGAGAGATGAAGGGAAAGGGGTGGGAGGTGGCATATTTTTGAGGAGAGAGTGTTAGGAAGGAAACTCTCCGAAGGAGAAGAGATGCTTGAGCAGAGTGTTAAAGCAAAGGAGACATCAGCCTGGCTGGGGTATTGGAGGTGGGGTTGGGTTTCGTACTCCAGTGAGAGGGGCCCTTCAGGAAAAGTACTAAGGTATGTGACAGCATGGTGTGTGTAGGGAACAGCAAGCTTACCATGAAAGGAGACACCTGGGTGACTGTGGGGACAGTCAACAGATAAGGCCAGGAAAGTGGGCAAAGAAGCAGATCATGAGAATCCCTCTATGGCATGGTGTGAAGTTTAAATTTATCTTGAAGACATTAAGAGGCTCTGAAGGTTTTAAACAGGAGAATGACATACCGATTTGCCTTTTTGGAATGTGAGTGGATTTAGGCATGTGGAGGGTATTTGGGTAAAGTTAATGGGGCGCCTGGTTGGCTCAGTCGGTTAAGCATCTGACTCTTGATTTCCGTTTTCAGGTCCTGATCTCACGGTTTGTGGGTTCAAGCCCCACGTTGGGCTCTGTGCTGACAGCTCAGAGCCTGGAGCCTGCTTCGAATTCTTTGTCTCCCTCTCTCTCTGCCCCTCCCTCCATCTCTTCCTCCTTCTCTCTCTTTCAAATAAATAAATGTTAAAAGTTTTAAAGAAAAAAAAAAAGGAAAGACAATTACAGTGGTGTTTATGTGTGAATCTCCTCTCGGTGTTGCTTGTCCTGTTCATGGAGGATCAGTAGCAGTATTGATTTTGCCCATACGGGATGTCACATACAGATGGAGAATTAAAACTACTGCGGTTTGGTTAAAGAAAGTAATGAATATAGTGTTCAAGAGAAGATGCTCACCCTATGTAGGGGATAGTTTCTAAAGACTTGGTGACTAAGGAAATTTTTGAATTCTCTAGTAAAATGTTCACCTCCTTTTAGCCCCTTATTTATCTAGCATATTTTTTTTCTTTAGTTGCCAAGATGAATAATATCAAGCATTCTGAAATAATACTATCTCTAGGTTTGGGAAAGAGCCTCATTTCCCTATGTCCGAGAGAGCCTGGCTTGTCACTGTATATGGTGACTAATGTTATACGGTCAGAACTGTGAGCAATGGTGATGGCATGGTCTTAAAAGTTTTCTTCTGATCTTGAATTGTGGAATCGAGAAATAAATGGGGATATTATTAGATTTTCTAAAATTTCCCAAGAAGTTTCTATTTTGGATTCATAAAAGTAATGTGACATAATTCAAAGCTTCCTATCTTTTTCAGGTGAACATTTATTCAATGGAATTTACTACCGTGCAGATAGTATGGTAGTAAATGATATTTCCTCATGTTGTTCAAACAGAAAAAAAAAAATGTGCTGTTCACTCATCCCACCCTCCCTGAATAGAGGAAGAACATTTAATCTGCATGTCACTTTCTTTTGCCAGAAGTCAGTAACCCCCAGTATTTTTAGCTCCTTTTGAAAGTCCATTAGTAACGTTGCTTTTTTTTTTTTTTGGAGACCTTTCCTGCCTTATGTACTGACATCAGCGTATTTCTGGTTTTCTGCTTGGACCTGTGGAAGAGTGTCTGGGTCTGTTCCTCTTTCATTCGCCTTCCTGTTCATAAACCTAACTAGATTTTCTTAAATCTCTTCCTGTCTTTCTACTTTTTATTCAGTAAGTCTTGTTCTTGTTTATATCCTCTCTTAATGGTAGAGTTGTTTCTAGAAGATACATCATTCCAAAGAGCCGCCCACATGTGTCTCAGATTCAGGCTCCCACACCTGTTTTCTCTTCACCAATTATGTGACCACCTCTCAGAGGTGGGACGAGAGAGCTATACTGAAACACAGAATTTGTAGGCACATAGTGATGAATGCTGTATTCAAAAGCGCTATAATTCTACTTGCCAGTGTGATTGCCTGATTTTAAATCCAGGCAGATCATAGGGTGAAAACAACTTTCAATGGAAATGTCTTAATAGTTTGTTTATTAAACATTTAAGGGGAACCTAAAAACTTAACATAGAATGAATGGTGGCACTTCGATTTGAAATTAGGGTTTAGTGTTTGTGGTGTGAGATCAGAGAGAAGCAAAAACGGAGTGGCTCTCACTCCAAGCTGTTCACTTGCTGTGTCTTCTGCAAGAGAGGTGATACTCATTAGGTGCAGGCATACCCCGTGTATATTGGCATTACAGAGTTAAAAAGCAAAGCCCTACGCCTGTTGGGATGAGCACCGGGTGTTGTATGGAAACCAATTTGACAATAAATGTCATATTAAAAAAAAAGGATAAAAAAATAAAACTCGTCCATTCCAATAAAAAAAAGCCCCAGTTATACATCAATAAAGCGAAAGAAGACTACATTTTATCACACGCTAGCTCTTCAATCTGTAGCTGAGGACATTTATTATGTGAGGCAGGAATAGCCACAGACGATCAGGCATTGCAGTAATGAGAGTTTTTCCAGGCAGTCCAGAAAATATTTATTCCTCATCTAGAATCGTGAAAGGCTTAGAGCAAAACAAAGCAAAACTACTCTCTTGTGGAGGAGGAGGGGGCATTTGATGAATTATACAGGCACGGTCACATGGCCCCTTAGCCTGCATTGCCAGTATGTGTGCTGTGGCAAGTAAGAGGTGGAATCAGGAGCAGAAGCGCAATGGAAGTGGGCGCAGTCTTCACTAGCTGATGGGGGGGAAGCTGCCTCCAGATGGGGGGGATTGTCAGCACAGTACAGTTTCAGTACTAGAGGGCTTTTTTTTTTCCTTTTGAAAGACTGACTTCGTTATCTCCTTCAAAATATATGATGAACTTTAGATGATCTGCTCATATACAAATATTAGGATGAAAACACGTTCCAAAGAAATGTTAATTTTAAAGAATTATTTGCTTTGTAAAATTTTTCTACCATAGCTTGATTCTATTTGGTGAAGCAGAATTTACATCATGTGACATTTACAAATTTTAAGCATTCATTTTCCTGAATTTTTATAAATACACGTCACATCGCTTTCATCACCAACAAAATTCTCCCATGCTGATTCTAGTCAGTTCCCACGTCCACCTTGCAACCAGCAACCAGCAACCTGATCCCATCACACAGCCTAGTCATGCCTGCTCTTGAGAATTCTATAAGTGGAATCATACACTAGGGCCACTGTTTTCTTTCTGGTTTTACACAAGGCAGTGTTTTAATACTAATCCATGTTGTTGTGTGTTTCAGTAGTTTATGCTTTTCATAATGGGTAATATTCCATTATGTGGATAAATTAAAATAAACTTATTTATTCTCTTGCGTAGGGACATTGAGATTTTTCTAATTTTTGGTTATTGTGAATAGAGCCCCTATAAATATTCTTATACAAGTATTTTTATGGGCATACATATTCATTTATTTTGGTTACATATATAACAATGGAATTATTAGATACGGGTATGTGCGTATTTAAATTTTTAAGAAAGTGGGGCGCCTGAGTGGTTTAGTCACTTAAGCATTTGACTCTTGGTTTCTGCTCAGGTCATGATCTCACGATTTGTGAGATCAGTCCCCACATCAGGCTCTGTACTGAGTGCAGAACCTACTTGGGATTCTTTCTCTCTCTCTCTCCCTCCCTCCCTCCCTCCCTCCCTCCCTCCCTCCTTCCCTCCCTCTCTCCCTCTCTCTCTCTCTCCCTCCCTCCCTCCCTCCCTCTCTTCCCCCCTTTCCCCTGCTCACACTCACTCTCTTAAAATAAATAAATAAAAATAAATTTGTAAGGAACTGGCAAACACTTTTCTTGAAGTTACTGTTTTCTCCTTCTGCCAGCAACAGTGCATGAGAATTCCACTTGCTTCACATTCTCAGCTCAGTAGGTATTGTCTGTCATTTTAATTTTAGCTCTTTCAGTGGGTTTGAAATAGTAAGTGGTATTTCGTCCTTTTAACTTACAATTCTCTGATAATGGTTTTGAACACCTATTTACATACTTCTATGCTATTTCTGTGTTATATTGTGTCCTCATACCTTTGTGTGTAGGTGACATGTCCGTTCAAGTCTACAGTCTACTTTGTAGTGGGGTTGTTTATCTTTGTATTATTAGTTTATAGGAATTCTTTATATAGTCTGGATACAAATTCTCTGTCAGCTCTGTGTGTAGCAAATATTTTCTACCAGATGGCGACATGCCTTTCTTATTTTCTTTGTATTTTCTTAACAGTTCGTATACATGATTATTTTTTTTCCTATAATCTATTTATTTTTTTTAAATTTTACAGCCAAGTTAGCACATTGTGCAACAGTGTTTTCACGAGTAGATTCCT
Organism: Puma concolor; assembly: GCF_028749965.1. Taxonomy (NCBI): domain Eukaryota; kingdom Metazoa; phylum Chordata; class Mammalia; order Carnivora; family Felidae; genus Puma; species Puma concolor. The sequence continues at coordinate 50,843,921 of NC_141683.1, forward strand.
TAAACTCCTTGCCCATTTTAGATCATCCCCTCTCCCACAACCTGTCCAGTCACCCTCTGTTTGTTCTCTATATTTTGAGTCTCTTATGTTTTGTCCCCCTCCCTGTTTTTATATTATTTTTGCTTCCCTTCCCTTATGTTCATCTGTTTTGTATCTTCAAGTCCTCATATGAGTGAAGTCATATGAGGATCTCTTTTGCACTGCTGGTGGGAATGCAAGCTGGTGCAGCCACTCTGGAAAACAGTATGGAGGTTCCTCAAAAAATTAAAAATAGAACTACCCTGTGACCCACCAATTGCACTACTAGGTATTTATCCAAGTGATACAGGTATGCTGTTTCGAAGGGACACATTCACCTCCATGTTTCTCGTAGCACTATTGACAATAGCCAGAGTATGGAAAGAGCCCAAATGTCCATCAACAGATGAATGGATAAAGAAGATGTGGTGTGTGTGTGTGTATGTGTGTGTGTGTGTATATATATATGTGTATATATATATATATATATATATATATATATATACACACATATGTGTATGTATACATACATATATATGTATGTATATATGTATATATATATATACACACACACACACACGCACAATAGAGTGTAACTTGGCAATCAAAAAGAATGAAATCTTGCCATTTGCAACTATGTGGATGGAACTAGAGGGTATTATGCTAAGTGAAATTAGAGAAAGACAAATATCATATGACTTCACTCTTATACATAATTCTTTTTTTTTTTGCTTATACATGATTCTTAACAGTACTAGTGCTTTATTTTGTTCCCTGTAAGAAATACTTGGCAACCACAAGTTTGTGAAGATATTCTTCTGTCTTTACTTCTAGGAGTTTTTTAGCTTTTATACACAGACACACACACACACACACACGTATATATAATTTTGTTGAATTGTATTTTTGTGTATAGTGTGAAGCAGGGATTGAAATGTTAGTATTTCTTAGATGTTATCCAGCTGGTCCATTCATATGTGTCAAAAAGGCTTTTCTTCTCACCTGTTGAATTATCTTGGCATCCTTGTCAAAAAAATCAGTTGGAGTGGGGCGCCTGGGTGGCGCAGTCGGTTAAGCGTCCGACTTCAGCCAGGTCACGATCTCGTGGTCCGTGAGTTCGAGCCCCGCGTCGGGCTCTGGGCTGATGGCTCGGAGCCTGGAGCCTGTTTCCGATTCTGTGCCTCCCTCTCTCTCTGCCCCTCCCCCGTTCATGCTCTGTCTCTCTGTCCCAAAAATAAATAAACGTTCAAAAAAAGAAAATTTAAAAATAAATGTTATAAAAAAAAAAAATCAGTTGGAGTTACCACGGAGTTTCTCTGAGTTCTTCTCCATCCTGAGACTTCAGCAGGCCCTTCTCACCTGCACCTCAGAGGGAGACTTGTCTCCTGCTCTGACCCCAGCCTTTCTCATATTCTACTGGAAAGGCCCATAGAAAAGACTGAGAAGTGGGTACAGACTCCCCTGGAGCCTGAGGCTTCCAGGAATCATTACTTGCCATACCCACCCTGAGCTTTAAAAATTTGAATTCAGCTCTTTGCTTCTTACTGTTTTGACAGCAGCTGCCTCCCCATGCGACCACTTCAGCAAGAATGCAAGCAACTCTGGGTCCCCTCTGAGGTCTTGGAACCTTTTGGATTTTATGTTACTATTTTTTTTTAATGACTTCGATTTTGATTTTGTGGATTAAGTAGCAGAAGCCACATGCCCAGTAAATTATTTATTTCAGATGTTGTATGTTATCTAGATTTTCTATTTGGTTTTCATTTTAGTTTTCATTGCTATTCTGAGATTTCCTCATTGGTTCACATATTCCATCTTTTCCTTAATATCATTGTGCATAAGGTTAGCAGCTGTTTTAAGGTCTTTTTATACAGTTTCCAGCATCTGTTTCTATTGATTGCTTTGTCTCTAGATTAGTTATGTTTTCCTGCTTATTCATATGTCTAGTGAGTTTTACATTTAATGAAAATTGATATAATGGGGGTTAAGTCTTCTGTCTTGCTATATATCCCATCTGTTCTTTGGTCCCCTTTTCTTTTACTCATTTCTTCTAGATTAATTCGGTAATATTTATTTTTTTAATGTTTATTTGTAAGAGAGAGAGAGAGAGAGAACGAGATCGAGTGGAGGAGGGGAAGAGAGAGAGGGAGACAGAGGATCCAAAGCAGGCTCTGTGCTGACAACAGGGAGCCCGATGGGGTGCTGGAACTCATGAAGCATGAGATCATGACCTGAACCAAAGTCAGACACTTGAGCCACCCAGGTGCCCGAGTTCAGTAATATTTACAATTCCACGTTAGCTACTTATTTTGTTTTCTTTGGTTTGCTTCATTAGCTATAACTCTTTTCTTTTGTAGTCATTGCTTTAGGGTTAATAATATGCATTTTAAAGTACTTTCAAGTAATATTGTTTATTATCTCATGTAGTGTAAGAGCCTTACAATGCTATACTTCCATTTTCCCTCCCCTATCCTTTTGATACAATTTTCATACATTTTAGTTCTACATATGTTATAAACTCGGCATACTGCTCTTATTTTTGCCTGTTAAATAATCCATTATCTTTTAAGGAAATTTTAAAATTAAGAAGTCTTTTTGTATGTATCTGTATATTTACCATTTCTAGAAATATTTCTTTTGTGTAATTGCTGATTTCCATCTGGTATTTTCTTTCTTTCTTTTTTTCTTAAGTATTCATTAATTCATTTTGAGTGAGACAGAAAGAGAGAGATTGAGGGATTGTGCAAGCTGGGGAGGGGCAGAGAGAGATGGAGAGAGAGAATCCCAAGCAGGCTCTGGGCTATCGGAGGCTCAGTCTCACAAACGATGAGATCATGACCTGAGCCTAAATCAAGAGTTGGATGCTTAACCAACTGAGCCACCCAGGTACCCCTGGTATTTTCTTTCTGATTGAAGGGCTATCATTAACAGTTTCTGCAGTGTTGATTTGCATAATAAATTCTTTCAGCTAACGTTTGGCCGTTACATATGCAAAAATTTTTTTCTGTACTATGTGTCACTTCTTAAGGGACTCCTGTAATATGTAAATTGGATAGTTGAAGGTCATTGATGCTGTTTCTTTTTCTTCTGCTCTGTGTTTACCTTTGGTGAGATTCTGTCACTGTGTCTTTAAGTTTACTAATCTTTTCTTCTACTGAGTCTAAATGACTTTTAATACCTACCAGTGTACTTTGTCACCTCACACATTGTAGTTTTATCTCTAGAAGCACAGATTTGGTCTTTTTAATGCCTTCCTTGTCTCTAACAGTTGTAACCTTTATTCTACATATTTGAACAAGTGAAATATAGTTATAATAACTGCTAATGTTGTTGTCTACTAATTGTCATCATGGCATTTCTATATATTTTTCTGTTGATTTTATTTTTCTCTTCATTATGGGCTTTATTTTTTTTAACTTTTTTCATGTGTTATAATTTATGGTTCGATGATAGCCATTTTGTATATTACTGTGTTGGACTGCAGGATGATTTTATATTTTTATAAATGTTCCTGAGCTATGTTTTAGGACACAGTTAAGTTACTTGAAAACCATTTAATTTCTTTTAGGTACACTTATCAGCTTTCTTAGGTGGCACCATAGAAGCTTTTATCTTGGCATGCCTTTCTACCACTAATACAATACCCTTGTGAATTGTGCAGTTTTTCTACTCTGGCATTGGGGAACATGGATTTCTTCTGACCATGTGTGAGCTCTGAGATTTTTTTCAACTCTGTTTCTTTTGGGTGTTTCTTTCCCCAGTTTTGGGTAATTTTTTTATATGCATACTCTGAGAGTATTCAGCTGAAGACTTAAGGCAGTTCTCCCTCTTTAAGTGAAGACTTTTCCTCTTCAGTACATTGTCAGTGGAACTCTGGTCACATTGCCTTCCTGGTATCCCATCTGTATCTCTTCAACTCAGGGAAACTCCCTTGCCCTGCATTTTGGGAGCTAACTCCACGTAGTAAGGTGGGACGATTGTAATCCTCCCTCATTTGTCTCCCTTTTCTCATGCATCATTGTCTTCTACTGCCTGATATTCTGTGTTTTGAAAACCATTGTTTTATATATTTTGCACATTTTAAAAATTGTTTTAAGCGAGAAGGTGGATCCAGTTCCTGTTACTCCATGTTGGCTCAAATGGAAGTATATTTTGATGTAATTTCACGTGCACAGAAAAGTTTCAAATACCTTAAGGTATTCTCATGTACCTTTTACTCATTTCCACCAGTCGTTTACATTTTGCCCATTTGCTTGCTCTCTCTTGGTGTCTCTCTCTCTTTCTCTATTTTTTCCTGAAAAAAAAAGTTTTTGAGAGCAAGATCAAGACATCATGTCCCTTTATACTTAAATATGTCATTAAATATGTCAGTGTGCATATACTAAGGAAACAAGGGCATCCTCTTATGTAACTAGATTAGAGTTATAAAAACCAGGAAATTTGATATTAATACAATAATGTCATCTCATCCTTTTTATCAATTGTCCCAGTAATGTCCTGAATAGTAACTGATTGTTCCAGTCCAGGATCAAATCCAGGATCCTGAATTATATTCAGTTGTCACATCTCTTTAGTGTCTAATTTGGAACAGTTCTTCAGCCTTTCTTTGTGCTTTTTGACCTTGAAATTTTTGAAGACTTTCAGCCATCTGCTTTGTAGAATGTTCCTCAGTTTTGATTTGTCTGATGTTTCTTCATGATTAGATTCAGGATATGCATTTTTGGCAAGAATACTACTGAAGTGATAGTGTATTCTCCTCAGTGAATCTTATTAGGAGGCACATAATGTCAGTTTGCTCCCAAATTGGCTGTGTTAGCTTTGATGGCTTGGATAAAATGGTATTTTCTAAGTTTCTTTACTTAAAAAATTTCCCCTTTGTAATTAATAAGTAACTTCAGTGAAATATTTTAAAAATCTATGAATACACAACTATCATCAAACTTTTGCCTACCAGTTTTAGCATCCAATAATAATTTTCCTATTCCACCAGTCTCCCTATGTTAATTAGTCGGATTTTACTATAAGGAAAACTTTCTTTGCTCTCCTATTGATATGTTTTTATGATGGAAGACTCTTAGATTTTTAGATTTTATTAATGTATTATAATACATATGTAATAATATATATGTGTAACATATATTATAGCACATTATATTCTTTATTTAATTAGATATTCATCCCAAGTTTGATGAGTGGAGAATCCCTCTATCTTCTGTTGCATTTTGATAGATCTTCATGTTTTTTTGAGTATTTTTTTAGTTTTTGTACCAATGAGATACTCCAGGCATTGCTTGTAGTTTCTCTGCATTAGCCCTGGAATCATCATTTCTTTATGAGCCTTTGGTTTATGGTAAGGATAATAATATTTAGAAACCAAGATATGGGCACAGTGTGTGTTTATTGTTACCAAAGTGCCATCACTTGGAAAACCACACACACACAGGTGCGCACGCGTGCGTGCACACACACACACACACATTCTTAATTCTACCTGCATCTGTTTATTAAAAAGCATGAGTTTAGGGGCGCCTGGGTGGCTCAGTCAGTCAAGCAGCCGACTTTGGCTCAGGTCATGATCTCGCCATACGTGAGTGAGAGCCCTGTGTCGGGTTCACTGCTGACAGCTCAGAGCATGGAGCCTGCTTTGGATTCTGTGTCTCCCTCTCACTCTGCCCCTCCTTGGCTCATGCTCTGTCTCTCTCTCTCTCTTTCAGAAGTAAATATTAAAAAATTTTTAAAGAAAAGCATCAGTTTATTCTTACACCTGTAATTCTAATCAGATACCATGGGATATATCTTACTTTTCCTTGTCCCCATATTTTAAATCCATTTTCCAACAATGGGAAACCTGGCTTCAATATTCTCAATATATTTGTTAAGGGTATACTTGCAAATGTTTAATAAATTATTCTTCAAAAAACAAACTGAAACAAAAATATTTATAACATTTGCTTATTTTTATAGTGTGAATACTCTCTCCATGGCCAAATTCAGTCTACCAACATGACTGCATCAGCGAACACAGAACTGGGAAGAGATGTTCACACTTGATGGGGTGAGTTAATGGCAAAACCTACACACCATAGCACGCAATGCAAAGAAGTCGTATCATAATTACAAACCCCTATCTCTGTAAAAAGCAAATATATTAACAAGGGTCCAATATTTATAACTTTTTAAAGTAAAATGTACATAGTGAATTAAATCTTATATGTACAATGTCAGTGAGTTTTGATATGTAACTAACACGTGTATTAAGATACAAAACATTTTCATCACTCTAAATGTTCTCTGATAGATTTTTCTAGTCAGTGAGACACTCAGAGGAAAGCACTGTTGTAATTTTTGTCATCAGAGATCAGCTTTGACTATTCTAGATCGTCACTCTAAGTAAAATGATATGATACAATTTTTTTTTTTTGATCTGGCTTTTTTCACTCAGAAAAATATATGTCAGAGTCATCTTTATTAATGCATATGTTAGCAGTTTTTTTTGTGTTGCTGGGTAGTATTCAGTCCTTTAAATCTACAATAATTTGTTTTCCCATTTTCCAGTGATGAGTGTTTGCATTCTTTTTACTTTTTTTGGTTATTATGAAAAAAACTATAAACATTTCCATATAATTCACTTTGTAAATAAATGTTTTTATTTCTCTTTGATATATATCTAAAAATGAAATTGCTGGTTTATAGGGTAGATGTTTGTTTAATTTTACATGAAATAAACATTTTTTTAATTGTTTGTATCATTAACACTTTCATCAGCAATATACAAATTTTGGGCCAAAGTTCAGTCTTTGCTGGCTTCTTATTTTAGCAACTCTATTGGGTGAATGGTAGTATCTTAGGGATTTATTTTGCATTTTACTAACTGGTGATGCTGTGAACTTTATATGTGCTCATTAACCGTTGCATGTATCATTTAAGTTTTTAGAAATGTAGTGTCATAGTGTATTTTTCATAATATTCTCTTAATTTCTTTTTAAAATCTGTAGTATGTATAGTAACATCTACTTTTTCATTATTTCTGTTGGTAATAAATTATTTCAGCCTTTTTATTTCTGAAAAGGATATTTTGTTAGTTTATAAAAGATATTTTTGCTGGATATTGAGTTTCTAGGATTACAGCAATATTGTTACACTTCATGTTTACTGATATTTTCTTCTACAATATCTAATGTGCCATTTTCCATATCTAGTGTATTTCTATCTTACACATGTTAGAATTAATTTCTATAATTTTGATTGAGCTGTTATAAAACATCCTCTAAGCCTACAGTAAACATTTGAATTTTTCCTCTAGCTTCTTGAATATGGAGAATAGAATTATAGTAACTATTTAAAAAACATTGTCTACTAATTCTGTCATCCATGTCTTTTGGGGGGATGGTTTGGATTGATTGACTTTTTTTTATTGCTATAAGTCTTCTGTCTACCACTCAGCTTTTTTGCATGCTTCTAATATTTAATTGGTTGTCATACACTGCAAATTTTACCTTGTGGATGGTAAGATATTTTTACTATTGTAAGTACTATTGAGGTGTTTCTTCTTTTTTTGACACGGTTAATTTACCTGGAGACAGTTTGATCCTTTTAGCTCTTCAGTCTCTGTGATTCTGGGAGCAGGACAGTGTTTAGTCTTGGGCTAATTTTGCTCCACTACTGAGGCAAAACCATTCTTATGATTCTACCTGTTGCTCCCTAGATTATGAGGTATTTCCACTTTGGCAAGTGAAACTGTCTTCAGACCTAGGTGAGCTCTGGGGACTGTTTTCCTGGTTGGTTCTTTCCCTAACCTTGGGTAGTTTCCTCACATGAGTTTTAGGATAAATAATCTGAATATTTGGGAGAGTCCTCCCACTCTTGTTTTTCTCTCTTTCTCAGCAGCTCCCTCCTTTGTGTTATTCTGACCTGTGTATTCTAGCTGTCCTTGCCTCCCCATTCTTCCAGCTCTGTCTCATCAATTCAGAAAGACCAATAGGTTCAGTCTGGGTTCTTTTCCTTTTACAATTAGGAACCTCTGTCCATACAATTGGCTCAAGATTTCATAAGGTTTACTTCATTTGTTTCCATTATCTTAAGGATCTCTTTTATTCACTGGCTTATAGCCAGTGTCTTGAAAAACATTGTTTCATGTATTTCCTCAGGTTTTTAGTTGTTTCAGGTGAGATAGTAAATCTGGTCCCTATTCTTCTATCTTGGGTGAAAGTAGAGACCCATATGTCTTTTAAAAATTTACGTGAGGAGGGGGATGGCAGAGTAAGGAAGTCCAAAAGTCTATGCTTCCAAAAAAAAAAAAAAAAAAAGAGAAAAAAAACTGTTAAAAACTATCTGGGTCAAGAGGAACCTGAGTGGCTTCGTGTTTAAGCATCCAACTCTTGATTTCATTTCAGGTCATGATTTAATGGTTCATGGGTTCAAGCCCCACATTGGGCTCTGCAGCTGGCAGCATGAAGCCTGCTTGATATTCTCTCTCTCTCTCCCTCTCTCTCTGCCCCTCCCCCTCTAGTGCCTTCTCTGTCTCTCTCTCTGTCTCTCTCTCTCTCTCTCAGAAATAAATAAAAACGTTAAAAAAATTTTTAAAAACCTTTCTGGGCCAACATTTTACAGAATCTGGAAACTAATCAAAAGCTTGCAAAAACCAGGGAATACTTACTCAGGAAAACCTAGCTTGATCTAAATAATTACAGTGAGCTTTGTGGTATTTTAAACTTTTTTGGATCCTTCCCTACTCTCTAACACAGTGGTACCATTGAAAATTAAGTTTGTATTCTGGCACTAACACCAGAGGGAGCAGAATGAACTACATTAGCAAAAATTTGTAATGGTGTTGACCTGTCTGGTGCCTCCTTAGTAGGTCATTTCAAAAGGCTTGCCTTTATCATGCATAACACAGAATTATCCCACTGCTCTAGCAGCTACCCAGGGTGCATTTGTCAACAATGTTTATAGCCAAAGATACTTGTTGTTGCCATAAGCAATGGATAACAGTTAAGGCAAACAGTACATCATAAAAACAGTTGGGAGGAGAGATTGATGAATGAAATGTTTTGGGGAATAAGAAATCTGAAAAACTCTGACATATTCTTGGAAATATGTGCATATACTCTAGACTGTGCATATACTCAAGAAAGCCCTGAGGAGGTCCTAACTCTCATTTCTGTCTGTTTTCTGCCTTGTTCAAGCAGGTAGTGAAGGTTAAGGCAGAGATGTAAATTATGTGGCTGAATGTAGAAGGCATACACACATAGAGTTCATCTACCAGACTGGGAGGTTTTTTGCATTCCACACCATTAGGGAAATCCATGTCCCATCACTATCTGGCCATTAAGCAAATGGAACAGAGACTTCAGTGGCCATAAGTGACAAAACCTACAGATGTTACAAAATTAGCTCAAAAAGTCACTAAACAAGAAACCAGCAATAATTACAACAGACAGCAATGGTAAACCTATGGAGCAGGGAGGGGAATGTGATTTCCAGAGTTGCTGTATCATATTATTCAAAATGTCCAGTTTTCAGTAATTAGAAGTTATGCAATGAAATGAGAAAGTCTGACCCATATACAGGAAAAGCAAATTAATCATCAGAAACTCTTTCTGAGGAAGCACTGACATTGAACTTATTAGACAAATACTTTAAATCAGAAGTTTAAATATGTTCAGTTAAGGAAACCATGTGCAAGGAACCAAAAGGAATTATTGGGGCACCTGGGTGTCTCAGTCGGTTAAGCGTCCGACTTTGGCTCAGGTCATGATCTCACAATTCGTGGGTTTGAGCCCCACATCGGGCTCTGTGCTGACAGCCTGGAGCCTGCTTCTGATTCTGTGTCTCCCTCTCTCTCTGCCCCTCCCCTGCTCACACTCTGTCTCTTTCTGTCTCTCAAAAATAAATAAATGTAAAAATTTTTTTTTAAAAAAAGGAACTAAAAGGAATTATGAAAATGATATCTCAAATACAGTACATCAGTAAAGAGACAGAAAATTTTTAAAGGAACCAAATATTTTGGTATGGATAAAAACAGTAACTGAAGTGAAAAACTCACTAGGGGATCTCAATAGCAGATTTTATCAATAGAAGGAAGAATCAGTTAACTTAAAGATAGGTGAATTGAAATTGTCCAGTCTGAGGAATAGAAAAAAAAGGAAGGAAGAAAAATAATCAGAGCCTCAAAGACTGATGGGATACTGTCAAGCATATAGTAGGAGGCCTAGAGGGAGAGGAGAGAAAGGTGAAGAAAGAATATTTGAAAAAATAATGAGTGAGGCCTCCTAGAATTGATGAAAAATTTGAATCTGAATATCTAAGAGTCTCAGTGAACTCCAATTAGATAAGTTCAAATAGATCCACACTGAGATACATTATAATCAAACTGTTGAAAGGCAAAGAATACTGAAAACAGCAAGAGAAGTGACTTGTCATAAGCAAAGGATCCTTAATAAGATTAGCAGCTAATCTTGCATCAGAAACCATAGAGGGTAGAATACATCAGTATGATATATTCAGAGTACTGAAAGAAAAAAGAAACTGCCAACCAAGAATTCTATCCAGCAAAACTATCCCTCAAAGATTGGCAAATTGAGACATTCCAAGACAAAAACTGGGAGAGTTCATTGCTAGCATACAGTAACTTGAAGGGACACAAAGAAACAAAGAACACCAGTAACGGTAACTACAAATGAAATTATAAAATTTGTATTAATGTTTTTTTTTTACTCCTTTTTTTCTATTATTTAAAGTAAGTTACATCAAACTATAATTATAAATCTATATCAGTGGGCACAAATGTATAAAGACATGATTTGTGACAATAACGTAAGAGGGGACAGTTTTTTTATATGTAGGAGGAAGTTTTTGTATATGTAAAAATAGGTATTGAATTATAAGTTAAGATTGTAATAAATTAATATTATTATAAATAAAGATGTTAAGTATAATACCCAGGGCGTCTACTAAGAAAATAACTCAAAACTATATGATAAAAAAATAAAAATAAAATAGAATTAAAATGATAAACTAGAAAATATTTAACACAAAATAAGATAGTAATAAGAGGAACTGAGGAACAAAACTGATGTGACATATAGAAAACAAGTAGCAAAATGGCAGAGCAAATCCTTATCAGTAATAATTAAATGTAAATGGATTAAACTCTCCAGTTAAAAGACAGAGATGAATAGAATGGATTAAAGAATCATGGTTCAACTACATCTCTATAAGAGATTCACTTTAGATTTAGATATTCAAATAGGTTGAAAAAAAAGTATGGAAAATATACTCCTGAAAACAGTATACAAAAGAGATCTGAAGTGGCTAAACTAATATACAAAATTACTTTAATCTAGAAATTATTATGAGAGACAAAGGACATTTAAAGGTCAATTCATCAAGAAAATATAACAGTTATAAACAATAGAACTACAAAATACATGAAACCAAAGCTGACTTAATTGCAGGGAGAGATAGTTCAAAAATAATAGTTGGAATCCTCAGTATTCTGTTTCAGTAATGGATAGAACAACTTGACAGAAAGCAAGGAAGTAGAAAGGTAAATGAACTACACTATAAACCTACTAGATCTAACAGACATTCAGGCATTCTTCTGAAGTACACGTGGAACTTTGTATATGCCAAAGATAATTGAAAACATATATTCACACAAAAACTTGTACATGAATGTTCACAGCTATATTATTCAGCATAATAATATTGTTCATAATATTGTTCAGCCAAAACAGTAGAACCACCCAAATATCCATCAACTGATTAGTGGAAAAGCAAATAGTAGTTTTCTTATAAAATGGGATATTATTTGTCCATAAAAAGGAAAGAAGTACTAGTGCATGCTACAACATGGATGAATCTTGAAAACATTTTGCTCTGTGAAAGAATCCAGACACAAAAATCCACAATATATGATTCCATTTATATGAAACATCCTGAATGGGAAAATCCATTGAGACAGAAAGTAGATTAGCAGTTGTCATAGGCTAGGGTAAGAATGAAATGGGGATGGCAGCTTAATAGATGTGGAGCTTCTCTGGAGGGTGACAAAAATATAAAAATATACATTAATGATGGTTGTATATCACTGTGAACATACTAAAAACTCCAAAGATTATACTCTAAAGTGTTTAAATGTGAATATTATATTCTTGGGAATTTTATCTCAGTAAAAAATAAATTTAAAAACTTAAGCAAAGAAAACATAGTCTTTTATATTTGTTTTTTGATTATTATTCCTTTCTGTAGATCTGAGTTTCTGATATCATTTCCCTTAATTTATTTATGTCAATAAATTTTTACTTAAGGAGTTTTACATGTGAATCCTTCCACTCCCAATCACTGTAATTTTTCCAAAGTCAGAATCATTACCTTCAAAATAACCCTTTTAAAAAGAACTTTTGGGGGTGTCTGGGTGGCTCAGTCAGTTAAGCATCCAACTTCAGCTCAGGTCATGAACTCCCAGTTCGTGAGTTTGAGTCCCACATCAGGCTCTGTGCTGACCACTCAGAGACTGGAACCCGCTTCAGATTCTGTGTCTCCCTCTCTTTCTGCCCCTTCCCCCAATCAAGAATAAATAAATAACTTTTGTTCAATCTACAGTTGTCACTGTCAGTCCAGAATTCTTTCAGTTGGGCTTCTTTGAACGCCATTTGAACATGGACATACTTCAAAAATTCCCCACCTGTAACCTTTGGGATTCAGCATAACATGCATCTCAGTATAACCACTCATTTCCCTTTATGCTAAAGAACTTTTTTGTTCTCTAGTACAGTTCTGCTGGAGATGAATTATCTCAAGAATTTTTTTGAATATTTTGTCATTTAATTTAAAGGACATTTTTACTAGCTTTAAGATTCTGGGATGACAATGTTTTCAACACTTTAAAGATGTTATAGGGGTTTATTTCTATGTGAAGCTAAATGTAATTTCTTTTGCTGTTTTTCTGGATATTATGTTTCTTTTTTCCCCTAAGATTACTTTTAAGATTGTATCTTTATCTTTGGCCTTCACTGGTATGATTATGATATGCCTAGATGAGTTTCTCTTTGTGTTTACCTTTATTGAGATTTTGGAGATTCTTTGTTCTGTCACTTATTTTTCCCTAAACTTGAGAAATTTTTCAAGTACATTTTCTTACATTTTATATTTTTTCCTTCTGAGACTTTAATGAAGAGAGTATTACACAGAAGAATATTTTCCTACATGTCACTTAATATGTTTATTTATGTAAAACATTTTCTTCCTGTTCTTCTACTAGCTTGTTTGTATTGATACATCTTCAAGTTAAATGACTCTTTTTATTCTTTCTTCAATATGCTGGTAAGAATTTCCATTAAATTTTCATTATAGCAATTATGTACACTTTAATTCTGGTGGTATTTTTGTATTAATCTTTTTAATGGTTTCCATTTTTCTGCTGAGATTTCCCACATGAAAAAATTCTTCACAGATTCTTTTAAGTCCTGAACATACTTTATGCCACTGATATGAAGTCCTTATGCTGTTTATACCATTTGATTCTTTGGGGTATCTGCTTCTATTGAATGCTTCCTCTCTTGACTCTAGGCATATTTTTCTGTTTCTTTGTATCTCTAGTAATATTTTATTCTTTTTCAAATATTTATTTTTATGGGGGGGATGGGCAGAGAGAGACTCTCACGCAGGCTTTCTCTGTCAGCACAGAGCCTTTCACAGGGCTTGATCTTAGACTTTGTGAGATCATGACCTGAGCCGAAATTAAGAGTTGAACTCTTAACCAAATAAACCCACCCAGGTGCCTCTAGGAATATTTTGTTCTAAACTGGACTCTGGGTGTATGGTGTTTTAGAGACTTTGAACTCTGCTATTTTCCTCTGTTGAGTGTTGATTTTTGTTCTAGCCTGAAGCTAATTGGGCTGGATTTAACCTCCAAACAGTATCTTCCCTGTTGTGTTCAGCTAATGAAATACCCTCTTAGACTTTTTCAGTTCTGTTTTTAACTAAGTCCCTTGAGGTTTTCCCCATGAATGTGTATTCTAGTGATCAGCCAAGTGTTGGGCAGACTTTGTATTCCAATATAGAGGCTTATCCCACCCTGTGGCTCCACTCTTCATATAATTTTCTCCCTAACCCACTAGCCACTTTGACAGCCCCAGTTTCTTCCTCTGATTACTCAAGCTGTAAGACTACAACTTTATTCTACTCTACACCATATATACTGAGAAATGGCCTTGGGTGAAGGGTCACATATATAACTCTAACCTAATGGACTTCACTCTCCAAGAGTCAATTCCTGTAAAGTTTCTGCCTTAATTACTCAATTAGTTTTTCAGGCTTTCTGTAATAAAGCACCACAAACAGGGAAGCTTAACCAATAGAAATTTATTGTTTCATAGTTCTAGAGGCTAGAAGTCTGAGATCAGTGTATTAGCAGGGTTGGTTCCTTCTGAGGGCTTTGAGGGAGAATCTGCTCTAGGCCTTCCTCCAACCTTCTGGTTTGCTGGCAATATATGGCACAGCTTGGCTTGTAGGTGCATCAAACTCTGCTCTCATCTTTACATGGTGCTCTTCCTTTGTGTGTGTGTTTCTGTGTCCAAATTTCCTGTTTTTATATGGACACCAGTCTTATTGGATTAGGGTCTATTTTTATGACCTCATATTAACTTGATTACCTGTGTAAAGACCTCTTTCTGCATAAGGTTGCATCCTCAGATATTGGGGGTCAGGATTTCAAATAATCGTTTTTGGGGGAAATCACAGTTCAGCTCAGAACAGTCATTCTCCATTGCCTTCCAGTTGTTGTTTATAAAATACTTTGTCTATATTTTATAACTTTTTTCTGCCATTTTGCCTCTCTATGCCTCTTCTCTTTGGCAGTAATGAGTCTGTTCTTTGTATATATAAGAATGTTTCTTCTTTTGTATATGGGTGTGTGTGTGTGTGTGTGTGTGTGTGTGTGTGTGTGTGTGTTTGTGTGTGCGTGCCACATGCCACATTTTTTATCCATTGGGTTGCATCCATATCTCAGCTATTGTAAATAATGCTGCAATAAACATAGGGGTGAAATATATCTTTTTGAATTAGTGTTTTCATTTTCTTTTGGCAAATAGCCAGTAATAGAATTACTAGATCATATGGCATTTCTATTTTTAATTTTCTGAAGAACCTCCATACTGGTTAGCATAGTGGCTGCACCAGTTTGCATTTCCATCAACAGTATACTTGTTGTTTCTTGTGTTTTTGCTTCTGATAAATTCTGACAGGTATAGGGTGATATCTCATTGTGGTTTTGGTTTGTACTTATGATTAGTGATGTTGAGCATGTTTTCATATGTCTATTGGCCATTTATATATCTTCTCTGGAAAAATGTCTAAGCACATTTTTTAAATTGGGTTATTGTTGTAGGATTGTTTTCTTGGTGGTGAGTTTTATAAATTCTTCATATATTTTGGATATTAATTCCTTACTGGGTATATCATTTTCAAATATTCTTTCCCATTCAGTAGGTTGCCTTTTCATTTTGTTCATGGTTTCTTTTACTATCAGGTTTTATAGTAGCTATCTGTGGATATTCTGCCATTATTGGAAATGGGAATTATCTGAAAATTTTTGTTAGCAGATAGACATTGTGTATAATATATGCTAGACAGTTTGTTTTATCTTGTCTTCCTTTATACAATGTTAGTTTTGTTTTGGCAGAGAGTTAAATACTGACTCTCCTTAAAACTTTCAGATTTGGTTTTATACCTTTGCGTGTAGGAATCCTCTCTAAATTGTTCTTATGCTAGGCTGTGGCCCTTAATCTAGGCAAAGCGTCTGCAAATTTTGGCTCATGGAACTAATCTGACCTGAATTTTTTTTCCCTATGGCCCATAGCTAAAAATGTTTTTTTTATTTCATTTTTAAAGAGTTGAAGAAGGAGGAGTAGAAGAAACAAAGATGACTATGTGTGGCTGTAATTCTGAAAATATTTACTATATGATTCTTTACAGAAGATATTTATGACCCCTGCTCTGAACTATAGACTTTTTAGTGTCACAAATGAATAAAGAAGTGCTCAGTGAGGTCTTTCCACCTAGGCTGGGTTGGACTATATCTCCTAGCACCACATCACCTTTGGTGATGGGAGCGGCACCACATGCATGAAGAAGGGACAGGAGCAGACCCCAGCACTCCAGGTACAAGGGGCCTGCACTTGGAAGACAAGTTCCCATAACATTTGGTTTTGGAAACCAGTGAGTCGTAACCTCATGAGTTTTTACAGGTACTGGGACTTAACTCTGGGTACTTTAAAAATCAGTGGACTTGTTTTGGGAGAGCCAGAGAGCAATAGGAAATTAAGCCTGTCCCTTTAGAGAGGCAGCATAACAAACAATCCCATGGAGATACTGCACAGAAGTAGAAGTTTGAAAAACACCTGAGGTATATGTAAAGGAGGGTTATTTACTAATCTCAGAACATGTTTTGGAGAGGCGAGGATCTTTAGGAGACTTCTCCAAGAACAAAAGAGCTGGTAGGAGCCACTTCTATCCCCCTTCTCCCAAGTCTGAACAGCTTGACACCTGTGGGAACCAGTGCAAATACTGTCTACCCTCATCCCACCCCTGTATTCTCCTGCAGATTCACCCATTCGACCTGCCCAATGTGGCAGGAGTCCCTTCAAAGCAGTTCCTGCCATGTCTCATCATGCAGGCAGCCCCAGCAGTGAATAGCCCCACCTCCAAAGTGACTCCTTCCTTGGGTAGAGGGGAAGATAACCATACACACTAGTTCCACTGCAGTCCCAGAAGCTAAACCATATAACTGGCAGTGCAGAGAGAGTACCCTGCTGATCCGTGCACCTGTAGCCCTAGCACATGTCCTGGGGGTAGGTTCTGATCTGACTGCCAGCCCTACCCACCAATACCAGCCTCTCAGGGAACAGCACAGGAAAGCAGTCTAGCTCAGTGCAACTACAGCCCCAGCAAATGGGTTGAGGGCAGACATCTGATCTGACTGCTTACACTGCCCAACTACAAGCCCATGGTGTAGGCACAATAGGCAAAGGGGGCTATTGTAGCCAAATGGACTGAAGGCAAACTAGGCTCAGCCACAACAGTAGAGCACATTCAACCCACATAGGAGACACTCCTGAAGCTCCTGATTTTGGTGAGCAGGGGACATTGTGCTAAAGTGCATCATAGGACCTCTTCTCCATCAGGATAGTACTTTCAAGATCAGAAGACATAACTGACTTTCCTAATGCATAGAAACAAACAGAGAGTTAAACAAAATGAGGATACAGAAGAATATGTCTCAAATGAAAAAAAAAAAAAAAGAAACAGGACAAAACCACAGCAAAACACCTAAGTGAAATTGAGATAAACAATATTCCTGATAAAGAATTCAAAGTAGTCATTATAAAGATACTTACTGGACTTGAGAAAAAAGTGGAAGACTTCAGTGAGACCTTCAACAAAGTGAAAGACAATATAAAAAAAAGAGATGAAGAACTCAACTGAAATTGAAAGTACACTAGAAGGAATCGATGGACTAGAGGAGGCAGAAGAAAGAACCAGTGAACTAGAAAACAGAGCAATGAAAAGCAACCAAGGGGAACAGCAAAAAGAAAAAAAAATAAAAGATGGGAATAGGTTAAGGGAACTCAGTGACATAATCAAGCCAGGAGGCACAGAGAGCTCCCAACAAAATCAACCCAATCAGATCCACACCAAGACACATAATAAAACAGAACAGTAGTGATAAAGAGAGAATTTTTAAAGCATTAAGAGAAGAGAAAACAGTTGCATGCAAGGGAAGCTCCATAAGGTCCTCAGCTGATTTTTAACAGAAATTTTGCAGACCAGAAGGAAGTGGCATGGTATACTCAAAATGCTAAATGGAAGAAAACTTGAAATCAAAGATACTGTACCTGGCAAGACTATCATTCAAAATAGGAGAGATAGAATTTCTCAGACAAACAAAAGTTAAAGAAGTTCATCATCACTAAACCAGCCTTACAAGAAACATTAAAAGGAATTCTTTGAGTTGAAAGAAAAGGCCATAATGAAGAGTAGGAAAATTGTGGAAGGGAAAAATTTCACAGGTGAATACAAAATAATAAAAATAATACATTAATAACTTATAAACCAGGCAGAGGTTAAGCCACAAAAGCAGTAATATCAATTATATCTGTTAAAATCAGACAAGGGCTTCACAAAATAAAATGATGTCACATATGATGTCATATGCATAAAAAATGTCATAGGGGAGTAAAAAGTTGGTGCTTTTAGAATGGGTTCAAATTTGAGCAACCATCAACTTAATACAGACCGCTATATGCATAAGATGATATATATGAGCCTAATGGTAACTATAAATAAAAAATCCATAATAGGATACTGGCACAAATATAGATCAACGGAATAGAATAGAAAGCCCTGAAACAAACCCACAATTATATGGTCAATTAATCTTCAACAAAGCAAGAAAAAATATCCAGTGGGGAAAAGTCTCTTCAACAAATGGTGTTGGGAAAACTGGACAGCTACATGCAAAAGAAAGAAACTGGATCACTTCCTTGCACCATACACAAAAATAAACTCAAAATGGTTTAAGCACATAAATGTGAGACCTGAAACCATAAAAACTCCTAGAAGAGAGCACAGGTAATAATTTCTCTGATACTGGCAGTAGCAGCATCTTTCTAGATCCTTGTCTCCTGAGGCAAGGTAAACAAAAGCAAAAATAAACTATGAGAATATACCAAAATAAAAATCTTCTTCACAGTGAAGGAAACAGCCAACAAAACTAAAAGATAACTTATAGCATGGGAGAAGATATTTGCAAATGACATACCAGATAAAGGATTAGTGTCCAAAATATGTAAAGAACTTACTAAACTCAACACCCAAAAAACCAAATAATCCAATTAAAAAGGGGCAGAAGATATGAACAGACATTTCTCCAAAGAAGACATCCAGATGGCCAACAGACACATGAAAAGATGCTCAGCATCACTCATAATCAGAGGAATACAAATCACAACCACAATGAGATATTACCTCACACCAGTCAGATGGCTAAAATCAAGAACAGAAGAAACAATAAATGTTGGTGAGGATGTGGAGAAAACAGAACCCTCATGCACTGTTGGTGGGAATACAAACTGGTGCAGCAACTATGGAAGACAATATGAAGGTCCTCAAAAAAATAAAAACAGAACTACCCTATGACCCATTAGTTGAACAATTGGGTATTTACTCAAAGAATACAAAAACACTAATTTGAAGAAATATATGCACCCCTGTGTTTATAGCAGCATTACTTAAGGTAGGCAAACTATGGAAGCAGCAGCTCATGTCCAGTGATAGAAGAATGGATAAAGAAAATGGGATGCATATGTGTGTGTGTGTGTGTGTGTGTGTGTGTGTATCCCTGCATACTCACACACAATGGAATATTATTCCACCATTAAAAAAAGAATGAAATCTTGCCGTTTAACAACATGGATAGATCTAGAGTGTATAATGCTAAGTGAAATAAGCCAGTCAGAGAAAGACAAATACCATATGATCTCATATATATGTGGAGTTTAAGAAACAAAACAAATGAACAAAGGGAAAAAAAGAGACAAACTAAAAATCAGACTCTTAACTATAGAGAATAAACAGATGGTTACCAGAGGGGAGGTGAGTGGAGGGATGGGTGAAATAGGTGAAGGTGATTAAGAGTACACTCATTTTGGTGTCTGGGTGGCTCAGTCAGTTAAGCGTCCGACTTCAGCTCAGGTCATGATCTCACAGTTTGTGGGTTCGAGCCCTGCATCGGGCTCTGTGCTGACAGCTCAGAGCCTGGAGCCTGGTTTGGATTCTGTGTCTCCCTCTCTCTCTGCTCCTCCCCCACTCATGCTCTGTCCTTTCAAAAATAAGTAAAGATTAAAAAAAAAGTTAAAAGAGTACACTCATTTTGATGAGCACTAATATATGGAAGCATTGAATTACTATACGGTATGCCTGGAACTAATATAACACTGTATGTTAACTATACTGGAATTAAAAAAAAAAACTAAAAAAAAAAAAAAACCCTATTATATATATGCAAAAAATAAAGAGAAAGGACTCCAAGCATATTACTAAAGAAAGCCATCAAACCACAATGTAAGAGAGCAGGAGAAGAAATGAGCAGAGAAATACAAAAACACCTGTAAAACAAGTCACAAAATAACAATAAGTACATAGGTATCAATAATTACTTTGAATGTAAATGGACTAATTGCTCCAATCAAAAGGCATAGGGTAACTGAATGGATAGAAAAGCAAGAGCCAACTATGTCTGCTTACAAGAGACTCACTTCGGACCTAAAGGCAGGTGCAAATTGAAAGTAAAGGAGTTAAAAAACATTTACCATGCAAATGGATGCAAAAAGAAATCTGGGGCAGCAATACTTATATCAGACAAAATAGATCTAAAAACCAATTTTTGTAACGAGACAAAGAAGGACACTACACCATGATAAAGGGAACAGTCCGACAGGAGGATATAAAAATTGTAAACATTTATGTACCCAGCATGAGAGCACTCAAAGAGATAAAGCAACTACTAACAGACATAAAGGAAGAAATTGACAGTAATACAATAATAGTAGGGGGACTTAACACCCCACTTACATCAATGGATAGATCATCCAGACAGAAAATCAACAAAGAAATAGTAGCTGAATGACACATTGGACCAGATGGCCCTAACAAATAGATTCAGAACATTCCATCCCAAAATAGCCCAGTATACATTTTTTAAGTACACATGCAACGTTATCCAGAATAATCACATGGTAGGCCACAAAACAAGTCTCAATAAATTCAAAAAGACTAAAATAATATCATGTCTCTTTTCTTTTGTTACTTGTTTTAATGTTTGTTTATTTTTGAGAGAGAGAAACAGAGCATGAGGGAGGGAGGGCCAGAGAGAGAGGGAGATACAGAATCTGAAACAGGCTCCAGGCTTGGAGCTATCAGTGCAGAGCCTGATGCTGGGCTTGAACTTGGTACAGCGAGATCATGACCTAGGCCAAAGTTGGACGCTTAATCAACTGAGTCACCTGGGAGGGAGCCCCTGTCATGCCTCTTTTCTAACAACAAAAATATGAAACTAGAAATCGGTCACAAGAAAAAGTCTGGAAAGAACACAAATAAATGGAGACTAAATGACATACTCCTAAACAATGACTAGGTCAACCAAGGAAATAAAAAGTAAGTTAAAAAAACATGGAGAAATATGAAAGTAAAAACACAGTGGTCCAAAATCTTCAGGATGCAGCAAAAGTTGTTCTGAAATAAGATTATAGCAACATAGGCCTACTTCAAGAAGCAATAAAAATCTCAAATAAACAACCTAACCTTACACCTAAAGAAGCTAGAAAAAGATCAAAGAAAGCCCAAAGCCAATAGAAAGAAGGAAATAGTAAAGATTAGAGCAGAAATAAATGAAATAGAAATTAAAAAGAAATAAAACCCAATAGAACAGATCAATGAAACCATGAGCTGGTTCTTTGAAAAGATCAACAAAATTGATAAGCCATTAGCCAGATGAGAGAGAGAGAGAGAGAGAGGAAAGGAAAGAAAAGGGGGGAGAGGGGAGGGAAAGGACTCAAAATCAGAAATGAAAGAGGAGTGGGGTGCTTGGGTGGCTCAGTTGGCTAAGCATCTGGCTCTTGCTTTTGGCTCAGGTAATGATCTCATGGTTCATGAATTCGAGCCCCACATCAGCATCTGCACTGACAGCATGGAGCTTTCTTGGGATTCTGTCTCCCCTACTCTCTCTCTCTCTCTGTGCCTGCCCAGCTTGTGCTTTCTCTCTCTCTTTCTCTCTCAAAAATAAATAAATAAACATTTTTTAAAAATGAAAGAGGAGAAATAACAGACACCACAGAAATACAAAGGATTATAAGAGATTATGATGAAAAATTAAATGCCAACAAATTGGACAACCTACAATAAATAGATAAATTGGTAGAAACATGTAACCTTCCAAAACTGAATCAGGAAGAAATAGAAAATTTGATAGACTAATTACTAGCGATGAAATTGAGGCAGTAGTCAAAAAATTCCCAATAAACAAAAGTCCAGGATCAGATGGATTCACAGGAATCCAACCAATATTTAAAGAAGAATTAATAACTCTTCTTCTCAAACTATTCCCAAAAAAAGTAGAAGAGGAAGGAATGCTTCTAAAGTCATTCTATGAGGCCAGTGTTACCCTGATACCAAAATTAGATAAAGACACTTACAAAAAAAGAAACTACAGGCCAATACCTCTGATGAACATAGGTGCAGTGTTCCTCAACAACATATTAGCAGACTGAATTCAACAGTACATTTTTTTAAAAAGTCATTCACCACAGGTAAAATTTGTTCTTGGCATGCAAGAATGATTCAGTATTTGCAAATCAATCACAGCACATTAATAACAGAAAGGATAAAAACCACATGATCATCTCCAGAGATTCATTTGACAAAGTACAACATCCATTCATTATAAAAACTCAATAAAGTAGGTTTGGAGGGAATGCACCTAACGTAATAAGGCCATATATGAAAAACCCATAGCTAACATCATACTCAAGGGTGAAAAACGGAGAGCTTTTCATGTAAGATCAGGAAGAAGGCAAGGATGTCCACTCTCACTACTTTTATTTAACTAGTATCAGAAGTCCTATCCACAACAATTAAACAACAAAAAGAAATAAAAGGCATCCATACCTGTAAGGAAGTAAAACTTTCACTATTTGCAGATGACATGATACTATACATAGAAAACCCTAAAGACTCCACCAAAAAACTACTAGAACTGATAAAGATACAAAATTAATATACAGAAATTATATTTCTACACACTAATGAAGTAGCAGAACAAGAAATTAAGAAAACAATTACATTTATAATTGCACCAAAAAGAGTAAAATACCTATGAAGAAACTTAAGGAGGTGAAAGACCTATACTCTGAAAACTATAAAACACTGATGAAAGAAACCAAAGATAACACAAATAGAAAGTTATTCCATGTTTATGGATTTGAACCAATACTGTTAAGATGTCCATACCACCTAAAGCAGTCTACAGATTTAATGCAATCCCTATCAAAACACCAGCAGCATTTTTCACAGAACTAGAACAATTAATCCTAAAATTTGTTTGAAATCACAAAAGAAAAAAATTCTTAAGGAATAAATATTTAATCTTGGCCACACTGATTTCTACAGATAAGAGTCATTGAAAATTAAATAAAAATTTAAATTATATAATACAGGGGAACATTCCACCATATGCACAAGTCAGCATATACCACAAACATCAGGGAATTGGATTGTTATGAATTTGAGATTATCAAACAACCTAAGAGATATATCTGTAAAATTATTAAATAAATGAAAAAAAGATAACTTAGAGCAAGATGCTATTTAAAAAAGGCTAGGCAGTTTCAAAACGGAATTGATTAAAACTTACATAGAAAAAAAGTTACATAAGGTAAAACATCATTATTCTGTTAAGCATATCCTTCCCAGCTGAAGAGGGAATTAGTGAAATCAGAAAAAGCTTCTCAGTGGTATAAAAAAGATGAAAAATATGACAGAAAAGAGATGTAGCAAAGAGAATATTCTTTTAAAAATCATAGAACTGGGGCGCCTGGGTGGCTCAGTCCGTTAAGCGTCCGACTTCGGCTCAGGTCATGGTCTTACAGTCTGTGAGTTCGAGCCCCGCGTCAGGCTCTGTGCTGACAGCTCAGAGCCTGGAGCCTGCTTCAGATTCTGTGTCTCCCTCTCTCTCTGACCCTCTCCCATTCATGCTCTGTCTCTCTCTGTCTCAAAAATAAATAAACATTAAAAAATAAAAAAAACTTTAAAAAAAATCATAGAACTAACACTCCTGAAACAAAACAGTAAAAGTAAGTAAATTTTTAAAAATGTTAAATCCATATTCCAGTGAAGAAGTGGGCAGAAGACATGAATAGAGAGTTTTCAAAAGAAGACATCTACATGGCTAACAGGCCCATGAAAAAGATGCTTAGCATCACTCATCGGAGAAATACAAATCAAAACTACAATGAGATACCACCTCACACCTGTCAGAATGGCTAAAGTGAACAACTCAGGAAACAGATGGCAAGATGCAGAGATAGGGGAACCCTTTTGCACTGTTGGTGGGAATGCATACTGGTGAAGGCACTCTGGAAAACACTCAGAGAATTAAAAATAGAACTACCCTATGACCCAGATATTGCACTACTAGGTATTTATCCAGAGGATACAAAAATTCTGTTTCACAGGGGCACATGCACCCCAATGTTTATAGCAGCACTATCAACAATACACAAAGTATGGCAAAAGCCCAAATATCCATCGACTGACAAATGGGTAAAGAAGATACGGTGTGTGTGTTATTCCACCATTAATTTCTACAACTCATTAACAAAAGTAAAACAGCAAATAAGAAACAGGCAAAAAGTCTGAGGAGACACATCACAAAAGATGTACAAAAGGCCAATAAACATGAAAAAGTATCCAGTATCTTTAGTACTCAAGGAAATGCATACACAATGGAATGTTATTCTGCGATCAAAATAATGAAATCTTGCCATTTGCAACAAGGTGGATGGCCCCAGAGTGTATTATGCTAAGTGAGATAATTCAGTCAGAGAAAGACAAATATCATATGATTTCACTCATATGTGGAATTTAAAAAACACAAAAGATGAACATGGGGAGGGGAAGGAAAGATAAGGTAAAAATATGGAGGCAAACCGCAAGAGACCCTTAAATACAGAGAACAAACTGAGAGTTGCTAAGGGGAGGTAGTAGGGGGACGGACTAAATGGGTGATGAGTATTAAGGAGGGCACTTGGGATGAGCACTGGGTGTCATATGTGAATGATGAATCACTGGATTCTACTTCTGAGACCAATACTACATTGTATATTAACTAACTTGAATTTAAATAAACTAATTAAAAATAAAAATAATAATAAAATGTTGAATCCAAAAGAACAAACAGAATTGAAGAGAAGATTGTGAAGAGAAGTAGCAACAGAACTAGGAAGAATAAAAAAGATGAGTGAGTATTAACTAATATAGAATACTGGAGAAAGACAATGTGTACTAATGCAATTGGAGTAAGTGAAAAAGGAGGAAGATTATCGACACTATGGAACCTCAGATAATCTTTGGAATTGGAGACATAAAATACATCTGAAGACTAGTGTGATATGGAGCTGAAACCAGAAAGAGATTGCAGTATAGAAAGTCTAGACTCAGGAATACAAAGTGCTCCTCAGAGTGTTAGTGCTATACAGAATACGTGGTTATTAAGTGAAAGTTTACATAGTGAATGATGAGGTTTCCACCTCAACTGCCAAAGCACTAGCTGTTGGGTATTTATACACTATATGGAAATACCATTCATGAGCCTAGTACTGCCTTATTTTCAGCTGTTTGGTCAGTGGAGACTTCTAGATGTACATCTGTGTGTCATCTTTTAATACTCTCAGCTATTTTAGCTTCCCCTCAATGAGTGCAGCTTAGACACCTTCTCCACCATGGCAGGAGTCGCAGCAAATTCCAACACTCAGTTCCAGTACAACCAGACTCAAAGAACCTCTCAACAAAGTTTCCACCAAGTCTCTGGCTCTTTCTTCTTATTTCCTGCCTGGTGATGGTAGTAGATCAGGGTGTTCAAGGGTGAGACAGTTGGGAAACCTACTATGGTTGTGCTTAACTTATATGATGAATAGAAGTTGAGCCCTGGTGAACAGAAAGAAAAGGAAAATCAGTTTTATGAATAAAACTGCATTTTTTTGGAGGGACATGTTTTTGTTCTTCTGCTCCTTTGTTCTTCCTAGGAGTAGAATTTCTGGGTTATAAGGTAGGTGTATGTTTACTTTTATAATAGGCAGCCAGATATTTTCCC
Organism: Puma concolor; assembly: GCF_028749965.1. Classification (NCBI taxonomy): domain Eukaryota; kingdom Metazoa; phylum Chordata; class Mammalia; order Carnivora; family Felidae; genus Puma; species Puma concolor. The sequence continues at coordinate 50,869,866 of NC_141683.1, forward strand.
AAAGTGGTTGAACCATTCAATATTTCCAATGCAATGTATAAGAGTTCTGGGTTACCACCATTGGGTGCTGTTTATTTTTTAAGCATTTTAACTATTTTAACTGTATGATTTTATTTCATGGTGAATTTCAATTGCATTTCTTTCTTTTTTCTTTTCTGAAATTGTTATTTAAATCCAAGTTAGTTAACATATATTGTAATAATGATTTTAGGAATAGATTTTAGTGATTCATCACTTACATATAACACCCAGTGCTCATCCCAGCAAGTGCCGTCCTTAATGCCCATCACCCATTTAGCCCATCCCTCCACTTAACACCCCACCAGCAACTTTTAGTTTGTTCTCTGTATTTGAGTCTCTCATGGTTTGCCTCCGTCTCCATTTTTATCTTATTTTTCCTTCTCTTATGTTCGTCTTTTGTGTTTCTTAAATTCCACATATGAGTGAAATCATATATTTTTCTCTGACTTATTTCACTTAGCATAATACACTCTAGTTCCATCCATGTTGCAAATGGCAAGATTTCATTCTTTTTGATTGTTGAGTAACATTCCATTGTATATGCATTTCTTTGAGGACTAAAGATACTGAGTACTTTTTCATGTTTATTGGCCTTTTTTACATCTTCTTTTGTGGTGTGTCTCTTTAGCCTGTTTATTATTAGGTTGTTTTATTTTTAATGATGTGTTGTAGGAATTTTTTTATATTAACTAGATGATAACCCTTTGTGAAGGGTAAGTTTTGCAAGTGTTTTTTCCTAGCCTGTGACTTAACAATGTTTTCTTATTTTTTTTTTTATTTTTTGAAGACCAGAATATTTTTATGTATGTATGTATGTATGTATGTATGTTTATTTTTTTTTTTAATTTTTTAAAATTTACATCCAAATTAGTTAGCATATAGTGCAACAATGATTTCAGGAGTAGATTCCTTAATACCCCTTACCCATTTAGCCCACCCCCCTCCCACAACCCCTCCAGTAACCCTGTGTTTGTTTTCCATATTTGAGTCTCTTGTGTTTTGTCCACCTCCCTGCTTTTATATTATTTTTTCTTCCTTTCCCTTATGTTCATCTGTTTTGTATACAAAAGTCCTCATATGGGTGAAGTCATATGATATTTGTCTTTGACTAATTTCGCTTAGCATAATACCCTCTAGTTCCATACACATTGTTGCACATGGCAAGATTTCATTCTTTTTGATTTCTGAGTAATACCACATCTTCTTTATCCATTCATCTATCAATGGACATTTGGGCTCTTTCCATACTCTGGCTATTGTTGACAGTGTTGCTATAAACATGGGGGTGCATGTGCCCCTTCAAAACAGCATACCTGTATCCCTTGGATAAATGCCTAGTAGTGCACTTGCTGCATCATAGGGTAGTTCTATTTTTAATTTTTTGAGGAACCTCCATACTGGTTTCCAGAGTGGCTGCACCAGCTTGCATTCCTGCCAACAGTGCAAAAGAGATCCTCTTTCTCTGCATTCTCGCCAACATCTGTTGTTGCCTGAGTTAATGTGAGCCATTCTGACAGGTGTGAGGTGGTATCTCATTGTGGTTTTGATTTGTATTTCCCTGATGATGAGTGATGTGGAGCATTTTTTCATGTGTCAATTGGCCATTTGGATGTCTTCTTTGGAGAAGTGTCTATTCATGTCTTTTGCCCATTTCTTCACTGGATTATTTGTTTTTTGGGGGGGGGGTGTTGAGTTTGATAAGTTCTTTATAGATTTTTGGATACTAACCCTTTATCTGATAGGTCATTTGCAAATATTTTCTCCCATTCCACCAGTTGGTTGCCTTTTAGTTTTGATGATTGTTTCCTTCACTGTGCAGAAGCTTTTTATTATGATGAGGTCCCAATAGTTCATTTTTGCTTTGGTTTCCCTTGCCTCTGGAGATGTGTTGAGTAAGAAGTTGCTGCGGCCAAGATCAAAGAGGTTTTTGCCTGCTTTCTCCTCAAGAATTTTGATGGCTTCCTGTCTTACATTTAGGTCTTTCATCCACTTTGAGTTTATTTTTGTGTATGGTGTAAGAAAGTGGTCCAGGTTCATACTTTTGCATGTCGCTGTCTAGTTTTCCCAGTACCACTTGCTGAAGAGATTGTCTTTATTACATTGGATGTTCTTTCCTGCTTTGTCAAAGATTAGTTGGCCATACATTTGTGGGTCTATTTCTGGTTTCTCTATTCTGTTCCATTGATCTGAGTGTCTGTTTTTGTGCCAGTACCATACTGTCTTGATGATTATAGCTTTGTAGTGTAGCTTGAAGGCTGGGATTGTGATGCCTCCTGCTTTGGTTTTCTTTTTCAAGATTGCTTTTGCTAATCGGGGTCTTTTCTGGTTCCATACAAATTTTAGGATTATTTGTTCTAGCTCTGTGAAGAATGCTGGTGTTTTTTTTGATAGGGATTGCATTGAATATGTAGATTGCTTTGGGTAATATTGACATTTTAACAATATGTATTCTTCCTATCCAGGAGCATGGAATATTTTTCCTTTTCTTGTGTGTGTTGTCTTCAATTTCTTTCATAAGCTTTCTATAGTTTTCAGTGTATAGATTTCTACCTCTTTGGTTAGATTTATTCCTAGGTATTTTATAGTTTTTGGTGCAATTGTAAATAGAATCGATTCCTTGATTTCTCTTTCTGTTGCTTCATTGTTGGTGTATAGGAATTCAACCCATTTCTGTGGATTGATTTTATATCCTGCAACTTTGCTGAACTCATGAATCAGTTCTAGCATTTTTTTGGTGGAATCTTTTTGGTTTTCCATATAGAGTGTCATGTCATCTGTGAAGAGTGGATGACCAGAATATTTTAATTTTGATAAAACCAATTTATAAATTCTTTTATAGTTACTGATTTTTGTATTCAGCTTAAGAAAACTTTGCTTACCCCCAAGTTGGAATGACATTAATAGTATCAAAAGTAATGATGATTAATATTAATAGTTTTAGCTTTTACTTTCGGACTAGAAATCACTGTAAATTAATGTTTCTGTATTATGTGAAGTAAGGATCAAGATTCATTTTTTTCCATATATGTGTATTTAGTTGTACGTAATTCATTAATAAGATACTCCTTACCACATTGGATTGCTTTGAGATTTTGCCAGAAATTAAGTTACCATGTAACTGTGGGTATGTTTCTGATCTTTATTCTGTTCCTTTGCATTAACTTATTGACTTTTATGTCATTGCCATGTTTCTTGATTACACTATCTCTATTAAGTCTGAAATCATGTGGTGTAAATTGTGTAACTTTATTCTTTTTAAACATTATTTTGGATATTTAAGTCTTTTGCATTTCAGTATATATTTTTTCATATTATCAATTTCTACAGTAAGTTGGCTGAAATTATTTAAATTGCATTCAAGAAATTTGTAGAGAATTTTGGAGGTTAAATTATGGATAATTGACAGGTTTACAATATTTAGTCTTGCCATCCATGAACATGGTATATCTTTCAACTTTTTAGGTCTCAAATTTCTCTGCAGTGTTTTCTCATTTTCACTTTACAGATATTAAATTTATTTGTAAGTATTTTTTGATGATATTTGATGATTTTAGGAATAGTTTTCACTAAATTTTATGATTATTGGTACAGTGTAAAATATTATGGGTTTTTGTGTATTAACTTTATATTATGCAATTTTGATAAATACACTTATTGTTCCTAATAGATGTTTTACAAATTCCTTACAATTTTTTGTGTTAAGCTTCATATCATTTGCAAAGAGACAGTTTTACTTATATTCTTATTTTTATGTGTTTTACATCCTTTTCTTCACTTTTTTCTGTGGCCATCACCTCCAGTAAAATGTTGAATAGGAATGGTGAGAATGGACATCTTCTTCATAATCTTATGGAAAAAATGTTTAGTCCTTATCACAAAATATTACAATATGTTTTTTTTATAGATGACTTTTATCAGGTCAATGAATTTCTGTTTTACCTCTAGTTTGATGAATACTCATAAAAATCATGAGTTGACATTAAAATTTGTCAGTTTTTTTCCCTGCATCATGATTATATATCAATGGATCCAATGTAGTTACCATTTCTGTTAAGTATTTCTGCACTTTGTTCATGAAGGATATTAGTAGTTCTTGTTCTCTTTGTCTCTCTTTTTGCAATGTCTATTTCACGTTCTGGTATTAGCATCATTCTTGACATAGAAAATTAGTTGGGAAGTTTTTTCCTTTTTTCTTAAAAAACTTGTTTATGTTTGATTTTATTTCTTCCTTATATGTCTGATAAAATTTACCAATAAAATCACCTGAGACTGGTGTTTTCTTTGTGGAAAAGATTTTTTTATGTAATAAATTGATTTTCCTAAGCAGATGTAGGAGTTTTCCAATTTTCTGTTATGTCTTATATCAGTTAAGTGTATTTTTTGAGGAATTTGTTCATTTTTTTAAGCTGCAGAATTTATAAGCATAAAGTTCCCTATTATCTTTTTAAATGTGAGTACATACTTTAGGGAGATTCTCCCCCTCTACCCCCACCCGCAGATAGTTGTAATTTGTAACGGACTTGTTTTACTGGATGAGTAGTATGTCCAGGTTTTAATCAACTGTATTTTTTTCCTGTTTTTTTTTTAACTTTCTGTTCTCATTTTTATTATTTCCTTTTATCTTCACCTTATAACCAAGTTTCCTTAATATTACTGTTATAAATGTAGAAATAGATATAGCTCAAAAAAACTTTTTAAAATATTTATTTACTTTTGAGACACAGGGGAAGAGAGAATGAGACACAGTGCAAATGCGCACACAGGGAAGGGGCAGAGAGATAGGGAGACATAGAACCTCAGGTAGACTCCAGGCTGCCAGTGCAGAGCCCGGGGGCTCAAACCCATGAACCATGAGATCATGACCTGAACTGAAATCTAGTCAGACACTCAGGTGCCCCATACCTCAAAAATTTTTTATAAGAATTAAATGAGAAAATGTTCTTTGACACATAATACTAAATTAGTGGTATTCAGCATTTAGATACCACCTCATACCAGTCAGAGTGGCTAAAATTAACAACTCAGGAAACAACAGATGTTGGCGAGGGTGTGGAGAAATGGGAACCCTCTTGCACTGTTAGTGGCAATGAAAACTGGTGCAGCCACTCTGGAAAATAGTATGTAGGTTCCTCAAAAAATTAAAAATAGAATTAACCCAGAAAGAGCACTGTTAGGTATTTATCCAAAGGATACAGGAGTGTTGATTCATAGGGGCACATGTACCCCATTGTTCATAGCAGCAGTATCAACAATAGTCAAATTATGGAAAGAGCCCAAATGCCCATCAACTGATGAATGGATAAAGAAGATGTGGTTTATATATACAATGGAATACTACTTGGCAATGAGATAGAATGAAATCTTGCCATTTGCAGCAACGTGGATGGAACTAGAGGGTATTATGCTAAGTGAAATAAGTCAGAGAAAGACAGACATCATGATTTCACTCATATATGGAATTTGAGAAACTTAACAGAAGACCATGGGGGAAGGGAAGGGGAAAAAATAGTTTCAAACAGAGAGGGAGGCAAACCATAAGAGACTCTTAAATACAGAGAACAAACTGAGGGATGATGGAGGGAGCGGGGGAGAGGGGTAGATGGGTGATGGGCATTGAGGAGGGCACTTGTTGGAAATGAGCACTGAGTGTTGTATGTAAGTGATGAATCATGGGAATCTACTCCCGAAACCCAGAGCACACTGTATACACTGTTTGTTAGCCAACTTGACAATAAATTATACATACATACAGACGTACATACATACATACACAAAGTGGTATTCATTATAATAATTATAGTGATTTCCCTGGTACTTCATTTGAGGTTTCTAGTTAAGAATGATTAAGTATTTTCTTTCTGTATGTAGACAGGAGAAATTTCTTTAAATTTTTTTTATTTGCGTATAGTTGATAGACAGGGATACTTTAGTTTCAGGTGTATAATGTATTGATTCAGTATTTCTATATGTTATGCTGTGCTCACTACAAGTGTAGCTACCATCTTCACCATACAATGCTATTACAGTATCATTGACTGTATTCCTTATGCTGTGCATTTTACTCCTATAATTTACTTATTCATTCCATAACCACTATCTTGTATCTCCCATACCTCTCTCTGCCCCTTTCCTCTGGTAACCATCAGTTTGTTCCATGTATTTATAGGTCTGATTCTGTTTTTTGTTTGTTTATTCATTTGTTTTTTTCCAATTCCACATATGAGTGAAATCATTTGGTATCTGTCTTTATCAGTCTGACTTATTTTACTAAGTGTAAAAGCTTCTTTGTCCATCCATGTTGTTGCAAATGGCAAGATGTTATCCTTTTTTGTGGCTGTGTGATACTCCGCGTGTGTGTGTGTGTGTGTGTGTGTGTGTGTGTGTGTGTGTGTGTGTTTATGTGTGTATACGTACCGCATCTTCCTTACCCATTTGTCTATCAGTGGACACTTGGGTTGCTTCCATATCTTGGCTATTGTACATAATGCTGCAGTAAACATAGGGTGCATATATCTTTTTGAATTAGTGTTTTCATTTTCTCTGGGTAAATACTGAGTAGTGGAATTGTTAGATTCTATGATATTTCTATTTTTAGTCTTTGGATGAACCTCCATACTGTTTTCCATAGCAGCTTTACCAATCTCCCTTCCCACCAATGGTGCCTGAGGATTCCTTCCTCTTCACATCCTCACCAGTGCTTATTTCTTATCTTTTTTTTTTTCTTTTTTTTTTTATTTATATATGAAATTTATTGTCAAATTGGTTTCCATACAACACCCAGTGCTCATCCCAAAAGGTGCCCTCCTCAATACCCATCACCCACCCTCTCCTCCCTCCCACCCCCCATCAACCCTTAGTTTGTTCTCAGTTCTCAACAGTCTCTTATGCTTTGGCTCTCTCCCACTCTAACCTCTTTTTTTTTTTTTTTCCTTCCCCTCCCCCATGGGTTCCTGTTAAGTTTCTCAGGATCCACATAAGAGTGAAACCATATGGTATCTGTCTTTCTCTGTATGGCTTATTTCACTTAGCATCACACTCTCCAGTTCCATCCACGTTGCTACAAAAGGCCATATTTCATTTTTTCTCATTGCCACGTAGTATTCCATTGTGGATATAAACCACAATTTCTTTATCCATTCATCAGTTGATGGACATTTAGGCTCTTTCCATAATTTGGCTATTGTTGAGAGTGCTGCTATGAGCATTGGGGTACAAGTGCCCCTATGCATCAGTACTCCTGTGTCCCTTGGATAAATTCCTAGCAGTGCTATTGCTGGGTCATAGGGTAGGTCTATTTTTCATTTTCTGAGGAACCTCCACACTGCTTTCCAGAGCGGCTGCACCAATTTGCATTCCCACCAACAGTGCAAGAGGGTTCCCATTTCTCCACATCCTCTCCAGCATCTATAGTCTCCTGATTTGTTCATTTTGGCCACTCTGACTGGCGTGAGGTGATACCTGTGTGTGGTTTTGATTTGTATTTCCCTGATAAGGAGCGACGCTGAACATCTTTTCATGTGCCTGTTGGCCATCCGGATGTCTTCTTTAGAGAAGTGTCTTTTCATGTTTTCTGCCCATTTCTTCACTGGGTTATTTGCTTTTCGGGTGTGGAGTTTGGTGAGCTCTTTATAGATTTTGGATACTAGCCCTTTGTCCGATATGTCATTTGCAAATATCTTTTCCCATTCCGTTGGTTGCCTTTTAGTTTTGTTGGTTGTTTCCTTTGCTGTGCAGAAGCTTTTTATCTTCATAAGGTCCCAGTAATTCACTTTTGCTTTTAATTCCCTTGCCTTTGGGGATGTGTCGAGTAAGAGATTGCTACGGCTGAGGTCAGAGAGGTCTTTTCCTGCTTTCTCCTCTAGGGTTTTGATGGTTTCCTGTCTCACATTCAGGTCCTTTATCCATTTTGAGTTTATTTTTGTGAATGGTGTGAGAAAGTGGTCTAGTTTCAACCTTCTGCATGTTGCTGTCCAGTTCTCCCAGCACCATTTATTAAAGAGACTGTCTTTTTTCCATTGGATGTTCTTTCCTGCTTTGTCAAAGATTAGTTGGCCATACGTTTGTGGGTCTAGTTCTGGGGTTTCTATTCTATTCCATTGGTCTGTGTGTCTGTTTTTGTGCCAATACCATGCTGTCTTGATGATGACAGCTTTGTAGTAGAGGCTAAAGTCTGGGATTGTGATGCCTCCTGCTTTGGTCTTCTTCTTCAAAATTACTTTGGCTATTCGGGGCCTTTTGTGGTTCCATATGAATTTTAGGATTGCTTGTTCTAGTTTCGAGAAGAATGCTGGTGCAATTTTGATTGGGATTGCATTGAATGTGTAGATAGCTTTGGGTAGTATTGACATTTTGACAATATTTATTCTTCCAATCCATGAGCAGGGAATGTCTTTCCATTTCTTTAAATCTTCTTCAATTACCTTCATAAGCTTTCTATAGTTTTCAGCATACAGATCCTTTACATCTTTGGTTAGATTTATTCCTAGGTATTTTATGCTTCTTGGTGCAATTGTGAATGGGATCAGTTTCTTTATTTGTCTTTCTGTTGCTTCATTGTTAGTGTATAAGAATGCAACTGATTTCTGTACATTGATTTTGTATCCTGCAACTTTGCTGAATTCATGTATCAGTTCTAGCAGACTTTTGGTGGAGTCTATTGGATTTTCCATGTATAATATCATGTCATCTGCAAAAAGCGAAAGCTTGACTTCATCTTTGCCAATTTTGATGCCTTTGATTTCCTTTTGTTGTCTGATTGCTGATGCTAGAACTTCCAGCACTATGTTAAACAACAGCGGTGAGAGTGGGCATCCCTGTCGTGTTCCTGATCTCAGGGAAAAAGCTCTCAGTTTTTCCCTGTTGAGGATGATGTTAGCTGTGGGCTTTTCATAAATGGCTTTTATGATCTTTATGTATGTTCCTTCTATCCCGACTTTCTCAAGGGTTTTTATTAAGAAAGGGTGCTGGATTTTGTCAAAGGCCTTTTCTGCATCGATTGACAGGATCATATGGTTTTTCTCTTTTTTTTTGTTAATGTGATGTATCACGTTGATTGATTTGCGAATGTTGAACCAGCCCTGCATCCCAGGAATGAATCCCACTTGATCATGGTGAATAATTCTTTTTATATGCCATTGAATTCGATTTGCTAGTATCTTATTGAGAAGTTTTGCATCCATATTCATCAGGGATATTGGCCTGTAGTTCTCTTTTTTTACTGGGTCTCTGTCTGGTTTAGGAATCAAAGTAATACTGGCTTCATAGAATGAGTCTGGAAGTTTTCCTTCCCTTTCTATTTCTTGGAATAGCTTGAGAAGGATAGGTATTATCTCTGCTTTAAACGTCTGGTAGAACTCCCCTGGGAAGCCATCTGGTCCTGGACTCTTATTTGTTGGGAGATTTTTGATAACCGATTCAATTTCTTCGCTGGTTATGGGTCTGTTCAAGCTTTCTATTTCCTCCTGATTGAGTTTTGGAAGAGTGTGGGTGTTCAGGAATTTGTCCATTTCTTCCAGGTTGTCCAATTTGTTGGCATATAATTTTTCATAGTATTCCCTGATAATTGTTTGTATCTCTGAGGGATTGGTTGTAATCATTCCATTTTCATTCATGATTTTATCTATTTGGGTCATCTCCCTTTTCTTTTTGAGAAGCCTGGCTAGAGGTTTGTCAATTTTGTTTATTTTTTCAAAAAACCAACTCTTGGTTTCGTTGATCTGCTCTACAGTTTTTTTAGATTCTATATTGTTTATTTCTGCTCTGATCTTTATTATTTCTCTTCTTCTGCTGGGTTTAGGCTGCCTTTGCTGTTCTGCTTCTATTTCCTTTAGGTGTGCTGTTAGATTTTGTATTTGGGATTTTTCTTGTTTCTTGAGATAGGCCTGGATTGCAATGTATTTTCCTCTCAGGACTGCCTTCGCTGCGTCCCAAAGCGTTTGGATTGTTGTATTTTCATTTTCGTTTGTTTCCATATATTTTTTAATTTCTTCTCGAATTGCCTGGTTGACCCACTCATTCGTTAGTAGGGTGTTCTTTAACCTCCACGCTTTTGGAGGTTTTCCAGACTTTTTTCTGTGGTTGATTTCAAGCTTCATAGCATTGTGGTCTGAAAGTATGCATGGTATGATTTCAATTCTTGTAAACTTATGAAGGGCTGTTTTGTGACCCAGTATATGATCTATCTTGGAGAATGTTCCATGTGCACTCGAGAAGAAAGTATATTCTGTTGCTTTGGGATGCAGAGTTCTAAATATATCTGTCAAGTCCATCTGATCCAATGTCTCATTCAGGGCCCTTGTTTCTTTATTGACCGTGTGTCTAGATGATCTATCCATTTCTGTAAGTGGGGTGTTAAAGTCCCCTGCAATTACCACATTCTTCTCAATAAGGTTGCTTATGTTTATGAGTAATTGTTTTATATATTTGGGCGCTCCGGTATTCGGTGCATAGACATTTATAATTGTTAGCTCTTCCTGATGGATAGACCCTGTCACTATTATATAATGTCCTTCTTCATCTCTTGTTACAGCCTTTAATTTAAAGTCTAGTTTGTCTGATATAAGTATGGCTACTCCAGCTTTCTTTTGGCTTCCAGTAGCATGATAAGTAGTTCTCCATCCCCTCACTCTCAATCTAAAGGTGTCCTCAGGTCTAAAATGAGTCTCTTGTAGACAGCAAATAGATGGGTCTTGTTTTTTTATCCATTCTGATACCCTATGTCTTTTGGTTGGCGCATTTAATCCATTTACATTCAGTGTTATAGAAAGATATGGGTTTAGAGTCATTGTGATGTCTGTATGTTTTATGCTTGTAGTGATGTCTCTGGTACTTTGTCTCACAGGGTCCCCCTTAGGATCTCTTGTAGGGCTGGTTTAGTGGTGACAAATTCCTTCAGTTTTTGTTTGTTTGGGAAGACCTTTATCTCTCCTTCTATTCTAAATGACAGACTTGCTGGATAAAGGATTCTCGGCTGCATATTTTTTCTGTCTAGCACACTGAAAATCTCGTGCCAATTCTTTCTGGCCTGCCAAGTTTCAAAAGAGAGATCAGTCACGAGTCTTATAGGTCTCCCTTTATATGTGAGGGCACGTTTACCCCTTGCTGCTTTCAGAATTTTCTCTTTATCCTTGTATTTTGCCAGTTTCACTATGATATGTCGTGCAGAAGATCGATTCAAGTTACGTCTGAAGGGAGTTCTCTGTGCCTCTTGGATTTCAATGCCTTTTTCCTTCCCCAGTTCAGGGAAGTTCTCAGCTATTATTTCTTCAAGTACCCCTTCAGCACCTTTCCCTCTCTCTTCCTCCTCTGGGATACCAATTATGCGTATATTATTTCTTTTTAGTGTATCACTTAGTTCTCTAATTTTCCCCTCATACTCCTGGATTTTTTTATCTCTCTTTTTCTCAGCTTCCTCTTTTTCCATAACTTTATCTTCTAGTTCACCTATTCTCTCCTCTGCCTCTTCAATCCGAGCCGTGGTGGTTTCCATTTTGTTATGCATTTCGTTTAAAGCGTTTTTCAGCTCCTCGTGACTGTTCCTTAGTCCCTTGATCTCTGTAGCAAGAGATTCTCTGCTGTCAGCTATACTGTTTTCAAGCCCAGCGATTAATTTTATGACTATTATTCTAAATTCACTTTCTGTTATATTATTTAAATCCTTTTTGATCAGTTCATTAGCTGTTGTTATTTCCTGGAGATTCTTCTGAGGGGAATTCTTCCGCTTGGTCATTTTGGATAGTCCCTGGCGTGGTGAGGACCTGCAGGGCACTTCCCCTGTGCTGTGGTGTATAACTGGAGTTGGTGGGCGGAGCCGCAGTCAGACCTGATGTCTGCCCCCAGCCCACCACTGTGTCCACAGTCAGATTGGTGTGTGCCTTCTCTTCCCCTCTCCTAGGGGCGGGATTCACTGTGGGGTGGGGTGGCCTGTCTGGGCTACTTGCACACTGCCAGGCTTGTGATGCTGGGGATCTGGCATCTTAGCTGGGGTGGATAGGCAAGGTGCACAGGGGCAGGAGGGGCAGGCTTAGCTTGCTTCTCCTTAGGTGATCCACTTCAGGAGGGGCCCTGTGGCAGCAGGAGGGAGTCAGATCCGCTGCCGGAGGTTTGGCTCCGCAGAAGCGCAGAGTTGGGTGTTTGCGCGGAGCGCAAGTTCCCTGGCAGGAACTGGTTCCCTTTGGGATTTTGGCTGGGGGATGGGCGGGGGAGATGGCACTGGCGAGCGCCTTTGTTCCCCACCAAACTGAGCTCTGTCGTCAGGGGGCTCAGCAGCTCTCCTTCCCTTTGTCCTCCAGCCTTCCCGCTTTCTGAGCAGAGCTGTTAACTTATGACCTCCCAGACGCTAAGTTGCGCTTGCTGTCGGAACACAGTCCGTCAGGCCCCTCCGCTTTTTTGCAAGCCAGACTCGGGGGCTCTGCTTGGCCGGTGCGCCGCCCCTCCGCCCCGGCTCCCTCCCGCCAGTCCGTGGAGCGCGCACCGCCTCGCCGCCCTTCCTACCCTCTTCCGTGGGCCTCTCGTCTGCGCTTGGCTCCGGCGACTCCGTTCTGCTAATCCTCTGGCGGTTTTCTGGGTTATTTAGGCAGGTGTAGGTGGAATCTAAGTGATCAGCAGGATGCGCGGTGAGCCCAGCGTCCTCCTACGCCGCCATCTTATCGACCCCTGTCTCCTTTTTTATTTTAGCTATTCTGACAGATTTAAGATGACCTCTCATTGTGGTTTTGATTGGCATTTGATTAGTGATGTTGGACATTTTCCCATGTGTCTGTTGGCCATCTGTATGTTTTTAGAAAAATGTCTATCCAAGTCCTCTGCCCATTTTTTAAATCAGATAGTTTGGGTTTTTTGTTGTTTGTTTTTTGTTTTGTTCTGGTGTTGAGTTGTGTAAGTTTTTTATATACTTTGGACATTAACTTCTTATCAGATGTATCATTGGCAAATATCTTTCTCCATTCTGTAGGTTGCCTCTTAGTTTTGTTGATGGTTTCCTTTGCAATGTAAAAGGTTTTTATTTTGATGTAGTTCCAGTAGTTTGTTTCTGCTTTTGCTTTTGTTTCTCTTGCTTGAAGAAACACGTAGAAAAATGTGCCATGGCCAGTGTCAGAGAAATTACTGCCTGTGTTCTTTTCTAGGATTTATTTTGGTTTCAGGTCTAACACTTAGGTCTTTAATCCATTTCAAGTTTATTTTAGAATATGGAGTAGAAAGTGACCCAGTTTCATTCTTTTGCATAGAGCTGTCCAGTTTTCCCAGCACCAGTTATTGAGGAGGCTTTTTCCCATTGTTTATTCTTGCTTCCTTTGTCATAGATTTATTGACCATATAATTATGGATTTTATTCTGGGCTTTCTATTCTATTCCATTGATCTATGTGTTTGTTTTTGTGCCAGTATCATCATACTGTTTTGATTACTACATTTTTGTAGTATGTCTTGAAATGTGGAATTGTGATACCTGCAGCTTTGTTTTCTTTCTCAACATTGCTTTGGCTATTTGGGGTCTTTCATGGTTCCATAAAAATTTTAGTATTATTTGTTCTATTTCTATGATAAATGTTCTTGGTACTTTGATAGGGATTGCTTTGAATCTGTAGATTACTTTGGGTAGTATAGACACTTTAACGATATTAATTTTTCAGTCTATGAGCATGGAATATCTTTCCAATTGTTTGCTTTGTCTTCAGTATCTTTCATCCATGTTTTATAGTTTTCAAAGTGTGCATCTTTCACTTACTTGGTTAAGTTTATTCCTAGGTATTTTATTCTTTAATGCAATTATAAATGGAATTGTTTTCTTAATTTCTCTTTTTTCTCTTTTGTTATTAATGTATAGAAATGCTACTGATTTCTGGGTATTAATTTTGTATCTTGTAACTTTACTGAGTTCATTTATTCTAGTAGCTTTTTGGTAGAGTCTGTAGGGTTTTCTATGTATAGTATCATATCATCTAAATGTTTATCTTCTTTACCAATATGAATGCCTCTTTTTTCTTTTTGTTGTCTGATTGCTATGGCTAGGATTTCTAGTACTATGTTGATAAAAGTGGTGAAAGTGGTCCTCTTTAGAAAGGAGAAATTTTAACCAGGTGGAATACAACAGCTTAATAGTTTGAGGTCTTTACTGAACAAAGTCACTAATATTTATAAGGCTGTATGCCCTTCAAAATGGAGACAAAACAGGGACCATCCCTCCCTGAGTGAGACAATATTCTCTTAAGCTGTAGCTTCAATTTCTCACTGTCTGATGAGGACATTTTTATAGGACTGTACTGAGTCAGCATGCCAGTTCCATTTATGTACCTTGAGTGAGATTAGCCTTGTTTGAAAAGAGGTAGGGATTCATAGAACCTTACATGTATGGAAGCTTTGAATAGAGGGGAAAAACTCATAGAAGATGGGAAAGTTGGAACAGAGAGTTGCAATGGAACTGCTGCTCTTTGAAACCCAACTGTGTTGATAGGCCCATACTAGGCCCTTTATGTATTTAGCTGCTGATATTCCTGATATCATGTGACATAGATTATGGTATCATTTTAGAGATGAGGACATTCAAAGTTTTATGAGCTATAGGATGGAGTTCAAATTTAGGATTTTAAGACTCAAATGCCCATTTATTAACACTGCATAAAAGCTTATATGTAGATAGCCCTCCAAAGTAAATGAAGAGCAATGCACTTGTTCAAGTATTGGTGTGGTGTCTAATAGTGGTGTCACCTGGAGTACTGATTAAGCACACTTGTTAATGCTCATCTGCAACCCCAGGCTTTAAAATCTGCCATGATGCAAAGTGGGAGGCAAGTTTCTACAGGATCTGAAAAAAAAAATTGGAGAGGGGTAGGAGTGGGTCTATACAGTAAAACAACTGTAGAATTCCCAATTTATGTTTTATTGGGAGGTAATGAGGGCTGAGGGGGTTTTAAAAGTCCCCAGGAAAATACAATGGAATATTATTTAGCCATAAAACAAGAATGAATTCTTGCCATTTGCAACAATGTGGATGGATCTAGAGAGTATTATGCTAAGCAAAATAAGTCAGTGAGAGAAAGATAAATATCATATTATTTTACTCATATGGGGAATTTAAGAAACAAAACAAATGAGCAAAAGGGCAAAAAGAGGGAGAAAGGCAAACCAAGAAACAGACTCTTAACTATAGAGAACAGACTGATGATTACCAGGAGGAAGGCTGGTGGAGGGATGGGTTAAATAGGTGATGGGGATTAAGGAGTGCACTTCTGATGACATCAGGTGTTCTATGGAAGTGTCGAATCACTATGTTGTACACCAGAAACTAATACTACACTCTATGTTAGCTAACTGGAATTTAAATGAAAACTTTTAAAAAAAATTCCCCAGGAAAGTAAAAATTGACCTTGTCTTACGCACTTGATACATTAAGTTGAATATGAAGCTAATATTTGTCTATCAAATCTGTTTTGATATTACTTTAATGTTTTACTCCCATTAGAAAACACACACACTGAAATTCAAGGTCTTGAATACAAGACCCAATAAAAACAACT
Source organism: Puma concolor (assembly GCF_028749965.1). NCBI lineage: Eukaryota > Metazoa > Chordata > Mammalia > Carnivora > Felidae > Puma > Puma concolor. The sequence continues at coordinate 50,885,401 of NC_141683.1, forward strand.
CTTAAGCATCCTAACATTTACCTCAGAGAAGCATTTTGTTTCTGTCAATATGTAGTCTACAGTGCATTTAATTCTCTGAGGAAACTCCTGTGAGCAGTTGGCTAAACCAGTAATCAGTCCACTTGATCTTTCCCAGTCCCATTAAAGCATACCTACAAGAACACAGACCCTGCCTCTTACAGTTGAGGTGAGGGAGACTAGCAAGTGGAAGTTCCTAGCCCAACTGGGGCATGTCCTTGGACCCCACTTTCCTTCATGATATGAAGGTCAGGAAGATGGCAGAGGACAGCCCATTTGCCCCTTTACATGCTGAGTCTTCCGTTGTTCTAAATCTGTTGCTCTCTTTCTCATTGCACACTCATTCCTTGGTGGTTTTGTCTCCTCATTTCTCACTCACTCCCCTTCCCTCTTCCTCCTCTGTTTTTCTCCCCCTAGGGCTACCTTTGGTTCTTTTGGTTATAGTTCTTGATAAATGACATCAGATATTTCTTGACTGTGTTGATTGTAATCTTACTCTAGAACCAATTACTGAAGAGTTCGGAAACTGAAAATTCTGCAGGAAGGTGCTGATAAAGACTCCTTTTCAGAGAGAATGAGCCATAACTACTATTCATTCACTCAGCAAATAATTTATTTTGAATCAATCCCTGATCTACATTCTTCAACAGAATAGTAAAACAAAAGCAAAAGCATATACATGCAGAGATTTATTCTTGGCAGGAGATGGAAAGATAAATAATTTTTTAAATTACATAGTATATTGAAGATGCTAAGGGCTGTGGCAAAAATGGGAGGAGGGCAAGAAGGAGGAAGTGCTGTAAAGTTACAGATGTAAAAAAAGGGTTGTAGGATTGGCCTTGCTGAGAAGATAACATTTGAAACAAACTTGATGGAGGTGGAGGTGCAGGAGTAGACTGTGATTCTCTCGAGGAAGATTTGCAGAGAAAACAGCCAGTGAGATGAGAGTACTCCTAGAGTATTTGGTGGAAGACAAGGATGTACAGTTGGAATGCAGTAAGCGGGTCTGAATTTCCCAGTAAAGTTGCCATTGAACTTTTATGTCTAATTTCTCAGGTGTTCAATAAGCATTTGTTGGTACTAAAGACTGATTAATTGATTTCAAAGATGAGCTCTTACAACATCAGAAAGAACATAGTTTGCTAGAACCAACAGGGGCATGTAACAGGTTGTTGGAATATCATTTCAGGCTTCAGGAGGTGGAAATCTCAGGCTGATTACTGGCACTTTAGCAAATGTTGGCACATTAACTCATTCAAACCAGGCTGCATTACAATACCACATACCTCTAGTGGGTGAAAAGCAGGAAAACAACTATACTTATCAAAGTCAAGAACACATTTCCTGTATTTTATACTATCTTTATTTTCTCCCTTCTCAGACTTTACTCCCAGCAAGTACCTCCAAGCTTATTGAGAAGTTCTTGGCCATATGACCTTAGCTTCCTCACCTTCACCACCACTTAGACCTGTTCCCCCACAGCCTTTTCTTCCTTCTCACAAGCTCATTTTCTCTAACTTCCTCACCTCAGCCTTTTTTTGGTGTTGCTCCCAAACTTCTACTCTCCATAGAAGCTGCAGATTTTCCCATTTGACGAAATCCCTTCTTCTGCCTTCACATGATAGGAGTTTGTTTTGTTTGTGTTGCTTGCTCCTGGATACTCAGAACCTGGTACTTCCTAGCATCAAGTACACATTCCTTAAGTATTTGTGAGTGAAAAGAATGGTAGTTCTTTCTTGTCGTAAAGAAAATCTTAATATCTTTCTGGAGGTAGTGGGAGACGTATGTGCATGTGGATGAGAAGCTCCCCTTCCCTTTTCCATCTCTCTCCTAACTCCCACTTTCCTCTTTTCCTAAAGAGCAAACCTTCCAGGGGGCACCTGGGTGGCTCACTCAGTTAAGCCTCCGACTCTTGATTTTTGACTCCATTCATGATCTCACGGTTTGTGAGATTGAGCCCCGTGTCGGGCTCTGCACTAACAGCATGGAGTCTCCTTGGGATTCTACCCATCTCTCTCTCTGTCCCTCTCCTGCTCTCCACCCCTCTTTCAAAGTAAAAAATAAACATTAAAAGAAACCCCAGCAAACCTTCCTGGTGCCCTAAGCCCTGAAACCCCAACAGACCTTCCTGTTGCCCTAAGCCTTGAAGTTGCACATATGTCAAAGTTACCCATGTCTTGTCTTCCTCAACCCAAAGCCGTGTTCCCTCAATGGAGGGCATTTCCCTGAGAAGAAAGGAGGGAAATAATCTGATTCAGGTAATTTACTGTGATGTTCCAATAATTACATCAGAGCCTTCTTGGGAATATCTGGATTTCCAAAAGAGGAGCCTTGTTAATCTACAGGATATTTTTATGTTGGAAATGTTACAAAAAACTACAAGTGAATTTTAAGAGATGTCGGTAGTTTGGGAAAAAAATATTGCCTGTTTCCCTTTATGAGAGATATTTCCTTAGAATTGTTTTGTTTGTTTGTTTCTTTGTGCACCTGCCTTTTTTTCCTTCAGAAAATTTTAAGTGTTCTGTCTGTGGGTCTCATCATGGTTATTTTCAAACATCCATTTACAGATGTCTTTTTGCAGCTGAGGCATTTCTGAGTGACATTTCCCATCAGGTCTGCAGGTGCATCTAATCGACCTCTGTGATTGTCCCACATCAGTGCCATGAAGGCCAAACAAGGCTCTGTGATTGTGGGGTGGCAGGCATTCCCAACCAATAGGTTAGCTCTATTTTACTCAGCATGCTCTTCAGCTACGAACTCATATTTTAAGGGCCACTCATGGGGCAAAGGGTACAGGAACAAAGTGTAGCTTGGAAAATCAGTAGTTCTATTATTTGATAGAGAACCATTTCCAGTGGTTTTGGAATCAGGGCAAGATGTATCTGTCCTGAAGGGTCTGACATGTCTGAGGTAACCACAGTGGCTCTCTAAATAGTGGAAACACTCACAGGATAAGGCCCTGTGTACAGGAAATGTAGACACTTTCAAATTACTTTAACTTCTCTGGTTTCTTGCCAGATTGATTTCTTTCATTAGGGGAAGTTACTTCCATCTACATACAGTTCTAGCCTCAGGAGGTAGGAGACTGATTTAGTGGTCTTAATTTAGGAGTGTCCTGCATTTTCAGGAATTTATTGTTTAATATTTGAATGCCCGTATGTGACATTTGGATTAATCGGCTTGATTTGGGTATAAGTCTTTTGTGAGTTATGCCCCAAGTTGAATTTGAAACACAGTTTCCAATTAGTGGTGCCACCATCTTGGACATCAAGCCTAGAGGTAACAGATTTGAACACTATTTTCAGCCCAGTCCCCATTTAAGACCAATAGTAGCTTTCTATTTCCTATTTTCTCTGCCTTAACTTTCTTAGTTTCACATCAGAACCCTAGAACAAAGGTTTTTCTGACCTCATCTCTCTTTACTCTGGGCTAGTGCCTTCAATGGAGGCATTACTGGTCCATACCTACCCCCAGGGAGAGATTTGGCAGTATGGGGTAATTTTAAAAGTCTCTATTACTCAGGGGCAGGACCAGCATTTGATGGGTGGAGTTTAGGGATGCTATAAGTCCTGTGTTGTGTGGCAGTCATATAAATCAAGAATTGTTCCCAATATTAAAAGGCACTCATTGATAAATACTGCCTCCCTTCAGCAGCTGTACCATGATCTCTCTGCCCTTGCTTATGTTCTATGTCCTCACTCCTTATTTTTTATCGGGATTTACCCTCTCTCCTTTACACGTCTATACCTATCCCACTGAGGCATCTATTCATACTATACTGTCTGCCTCTCTGAACCATCCTTAAAGGCTCAGCGTTATGTCCATATATCCTCAAAACCTTTCCGAATCATGCCACCCTGAGCAATCTCTCAATGCCATGAGTCCCCTTTCACCTTTGAGTGCTTCACTTTCAGGAGAATCAGGCACATTCGTTTGTTTATTTTTTAAACCTTCTGCCCTGAGCTCCTAGAGCGCAGTCTCATGTCTTTCCCATTTTGGGGTCAGTCTAGTTCTCTAGCCCTTTTTCCAGCTCATGGGTTGACTTTCCTTCTCCCAAACACAATGTGGCAGACTGCTGTGAGTTTACCACTGCTTACTTCCTTTTCCTCCCTTGCAGGTGGGTGTGGTGTTGGAATTGAGGTCTAGTCAAAGGAATGTGGGCAGAAATGAAGTGTATCACTTCTAGGCCTTCTTGTGAAAAATTTCCACGTACAGTCAGTTCTCCTTATTCTTTCTTGTTCCTGCCCAACAGCTAAAGGGAGAGGACTCCACAGACCTAGAGGGGGAGAGAGCCATAAGATGAAAAGAATTGCATCCTTAAATGGCCTACTCTCTGGGAACATCTGAATTGGACTGTCTATGAACAAGAAATAAACTTTAATTTTATTTAGCCATTGGGGATTGTTGCATTTTTGTTACAGTGGCAGGTATTACTAATCTACATGCCATGTACTTTCTCATCTCCATGAACTTACGTGCATTGTTCCCATTGCCCTGAAAGGATTTCCTCTTCACAGTGCTTACATTTTATGCTTCGTCTAAGTACCTGGGTCAATTCCTACCTCTTCCATGAAGCTTTCTATGATTTTACCAATTCAGAGTGACTTACTCTCCCCAAATTCTTGAAAATGACATACACTGCTTTACTATTCAATCATCAAATAATATTATGCTGCACATATTTTTATTTAACTTTAATGTGTATATTCTGTCTTTTCTGGTAAAATTTAAGACCTTTCAAAGTAGTGTTTTTGTCTCATGCTTTATAATATTAAGGATGTTGTTGGTGCTTAGGAAATAATTGTAAAATTGTTATTATTTTACTCAGGCCCTTTTTTACATCTTATCCTTTTCTTTTGACACAGCTTATACTGTAATCTTTTGCTCCTTCCATGGATGGTTTTGTTTTTTAAAGTTTTTATTTACTTATTTTGAGACAGAGACAGAGCGAGTGGGGAAAAGGCAGAGAAAGAGAATCCTAAGCAGGCTCCATGCTGTCAGTGCAGGGTCCGATCCCATGAACCATGAGATCATGATCTGAGGCAAGATAAAGAGTCAGATGCTTAACCAACTGAGCCACCCAGGCACCCCCATGGATGGTTTTTATGTCACTTCTTTTTTGTCTACTCAGAAATACAGATGGAAGATTATACCTTCCCAACATCCCTTCTTTTTCATCCTATTTACTTTAGTGCTGCTTATTTATGTAATGCATGTTAGTTGAAGAAACAAGTCAAATTATTTCCTCTGAATTTAGGAAAGAATATAGGTAAAGCATCCTGAACCTCCTGTTTTTAGAGATGTCAAAACACTGTATCGTGTTTCTTTATTTTCTTTGCTATACATACAGGCAGCTGATTATTGTGAATGAGGTCAAACATTACCATATCGACTTCTGTCCAACAAAAGAAAAGATTCTTAAGTCTTATTGTAGTGTGATCATCACTTTTGCCGGATTCATCTTTTGAGTTAATGTATCCTTATGGATATGTTCTCTTTCAAGTTGGTGAGGTAATCTGGTGAGACTTTGCTTACAGGGATTTGTCTGCGGGAAAGCCTACTGAGGCGAAGGCCTTGCCAAGAAATCCAGTTATTGACTCTGCTCTTTTTTCTTCTCCACTGAACCTTGAGACCCCATTCGTATATCAGTCGTGACCATAAAGAGGAGACACATGGGTCAAGTTGTTGAAGACCTGGCCCCTTATTCCAACAGCTTGATCCTCAGCAGCCCACTTCTTTCTGCATCACTCTCTCCACAGGAAAATGGGTCAATATATTTCTCACTTCCTTTTTGGTGTCTTTTTAGAGTCAGCATGGCAGTATTAAGAACCATATAGGTAAATTTTGACTAATGGACAGATAGTAGGCAGAAAGTCCCATAATATGTTGGTGTAGGAGAATCTTTCTGAATCAGTGTTAAACAGAGCGCTTAAGTATCTAGTCTCAATTACTTGGATGTACCAGGTTTAGTTCTAATAACAGGTCTGCTTCCTTGCATACATCCCTGAGTTTCTTTCAGCACTGAAGGGGGCAGATACTAGTACAGAAGGGCTAAGGCCAGTGACTGGGACATTCCTGAGTAGCAAAATGAGAAGGCTGTTTCAGTGAGGAAGTGAGCAAGGAGTTAAGCCAGGGCTCCAGTGGTTGGTCCTAACAGGGAGAGTCATGTAGGAAGGAGACATTTATGGCAGAGATAGGAGAAGTGATGGGAGTGGGAAACATCCAGTGGCGCTCAGAGCAAAGCGATACAGATTTATTAACTAATTAGTTTTAATTTAAAGACTTCCACTACTTTTCTATAAATGGTCTCATTTACTAATTATTCACTATGTCTGCTCAACTTCACTGCCTGCTTATTATGAGAAAGGACAAAACTTGTTTAAGTTAACATTGTGTCTATCACAACAGCACAGGGTGAAATGTTTGGTACATAACTGCCAGAGGACTGTAGTCTGGTTTTAGTTTCTGTTTATTCCATTCTATTTTGGTTCAGATTCTGGGATGTATTTTCAGCTGTTCATTCCCTTATTTCATTCAGTAGACTTGTATTAAATGCCCAATAAGAGCTAGAGATACAGACAAAGTTCATAGTCTCACAGAGCTTACATTCTTGGGGGAGGAGAAAGTCTGCATGTATATACTTATGATGTAAATATATGATATTTAAGCAGAGTCCTGAAGGAAGTGAGGGAGGAAACCATGCAGACTTCTAGAGGGAGAGAATTCTAGGCAGAATGATTGCTTAGTGGCAGAGATAGGGTATGTACGTGCTATGTTGGAGGAGCAGCAAAGAGGTTAGTATAACCAAAGTGTTGTAGCACCAGAGAAAGGTATAGGAAATGAGATCGAAGAGTTAGATTAGGGCCAGATTACTTAGCATTCTTAGGCAGTGATGAGGACTGGGATTTATTCCAGGTGAAATGGGAAGACATTGAATGGCTTTGAGCAAGGGAGGGAGCTAATCTGATTCCCTCCTTGAAAGGATTCTTCTGGTTGCAGTGTAGAATACAGATATAAGGGGACAGAATGCAAAGGATTTTTTGCTTTGGTCCAGAGAGGAATGATGGTGACCTGGAATAGAGGGTAGTGGCAGAGGTGGCCTTTTCCATAACCACTCCCAGTCACTGTCAGGGTAGAAGGATGATACTCTGTTTCACAAGTCTGATTGTCTGGCATACAGTACCATATTGAAATTAGAGCACCCCGGATCTTGCTCTTGAAATTGTGATCTTGTTATTGCTAGGGCCTCAGGTCCTGATCACAGCTGGATCTGGAATCTAGGAGTACAAAGGAAGGAAGTCAGAAAAGTTAGAGGAGAAGCAGAAGGTGGAGAAAGAAGACTAATGGGATCTTGTTTCTGGTTACAGGGACCCCCTAACAATGCCCTCCTCAGCCTGGAAGACATAATCCAATATGGATTACCGGAAGCTGTGTTCTCACAGCCCATTTCCTTCTCAGCCCATTGGCTTCCATGCCCATCAGTGTGTTAGATGCCTGCTTTGCTGCGTCAGCAGTGATGTCGACATGGGCATTCAACACTGCATTTCAGTTATCGCCCTCCTTGATTTTGCATCATTGGGCACCATGTCCTTTCCTGGTGTAGACACCACACTCTACACAACACCTGCCTTCTACTTCCCCCTTTCTCCCTCTCCTTTGTAAGTTCTTTCTCTGTTAGCTTTTCCAGCATTGGTGTTTCCCAGGATTTTGTCCTCTGACCCTTTATCTTCTCACTCTTTCCACTGCCCCTGGGGCTCCCACCCAGTTCTGGGGTTCAAACTGTCGTGTGTGTGCAGATGCACCCTCTCTCCCCATATTTATTCCTAGTCTAAATTCTGAATTTAGCCTCAGACTGCTATATCAGCTGCCAGCCAGTCACTGCTACCTGTTTGTCCCAGCATCATCTAAAATTGACAAATTAATTGACTTTGCAGTCTCAACCTTCTCTAGGATTAGTCTGCTTTTCTCTTTATTTTGCCTCTAGGTTTGTCATGCCATCCTGTATTCCTCCTCCTTTCTACCCAACCTCTGGTGCTATCAGTCATTCACCCAATCTGGATGATTTTTGTTTCCTAAATATATTTTAGTCCTTCTCCTTCCCCTTCCCCTTCCACTTCCCCTCTGCCTTCCCTTCCCTTCCCTTCCCTCACTTCCTAGCTGAGGCTGTCCTTATCTCTGTCCTGGGCTCCTACTTGATCTCCTTGCCTCCCATCCATTGTCTTTACTGCCTCAGGGATCTACCTATCTTAAGACCTGATCATGTCATTTCTTTGCCATAAACTCCAAAGAGTTCCTATCACACGTAGTGTCCTGTGGAGACTAGGCAGGTTGTTCATCATCTGATCCTTGCCCATCCTCCAGCAGGATGCCCCGCACACCTGTCCCCATCTTCCATTATCCTTCATACTCTCCATCATTGTGTCATGGCAGAACTTCCTACCATTCTCCACTCAGATCAGGGTTCAGGACGGTGCTTATGCTGTGTCCTCTGCCCAGTTAGCCCTTCTTCCTTACTGCCTGGATAATTCTGAGTCTTTAAAACTCAGTTCAGTGACACACATCCCCTGGGATGCCGTCCTTAGTCTCCCCAGGATAGGTTAGATGCCCTTCCTCCCTGTCTCTGGTGCCCTCATAGCATCCTGTCCTCATAATTGTAGCATCAGTAATCTTAGTGATATGCGTATATGTCTGTTTCCCTTTCTGAGTCTTCATTTCCCTATCTGTAAAATGGGGATAATAATAGTACTTATCTCAGAATATCATTTGGAGGATTAGATAAGGTAATCCATGCAATGAATTTATAATAGCACCTGATGCATACAAAACCTATTTGTTAATAGCCATTATAATAATATCAACAATATTGTTATTATGCAATAATTAAAATAATTATATAATTAACATTATTAATAATAATATTAACACATTATTGAGGGAAAGGACTCCCTCCTAAACAGTGCTTCTCTAACTAGCAGAGCACTAGGCAATTTGAGAGTGATATCACAAAGTGGACATACCTGAAATAATGTGAGCTGTTCTTTTTTCTAATGTCAGCTGTGAATAGTTTTAATTATAAGAAAACATGGATGGTAGTTTGAGATGAAAACACAGCCCCTGGCTGCAACAAAAAGCTCTTGGCCCAGTAAGAGAAAGGCCATCGTTTTTCAAATCATGTTTCCAGTTCCTGAGAACAACATTACAACAAGTTAAACAGGTATCAAAACCATCTAAATTGCTGACCCTGAAGGGCTTGGTGTCCAAAGAACAAAGGCATACCAGAATAAAGTCTCATGTTAGAAAATATGTTGGACCAGGAAAATATAGACGAAGGGAACAGACCCTTATTGAGCAGCTATGATGTACTGAGTATTTTGCACATACTTATCCATTCAGTAACCACAGTTCCATGAATTAACTGATATTACCCTGCTTACTGATGAGGCACAGAGAGGCTTGTAATTTGTCACTCATTACAAAGCTAATTTTGTGACGCTGAGTGAACCACTTGGCTTCAGTAGCCAGCTACTCTTTGCTTTCCTGCTTTGTTCAAATTCTTCAAGACTCAGTTTAAGTCGTTCCTTAGGAAATTTCCACACCTGGCCATGTCCACTGCTATCATCGCATTCTGGGCTTTTACCTCTCATCATTCTGCAATTTAGTGTGACCAACCATCCCCCTGCTCAGTTTGTACACCCATGAGAGTAGGTAGGGGCTGTGTGTCTCTGGTTCACACCTTTGGGACCAAGAACTAGTGCACGTCTTGGCTTGTAGTAGGTGCTCGGTGAATGTTGTTTAATTAGTGTTCTTATCTTTAAAAAGAGACATATAGAGCGTGTGACCTGCAAAGTTCCCTCCAGTTCTTTGTTTCTGGTGCTAACGTTTAGACCTAGCAAAGGCCCAGACCCGAATAGGACTTCATGTCCTCAGGCAGCTGATGCTGTAGGAAGGGGCATGCCTGCCGATGGTGTGGGCTTCAGTTCTTGTCAAAAATTCCACCCAGGTTTTTTTTTTACTTCTTAGCAGGTGCCACAGGGGCTTTTCATCTTCTTCTCCCCCCCCCCCCCCCCGCCCTTCCTGGAGAGCCTGGAGACAGTCTGCAGTTGCTTTCCTCTTCAACGCTGCTGCCACTCATTCCACCCTTGAAGTCCTTCTCTCCCCAGATCTGAGTAGGAAGTGGGGTGTAGTCTTTGTGCAGACACACACACACACACAGCTCATTTCACCATACGGAGTTTTACTATGAGTCGGCACAAAGTCAGAGTTTGGGGAGCCAAAATTGTAAATATAGGGAAGTTATAAAGCTGAAAATAACCTTTGCTAATTAGCCAAGACATGACTCTTGGTTTCTAGTTCCTGCCCATGACTGGCCCCTTGGGAAACCAGATAGGGCTGTTTGCCATCTGGTCCTAGGGCTGCCTGGTTCCAATCCTAGCTCTTGGAACCTCAATTCCTAATCTTTAAAATGGGGACAGTGGTATCTATTAGGTTGCAACATAAAATTGCCATTTTAGTAGGTCAAAGGGGTCAAATACTGACAATTTCATAAAGCTCAGTTTAAGACCTCATAGGATTGTTGTCGGTGAAATGAATAATGGATGTAGATTACTTATCATAATGCCTATCACAAAAGTACTCAATACATGCAACTAAGATGATCCCAATGATTTTTATCTGAGACAGTGACTGAGGTCTTATTGGACTTCTGCCCTCAGTTCAATTTTTCTAAGTGGCACCAACCAAATAAATGCCTAGCTTTATCTGACCATTGCCAAAAAAGCAAGCAGACAGCCCCAGAAGGCACTTTTCCCAGTATATTGCCTTGAATACGGTCCTGGAAAAGAATGACAAGACTCTGATGTCCCAGATGGACACGTTCAATCTTCAAAACCCTTTATACTGAAAGAAAACTATTCTCTGAGCATCTCCATACAATGAATGGTTACCTCAGAGGCATTTTCTTACACTGCCCACTTAATATTACTGTGACCCCAATTGGGTCATTTAATATTTGAGTGGCAGATCATTCATTTTCATATTCAAACAAATATATATTAAGTATTTGCTGGGTTTTAGGTAATGCCATGCTGCTTTCACAAACAAAAGTCTATCCTCATAGTAATATTGTCCATCATTTTCATCCATTCCACAAATATTTATTGAGCATCTATTAAATGTCAAGGCTTATGTCAGACAATGGATAAAGTGTGGATGAAATTAAATATAGCTCCTGGGAGCTTCTCGGAGAGATACTGTACTAGGAGAGATAGACACTAACCACATAATCTTATGCAAGTAAGTGTAAAATAGCAATTGTGGGAAGTATTATGGATGAGAATATATGCTCTTATGGCAGCAAGAAATACAGAGCTTTGACCTAGTTTGGCGATATAGGACAGAGCTGCTAACTCACACCATGCCTTTGAGAGAATTAGGTAACGATGTCATAGGAGATGAAGGTCTATGTCAGAATAAAGGGATTGGCAGGTGGAATATGACTCACTTCTACCCATCACTTGCTCCTTAGCCAATGCTCTTGTGTGGGGTGAAGGCTGCACAAATGTATATGGCAGCGTGAGTTGGGAGGGCTTCTTCAAGAAATTGATGTTGGAACTCTTGTTTTTGGAAAGGGGTAAAACTAATTATAAATAAAGAAAGACGCATACTTGTATTTGATAGAGTTGAGAGTTGGAGTAATGCTCCAGACAAAGAGAACTGTGTATGCAAAGGCCCTGTGGCAAGAAGAAACAGGATCTACTTGAAAAACAGAAAATATCCAGTGAAACTACAGATCAGAGTAATAGCAAAATGGAAAGGAAATTTGGAGATAAAAGAACAGATTAGAACTTCTGGGCCTTGGAAGGGATTTTGGTCTCCATCATGAGAACAATGAAGGGTCACTTAACTGTTTGAGGTTGATGACAATGACATAACTAAATTTTTGTTGTAAGACCACTTTGGATGTTAGGAAGAAAATGGATTTGGAGAGAGCTGTCAATAATAAATACACAGAGACCTGTTAGGAGGATGTTGAAAGTGAGAAATGATGATAGTTTGTAATAGTGTGGCATCCAAGGAAATGGAGAAAATGGTACATATTCAATAAATTAGGAGCTAAACTTGATAGAGTTGCTGATGGATTGAATGTTGGGGACAAGGAGAAGCAGCAGTCAAGGATAATACCCAAGTTTTTGGCTTGTGGAACAGCATGGATGGTGACCCCACAGCCTGAGATAGAGGGCTCTGGAAGAGGGCCATGTGGGGCAGGGTAGAGGAGGGGCTGGGTTGGGGTTTCTTTGGCATCATCCAAGTGGAGTTGCCAGGTCCACAAATGAGAGGAGAAATCTGTGTCTGAGATAGAAATCTGTGAGGTGCCTGCACAAAGAGGATGAATGCAGCCATCAGTGTGATTGAGGCCATCAAGGAAGAAAACATAAGACAGGGGGGCTTAGAAATGAGCCTTTAGGAACCTCAAATTTCCTGGCTTGATACAGGAAGGGAAACCTTCAAAGTTCTTTTCATATCCATTTTCCAGAAACCAAGGCTCAGAGGAGTCGAGTAATCTGCCCAAGGCAAATGGCTGGCAGATGGTAAAGGTGGAATTTAAATCTCAAGCTTTTATATTCTAGAACTCTCACTCTCCCACCATGTCATAGTTTCCAGTTTTTAAATACTTAATTTTTAAAAAAAACTTCAAAGGATATTGTCATTATTTCATTTAGCATTGAATAACTCTATATTCTTCAATATAACTATTTTTTTTTAAAGCCTAAAAGATCCACTCAGCCAAGGGTGAGGAGAGAAAGGCAAAGTAGGTGCTGTAAGGAAGGATAAAACACAGAAACTCATCATCCCCTGGGAGCCTGGAGTTCACCAACTTGACATAATTAGGTGTTCACTTAACACTCAGTAATTAAATGACTTTACACCAACTTCTTTATGAGAGAAAAAATTCGTGTGAGGTGCAGCAGACACCTTCAGGCTCTTTCACAAAAGCTGCATCATGGCTGGGTTTTGAGGCTGGCTCCTGCTGAGTTACTAACTGCACTGTCACACCTCCATGGAACACACAGGCACTCCTCTCTCCCAGGCTCAGGTCTAACAGCTGAGAAACTAGTCCCACCAAGTTCTGGAAATAAGGTGCCGAGTCTCTGCTGGGTCTGTTTTGTGTAGTCACTTCTTTCACTAAAGGATATTCCCCTGGCAGTGGACAGCATGGGAGTTAAGTCCAGGGTTCTGGGAAGTAATCTGGGACTTAGAAGATTTGGTGAGGAGCTTTCTAAGTTTACCCCATCCTCAGATGACTGGGTGGCATTGGGTGTGTCTTCCAGATTCCTTCAGATTTTCTCCCTTTCTTTATAATTAAAGGTCAGAAGAGGATTCTGACTTGGAAACAGCACCAAAAGGAAAACCGAAGAGAGGGGCTTAAGTGTTATGCTCCATATGAGCACAGACCCAGAAGGGCTGAAAATTTCACTTTAATTTCTTTATGGCAGGAAAGTGATTCAAGAATTTAAATGCTAGTCAAACCCAAAAAAGTATTCTCACCTACTCACCCACTTCAAACAAACAAACAAACAAACAAACAAACAAACAGCAGATTTTAAAATGTATTACCCAGAAATACAATACTTGGAAAGAGTCCAAACTGGGCAGAATTTGGGGCTGCACAGAAATTGCAGACAAAGTTGTCTCCTCTGGAATAGCCACTTTGTATTCCTTGCTTTGGCTTTGCAGCAGTTCTAATTAATATTCAATTACCATGGAATGGGCCTCTTCTTCCAAGAGCTCATTGGGAACCTGAAGCGGCTTCTTCCTAAAATGACCAACTTTCATTTGGTAATGATGACTTTGGTTGGCTTACCACAAAAGCATTCAATTGTAGACCTCAGACCTTGGAAGTGACTAGGAGCATTGGGCTATTTATAGTCTTTAGATTTTTTTTTTGACATCTGTGAGTGTCTGTGGGCGGGATGAAGCAATGAAGTAAATGCTGGGCATAGAGTCCAAGGACTTTACATTTCAGCCCCTGTGCCACCATTTGCCAGCTGCATGACCTTGGCTAAGTCCTTCAATTCAGTTTAACCAAACCTGTATTGAGTGTGACTAGGGAGCTTGGCCACCGCTAAACAGTGAGGTATTACAGGTTATTATGTCAAGGAATTTGGATTTTTTTTAAGGAGCCTGGGGAGCCAGAGGACCATCTTGAGCCAGAGAATGACATGATCAGATGTGTGTACTACAAAGATCTCCCTGGTGTTAGTGTATAAGGCAGATTGGACAAAGATAAGGATAGATACAAGAAACCATTCAAGAAACTTCTACAGTTGTCTAAGTAAAAAATGTGAATGCAAGAACTACTAGGGAAATGATAACAAACATGAAAAGGAGGTGATAGATACGAGGTGTGTTAAGAAAGTAGAAAAGGGAAGACACTGTGAAGGTTGGATATGAACATAAAGGAGAAGTTCAGGATGACTTATAGATTTTTGGTATGGGCTACCCAGTAGATATGGCTACATCATTGAGTTAATAAATAAAAGAAAAGGACCTGATTTTATGTTTGATGATGATGAATTTGGTTTGGAAAATGCTCAGTTTGAAGTTTCTATAGACGATTCTAGGTGGAAATGTTTGGTGAACAGCTTTGGTACAAATCAGGAGAAAGTCTGAGTAAGAGGTAAAGATTTTGAAGCCATATATTTATACGCAGTAGATGAAATTGTGAATACAGGAAACCTCATGCAGACAGGGTGTGCAAAATGAAAAGAGAAGTAGACTGAGTAAAGAACCTTCTGGGAACATTAAGCATTTAAGAGGCAGATGGTGGAAGAAGAGCTATGAAGTATAATAAGAAGCTATCATATTAGGTAAAGGAGACTATAAGAGGTCATAAAGAATCCCAGAGAAGAAGGTGTTTCAAGGAGAGCCTGGCCAACAGTGTCAGTCAAAGTCACTGAGAATTCATGTATGATAGGAGCTCAAAAATAGATGCCTGAGATGGGTTGACAAGATGGAATGAGAGGTATTTTATAAGTTCACTTGTGGGAAAAAGACAGATTATATGGTGGTAATTACTAATGAATGAAGGGATAAAATATTTTTATTCAGAGAGAAGAGACTTGAGGCTACTCATATCCTCATATGCTAGTAAGAAATAGCCAGTGAAAGAGAATTTGCACAGAAGAGTTTATTGATGGGGTTGGAGTTCTTAGGCTGGAACCTTCTTTAAGGAGGAAGGATGAACTTTAGGCAGGTCTCTTTCTTCCTCTAAGACCAAGGAAATAAAATGAGAATGGTTGTGGATTTAATCATCTGTAACAGAGTGGGTAAGAATTCATGAGTGTTACCCAGTGATCACTGTTGTCCTTACCATGAGGATGGGAAGCAAAGTCAGTTTCAGACTGTATAGGGGAAAAGGGTAGATGAGGAGTTCAAAGAATGTTACAGTTTGTAGTAGCTGTAAATTGGACAGTCTCAGAGCAAGGAAATACACAAAGACTATAGTTTATCAATGAAGATTCAGCTGAAGTTGAACACCTTAGGGCAAGGGTGGCATCAATCCAGAAGATAGTGGATTTTCTCCATTAGCACCAGTTGCTAGAGTGTAAGTATACAAAATGTGGATGTTTAGATTGACCTGTTCGGGGGACTTTCTTTAAGGTAGATAGCTAAAGAACCAAGGTAGAAGGAGCTCGAGTTGTAAGCCAGAAAGATGTTGATTGATGAACTATAGAATATAGACTCCCTATGAAATTACAGAAGTTCACAGGCCTGGTAGACTGGAGAAAAGTGATGTATTAAGAGGTGGGCTATAACCCTTGGGATTGGAGGATAATGGGGAAAGGAAATCAGAGAGCTGGACATTTTGAAGGGTGAGCTTTAAAAAGATGGAATTTAAACTTTGGCATGGAGCAGATTGGGGTGTGTCGTGGCAGAGCAGTGGGAATGGGTTGTTACCTAGAGTGAAGGACAGAGCTCTTGCAGTCAAAGGGATCAAGGAAGTCTGGAGCTAGGTTATTGAATTGATGGTCTATAAATAGAGGAATACAGGATCATGGAGGGGCATGGGGTGAAGAGAGAGAATGCTGAGATGCCACATAGAGATGGAGTATTATCTACAGATAACTGAATTATAATGTTAGGAGTTTTATAGAACCCCATAGAACAGTAGGTATAGCCACCCAGGCTTAGGAAGCTGTGGACCCCTGAAGACTTCTGGGGAATGAGAGACAGACCCTTTCCAGATTATCAGAAAAAGGAAAGAAGACATGCTCTTTGAAGAGAAGTCAGCTTCTAAAAGGAGGACAGGAAGAGATGGATATATATGTATGCCTAGGTCCATAGCCTCATAAGTCATTTAGATAACCACACCTCAGGCAGGAGAAAAAAAGTGTAGGTGTTAAAGCTAGTGATACTTTCTCTGCATGAAAGAAAGTATAAGGTTTAGAGACAAAGATTTTTTTCCCCTCTAAAGTCTTGAGTCAGAAAAACAGAAATTGTTCTAGGTATTCCAAGTAGACAGACTTTTTCTTTAAATTGAGGCATATTTATATACAGTAGATATGCAGAATAGGAATATTGGAAATAATCCAAACTTATAATAGCAAACCTCTGCCATGTAGAAAGGTTTAACAATGATGATGAGTTACAACAGATCAATTCAGCACATGTCCCATGCCCCAGCACACAACCTCTCTGGGCTTCAGTTTCCTCATATGTCAAATGATGGTGGGCTTGATGATTCTGAAGTCTTATAAAGTCTTGTAATGTATACAAGAAAGTGATGCAGACAGTGGTTGATTTCTAAGTCAAAAGAAAGTTCTATGGTGAGGTGGGACACTAAAGTGGTACAGGGGAGCTGGGAGAATGATGATTCCCTCTCATGGTGCCATAGCACTTAGGGCATGGAAGTGAATACTTTCTCATTTGAATAATCTGCAAGTGAAAACATCCTTTCACAGACAACCTTATTTCCATTTAGTAAGAAATGGAATGGCTCAAAAAGTAGAAGTTTTAATTTTCTACAAAATACAGTTTCTAGCTCTAGTGAAAAGAGCTGGCTGGGAAGAAGGACAGTGGAGGGAATGCGTGTCAGTGAAACAGTGGTGGAGGATGGAATGGAGATGATGACGTGGTTAACTTCTACCACAAGACAGGCCGATCAAGTCTGGTCCAGCTTGACCTACCCAACTAGTGGGTGCTTGCAGGGCATCAGTGTGGCTCCACTGAAGGGGTAATCTGCATCTCTTTGTCAGGGATATCGTGGTTGTAAGAAACAAACAGTCTGAGACTACTTTAAAGAAAGGGATTAGAGAAAATTTATAAAACACAGGGGAAAAAAGGAAAGCTACATTCCAGGAACTAGAAAAATTGAATTCTAGGCTTCTCTGTATATTTCTCTGCAACAAGAATTTCCACCCCCACTTCTGTCAGCACATTTGCTCTGTTCTTTTCTCTATGGAGGTAAGGTTTATTGGTCTTGGCATATATGAAGTAGGAAGTGGATTCTGTGGTTATAGTTCCTACTTGATCTTGCAGATCCTATGCCCACCATCTTTTAACTAGGTTCTCCATGTCCCAGCTGCAAATTCCTAGGAGAGATAACAGCTCACTTTGAGTCAATAATCTATTCAAGATTTAGTCAGCTTTGTCCTAGGACAGAGGGTCACTTGACCCCAACATGGAAGGTTGATTCACACTTCAACCAGGTCCATGGTTCATAGACAATTCTCAGAGAAAAAAGCATGAGCTAGACATGGGTCCAAGAAGTCTCTATAATGCAGACAAAGTCTGAAAGAAAAGTGTAGACCCTGGGACCTGAAGGACACAGGAAAAAGCAAGATAAGAGGTAAGGTCATAGAACCTATCTATTTAGTTACCTCTAAATTCTGTAATGAATGTATAAATCTTCTCTGTTTAGAATTGTTATAAGAATTTGTTAAGAGAGGTAATATGAAAATGGAACATAAATATAAGATTATCTCTTGAAACTAGATTAGGTGATTCTCAATCTAGAAAATTTGAAATCATCTAGTTGTGTTGTAACCTGGGTTGTTCTTGAGTTTCTATTCTCTTTCTTGACCTCAATTACTAGAAATCTTTTGGAGTCACATATTTTACCTCCCAATCAGTATTTTTTGTCTTTATGTACTTGATAAATACAACTTTACCGTTCTACTATATCTTTGTGTGTGTGTGTGTTTCCAGGCTCAAATCAGATTCTTATTTAGAGCCATTAACCAAGACCTCTTCTGTACTCTGGGAATGGCAGGATCCCTTCTTTCGCTGCTACCAGGTAGAAGTGATCGTTAATATCCCATCGGCCCCATGGTGGACCTTATGCTTTGAGGGTCTTCTGCACATAATCTATAGTCCTAACCATGAGTGATAGGGTGAAGACACTAATGATCACCATGATCCCTTGTCAGCCCCATGCCTAACAGAACCCACATGGTGATCAGGGTCCTGCCCTATTCCTGAACATGACCATCCCTGTCTTCTCACTGCACACATTAGAACCCTGACAGAAGTTCAGGAAACCCTTTTCATGAAGAATGGGGAGGCTTCCTGAGATAGGACAGAGTGAGAAGACCAATAATTGGTCATTCCTCCTTTTCTCACTAACTCATTCTTGTGCCACACAAGGGCTTGGGGGACCTCTGCCTCATAGGTTAGGACTTTGGAAAAGATCCATGTGCATACACCCTCTCTCCTGACACTTCTCTAATTCCTCAACCTCCTCTTGTCTTCCTTATTCATCACTCTTAGGTGTTTTCTCCCCAAATGTGAGGTGGCCAATCTGAGACCCATGAGAAAGGAATCTAGAGCCTCTGTGTCCACTTGTGTTTTGAAAACACTAATATTCCACGTTTCAAGTAGATAAAAAGTAGATTCTTCCCTCTGCCTTGGGGTTTGTTGACTCTAACTAGGGACATACTGGCTCTTGAACAGAGTGATGGTGACAAAGATGCTTTGATTCCAGTTCCATATCTTCCCTGCTGAGGACTGGGATCAGTTTCTTCCTGAGTTTCCCAAATTCAAACACTTCTTGGATGGTAAGCTGAGGGCAAGCAGTTTAGTCCCTGAAAAGGGATAACATATTTTTCCTATTGACATAACTTTAAATCTATATCTCCAGAAATAAGAACCCTGATGGCATTGTGTAAGGAGCATTGTGTGCGACTCCTTTCATAGCCTATTTTTATTACAAAGAAGAATCACATTGGTGGGAAGTGGCATCTGAGTCCCATACGCTGAAAATGCTACTCCCAAGTAGATTCTTTTCGATCCCTAAAGTTTTTCTCTGATAGAAGAAAGTTTGTTCTGACACATCAAGATTTATTCTTCTGGAGTATTGTATATCTCCTGTGCATGTATGATTGTCATCAAATACCCCCACGTGCAGGCAATAGGTCAGTTTTCCTCTGTGGGGTCCTACTGTGTAGCTTTGTAGCACAAAAAGTAAAGTGACCTCTGTGATATCATTACTAGCCCTCGTGGATGAAAGTGTGGCTAGGTCCTGAAGACAGCCCAGTCCTTCACCATTACTGTAGATAATATCGTTTCCCTCACATCCTGCCCCTATTCCTCCTACAGTTAAATAGTATAAATGTGCTCTATCTCAGTAGTGTCTGGAATGCTCTTCTTCAGTCATCTGTAGGATCTAATGGATAGATGGAAGAGACAAGGGAAGAAAAAAGAGGGAAGAGGAAAGAAGATTAAAGATCTCAAGGTGTTTTTTTTTTTTTGCTAATTTTCAGTAGAAAATAGAAAGAAATCCAGTGCAGTTTAAAGTAATGAATCAAATGAAAGTTCTCTTCAGAATACAATGATGATCTGCCTCATCATAGAGAAAACAAAGTGTGTGTATTATTACCTGAACAGTTTATGGGAAGGAACAGGTATTTGAGGAGAGTCAAACTGCCCACAGCCACTTTAAATAATATCGGGCTTGAAAAATAAAATGGGTAACTCAGTTCTGGTCCTAAAGGAAGGTAATTCTTGAGATTAGATTTATGAAGGGAATATACAGAAAACAGCACAAGCGGGTCACGTTAGGCTTTATGTGAGCAAGAGCCAAAATGCAGACTATAAACCCTGGAATAACAGGAGACAGTAACCAAGGTAGGTGGCCCATTGCTCTTTTTCCCTTAAGATGAAGGGTGTCCCTTTGGAGAACTACACCTCTTGGTTCAGCTGTGAGTTTATGGATTCCTTCTGTGGGCCAGCAGTTTTGTTTTTGATGTGTCAACGGCTGCTGCTGGTACAGAGACAGTAGCCCAGACCCATGGGTAATTTCTTCTCTGTAAGCTCCACTCAAGGCAAGAATGCTAGAATTCTGATCCTTTTCTTTTTTACTAACGTGCTTCCTGTATATCGTCAGCCGTCTCAACTTCTTGTTCGTTTTGGTCTTGAGCTGTTGGCTCCAGGGCTTATGATCAGCAAGATCATACTGAAAGAGAGAATAAGAAAGTGAAAGAAAGCTGAAGTTCAAAGCATTTGATTATAAGCTCCTCCATGGAGTTCCAGGGTGTTTAGAATATTCTGCACAGTGTGTAATGGTAATTGATGATGGTGTAGCTATACAGTAGCTTTAAGTGGATGTCAATAGAATAAGGAGATACTATCTGCTCCCTATTCAGTTTCTACTTCTCCATCAGTCCTGCTCTCTTGGTTGCTCTGAAGCTGCCATCTCCTCTAGGTGATGTTTAGGCCTGTCCCACCCCTCCTCTCACATACCTTATGAAAAATGGTTGTGCCATCTGCAGCTGTCATGAGGCTGTGGAATAGGGAGTACGGCTCAATGAATATACAAATGTGCAGCTGGACCACAGCCCCTTCCAGAAGGCAGCTGCAATATAAATCATAGTGAGCTCACACTTCTCAAGTAGCAGGCTGCCATTGGGGGCTGCCATGCATAAGGGACTGGAGAGAAATAGAAGAATGTGAGAAAGGTCTCAGTGGAAATCAGCCCTGCAGTATGTGGAAAGGTTGGCTGGAAAGACAAAGCCAAGAGTAGCATGTTCTGAAAAACCTAATTGCTTGGGCTCTTGCAGATCATGGAACAAAGCTAAGCACAACATGGGGTTTATTGAGTTTCAGTACATTTGCTTCCCTTTGAGCTGATGGGAGTCTCTCCCTCTCCCTCCAACTCCTGCCTCTCTCAGCACCTCCCATTTTCCAGGCACCGGGCAAGGTTCTGGAGCCACAGTTGTAGTTTTTGAATCAAACAAAATCTCTGCCCTAAATTTTAAGGGTGGAGAGACATGGGGGTTGGCAGTGATGATGGGGAAACAGACTTTATAATAATGAAAAATAAAATAAACTGCAATGCAATGTGCTGAATTGGAATGGAAATAGATACCAGAATCTGTGAGATGTCAAGAGGCAGAATGGGTAAGTCTGCTTTGGGGTGGTTTTTCAGAGGTGACATTTGAATGAAAATCTTCCAGCATGAGTCGGTGTTCCTTAGGAAGGTCAGGATGAAGCAGGGTAATAGCGGATGTAAGGCTGGAGGCAGGAAAAGTGTGCATTGATCCTCTTTTGCTGCCAAAATTTTAATCAGCCCAAATTATTGAATGTTTTCCTTCAAGCCTCTCTTATTAAAGTCACTGCAAATTCTACTGGTATACTTGTCTTTCACACATCTGGCTTTACCCCAAATACATCTGGCCCATGCACTCTTGGGTCCCCATGAAAATAAAAAAAATAAATATAAATGTAACTACTTTTCTTCATATTCTCTCTCTCTCTCTCTCTCTCTCTCTCTCTCTCTCTCTCTCGTACACATGCATAAGCACACACAGACATACACACTAAAGAATGTGGGCAGTTCCTAGGGATGGAAAAAGCAGAAACTAAACAAAACGGATTCTCCTTAGAGTCTTCAGAAAGGAACACACCCCTGCTGACACTGAAACCTTGACTTTAAACCCAGTGAGACCCATTTCAAACTTCAGACCTCTTGAACTGTAAGATAATAACCTTCTGTTGTTTTATTTTTTTTTTTTTTTTTTTTTTTTTTTTTAAATTTTTTTTTTTTTTTTTTTTTTTTCAACGTTTTTATTTATTTATGGGACAGACAGAGACAGAGCATGAACGGGGGAGGGGCAGAGAGAGAGGGAGACACAGAATCGGAAACAGGCTCCAGGCTCTGAGCTATCAGCCCAGAGCCCGACGCGGGGCTCGAACTCACGGACCGTGAGATCGTGACCTGGCTGAAGTCGGACGCTTAACCGACTGCGCCACCCAGGCGCCCCAACCTTCTGTTGTTTTAAACCATGAAGTTTGTGGTAATACGTTGCAGCAGCAATAGGAAATTAATATAGACTCTAGTATCTGGAAGTGATGTGCTATGGTAACAAATAAAAATGGAGAACTGGCTTTTAAATTAGGCAATGGACAGAGGCTGGGATAATAAAGTTTTGATAATAAAAATGTGTATGGTAATGATTCTGCTAATGAGGACTCAGAAAGAAGTGAGGAGTATGGTAGAAAAGGTATGTAGTCTTAGAGAATGCCTAAATTGTTATGAAAAGACTATTGGTAGAAATACGGGTGTTGAAGTCACTGCCAGGGGAATGAGGACTCGAAAACAAAATGTATAAGCAGTGAACTTGGATATTTAACTAAGGAGATATCCAAGCAAAGCATTGAAGGCATGGTCTGGTTCTGTTGCTCTTTATAGCAAAATATGAAGGCAGAGAGATAGATTGAGAGAATCATTGTTAAACAAGAATGAGCCAGGCCTTCCTTGGTGATTGGGGAAATTTTCAGCCTATCTGGATTACAAAAGACAGTAAAATTTGGTGATTCACAGTCAGGAAAGTATGCTCTGGAGAAAAAGCCAAGGACATGGCTCAGTACTCTTTTGCTTGTGCCTCTGAAGGTTAGCGTATCTAGTCACACAGAAGGCTCTTTGAAGAGATTAGGTATGTGAATCCCCTCAGCCATCTCAGGAGAAGCCAGGAATATAAATGAAATTATCTAGGAAAGATTTGTGAACGTCTTGTTTAATAGAGTTCTCATGACATACACAGGAGACACATGAAATATTTGAGAATCTTATATCATTAGAAGCGTGTACCTTTCATGAAATCGGAAGTAGGACTGAGAGGGCAGAGCCATTAGGGCAAAGGGCAGAGCTGAGGATCACCACGGATTATCCCCAGGTTTTGAAACCAAATGGAGGTTTCCTGGATGGATTTTGAAATTGCTTGGGAATGACAATTCCTTTTTTTTCTTCATTTCCTCCCTGTTTTTTTCAAGTAAGTGTCTGTAACTGCTACCCTTTACCTTTCCCAATATTGTCTTTTTGGGAGAAGGTAACTTGTTACTTGTGTTTCACAAATTGATAAGATGTATGGATTATACCTAGGGTTTCCCCCATAATCTCGTTTTGATGAATTAGGATCAGGTTTCAGTTTCATTGGCTTTTTTGTTTTCAGTTTCATTGGTTTCTGCTCTAGTTTTTGTTATTTCATTCTTCTGCTGGCTTTAGGGTTGAGTTGCTCTTCTTTCTCTATTTTGCTAAGGTGGAAGCTCAGGCTATTGGTTTTAGATCTTGCTTCTTTTCTCATATACACAGTTAATGCTACAATTTTTCCTGGAAGTGCTACTTTCTCCACGTATGACAAGTTTTGGTATGTTGTATTTTCATTTAGCTAAAAATATTTTTGGTTTTAATCTTGAGGTTTCTTCTTTGAGCCATGTGTTATGTAGGAATGTGTGGTTAAATTTCCAAATATTTGGAGATTTTCCAGCTATCTTTCTCTTTGGATTTCTAGCTCAATTTCATTATAATCTGAGACTATACTTTGTATGAGTTCTCTTCTTTTAAATTGTCTAAGTTATGCTTTATGACCCAGAATGGGGTCTATGTTGGTCTTTCCATGTGAATGTGTATAAAATGTGTATTCTGGTATTGTTGATAGCATATTCTACAAATGCCAATTATCAAGTTGATTTATAATGTTGTTTAGGTCAACTATATCTTTGCTGACTACCTGCTTGCTTGATTTCTCAACTGCCGAAAGAGGCATATTAAAGTCTCCAACTATAATAGTGGATTTGCCTACTTTTTTTTTTCAGGGATACCAGCTTTTGACACTGTGTTGTTAAGTGCATATACCTTTAGGATTGCTCTGTCTTCTTGGAGAATTGACGCCTTTTTTTCATTATGAGATACTCTTCCTCATGCCTGATAATTTTTCCTGTTCTAAGGACTCATTTGACTGATATTAAAATAGCTACTCCAGTTTCCTTGTGGTTATTGCTAGCATGGTATATCTTTTTTTCCATTAAAGAAAGTTTATTTGACTATATTGAAATGTGTTTCTTGTAGACAACATATAGTTGTTTGATTGGGTCTCTGTCTTTTAAATCCCTCTGACAGTCTCTGTCTTTTCATTAATAAATTTAATTCATTCACATTTGAAATCTTTTTTTTTTTACTTTAAAATTGTTTTATTTTTATTTGTTTTGAGGGAGAGAGAGATTGAGAGAGCAGGGGAGGGGCAGAGAGACAGGGAGACAGAATCCCAAGCAGGCTCTGTGCTAGCAACACAATTGCTCAATGCAGGGCTTGAACTCATGAACCATGAGATCATGACCTGAGCCGAAATCAAGAGTTGGATGCTTAACCAACTGAGACACCCAGGCACCCTCCCCTGAAATCATTATTGATGTAGTTGACTTAATATCTATCACATTTTTAACTATTCTCTATAAAGTTACATTTGTTCTCCCCCCCCCTCCCTTTATCTGCTTTCCTGGTTTTAATTAAGTGTTTAAAATGATGATCTCTTGGCATATCAATTATACTTATGTAAAAAAAAAATAGTGGTTGTCCTAGACTTTGAAGTAAGCATTTTTAATTAATCTAAGTCCATTTTCAAATAGCACTATGCTGTTTCACATGTCGTATATCTTCCTTATGACAGAGTATTCTCAGTCCCTCCCATCCACTATGACACTGTTGTCATTCTATATTTGCTATAATTACCCAATATGTTGTTAATATTATTACTTTGAACTGTTACCTTTAGATCAATTAAGAACAAAAAAGGTAAGACTTTAACTCTATTCCCTTCCTGCTGCTCTTCCCATTGCTTTGTATATATATTTGTGTTTTGATATACATCATTTTTCTTCTCCCTGAAGACCTTTAAAAATTTCTTTCATGGAAAATGTGCCCAAGATGTAATTCCTCAATTTTTGTTTGTTTAAGGAAATTTCTATTTCTCCTTCACTTTTGAAGGGTAGTTTCACTGGCTATTGGATTTTAGGTTGGTATCTTTTTCTTTTAACACTTTAAATATTTCAATTCACTCCCTTCTTCACTTGCCTGATTTCTGATGAGAAATCCACTGAAGTTCTTAGGGAAGGTGATAGTTCTCTGATTTCTTTTGGGATTTCCTCCTTGTCTTTGGTTTACAGAAGTTTGAATATGACATGCTTTGCTGTAGTTCTTTGTTATTATTCTTGTCATTATTTATCTTTCCTTTATCTTCTCAGATCACTAGATCTGTCATGTGGTGTTTTTATTTAATGTCACAAAGTTCATTATTTCTTTAAACATTTCTTTTATGCCCTTTTCTCTCTTTCCTCATCTTCTGGTATTCTTATTACTCATATACTATGTCTTCTGAAATTGTCCCACATTTCCTGGATGTTCTATTATAGGTCTGTTTTTGTTGTTATTTTTTTTTTCTCTTTGCATTGTAGTTTTATTGAGCTATTTTCAACCGCACCGATTCTTTCTTTAGTGTGTGTAGTCTACTGATAGGCCCATTAAAGGCATTCTTTATGTTACATTGTTTTTAATTTCTCACATTTCCTTTGGATTTTTCTTAGTGTTTCCATCTCCCTGTTTATATTACCCATCTATCCTTGCATACTGTTTACTTTTGCATTTGAACCCTTCACATATTAATCATAGTTATTTTAAATTCCCTGATACCTCTGACATTTGTGTCATATCTGAGTCTGGTTCTGAAGCTTGCATTGTTTCTTTCTTCTTTCTTCTTCTTCTTTTTTTTTTTTTTTTTGGCTACAAGATGGACATGTATCAAGTAACCCAATACTGAAGTACCTAGGCCGTTAGTGAGAACATTTATATTTATCTGGCTATGAGTTTGTCTATGCTCAATGTTTGTTGTAGCCATAGGTGCCTTGAGACTTCAGATTCCTCTAGTGTCTTTGTTACTATTTATCCTCTTGATTTTGAAATTTTTTTTTTTTCCAACGTTTATTTATTTTTGGGGCAGAGAGAAACAGAGCATGAACGGGGGAGGGGCAGAGAGAGAGGGAGACACAGAATCGGAAACAGGCTCCAGGCTCTGAGCCATCAGCCCAGAGCCTGACGCGGGGCTCGAACTCACGGACCGCGAGATCGTGACCTGGCTGAAGTCGGACGCTCAACCGACTGCGCCACCCAGGCGCCCCTATCCTCTTGATTTTGAAATGCTCTAAGTACTCTTCTTAAGAGACAGCCCTACATCTTGCAATTCTTTCAGCTATCAACTGCTTTTCTTTGGATCCCTGTTGTGTGGTAGTCTGATGTTGGGGAGAAGGAGCATACTATAGTCCTGCCTCTAAATCTCTTTTACTAGGCTTGTGGCTCTGGATTGTGACTCTCACAGTATTTTTTTTTTTCTGGTGGCTTTGTTTTGTTTTGTTTTGTTTTTCCTTCATCCCTAAAGTGAGACAGTAAGGCTAGAGGGGACTAGAGTGGGAGGAACACTCTTCCTCAGCTGGAATGGGGCTTTGGTAAATGTTTTTCCCTGGAGTGTAGGTCTTCATTATAAAGAATGCTCTGAGTGCATTTCTGAGTGATTTTCTCCCTTCCCCACCCTTGTGAGAGCCACAAGCATATTTTTCTTGGCTCTTTGCTGTGAGGACCTGGAGGGATGCTTGGAAGTAAAACCCATGAACATATGGTATACCCCGTAGACTGTGATCTCTAGGATTTTCTCATTCTCATGCTAATCCACACTGAACAGTCAACAATTCATCAAAGTTACCATTTAAGTGTTCCTATCAGTTGCTCCAACAGTTTCTGCTTCAGGTAAGGAGCTCTTGGATGGATCTCTGAATGAGCCTGTGTGTGCACATTGGAGGGTGGCAGCCCTACAGACTCAGTTCCCTGGTGGTTTTAAGAAGAGTCATTGGTTTGTAGTTTGTCAAGCTTTTTCTTGTCATAAGGATGAGTGTGACAACTCCTCAAATTCTTACACGTTAGAGCTGAAACGGGAAGTTGTCATTGTTATTTTTGTTACTATTGTTATCCCAACTCTTTAAGGAGGCATATTAGTTTAAGGGAGATAGAAGCTGCCGCTTTATATTTCTCAGTGGTCAAATTCATTTTTGCATTTAGTGTGCCAAAAAGGAGAGATCAGGTTTTGACCATTCATTTCCCCTGTAAGTATCTATTTGAACCTGATTTATCATCAGAGTGACTATACCCACCCTGAAAAAAAAGTTATAGCTTTGTTTTGCCTTTCTGGATGTCATCTACCTTGCAATCCCATCTCTTTGGAGTGCAGCTGAAAACCAGAAAATAAGCAAAGAAAGGTCTCCTGAATAGTTAATGTCACAAGTACAGGTGCTGAATTTCTTAAAATTTAATTTTGGTAGAAGCAAAACTATATGCAATCCATATATAGGCTACGAAGTATAATGATATAATCAGCACTGATGAGTCCACCACCTGTCATAAAAACTAGAGCATCACCAGTACCTCCAAAGCTATCTCTCATCTGCAGGACTGCTAGCCTCCTAGGGAGAACTACTTTCTGAAGGTTTAGGCCCATAATTCATCTGTTCTTTGAAAAACGTTTTCTTCTATATATATTCCAAGACAATATAATCTTGAGTATTGTTTGGTTTTTAGCTTTACTGAAATAACATTATCGTGCTATATGTTGTCTTCTGGACTTGCATTTTTCATTTAATTAATTACTTGTACTCTCTGTGCCCAGTGGCCCTCTCTGCAAAATGGAGGTAATAATAGTACCTATATCACTGCATTTTTATAAGAATTAAATAAGTTAATATTTGTAAATCACTTAGAATAGTAACAGACATACAGATCGTGCTTTGTATATTTGTTAAAGAAAATATACATATATTCATTTACACTGTGGATCTATTTGGAGTTCATCCATTTTTACTGCTATATAATATTTCACATATACTATAATTTATTAATCCAGTCTCATGTTGATTGGCTTTTGGATGATATCAAGCTTTCTGTTATTACGTATAATATCAATTTGAACGATTTTACTCACGTCTTGTCATATGCCTTTGTGAGAGTTTCTCTAGGGGTATATCCACAGTAAAAGTGCCATATCACACGACTTGAGCATATTCAGCTTTAACACCAGAATGATTGTACACATTTACACCTCTATTAGTAGAACATTAGAGGTCTTGGTGTTCCACATACTTGCTTTCATTTGGTATTATAAAATTTAGTGGGTTTTGCACTCTAGATGGAGTAGAATATGGTTTATTTTGTGCATTTCCAGAATTTCAAATGATATTGAGCATTTTTCAAACTCATTATCAAGTTCCTTCTACTGTAAAATAACCATATTGTTTGCCCACTTTTCTGTTTGGAGATATATATGTGATTTTTTGTACTTTATATATCTTCATATTTTTCTTTTGTCAATTAAATATATTGCAGTAATCTCACACTGTGTACTTTGTCTTTTTGCTTACTTTGCGATTTGGTTGAAATAGAAGCCTTGATTGTAAAGCTTCTTTAGGAAACTCTTTTTAAAGCCCAAATTACAATTTTATGTTTAAAATTGGAGGTTTCACAATGAAGTCTTTGTAATTAATGTTATATATGGTATGAGGTATAGATCAAATTGTATTTTTCTCTAGGTGAATTGCATGTATCCTAATATCTCTAATCCCTATATATTAAGCCATTCAGTTTTTACATTGATTTGCAGTGATACCTAAATCATATATAAAACATTCATATTTGCAAAGGTCTATTTTTGAGTCTTGTATTCTATTCCTTTGTTTAAATTATCAATTTATTTTTTTAAAAAAATAGTTTATATTTTTGAGTAATCTTTACACCCAAACTTGGGGCTTCAGTTTACAACCTTGAGATCAGGAGTCTCATGCTCTACTGACTGAGCCAGCCAGGCACCCATAAAATTTTAATTTTCAACACCAATACCACATTAACTTAATTACACAGATTTTAAACACATCTTGATATTTGTATGTTTCTCTTCTACAGGAGAGCCCTGGCTATTCGTCACTATCCCATATTTGTTCTTCCATATAGATTTTAGAATAGGCTTTCTGTGAACCTTAATATTTTATTGGAATTACATTCAATATAAAGATTAATTTGGCTAAATTTGATATAGTATTGAACTACTATCTGTGGACATGGCATATATATCTATTTTTTTGGTCTTCTTTAATATCTTTAAATAAAATGAAAATTTTTTTACCATAAATACTGATATTTTACAAATCCTTGATAAGTACCTTCTTTTTCCTTTTCTTTTTTTCTTTTTGTTTCTCTTTTAATTTTTGATTTTGTTTTTTGCTACTGTAAAGAATCTCTTTAAATGGTTTTTAAAAACAATTGCTGCTAGCATATAGAAATCATGTTATTTTGTGTATCAATTACACATTTAGCAAATTTGTTAAACTTCTAAAAAGAATTCTAACAATTTGTCTGTAAACTATCATGGATTTCTCTATGAATAGTTACATCGTCTGTAAAAGTGGTTATTTTTCTCCTTTTCCAGTTCTTCTTTTTATTGCACTGGGTAGAACATTCAGTAAAATGTTGAATAGTCAGGTATAGTTCTATCCTTTTCCTGGTTTAAAATGGACTTCTTCTAAATATTTCATATGTAAGAATGATATATCTGTAGACTTGGGGTAGGTAACCTCTTTCAGATTAAAAAGGTCACTTTGTAGTTCCAGTTTGTTGTTGTAGTTAGATACCGAATATTATCAAATGCTTATTTCTGCTTCTATTAAACTAATAATGTGGTTGTACTGCTTTAGTATGTTAATAAGTGAATTTGCTTTTAGATTTTCTGAAGTTAAACTACATTGCACTCCTGAAATGAAGCCAAGCTGTTTATGACATCATATTTTTTATATACTCCTGGATTAATTTTTTCACTATTTGTAGAAGTATTTTAACTACTGATTTGAGTTCTTTAATGGTTACAGGCCTTCTAAGGTAGGTTTTCACAAGTTTGTTTTTCTATGATTTTGCCTAATTCACATACTTTTTCAGTTTTTGTCATTAAGCTAGTCACACCACTTTCTTATTGCTTTTAATTGTCTGGGTTTTTAGATAGTTATCCTCCATCATCCAGCTTAGTATTTTTTTTTTTTAATTAATCTCACCAGGAGTTTGTCTCCTCATTGGTCTCTTCAAAGAGCCATTATTTGATTTTCTTAAATCTTACCCATTATTCTTGTTTTCTGTTTTTATCTTTATTACCTCCCTTCTTTTACTTCCTGAATATTTATTTTGAAGTGCTTTTCCTATTCTCACCACTATTTCTTGTATCTCAGACCTTCCTACTGATGCCATTTTCCCTATTCTTAATATTTATCTTTTGGAAGTCTTTTTAATGAAAGCCTACTTGTGGTAAACTTGCTTAAGTTTTTTGTGCCTGAGAGTGTCTATATTTTTTTTCTCAGTCCTTCAAATATTATTATATGTCTTCTAGCTTTCATTATAGCTCTTGAGAAGACTGCATTAAGTCTTTCATTCTTACATAGGTGATCTGTCATTTCTCCCTGACATCTTCTAGTATATCCTTTTGCCTTTGGTGTTCATGTTTTACTACAGAATAGTTACCTGAGGGTTTCTTTGTGTTTTTCTGGCTTGTGTGTGTTTTTATCTCTGGATTCTTGATGTTCATAAATTCTAGAAAACTATCATTAATTATTGTTTCAAATATTTCCTCTCTTGTTTTCTCTGATCTTCTGATGAAAAATTAGGCCTTTTCATTCTATCCTTCTTGCTGCTTGTTTTCTCTTTCACTGGTTTCCTTTTTGTTGTCTTTCTGTTGCTTTCTGGGTAAATCTTTCTTCATCTGTAATCAGCCTGTCCAGGGTGCTTTTAATTTCACTGATTATAGTTTTTACCTCTAAAAATTCTATTTATTTTGTTTTATAAGTTTTCCTGGTAATTTCTTTCTTTCTTTCTTTCTTTCTTTCTTTCTTTCTTTCTTTCTTTCTTTCTTTCTCTTTATTTTTTTATTTAAATCCAAGTTAGCTAACATAAAGCGTAATAATGATTTCGGGAATAGAGTTTAGTGATTCGTCACTTACATACAACACCCAGTGCTCATCCCAACAAGTGCCCTCATTAATGCCCATCACCCATTTAGTCCATCCCCCCACCCAACACCCCTCCAGCAACCCGCAGTTTATTCTCTGTATATGGTTTGCCTCTCTCTCTGGTTTGCCTATGGTTTGCCTCCCTCTCTGGTTTTATCTTATTTTTGTTTCCCTTCCCTTATGTTCATCTGTTTTATTTCTTAAATTCCACATATGAGTGAAATCATATGATATTTGTCTTTCTCTGACTTATTTCACTTAGCATAATATACTCTAGTTCCATCCACGTTGTTGCAAATGGCAAGATTTCATTCTTTTTGATCACTGAGTAATATTCCATCATGTATATATACCATATCATCTTTAGCCATTCAACAGTGGATGGACATTTGGCCTCTGTTCATACTTTGACTGTTGTCAGTAGTGCTGCTATAAACATTGGGGTGCATATGCCCCTTTGAATCAGCATTTTTGTATCCTTCGTACAAATAAATACCTAGTAGTGCAATTGCTGGCTTGTAGGCTAGTTCTATTTTTAATTCTCTGAGGAACCTCTGATCTGTTTTCCAGAGTGTCTGCACTAGTCTGCATTCCCACCAGCAGTGCGAAAGCATTCCCCTTTCTCTGCATCCTCACCAACATCTGTTGTTTCCTGCATTCATGTTAGCCATTCTGACAGGTTTGAGGTGGTGGTATCTCATTGTGGTTTTGATTTGTATTTCTCAGATGATAAGTGATGTTGAGCATCTTTTCATGTGTCTGTAAGCCATCTGGATGTCTTCTTTGGAAAAGTATCTATTCATGTCTGTTGCCCTTATCTTCACTGGATTATTTGTTTTTTGATTGTTGAGTTTGATAAGTTCTTTATGGGTTTTGGATAGTAACCCTTTATCTGATATGTCATTTGCAAATATCTTCTTCCATTCTTTCAGTTGCCTTTTAGTTTTGCTGATTGTTTCCTTCACTGTGCAGATTTTTTTTTATCTTGATGATGACCCAGTAGTTCGTTTTTGCCTTAATATTCCTTGCCTCCAGAGACATGTCAAGTAAGAGGTTGCTGTGACCAAGGTCATAGTGGTTGCTGCCTGTTTTCTCCTCTAGGATTTTGATGGCTTCTTACATTTAGGCCTTTCATCCATTTTGAGTTTATTTTTGTGTCTGGTGTAAGAAAGTGGTCCCAGTTCATTCTTCTGCATGTTGGTGTCCAGTTTTTCCACCACCATTTGCTGAAGAGACTGTCTTTGTTTCCCCACTGGATATTCTTTCCTGCTTTGTCAAAGATTAGTTTGCCATATGTTTGTGGGTCCATTTCTGGGATCTCTGTTCTGTTCCATTGATCTATGTGTCTGTTTTTGTGCCAGTACCATACTGTCTTGATGCCTCCAGCTTTGCTGCTTTCTTCTTCTTCTTCTTCTTCTTCTTCTTCTTCTTCTTCTTCTTCTTCTCCTTCTCCTTCTCCTTCTCCTTCTCCTTCTTCTCCTTCTCCTTCTTCTCCTTCTTCTCCTTCTTCTGCTGCTGCTGCTGCTGCTTCCTCTTCTTCTTCTTTTATTATTACTATTATTATTGTTTTAATTTTTAATGTGTATTTATTTTTGAGAGAGAGATACAGAACATGAGCAGGGGAGAGGCAGAGAGAGAGAGGAAGATGCAGAATCTGAAGCAGGTTCAAGGTTCTGAGCTGTCAGCACAGAGCCCAATGAGGGGCTTGAACCCACAAACCTCAGATCATGACCTGAGCCGAAGTCGGTCACTTAACCAGCCAAGCCACCCAGGTGCCCCTGGTTTTCTTTTTTAACATTACTTTGGCTATTCAGGGTCTTTTCTGGTTTCATACAAATTTTAGAATTGTTTGTTCTAGTTCTGTGAAGAATACTGGTGTTATTTTGATAGGGATTGCATTGAAAATGTAGATTGCTTTGGGTAATAATGACATTTTAACAGTACTTGTTCTTCCAATCCATGGGCATGGAATGTTGTTCCATTTCTTTGTGTCTTCTTCAATTTCTTTCATAAGCTTTCTATAGTTTTCAGAGTACAGATCTTTTACCTCTTTGGCCAGGATTTTTAGTGCAATTGTAATTGGTATCGATTCCTTGATTTCTCTTTCTGTTGCTTCGTTATTGGTGTATAGAA
Organism: Puma concolor; assembly: GCF_028749965.1. NCBI lineage: Eukaryota > Metazoa > Chordata > Mammalia > Carnivora > Felidae > Puma > Puma concolor. The sequence goes on from NC_141683.1 coordinate 50,918,902, forward strand.
ATGCAACCGATTTCTGTATGTTGATTTTGTATCCTCTTTGCTGAATTCATGTAACAGTTCTAGCAGTTTTTTGGTGGAGTCTTTTGGGTTTTCCACGTAGAGTATTATGTCATACTCTGTGTGACAAGTGAAAGTTTGGTTTTCTCCTTGCTGATTTGGATGTTTTTTATTTCTTTTTGTTATTTGATTGCTGAGGCTAGGACTTCCAACACTATGTTGAATAACACTGGTGAGAGTGGACATCCTGTGAGGAATGAGACCCAGTTCTGTCCTCTTTTTCTACTCCACTTGTGGTATATACAAGAGTGTATGTGTATGTGTGTGTGTTCACGTGCACCCCCACACACAGGTGTGAATGTAAGTCACTTAGTAAAATGTCAAGTGTGATCTAGCCACTCATTAATAACACCTAACTCTGCATTTCTGGGTAAATAACTAAATTGCTACTTTTCTTGTGTCATCTCTTTCTTCCTCAATTCTTCCTTGTCTAGTTCCTGACTGTAGGGGGAAAGCTCTTAGTGTTTCCCCATTGAGGATGATATTAGCTGTGGATCTTTCATATATAGCCTTTATGACCTTCAGGTATGATTCTTCTATCCCTACTTTCTTGAGGGTTTTTATCAAGAAAGGATGCTGTATTTTGTCAAATGCTTTTTCTCCATCTGTTGAGAGGTTCATGTGGTTCTTATTCTTTCTTTCATTAATGTGATGTATGACATTGATTGATTTTTAGATATTGAATCAGCCCTGCATCCCAGGAATAAATCCCACTTGATCATGGTGAATAATGCTTTTAATGTATTGTTGGATCTGGTTGGCTAGTTTCTTGTTGAAAATTTTTGCATCTATGTTCATCAGGGAAATTGCTCTGTAGTTCTTCTGATTTTTAGTGGGGTCTTTGTCTGGTTTTGGAATCGAGATAATGCTGGCCTCATAGAATGAGTTTGGAAGTTTTCCTTCCATTTCCATTTCTTGGAACAGCTTCAAATGAATAGGTGTTAACTCTTCTTTAAATGTTTGGTATAATTCCCCTGGAAGCCATCCGGCCCTGGACTCTTGTTTGTTGGGAGAGTTTTAATTACTGATTCAGTTTCTTTACTGGTATGGGTCTGTTCAAATTTTATTTTTCTTCCTGTTTTAGTTTTAGTAGTTTATATGTTTCTAGGAATTTGTCCATTTCTTCCAAATTGTCCAATTTGTTGGCATATAATTGCTCATAATATTCTCTTATTATTCTTTGTATTTTTGTGGTGTCAGTTGTGATCGCTCCTCTTTCATTCATGATTTTATTTATTTGGGGCCTTTTCTTTTTTTGATCAGTCTGGCTAGGGGTTTATCAATTTTGTTAATTTTTTCAAAGAACCAGCTCCTGATTCCACTGATTTGTTCTATTGTTTTTTTTTTTTTATTTTGTTATCATTGATTTCTGCTCTAATCTTTATTATTTCCCTTCTTCTGTTGTTTTTGGGCTTTATTTGTTCTTTTTCAAGCTCCTTTAGGATTGTATATTTGAGGTTGTATAGTTGAGACCTTTCTTCCTTCTTTAGGAAAGCCTGTATTGTTATATACTTCCCCCTTATGAACCCCCTTTGCTGCATCCCAGAGGTTTTAGACTGTTCTATTTTCAATTTTCATTGGCTTCCATGTGCTTTTTAATTTCATCTTTAATTTCTTGGTTAACCCATTCATTCTTTAGTCAGGTGTTCTTTAATTTCCAAATATTCATGGTCTTTCCAAATTTTTTCTTGTAGCTGATTTTAAGTTTCATAGCATTGTGGTCTGAAAATACGCATAGTATGATATCATTTTTTTTTTTTTACTTGTTGAGGGCTTTTCTGGCAATTTGATTGGATTTTGTTTCATGTTTATTTTTACTTTATATTTTTGAAAAATACCTGATTTGGTACTTATTTTATATTCTTAATCTGCTGATTCTGGTACCTAAAGTCCTTGAGGTTCTAAAATCTTTGATCCCCTCCCCTCCCCACCCCCAAGCTTTTTGTTTCTAATAGTTTATTTCCATGGGTGATTGGTGACTTTATAAAAATTGCGAGTCCACACTTGATTTCCTTTAATCTGTTTTAATCCTGAGGGTCTAATTTTGGTTTACTTTTAACTCAAAACCTTGGTTTCCAGACAGGATTTGTATTAACTTCTTCAGAAGCTGGGGACACTAGTGAGTGGGATGTCTTTAACCCCCTTATAGGGTCCTGTCTTAATGCTGGTATTTCAGGTTGAGCTCCATCCCTACCCAACCCCCACACCTTGCAGCACACCCTGGCTGTAATGTCATAGTTTCAGGCTGTTATTGGCATTTGTCCCCATGGTACATCTGAATTTGCCATAGGGTATTGTTCTCTCATAGTGGAAAGGCTTTCAGAGTGTCTAGTCCACCATAACATTATTACAGTCATTACATTTGATTTGCTTCACTCATAGCAGAGTCCTTACACCTTATTTTGCACTCATTTTTTTATATTTTATGCTTAATTATATGATTTTCTGAACAGCAAAGCATTAATAGGAAGGGAAGAAGAAAGGTTTCTAGAAGCAGGCTTACAGAGAGAAAGGAGATTTAATGCCTAAACTTGAATAGCAAGAGAAAACAAAAAATAGGAAAAACAACAAAATATTGGAATAAGAACTCAAAAATGACAAAGATTTGGGGCTATTTGGTAAGAGCATAAATAACCCACAAGCATAAATACAGAAGCAAGATGGCATGGGTTGGGGCACACCTGGGCAGGGCCCATACTCTACCTTAACATGCCCCTTTGTCCAGCCCCTAACCAGAATTTTCCTGAAATAAAAAAGGAGAAAAATTGTACTTGTTGGAAATATGATAGAACATCAGTGATATAAATTGTTAAACATAGGTGATGATTCTTTCTTTATGGAATTGTTAAAAATGGCAACATTTTTATGAAGGTAAAAAGCAAAATTCTGGATGCCATTTTTGGGGAGAACAACAGCGCATGTCACTCTGGCTTCTCTCTATAGACCCCACTACTGCGTTGAAGTCTTCATGTGACTGTAGCACAGTGTGATCATTTTATGTCTGCTTCATGATCCTGAAGAAAGGTTAAATCATGTTCTGTACATTATGTTAAAGGAATGGGAAACTACATAATGCCTTTTAGAAAAATTTCTGCTCAAGATAGCAAAACAGGAAACTCATTAATTTTTTTCTGGAAAATTCAGAAAAGGAGTTTTTTTTTTCTGGATGATACTTCCTGTAAGAATTTAAATAATGATTTTGTACACTTTTTTTCAACCACCTTTCTATCAGTTTTTGCAGGATAACACGCTACCTTAAAATTTAGTGGCTTTAAACAGCTGTTTTTTTCAGCTCACAACTTGGGAATTTCTGCTGGTCTCAACCAGCTTCAGTCCTGCACTTCAGCTGACAGGCAGTGTCTCACTCATGTTGTCTGGTGGTTGGCTCGTGGGTAGACTGTCCCTTGTCCAGCAGGTTAGCAGACCTGGTTCATGTGGTAATGATTTCAGGGTTCCCAAGGGCTCTAGAAGCTCAGGTTTGGAACTCCGACAGTGTCACTTTTAGTCAAAGCAAGTCACAAGGCCAGCCAGATCCAAGTGTTAGAGAAATAGACTTCTCTTCATGGGAGGAGTCACAAAGCACTGTGGCCGGTTTTGCAACCTAGCAATGCCTCTTTGGTGTAGCAGAGCAGATCAATCTAACCCCAGGCTTTGCAGTCTACCATGGGTCCTTCATCAGGAACCTGTCACCCTGCCTCTGCCTCTGCACTCCCCCCCCCCGCCCCCTTATAAACCCTGGGTCATGTTGAGACTTGAGATTAACTCAGATGGTAGTTCAAGATGAGTTAAAGGGGGAGTTCAGACAGCAGGACCTGTTGGCTCTTCAGAATTTACTCTTGATCTGGAGATGCTGATTTGAGACCACTTACTTCCTCTGTAGGTTGTGAGTGTTGGGGGTTCCAGGGGGCTCCTAAGCGCGGGGTGGGGAGTATAGTGCTGTGTGTAAGTTCATTTGCTGAACAGGTGCAGCATGCCGCGGAGGTGAGGGGTGGTGAGGGGGGAGTGTGAGGACATAACCTCCCCACTTGCAGGCCTGCTTGCGTTCTGCCTCTTCAGATTGCTCTCCCTCCTTCCCCGCTCCCGCTCTGCGTAGCACCACATGGTGGGAAATCGCAACTTGTCACTTCTTTGGGTGTGATGGCAAAATCTTGGTTCCTTGAATAGAACAGTTTAATGTTAATTTGCAGTCAGAGAAGAACTGTGGAAGTGTGTGTGTGTGTGTGTGTGTGTGTGTGTGAGAGAGAGCACGTGCATGTGCGCAAATGTTTGTGGGGGTGGGGGCTGATGTTCCCGAGACTGGATTCAAACTAAATCATGCTGCATCTGTGCTAGAAGAGACATCTACCTAAAATCTTCCCACATCCTCTTCCCACACTGTAAGCGCCATCATACTGTTATCCCCCTTTGCTCATCACTGGCCTTGGATTTCTTCCCTCTCCAGCTGAAATCGAGAGAGATTCTCTTAACGTTTCCTCAGGCAAATCCACCCCCAGAATGTAACTCTAATTTTCTCTAGTTACAGTTAGCAAACTCTGCCCTCAGTTTCTTTATTTCTCCCCTTTTCCTATACCACCTTGAATCTCAGCTTCCTTTTTCTTATTCTGTGTACACTGTGATAGTTTTCTTTCTTCTGTAACACACTTCTAAATAAACAAACAACAAAGGGAGATGGAGGAAATAGCAAAATACTAAGCAATTTTTTTTGACAGGTTTTTGTTCCTTATCAGAGCATTAAGAATCTAGCTATAGGCAATTCTGTTGTAGGTAATGTACAAAAGCAAGTTACACAGATATGATCCTTGGTGCTAGAAATTTAATTCTTCTAAGGTATGTTCTTCTTGTATCTTCCCTAAATTCAGAGTAGCTTATGGGCAGTCATTTTGTATTAGATTGAATTGTGTGAAATTGCTGGCGCTCAACAATTACTGATGTACAAAAATGGCAGTTTCATATGGTTCAAGCTGTTTTGTCAGTCCACTAATATTTTTAATCAGTTATTTGGTGAGGCATTCTTCTGCTCAGTCTCCATTAAACCAGAAAAGAAATCACCCCTTTTCCCATCTTGCCTCTACTATTGCACTTGTTTCCTATAGGGTCTCTTTGCTTCTGTCTGAACCCCCGCCCACCTGCTAATCAAGTCACTACCTTCCTTAAGAGCATCAGTGATGCCTAGGAATAAGGACTAAATAATTTAACCTGGCATTACAGGTATTTTCTTGTACGAGGCCCCAGTTGACCTCTGCAGCCTCTTAGGCTTTCACTGTGTCGCATATACCTTTGGTTTTAGCCACGTTGCTCCAAGAAGTGAACAACAGGTGGAACAAATCAGGGCTGTCCCGTATCTGTGAGTTTGTTTGTGGTTCCTCCTCCCAGAATCCCTGTTCACTACTTGTCTTCTTGAGAACCCCCTGCATACCCTGGGAAGCCTCACTTCTAACGTCACGTACTTTTCTCTGCTTCCTTAACCCACCCCAGAGTGGATTAATTGCTCCTTTTCTTGGATTCCCATTATATGGTACTCCTAAAACTGCTATACCATTTCCCCATGATATTAGACATATTTGCACATATGTATGCTTTGCTGGTTTTGAATCCTCTAAAGACTTGGCCTGTATTTTAATCCTCTTTGTATCCCTCGTGTTGCCTGGCCCATAGCAAATGACCCATCAGTGTTGGTGAAACGGATTCCCTGTCTGCAAAATTCATCAGCACTTTCATTTCCTATTCAGAATGGAGAAGGGAACTTGGAGGCAAGCAAGTTGCTAATATTAAAGTTAATGAGCTTGCAAACATTCCATTTAAGTTTGGATAGAGAGAAAATACTCAGGGCAGTTTTGTTTTCCCCAAACCCTTTACCTGTCCCAGCTGTGATTAGTTATTTTAGAAAAGATTAATATATCTTTAATCCAACTACATCACCTGTTTCTCACTTATTTTAAGCAGCAGAGAACACCTTTCAGATTTAATGTTGGAACACACAATAATTTCTATTTAAACATCACTTTATAAGCAATGAATTTTTGTCTTCTCCATTAATCCAATTTAACTTAATCCTCACAGTACCTCAAGGGAATGCAGCTGGCCAAGAATATAGTGGTTCCTCTGGGTGATGAAACTCCCTGCTTAGTTCTGAGAGACTGAGATGTTCAAATTCAGATTCAAATTCAGTTTGCTTTAGAGCTAGCCCCAAATGCTAACTAACCCCTGAATTGTAGGGCTTTTTTTGCTAGTTCTTTGACTCCTGGGTCTTAGCAAGTACCCGAGGAAGCTCTCTGTTTTGAAGTTGGGAGAGTTCAGCCACAGAAGGGGCCTAAACCAGTGACATTGTGGCTAAGCTTCCTAGGGCCCTGCTGAGGGCAGTTAGAAGCCCCAGCACCTGGGGTGCAGAAAGCATGGGTCTGACCCAGTGGGAGGCTGCAGCCTGATTCCACATCTTTTTCTGAAAAGGCGAGGATAGGTTGGGGGCGTGGGCACACAGTGGGAAAGGACAGCTGCCGCAGGCAGAGCCACCAACGGCAGCAGCCACAGCAGCAGGACTGGCTGGGGGAGCACCATTGCCAGCAGCTCTGCGCTAACGATGCCCTCTTCTCCCCACTCAGCAGTAGCTCTGAGGCAGACAGCAACACAAGTGTCCCGAAAGGGATCTGTGTGACTGCTCATTTGTGCAGTGGTTTTCCATTCTTCCCATTCTATACTCTTAAAGGAGTATAGAAACTACTATTCAGGCTTTGGCTCTGGGGCCATTTTGGGGGGACTCTGCCCCACCCTACCCAGTATTCACTCTCATTTCTCACTTCACGTCATCTGGATGATCTCTTGGGGAAGGAGAGGTGGGGAAGAGTGAGTGTTAGAAGTTAGGTTGATGGTAGTGTTTCTAAAGCTTGGAGATTTAGACCAATTGTTATGTTGGGCTTGCCCAAGGGACCTGGACATCACTGTATTTTTTAAAAATTGACTTAAGCCAAAAACATGTAGGATTTACAAACTCTAAATCCACAAATTCAAATATCTGTTTTTATAATTCAGATTAACTATATCATATTTCCACAGATAAATTTAATATTGAGCAATTCAAGATAAACTCAGTCAATCCAGAGTTTCTCCCCTTCCTACCTCTCTCCTCGAGGGCTTGTAAATTGCCAGGATCCTATGTATCATCAGTGTGGTTGACGTCCTATCTGGTCTTTGGTCTCTGCTACATTTTCCTGGCACCCACTGAGATGTTTGCATGTTCACGTGATCCGGAGTGAGTTGAATATTCTACTCAGATCATTCTGTCCCTTTCTTAAGAAACTGGGAGGCCACTGAAATTCACCAGTCCTATGTAGTCTACTTCCTCAGGTCTCTTGGGTACCTGAAAAAATTCCATATGCTTTCCGAAAGGTGCTTCAAGGATGGGGAAACCAGGGTGTGGTGGGGGGCAGTGCGGTGCTACTTTAGGGCCTTCCTTTCTGTGCACTCACACTCATTTTTACCCTGACGCTGCTGCTTCATGCAGACATGGGGATTTCTGGTGCCTTGACACTTTCCTGGGTTCTATTTGGCCTGTAAAGCACAGATCCCCACTGATCTTAGACTCTCAAACTCTTTTGGATTTTCTAACCTCCCCTTCACTAATGTGAAGGCTTAGGGTGTGGCTTAGGGTACAGGCCAGGACTTTTTCTTAGAGAACTCTTGGCATCTAAGCTCATTTCTTCTCCCTTTTGAGTATCGTCTCTCCCTCCCAGGGATGGACTCTTGACTGAGTTGGGATAGGATGGTCTGATCTTTCATCTTTTCTACCTAAGCCTGTGTTTACATGGAACAAACTTTACCCTCGGAATCTTTTAAGACTTTGGTTTTGATACTCAAAAGCCAAGATTTTGGAACATAAAAGTCTTTTTTTTTCTCAAAAAATTGTCTCTGGTAATCATTTCAAAACACTTTTGAGACTCAAAAACTATACTCTCCTTTAGTATTTCTGTTCTAACTGAAATACTTAATATAGATGTATATTTCTACTAAATGCAGGAAAGAGCCCTGGGAGATGCCAAGGGAGGGAATTGGCAATAAGATCATTGGAAGTGTCAGGGGAACCACAGCTAATACCTCACATTGTTCTTTTGTCACACTTGTAATAAGGTCTTTCTGTGTGTTTATGAGACCCACAATGATAGATCATTTTTCTAGATTCAACATATGGGATAGTCTAGGAAGCATTATACATTGTTGTAGCAATCACGGAGAGCAAGGTCATGAAGAATCAGGTCTCTCACAAGAAGATTGAGTCCCTATTTCAAGCTTTGGGATATGGATAGTACTCGTTTAGATGAATTTCACATTGCATTGGACCCCCTAACTTGCTCTCAAAGTAGGCACCAGAAGAAGCCAAAGTATGCTTCAAGAAGAGCCATTATCATCCCACCCATCATTAGAGCTTCATGAGACAGACCATGGTCAGAAACCTATCACTGGGGATGGGTGTTTAGGCCACTACTTCGGTTTTCACTTCCTTGTAATAAACACATAGTTCTCAGAGAACTTTACATTAAAAGAGATTGATCAATTAGGAAGAATTGTGAAAAACCATTTCCTATATGCATGCATTTTGCCTCCTGTCCTAGGAACTAATGAGAAGGAAGTTGGTGAATGGAACAAATGACCAGGGAAGAGTATACAGAATGAGAGGAGAGCAGGGCCAAGGATGGAATGTCAGCACCAATAATATTTAAAAGGAAGAAAGATCTAAAAGTGCATGGGGTGAATCCAAAAATGGAAAAAGAGAGCCAGAACAAAAAACAATCTGCTACAAATATCAGAGAATACATCTCAAGAAGGGGAAAGTGACCCAAAGTGTTAAATGCCCCAAAGGAGTCAAGCAAGAGGACTGCAGGTCAATTACTGGTCTTAAAAAGGGCAACAGCCATAGAGTGGGGAAACTGGGAATCAAACTACTGAGGAGTGAAGATGAGGGAATGATGGATGTGAACCAGTATGTCCCAAAGGATGTACTTTGCTATTATTGTGCCAAGGAACATGCCATGAGAAGAGAGGTCCTGTTTGGTTTTCAGTGTCTTTGATTATAGCAGATATTCAAATGTTGGCTTCCTTATAAGTTCTTCAGAGACTGCTGTCCCACTGTCCCATTGCTGGGGCTTCCCTAAATGTTCCCAATGTGAGTGATGACTCCTCTGGCTGGTCACTTTCAATTCTTTCTCAGCCTTGATGACAAATCTAACTTCTAATAATCCACCCCACAACGCTTGTACTTACTGAGGTCATTTCATTATCCTAATTTGAATGAACTTGTAGGTGAAGTCTCAAGGTCAGCTTCTTTCTACACGTGCAGATGTGGTCCTTGAACAACATACATCTTTCTCTGCTGACAGTGGCTCCCTTGGGAGGACTTTCTCCTTGCTCCATGGTCGGAGGAAGTTCCAGCTAACCTTCAGGCTTTTCCAGGAAAGTGCTAATCAGGGTTAAGGCTGTAGTTAAATGGTTTGAGCAATCAAGCAGGGCCCTGGGACTCAGAAGACTGAGTGCTTGATGGGAAACCAGAAGCAGATTCCCAGTCACCTTGGATGTTTTCATGACAGATGTGTGTAGGTGTGTATGTATCTTGATCAAATCGTTAATCCTGACATGTAAACATAACAGAAGATGTGTGTGTGTGTAACTCAGATTACTTACCAAGACATTTGTGGTGCCAACATCTTTTGGTAGTTTTCTTTATATTCCCAGTCAGCCAAATAATTTATCCCAGCCATATGCAAAAGATGCTGTCTTTTGTGGTCACGTTTCCAAAGTGAGAGAAGTCTAAACCTAGAATTTAGATGTAGACTCTTGTATTGGTGGCTGTCCATAATAATTTTGCAGTCCATTCTCCATCTTTGGATTTTGAATCACCTTCAGTATTAATTGTGACATTTATTTGCTTGTTGCTGTTGTGCCCTCAACATTTCACTTCTCTAGATCATCATGATGTGATGTTTCTTCCTCAAATCAAAATAGAGAGATACAAATCTATGAGAAGTGTGTGCTACTGGCATTTATAGAATTTTTTCTAGTCCAGATACTCACCAAAATATGCCTTTTATTGGCCACAAAGCATTTGAAAAGTGTTTTATGTTTTATCGCCACATACTAACTTCTTTTTCAAAGTCTGACATCTCCTTATCTCCCAGTTTTACCTCCATGTATGTATGTGTATTCACCCACCTGTGCTTTTATTCCCTGTTTTGAATTTCAGGAGAGTTTTCTGGGCTCAGGAGGTTAGAAGCTGTAGGAGAGTATCACTCACCTGTGCCGACAGTGTGCAGAGGGCTCTTTCCTGCAAAGTTCTTCTGTGTTCAGTCCCTCCTCTTCTCCTCTCCTTTCCCAACAACCTGGACATACCGCAAAGGAGGTGCTTCTCACCAGGTACCTCATGACCTGGTGATATGTTTACACATATCACATATGTGTATGTGTATCATACACAGTGCCTGACACATAGTAGGCATTCACTGCATGCTTACTCTAGGGCTGGATTTCACTTTGGTGGCCCAGTGTCAGGGCTTAGACTGAGAATACTCCCATAGTGAAGGACCTCCTGGAGTTTCCACTTACATATTGTTACATAGAATGGTATGATGTGTGTCTCTTCCTGTGTGTGTTCAGGGGAGTGTTGTATTTGAGAAGGGACTAAAGAGAGAATTGAAAAGAGAATAAAATTCTTTGGCCTTCCTGATAAATTGAACTGAGAAGGACATGAACTTTCTCTGTGCTCTGAACTCCTTTTGCACCTGCCTCCTGTACCACTCATCTTAGTACTTAATTAGCACATTGCCTTAAATTAAAGTCGCCCAGGATCATAGAGGGGTCTAATCTGCATAGTTACCTCAGGAATTCTGTTATGCCATAGCAGGTTGAACAGGGTTCTGTCTTCACCAAGGCTCCTCAGTCACTGGGGAAGAACTGTGATAGGAACTTTGGGGAACCCAGGAAAGGAGCTGAAAACAAAGCCTGCCCTGCATTCCCTTGGGAAGGTGTCCTAGGAAGTCAGAGAATTTATCCTGATGTGGGAAAAGTCAGAGGACTGTGCTGGACCTCGGCTCTCAGGGTGAGGAGCAAATGAGCAAGGTTTCCAGTGGATTTCTCTGGGATTACACCAACTCTTCCTGCCTGGCCAATCTCAGAGATCAATGGAGTTGCAAACATTTGGCAATTGAAAAATGCCACAAAAACTGTTCTTTTGGGTGGGCAAACCTCCTTTTCACTTGGGGAAGGGGGGACAGGTACCTTCAGCAGAAACCGTTGGAGGGGGTTCCTAGGGGAGAAGGGCAGAGATGTGTGGGCAGGCCCCAGGGCCTTGGTAAAAGGGAGCTGAAGCCTGGAGACCAGCACTCTTCTCTTACTTCTTTCATTAAGCTGCTCTGACACAGAGAAAGAGGTGGATACACTGAGGCCCTTTTCACCTGAAGGACACCAGTGGCGATACTAAGTACATTGCGAGCCAAGGGGATTCTTGGTGCAGGCTTGAGTCAACGCCGTTGGTCTGAAATGGACTGAGAAATTAAGGTGACAGTTCTTATTTAACCAGTTCTTTTAATAAATCTACGAACCATAAAATAATAAGGAACAGAGCCTTTTAGTGAAATCATCACAGGGCTAATTCCAAGCCTGAGCTTTATTTGTTGTTCTGTTGTTGTTGTGATTATTACCATCATTATCTTCCCTGGGCTTTCTCTGAGCAAGTGACTCTACCACCTGAATTTTTAAAAACGCCAATATAACTGATGTATATTAAACAGTTATATCTTTTAACCAACACATATAATTAAACATACAAAACATCCTGTCACACCCATTTGCCAAGGCAGTTGCTATGTTGCAAATTATGGCCCAACACATCCTCTGTTTCTCTCCAGCAGCTTGTCTTCCTTGAGTTGCCTGGTGCTGGATTTTCTTCTTCCTTTTGCTTCCCACAGCCATGGTAGGAGCAGGGCACTTAGACTTTCCAGATGATCCACTACTTCTGATTACCTGCACCATTGCTTCCCAACATTACTAGCCTCTGTAATCAAACATTGACTGTATACTTGTCCATCATGCATCCTCAGTTAAGTTCTGAGGGCAGAGGTGCTGTTTGATCTGTTGAGTGCCTAGCACGGTGCTGAGCAAATCGCGGGTGCCCTGGACACACTAACTGGATGCCAGACTCCATGCCAGATGCCGGCTCTTTGATTTGGCGCCTCTCAGGTCTGTTTAGCCACAGTTCACATCCACTGAGATTTAGACCCTGTTTTATAACCCACATTCTTCTGATCTTGGTGTGAAGAATGTGCTGGAACAGCTCTTGGCTATGACCCACATTAATATTAAGAGCCTCTAACAGTGGACAGAGACCAGAGATGAGCTAGGACTTTCCGTCCTAGGCATGAGGACAATTCAAGTGTATTAGTCCATTTCCCCTGTCACCTGTGAGTGTAATGCCTAATGTCCCCGCCCACCCCCATCAGAGTGCCATTCTTTTTATTTCTCTTTCTCTCTGGAATGTTGTATTTTTTAAATGTAAATACACCCAGATAGGTAACCTAGTAAGTAGTTACTAGCTTCTTAGTGTAAATAGGCTTAAGTACCAAATTCAAATGGGATTTTTAAGATGGGAACTCAGGTAGAGATTAAATGTTTGTTTAAATATCTATGGCTAAAGGACCCATTCTACATGGAGACCAGGATAAATGAAGGCCACACAGTTTGAACGGCCTTTAAGGATGAACACAGTCCCTAATTTGGCTTTAACTGAAGGGCAATCAATGTGTAAGTAGAGGTGGTGGGAGGTTAGTATGTCCAACCTCAAAAATAAAAATGAGGAACAGAAATCAAATGTAGTTTTCAGCTACCATCTGAAGGGGAATCATAATTATAGCCTAGAGACTAATGCTGTAGAAACTTTGAAGGTTTTCTTAAGATTTGTAACTTCACTGTCTTTATTGTCAGTGTTAGTTTTTTTGGTGTCGTTATTTTTTTTCAGTAGTTATTAAAAGTAAACCCTTAAAACCAAAAGGGCCTTTATGGTTATTGTGGGGAAAACAAGGAAGAGGAAAGAGCCGAGCAGACCATTTTCCACACCAGTGCCAGATCTTTGGGAGAAAAACCACATAGATGATTCATAAAATGAAAAGAACAGAAAGGGGGCTGAGGAAGCAGACATAAGTCTAAGAAAAGACTCTGGGCTTAATAATAGAAGGGCCCATTTGGAGGCAGAAACCAAGGCTTTCTACATCCTCCAGAAGGTAAAACAAAGCCATATTGGAGAACAGGTACTGAACTGAAGAGCAGGGGAAGTCTAGACTAGCAGAAAAAAGAGCTAGCCAGGAAGTAGGGGAGGTACTCTTTCCGTGCTGTTTTGTCTAAGGCTGGCCTCCAATAAAGCTCAAGGGAGTAACTTCCCATGAGGTCCAAGGGCCTCCAGAGTGGAAAGAAAGCTCTTGGTTTCAATTCCAGGCATGTACGCTTCTTCTTGAAGTGAGTTTAGATCACGTTTCAGCAAGTGTCCTCCTGCAGAGAAAGGTCTTCATGTTAAAAATAAAGTTCACTGGAGACACACTTGATATTTCCAGTGGCATTTCTACCTGTCCAGCCTGGGGAGGTCTTAGCTCCATTGTCCATCACTGCCTCACCACACTCCCTCATGCAATTCAAGTTGCTGGGTTTAATCTATAAAGTTTTAACAGTGTGGAGCCTAATTGTTTCCAAGGTCACCCCTGACACTGTGCATCCCCCGCTGGATGGAACCACATTCCCAGTGCTGATCTGAACTTGAGAAGAATAGAGGTAGAGTGTTTTTGATGTGGGGTGAAAGGATGATGGGTGGGGGGGTGAAAAGGTATCTTTCAACACCCTTTTCTTCCCCATGGGTTCAAATCCCTGATGTGCTACAAACACATCGCTTGTTCTTAGGCAGTGAGGTCAGAAGCTTGCCATCTCAATTTATCTGCTTTGCTATAGGATTCATGACAAGTTTTCTTTAAAAAGAAAAACGAACAGAGTGAAAATATGGTTTGGTTGCCTCATATCAGACATATATATAGCTTATTGGATATGCATTTTTCATTTATCTGTTTGTTGGCACGAATGTTCCGTGACAAATTTGATAAATATAATTCCCCTTTAACCTGGGTTGGGTAGATATTTCAGGCTTCCATGTTGAAACAAAACAATGAGAACTTTAAATATGCATACTTCCCACATTTTGCAGTGAACTTTGGATTTTTATAATGTGATATATTAGCAGAGATTGTAAAAATAAATGGGAGTGTAGTGAATGTCATTCATAGAATGCCATCCTTTTAAAACTGAATGGTACTACAACATTCTACCTTAATTCTTCCTGAAGTCATCTTTTTTAAATGTTTATTTATTTTGAGAGAGAGAGAGTGAGCAAGAGAACACAAGAGAGGTAGGAGCAGAGAGACAGGGAGAGAGAGAATTCCAAGTAGACTCTACACTGTCAGCACAGAGCTCGACTTGGGGCTCAAACTAAGGAACCAAACCTGTGAGATCAAGTCCTGAGCTGAGATCAAGGGACCGAGACTTTACCAGCTGAGTCACCAGGCGCCCCTGGAGGCATCTTTTGAAAGTGTCTTGGAGATGACTGTCCCTGATTGGATTGAGGGCAGATTTGGGCACGTGTGAACCCTGTGAAGGATACAGATGCTCAACTGCTCCACCCCTTGGAATGGGAACAGAAATCTTGTGAGATCTGCCTAAATTGGTAGCAAACTAATTAAATGGAGAGGCAGAGTTACACAATAAATCTTGCCTGGTATAAAGCAGGCTATGTGTAGGAGGAAGCGGGGGCGCCCTGTGGAGGGTGGAGAGACAGGCCAGTTTAGCAGAGATGGCACCACGGCAGATTTGATGAAGATGCTCTCAGAAGTAATTGTCGCTGTCGCTTTTGAACCCTCTGGAAGAATAACCTGAAGCACCAAGAGAAACGAATTTTCCCTCAAGTCACAAGGGAAGAAATCCTCAAAATGACGATTTTATTCCCCACAGCGGAAGAGAGAGAAAAAGAAAGAACTGGAAAGAAAGAAGTATTTTGCTTTCTTCTGCTTGGAAGTTTGAAGAATGAAGCCCATGGTCAGGAAGAGAGAGTCACCGGGTGGAGGGGATGGACGCAAGAAGGAACTCAGACAGGCCGGTGTCTGGAGTGATCTCACTCTAATTTTCTACATGAGTGCGAATACAGCACGGGACCATCAATCACAGTCACAGCCAGCTCAGAACGTCACCTTTCGCTGCTGCTCCTCTCACCTCCTCCTTCCCAGCCTCCTCCCCCTTTGAAAAGCAGGTGTATTATGTGTGACTAGAAATTTGACTTGCTACTTTGATATACTATGTAATTTATTTTTTGTTGTCGGGTTGTTTTCTTTAAACTAGTCTTAATTTCAGCTCCTCTGGGTGTTACTCCTTCTTTCTCGTGAATTTCAACACACAATTCGTGCATACTCCCTTAGCAAACATGTATTGAGCAGGAACTATACTGCTCTGTTAAAACCTGCTTATAAATCCTTCTTATTGAAGTCTAAGTGGCCACTTGCTTAAAATGTCACTTGTTCTTGGAGATACCTATATTTTCAAAGAATTTGAGGACTTCTGGCTGGGAAGTTACGTCAGAGAAGAGAGACTTCCAGGGATGATTTTTGCTGGGGAGAGTATTTGAGACCAGAATTCTCCCTCACCTCCCATAGTGGCAGGAGGGGGAATGATAGGGGGCCCCCATCCTTCGGAAAGATGGCCTTCGGCTGCTTCCTAGGGGGAGGAGCTGGGGGATAATGAGGCTACACTGTGGCAGGAAAGCAAATTCCTTGTCTAAAACGGACTGTTTGGGGTTTTTCTTTTAAAGGCATTGCTTCATTAGTACATCCCTGTCCGTCTCTCTGATCTTATACTTCTGGCAGGCTAATCAGGAGGCTGTAGCTGAATCATCTATTGTCCGTGGGGCACTGGCCACGCTCAGATGCATCGTCTTGTATGAGAGCTCTTTGGCGAAACTGGTTGCGTTCTGCCCCGGTTGCCATCTCCCAGAGCCCTGCAGCTGCTGGTTGCCATGAACACCTCCTTTTGGTTTTGTTCTCAGAATGTCACAGTGACCGGCTTGCAGGTGGCATCCTGCTGTAGATGCTGGCACAGATTTTAAACCAGTATGCTGCCTGTACTGACTTTTCCCTATTATTTGTTGCCAATGAGTCATTTTGATCTACCTCTCCCTCCTCCTTTTTCCTTTCCCCATGCATTGGGCTTCTTTGGAATCACTCAGGCTCAGTAATTAGAGAAAGAAACACCTCCTTTAATGCTAATCCCAAAATTTCTAGGTTTCCTTGCACTCATATTCCGCCATGAGCAGCCTGGGCCTTCTGCATCTTGCTGACTTCCTCTATCCTCGAGCCCATATGGCCCCGAGGCCAGCCAGTCTTCCCGGCTTTATGCCCAGCATAGACATGATTTTCTAGTCCTTCTCTTCTGCTGAATCTGCTGAATGTGAAAATCACATGGATCCCACTGACGTCAGACTTTGGGTTGTAATACTCCAGGAGCTACCAACCCCTGAACAGTCCCATGGCCCTTACCTCTCTTGCCGCCATTCATCAGGAGCAAGTTGACTTCATGTTGAAATAAATGAGTTTTTCAGATGCTGCAAATAACATTTGTTTTCTGTCCGTGGGAATATGAGTGTGGGATGGAGTTGAGAAGGACTGGGTTAGATTTGGGGGGCCATGATGCTTAGTAAGGAGTGAATATCATTTCCTAGGAAAAGTAACACAACAAAATGAACTCTTCGGAAGTCCCAAGAAACTTCTGGAGCCATGTAGAAAGGGTGTGACTTCTGTTGCAAGAGGGAAATGTCAGTGGAGCAGTGAGGAGGCAGTGGGTAAGCAGATAAGAGAGACAGCCTTATATTCAACAGTTATGTTGAGACTTACTTTGCGCAGTCCTCATTCTAGCACCCAGAGAGCAGGAATACAGCCAACATTTACTCTAAGGCAGTGTTCTAAGTTAATTTTTACATGCTTTGTTTCATTTAATCCTATAGCCATGCTACAGTGGAATACAGTAATATCTCCACTTAAAGAAACTCCTTATCTAAAATGACACAGCTAGTGAGTGTTGAAACCAACCTTTGAACTCAGTCTGTTTCCAGAGTTTCACTTTCAACCTATGCTAATTCTATGTAATGACAATACTTCTGTCTCAGTGCCTTTTCTAATACTAGCATAAAGTATGCTCAATGCTTATTTGCTGAAAGAAAATCTCTTCTCAAGAAAGAAAATAAACCCAATTAAATCTTATCAGAGGAGGGAGTGAAGGATATGGGATGCTGTCAACAGTGACTTTTTCTCCCGAGGACTGTAGTCTCAGCTGTGTGGGGTGTTCAGGGTGGGGACTACATAGCACTGTGGAAGGGACCAAGATGTCTGCTCCATGTTTCAAAGGACGTGAGTTAGGACAGAGTTGGGACACAGCTTCTCCACTCTAGCCACTTCAAACCTTTTAGTGTGATTCCTTGGTCACACCATGCAGAGTTGCCCCTCCATGTACTGGCTCTTATCTCCTATTGCTTGCAGTGCACTCTCCTTTTTACCCCACAGGACAAACAATAATTGTCTGAAGATCACCAGTCCTATATATTTTTTTCTCCACTTCACCTTCTCGATTCAGAAGTAGCTATCTTTTCACATTTCAGTTTATATCCAACTTTACCATTTTGCCGTGTAACTGTTTACGATCTGTTTTCCCCCACTCAAGTGAGCATTTTGGAGGCAGGGTCATATTGCATTCATCAGTATATCCACAATACCAAGAATGTCTGTAATACCAAGCATAGTGCTGGATGCATACTAGATGCTTATTAATACATATTACACTGAATTTGGTTTCTTGTTTGCTGGACTTCTCTTAGTGCTCCAGAAGCTCAGCAGGCATGCATGGGTGCTCATTGCCAGAACAATTGCAGGAACCTCTCATCTTAACTGGCCATCAGCCTCAGCCACCTACTGCATGGGAAGGTCAAGTTGATCTAAAGATACAAGATTGAGTGGAGAACAGGCATATGAAAAGATACTCAACGTTACTAACCATTAGGGAAATGCAAATAAAAAGAACAATGAGAGGTCTCCTCATACCTGTTAGAATGGCTATCATCAAGAAGACAAGACACAACAAGTACTAGCAAAGATGCGGTGGAAAGAAAAGCCTTATATACGGTTGATAGGAATGTCAATTAGTCCAACCACTATAGAAAACAATATGGAGAGTTCTCAAAAAATTAAAAATAGATCTACCATAGGATCCAGCAATTCCACTTCTAAGGGTGCACCCAAAGGAATTAAAAACAGAATTTCACTAAGATATAGCCACACCCCTGTTTATCACAGCACTAGCCAAGATATGGAAGCACCCCAGATGCCCATCAATGATGAATGGATGAAAGAGATGTGATATATATACATAGTGGAATATTATTCAGTAATGAGAAAGGAGGATAGCCTGCGATTTGTGACTACGTGGATGGGCCTTGAGCACATTTTGCTAAATGAGCTTAGGCAGAGAAAGACGAATACTTTGTGTGTCACATGTGGAATATAAAAAAAGTCAAACCTGTATTAAAAAAAACACATTAAAATTGTGGTTACCAGGGGATGCTGGATGGGAGGTGGTAAGATTGATGGTGTTTAAGGGTATAAACCTGTAACAAGTATTAAATAAGCTGTAGAGATCTAATATACGTTATAATAAATGTAGACAATAGTATTGTAGCATAATGATGTGATAAATATTGCTTCAGTGGTAATTATAATATGTGAATGTATCAAAGTAACACACTATACACCTTAAATTTACAAAGTGTAACACATCAAATTTATTAAATACAAAAAAAAAAAATAAAGGTACAGGATTGAGGAAGAATATGTCATGAACTTGACTAAATGATTTTCTTAACCAGTGTCAGCCCATTGAACTGTCCCTTCAATTTTAACTGTTCCATCCATCCAACCAGCTTACTCAGCTTTTCCGGGGCCTATTACTTGATCTGAAAACATTGGCAACATTTTGACCTCCCATCCAACTTTAAGCCTGTTATAGATAATGCGTTTTCTCTGGCTTAGGTGACGCGTCTTGGTTATATCGGAGAAACATCCGTTATGTCTATGTCTTGGCTAGTATCAGCCAGAATTGGGAATGTGCCAGCTTTCACTTCATTGCTAACAGACTCCCTAATTAACCTGCTAAATCTAGTGCACGATTCACTGTTGTTTTAGAAATGACATGCATAATATGTACACTTTTTCTTCCTCTACGCTTTTTTTTTTATATGTTCAGATTATTAGATAGTCAAATTCTCTTGGGTTGTGTACTGAACCTTCTCAAAAGAAGTGAAGATTTGAGAAACACCCAGTGGAGTTTGGTTTCTTTTGACAAGACCCACTTTTGCTACATCTTCCCCTTGATAATTGAGTTCTTCTTTGCCCTACTATTTAAGTACATCAACTCACTTCATCTAAAGTGTCTCCTTGTAATGTCTCCATTCTCATAAACTACTATTTGTAAAATAAAAGGCTGGAGAAGCCCCTTGGGGGAGTTTTTAAAAGAGGTCTGTATAGTGAGAGTAGAGGCCATGCCTTTTCATGGTGCTTGGGCTATGCATATGCATGCCTCCCCTTTGTCATGCTTGAAATAAATTTGCTACCTGTGTTTTTACTTCATGCTTTGCACATAGTGCCCCAAATTGCCACTCTTTGGGAGGCTAAGCCAAGGACGTTGTGTTCCATTTTCATGATGAAATGCAGATTTCCCATTGAACCTAATCAACCTTCATTTCAAAAGGTTGACAAGGCAGATACTTAAAGAATTCAGTTGGTTAAATTTATGGTACTGAAAAGAGTCCATTCCAAGAATATTCTCTGATTCCTAAGCTGTGGAGTTTTATTTGATTGTGAATTAAATTACATTTTTATTCACTTCAAGTCCTTGCTTTGCAATTTTGTGTCCCTCAAAGAGAGAGAAACTTGTTGACAGTCAATGTTGGTCTCTGTAACATTCTGTCCTAGATTGAAAAGATCTACAGTCTGGCAGTCGTGCTTCCACTGGTTGATTTTTATACCAGCTAATAGATTTGAGATTTTTACACGAGAGAGCATGATATCTTTGTGGTCGGGAAGGAGAACTAATGTACTTTGAAATATTAACCATGTGCCAGGAACTGTGCTGGGTTTTATTATGTGATAAATTATTTTCTAGAAATTTTGTGGGTGGGTGCTATTATCCTGGTTTCACAAATAAGGGTATCTGGACTCGGAGAGTCTTTTAAGTTCTTTGCCTAAAGCAGATACTTAGCAGAAGAGTCAGCATTTGAACCTAGACTTGTCTTTCTACAAAGCAGGCTTTTTTATATTTTTCATTCTACCAAACTCTTCCTTGAAAATCCGTGTTCCCTGGGGCAGCCCAGCAGCACTGAGAGTAACGAAGGAGACAAAACTTTTGCCTGTTTACCCTCAACGTGACCTCAGAATTCTTCTCAATACAACGTCTAAGTAGGCACCACCAATCAATTAGTGTTAGTTATGCACGTTGAGAGTTATTTGGCATTCCTGTGTCTAAAGTTATCTCCACAGCATGCAGGTGTGAACTTTATTGCTAGACCATAGGATCATAACCCTAACCTACTCTACCAGAGAAGCAACTCTAATGAAAAGGGGATGTTAATACAGAGCTGTAAGATATGAAGCCATTGACGTGGAGAAGCAGGGTGGGTGTTAACAAGAGGCATTAATGACATAAATAAGTGACACACAGAGAAATCATGTTGTTTGTCATTCATCCAATTTTGAGTTCCTTCCGCTCAGAGGCTTATTAACTTTGGAACTATCTCAGAAAGGTATATGAAACCAGACTTCTCTCCCATTCTAATTTATTCTTTTAGGTTAAATATGGTGTATCATCATGCACCTGCATGAATCCTACATGATTGCTTGCTCCCTCTCACATAGTTTGCACATGCTCCTTTTTTTTAAGGTTTCATTTTTAAGTAATCTCTACACCCAACATGGGGTTTGAACTCAAAACCCTGAGGTCAAGAGCCATTTGCTGTACCAACTGAGCTAGCCAGGTGCCTCAGCCCACGCTCCTTAACATCATTGTCTCTTTGGTTACCCATCCAGGATCCATCTTCTGCCTTCTAGATCACATCAGTATCCCTTGCTCACCTCTTCCTCTAGCAACATCAGCATCCTAGTCATACACTTTGAACATTCAGGCCTTCGCTAGCATGGGAGATTTGTTCAGGAGTCAGGATATCCTAGACTACGGGTGGCATATATGGCTTGAGTCCCAAGGTCAAACAACATGGCTTGTGGATAACATTAACAGTAAAAATATGCATGCCTTTCTCCCCACACTCACAATTTTGGAACACTTGACACACTATGTCTGTGCAACAAGAAGGTTTATTTTCCACATATAACTCAGCCTGCTTCCAAGCAGGGTTAATATTGTCAACAGCAAGGTCTTCATTTTTCTGAAGTGCAGAATAGGCTTGGTTATGTGAAGTTGAGGGTACAGCCCTGGAGCCAAGAAGAATTGCTTTGCATAATGGAGGGGAAAGAAAGTTGAAGTTTCTGGGGCAAGGAAAGATCCAGGAGTAGTGACAAGCAAAAGGGCAGTTGTACAGTCATATGCAGAGAGACCCTCAGGATTGACATGGCTGAGAGGGGAATTTGAGGTACAGACATGTTCCAGAGGGAACATTTAAGAGGTCTGCAGTGAGAGATCGTATGTAAAACTTCTCTTTCATCATTTGTTGATGCCAGCCCCTATTTTAGGATGATTGGATTTTTGATGGGATTTAGAAAGGTGCTAAGTTCTGTATCTAGGATAAGGCAAAAGCAGGGAGTAGGTTTGTGTGAAGGAGCTGCAGGAGTTGTGGAAGGGGGACTCAATCCAAGATTTATTTTATTTTATTTTATTTTATTTTATTTTATTTTATTTTATTTTATTTTATTTTATTTCATTTCATTTCATTTCATTTCATTTCATTTCATTTTATTTTTTATTTTATTTTATTTTACTTTTTTTTTTAAGAGAGAGAGAATGTGTGGGTGAGCAGGGAAGGTGTGTGGGGATGTGGGGAGGGAGAGAGAGAATCCCAAGCAGGCTCCACACCTAGTGTGAAGCCTGATGTGGGGCTGGATATCACGACCATGAGATCATGACCTGAGCCAAAATCAGGAGTTGGATGCTTCACCAACTGGGCCACCCAGGTGCTCCTAAGAGAGACAATTTAGAGTTTGTATGGGATTGTTTGAATCAAGGTATCTACATTATCAAGTTCAGCCTTTCCCAGTATGGTTCCTTGCCTAAAGCATAGAACACAGAAAAATGATTTTAGGAACTGTTTTCTCAAGATTGATACGACTAATATTATTCTAGATGCACTGAAGAGCAGCCAAATTATTACATACCTTGTGGATGCTTTAGGCAAGATTTGTCAAAGTAGTACTGGGACCACCTTCAGCCCACTGCCTGTTCTTGCATTTATGTATCGTCTGTGGCAGCACTCATGCTACAGCAAGAGTTGAGTGGTTGGAACAGAGAACGTATGGCCCACTGTTCTGTGTTCTTTTACGAGGTGATCAGGTGCTGCCACCAGAGGAGCCACATGAGAAAGACACCAGAGTGCTCAAGAGGCAGAAGACAGGAGTGGGTGAAGTGCTTAGGTCACTGCCTTATTAGGTTTCTGCTGGAAAGGCAAAGCAGAATGAACAGTTTAGGATTGGTTAGTTTGAATAATTTCAGTGGGCTTTGGGCCATTGGGTTAGTCTATAATTGTTTGCTTCCTGGACCTGGGATGATTAAAGTGGAAGCATATTGCCTTTTGGGAAGCACTGGCCCGATAGAGGAAGTATGGCTCTAGAGTGCGTAGTTTACATATCAGAAGAATGTTTCCAGTTGGGCCCTTCGTTTTCTCTAAGAATTGGCTAGTTCCGGGATTGGCATCCAGAAAATACATCCAGAAAAGTTTTTTTAAGGTGTCAAAACATTGCAATATGCATAAAATTAAAAATATATACAATATACCGACAAAGTCTAAAATATGTTCTGTCTGGCTCTGTAATAAAGTTTGCCACTGCATGCTTTAGGGCAGTAGATCTTCATTAGGTCTTCATTTTTTAGTGAACCCGTTGAAAAAGGCTGACCTAGTACATCTGGGTCACCAGATGACCAACTTAGAATGAAATCGCCAACTTAGAATTGAGCTGGGATTGTGTCCCTTCCAAGAATGCCAAGTTCTCAGATATGTACAGCCAGCGAGTAGTTATTTATTACATAGAGGATGCTAGCCTTCACCGAAGACTATAATTGAGATTAAACATATCTGAAAGAATCTAGAGCAAAAGGAAGGAAATGTGGTTGCAACTTTTCCAGAATGCCGCTCAGTTGACGCCCTGACCTATGAATTTGAATCCAGCTCAGAAAAGAGTTCCCTTGAAGGAACCCCTCATGGCCATGGGTTTGTCAGAGCTGAGGGGAAACTCAAATATACACGCAATCCCCTTTCTCAGAAAGAGAGGGTTCATTCTCCAAATGAACGCTAATGCGGTGATGGTAGTCCCAACCATCAGTATTTGAGACCCCCTTTGACCCACCCTGCATATACAGAACCCCTTATTTTGCCTTTTCCCATTGGAGCCTGTGTACCTGGCACCATGGACAAAGTTGATGTGGGCTGTTTAGAGATATAATCTCAACTGGGGCTTCGTGTGCAGATATTTACCAGTCCTGTGCCTCAGTGGCCCCACCATTGCCTTTCTCTGGGGCATTGTTTAATCATAAGAAACTATCCTTTGAGAAAGCCTTTACCCTTGCCCTGACATCCCTTTTAGCTAGAGCATTACCCTTGGAAAGTTCCTAAACTTAAAGTTGTGGTTGTCATTTCTGAAGTCTGTGCCCCTAAGCACATCTGCTATGTGATTCTTATTTTTCCTGTGCATTTGGATGTTACAGGCCTTAAGTAACGTTTCTTTCTCTCATAATTTTTTTCTGCAATAATGGGATATGCCTCTGGTGCTTCCTTTTTCTTGCTAGTTCCCCTGTGCCTTAGAAAGTCCTAGCTAAAGCTTTGACAGTTTAACCTTCTTCTTTAGTTAGTTCCTTTCCTTCTCTACCCCATGGAAGGCTGGCGATGTTTACTGGACTGAGTGCTCTCTTTTCTCCTTTTTGATTTCTGGCCTAGACAGGAGTGATACTCAATATTTAACCTTCAGTATAGCACAGGCACCAACCAATCAAAAGAGATTCTAATTGATGCATAAGGGTGTGTTGTTATGAACCAGTGCATTGTTGCTGAATATCAGTCCAGCCCTAGACACTGGCTTTTAAAAAATTTATGCTTATATATATATTTTTTCTTCTGGGAGCCCTTACAGTGAAACATGAAAAGTCCGTGTGTTCTAGTCAATAAGATCATCTATTTTCAAGCAAATCCCCATCCAACTTCTTAACCCTGAGTTGGTTAACCTCATCTAGGAAATATTATCTCAGCTGACCAACATCTAAAGTAGTCCAGGATTCCATCTTTTGTTGTCTTTTCCAGGTCCCTGTTAATATGTTTTATTTGTTCCTCTCATTTCCTTAGAGGCCAGATTTAACACAATTTTGAGCCTACTCCAATAAATGCCTGCCCTCAGTGGTGTGCTGGAGCTGGCTCACGTAGGCTCACAAGAAGCTTCATTGTGCACATCTCTTCCCAAGTCCGTGTTCAGTGATGTTGGCTTCAAATCAGCCATGGAGGGAGTATTCAGAAATCGGCAAACACTACAAATAAGGCTATTATTTTTTTTTTTTTCTTTCTGGAGAGTGGGTTGTTACACATTAACCATCACAATACTGCATCCCCAACTATAATAACTAAGTGACCTTGAAACTCACCCCCAGTTAATGCTGTATTTATGTTGGTCTTTATTAAAGTTGTCTATTTTTATTCTGAAACCCTTTATATAACTGTCCCCACGCTCAACAGTTTTTCCCTAATTGCTCTTACAAGCAGAGACCATCTTCATCTGAGCATTGGCATTGAGCATTTTGTATATCTAGGCTCCCTTTAGGGAAACACTACTGGTCAGACTAGGCCCTTGCTCTCTTGTTCTGTGGAATTTCTTTGGACTAGAACGATCCTTTTGCACATAGAACAAGTAAAACATCCCTTCACCTTTCTGAATCCTCTCTTTTGGAGCCACTTGACCCTGGAACATCTGTTTTTCCCTTTTATATCTGTCCATTGGCCCCAAGATTTTCTTTTCTTATTTGGTTTGGTTTATGTATTCCTCTAAGATCTCCTAAGGAAAGCTTTTCTTCCTTTCTCTGAGAGCTCCTGATATGATAATAAAATAATGCGTATTTTTAAAGCAAATTAGGGGTCCCTGGGTGGCTCAGTCAGTTAAGCATCTGACTCTTAATTTTGGCTCAGGTCATGATCTCACGACAGTAAGATCAAGCCCTGCATCGGGCTCCACGCTGGGCATGGGGCCTGCTTGGGATTCTCTCCCTCCCTTTCCCTTTGTCCCACTCCTGCTCTCTTGCTCTCAAAAAATAAAACAAAATTAAAAATTAAAAACAACAACAACTTAAGTTTCTTTTCTGCTCAAACTTGATTCTTTGGGACTATTCAGATATAGGCCTTTTTTTGAGACTTTTTTTTCAAGTCCTTAATCCAAGAAGATACTGTGTCTTTCATGAAATAAAAATGTCCATTGATAAAATCTACCTTCTTGGGAATCTAATGTATAACATGGTGATTATGGTTAATAATACTGTGTCATACATTTGACAGTTGCTAAGAAAGTAGATCTTAAATTTTCTTATTATGAAAAAGAAACGGTAATTATGTGACATGTCAGAGGTGTTAGCTAGCAGTATAGTGGTAAACATTTTGCAGTATATCTAGTATACCGAATCAAGGCATCATCCACCTTCAACTTGCACAATGTTGTATGTCAATTTTGTTTCAGTAAACCTGGAACAAAGTAAACTCCACTGTCCCTCTGTAGATGAAGGCAAAGTCTGGGTCTTTAAAACCTGAAGCCATGGTCAAAACTTATATAATTAATAAATCTAGAGCCAACCAGTATTATGACCCAGAGGACAACCATTGGAAACATACAACATGCTGCATAATCTCGGAAGTCGCCCCTCCCCACTTCTTACACTTGGCTCTGAACACAATTCAAAATAGCAAAAAGAGCTAATTCCTAGAATGCAATTCACCTCTTTTCTCCTAGTCATCTTTCAAGCGTAAACTTAAATATCACCTCTATAAAGACTTCTCTGACTCCCAGTGGCAGAGTCTTCCTTGTGTACTTTCTCCATTCTGTTTTATTACATTTGTATTGTGTAATAACTCTTTCATTCTTCCACAATACTAGTAAGTCATCTTAGATCAGACACCTTTTATTCTTCTTTATATTCCCAGAACTTAGGACAAGACATAGCTGGAACTTCATAATGTTTGATTAGTGATAGAATGCAACATTTTTTTCTAGCGTTTACAAGTTTACTTAAAAAATTAAGAAGTGTCATGGAGAAACTAATGTCATTGGATTCAGTGTTCCATTTGAGAGCTATTGATCTTTTCTCTCTGGTCCAGAGTAGAACAAACTAACGGTAGTTATGCTATCATCGAGAGGAGTCTTGGTTTTCTTGTCTCTCTCTAGTGGGCCAAAAATGTGCTTTGAGTTTTACAACCCGATGGTGATGGGAGATAGATGCGGAGTAGCATCTTGCTTCGGTGATGCAGTGACTTAGCCTAATCGATTAGCACACCCATTCTTTTATGGCCTATTGAAATGAATTTACGACTTCAGAAAATCTGGATTTCACTCTTGGCTGTGCCATTTAACACTTATGTGTCATCTAATCTTGGTGGGGTCTGGATCCATATCCAAGAGTTAACTTGAGGATCATACAGGAGATGTTGTAAACATTTATTCTCTAGAAATCAGTGTTTTTGTGTGACTGACTATTGCTAGAGTCAGGGGGAGCTAACTGTAGATGTGGACCCTGAATAATACAGAAACTCCATGTAATTATGACACATGTGCCATTTCTCCTCTGACATTTCAGGATATTCATCTTTCTCAACACAAAAACAGTTAACCTGGAAATGGCCATGCTTCATGGCTCATCCTGAAGTGAGTTTTTTTTTTTTTTCTTTTTCAAAAGTTTGATACCATTTCACAAGCTTCTCTGCCTCTAAGACCACACAGGCTTTTTTTCCCCCCTCCAAGTCCCCCTCTCAAATAAAATACTTCAATCTCTTTCTTGTGATTGTGTAACTCAGAAATGTCTAAAGCTATAAGCTTCAAACTTTGCAAGGTTGTCATCTTTACTATGAAAGAAAAAAACAAGGAAAATTTGAAGGAGAAAACTTCCACTGCTTTTTTTCTTTTAAGTTAAATATAAAAAATAACATGGAGTTGTTATTTACATGTTTTCATTCTCCTTGCTAATAACATCATTGTATTGCCTGAGGAGATCCCATATCACCATCCTATTGACATACAGGATAAAGATATACTCCTATTCTAATCAGGGATGATACATAAAGTTTGTTCTAGTCTTGCAAGCCATAAATGTTTCTCATCTTCTGTTAGACTAATTTGTATCCAGGTCTAATATCAAAGTCAATTATGGTAAGTAAGAGAGGTGGTTGTCTTCAGGGTACCTTGCCACCCCAGAATCCTCCCCTATTTTAGCACAAATGAAATTCTAACTTCAGATTTTCCTTTATCTAAGCAGCTATACTTTTTGCAAAAAGACAAATAGTGGGTATTACCTGTGGACCACTCTGAGCTAATAAAGAATCTGAAAATATATTTAAAATTTTTTTAATGTTTATTTATTTTCATGAGAGAGAGAGTACAAGTGAGAGAGGGACAGAGAGAGAGAGAGAGAGGGAGGAAGACAAAGAATCTGAGCTGTCAGCTCAGAGCCCAATGTAGGGCTCGAACCCACGAACTATAAGATCATGACCTGAGCTGAAGTCAACACTAAAGTGACTGAGCCACCCAGGTGCCCCTGAAAAGAATTTTTGAAGGGAGTTGGAGCAGGTTGTATATATATGTAGACTGTGTGTATAAAGATTAGCAATAAGGGGGCTTAGAAGGTAGAACGAAGAGGATGAAGAGGTTACCATTTAATTGACCTATTTTATATATGAAGGAAGGGACATGCATGAAAACCTTTGTTTGTGAGTAACTTGTTCTGTGAGTGTTCTACAAGATGAGCAAACATTTATAATAAATTTTAACTTGATAAACAAATGATATCTTACAATATGAGTAGTACATGATACAGAATATCACACGATCACCACTGAGCCAATCGTTCTTCTCTCTCTCTCACTGTGGGATTGTGGGTGATCATCTCACATGCTTGGATGCTTGGTCTCAGGCCTCAGTGTTTGGTGATTTTTCAGAACGTTGGAAGTTGCCGACAACTGGTTACTAGTGTATTTTTTGTCACTTCAAAGCACCTATGGACGGTCCTATGCTTTTCTGTACAAGAGTAAGCTTAGGAATGCTTTGCTTCATTCTAGGTAAGGCTTCCTGCAGACCTTTCTTCTGCTGCCTTATTGCCAGTCATATTAAATACAGTATGTGACAAAGGTTTATTTTTTTATTTTAGTTTTTATTTTTTAAAAGTTACATCCAAATTAGCATATAGTGCAACAATGATTTCAGGAGTAGATTCTTTAATGCCCCTTACCCATTTAGCTCATCCCCTCCTCCCACAACCCCTCCAGCAATCCTCAGTTTTTTCTCCATATTTATGAGTCTCTTCTGTTTTGTCCCCCTCCCTGTTTTTATATTATTTTTGTTTCCCTTCCCTTATGTTCATCTGTTTTGTATGACAAGAGTTTATTAATACCGTACTGTTGTCAACATCCATGTGAGTGTACACAGTAGCCCCCATGCAAAAAAAGATTCCATTGAGCCAGTAGATAGCAGTGATTCCATTAGTGATAGTGAAAGTCGTCGTATACAATATGCCTCCCTCACACCAGCCACAAAGGTTTTTAAAGGTCAGTGCAGGTTAATTTATTTTTCATTATATTTTGTATTTTCTTTATTTTGCATTATATTACACTATTATAATCATTTTATATTAATATTTTTGCATTGTGGAACGAATCATCGGAGTTCCCATTGCTTCTTATGGGGCAATTCACTTTGATAGACAAGTGCTTTGGATTACAGCATGTTTCCAGAACGAATTATGCTCACAAACTAAGGTTTTACTGAACTTAGCTGCAGTTCACTTATAAGGAATGAGAACTCCAGAGGGCAGTCTCAAAGTATAGGGAAGAGCCTGGAATAGACAAAGCAACATGGAATGTGAGATGAAGAACAGAGAGATACCCGGAAGACTTACATCTTTCTCTTTGTCCAAGAGTGACAAACATGTGAGGCATGGCAAGTTTGACTAGCTGAGGTTTCCTATGGAATGATGCCCAGTGTCCTTACCAGATTTAGTTAGCAGCCACATCTCCATGTACCAAAGACAGAGGAGATAGAGGTCCAGGTGGCCAGTGAACCTCCAGGTACTCTTTTGCCTAGATTTCCTCACCAAGAGCAATTCACGGTTTGTATTGGCTAGAAAAAAAAACAAAAAAAAAAAAAAAAACAAGAAAGAAATTTAAAAGCAAAAGATCTAGTGTTGTTGCAAAAGACGTGACTTACAAATTCTGCAATTTGACAATAAGTTTCATATATTAAAATAAATAAATAAACAAACAAAAAATTTTTAATAGAATTCTATGTATGGGGAACTCAGAGTTGAAAAAGAATGTTGGGTATTTGGGCTGCAGGAAACTTGCTCAAGTCATATTCGTAGTGGACGTTTCTTGAAAGGGCACATGTGACAGTAGAGAAGACAGTATGCTCATGGGAATCCACATTCCTAGGTAGTGCTAAGCACTAGAGTCCTCTCTAGTGCTCCCCTGGGAGTAAGAATCTACAGTTCTGCCCTAACACCGTTAACAAGTGTCCGGTACTTTCTGTTTATGCTTCTCCTTGTGTCTTTTCTCATTGCCCATCAACTCTTGGGATATCCAAAGTGACTAGACAGATTCTGGAGTTAAAATACCTAGTTAAAACACCTAATTCTATTCCTTACTAATTGTGCATGTTACCCAACTTCAGTCTTCTCATCTGTAAAATGGAGGCAATAGTGATACCTCATTGGTTGTTTTAAGAACTAATGAGTTTATATTCTAAAGCCCTATTGCTAATATATTCTATCTATTTTCCCCTCTTCTAACTCTGGAGAAAGATACTAGATTTCCTAGAAAATTGTATTACCTCTATTATGTAGGTTTTTTTTTTTTTTTTCTGAGAGTATCAGATGGGTGGTGACCAGTGACTGACCACAGTTGTGTCAGGTTTCTGTGGTGTCCAATGCGTGGCCAACCCTTGTTTATAAGACACCCTATGACCATTTTCATTAGGAAAAGGCTGTGGGTAGACAATTTTCCTTAGAAGGGATTATGAGTGTGGCAAGCTCTGACTGGCAAGCCCATTTTGGGAAGAATTAGTGTAAAAAGGATGCTTTATCTAATTAACTAAATCTGTCCATCATGGTGCTATTAAAATCTCTGACCCTTCTTTCTTTCTCATTTAACTCATGTAATTAGTTCAATTATGTGTTTCTTCAATTATTATAATTATGTATTTTTTATTGAAGACATTCTTAGATGGTATGATGTTGACAAAATGATCTTTAAGCTTCCTTTCCATCTTGATAATTCAGTTAGGATGTCTTTACAATGATTCCTGTTAGTTTGGAGGGCAAGGGCCTTGTCTTCTTGTTTATGGCTACATTCCCAGCATTAGAATAGTGCCTGACATGTGATAAGTGCTCAATAAATATTAGTTGAATGAATGTATAAAAAGAAGATTTGGAAGAGGGAAATGGTCAGGCAGAGTGATACTGGGCATACATTTTATGGTCTTTCTCTAATGTTTAATGTCTAATGTTTTTCTATTATAAGATAGAAAATTATCCATCATTCATTTTTTACTGGTGTATTTTCCTTACTGGACCAAAATAAACCTTCTGGAGGTCAGTTCAATAAGCTAAGCCAGGCACTGAACAGGCAGGAATAGAGGATGGGAGATGTTTACACCCAGAAGTTGAACTGGTGTATTGCTGATAACTAGAAAAAGCATCACCGAAGTCACTCTGCTGTTGCCATGGATACTATCTTGGGTGCTCTGAGATGTCATTACACAGTGGAAAGAGTCATGCAGAGTTGGGCTCAAATCCCAGGTCTGCTCTTCTTTGGCTGTATGTCCTTGAACAAGTTATTTAAACTCTAGAGCCTCAATTTTCTTATTTGTAATAAAATGCAGAGTTGGATTGAAGGTGATAATGGTGGTTACCATGTAGTAAACATTTTCCATTACCCAGCACTAATCCTTCTCAATTATTCTATAAGGTAGGTGTTATTATTCCTATTGACAGATGAGACACCCAAGGTACAGAGAGGCAAACTAATTCGTCAAGGTCATAACAACTGATAATAGGTGGAGCTAAGATTTAAACCTGGTTTTGGCTTTTGCCTCATACGTTGAATAGAGATAATTTATGTAATGTACCTGGCCCATACGGGCATTTAATAAGTGGGAATGTTAAGATTACTTCTCAGTATATACTGCCCTCGGGACTTTCTCAGCCTCAGTGTTTCTTCCCATGTCAGAGAGATTTAAACACCCTCCTTTCCACCTCACCCCATTTCTTTACACAAACTCATGAACTTCAAGGACCTTGTAAATGAAGTAGACAAGAAGTGTCTACTTTTTAGACACTGCCGGGAAAGGACAGTCCATTTCCTTGGTTTGAGAATCATTTAGGGGTTCACATGTATCTTATAGTGGTGTGCTCAGATCCCCAACAACTGGGTAAAAATGGGTCAGGTAGGCCTTT
This sequence comes from Puma concolor, assembly GCF_028749965.1. Classification (NCBI taxonomy): domain Eukaryota; kingdom Metazoa; phylum Chordata; class Mammalia; order Carnivora; family Felidae; genus Puma; species Puma concolor. The sequence continues at coordinate 50,950,963 of NC_141683.1, forward strand.
ATCCCTAAGTAAACACAGAAAAGTGGGTGTTCAAACCTTTCTCCCACTCACCATTGTGCATCAGCATTGCCTTTTCAAGTGTTCTGCACTATAGCCAGGAAAGATTCTTTATAAAACCAAATTTGATTCTGTTCTCTGGATCAAAGAAATGATTACACCCTGGAGGGCTAAAACTATTATACATGAGGAAAGAGAAGAAGAGGGTAAACGCTGAGATGGGGAATAATTACTGCCAAAGGTGAAGGAGATTGACTGGGAGCATGATACCTGTATAATTGAGGCAAAGTGAATATAAAATCTGTGCTTGTTTCCAGCATGCACATTCAGAGGTCCTTGGCGACTGGCGTGTACAGCAGGTGGGGTGCTTAAATGTTTGCTTCTCTTGGATGTTTGCTTTTATAATCTGCTTTTATAAGGCCTATTTAAGGAGTCCACTTTACTGCTGGCAGGGGAGTGGAGCACAATAAAGCTATATTTAAGAAACAATCCCAGTTATCTTAAGTTTCTTATGGCATTCTTTGAGTGTTAAATCTGCAGACGAAGGTAATGTGCAACTCTCTCCCGACCTTAAAAAGAATTTCTGGTTATGGTTGGGTTTCCCAACAGAAGCTCAGATGGTGGGGTGAGTGGCATGGGAAACCAGAGAACCTGACCTGGATCTATCTACATGCGTAATTTTCTGCCTCTGTGCTTTCTGTTCTTTATTGGGAGCTGGAGTTTGTTTTCTGACTGCTCTAGGAACTTATTTCAGGGTCTCCTTCTGGACTCTGGGGAGAACTGTGTATCCCAGCCAACAAACTGTATTTGACAAATAAAGGGCATATCAGGGTTCTAGTTGAAGAAATTCTGTCTCAGATCTTGGCTTCTTTACCTACCTTCACTTTCTAGATTGTCAGTTTCATTTCTATGATGAGACTATGCTCAGTCTGTGTGTGATACGGCTTATCAAAGGGAGTATGCCGTTCTCTGTGAAGTTTAGAGCTCAGCCTGGTGTTCCCTGATCCCCTTTCCTCCCTCTTCTCTTCTTCCTCTTCCTGGAAGTCCTGCTTCTCCCCCTCTCCATCCGCTTCCTCCTCTTTCTCTTCTTCTGCTTCTTTCCTTGGTGTCCTTGCCCACACTTTTATTTCTTATCTATTCTACTTTCTTCACTTCATTTGTTACTTCACCTTGATTTTTTCCTCCATATCTCAAGCCTAACTCATCTTCTGTAGTTTTGTCCTGCATGTCTGTTCCTTCCCCCTCTATGATATTTTCCATTTTCTCAAAGTAATATTATTTATCACATTTTCAAAAGAACATGCATCATTCATGGTCATGAAACCCCCAGGGGACAGAAGCAGAAGTGAAAAGCTCTGTTCCTCAACACACAGATGGACTGACAAGAGGGGAGGACTAGCTCCGGGACCCCAGACAAACTAGCCTGGGCTGAGTGCTCCCCAGTCTCCTCTGGATGCTTCTGTGGGTCCCACTCAACAGGAGACATTCACCTGTCTGACCCTTTAGAGCAAAACTTTGAATTAATTTGTCTGCTGGTTTTTGTTCCCACCCCCAGTAAGTCTGTAATTATTTGCTCTTGAGGACAAGCATTAATATTGTTAAAAGTGCTTGCCCACTCACCATGCTCAGAAACATAACGGGAGTGGCAGCAGAGACAACACTGCAAATCGTTGTTGAGGAAAGCTTTGATTCTGAGAAAAGCAGAAAATCAGTGGTGGGAGCCAGACAGAATGAGCACTGGTCAGCAAAAGAAGAAAAAAAAACCATGGGGTGCAGACCTCGTGAAAGGTACCATGAAAAGTACTGCAGCCAGAATGAGTAAAGAGGTAGGAGCAAAGCCCGTGTGGCTGGTGAGGGACTGACACAGATGGGCAGAGCAGGAAGGGGAAGATTGGTGGGCAAGAGGGCCAAGTTTGGAGACCTATGATATACTTAGAAGTGCACTTCCCAGTCCTCCTTCAAAGAAGAAATTGTTGCCCCCGCTGCAGGGAACGCTCTCTGCAGACAGCTTTCAGCTCTCAGTCCATTAAGGGATTGGATTAGCTGCAGAGAGCCTCTTGTCAAAGGCCACATCTTCCTGAAGTGACCTACATCTAAAGACTGATAGAAGTGGGAGGAAAAAGGCTCAGCCACTTCAGGCCAATGCAGGACAACTCTGTTGGGGCATTTTAGCACCAGAGTTCTTCATGAGATTGGCCAAGGCTGTCTTTTGGGTTTGTGTTGTAGCTCAGCTTCTCCCTCTACCCAGTCTTCTTTCTTTTTTTCTCCCACAGGTACTTCCCTAATCAGTATCCTCCATACTGACCTCCATCCTAGTCTGCTTCCCAGAGAACTCAGCCAGTGGTGGTTGGTGCCCGGGGGTCCAAGAAAGCAAGTATTAAGATGGAATTTTGGAGCCAGATGACTATTTCCCATTTGGTAAGGAGAATTCTCTCAATAAAAGATCACAGATAGCTTCTGACACAAGGAGGAAGTTCAGTTATTCAAAGTTTCACTAGGGTGGGGTGGTATACCAGTGGAAAGGAATGCTATGTATTAAGGGTTGGAGAAATTGGAACCAGAATAACAATGGAATTGAGTGGCTATTGCTAAGCTTAATTGACCCACTAAACTACAGGGTAGCAAACCATGACCCATTGATGAAATTCTGCCCATTGCTTCTTTTTATAAAGTTTGATTAGAATACATCCATACTCATCCTGTGTATTGTTTATAACTGTGCTTTTACTACAAAGGCAAGTTGAATAGTTGTGGTAGCAATTTTATGGCCTCATAGCCTAAAATGATTGGTGCTATGTGCTATCTATCCCTATAAAGAAAAAGTTTGCTGACCACTGCTCAAGTAAAAGAAAAAAAAAGAGAGAGAGAGTTAGAATGATTAACAAGAAACTGGGAAACCAAACGTGAAACCCACAAGACCTTTTTGACACACTACAAAGAGGCTGTCATCTCAGGTGGTGGGAGGGCAGAAAGAGGTATGGGGCCAAACCAGGACTTACTCAGTGTAGTAACGGAGCTCCAAAGAAGGTTAAACTCCCTGTCAAGGGGGATCTATTGAGTTCAGGGCTCTGGTTAGGAAAGAAGAGGACACTAACACATTGGATAGGGATAGCTGGATATCAGTATGATAATAATCTTAAACTTCTAGGTTCTTCTGAACTCTTTGAGCCTATGGAAGTAGCCCAACAATCCCCACTAAGAGCTAACATATTCCCTTGCTTGCTTGAAGAAAATGCAAAGACCTGTCCCTTGAGAAACAATGTATACTCCCATCAGGATCTGCCTCATCTCCCCTCCTGGCCCCTAGACCTATAACTCACAGCCAGAAGTGTTCAGGGCCTGCAAGGGAAGGAGAGACTATACTTTTTTTTATATGTAATTTATGGTCAAATTGGTTTCCATACAACACCCAGTGCTCATCCCAACAGGTGCCTCAATGCCCATCACCCATTTTCCCCTCTCCCCCACCCCTCATCAACCCTCAGTTTGTTCTCAGTATTTAAGAGTCTCTTATGGTTTGCCTCCTTCCCTCTCTGTAACCTTTTTCCCCCTTTCCCCTCCCCCCTGGTCTTCTGTTAAGTTTCTCAGGATCCACATATGAGTGAAAACATATGATATCTGTCTTTCTCTGCCTGATTTATTTCACTTAGCATAACACTCTCCAGTTCCATCCACGTTGCTACAAATGGCCAGATTTCATTCTTTCTCATTGCCAGGTAGTAGTCCATTGTATATATAAACCACATCTTCTTTATCCATTCGTCAGTTGATGGACATTTAGGCTCTTTCCATAATTTGGCTATTGTTGAGAGTGCTGCTATAAACATTGGGGTACAGGTGCCCCTATGCATCAGCACTCCTGTATCCCTTGGGTAAATTCCTAGCAGTGCTATTGCTGTGTCATAGGGTAGATCTATTTTTAATTTTTTGAGGAACCTCCACACTGTTTTCCAGAGCGGCTGCACCAGTTTGCATTCCCACCAACAGTGCAAGAGGGTTCCTGTTTTCTCCACATCCTCTCCAGCATTTATAGTGGAGAGACTATACTTTTAAGGGAGCTTCAGAATTAGCCAGAAAATACTTGCAGGAGCTGGTAGAGTATATGTAGGACTGGATTCCTAGGGCAAGGGGACTAAAATATATGGGTAGATAAGGGGGATTTTTATTTGAATTAGGAGTATTCTTCAGAGACACAGGATTAAATACCCTACCAAAGACTCCAGAGATATGGCAGACTTTTTACAAAGTCTGGAAGCATTAAAAATTAGTAGCCCACACTGAGTAAGGCTGAAATGGCAGAATTTCCATGGAAAAAGATGGAGGAAATTATCCAAAGACTCCGGGAAATAGCATGCTAAAATGGATGTACTATGTAAAGCTAAAAACCTCACCAGATGATTATGTGCCATGGGAAGACCCAGAAGATTTACCAAGGCCCCAAGGAAAGTTCTGATGAGAGAGTCAACACCATCAAGAAGTCCTGTGATGCCTCTCCTTTATAGGCCATGGCTAATGATAGGAGAAATTATTACAGAACAAAGCTCCCTGATAGCAATGGTCTGATTGGATTCCTAACACAATCGAGGCCAGCTAGCAGCACTTAACTGTCAGAAGCTGGGTGGATATAATTTTCATAAAGAACTGCAAGGTTGAAATGGCAGCCAAGAAGATGTTATCTATAGAGAGTTGTGAATTGTTAACAGACTGTGGTATCCCTAGGGGCAGAATAGATGTGTATGCCCCAAAGATATTATTCAATTTGTATCATCAGAGGTTATCAAGGATGGATCATCAAGAGGCTGAGGGCAGTCATCCCAATAAAAAGTCATGGTTCTTGCCCATTTTCTGGATCTGAGCCAGTTTTTGGATCTCTAACTTGTTTAAAGGGGAAACAAAGCCTCTGGAACAAAAGACTACAACACCATGGCAATGTACGCAGTAATGATTCTTCCAGTTCTTCCCAAAAAAAGATGTATAACAATTTACTCAGGGCATTGTGAAAAGGGAATACTATGTCAAGGACTGTTGGACATAGTGTTGAAGTTAACATTGACATCTGAAGACATGAAATATTTTTGTAGTTCTCTTAAAATAGAGACTTATGGGGTCAGGGTAAAACATGGACTTTGACAAAGGTCTAGCTTATTGTATGTTTCTTGGTTTGTGAATCACCCTGTGGTAATTTTCCCAGTCCCCCAAACTATAATTGGACTAGAAATACTTGGTAATTGGTACAACCTCCTCATTGTGTTTTTGACCAGTGGGGTAAGAACTATCTATAATAATGGGGAAGCTCAAGTGCAAATGCCTAAACTTCCCTACCTTTGGACAAGATAGTAAGTTAAAAATTCTACATTCCAGGATTGGGTGGAATAGAAGTTAGTGCTACCATAAACAATACAAAGGAATCAGGAGTGGTGGTCCCCATCATATCTGCATTTACATTCCTGGTCTGCTACCTGTAGAAAAACCAGACTGATCCTACCACAAATTCAACCAAGTTGTAACCTCTATTACAACTACCATGCCAAATGAGGTATCTCTTGATAAAAGAGGCTAACATGGCCTCAAGTATACAAAATATGTCCATTGATTTGGTGAATGTTTGCTTTCCTATCCCTGTTTGGAAAAGAAAATCAGAAATTGTTTGCATTTCTGTGGATTGGACAGCAATATATATTTGCATTTTACCCCTAGGGCCATGTTATGTTTTCTGTTTTCTGTCATAATACAAACCAAAGAGATTTGGGTCATGTGGATACATCAAAGACCATCTCATTGATATACTATATCAAGGACATTAAGCTAATTTGCTTTAATAAGCAAGAACTAACTAGCATGTTGGAAATCTTGGTAAGACATGCTTTCAAGAAGGTGAAAGAGGGGCCTACAATATCAGTAAAATTTGTGTGAGTCCAATGATCAGGGGCATTTTAGGAGCTTCCCTCCAAAATTAATGCAAAATATTGCATCTTGCTTCTCCCCATCACAAAGAAGAAAGCAAAGACCTATAACTCTTTTATGATCCTGGAAGAAGTATATTTCACATCTGAGAATATTGCTTCATTCATATAGCAGGCGATACAAAGGCTGCCAGCTTTGAATAGGGCTCAGCACAGGAAAGGGTTCTTCAACAGGTCCAGGCTATGAGCCACGCAGCCTGCCACATAGGTCATATAATACAGCAGACTTTATCATATTAGAAATATCAGTGATGAGAAAGATGTCATGTGGAGTTTATGACAAGATGCAACGAGAGAATCACAAGATAATTTGGATTTCTGGATTTAGGGCCATGCTATCTGCAGTGAAGAATTATATTACTTCTGAGAAACATCTTCTGATATGCTAACTTTCACCTTAAAATGCTAGAAAAAGAAGCGCATACTAAACCCAAAGGCAAATGGAAAGAAAGAAATAATAAAGACTAGAGTGGAAATAAATACAGAACAGAAAAGCAGGAGAGAAAATGAATACAATAGAAAGTTGGCTATTTGAAAAGATCAAGAAAATTGACTTATCTTTAGCTAGACTGACCAAGTTAAAAAAAGAAGACTAAATTTGCTAGAATCAGGAATGATATATGGGACATCACTACCAACCTCACAGAAGTAAAAAAAGCTTATGAGAGACTAGAATAAATAATTGTATACTAACAAGTTAAATAACCTAGATAAAATGGGTAAATTCCAAGAAATATAACAACTAATGACACTGAAGAAGAAGTAGAAAATATGAATAGACATAAAACAAGTAGTGAGATTAAGTTAGAAAAAAAAAAAAAACAATTAAAGTCCAGGACCAGGTGGCTTCACTGCTGAATTCTAAAAAGTATTGAAAAAAGAATTAACAACAAACCTTCAAAAAATCTTCCAAAAAATTAAAAGAGGCAGGGATACTTCTCAACTCATTCTACGAGGCCAGCATTACCTTAATACAAAAATTATCTCAAAATGTAGGTGATACCTAAATTTAAGAGCTAAAACTATAAAACTCTTAGAAGAAAATAGATGTCACTCATCATGACCTTGGATTAGGCAGTGGTATCTAAGACATGACACCAAACAAAAGCTACCAAAAAAAAAATAGATATATTGGACCTCATTAAAATTAAAACAAAACAAATATTTGTGCTTTAAAGGACACCATTGAGAAAGTGAAATGAATCCGTATAATGGGAGAAAATATTTGCATATCATATAACTGGTAAGGGTTTAGTCTCTAGAATATATGAAGGACTTTTACAATTCAACAATTAAAAAACAACATGATTTAAAAGTAGGCAAAAAATTTGAGCAGAAATTTCACCAGTGAAATTGACCTATGGGTACATGAAATGATGCTCAACATCATTAGTCATTCAAGAAATGCAATGGCTATAATAAAAAAGGTGGATAATAGCAAGTGTTGGTGAGATTGTGGGAAAATTAGAATCCTTCCATATTGCTTTTGGAAATGTAAAATGGTGCAACCACCTTGGAATATGGTCTAATGGTTCCTCATAAAGCTAAATTTAGAGTTACAAGATGACCCAGAAATTCCACTCATAGGTTCAATAAAAATTAAAACATGTGCCTTCACAAATACTAAAAACTAAACACAAAAATTAAAAACCACTGAGGTGTTCACTTTGAGAGGTTGAATTTTTGTGGTGTGTGAATTAGAAATAAATAAAGCTACCCAAAAACAAAAGAATGAGGCATCTGGGATGCAAAATTTAAGGAGACACTTATGTGTGTACAAACCCCCGCTTAAATTTTGTGCCCTTGTTGTTTTGCTTGCCTCATCCTGGATCGGCCACTAAAGTTCACTTCTAAATTTCCCACAGGAAGAAATGCCCACTGAAATGCTAGAGAAGTTGTTGCACAGAAAAGCATATGAAAAGTTGAGTTGCACAGAAAAGCATATGAAAAGTTGACCAAGTGATAGAAGAGGTGGACTGTACTGGATATGGGTACATGCCCTCCCGATTTCTCCAAGGAGTGCCTTGTTGCACTAGTAGCAGAGAGTGCTGTGAGAAGCTGCAGGTGTCAGTCTCTTCAGAGACTTTCTGAGCTTCAGAAGCCACTTTTCTCAAAGCAGTGAACTTTCTGAAGCATTCCACATTCACCAGCTGACAGAAGAAACAGTCCAAAGGCTCAGCCATTCCATCCCAGTGTGGAGTACTCTGATGGGTCATTCTAGCTGCACAACTCCTCCACAAGTAGTCTGAGGTGCTTGTTCAAACCATCATCAGAACTCAGTTTCTCCCTCTCCCAATCCAGCTTGCTCGCCTTCTTTCCACTGTTGTCCCAAGGGCACTTCCTAATAAACATTCTGCATGCTCAGGTTTCCTGAGAACCTAATCTGCAACAGGGTCTAGGGAAATTATAAGCAAATAAACAAAGAGATGAACAACAGACTGTCCTGAAGTTGTTCAGGGTCTTTGGACAGATGTGGGTGATAACCTTTGTAATCAATCATGTAACTTTGTTGCAGAGCTACTGATTATAGTCTGGAACTCTTCTTAGAGTTTTTCAGCTTCCCCTTTCTGTTTCTTCTCTCCTTTCTCCTCTTCCGCTCACTCCGTTACTCTGGAGCCCCTGGTTCCTGCTGCACGTGTGTTTGCCCTGGGGGTGAGGAAGGCCTCCCAGCAGATCTGTCAAGCAGACCACTGTGGCCTGGATGCGGGCTCTGGGAGAAATGTATCTGTGCTGAGAAGCTGAGGGTTCTTGATGAGCAGACCAAGGACCTCAGGGCATTGGCCATGACCACTAAATGACCATATTAATGTGGTTTTGTAAAGAGTTTCCAGCATCTGTTATGCAATGGACATTGCTTCTAGACTAACTCTTATTACATATAGAATCAGAGTCTAGAACCTGTTACCATTCTGCCTCCAACTAGCCCTGGCCAGCCATAGGCAGAGAGGGAGAGACAGCAGACCAAACAGTGTTATTGGGGGATTTAGAGAGATCCTTTTGTCTGTTTTCTAGCTCCATGGTTAGTAATGCTTTTTTCCTTCTAGGCTTGAGGTTTTGCTTACCTATCCAAGAATAATCTTTAGAAAAATGAAATGGCAAAAAAATTTTAAATAATCTAAATTAAACTTCTGCTTATTGCTTATGTGATTCTGACAGTTACAAAACTTCTGTGAGCTGAAGTTCTCTCAGGTTTAAAATGAAATGGGAGTAACTGTGGCCCACTTCACAGGGATTATTAGGAAGATAAAGGTAACAATGGTGAGAGTTTCGTATACTGTCAAGTACCATGTAATTGTAAGAGGTTATTATTTTCAGCTGTTCCCATTTCATTGTAAATACTGTAAATGATATTACTGTCAGTTTTCTCTCTTTATCTGAGGACATTGAAAAATGGGAGTTTTATACGAACTATAGAAATGATCCCTGAAAGCATAGTCTTTAAAAATGCGAGTTTTAAAGGCAAAGAAGGAAGGGATGATTTGGGAGAAGTTATGTGATGTACTTGTCAAGAGTAAGTCCAGGCATGTGTCTAACTAAGAGGCAGAATGTACTGGATGAACCCAAGAGGTAGGGAATTGGTGGTGGGGAATTGCTGGCAACAATTAGTTCATCACCTTGCAGTTCCCCAGGAGTGAGCCCTAGACCACATAATGTCTAAAGAGAGCCAAGTACAGATAACCTGATTTGTTCCTTCATTCATTCACCCACTGAAAAAACAATTAGCCAGCTTTCGCTTTGTGCTTGACACCAAGAGAGTCGAATCAGACACAGTCGTACAGAGAGGTGGCAGAGACAGGCTAATACATCACCCATTTCGGCATAATGTGGCAAAGCCGTGACAGCGGTAACAAGGCTCGAAGCACAGAAGAGGAGCATCTATATCAGATTAGGAAGCTCAAGAAAGGTTTCTTGGAAGAGGTGATGCTCCAGCTGAATTTAGAATGATGAGTAAGTCTTAGATGACGTGGGGGCGGAGAGAGTGTTGTCCTCGAAGAGGGAACAATATGTGCAAGGACTGGGAGCCGAAAGCAGTCTGTCGTATTTTAAGGAACCACAAGTAGTTTCAAATGACTGTTTTGAAGGTGTGTGGGGAGGGTGGGTGGGAGGAAGTGAGGTGTGTGTGGAGGTGGGAGAATAGAGAGGTAGGGGAGGATAGAGCCAGAATATCTGAACTTGATCCTGAGAGCTATGTGGAACCTGAGGCTGGGGACAGTGACACAGTCAGAATTATATTCTAGAAAGAGTAGAATTGCTATGAAGGTGGTAAAGCCCAGAGGGAGGACGCTCAGGATTCTGCACAGCAGCCGGCATGAAGTGGGCAATAGCCTGGCCTTGGGTGGGGAGCGAGGGGGAGTAGATAGAGCCGACAGAATCTGCACAAGTTGATGGCACGGAGCTCTGTGACTACATGTGGAAGTGGGAGTGTGACAAGTTAGAATGCACCCTCAGAAGCTGAACAAACGTACAGATAATTTGGGTTTGGTCCCTTGACACTTTCTATTAAAACCTTCCTTTACCCCACTGGGGGTATGGGTGTCTGCTAATGATCTGCCTCTTTCAGGCTCTGGCATGAGGACCAAGTGGCCATCTCTGTTCAGTTAAACAGAGGACTGAGCTCACCACCAGTCATGCCCAGTCCATTATTTACTCTAAGAAATCAAGCTTATCTAAAACAGACTTGCACAGAATGGAGTCTCCCAACTTCCCACATTCCCTGTGAAGTCCCAGATTCCCTGTCCCACTCCCCCCCCCCACACAGAGTGGCATGTGGGGGCCCAGAGCAGCCCCTCCATAGGGTTGTCCTCTCCACCTTATGTTCCCCTCCCAGCACACACGCCCTCCTCTGTCAGGAGTGACAGATGACTATTTTGGTCTTGGGATTTCCTCTTCAGAGTGTGTCTGTCACTTCTCCAGTCTGTGATGAATGCATTCTAAAGAACTTAAAGGCTGTTTGACTGGGGCTGAGGCATCTATTTTAGGTTAGAATTGCTGACATTCCAGGAGCATTTTTTTTAATAGAAAAAAAGAATATTAGAAAGCAGTGTTCTGCTCTCTTTTACATAGCAACACTTCTGTGCTACCTAGTGGTCTGGGATGGTGTGGCACATTGAGAATCCATAGATTGTGACCTGGGATGGGTCATCAAAATGGCCACAGCATCTGCCCAGTACTCCTGCCATGGCAGGGTGACTTTGTATTTCTTCCCATTAAGGGGAGAAAAATTTCTCTTTTTTCTCAGGGCATTGAAAGAATGGGAGGTTTTTTTTTTTTTTAACAAATTTTTAAAAATATTTATTTATTTTTGGGGCGCCTGGGTGGCGCAGTCGGTTAAGCGTCCGACTTCAGCCAGGTCACGATCTCGCGGTCCATGAGTTCGAGCCCCGCATCGGGCTCTGGGCTGATGGCTCAGAGCCTGGAGCCTGTTTCCGATTCTGTGTCTCCCTCTCTCTCTGCCCCTCCCCCATTCATGCTCTGTCTCTCTCTGTCCCAAAAATAAATAAACGTTGAAAAAAAAAATTAAAATATTTATTTATTTTGAGAGAGAGAGGGAGGGGTAAGGGACAGAAAGAGAATCCGAAGAGGCTCCGCACTGACTGCACAGAGCCTAATGTGAGGCTTGAACCCATGAGATCATGGCCTGAGCTGATATCAAGAGTCAGATACTCAACCAGTTGAGCCATCCAGGTGCCCCAAAAGAATGGGAGTGTTAAAGGGAAAAAAGGAAGGGAAGATTCGGGAGAAGTTGTGTGATTAACTTGGGGCAGCACTCAGGGAGGGCAGGTCTACGTTTGTGGCCAGCTGGGAGGCAGAATGTGTAGAAGCCATCCGAGAGACAAGGGGCATTGGGAAGTTGCTGAAGAAAATAAATTAATTGCTTCTTAGTTCTCTAAAGGAAAGCCCTGTACCAAAGAGTGTCCAAAAAGGGCCATGTGCAGATTACTTCATTTATTCACCCATTAATTCATTAACTCATTAATCCATTAAGGTAAAAAACATTGATCAGCTTTCTGTTTGTATCTATCAGGTACTGTGAGAGGTGAGTCTGAGTGTAATATGACAGTCCTAGCTGAGATTTGCTGAACCCACCCCAGCCTAGGCCAAAAGAACCACCTGGGAGAATCATGACTTAAATAATGGGAATGTTTATAAGTCTCTAAGTTGTGGTGTGGTTGATGTGCAGCAAAAGCTAAAGTATGATCTCAATCTAAAGGATATGTATTTTGGTCTTTATTTCCCTAGAAACCTCCTTAGCCCTCCCCCACCCCTGAAAATGGGTAATGCCAGATTTAAACGTCAAAAAGCTCCATGCCATAGAGCAGAGCAAGAAAATTTCATGAAAGCAGAGGACAATACTTGCACCATCATTGGAATATAGAACACAACCAGGATTAATTTTTAAGGGTATGCAAGGAAGGCTAGACCCCAATAACCTTTACAATTTAGAAGCTTACAAATATAATTAAAGACATTGATTTAATTTTTTTATTGCCCCAGGTAATACTTGATTTGGTGATTTTTTTCTATTACTTTTTTACTACACATTTTTAGCTCATAAAAACATTATACTAAGTTTCTTTATCACGGAAAAATTATCTTTCCATTCTTCTGGGTCATCTGCAAATTTTATGCATTTTACCAAAGTGAACCATCTGATACCCCTGGAACACTGTGAATCTTCCAAAGGTTCTCTTTGAGAATAATAACATGAAATATAAGAATAAAAATACCAACTATTATTGTAAGTTTACTACAGACTAGGTACGCTGCTTATGGCTCTACATTCATTATCTCATCCAGTCATTTCATCAGCCCATATGAGGTAGAAATCACCCTCATTAGCAATCCCACTTATGAGGTAACTAAGGCTCAGAGGCCTTTCATTGGGAGGAAGTCAGCAGAAGGCAGCTGTGGCATTTTAGGGTGTTGTGCTGAACCCTACTCCTGGCCCTTGCTTTGTACTGCTGTGTTGGGGATTGAACCGAAACTCTGCCACTGTTCTCCATTATTGCTCTTGGGCCAGCCCTGCAAATTCTCTGCACTTCAGTTTCATCATCTGTAGCATGGAGGTAACAATATACAGATGCAGAAACTGAGAGATGAGATATGCCATTTTATATTAGTGTAGTATTAGCTATGGAAGCTCTCTGGGGATGGAAAATAGTATCTTGCACACAGTAGAAAATTTGTTTTTGTCCCTGCAAAGATGGTCAAGGCAAGCAAGTAGAGCCTTGATGTCTCAACAGGTTTCCTCATTTTTCTGTGTCTCCCCTCTTTCTCCACATCACATTTGAAGGATATTCCATACATATGAGTCTTTTGAACAGTTCCTGGTTCTGGCCCACTAGACTGAGCCCTGTCCATCTTTGACATGAACAGAAGACAGACCCCTTGTCTAGAAGCTCTGGGACACCAAATGATTTGTCATTGTCCTGTGCGAAATACAGCAACAAGGATGTCCCGTGAGTGATGGTAGAGGCAAATTGTCTGTGAAGATAAATGGTACTTGCTGACTGGGAAGGTTGAGGAAACTCGCAATGTGGCCAGTGTATCCAATGGAAGGTGGCTGTTGCCTTTGTGCCTCCTGCAGAATATAAACCTGTTGACAGGGGTACAGCGGATGAATGGGGATGGGTGCTTAGAGGAAATGGAATATTTTTTATTTGGGACTAGGATTTGTCCCTTGTGTGGCCTCAAGTAGTCCCAACCACTCAGACACACAGACACACAAGTGTGCATACACACATAACGGGTGCTTGCACACACACAGGTGCACAGGGACAGATATATGCACACAGACCCAGGAACACATTATAAAAGATGCACTTAAGCAGTACTCCTTTATTTTTTTCAATATTTAGCAAATATGGCCAAAGGAAAGGAAAATCAATAGATAATACACGATAAAATGAATCTTCAATTCCTTAACAAGGAGGAAGGGAAAATGTATAAAATGTTGACATCAGGCTCAAGGCCAGTGAGGAGGGCTGCCCCTCTGGTCTCATAAATCCCACCTAACAAGACAGAGATTACCAGTCATAAAGCATCTCATTCTCACATGGTGTCATTTCCATAAATACGGTATATAAAGAACACAATGATGAGTGCTAACTCAGATCACTGGGGAAAAGACAAATGTTCATAAAGGAGTGTTTGTTGTCAAAGTGAGGTTTTAGAACTTGTCTCAAAAGAGGTCCCAAAACTGCTATGAAGAAATAAATACACATTCGTGTGTGTGTGTGTGTGTGTGTGTGTGTGTGAATAATAATTTTTTCTTTAGTATTTCCCCATCAGCAGAAATCTAGACTGCTGAGTAAGGAGGCCAGAGGGACATGACCCTTGCATTCACAGCAGCACTAACTGCCCTTTTTTCCTTATGTGTGTCCTAAATGATGTCACTGATAGGCTTTTTACCAGTCCACACTTGGGGATTGCTGGAATGCAGTTCAGGCTTGTTGGAGGATTCCTGCCCAGGTCACCAAAGCCACCTTCTGGTTAATGGTGATCTTTCTAATTAAGAGAACTTCCGTCAACACTCTGCTCCATGAGCAAGAGGGGGCCTTTGTAAGAGGCAGTGAAACCAATCTTACAAGTCTGTTATCTCCTAGTATTTTTGACTACTTTCCACCTTAGACAACTCCTACTATTCCAGTCTCATCTCCTGTGGGGTATTTAATAACTTTGAACAGCTGATTTTCTCAAAACCAGAAATCCTGAGGGTGCAGTGACAGCTCAGTTAACCTCCTTCTGCAGCACTTCCAGAAGGCTGTCAGCTGACCCCCCATGGACAGCTGCAAATCATGTAGATTGTGCAAGGAATAGTTGTTTGGTTTGGTTTTTTTTTTTGTTTTTTTGTTTTTTTGTTTTTTTTAATTTTTTTTTTCAACATTTGTTTATTTTTGGGACAGAGAGAGACAGAGCATGAACGGGGGAGGGGCAGAGAGAGAGGAAGACACAGAATCGGAAACAGGCTCCAGACTCTGAGCCATCAGCCCAGAGCCTGACGCGGGGCTTGAACCCACGGACCGCGAGATCGTGACCTGGCTGAAGTCGGACGCTTAACCGACTGCGCCACCCAGGCGCCCCTGTTTGGTTTTTTTTAAGGGAGTTGTTACTATAGGAAAAACTATAGTGCATATATTTATGTGTGTGTGTGTATCTATCTATATGTATAGATACACACACACTGTATATACATATGTGTGTATATATATATATATGTATAATCATATATGCATATATACACTGCCTACTTAAGTTTCCTACCTATCCACCTACTCTGTTCTTTTTTCTTGTGTCCTAATGGCAAGAACAGACACTTGACTATGGGGCACAGGTTAAGCTTTCATATTCCCTAAACACTTAAACCTGTGTTTCCTTCCTTTCCCACAACAACCACTCCCCCCTCCCAGCTCCTGCCCCAACATCTGCCATGGTACACATAAACAATGCACACAGAGCACAGGGACCTAGGTATCAATAAGGGTGTCAGAGAACTGGGATTATACACATTCACTCATTTGTTCACACACGCATCCAATGGAAATTTATTCCAGGCACTTTGCTGGGTACTATGACATTTCAAAGGTGAAGATGAAACGTCTCTGCCCTCAAAGAGCTTTAAACTCTGATAGTGACTTGGGATTACATTATACCTGAACTTTCCATGATAATGTTTTCAGGGACTCATTAAAAGGGGGAAAACTCATTAAAAGGGACCACTGATTTAAAGTAGGACAGATAAAATTGAAGGATTGGAAAATGGGGACTATCAGGGAAAGCTAGAGGAAGCACTATTATTTAGCACAGAAGGGAAATGCTGAAGTGATGACTTAATAAGAGTATTTAAGTGTATAGAGGATGGACTCCATTATGGATCTATCACCCATGAATTTATCTAAAACCCTTTTTGCACCAAATTATCTTTTTTTTAGTCTATGCTATCTCTAGGGGTAATGAGTTCCTTATGTAGACTGCCTGCTGTGTGAAATAACACATCCTTTTGCTTCTGAAATTTCTTTCTTTAAGCTCATAGGAACTCCCCTCATTCTGGGTTCCCAGGATTTGGTTAGCAGTCCTCATGTTGTGTGCCCTCCCTGAACCCGGCATGATTTTGCACCCTTCTTTCATATTTACCTTCAAGCCCCTGCTTTTCTGAAGAGTCCTTGTTTTTCCTTATGGAGAAGACCCTTGAGTTTTGCTATCAAATTAGCTATACAATCTCCTGAGATTTCTTTAGTTCTTGTGTGTCCTTTTATGGGCATGGTAAAAACAACAAATGTATTAATTAATCGAGAACACATTTCTCTCTACAGTTTAACATACCTAAAATCAAGGTATGTTCTACAGTCAGTGTTAAGAAAGAAATACGTCAGAGTTTAATTGGCAGCATTTTTCCCACCTTAACAGTAAGGAAAAATACTGGCATGCCTTGATGCTCACCTTCAGTTTCATGCAATTTGGCAATAATATGCTGTTGGTCTTTGTGGGACAGTAGATGATAGGACACATGGTAATGTTTATGAGATGCCCCTTGGATTCCTCAGGATTTACTTAATTTGTAAATTTGTTCAGTGTTTCTTGGGGTGCTTTTGTTCCCCACCGACATCTTTGTTGCTTCAGAGGCCAAGCCAGCTTCTCTGTTATTTAAAACTCTTGGTATAACACCACATACCCATCAGCACCTAAATGATGCTAACTAAGAAGATTGGTGAGGAAGCACCTGTGTTCCCTCCCTTCCCCACAACAACCCCCCACCCCCAGCCCCTGCCCCAGGCTTTGATTCCTAACCTGGCTCCCCAGGTAAACCCTACAGGATATTTTCCCCCCATTGGTTCTGTCTAGAAGGACAGAGAGAAAGAGTCTGTACCCCTCATCCTCCCAACCGCGTTTGAATATAAAAGACAAGAGAATGTCAGGATGGAGCTCTGAGTTCCTTGGGAAAAGGAATTGCAGAAAACAGCACGGTATCATTATTATTACCATGTTGACCATGTCCCTTGAAATCTCAGCCATTCTGGAGAACGGATTTTCAACTAAAGTGCAGCTCTATAATCGGAGCTTAATTGGAGGCAGAGTCTGTTCAGCAAGCTTCTCGGCATGATTCTCCTTTCTAAGGCAGATTGTATTTCACTTTGCATAATGAGGCAATCTATCTATTTACTGATTATTTCCTTATATAACTTGATCACTGAAAAGAAGTTGCCACCAAGATGTCAAACAACTGACTAATAAGCATATTCCCAATTCCTGATGCAGAGCACTTAAGATCCCTCTTCTGCTTGCAGATTGAAGTTCGTGCACACTGTATGTCAGAGGACACATTTTGCTAGAAGGCAAGGTTTATATTCCTGG
Source organism: Puma concolor (assembly GCF_028749965.1). Taxonomy (NCBI): domain Eukaryota; kingdom Metazoa; phylum Chordata; class Mammalia; order Carnivora; family Felidae; genus Puma; species Puma concolor. The sequence goes on from NC_141683.1 coordinate 50,968,275, forward strand.
CATTTTATATATAAAGCCAGGAGGAAAAGAAACAGGGTAATGTCTCCATGGCTGGCATCTTGAAGGTATGAGAAAGGATGGGATATTCTTAGGGTTGACCTAATAATCACACAACTAACATTTGCAAAGCACTTTATAATTTCATATTAATTTATTCCCTACACCACCATGGTAGAAATAAGCAAACCAGGTATTATCCCACTTTGATTATGAGAAAAGCAATAATTGAAGCAGTTAACTTGTCCAAAAATACAGTCAGCAATGAGCAGAACCAAAAATTGAGTCCAGGTGTTTTGACTCATCACCTTGGGTATCATACTGTCTCCCCATGAAAGCTGACTATATTTCAGGCCTTCCCCCAGCCCTCCTGACAGCCACAGGGGCATCTACTAGTACTGTGTCCTTAATGGTTCAGATAAGGGAGCCAACAGGCTTATACCAGTTTCCTTAGATGATTTCTTCAATCGTCTAATTTGTTTTGTAACATAGGCCAGAAATGCTACCTTTCTCCATTGTTCCTATAGCATCTCCTTGCTTGTTTTCTGTGTAGAGCTTATCCTGATATGTAACTTTTCTGTGTATTAATATGTCTGCTCACTATCTATCTCCCCTGTGGAATGTTAGGTGCATGTGGCTGTATGTTGTGTACAGGGCCCTGCACGGTGCCTGACACATAGTAGGCCTCCAACAAATATTTGTTAAGTGAATGACTGAATAAAAGGTGCTTGAAATGGCTAAGTTTGCCAATCAACACTAGAGTTAACAGCTTGGACTTTTGTAAGTGAGCCATTTTGCTATAGATTTTATCTCCCCGAACAACAAATCTGTGTTCAAGGTGGTGGTCATAGTTTTTTGTAGTGTCAGTCCAGCATCTTGAATCGTTCTGCCAGGAATGCCATATAATCTGCATTTAATTATACATTTACTGTATTATAAACCTTGGTTATCTCATTACAACTGGAGGGAAATTAAAAGGAATGCCAAATAGCACACTAGGGACCACTGCAGCAGTATAGTCTAGACTTCAGAATAGCAGTGGCTATATTTATGGTCTTCTTCGTGGGTTCAAGTACTTTCATAATTCTTGATATTAACTCAATGAACCCTCCAATTTTCATAAACTTATGTAAGCAACGTTGGTAACGTGGTAAGAAAGAAAGCCTGTATGCAATGTAGCATGTATCTTGTACATTCAGCAAAGCTAGCCCTGTCCTCTGCCCATAAACCATCTCTTGTAAAGCTCAGCAAAGCTTCAGGAAAAATCTGTATCCTCTCTCAATAGCATCACGTCCCTTGTGCAGACATTGTGCTGTGTTGGTCGATGTGCTTGTTAAATTGACCCAGTGCTTATGTTTTAGTTAGAACTGATGACAGTGACTTAAGTCAATATTACTTATCACTGTCCTTGATCTGCTCCTCAGGATAGGAACTGCATGTATCTGCTTCCAGCAGGTTGGGCGAACATCAGTAGTAAATAATACATTACAAATATAGGTCACCTGCTGATTGGTGGCAGCCATTGGCAGCTACAAGTTTGCTTCCTGTACATCTGAACCGATAATATTTCCTTCCTCCATCCTTCCAAACCACCCCCTTTCCAAATGTATCACTTTGGGTTTTTTTTTTTTAGTTTATTTACTTATTTTGAGAGAGAGGGGCGTGGAGACAGAATCCCAAGCAGGTTCCGCACTGCCAGCGCAGAATTGGATATGGGGCTTGAACCCGCAAACCATGAGATTATGACCTGAGTCAAAACCAAGTGTCGGATGCTTAACTGACTGAGCCACCCAAGTGCCCCGTGTCACTTTGCTTTTAAAGAATCTTATTCATCACTAGTGTAAAAACACAAAATCTAAATTTAACCTCATCTGCCCTGCAAAATATGATCCCTAACGTGAGACACCTTGGGGTATTTAGACATTATTTTGCTAAAAAATAAAATCGCCCAGTGCCCTCAAGTTATGTGAATAAATATGAATTTGTGAATCAATGTAAATGAAACAACATGCTTGTCTTTAGAATCATACTATGTTTGAGGAATTGGGGGTTCATGATCATCCATCTGATCTAATAATCCAGTGGCCACTCATTATGGAGGAGGAAAAGGAGACCTAGAGAAGTGAAGTGGCTTGTCCAAACTCATGTGGTTACTTCAAGACATGAACAGTGTTTCTTAATGTCCAATTCAACATGATTTGTGGATGCTAGAGAAGAAGATATGGCTGGGTTTGTAGACCTGTTAGTCTTGGGCTTGTTCTACTCACTGGGATTAGTATTTCTAACATTTCTTTCTGAGTAGCCATTCTTTGTTTTTGCGAGGCTGTGGTTCACTTCATAATTCTTGCAGTAGCATGTTATCTTGTAGAGAATGCCTCTTCCTATTCCAGCTGTATTACTAGAACAGACAATGGAGAAGAATCCCTTCATTATAGTGTCTGTTTGGCCTGACTCAGGGATAGGAGCAGTTCAAACGGAAACACCTGCCTGTTATGTTCTTCTTCAATTTCAGATTAATTGCTAAGGCTTCATCTACTGGCCACTGCCCTTGATTTTAAAAAGTAGCAGCTCTCCATAAGGGAGAATAATTTTAGACACATGACCAGCATAATTTGGTTAAATCTCACTCTTGAGAATTGAATGAAAAATGCCATTCCCCATATTTATTACATAGTTACAATAAAGAAATTAAAAAGATATTATTTATTGTATTCACAAGATAGGTCACCAGGAAAATTAAATTTCAATCTCATGTTTAGAGATTACTTTCATTTTTAGCTTTGAGGGCAGGGCAGCAGTAGAGTTTTTAGGAAAGTGGATAGATGAGGAAATTGAAGGAAGAGTCTTCTGCACTTTGATTGGTTCATCTGCACCTGACTCTGGTCATCTCTTATTTTCTCAGAGGAATATGCCTATGATACTTTATGCTTCTAGATTTTTAGCTCTTCTTTCTGATTCACATCCTGAGCCACTTTACAGTATAATGTGCCAGTGGGCCAGACGGCATCATTGATTCTCTGAGGTTTCTTTAAAGGTGAGCATCTAGTGACTTTGAGCAGAATTATCAGCATGCACTGATAAAACTTGGTGCAATCAATGACTGTGTGAGTCTTCCTTAAAACAAAAACTAAGGGGCACCTGCGTGGTTCAGTCGGTTAAGTGTCTGACTTCAGCTCAGGTCATGATCTTGCAGTTCATGAATTCGAGCCTCACGTCAGGCTCTGTGCTGACAGCTCAGAGCCTGGAGCCTGCTTCGGATTCTGTGTCTCCCTCTCTCTGCCTCTCCCCCACTCATTCATATTCATTCATTCTTTCTCTCTCTCTCTCTCTTTCTCTCTCTCTCTCCCCCCCTCCCCCTCCCTCTCTCTCAAAAATAAACATTGAAAAATTTAAAAAGCTAAAACTAAAACAAGCAAGAAGCTGAAGAAAAAAGAAATGACAATCCAAATGTAGTAAAATTCCAAACCGAGTTATGCTAAGAAGTCCCTATTTAATATGCCTATATGAAAGGGCAAGAACTTACCCATTCAAACTAACCCAGAATTTGACAGGGTTACTTTGTTGCTACTGAATGTCTACAATGTGATGAATTGCTTTAGGGGTACCCTTCACTGTGGCAGTGGAGACCAACCACGCTTTGGTAGCCCTAGACTTCTCCTAGTAGACTATCCAGGGGTGGGGATTTGGGGGGAAAGTGCTACTTTTGTAGCAAAGTGACCAAGAGCTGGGGCACTGAGCAAACTGCCTGGATATGAAAAGAGGGCCACTGCCTATTAGATATATGACCTTAGACAAATTGGTTGTGCCTCAAAATTTTTACCCATTGTCCATAAAATAGAAACAATAACATCACTAACCTCACGGGATGCTGAAATAATCAAATGTACTAATATACATAAAGCACTACAATTCCTGGTACATAGTAAGTGCTCAAAATGTTATACTAAGTATGAATGATTATTAGATCAAACTGTCTGTCTAATAGCAATGTTAAGGAGGAAGCAAACCATGAACATCCATCAGTTTCTTGGCCTTCATGAAAACTGCTCCACAAGTACAGTGGAAACATTGATTTAGAAATTATTTCTGGCTGTGCTGTCTTGGGCTGATTGCCTTACCGCCCTGAGATCCAGTTTCTTTATCTGTAAAATGGAGTATTAATATATACCTAACAGGGTTGTGATGAGGACTAAATAATATCATGTAGAGGAAACATCGTGCCTGATATAGAGTAATGGTTAATGCCTATCCCTTCCCTTGCCTTCCCTTGCCTTCCCTTGCCTTCCCTTGCCTTCCCTTGCCTTCCCTTGCCTTCCCTTGCCTTCCCTTGCCTTCCCTTGCCTTCCCTTGCCTTCCCTTGCCTTCCCTTCCCTTGCCTTCCCTTGCCTTCCCTTGCCTTCCCTTGCCTTCCCTTGCCTTCCCTTGCCTTCCCTTGCCTTCCCTTGCCTTCCCTTGCCTTCCCTTGCCTTCCCTTGCCTTCCCTTGCCTTCCCTTGCCTTCCCTTGCCTTCCCTTGCCTTCCCTTGCCTTCCCTTGCCTTCCCTTGCCTTCCCTTGCCTTCCCTTGCCTTCCCTTGCCTTCCCTTGCCTTCCCTTGCCTTCCCTTGCCTTCCCTTGCCTTCCCTTGCCTTCCCTTGCCTTCCCTTGCCTTCCCTTGCCTTCCCTTGCCTTCCCTTGCCTTCCCTTGCCTTCCCTTGCCTTCCCTTGCCTTCCCTTGCCTTCCCTTGCCTTCCCTTGCCTTCCCTTCCCTTCCCTTCCCTTCCCTTGCCTTCCCTTGCCTTCCCTTGCCTTGCCTTCCCTTGCCTTCCCTTGCCTTCCCTTGCCTTCCCTTGCCTTCCCTTGCCTTCCCTTCCCTTCCCTTCCCTTGCCTTCCCTTGCCTTCCCTTCCCTTGCCTTCCCTTGCCTTGCCTTGCCTTGCCTTGCCTTGCCTTGCCTTGCCTTGCCTTTGCCTTTGCCTTTGCCTTTGCCTTTGCCTTTGCCTTTGCCTTTGCCTTTGCCTTCCCTTGCCTTCCCTTGCCTTCCCTTGCCTTCCCTTGCCTTCTCTTGCCTTCCCTTGCCTCGCCTTCCCTTGCCTTCCCTTGCCTTCCCTTGCCTTCCCTTGCCTTCCCTTGCCTTCCCTTGTCTTCCCTTCCCTTGCCTTCCCTTGCCTTCCCTTGCCTTCCCTTGCTTTCCCTTCCCTTGCCTTCCCTTGCCTTCCCTTGCCTTCCCTTCCCTTGCCTTCCCTTGCCTTCCCTTCCCTTCCCTTGCCTTCCCTTGCCTTGCCTTGCCTTGCCTTGCCTTGCCTTGCCTTGCCTTTGCCTTTGCCTTTGCCTTTGCCTTTGCCTTTGCCTTTGCCTTTGCCTTTGCCTTCCCTTGCCTTCCCTTGCCTCGCCTCCCCTTCCCTCCCCTCCCCTCCCCTCCCCTCCGCTCCCCTCCCCTCCCCACCACTGCTACCAATCCCCTACAGCCAAATCGAGTCAACTGAGACAGAATGCAATATTTCTGAGTCAGAGTTTTCAAAATAAGAAGGAAAATTCATTTGATTATTATTCCAATGAATATTTATTGAGAACCTACAATGTGTCAGGTCCTGTGCTGGGCACTTGAGATATAATGGACAATGGGCCCTGCTTTCTTGGAGTCTGCATTGTACTGGAAGTGGCCAGCCTTAGAGGGTGAGAGATCCTTACTTTGATATTTAAGGGATAGAAGGAAACATTACTGATTATCATCTCTTATCAAATATCCAAGGAAATTTTTGTTCGAAGAGCAGGTTGTCTTTAGATTCTTCTCTTTCTTTGAGTTGGACTGCCAGGCTCCCTCACGCCACAGCTCCTGAGCTGATGCTTCACTCTCCATGGATAAAATAGAAGTCTAAGGGAGCTGCATGTCATTGATTAGGCTAACTTCAGTGTCCCATCTGTCTTCGTGGCTCAAGATCTTCAGTTGCAGTTCCAAAATCCTTCAGAACTCAATACCAAATATTGGTTCTCACTAAGAGCTTGCTGGCTGATTTAGCAGAAATTTGAAAAGGTGGCTGCATGCCATAGTGCTTTGTAGAGCTCAGAATTACAAAGTTCTTCCCCTGGGAACTGAAAGTTTAACTTTGTCAAAACTATCTCAAACCAAATGAGGAATTTATAAGAAGAAAAACTGATCTGTGGGAGGGAGGAGCATGGCAGTGTGAGAGGAGTATGAGCTTGGAATTGGATGAACCTGGAATCAGGAGAGAAAATTGCTTAGAGGTATGGACTCTAGAGTTGGACATATCTTGGTTCCACTATCTTACTAGCTATGTTACTTTGAGGATGTTCCTGAACCATCCTGTGCCTCAGTTTCTTGGTCTACAACATGGGAATAATAACATTAATGATTCATTCTTGACTTGAAAGACACAGTGAGTCTAATTAAGATCCACTTGAAATGTTTAAGGGAAGAGCAGGGAGATGCTGTTCCAGGATCATGCTGGGCAATACAAGTGGGGAGGGTGCTACAGGCAAGGAAAGCCATGTGTTTACTGAGTATCTGGTATGTGTTATGTTCTTTGCTATGTGCTGGGAAAAGAAAAGATACAGGGGAAAAAGAAAACATTAACTGATTGAGTACCAGATATCTCCCACACATTAATTAAATCTTCATAACATCCTTGATATATGGTAACTTACATGATCCATAGTTTGCAGATGAGGAAATAGAGATTCCAAAAGTTTATACAGCCAACAAATGAACAGAGCTAAAACTCAAACATCATATGAACTTATTCCCAAAATCTATACTCTGTTCACTCTTCAGAAGGTGAACAAGACCATATCTTTCTTCCAAAGTGTTCACCATCTCTTATATTAAAAAACACTATGATTATGTATGTAGATGGTGTGGATTTCATAATTACAGACTCCATTGTGCAAATTGAGCTTTGTATCCTTATATCTGAATTTACCTTAAATCTTGAGTCTGAACATCCACCAATGGGAGGAATTTTAATCTTACCTGTTTAAGATAGACAAAGTCTTTTAATACCATTTTCCTCCTCAGATTTTTTGTATAAATAGTCAGTTTAGGATTTTTTTCTTCTTTTCTTTAACCCAAAGGTGGTCTAAATTCCAAGCATTCAAATAATGTTCTGGTATTTTGTCTGTCATCATTCTCTGACATTGCTCACCTTTGCTGAGGAGAAGCTCATCCACCTCTGTAACCAATACCCCTCTGCTGACACTCACAGTCCCTTCATGGTCTCAGCCCCATCCTGCCATCTTGACAACCAGTCTCCTTGACATTCACATGGATGTTCGTTTCTCATTAGTCTTTTCGACACATTCTAGCTCTTCAGGAAAATATAGGACTTCTCACATAAGACAGTTGATTATTGGGTGTATAAACTATCAACCCCTAAGTTGTGACTTTGGGTTTCACTTGAAAAACTTAGAGCTCTCCATATGTTTATATCAAAGAGTCATCTTAGTGTCCTGTCACACTTAATGAATAGCATGAAATTTATCTCTTATACCTTCATCTCCCCTACAGAGAGAAAGTCTTCAGGTCAAGAATGTTGAGAATCTGGAACACAGCTCAATGCCTGGTACATGGTGAGTGTTTAATAAATGCCTATTTGGAAACAGTGTATTAATGAATTTGTGAATACTGAAAAAAATACTTTAAAACTATAGATAGATCTTTCTGGGCAGATGTTTATGGTATCCAGGAGTTCTTTAATGACCTTATTTTTACTTCACTCATTTGTAATAAGACAACACAGGGGCTAAGTTAAGGAAGAAAAATAGAAAATCATAATTAGGGAGATGAATTGGGAAAAGAAACAAGGAGACCAATATTGAGCACTAACTGTGTGTGAGACCCAGTGTTAATGCATCTACATTAACTCTGCAAAGAAGGCTTTGCGTGTGCTGGTCAAGCTTTGATTAAAAAAGATAGCTGAGTTGTTTTGTTTTTTCTTAGTTTAGACAAAATTACTTTGGACTTTTAAAACATTTTGCCTTTAACTAAAACTCAAGGGAAAAGTTCACGGCAAACAGTCTCACCTAAATAAAGATACAAATTTTCCAGAATGTAGGCGTTAAATCCAAATCTGAATGAAATCTAGCTACAAACGAGCTTTGATGTGAGTATTTCCAAGCTACTGAGCTCACTAAATCAAACTCCCTAAATTCTGAAGCCCAGAGGGTTAACTCTGATTGGTGTTTCTCTGGTGAATTGTGACTCTGGTAGGAAATAATGTAAGAGACTTGGCATCAGCTGCCGTGTTTGAACACTAAGTAAAGACCAGGTAGAATATGAAGAAAATAAGTTTCAGAGAGTTTAGAAAACTTGTAGCAGACCCAGGTTGTATACCCAAGGTCAGTGTGTCAAGGGTTAGGACATGCTGGGGGGCATAGCAAAGGCGGGGAGCCTGAGTTGGAAGGGCAGGCTTGATATTCAAAAGGCCCAGTTGAACAGAAAGCACAGGCAGAAACACGACCAAAGAAGACCTCAATATCCAGAATCAAAATGTGTGTACAGATGAAACCTGATAAAGGCTTCAGGGTAAGCACAAGAGAAAAGGCAGAATCTAGACTTTGCCGGCTTGGAATAGAATGTTTCAGGGCTCAGAACACTCCATAGCAATATCTGTTACATTGAGTATTGATCCTGGGACATGGACTGTTGGCTTATGCCTGGGTTTGAAACTGGTTTCTTGGCATGAACAAACAAGGCAAGTGGGTGGATAAGGCACGGGTCTACGCATGAGGAGGCCTCATACTTTCTTGGGTGACACAAAAATGAGTTTGATGATATATAGTAGCTTTAGCATTAGAAATGGAAATTTGGATGAAAGTTTATCACCAAGACAGGAAACAGAAATGTGGAGGTCAGGAGCAGGGCTGGGCCCATGAATCTGCCTAAAAATGGGTGATGAGAAAGAGTCAAGCCAGTGATAGAACTCTTGACCTTAACTTGGAATTTTCAGAGAAGTTCAGTGACAGTAGAGTTTGGGGTCTAATGTACCTGTCAAGTAACTGATGAAAAGGGATGTTCATGTCCTAGATTTTGAAGGTATTCTTTGTAGCACCTATAAAAGTGAATAACTTCTATGGTTTCTCAAGGGTTGGTGGCTAAATAAAATGAGCTACCTATAATTTGGTGGAGTGTGTTATGATGTGGATCATTCACTATAGAGATAGGGTACAGAAAAGACTAAGTTATGGGTCCAGATACAGAAAGGAATTTTCTCTTCACCCTTTGTGACACTGGGAAGCCTTTAATTTGAGAGTGACCTAGTTTTTATGAAAGTCTGAATTCCTAAACTTCGCCTAGGGCAGCTCCTAAGTTTTCTCATTTGAGAAATGAGATGGTGCTACCTTTTTCTGTGTCCAACAAACAGATAAAATACAAGCAGCCCATCCACTATGTCATTTATTAAAGCCACTACACATTAGCCCATAGAGCTTACCCATTACCTCCTACACTTTGCAGCATTAGCATGAGTCTTCCTTTAATGGCAGCAAAGCCATTATCTGAGGAAGAACATACCTCAGCCTGGGGTTTGGATTTTTAATTTTCGTAGAATATCCAGCTCACAATCCAGTTTCTTCCTGATTTGGGGGCTGTTGATATTGGTTTGATTGGAGAGGGGGCGTGCTTTTCAGGTGGTGTTTGGAACCACCGGACTGCCTTATTGAATGCCAGCCAGACCTGCAAGTCCCCGCTCTGATTTTTTTTTTTTTTTTTTTGCACATCTACCACCAACATCAGGTTTTATTAACAGGGGAGACAGCTTTCTAATGAAATATGGCCCTTAACTTCCTTTTATATTTGGTAATATCCTGAACTCTTTATCCAAATGAAGCATAAAGCACTTACAACTGTGTTTTGCCATTGCACTGACCGAGGAATATATTCATTTGCAGTAACATGGGATTCAATGGAGTGGAAAATAAGCTCTGAAAATTGCTCTTGCCACGAAATTGTATCAATAAATAGGAAAAGCCCATTTAGATTTCACTGACCAATCTCCCCCCTGTGACAAAAATTAATATGGCCAAGTGGTGTGTATTGAAGGTAAGAAGCAGTAGGCACCAGAGGCTGAGCAAGCCACGTGTCAAGGTGTGCCTGGTTTAGCTAGCCTATTTTACTTGTTCACAGAGCCAACTGAGGGTGCCTTTGTGGATGTAGGGTGAACAATGAGTGGGAGGTAGGTATAAGCCTCTGGGGGATGAAGCAAGAGGAAAGATGCTGGAAGCAGTCACCTGTAGGTCATGGACCACGCTCTTCCTGTTGTATCTCTGAGTGTGCAGAGACTAAAGTCTTTCCCCAAAGGCATCTAGCCCAAGTTAAGAAAATGCAAAGCAGGCTCATATTGTACTTCTTTGAGTCAGTGTGGCTTCTGGCTGTTAATTTCAATACACCATATTCTCATAATAAAATTCTAGCAGACACATCCGAAAATAAGCACATGCTTGATCTGTGGTTTATCCATGTGGAGATGAATAAAACATCAAGTTCAGGTGTAAAGTAGTCAATTATGATGTTAAAATTTTGTGGAAAAAATAAAGGCTTGTGATTGATGATATGGAAGTAAAGTTAAACTGAGAGTCAAAACTGACAGTTCTTGTGCGAGTTTAGGCAAACCAAATAATCTCTTGAACTTGGTTGCCATATTTGCAAAATGGACCTCATAATGGCTCTGCTGCTTGATTATCAGAGTTGTAGTCAAATGAGATTGTGAGCATCTGTAAACATTTAGGGAACTTTATTATTCTCTACCATCAGCACTGTCGTTGAAAAACTAATCATGAAGGTAAATCATACCTCTTAGAGCTACTCCTTTGTGCCACTAGGGGCAACATTTTGTGGCCAAAAAGATAACGGACTTGGGAATCTGAGGAGCTGGATCCAGTACTGCCTCTCCTGCCACCACATCATGAGCCCTCAGGCAGCTACCTTCACGTCTCCCATTTTCCCATCAGTGTAATGAGATGGCTGTACTGGGTTATCTCTGAAATTCCTTTCCGACACTAAATTTTGTTATGTCTTGGGTCAAAGAGGTAGCATAATGGAAACCCAGATCATAAGCTAAGAATGAAAGAGCATATGTTGTAATTGCTAAAACGAAAAGATCACAGCTCTCTTGTAATTTGATGCTAAAGAACAGGTCATGGAGGAAATTTTGGGCAGGTTTTAGAGAGCTGTACTCTCTAGAGTAAACTTGTCTTGAACCAAAATCACATTATTTGTACTGTTATCTGAAACCTTCAGATTTCTCTTTTTAATCCTACCCTTTTGAATCTTGAGTCATCTGTCCAATGTCAGTGAAGCTTGCTAGAGGTGGTAGACTCCTCTCCTTTCCAGATACCTACTGAGATTCTTCAGTCTTGGCAAAGATATAAAAACTATACTTTCATATGTCCATTGCCCCCCTGATAGAAGCTGGCTATATTACATCCTCTCCTTGCCAATAGAGGTGCCTTGGGGACCTTCTCTTATTCTGGATATGCACAATAACATGCAGGAGGGTATCCCAGGCCTCTTGCATGTTAACTAAGCCCCCTCTCAGCCCTCTAAATGCTTGTCAGGAAACCTTGACAAGTGGTAACTCCATGTGGCACTCAGCATGGCAGAACAAGGCTATTTTCTCCCTGTGTATGCTCTTGCCAGACTGCCCCTTCCGCCCTGCAGGGTTTCTGCTGCTCTCATTAGAGTCTAGCAGATGATCACACAGACTTGTAGCAGGTGGAACATGGAGGGGAACAATGACTTGTAGTCTGTGTCCCATTAGCAGCAACGTGGGTGAAGAGTCTGTGCTGTGTTCTGTGGTTCCACGTGCCAGTTATTCTCTTGGAGAAAGTGCAACTCCTCAGTCAAACTTAGAGAAGCTCTACCAATATAGAGTCATTGATGCGTAGCTCAATATGGCGGTCACTATTGAGATTCTAACTTTGGCTGCCTTGTTTAAACCATCCATGGTATGTCTAGAATCAGTCAATGTTCTTTTGTATTCATGAATGAAGTATGTGAAAACATTCTCTCTACAAAAACTCTATAGACAGGGTTGGCTGGGTGGCTCAGTTGGTTAAGCGTCCAACTCTTGGTTTCGGTTCAGGTCATAATTTCATGGTTCATGATATTGAGCCCCATATCAGGTTCTGTGCTGACAGCATAAAAGCTGCTTTGGATTCTCTGTCTCCCTCTCTCTCTGCCCCTCTCCCACTCATGTATGCTCACGTGTACTAATGCTGTATCTCTCTCTCTCTCTCTCTCTCAAAAATAAACATTAAAAAAAACTCCACAACCTAAAGTCTATCTACCATCACCCATCATCCCATTTCTCTACCAGAGGAGAACACTGTCAATCCATTAGTTTTATGAACCTATAGCTGTATGTAACAGGATGATGAATGTGAGTGCAGCTGAGGTGTCTTTGAGAACCTCCCTGCAGGATTCTCTAAGAAGCTTTAGAACTGACCCTGCTACCATCACCCTTTAAGTCTCTCCTCCAGATGTATAAGAAAGGAAGTGAAGATGTGATTTGTTGGTTTAGAGAGAGTACTGTGGGTCTTCCCTTTTATCTCTCTGGGGAGTCAGAAGAGGTACTCAAGTGAAAGGAAAAAGTCTCCAGGAGAACCACACTTTTATATTTGAAGAATGTTGCAAGAAGAAACTGACCTCTAATGCCCTAGTTGGACATCTGCTTACGGAGTGGATTTGTTGGTCTTCACTCAGCACCTATTTAAGCAGGGTAAAAAGAGAATTGTATACAGAGGACAGAATGAAGCAGCTGTATGTTATTTGGTTTGGCAAGGGTGACTTTTCTGTGCCTCAAGTGGACATGGAGGAAGGTAGCTTGAACATTCGTATTATTACCCTGACCGAAATGGCTGGCTTCCACAAGAAGAGACCCTGTCAGCAAGAGAATCAGGTCTGAACCTCTAAGAAAGTGTGTCAGGAGAGGTCAAAACAGAGCTTTTCATCTGTTTCAGGAAGAAATCACTCATGGTTCTCAAAAAAGATGCTGGCCAGTTCAATGGCATCAAGACTCCCAATTCTCTCTCTCTACTTCTGGTCACTAGAGGGAAGAGAGAGACCTAGAAGAGGAAGGAGGAAGATGGGCAGCAAAAGAATAAGCCAGGCATCCTCATCCTCCCCATTCCAGGTCTCTCCAGCTGGGGTCAGGCTGAACTAGGTGGGACGAAGGGTGTGAGATAGATTATTTAAACCAGGATAAATGGAGAAGACCAACCTGGGCTGTTGAATATGCGAAAGTAATTGGAAAGCTATGGGATCAGTCCCGCACATCATTAAGGGCACGAAGGAGGAGATTCAGTACAGTTAAAGGTAGTGATTGAAAAAAAATAACAAAGCAATTTCACATCTGTATTGCAATAAATCAGATTTTCCAATAAACCGGTTATAGGTAAGATATAGTGTCGTTTGTGTTTAACATTAATAATGTCATAATGTATATATCACTGTGTAACATGCTTTTTCTACCACAGCAATATGTCTCAAAGATCTTTATATGTCAGTACACTTGGATTTTGTTGTTATTTATAACTGCTGCATAGACTTTCACAGTAAAGCGTTCCTAGAGTTTATTTAGCCATTCTGTGACTGGAGGTTTTTAGCTGTTGTGGAACAGTGTGATGATTGGGCACAGACTATAAGAGAGGCTAAGGTTTGGCACAGATCTCTAAAATAGGGTCATACCTTCTGAGCCGATTAAGAACTTGTCCAGGATTTCCAAATCCCTGGTGCTCTTTAAGGCTGGGTTCTTAGTTCGCAGAAATTGGAGAAAGTGGCCGAACAGGTTACCTAGGGATGGAATGTCTTCTCTTCTTCATCCTCTCAGTTATTGTTCTTCAAAACCCCCATCTGACTGAGGGAGAAGCAAAGCCAGGGATTTCAGGTCAACACTCTGTTTCCTCACCTAAAAATTGAATTTGTTCCTTTGCCTTCCAAATTTTGCTTTTGTGGCAATTAACCAATAATGTCAGAAAAGTACTTTGAAAGTCCTGAAATGGAGATTCATTACAAACTCAAGGATTTATTAAAACAAATTCCTCTTACCAGTTGGGTGTAATATTTCATATACATTTGTCAGATACATATATTTTAACCTCTAATTTATGTTTTTAAAGTAATATATGCTCATAACAGCAGAATATTTTTCCAGCGATACTTTGCCTCATTGCTAGTAATTACTGAACAGATGTAAGGGTATCCAAATAACTATATGCAATATTAAACATACAATGCTGAGTACAGAATATATTAATGATTTCACATTTTGTAGGACTCTAGTCATCATGGTCAAACATCCATAAATATGTCTTAAAATTTAGTGAGCTCTTCCTCCTAATACTAAGAATTTTGTTTTTTATTGGCCTTTTACAGCCTCCCTCATGAAGCTTTAAAGTGTGAGCATAACGTAATGTATAAACTTGTCAAATCAGTATGTTGTGCACCTGAAATAATGTAACATGGTGTGCCAAATATACTCAAATTTAAAAATAAAAAATAAAATAACAAAATAAGAAAGAAGAAAAAAGTCATGCTTTTACACGATGGAATTCTTTCTCTAAAATACCTCTTCTTCTCTCTTTTCTCCTAACAGCTGGAGAATCTGGAATTCTCCTCCTCCCTCTATGGATTTGGGCAGTTTTCTTTCATTTTTCCCATTGTCTTTTGTATTTGATTCCATTAAAATCCTAGTGTTACATTTTTAGCAACAAACACATTGTTGTTATTATCATGCACCAACCCAGGTTACCTGATGGCATGAGTGGGTTTCTAGTCAATGTTAGGATACATAGCTACTGCAGATATGTTCTTCTGACTTATAATTCTATTCCTGGCTCTCATTTGCAGTGTCAGTCAAGTCCACAGGATGGCCACTGGGCATTTAGAAGGTGAGGAAAGGCCTTCTCTTTCTCAAAAGCTTGGACTTCAGATGAGCCACATGCCAGTAATTTTAGCCTTTTTTTCCCTCAGAGGAAAAATAAACACAAATCACTTGGCATATCTGACAGTCTTCAATTAGAAGGATTTATAGAATCACGCAGCTAGCAGAGAAACTAAGAGCCCGCAGAATCCATTGCCTTGTCTCAGACAGGTCAACAATTGGCATCGCATGTAGACTGGCTCTCTTTTTATAGCTTTTCAGAATAAGTGATTGTATTCTCACTCCAGATGAAAAAATCTAATATTTAATAATCCTCGTGGTAGGATGTTTCTCTTTTAACCTAAGAAGGAGAGTTGGAAACTGTTGTTCCTTGTCTGTATAGACCCATAGCCCCTGGCTGAGACTTGGCATTAGTAGGGGAGATAACTTGCTACATTTGAATATACTATTTTTTTTATGCAAATATGTGTTTTTATCATTTTTGTGGTTTTCTTCGATACTTTATCCAGATGCCCAGGGTCAGATCCAGAAAGGTTACCCCTGCTGTGTTACCGTGGGTAGAGCCAGCAGAATTCTAAGAGGACCCTCAAGATTTCCTAACAGTAGGCATGTGTGGAAAAGATAGATAGGTTCCTTTGTTTTTCATAGATTCCCACTGACTGAACATCTGTGAGAGGAATGGAAGGAATTTACTTTGAGAGCCTATCTGTATCAGTAGGAAATCAAATGTAAACTTTTGAACAGTTTCCGTGAAGGTGAAGGCCGACAGCAAGTCTGTCGCTTCATTCTGCTTTCTAGCCACTGTTTCCCTCATGGCTTGATGTCAGGCAGAGCTTGCTCTACTGTTGCATCCTTTGTGATGATACCAGCCACCTGAAGCTAGTTAGCCAGAGGGCACAGGTCCTGGCAGGGTCACATGGCCTGTGCCCTGGGGCTGTATGCCTTGGTACAGAATGTGACCTCTCCTTTGACATTTTAGTCCCTCGCCTGCATCAGTTCATCTTGGGGGAAATAGTCCTACAATTGATATATGATGAGTGATTAAGCACAGAGTTTGATTACTCAGATTCTTTTTTATAATGAAAAATGTGCATTATTAGTATTAAGATTTCTTATGCCCTCCCTTGTAGATTTCTTCCCAATATCAAGGTAACAGGCACATGAGTAGTAATTTAAAGTTGTTCATAAAAACAAAAAGGACTTGAAAAGTTTTACAAGAAATACCACATACTCTACAAAAGACCAGATTTCTTTACTTGAGCACATTCCTATTGAGCTGTCATTATGTGTCACACCCAACGTGATATACCTACCTTCAACGTCCTGGCCTAATCAGAGGGATCCTTTACAATAGTTGATATGTAATGTTCAATAATGCTGTGGGAAGATGTTCTAGATCAGGTGTGCCTGAGCTGAGTTTGGAAAAATGGGCAGGATCCAATTTGGTAAAAGAGAAGAGAAGGGCTAGGGCAGGTAGTGAAGAAAGAGGGAGTAGCTTCTCCAGGGAACTGCAAATTCCCTGGGAACAGGAGGGCAGAAGATAGAGTGCAAAGAGGGGAATGAGAAGATGAGGTTGAGGGGATAAGTTGTGCAGGGTGGAGAATAGTTTATAAAGCATCTGGGAGTTAGCCCGAAGACAATAATTAGTCATTGCAGGGCAAGCATATCATCATATTTGTGGTTTTAAAAGTCACTTCGATGGTGGAGTGAGAGGTTTGAAGAAGACTGAATTGATGGAGGCAAAGAAACCATTTAGAAGAAGAGTGTTGATGAGGGGCACCTGGGTGGCTCAGTTGGTTAAGCATCTGACTCTTGATTTCGGCTCAGGTCATGATCTCATGGTTTCTTGAGTTCGAGCCACTCTGCGCTAACAGCGCAGAGCCTGCTTGGGATTCTCCCTCTTTCTCTGCCCCTCCCCCATTCACACTCTCTCTCTGTCTCAACATAGATAGGTAGGTAGGTAGGTAGGTAGGTAGATAGATAAAAGAGAGAGAGAGAGAGAGAGAGAGAGGATTGTCGACATAATTCATGAGATAGGTCTGAATCAAGTAGTAGCATTTGTGATGGAGAAACCCATATTGGAGATGGAGTTTGAATTAAATTACAGAGGAAGAATTAATAGAATTTGATTGATTGATTATGGCAGTTAAGAAAGAAGGAAGTCCAAGGATTGGTGATGAAGGAGAAGGCACTGAGTTGGGTTTTAGATTTATAAATTTTGAGATGTCTGTGGGCCATACAAGTGGCAATGTCCAGCAGCTCTGGATCTCACTTTGAGAGTCCCCAGCATGTATCTGTAAGCAAAACTATAAGAGTGGGTGAAATCGCCCAGGATGTGTGCAGAGAATACATTGCCCTTGCTTTCCCCTAGAAGATAGCTCTTCAGGTACTGAATATGGGGTGCAACTGGAGTGCAACATTGACAGTGTCGTTTCCTCTTGGACCGTGGTGCACAAACACTCTTACATTGTTCTGCTTTCTGGACCCTGCAAACTGTCACCTTCTATTATTACAATCTCATCAATATTTCATGACCCTTTCTAGTTTCCAGGTTGATATGGGCAGATGTTGTCTTCTTGACAGCATAAATAGGTGTCTTGATTTGGATATTAGCCATGCTCATACCCCAGAGTAAAATGAGATTAAAGAAAAGCCCTTCCGCTGTCTGTTGATGCCTCTGAGGCAGCTTCTGTGGTGACGATTCCTTGCCTTGTTACTAGCTGTGGAGGCGGTGGTTTTAGTTTTAACTCTGTTCCTTGACTACCAGAACGAGATTCTGAAACCTTTGTCACTGTGTTGGTTTCCACCAAATAGTCCATAGATCTGTTCATCCTTGACCGCTTGTAAATTGTTGTGAATCTTTACAGAAATGGGGGAGGGGAGAGAAGGGGATTTCAAAACTGGGTTTTCTAAGGCCCGACAAAAGAGTAAATATTTTTTAGCTTAAAAAAACCCCAACATTTCAGAGTGGCAAATAAATGCGTCTCAGTGTTCTGGTGATTTGAATGCTCTAAATGAGGAAGCGCTGGGAGCAGCATCTGTGCCTGTCTCCGCCACAGCTCTCATTCCCTCTGAGGCACTGGGAAGTGAGACGACTCTGAGCACCAATTGCTTGCGAATTTCTTCTTCTCTTCCGAAAAAAAATTAGTGCTAGCAGGTCCCCCAATATGCAGATGCTGCCTTGTCGAGTCAAAAGAACATTTTAAGTAGAAGCGTTTGCATTCTGGGGACTAGCTCCTGCACTTCTAAAATGAGACTCCGTTGAGAAGCCAGATATTCTTCCCAAATCATTAGAGTGGATAGGATGTGATTCCATTCCCATTTTTTATGCTATTTTACTTGTGCTTGATTGGAGAGCCTGTTGGAGATACATGCCTGTGTACGAGAGAAGTGCTTTGTCCTTATGATCTAGACAATTATGCCAGTTCTCTGCCTCCTTTGGCTAGTGAAGATTAGGCACAGCTCTGTCTGCACATGTGGGGGATGAGGGGGCAGGATGCCATTGTGGACTTGAGCTATACTCAAGTGACTCACCCCTGGCTAGTTCGACTTCGGAGACATGGCTTCTGCACTAATAAAAAATGCTGCCAATCACAGTGTTATATTGAAAGGTTCAGTACATTGTGTCCAGGATAGTCTTTATTTAGATGGTAAAAATGTCAAAAGAAAAAGCACAACCTGAGTCTAATGGGCTGATTGAACTCAAGGGAGAGGTAGGTGGGGGTGGGGAGAGCAAAAGAGCAGTTTCTAAGCAGAAATATGACAGCAAAGACACGTTCTGGGGATGGACCAGCCATTTATCATGGCAAAAAGAAGGTCATATGAACTCATTTTGGACTTCAGAGTGGTGCTGAAAACAGAAATTAAAGAACTGTAAAAATGACTCGAAGTTTTGGTAGCAGGTATCTGGTTTAGCACTTACACCCAAACAGTTTACCATATAGGTTAAGAAATGGCCGACTCTTTGCAGCCAGAGAAGAAAGCTGATTCATTCAGAAGCCGCAGCCTAGCGTGAACCGTGGCATCGGTGCCAGTGAACTGGCATTGGCATTGCCAAGTGCATTTAGTACGTATCTGCATAGATTTTTTTGTCTAAGTTACAGTTGCAGCAGGTAAGTGCAGTGACCTGAAAGCTAAGAGCAGTCTCAATGAATAACTGTCTTTCCTGACATCATTCCCAGACTCAGTCTGGCAAATTATTTTTTACTTTAGGTTATCTGTACTCGGGTTATATGCCCTGCTATGGCAGGAAATGTTTCAGGTTCTCCCTCTCCCTCTCCCCACCTCTCTCTCTCCTCTCCCCCTCTCCCCCTCTCCCCCTCTCTCCCCTTCTCTCCCTCTCTCCCCTTCTCTCCCTCTCTCCCTCTCTCTCTCCCCCCACTCTCTCCCTCTCCCCACCCTCTCCCACCCTCTCCCTTTCTCCCTCTCTCCCTCTTTTCCTCTCTCTCTCTCTTTCTCTCCCTCTTCCTCTCTCTCTCCCTCTACCTTCCCCCCCGCCCTTCTCTCTGTCTCTCCCTCTCACACTATCTCTTTGTGTCTTTCATATACACATGTACATCCCTGCAGGTCACATGACTTATTTTGGAGGCTATACAACTTCTCTGAATGATCCAGAATTTTGCTGGTATAGGTTGCCACAGGGTGTGACGTGACCTGTCCCAGACTATGACCATCTAAAGAGAAGGTAGGGGTGTGGAACATCTTTGAGCCTGGTGGACCAAGCCATTAGTATTGGGAGTAGTTTATTACGCAGCAAAAGCCAATTGTCACAGCTTTCCAGGTGAATAGAATGCTTTCATTTCTTAATTTTAACAGACTTGGGAGAAGGGTGTTCAGAGGGAGCAGCTGCAGCCCCAAATTCCACATGTCAACTCGCACAGTGACACGAACTCTGCTACCTCTTTACAGGTGCTATATGGACAGACTAGAATATTGTCTGCCTCCCTGCTTACTTTCATTCCCTCATTTCTTTCATTTGTTGGTTAATTTTCTTCAAGATTAATACGCTCTTTTAGCGGGCAGATGTTGTGCATACAAAGATAAAAATTCATAAACTAATGAGGACATACATGGAAGAAAATATTACAGTAGATATAAAAAGTGCTACTGGAGACGTGTGCAGTCTGTTGAGAACACAAGGGACAAATCACCTGCCTCTGAGGACCAGGCATGGGTAGCTTCCCTGAAGAGGCATGGTTTCAGGAGTATCGCATGGGCACTTCCACAGTTATTCCCCAGCTCATGCTGGTGCATTCAATGTGGATTTTCCCACTCAGGAAACCTAATCTATGCTATCTATGTACTTTTTATCTATGTACTTTTATAAGCATAGGGGATGGGATACAAAAACTAGGAGTTAATGTTTTTAGCTTAATTCCAGTAGTTTGGCAACCCCCTCCCCCATTTATAAGATACAGCTATCTCTAAGAGGAATTTCACTTTAATATCAATATTTTAACCTTACTGTGTTTCCCCCCCTCCCTTCCTCCCTTCCTCCCTTCCTCGCTTTCGTTGTTGACAGAAAGGGATTGTTGCACGGTGGTCCCTCCATATGGGGGAAAGGCAGAGGCCCAGAGACTAGACTGATTCACTGGGTCTAAGTGGTAACCAGGAAAGGACTCCATTGTGAACTGGAAGATCTGTTTTTAAGTCATTTCCCTTCTGAATGTTCAAGATGATGTAAATATACTGTACTCTATCTTATTAAGTTGGTCCCGGTAACCAAGGAAATGGCCTTCATTCCCATCCCTAAGATACTGTGAGATGGTGTCTCAGGAACTCATTGCCTTGATAGCCAGTACTTTGGCGGATATGTGTAACCTCAGCTCACAGGTTATTCCTTAACATGTTCTCTGCCCATTAGTAAGGCTGCCTAAAGCTGTCTCCACAAAAACTGTTCTCAGACATCCTGTTCTGCCTCAGCCAACCACTGACTCCAGCACTTTCTCTATTTATTTGTTAGCATTTGAAGGAATGATTGTATCATACGAACAGACCTACCAATGTCATTTAGTCGTAAGTGATGAAATTACTTTAAACAAACAAAAGACAACTAAATCGTGAAATGATAGCTCATACCCTAGGAGAACCTGGAACCAGAGCTGCCACGTGTCCACACATTTTGTGTACCGTTCAGGTGCCAGGGCATAACTAGAAGCTGGAATCCAGTCCCTCCTCCATTCTCAAAGCTGGGTTCTTTGACATGAGGTTATGTCCAGTCAAAGAGACCTTGTGCTCACCTCCAGGGCTAGGTCCTCCTCTCGAGGCGGTGCCTTTACTTAATTGGTCTGCTCAGAGTAGACGCCCATCTTCTACCTCTTCTCTGCTCATCCTTGGCTCTTTTATTGCAATAAAAGCCCCACTATAAATGTGGAAACATGAGAAAGAACATGATGAATATAGATGATAGAAGGCAGCAGCTTTACCAGATAATTAAAAGTGTTTCTTTTGGAACCAAACCATCGGAACAAGATTAAATTAGGAAAGATATTATTGGGAATATTTCTTGATTTGAGAAAAGCCCTCACATTGGGATGACCAAATCTGTTCACTTTTCAGGTAAAATTAATAAAACTATACCAATACCTAGATACAGCCGGGCACAATTTTTGAATCATGAAGGAAAGAAGTCCTATGAGTACCTCTGAAAAAAGGAATATAACAAATGGGGAGCTTGTGTACAGAGGTGTTATTATTAGACTGGTGACAACTTAATTTCTTCAACAATAAATGCAGAAAACAATGGAGCAACATCTGGAATTTTGGTAGCTATGGGAGGAAAGATTATTAGCGCAAGTTTTATATCCAGCCAAACAGTTCTTCAAAACATACTCATGTCGGACTGGTAAATATGCTACCGACTAATTCTTTTTTAAGAGGTTAATTGAAGACATTCTCCAACTGACTAATGAATTTTTAAATAATTACGTGGGAAGTCATTATGAAGATACAAATCTGGTTTAAATTTTGGAAGATCACTTTGTCTGCTGTAAGAATGAGGTAGTGGGGGAGCAAAGAGAGCATCTGTGTTCCAGGTGAGAGATGATGACATCCATGTGACAGGTGGAAGAATGGCATATAAAAGGGTATTAGCAGTAGAAAAAGATATCAAGTGTTCTAGTTTGGGACGTGTCAAATCTGAGATGTTTGCAAGGCATTCAGATGGAGATATCCATCTGAGGGTTTGGTGATGCAGTTGCTGAGGATAGTGAAGTTGAAGGTACAAGTGCAGCACATAGCTGAGGAATATCAGCACGTAGATGATATTTGAAACCATGAAAATTGATGATGTCATCACGAGAGAGAATGTGGGGAGAGAGAAAGACCGGAATTGAATACTGAGCACCATGCAAAATAGGGCAGACAGTAAGCCAGCAACCACACTAGGCTTGTCAGAGCATCATTCCTGGTGGAGGTGGGGTGGGGGAAGACTCTTAGATATAGGCATTGTAGCAGATATGCAGATTCCTCATTGCTTGTTACATTCTAGATCAAGGCCCAGAAATTTAGCAGGGCCAAATATTGGACTCCAGTGCTTGGGCTGTGGGACTTGTAAATTATCTGGGAGAAAGCACTGACCCTTGACCTGGCACAATCAGTGGCTTTATTCAATAACGTATGAATGTCGGTCCTTTGCTCTAGTCTGACTCTGCCACCTCAGTTTATGGTCGATGCAGTGTTGGCCCCATCTGATACGGACAGGTGACTGAGATCTAAGCCTTGACTGATGGAAGCCCTGGTTTACAGCCAATTTCCATAGATCTTTGCTAGAGTTCTGCAGGAAATACTCTCAATCTACCTTCTAATTCCCAAAGGTGGTATCTGTGCGTTATATCCCACTGTCAGAAACCTGTACCATTGTAGTCCTGAGAGCTGTGACACTCATTCACTGACATCACTTTAGGAGGCACTGGAAGATGGTTAGTTATGGTCAATTGACTTCCCTTTGGAGGCAGTTTCATTTTGAATATGTGAGGGGCCTCTCCTTTTGGAAGTATCCTTACTGTTTGCCCCGTACTTGAGGTCAGTTATCGTGGCAGGGACATTGGAGTCATCCTGTCACATCCAGGCTTCTCTAACACCATTGTGCTGTGATTGTGGGAAGCATACATTTGCACTCAAGATCAATAAAGCTGCATAATGTACATGGAAAGCACACGACAGGGTCTCTGGGTCCAGAAATCCCAAAACACATGGGAGAAGATCAAAGTAATGTGGGTTCCCATAAGTCACTTGATGGGCTGGACTGCCAATAACCCGTCAAGAGAAGGTAGTGTCTCTCAGTGGGGTCTGCCCACTCGATAGTAAAGGGTGCGGTCTGGACTTCACAACCTCCTGAGGGAGTCAGAGTAGTCAGAGGAGTGCCTCTAATTAGCAGAATCTAATTAGAAACTGTCTTTTAAGTAAGTCTGAAAAATGTAATTTTAGGCTTTCTAGAGAGAAGAGCTGAGAATGGCAGCAAAGGTACAAAGTTTAATAAATAACATCCAGTACAGCCCACCCCTTTGGATTCTCAGTGTCCAAACATATCTTCCATTCCATATCTAACTTCTAAACAACAACAACATCAGTGTCGTGCACCCACCTAACCATGTGTTTAAAATTTTTTTTTCAACGTTTATTTATTTTTTGGGACAGAGAGAGACAGAGCATGAATGGGGGAGGGGCAGAGAGAGAGGGAGACACAGAAACAGAAACAGGCTCCAGGCTCTGAGCCATCAGCCCAGAGCCTGACGCGGGGCTCGAACTCACGGACCGTGAGATCGTGACCTGGCTGAAGTCGGACGCTTAACCGACTGCGCCACCCAGGCGCCCCCTAACAACATGTGTTTATATATTGCATGAGTAAAAGGTTATTCTTTCTCTCCCCAAAAAAGGAGAGATACAAAATCTCATGTGTCTATGTGTGGAGAATGTTCATTCCTTTCCTAGCATAGCCAAAAATTCACTTTAATATTCTGTAATCCTAAGAGTAAACAATAATTACTACCAATATACTGCAGATAAGATAGCAAGGAAATGAGAGAGTCATGAAAATGGCATAAATCATTTCTGCTCACATTCTGTTGGCCAGAACTTAGAGGCAAGCAGCTGGGAGGGCTGTACCCAGGAGAAAAATGAAAACTGTTTAGTGAACTATAGCATTGCCTCTGTCATACCAAAAACACAGAGTGTTTTAGGAAAGAGGGACTCCTGATTAGACACATGTATTTATCTCCTATTTTCCCAACCCTGGAATTATCCTCTAAAATGACAGTAAAGGAGTAAAACAGGTAAAGTTAAGAAAGAGAAAGACAATGAGAGGGTGAAAGACAATGAAAGAGAGATATTAACAAAATGTTGAACATGAAAATCAGATGAATTAGATGGAGAAGTAGTAAATGTTTGAAAAGAAGATGACAGAGAAAGTAGGTGATATTCCCACCCTCCCCAACCCCTCTCTAAAAACCTTAAGTATTGGAGGGACGCGGGGCATTGGTTAGCTCTAGTCACAATAATAAGGTGTGACAGTCATCAAACCTCAGCGGCCCATAGAAGTCTTTCGTTGTTCCCACCTGTGAAGATTATCCGGCCCGCCCCTGTGTTAGTGGGTCGGCTGAGGCTGTTGTCAAGGCTGGGCTCCACCAGGCCTCCTCAGCTGGAACGTCTCTGCTCCAGAAGCCTCGTGTCCTCTCCCCAGGGCCACTGCGTAAGCACGCCTGTGCCGCCCTCATAGGTTAGAGAAACGGGGACCAAAAATGGGGTGAAAATTTCAAGACCCCTTAGGGACCAGGCTCAGAGTTGGCACATGGTCACTCACATCTCATTGTATTGGCCAAAGCAAGTCACGTAACCAAAGCCTAAATGTGAGGGGTGGGAATAGACTCTGGGTCTTTAGTGAGAGGAGCAACAGTCACACACCGAAAGGCATGAATGAAAGGAGGGTGAAGAATTAGGTCCATAAACACAGGACCATAGCAGGACTGAGAGGATGGGCTGGAAATGAGATGGATTGCTGCACGGAGGTCCTCCGAAGAGCAGCTAGAATCCCAGATTTCTCTCATGCCACAAATAGCAGAGGTGGGGAGGTGATTGCTAAAACAAGCATAATAAGTATAAGCCTGCATTTTGAAAAGTAGAGCACCAGCTTCCTTTCCCCATTTATCTCCCAGAACTCTAGCAGGTCTGGAGAAGAACTTGGTAGTCTTTTCTGGAGAAATTGGAGAATGAACCCAGAGAGCAGAGCTCCCAGTAATACTCACTGGGGGCTGAATTTGTGGAGGGCATGGAAAATGAAACAAGATTTCAAAACAATCAATTGTTAATTGTATATGCAATTATATAATTAATCAGCAATGTAATTATATAACTAATAAATGATATAAGAATGACAAATATAAAATGATATATGTGAACATTTTTAAATAGTAATGGGTTAGAGATGGGAGTGGCACTAACCTACAAAAGACAATTCTTTTAAGAGATAGCAATGAAAAATGAGGTGGTAGATAGAGCAATGTGTGTGTTTAGTATTTTAAAATCTATTTCATGATACAGAAGAGAATAGAGATAGGGCATAATTGAAGGCTCAAAATCTTTGAGAAGATAGGGATCTGATATCAACTAGAACACAGGTAGTTCCAGAGACTTCAGGAGGCTCAGCAGCGCATGTATCTCTGTTGAGTAATTTGGAGATTCTTAAGTTTCTTTTTGTTACTTTGCAACATCAGGGACTTCTCTCAAGGCACACACACACACACACACACACACACAGCCTGAAGTCAACATGTAAAGTGCTAATAATATATCTATGAGGTGGGATAGGTGATTATGTTCATTATGCTTTTCTGTAGTTTGCAAATTTTATATAATAAGTGTGTTAATTTCAAATCTAGGGGAAATGATATCTATCTACCTGTGTGTCTCCTTATTTATTTCCTTCAGATGGTCCTGGAAGAGCAGGTAGACTACTGAGGAGGTGGTACTTTAACTAAATTGGCATAATTTACAACAACCTGTCTTTTTAGGAAGGATTTTGCCTGAGGGGACGAATGGATGGTGTAGCAGCATCCGGGAAAGAACCATCCCATCCCTTCCCTTCTTCTGCTCCTCTCTGCACTGTGCCCTTTCTTCCCCACATCACAGTTGTCTCAGCCTCTCTCTCGCTGTTTCACATGTTTTGTCTCTCACTCCCTCAGGCTATTTTCAGATCGCCCCCTCCCACTGCCTGATCTATTTTCATGTAAGGAACATGATTTCTGAGAGTCCTACTTCATTTTTTCTGGTCCCCCTGTGGACTGGCCTGAATGCACATTGTCAGAGAATTATGTTGCACCAACTGCGGGGAAGGAATTAAATTACTAATAGATCATTCTCTCTCAGGACAAAGAAAAAAAAAATGCAAATAAACACTGTCTCGCCTCAACTCCCTGCTAGGACCCTCAGACTCTGATTCTCTGGCCTTCTGGTCTCCTTCTTAGTCTCAAACCCAATGGGCATAGATTAGAAACTTTACCCTTGACTAACCATGCAACTTTGGGGAGGTTTTTATGCCCATAAGCCTAGGAGCTCTTTTCGTTAAGATGGGAGTGATAACACCCCCACCACTGAATGCAAGGCTTGGAAAGCAGCTGCCCCAGCTGGAGGAGAGGTCCAGCAAACAGCCCTCTCCATGCTGTGCTTCCTACTTGAGCTTCTTCCTACTTCCTCTATTTGTTTAACTGGCAAACTGCAGTGCTCCTGTCACCACGTAAGGGATGTCCTGCCTTCATTTCCACAGTTGGATCTGGGCTAAGCTCAAATACAAGTAGAGACAGAAACCAAGAATCTTAGCTATAAGACAACGGGAATTGTGAGCTTCTCTGTTAAGGAAACTATTCTCAATTAAAACAAACGTATAATAACTTCCCCAACTCCCACACTTCCCTGGATGATCTTAGGTATTTATTCTGGCCCAGATACTATACTTTTTATTTTAACCTTGTTTAAGCCTCAAGAAACTCGGTGAGAAATTATTACCTTAATATTATAGAGAATGGAGTGAAGCTCTGAGAGGTTGCTCAAGGTCAATTGCTGGTAAGTACTGGAGACAAGATTTGAACCTACCAAAAAATCTGTCCTCTGTGTAAGCTCTTAAGTAGATGCCCTGCCATAATTGTACTGTAATTTCCTGTCCCTTTTGCAAATAGGGACATGATAGGAAACTGAATTTAAAAGCACTAATTAATCCAAAACATTGACATATCTTTAGTTATTTCCCTGTCCTCTTTGAAAACGCTCTTTCCTCTCTTTGTTTCTTATTTGTTACCTTCTTCTTAACCTGTGATTCAGTGGATGCCTTTTGGGATTGCCAAGGGATCCATTCATTCATTTGTTCATGCCTTCTGCATCTCAACGTGCACCGTGCTAGGACTCATTCAAGACAGTGATAATACACGGATATCGATGAAGTCACAGTCTGTGGGGAGAGAGATGTGAATGTGCTGTGACAAAGTCCTACGGGAGGGGAGCACTGAAGAATGCAAAGTCTGTGCACTTAGGAGTGGATGCATCATGTAGGAGGGTGTTCGGCTGCAAGTACCAGCAAACCCAGTTCAGAATTTATTTATTCTCTCACAAAACAGTGTCCACGTCATGGTGGTAAAAGTTACAGTGTGGCCAGGGCACCAGCTCCATTGTTCTGTTCTTCTCCCAGCTCTGCCTTCTTTTGTGGGCTGGACTTGACCTGAGCTTCCCTAATGGCTACAAGGTGATGATCAGCAGCTCCCTTGTTTGTGTCTGAAAGTAAAAAGAGAAAAACTTCTGGTTACACCGTGGAAGAAAATCTCTTCCCTTAAGATCGTGTACCCATTCCTAGGACTATAACATCTACCTGAGATACTGTAAAGG
Source organism: Puma concolor (assembly GCF_028749965.1). Lineage (NCBI taxonomy): Eukaryota > Metazoa > Chordata > Mammalia > Carnivora > Felidae > Puma > Puma concolor. The sequence goes on from NC_141683.1 coordinate 50,996,012, forward strand.
AAGGAAATTCTTTTTTCTTTTCTTTTTTTTTAAAGTGGGCTTCACACCCAGCGCAGAGCCCAGTGCGGGGCTTGAACTCACAACCCTGAGATCCAGACCCAAGCTGAGATCAAGAGTCAGATGGTTAACCCACTATGCCACCCAGGCGCCGCATAAAGGAAGGAGATTCTTATGATGGGCTTTTGCAAAAAGACCCCTTCCCTGAAATAAATTTGTTTTGAGTAATATTGATGGTATGGGAAGTGGTATAAGGAGGAAGAGACTGGATGCTGGATGGGTAGCCAAAAAGGTCCACAGCAGTAGGGTTGAGGGGGAAATGACATTTAGGCTGGGTGTTGACAGATGATTAAGAGGTTGCCAGAGAAAGGTCAGAGTGCACTTCCAGGAAGGGAAACAGCTTATGTCTTTGACCTTGTGCCAAGAACCCGGCACGCTTGATAACGTGGAGTGGAAAGAGCCAAAGAGGGCTTCAAAGAGGTGAGGGCAGTCTAGGAAGAGTTTTGCATCCTTCGTAAGGCATTTGCTTCCTGTCTCCAGACAATGGAGAACAAATGGCAGGTTTTGTTATACAGCCGGGAATGCAGGAGAAAGTTTCTCTTGGGATAATTAACTCCATAAATGGAAGTGTAGGGAGTGGAGAGGCTAGCAGGAAGAAGACAGCTACAAAGTTTCAGGTGAAAGATTCAAAGATTAGGAGTTCCTAGCTATGGCAAACTCGACATGGATGCAAAAGGAGATAGAGGGGGCCTTTCGGGGGTGGGGGTCGTCACGTTTCCTCCTGAAGTCCCTGGTCAGGGTCACAGCAACGTCGGAATAAATAACCATGGGAGAGTGAGGCTAGCCGTGCACATCTGACCCCCAGCCAGAGGGCCAGAGATCCCAGTTGCATTCAGCTCCCCTGCTCCAGGACGTATCTGGGTCTGCAAGTGTTTACCCTTTGCACAGAGGCTTCCCAGTTAATAACCTGAGACTCCTCATCTCAGGAAGAGAGCTTCAGCACCCACCCAGTGGGGCATAGTGTTCCTCTCTGGTTCATGGTCGGATGTTTCTTCCCTTCGGTTTCACTCTGATGCTGGCAGATTTCTGAATTTGTTACCAGGGGCTGAGGCTCATTCATATAACAGGTGGTCAAGAGGGGTCTGGGACTTGGGGATCGAGGCAATTAGAACATTTCCCACTGACAACAGCTAACAGAAGAGAAGTCTCTCGTCCACTCCTGGCCATGGTCTAACAGTGCAAAACCTGGAGTGTGTCTTCCTTGGTGGTCTATTATTTTAGAATTATAAATCTTCTGGAAAAAAATGTTTCCACCTCAATAAATGACTAATCAACTCCTACAACTCTATTCTAAGATGGAAATTTAGCTTGGTGGGAGAGAATTTACTCACTGGGGTAGAAGTCACAGGTGGGAACAGTGTCCCACCTATGGCATAGCATCAGGAGGGGGCACTCTCCTTCATGAATTTCCCTTCTGTAATGGCGCATTTCTGCCTGTATACAAACGTGCTGTCCTATCTCACAGAGTAAAAACAACAACCCGAACAAAGACCTCACAGACATCTTGTGTTCTGCCACTGCTGTTCCATTTCTCCTTTTCCCTCTAGAGGAAAGCAACTCCAGAAAGCTGCCCAAACTCCCTTTCTGCTTTCTTGCCTCACAGTCTCTCTTTAACCCATCCTACTCAGGTTTTTATATTCATCGCAGTATGGGAGCTGCTCCTATCAACATTGCAATGACCAATGGTCAGTCTTCAGTCCTCATTACTTTGCCCCTTGAAACCTTGGACACATTCGGCCATTCCTCCTTTCTGAAACTCTTTTTTTTTTTTTTTTTTCACTTAACTTTCAGGTCAGTAAACCTTTCTGATCACCTGCCCACATCACTGGCCATTTCTTGATATCCTTGGCGAAATCCTCTTCTTTTAAGTGGTCCCTAAAGGTTGGGAGTCTCCCAGATCTCAACCTTGGACCTCTTTCCTTCTCATATCTACTCACTCCCTGAGCGAGTTCATCTAGTTTCATGGCTTTAAATACCATTCGTATGCCAGGGATTCACAAATGCACTCCTTCAGTTCTGGGCATTGAACTGGTTTATTCAGCCACTTACAAGATCCCTCCTTGTAGAGAACCTGTGATATTGTCTGTCAACTACTTTGTAATACTGTAACAGAGAGAGTGTTCTCCAAAAGCCTGCGTTAGTTACTTCAAGCCACAGATAGTTGCTCTAGTCAGGAATTTGCACTACAGCTGGCTTCATTGCATAAAGGCCATTCTCCAGAGGCAGCCACTACAAGCACTTCAGCTATCTTTAACTCTGATCAACACCAGACATTTTGCTAATTAGCATGCTGAAGTCAAAAATGAGTTTTCATTTGTGAAATTAGTGGCTTGTTAATCAGCATAATGGATGTTAGAAATGGGCTTTCATAGGTCAAATTAGAGGTAATCAAGATGTGGGAATTGGCTAAAATATTTTAGGGACATTCCCTACCCACATAAAAACAGGGTATAAGAATCTGGCAAGGCTAATGGGCTGTACATTTAGGGATAGTACCTGAAACTTGATTCTTAAACTATTCTGTTTCTAGTCATTAGAACAAAGAATTTCTGGATGTCTGACACCGCCTTGGAATATGATCTCCTGCTGAATAGACTTCTCATGCCATGCAGTGATTGGAGCACTGGAAGGCCAGTGTGTTGGGACTACATCAGGCTTACAGAGCAGGTGTATAAATTGCTTTGTGCCTACTTGTTAATGACATTATGTCTGCATATGTAGTGAAATCTGATCTGAGACTTGCTTTCATTATAACTTGGTAATGAGGTTGTGGGGGCAGTAACTAATTCACCCATTTCAACTTTTTCTGTGGCTGTAGTTGTATACCACAATGAACCTAAGAGTTGTGCCTTATCAAACTGGCTTATGTCAATTTTCAATACAATTCAAACATAACATGGCCAAAATAGAACTCTTTGTTCACCATCCCCCAGAATGTGTCTGCCCAGGCGTTGCCTTCACAGTAAACAGCACCTACATTCACCCAGTCACTCAGGCCTGAATTTAGCACCTTGCCTGGACTTTGCCTCACACCCCCAGCCTATCCACCCATAGGTTGTTTTGATCCTGTCTTCAAAGGATATCAACTTGTGCACTTTTCTCTATGTCCATATTCATCTCTCATCTCTACTACTACAGTGGCCTCCTAATAGGCCTTCCTGTGTCCATAGTTCCCTCTGGTCAGTTCCCACAGAGCTGCCAGAGAGTCTGTCTACAATGTCAGTGAGATCACATTACTCTCCTGGTTTCACCCCTACAAAGCTTCCTATTTGAGTTAGAATGAAATTTCAACCTGTTGCAATGTCTTCTAACACCCCTGTGATCGATCCCCTGACCACCTCTCCAACCTCATCTTCCCATTCTTGTCTCACCCCACTGCTACAGCATTTGTTCTTCGTCTCTCCAACCTCTCAAACTCATTCCTGTCTCCGGGCCTTTACACTTGCTGCTCCCTCACCAGAAATATTCTCCCTGCACCTCTCTGGTCACATGTCACTTGGCCAGAGAGAACTTCCTTGCCAACCATGTGCTCTGAAATGGCCCTAATCCTGCCATTTTCTATCCTATTGCCTGCTCTACTTGTCTTCTTAACATATATCTTGTGGAATGGCATCATGACATATCTTTATTTGTTAAATATATTATGATCCATTTCCCCAATGAGAACAAAAGCTATATGAGGGTGAAGACTTGAATCTTGTTAGATACTGTGTCCCCAGTGAAGACAACAGTGCTAGGCACATAGTAAATGAATAGCCCTTAAATATTTGTGGAATGAATGAATGGTTCCAATATTCGTACATATTTCTGTTTCTCCCACGTTGTGATGTCAAACTCATTGCAGTTGGAAAGGCAGTTAGGGAGCGAGATGTTTCTTTGTGAGATATACTGCATCCATTCACTCACGTACCTCATCTTTCTTGCCTGCCTTCTGTCCATCAAATCCTGTGGTAGGTGAGGATGCAACTGTGAGGAAGCCAGAGAGAGTTTCTGCCCTTGTGGAATTTAGAGTCATAAACTCTATCAGAGTCATAAACATTAAACAGCAAGAAAATAATTACAATTATTATGAGAGATCCAAAGAAAAAAAACACTAGAGTACCAAGATAGAGGGAACATACAGAAGCTGGTTCGAGGAAGCATCTCTGAAGAGGTGGCCTTACGCTGAAGCCTGAAGGATGAGAATGAGCAGGATGTGTAAAGAGGATGGCAAGTGCAAAGACCCTGAGGCAAGAAAGAGGTCAGCTAGTTCCTAGGACCAAAAGACCTACACAGCTCAGAGCTGTGAGTGAGAGATGGGAACCACATGTGACGTTGAAAAGAAAGGTAGAGACTGAGCCACCAGGGGAAAATGGAAAGCAAGAATGTCAACTAGAAGGCATTTGTGATGTTTGAGCTAGACGTGATGGCAGTGGCTGGGAAAAGGGAAAGCTGTAGAAACACCGGAAACATTTTGGAGCTGGAATCAGTAGGAACTGGAGGATGGAATGCGAGACATGACAAATCTCCAATAAATATGTGATTTTATTGCATTATGGGGGGAGGAGGAGAAACAAGAATATTTCCCAGATTTTATGTCATTTGCAGTGGCGGGGAAGGGCATTGTCGTTTTCTGAAAAGATGGGGGAAGACTGGGAGAAACAGCTTTGAGAAGGAAACCGACTCCTGATTTGAGCATATTAAGTGCAAGAAGGCTGCAGCACATCAGTTGAATATGCAAGACCAGAGTAGAGGGGACTGGACTGGAGATAGCGATTTTGTGTTCATGGGGAATATAGATGGTATTTAGAGCAGTGGAAATGGAGAACTTCATCCAGGAACGAAGAGAATACATCCCAGAAGGTCCCAGGAAGTCTAACAATCTCAGTCAATAGAAGATGAGAGGCTTAGGAGGAAATTTGACACAGGCAAATATAAGCAGATCCAGGATAGTGTGATATCCTGGGGACAAAAGAGGGAAGTGTTTCTAGTAGGAAGTTTGTTAGTTAGGTTGAATGCTGGTGAAACACTTAGAAAGATGAGGAGAGAAGAGTGCCGATTGCATTTGGCAACATGCAGGTTGTTAACTTTGACAACAGCAGTTTCAGCTGAGTAGTAATGGAGGTGGAAGTCAGATGTTGGGTGAAGAGTAAATTGGAGATGCGGAGAGTCGAGACAGCTTGTGTAGAAAACCTTTTAGGAAGTTTGTGAAGAGGAACAGAAAAGGGTTCCAGTAACCTGAGAAGTAGGTGGAGTCAAAGGAGAACTTACTAGCATTTTGTAAAGATGGGAGATTATAGGACGCATTTGATGCTGCTGGCACCACTCCAGTCGAGAGAGAGAGAGATTGTGCAGAAAAGAGAGGTAGACTGCCTTTAAAAGTCAAAAGGGAATGGGGTCCAAAGTAGAAGCAGAGATTGATTGGCTTTTGGGAAGAGGGGAGTTTTTATTTTATGGAGCTCAGGGTCTAAATAATACTTCCTTTTCCTGTTTCATTGCTCAGACCCACAAGCTGAGGAATAATAGATGGGCAAGTATTCCTGCATTCTCAAATGAGGCTCAGCATCATTTATGCAGGACTTAGGAAGAGGTAAACCCAAACCTGTTTCTGTCCCATTATTCTATCAGCCAACTCCAGGCAGCATAGGAGAAGCTGGTCGTGGCTCTCTCCTGGTGTGTCCCCAAGACATGAGAGAGCACAGGGGTGCTTTCCCTCCACCTCACACCAATGCGGGAAAGGCTTCATGTAACCGCTTGGGAAGCTTGATATGTATCCCCTCGAGATTGAGACACTCAGGGACCTACTGACTTCTCTTGAAAAGCCTGTAGACAAAGGGCTGTGTGCAGTGGTGGGAGCAGCAGAGCAAAGAGGGCTTCACTGGTAATGGCCTGCATTTCCAAAGTCACCAGGTTCAAAAAAATTTTTTTCCTACGGGCCATGTGTGGACCCACAAAAAATAGGTAATATGAGAACTTATTAAAAGGAACTTTCCCAATAGGAGAGTCTGGAGAGAGGGGGCACCCCGAGAGAAAGTCTGTGTTGATGGGTCCGAGTCCAGGGGAGAAGAGGGGATATTCCCATGTCAGAGACCTGCACATGGGGAGACATGTGAAGGGCCCACAAAAGCAACTCCTCACATCGGGGCTTCTGATACACAAAAGGCCCACATGCTGTGATACGAACACACCAGCAAAGCAAGATGTGGCACTGTCTCTGACTGCTCATCTCCTGAGCCAAGCTCGAGAGGATCAGAAACAGGCCTAGAGAGTGGGAAAGAGGTGAAGGAGAAAAGCAAGAGCAGAAGTGGACAAAGAGTGAAGAAACCATCTCATCTCCCTTCATTCCAGGCATCGGGGCCTGAATGAGTCTCTAGCTGACAGGTGGGGTGGAGCAGTGGGGGCACGTAAATTGGATGAGAAATTGAAGCCTTGAGATAGGACTGGACTGGACTTCCCAAACATCCTACGAGCCAGATATTTCACGAATGCCTGGAAGTGATGAAGAAAATGAAGATATGACCAGCAAATGTCCAGCAGTGAGGAAGAACAGTTCCACAGAGGGAGTATGAAGGGGCAGTGGGGAGAGAGAATAAAGTTGCTTTCTGCCTGCCCTTTTCTCATTTCAGCTTGTTCAGTAAACTGCTTATGGTTTACATTTGTTTTTATCTTAAAACTTGGTGATGTTTGGTACTGTTGCAGTCCAAATAAAACCTGTGTATGACAGTTTGTAAGCACTGTCATATTTCCTGTTCTTTCATGTTTTTGACCAGGTCTGTGCATTGAAAAGCATCTACAAACCTAGCAGCTAACAAAAATGAATGACACAGGGAAGGAGAAGTACTGTAGAGAGGAATGGGGCCTAGGGGATGCATGGCTTCTTAATGTTTTGGAAACCCTCTGTTGGCCAAGCAACATGGAAATGGAGAACACCAGTTATGAATTCTGTGACAGACCTTAGCTACAATTCTTCCCCTACCCTGGGCATCACAAGCCTACACTACAGAGTGTGGCCATGAGATGGGGATAGGGGACATGGCAGTGTAACATGCCCCCACCTCACATTCGTACATACTAAGCTAATGCCATTTACTAGATAACTATAGAAATATTTTGAGATTTCCTAAGTCTGTAATTTATAATTTCTGGTCAAAACTCTTGGTACAAATAGAAAGGCATCAACCTGTCATCTTAACATTAACAGGAGGATAGATGAGGGAAGAAACAGAAAATGTGCTTCACAAACTGCCTTCCCCATCCTGTGTCAGATCCTGGTAATGAACACCAACACAAGCCATTTGCTCTAGCAAGGAAACCACTTTTCAAAAGGCTTCCGTTCAATTCATTAAATATTTACTGAGTGCCTACTATGTGCAAGAAAATAATAGCAGGTCAGCTTTGACCAGAAGGACATGAACTCTGTAGTGTCTAATCTTGTCATTTGGAATTATGCCTGAGTAGCAATATGCTAGCCTCAAGCAAAATATCCTGTCAGCAAAACAAGAGCTTCCTCAACCCAAAACAAAACATATGAGAGAAATATAAAAACAGAATTTCAGATTGAGAATAGTCATATGCTAGAGCAAGATAAATGTAATTGTACTTCATTAAATGTTTGCTTTCAAAGTGATTCCCTAAGAAGGAACCCAGGATTTGTGACTTTACGTTGTATCTGAAAATACCACAGAATCTTGGGTTTTGGGAGGGTCCGCAAAGGCCATTCATATCACAGTTCCATGTGTGGCCCGTATCTTCCTTAGAGTAGGGCCCTTTCTACATGGTTCATTCCACCTAAGTGTGGCCACTCATGACTATCATAACCAGGTTCTAGTGCTGTGAGTTGTCCCAGACCATATGCAAGTAAGTGCTGGAACCTAGAAAGGTCTGTGGTGCTGAGAAAAGTTTAAGGTTCTGGTTATGCAAGGCACATGGATGTGGGTCTGAGTTGGTCTCTAATCGGGAAGTACCACGGCCATAACAACAGGTGACAGCACATGAGAAGTGAGGTCATCAGTAGAGGGCGGACTGCTGGTTATGAAGACTGACAGCAAGTCAGAATCTAACTGGAGGAGTCCTGCAATAAGCAAGAAAAACATTCCTGAAGACCTGAGAATGGGACACCCCGCATTAGGGAAAGAAGTCTCCACGAGCACAGTGAAATCTTTAACAAGACTTCCAGAAGCCCAGACTTGAACAACCAGTAAACATCTCTCCCTTCTTCAGTGTCCTCTTTGCCTGGATCCTCTTTGCCTGCTGGTGAGGTTCAGTGTTCATCATCCAGTAGAGAAGAGAGATGGAATAGTAAGATCTTCAAAGGGGATGGGGAGATTCCGTCCATGCTAGGAGAAAACAATTTTATGTAATTTTCCTAAATGTAGTGACTTCCTCTTTAAATATTTTATTCTTTTGATTTTTATTATTCCACCTTCTCCTTGTTTTTATTCTGTCTTTTAGCCCTACCTCTTAATTGGTCTCTGAATATCAAAATCTTCCAAGGCTCAGTTTTGAGGTCTCTTCTTTCTTTCTATCCCTAGTCCCATGACTCACGTCCCACCTATGTGTTAATGATTCCAGATCTTTGTTTCTCCAGCCATGACCTCTTTCCTGAGCTCCAGGCTCATTTAGTTATCCCCGTATGGTTTATCCACTCGCGAGTCAAGTTGGAATGTCAACATAATATATCCAAAACACGACTCATGATCCCCTCTATTGTCCACAAACTGCTCCTCCCTGTCTTTCCCCAACTTGATAAATGACAGCACCAGCCAACTGAAGAGTTAAGTCAAAAACCCAAGCGTCATTTTTAATGCTCCCTTTTCCTCTCTGCTTCCCTACTCAACATCCACTTCATCAGTAGCTCCTGCCATTTCTATTTATAAAATGTTTCTGGAATCCATCCATTTCTCCCTATCTACAGCATTGCCATACAGCTCCAAGCTGCCATTCTGTGGCACCTGAACTTCTACTACAGGATTAACCCCCCTATATTCCATCCTCTGCCCAACAGACAGGGGAATCTTTTAAAGAATAATTTATATAAGTTTACGCCTGAACAAATCCTATCCAAAACATACACAAAAGTCTCCCATCACACTTGGAATAAAATCCGAAGAGGCTTTGAATGAGCTTCCTCTGGTCACCTCTCTGACTTCATCTGATACCCCATTCATCCTTCAGCCACACTGGCCTGCTTTCTTGTCCTCAATAGCCCATGCTCAATCCTGAGTTACGGCTTTTGCACTTGATTTTCACCCTTCTCAGAAGGCTCTTCCTAAGACTGGTTGCTTATCATCTTTGTGATTTGAAAATATCACCTCCTTGGAAGGTCTTCCCCAGCACCCCATCCAGTGAGCTCCTCCCCCACCACGTGCCCTTCCTCTTGATCATGCGCTACCTTTTTTCACTGCACTCCTTTCCTCGGGGTACTAATCATTATCTGAAGTCATTTATCTTGTTGATTATCCATCTCCCCATTATTAGAATGTGAGCTTCAGGAGAATAGGGATTTCATTTTGTCCCTCATTCGATCCCTGTATCTGTACCTAGAATGCTGCCTACTAAACATGGGTCTTTAATACTTATTTACTGAGTAAATGTGCACTCTACCTGCATATAGCTTCCACTCATTGATTTGTTGGAGATGTGTTTCATAAGCCTGTGTTCTTCTATTTAATGGCCCTTCAAATACTTGGAGGAAGTCTTTATCGTCATGCAGCTCTGTGTGTGTGTGTGTGTGTGTGTGTGTGTGTGTGTGTGTGTGTGTGGCGGAGGGGTGGGGCTATGGGGTGGGGGGAAGTCTGTGTGTTTCTCCTGGATATTTAAATCAATTCTCATATGAAAGGATTTCCAGATACTTCACTATCCAGGTTACCTTCTCCTGGATAAACTCCAAGAGAAGATTCTCCAGAGTTAATTCCAGTGGTGACTAAAAATAAACTGAGTGACACCAAAAATAGGTAGCAAAAAAAAAAAAAATGCTTTCAGGCTGGGATTAACAGCCAACTCCTCTCTTGGTCTAAAGTATTTTTCTGTAATGCAGAATTTAAGGCATAGACAATCTTAAAAGATTTTCTTTATTCCTCTTTCCCATAGCAAACAGCTCTCCCCTAGGAACCCCAAGCGCTCAGCCTTAAACATGTGTTATTGACTTCCTTGCTGACTACTTCCCAAGCTCTGATCTAAGGAGAAGCAGAAGACAGTCTCTGCTTGTATTTCCAGCCCTAGCCCCTCCTCTGGACTTCAGACTTATGCATTCACTATCTCATCTGACATCTCCCCCACTCGTCCCATAGGCACCTTAAATTCAACACATATCACAAACTGGACTTTTCTTCCCCTGCTCCTAACCTTTTATCTGTTATTTCCAGTGCCTGTGATACCAACATGCATGTAGGCATCCAAGCTCCAAAATTCAGAGTCATTTTAAATTCTTTCTTCTTCAGTATTCACATCCAATCAATTTCCAACTCTGAAATTTTACCCTTCCCTTCCTCTTTATTTCCACAGCCCTATCACAGGCCTTCACGACCTCTTGGTTGTGGCCTCCTGAACCAGGCTCCTCACTTTCCCATCTCTGCCTTGCTCCATGTAACCCCATTCCCGACACCCCTGGAAGTCATGGTGGCTTTCAGGGCACCTTTTTATGATGAGGCCTAAACCACCTAACGTGGTGCCCAACCAAGGCCTTCTTAGTCCTGACCTATCTGCCTGTCCAACAACATCCACCATCTTCTGAATTATGCTTAACTCTGAAAAACTAAGGATTTCCCCCAACACCACACACTTCTATTCTCCGTGCCTTTTCTTTTCCCTCTACCTTAACTTCCCTTCACATTTTTCTTCGCCTAATACTAACCTTCAAGGCCTAGAAGAGCAGTTATTTCTTCCAGAAGCCTTTCAAACCCTCTGCTGGGCTATCCATGTCCTGGGTCGACTGCCGGTACCGTGTGCCATGTGATTCTCTGCCTAAGCCCCCAACATCAGGTATTGAAATTATCTGTTTTTGTACACCTCACAGGCTGATGGCTCCTTAAAGGCAGGAAATGTCTCTTAATTATCTCGGTACCTGTTCCCTAGGACCCAGCTTAATGGCCAGCACAGAGTAGGCATTCCACAAACGTGTGCTGATCCAAAAGTCCCTCTGAGAGGCTGAAACTTTAAGAGTTCTCGATAGGAAACTCTTAGACCTAAAACACCATTGGAGTACCCTTACGTTACAAAGGAAAGTGTTCATAGTTCTCCATCATTCATAGCCCCTGATGTTTCAAACCTTGTATTCAAAAATACTTCTAATATGACATGACATGCTACAGCAGAGTGGTTAGTGCTGCAGTGATATGTGTGACCTTTTACTTTTTTATCTGTGGCTAAACCTATATTAAATAAGATGGATGGTAACATAGGTGTTCACGGTCAGTGCAATGAAATTTCATGTGATCTAACTAGATAGTTATTAAACAACAGAGACTCCAGGAAGCCTTGTTACTTACGTACATATCTTAGTCCCCACTACAGTGTTTCCACCTGAAAGATGAGGCCTAGGACTCATTTATCCTTGAGGCTCAGAGAGTCTCTATCACCGTGTCCCACGCACAGAATGAGCTCATAAATGTGCATGGAATTGCACTGAGGCTGCTATGCTGAACGAAGCTCCTTCGAGGCACCACTTTGGTTTGCGATCGTCTCGCGAGAATACGAGAATGTGAATGCGGAGTGACCGTTTCTTCCTCCTTACGATGAATTTCCTTGTCAAGTGCCTTTTTAAAAGGCAGGTGAAGATAATTGCAAGTCAGCGGGAAGTGCTGCCAAGATATGACCTCCGGGAAGGCCTGGAGACCAGTGGTATTGTGTGGCGCTGCTGACACACGAGGTGTGACTGATTCGAGTAAAGAACGAATTTGAAATTAAGATGAGTAACGACATCAAGCACTTACAGCCCTAGCGAAGGGCTTTGTTACCAGACCCTGGGAGAGACCAGGACACCTCTGTTTCCCTCTCAGCCTCCCGCCGTCCTGTCAGACTCCACAGCCATTGAGTCGGACCCTCACATGCTCAGCCCTTGAAGGCTGTGATCCTCTTAAAACTGCTCGCTAGGTAAAGCACAGCATCTCTGCTACCTTTTGAATTCCACAATATCAGTCTTCCCCAACATTCATTCACTCACTTGGTCACAGGCCATCCATCAAACGCAAGTTGCAAGTGAAAATTTAAGGAGTTTACGGCCAATATTCTCCACAGTGTTTCCCGTGGATGGTCTGCAGGCCCATAAAACAAGCGGTGAAGACACTCGTGTAAGGGTCGTGGCAAGCAGTTACTTGGGGGAGAAAGTGACTCTGAGTTCAGAAAGTTCTCATCTTTCCACAGTCTGCAGGGTCTCCTAGAGACCCCTTGAAAAATAAATTTGTAGGAAGTGTGAATATTAATTTGCTCTTGCCTTTACACAAGGAATTTTTGCAGTGTTGTAGAGGAGAAAGAGTGATGACTCTGGATGATAGAGCAAAGCAGGAATTCTCAAACTAGTAAAATCCTTTCTCTGTATGCCGCAAAGGTGACTTATAGGGAGTGCTTCGGGAAGATTTAAGAATCATAGCTTTCCTATCCTCTTGTCTCTGATAGTAATAAGCACTGTTATGTTCCTGTAATATAATTGACACAGAGACAGATATGAACCTAAAGCCTTGATCCTTTAGGATCAAGGAAGAAGAACCTTCATCCTTCTTTTCTCACTTAAAAGCTGACATTAGAAATATTATTTAACTTCTCCTAAACTCAGTTTCTTGTCTGTAAAATGGGATTGTAAAATGTACCTTACAGGGGCGTCTGGGTGGTTCAGTCGGTTAAGTATCCATCTTTGGCTCAGGTTATGATCTCGCAGTTCCTGAGTTCGAGCCCCGTGTCAGGCTCTGTGCTGACAGCTCAGAGCCTGGAGCCTGCTTCAGATTCTGTGTCTCCCTCTCGGTCCCTCCCTCACTAGTGCTCTGTCTCTCTTTCAAAGAATAAATAAACATTAAAATTTTTTTTAAAGATGTACCTTACAGGTTAACTACTAGCATCAAATGAATGAAAAAAATACTCGTTTGGTACTGAATCCTTGTTTGACCTAGTTCTCAGTAAAACTCATTAAGATCTAATGTTTGGGATTGCACAATTTCTTTCTTTCTTTCTTTCTTTCTTTCTTTCTTTCTTTCTTTCTTTCTTTCTTTTTCTTTCTTTCTTTCTTTCTTTCTTTCTTCTTTCCTTGCCATTAATGATATTTGAACCCCCCAAATGGACTGAAATATCTGGCATTTCTGTAAAACTTTTAGCCCATGAAAAGTCATTTAAAAAAAAAAAAAAAAAGATCTCCCCCTCCACACAGGTGCATCAGAGCTCAAGCAAACAAGCCAAGGAAAGCCCTATGCTGCTGCAGGTTCTGCCTTCTCGAAGCAAACCGCACAGTAGCACTGAACATCATATCAGGACATGCCCTGTGCTGGCCTCTAGACTATACACTCGAAATGCATGCTCTCCTCTAATCCTCAGTGTAACTTAAGACTCTTGAGTTCCTCAGCACTGCCCCCCAGCCCTCCAGTGGAGTCCGTACATATGGCTAAGGCAGACCACGGACAGCTTGCTCTGAGAAGGAAGGCTTGTTATCCCAAGTCTGAACCCTGAAGGATGCTAATTAATGAGCAGTCTGTGTCCCTTGCTATCTTGCTTCCTTTTTCCATCATTCTCCCTCTTGCTCTATTGTAACTTCATATGAAGGCCTTGTGGTCACCCGCCTCCCTCTCTTGGTTGTGTCTTCCACAGCTTGCCACAGTGATCTTCAGAACCTGGGCCATCTATGGTCCTGGGGTCTCTGGAACCCCAGGTTTTTGGTCTTTCCACTGTCTGAGGACCCACAGCACTCAGCAAATAGCATTGTGCTTGCTTTCATGAGTCTATCCCAAGAGAATGAGAGAGCCTGGAAGTTGGGAGCTCCCCCTCATCCATACCCCTCATTGTATCTGCTGAGTTGTGTGGAATGGGGACTCCTTTCCCCTCACTTTCTATTAGGTGATTCCCTACCCTTGGATGCACATTTACAGTTACATGAGGGAGTTTTAAAAATATCCATGCCCGGGCTCAAACTGAATCCAGAGGAATCAGAATTTCTGGATTTGGGGACTGAGTCTCAGTTTTGCTGAAGCTCCCATGTGACCCTAACCTAGAGGCAGGGCCAAGAGCCAGAGTATTTGTGTTTGTGTCCTGGTGTCTCTCTGTTGCCCCTTTACTCATCTCACTGAGTGTAAGAGGAAGACTGGCCTCCTCCTCTTCTTCTCTGGACCCTGCTGAACTGCAGACAGCCTGCCTGCTCTGCTTCTGGCCAAGACTTGAGATAAACAGTCCATGCTCTGCCCTTGTGGACAAGGCCTGCAGTCCTCCCGTGCCACCTGCATCTGGACAGGTGGGCTTATATCATTGTGGAATCCATTCTTAGGAAACCCACTCCTACCCCAACCTAATACTGGATACTGGGAAATTTTTTTCAATGCCAAATTTGACATTTATGTCTCCATTTGCCTGACAATATCCCATCAGTTAATTTACTTATTATCTCCTCCAAATCAACAGCATCTTCTTTTTCTTGCCTGGTGCCCAGGCCATATAGATGCTCAATAAATATTTGTTGAATGAATCCATTCCCGGTGTACTTCCAAGAACATCCATTCTCTAAATTTCAGTCTTACTTTCTCTCTGTCTCTTTCTTCTTCCACAAGCTACAGATGGTATAAATGCTGCAGTCCTTGTGAAGACTGAAAAAGCAGTCAGACAGATGTGTTGTTCATAGCTCCCTAGTCAGGCATAACTAAACATTTACATTTATTACCAATTAGAGGGGAAACAGACTGTAGTTTTATGCACTGTATGTGGCTGGATATATTTCTTTCTGGGATCTCACTAAAAACTTCAGAATGTATCATTGGATCTCACTCTCTTTCCAGCTCGAACCTCATTGAAAATGCCATTTAACTATAGGTCTATCAATGACAGCACAGATCGACACATCATTCTTCCAGCCACCCATGGAATGCCGTGGAGGTGGAAAAACAATGTCACAGAAGGGCAGCTGACTCGGTGTGATTGAGTTGAACCCACTCCACCGAGAGTCTATAGCGTGTTACAGAATTGATGGAGTTATGGTAGCCTTTGTTGAAGGCGATGCATGTAAAATTGTTGATGGTACACAGTATACAACAGTGTGTGTGAACGCATAGAATTCTGCTGTGTTTACAGCCCTTTTTCTACTTACGGCAAAATAGAATGAGTGAAAATAGTGCCAGCAGTGACTTTGGAGTTATTTCCACAGAGCATCAGACCCAACGCTGAAGAATTCGCTGCTTTTAGCTGAGTTCCACCTAATTTGCTATATATCTGCCATATAAAATACTGACCCAACCTCATCAGAAAATCACAGGAAAGCACTGACTGAGGTATAGAAAACGCAAGTTCTGATCTCAGCTCCTGTTAACTCAGCTTCTTGACCTGCAAAGTCAGATGACTGCCCCCAGGAACTTTCACTAGGGAAATAATGAGATTTAATTAAAGATTTAAATAAAGATTTCATCACATAGTTATTTATAATAGGGACAGTTTCAAAGCAACCTGAATGCCAACAGGGCAGGGACTACTTAATATATTATGGAAAAAATAGATGCCATTTAAAAATTGTGGTTTTACCATAATGAGGTATCACTCCACACCCACTGTAATGGATGGCTATCACAGAAAAAAAAAAAAAGGCTGGTGAGAATGTGGAGATATTGGAACCCTCGTGCATTGATGCTAGTAGAGATGTAAACTGATCAAAAAGCTATAGAAAACAATTTGGTACTTCCTTAAAAAGTTAAACGTAGAATGACCATATGACTCTGTAGTTCCTCTCCTTGGTGTAGTCCCAAAAGGACCAAAAAACAGGTAGTCAAAGAAGTACACGTGCACACTTGTTTACAGCAGCACTACTCACAATAGCCAGAAGGTAGAAGCAGCCCAGATGCCCATTAATGGGTGAAGGGGTAAACCAGTTGTGGCATATACATACGGTAGAGTATTTTTGATCCATAAAGAAGAATGAAGTATTGATGAGCCCTGAAAACATTATGCTAAGGGAAGGAAGCCAGACACAAAAGGTCATGTATTGTACGATGTCCACGTGAAATATCCAGAAGAGGTGAATTAATAAAGACAGAAGATAGATTGGTAGTGTCCAGGCACTGGAGGAAGGGAAGAATGGGGGAAACCTCCTTAATGGGTCTGGGGTTTTATCTAGAAGTGACAAATGTGTTGGACCTAGATAGGGTGGTAGTCACACAGCATGAATGTACTAAAGGCCATTGAATTGTTCACTTTTAGATGGTTAATTTTATGTTATATGAATTTCATGTTAATAAATTAATTTTTTTTAACATTTATTTATTTTTGAGAGACAGAGGCGAGCATGAGCAGAGGAGGGGGAGAAAGAGAGGGAGACACAGAATCTGAAGCAGGCTCCAGGCTCTGAGCTGTTTGTTAGCAAAAAGCCTGACGCAGGGCTCAAAGTCATGAAATGAGAGACCATGACCTGAGCTGAAGTCGGACACTCAACTGACTGAGCCACCCAGGCACCCCAATTAATTGTGGTTTTTGAGGGATAGTTATTGACATGGGAAAATTCACATTATGTACATATTGTTAAAAACGAGTTAGAATCTCAATTTTGTAAGCTTAAAAGTGTATGTGTCCATGTATGCATATGTATATAGAAATGTGTGTGTGTATTATATATGTATATATATACACATACATATGTTCACTGATATATACAAATATTTAAATATATATATATGTGTATAAATATATATATATATATATATATATAATCCTTCCCCCTCAGAAAAGAAATCCCGAACTCTGATAATTGAATTATAGATTATTATTTCATTTCCATACTCTTCTGTATATCCCTTAAAATGTGCAAATGCCAATTTTATAATGTGAGGGAAAAGACAGTATTACTGAGGAAGAACTGGGTTACAAGGCTATTACTAAAGTCTTCTCCAACTCTACGGCTCTAGAGGTCTAAATGTATTACATTTACTTGATTGCCCATTAGATATGCAGGAGAGGATAAGCCTTTTGGGTAGGCACCTAGGAAATGGTGATTTAAGGCAGGCAGGCAATACTGGAGCACTGAGACATTCAGTTTACATACGGTTGTGTAGGCAATCTGCGTGCACAACTTCAGTCCTGATCACGTCGTTCCTTAGTGACGCCGCTAGAAGGACATACGTATCTGTTATCCAGCTCCAGAGCCCATTCTCTCTGATGGCTCCTTTAAGAATTATGGTAACATTCATGGCTCTCATGTGGACTGTTTTCATAATATGTGCATCTGAAAATAAAATAAATGTCCCCATCCTGCACAGCTACTCTAGCTGAATTCCTACTAGTAAAAGAAAATTGAGTCGCTTGACTCTTTGTTTTTTAAAAATAACATACATCATTGATATATTCCAATGGGTGGTATCTTAAAAATGATCATCTCTTGTTCCTCTTGTCACTCGCTGTGGGATCCTGAACTTCTTGCTATCCTCAATTCAACCTAACTCTTTTTCTTCCTATTACTCAGTGTCAGTGTGACTTACCAAGAACACTGAGAGTAAAAAGAAGAGTTGGAGGTAATGCTCACGCAGCCTGAACATTTTACTCCATCTTCACAGATTTTGTTTGTTTTTGGTTTTTACAATTTTATCATATTTAGTGATTCTCCCCAAATCGTAATTACCTTTGTGGGTTGAGGATCCTCTGTCTTCATCTTACTACCATTGGTTCAGTAGGTATTAAAAGAAACTGCGTTATTAAAATATTTGTGCTAACTGCTAGGAATTTACCCAAGGGATATAGGAGTGCTGATGCATAGGGGCACTTGTACCCCAATGTTTATAGCAGCACTCTCAACAATAGCCAAATTATGGAAAGAGCCCAAATGCCCATCAACCAACGAATGGATAAAGAAGATGTGGTTTATATATGCAGTGGAATACTACTGGCAATGAGAAAGAATGAAATCTGGCCATTTGTAGCAACATGGATGGAACTGGAGGGTATTGTGCTAAGTGAAATAAGTCGGGCAAAGAAAGACAGATACCATATGTTTTCACTCATATGTGGATTCTGAGAAACTCAACAGAAGACCAGAGGGGAGGGGATGGGGGGAAAAAAATTTACAGAGAGGGAAGGAGGCCAATCGTAGAGACTTTTAAATACTGAGAACAAACGGAGGGTTGATGGGGGGTTGGGGAAGGGGAAAGTGGGTGATGGGCATTGAAGAGGGTACCTGTTTAGATGAGCACTGGGTGTTGTATGTAAACCAATTTGACAATAAATTTCATTAAAAAATATAAATAAAATGAAATAAAATAAAATACTTGTGCTAAGATGATACTAGGAGATTTATTTCTGCTGGTAGAAAAGTCCTTCTATGGAAGGAACATGTACTTGGGCCTATGAGGAGAACGGTAAAGCCTTTAGTGTTTCCAACAGAGAGAAGATTCATGAAGAAAATGAATTCAGGTGCTGTTTCAGAAGGAGTGTGAGTCAAAATGCATGAAGTAATTCATAACACAAGAAGATGCGAAAGGTTGAGCGCATGTTCACAAAATCCTGAAAACACAGATGCTGAAGAGTCATTGACTATTCTCGTATCCACAAAAAAGGAGTTTCAAGGAAGTTTTGTCAACAGAATCTAGGGATGTGACCAAGCTGAAGTTTGAGAGGATGGGAGGTGAATCATTTTGAGCTCTACACTGCTTTTTTTTTTTTTTAATTTTTAAATTTTTTTTTTAAATTTATTTTTGAGAGAGAGACAGAGTGTGAGCAGAGGGGGAGACAGAATCCCAATCAGGCTCCAGGCTCCGAGCTGTCAGCACAGAGCCTGACTCAGGGCCTCTACTCGTGAACTGCGAGATCATGACCTGAGCTGAAGTCAGACGCTCAACCGACTGAGCTACCCAGGCATCCCAGCACTGCTTCCATAAAACGAGACAGAACAGAGTTGGATTCCTCAGTGACCAAGAAGGCTGAGACATCGCTCTAAATTCTACCTGGAGAAAATCCTGAAAGGAGAAGGGAGGAGTGGTTAAACACCTGACATGTGTCAGCTTCATGTGTGCCAAACCCAAATGAATAATGAGACTCATTACTTATCATTATAGACTTTTATAGAGCTGTATCTCAAATAACATCCACATCAGGCAATGGTGTAAGCCTTCTAAATGTCTGAGGGTGTGCGTGCTGTTCTGAAAGTTTTTGGGGGGAACGTGCTTGTGGATAAAGGAAAGTCTGGGGATTTTAGAAGAGACTACATTCCTACCTAAGTCCTCCTCTGCTTTTTCGGTTGAATGGTAAGCTGTGAGTCCTCAATTGATAACCTGACACACTGATTACTGTTTTCCTAGCTCTTTCTTTGAAAGGACACTAATCCAGCCGCAGGGGAAATGAATAGCACTGGGATTAACCAACAAAAGACATTCCCTCCCCTTACCTTGACCTAGATCTTCAGAGGAGGTCACATTTATCAAGAGGATGCTATGGTATCCTAGCTAGCCAAGCCAAGTCATTCGCAGGGCTTGCCTGACCCACTCTGGAGCTCTTTGGTTTCACTTAACATGCACACTGGGCTCACTCCATGGATTCCCTGCCCTACGACAACACTTCACAGTTGTCTACATTAAATTGTACTGTGTTCTCCACCCTCAAGTCACTCTGGGAAAAAAAAAAAAAGTTTTAAGGTCCCTCTGCATCCAGCACGTGGGACCCAATTAGTTGCTCTGTCTGCAGGTTTAGTTGATCAAGGGGAAGATCTGATACTTCAGAGTGGATACGCTTCTCTAGCATCATCACCTTGTGGAGATTTTGTGAGCTGCTGTGCTATAAGAGTGGCATATCTTGTGCTTTAAGCAGCATGAAAATCGGTCCCTGTTGTCACTTGCAGCACCGCAGATGTATGCTTCTCCTGTTGCACTACTCAGGGAGCCTTCACTTGATACCTGGGAACTCATTATTAAGGTGAAGAGACAGGAAGCAATGTCAGGCATGACAGCTTTGAATGGACATCATCTCAATGCTAACAAAAACCTCTCACTTCCCAGGATTTCTCTGTGGTAGTAACACCAGGATATATTCCTCCCATGGTGCTGTCTTTACACTTCAAAGAATTAGTTGAGGGCAAAGAACAAGAGAAATATGAGATTTGCTTTCCCCCAAAGTGTCTTGATTTTAGAAAATGAACTGGGCTGCCCCTCACATAGGAACAGCATGCTCTGTTTTTCTAGCAGTCAGGATGGGTTTATGTAGAACCAAACACACATATTCTCCTGATCTCCCTTGTGGCCAGTGCTCTAAGACAGCTGGTTGGAATTAGAATCCGAGTTTGTTACCATTAGAAGAAACAGAGCTGCCGTGCCCAGCATTATGCAGAATTAAGATCCACGCTGGGAAGTCCGGAGTCGCCCTAGAGAACCAGAAAGACGTTGGGTTCACTTAATGATCCAAAAACAAGGTCAAATGGAGGGAGGGCACTGAGGGATAATGAGACAAACCAAATCGGTCTGTGGAGGTAAGAGGAGCAAGAACAAAAGGGGAGCAAAGAGCTGGGACTCTAGGAGACAGGACCTAGGGAGATCCCAGTGTCTCTACCCCACAGCATCTCCTTGGCCCGGGGCTGTCTTTGATGGGCTGGGTACAGTTTAGCTACTGATAACTTTTCTACTTCAGACATGGTGGTGAACGCCAGAAGGGTTAGGGGGTTGATAGAAGTAGTCAGCATGAGGGCCTGACCACCAGATTTCTGACTCTCAGTCTGTGCCCTTACGCAGGGCTGATGGCCACAAGGAGTTGGGGAAGGAGGCCCAAGCAGAGCTTTTCCTCTGGGAAAAGAGGCCAAGGGAGAAAGCCTGGACACATTGTCTCCACTGTGCAGCAGAAGCTGAGGGCCTCCCCTCTTATCTTCCTCCCCCAGTGCCCGCCTTTCTTCTCTCCTCTGCTCTCTCTCTGTCTCTGCCCTCTCCTCCCCACCCCCTACCCTTGTTCTTTCTATTCCTAGCCCCACTTCCCCCAGCTCTAAACTTATCTTTGGATTTTAGTTTTATCATAACCTTGCATCTTTTAACTTCCACATTTTAATCTCTCACCTTGATAGCTCTGAGCTTCCCTTTGTTTTCTCACCGGTTTGCCCGGCCTTATTTTTCAACTCTTAATCATGTGAAATCTTTAGCCTAACGTTTAACTCTTTCCTTTGTCTTACTGCTTTCACTTGTCTCTAACTCATTTTAATGTTTCTGGTCTTTTATTTTCTAGTCTGTATTTTATCTGTTTTCTAAATGCCCTTTGCTCTCTTTTCTCCCTTTTTTTTCATTGCCCTTTTTTGTTTTGGTTTGGTTTTTGTTTTAATTCTCATCTCATGGTTTGCCATGTTCTATAATGACTCTGTGACATACCAGTCTCGTGGTAAGCACAGTATCAAGAGCCCACATTCCTGAAAGGGAGACAAGAAAGCTGTCCTACTCCTGCCTCTTGCCAGGAGTCAGTCTCTCTCTCTCTCTCTCTCTCTCTCTCTCTCTCTCTCTCTCTCTCTATATATATATATATATATATATATATATATATATATATATTTCCCATTTCTCTCAATAGATTTCCTAGTTTAGCTGAAGATGACTTTGCAAAGAATCTTGCCTTGGGAGACTTATGGGTAGAATCTCCTAAGAGCCAAAATCCTACTGTTCAGATAACATGTTTACTTGCTGAGTATTAGTTATTTGCAGCTCACACTATCCAGGCATTTTCAGAAAAGTCATGCGTTTTAAAATCTATGTTCTCCAAGGTTTGTGTCATCGGCATGTGAGTAAATCATCTGAATTCTTTGCCCTGGGTGGTTGGGAGTCTCGTCTCCCGGGCAGTGCTTCCGGCCCGACTTGGTAAAGAGCCAGGTAGGGCTGAGTGGGGAGAAAAAGGGTGGGATTCTGATACCTTCCTGACATCTCTTTACTCCTCACTGGGCTGTTTGCCCGCATCGGGGGTGATCACAGAGGAGGTGCCTACCTGAATGTGAACACCCCACCCTACCTTGTTTCCCGCATCATGAGAACAAGAAGTCCATAGCAGGGGTGATTCTGAACAAGGTTTCTAAATGACCGGACAACAGAGGCTCTCCAGAAAATCTTCAACCATGGCTCCTCTTACTTGCCAATATTTCTAGACTTCCCAGCTCTCACCACCTCATGACAGAAGAAGACTGGGGTGTGGGGGAGTCTCATTTTTTCTAAACTCTCTGAGGAAGAAAGGATGACAGTACTCCCCATCAGATGCATGTTACAACCACCTTTTTGTCAACTAAGCCACGTGGGCTGGTGAGATACCTCCTTGAGGGCTAGTGCTTTTCCTCAGAATTGGAGAGCTCCAATACATCAAAATAGGGTTTTCTAAAGCAACAGCCAGTAGGTATTGAATGACTGCTATAGACAGGTCTTAGTTTTAGATGCCAAGAGAGTGACATGGTATATAAGTTTTAATCCGTATTCAGGGGCCTTATGATTTAGTTGGTGATACAAAGAAATACGCCTAAAATAGTTATGTGGCTTACAAGGTGCTCACATCTGTAGACACTTCCCTCCTTCCTCCTACATCTTGCCTGAGACCTACTCATCCATAGGTCAAACTTCCAGGTTACTTTCTTGAGGAAATCTGCCTTTTCTGAGTTAGGTAATTCTCTTATCGACATTCACCAAAGCCTTCTCTGACCTTTATCACTCTGTGATTTCCTACATTTCTGCTTGTTTTGTCACTAGACAGTAAGCTCTTTAAGAGCAGAGACTGATTGGCACACTGTTTTATTACCAGCATAGAGAGATGCTCAACAAGTATTTGCAAATGAATGAATGAATCAACAGGAAGAGGTAGCATATGTTACATGAGGAAAGCATAGAAGAAACAGCATATTTTGAATTTAGAAGGGGATGGAGAAAGTGATTCCCTGAGGTACTTGGTAAAATTGTGTTGCCAGTGCAGTATGAGTGATCTGGCAATTTTTGTGACCCTGGGCATCTGGTTGCGTGCATACTTAGTCACTTCTCATCTGGTGTCATGTTAAGTTAGAGAGTCCCTTGATCACTAGGAAGGTGATGTGGGTTGATTAACATTCCTCTGGAAGAGGTAGCACTGTGATTCTGAATCTACTTCCAAATGTGTGTGTGTGTGTGTGACAGTAACAACTGAGCCAGATGACCTCTTTCAGCCAGCCTCTGTCACTAGTATTTCCTGAAAGCCACTGCATGTAGCAGTCTGTGGTGTGATAGAAAGGACCTAATTACCACAACCCTCCCTCCAGCTTATGTTCTGGGAGGGCTTGGGCATACATAAAAAAAATATGTACAGAAATACCTCTGAGCATAAGTGACACACTCAGAGAAACCTTCATAAACAAGCACAGTGCAAAAAGGACACAGACATGAAAATAACCAGTCGGCAGCTGGCTCAAGCCGAATAAATAAATCACATGGAAGGGGGGGAGAGAAATGCCTGCAGATGTAAGGACCTTGGAAGCCACGTAACTATTTTCTGCATATTTCTTGTATCACCAACTATATCATAAGGTCCCCAAAGGCAGAGACTAAAACACACACCATGTAGCTTTCTTGGCACTTAATGCTAAGAGCTGTCTACAACAGACATTCTGTACTAATTGGCTGCTGCTGAAGAGAATCCCATTTTGAAAGAGACCACGTGGAAGAAGATACGGTGAGGGTGTCTGGCAGGGCCCCTCCTCCTGGGCACAGTTCTAAATGGGAAAAGAGCCTGGTTTGCTGAAGGAGACCAGAGCGGGTGGTTGTGTGGGGATAATGGCAAGTATATTGTGCAAAGTACAAAGGGGTAGTGGGAGTATGTGTGTGGGGTTGGTAGGTGAGGGGATTCCTGCTGACTGGCTAAGGAAAAGTGGGTGCGGACCGTGAACAAGGGAGAGCTGCTGATGGACAAGAAGGGAGAAGAAGGTTAATATCATGAATGAGCACCCTCCTGGAGGTGCTGCTTCTCTCAAGTGTCATGGAATCTGTTCCATGGAATCTGTGCATGGAAGGAAGGCTTGGCTAGGGATTTGTGAGCTTGTGTGTCACAACTGAGAGGGGAATCTGGGAGGGTGGTTATATCATAGGGTTTGTTATGATTCTTCTAGTTTAATAAATTTGTACCGAGGATCTAGTGGGGGCTTGGTAGATAGTGATAACGGAAGTCATCCCAGCCTCCAACCAAGAGGCTCTGTGAGAGTGGGAAGGGCTGTGTTAAGAGGTTCAAACCTCATGAAGGGGGCTTTTAGGAAAAGAAGCAACCGGAGGCTTTTGAAGTGTCTGAGATGGGCTCACATGGTGCTTGGGAAAGATGACTTAACATCAGAGCCCAGATGGGAGGTGGGGAGTAGGACTGGAGCTGGGAGGCTGGCCACGCGTTGCCACAGCTTCAGGAAGGAGATGTAGCATCTGGCCTTGAGTGAGGGTAGAGACGAGAAGTGACTGCGGGAATGTGTCCAGTTCTGTTTTGATGTGGTGACACTGAATGATGAGAACAAAGAAGGGAGAAAGGCAGCCACTTAGTTTCCGTCTTTATGAGACTAATCTGCTCAGGGGGGCTTCTCAGAGCTGCTTTGTGGAGGGAGCACAGGTCAGGAGTCTGCTAGACTAGACTAGCTCTAGTCCTGCCTGTTGGACCTTGGGAGAAATTATTTTATGTCAACTTTGCCTTATTTATCTTCAGATTAGGACATTTCAGCCTTAAAAGGCCTATGATTTACAATAGTACTTCGGTGGGAAATGTATGTAATGGGTGACATAAATTAATGGTATGCTAAATTACGCTATTGATGGCAATAATGACTGGGACTCGTATGCTGATTTACACTTTACAAAGCATTTTTGCATGCATTATTTAATTTCAACCTTACCACAACCAGTGAGGTAAATATAATTATTTCATTCATATTTTATAAGTGAAGAAACAGAGATCTGGAGCCTTGTCCTAAGGCCATAAGGATAGTAAGTGGCTGAGCCAAGATCCAACCACCTCCCAAATCACAGCCTACTGTACTCTGTGGGAACTTAGAATTATCATTTATTTATTTAACATTAGCTGTGAATTCTTGCCAAATGAAAACTAGCATTAGATATCATTGTTGTTGCTATTGTCATCAGGACATTTTTGATTCACTGATTCACCCATCTACTCACTTATCATAGGTTTACTGATCACCTACTATGTGCCAGGCACAGAGCTAAGCACCGGGATACAGAGAAGAATAGAGCACGGTCTCTGCTCAGGAGGACCCAGTCCAAGGAAGGAGTTAGGTTGCCAGGGTAAATCAAAAAATATTCACAATATAGCATGCTAGGTCCCTATCTGTGGAGCACGTGTAGAGGGTGTGCGTGGAGGTCTGTTTCCTAGAGGCACCACCTCCTTCCGCTCACAGACCAAATCTCTAGCAAGTGGCTCAAGAGGCCTTCCTTGGTCAAGCCTCCTCTGACTTCAGGTCACCATACTGTGCTTTTCTCAGAATCGTGCCACACCTGCTACCACCATTTGGTCTGTGGTATCTTAACAGTTCATTTTCTGTTCCTTTATTCCTTGTTTCCTCTGTGTTTCCCTTCCATCTTCTGTAGAAGGCTCTGTGGTATACACGATCGTTTTTGCAGGTAAGTACTATAGGTAACATTTGCTATTCATTCATAGCACCAGGGCTGAACATGGTAGGCAGTCAATAAACATTTGTTTGATTGATGAAGATTCCCAGTTTGAGAATGCACAGGGCAGAAAGGTGCCAAAATGAATCCCCTAAAAGGGCAGGAGAATGAGGTCTAGTGCGGTTGCACCGCTGTCCAGGAGCATTTTAATGTGACGACTGGAGTCCACAAGCCCATCGGGGACCCCCTTCAGTCCATGTGTCAGGGGCTTAAACAACTACATTCTGAGCATGCAGCCTCACCGGGATAGGGAGGGAAGAGACTTTGGCCCTTTAAAGTCAATTTTGTGAAATAGATCTCGATCCAGCAGGGACGATGTTAAGAAGCAATTAAAAAAAAATGATTGTCGTTATTTTTACCTGCATCCTGTTTCTGGCTGTGCCACTATCTTGTGAAGGGGTCTTGGCACATACGCGGTTTTTGAGTGCCAGTTTTCCCATCTGTAAAATAATCCCTGTCCTTGATCCTCAGCTCACAGAGGTGTTTGGAAGCCCAGGGAGGTAATGTCTGTGCTGTGCTCGCAGGATCCTGGACAAAAGGCATTGTATAAATAAAGGCGATCACTCCTATTATAGCGTACACAGTGGTTCAGAAGTGTGTTTAATGCCTTGTCCCCTTTCCTTCTGTTCCTTGCCCTAATGTCTCCCCTCTGCTTGTACCCAGGAGCACAACTGTTCTGATCTAGCTGCAGTCAGATTAATTGAACAGGAGCCTTTGAAATCCCACCTAGTTTACTCAGCCTGCTTATCTTTCAAGGCTTTTGCAAGTTCTTCTCTTTATTGAGAAAGGGAAAAAGGAAAAAGACATCACTTGGAATGACAACTGCTTGTTCCTTTATCAGGTCAGCTTTTTTCCTGAAAGGTCCCCCTGCCCCTCAAGTGATCTCATCCCAAACTCCCCCCCACCCTGTGATGGCTGGATGCAGGAATCTCTGGTTGGGTTGCCTTGGCAACAACTTCTGTTTGTTGCAGGTTCCGGTTAGTGTTGGGTCCTCATCATTGTTTTTCCCTCTGCCTCATGATACAAGAGGGGCAATCAACTCTGTGAATTAGGTAAAACAAAGGAAACAGTCCAAAGAGTGATAGGAGGGAAAGGGAAGAGCAGGCAGAGAAAACCCCTAGAGGGGTCACTGTTGGCTCTTTAGAACCTACCAGGTAGTTATACATTGAATGAAAACAAAAACAAAAACAAAGAGCCAGGAAGCAATTTATCTAGAATGATTTGAAGGCAGGTATGTGGAGATTTTGATGTGATAGTCTAATTCCAATGAGAATCATAAGAACAGGGGACTTCCTAAGCGGAGCTGAATCTCTTCCAGGTAGACTGAAGAACCACACTTGATACATGTTCTCGCCCTCAATGAACTTAGACTTTGGGAATCCACTGACATTTACTGAGGGCCTGCTCAGAGCTGGGCTCTATGGCTAACAGTACAATTTGGCGAAAACCTTCCCTAGTATCCATATAGCACACATGTCCTTCAAGCACAAACACTATTCAAGTGGTTTTGCTGAATGTCAGCTTGTTATTTGTTTCTGTTTTTATAGCATTTCTTCATTTGGAAGACGTGGCATATGTGTACGAGAAAAGACAAGTTCAAGACCCATGAGTTTGAGAGAGGAGAGCATTCTGACCCACCTCAACTGCTATTCTTCGAAAACCTACACACGTAAGTAAGTCAGCTATTTATTCTTTATGTTGATGCCAAGTACAACTCTTACATCGCAGTAAGAGCAAGGTGGATTGAATAGGAATGAATTAGTTTTTTTTTTTTTTTTTTTTTTAACATTTATTTATTTTTGAGACAGAGACAGAGCATGAGCAGGGGAGGGTCAGAGAGAGAGGGAGACACAGAATCCGAAACAGGCTCCAGGCTCTGAGCTGTCAGCCCAGAGCCCGATGCAGGGCTCGAACTCATGGACTGCGAGATCATGACCTGAGCCGAAGTCGGACGCCCAACCGACTGAGCCCCCCCAGGCGCCCCAGGAATGAATGAGTTTGAATGCCAACTACAGGTGTAAACAACGTATACACTTCTCATCTTTTTATTCGTTCGCTCACCGAAGACTAGTTATTCGCCAGGCACGGTCACAGGCACTGGAAGTACAGGAGTGAGGAAAGCAGTAGGACGTCTCTGCCTTCAGAGACCCCGTGCCCTCTCTCGTCCCCACATCAATGCCGGTGCTCGCCAAGTGCTCCTGCATTAGCAGAAAGATTAAATGGAGGATCTAGATTGGCCACACCTGAAATTTACCACAACATGACACAACTTCAGGGTTGAAGGGGCCTTCAGAGACCTTTATCTCCAACCTCCCACTTAAAACCCGAATTCCTGGTTCAAGCGTTCCTTGGAGGTGGGAGCCACCCTCCCGCCGTTCTCTCATCTGTTCCTTCTTGTCTAGCAGCACCTCTGCTGCCCGAACTTTCCCCAGATCTGTCCACCACGTCTCACCTGTCACAACCAGGGGTCTCCTCCCAGGTGCCCCTGCTTCCATTCTTCTCCTCCTCCTTAATTCCTTCTCCACACAACTGACAGAGTGGTCTTTCAGAAACGGAATTCAAATCATGTCTTCTCTGCTTAAAACCCTCCAAAGGTCCTCTTTGCACTTAGTTTAAAATCCCAACTCTACCCCGTTCCATAAATCACTGACATGCTTGAACCTGCACAGGCTCTCTGACCTTACTCCCCTGACCTCCCGGCATAGCATATACCTCTATCTGAGGAAAAGTGCTTTGACTGCTTATGTTGTGTACTGTCCTCAAACTGCCCCGCCCCCCCGTCACACACAGCACAACACACACTAAAATCCAAGCTCCTTGGCAGCCTGTAGTTTGATTTGTTCATATCTGTTTTTTTAAGTTTATTACTTTTGTGTGTGTGTGTGTGTGTGAGAGAGAGAGAGAGAGAGAGAGAGAGAGAGAGAGAGAGAGAGAGGCAGGCAGGTGAGGGGCAGAGAGAGAGAGGGGGAAAGAGAGAATCCCAAGCAGGCTCCACACTGACAGTTCAGAGGCTGAAGTGGGGCTTGAACCCACAATGGGTGAGATCATGACCTGAGCCAAAATCAAGAGTCCAACACTTAGCCAACTGAGCCATCCAGGTGCCCCACCTCCATTCATATCTGTCTATAAATGTGTCTCGTGTATTAGGCATTCATAATTATTTTTGAATTAAAAAAAATCTAGCTTCTTTAATATCTTTTTAAGAGTGACAAGGTACTATGTGTATTACGGTACCCAGTGTATATATGATTCCAAAGTTTGTTTAGTTTTTCTTCTATTGTGCAAAAGTTTCTTTCTCTGCCACATCAACCCATTGACTTTGTTCTGTTATATGCAATTAACCCATTTCCTGTCCATGGAAGTTTATTTAAATATTCACATGGCTTAAATATTCACATCCGCTCTCCAGACTAAACACACAGAGTCCTTTAACCCTGTAAAGGTCTTGTGCTGATTTTCAAACCCTTTTCTCTCCTGCCTCCCTTTCTCTTGAAAACTACTGGTTTGCCTAGTTCCCCCTTATAGTGTGGGGCTTGGCTCAGTTGGGTATCACAGCAACCCAAGGAAGAAAAGATGAACCAGTTAACAAGAAATGTTTAGCTGCTGAAAAAGAAACTTGATCCAACGTTATAAAATGTTTATCGATCACTTTTTCGAAACTGATTTCATGTCTGCCCAATTAAACCTAATTGAGGCCTCTCATCTGCCAAGCCAAGTACACCTTCCATCAGATTTTGAGCATCAACTTGGTGTGCATATAGGTGGGAAAAGTTGAAACTAATTCTCTGTTCTTAATCGCTCCTAATACATGTTGGTCCCCAATAAATGTGATATCAAAATAATTATAATAAGATTATATGGAATCTAAGACATGGTAATTAATGAAGAAGTATTTGAACTGTCAGTGGTGTCTTGAGCCCTAAAGGGAAAAATAATAACCTGACAATATAAGTGAAATATGAGATCAACCAATTAATTAGGAGAATAATTTGATCTGGTACTCTGAAAGTAGGCCAATTAAAATGCATTGTTGTTATTTAACATTAAGTAAGGTGCTAGATCCTGAACACAGTTGGAAAGTAGACCTTATTCCTACCCTCAGGGAACTTAAAGCTAATTTAACAGTTGCATATAAAAGGGCAAAGGAATGGGAGGGGTGGTGTTGACTTGATTTACTTACTGGAGCTCCTTCTCTGGCATTGGGTTGAGGCTCAGGAGAGCTGTTACCACCCCTGTGCTCTTCTGACCTTCTCCTCCCTCCTTCTTCTAGCTGTTCTTGGAGTGTGGGAGGAATCCCTTTGAGTTCAATAGAGTTCAGAAGAAATGGGTTAAAAAAAAAAAACTTCCCAGAAAATACTAAGTTTTCTATAGTTGAGCTAGTTAGTGGAAAAGAAGAACCCAGATATTGTTAGTGCCTTTGATAATTCATTAGGAACAATTAATTGGCTACTAATGAAACAACAGAAGCAACAATACAAAAAAAACTGAAATCATTTTGCCTTCTAGCATACTTAAGGGAATGCATGTGCCTACCTTCAACTTTAATGAGGGTGCAAAAGATAAAGCACAAAGTAGCCCATTAACTGTGCATTTAACTTTAATGAAGGCTGATCTCTGCAATAAATAATAATAAGTGTATTTATAATTTGCAAAAAAATCCTTGAAACTTTTTTAAGCCTATTCCTTGTGAAAGACTGAGGTTTCATGCTCTCCCCTCCAACACCTTGTGTACAGTGTCAGATGATTAATATTTTGATGTCATAATGCTGTCCCTGAAAAGAGAATCTTCCATTCCTTCCATCTCACTAGAAGGAAACATAGAATGCCCTCCTCTCCCCCTTTCCTTCTCTCTCTCTCTCCCCTTCTCTCTTTCTTCTTCTTCTTCCTTCTTTCTTTCTCTCTCTCTCTCTCTCCCTCCCTCCCTCCTTCCCTCCCTCCCTCCCTCCTGGAATACCTGTTTCCCTTTGGGGTGCCCTTTGAACTGCTTCTGTAACAATTCAAGTAGGTTGTGTTGAGATATTCATCTTCCTCTCTTCTCCTTGGGAACCACTGTGCCATTCATATAGAAGATGTTAGGGAGATCTGCCTCTGCCTAGATACCAACCATGGCTCTCTGACTCAAAGGAGACTCACACTAAGTTTTAGAGCTGACAAACATCATGCTTTCATTAAAGCACTCGGCAGGGTAATATGCCAAAATGGATGATAATTTGCTAAAATGTGTTGTAGGATGTTCAAGCACACTAAATTATTGTGCTTAAGGACAAAAGAGCTCTAAACTCATCTCCTAAGACTATTACCAATTCACCAAGCAACATTCACCAGCATCTACCTATATTCCACCTATGTATCCATGATTCTAGATTAAGAAGTACAAGGATTTGCCTAAAGCAACAGCACTGTCCACAGCTTGACTTGATTTCTTGATGCATATTTACATGAAAACAGAATGCTAATGGTAATAAAAACTCTGAGTAATTGTTCTTTCTTACTAAAGTTTACTAAAGCTAAGTGCTTTCCATGCATCATTTCATTAAATCCTCACAGCCTGTGAAGTAGACATCATAATTAATTCCCATTTTATAGAAATAAAGAAATTAAAGTCTAAAAATTAAGTAACATGGTAATTTGCAGAAGAAAACACTCAAATCCAAATCTGTCCAGAATGAATTTTTCGTCTTTGAACTCTGTGCTTTATTGTCTCTTTGTAAATAACATGCCAGGGTATGAAGGCAGTAATCGTTGCTTGGGCATACATGGTTATGATAACTTACACATCATTGCTTTCTCTAATGTACACGTCAATATGCTTAGTCCTTTTGTCTACTGATTTAGTCTCTCCTTATAATCTTTACATGCACTGTAGGCATACTTGATTATTGTAATAATTTTACAACAAATTACTGAAACCTAAAGGTGTTAAGCATCTACATGGTGCCCACTTTTTGTCCATTGTGTCCAGGGTCATATTTGTACTATGTTCCCAGTCATCTAATTAACTGAGATTACTTATGTAAAATTTTACTTTATTTTCCCCATCAGCCCAGTCTGAAGCAGTAAATTATACCTATACCTCTGCTCAGAAAGAAGAAATAGAAAAGAAAATGGTGTAGTTTTGTGTTTTTTTTTTTTTTTGACACTTGCAATGTATCACTTTCTTTGTCCTGAGGGCTAAAATAATATTTGAAATTGCAGCAAATTGTGATCTCAGGGCCAAATCTATCTTCTTCTGTAGAGTTTTCTACTCTTCCTTGAAATTCCTTGGTTTTCCATTTATTTAGTATTGCAGATTTAAAGTTTGGATCCCCTAAGTAATCTGTACAAAAGCCCCTTTGTACCTCAGTTCCCCAACCCAGCACCCATAAGCCACACACCCTCAGGGAAGCTTTGTTTGCTTGGTTTTCATCTGATGATCTTGAATTCTTAGCACTCAAAGGGGAAAGTCTAAGGCACAAATGCCATGGAACATGGAGGAAATTATCTGAGTGTTCCTTAGGCTAGTGAGGTAACAGTGTCTTCAGTTAATAATGGGTGAATTATCCAGTTCCTGCTTCCATTCTGTGACGCTGATGGTGGAGGGAAATTGTGAAAGAATAATCAGAAGGCCTTGATAACTGATGAAATGTGGAGGACAAGAGAGAAAGAGGTCAAGATGATGGAAACATTGCACTTAGGTAAGTGGGAGAATGATGATGTCATTAACAGAAGTGGAAAGTCAGAAGGAGGAGCCACAAGGGATGAAGGGAAGAGGGATAAGATAATGATGAATTAGCTAGAAAGTTGTTGAGTTGGAGACAATGCTGGAAAATTAAGTACTAAGTGTCTGGTGGGCAGTTTGAATGGTAGAAATAGATTTTAGGGAAAAGGTCCAGGTAGGAGATAAAAATGTGAAGGTCATGTGAAAATGAATGATGGGGCACCTGGGTGACTCAGTCGGTTGAGCGCCCCACTTTTGATTTCGGCTCAAGTCATGATCCTGTTATGCCTAGAATTCGTGATCCCCAAAGGTCACCAGGGAGCCGAGTCCGACGCAAAAGCAAAGAGCCTATTTATTCGAGCTAGCTTGAGCTCAATCCCCTACCTGCACCAAGGCAGCGGTGAGATGCCGGAGAGAGAGAGCGTGTTTCAAAAGCACAAAGGTTTTATAGGGGTCTAGGGGCAGTTGGGGGGGGTGATGGTCGTGGCCTTAGCCAATTGGCTGGGGAAGGATCAGAGTCCCGTTGTGCAGGTTGCCAGGCGTGGTTTGAACGGGAAGTTTGAAGGGTGAGTGGGAAGTTACTCAAGGGGAGGAGGCATGGTCTGAGGTTTGAGCGGGAATTTCTTTCTGCGGTTTTTCCGGAAAGGGGGCCATGTTGGGGACATAGTCACTCAAGATGGAGGACACAGAACAAAATGGAGTCGGCCGGTCTAGGTCCGCTCTTTCAATCCCGGCTCATGGAATCAAGCCCCATGTCAGGCTCAGTACTGAGCATGGAGCCTGCTTGAGGTGTGCTCGCTCGCGCTCTCTCTCTCTCCCCCATCTCTCTCTCACACCTTCTGCCCCTCCCCCACTCACACTCATGTGCGCTATTTCTTTAAAATTAAAAAAAAAAGAATGATGTCTCTGGAGTAGAAAAGAGAAAAAAATGAGGCTTGAACCTTGAGAAATACCCTTGAACAAGTAGTCAACACAGAAAAGCCAATTAGGAAGTTAGAAAAAGAATGGACCATGCATGGGGAATAAATAGGGTGGTGCCACAGGGTGGGAGCCAAGATATGATAAAGTTTATTTGCTGATAGGACTGTGAGGACTCAATCAGATTAAATATTTTGAAGCAGTTCTTAAGTATCAAATGATATACCTGTTTTTTACCTGTAAACTTGCTCTTTAAAGCCAACATTTGAGGAGGTAATAGAATGTTTTGAAAGGGATTGGCATCAGTACCTGTAAGACCTCTCCAAACAGCCACTCCCACCAGACCCTTTTACTGAGGAGGATACCTAGTTAGGACACTCGAGCAAAATAGACACCTTACAGCTGAATTTAACCATATAAAACGGCCATTTATTTTGTCATATAAAGATGGTCTTTTCATGTGTTCCATCCAACTTGAGCATGGTTTCCCAAACCTGCTCTGATGAGCTTGGTCACCTTTGAGCTTCCAGAAGTCGTTTTACCGTCTGACCCAGATTTCTTCCCTAGGCCTCACCCTAGCTCCCCTGCTCATTCTACCTGGGGTCTTTTGAGGGCTGGAGAGGGGACATGATTGATCAGTGTTATGCAACTAAGGAGCCACAAGGCCTAGATTGAAAACCTGTTCTCCTAAAAAATTCCCACCCCATCCACTCTTTTTATCTCCCTTCTATACCCTTTCTCTGAACTAAGCCAGCATATTCCAGAATTCAGGACTGTGGAAAGTGATGACTCTGACTCTCTCTCTTTCCCTGATCTGAACACAGGAGAACATTTTCAATTGGTCTAACATACCAGGCACTCTCTTCCCACTACAGAGCAGGTAACCAGATTACCTGAAATCTGGGGCAGAAGAAGGCTTCCAATGTGTCATCATTCTGATTGACATGCAGACCCTCCTCCATGGTCTGGCGAGTTTTATGGTCAGAGTGAAGAAAAGGACAAAGGGAATTATTTCGATTATGCAAATCAACAACCCAATCCTGAACTTCCTTTTGTACACAGAGCCCGAGCATTTGCATGCCTGGTCAGTTGTTCAAATGACCAGATTTCACTTGGTCTCATTAACATGCATTCCTTAAAATGTATATTCGCTCAACTAATGTAATAGCTTGGTCTCTGCAAATGGAATTCTTCCCAAATGTGCAAGTGGCTATAAGTAGTCTAAAAAGTTTTAAATGCACAGTAAGTACCTTGTACATATAGCCTGTTGATCATTAATAGAAGTTCTACAAAACGGAAGTCAGCAGAGAAAACCATTAAAGAGCAAATAGGGCAATTAGGACCTGCCAGGCTGACTCTCCCTGGCACTCCACATGACTCCTGCCTCTTTGCCAACTCCGCAGCAGTTAGAGGAAGCTGACATATATTCTTGATACTCTGGTGTGGTTTCAGGGAAGGGAGATAATTCCAAGCCACATCTTTATATCCAGAACAACACATAAGAGGTTAAGATTATGCTTGATTGTTCAAAAAATTTAGCCTGGCCTTGTATCTGCCCCTCGAAATGATCTTTAGAGTTCTGACTTTATTTTTGCCTCTTCACTTTGGTTTCTCGTAACATTCACCCCTCCCCACCTCCATGGCTACTTTTCATAGATGCGATTTCATGATGAAAATTTGAAAATAATGTGGCAGAAAAGAACTGCCTTTCTTTTCTCAGAGACACATTAATAAAACACCAGTGAGCCATTTGATTTTAAATAACCAGAGAGAAAGATGCATATGTAGAGAGATTGATATAATGTTGGATACATTAAGATAAAATTATTGTACCATAGTTGTATTAAAAACTGTGTACAGTTCAAATTTGTATACATTTAATACATGTGATGCCTATTTTATTTAAAGCCACAGTCCTAGGAAGACCCAGCAATATATTTCAGAAAACTGAATGTTAATTTTAAAAAAGCTTATAATTTTGGCACCTGTGGGATACTTCAGAAAGTTAATTTTCTCCACAGACTATGGTAATTTTAACAAGAATATCCTAATATGACTCAGATGCTCAGGAACAACTTCCATGTATTGAAAATTGGGTTTGAAATAGGATTTTAGGCTGTCATTTTCATAAATGAGATTATATTTTGTACATGTAGTCTCATTTTTAATAATTTTTAAATCTGAAATTAATAAAAAAAAACTCCACTGAAATTTTTTTAAGGGAAAAGCCACTGCTTACCTTCCTCTGATTGCTTCACTCCATAAAAACCCTCTTAGGGCTTCATATAGGAATTACATCTTTTCAGAGCCTTGTTGCTATTATTTTGTTAATATACTTTATAAAGATAACAAGACTAAGTATATAGATTTGCTATGGACTGGAAGTTGCCTAGCAAGTTTTCTGGCAAGTCATAGCTTGTTTCTAAAACCATCATAATTATTCTTTGTGGGATGTTGAGAGCTTGCTTTCCTATGTGTGTTTATTAATAATTTAAACATTTTTATAACAATTAGTTATTTGTGGGCTTTGGACTGAGATCACTAGACTGCTAGGGCACTAGATGAATGGGCTCCATTCCTAAAGGTCAAGGTAGACCTGCCTCCATGTCAGTCACTGCTACAAGTGTTACAAGGATGCGTCGAAGGTAATAACCAGGCTCGAGGAATAGAACATTTTTAGAGGATTGTTTTCTCTGTCTTTACCAGAACCTCATGCCTTTATTTTAGTGATGTATGTGAAATAAAGTGGCCAACATAGAGGACCTGTAAAGTATGTGTTGTTTCTTCCCTCATTTCTACTTCAAAATTCCTCCAAGGGTCTTCTCTCAGGATGGTCTAACGTCTTCCCGGGTTCTGGGCATACTGTTGGATGCATCACCTCAAACCATATTAAGCCTGTTTGTATATTATGCATGTATTTAATGCACCCAAATACCACATTAAATCACATTTGTTTGTGATTATAGAAGACTTATGGCTGAATATTTGAGATAACAACTTTTATAGATATTTAAACATTTATTTTTGCCTTTCACATTTGTTTTCAAATTTTGGAGGTGTTTTTTTGTTTTGTTTTTATTTTGGGATCTCAAATAATTTTGAAGTCATTGGGAAACCTGTAGGTCCTAGATACTGAGCCAAGAGGTCTTTCCTTCCGGTCTGCCTTAGAAGAAAAGTATCATTCCTGCTGAGCAAAACTAGGCCCTTCTCTTATGCCTTCAGTACTAGCCCTGGCACCCACTTAAAGAATGTCTACCATGTGACCACATGACTAAAAGCAGTGGTAATGTAAAGTGAGAATTCCTATAGCAGAGGGAGAACAGAACTATCTTTTCTTAGG
The DNA here is from genome assembly GCF_028749965.1 of Puma concolor. NCBI lineage: Eukaryota > Metazoa > Chordata > Mammalia > Carnivora > Felidae > Puma > Puma concolor. The sequence goes on from NC_141683.1 coordinate 51,032,784, forward strand.
AAATGGCCTAGGATGACTTCACAGAGGAGGTGGCATTTATAGTGAGCCTCATGGATAAATTGGAATTGGCTACATGGAGATGGGTGGGGGCAAGGTGTGCATTCCAGACAACCAGCATTGGCAAAAAGCACAGCTTTCTCCAAGATCTTAGTCTCTAAAGTATCTGTACCTTCTTGACTGTCAAACACTCTAGAGACATGGGACCAATTTTATTTTCCTCCTACCTCTCAGATTGTTCTTTCTCTGGATGCCATTTTACTCCAAACCCCATGAAATTAGATGCTCTTCCCCAGTGACTATTCTTGTCTCGTTTTTTTCTTTCTCTTTATGTTCTCCTTTAGTCATCTGAAGCTTTCTCCAGATTATCAACAATTCACCCTAAGGACTCTCCCCTTCTCAATCTCCAGAGCCAAACTTTCTTCTAAACTAAAGGTATTTTGTTTTTTATTTTTGTTTTGCATTTGCATGGTGAACATCTGCATGCATCCCAAATTAAGCATATCATTTCTTCCAGAAAAGTCTGCCCTTTGCTCTGTGCTCCTTATTCAGATTACTATGAGATTTTCTCAGGCATTTAGATCTAAAATTCTGAGTCATCTTTAACTCCCTGCCTCAGCCCACCGCATCCAAACAGTTTATTGTCCTTTGCCTGACTCCTTTTTGTCTTTACTCCCTTCCCATCCCACTCGTGCCCCTAGTTGATTATTCATTCTCCTCTCACATAGATTATCACCTAGCCTCCTAACTAGTCTCTCTGTATCTATTCCCACTAGCACAGGCTACACACCTAAGTTACAAAATCCCCATTTCTGATTATATCTCTCCTCTATTAAGGATGTTAAGGACATTCACTATCTAACAAGTAAGGTTCAAAATGCTCTGGCCATATTTGAGGTCTCTACTATCTATCTTTCCAATATTAAATCAAATATTCATTCCTTTGTTGCATCAGAACACTCATTTGCTGCTTGCCACAGGCACGTAGAAATTTTCAGTCTTCATCTTTTTGTCTAGAAAACCCTTGCCCCGCCCCCCCATGTCAAAATCTGATTTTTCCTTTAACACTCCACTAGAAGACTACCTCCTTCTTAGAGCTTCTCCTTATGCCTTGCTGTCCTTGCTATTATTTATTTCCCATCTCCCACAACTCCACGTCATATTGGAAAGGAATTCTCCCTCTTTTGAGTTTACACTTAATTTTTTCATTAGCAAACTCCACTGTGTTTTCTGTGTATAATCCTACAGCATTTTAGCTCTTAGGGCAATTGATTCTGGAGACAGTCCTCCATAAATATCTGGTGGATGAATGAGTACAGCCTTTATAGATTTTTTTTTTCCTCTAACAAGTCTGCCTTCACATCTCTAAGTCAATTGAAAGAATATTATACGTGGAGTGAATTTATGTATGCTTGCAACAAGTTATTTTAAAGAATAATTTGAAAGGGTGCTTATTTCTGGTATGGAATTACAATTTTTTATATAACTCTGAAAAGAGAAATTAAACTGGTGATTGGATCATTTTTGTGATATCCTCTTACAGAATATTTGAGTTAAAATTTTGTATCATAAAACAGGGGATGAGCCAAGGACAATTAGCAACAACTATAATGATAATTTAATTATTTCATTGAGAATCAAATATGTGCCACATACTGGTCCATATGATATGTACACACTATTTCTATGCTTAGATTTTACAGATTTTCAAATTGAAGCCCAAAGAGATTGACTTCAATTGTCTAAGTACTCAAGATTACTATTTAAAATCCATAGTTAGGTCTTATCCTCTGGATTAAAATCAACTCCTCAAAAAATTTCTAGTTACTTAAACATCATACAGTTCCAGGTACCTCCCCTTTTCTCTAGTAAAACCTATTCCATTTTTGGTCAACCTGTGATTTGCCTCTGCTCTATTAGTGTGAAGTCATTGTTTCCTGACTATGCATTTGTGTGGTGGTTGTTCCCAAAGGTCTGAAGAAACAAAATTATCAATGCGTGAACAGTCAGGGATGTTCCTCGTGGTGGTTCATCTTCTGGTACAGTCTAGCAATGCCTGCATCTGAAAGTGATGTGCCCTTGCCCACAGATCTATGCAGCAGGCACAACTCTTTCTTTGATATTGGCATAATTTAAAATAACATCTTAAATCTAAGGAACTTGGCCGTCGTCCAAAGAAAGAGTCTGCACTGATATGTTCCGACAGTGGAAATGTCCACCATTGGGTTCCACCCTGGAGCTATGGAAGTTCACTGTTACGTTATAAGAGCTTACTCTTGGGAGTCCCACAGGGGTAAGGTGGTGAGAGTGAGGAGCGTGGGCTTCAGATCTTGGCACTGCTGCTTCAGAGCCGTGTGACTTCAGAGTGCCTCGGTTTCCCTGTTTGTATCCTAGGTGGGAAAGAGGGCAGGAGAGGAGAAAACGCCATGTAATAGAGTGGTGTGAGGATTGGGAAAATCTGCGGACCTGGTATATAGCTGAAGCATTCAGCAAATGGTAGTCATTACTGCTCTTAGTCTCGCGGGAAATGCCTACTCCCCAGCAGAAGGAAGGGTCCTGTATGGGTTTCCTGGGACTGCTATATTACCATAGACTAGGTGGTTTAAAACAACACAGTTTATTCTCTCACAGTTCCGGAGGCCAGAGCCCGAAGCCGAGGTATTGGCAGGGCCATCCTTCTCTGGGGGCCGTGGGGAAAATTCATTCTTGGCTCATCCAGCTTCTGGTGGCTACTGGCATTTTTCGATTTCTGGCTGCATCACTCCAGTCCCTGCCTCTTTGGTCACACTTTTTTCTCCTCTTTGGTCTGTGTGATCTTCTTCTGCCTCCCCCTGGTAAGGACACTGGTCATTGGGTTAGGCCCCACCTGGATAACCCAGAATGACCTCATCTCAACTGCTTTAACTTAACCACATCTGCAAAGATCAAAAAATCTAGCATTTGTAGCATCCATAGGTTCTGGGGATTAGGATATGAAGATACCTGGGCCGGGGAGGGGGGGGGGGGCTCTCCAGGTCAATGCAGTACAGGTCCGAAAGGAAAGGATGAGGTATTGGGTTTATTTTCTTTTGGCAGGTGAAATATGTACAGTGGACAGGGTGCTTCCCAAGTGGGGTGCTGCAGGGATGCTGCTGACAGTCAGGGAGCAGTGGAAGAGGCTGGGACAGCTTCTCGGAGGGGAGGATAAGGCTCCCAGAGAAGCAGTCTAGAACAATGGGAGGTGGAGGGGGCCTGGACCGGGGGGAGGGGGGGTGCTAACTCCAGGTGTAGTCTTGTCCCCAGCTCACAGTGTAGCAGAGGGCAGGACCTCACTTCTCTGTGGGCCTCAGTTTCCTCATCTATACAATGAGAGAATATTGGAGCAGATCAGAGATTTTAAATAGACTACATACAAGTTGAATACTTTGTGTCTTTAAAAAATCTGAATATTTAAACATTGGCAGACATCATGTCAAAATTAGTGTGGCTTCTTGTGAAAGTCATCTGTGCCAGCCATAGGGCACTCGGTCTTCTTTATTGCCAGTGGGTTTTAGGAAGTGTGGCTCCACCATTAGAATGAGCCATCTGGCTTGCCACCTCTCCCACCACACCCTAGTAGCTTCTGACACTGAGACTGAGTGCAAGTAGCCCTTTATCATCCTCTCACACTGCAGATTTCCTGATGGTAGAGAAACACTTGTCTTTGTCCGTGTTTCCATCTATGGAGAGATCCAGATGGTTTTTCCTGTACCTGGCTGAGCGCACTCACTTATATGGCCTGCCTGGGCACCCTACAGTTTTGTTTTTGTGATGGCTGAGTCAGAAGACTGAGATCATTGCTCATCTCTATGACTCTAATGATCTAGGTGCCAGAAGGAAAGGCTGGGGGTGACAGAACGTGACTTGACCTATGACTGTAAGAAGCTCTCCACACCCTTCCAGGCACCAATCCACCATGTTCTGGGACCTGTCACAGGGATACTTCTCAATTCACAGAATGAAGTTCTTGGGCCTTCAACCAGATGCCTCCACCCCAGTTTCCTCAGTCCTCAGATTTCTTTTCCTCGTCTTTCCTCGCTTCTATCACTCCTGCCACAAGTCTTTTTACCCTTCAGCTCCTGCCAATGAGCACCCTTGCTGTGGCTGTTTGGCAACTTGCTACAGCGGCCTCTCCTTCATCTGGACTTCACTGCACTCTCCTGCATGATTCATGGCTTAGTTCTGCATAGCATTTTTAGAGCCTTGTTTGCAATGGGAGAAAACTAGGAAAACAAAGCAGCATATTGTCTTCAATCTGGTCCCTCTCATAAGGGGGCTAGTTAATTTTTTTTAATTGTAATCCTCCAGTAATGGACCATCTGAAAAGACAGTCTCTCTCTCAGTTGGAGCCTCCTGTGACTTAGGAAGGAGTCATGTGCCCTGCTGTCACGGCTGAGCCTGCCTGGCCACTTTTCAGGGAAGCTGCCCCCACCCGTTCCCCTGGTCTCCAAGTTTGTTACTTGTCTTTTCTGGAGGTCCCTGACTGAAGCTGGAGAATGATGCCATCTCATCTCCCCTCATCCTTAACAAAGTTTTTTTTTTAATGTTTATTTATTTTGGGGAGAGAGGGGGAGAGCACACAAGTGGGAGAGGGGCAGAGAGAGGGGGACAGAGGATCCAAAGTGGGCTCCGTGCTGACAGCAGAGAGTTCGGTGCAGGGCTCAAACTCACGAACCACGAGATCATGACCTGAGCCAAAGTCTGATGCTCAACTCACTGAGCCACCCAGGTGCCCCTTTAACAAAGTTTCTTAAACCACTGTGGGGCTACCAACTTGCCTAGAATGCTGGTTCCAATGGTAGTCAGATGAATAAACTAAGCAGTGAGAGGGGCCAGGTCTCCCCTAAGCAGAAGAAACCACCACTTTCATTTTCATTTCTATTTTTTTGGTATTCCTAAACTTCTTTAACAGGTATCAGGCCAAGAAAGTTTTAGACAGTATACAAACTACAGACAAGTTTTCTCTCTTTGGGATCCTTAAGTTCTATGTCGTTCAAGTCAACAAACAGCTGGGGTATCTCTCCTTGGTGCTTTGGCCGTGCTTGTGTTCAGTTTGGAGGCAATAAAATGTGGCACTAAGGCTGATTTTACAAAACAGGTACACGGGATGGGCAGAGAAAAAAAGCGAAGCTTGGAGACAGGACAGAGGGAAAAATTTGGTGACAGAGAGGAAGGCAGATTGATGATTGAGGCAGGAAATAATGTTCCTGGAAGTTCGGTTTGTAGGTGACAGCACATCTGAAGTGTTTGAAGACTCTGAGGTCAGGGAATAGTTCTTATTTTTTTTTTCATTTTTTAAAAATGTATTTTTGAGAACGTCTGCAAGTGGGGGAGAGGAGGCAGAGGGAGAGAGAGAGCGAGCGAGCGAGAGAATCTTAAGCAGGCTCCATGCTCCGCACAGAGCCCTACACGGAGTTTGATCCCATGACCCTGGGATCATGACCTCAGCTGAAATCGAGAGTCAGATGCTCAACCGACTGAGCCACCCAGGAGTCCCAGGAACTATTTCTTGAAGACCTGTGTGGTTCCCTCAAAGGTGTGCACTCACGTCACGTGATGTCCTATCTACCTTGCTCCCATTTTTCTCTCTTCTCTGGTGCCGTTCTTAGCCCAACTGTTCACGCTGGAAGCTCAGATTCCTCCTGACTCCTGCTCTATAGTCACTCCCTCACCGTCTCCAGTCCCCAGGTCAATTGTTTCTGTTTTCTAAGCGTTGAATGCACTCCACTCCTCTCCTCCACTGCCTTGCCAGGGCTATCCAGAACCTTCCTAACTCACCTCTGCCTTCAGTCTTTTCCCTTCTCAGCTCACCTTCTGCCGTAACTGCCCATTTGATCCCACTGATAATTGGCCTGAAATCTTAAACTAAACAAAACAAAAACCAACAAAACCTCCCAGGATCCTGCAGAACCAAACCCCCAATCTTGAACTGGCACACAGTTCGCTGGCACACATCGGGAGCACTAGATTTTGCAGCTTCTTGAGCATGCCATTCTGTTTATTCAGCACCTTCTAGTGTGCATGCCTTGTCACGGAGCACCCTTCCATTGCTACTGCACCTGCTAGCCCTGTTTATACCTGGCAAACTCAGCTCATCCCTAGAGACCACCTCAAACATCCCCCTTTCTGTGACGCCTCCCATAAGTTGCTTGTTACGGCTCAATACCTGGCACCCCTGCCCTGCCCTTGCTTCCTTCTCACATCACTATGCATGGACTTCTGCTGGCCCTTAATTACCTGGACTCCAACCATTTGCATACAATTCTGATCCTACCACCAACCTGGGGACTAAAGAAAGGGTAGAGCTCTCATTAATTTCCTTCTCTCAGATGTTTAGCAGTGGGTTCAGAGCATTAGTAGGCATTCATCATATTTACGCATACGCTCAACATTTCCAAATCATCTATTATGCATCAAGCACTGTTAATACAGTGGGGATGTAGTAGCGAAAAACTCTGGACAAACTCTGTCCTCATGGAACTTACATTGTGGCTGAGGATCTAGAGGGTGAATAAGATGAAAAGTGAAAATGTCACTTGGCAGTAGGTGCCAAGGAGAAAACTGAAGTCCACCCAAAGGAAGGATCTGAAAGAAATGTCTGTTGAATGAATGAGCCATTCTTTCTCCCTGGTTGGGGATTTTACAAAATTCTAGGATAAGGGAAAGGAGGGATACACTCGAGATGAGTAAATATGAGAGAAAGTAAGAAATCCAGATACCACACATTAATGTTTTTAAAAACAGACTTTGACCGTCCAGTGCTTCCCATCTCTGCAACAACAGGTTTTTGGTTTTTGGGGGTTTTTTTGGCTCTGTTCCTCCCACACAAACCCCAGGGAACTCCTCATCACAAGGCTGCTTATCCACCTTTTTCCCTCCCCACCAATAATTGGCAGTAAAGACGTTAAATCACTCCAGCAACCTGTCTGCTGTCCCTCCCACACTCTTGCACACACCTTTATGCACGCGCGCACACACACACACTCTTCTCTCTCTCTTTCTCTCTCCCTCCCTCTCTCTCCCTCTCTCTCTCTCCCTCTCTCTCTCTCCCTCTCTCTCTCATACACATACTCACCATCACACCCCTCACACATACCCTCCCACATACTCTCATGTGCATTCACACCCTTACACACACTTACCCTTGCACACTCACATTCACATATTCACACACGCACACACACTGACACATACACTTGAACACACCCTTTCGTTCACATGCACCCTCACACACTCACACACTCTCAACACTCACACATACCCACACACCCTTTCACTCACATATAATCTCCCTTACATCTTCACTCCACATACACACTCACACACCCTCTTACACACTCTCACAAACACATACATATACTCTTACATACCCTCACACACTCACGCACTCTCAAACCCACACATGCACTCTCACACACATTTCCACACACACAATGTTCACACACACTCTCACACACTTGGATCCACCCTCTCACACCCGTGCACACCTTCACACACACTCTCAAACACACTGAAATCCCTGTAGTAGAGCTTCACGGATGACTTACAACTTGAAATTCGTTGTTGAAGAAGGTCCTCCGAATCAGTCATATCACAGAATCAACCGATTGTTATCTTTTCCTTCTCTCGGGTATTCACTTTGGAGTGTATTAAGGTAAGGACTGAACGCAGGTCACAAGTCAGTTTTCATGAAGCCACCCTCAGGCTCTTTCTGCCAGCTCTGCCCTGTGAGAACTCTAGCTTCCTCCTTCAGATGTCTGTGGGTGACACTACCCTTCCTCCCCTGTGGCTGCCTGACCTAATCCACTGATCTCTTCTCTCATGGTGGTGCCCCTGTATGCACCCTTCTTCTTGGGAGAATAAATTTTATAGTCTGGAACTTCCACAACCTGGGATGTGGAGGGCAGCTGTCCGCCATGGCCTCATGAGGACTTGTGAGCGTGCCTTTGGTCTCTGACACAGGAACACCTCTGTTCTTCTCGAGTGGTACATTTATTTCCAGGATCCCTCCTCATGCCCCCCAAGAGGGTAAGAACTTCTTTGATCTGACCAAGTGGCCCCGCCCCGCCTGGTATTCTCTAGTGAGGCTTCACTTCATTGGAAACATTATTGTCCAGTCAAGGAAGAAATGAAATTACTCTGAAGTCAGAAATTGAATTAATTAAAATAATTATTACTATCATCCCCAAGAATAAGCTAGGGTTGTTAGAGAAGATTGTGGGATTTTTTCTCCTCTGGATGAAAAAAGAATCTTCTTTCTTTTCCTCCCATTTTTGAGCCTCAATAGGTAGAAGAGTAGCAGCACATTTCAGAAAAGGATTGGAAAATGAAAAAAGAATGATAATTCATTATTCAGTAATCAATTCCTCCTGCAAAAGCAGCAGATTCTGCAGAGAATGGAGGACTGTGAGGAAAGGCAAACCCAGACCCTGCCCAGCTTGCACCTCTGGGGCGAATGTTCTCCACAGAGACCTTATTAGGAGCAGAAAGACAGGGAACCAGCATGGGGTACCACTCTTCACAGCCTCTGTACCTTTGTACCACACATTAACATGCAGAGTCATTGTTTTATGGGCCAGCACTCCCTCCCCTTCAAGCTCCACTCTCAGATTAAGAAACCACCATATAATTATCTGCCGTAAGGTTCCAGAATGGATCCCTCTCCACTGGGGCCTCTGAGTACAGAGAAAGATAAAGCCTTTGCATGAGGACACGCCTGTGAGGTAGCCTCTCTTTGTCCATCTGCTCCTGCTCTGTGCACTTGTACTAGGCAGAATGAAAGATGGCCCCCAAGATCCCCAACCTCAGGTGCGCACCTACGTCTTCCAGCAAACACTAACGTAGGTGCTGCTGTGAAGGGATCTCGCAGATGTAATTAAGATCTCAAATCTGTTGACTCTAAGGAAAGGAGAGTGTCTTGGAAAAGTCTGACCTAATCAGAGAAACCCTTAAAGGGGACTGGGCTCCTCCTAAAGAGTTTGAAGTGTGAGAGAGATTGAACACAAGGGAGACTGTCCACTTCTGGCTTTGAAGGTAGAGGGGCCATGGGGTGATGTCTAGGAGCTGAGGGCAGCCGGTGGCTGACAGCCAGCAAGGAAATAGGGGCCATAGGCCTAGAACGGCAAGACACTGAATTCTACCACAACTGTCATGTGAGCTTCAGAGAGGACCCTGGGTTCCAGGTGAGAAAGCAGACTGGTGACACCTTGATGTTAGCCTTGGGCAGAGAACCCAGCCATGCCGTGTGAGGACCTCTGACCTATAGCGCTGCAAGCTAATAAAATGGTTTCTTTGAAGCCATTAGGTTTGTACTTACTTGCTCTGGAGCATAGTAAACCAGTTCAGCTCTCGGGGGTCCCCACAGCACTCTGCTGACAGAGCTGCATGGTTTGCTGTGCACAGCGTTGCAGGCATGGGTTTGTGCTCTGGCTCCCCCAGGTCCGAAGCCCCTCAGAGGCTGGGACTCCACATGTCTGGCCTGTGAGAGGAAGTGCTGCTCAGTGGATAAGAGCTCTGAAGTCAAATAGACCCTATCTGAATAGCTTTTGTATCTGCTGTCTGGGGCAAATTCATCTGCTGAACTTCGGTTTTGCTATCTATCTATCTATCTATCTATCTATCTATCTATCTATCTATCTATTTATTTATTTTTGAGGGTAGGGAGGGGCAGAGAGAGAGGAGGACAGAGGATCTCTCTGTGCTAACAGCAGAGAGCCTGATGAGGGGCTTGAACTCATGAACTGTGAGATCATGACCTGAACCGAAATCAGGAGTCAGACCTTTAGCCAACTGAGCCACCAGGCATTCCAAGTTTTGCTCTTTCTAAGACGAGGCTAATGACATCTGCCTCTTGGGGTTGAGAGGATTAAATGAAACAATCTGTATAAAACGTTAAGTGCCATCCCACCATGACGTAAATGATCAATAAATTTATGGGAATTGTTATTATTTGCTTTCAATCCATAAATATGTATGAAGCAGCTACTTTGTTCCCTGCTAGATGCTTCTAGGTTCAAGGGATACAATGACAAATAACACCAAGCTCTGGCCTTTGAGCATCTTATAGTCAGTTTAATCCCAACAGTGTCTTAGATACAGTTTGGTCCAAAGAGGGAACTCGGTATCTTGGAGGTGACTAATGTTAGGGAGTGGCCTGTGAATAGATCCAGGCCATACCTAGAGCCCCCATATCCCCGTCCCATGGTACCATGGAAGAAAGCAGGTGCTTTTCTTTTCTTTTTTTTTGTTTTTTAATAATTCCAAGCACATCCTGGAAAATCATGCTATCAAAACAGAGCCAGTATGAAGATTAATTCTCAAAGTTGTTTGGTAGTATGAATCTCCTGGAGGGCCTTCTTACAATATGGATCCAGGACTCCACGCAAGACAAAGGAGGGGACTGGTCCATATTGCATAAGCAGCCCATACTGTGATCCTATCCAGTTATCGCTTGCTGTGTAACAAACTACTCCAAAACCTACACGCTGAAAATAGCAATCATTTTATTATGTATGCAGATTTTGTGAGTCAGGAATTTCAGCAGGGTCTGACTGGGAAGTTCTTTCCCATGTGGTGTTAAGGTCACTTGGTGATATTCAGCTAGCAGATGAGCTGGTCTGAAGGGCCCAAGATGGCTTTGCTTCACATGCCTGTCACCTTTCTAGGGATACAACTCAAGTCTCCTAGAAAGTCTCCCAAGAGAGAGGAAGTGTCCTGAGAGACCAGTTTCTCCAGGCCTAGACCCCAACACTGGGTTGGTACATGACACCAGTGTCCTGTTGAACAAAGCAATTGCAGTGCCCACCCAGAGCCCAAGGGTCAAGACACTGACCCACCTCCCAATAAAGAAAGCATGGCCACATTTAATCTGCCTCAGAGCCTGAGTAGAGTTAGGAAACACTGTTTTATAGAATATTAAATGGCTAAGGCCTTCAATACAGACAGTTTCTGGGCGTTCTAGAATAAAAGTCAGCAAACTATTTCTGCAAAAGGCCAGATAGACAGTCTTAGGCTTTGTGAGCCACATGTGGTCTGTCACATATTCTTCTTTGTTTTATTTATAACTCTTTTAAAAATGTAAAAATCATTTTTAGCTTGTAGGATATACAAAAACAGGATACAGGCCAGATATGGCCTATGGGCTGTAATTTGCCAACCTCTGTTCTAGAATAATCTTGCATCACACTGAGTCTGGCTGAACTGTGAATATGGTGACACCCTCTACCCATTGTGTCCCCTGAGTAGCAATAACTCAGAAAATCTTAGAGCTAGAAAGACCTTGGGAGTCACCTGCTCCAATCCATCCATTCTAAAGATGTGGAAACTGAGGTCCAGAATGGTTAAGAGACATGGCAGAACCATGGTTAATTAATAGGAGACCCCCAGAGATCCTTTGGCCTCCTCATATCAGGCTGTGTCTCAATTGCTGCTCTTCTAGTCAGCAGAAATAACAGAGATTTAGGACTAAGGTTGGACATAGCAGCAGTGAAGTATGCTTGCACCCTAGGACCTTGGAGCGTGTATGCCCCTGGCTGGGGTCCAGGTTACAAGTGGAGGCCAGTCTAGCCGCAGCACTGCTTGGCCTATCTCTGGCTACTGCCTGGAAGACCAGAGCGCAATCTGTCGCTCCTGTCAGGATGGATCAGCAGTGTGGTGAGGATGCAGCACACATAAGGAAAGGGGGCTATGGAGAGGTTACACGTGGGCCTGTGGAAGCTGGGCCAGAGTGTCCGTGCTTCCCCCTGGAGAAAAGCAGTCAGGGCTTTATGAATAACTTCTCACCTCCTTTATGGGAGGTGCTGTTTAGCGGAGCTTCCCGCTGTGCCAGGTTCCCGAGGAAGCCTCTGATTTACTAGTGGTTGCTTGAATACACCACGCCTCCTCCTGTCTTTATGTGTTCGCCGTCTCTTCTGTCTGGGACACTTGCGGTCCTGCGTGCTTTTTGGGAAAACTTAAATATTATCTCCTTTGAGAAGGCCCCCTCTGACTTTCCTAGGAAGGTTAAGACACTTGTTCTGGGCTCTTACGCCTTTTTAATGTCGTGTAAATGATATAAATGATCTGACCCTAAGTCACCCAGTAAGCTTGACACAAGTTGTAACTCCTTCTGGTATACATCTTTTTTTCTAGGTGTTCATTCATTGTGTTGTAACTATTCTCATGTCCGTGTCCTTATTAGGGTGTAAGTTAATTGATGGCAGGGACCGTGCCTTTTTGTTTCTTTGTTTTTCGTTTTCATCAGCCCCAACGATAAAGCCTAGCACAGAGTAGGTGTTTAAATGAACGTTTGCTGAATGAAGGAATATGTGAATTTCTGTAAGTGAGTGTATCCACAGTAAGTAGTAATACGTTCCTCCCTGGCCAGGGTGCCAGGGTGCCAGGGTGCCAGACCACTCTTCCTGCTTGGTAGCTCACGCCAACATGTTCCTCATTACTGGCTCTGAAGAGGTGGAATCAATTGAAATAGTTGCCGTGAGGAGCTTCCAAAGTATCCTCCTTTGGGTCTTACCCGTCAGAGTTGTTTCTTTGAAGAGTTGCTTCAGCACAATTCTGTTCAGGTGGCCTTGAAGGATGTGATTTGGTTATATCCATCTCTCTTCCCCAACATCCTAGACACTGGGTGTCCAGATTGATCATATGTTCTGGATCTTTCTAAAGGATGGTACACAGGCTCAACAGTTGGCTTTTGCTAGCTTGGTTCATGGAACATTTGAGAATCTTTGCTTAGCATATAGCTCATATTTTAGAGGAGTAGACTTAGAAACTCCTACCGAGATCCTCTCGGATGTGTCTTGGCAGTGCATGATGCTCTTTGATCATGGTTTTTGATTCCGAGTAACTAGACCCTGGCTGATCATTATCCCTTTCCACATATCAGTTTTATTTTTTATATCGATTCCTGCCTTTTGCCCACATAATACGAGCTTTTATTAAATCTGTCCTGACCTCTTTGCAATTGCGATGCAGAGTAACAAGCCATTATTGTTTCCCCAACAGTTCCAGGAGACTCAACCAATTGTTTAATACGATATGGATTCTAGGCCCCTGGAGGGATGCGTTCTCCGTGCCAACGAAGAATGCTTTGCTTGTCTGCTTGCAGGGGGAAGGGATGTTTGGTGATTGGTACAGCCCCTCCCGGCTGCCCATCCCTACAGCTATGCTGCTGTTGTTCTGCTGTGGTTAAAAATAACTAGTTGGAGGGAGAATGTGGGCTTGCAGTGGCATCAGACTATGTAGAGAGATTTAAAATGCCGTGGACATGTTCAGACATTCACCAGCTCTCAGAAACCTCCCCTTGCTGATTGGTTTTTGTGCAGGCGTGGCTCATTCGGCAGGGAGCATGGGTCATCGGGGGGAGGACAGTGCCAGGGCAGGAACTAAGACTTCATATTTTTATTTACAATGTGTATTAGTCCGTAGTTTTGCTTGTTTGAGATCTAGTCTACTTTCTCCCCCCTCACCCTCTAGAACCTGGGGTGTAAGTGGGGGGTGCTTAGACTATGAAATTCATTTAGCTGGTGCAGTTGCATTTTGGCAAACTTCAGGGCTGTAGAAATCCCAGAATGCCCACTGAGGACAAATAAAAGAACACAACATCACACAGGACTTTTGCAATAGAGGCAAAAGTCCGGTAATGTAAGTCTTTTTGATTTTCAAATGCAGTTGGATCTCATAGTGGACATATTACTTGTGACTCTGAACCTCAGTGGGGGTAATGTAACACTTTGCTGGGCCCCTCACGTATTGTCTAGCTCTGGCAGAGGCTCCTGTAAAAGTCAGGGTTGGCCTGAGGCCACATTAATATGCACTGCCCCTGGGGGCCCGCTTCCACCTCCAGTGCTCTGCGAGGGGGTGGGAGCCTCAAGACGGACATGCAGGCAGCCTCCGAGTGTCTCCCTTTTGCCTGTAGCTTGGAAGTGCAGAGTGAGTGTTAACGCAGACTCTGGGTCCTCCAGCAGGGAACCGGTATGGGGGACGCCAGCAGCTGTGCTTGGTGAGACCCTGGCCAGTGGCTGGAATGACTGACCACGTCCCTTTACCCTCCACACGTTCTCCAAAGGGTCGGCTCTGGTTGTATTGTAGGAACACGTAGAAACATGCCAGTCCTAGGGCACCTCTTACACTCCTTCCCTACTCTTGAACGGGAACAAAACGTGCTTGTCTTCTGTAGTGAGAAGAAGGAGTTTCTTTGATGAGGGTGTCCAGGAAGACATTTCCTTAGTGGCATTTTCTAGAGGAAATAACGGAAAGCTTCCCTCTGAACAACAGCCCAACCACAAACAAAACACAGATTCCATAGCTGCAGAGAGTGTCTGGCCTACCAGTAGCCCTTGCTAACTACGGGAGGTAGGGCAGGCAGAAGGTGGGAGGTGGAGAAAAAGGGAGAGGGAGAGAGGTGGGCAGGGGCAGAGGAGAAGGCAGGGCAGGGAAGGACTTGCAGAGTCAGGAAGTATCTGCCGTAAAACACTCTAAATCACAGTCTGTGAACTACTGCCTGTGAGCCAGATCCAGTCTGTTGCCTGTTTTTGTACAGTCCACGATCCACGAATGGCTTCTGCATATTTAAATGGCTGAAAAAAAATCAAAAGAATAATATTTTGTGCCATGTGAAAATTATATGAATTTCAAATGTCAGTGTCCATAAATAAAGTTTTATTGGAACATAGCTATGCCGGCTGGTTATTGCCCACCACTGCTTTCGCGCTTCGATGGCAGGGTTGAGCAGGTGTGACGGAGACCATATGGCCCCCAAAGCCAAAAAAATGTACTCTCTGCTCTTTTACTGGCAGATTTACTATCTGCTGACCCCTGCACTGGAGAGTATCTTAAGCGCTGGCCTGTCAATTCGATTTAGTAGTCTAAATTTCCCCAACAAGAAGCCGCTTAGCAATTATTTGTTATCGTGTGTCTCTTCTGGTCAGTCGGGGCCACTGCTGCAAAGGCAAGTGCAGAACAGTATTCCCTGTTCTCTTTCTATTCTGCTCTGCCCCTCAGCCGCCTGCACAACACTTTGCTCGGCTCATGCTGCTCTTTTTGGAAGCCAGCCTGCCAGTGAAACTCAATGTACACGCGATTTTCATTTGAGCAATCACATGGGGACTACATCCAACTTTCTGAAATATCACAGAAAAAAAAAGTTATATATGGCAATATGTGTGGAACGTGTTACAATGATTTCCATTTCTTACAAAGAATCTATAAGCACAGCACGGCCATGTTTGAATAATCAACTGTGTATTAATCATACTGTGACATGTGGTATTATTAAACTTCATCATAATAGTGAATGCTTCATATCATATGGTATAGATTGTCTTTGGCTAATAAATCACACTTGTGGCATATATTTCATATTGCTGCAGCAAATACTGCTATATTCGACACAGTTTGCACCTCATGGAGCACATATTAGGTATTCACAGATGCACTTTTTCCCCAATGGCATTTTTTATCCAGTTAATGCTTGCAGAATGGCTGGTGGACAAGAAACTAACGTTACCCAGCCTAGAATTGCCTTTATTTTCACTACTTTCCACCAACTAGATCTCTCTTTAATTAGGTTCCTGGGTAAACTAGCCATTTTTTTTAAATTAATTAATTAATTTATTTATTTTTGGCAGTTTGCTTTACTTCTAAGTGACTGGCTGAATCCTCATGTTTTCCCCAAGGAACTTGTTACATAATCCAAAGTTAGGTTTTTAACTCAGGGGAATCTAGTTCAGTTAGAAGGATAGGAGTATATTGAAAGAGAGAGGGAACAATAATACAGTTCTAAAACTGCCTCGTGCAGGAGCCCCTGTGAGTGCTGGGGAAGGGGTGCTGATGTGGCCACTGGGAGGTGGACAGAGAGAAGAGCCATGGGGGAGGGTTGGGTCAGGGGAAGGGGGAAGAGCAGAGATGTTCTGCTGAGAGACTGTGTGAGAAAGGAAGATGGGAGCGGGTTCAAGGTCAGAGAGACAAAATGGCAAGTGAAGGTGTTTGGAAAGAATGTCAGCGGAGAGCAGAAAGAGGCTGTGGGTGCAGCTGTGATTTGAGCGTCAGTGTGAATGCGTGGTCCGTGTGTGACTAGATGTCTCTCCTTGCACGTGGCACCCCGAGAGAGCCGTTGCACAAGGGAGAGTGTGCAAGACGGTGGGCGGGGGTCAGAAGGAGCCTTTGAAAGAGCATTACAGTGCAGGCAAGCGATGGAGTCGGGCTTGTGGGCACGTGTTGTGTGGGTGTTGGGAAGGAGAGAAAACAGAAGAATGGGGCAATGCAGAAAGCATTAATTGCTTCCCGCCTGTTTCTGTAACCTGACCATAAACGCAGTTTCCCCATCAGGCTTTTTAATGGACCGCTGAGGTGAACATGTGGCTCTGTGCCCTGTCAGGAGTGATGGTATTGAGGCGGACAGCCCTGGGGCTCCGCTCCCCCCCTGCAGCTCATCATGTCTGAATTAAAAAAAGAATTGTTTGGACAAGACTGTTAAGTGAATGTTTTTCCAGCATTAGTGGGAGAGCTTAAGGAGCTCCCATTGGATGGAAACAGCATCTAACCACCTCGGGCAGTGCTGGGAGAGAAATTTATATAACAACATGCACACAGCATCCTTCCTTTGCTTCCTTGGCTTCCTGCATTCAGGTTGGTCTAAGGCATCCATCCAGATCCCTGCCCGGGGTTGAACATACCCTGCACCCACCTCCTGAATTGTCCAAACAGCATAGGGCCTGTTTGCACACTCCAGGTTGGTCCGTTTCAGCAAGATTCTGAGTGAGCATGTTTGTGCGTGCGAGCACAGGGATCCAGCACTGAAGAGAAAGGACCCCTGGTGATGGAAACCCTCCAAGCAGCCATTGCTATGGCAAAGGGTTTAAGCAAAATTTTCTGCAGCAAAATTTTGTGCTTCTCTCTGTAGGAGCCACACAGAGCCACAGGAATCCCAGCTCCTGGGATATTCTGTTATTCCACACCCAGGCTGTTTCCAGAAGAATGCACTAGGGGAAGCAAAAAAAAAAAAAAAAAAAAAAAAAAAAAAGAGGAATTGTCCAATCTCACATAACGCAGAAAGAAAAAGTCACATGTTAAATAGTTTGGGCTCTGTATATTGGGAAGCAGAGGAGGAAGCTAATTGGGAAGGAGGCGAGACCCAGCTGCTCCACTAAGGGGAAAAAAGTGCCGGGATTCTTTGTGCCTTGGAGCAGGCCCCTCTGATGCCACCTTGCTGGGACATCTGCACACCTCAGCAGCAGAGGTGTCTGGAAGGAGAAGCTAGCTGACATAGAGCTGGAGAGAAACCCACTGTGCCAGCAGAGAAGGTGGGGCCAAGGAGGAGAGAAATCGTTGCTGTGGCTGAGAGCATTCCTGGGTTCTGCTTGCTCCATTAACGCTGCGGCGGGAGAGCATCGGTCCCAGCCAGTGCAGGTGTGAACACTCAAGTCCTCACTTGGAAAATTGGGCCCCGGAGGCAGGAGCTGCCAGCTGCTCAGTGATGGGCTCCGGTGCCTTCCAAGTCTGGGCTGCGCCCAGCATCCCTACCCCTGCTCCCCTTTCCCGGCAGTGTGCTTGGCCCCCCGCCGCTGTCCCCCTCCCTCCGATCCTTTGCAGCTTCCCATGTAATTTGCTTGTAACAAGCCTCATAAAGTTTGATCGTGCTTGCTAGGACTGCAGACGGACGAGTGGAATGAGCTCATGTTTCTGGCAGTGGAGCACGAGGGTTAATGCGAGTCCCAGAGGGAGCCGCCTGCCCGGGCTTTTTCAGGAATGGGAGGCAATTTAACAACCTTCAGACTTTCAAAGTGTCAGGAAAGTAAAACCTGACATGCTCTTGGTGGGTTATATATCCCCGGTCTCTGAATTCTTATGGTTAATCAGCGACCTTTTATAAGTCCAACCCCCTCTCTCCTCTGCCTCCATCTCCTGGGACCTTCAAGTCATCATAATATAAAACCTTTCTTGTCACCTCCTCTCCTTGATCCATTGTGCCCATCCAGTGTCTCTTCGGTCACTCTTCACATTTCCAACCTCTCCCACATCCCTCCCCGTTAATGTTGTCACACTCTTGCTCTGCTGTCCTTCCTGGGACTCCTTACCTCCTTCTCCCTCTCCTCCTCCTCCTGCCTTTTCTCTTTCCTTCTCCTTCTCTAATCCTCTATACATTTCTGAACCTCTGCCATATGGCTTATTGGCTTGATGTCTCACTGGTACTTGGATAGATGAACAGGGACCAGAGCAACGGGGTAGGCAATTTCCCAAGGTGAATGAAAAAGCTTTGCTCTTGATTCTTCTAATCCACCCAAGGCACCTGTCAGTTTAACAGACCTGTGTAGAGCACCATTAGGTATAGCCATCATGTTAAACACTGGGGCTCTCTCTATCATATACCTTGGAACCTGATACCACAGCCGTTATTGCTGATCTTTAAATGATCTTTCACAAAAGTACTATTATTAATGTATATTTAGTAATGTACTGTTAATGAAATGTATTTGCAAGCTTGAATAGCTCCCTCTATATTATTCATTTAAGTAAATACATCTCTTTTGGTTACCTTCTGTGTATCAGTCATTAAGCTGATCTTTTGGGATCTAAAGTATCTTTCATGAGACTTACAAAAATCTCTGGGGTAGCCAGACCCCCTAGGTAGATACTCATTGGCCAGTCCCAGGATACAGAGCTAATGAATGGACAGCTCAGATTATTTTCAGTTACAGCTAACACTCTTTAGCATGGCTTCTCAAACTTGGATGTATGTTGGAATCACCCAGGAAACTAAAATACACTGATGTCTGGGTCCCACTCTCAGAAATTCCGATATCATTTATATGGGGTAGGGCCTGGACTCGAGATTTTTAAAAGTTCTCCCACGTGATTCTGAGACACAGCAAAGAACCACTGTCTAGGGTACTTTGTAAACTGTACCACGTAGTGTTGTGTGGTGTTGTTTTCATGCTTGTTTGCACGCAAGTCAGCCTTGTTTCTTCCACGAAGCTGCAAACAACTTGAGGACTCAGCTGAGTCTCCCGTGTTTTCTGTGCGGCCCACAGGCTTAGCACAATGCTGAACGCACCATAAAGAGACAGCAACTACCTGTTGGATTACTACACGCATTGTAACAAGTTGGAGGGTGGGGTTCGGTGGCAGGAAAGACCAGCAAAGGGTCTGAGTGGGCCTGAACCATTTTCTGCAACAACTCCCCCAAAACACCACACAACAAAATGTCTCCCTTTCAAACTTCAAACAAGCTCCTTGTCCTCTCTCTCAGTTCTCCCCACTTTTACCTCTTACGGGATTCCTTCCCCCAGGAGATTTCTCTCTCTGTTTAAAATGTTCTCTTTTCCTTAGGGCGCCTGAGTGGCTCAGTCAGTTAAGCGCCCAACTTCAGTTCAGGTCATACTCTCTCGGCTCGAGCCCTGCATCATTCTCTGTGCTGACAGCTCGGAGCCTGGAGACTGCTTCAGGTTCTTGTCTCCCTCTCTCCGCCCCTCCCCTGCTCACGTTCTGTCTTTCTGTCTGTCTCTCTCTCTCTCAAAATTAAAGATAAAAAATTTTTTTTTTAAATCTGCTATTTTCCAAACTGCTAACAGATGCCAAGTTGGCCTTCCAGAACCCTCTCCTCCTTCCAGAGCTGAACCTGAGAAGCCAGTCTTTGCCACCGGCACGGGGAGGACCCAGGCCTTCAGTCCTTCCACTTTGGCCCTCGCTGCCAACACAGGCTTCCATGTCACAGAGCAGAAGCACCGTTATGAGCAGACCCCAGAGCCTTCAGAGGAAGGCGGCCGAGGCAGCTGCTCCCACATGGTGTGAGTGAGCACTCTCCAGAATGACTTTTCCCCGTCCTTTCCTGCCAGCGGCGGCTCTTTGGAGCAAGCGCCTCAAAACTCTTCAGGCCTCTACTCATTACCCGCTTCCAAAGGTGCTTCCACACGTTTAGGTGTTTGTTACAGCGCCCCATCATCAGTGCCAATTTCTGTCTTCATCTGCTCGGGCTGCTGTAACAGTTACTGAAGCCACCAGCCTGAGTGGCTGAAACAACAGACATCTAGTTCTCACAGTTCTGAGGCCTGAAAGTCCAAGATCAAACTGCTGGCTGATTCTGTTCAGCGAGGACTCGCTGGCGGATGGCTGCCTTCTCTCCGTACCCTCGCGTGGCAGAGAAAGATCTTGTGTCTCTTCCTCTTCTGTAAGGGTACCGACCCCTTCATGAGGGCTCCCCTGTGATAATCTGGTCTAACCCTAGTAAATCTTACCTCCCGTACTGTCACACAGAATGGCGGAGGGCACCAACATTCAGCCCATGGTGCACTGTGTCTGTGGGGCAGGGATGGGATTAGAGTGTTCCGCTCAGATGAACTCAGAGGATCATCTGTCAGCAGGGCTCCTCACCCCAAATGTCTCTTAGGTCTAGGAAGATGTAAAGTACAATAGCTCCAGCTTCCAACATCGTGGAGTTTTGAGAGATGGAGAGGGGGAAGGATTCATCCGTTCATTCAAGTAATCAGTCAAGTTAACATTTACTGAGTCCTTTTGAACAGTGTTAGTTCTGGGAGCAGAGATGAATATGCAAACACTAGTCTTTAAAGGAGCTCCCAGTGTAATGGGGGAAAGACACATATATAAACAAATGACGGTGGAAAGCTCAGGAGAGGTTCCCATGCAGTTTGGGGGGGGGGGGGTTGGTGGTCAGGGAGGGTTTCTGGGAGAAAGTGAGGTGAAAGGTTATATTGAAAAGAAAGTATCAGTTGAGTAGGTGGGTGCAGGAGGGTGGTAGGGCCCCCACACAGAACTCCATCTGAAGAGTGGGGGCCACAGCGAGTTGTGGAGGAAGGGGGCAGGAAGAAAGGGTAAGATGGAAGCGTGAGCTCCAGTGTGATTACTCGCCACATCCCCGTGCTCGGGGACGTGACTGACCAGCCTGCACCTCAGGATCTCCTCTGCCTCTAAGCATTTGGGATGTGACAGTAGCTTCAGTAACAACTGCCCAGGCACTCAGTTGATTCCCAGTACCACCACCTTCTATAGGCACTGTCAGATTGAAGTTCCAAGCACATCTCCCGAATTGTGTTGGGCTTGTCTGCAATGAAAGAAAATGGTAGGCAATTTCTAGTTGTGTGTTACATTCTCTTTGAGAACTGTGGTTATGCCCACAACAGGCTACAGGTCCACTAATATATTTTAAACCTCCAGAGAGAGAGAGACAGAGGAAGGAAGGAAGGAAGGGAGGGAGGGAGGGAGGGAGGGAGGAAGGAAGGAAAGGAGGGAGGGAGGGAGGGAGGGAGGAAGGAAGGAAACCCAAAGTCACCTGCTCTCTATTGATGTCAGAGATTTTTATGAACAAAATGTTCCATAGCTTTATTTCTTCAAGTTCCACCCAAACCATGGGTCAGGATCTCCCATGTGACACTGGAGCTTCCACAAGCTATTTCCTCCCCTCCCCAAGTCTCTTTTTAGCAGAATGAGTGCAAAAAATATCCCAGAGCTGAGGCCAGAAAAGATCCCGTGAATAAACCTTTGTTTGCTTTTTTTAGCATCATTACAGGACCTTCTGGAAATTCCATGTGTTCTGTTTGCTGAAGGACCTTGAGTTCTCAATAAAGCTAGTTTGCAGAAGCCCTAAGGGAATTTTGTGTCCCTTGCCACAGACCCAGGTATAGGCACTGCTGTCTCATTTCTGGATGTAGAGATCGGGATAGGGATAGGGATGGAGATAGAGATAGATTTTTTAATGAGAACTCTGACCAGCTTTTGGAGAAAGTAAAAAGCTTATTTCTGTTCATCCTGGGTTATCTTCCACAAACCTGGTTTTTGCCAAATACAGTGGAAACGTCAGTGTCTGTCTGTCAATGGAAACAGCCATTTCCCATTGCAGAAAGAGATGGCAAAAGAGGAAGGGAAGGACTGTGGGTAACAAGAACCAGGCACCTGTAAGGAAACAGGGACTTTATAGACTTTACGTTCATGACAACCAGGGAGGCAGCAGAGAGTGTCCCCATTTCACATATGAGGATATAGCAACTCAGGTCATTTGAATAATTTGCCCAAGATCACAGAGGTGGGAAGTAGCAGAACTGGTTTCTATGGGTCTGCACACAGGGCAGCCTCCTAATTAATATCCGTGGATTTCAGAGTCCATGTGCAAAATTAGCTGGGAGGAGAGAGGGCCTTCTCTGATTAATTTCGGAGAGTGATTAACGAGGAATGTAAAATTTGATAAAAAGAATATGCCATCAGATTCGTAAAATGCCTATCTACCTTAGAAAACCTTCTGCAGCCTCTCAGCACAGAAGGACCAAGTGAAGTGTGGATTTTTCAGCTAGGGAAGCTGCAGCTTGACATGATCATTGGATGAATGAGCAGTGGACTAGAGGAGGAGCATAGGCCGCTGGCACCTAAGTTAGAGGCCCTACCACTATATCTGTGCATCTCAAACCTTGACATGCTTCAGTTACCACCCCAAATCCACTGTATGACCATTTCTGGAAATGGCCACAGGATCCGTATTTTAAACTCCCAGATGGTTTTTTGTGACACCAAAGTTTGTACTAAATTTTTTGGTTCCTTAGACTTTGTGAGTCAGAAGACCTAGTCCCTCCCTTGCACTAAGGTCCTAAGGACCTTCCAGTCTACTGGTATCTTCTAAGCTAAAAAAAAAAAAAAAAAAAAAGTTCTCAAAGGAAGACAAGAAAATACTCTGTGTTCTCTCTCCCATTTTTAATAAGCCTCGCCATTAGCTAGTTCTTCCTATGGATCTAACTATAGCTTTTCTTTATTCAGTTTTCCCCTTTTTCTCATCATTAGGATTAGAGAACATTTGACGGCCATCCCTCGTGCAATAATGGTCCCTATAATTGAAAGCAATTCATATGTCTCTCTTCAGAATCCTCCTACCTCAGACTGAATGCTCTGTCCTTTTAGCATCAGAATTATGAAATATTTTTAGACTGAGGCATGGACCCTGAGGACAGCATCACAGAGAAGCTGCGAAGAACTGCTTTTTCCAGTGTGACATATTTTGAATAAATATTATTTAAGAATCCAACTGATTTCACTTAAGAATGAAAACGGACATTTTCAATTTCCCCTTGTTGCCCTACATTTTATCTATATTTTTTTTAAAAACCCTCACCTAAAGTTATAAAGCATATAAAAATTGAAACAATAATTTTTTAAATCATTGATCATCATGATACACTATTTATGCAAATCAATGAAAGTGGTCGAACTTCTCTTATCCATTGCTCAGTTAAGATTTATAGCTTCCCATTATCTTTCGGAAAAATTGGTCAGACAAGCTCACATTTTCTCCACCTTTCTGTAGGTTTTCTTTTTTTCCTTATAAGAAGGAGTATTGGTAAAAGGTGGGAAAAACACCCTCTTTCTCCCAACACAAAACCCAAAATGATTTTTTTTTTCCAAATCACTGTGAGATAATTCCAGTTTGAGCTTAAAAATACAATTCACGTATATGTTTTTTCATGACACGAAAGATCACAGAAATGCCCTAGGGGGAGAAAAAAACTGTTTGGAAGATATGACAAGGTTAACAGAAAAGAGCAGAGGTCTTCCTATGCAGTCAAGTCACTTTGACAAGATGCTCCTCTTCTAGCACGTGGCTAATGTTTGTGCCCACTTATTCTGTGACACTTCTGGTACCATAGAGGCTTTGGACTTTCTTGGCTGTATTTTTGTATTCCAAAAAGTTTACAGTATGGCTAGATTCAATACCCAGACAAATTCTAAATTCCGAATCCAGTTTAAAAAAAAAAAAAGAAAGAATGACTAGGTGGCTACTGCTTCTTTCTTTTTGGTCTTTTCGTTTTGCTTCTTAGAAAAATGTAAACATTTAGAAATAGCCAGCTAATAAATGAAATTGTTTGAAAAGGTGTTGTGGTCAGGGCATTCTTCCTTCCTAGCTCTACCAAAGGACCTTCCATAGGCAGAATTATTCAGCAAGAGGCCATCCCATGGAGAAGGAAGTGCTGACATTAACACAGGGGATTGGCATGCAGAGGAAGTGCCTGTCGGCAGGAAATATGTACAAACATGGTGCTTTATGACCCGTAGATGCCACTCTTCCCATCGCCAGCCAACTTTATCTGGAAAGACCATTCTGCCTGATGTCCTAAATGTCACATACAAAAGAGCCTTTTTGTTCCTAAAGGATCATTTCCTTACTCAAGGCTTTTGGCCACCAATGCATAAAATCTACAAAGAAAAACAACAAACCATGCCTGGGAAAGACATCACTGGCAGCACCTTCCTCTGGCTCAGGGGATCAGGGCAGTAAAGGAAGACAAGACAGAGATAGCCAACCCTTTCCATCACAGCCAAAAAACAAATGTGGTTTGCAGATGCCTTGGACAGCGATGGCCATTTGGCTCAGAACTGCCTACATTTGTTTCCCTGTCAACCTCACACATACTCCGATGGAAATAATCAAATGCACTCTTGCCCTACCCTGACCCGAGCACATACGCACTTAGAGGACTCTGCTCACACACAATCAGCTGAGCAGATCGGATATTCTACCACCCACCGTAGGAAACCTCATGAAGGGAAGATGTGCAAACATTCCTTCAACCCAGTAAGTCTTCTTAGAGAACCATGGTTCTAAGATCTCTACAGAAAGTGGTTTCTTTGAAATAAGACATCACTATTCCATTGGGGCCTAGAATGCCAAGCCAGATCAAGACAACATAAAGAGAGCCTTTTGCTCCTTTAGATTGTAAACTGATATGGTATTGGTATTATTTTGTGGTCTCTCCTGCTTAAAGAAATGCAGTGTCTTGAATCTACACAGAAATGTGCTCAAGAGGCATTCCCAAAGGTTGGCCTAATAACAGTATTTTCCATTGGCTTCCTTACTTCGTGTTTTTGGTGTTCCTACTTTCCCATCTTCCTCGCCTTCTGTGTTGTTGTGGTCCAGGAGCTGACTCTCCCTCCTTAACCATGACCTTTGTACTTTGCTGAAGAGATTCCCATGGAGGTCTAACTTTCCTCTTGGTTTTCTACCAGCCTGATTGGAATTGAGTTAGCGATGGCACTTAGTCTTTTTAAAAGCTTTAGTTGATGTTCACAATCTGAAGAAATGTCAGTGGTGGCCACACCAAGTAAGTGGTCAGGATGATAGGAGCCCCCATGCACGTTGTGGTCAGCCATTCTCATTTCTCCAGTGACTCCTGGATTCTAAAGATTTTTTTTTTTTCCAGAAGATAGTCCCTGTGTGCAATTCCTCCTTTCAGGCCAGTTCAGCAAATATTTTCCTAGTGGTAAGAAAACCATGTGTTCCATGTATCACTGACCTGGGTGCCATGGAAGAATTAAAGAAGTATGCCTCATTTTTTCTGAGGTACCTACCAGTTGAGGCAAATGAGACTCAGCTACACGTGAAACCATCACAAAGCATCAGGATAACGCTCATAATCGGGCACCGAACTCTGATGCAGAGTTAACAGTAAAACATGAGTTCAAAGAAGGATAAACCAATGTGGATGGCCATTCTGGAGGGTTGAGAAGGTTTGGGGTGAGTGAGAAGACGGGGAAGGCCATTCAAGGTATGGAAAATATGCTCAGCTGTGTAGCAGTCAGAGCTAACCTACTTTCATCTTAGCCATCTCTACATACTAGGTGAAAGGCTGCCTCTTTGGAATTTTGTTTTGCCCCTTGGGAAGGTTCCCAAGGTGAAGATGTGGCAAGATCCCATTTGTCCATGCACAGACAATCCAAGCAGACAGTGCTGGCGATCTTATAGCCTGGTTCTATAGGCACAGCAGGAGTAAATATCTGTCAAAACCTTGGGAAGTGGAACATTTCCAAATGATCAAGTGTCAAGATTTCAGTCCTGGGTAAGCCAGTTAGCTTTGCCTGTTTCACTACATGGGTTTGTGCTGTTAACCCTGGTCCAAGTATCCCATGTTAGTCCTAAGAAGCCTGGGCAAGAACATAAATGGATTATGATAAATCTGCCACCACCGTTTAAAAAAATTCCACTTTATTACTGGCTATGCCTACTGATGTTGTTGTGTTGGCCCATTCAAAGGTTTTGTGGGTTTTTTAATCTGGTTTTGTTTTTATAGAATGTATCATTAAAACATACTCATGGTAGCGGTATAGTACAGTGGCTGAGTATGGGTACTAGAAGCACATTTATTTGGGTTAAAATTGTAGCTCAGCCCTTTCTGCTGCATGACTTTGGACAAGCTACTTAACGTCATTGTGCCTCGGTGTTTTTAATGTGAAGAATGGGGACGATGTACTATTTTGATAGGATTGTTTTGATGACCAAATGAGGTAGTATATATAAGAGGAGTAGAGGAGGGCCCTGGGTGTGCCATAAAGTTCAAGTTATCATGATGACAACCGGCATTATTGATCCAGAATGGACCTTAGACAGCATCTAGTTAAATACTACAGTTTTGAAAATAAGGAAACTGAATTCTCAAAAGGTAAAGGGACTTGCTGAAGGTCATTAGAATGGATACAAGTACTTTGGGCCCCTGACTCATTAGAGAAAAATTTACATGTATGTGTTATCTTAACCTTAACAAAGCACATTCACACAACGTTATCCCCAGAGTCCTCCTGTTATACCATGTGCCTCTCCAAACTGAATTGCTGAAACATTTGTCAGGCACCCAAGTATAAGAGTTCCACAGGGAACGATTCTCAGTGAGTTCCAGAAAGAGGCACTTGTGTAATGAGATGAGGGAAGGGTGTAGGGAGGGCACGTCTCAACAGTGCGGCAAACAAATGTGAGGCATTCAGTGCCGTGGCAAAGTTACGTTCCATTATTAATTTGATGCTGTGTTAAATTAGCCATTTTTATGAGCAGCAGAGAGAATTCCTTCAGGGGGAGCTGCCCTATATTCCGTGAGCCCAACTGTCCCAACAGGCTGTCAAGACAGTGCCCGTTTCTCCCCAGTGATCAGGAGCAGATGACTATAATGATAGTAGGTTTGCCGCGTCTGGCTTGTGGGAAATAATATCTTTGGTCACTTGAGGCCTGCCTCCCTCTGTACGTGTGTCCATCCCGAATCAGGCTCCACTCCATCGATGACCAACCAACTGATGCGCCACAGTCCTTTACTTGGAAGTGTCTTTTGGACCGAGTGTCCCTGTATTGCACAGGCATCAAATTCCTTTAACAGTGCTTTTTATTCTTGAAGCAAGATGGAGAAAAGTATGTTTTACTAGAACTTCTCTGAGGGAGACCACTGTGTGTTGCTTGATAAATCACTTGGTTTGGTGGGTTGAGACCTCAAATTTCTTTATATGAAATAGCAATAGCCTGATTAGGGCAGGTTAGGGGCAGAATTACTTGAGACGATAGAGGAACAAAAGACTGACTTTGTGTGTGGGAATTTGGTGTAAGAACTATAGTAAGAATATTGGAGAGTTATATCTGGTGAGAGGATTTGAAATATTTTGCTCTGGAGTGTGTCGTGTAAACTGTCCTCCTTTACTGTTTTTCTTATGATTCTTCAGTAAAATCTATAAACAAATCATGAACTGGACTTTCTTTCTTTTTTTTTTTTTTTTTTTGGAAAACAGTGAAGGAGTCAGTATTGTGATAGAATCTGGCAGAGGGCAAAAGGAAAGTTGGATTAAAAAATGTGCTGAGGTACCCAGTGACAACCTGAACAATAGAAGAATTCTTCTTTCTACCAATAGCTAGCGAATTCTTTAGGAGGAATGGCCAACCTTCAATTTCCTTAGTTTTGGAAACATTTTTCTTCTTTTTGTTCACTAGATGTATGTTACGGACTGAATATGTCCTTCCATAGTGGATAGGTTGAAGCCTTAACTCCCAGTGCTCCTATATGGGCAAATAGGGACTTGGGGAGGTAATTAACCTCTTTTTTTTAATTCTCAAGTTAGTTGATATACTGTGTAGTCTTGGCTTCAGGAGTAGAATCCAGTGATTCATCACTTACATATGACACCCAGGGCTCATCCCGACAATGCCCTCCTTCATGCCTGTCACCCATTTCCCCACCCCCACCCCACCAACCCTCAGTTTGCTTTCTGTATGTGAGAATCTCTTATGGTTTGCCTCTGTCTCTGTTTTCGTCTTATTTTTCCTACCCTTCCTCTATGTTCATCTGTTAAGTTTCTCAAATTCCACAAACCTCTTATAAATGAGGTTATAATTGTGGGACCCTAATTTAATAAGGTTAGTGTCTTTATAAGAAGGGGAAGAGCTACCTAGGCGTTCTCTGTCTCTGCACACACAGAGGAAAGGCCATGTGAGGACACAGAAGACAGCTACCTGCAAACCAGAAAGAGAGGCCCCTTCTTGAAACCAGCCGTGCTGGGAACTTGATCTTGGGACTTCCAGCCTCCAGAACTGTGAGAAAATGAGCTTTTCTTATTTAAGTCACCCAGTCTGTGTTTTCTGTTTGTTTGTTTTCTGACAGCCCAAGTAGACTAATACAGTGTGTTGTTCCATGAAAAGTACACCCACTTCCTACCTGTTGGATGTGGCTTTGTATTAACTTTTCCTGCTTCTTCCTTTACCTAGAATGCTCTGCCAACCAGTGTCTCCTCTTCTCCTGGAGAGACAGTTTCTTGTATAAGCTTATTTACTGTTGAATAGCGCTGGTGTCCAGATGTGCTCTGGTTCTTCTGTCTCTCAGTAACCAGAGGAGAAAACCAGTAGGAGATGGTAGGAGATGTGTGTGTGTGTGTGTGTGTGTGTGTGTGTGTGTGTGTGTGTGAGAGAGAGAGAGAGAGAGAGAGAGAGAGCGAGAGAAAGAGAGCGAGAGAAAGAGAGCGAGAGAGAGCGAGATTTGCTACAAGGAGCACGCTTACGCAGTTGCAGGAGCAGGCTTCATAATCCCACAGTCCGCAGGGCAGGCAGTCAGGAAGGAAAGAGCAACAGCAGCCCCAGCTGCTGCTTCATGCCAATGAGGTGAGTCAGCAGATCTGCAACAATAAGGAAAGCATAGAGACCTCAGAACGTAGAAATATTTTACAGTTAACTTCTCTTCTATCACTTGGAATCTTTTCTATTCCAGGAGGGCCTAGTCCCTCTTTAAAGGGCTTCTACCTGATTAAGTCAGGCCCATCAAGGATCATCTCTTTTGATTAACTCAAAATCAACTGATTTGGGACTTTAATTGCAGCCAAAAACTCCTTCACTGTAGCATCTAGACTAATGCTTAATTTAAAAACTGGGGAAATCTGTGTGCATATTACGAAATGGCTACCTTCTGGCTTTGACACTCTGATTCTCATGAAAGAATCTCCCATGTAGCCCACCCTGATCAGAAACATACTAGAAAGGGAGTTTGGAGGAGTGTAGGTTAGCTTACCAGGTTAGCACATCCCAAAGCCATCACAGTGTTCAGTGCTTACACATGTGTCCTTCTTATTCCATAACATATCTAGGGCTGGTCTGTCAGAAGAATCTTCCCTGAATTCCATGGAAAAGACCACCAGGCTTTAGAAAGACACACTCCTCTTCTGTTCTTCCTCCACTTGTCTTCTTTGGTATTAAATCCTGTCCAGTCTCACCATGGCAGTCTTTGGCTCTGTTTGCTGGAATGTCCTAGGAAGGAAGGATTTACGCTTCTCATCCTAGTGGTTTGCGTTTTTGTTGTCCTTCCAGTTATAAACTGGGGTTGAATAATGGCTTTACCACTTACAAGCTGTGTGAAGCTGGGCCAATCCCTTACTTCTCCAGGGCTCAAAAAATAATCATCTCTTAGAGTAGCTGTGTAGCTTAAATTACCAAATAAAGATAAAACACTGTATGTTGCCTGCACACGGTAGAAGTTTGATAAGTAAAAACACATCATAATCATTGTCATCTCAATATTATTATTTTGTTGTTGTTATTTTCTCAAAGTCTTTAAGGACAATCACAGGATAAGTTCTTTACCAAACCCAGAGCTGAGAGTTTATATCAGTCGGTTTGCTGCTCACACAGCAGCAAATAGGTACCTCAGCTTTCTAGTTACTTTAAGACATTTACTCACAGGGGCTTCTAATTGACATCAGCCCTTCATGATTTTCTCAGAAAAATTGCCTACAGCATTAGCAGCAGCAATGATAAATATAATAATAATTCCACAAAACCTCCATGTGTGCTAAAGGATCCAATGACAATCTGAACAGCAGGAGAAAAGTTTCTTCCTACCAATTAATGGGAAGCCAAGTCTAATTTGCCACCTGCACCACACTTTTGAACCTGTCAGGGAAAAAGGAAACCAGTGAACCTTCATCTTGTCACTAGTCTTCTTAGGGACTGCTCTCTAAAGCAAATGAAAATAGCATTCATTAGAGTAAAAAATAGAAAGTCTGTGTCAGCCCCCTATGTTCTCTTCTTGGCTAGAAGCAAAGTCCATCACTGTCAGTGAGGAGGTGGTTCCCAAAACCCACTGGACTTGTCCATTCGTCTGATGTTGGACGATGAATATTCCCTTAAATGCTTTAGAAAAGTTGAAAGTGTTAAGTCATTAGTTCTCCTGTGACTTATGAGTCAAGGGACATTAGAATCATAAAGAGAGTTTCACTGTTTCAGAGTCCTAAATCTGAGAAAATGTGCCAAAGACCAAGATAAATTCCAAGTAAAGAAGATAGTACTTCCAAAATGGGTTTTCTTTGACTCTCCTGAATCATCTAGAGTAACAATACAAACATTTATACACTCTATGGGTAGTTAATTCCTTATTAAAACAAACACAGACACAAAACAAATAAGCTCACAAACCCCTTCCCAGTAGGTATTTACTAATACTTCAGAATTGTTCAATTTCTTTTCATTGGCACTTTGCTTACAAATAGGGATGTAGCCACTGGAAGCAAATGAGTGCTATAAAACCACAAAGTTAAAAATATGGATTATAGTTTATTCATTCAGTAATTCATTAATTCAACGCATATTTAGTAGACCTACTATGCACCAGGAACATTGCAAGATGTAACTACTTACATCCTGGCCATTTTTCCTTAGAAGAAAATAAACATATATTTATTGCGACATTTATATAGAAACTTTATACTATCAACTTGTAATTTATTGATGATGTACCTAATCAGAAAGAACAAGCTCTTATAGAATATTTCTTGCAAATTATGGTAATCTAATTCTCGTCTTATCCTCATACCTTGATTAAAATTACCTTCTTCCTTTGTTATGAACTCCAGATCCCCTCGTGCTGCTGCTGTTCAGAACTGGCTCATGCCTCTGGACCCTTTTTGCCCCACCAGCCTCTCTGAGGGGTGCTCAGCTGCCAGAGACCCCGGGACATTTTGCCTTTGTCCCCATTATTATTGGTCTATTCATACTGTTGCGAGTTTAGAGCCAGGTGCTAGGCTCAGTTGCAACCATGTGCCCTCACTACCTCTTCTACCCTGCCACACTGCCATCTCATAGTGAAGAAGGGATGGTATAAATGGACCGCAGTCGAAGAGATTTACTATTGAGCCAAGGTCTGAGACATTCTCTTTATCTCTTAGTGGATGATATTTCTTCTGAGGTCCTGCTTTACGTAGTATGCCACTTAGAATCTGGCACTGCTCTGAGAAGGCCTAGGGCATATGGCGTATACCAGAAACGGGGGGTACATGGAATCTCACTCCTTGGGGAGTTTCACCAGAGTGGGTGAGGAAGGGCAGACTGCTGAGTCTGGATTGTGTCTCTAGCTATTTATTTATTACCAGCTACCCAACTTCTTTTGATTTAGAGGGACAGATTTCACTTGGCCTTTAAATTTCCAGGTCTCGGCTCTATTCTTTCTGATGCCCCTGTGTCTTCTCTCTTCTAGCTAGGCTGACACAGAAAGAGTAAGAAAAGCCATACAGAGCCTTAAGCCTGCTTCCCCCATGAGTGCAATAGTTCTTTCTCTCTCTCCCCCCACCCTGCTCTCTACCCCCCCCACACACACACCTTTTTTTTCTTGAGAAACCCTTCAATTTCTGTGTTTCTGATCAATACTTTATTCACAGAGACTCAGGTTGTCTCTAGCAACAGCTTTGGCTTAAGCATATCATCAGACATACCTTCTCCTTTCAAGATTTGATTTCTATAAGTATGTATCTCTCATCACAGAACATTTTCCAACCACATTTATAACCAGGAGACAATGAATGAGTCCTCATAAATGGAAACAAAGTATTTTTTTAGGTCAAGCTGTGACAACAAGGATGTTTTATTGGACCTATGCAATTATTATATGATACTCTCTTTCTCTCTCTCTTTTTACACACACACACACACACACACACACACACACACACACATATAGATATGTACATATATATATGCATATGTACACATATATAATAATACATAAGACAATGTAAATATTGCCTTTGCCTGTCTATAATACTGGACATAATAGAAATATGCTCTGTTCATAAGATATTAGGATGAAGAAATAAAAAATTAAGGTAAAATAGGGGAAAAAATAATTGAATGTATTTATCTTGCTACATATTCTTCCAAGTGTAGAGCATGAATGCAGCCAGTAATTGAGGACTTCCTTGGGCTACTTGGGCATCACTAGATGTACCATATGGGCCCATTTATGTATTAAATAGAGTACTCTTTCTAAATACACCTATTTAAGACTCTGGGTTTCCCAGGTCTGAGGAAGCTCAGGATAAGAAGAATTGAAACTGAAATCCAGAAAAGTCTATGAAAACAGCCTGTTCCCAGACCACTCTTCTTAGGAAGGAAAGATCAAAGAAAATATCCAAATTAAGTATATTCTAATTTGGAACATTGCTTGCAATTAGATATATAATTCTCTATTTTCGAAAACCATTTACAGCTCTGCCTTAAATAGGTTTCATATATATATGTGTGTGTATATATATATATGTATGTATTCATGAGTATATTCATATATATATGTATTCATGAGTATATTCATATATATATATTCATGAGTATATTCATACACACACACACACACACATATATGGCTCTGATTCATAAGCAGAAGGCTTTTAAGACAATTAGTCATTATGGGTAAAACCTGTATAAACTTCATATCTCATACTAGTTCTGGAAAAGTCTAAGAATGACTTTGAACTACCTAAGGACCTTACAGGTCAAGTATAGTTCGGCCAAACTCCGATCTCATGAGAACCAAACCTCTCATGATTTGCTTTGCCCCTTGCCCTTGTCCTGGCAGGACCATGTAAGACAGATGGTCCTAGAGATTTCTGGCTCCAGAGGGAGCCCTTTGACCTCACTAGTTCCTTCCAACTCCAGAGTTTCACTCAGCCCTTTAAGAGATAGCACAGAGTCTTCCTAGAGCTGTGGTTCAAAATTCCAGGGACGCCATCTAGACTGTGGCTGAAGATTATTTCTGTTAAAACAGAAGTGTGGTGTCTTCATGATTTTTTAAAATCTTTGAAGATGTACAGATATTAATTTTTAAATGCCAGTGCTATGAATCCACGAAGGAGAAATCCTAAGGGAAAAAAATCCCTGATTAAAGAAAGAGTACTAATTCCCTCTGGACAAAGAGACAGAGGAGACACAGGAAGAAAGGAGTAAAGTAGGGGGAAAAAACACATAGATTTGAATGGAATGATGTGGTAAATAATAACTAACGTTGTGGCTGAATTGTGTAGAAGCTAATACAGTCTGCATACGGACACATGTTGCAGGTTGAAGAAAGCAGGTAGCTAAGTCAGAATGTCCCTGGCAAGA
Organism: Puma concolor; assembly: GCF_028749965.1. NCBI lineage: Eukaryota > Metazoa > Chordata > Mammalia > Carnivora > Felidae > Puma > Puma concolor. The sequence continues at coordinate 51,066,442 of NC_141683.1, forward strand.
ACCAAGGACACATGGTAGGCCGGGAAGCCCCAGTGCCATCAGCATAAGGTAAACTAAGGAAACAGAGGAAATAGGAAGAAGTATTACTTGTTGAACTATTTAGCGATATTAACAACAGAGCTATTCCACGTTTTAACACCTCAACATGTAGAAAGCATGAACTTCTTTTGTGGAAACCACTAACTTCATTAATTGATTCAACAACTGTTTATTAAGGACTTGCTGTGTGCAAGGCATGATGGTTGGTGCTGCAGGTACAATTTAGAACAAAATAAAGCCCTTGTCCCATGGAGGTTTCCATCACATAGGGAAGATATAATACATCCATAAATATTTAAGAATAAAAGTTGTGATTAGTGCCATAAGGACAACAAACAGGGAGCCACGACTGAGGTAAATGAGCAGAGATGGGCCTACTGTAGTTAAAACGATGTGGGAAGACCTCACTGAGAGAACTGAAAAGTAAGGAATCAGTCAGAGAAAGAATTGTAAGAAGGGAGTTCCAACCAGTGAAAGCAAAGGAGATAGCAGGCCCAGAGACTGGAACAGCTTGGTGTGTGTTCTAGGAGCCAACAGCACATAGCCGAGTGGGAGACGTGTGATACTGCTGAGCTATGAGGGAACAGCAGGCAGGGGGAGTTCAAAATGACAGTTTTAGGGGCGCCTGGGTGGTTCATTCAGGGGAGCATCCGACTTTGGTTCAGGTCATGATCTCGCAGTTTGTGAGTTCGAGCCCCGTGTCGGGCTCTGTGCCGACAGCTCGGAGCCTGGAGCCTGCTTCGGATTCTGTGTCTCCCTCTCTCTGCCCCTCCCATCCATGCTCATGCTCTCTCTCTCAATAATAAACAAAAACTAAACTAAACTAAACTAAAATAAACTAAAATAAATAAATGGCAGTTTTATTGCCGAAAAGAGCTAGGTCGGAGGGTGTGTCTTAGATCTTTGGGTAGATGGCTTATTGACACACTTCAGAATAAACCTGCCCACTTAGGCTGAGTCAGAAGATAACAGCCTTCCCAGTTTACCCCATGGAAAAACAGAGAGTAGGAGTCTTCCCGGTGAGCAGGCTGCACAAAGAGAGAAAAGTCCAGGCTCAGTTCCTTCTCCCAAACGCATCAATAAGAAGTTATTCTTCTCCCCAGAGGAGCAGAGGCCAGGAAGCTTATTCAAATGGCAGTCCCTCCTTTTGGAGGCCTGAAGCCAGAGAAAGAGGTTCCTCCACAACAGCTACTGATGTTTTTGCCTACCTGTATTTTTAGACTAGAGAAGGCAGAAAGTTAGAAATAAGATAGCCACAATGGAAGGGAAAGGATTGTGACTTTTGGTGGGAGAAATGCCCCCCAGTCCTCACAGTTCTGTTCTTTGGATGGTGCCGACTGACAGCACCCAGCAGAGATTGTGGCAGAGACTGGGGAAATAGAGGTTCTTCTGGTGTTGATCACAATTGTGGCTAAGCAGGATTTACAAGAGGAAATGCTGCCCCACAGGAGGTAAGCTAGGCTCAAGTCTTAGCAGAGCCTTCGTCCTTTTAACTCATGCCTGTTGTAGTTATTCGCATGCACTTATGTGCCTGGACCCTGTGATTCCCTGTCCCTTCCACTAGTTTGTGAACCTCGTTGGCTGCTTTCATATCTATCCATAATGTCTCTTTGCCATTACAGAAGTTCAAGTTTTGCCCCTACCTTGTGGGGCAGTTGAGCTTAACAAGCAGAAGAGGCAGACTGGGTACAAAATGCGGCTTAGCAGCTCAACCAGCAGGGGGACGTTCAACAGTGGACTGAAACCCTCAGTTTCCTCAGCTGTAAAATGGGGATAATAACGACACAGGCTTCCTGTAGGGTTATTGCAAGGACTCAGTAAGTTACTAACAAAGCACTTGGAGCAGGACTAGCACATTGAACGTGCTCAGCACATGTCAACTCTTATTAATATGTATGTGCTGTATTTTCTCATCTTTCTGAAGCAATTATAAAAGTTTTTCTTTTTTCTTCTGAAGTATTTTTATTTATTTTTGAGAGAGAGAGAAAGCACAAGCAGGGGAGGAAGGGAGAGAGAGAGACTAAGGATCCGAAGCAGGCTCCAGGCCCCAAGCTGCCAGCACAGAGCCCAACACGGAACTCAAACTCACAAACCATGAGATCATGACCTGAGCCAAAGTGGGATGCTTAACCAACCGAGCCACCCACGCACTCCCAAAATTTCTTCTTGAAAATCTTTTTTTGCTTCCTGCTTTGTCTCTACATTTTTTTTTTCCTGTTTGCTGTGGTCTCTTTCTTTCGTGAGGCTTTCCTCTAATGTCTCGCGATATATTAACAGTGAGGAATCGAAATGCTCATTGGATGCTCTGTGTGTTTGCAGCTGGCTTGCACACAAGGGGGCTTCATGGTAAGTAATCTGCTGGACATTTCACTGTAGAGCCTCCAAGGAGTATATGTCTTGGGCTGCTTTAGTGTCTTGTCTCGGGGGTCCAGGGGCCCAGGTTCTCCGGTGCACTGTGCCAACTTCCCATTCAGTCCACTGTTTTCTGTACATGCAGCTGCCTGCGCTGGGTCTCATGTCCCGGAGCCCAAAGTCCCTCTTCAGAAACTCCACATCTGACAGCCACCTAGCTTTGCAGACTAATAGAGGGTATCTGGGAACCTATCTGCTTCCCACGTAGACGTTTAACAAATACTTTCAGCCCTGCCCTCACTCTCACTTCCAGAGGTATCGTGGCTCACAATTCCTGGGCTTTGCTGGGCTTCCCCGGGTACAGACCTGCCTGCTTTTCTCACTGTGGGCTTTGGGTTTGGCCTCCTCCGACATGCTAAGTTTACTACCATTTGTTCAACTATTCTCCAGCATGAAAATTTTGTGCCCGTTTCCCCATTTGTTTTTCTCTTGACCCTTATGACTGTGTGCAGCCTTAAAGACATCCTTTTATTGCCCCGTGTGTGGAGTTGCAGGAGGAGACACATACACAGGTGTGGTTATCTGCCAGTCTTTGCAACTGTACTTCTTCTCCTCAATGCATCTCCCGTGATTCTGGGTTCCGCGCACCATGGTCAACCATAAATAATGAGGGCCACAATCCAGATAATTAATGCATAGACTTTCTTAGTCTGTGAAGATGCTGCTGCAGGTCGTCAGTGAGGGATCTGAACTTCAGGTCCTGACAGGGGACTTCCCTGATCTGCCAGCAGGCTCTCAGTGCTACGGGTAAGTTGTGTTCGTAGACCAGACAGCAAGGCTCAGGTGAGCAGTGTGTTTTCCCCATGCCTGCCATATGACCTTGGCTAATTGCGTCTCTGATTTCAGCCCCTTCCCTTGGGAAGAGAAGGTACCTCTGCTTCTAAGTTTTGTGTCAGGCTTAGAAATTATAAACTGAAAAGTTCTGTACAAATAATGGGAAACACTAAATTTTAGTTGTTCCCACTTCTGGCCTCCCAAACACACGAGTCTGTGCCCATTTATTTTACAGCACAAACTACACTAGGGTGAAATTTCTGTTTTCTGGGTTTTCTCCCATGTTAGACTGAGTGGCTTTCTAGACAGGTATATTGGCCATGATTTGCTCAGCTCGGTATCATCAAGTCATAACACTGGCATGGTACATACTATGTGTTCACTAAAAGGGTGGATGAATAAAGGGAGGCAGAGCTACCTGGCACTAGGATTGAGCCCATAATCTTGGCCTCTTTGGTTGTAACTTCTAAGCAACTACATACACCATTGGGTTCTGTGACTGAGAAGACCCATTCTTCTTAGGCTCTGAACAGCCATCGGCTCTTTGACACTGTCAGCCTTGAGTGCCTGGGGGCAGACCTGGAAAATGATACTCCTGCTATGCCTGGCTGGATGTCCTGTTATCCATCCCTTGAGCCATATGTTTAGCAACTTATATTTAATAAATATAGCAGCAGAATCTGATTATAGCGAGCCCAGTGATAGCTAAACTCGATCACCAGGGAAATAGAGTTAGAATCCTGAATCGTTTTTATGTATTGCAGTGGGCAATTGGAATGCCTGTTCCATATGGCGCTGACTCTGTCTATGGATTGCACAGCCCATTCCCCGTCAGATGGTCCCATTTTGGGTCAGTGATGATGGCAGGGAACAATGTGTAGAGACAGGTGATCCCCAAGGGGGTCCATTAGATTTCAATTGTTTCCCGTCGCTGTCCCATTGCAGACCGATGGACTTTGGCACAGCTGGACTTGCATCCTTACATTTTTAATCGGCACATGGGTATTTACAAAGCTGGCTCTGTCCAGGGCTTCAGAAAAGCAGAGACAATGGTGGAAAGGGAGCAAATGCCTCATAGAAAGGTTAGCAGACACTGTTTTCATGCTTCCAGAGGTAGGGATGGGTTCTTTTATCTGTACCAATTCACCTGTTTCTGGCTGTCACTGTTCTGAGGAGGATCCACAAAGCTGCCGGGTGCTCAGCCAGAGGGGAGGGTGCTGCCTGCTGCTCAGCCTTCAGAGTGACGTCTCCCTCCTCTGACCACCCTGCCAACCCCCGGAATGCATTCTCCTTCCTTGTGGAGGCTGCCCGGGGAGGGTTTGCCGTCCTTTGCCCTGACAGGAAGCGATGGCTCCCTCTTCCATCACTGAAGGGGAATTATACATACTCCCTTAAAGATAACCCCCTCCAGCTCACCTGTTTAGCTTATTAATAAAGCAATTCTGTAGCTTCCAGGGCAGCACGAGTTGGGAGGATAACCTGGTATGAACATGAGGTCACTCTTTGAAAAACGGATTCCATTCAGATCCCAAGAAGAGACACACACCTCTATCTATGCCTCATGCTAGGGCTTTTGTGAATGCTTTCAGTCTATTATGGGAGGCTGGCTTTGGTACATTATGAATATCAATAGAGTTCACATCACCATTCTCCCTACTTAAAGGAGCGTTCATAGAGTATTCACCCGCATGGTAGAGACAATAAGTCTGCCTCCCTCCCCGGCCCCTCTCCCTTCCTTGTCAAGAGGAATCAGCTCAGTGAGGAGCGTGCAGCCTAGCTTTAAGTAATTGCTCTGAAACCTGGCCTCTTGAGCCAGCAGCCACTTTTTTCCGTCTGTCATGTGGCCTTCACAGGTTCTGTCTTCTCTAAACATTCTTTCTATCTTGCAGCTATCTTTCTTTCTGGCTCCTTTTGTTGGTGTGCGTGTGTGCGTGTGCGCGTGCGCGCGCGTGCGCGCGCGTGCGTGTGTGTGTGTGTGTTTTCTATGAATTTACAGCCAGGCTAACTTAGGGGCTCTTGAAATGTCATGGTGACCCGTTGCTCAGTGACCAGGACACCAGGTCTTTTGCCTTCCACAGAAAAGTTGAATCACCTTCCAGCTGGAGTTTATAAATGTCTTGAAGTCATAGAATCTTCTTATTTAAAAATAAAATTAAGCCTCCTTGCTTGAGCGGTAAAGCCTTAATGGCCTACATAAGGCAAATGGCAATAAAGCAAAACAAGTGCTGCTTTATAGCCAAGCATTCATGTGAAAGAGGTGTGTAAAATAATGATAATAGTCATAACAACAAGTAGATATTAGGGAAGGAAGGCTGGAAGTGGGGGATGCAATAAAATGCATCTTTCCCATTATTGTGATTCTTTATGTCACTCCTACAAAACAAGAGTCGCGTATTTGCTTCCTGGGTCGGGGTACCTGCACTGATCTTGTGCCTCCTGTTTTGATGTGGTCCTTGAATATACAGAGCTGCGTATTGAAGATGAGGCTGTCCTCTGGAGCCAGATGAAAGGAAGTATGGGTCTCCTTGCCTTCTCCCATGTTTTGTAATGCCAAGGTACCCTGTAATCAGGCGCAATTACTCTACTGAAGCCCACAGGCTGTCATCCAAGTCTTAGGCATTGCAGAAGAGCTATCTCAGACAGACTCCTTGCACAGGCGGGCCTTGCTTTCTAGAGAGAAGTCTAGAGACATTTCAGTATGCTCTGGGGTATTGGGGTTTGTATAGATGTTTGGAGCAATATGGTAGTGGTTAGGGATAAGACCATATCCCTACAGCGTACCCCAGTGGGCCCAACCCAAAAAGTCCTTTGGCGGCAGGATCATCCAGTTTTATATTCATATCCCGTTGACTTTCCTCTTTTGCTATCCCCAGCCTTCAGGAAAGTCTTATTTAAATATTCTCCTGGTCTTAGCTCTACTACAGAGTTGGCAGGACAGGATCCTGGCTCATATTTGGTCAGAACATTAACTATGAGCAGCTCTGTCCCCAGATGTGCAGTAGGAGCCCTAGTAATTAACAAAAGATTTCCCTCAGGCAGCATTTTCTGAAGTGGGTTGCATATAATATGAGTTCTGTTTGGATATTAATAAAACTTATGGGGAAAAAGATGCCATGGTCAACCAAGTTTGGGGAATGTTGGGTTAAACATCTTAAAGGAGTTGACTCTTAGCAAGACTCCTCAAGGCCTTTTTGCTAATTTCCTGTGGCTGCTGTAACAAATTGCCACAAACTTGGTGGCTTGTATTCTCTCACAGTTCTGGAGCCTAGAAGTCTGAAGTCAGTATCCCCAGGTTGATGGTCCCTCCATAAGCTCTAGGAGAGAATCAGTTCTTCCAGCTTCTGGTGGTTGTCCACATTTCTTCACTTGTGTCCATCACCCTAATCTTCAGAGACCGTATCTTTTTTTCTAATGTTTATTTATTTTTGAGGGAGACAGAGTGTGCATAGGGGAAGGGCAGAGAGAGAGGGAGACACAGAATCTGAAACGGGCTCCAGGCTCTGAGCTCTCAGCACAGAGCCTAACGTAGGGCTCAAACTCATGAACCGCGAGATCATTACCTCAGCCGAAGTTGGAAGCTTATCCAATCGCACCACCCAGGTGCCCCAAAGACAGCATCTTTAGATCTGTCCCTGATCCACCTTTACGTCACCTCTTTGTGTGTGTGTGTGTGTGTGTGTGTGTAGGAGAGAGAGAGAATGAGAGAGAAATCTCCGTTTCTCTCTTATTAAGATACGTGTGACTGAAATTAGAGCCCACCTAGTTAATCCAGGATAAACTCCTCTCAAGATCCTCAAGTTAATCACATCTTTTGCCATATTAGGTAATATTCACAGGCTCCAAGGATTAGAAAGTGAATATATATTTTTGTAGGGTCACCATTTAACCTACCACAGTCTTTAATACATCACAAGCATTGTGCATCTCTAGGATTAGTAAGAGTTGTGCAGTGTTTCTCAAACCTCAGTGACAAAGCAACACTCATTTCAGGAAACTTCTGTAGGATTGGTGTTCTGAGGAGCACACTTTGGGAAATTTCACCAAGGGAAGATGAATCTTGGGGGAAAAAAAAACAAAGTCAAACAGTCCAGCTCCCCTTCTCCCTGTAGATCTGGGATTTATTTTACCGGGAAGATGGCACTTTCTTTGCCTCAGGAGATAATATTATTACACAGATAAAATATGAAAAAATATCAGCAATTTCACAGGGACATTTAAGCCACACTCCACAGATGATGTAACTCTAGGGAATAGTTAAAATAGCATTGTATTAGGAGCTTCAAAATTTGGTTGGCTTCCTGGCTCTACTGCATACAAGCTAAATGATGCTAAGGAAGTAATTAAACTTTTCTAAGCCTTGGTTTTCTCACTCATGAAATGGGGATAATAACCATACTTGCCGTGTTATATCATGTGAATGCCAAGTGCAAAAGCACTTCATTAAATGTAAAACTTAGGGGCGCCTGGGTGGCGCAGTCGGTTAAGCGTCCGACTTCAGCCAGGTCACGATCTCGCGGTCCGTGAGTTCGAGCCCCGCGTCAGGCTCTGGGCTGATGGCTCAGAGCCTGGAGCCTGTTTCCGATTCTGTGTCTTCCTCTCTCTCTGCCCCTCCCCCGTTCATGCTCTGTCTCTCTCTGTCCCAAAAATAAATAAACGTTGAAAAAAAAAATTTAAAAAAAATGTAAAACTTAACACAATCTAAGGAAGTACTTTTATTCTGTGAACTGCCCCCCCCCCCAAAAAAAAAAGAACATCCTGTCCTATAGGATGATGGTAATGGTGGGGGTAGATTTCTACAGCTCTTCCCTGGAGGTCAGGTTTTTGCTCAGTGAGAGATCATAGCCACACGACTGTTATATTTCTGTTACATGCGCAATAAGCGTGGGATGAACGAATTCTCCTTGTCTCGATCACTTCTCCCCAGTGTCCATTCCACAGGATCATGGGATCCTTGGGCTGGAAGGGCCCTTGAGATATCATCTAGAGCAGTAGTGCCCCAGCACTGATCTGAGGACTAGCAAAGGCTGGCTACATGAGAATCAGCTAGGAGCTCATCAAATGCCATTGCCATGTACCACCCTGGAGATTCTGATTCAGTAGATCTGAGGTGCTGCCCAGGAATCTGTATTTTTAACAAGCTCCCAAAAGATGTGGCACACTGATCTAGCCTTTCCCACTGTCATTGTACAGAACCACTCCTAAAGCATTGCACTAAATAATCTATTTCTTTTTAGAGACCTCCATGGAATTTTTAGAACTTCCTTTGCTAGAGATGCTCTTTGTACAAAGTGGTCATATGAGAGAGCCACAACTCAGTGCATCTTGGTTCATTCATTCTTTCATTCATTCGTCTATCTATTCAAACAAACGTTGTGCACCTACTATGTGCCTGACACTGTGCTAATTTATTCCACTGCATACCTTCTCAGGAGATCTCTTGTAATTGCAAACCCCATGATTTAAAGCCTCTTATTTCCCCTTTTTGGCCTTGAATAAGTAGAAATATAGAAAGACTCTCCTTTCTGCTTTACTGTTTGCTTTTCTCTTTTCCAGGGATTATCTCTAAAGTAAGAAGGAAGCTTTTCCTATAAATGATGAGTCCTTGAATTCCTCCTAATCATTGATCAGATAGTTTGGAGGGACCTCAAGAGACCCAGTTCTCAAAAATGTAAGTTTGCATCATCCCCATTTTACCATTTACAAATAAACCACATAAAAGGCAGGAATATTAAGTGATTTTTCCCAGCATCAGAATCAGGAAATGTAGGGCTTAGATCTCCTATCTCTCCCCCTTTTTTTTTTCTTAAAACAATGTTTATTCAGACTTTTTTTATCCTAAAATAATGTATGTGAGACCAGTATTCTCCCATTTTAAAAATACTACCTTTCAAACATGCATCTGGCTGGTTTGAGGAATGGGCTTTTCTTCTTCTGCCGGGCTCATAATTAGTTATTGACGTCTTCTGATATTCACTAGTGTATGCTTATAAATAAATATCACATGCCCCTAAACTGAGCCAGCCAACATCTATTAAATGGTGGACGAGTAAAATGTTGTTAGCTGTGCTTTATTTTCCTGGGCTGCAGTGGGGCCTAGAGGTTTTTTCCTGGGAGTTTCTCTAGCCCTGGAGAGTGGAAAGGGTCCCACCCCCCTCAAGCCTACTTCTCCTGTTTCTCCTCTGTCTCTCTGTTCCATTCATCACCAGCAGCCTCTAATGTCGATAGGCACGCAGGTCTCCAGGCAGTTCTGAAAGCCATCATGAGATCTGCCGGAGTACGGGGTGCGGCAGCTGGGAGCCCCTCTATCCCTATTCCTCTGGTACTTGCCTCAAACTTCACAGGGTCCAGGACGGTGCTGCCCTCCCGTGGCAAGTCACATCCTATGGCGGGGGCAGGTGGAACAGCCCCCCCAACCCCCGGTGGACCCATGTTTCTGACCTGTGTGGCAGAGGATCGGGATAATCACAGAATTTATATTTTTCATTTTAAACTAAGTCCTACCATATCTTATTGAGTTCCTCCTTTTAAGGGTCTTGAGATAGAGGTGCTGCCTTCCTTGGCTTACAGCTATCCAGAAGTTAATGGAAGGAATGTGTAGACACCAGAGGAGACCCCAGGGCCAACAGCTAGGGACGTGGGTCCTGGGATAGATGATGGGAATAGGATTATGGTGGTTTTCATAGGGCAATGGGAAGCTGGAGACTTGCGGGATTTCTGGGCCAAACAAAATTAGATGCCTGGTGGTCTCAAGGAAAGGGCAAGAGGCTCTATCTTTGTTTGTTTGTTTGTTTGTTTATTTATGTGCCTTGCATTTGTTTAAGTGCCTCTGACACTTGATTTGCTGAGGCTGGTGGCCTCTTTTCTTTTCTTTCTTTCTTTCTTTCTTTCTTTCTTTCTTTCTTTCTTTTTTTCTTTCTTTAAAACACTTTTATATACAATTAATATCATGAATTTTCACTGCATTTACTGGGAATCTGGTCATTTGAAATAGCCCCTTATGCTGTTAGCAGTGAAATATGAAGTTGAGAGGATCTACAGAAATGAACTGTTTAAATGTCAACAAATAGTACTAATTCTGAAATTTGTGAAATTCCTACCTTTTTCTCTCCTCCCACTCTGTCACTTTATTTAATAGTTGGTCCAACTCTTTTGTGTACAGATATGCAATGTCCTCCTCTTCCCCCTTGCCCCAGCCCACTGCCATCCCCTACCACCCCCTTTATCCCAAGAGAGCCTCAATTGGCTCTGTTTGCAGAACTGTGAATTTGGGAGCAGCCTCATAGCTGACCTGACTGTTGGTGTTCGTACCCTGAGTGTTCCAACGGTTTATTTGCATATTTCCTGAGGAGTTGAGTGGAAGGAAGCCCCCAGTGTCAGCTGCCATGGCCAACCTTCCGGGATAACTGGAGTGGAATGGAAGGGCGTGCCTCATTGTGTCTCAGCTTTGGATTTATTTTGATGCTGGGAAATGGGGGGTGGAAGGGGAAAGTGTAGGGCAAAAGGAAGACAGATGAATGGTTAATGGAGGCTGAAGTGGCAGATTGAGAGAGAACACAAACACAATGGGCAGACCGATGGATTGATAGATTGGACCCAGAGATGTAAATAGGATAGTTTATCTAAGCTGCTTAGAGTCTCTCCTTCCTATCTATCCATCTATTTATCTATCTGCCATAAGCAGGAACTGATAGGGGAACAGACAGATTCCGTGAGTGGGATGGATTAGTGGCAGGCACAGGAGCCTCCTGGGCATTCCAGACTTCGGGAGAGGGAAGGGCTTGGGGACCTGGGGACAGATAACAGGTGCTTCCCAGGAGGGCCGCTTGCTCCTTCTGTGCCCCAAGTGGAAACATGATCAGCGCCCCAGCGAAGAAGGCTTGCTCAGGCCTCAGAGTGCAGGGTCACCTCCCTTCCTGCCTCAGACCCCTCCTCTGACAATTTGCAGGTGTTCTGTTCTCAGACCCCAGAAAGCGGACAGCTGCCAATCGGAGGAGGAAGCCAAGAGAGCAGGGCTTGGTGCTATCATACATTTTTATCCCAGAGCCTTGCTTTAAATTCCAGTCAGGCTTCCAGTCTTGCAACAACAGGGGAAAGAAAGAGGAGGGGAAAAAAAAAAAAAAAACCTGAAGGAAAGCTAACCGTGCTCCTGCTGTTCTGGAAAGCTGTCAGCTGTCAGGTCTGCTTTAACTGACAACCTGGTCTCCAGAGCCCTGGGAGCCCAGCCTCAGGAGAGGGGAGGGCTGGCCTGGGGTGGAGTGCTGAGGGGTTGTTGCCCGCTGCCCTGCACTACCTACGCCCACGCCCACCCTGCCTAGGCCTGTCAGGGGTAGGTCCCTGGGCTACTCAGCAAGCTTGGGGGAGGGGCGCAGGGACTAGGGAAGTATGTTCTCTGTTCTCTGAGCCATCCTGGGGAAGAAGGGGAAATGGGGTAAAAAGACACCTGTGTTATAGAGAAGTCAGGCTGTCTCAGGACCTCCTACCTTTGCTGGGATAGGATGGGTTCCTGGGGCTAGGGAAGGGTGAAAGGAGGAGAATTTAAGAGGATTCCAGAACTCACTTCAGGCCCACAGGTGCAGGAGAACCCACCTTTGCCCCTATCACACTGGGATTGAGTAGCAGCCAGAGACTAGCTGGCCTTCCCCTCTTCTCTCCATGAGCTGGCTTCCAGAATCCTCTTCCTTTCTCCTCCTCCCTTTCTTTATGGTGGGCTCATGTCCCTAGGTATGAAATTCTAGTGCATCTCAAGATCACCTTTGCAGGACAAACTCCTGTGTCAAGTGGGAAGGCATGGCTGGGCTCCATTCCAATCCCCACTACTTACCATGTGACCTCAATTCCCGTCGTCCCCACTACCTTCTTAGCTATGTGACCTTGATTCCATTCCCCACTGCTTTCTCACTGTGACCTTGATCCTAGTCCCCACTACCTACTTATGTGTGATTTTGAGCAAATAGGTCTTATCTCTAAAAGGGAGATAATCTTTAATCCACTGATCAAACAAAATTGCGCATATGGAGACGTTCCATAAACTCTAGGAGTCTATAAGACATTATTCTTTCCTGATTTATCTTTGTTTCCTTGACAGCCCCTAGCACAAAGACTTACACAGAGTAGGCACTCAATAATAGTCAAATGAAAGCTAAATGAATGTAGTAGAGGAATGTTTCTCTAAATTTGATCATAGAACATCTGGACCCCATTGCAGAGCTACAGAATCAGACACTCTGGGATGGGGCCTGAGAATCTGTACTTCAGCTGGCTGCACAGGTAGTCAGTATTTCAAAACCTGGAAGTTTCTACTTGAAGTAGGAAAGCAGAGGGCACATAACAAGGTTTTGTGATGATTTTTAAGATCATAGACTATGTCATTGTTGAATTCCCAACACATAGCACAGTGCCTGATAAACAGAGTGCTCCCTCAGGACAAAGTTTTCTTTCTTGAGTGTCACGATCAATATTTTGGTAGGAAACACACTGCCAGAGTTTTACCAGTGAATAAAGCACACAAGATAATTTTAAGACATTGCTGAAGCACAGCCACAGACTTCCACAGGGACTTCACAGGAAGAGGCACCTGGGACACCAAACATAAAGAGGTGCTACTCTAGGGTTTATAGAAGCACCTCCTTAAACTTTGTACCATAGGGGCCCTGCCTGTCTTACCCTAGTCCTGGCCCTGGGCCAAGGGGCAGGGTTAGAGAAGGTTTCTGGAAGCAGTCATCAAGTCTGAGAAGACCAACAGGAAGGAGTTTTCCAGGGGACTTCTGGGGAGAAAGACATTCCAGGCAGAGGGAAGAGCATGAACAAAGTAGAGGTGCTAGAAACATAGTGGTGGGGGTGAGGAAGCACCCCATGCGGAAGTTAGCAGGAATGTAAAATGAAATGTGGAGGCTCAGGAAACAAGGGGAGATGAGGGACGTAACATGGAAGGACTTGTCAGCCATATTAAGGACCATGGGATCTGTCCTACTGGTTATGGGAAGCAGCAGGTGTTATGGTCAGTTTGTGCCTCTAACAGAACATTCTGGTCAATCTCTAGACACTTCACTATCCAAGTCACAGATATTGTGAGGTACAAAGGCAAGCCACATGTGTAGCTCTGAAGTTTCTAGTAGCCACATTAAAAAAGGAAAAAGCTGTAAGTGATGAATCACGGGAATCTACCCCCAAAACCAAGAGCACACTGTACATACTGTATGTTAGCCAACTTGACAATAAATCATATTAAAATAAGTAAATAAAATTTTAAAAAATTGAAAAGGAAAAGGAAAAGAAAACCTGATTTGGATAGTATATTTTATTTGACTTATAGCCAAATATAAGCATTATAATCATTTCAACATGTAATCAGTATTAAACAGCATTAATAAGATATTTTATATTCTTTATTATTGTACTAAGTCTTCAACATCTGGTGTGTAATTTGCACTTACAGTACATCTTGATTCTGTCTAGCCACATTTCAAGTGCTCAGTAGCCACATGTGGCTAATGGGTATAATATTGAACAACACATGTCTAGAGGAAGGAATCTAGATGCCAAAAACCAGAGGCTGGATTTTACAAGGTCAAGGGAAGATGATGCATTTCTTTTCTTTTTTAAGATGACATATTTCTAATGCAGGATGTTGGTAATGAGAAGAGAGAAAAAAGAAAGTGATAGATTGTCAGGAGACTTAGCTTTTCCTAACATCTTTGTTTGTAAAATCGATATATAGTATTTGTCTTCCTGGGTGATGTAAAGATTCATATATGTAGAGCACCAGCTCAGGCTAGCAGGGAATGTATGTTCAGCAGGCATTCTGTCCACGACCCAAGCTGTTCAATATCTCCAGGAACAAGAATTGACACCTCACTTGCATGAGGTGGTGTTCAAAGCACTGGAATGGTATAGTACCAGGTGTAGACTACAAGCACCAAAAGAAATCACAGCCTAGTAGCCCCACTGCACCTTCCCAGGTGTCTCTCTTAATAGCACCCGGGTGAAGGGAAGTTAGCGGCTTGCTGTCATGGGGAGGCTGGGAAGAAGGGTGTAGTAGAGCCAGTCCAGGAGAGGCAGAAAAGCAGAACTGCTGACATTCCGGGCAGCAGCCACTCTGACTATCAGCAGCCAGCAGTTGGCAGCGGCTCCAGATGATTGAGAACTGAACAGCTTAATTGGAGGAGTGCGAACATTGTGGAGTGCCAGGCTGGCATGGTTAAGTGCAAAAATGTTTCCCCAGAGCCCACATTTCTTGCCTTAGGTTGATGTGCCCATGCTGTCTTGGGGAATGCCCCTGGCCAAACCCCTGTGCACAGACCATCAGTTTCTGTATTGCTTGGAAGAAAAAGGAAATGCATTTCTGAATAGACGCAGGATACAGCCCTCTAGACAGAGTTGCTCATGCTGTGGAGAGAAGCTTGGGGCAGGGCAGGGAAAAGATAGGTCATTCTCTACCTAATGAGAACTCCATGCATGGTGTCCAAAGAGTAACAGGCTACACATCTTAGATTCATTAAGACCCTTCTGATCATAGGGAAGTTCTGACTCTTCTTATTTGCACCAAGGTGATACTCAAATGAATATTTATTTATTTTCAAAATGATGATTTTGGTTAGCTGAAGTCACTGGGTGGGTGCTGAGAATCTAAAAAAAGTAACCAAGTAATTAGTGCCTGGAGCTGGTGAGAAACACAACTCAGGTTCCCTTGGGTTCTCTCTGACTCACATTAATTTGCTATCCCTGTATTAGAGTAAGCCAACTGCTGTAACAAACAAACCCAAATTCCACTGGGATAACAACAAATGATTCTTTGTATAACAGTCTGATTTGGAGGAATAGCTCCTCTGGACAGCTTTTCTTCCCAGCAGACATCCGAGGATACTTGTACTTTACACTTTAAGCCTCCAGTCTTCACTCCTCATACCTTTCCTGGCTTCTCACAAGAGAGGAAAGAAAGAGGAGAATTGCATGTGGGAGCATCCACGGGCCAGGTCTGGGAGTGGGTACATGATCTCTGTCTGCTTCCTTTGTCCAGAGTTCAGGCACATTGCTCTACTGAACTTCAAGAGGCCGGCAAATACAGACTAGTGTGTCAAGGAGAAATAGGGAAAAGGCTTGTTGAACATGTAGTCAGTCCTTGCCACAGTCACTTTCTCTCTTACTCTCGGTCTCTGATGGGACTAAGATAGACTGGGGTTCTCACTTGACCCTGGAGGCTTGAGAGTCAGGATACTGCAGGAGAGGGGCAACATTAATTAGAGGGTGATGACCTGGAGTTTCAAGGTGATTATTAATCGGGACAGTGTCATGGTCAAGAAGTTGTAATGCCAAACTAAATTTTTTCTCTCTCGTATTCCAGACCTATTTTGTCAGATTGTGAGCCAAAGAAAGGGAAAGTTGTGCGACCGCAGTGCCAACAGAGCAGAGGGCTAGGCTAGCTTTCCCATTGCTAATTGGCATCAGGTTGTCACCCGTGGCCTCCACTTGCCAGCCAAGCTTAGTGGATCATGTGTGGTGGAACTGTAGCAGGAGGGTGTTTTCTTTTTGCTCTAAAAAGCAATCCCAAATCTAGAATAAGCAATATTGTCTGCAAAGGTGTGGAAATTCCAGTCTGGTAAGACTGTGAAAGACAGGCAGTGGTCCTGGTGGGGTGATAATAGCCATGGTCATTGTGACAGATGTTGCGGTAGGCAACAGCATCCCCTCTTCAGGATTGATACACAAATGTCCTAGCTTCTTAGAATATCTAAGGACCACTCAGAGTTTACAGCTATGTCTGTCAGTAGGAACTGCCTTGCCCAAAATTAAGCCTTCCCTCTTGCACATCTCCCGGGTAGCCCATGGCCAGTGACTCCTGCTTGGAGATTTAAAAGCCTAACCCTCTTGCCTCACTTTAGGAGAATTCTGAAGGGCCATTCAGGCTCTAGAACTCCCCATAGAATCTGCTTCGGTCTCAGTTACAACCTCAATACGAGTTTCTCTTCCTGCCCAAACTTGCGTTCTTCACTTCCTCACATATGTATACCTCAAGAACTCTCCCCAGTAAACCTTCTGCAGCCAATTCTCGCCTAAGAATTCTTTGATACAAAAAGCAGTTTTAGGAAGTTGACTTTCAAAATGGGACTTTAGAGATGGGTCAGTCATTGGCTCTCTGGCGGTGCAAACCCCATCACTGGTTGTAGCTGGGGTAGAACTAGCCTGTGAGGTATTGTAGCAGTGCAGCTGTTGAAAGAAGGGTAATTTCTGTGTGACTGTTAACTTTCATCAGCAGTAGACTGATGTGGGTATCCATAGAAGGGGGTACATGGTGTGGTGCAGTGTTTCTTGTGATTGAGAGGGACAAGGGAGATGGTAATTATAAGGACCATGGAACTGGGTGATTTGCTGAGCACCATTGATTTTTGAAAGATAAATAATGACAGGCTCAGATGATTAATCATCATTTCCAGACAAAATATGAAAGCTAGAAGGCCTTAGTAGCATTTAGGGAAACCCTAATCTCCTACAGCCAGAGTACCAGGAGAATAGAAAACTAGGCTCAGGACTTAATCATTAAAGTAGTAGAGCTTCAGATAGGATTGAATTCTCAGATTCAGTAAGTCTCCTATGCCAGGTGCAGGTCCCTAATGGGAAAGTAGTAGGGTGCTGAGACTTGGAATAGGCCAATTTGAGTAGACCTTAGTACCTTGACTTGCTGGACCTTCAGAAGTCCCTTCCTCCCCTCGGCCTTGATAGATCATAGCTCTTCCCTTCCTTGAAGATGATGCAGAGACCTCGATTAAGACATTCACATTACAAGACACTGCTTGCCTGCTTAAGGAAATATCCCCTACCCCTTCCCCTGGCAAACAATCCAATAAGGAAAATCAAATTCCAGTACAATCAGACTAGAGATGCACTGAGAATTTTATGGAAGGAGTGTATACACCAAAGTTGTTATAAGGCATAGCTAACATGTCCCTGTAGTGGCTACTAGCATATGCATGGGACTGAATCCTGGAGTACCTGATCAAGAGGTGTGGAACATAAGGTTGGATAATCAAAAGTTTATCAATATTGAAATAGTCTCCATTTTATATGATTTGATGCCTTAGCAAAGGCCCTGGAGATGATTGTTACTAGAAGGGCTGTTAGGATCTGGAAAAAGCAAAGACCCACACTATGTGAAGTAGAAATGCCAGAACTGCCATGGTGGATGGTGAAGCAAGAGATCAAACAGCTCAAAGAAGTTGGCACACAGAGTGCATATACTGTATCAGGCCATAAACGTGCCAGTGGAGTATGTTCCATGGGAGGGCCTAAAGGACACTCCAAGGAATACCTGGTGAACATGGGTCAGCTCAGTGATAGCTGTTCTCTATAGGCCAAGGCTGAAGATAGGACAGGCTAATACAGAACTAGGCTTTCTAGTAGCCTGATTAGATCCTCCAACAATAAAGGTCCAGGTGATGGCACTCAACCCTCAGAAACAAGGCAATTGCAACTATTGTAATGAAGCAAGGTGGCCCTGATATCACAATATGTGGCAATATTTAAGTGGTATCTGGCTTTGGCTAGAGGGAGAATCTAACCTTCAAAGAGCTATGGTGATATTAATGGAACTTGGTGTTTCCAGAGGCATGTTAGATGAGCAAAGGAGATATTTCTTAATTTACACAGGCAAAGGATATCAAGAATGGATAAGAAGGCTGAGGAAAATCTCTCAAATTAAAATCCATGGTACTTTGTCAAGTTTCCAAACTTCAGTCAGTTCTCAGACCCAGAACACCAGGGGCAGAAAGAGATGCTGGATTTCTAGGAAAAGGAATCCTGCAACTCCATAGCAATTGTATTCAGTTGGAAATGTTCTAGTCCCTTTGCCAATGGACTATAGCCATTTACTCAAGCAACAGCCCATTTGGGAAAAAGCAATACCCAAACTCTTCAAGGACTGTGGGACATGGAGTCAGAATTAGCATTGATATCCAATATGGGACTCAATACGCCATAATAACCCTCCTGTTACAGTTGAATCTTAAAGATCAATGTGGGGGGAGTATTGCCGTACAGAAGGGCTGTATGGGGCCAGGGAAGTAATTGAATCCTGGAATCCTTAGGTCTGGCTTCACAGATTCCTGGAATCACAGTCCCACCTGATGATCATTTGCTGGTATAATTGGAATAGACATACTTTTTGGAGTTTGGCATAAACCCTTGGAGTTGGTATTGATTCCTTAACCTGTACAGTAGGAAATTTAGTAGAGAAAGCCAAATGAAAACCGGTGCAACTGTGCCTTCACCCCAAGTCAACATAGTAAATAAAAAGATAATATTGCAACCTGGTGAGAATGGTGACATTAGTGCTACCTTCAGAGAATACAAGGGTGATGATCTATGATAAATCCTCATTTAATTCACCAGAATAGCCCCTATAAAAATGGAATGAATCATGACTGAGTGAATAACTAGTGTAAATTTAATCAAGTACTGTCCCCAGTTGTAGCTGCAGAGCCAGATGTGATTTTACTAAAGCAGATGAATATAGCCTCCAATACATATTAAATGACCGTGATCTGGTGACTGCATTCTTTTCCATCCCTACAAGAAAAGAGGATCCAAAGCAGTTCATATTCATGTGAGATGGACAAGAGTATATAATTATGGTCTTGTCTTAGGTTTTGTTAATGATTTGGCCCTCTGTTGTAATAAGACTGTCAAGGAGATGAGATGTCTGATAGTCCACAGAACATCACACTGGCCCTATTGACAATGCCATGATAATAAGACCAGATGAAAAAGAAGTGGCTACTATGTGGAAGCCTTGGCAAAATACATGTGCTTCAGAAAGTGGAGATTAAAGCTTCAGGACCCCAGCATATTAGTGAACTTCTTAGGGATCTACAGGTTCTGGAGAATGCCAGAACATCCCTTCCAAATGAAACAACAAAGAATTGTATTTTACGCCTCCAACTACTGAGAAAGTAGCGTAAGTCTTAATGGCCTCTTCAGGTTCTGGAGGCAGCATATTCTATGCCTGGAAATACCACCTTCACCCATTTTCTGTATAACATTAAAAGGCTGTGAACTTTGAGTAGTATCCAGAGCAAGAAAGAGCTCAGCAGAAGGACCAGGTTTGAGAAAATGGTCTGACACATGAGCCATATAACCTAGGAGACCCTATGGTACCAGAGCCATCTGTGGTGGAAGAAAATAGTGTTCAGAGTTGATGGGAAGCTCCAGTCAATAAATCACAATGTAGACTTCTGGGGTTCTGGAGAAAGTCCCTGCCACCTAAAACAGAGGATGATCACCATCAATAAGCATTTACTGATGTGCTACTTACCCTTGGGAAATACAGAGCTTCTGACCCTGAGATACAAGGGATCCTATGACCAGAGCCATCCATCATGAACTGGGTTCATGCAAAGCCCACAAGTCGCAAGGTGGGGCCAGTTCTGTGGCAGTGCATTCTAAGATGGATGTGGTACATCCAAGGTTGGAAACAAGCAGAGCTGGAGAGCACACTATAAGCTAATCAAGCAGGTAGCCCAGAGCCCCATGCCATCAATCAGTTTGCACTCGTGTATCTCCTATAGTTCACATCTGTGGCTTAACAGAGGGCCTTTATGATGAGATAACAGATAAGTAGAAAGGCCCAGCTTCATTCATAGGTTAGCTTTGATGGACAGTGATGAGGGGGAAAGCCTCCCCATCGGCAGAGCTTTGATGTTAAGTGCAATTAGTCATCAACTTTGTGTAGAGGAAGAACTGACTTAAGGTAAAAATATAGATGAACTTGTGGGCAATGTGGAATGACATGGTTGGTTAGTTGGTTAAGGGCCTGGAAGGAGAAAGATTAGACTATCAGAGACAAGGAATGTCTGTGAAAAAGGCAGGTGGGTGGATCTCTGGAAGTGGACAGGAAGCACAAAGGTTTTTGAACTACATGTGAACAACCAGCAGAGAACATCTACTATGGGTGAGGAACTAAACAACCAGACAGAATGACTTGGTCAACTGCTAAAAGCTAATCTCTTTCATTGGCAGTCCTAGTCCTGGCACTATGGAAGTGTGAACTGAATAGCCATGGGGGCGAGTATGGAGGCTATGCATGAGTTCTCATTCATTAATGCCGATCCAATTACTGTTACCATTGAATGGAGACAGCCGAGGACTTGGGAGATAGGCTAAGAACTTTGAACAAACACCACAGATTATTGATTATTCTCACCTTTTTACCATGTTAGCTTTTGAATGCCTTTGTTTGCCCACAGACAGTGCTAAGGGTGATCCATATTTCCGAAGGCCAATCTGTCTCTGCAATAAATTTCTCAGATGCTTCCAGTAAGAGCATAAAGAAGTTCTCCTGCTCCCACAGGAGGCAGCAGGAACAAGAATGCATTGGTTGAAGAAGAGTCATTAAGAATAAAGAATATAAGAAAACTACATTTGAAGATGATATGCTCTAGTAGATAGAAAATTCTAAGGAAGCCACACACAGAAAAAAAAGCACTAGAACTAATAACAAGTTCAGCAAGGTGGCAGGATACAAGATCAATATATGAAAATCGATTGTATTTCTATACACAAATAATGAACAATCCAAAAATGAAATTAAGAAAACAATTCCATTTATAATAGCATCAAAAAAGAATAAGATACTTAGGAATAAACTTACCAAAATAAATGTGAGACTTTTAAGACCAAAACCCACAAAACATCATCAAAAGAAATGAAAGATTTAAATAGAGACGTTCCCTATTTATGGATCAGAATAACTAATACTGTTAAGATGATGATACTCCCCAAACTTATCCATATAGTTAACATAATTCCTATCAAATCCCAGCTTTCTTTTTTTTTGTGCTTTCACAGAAAATGACAAGCTGAACCTCAAAAATCATATGGAAAATAAAGAGACTAAGAATAGCCATAACATCTTGGCAAAGAAAAAGAACTTAGAGGACTCACATTTCTTAATTTCAAAATTTACTACAAATCTACAATAATAAATACACTGTGGTATTCACATAGAGTTAGACATACAGATCAATTGAATAGAGTTAAGAGTCCAGATCAAGCCATATTTTTATGGTCAATCAATTTTTGACACCTGTGCCAATACAACTTCTTAGAGGAAGAAAAGTCTTTGAATAAATGGTCCTAGGACAACTGGATACTCATATGTGAAAGAATGAAGTTGGACCCCTGTGTCATACCATGTACAAAAATTAACTCAAAATGGATCAGAAACCTAAAGGTAAGAGCTAAAACTGTTAAGATTATTACAAGAAAACTTAGGTATAAGTGTATGGCTTTTTAAATATGACATCCAAGACATAAGCGGCAAAAGAAAAAGTAGATCAGTTGAACTTCATCAAAATTCTAAACTTTTGTACTTCGAGGACACTATCAAGAAAGTGAAAAGAAAATCCACATAATGGTAGAAGATACTGTATTTTTAAATCATATGATGTTTGTATGTCATACATATTATATGATTTCATTTGTACAAAAATTGGGGGAATAGGTAAATACATAGAGATAGGAAATAGATGAGTGTTTGCCAAGGGCGGAGGCTTGGAGAGAAATGGAAAGTGACTGCCAATAGGTACAGGATTCTTTCTTGGGTGATGTAAATATTCTGCAGTTAGGTAGTGGTGATAGATGCAGAGCTTTTTGAATAAAAACTACTGAATTGTGCACTTTAGAGGGGGTGAATCTTATGACCTTACAATATCTGAATCGTATCTCAATAGAGCTGTTGTTTTTAAAAGAAGAAACAAACAAAGGGCATTGGACCAGGAGACTGGATGTGGAACATGCACATCAGGCTGACTCATCATTGTGTCTATGAGTGTGTGCCTAGACACGTGTTGCTCCCACTTCTTAGAACATTCTCTCTACCTTTCTTTCTGCCCATCCACATCTTATACTTTGGATATAACTGGAATATAAACTCTGCCTTCCTCATATCTGTCTCTAAAAACCTTATGGCAGTCCTACACCCTAGTTCCCCATCAAAGAATTCAACTAGGAATTGACTGCAAACCATACTTGCTAAAAGTGCACTTAAGATGTGCTATTTGAAAAAGACAGTCTAATGGGCACGTTAACCAGCTATTCTCCTAGGTACCTCCAAGCTCTATCACTGTAATGAGTTACATCATTAGAAACAAGGTACCTGGGCCACGTGACCCAGCCAGGCACAGGCATTCTGGCAATGAGTGATGTTATTATATTCTGTGCTTTTATACAGGGTCTGTATAAGAAATACCCACTTGAATGGCTTATCTGTGTCTGCTGTAAGACTGTAATTGAAGACTTTTCCACTATATTACCCAATGACCCTTATGCAAGGGCCCGGATGATAAGTTTCTCCTTGTTTCCAGGAAAGAGTGTGCTTCTGCAGGTGAGTCACGTGGGTATTTCCTTTTCCTTTGCTTTGCTTTTCTTCCCTTTCCTTAAACATAGGAACCATCTAATGCCATAAAAACAACCCACACTTGAGCATTATGTACTGCGAGCCTGCATCCTTTCCCATCTTTGACCATCAGAGCAGCCTGATATTGCCCCTCTTTCACAGATGTGCACACTGATGCTAAAAGAGAGTAAATGGCATTCCCGACCCCTCACAGCTGGTAAGTGGCAGAGATGGGATTTGAACCAAGGCAGCCGGACTCCAGAAAGCACGCCAAATCCAGCTTCTGCTGTCACCTCGTTGTATAGCCTCCCCACAAGGTATATTTTCTAAGCCATCCCAAAAGTTTTTGAATTAAGAGAGTGTACATACTAAATACATGTTTGCTTTATTCCCCACATCTCCTAGCTGAATATGCTCAATAAATAACATTGATTGATTTATTTCTCCAAGTGCTGAGATCCTTGGAAGAATGATCCCCTATAAATTCTGGTGGCTGTTTTTATTAACGATGCAAGGGTAGTAATCGCACAGGCTGGAGGAGAGGAGGACAGAACTGAAAACAGGAATAATTCACTTTATTTCTTAGATGAAGTGCCTAGAAATTGCATGGCACCTTAGCAGTCTAAAGTCTGGGCCTCTGGGTGCTTGCACATTGCTGGTGGGGATTTAATCATCTTATCTGATGTGTGTTTCCACAGAGTGACAGGCACTCCCTGTCCCACTTCTGAACAGATTTACTCTGTCTGATAGGCTTGGGGGAAAGACCTTTACTCAGCCAGCATGATTCAGCTGGTCTGTGGGGCTGCTTATCTGTAAACACATTCATAAGCAAGCGAGCTCTCAGCGTGCAGAATTTTGATTTACTTAAGTTTCCTTTCTTTCCTCTCTCCTCTCTTTTCTTACCTCACTAGTATATACAGGTCAGATACCTGGCTCCTGTGTGGTTGAGAAATTGGATGCCAGTAGAGCACCAAGATTCTTATAAGTGAGGACCTCACCTCCTCGCCAGACATTATTGACCTTTTGGCTTCTTAGCCCCTACCATTTCTGGTAGACTCCCATTTTAGAATCCCGAGGGCTGAGGAAGACGACAGGCATGCTCTCTAGGAACTGTCTCCTCTAAGTGTGGTCTTTGGACCAGCTGCAGCAGCATCACCTGGGAGCTGTTAGATGTGCAGAATCTGGGGCCTTACTCAGGCCCGCTGAATCAGAATCTGCAAGTGAATCATATGCACGTTCAAGTTGCAGAAGCAGTGGTTTCAGAACACTGCACCCTCAAGGCGTGGAGGCAGCTGCTCTACCAAACAGACCTGGCTGTCCTTTGAGTGTGCCTTGGACGGAATAATAAGGTGCTGATGTGGTGCTCGGGAGTCCCAAATAACGGCACCGACCAGATGTAGTGTGTGCCTTCGGGGGGGTTGGGGGGGGGCTCTGCTGCTGCCATTGCTCCTTTCTGCTCTCTGAGAGGGGGCACACACATGGCACGTTAGGTCTTTCCCTCCACTGACATGTAAAACATTTGGAGACCTGGGGTATTGCTTCCATAGTGATTAGAGGGTTCACAACAAATGTCATTAGTGACTCCCAGGGAGTAATTTTCTCCCTCTCTGTATACCATCAATACTCTGTACATCTCTACTAGAGAATGCGCCACTCTGGATTGTGTCTGCATCTCCATCCCCTACGTTATATTTTACAATTCTCCATGGCCCAGAAACACATAGAGGTATTGACTATTCTGCACCTATCCTAGAGCCTAGCACTTACCATAGGGAGGGAGGGAGGAAG
Source organism: Puma concolor (assembly GCF_028749965.1). Classification (NCBI taxonomy): domain Eukaryota; kingdom Metazoa; phylum Chordata; class Mammalia; order Carnivora; family Felidae; genus Puma; species Puma concolor. The sequence continues at coordinate 51,090,839 of NC_141683.1, forward strand.
GAAGGAAGGGAGGGAAAGAAAGAGGGAAGGATGAAGGGAAAGAGGAAGGAAATGGGATTTAGTTTTAGGGAATTGAAGGTATATATGTATTCTGCAAGCTGGAGAGGATTCGGCAAAAGTATGCAGAGAGGTGAGCATCCAGAAAGAGAAAGGAAAGAAAAACCTTAGGGAAATCTTAGGGGGTGAACTGTTTGGGTTACACATAAGGGGATAAGTCAAGAATTAAGATCCCTTAAATATAAGTGCAGAGCCAACATGTAAATTCAGGTCTGACTTAATGGCCTGCACTGTCTCCTGGGCCATACTGCCTTCAACAGCATGAAAGGATAGCACCAGAAGGGCCCCTAGTATCTGTGTAAGAAAGGCAAGTGACCTGCTGACAGTTATAGAGCTGGCTGGTGGCAGAAGCCAAACAAGAATCTAAAAAGGGAATGTGTCTATAGCCAGTCACAAAACCTGAATTTCTCAACCTATCCCGCCAGGCCAGGAGCATAGGCCTGTTGTGTCTCAGTGGCTCCTTTGGTCTGTATTCCTGCTCTACTGCTAGATAGAACAAGCACTCTTAGTGCACAGCAGAGAGTATTGCCTCATTACTGTTCTCTGCCGTGGCCCTAGACCTAGGTCATATGTTTACCACAGTGACTGCACAGCCTAGAGCCTTTGCATGTTGTTGTTACCCAGACATCTCTACCCTTCACAATAAAGATGCTTGGCAGAAGTTATCAGATTTGTAATGGTATTCAAACTCAAACTGATGGTAGAGAAAACAGCAAGAAATTGGAGGCAGGATGCTGTAATTAAAAATCACTGAGCTGATAGAGTTATCAGGAAACCAGCAAATTGATCCCTGCATCTCCAGCCTTGGATGGAAATATGTCTACCCCATGCTTAAATCTTCTCAGGGGAGAGACTTAAGTCTTTTCCTTTCAATTGCTACAGCAGCTGATTACTTTTGTTAGAATCACTCCCAGGAAAAAATGTGAGGATTCTCCCACCTCTCGGAAGTTCTCCTCTCCTTCCCAGATATGTGTCTTCCTTTCCCCACCCTCATACTCCCAAGCCCTGAAACTGGGTCTCTGTCACCCCCTAGGTCCCAAATGTCATTTACTGGAAGAGAGAGTTAGAGACGAAAGACTGCACTTCCTCCCCTTCTGATAGATACAACCTCAGGCAAGTGCTGTAACCTCTTCCCCCTCATGTCAGAAATGGGTAGGACTGGAAGACCTCGAAAAATCTTCTAGCTCCAAAAATCTAATCCTCTATTTTGCCAGTGGGTTAGCTTCTAAGACTTATTTCTTCCTAAGGGCATTTTAATTTTCATACAAAATACAATGGCAAAGAAATCTCTCTCTTATATACAAGAGAGCAGACTTGCATGATGAAATTACAGGCTTTGAAGGTGATATTTGGGGGCAGGACATTCTGTAGGCAATATATTCCATCTACTCATAAGGCAGCTCTCCCCATCATGACCACTATTTTCATATTTGTGAAAAGAAGCCAAGAATGGAATCTGAACTATTTGTGATGCCCTGTATTTGAAGAGATCTTCATTTATGTTTGGCTGTCGATGCATGAATATGCTTACAGAGCTTAGCATTATTATTATTAGCACGGGGGATTAAATATGTTATTTAGTATTAGAGGTATTAGTCTCAAGCATTAGGGCAGATTAGCTTTTGATGTATTAGTTCTTTGGGGTTACAATTAAGGCCTGGATTCGTGATTGTTATATCCATTTGTCTCTTACTTCTCCATTCAGTTCACCAACATTGACAGACAGCCCAGGACTAATTAATTAATGACAATTCTTTATTTTCAACTGTGTATAAGAATAGGTTGTTCACATCTTCTGATTATTGTAGACTTTCAAGGTGACAATTTTGACTGGGACAGCCTTTTTGTATTATGGCATTCTTAGCCTAGCTTTCTGAGAACCTCTGTGCTCAATGTGTGGTCTCAAGCCTTTAAAAATCTCTTGAGGAATCTTGTCCATACTTTACCACCCCCGCCACCCCCACTGTCTTCCACCTGCTTTCTAGAAGCAAAATCTTTGGTCTGTTGCTTTGATCCAAGCTCTGGTACACCAGACACCCATCACTGTCTCACAAGAGTCAGGCATCCATCACAGAGAACAGATGAGTAGGTCAAATATAAACATTCCTTCTACTGTGATTAATTAATAATGTCTTTTAGGCCTTCTATCAATATGGTACTTACATCTGGGTTTAGAAGGGCACTCCTAAATATTTACTAATGTGTAATAGTACTTTTAAGTGGAGTTGATAAACTCAGCTTCATGGTTTAAGCCTTCTAGCAGGCAAGAAGTGGAAATCTTTGTGATTGGGTGCATCTGTTTCTAAAACCTGAGTATGTCACACCATCATCTTTCCAGAGCCTTCCTAAAATAAGGAGACACAACATCCTTCTAATAACTCTATAGGTATGCTTTTCCCCCAGTCTGGTCTGATTCAGAGACTGATAGCTAAGGTTTCCTACCCCTCAACTGTGGGACCGGCCCAGGTAAGACGTGAGCCCCCACGTACTGACTCTCTTCTCACCGGAGCAATTGCCTTCATGCTACTGAAGGTGCTCACTGCTAACTTTGTGCACAGCACATTCTCAACTGCTTTCCTCCTCACTCTGAATATTGCTGTACATGGTTTGCCATTAATTCATGGGTGAAAGCATGTGCCCACCCAGTCCTGCAGCGTGGAGACATGCACAGTCAGTGCTAAAATCAGACTCTGGTATCTCTCTTGCACCTCTCAAACCCTGTCAGTGGAAAGTATCAATGCCTTCCTACCGCTTGCAACCCCCTTCCCAACCAAAGCATACTCCTCTGGCACATCAGTACCCCATTGATGAAGAGGACATCTGCTGGTTCCATCTTCCACAGATGAGTGGCTTGGTACAAATTCGTCAAAGCAAGCAGTGGCCCAGTAGAAATAGCCAGTGTGTGCGTTACCCCCTAGGTTATCCCATCACTCTGGATTTCTGCCCTAGAAGCCTCCAGGGGAACTTTGAAGAAAGAAATGCTGGAGGCTGCTTGTCTACCAAAGATTTCAGGTCGTTGTGGATTGAGATAGGGTACAATGATTAAATATGATGCTGAATTCTTCTCTATGCAACAATAAACGTCGAAGGCTCTTGGGTGCATAGACACAACCATCCTTTCTGTCTCCCAGTTCGTTTTGTACCAACTGAGATATAGCCCACGTAGGGAATGGAGTACTTAGTATTTATGTGGTGACTTTCGCCTGAAGAAATTGGAACCTGTGGAGAGTAGAGAGGAAGTGGTTCTCCAAGAGATCTGCTGTGAAATGCTTCTCGGACCACCTGGGGGAGGCACTCTGGGGAGAATGATGCCTCATTCTGTGTGGCGTACATCCAACCTGCTTTTTAGGCTGGGAAAGTGGTAATCAGAACAGAGAAAACCAATGCCACGTCTGCATCCTTCCCAGTTTCCTCAAAAGGCGATCACAGACTAGAAGATGCCGAGTATGGGAAACTCTCCTGATGCCTGCAGCAGTGTTGGCAAAGAGGCGCCCTCCCCCCCAACCCCCAGCCCACCTCAGTACACATTTACCCAACGCAGAGGCTGCAGCTCCCCTGTGAGCAGGGACCTTCACATCACTCCTCTGATAGCGAGGAGTCCTGGCTGTAAGACTTGTGTTAGTTCTCCTGTCTGGGAAGAGGGGGAAGGGTAGCCAGGTAACTCTGGGACCCGGAGTTCTGCCTCGCTCCATTCTTCATGTAACAACCCCCGCCACACACACCCCAGTCAAGCCAGACATGCATTCGCTTTTGAAAACACACTAATCAACCAGCCTCCCCCACGGCCTATCCACCATCCATGGATGTCCATGTATCACACACAGAGCAATTAAAAAAAAAAAATCCAGGCAGCCCAGGGAACCATAATCTTCTTTTGTTTTCTCTTTTCTGTTTTCCCCTAAAAAAGGCCTTTTAAGAAAATATATTAAACCAGGTAAACTTTTACTCATACGTTCATGTGGCTGGAGCAGATTGACAAAGAAAACAATCACAAAATAAATATTTTTGTTTTGTTTTTAAAAAAGAACATTTCCCTATACATTGTCTCTTTCTAACTTGACAGAGCTGCTTTCTTGGACAGGACAGGTGCCATCGGAAGAGGAGTTCCGGCTGGACCACGAGGGGAATGTGGAACAAAGTAGGGGGGCTGAGGAAGCGAGGGGGCTGGAGGGAGGGAGGAGTGGAGAGCAGAGCAAGCCTGCCTGTCTGCCCTTACGGTCCTCTGTTGGTGTCACCTTGAGTGTCTCAGGGGAGCCGGCTTGAGAAGCAGTCAGTGTCTGGGAGGGCACAGAGGAGGCAGCATACAAAAAGTAAGAACCAACGCTGGGGGGATCACGAAACAACGCCATTTTAAGAAACCTGCTTAAAAAGAATACAAAAGTGACTCGGTGGGGGAGGGGGATCTGCTCCTGTTCCTACCCCCATGCCCCCTCTTGCTTTCTTGAATGATAAGAATCACTTTTTAAGGATTTTGTTTTCACGGTTTGGCTGGTTCTTTTTCTTAATCTCTCCCTTGGCTCCTCTCCTTCAACTGCATGCATTTGAAAGCACCGACTTCACAGATTCGAGGCTGCTGAGTCGTAGCCTCCCTGTGTGAGTGAGAGAGTGTATGTGTATGCGCGCGCGTGTGTGTGCACGCACATGGTGAGCGTGTACACGTGTGCGGTGATGGTCTCTTTCTCTCCTGCCTGCTTTAGTCCACGCCCTGAGGTCCCATCGGCTGGGTGCGGAAAGTCTCAAGGGAGAACCCTGTTGGCACTAAGGTGAGGGCTTGGATGATCTTTGCACCCTGGATTCAGGGATCACCTCCCTGCCCAGCACTGGAGTGGGGCCCCCATTAGCTACACAGTTTGCCTGTCTCATACTCCACAGGGTTTGGCAGCTTGGAATTGAAAGCCCTCAGGGAGGACTGGATCCTGCCCACCTCGTTGTTGGCCAGCTTGAGCCGATGCCGGAGCAAGCAGGAGAAAAGGTCAAGCCGGACTTTGCCCGGGGGAGAGAGCTGGTTTACCCGGTCCCTAAGCTCTATAAGCTGCAAGAGGGCAGAGTCCTGGGAACCTTGAGTGTACGGGTAGTCTAACTGGAGAATTAAGTCCCGGATAGCATCCGGGTCAAAGGGGAGGCTGTAGCCAAAGACCTGCAAGGTGTTGATTTTCATGTAGCCCAAGTTCTTGGAGGGATCCGTCATCTCCAGGGGCTCGTAGTAGATTGTCTCATTGGAGCTGTCATCCAGGGACTTGATTCGGCTCCGTAGGTAAACATGGACTGTCTCAAAGAAGGTCTTCCACCTGTTCCCCAAGGTGATAGTCCAGTTTTGGCACTGGGCAGCTGCATCCACGTTAGTCCTTTCCCAGTCGGGGAAGCTGCCCTCATTCACGGGCATGAACCAGCTCTCAGAGTGGCTGCCCCCAAACGGGTTGACGTAGATGGCCATGACAGGCTCCAGGGTGCTGTTCTTGGTGAGGCAGATCTGCAGGGACAAGGCCAGCATCACGTGCACCAGCCCAGGCTTGTACTTGTTACTCTTCAGCGTGAGCAGCATGCGCTTCCTCCAGGAAGGGTCAAACCAGCTGCCCAGACGCATGTCGTTGCTGATGAAGATGGAGTGCACCTCGATGCGGCTGTCCCGCTTCTGCAACAGGTACTTCAGCTCCAGGTCCTGCAGGTCTGTCTCCAGCCCCAGAAAGTTCTCCAGGGACTCGGCCACCTCTGGCCGGCACAACCCCTGGGCCAGCACGTAGCCTGGGTTACAGCCCCCGCAGCGCGTGCTGTTGTCCGGAGCACAGTGGGCACATGCAGGCCCTTCGCCCAAGGCACAGGGGATGGGGCCCTGGCAGGAAGACTGGTCATAGGGGCAGGTGCAGCTGTGGCTCTGTTCCAGGAAGGTGCCGGGGAAGGTGCTTTCTCCACAGTAGAGGAGGGACTGGATGCGATTCCACCAATAGGGCAAGGACCTTTGGGAAGGGAGGTAAGAATGAATAAAGAGTCACACAGAGACACGCTTTGGCGTCGCTCCTGAGGGTAGGAGGAGACTGACTAATAGGCAGGGAAGGTAATGAGAAAGATAAAAGCCCCGAGTTCTCTGAATGATGGAAACCCTACTGCACCACTCTGGAATGATCGAGTAAGGCCTAGAGCTCAGCGTCTGTCTGATGGATCAGCACCAGAAATACTTGACATCAGACTTGTACTGGCAGCAGCCGGGCTCATCCCTCCCAAGTACCACTTCCTTCGCTTACTCAAAAGCCTACAGAAGATCTCCCACAGCCTCTGTACCAAAACACCTAACGTAGTTTTCAGCTTTTTAAATAAGACCGTCCGATCCCTAGTTCTCCAAACTTCCCAACTCCCATCCATTGCTTTCCCACTTACCGTCCCCGTCCTTCCCGTTCCCACTGCTTCTGTCACTCTTTCACCACGAAGAGGAATTTTCTATGGCTGGCTCCCTCTTTAGATTTAGGTTTCCGCTCCTGTGATACCTCCTCAAAGAGGTCTTCTGTGACACCCTTTTTGAAAGAACCACCCAGTCGCTCGCTCTCTATCACATCAGCCTGTTTTTATATAATCCACAGCAAGGATCAGGATTGGAAATTGTTGTTTATGGTTTCCCTGTTCACAGATGGCTTCTCTGAAGACGCCACGAGAGCAGGAACACTGCATTATTTTTTTTTTTTAATTTTTTTTTTCAACGTTTTTATTTATTTTTGGGACAGAGAGAGACAGAGCATGAACGGGGGAGGGGCAGAGAGAGAGGGAGACACAGAATCGGAAACAGGCTCCAGGCTCCGAGCCACCAGCCCAGAGCCCGACGCGGGGCTCGAACTCACGGACCACGAGATCGTGACCTGGCTGAAGTCGGACGCTTAACCGACTGCGCCACCCAGGCGCCCCAGGAACACTGCATTATTCTTCACCGACATGTTCTCAGAAACCAGGGTCGTTCCTGGCGCTTGGTAAGCATTTAATAGTGATTTCTTGAAGGAAAAAAAAAAGTGAGCCCCTCTCAAAAGCCTTTGCTAGTCTAGGCTCTCCACTGACGCTTCCCTTCTTACGGGTGCCTCTGTCAGAGCCGCATCTCCGGGTTGCGAGGCAGCCTCCACGCCCTGCGACGCCCCGTCTCCGTGCACCATTTCTATCTTCTCCCACACAAGCTGGCCGAGACTTCCTTCTCCAAGGTAGCTCTTCTCTCAGGCTTTTGCTTTTACTAGACCCTGCCTCTGATTTATGTTCCACAAATGTGGATTTAAGTGGCTGCCGCATAGGTATCATTTTACAGTTTTTGTGTTTCTATATATTGATTATGTTTTCCCGAGGACCCACACACACACTGCTTAATATTAGGATACGCAGTGTGCACTTGTTGAATAAACGAGCGTGTGAGTGGGTGTGCGGTGAGGGCCTATGATGATACAGCCTGCCTCTGCTCCTGAGGGCGGGGTTGGGGTGGGGCTCAGCTTTTTTCCTTTTGTGACTCAGAACTAATCACTTGTTTCAAGCAACCCAGTGTGTGTATATTCTCACTGTATGTAATTGGTGTGTGAGCTTCAACTCCACCCCTCTGTTTCCTGAAAAAAACTTCTTAAAGTAGAAATGAGTGAGAATTAGAGCATGACTAGAATAACATTTGAATATACTATACTTTATAAAAAGTAAAATTAGCCTCTCTCTGTTTGCTCTCTCCGATGTCAGACACAAGTCACGAGCAGGCGAAGAGAGCAGAGAATCTAAAAGGCCTCATCTGGGTCACCGCCGCCAGATCTGCCATGTTGGACAGAGGGCCCCCCGGCCTCAGCAGCCTCAGGGGAAGGGGCCAGGCTTGGGCCCGGGCAGCTGGGGTGCTCACCTCTCCTTGGGCAGGCGGAAGCGAGGCTGCCGGTGGCAGCGCTTGCAGAGGTTGAAGAGCCTGCGGACAATCCGGTGGGTCTTCTTGAACAGCGATTTCAAGCTGGCTCCCAGCTGCTGGTAGCGGTGCTGAAGGCTGGTGTCCATGGCCCAGAACTGGGAGATGGCTGTGGAGTTCAGGAACCTGTCTCCAGGCAGCCTTTTCAGCAGGGCCTGGAATTCCTCTGTGGGCAAGGACGCAGAGCTGAGCTGAGGGGGAGTCACGCAGACTCTGGGACGGCAGGGCGCTCCCCAGACCCAGCCGGCCCTCCGGACTCATTGCCTGAGGAAAGAGGCTCCATAGCCATTCTCCCAGGCCCTTGTATATATTTCTTTTTAAACTGCCTTATTTGGAAAATGAATAACATGCCATAAAACAGAGCCTCAGGATTCTTTTCCATCTTTCCTGTCCCTAATATGCTTCTGAATTTCAAAACAGATTTCCGTCATGACCCAAGCAGGCCAGAGGTCACGCTTTTGCCAATGACCTTGGGATGTACCACTTTCTCCCTTTATAACTTCCTGTAAGTCATTCACAACACTGTCACAGGCTGGTATTCTTCAGTAACACCACAACATCCTGTGGAAGGTGGAAGGCAGGCACAGCTGGCAAATGTGGACCCAGGGAGACTGAGCACCCAGCTCAGAAAGCTTCTTAGAAAATTTCCAGTCCCTGAGACCAGCTGCTCCTGTCCACATCCTTCTCTCTGACTCTGGAATACCCTTTGTCTCTTTCAAGCTTCACCTCTAGGCCAGACACCCATTCTTTCCTGTAGCTAATCCAGAAGCAAGATGCTTTCTGGTCCTTGCTGCCTACTCCAAGTCTGTGCTCTTCCCAGAGCTTCCTGGTCACAACACATTGGCTGAATTTATGCCCAGATCTGCTTTTACTTGGGACCTGCAGCCACTGTCTCTTGATGGGGGCCCAGATAGCCCTCATTTACTCAGCAGTAAGTAACTCACAGTGGTGAGCGCCCGAAGTCATGCCCCACATTAAGCATCATTGAACACATCCCACCATCACAACTCCTGTGCAGCTGGTGTTGGGGGGACTGGAATGTTCTCCTTAGCAACTAACTACCTGTCTAGGACTTGAAATGTCAATGCCTGGGGCCTCAGCTTGGTTCTTCATACCCCTCTTCCCCTTCCCAGTGGTTGGAGAATCATACCTAGTGATGGCATTAACAACTAGCATGTACGTAGGTTTTTTTATAAAACATGTAAGCTTACAAAAGAGCACAGGGAGTAACAGAATAAACTCCCATGTGCCCACCAACTAGATTTAGCCACTTTGCCACATTGACTTCAGTCTTTTGTTTTGTTTTAGAGAAATTCTGCAAAGAAAATATACAGTCGAAGGCCTTAAACTTCCCTTCTATCTCCCATCTTGATGTAACCACTCTCTTGGGTGTTTTCTTTATCATTATATTTCTTAATGTTTTCTGCATATGTTTATCTGTAAAAACATTAAGTATTGGCCAGTATGTTTTTAAGCATCATATAAATAGTATTAAATATGTGTTATATTTAATAATATTGTATCATAGTATTATTCACATGATATGTATATGTAACATTTTTCATTTTCACTTTGTTTAACCCAACATGTTTCTGAGCTATATCTATCCACATAACTATCACTCATTTAGTGTTGAAATGTATGAGTGTATCAGGTAGAGATAGTTATACATTAATTTTATCTACATTATCCCATATGAGCCTTCCATCCACCTATTATTATCACTTTCCCTCTCTTACAGATGAGGAATGGAGGTATTCTGAAGCTGCATGGCTCACATAAGGTCACAAAGCTGGTCAGTAACAGAGTGTCTCAGTCTTTGGGGGCTGCTCTCAGAAAATACCACAGACCGAGCAGCTTATAAACAACAGAAGTTTACTGCTCACGGTTCAAGAAGCTGGAAGTCCAAGATCAGAATGCCACCACGGTCAGGTTCTGGGGAAGGCCCTCTCTGGGTCGAGTGTGGCTCACTTCTCACTGTGTCTTCACATGGCCGAAGGTGAGAAGGATCTCTCTGGGGCCTCTGTTATAAGAGCACTAATCCCTAATCACCTCCCAAAGGCCCCCACCTCCCTGGGCATTATATTTTCAACGTATGAATTTGGGGGGGGGGGGGCGGGACACAAACATTCAAACCAGAACCCAGAACAAGGATTCAAAACCAAGCCCTAAATCTGCATCTCAAGGTAACCTTGCTATTAGCTATACGTGTAACAAGCAAGGACTAGTATGTGCTGGGTGCCTCCTAGAACTATTCTACGTACTTCATTCCTTGTGCACCTGTGCACAGGCAATCTGTAGCAAACGTGTATCAGACAAACCAGGCAAGTCCTAACGCCCTCAGATATATCCACATTAGCTCATTAAGTCCTCGTGACGCATGTCTTTGGTAGGGATCACGTCCATTTGCACAGATAACAAGAAGACAACCACCTGAGACGTGAGGTTGTGAGATAACCTGGTAGGGGCCAAGGACACAGGTAAGCGGATGAGGTGGGATCCAAGGTAAGTTCCCCACCTTCTAGTCCCGCACCTCAGAGCATGTCCCATTGACAGGGAAGTGTGGGCCCGTCAACTGCTCACCTGACTCCTCAAACTGCCGGTTGTGAGTCACCCAAGAGTCCTGGATCTGCACCAGGCTGTCCTCCATGGCCTGGATGTCAGCATCCGGACAGTTGCATTCTGGGAAGGTGGGGCTGCACTTGCACCAACAGTCATTCTCCTTGCAGACGAGCTCCCCCTCAGAGCTGCATGTGATATAGCTGAGTGCCGCCGCCACAAAGCGCTCACGCAGGTACTCGGGCAGCAGCACCTGTAGGCCTAGGGAAAGGACGCATCAGGGAATTGTGGGGCAAGGACCAGTGGGGACCTGGTTTCCCACACTTAAGGCTGCAGGATCGCCAGCTGGGGTTCTGCTGACTTGGGCATTCTGGGCCCAAGAACGGTCACCCCAGGGCCTAACTCTATGGAGCTGATGGGATGAGGGGCTTACCGCTGCCCCAGTGATGGGTGGGAGAGGGTCTGAAAATGCAGATGAGGAGCATCGAAGCCCAAGGCTTCGGAGAACCCCTCACATCAGCCAAATTGAGAGCGTGCGTATCATACGAATGGCCTCATTGGCTGCACATCGGCATCTCTAGGATGGAAATGGGAAGATATTTCAGATAAAAGAAGACCTTACAATCTCATGAAGGAGGAATCAAGGCTTGATGGGCTTTTTGCTCTGCTTCAGCTAGCCATCCTGTTTCTGGCTTTGCTAAGTCACAGATGTTCTGGGATGTCCCACCCCACCCTTGACGACCAAGGAGACTGCTCTGGTCAGGAGGCAGGGACAGGCGTTGTTGGTACGCAGTGGCCAGGCACCACACCAGGTGCTTCCCAGATACGATCGCGTGTGACTCCCTGGGCACACTGAGAATCCAGGGCCGATGGCCACAGTGACCTGCCCACGTCGCAGGACTAGTAAAGTTGGCTTGGTGTCGCACTCTGCCGTGGTACCATCAGCTTGTACTGCACGCCTGTGACCGGCTGCCCTGCCTCAGTGTGCTTAACTCTCACCGAGATTTGGAAGTTCAGTCAAGCCTGGGTAGGTAGGAATGGTTCTCCGCTCTCCCTGCTAATTAGCTCCCCTGATCTTGGGATATAATCCACTAAATTTCTCTAGGCTTCAGTCTTCCTATCCATCTGTGGTGGTGGGTTTTAGTTTACCAGGAGCACAATACACCCCTCTTTGGCTTCAAGCCACACACGGTGGCTGTCGGAAGCACATCAAGGGATGAGTGAAGGACACGCATGCCTTTGGATGCCGCCTGGGCCAGGTTCGAGGGCAGACCTGCAAGAGGCTGCCCCAGTAGGGACATCGCGAGAGACGGTGCCAGGAGAGTGGGGGACGTGAGAACTTCGGATACGCTGAGCTCCCCTTTCCTCAAATACCTGCCAGCTCTTTATCGTCACACCCTTGACTGTGTCCTTGGCAGGAAATCAGAGAGCCCAAAGTATGCATCCTAGTCTCTGTGGACCTGAAAACATAACTTAGCACGGCAGCACCAGCAGAAGTCCTGTTTGAGATCCACCTTGTATCTGAACTGCTCCTCAAGTTTCCTCTCTTGATGCTGTGCCTGCAGTGGCACTGGAGCGGCCCTCCCCACATATCCGGTCCACATGCTGCCTTTCCACACACACCCATCCAAGTCCTTTCTCTTCACCTCCCCCACTACCTCCCTCCTCCTCACCATAACACTTCCCATTGCTATAAAATAAGTGCCCCGAGCAGTGTCTGCATGAGTGATGGGCTATAAAATTAAATGGCATAAACTATTCCAAATGAACCACCAGACATTCCGAACTTCACTCATCGCTAATTTCCAGACACAAACCCAGCCCATCTAAGGACAGAGGAGAAGAGGGATGCTAATTGCATTAGGTGGCTCTAAATAAAGCAGTCTTTTACTCCTTTTTATTATATATTCCTTGATTCCAAAAGAACTGATGGGTTGCATCTGGCTCAGGTTGCCTGGAATTTGTAATCGTAGATCCTGGGTGAGGGCTATTGATTTTATAATACCAAGACAATAATATCTTAAACAGAGTCCAATTCAGTTAGGCCTCAAGAAAAAGGAACTTTTCCGACTGCCAAACAGCCCTGTCTGAATCCGTTTGCATTGCCCTGCCCCCAGGATGCCTGCGGGGCAGACAGCAGGAACTAAGCACCTCCCCTACCTCCCCTTACCTGTCCTATCGCCTTCCCGTTGGCAAGTGTGTTTTAGCTAGTTCTGTCTCCAGCGGAGGCTCCCATTCGTCTCAGACTGTTCTCCTGGCCTTGATCCCCCGTGGAGGATTACAGACCAATCACAGAAAGTAGGGACCACTCTCAGGGTAGCCAATAGTCCCATGGTTTGTAAAGCTCTACGGTGGCCCCATAACCATCTGCAAAGACTAACCGTACCCCAATGTGTCCTTAGGACAAAGCCGAGGGTTCTTTGGGCAACAAAGGTGATCATCAAACTAGACCAAAGTGTATAAGGGTGAATGTTATACTCATGCAGGATAGTGACTGGGGGTTGGGGAAGACTATGAATGCCGAGGGTTTGGGTGTTGAGTGGTGCTAACAATGGTCTTGGATGCAGGGTAAACCATTTCAGAAGTTTTCTCAAAAGAATGAGGGAAAGTTGTTAAATACACGTCCCAGAAGTCCTGGTAGCTCTTGTCTTAAATATGGTTTAGCCAGGGGTGCCTGGGTGGCTCGGTTGGTTAAGCGTCCTCCTTCAGCTCAGGTCATGATCTCATGGTTCTTGAGTTTGAGCCCCGTGCCAGGCTCTGTGCTGACAGCTCGGAGCCTGGAGCCTGCTTTAGATTCTGTGTCTCCCTCTCTCTCTCTGCCCCTCCCCTGCTTGCTCACACTGCACCTCTCTCTCTCTGTCTCTCTCAAATATTAAAAAAAAAGAGAGTGAGAGAAGGGTTTAGCCAAATGAGGCACAGAGGGCTTTTTCCTCCTCCTTGGTGGTCTGAGTTTTTCACCCAGTGTGACACCCGTCACGGTACAGCTTACCCAGTAACTGCACTTTGTTCTCCGGACTCTGTACCAGGACAGAGCTGACTGAGTCCAGGTTGTCGTAGTTGCTGCAGCCCAGAGGGCCCGTCCTGGTCTCCGTGACCTAGAGAAGGAGGGCACAGTGTGGATTTAGAGACAATCCCTACGGGGAGACCATCCCTATGCGCTTCCCTCTCCGGCCATCTGATCTCAGGCTCTGTGTCCTGTCCTTGACCAGCCGGAGGATGGCATGTGTTTCCCTACCCCGGGAGCAGAAAGCCACTTTTCTTCCCTGTTCTAACAGACTCTCAGCGGCAGAGGGCTGGCAGCGGCAGGTGCACACAGTGGGAGGCTTTCAGAGGGGGCCGAAGGGAATTTGCATCCGGGAAGAGAAGATTCAACGTAGGCTGAGGAAGCTGGACCTCTGAGCTGGAGTCCCCCCTTCTCCCTCCCCCAGAGGGAGACAGGAGGCCAGATGTGGAGGCTGTCAGCCGGCTGGCGAGCCCAGCTGCATCCACTCGGCGTGGTGCTCACAGGCTTTAGGGATCCCGAAGATGAAAAGCACTAGAGAAATATGAGTTATGAGTATTATTATTAGTATTAAACATTTAAGTCCCACCTCGGCGCTGAGACGTCCTTAGAGAAAATCAGCCATGGGCTTACTGCATATTTTAATAAGTATATTAAATATACATAAACTCCTATAGCCATGTAATATTCCAAAACACCACAGAATCATTTTAAAATATTATAAAGTTGGCCTATCAGTTTTTCCCTGATGTTTTTAAAGTATAAGATGAAAAATGGGGAGCTTTAAATGCACTGAAATAATTCCATAATAAGAATGATGGGGACCTGCAGCCCTTTCTTCTCAGGATCTGCGAAAGCTCTGCCAACAATCAATCAACCAATCAACGAGTATTTATTGAGCAGCCACTGTTGAATTCCATACAATTCATCAAACATTCACAGAACGCCTTTCCTGGAGTTCTTCAAGGAGTCGGCCCTGATACCCCTGACCTTCTGTCCTGGCTCCAGATACCTCTGCCCTGCAGCAGGCACACGCGTTGGAGTTTTCCATCCTTTACTGAAAACGTGGGGTGAAAGTCTGGGTCCTCCACACACCAAACGCTCCACAGGGGTAAGCCCATGTTTATTTTGTTCACCACAATGTAGACAGCTGCAATGAACACAGTGCCTGGCACACCGGGTATTTAATACATTAGAGCATGTGTAATACGTTCCAGGCTTTGGGGGGGTGAGAAATGAGCACAGAAATGCACAAGTTATATGCTGTGTCCTCTAGGGAACTACAACCTGTGGGAAAGGCAGGTGCATACGCAACGGGCCGAGATGCATCCAAGTGGAGCGGAAGCTATGTGTCAGTGAGCGCTGAGGAAAACACAGCTCTAAACAAAGGGAACATGAGGGAAGAAGGGCAGAGGAGACTCATCTGAGCTGGTCCTTAAAGATAAGTAGAAGTCTTGTTGAATCACTATATCGTACACCTGGAACTAACATGATACTGTATGTTAGCTATACTGAAATTAATATAAAATAAAATTAATAGTAATAAAGATAAGTACAAGTGGACAGCAAAAGAAGGGAAGACAGGCACTCTGAGAGAAAGGGGAAGGGGCACTGTGGGGGCTCAAAAGTATAGTGTACGTGACTAGCGCCCCACAAGCTACAAGGTGAAGTAACCAGGTGAAGAGCAGAGTGTAAATGAAATTTTCAAAGAGAGTTTAGTCTATTTAGTTTTAAAAAATACTCATGGAAGAGAGTAATTCAATGAGAGATGATTTGATACTGACTGGAAATACAGTAGGGAGAGAGACAGGAGAAATCCTTGTGATGTAAAGTAGTCTGACTAGGCTTCATGGAAGAGGTGAGCCATGAAGGATGAATGGGGATGGATGGGAAGGCAGAGAGATTTAGGAGAAAAGGGGGGTAATTACAGACAAAGAAGAAGGGGCGGCCTTAGACACGGTGCATGAAGAGCAGAAAAACCCAGCCTGAATAAAGAATGGGACCGAGCCCATGACATGGGCAGGAACAACCTCTCTACAGCTGCCAAGTTCATCCTCCAGGATCATCCCATTTAACCCTTACAGAAACTCTGAAACAAGTCGCACTACTAGCACTCTCCAAAATAGGAAAGCAAGGTTCCAAGAGTTGCGGTGTGCCAGGCCACAGAGCTATGCGCAGCTGGAACGGGATCTTATCGTTTGAATCCTAGCACCCAGTCAGTGTCCCTCCTGTCTCCTCTGAGGGCACATCAGAGGGCTTCAGGAAAATAAAGTGAGTTAAAGCCCTTTGGATGACATCACTTTTAAAAACAAGTGTAAACAGTGCAGTTCATCCAAAATAGCTTAGTGATCTGCCCTCTGTTGAGAATGTGAACACAGGGCAAAACAAATTGTATAGACTTGAGATCACAGTATCCTAATATTACAGATGGGAAGACCTTGGCCAGATGAGTTAAATGATTTATTCAAGGTCATATGGCTAGTTGCCTACAGGACTAGGATTCATTCAGCTCATTCATATACTCTTTCATTCATTCATTTATTCATTTAACAAATATGCAGGGAGCATCCAGAACTCACACTGAGTGAGTGAGGCACAGTCACTTCCATAAGGAGTTTCCAGACAAGTAGAAACATGTTTCTCTAATCCCAGCGTTCGGGCTGTTACACATGCACTTGCCTCCCTCCACAGGTGGGCACCAGGTGCTGAATAATGTCTCTGTATAGAGTGAGTGGGTGATTGGCTAGCTGTCAAACTACAGCGGGGAGGCAGAGCCAGGCTTCTTTCAAGGTAAGGTCTTCTTTATCTCTATGGTGTGTTAAAGTCCCTGTAAGAGGAGCCCTGGCCGAGGACTAGCCCGGGTCTTCTGGAATGTGATGGACTGAATGGCAGGGTGGGATGATGGGTGAGATGGCGGGTGGGTCTGGTCTTTGGGACACTTGCCTGTCCCCGCCTCCATCTAAGCTGTTCACACTGTCATTGAGTTTTGCACTGGCTTTTCCATCCACCCACCCCTGAGCTGGTTGCTCACCAGCATCAAGTCCAGGTAGGGAGGGAGCTACATGCCTTATGTAGGAGTAGGATGACCCCTCAAGGAGGATAACAGAGAACAGCCACTCTCCTCTCCTTTATCTCAGCACAATCCCTACCTACGTACTGCCAGCCCATCTGCTTCCCCACCACCACCGCCATCTTGTGCAGTATTCCGGGCCTGGCTCTGATGTGGTTTTTTGACCTTTACTTGGCTACTCCCAAAGGTTAGTTCCACAAGTGGACAATCAAATCGATAAAGGCATTGAAAGGATGTGGGTAGCTTCCCTTTGTTAATTGCGCCATGAGAACTGGCATGAAGAAGAGACAAAGGCTGTGATCCTCAAGCTCATTTCCTTATAAGGAGGCACACCAGATCTCCAAGAGTGAGGAAGGCACTCAGATTACGTTAGATCCCAACGTCCTTGCTCCTTCCACTGCTATTCTGCTTTGAACCACCTCTGTCCTCCCTAGAGATATAAGGAGATGGGAAGAAGGAAGGGAGCTGGAGAGGGTCCTCTTGCAGATATTGCCTGGGCACTGACTTGGTAACAGGATGCCCGAAGGCCCCTTCCCCCAAGTGATGAAAATACCAGGGTCTCTGGAGGGTTAGTCCAGAGAACCCTGGGCTTTCTCTGTAGCAGAGGCAGACAGCTTTGGCAGATTATAGAAAAGGCCCATAGAGGTAATGGAAAGTGCAGTTCACTCAGGCACACACATTCAAAGAGCATCTCAGATAAGCTTTCAGAAAGGGAAAATAATTGTGTGCTAATTGGTCTGTTGACAGAGACTGTCCTGCCTTCAGAAAGCCCTGATGGATCTTAGGTTCATTAGCACATCCAATTTTCCATAAATACTAGGTCGTGCGAACACTCACTCCAGTGAGTCTGCTCTCCTCCCCCTGCCCTTTGCCTCCCCCGCTGCTCTTGTCCTACCTAGGGGGACACCTGCAAAGCTAAAAGGGACAGAAATGGGCTTCTAATTGTGAGCGATAGGGCTGGGCAGGGCGAACACAGCTGATGGTGTGTGTGCTTAAGAGGACTGCAAATTGAATCCCAGGCTGTGCGCTGAGGAATTCAGACAAGTCTTTTTAAGGATGCTTTGTGAGAACCACTCCATTTTGCCATCCTGGGACCCATCTATCTGAACTTTTGTGTGGGCTCTTTTCAGTAAGCTCTGGAACATATCAAACCAAGTCCCTCCCCACACTTCGATTAAGTAGAGGGTGAGCTGCCAATGAAAACAGGGTCCTCTGCTTAATGGCTCTGATCCCTTCCCAGGCATCACGGACAGGAGGTAGAGTGTATATATTCAGCCCTTTATAGTTTGCCAAGTGTTTCCATGTGAACTGTGTCATTGGGTGTCACCCCAACCCCATGGCAGAGACAGGGGTGGGATTCACAATATTAATCAGCAGGTAAGACAGTAGTGGGTGGGCTAATCAGAAGACGTGCCAGGAGTGGTACCAGCAGCATTCTGGAGACCTCCCGAGGTCCATTCACCCCTTGGTTACCATCAACGGGAAACCTGGGGGCTCCAAGGGAGAGAGAACAGTGGTTACGATGACACCCAGGTGATTGGGTGCAGACTGTTTACCAACTGATATGGAAGTGGTTTAATATTCTAATAGCTGGTGTAGCCCTGTCAGCTGAAGCTAAGCCCTGGGTACAGGTGAGTCAAGTAGCTGGTAACTCACTGATGTTGGGAAGTCAAGTGGTGAGCATCAAGACTGAAACTTGATCCCAAGCTTTCTCCCTTGAGCAAGTTTGTTTCCCACTAAACCAGGCAGCCAGCTTTCACCTACCAAGCATTCTATTTAGTGCCTCACTGCGTGCCAGCCACGGTGAAGAAATGGTGTGCAAGCTATGGAGTCCCAACTGCTCCAAGCTCTCCTACCACGCCTGTGGGTGTGGGGACGTGGCAGTGGGGATGCACACAGCTGGAATATAATATGACAAATCCTGTAAGAGAGGTGTGCACTGAGCAGGCTAAACCTTGCAACAGAGTGAGATGTTCAGTAGGGTCTCAGGGGAATGTGTCAGATAAAAGGGGCATGTTAGTAAACTAGAGGTGGCTAACAAGGGGGGGAAAGTAAGAGTCCACCTGCTTACAGACATGAGAGACAGGCAGAGAGGCTGGAGGGTTTTCCCTTCCCCAAGGCTGAGCAGGTGAGCAGAACCCCTCATGCCACCCACCTCGATGCAGAGTAATGGCCTTGGTGGAAGCCAGCTCTACTCCTGCAAAGGCATGTTCAGTAGAGGGAAGCAGGTGGCAGGGGCTACAGCCCCAGTAAAGGAGTATCAGCTAGCAGGGATACGCTGCGGGATGCATCCAGCCTACTGGCCCTTGCTATGTGGATCTGTAAAAGCGTGATCAAGCAAAGGAATGGTCTCTGGTGGAACATTTGACAGTAGGATAAAATGGGCAGGTCAACCCTATCAGGTGAGCATGGTGGTGGGATAGGGAGCCGAGACCTCCCGTTGCTCCTCAGTCTAGCAGGGTGTTCTCGGACAGGTCACGTGGTTCTCTAGAGCTAAGTTATGTGAGCATGAGGAGGAGTGGAGGTAGGAGAAAATAATCCTGTTTTCTCATGTTTTTCTGAATTGCATCCCATGGAAGGAGTACATTGCACCCCTCAACAGAGAAAACTCCAGGTTAATCAGCTCAGTGGAAGATGAATTATCATCCCACATTCCATGTGTGATTGGAGGAGTTCCAAAAAGAACCTTCCAAGGATGGCGGCCTCACTTCTGGGGAGATGGGCAGTGGCTCTAGTTCTGGAAAGTGCATCCCCAGGCACTACGATAGATGTGGCTTTGGGTACCTTCCTGCCTCTCACTGTGCCACCTGCAGACTTTGCCAAAGAGATGAGTCCGGTAAGCCATATTTCAGACTATGTATTGAACTCTTTATAGTGGACTAAAGTGAACTCTGAACAAAACTTCCCTCCAGAGAAGTCAGAACTGTGACACTGAGAGAAACAATTTAAAGGGTGATGGTGGACACCCTTAAAATTCAGAATAAATAATCATCAAGCATTACTAAGTGCCAGGAACTGAGAATACAGCAGTGAACAAGAGTGGTTCCTGCCCCAATGGCACCAGCTGAGAGATAAAACAGAAAAATAGTATTCAGTCCGGGCCAGAGTCAGCGTCAGCTCCAGAGCAAGGCAGAGCTAAATGTAAGCTGAAGTCACTGGCGTACAGAAAGGTCTAGAAAAAAAAACAAAGGAAAGAACTTAGAAAAGAAGCTAGAAGGTGAAGCAGATGAAAAAAAAAGATGGCATGTGTTCCAACAAGAAATGAGGTAACCTGGGAGCCTTACTGCCCTTTTATAAGACCCATATATGTGATAGTCTTCACCGTAGTCCTCTTTATAAACCATGTTTATGCTCAAGTGACTTGGAGTAGCTTTGTTTTCTTTCAACTAAACATGTTTATATGCCCTTGTACATACACTGAAAAGAGCATAACCTATGTGGAAAACAGTGACTCATTAATTCATTCATTTATTCTGTCAGTCAACAAACCTTTACTCATTACCCATAATGGAATATGCTCTGTACTTCTACTGGGAACCAAAGATGAATAAGGACCAGTCCCTCCCTCAAGGACTTCATGTTAGCTAGCAAATATAGTTCAAATGATAAGCCCTATAAAAGAGGCATGTGCTTGATACACCAAAGAGAGCATTTAACTACCTTGGGAGTCAGAAAAGGCTTCCCCAAAGAGTAACCTTTTTGACTTGAGCAAAGAAGAGTGAGGGAGAGACACTTACGTAAACAGACAAGCAAAGCAAACAGCAGGGGCTTTGAATAAAGACTAATAGTGGGATGCCTGGGCCGCTCAGTTGGTTGAGAGTCCAACTCTTGATTTTGAACTGTGATCTCACAGTTCGTGGGGTCAAGCCCCACATCTGGCTCTGCACTGACAGTGTGGAACCTGCTTGGGTTCTTTTCTCTCTCTCTCTCTCTTCTTTTTCTCTGCCCATCCTCCATTCATTCTCTCCCCCTGCCCCCCAGCCTTCTCTCACTCAAAATAATAAAATTTTTTTAAACAGACTAACAGGATGGGCCTACATGATAGAAATTGTAAGTGAAGGGTTGATGGGGGAAACGGGTTGAGAAGAGACAAAAGAGACCATTAGGGATAATCTTCAATGGCTTTATGGTTTTGTTAAGATGAGGAATTATTCTTTTTCAAGCTCCATTTGTGCTGTGGCTCATGCACTCTCTCTGTTTTTTTATTTGATCCTTACAGAAATCCTTCAAGGTAAAAAATATTTTAATTATTGAACAGTTTTAAGGATAAGAAAAGTGAGGTTCAGAGTAGTTTGGTAACTTGCTCGCAGCCCACATGAGCAGTGGCACAGCAAAGACTTTTGGGTTCAACCCTATGTTCTCTCCATTGTCACACTGCCACCGTGGCTGGGGCGCAGTGGTTTAAACGGGGTGGGGGGGGATGGTACATGATGCTTTGCACTCATGCAGGCAGCAGAGAGGGCGGATAAGAGAGAAAAGCTGAGAATGGAGACGGGAAGACTAGTTAAAAAGATAATGCAAGGAAACTGGGCAAGAGTTGATGAGGTCCTGAATTAAGGGGATGGCATGGACATGAGAAGGCAGTGAGGGGCAAGTTGAAGATATATCCAATGCCGTGATTATAGTGGTGGACCATGGAGTCTAAGTTAGGCAAAGAGTGAGGCAAACGAGGCCATGAAGGGGGGAAGAAAGTGAAAAGCTGGTCAGGTCAAAGGACAGGAAGGCACATTAATGGGACCTTTGAGTTGTTGACCCAGACCTACCTTTTATTTCCAGATAAGACCAATTCTTCTCCCACTTTGACACAGCCGACTCACTACAGGACTGAAGGGGGAAAGGGGCTTCCCCAGAGTTCTGTCTTCTTGGTAAAACCCACTCCATGTTACTAATAGTCTTCTTTCATCATTTTA
Source organism: Puma concolor (assembly GCF_028749965.1). Lineage (NCBI taxonomy): Eukaryota > Metazoa > Chordata > Mammalia > Carnivora > Felidae > Puma > Puma concolor. Next base: position 51,112,336 of record NC_141683.1, read on the forward strand.
AGCTGCCTCAGAGACCAGAATCCCAAAGGTACCCTAAATCCCTGTTAACTTCAGCCACTGTCCTGTCTCAGGCTCTCACTCCAGACACTGCACCTCTCTTAATCTGACCTCTTCAGGTAACTTCCATCGTGCTCTCTCGGTCTCATGATCAGTCTTCAGCAAGGTCCTCCATAACCCTGATCTCCTCTCAAGAGTCTGCTTCATCTTTTTGCATTAAGCACAGTCCAGAAGATGCTGAAAACAGGGGTTCCCTTGCAGTCTTGCCTAGCAGTGGCTGGCTGTGTTCCCACACCTCACATTGCTGGGCAGAGGAGTGAGGTGCGATGCAACTATCCTGAACACTGCTCCCCCTCCTCTCTAGCCATCTCTGGCTCCTCTGAAGCCAGAACCATCAGGACTTTATCACCCATGACCCCTCCTTGTTGCTGTCTATTTCTCTTGTTAGTCCCATTCAGTTGTTAAGGATTTCCAGTATTAAGCTTGCTTACCACTGTCTTTGTTATCACCAAAAGGTTTGTATCTTTCCTGTTGACCTCAGCATCCATGTAGAAAACCCTTTAATACCCTGGCCTCCCAGGTCCCTAGCCTTCTCCCCTCTCCATTCATCTTGTCCTCCAGCCCCGTCGTAGCCACCCACACTCATGGCCACGTTCAGAACCTGATTTGTTTTGCTAATTGCACTTTCTCTCCAATCTCAACATAAATCATCACACACTTGCACTTCCCCTGGTCACTTCCCTCTAACAAGTATCAAACCTACTTAGACTTCCAATCTTTTGACCTAACCAACTTTTCACTTCCTGCCGTCCCTTAACAGTCCCAAATCCCTTGGTCCATCACTATAATCACTGCTTTGTGTATATTCTCAACTCCCGTTTTGTTTCATCTTCATGTACACACACACGCGCGCACACACACACACACACATTTCTGTTCAATCAACTCTCCACCTCCTCCATGCCTGCCTATACTTGAAGTGCCAGGTGTAGCTGATAAAACTCACAGCTATGCTGACTGTTCCCATGTAATCACGACCATGGGTCTCAAATGGGCTCTCCGTGCTGCCCAACAACCCACAACATTTATCTAGTCCATTAAAATACCTAACTCCTATTCTTCTGAAACCATCCCCTGCATTCTTCTCTCAGTAATCCCTTCTCCTTCCTTTTAGGCAAGGAGTCTGCTTCTTGTGTAATCAAGGAAATAGGATCAATCAGAAGGGGACATCCGCATCCCGACGCCCAACGTCTACATCCTACTACATGTGTCCTGCGCATTTGAATGCCTCCTGCTACAAAGGATGAGATGTTTATGCTCCTGTGTAAGAACCACCCCTCCCGCCTGCCCAGTTGCTCTTGCAGTTGTCTCCTGTCACTTCTGAATCATTTTCTCCCCCTCTCCTGAATCATTTCAATCAACATGCCAAGATTCTTGAGTATCTCTCATCTTAAAAACAAAAATTCCACCTCTCTTGACCTTATACCACTCTCCAGCTATCACCCATTTTTTCTGTTTGCTTTTACAGCAAAACCCTTAAAGAATTGTCTCTACTCCTCTGGTTCCTCGCTTTGTTTTCTCTCTTGAACCTTCTGCACTCAGCCTTTTGTACCTGTCATGACACTGAAACCACTCTTATCTAGGTTGCTAGTTACCTCCATGTTGCCAGATTGAAGGTCCATTCTCTGACTGTTTAACAGCATCTAACGCAGTTGTCTGCTCCTTCTTCTATGAAACACTTGCTTCATATCGTCTTGTGATATGGCTTTGATTCTCTTCATACCTTTCTGCCTGGTGTCAGCCTTCTCTGTTGGATCCTTCTCCTAGTCCCCATTTCTGAATATTGATGTGCTGCACAACTCAGCCTTAGGGCTGGGCAGCCTTAGGGCTGCTCTACCAGCTACATTCACTCCTCAAGTGATCTCATCTCATCCTTTCTCATGATATTAAATACCACCTACATGTGTGTATATATTTGTATGCCAAAATTACATCTTCAGTCATGACCTTTCTCTCTGAAGCCTAGTGTTTATATTCAATTGCCTGTTAGATACCTCTACTTGGATGTCTAATAGGAATGTCAAATTCACTGTGTCTAAAACCAAGCTCTTGATTTGCTTCTTTCAGATTGGCATCTCCCCCACTGTTGTCCTTCTCAGTAAATGCAATCACTGTTCATCTTGCTGCTCATGCCAAAAATCTTGCAGTTAATCTTGAGTCCTTTCTTCTAATTTATTAGCTAAGCCTGTAGGCTCTACCATCAAAATATATCTTGGCATCTGCCAAATTTTCACTACCTCTATACAGCCAGCTTTGTCTGAGCGAGCCACCATTATTTCTTCCCTTGACCATTGCAATAGTCACTGCATCAGTCTCCAGGATCCCTCTTTCTCCTCTCTTCCCTGATCAGTAATGCCCTCATGATCTTCACATCCTTTATTGATCTCCGTCTCAGGCAATCTACCGTCAGGGGGAGATAAAGTTTTCTCTGCAGCCTCATCTCCTACTTCACCCCTCTTGTAACGGCACTCCTGCTACATTATGCAGTGTTTCTGGATCGTAACATGCACACTCCTGCTTCAGGGCAATTGCACCTGCTCTCACTCCCATGTGGCTTGCTCCCTCCCTTCATTCAGATGTCTGCTTAAATGGCATTTTTTCACACAGGTCTTCCCTAAAGTGTGGTGTCCCTATCCCTCTCCATCCTCTTGCCTGGCTCCACTTCTTCATACCATTAATCCCACCTGACATTATATTACATCTCCATCACTAGAATTTAAGCTTCATGAGGGCAGGGACTTTATATGTATACTTCACTCTGGGATTCTCAGTACCTAGAGCAGTACCTGACACGTAATAGGTGTTCAGTAAATATCTACTGAACCAACAAACAAATGAACAAAACCATCTAAATTCTGGGTGTGATAAAAGCAGAATATAAGATAAGACTGACCATTACATGCCATCTTAACTTTACATTTAGAATAAAATAATCCAGCATTCTCAAGTATCGTCATTGGTCTTCTCTTCCCTATTACAATATGAGTTTTCCTAGAATTCTCCTAGATATAAGTAGAGAAAATAGGATGGAGGTTATGATTATTAATGTTATAGTAACTACCGGATCATTTTCTAACATGCATGGCATCATATCACTCCTCTGCTTAAAACTCTCTGGGTGTTTTCCATTGCACTTTGACATATTAAAATTCCTTTTCATGGCCACGTAATCTGATTCCAGTCTACTTCTGAACGTCATATTGTACCAGTGTCTTCTTGTTCACCTTACTATAGTCACAACAGTCTTCTCTGTGTTCCAAGGCACCAAGCCGGTTGCTGCCTCAGGGCCTTAGCACTTACTGTTCTTGCTGTCTGAATACTCTTCCCTGAGGTCATTCAGACTCAGCCTCAAAGTTTAAACCCAAAGTTCCCTCCCCAGACCAATCTGGCTAATATTAGCTGCTCATTTCCCACCCCAGGAAATCCATACCTTATGACCCTGTCTTTTCTTTCTATCTTTATCTAAAATTACTTTGCTTTTACCTGTGTAAAATTCCCATCCCTCACTAGAACGTAACAGGTGCAGAATAAGGACCTTGTCTGCCTTTCTACCAACAGTTCGTTGGCTGGAGACTGCCTCCCAGTAGAAGCTACATGACTATCTGCTGTGCAAGTGAAGACCTGGGCCACCTTTTAGGGACGGTTGTGCCTCGTCTCAGAAAGCTTCTTCCCCACGTCCATCAGTCGGGTCTGACTGATTTGGAGCTGGCTAAGACCCTAGCCTCCCCCTTGCTTTCTCTCTGCTGTCTGCCCTCCCTCTCCCAGTACTCCACAGGCTGTTACCTTGATGGCCCCCGTGGCTATCTGGATATGGTGCAGCCGCCTCAGAGTGCTCTCTCTGTCGATGAAGTAGGAGGCTGCCAGCTGGTGCAAAGTCTCCAGGGACACGGCAGAGCTGTTCCCACTGCCCCCAACTACAGGTGCACTTCCTGCTGTCTCTGTCTTGCGGCTCAGTTTCCGCTTGTCCACAAAAATGGTTAGGGACTCTTCTCCTAAAGCAAACAACATGGGTCCATTGGTGATGCCTTCTGAATCCCCTGCCAATTAGAACATGAAACCCTTGGCCAGAACAGTCAGAGCTCAGAGGGAGCCCATTGCCCCTGCTGACGACCTCTTCCTCATCACTGTCTTTAGAACAGTCTCATCACACAGTGCCCAAGGTGACCGGCATCACTGCCTGAGAGGCCCTCCTCCTTTTCCTTCATTCTTTATCCCATAGCTCATCCCCTCCCCTCCAGCTTATCCATTTAACATCCTTTATTGATCTCAGTCTCAGGCAATCTACCTCCATGGGGGAGATAAAATTTTCTCTCTCAAGTTGTTTATGAGAAGTCACCATGGATATTTCTGCTCCCTCAGAAAGGGCAAAAGCCTTGAAGCTCACCCGCCCTCTTCCCCATCAAACACTCAACACCTACCACATGCCGGCAGCTGGCCTGAACCCCTGGAGACATCCTTTTTGTCCATCAGACAGTGAGCTAAATGTTATAATAAATCTTGCTTTCTTCTTCCCAGGGCAGAGAGAACCCTGCCTCTTCAGAGCTTTTGATTTGGCCACAGGTACACCATCCCCACTCCCAACCTTGTCCCTATCCAGCCCAGAATCACTAGAATTGGTTTGTCCAGTTACCAATCTTTAGGGAGGTAAGCAGGGGTCAGGGACTCAATGGACATTTGCTTTTTTGCCCATGGGTCTGACAACTAGAGCCACAGCAAATACTAGGATGTGGAAAAGCCTCTGGGTGAGAAGGCTCTGTCAAAAGAAAACTAGGAGCGCCCCCTGCTGGCAAGTGCTTAGTAGGAGCCTGTCAGTCCCCCAACCTCCTTACCCCGCATCCCCTCCTCAGGAGGATGCTTATAAGCAAATAGCAATGTTCTAGGTAAATTTGGATGTCAAGAGATTATACCGCTCTCAAAGGCACCAGAAAGAAAAATATTTCTCAGGCAATACCAGGCAAGGAAGAACAAAGACCCAGGAAGACTCAAGCTATATTCCTTGGGTCTTAAAGCTATTTTCAATGATCTGACAGCCAATTAGTGTAAGATCATGATGTTGCTTACCTCCAAGGGTGGCAGAAAGTAAGAAATGAGTGCCGTACTTTTTTATCAGGTTTTCAGTAACCTGTTGTAAGTTGGGTCTCCTTCCGAGGAGGCGGATGTTCCGGATAAATTCTGGGGCAAGAGGCAATGGCAAACTGAAGAAGTCCCTCCTTTCCAGAGCCAAGTTGTTTACTTTCCAACGGGCAAACTCCCTGAAGGAAAAGTCAAGGGATGAAGAAAAGCTCAATGTATTTAAGAACAAGAAACATAAAATCTGAAAGAGGTCATGTTCTTCCTCCACTTGTACCCTCCTCACTCCCCTCAACACACATCCCTCCACATGGAGGCACCCACTGCCTGCAAGAGGCCATTTGGCCTTCCACCCAGCTTCCCATTCCCAGGCTGTCAACTGACTTCCATCAGAACCTATTCCCATCTGCTTTCTCACTGGAGTCTCTGATTTGCTTACTCATATGCAGGTAGTCATGTAGTAGTGTAGTACGGGAAAACAATTATGCAAACAGTGAAAACAGAACAATGGATTGCAGAGATATGATTTAGTCACAGTTGCCACTCAATGGATGAGTCGCATCACCTATCATGGCCTCAGTTACCCATTTGAAAGTGAGGAGTATGGTCTACAACAGTGGTTCTCAAACTTTTGACCCGTTCACACTCTTAACACATGAAGGAGTCCCCCATATTTATGCGGCTTATCTCTATTGATAATTACCACTTTAAAAATTAAAACGGAGAATTTTTTTATTAGTTCACTTAAAGATAACAGCAGTAAATCTATTACATATAACATAAATGACATATTTTTATTACCATAACCATATGTTCTGAAACAAAGCCAATTTAGCAAGAAGAGTGGTATTACTTTGCATTTTTGCAAGTGTCTTTAATATTTGGCTTACCAGAAGAAGGCTACTTTCTCATATTTGCTTCTGCGTGTATTCTTACGTAGTCTTTGTGGATATTCACTAAATGCAACAAATGTCGTTCCTTAAAGGTTACAGAGTGGAATCTGAAACCACATCCAACGCACTTTTTATACTCTATTACATTAAAATCCAGTGTTCTATATTGTATTTTGAATGGATCTTTTTACCCTTTGGAATTTGAAACATCACGCATTGGTCATCCAAAAAGTATGGGATCACTGAATTATTCAGGTCTTCCACATTGTGATACTTCATTATATAATGTCAAAACACCGTATTTGTTAATATCACAAATCCCATGCATAAAGTTGCTAAGTACTAGAACTGCTACCAAGCTCATAATGACAAGTTTTCCAAAATTCTAATTTTCATTTGAAAGCTTAAATTTTATCATTGGCAACAGATACTGTTAGCTGTTTTCCTTGAAGAGGTAGGCTTACTTTATCCCCGCCCCCTTTTTTTTTGAGAAAATGTTTGCCAGACACTAAAGTGTCTAAATAACCACAGTTTATCTGTTGGCTGTTCTTTGAAGAAAAATTCAGTTCCAATGAAAACGCGACTAGTTCAGCTTACAATTCAATCACAAAAGCATCTTTCCCTGAGACAATCATCATTCTTCAGTAGCCTTAGACTCATTTTATGTTTACTTTATATTTCATCATACAAAATATTAAAAAGATGTGTAGGGGTGCCTGGCTGGCTAAGTTGGTAGAGCATGCAACTCTTGATCTCTAGGTCATGAGTTCAAGGCTCACACTGGGCATGGAGCCTATTTTAAAAAAAGGTGTATACTTAAGGGTCAAGATCTAATAAAATTAATAAATTTAACTGCTTCAAGGACGTTCTTATGTGAATCTAGCATAAAAACAAGCATGTGTGTGTGTGTGCTTAGGTGCAAGTATGTAATGATGGAGATGACTGGTGTGACTTGGTGAGACTGCCTTTATTCAAACACAGATACCAGTAGTTTTATTCACCACAGTTTTTGTGCCATCAGTGCAGATGTCAATATGGACACCCTGAAAAGACCTAAGAGAACCCATCTTTTGAGAAGCCCTATTCTATAAGATGGCAAAATTCCAAATTCCTTTCTAGTCCCATCTATATCTTTAATCTTCATACTTTGATCCTCACTGAAAGGGACACATTTCCAAGGGGAATCTGTCCTGGGATGAAATTGAAAGGATCACATCCATTAGTGAGAAAGTACTTTTCCATAGCCTTTCAAATTATACTCTTAAGGACCAGCTCCATTGCCTTAGGGAACAACAAAATTCAAGGTCTTCTCAACCTTCTCACCTATCCCCACTCTGCTCTTTATGACAGTGCTGAAGTTTGGTCTAACTTTCTCCCCAAATCCATGGACTACAAATGACAGGGCTGCAGAAAAATAAAAAGAGCTCCAAAATAATAAAAATCCATGCCCAATTTAAACCTATAGAATTCTCCCATCTAACTATAGAGACTGACACAGAGAGGAGGGGCATGTGCCAAATATTACCAGGGAAACAAAAGAAAAGAGACGACTAATAATTCAAGGTTCCAGCAAAGTCTTTTAAAATTCCCATTGTGTGGCTTTATTTATCTAAGAAGGCAAGTTCATAATCATACATTATCATTTATTTCCTTTGTACAGGAAATGCTAGACTTTAATTAAAGTACGGGATATCTGTCAAAGTGTTTTCTATACCAAACCCCACTGCAGCATGATGAGCAATCACTTGATCTCATGTCTAACTGGCCAAATGGCCAATCAAGACAGAGTGACTTAATAGGTTAAAAAAACAACAGCAACAACTATATGCTGCCTATAAGAGACTCACTTCAGCATTAAGGACACCTATACTGAAAGTGAAGGATGGAAAAAGATACTCCATGCAAATGGAAACCCAAAAGAAGCCTGGGGTAGTTATATCAGATAGAGTAGACCTTAAGCCAGATTGTAACAAGAGACATAGAAGGGCATTATATAATGACAAAGGGATCAACTCCTCAAAATACAACATTTGTAAATAGTTATGCACCCAACATGGGAACAACTACACATATCAAGCAAACACTAACAGATCTGAAAGGAGAAATAGTTCCAACGATAGGAGGGGACTTCAATACCTCACTTTCAACCATGGATAGACCATCCAGATAGAACATCAACAAGGGAACATCAGCCTTAAAACTACATTATTAGACCAGATGGACATAACAGATATATGTAGAACATTCCATTCAATAGCAGGAGAAAACACATTATTCTCAAGTGCACATGGAACATTCTTCAGAGTAGATCATGTGTTAGGTCACAAAACAAATTTTAATGGATTTAAGAAGACTGAAATTATATCATGCATCATTTTCAACCACAATTGAATGAAACTAGAAAGTACAAGAGGTGTAAAATTCACAAATACATGGAGATTAAACAACATGCTCTTGAATAACCAACATGTCAAAGGAGAAATAAAAAAGTATCTTGAGGCAAATGAAAATGGAAACACAAATACCAAAATGTATGTGATGCAGCAAAAGTAGTTCTAAGTGGGATGTTTATAGTGATAAATGCCTACACTAAGAAAAAATAAAGATCTTAAATAATAACCAAATTCACACTCCAAGGAACTAGAAAAGAAGAACATACTAAACCCAAAGTTAGTAGAAAGAATAACAAAGATTAGACTGGAAAGGAATGGCATAGAGACTAAAAAGACAATAGCAGAGATCAATGAAAATAAAATCTGCTTTTCAGAAAAGATTTTGAACAATAGACAAATCATTAGCTAGACTAACCAAGAAAAAAAAGAAGACTCAAATAAATAAAATTGGAATTGAAAGAGGAGACATTACAAATGATACCACCCAAATACAAAGGATCACAAGAGACTTTAATGAACAATTATATACTAATAAATTGGACAATCTATGAGAAATAGATTAATTCCTAGAAACAACCTACCAAGACTGAATCATGAATAAATAGAAAAATCTGAACAGACCAACTACTAGAAAGAAGATCGAATCATTAATAAAAAAAACTCCCAACAAACAAAAGTCCAGGATCAGATGGCTTCCCTGGTGAATTCTACCAAACATTTAAAGAAAAATTCCTACCAGTGTTTCCTAAACTCTTCCAAAAATGGAAGAGGAGGGAAAACTTCCAAACTCAATTTATGAGGCCAGCATCACCCTGATACCAAAACCAGACAAGGACACTACAAGAAAAGAAAGTTATAGGCCAGTATCCCTGATACACATATATGCAAAAATCTCCAAAAAAACTATTAACAAACTGAATTCAACAGTACATGGAAACAATCATACACCATAATCAAGTGGGATTTATTCCAGGAATGAAAGGATGGTTCAACATTTGCAAGTCAATCAATATGATACATCACACTAGTAAAACTAAGTATAAAAATCATATAATTATCTCAGTAGATGCAAAAAAAAAGCATTTGAGAAAATTCAACATCCATTTACGATAAAAACCCTGAACAAAAAATGTGTAGAGGGAACATACTTCAACATAATAAAGACCATATATGACAAACCCACGGCTAACATTAGACTCAATGGTGACAAGCTGAAAGCTTTTTCTCTAAGATCAGAACAAGACAAAGTTGCCCACTTCTGTCACTTTTATTCAACATAATACTGGCAGTGCTAGCCAGTGCAATTAGGCAAGAAAAAGAATTAAAAAGCCTCCAAATCAGAAAGGTAGAAGTAAAACTGTCTGTTTACAGATGACATATCATATATAGAAAACCCTAAAGACTCCACCAAAGAAAACTTAGAATAAACAAATTTAGCAAAGTTGCAAGACACAAAGTCAATATATAAAAATAAGTTACATTTCTACAAACTAATGACAAAATATCAGAAAGAGAAATTACAGAAATAATCCCATTTACAGTTGCACCAAAAAGAATGAAATACCTAGGAATAAATTTAATGAAGAGTGCAAGAGGTCTGTCTATACACTGAAAGTTGTATAATACATTGATGAAAGAAATTGAAGACGACACAAATAAATGGAAAGATAGTTCATGGATTGGAAGAATCCATATTGTTAAAATGTCCATTCTATTCAAAGCAATCTACAGATTCATTGCAATCCCTGTAAAATTTCCAATGGCATTTTCCATAAAATAGAAAAAAAGCAATCCTAAAATTTGTATGGAATCACAAAAGACCCCAAATAGCCAAAGAATCTTGAGAAAAAGAACAAAGCTGGAGGCATCACACTTCCTAATTTCAAACTACATTACAAAGCTATAGTATCAAAACATTATGGGCCTAGCCTAAAAACAGACGCATTGATAGTGGAACAGAACAGGAAACCCAGAAACAAAACTCACACATGTATGGCCAATTAATTTGTATCTAAAGAGCCAAAAATATACAATGGGGAAAGGACAGTCTCTTCAGTAAATGGTAATGGGAAAACTAAGTAACCACATGCAAAAGAATTAAACTTGACCCCTATCTTCCACCATACACAAAGATGAACTCAAAATGAATTAGAGACTTGAACTTAAGCCCTGAAACCATAAAACTCAGAAGAAAGCACAGGCAGTAAGCTCCTTGACTTGGATCATGGTGATGGTATTTTTAATCTGATACCAAACCCAGCTTCCCTGCTTTGCGGTAGGCCACACATAGGCTTCATCAACTAATAAAGAATTTCTATCCTATCAATTAAATTACTAGGAGAAATAAAAAGCAGGCATTCTTCCATTTTTCATAATTTCTTACAATGGTCTAAACCTTCACCAAAAGGAAAGATCACCTTACCATAGAGGTAGCTCCCACTTTAATTAAATTTAATAAATAAAAATTGGTGTTCACACTGCTTGCTTAGTCTCTTTATTCAAGACTGCCAAAGAGTACCTCCTAGAAAAAGCCTTCCCTGACCATCCCATCTCAAAGAGCACCCTCTCTCTCCAAGACTCTGTCCCATGCTCTGCTATGTATCTTTTTTAGCACTCATCACTGTCATAATAATTTTTAAATTTTCTTTCTCTCGCAGTAAAACAAACTCTATGAAGGCAAGATTGATTCTTTTGGTCTTATTCAACAGCAATAGAACAATGCTAGTGCTTCTAACAACACAATAATGGATGTTCAGTATATCTTTGTTGAATGGGAGATTCTCTCATTTATTCTACTTATTCAAAATAGTCAATTATTTACTGTCATAGCTCTACTAATCCTTTAATTGTTTGCAAATTATTGACAACTAGATAAAAAAAGCTACAAGATGAGATACATAGGAGCAACTACCAATTCATGATTGATCTGAAATGAAAGTAAAGCATCCTAAATGTGTATGCATATCAATGGGAAAATTAGATTTGATTTATAGAAATATAATTTGCAGGGATGATTTTGTGCATTTTTAATATGTAAGTCAAGGCACTGATGGTATTTTCTTATGCTTTGGTAAACTGAGTCTGGGCCCTCTTCCAGTGGACATGGACAACTTCCAAACCCTGAGGTACATTCTGAACCCATGGTCAACACTCTGGAGTCCAGTGAGTATGGAGCCCCCATCCAGACTCTGGCTGTGGTTTATATCTAATGTTAATGATCAGCAGCCCACCCCCCTACAATGGGTATAACAATTTCTGCCACACTGCTAAGGTTCAAGGTCACCAAAAGAAGCAACAATCTTGGAGTTAGGCACTTTTCCTTAGTCTTCGTCTTCTTTTGTCCAACATCAGACTTGGGACAATATATATTTTACCCAAACCAGAAAGAGTTTTGAGCACATCTTACTTAAATGAACCAAGCTGTGGAAGCTCAGAAAACTAATTTGCCTGATGTCACTCAACTATCAAGAGGGAAACTTGGGCTATTAGAATTAAAAGGAACATTTTAGTCCTATTTGCCAATCTTTTTCATATTATTGTGTACATTGAAAATTCTCCATGGGATGCACTGGGATCAGACAAGAGGAAATAAGCAAAATATGCTGCCCAGATTTTGCCCAGTTGCCCCAAGAGCAGAAGGGTCAACCTATGGCCATGCCTATACCTATCCATATCCACTTGCAGTGCCACCAGGTGCCAGCAAGCATACCCGTTGAGAAGGTCTATTCCTCTCCTCTTACGTTATGATTGAAAACCGCAAAACAAGAGAGGGAAGCACTTTGCTTAAAGCAATATAACCAATTTGTACCAGAACCAGAACAAAAAGCTAGTGTCCTGACCCCACCACAGTGCTTTTAACAACCATGATGGTGGTGACAACAGCAACAGCGAGACCCGGAGAGGTTGAGAAAATCATTTGCATGAAGTTACAGAATTAGAAAGTGGCTGAGATTAAAACCCAGGTCAATACCTCACTGCTGTTTCTGTAACGCTATTTTCCCTTGTGTAGACTAAGTGTATTTTATGGTATTCTAATTACTTTTACATGTTTATTACCTTTCAATGAAAATATTTCATCACCTGGGACATTTCATTCCTTTGGTTCTCTATATAAACATGAATTGACTGTACATCCAAAATACATACAGCAAAGCAAAACCTTTTTGGATGAAGGTGGCTTCAGCACACCCATTTGCAGAAGGAGAAATTGAGACCTAGTTAAAATCAAGTCCATATACAGAGTACCATGGGAGAAATCAAAGATAAAGGCCTGATTCCAACTCCTATGGCTTCTCAGGAAATCATAACACAGAATAACAAATGACTTAGAAAAAGTGAATGATACTGTCTTAGGAAGCATTTTATGAGCAAATAATAAAAAATAATGGTTAACATTTAATGAATTCTTAGTATGTGCCAAGCATTCCAAGCATCTTACAAGCATTAACCAATACAATATTCAAAACACCCCTACAAGGGGGAAAATATTATTATCCTCATTTTATGGGTGAGGAAATTGAGGCACAAATAAGTTAATTTGCCCACTGGGGAACACCCAGTAGGTGGCAGAGTCAGGGTTTAAATAGAAGATATCTGGCTTTGTAGTCCACAGTTTTTAGCACCATGCTAGTCTACCGACCCTGTGAGACCCAAAAGAACAACCACGATTTTGTGCAGGTATCAGCCCAGAATTAGGCATAGGCCTCAGCTGCTGGCAAGAAGGTTCAGGCTCGGAGGGTGACTGGTGGTTTTCTCTTCTACTTCGCTAAGTTTCTTCCCTGCCCTTTGGGGGCCCTTCATTGAATCAAAATAATGGGGGAAACATCTGTGAAAGAAGTTTGAGCCAGAAAGTGGTAAAAATGTACTTACAGAACTTATTAACCTGGTTGTTTCCAGCATCTGAAAACCTCAGAAGGCAATACTGGAAGGCAGCCTGAGCTATTCAGAGAATAAATGTTCATTTCCGATTTCTCGTTTAGCAGTTTTTTTCCAGTAATAAAATAATCAAGGCTCTTTTTTTCCCTAGGAAAAGGATGTTTTCTATATATCAATTATATTAACACACTACTTCAATTAAGCCATCATCTTTGTTTCAATTAAGACATCAAGTAAATCTCCATTTCAATTTAGCCATTTCTCTTAAAATCTTCCCCCACTGTGTTTGTCAGGCAGTAAACAGTCTGAGAGAGCAAACGTCTCCAACAGTGGTGAAGCCCCTGTGGAAAGTGCCTTTAGAACAGCAGAGACCACTAAAGGGCTCCCCGGTTAAAGCAAAGGGCGACCAGAACACTCCAACGTGGACTCCACCTGCAAAGCTGTTCAAGTGGTACCCGGAAAGGGTGCTCCAATAGGCTGCTATAAGTAAGAAGTTGATTCCATTTTCCACCATATTTTAGATTAGCCCAGAGTGAACAACATACATTTTTGCCAAAGGGTTAACATGCCCCTAAAGTTATTAATAACAACCAAAACAGAATTTAGGAAAGGTATAATCCAGACCGGAGGCTAAAACCCAGTGTGTTATAGCATTTGTACACACCAACACAGAGAATATGGTAGGCAAAATCCAAAATCTCTCTATATATTCTGAAACGATGGTAGCTTTCTGTGTCCCACAATGCTCAACCCTAATGGTCCAGATCACCCACAAATGACGTTTCTAGTTGTCCATGAACTTAGGGATTTTCCCAGAACCTAAAGGGCCTGTAATAAGAAAGCAGAATCACAGCCACGCCAAGCTCGGGCAACAGTAGCTTCTGCAGGACTTTGGGACTGGACCAGCTCTGGGTTTGAAGCAAAAGGGGCTCTGATGAGAATACTAACTGGCTACAAGGTGTTCCTAATTTGAAAGTTGTAAGTAAAGAATGTCTCCAAGTCACAGCCTCTAAGTCTAATGTCACCCACCACGCTATGGCACTGCGTTCTTCCAAGTAATACAAGGTCAACGAGAACTCTGGCAGCACGTGTGCCCCCCTGCAAGACCCCAGGCTCCTGGCTCTGAAGGACTTGGAAAGAGCACAGCTGGGGATCTTCCATCCCGGTGCTGTTTCCAGCAGCTCGGTGCGGAAGCACCACCTTTCTGGCTTGTAAACTGAGAATACTGATCCAGCCCCCGTGAAGAGACATTACCTAAGAAACCTCCCTTCCTTATGAAGCCTTCAAGGAGAGAGTATTTTACAAGGAAGTCCACAGTCTAAAAATAAAAACACAACTATACCTCAATGAGGCTGAAATCTAGTAATCACGAACACTGCAACCTACCACACAGGTACTTGTGCCGAGACCTTGGGCTAATAGTGAATTAATAGTTACCAGTTTTCCAATAGACCTATCTTTCCATTTCTGTGTGGAAAGCATGTTCAGGCACCTTTCCAAGGCCACCACTATGGCTGTCATTTGGAAAGTCTCATTTCCTGTACCCTGAATATGCAGCTCTACCCACCCCCTCTGGGGTGGCCCCCTTGCAGGCTTGGCACAACCCCGTCCCAGCATCAGTATGTCCTTGAGTATTAGGAGCCCATTTGTTCCTCCTGAGTTAGACCCCAGGTTGTGTTTACTGGGGAGACAATCAATGCCATTTCCAGCAGAGCTAACCAATCGTCACCTGCTCACTCAGGCGGCAGTTCTCAGAATAGGCGCTGGGACTCCCAGAGAGGTTGGGGAGAAGTCTTATGCCAGCTGTGGAGCCCAGGATGCCCACCTCCAAGCACCAGTTTTAAAACAATGGCAGAAAGAGTAGGCTGTCATGATAGGAAATACTGTCCTTCTCTCTTCTTTGGCCTTCCTGATCTATTTCCAATAACCTCTTTTGGGGGGCCACCCTCCTCCAACCTTCAGTGTTCAAAGGGACTGCCAAATGCTGAAGGGACTGAGTTCTCATTCTCCAAAAGGTGGTTTTTGGTAGGAACCATACTTGGAAGAAAAACAAATATGACTGGTTTTCCTTGAAAAATGAAGGGAGACCCAGGACAGGTCATTGAATTAAATATTTAAGAACTTTGGAGCAAAAAAAAAAAAAAAAAAAAAAAAAGATGAATTGGCCTTAGCTAAAGACACAAATAGTTTTCTTTCCATTTTTCCTGTGACTTTACTTTGTCTATGTGAACTGTCAACCAATGACCATGGGAAAATTTCTCACATACCAACCAGTTCTGGATAAATGCAAACGTCTTTGTTCTCAGAGCTCACCTTTCTCTTGGAGAGTTGCCTTTCCCCAGCTAGCTTGAGACTTGCCAATTTGACACAGGCATTTCAATAAACACCACAGAGGATTGCACTGCTTATTTTCCTGAAGAGTCCCAGATCACAAAGAAGCCTTTTTTTTTTTTTTTTTTTCATCCTTCTGCCAGTATACCTCACATCCAGGGCTACTGCTCCCACCACAGGACTCGGGCCACCATTGAGTTATTTACCTCAGTGAGATACCTAAGATGGTTTCACATTCTTTAGCTGGACAATTTTAGGGACTGAGGGATATATCATGTCTTGGATCCTGTACAGAGGCAGTATTTCTAGACACATCACATCATCAGGAGATTTCTATCTCAACAACAGATTACTGTAATGTACTTAGCTATTAGAGCCTTTACTGCTATAATGAATAAGACATGATTAATCTGAGCTATAAAAAGAAATTATAATAAAAACCATAATCTCTTACATTGGTGTAAGCTTTCCTTTCCTTTTTAAAAGTGTTTGTACACAATTTTCACACAAGCTCAACTATTTTATCTATACAAGAACCTCGGGGAAAAGGAAGCAGAAATATCATTACTCAACTATTAACCTTTTATAGGTTAAAAATGAAGAGACAAAGAAACTGAAAAAAGTGACCCAAGTCTCCTTTTATCAGTGGTAGAGTTTGACAAGAACCAGACCACCTCATGAATGATTTTCTGCCTTTGGCTATGACCTGTGCTCAAGTTCAGGGATCCCGGTACGCCTCTATCATACTTCCCAGGAAATCCTTTGGCCTTGTTAACCAGGGAGAAATTCCAAGACAGGAAAGGCTTCAGTCCAGGATCCCGCTGGTTAAATAATACCTCAGTCCATGCAACCCTAGGAGGCACCAGAGCAGAGATGGGGCCAGCCCTCCCCCAATGCCCCTGTGCCCCTGTCCTTCCCACTATCTGGTAGAATTCAAGAAACCTAGCATGTAGTAATTTAGCAGCCTGCTGTGTTCTCAAACAACGGCCCGTAAACAATGATTGGCCAATTTCATTCTAATCTTCCCAATTTTGCTCTAATTAAAATCAAGCTGTAGCTTTCAAACAGTTTAATTAAGGCTGATTGGGAAAAATGGGGAGGGGAGACTCAAGCTTAGAGGAGGAGGACTGGGTCACTGCTTGGCGAATCTCACACTGTCCATTTGGGACTTGGGGGATTGAAGAGGGCACTGAGGGCAGTGTGTTTGTAGAATCAACGTGAAATACAACACACTCATTGGAATGAAGGGCCAGTGAATCTGTGAGACCACAATGAACTGAAAGGGGAGCTAAGATCTGTGTTTTCCCACTCAGAAACCTCAGCTCTGTTCTGACCTCCCAACCTGCTCCCCACAGCTCATGTGTTCGACTGTGGATAAAATGGCTCTGCTCACTACTCTTTGCCTCCCGTCGTGCGTGTCTTTGCTCAGCAAGCTAACAGCCCGTGCCATGCTTCTCCCCAGCAAATGTCCATGGGCTTCCCATTATCTACTTAACTCTAAGAGAATTCCCCCAGACTGGCAGCTCCTTCCACTGTTCTACAAGTTTATTCCTTTTGCAATGAGATAGCCCTTCTGGAATTTGGGTGTATTTACTTCTTATGTGAACTGATCTTTGGACTAAGTATTTTTTGTTCCTTCAATAGCTTCTAGATTCCTAGGCTCTTATGCTAAAACTTCTCTGCATGCAATCTAGCTTGTTAATGTGTTTCTTTTTAAAGATGGCAACCAAAATTAAACACAATTCAGTAGCTGTGTTCTGAGCCATGGAGAGTATAGGATACAATTTCTGAATACATCATTATCATCATTGTAACTATCATCATTGTGTCTATCTACTGAACCCTTATGTTACCAGTCATGGTAGTGGATGCTTTACATACTTTTAAATCATCACCACCACCTTATAAATATCAGTGTGGCAGATTGAATCTTCATTCTCACCTATTGTAGAATGCCCTTTGATATGTGACTTCACAGTACCCATCACTCATACAGATGGACCTCATTTCCCTTCCCCATTGACACTGGACTTGGCTATGTGGCTTCACTCTGGACAAACAGATATGGACAGAAGTGACCAGGCACCAACACTGGGCCAAGACCTAAAAAGGCATTGCATATTTTTTTCTGGCCTGCCTGCCCTGGCCATGAGCACTGCTTCCCCCACTTAGTGGCAAGTGCTTCTCTTTCAACCTGGTGTTTTCTCCAAACACCACATGGCCCCCTTGCAGACCTGTAGCCTGAAGCATACTAATTCAGTCAACCTCCAGATACATGAGCGAGAAAAATGATATTGTTTGAAGCTGAATATGGGGGTTATGTTTAAGTCCATAATTATGGCAGTAGTTAACTGATACACTGATATACACCACAACTTTAGTCCTATTTTATAGCTGAGCTAGCTGAGGCTTAGATAATTTAAGTATCCTAGTCAAGGACACACAGCTAACCAAAAGAGTGAAGATAGTCTATGATCTTTCATGTGTGTGTGTGTGTGTGTGTGTGTGTGTGTGTGTATGTAAAGGAAATATATTTCCTTTGTTAACACACCTGAATATTTCATTCCTTTTTTGTTTTAGTAGTTGTATACTAAATTCATTTAAATTTTTGTTATTTTTTTATTGAAATATAGTTGGCACATTTGCATTCCTTTAAAAAATTTTTTTTAATATTTATTTTTGAGAGACAGCATGAGCATGGGAGGGGCAGAAAGAGAGGGAGACACAGAATCCAAAGAAGGCTCCAGGCTCTGAGCTGTCAGCACAGAGCCTGACGCAGGGCTTGAACTCACAAACCATGAGATCATGACCTGAGCCAAAGTCGGACCCTTAACTGACTGAGCCAATCAGGTGTCCCGCATTCCTTTTTTTGAAGAAGAAAGTATTCTTGGCTAAACAGTAATCTTATGGCCAACCAGAGCCCCACGTTTTTTCCAACCTGATTTGTTTTTGTTTCTGTCTTAACTGCTGAGCCAAGCCACCTATATCTTACATTTGTGAACTTGACATTTTGAACTTAAATCTTGGGCTTTGCACTTCACCACCTTATTGCATTCCATCCCTCATGGCAGACTGGAAAGTGTTCTCTAAGCTATTTCTACTTTCTCCTTGGGTTCACAGATACACAAATTTCCCCAGCTTCCTCTGCATTTAAATGTAGTCATGTGAATGGGTTCGGGCAGTGGAATGTGAACCCAGGCCCAACTCATTAGACCTTTCTCTCTTTCCTTGTTTACCAGGACCCAGAGGAGGACACTGAGACCCTAGATGATGACAGAGTGACTACATGGACAGAGTCTTAATCTTGAATGATTTCATGAAGCACTCTCCTTTTAACCATCTCATAAATTGCACTGGACTTGAGCAATGAATAAATGAATAAATAATTAAATAAATCTCACTGAGATTTGGGGACTGTTTATTCCAGCAGTTAACCCACTCTAATACCTTGATCATGCTGATCCCCTATTCCAGCCTGGCAAAAGAATCTTCACTCTTGATTTTATTGCCAGTCTTGATAAGGGTCTCTTTCAATTACCTGATTTTATTGTCTATGTGGTCAAGCATCCATGCTTCCATTTCTCCTCAGCTCAGTAACATTCCCATATGGATCTCTCTTTTTCTTGTTTTCTGAGTCTATATGAAAATGGTGTTAGTTCTGAGCCCTTGACTTTTATGCTGTAGGATCATAGTGTGTGAGTCCTGCTCTAAGGGAAAAGTACCTGTCACTGTGAAAGATTTACTTTGAACTATCTATAACTATAAAATCAATGAATAGATTAATTCAGGCTATAGTTAGGGAGAAAAAAAATGTGGGTTTTAAGTGATAAATTTGATTAATGTATGGAAACTCAGTAAAAAGAATTTGATAAAGACTGCCCCTCCTTTCTTTCCTCTTTCTCAATTAAACTCTCTACATTTTCTCTTTTTCCCTCTTCTCAAGATTCCCCATTCTATTGTTTTCCATATTTACTCTCAGGAGACCCCTCACAAAGAATAATGCACTTACCTTGAAATAAACCAAACTGTGCTTTTAGTTATCACCAAATAGTCCTGATAAAGAAAATCCTATTATTCTACCCATTTTACTGATGAGAAAAAATTAAGCTCGATTAAAGACAACTTGTACAAGTTCACACCAGAAGTAGCAGGACTAGAATTTAAACCTATACAGTATGATTCTAGAGCTGGGAGCCTCACCCACTTGTTTTCTCCTTCCATCTAATTCAGTCCCAGAACATGCTACTCATACTGAGGGGTTTCATTCTCTTATTATATCCTTAACATGTGGCAGACATGGTACCAGGAACCGGAGATAAAAGGATGAAATAAAACATATTCTTTGCCTGAAGGAGGTCAGAGCCAAGAGAAGAGCAAGTAAAGACATATAAGTAAATAAATACACAAGATAAGTTATACAGCAGAAATATGAACCTATCAATGGGGAATCATAAGTAGGAATGACCAACTCTCTTGCAGGAACCAAAGAAGACTTCATAGGGAGTTGACATTTAAGTGGGCTTGAGAGGTGAGTAGGAAGAGAAAGATGGAAGGAGCTTTGTGGGAAGTGGGAATGAGACATGGAAAGACACATGGCATCTGAAGGAGTCTTCTGTATCTGGGAAAATGTGTACCTGTTCAGTGAGACTGGAACAAAGGACAGCAGGAAGAAAGTGTGCAGCACAGTCAGCAGCCCAGGGTCAGTGTTCATTGGATATTTGTCAAAAGAGGGAATGTGTGGATTTGGAAGGGACTCTCATGCCAAGAAAATGTATTTGGGTTTTATCCTTTGGGCACAGAAAGACCAGCAGAGGACCTCAGGCAGATTGGACTGGAGAAGACAGAAAACTACAAGCGGGAAACAGTGAAGCCAGGAGAAGAAAGAGGAAGCTGGCTTTGAAAGACAGCTCTGAGATGGAAGTCACACAACTCAAATGCGGGGAAGGGATGAGGAAGAGGTGGGAGTTACAGTGCCCGGTGGCTGTGACATTCCAGCTGCCATACCAGGAAGCACAGCAAGGAATACAGGAGACATAGTGTCATAGGAAACATGATGAGTGCAGTTCTGGCTACGATTTTACCACAAACCAAATCTAGGTGCACAAAATCAGATCAAATGGGAGGTAGCTGCAGTTCCTTGAAAAGCTGAGGAAAAAGTTAGGAATTTTTCCCTCTACGTGTCACTTGGATGAAAAAATCTGTATTCTCCGACCATAAGCCCAGCACATATTTCCAACTTTTCTTGAAGTAATGATGCTTCAGTTCCAGAGAAAAGTCACCACATCTTCTGAGGCGTGCCTGCGCCCTAGAACCCCCATCAGTAACCTTCGAAAACTGCCTAGAAAGCAAGAAGTTAAAGAAGTCTGTAGGGAAGAAAATGCCTGATCTGAGAAATTCCAGCATGGTGAACTCATAGTGGTCCATGACAAAAGCCTTGAGTGCTTTGAAAGATGAGCAAGCAAGCAAGCTCTCTGGGAGCCAGAAGTGGAAGAAAATCTTACATCAAAGTAAATTTCTGATCTTTTCCTTATGCAGAAAGATGGAAAGGTGGACTTGGGCAAAAGAAATAAGGATGGTTTGAGAGAAATAACATCGAGAAGGGGAAGGAGAAAGAGAACTTCTGGAGGGAAGTTACACGGTGCTGACAAGTCTAAGAATCAGGAGAATAATCATCTCCAAATATCTAGAGACCTATTGTGAAGAAGAGGCATTTAGACATTGTCAAGAAATAAGAAAGCAGAGTCAGGACCAGTAAGTGAAATTGTGCAGAGAAAGACTGATTCAGTTCCAGAAAGGTCTTTCTAGAATTTGGGGCTAATGAATGGAAATTGGCTTCAGTGAACACGCAGGACTGGGTGTGCTCAAGCCAAGCCTGGCCGACAACCTCCATGGGGATTTGTAGAGTGGTTGTCTGCAATGGGCAGGAAACAGGTGGTCTCTTTTTTTTTTTTCATTTTTTAATATCTATTTATTTTTGAGAGAGAGAGACAGAGAGCACAAGTTGGGGAGGGGCAGAGAGAGAGGGAGACACAGAATCCAAAGCAGGCTCTAGGCTCTGAGCTGTCAGCACAGAGCCCGACGCGGGGCTTGAACTCACGGACCGTGAGATCATGACCTGAGCCAAAGTCAGACACTTAACTGACAAAGCCCCTCAGGCACCCCAGGAAACAGGTGATCTTAACATTTCCTTCTAAGTCACATATTCAAATATCACTGGGTACCAGTCTGCCACCCCATGCCCTCAGGCCTCTTTCAGACACTGCCTTTTCAGCTTGGGCCTTGTGTCCCAGGCCAGCCACTAAATCTGTGGTTCCTAGATTTAGTCTCCTGACCCACAGGCATCAACATGGACACTGCCCTACTTAGTGGTAACAGAAGGCAAAACATGTACTATCAGCCTCGACAGCCACGTTTCTTCTATTGATTTGAGCATGAGTTTCCAGATGACAGAGGCTGACATTCATGGACTAGCACAGTCCCCCCTCCTCTCCATCTTTACCAGACACACAGCTTAGAACATATACAGAACCAGCCGGGCAAAGGCTGGCTTACTGTGCTACAGTTTACCCCGTTACTAGTAAACCAACTATGCAGCCCATGTTGAGGGATCATTACATGAGGGTGTTTACATGCTTCTGTGGATCCAGGAGAACTCACTCCCCAAAGAGTCTTCCTTCCTGTCCCTCCTCCGTCACTAGCAGGTCCCCAGGTAAAGCACAGGCTCTCCTGGCACACCAGGACAATGAGAATTCTCCCAGGCACAGGGGCTGATAATGAAGGGCGGTACAGCGCTGGTCCTGGCTACCTCATTTTTCTCCAACCAGGGCCTCCTGCCTGGCCAGTGAGACTTTTTGTTCACTCTGGCTCACTGTGACATCCAGAGCTTGTTCATTCTTTGCAGCAAGAGGGAGAAAGAGGCGCATTTCTAGGCTCAGGGAGGATCCTGTTACAGTGGCAGAAGCAGGGAGCATTAAACAGGTGCAGAGGTGGAAAAACAGCAGGCAGAGGGAGCTGTGCCAGACCCTTCCATCTTCCTCGAACCATGCCCCATGTGGAACAGCCCTCATCTGCCCACAGCTACCCCTGTAAATCCCAAAACTGCCTTGGGAGCCCCAGCCTCCAGGTCTCTTTCTTTTCCATCTTTGGTGTACTGTGGATGCACACCAAAGGATATGCCACTAGTGTCATTGTAAGGAACTCCAAATTTACAAAGTATCCTAATAAGCAGAGCTTATTTGCATCACCAGAGTTTTTTTCTGGCTTTATGAAAATATTCCTTTAAATGTAAGACATTTCCTAGTGGATACCTGTGTTTATAAATCAGTAGCTACCTGGTCCTCAAGTCAGGAGCTATAGATTTACTTAACACTGGATTTTTATAAGCCATTGCCAGGCAAAAAAACATAAGATACTGCATTTTGGAATGGCATTAAGTGTCCCTCTAGTAGAGGATTAGATTTACAGAAATTTAATTTACACTGCAACCTTATAGAAATATGCCAGCAGTGTAGAGCCTACACATACAGAATTTGCTGTGGGTGAACTGTTTCAGGAAGATTCATCTGTAGCTTCCTCTCACTGAGGGTTCCCCAGAGCCCAGGCGCAGATGGAGAACTCTGGTGGAAACAGGACTACAGGATCTCTGAGTGAGATGGCCCCACTGAGTCCCCTGAGGCCCATTTTCTGAGTCCCAAAGATCTGCCAGAATGCCACATGGAATGGCAGGAGGGGCAGAGAGCACAGGTGGCTACAACTGGGGGTACCATTTCTCTGGGAGCATTAAGAATCCCAGGCTCAGGGGAGGAGTCAACATGGTGGAGAAGTAGGGTACCCGAAGTTCCCTTGTCCCCCAAACACAGCAGTGTTGAGGCCAGAAGACTTGGAAGTCCAGGAATATGGACTACAGAGTGACAGAAACATCTCCAGGCATCCACAGGAACAACTTGGAGGGCCATAGGTGCATGATTGAGAACTGGGAGAGATAAAACAGGTGGTGAAGGCATGGAAGGGAGGGATCCTCTTCTGTGGGGAGACCAAAAGAAAAGAAAGAGAGGCTGTGGAAGTGTAGGGATTGTACTTGGACAAATGTAGGGATTGTATTTGGACCAGGGAATGGAAAAAAATGAAGAACCAATTTCTAACTTGTTCTAGGGTTGCAAGGCTTTCTCTGTACTGGGGCCACCCTGTTTCCATGCCTGGGAAGGAGGGGAGCCAATCCCAGGCTCAGCAGCAAGCTCAGAAATGCAGTCAGAAAGAGCAATCTCCTCCCTTGAGTGCTGTGGGAAGAAGGTAGATAGCCTTCAAGGACAAAAGACCCTGCAGGAGTCTGCCAGCCAGAGGCCCTTTGTCAGCTTGCTGGGCAGAGTGGCACTTCACTGGAAATGGGGTGGGGGGAGGGGGTGCAGAGCAGGAGTGGTGGGGTTTGAATCCCAGCCTAGTGCCTGGGAAGTACTGGAGACTGTGGAGCTGGAAAAGCCAGCCTGCTTGTGCCTGCACAGCACTGTGAGGATGGCCTGAACAAAGTGATCTGGGACACTCAGTCTGGGGAGGAGAGACTGGGGTGTTGCCATTTTTCTCCCCATCACCAACAAGGTGGTGCTTCGGGGAACCAACAACAGGCCCATAGTGGAAGCAGGATCTGCCTACACCAAACCACGCCCCTCCTCCATGCCTGGTAACTGCCTATCTACTGGAGCAAGATTGACACTGACCAACCAGACAGTCCCTCCTCCAGACCAGCATAGCCACTGGTTCCAAAGGACCATCAGATACCCATCCAGTGGTTTTGCATTTTCTGATTTTATTCTTGCTCAATTCTTATTATATATATATATATATGATGTATATATATGTATACATATACATACATACACATACATGTGTATATATACACACACACACACATTTTTTTTCCTTCCTTTGCTACCTCTTATTTTTCCCTACTCTTTTCTCGTTGTTGGTTTAAGCAGACATTTTTAATCTATTCTTTCTACACGTCTTTTGTATCTCCTTCTTTATTTTCCTCTCTGTCTCTCTCTCGATTAATCCATATAATTTCTCTGATTCTCTACCTGGTCAATTTTTTTCTCTCTTTTCTTTTTCCCCACCCCTGTCATTTTTGTCTTTGTATGTAATAAGGCTTCTTCCACCACCTCCCTTTTATAATTTTTTCCAGGGTTACTTCAATGAACAAATCAAAGCACACCTGGTGGACAGTCCAAACCACCACTATGAGTAGGGAGATAAAACAACCAGAGTCACAACAACAGAGAGCATGCAACACACTCCAAAAACACCTCCTTAAGGGCCAGACCCTGGATAGGGTATGACCCCTTTTTAGGATAGTAGTACTAAATATGCAGGATATATAACAAGCTATTAAAACACATAAAGGACAGAAAACTAGCCAAAATGATGAAATAGAAGAATTCTCAAAAGAAATTCCAGGAAGAAATGATAGCTAGAAAATTGCTCAAAACAGATATAAACAATATATGTGGTAAAGAATTGAGAGTAATAGTCATAAGATTAATAGCTGGGCTTGAAAAAAGCATAGAAGACAGCAGAGAATCTATTGCTACAAGAGATCAAGGAACTAAGAAATACCACAATGAATTAAGAAATGTTGTAAATGAGGTGCAAAATAAACTAGATGCAGTGACAGCAAGGATGGAGGAAGCAGAGTGGAGAATAAGTGAAACAGAAGATAAAATTATGGAAAATGGTGAAGCCAAGAAAAAGAGAGATAAGAAAATACTGGGCCATAAGGGGAAAATTAAAGAACTGATTCAATGAAAGGTAATAATATCTGTATCATAGGAGTTCCAGAATAAGGGAGAGAAAAAGGCAGAAGGTTTACTTGAACAAATTATAGCTGAGAACGTCCCTAATCTGGGGAAGGAAGAAGACATCCAATCCAAGAAACACAGACAACTACCTTCAGATTCAATAAGAATACGTCTTCTCTACAACATATCATAGTGAAATTAGCAAAATACAAAGATAAAGAGAGAATTCTGAAAGCATCTAGTAGCAGGCCTGTCCACTGAAACTTGGCAGGCTAAAAGGGAGTGGCAGGAAATATTCAATGTGCTGAATATTAAAAATATGCAGCCAAGAATCCTTTATCCAACAAGGCTGTCATTTAGAATAGAAGGAGAGATAAAGACTTTCCCAGAAAAACAAAAACTGAAGAAGTTCATCACCACTAAACCAGACCTGCAAGAGATCCTAAGGAGGACTCTGTGAGTGGAATGCTGCAAAGACTACAAAGGACCAGAGACATCACCAGAAGCATGAAACCTGCAGATACACAATGACATTAAATACATATCTTTCAATAATAACTCTGAAAGTAAATGGACTAAATACCCCAATTAAAAGACACAGGGTAACAGAATGGATCTAAAGCAAGATCCATCTATATGCTGTCTACAAGATTCTCATTCTACACCTGAGGACACCTTCACATTGAAAGTAAGGGGATGGAGAACCAGCTATCATGCTACTACAAGTCAAAAGAAAGCTGGAGTAGCCATACTTATATAAGACAAATGAGATTTTAAACTAAAGGCTGTAACAAGAGATGAAGAAGGGTATTATATCATAATCATGGGGTCTATCTATCAAGAACAGCTAACAATTGTGAATGTTTATGCCCCCTATGCCCCCAACTTGAGGAACCAAATATATAAATCAATCACAAATATAAGCAGTCTTGTTAATAAGAATATGGTAATTGCAGGGGACTTTAATACTCCCCTTACAACAATGGCAGAAAATCAATAAAGAAACTGGACCAGATGGACTTGACAGATATATTCGGAACTTTTCATCCAAAAGCAGCAGAATACACATTCTTCTTGAGTGCACATGGAACATTCTCCAAGATAGATCACATACTGGGTCACAAAACAGTCCTCAATAAATATAAAATAACTGAGATCATACCATGCATATTTTCAGATCACAATGACATCAATCAGAAGGAAAAATTTGGAAAGCCTCCAAATGCATGGAGGTTAAAGAACATCCTACCAAAGAATGAATGCACCAACCAGGCAATTAAAGAAGAAATTTAAAAATATATGGAAGCAAATTAAAATGAAAACATGACATTCCAAACCCTATGGGATGCAGCAAAGGCAGTCCTAAGGGGAAAATACATTGCAATCCAGGCCTATCTCAAGAAACAAGAAAAATCCCCAATACAAAACCTAACCATACACCTAAAGGAACTGGAAGCAGAACAGCAAAGAAACCCCAAAGCCAGCAGAAGAAAAGAAATAATAAATATTAAATCAGGAATAAACAACTGGAATTAAAAAAAAGAAACACCAGAACATATCAATGAATCTAAGAGCTGGTTTTTTGGAAAAATAAACAAAATTGATAAACCCCAAGCTAGAATTCTTAAAAAGAAAACAGAGATTACCCAAATAGATAAAATCACGAATGGAAAGATCCCAACCAACACCACAGAAATACAAACAATTATTAGAGAATACTATGAAAAATTATATGCCAACCAACTGGACAACCTGGAAGAAATGGGAAAATTCCTAGACACCACACACTACCAAAACTCAAACAAGAATAGAAAATTTGAACAAACCCATAACCAGTGAAGAAATTGAATCAGTTACCAAAAATCTCACAACAAATAACAGTCCTGTGCCAGATGGCTTTCCTGGGGAATTCTACCAGACATTTAAAGCAAAGTTAATACCTATTCTTCTCAAGCTGTTCCAAAAAAATAGACACAGAAAGAAAGCTTCCAGACTCATTCTATAAAGACACCATTACCTTTATTCCAAAACCAGACAGAGACCCTACTAAAAAGGAGAATTACAGGCCAATACCCCTGATGAACATGAATGCAAAAATTCTCAACAAGGGGAGGAGCCAAGATGGTGGAACAGCATGGAAGTTTTTTTGTGTCTGAGGTCCATGAAATACAGCCAGACCAACACTAAACCATCCTGCACACTTAGGAAACAGATCTCAGGATTAACATAACAATCTGCACAACCTGAACCACAGAATTCAGCGGGTACATGGCGCAGAGGTGAACTGGGGGAGAGAGAACCGCGGAGGGCAGGGAGCCACTTCTGTGTGCAGACAGAGGACAGAGATGGGGGGTGGGGGTGGAGGGACGGAGAATACGGAAAAAGCGCTCCCCCCAAAAAAGCAGCTGGAGAGAAAGTGAAAGTGGTAATAGTCGCAGGGACTGAACTAAAAAGGGAGAAAGGAGGAAGGAGAGGGTTTAATTCCATTAAGACTATAAACAGGGTAGCACAGAGGTTGAAACTCTGCAGCTCCATACCTGGCGGAGCTCTGGCGAGAAGGGTGAATCCCCAGGAGCAGAGTGGAGTCCAGGGTCTTCAGGCCACAAGGGAAGAGCCGGTTCCCCTGCCGAGAGGACATCTGATAGAGGCTGTGTGACTTCCCCAAAGACAAAGGCGCCAGTGGACCCAGGAGAACAACCACATTCACTGGTGCTGGAACAAGGTCGCTGGGGGTGAAGCCTGGTGACAGATGTGTGTTGTGATTTGCCATAATCCCTGAAATGCTGCTGCTACACTATCTTGTGAACTTCCCTTGGGGTGGGCTGGCACCCGGCCTCAGTCTCTGGGCCTCGGCAGCAGCATGGTCCCACGAACGTTCCTGGATGCGGCTGGCACCCGGCCATCGATAAGTGAGACCCTCCTGCAGAGGAGCAGAATGGGTCAAAGCCGCAGTCCCTCAGAAATAAGGGGTTGGGAAACACAGCCACATCTGAGATAAAACTCAGGAGGGAGGTGCTGCCTGGGGCTTGGTCATGGACAGTGTAAAAGCAAACAGTGGATGGAAGCTTAAGACAAGGGACAGGTGCACAATTGCTGATCGGGGAGAACAGAGTTCCAATACTAGAGACTGGGTAGCTGGGGGACACCATTTTCACAGCTCCCACACATGCGCATACACACCTACAAGCGCCACAACAACCCACCCCAGTAAGCTAAGCAGCGCCATCTAGTGGAGAATGGAGCCATTACACTAAGTCCTGCCCAACTGAGTCAACCTCACTCTTCAGGAACACAAGTCTCTCCAGCTGCTTAGTATATGGACTATAAAGCGCTTCATAGTTTGACTTCTAGGGGAAAACGAAAGAATTTCTGTCATATTTCAGTCTGTTTGCTGGTGCATCTATTCAATTTTGGTTTTTTTTTTTTCATCTCTTTTCTTTTTCTTAAATACAGAATGAGAAAAAATCACGTTTTATTTTCAATTTTTATTAAAAATATTTTTCTTTAATTTTTTTACTTCTGTGTAAATTTTTTTTTCAAATTCTCTTTTACTTCCATCAGTTCATTTTATTCTACTTCAGTGTATTCATTTTTTCAAATTTTCAAACAATTCCCTTTTTTTCTTTTCCCTTTTTTCTCTAATCTATCAAGCCTCTTTAAACACCCAGACCAGGGGCGCCTGGGTGGCGCAGTCGGTTAAGCGTCTGACTTCAGCCAGGTCACAATCTCGCAGTCCGGGAGTTCGAGCCCCGCGTTAGGCTCTGGGCTGATGGCTCAGAGCCTGGAGCCTGTTTCTGATTCTGTGTCTCCCTCTCTCTCTGCCCCTCCCCCGTTCATGCTCTGTCTCTCTCTGTCCCAAAAATAAATAAACGTTGAAAAAAAAATTAAAAAAAAAAAAAGAAAAAAAATTAAAAAAAAAAATAATAAAATAAAAATAAACACCCAGACCAAAACACACCTAGGATCTAGCATAATTTATTCGATTTTTGTGTGTGTGTGTTTGCTTTTAATTTTTTGATTTTAATATTTTTCTTTAATTTTAATTTTTTTACCTCATTAATTCCTTTACTTCCTTCAAAATGATGCCCCAAAGGAAAGAGCAGGAAGTAATGACAGCCAGGGATTTAACCAACATAGATAATAGATAATAATAGATAGATAACCAACATAGAGAATAATACTAGCTGGAGTTGAAAATAGATTAGAATCCCTTTCTATGGAGATACAAGAAGTAAAAGCTAGTCAGGATGAAATAAAAAACATTACAACTGAGCCTTGATCTCAAATGGATGCCACAGCAGCAAGGAAGGATGAGGCAGAACAGAGAATCAGCGATATAGAGGACAAACTTATACAGAATAATGAAGCAGAAAAAAAGAGAGAGACTAAGGCAAAAGAGCACGATTTAAGAATTAGAGAAATCAGGGGCGCCTGGGTGGCGCAGTCGGTTAAGCGTCCGACTTCAGCCAGGTCACGATCTCGCGGTCCGTGAGTTCGAGCCCCGCGTCGGGCTCTAGGCTGATGGCTTAGAGCCTGGAGCCTGTTTCCGATTCTGTGTCTCCCTCTCTCTCTGCCCCTCCCCCGTTCATGCTCTGTCTCTCTCTGTCCCAAAAATAAATAAACGTGAAAAAAAAAATTTAAAAAAAAAAGAATTAGAGAAATCAGTGACTCATTAAAAAGGAACAACATCAGAATCACAGGTGTCCCAGAAGAGGAAAAGAGATAAATAGGGGTAGAAGGGTTAAGTGAGCAAATCACAGTGGAAAATTTTCCTAACCTGGGAAAACACATAGACATCAAAATCCAGGAAGCACAGAGGACTCCCATTAGATTCAACAAAAACAGACCATCAACAAGGCATATCGTAGTCAAATTCACAAAATACTCAGGAAAGAAAAGAATCATGAAAGCAGCAAGGGGGAAAAAAGTCCTTAACCTACAAGAGAAGACAGATCAGGTTTGCAGCAGACCTATCCACAGAAACTTGGCAGACCAGAAAGGAGTGGCAGGATATATTCAACGTGCTGAATCAGAAAAATATGCATCCAAGAATTCTTTATCCAGCAAGGCTGTCATTCAAAATAGAAGAAGAGAGAAAGTTTCCCAGACAAACAAAAATTAAAGGAGACAGTGACCACTAAACCAGCCCTGTAAGAAATTTTAAGGGGGACTCTCTGAGGGGAGAAAAGATGAAAAAACAAAAACAAAAAATAAATAAAGACCAAAAGCAACAAAGACTATAAAGGACCAGAAACTCCCAACTCTACAAGCAACATAATGGCAGTAAATTCATATCTTTCAGTACTCACTCTAAATGTCAATGGACTCAATGCTCCAATCAAAAGACACAGGGTAACAGAATGGATAAGAAAACAAGACCCATCTATATGCTGTTTACAAGAGACCCATTTTAGACCTAAAGACACCTTCAGATTGAAAGTAAGGGGATGGAGAACCATCTATCACGCTAATGGTCAACAAAAGAAAGCCAGAGTAGCCATTCTTTCTTTATTATTATTTTTTTAATGTTTATTTTTGAGAAACAGAGAGAGATCGAGCACGAGTGGGGAAGGAGCAAAGAGAAAGGAAGACACAAAATCTGAAGCAGGCTCCAGGGTCTGAGCTGTCAGCACAGAGCCCAAAGTGGGGCTCAAACTCATGAACTGTGAGATCATGACCTGAGCTGAAGGTGGCGCTTAACCAACTGAGCCACCCAGGCACCCCTGGAGTAGCCATTCTTATATCAGACAATCTAGACTATAAAATAAAGACTGTATAAATAGATGAAGAAGGACATTATATCATAAATAAGGGGTCTATCCATCAAGAAGACCTAACAATTGTAAACATTTATGCGCCAAATGTGGAAGAACCCAAATATATAAATCAATTAATCACAAACATAAAGAAACCCACTGATAATAATATCATAATACTAGGGGACTTCAATACCCTACTTACAACAATGGACAGATCATCTAATAAAAAAATCAACAAGGAAACAATGGCTTTGAATGACCCACTGGACCAGATGTACTTAACAGATATATTCAGAGCATTTCATCCTAAAGCAGTGGAATATACATTCTTCAGTGCACATGGAACGTTCTCCAGAATAGACCACCTACTGGGGCACAAATCAGCTCTCAATAAGTACAAAAAGATCAAGATCATACCATGCATATTTTCAGACCACAACGCTATGGAATTTGAAATCCACCACAAGAAAAAAATTTGGAAAGTAACAAATACTTGGAGACTAAAGAACATCCTATTAAAGAAGTAATGGGCTAACCAAGAAGTTAAAAAGGAAATTAAAAAGTTCATGGAAGCCAATGAAAATGATAACACCACAACCCAAAACTTCTGGGATGCAGGAAAGGCAGTCTTAAGAGGAAAGTATATAGAAATCCAGGACTTCCTAAAGAAGGAAGAAAGATCTCAGATACACAGCCTAACCTTACACCTTAAAGAGCTGGAAAAAGAACAGCAAATGCAACCCAAAACCAGTAGAAGACAGGAAATAATAAAGATCAGAGCAGATATTAATGCTACTGAAACAAACAAACAAACAAAAACCCAGTAGAACAGACCAATGAAACCAGAAGCTGGTTCTTTGAAAGAATTAACAAAATTGATAAACCACTAGCCACTTTGATCAAAAAGAAAAAGGACCCAAATAAATAAAATCAAGAATGAAAGAGGAAAGATCACAATCAACACAACAGAAATAAAAACAATAATAAGAGAATATTATGAGCAATTATACACCAATAAGATGGGCAATCTGGAAGAAATGGACAAATTCCTGGAAACATAAACTACCAAAACTGAAACAGGAAGAAACAGAAAATGTGAATAGATCCAAAACCAGTAAAGAAATTGAATTAGTAATCAAAAATGTCCCAGAAAACAAGAGTCCAGGGCCAGATGGCTTTCCAGGGGAATTCTACCAAACATTTAAGGAAGAGTTAAACCTATTCTCTTGAAGCTGTTTCAAAAAATAGAAATGGAAGGAAAACTTCCAGTCTCTTTTTATGAAGCCAGCATTACCTTCATTCCAAAACCAGACAGAGATCCCACTAAAAGGAGAACTATAGACCAATTTCCCTGCTGAACATGGATGCAAAAATCCTCAACAAGATATTAGCCAACCGGACCCAACAATACATTAAAAAAATGATTCACCACAACGAAGTGGGATTTGCACCTGGGATGCAGGGCTGGTTTAATACCCACAAAACAATCAATGTGATTCATCATATCAATAAAAGAGAGGACAAGAACCATACAATTCTCTCAATAGATGCAGAAAAAGCATTTGACAAAATACAGCATCCTTTCTTGATAAAAACCCTCAAGAAAGTAGGGATAGAAGGATCATACCCCAAGATCATAAAAGCCATATATGAAAGACCCAACACTAATATCATCCTCATTGGGAAAAACTAAGAGCTTTCCCCCTAAGGTCAGGAAAAAGAGAGGGATATCCACTTTTGCCTCTGTTATTCAACATAGTATTGGATTGCCTTTGCAATCAGACAACACAAAGAAATAAAAGGCATCCAAATTGGCCAGGAGGAGGTCAAACTTTCACTCTTCGCAGATGACATGATACTGTATATGGAAAACCCAAAAGATTCCACCAAAAACATGCTAGAACTGATTCATGATTTCAGCAAAGTTGCAGGATATAAAATCAATGCACAGAAATCAGCTGCATTCTTATACACCAACAATGAAGCAACAAAAAGAGAAATCAAGGAATCAATCCCATTTACAATTGAACCAAAAACCATAAAATACCTAGGAATAAATCTAACCAAAGAGGTGAAAAATCTATACACTGTAAACTATAGAAAGCTTATGAAAGAAATTGAAGAAGACACAAAAAAATGGAAAAATATCCCATGCTCCTGGATAGGAAGAACAAATATTGTTAAAATGTCAATACTACCCAAAGCAATCTACATATTCAATGCAATCCCTATCAAAACAACACCATCATTCTTCACAGGGCTAGAACAAATAATCCTAAAATTTGTATGGAACCAGAAAAGACCCCAAATAGCCAAAGCAATCTTGAAAAAGAAAACCAAAGCAGGAGGCATCACAATCCTGGACTTCAAGCTATACTACAAAGCTGTAATCATCAAGACAGTATGGTACTGGCACAAAAACAGATGCTCAGATCAATGGAACAGAATAGAGAACCCATAAATAGACCCACAAACGTATGGCCAACTAATCTCTGACAAAGCAGGAAAGAATATCCAATGGAATAAAGACAGTCTCTTCGGCAAGTGGTGCTGGGAAAACTGGACAGTGACATGCAGAAGAATGAACCTGGACCACTTTCTTACACCACACACAAAAATAAACTCAAAGTGGATGAAAGACCTAAAGGTAAGACAGGAAGCCATCAAGATCCTCAAGAAGAAAGCAGGCAAAAACCTCTTTGATCGTGGCCACAACAATTTCTTACTCAACATGTCTCCGGAGGCAAGGGAAACAAAAGCAAAAATGAATTATTGGGACCTCATCCTGCACGGTGAAGGAAACAATCAGCAAAACTAAAAGTCAGCTGATGGGATGGAAGAAGATATTTACAAACGACATATCAGATAAAGGGTTATTATCCAAAATTTATAAAGAACTGATCAAACTCAACACCCAAAAAACAAATAATCCAGTGAAGAAATGGGCAAAAGACATGAATAGACACTTCTCCAAAGAAGACATCCAGATGGCCAACTGACACATGAAAAAATGCTCAACTTCACTCATCATCCGGGAAATACAAATCAAAACCACAATGAGATACCACCTCACATCTGTCAGAATGGCTAACACTAACAACTCAGGCAACAAGAGATGTTGGAGAGGATGTGGAGAAAGAGGATCTCTTTTGCGCTGCTGGTGGGAATGCAAACTGGTGCAGCCACTCTGGAAAACAGTATGGAGGTTCCTCAAAAAATTAAAATTAGAACTATCCTACAACCCAGCAATTTCACTGCTAGGTATTTATCCAAAGGATACAGGTATGCTGTTTTGAAGGGGTACATGCACCCCAATGTTTATAGCAGCACTATCAACAATAGCCAAAGTATGGAAAGAGCCCAAATGTCCATTGATGTATGAATGGATAAAGAAGATGTGGTGTGTGTATGTATGTATGTGTGTATATTCAGTATTCCATACTGAAAAGTATGGAAATGTATATTACACACATACATACATACAATGGAGTATTACTCGGCAATCGAAAAGAATGAAATCTTGCCATTTGCACCTATGTGGATGGAACTAGAGGGTATTAGGCTAAGTGAAATCAGTCAGTCAGAGAAAGACAAATATCATATGACTTCACTCATATGAGGACTTTAAGATACAAAACACATGAACATAAGGGAAGGGAAGCAAAAATAATATAAAAACAGGGAGGGGGACAAAACATAAGAGACTCTTAAATATGGAGAACAAACAGAGGGTTACTGGAGAGGGTGGGAGAGGGGATGGACTAAATGGGTAAGGGGAATTAAGGAATCTACTCCTGAAATCATTGTTGCACTATATGCTAACTAATTTGGATGTAAATTTAAAAAAATAAAAAAAAATCCTCAACAAGATACTAGCAAATCAAACTCAGCAGTATATTAAAAGAGTTACTCACCATGATCAGGTGGGATTCATTCCTGGGCTACAGGGCTGGTTCAATATTCATAAATCAATCAATGTGATTCATCACATTAATAAAAGAAAGGATAAGAACCATATGATCCTGTCAATAGATGCAGAAAAAGCATTTGACAAAATGCAGCATCCTTTCTTAATAAAATACCTCAAGATGTCAGTATAGAAGGAACATACCTTAACATCAAAAAAGCCATATATGAAAAGTCCAGTTAATATCATCTTCAATGGGGAAAAACAGAACTTTCCCCCTGAGATCAGGAACATGACAGGGATATCCACTCTCACCACTGTTGTTTAACATAGCGTTGGAAGTCCTAGCCTCAGCAATCAGACAACAAAATGAAATAAAAGGCATCCAAAGTGGGGCAAAGAAGAAGTCAAACATTCACTTTTCGCAGATGACATGATACTCTATATGGAAAACCTGAAAGACTCCACCAAAAAGCTGCTAGAATGGACACATTGCATTTAGCAAAGTTGCAGGATACAAAATCAATTACAGAAATCAGTTGCATTTCTATACACCAACAATGAAGCAACAGAAAGAGAAATCAAGAAATCAATCCCATTTACAATTGCACCAAGAACCATAAAATACCTAGGAATAAACCTAACCGAAGATGGAAAAGATCCGTATGCTGAAAAGTATGGAAAACTTATGAAAGAAATTGAAGACACAAAGAAATGGAAAAACATTCCATGCTCATGGATTGGAAGAACAAATACTGTTAAAATGTCAATACCACCCAAAGCATTCTACACATTCAATGCAATCCCAATCAAAATTGCACCAGCATTCTTCGCAGAGCTAGAACAAACCTAAAATTTGCATGGAACCACAAAATATCCCAAATAGTCAAAGTAATGTAGAAAATCAAAGCAGGAGGCATCACAATCACAGACTTCATCCTCTACGACAAAGCTGTAATCATGAAGACAGTATGGTATTGTCACAAAAACAGACACAAAGACCAAAGGAAAAGAATAGAGAACGCAGAATTGGACCCACAAATGTATGACCAACCAACTACTCTTTGACAAAGCAGGAAAGAGTATCCAATGGAATAAAGACAGTCTTTTCAGCA
Organism: Puma concolor; assembly: GCF_028749965.1. Lineage (NCBI taxonomy): Eukaryota > Metazoa > Chordata > Mammalia > Carnivora > Felidae > Puma > Puma concolor. Next base: position 51,148,524 of record NC_141683.1, read on the forward strand.
AATGGTGCTGGGAGAACTGGACAGCAACATGCAGAAGAATGAAACTGGACCACTTTCTTATACCATACACACAAAAAACTCAAAATAGATAAAAGACCTAAATGTGAGACAGAAAAACATCACAACCCTAGAGGAGAAAACAGGCAACAACCTCTTTGACTCAGCTGCAGCAACTTCTTACTTGATACATCTCTGAAGGCAAGGGAAATAAAAGCAAAAATGAACTATTGGGACCTCATCAAGACAAAAAGCTTCTGCACTGCAAAGGAAACAATCAACAAAACTAAAAGGCTACTGATGGAATGGGAGAAGATATTTGCAAATGACATATGGTATAAGGGTTAGTATCCAAAATCTATAATGAACTTACCGAACTCAACACCCGAAAAACAAATAACCCAGTGAAGACATGGGCAAAAGACATGAATAGACACTTTCCCAAAGAAGACATCCAGATGGCCAACAGACACATGAAAAGATGCTCAACGTTATTTATCATCACGGAAACACAATTCAAAACCACACTGAGATACCACATCACACCAGTCAGAATGGCTAACATTAACAACTCAGGAAACAACAGATGTTGGCGAGGATGTGGAGAAATGGGAACCCTCTCGCACTGTTGGTGGAAATGCAAACTGGTGCAGCCACTCTGGAACAGTGTTGAGGTTCTACAAAAAATTTAAAATAGAACTACCCTATGACCCAGCAATAGCACTAGTAGGAATTTATCCAAAGGATAAAGGAGAGCTGATTCAGAAGGGCATATGCACCCCAGTGTTTATAGCACCACTATCAACAATAGCCAAATTATGGAAAGAGCCAAATGTCCACCAACTGATGAATTGATAAAGAAGATGTGGTGTATATACACAATGGAATACTAATCGGAGGTGAAAAAGAATGAAACCTTGCCGTTTGCAACAATGTGGATGGAAATGGAGGGTATTATGCTAAGTGAAATAAATCAGTCAGAGAAAGACAGATAGCCTATGTTTTCACTCATATGTGGAATTTGAGAAAGTTAACAGAATACCATGGGGTAAGGGAAGGGGAAAACAGTTTTAAACAGAGAGGGAGGCAAACCATAATAGATTCTTAAATACAGAGAACAAACTAAGGGTTGATGGTGGGGGGGTGAGGGTAGGAGAAAGGGGAAAATGGGTGATGGGCACTGAGGAGGGCACTTGTTGGGATGAGCACTGGGTGTTGTATGTAAGCAATGAATCATGGGAATCTACTCCTAAAGCCAAGAGCATACTGTATACACTGTATGTTAGCTAATTTGACAATAAATTATATTAAAAAGTAATAATAGGCGCCGCTGAGTGGCTCAGTTGGTTAAGCTTCTGGCTTCAGATAAGGTCATGATCTCATGGTTCGTGAGTTCAAGCCCTGCGTTGGGCTCTGTGCTGACAGCTGAGAGCCTGGAGCCTGCTTCGGAGCCTGTCTCCTTCTCTCTCTGCCCCTCCCCTGCTCATGCTCTGATTCTCTCTCTAAAATAAATATTAAAAAATTTATATTAAAAAATAATAAATAAATAAATAAATAAATGTTTAAAAAAAAGAATCCCAGGCTAAAATTATGCATTTGATTCAATAATACTTAATAGTTAGATCTTCTATTGTATGGCTTGAGTTCTGGCTCTTCCTCTTACCAGATGCATGACATCCTGTAAAACGTAGTGTCTTCATCTGTAATATATGTATACCGATAGCATCTCCCTTGTAGGTTTCTCATTAGGATAGTTGTACTATATATATATATATATATATATATATATATATATATATAGCTATATATATAATTCTATAGTTATTATTTATTAACATTAATATTTAATAATAGAATATTTTGCTTTCTTTCCAAAATTAAATAGAACTTTTGCCCAATGTCTGCACTCTCAGAACAACCTCTTTTCTTTGCCCCCTACCCACCTAATCCCATGGGGAAATCGGGGAGGTTGGTATGAGCCGGCTATCCTATGGTTCACACTCATCACTGTGTGGTCGATGCCCTGAGATCTCTGCTCACAAACAGTTCTTGTCCCTCAGTCACCTATGCCCTCCAGTCGACAGTCCCTCTGAGAGCTTCCCCCTTCTCACCGTCAGCTCTTGCGGAGCTCCACCAGAACTGGCCCATCTACAATATCCAGCGATGCCTCCTCCAGTGGCTTTGCTTAGGATTGGGCAGATCAGTCCAGCCAAGGTCACCAGCGGGCTCCAGTTGGCTCTACTTTGAGTCAGGGATGGATGGTGGGGATAGGAACCCTGCCTCTGACTCGGGTCCAGACCTTCATCTCTCACCCAGCTTGATGGTAATAAATGTGTTCTACTTGCCCTCAGCACCTTGTGAGTACACTCACCTGCTTCTAATCCTGGAAGAGGTGGAGGATTGGTGTGGGAACCACACTCCCCACACGCAGCACCCTGTGCCGCTTCAGAGACCCCACCTCCAGCCACCTGCTCCGGTGAATCTTCCTTGAGGGCAGAGCCCCCTGAGGCCTGGGCCACGTCTCTTTCATCGCTGTGTCCCCAGCACTTGTGGAGTGGCCAGAATACTCACATGCTCAGGAAATATGTGCTGAATGAATAAATGCCCTGCCACGTGCCATTCACTGTTCTAAGCAACACGGGACTGAAATAATTTTCTTGTGGGAGATGTGGGAAGCCCTGAGGTAGGATAAATGTGGCAGAAGCGGAATAAAGAAAAAAAATGAGAATCCCTGACCCAGAAAAAGCTCTTCTCTTGAGGAGAAAAAATAAAAAAAGAAAAAGAAAAGGAAAAGACCACATGACGAGCCAGTGTCCCTGTCTGCCAGCATCTGTGTCGTGATGGTTTCTAGATGAAGCCTACCTCACTCATACACACGGCTCTAAGCAGCAATTCATTCATGAATAAAATTAATTATTTCTCGAAGCAAAAATTAATCCTCTTTTTCTCTGCCCGACTGACTCAAGATCTCACTACTAAATCTCCTCTGAAAACAAAACTGATCTTGCTTTTCTCCCCTTGGCCATCCTGGATTTTTCCCTTCATTTCTTGCACATATTTATTTTTACATTTTCTCTTCGCAGACCATCTTTGTAATCTTGTTTCAAGCCAGGGTGGACAACCTGGGTATAGCCCTCAAAGACATAAAAACATTTGGGACGAGAGTCGTTTTGCCCTTGGGGAAACTGGAATTGGCATCCCGAGAATTCATTCTGACACAGCATCTATGGGCCAAATCTGTCCATCAATCATCGAGAATGTACTAAATGTCTTCTTCTCCCCAGCATGAAATGCCACCTTCTAACATGTTCTCCAGTGTGTGGACTGTCATTCAAACTGGACCACTGAACTCCTAGAAATCAGCAGAACCCTGGTTTCTCTCTTTTGTAGCCTGCCATCATACCCAGAATCACGTTTTGCCCAAAGGAGACTCTCCGTAAATACTTGTAAGAGGACCGAGTGAGCAAATACGCAGTGTGGTAAACTTAACCTGAATTTGATTTTTTTAAGCATAAATGATGCAGGATTTTCAGATGAACCAGTAGCTTTACTGGGCCTTAAAGCACTGCTTACCATTTTTTCACCAGGGGAACATTCACATCCCTTTTTTCCAAGGTAGAAATGGAAGGAATTGCATTTGGCTCTACCTTCTCTGGATACACAATTACTTCTACTTCATTTTTACCCGTCTCTAATACATGAGTAATCCGTGCCCCTCCAGGTGCGAGTGTTTTGAAATTGAACCCTGGAAGAAGCCAGTGCCTAAGAGGCCCTTTTGGTATTTTGGAGGGACAAGTCACGGCAGAAATAACATAGTGTCACAGAGCAGGTGAAGGAGAGACACAGTCACATGCTTCTTGACATCTACATTAAATACCTGGGCCTGGCTGCCTAGTTTCTAAACCACAATTTGTGCTCCCAGGACGTTGGCTACACTGCTCCCGTGCCCACCACAGCATTCCCCCAGCTCTCCACCTGGACAGTTTCCTCTCATTCATCAGAGTTTGGTCTATACTTTCCCTTTGATTCCAGCTTTCCTTGACCTTTCTGTGCAGGGTTCTCCAAACGTATTTATCTGTAAGTTCCATCAGATCAAGAACTGTGTCCTTCCTTGTCATGGTGTATGATCGCAATCTTGTAGAAGCACAAGCACAGAGTCGGCCCTCAAAAATACTGATTGAATTTTGCTCTGTGTAATGCTCTTAAATTGCAATTATTTATGTGCTGTTTCTTCTTGCTCCAAGAGAGCAGAACACTTTCTCATTCAGTTATTTCTACACAATGGAAGCTTCGTATATGTCTGTGGCATTGTGTAGTACGTTTCCACATCACAGTCCGAGACAGGACCCTGCCATCTGAGGATGAGGCTATGCAACACCCGATTCGGGGGCCTTCCAGACATTTCGGGAAGGAAATTCCTTGGGTGAGGAAAAGGCTCATTCCTTAATCTGGGTCCACAGCCCAGATTAGATCCTATATGTCAGAAGTGCTGTACCTTTAGCTAGCACCAAACTCTTGGTTAAAGTAAATTCTAAATGTTTTGTTCTGTCCCTTTCCTGACGCCTCACCTGTGAACAGAAAAATAGCACCTGTTACCAGATCTAGAGGCTCATCGTTGCCACCTTGCCTCTAATTTTGCTCTAATTTGTGTGTCTTTTTCTAGTTTGTAGACCATTCATTTCTCTCCTTCCATCACAGCTCCCTTGTCAAAATATAGATCCAGTGAGAAGTTGAGAGATCAACCAGTTCACTTGGGTGAGGCCCTCTCTCCAGAAGAGCTCCCCTTCTTCCTGCCTGTCCCATCCACCTGAGAAGCACGGCCTCCCTCGTGGTGCCCTGAAGCTGCATGATAACACAGCCCGTCTCTACCTCAGTTGCTGTAATGAACGCCTCGGAAATCACTGGGATTTACCCAGGCAGCCTGAGGTTGCCTTTGGTTGCCGTTTATTTATGTGGATTGTGATCTCTTAATTGGAGATGGTGCCTCTCACAGGGTTCGCTGTTTATCCAAATCAGTATTTGTTAGTCCGTGAGACGTGGTCCGGATGATAAATCAGCTCTGGAGCTCCTCCTGTGTGATTGCTTCCACAGCTGCTTTCCGATTCCTCACCTCTCCATCTCCCGGGAGGCACCCACAGGCTGCTTCTAGGCCCTCCAGCCTTTTCTGCTTTTCAACTTTTCTCCCAGCTGCTGGATCTATTCTTACACGTTCATGGGCCTTGGCACTAATAATTCCTGAACTTAACCTCCCTTGACTACTATTCTGTTTCATTTGTAACATCTCCAGTAAATACTAACGCATCGTGGGGGATGCTGCCTCACCACGGAGGCTTCTGTCCTTCTCCACCCTGCTCAGTCCTGCTCTTCTCTCTACCTCCCAAGCTCTTAGTGCAATCAGATATGGTACTTCTCAAGCTTTCATGTCATACTGTTCGTCTGGGGCTCTTGTTAAAATGCATATTCTGATTCTGTAGGTCTGGGGTGAGGCCCAGGATCCCGTACTGTTTACAAGCTCTCACGTTATCACAGATGCTGCAGGTGCACCAGGCACGCTTGGAGCAGCACGGATCAAACATTTGATTGTTCCTGTTTCTCACTTCCCTCACATGTGAGCTATTGCCAAATCTTATTTTTCATCCTGATGAATTGCACAAAGATTGTCTTTTCTTAGGGTTATTGCTCTGGTGTCTACTGAAAAGTTCTTTGCCTTCACTGCCCTAACTCACCACATCATCCGGTTCTGTCCCTGCTTGCCCCGTTGGATATTTCCAGATGCACCTGCTAAAAATGCATTCCTGCCTCAATGCTACCTACCTTTGGATATCACTCCCCTCTCTCGTTTTCCAGCTTTGTTCTACTTTGGTTCTCAAATCTGCAAAATTTGCCCAGAATATGATGAAAGTATAATATCCTTTTTGTCAATGATGACACCTATTTAATTTCTTTCTTTTTTGTTTGTTTGTTCATTTTCCTCCCCAAAGGCTTCTAATGTAGCCCCAGACCCTTCCTTCCTAAACAAGCAGCAGATAGAAACGGAGGCAATAATGACTAAGATCAATAATTTGGAATTATACCTAGTTTTGCCTTCCTCCCAACCACCATATTATGCTCATTGTTCTGTATGATTTCTAACTTTTCTCTCTTAATTTTAATTTATTCTTTCCGAGTTTCAAGCGTTTCATCATAGTGGCTTGGATTTTTTCCAATCCCATGATTATCTCTCTATTAAAGCTTTAATACAAAAAGAAATAAAAAAAAAAACCAGACTGCTCATTACTTTGATTTGTAGCAAGGGGAGAATGGAACATTACCGCTAGAGTGTTTCGAGAAACCATATTTACATTTGCATCAGCTCAATTTAGGTGCCTGATTAGGTTGCGTGGTATAATGAAGATGCACTTACCAGTCAGAGGGAAGTGGCATGGGCTAGAGTAATGGGCAGGAGACCTGATGTCAGGAGCCCTGGGTGCTATTTCTGGCTGTGACCTTGAACAAGTCCATCTCACTGCTTTGGACCCTAACAGCCCCCATCTGCCTCACAGGGCTGCTGTGAGAGGTGGAGCACTTATGTGTATTTCTAGTGGGGGCTATGGAGTCAAGCAAGGGAGGGGGCATGGCGGTCACAGATGGAATTAGAGATAAGAGCTCTGCTCCTCTCGCTCTTATGACTAGCCTGTTAAGGGACAGAGTCTGAGAAATGGGCTGATTGCTCAGATCTTGATCTAACAGGGCTGGAGGACACGGGGAGAGGTTGATTAATGGCATTTAAAAGCTTGCCCCAAGTTGGGTATCATGGCCAAGCCCATTCTGTTATTTAGGAAGGCTTGACAAGAGTGCCTATTGTCTTTCTTCTCATAACAGTGCCATGCCGAGATTGCTCGTTTTGTCCCTCGGGACAAGAAGTTGGCAGTGACTGGCTTCTGTAGGATGTCCTGAGGAAGGCCTGCTCAGTTAACAAGCCCTGACTGTAGGAGAAAGATTTTTACCTGTGGGGACCAGTGAGTGTGCGCCCCAGAGATGATTCATTCATCCTTTGGTTGGTTTCCTCTCCCAAAGAGAGAGAGATTGAAGGATAAAGGTTAATATGCTTTTTCCCCCCTCCTCGTCATATAGTCTGTTGAATGTGGACAGACTTCAGCAGACATTATCACAAAGCACCCATGGCTCTTACCTCATTACCATTCTTTCATTGGCTAAATATTTGTTGAGGACAATCTAATAATAGGGAATATTCATTAAATACTGTTCTAGGTGCTTAACATCAATTAACTAACTTAATTTTCACATCAATCTTTTAGGCAGACAACTATTATTGTCCTGGTTTTATAAATAAGGACATTGGGGAACAAAGCAATTATACAGTTTCCCCAACAACAGACAGCTAGGAAGCTGCAGCTCCAGGATTAGAACCCGGGTCATCTGGCTCCAGAACTTTCACTCTGAAGCATCTATGCCTACATGAATACAAACTTGAAACAGACAGGGCAACAATCTCCAGGGGCCCACGGTTAGAGGCCAAAGCTATTCTAGAACAATCAGGCATCTTCTCAAAGGGAGAGCACACTCTGATATCCACGTAAGAATAGATGGGATTCAGAGCTTAATATTAGAAACTTGCTTTTTGCCAGTTATGATCTGTTTACACACAAGAGAAGGAGGGCCTCTCTCTCATTGTGTGAGAGAGCTTCACGGCCTCTGCACCAAACATTCTAGCCGCACTGGGAGGTCTTCTTCTTCCCACACCACAGTTCATCTCCTTTCTTCTACGGAAGGCACATGTGGATACCATTTGATTTCCACCTCCTGAAAACTTTCTTCAAGAAACAAATAAAACACTAATGCCATTTGAAACCCAGGATTTCACCACAGAACTGATGTTTCCTGTAAGCATTTTCTCTCTCTGCCCTTCTAGACAAAATGCCCTTCAGGTCACTGGGGACGACCCTCAATGTGTATTTTACCAGTTTTCTGCGACCACTTTAGTCAAAGTAAGCAACATCTTGAGTTTGCCAGAGAGAATTGCCACTGGAGACAAAAGAGGAAGGGATCAAAATGAATTCCCACAGGAGTAATGTAGATCCCTACAACAGTATCCATGGATCCACCATCTTGCTTAATAACTAAAGGCAAAACTCCCAGAATGCTCCTGGAGCAGCCGTGTGTGACCATTCTCTCTTCGCCCCACCAGAGGGTCACCCATCAGAATGCCGCATTCCTGTCAGAATGACTGGTTACTGTTTCCCCAAGTACAGGTTCATGTGCAATAACTGACCCCAGAGAAACAGAATGGCACAGTGTAAGAGCTTGTCACATTAAGTGATCAGAAAACCATTGCCAGCTGATAGAACGGTTGATGGTGCAGAAGTGATTACAGACACTCCCCATGGGCCAGCTCGGAGCTCCCGCCCAAGCATCCAGCGGCTGCCAGGCTTGGGGCTGGGACTCAATGAGAAGAAAAATCTACTCAGGGAGAAGTGATAGTTTATTCACTCCAGTTTCTATAGCCCTTTGAAGTGGATGGTGGTGTTGGGATTCCCAGCCTAACATTTCACTTCCAATATACTTAAAAAAAAAAAAAAAAAAAAAAAAGTGCTTCTAAAAGATTGGGATGAACTGAAAAGTCTAAGGTAAATTAAATCTTGTTTTCCTGGACTGGAGGGATTTGCTGCTTAAATACATTCTAGGGTGAATCTTCTCTCTCTCTCTCTCTCTCTCTCTCTCTCTCTCTCTCTCTCTCTCCCCCCGTCTCTGAGGATGGGAAAAAAAATTCTTTAATAAAGAGAATCATTATTCTGAATTTACTTTATAGAAAATTTGTGGGGAGGTGCATATGTTCAGTTTCTTGTACATTTACTGAAAGTCAAGTCAAACTCTTCTGCCCATTTACCTTCACCTGAGCCGGCGTTAACTCTGCCTCTCCCAGAATGGCGGCATTCTGCCTCAGTGGCCCCAGCAAATTTCTTCCGTAGTCTTTAGAGGATGGCGTGGACCAGAGCCACTGAAGCAGACTGTGAACTGCAATCCCGTCCAAGACCAGACCGGATCCAAGCACGATGGAAGAAAGAGAAAGGGTCTGAAAGGAGAGCTGGGTGGGTTGCTCCTGAGAGCGGACTTTCTCTCTCTGTACCAGCCCCTCAAATGCCTGATCTTGTCCCTTCCCCTGCATCCACGTGTGGGAACCCAGGAGAACAGCTTCTATAAATGGCTGCTCTTACCATTTGGGAACCTTCCAGGGATGAATACCCTGAAACCTTATTTCTGAGACCTTATACTAGCCTACACAGACTGCATGGTTATCGCAGAAACTTTAAAAAACTCCCAGAAACAGAAAAATGTCTCTAAATATACTGTAAGAACCCAGATTCTGGAGTCTGGCTACAAGGAAGCTAATCCTGGCTCCACCCTTACTAGCTGTGTGCCCTTCCTCAAGTTCCTTAACTTCTCTGGACCTCAATGAGCTCATTTGTAAAAAGCGGATAATAACTGTCCTTCCAACGTAGGACTGTTGTAAGGATTGAATGAACTCGTGTGCAGAAGCCATGAAAAGTGCACGATCTAGCAAGGGGGCCGAAAATTTCAGTATGTTCATGTGACTAGAAATGCACGTGCCAAACGGTTAACAATAGCAACCTCTAGTTGCTAAAAGGAACAAGGGACGTTCTGGTTTTATTTCTTTTTGTGCTTGTTCCTATTTTCTCTCTTTCTGTTGCATTAGAAACTAATTTGTAATTGGAAAAATAGATGTCTTTGATAAAAGAAAAAACTTTCAGCAAAGCTCCCAGGGCTGTCTGAAGGCCACGGGCAAGGTGAAGAGGACAAAAGAGCGGTGACAACAGGGTGAGTGGGCAGAGGGATGAAGGGGAAGTTTTTATTCAGAGATGCACTCGTGGGAGCCCTGAGGCTGGCTGGGTCACCCAAGGTGAGGATTTTGAGAACCCTTCTATTTTTGACATGCTTGGTCCAGCAGCCAGGTTCATCCCTCATCAGATGAGCCCGGCCAGCCTCATGGCTGACTTTCAGCTCCGACGCTCCCCACGATGGGCCTAAAGGGCCAAGAAGACATAGCCCTTGTCCACGCACAAGGCCAGCCGTGGCTGTGGTGGGGACAAGGGTGAGGGCAGACTTGCCCCCTGACCTGGAAGATCTCCCCTGACCTCGAAGGCAGGAGCTGGAGCTGCCCTTCCTTCATTTGCATGTCTAGGTAATTACAACTCATGAAAGTATCTAACCCATTAGTTAAAACCCGGCCCCAGCATTTGACTCTGACCTCCTGCGGCAGCACGGGCCACACGCTGACTCCATGCTGCCTGGTTTGTCCTCAATTTATAAGCAGCACAGCCTATAAATAGAAACCCTTTTGCTCAGTTCCCCAGGAGGCATCAGCAGGTTTTCCAGCTTGTATGTGTTTTCTTCTTTCTTTTTTTAAAAACCAACATGGGAGGCTTATTTTCCCTGCCGGCTGCTCCCCCGCCCTCTCCCCCAGTTCAGTCTGGGGGCACGGGGAGCTGGCACAGCACCTGCAGCTCCGGACGGTGGGGGGGGGGGGGGGGGGGACGCGGGGGTGCTGCCTGGCTCGGGTCCTGACCCGCCGGGCCCCACTCACCTGTAGATCCTGTACCTGGTGGTGAAACCCTGGCGGTAGCGCTCCATGAAGTCGGCATACTCCTGGGCGCGGTGGAAGGGGCCGCGGTCGGTGAGGAGCCAGTCCAGGGGCGGCTGGCCGGCGGAGGGGGCATGCTGCTCGGGGAGCGCGGCGGCGGCGGCCGTGGCCGAGACCGCCAGCACCCAGCCCGGGAGGCCCAGCGCCAGCAGGGTTGCCCATGGGGCCGCCGCCCGCCCGAGCCCTCTAAGCCGAGTGCCGCACTGCCGCCTCATGCTTCTCCCGGGCGGTTGGTTTCTTCATTCTCTCGCCACGCTCCCCCGCTCTGTGCCGCTCCTCCAGGGCTCCTGGAACTAGAAAAGTCCGACACGGCGATGTCAGTTGGACACCCTGGTCTCAGCCCGCACGGGCCTGTGCGCCTCGCAGGTCAGGAACCCCCTTATGCTAACGACACCTCCTCATCGCAGGCCCTGGGCAAAGTGCTCGAGGCACGTGTTCCCTTCGATCCTTAAAACAATCCTAGGGGGAAGACCGCCGTCCTCATTTTCACACATGTGAGCGTGAGGGTTAGGGAGATAAAGAGGGAAGGAAGAAACCACATTTTTGAACCCTGGAGGTCTGCCCAGCTGTTCCAGTAAATTGCTTCCCTTCCTGTGTTGACTCAACGCCCTCTGCTTCTGTCTCCCTCCCTCAGAATGTTCGCTGAGGGGTCCGTCGCAGGCCCACAGCGCCCCCCGCTGCCTCGGAAAGCTTGAGGCCAGGTGAACGGAGACCCCGCTTCTCGGGCAGCCAAGCGTGCGGCACAGAAGTAGGGAGGTCCCCTGGTTGCTGGGAAGCTGGGTGAACTTGAACAAACCACTCCCCTTCTCTGGCTGTAGTTTTCTCCTACAGAAAATAAAGGGGCTTGATGAGATAATATCTAAGACTCCTTCCAGCTTGCAGGATCCGATTCCCTCTTACTGAAGGCCGCACAGGAATGGCGTTAGAGCGGGAAATCGGATTGCCTACCATCAGAGAGCAGATCCGAGTGCACACGAGGCCTGTAGTTCTGTCTCCACAGGGCATGGGAGCTCCCTGATGGCAGGGCTGTGTATTCTTCTGTCCCAGGTCCCGAGAGCAGACAGCTGGTGTTTAGAGACCCTCCTTGAAGGAGTGAATGAGCACATGCCCGGCCTTCTCTGAGTAGAAGGGAAGGGGCCAGGCAAGAAGATTCTGGCCTTCAAAACTCCTGACTGCCTGTGACTCCTCCTATTTCATATGGCCTTCGATCTCCAGCACCTGCACCTTGTCTAAGAATAAACAGTCATCTTTACAAACCTTTGGGCAGACACAGATTCGATCCTATGGAGGTCCTTACAATTGCATTTGTCCCTCAGATCTTGAACAGCACATGCCGTCTCCCCTCGCCAGGAGCACTTCAGTGCTAGAATGTGCTAGGATGCCTTCTAACCCTACCCCCCAGGACCTGTAATCTGTGGCCCTGAGGACTTTCTCTGGCTGCCAAAACCAAGGAGACAGGCTCTTTCCTTGGGGATGAAACAAGGATGTTAATTCTCTGGTACTTCCAGAGCCCTGTAAGGGCAGACAAAGTAGCCTTCAGCATCTGATTCACGCCCCCTTCCAGAGTCCCCAGTGTCGTCTGCAATGGCTCCAGTTCAACAAAACCACCAGACTTCCCTTGGACCGGTGTGAGCCCTGAAGAGGCTTCCGGGAGGCGGGGCCAAGCATGAATCCGGATATGCAAAGCCTAAAGGCTGGCCCGACTGTGAGACCCAAGCCTCAGCATTTGTACAGGATGCCTTCAGGAGGGTTGTGGCCTCCTCTTGGAAGGATGCATGACAATATGCACCTTCAGACTCACTCCTCCACCCCAGCTAGGAGGTACTGACCACCTACTATGTACTCCTGGGTGATTCTTTAAAAAAAATTTTTTTTAATGTTTATTTTTGAGAGAGAGAGAGACAGAGCGCAAGCAGGGGAAGGGCAGAGAGAGGGAGACAGAATCTGAAGCAGGCTCCAGGCTGGCTCTGAGCTGTCAGCACAGAGCCCGACATGGGGCTCGAACCCACAAACCGCGGGATCACGACCTGAGCCAAAGTCAGACGCTTAACAACTGAGCCACCCAGGCACCCCTGTGCTGGGTGATTCTTAGAAGCTGCCCCAGTTGATTCTCACAGTAAGTTTGTTACAATGGCGCGATTATTACAGGTTTGCATCTCACTGGGACTCGGCGGAGTAGCGCTAGGAAGATGCAGAGAATATGCACGGAATATGAGCTTAGATCTGGTTCCATGTCCAGACCTTGCCAAGAAGGCTGTGCCTACCTAAAGAGCCGGAGCCACCACAAGACAGACCCTCATTTCGTGCACTGGTCGAGACAGAGGCCAAAAGAAGAACACGGAGGTGACACCTGCCTTACTGGGTCTCAGAACATAGCACAGAATTCTGATCATTAAAATAGGTGATGCTGACACACAAACTGGATGGGCAGATCAATGATATAGAACAGACAGCTCAAAAATAGAGCTCATTATCAACAAGAGCTAAGCATACACATATACATATGAAAACATTACAGACTAATTGGGTAGGGGATGGAATATTTTAAACATCGCATTGGGAAATTAGTTCCAGACGGATTAAAAAGTTAAATATAAAAAATAAGATCATAGAAGGAAGAAAAATCCCTGAGTGTTTTATAATAAGCATGCATTACTCTTGAATCAGGGGAAAAGTGATATAAACTGAAAGGAGTCCGCCTTGCACATGGGGGGGGGGGGGGTAGGACTTGTTTTTACAGGATGTAATCCGATGAGGATGCCCAAAATATTTCTCATTTGATCATTCACACATTCAGTTCTTGAGAAGCATAAATTGGGAACTCCTAAGACACTATGCTAAGCATTGATTATACAAAAGCAAGGACTCGCTCCATTATCTGAAACTCTATTGGTGATTAATTCCTCTTATAAAATACTGTTCTGTTTTTAAAGGCATGTTGACGGAGGGGAAAGGAGAAGGGTCATTTTGGAGACTGGGGCTACTTGACTCCGCAGGCCAAGGCAGCAAACACTATGAAGTGGAAACGCACTGACCGGTGGGAGAACACTGTGGAAGACAGGATTCTAAAATGGCCCCCAGGACTCCCGTGTCCTTCTGTGCACTCCCCCACATAATCTCCATGTCCTTCTGTGCACGCCTTGCATAATCTGCTCCCTCTGAGTGGAGGCAGGACCTATGAATATGGTCAGATACTACTAATCAGTTACTAATCACTTAATTTTGAGTTGTTCAAAGAGGAAAGTATCCTTGGTGGGCCTGACCTAATCAGGAGAATGAGAACCCTTAAAAGAAAGTGAAGTGTCAGAGAGACAAGCTCCTGGTGATGTGAAGAAGGCAAACAGCCATACTGTGAATGGCCTGTTGGGGGGCATGCAGCAAGGGACTGTGGGTCGCCTCTAGGAACTGAGAGCAATTCCCTGTCAACACCTAGTAAAAAAAAAAAAAAAAAAAAAAGAGAATGACAGTCATAGCCCAAGAAAACAAATTCTGCCAACAGCCACGTGAGCCTGGAAGAAAACCCGGGGCCCCAGGGAAGCACCGCTTCCCTGACTGACACCTTGATTTCAGTCAGGTGAGACCTGGAGCAAGAGGACCCGGCTAACCCACACCCGGATTCCTGACCCCCCAGAAACCGCGAGACCGTAAATGTGTACTGCTCGATGCCACAAAGTTGGTGGCAATTCATTCCACAGCAATAGAAAAAATAATACAGACAACATAATAGATGGGAATACTCCTCTCCCGTCCTGTGCAAAAGCCTGGTCTGGTGAGGGGTTTCCGTGCTCCCTGAGGAAGAACCATCTGTTGTTCTCGGCACGCGAGAAAGCTAGCATGGCAGTTTCCTGAGCAGAGTGGTGCTGTTCACCTCCATCCCCCCCCCCCCCCCCCCCCCCCCGCTGTCTAGATTACAGACCCCTCAAGGTCAGAGTTCAGGTCTTTGCTTTTATCATTCCAGCCCTCACACATAGTTCGTCCTCAAATTTATGTGACGACTCAATTCCGCGCGTTTTATAGAGGGATCACGGTGAGCCAGGGACAACACGTGGCATTGACTCAGCTCCTGAACTTCTTGGGCCCTGTGCTCTAACACGGAGGTGGGGGGGGGGGCAGTGGCGGCCGCCACCTCGCCTGCCAATCAGGAGTTTTCTGAGGACAGGTGTGAAAGGCTGTGTGCTCTTTGAAAGAAAGGAGATATGTTCCGTCAATGTGTGCTTCTTGCCATTCTTTGTAATTAGGCTTTTTCAGAGCTCACAATGTGCTGGAACCTGCCTGGTTCTAGGAGTATCAGCTCTGGAATCAAATGGTTTTGATTGCCGGGGCCAAGTCTGCTGAGTGCAGCAGGATCGCCTGAATGCAGCGCTGACTGCTCCCAGGAAACATTTGGCCTTGGAATCCTACGGCTTCCGCTTCGTCGCTTTTCCTCGGCATCTGAAGACATCCTGACAAAAAGATCTCTTTTCAAGAGGGAGAAGTTTTAAACCGGTTTCAAAACTTTCTCTTAAAACATCTCTAGACTGTGTTCCCTCACCTTTAAAAAAAAGAGACAAAGTAACGGCTGCACTGACAGTTGTGCGAGAATTAGACTCTTTCAGGGGAAGGGCTCTGGGGCCATTTCCTGTTTACGCTCCACAAATAATATCACCAGGGATTTTGTAACAGCAAACGTCCAGCAAATTATAACCATCTCAATTCTCCTGACTTCTGGTGGGATTGCTAATATTCAGCAGGTTGAAACAATTAGCACCTTCCCCACAATGCTTCCAAGGGTCGTTTTATGCTAAAGCTGACTGTGTAAGTAAACCTCCATGTTCCGCGTGAGTATTGTTAAAGTCATGGCTGAGCTAGCTCCTTGAGGAACAAAATACAAATGTACTTGTGAGAGCCAAATAATTCCATTTACTTACACTACACCTACGACAGGGTTTTACACCTACACAAATAATAAATTAGCCTTGGACCAAAGGCACAAGTGAAATAAGTTCATCGAGCCGTGAATAAAAGGGATTACGGTTTTGCCAATAGAGAAAATCAAGTCACATGAGAAGCAGGCAGTGCGGCCTTAGAAATGGAGAGAATCGTATCTCCACCACTCTGTCAACCAGCTGAGGACCTGGGGGGGGGGGGGGGGACAGTGTCATGTTCTCCTGGTGGTCTCAATCTCCATTTATGCCCGGACCTGTCGATATGCAGAGCAGTTAGGATCTGGGGCGTCCGCTGCTCCCGTGCTAAATCTTGGCAAATGAGATAGGAATAGAGTCTCCTCAGGACTCCTGGGTGGCTTGGCTGGTTAAGCGTCCTACTCTTGATCTCAGCTCTAGTCTCTATCTCAGGGTTGTGAGTTCAAGCCCCGTAATGCACTCCACCCTGGGCGTGAAGCCTAATTAAAAGAAAAATTTTTAAAGAAGTAGAGTTTCCTCTCTGAAAACTAGTCTAGAGGGAAGGTCACTTATCAGAGGAGTTGAGGGCACGGCCAAGCTAAGCTGCTGTTAGAGTCCAGAAGAGAAGGAGAAATAGAAAGTGTCATTATAATTAACAAAATCATTCATTCTGTCAACAATGGTCATTAATAAATGCCAGCATAAATCACTTCATATTTGTGTGGCAGTTACTGCTTACGAAGAAGCACAGGTGATAAAATTACACTTGAACTTCATCTTCCAGATTTTATCCCCTTTTAACAGATGAAAATGCTGAGGCCAGGAATGGATGTGAGCTGCAAGAGGGAATCAGGTGTTTCAGCGGTAGATCAATGTCTACCTGCTTTAAAGCATTTTTTAACGGTGATTTATTTTTGAGAGAGACAGAGTAAGTGGGGAAGGGGTGGAGACAGAGGGAGACACAGGATCTGAAGCCAGCTCCAGGCTCTGCGCTGTCAGCACGGAGCCCAAAGTGGGGCTCAAACCCACAAACCATGAGATTATGACCTGAGCTGAAGTTGGATGCTCAACCAACTGAGCCACCCAGCCGCCCCCAGGTCTACCCTCTTCAGATCCTCCGGTATCCCTTAACATGATTCACATCGATAAAACTACGTAGGCTTTGCCACTTACAGGTTCCCTTGGGAGCAAGTCACTTCCCTCTGGGAGCGTCCTCTGGTCATCAGTGAATTGATTTCAGAGGTAAGATGATCCCTAGGATCCTGCCCGGTGCCGAAATTCCATTATTCTATGCAAATACAAGGGGCGCAAATATATGGGGAAAGGCATTAAGATTTCAGTCCTATTTGGGAGGAAACTCTGTTTCAGGAAGGGAGTGAAGCATATAAAAAGTGAGGTATAAAGCCAAAATCCTTGCCCGTTGGAGCAGTGACATTTCATAAAATGATTAGGCAGTGACATTAAATAAGTTTTCAAGCCATTTGAGTGGTTAATTGGCCAACTCTATTGAGGAGATGTTTTCTTGACTAAATCTGAGGGTGTCTTTGGTAGAAACACACAGAAAGCGTGATTTGTTCTTGTCCTCCACCACATCTTGGTGTGAATTCGGCCTCCCATTTGTCTAGAAAGGGCGGACAGACAAGAGAAATGACAGGGCGTTCTGGGGTGGAGATTCCTAAAGGGCAGGTAGATGTGGAGTGCTGTTAGTTCACCTCAGTGACTTTCAGTCTCCCCTCTCGTCGGGATGAGCTCCAGCCTCCACGGCACGTTTGCCCTGGTCATAGGCTCCTGGTTGCACTTCCGGGAGCTTCCGTCTTGGCCGTCGTTCCCCGTGTGAGCCCAGGCAGATGTGACACAACCTTCGGTTTCTCCCCCAGAACTGGCCCGGAACCATCAAGCTACATTTACTGCATTTCCCGACCGCTGGTCAGGAAACAACTTAAAATAGGTGAGGCATATGGATATCCTCCCTGAGTAAGATCAGGGGAGCAAGATTAATGATTATGTGCGCAAAGGTAAGAGCTAATTATAATGACTGTTTCCTAAATGTTCTTACATTCATCTGAGACCTCTGAGAGGAGAGGGTGGAAGAGGGGAAGGGCCTCGCCGAGGTCACTCCGGAGAAGCAGAAGGGACACTCAGACATTCCAACTCCAAGACCTATACCGCAGCTGTCCTCATCCTCACCCACTTCTGTCCTTCAAACAGCCAGTTGTTAAGCAATTCCTATGCACAAGGAATGTCCTAGGTGATGGCACTAAATCTGATGCACAGACCCAGAACTTGCCCTCACGGAACAGGAAGAAAGTATAGGACTTCGGGGTCCTAGGAGTTTAAAAGAACGACACACACGCATATGCCCATGCGCGCACGCACACACACAGCTTTAGTGACAATTAGACTTTGTAGGCTCCACCCCCTCAGGGCTCCAAATTTATAGGTTTCTGCTGTGTGATAACCAGCCCTTCACTTGTCAAGGGCGGACTCATCTGTCAGTCGTAGAGGCTTCGTACGCGCCTGGGGGATGTCCTTGGCACTTTCCTTGGAGAGACAAGCCACCTGACAGGCTTGCCCACAGCCTCACGCGGTAAAGCCCGGGTCGCGGTGTGCGACCAGGGAGGCCCCTGTGCCCCGGAGCTTCTCTTGAGGTCACGGAGGCCTCCAGAAAAGGGAAAGAAGGCAGTGCTGATCAAACAGAACCTCTAAGCGAAAGGTTGTCTATTTCAAAGCCTTCAAAACCTGGTCTCCATGCAGATCAACCTTCCTCGAAACCACTTCCATTATACTCCTTTAGGAAAGAACAGCGGTTCCTTGTGGCCCTGAGATACATCCGCCCTCCTCTGCCACACACCGAGACCCCCGCCAGCGGGTCCACGGAGAAGCGCCACAAGCATAGGCCAGCGAGTCGACCTGCCCGGCTTCTCACGCTGGCTCCAGCTCCCTGGCCTCAGTTTCCTCTTCTGTGATGTATATTAGAAAAGGATAACAATACTCATGCCTCCTCATAGGGTTGCGGGGATTAAGCGACCTAACATTTACAAAGCCTCTAAAAAGTGCCTGGCCTGTGGTGAGTGCTGTGTACGTGTTCGCTGTTATTTCTTCCAACGCTTCAACGTAAGTATCAGAGCCAAAAAGAGTCCACAGGCACCGCCTCATCCACTATGGGGTTTTGTTTGCTTGTTGCTGTTTACAGGTAAGAACGCTGGAGCCTGAGAAGGTAAAATCTCTGTTAAAGAGATATGTCCCCGTTAGCCTTTGGGGATCTCTAGAGGTCACTCTGAGCGGCCTCACCGGTCCTGCTCCCCAGGCCCTCCATAGTTAATGACTCAGAAGTGGGCAGTCCATCTGCCTTCATCTGTGGCCTCTGTCACCTGAGCCTTTGTTATCTGCCTGTGGGCCCTAACACTGTGTGCATTTCTGCCTCCCCCTCCTCTCCGTGAGTCTGTGTCTGCCTGTGACATCTTTTAGACTCATTTTCTCCAACAAACTTCTCAAAGCTTGGCTCTGTGTTCATTACTTGGTAACTTTGCCTTCTTTGGGTCCCTGATTAATTTCCACCTGATCATGTCATAGAACTGGGGGAAACAGGGTGAGATCCTGGAAATTAGCTGGAAATCATCCAGTGGTTCTCAGCAGCCTGGAGTGTGTGCGGTGTATGTGTGTTGGTGAGAGTGATGATGGGGGTGGGGGTTGGTATAGAGACAGAGAGGGAGGGAAAGGGAGAAATAACCGATGTCCTAGGTTGGGGTCTATTTCTGTGTTTTGAAATGTTTTGCAAATCCCTCAAGGAACTTTTGATGCAACTGTCCAGTGCGAGCCAGTGATGGAATCCCCTTCACAATGGACAAGAGATGAGAAAACATAGGGCCACAGAGGTGCGGTGAGTTATTCACAGTCACGTCGCTGACTTGGGGGCAAATCAGGACGTGAACCTGGCCTCCCAACGCTATGCCTAGAGCTTATTCTGTCTATTCCACACGTGTCCGTGAGAAATTGACATTTCCAGAAGTGGGAACCCATGAGTTCCAGAGCCCCCATCGTCATCATCACCAATTATTGCACAGGCATCAATTACTATGTGCCAAACACTGGTCTTTAAAACTTTCCATTCATTGACTCATTTAATTTTCACAGAACCTTAGGAGGTGGATGTTGTTATTATGCCCGTGTTACACTGGGGAACGCTCAAGAACAGAGAAGCCAGTAATGTTCTTCCAAGAGAGTCCTCAGTATGGTCAAAATGACCTAAAACCTAAGATCCACAGACTTTAATCTGTTAAGGGAGCTGTAGTCACAGAGGTTATCCTGGATAACAGAGGTCCCTCACTCTCATTTAAGAAATTGCTACGGAGTGATGAAAAGTCTAAAATCTTAGAGTTTAAAAGTAGGTCTCGCCCAAAATCATTTTCCTGACGTGGATAAAGACATTTAAGCCTTCTGCTTTTGGGGAAGCTGTGTGGCTCCTGTTTAGATGGCCTGTCAGCATGGCCTTAGGAGAAGGCAGTTACATATCGCTTGCGCTATCTTAAAATTCATAAGACCAGGCATGTTCCCCCAACCTGGGCCCGGGTGGACGACCCGTAGGTGCTGGTTTCCTGCACAACCCCTGAGTTACTGCGCTCTTTCCTCAGACCCTCCAACCAACTGGGCCTGTGCCCAAGATCCCCATCGCCTCCTTTCTACCCAGTCTTAGCGTGTGCATCTCAGGTAAGGGGTTCGCATCCTTCTTGACTCCTGAACCCGCTGCCCTCAGCTCCCCTACTTGCTGTTGTAGGAGACAGACCTCCAAGAATTGCCTACCCTTTTGCCTAATTCTGAACTGCCCCCCCCCCCCCAAGCTCTTTTTGTGTTCCTCTTGACGCGTGCTGGCCAAAGCTGGTCCTCCTGCGACCGAGATCATGCCAATTGCCGCCTGCCTCTGGACGTGCCCCTCCCTGGGTCCAGCTACTGAGTCATTCGCTCCAACCCCTAGCAGACTGCTGGTTCCATCCTCGAGAGGAAACCTTCTCCATCCTGCCTCCTTCCCACCAGCCCGGCTTCCGCTGCTCAAGCCCCAGCTCGCTTCCCAGCAGATCCAGCTTCTATATACACACAGGACAATTGAAGTATTTCTTTCAGGCCTGAGAAGCCAAAATAAACCTAAGCCAATCACGTAGAAATTGCTCACCACCTTGCGGGCAGCCCCACCGAGGTGGGGCTGACGAGCAACTCTCCATCCTGACCCTCGGCCCTCAATGCTACTCTTGCTCTTGGCTTCCCGCCATGCCTGTCACTGAATCTGAACTTTTAGCCCAAGCTCTGCCCTATTTGGGCCTTGGCACAGACCAGAATGTAAAATGATAATTCCCTGAGCTGTGCCAAACAGCGCAGAGCTCCCGAGATGTTACAGATGCAGCTGTGACCAGCAAACACATTGTTTCCGGGATGGTGTTTGTAAATATATGAGCTGCCCGACAGCTTGTGGAATTAAATATAGATGCTACATCACAAAGTCTAGCTAAAATAAACTAGATGCTGCTCAATGAATGTCAATAAGTACACGGAGAAAGAATCATTATCACTTTTCTGCAGCACAGTCCAAGGAACCCATCCCTAAGTGGGTTTTTCTGTTTGTTTACTTGCTTTTTGAGGAAGGCAACGTTTCCCCCCCACACAGGCTTTTGACTGGTCCCGTGGGCAGCCGGGGGAGGGTGGCATGCAGTGACCGAGTGGGCACGATCGGGAAGGTTGCTGCGCTGGGTGTGGTGTGTATGGGGTGGTGGCCAGAGCCAGCCCATCTGAGGTTCCCGGATGGGCCAGGCAATCACAGTCAACCTTTCGGGATTGCTGGCTTTGAGAAACCATTTCTAGAAGTACGGTCTGAAGCGCACTGGCGGGTTCGAGAGACATGATGGAAAGCAAGCTGATCCATCACGGCCAGTCCTCTCTCCCGTTCTTGAGCCGAATGCTTCCCCTTCCCTCGCACTGATTTCTACTGGCTGCTTGTATATTAGCAGCCTCTTAAGTGAATAACGGCAGGTTACCCGAAGCTGGCGTTCACACACTAAAATCGGCATCCCGAAGGAGGTTTCTGAGCGCTCTCATTCAGCCTTCGGCCGAGAAGCCTTGTTGCCCTGCGATCCTGGGCATTACGCAGAGCCCACGCTGCTCTGCCCGGACTGCCAAAACCCCACTCCAGGAGGTGGCGCAAAGTGAAAGGCACTCTGAATTCGGGGCGACGTCAGTGTGGCCCCGAGGAGTTCAGGTTTGACTTGTGCCGATCATTTTGAACGTCTGCAACTGCCACGCTGTTGCCTATTGAGTGTATTTGTCCGTGCGTGTTCCTCTCTGGCTCTTTAGCACCAAGTTCTCTCTCCACTACAAAGGGGAGCCGCAGACCTAGGTAGACCGCGGCAGCTCCAGCACCGTCTGGGTCCTTGTGCAAAAAGGTTTCCGAGTTTCCGGTAGAAGAGCTAGAGTAATTCTCTACAAATCGTAATGCAGACTTCCTTCTGGCTCACCCTGCCACGGACTACCCAGACTACTTCTGATAAATTAAACACTTTGGAAGATGTGGTGATAAGTTTCCCCACTTCCTTCCTTTTAGGAAAGCTAATAAATAGCTATTCATTCATCCGACTAATGTTTATCGGACAACGAACGTTTAGCTAGAATGTAAAATGCACGAAGGGGACGGTGGAAGGGAGGCTGGAAGGTAACGCTGGGATTTCTTTCAAAGAAAGGTGAGGGCAAATCCTTACAATAATTCTCTCGCGGCAAGCCTGATTAGCCAAAGCCACACTAGAATGACTGTGCTGACCGGGATTTACAGATGTCCACAACTGAGTGACAACTGAGGCTTGACTCTGCAGCTTCTGATTCAAAGCAAAGATCATTCTCAGCCTAATTTTGAATTGTATCATTGATTTTCAGTCCAAATCTTTGGAAAAACAGTAGAGAGTAACTCCTAAGAACTTGGGAAATTAAATCAAATATCCCATTCCTCAAACTTGGTAACAGAGAATACAGTTAAGACAGAGCCAAGTATTTATTCTGATGGGTCTCCAGTGTGTGTGTGTGTGTGTGTGTGTGTGTGTGTGTGTGTGTGTGTGTGAGAGAGAGAGAGAGAGAGAGAGAGAAAGAGAGAGAGAGAGAGAGAGAGAGAGAGAGAGAGAGAGATTTGCCCCATGAGACCTTTCTCAATTTCCAGAGAAATATTTGGTTGCAACAACTTGGAGAGGGGTGCTATTTCTCGTGGGTAAGGCCAGGTAGCTGTTAAGCATCCTATAATCCACAGGACAGTTCTAATAATTCCCTGACTCCAAATGTCAGTAGTGCTGAGATTGAGAAGCTCTGGCTTAGGCCAACAAATTCTAATGATCTCAGACTCATACAGTATCTCTGAATACTGGAAGGCCAACTTTTTAGAAAAGTTTTTCATGCACACCTAGTTTGCCAACATATGTCATAGTGGTGAAGACCAAAACTTCTCATCCCCACAATCCCTCCTTCTAGGCTTCCTGTTTATTGACTTATTATTTTCTACTGGGCACTGTGCTAAGCACTTTACTATCAACAAAGTAGATAGTACTAATCCACAAGCAGTTAATATAAGGAAAATGAGATTCTAAGAGATTTAGAAACTTGTGCACCTCCTTCCCTCCCTCCCTCCCTCCCTCCCTCCCTGCCTGCCTTCCTTCCTTCCTTCCTTCCGGTTCAGTCAGAAAGCCAATAGGCAGGCCTGTGCAGCGGGGGGGGGGGGACTAGCAAGGATCTGGATCCATGTAAGGCAGGTAGTTGAGTGGAGCAGTAGCCCAGTGGAGTCAGAAAATTGGTTTCATACGGGGCAGGGGGGGGCGGTTAGCCAATAAGTAAGTATATTAAGGATAACAGGAGCTAAATTTCTCATGGTCAAAGAGAGGAGTTGGAAATATGGAAAGAGGAAAGAAAAAAAGCTAGAATAAACCCTCTGGTTTGGCCTGATTAGAAGTATGAATTCATATTTCTAAATCTAGATAGAGAAATAGAAGGATAGAGAGAGAGAGAGATTGACAGATGAACAGATGGGGAGATAAATAGATGTCAGAGACAGATAGATAGAAGTGTGTGCGTGTGTGTGCGTGTGTTTGCACATTAAATATGATATTCTGGGTTGGATTCTGGAATAGAAAAAAGGATATTAGTAGAAAATGGATGTAATCTAAATAAATTTTATAGTTTACTTAATAGTATTGCACCTATGTTAATTTCTTATTTTTGACAAATGGACCATGGTTACAAGATATTAAAGTTAGGAGAAGCTGGATGACGGACACACAAGACCTCTGTGCTCTTTCAAGCTCTTCTGTGAATATAAAATTATTCCAAAGTAAAATTTTTATTTAAAATTAAAGTGTATATATGCATATATATACAATAACATATTATTGTATTAAATTCTATATGTATTAAATGTACATATGTACGTATATGCAATAAGGTACATATGTGTATATATGTCTACACAATAATGCATACATATTTATATGCAATACATATACACACACATACAAGCTATCTCTCCCAATTCTGTCCACCCCAAGTATGTCCAGTAGGACTCACCTCACTTTAAGATCTTGGTTTCTAAGTCCTATTCCTTCCACCAAAAGGAATCAGGGATTGTTGGAGAAATGAATGATTACAGGCCTGTGGCAGTTAAGGTGTAACATGAACTTGGAACATCTTTTTATGACAGAAACATCGGTGTCCTGGCAAATTTTTAACATCCAGCTCTCTGGAGGAAAAAGTTCTGATCGTAGCATTTGCCAGTTTCCGTGGTGCAAATACTTCCCAACATGCCTGATTCCAAGCTACCCACTTAATGTTAATGACTCACACGTTTCCTGAAAATTTTGCAGTGGGCTCCCATAAGCCATTGTAAGCTCTAGCAAACTACTGGGTTCATATGTGTATATGTATCTCCAAAGAAGGATGGATACATGTCAAAAGGACACAGAGCCGGCTTGAAAAGGTTCCCGTCATGAATTCTGGGACAATTTGAACATCAAAATAAATATTGATAGTAATGGATTATATTCCTTTGAGCAAAATAAGAATCTATGAGGCCACATTATTTACACACACATACAGCAATACCCAGGGAGGGGGGAGCTTTCTTATAATTCTTATAATAGAATGACAACTAATAAATGTAAAAAAAAGGATAGAATTAGAAAACCATCATTTAGGAATTCTCACGGTGATAATCCATTCAGAAAAGAAACATAAATCAGTGCTAAACTGTGAAATACCCCCATTCTTCATCAAAGAAGAATATTTCACAGTCTCAGAAGATCTTCCTCCAAATACTTACTAGTTATACAAAGAAAAAAAAAACTTTACAGTGGACAAACTGATAGCTGCCATCTTACTCTAGTGATCCAAGTTAACATCACCAGAATTTAGAACCTTTTAAAATTCTTTTTAAAGTTTATTTATTCATTTAGAGAGAGAGAGAGAGAGAATGGGAGAGGGGCAGAGAGCAAGGAGAGAATCCCAAGCAGGCTCCGTATTGTCTTGTGCAGAGCCAATGTGGGGCTTGAACTCATGAACCATGAGATCATGACCTGAACCAAAACGGAGTCTGACGCTTAACCGACTGAGCCACCCGGGTGCCCCTAACATCACTAGAATTTAGACAAAGAGAAATCATGTGCCACCTGACAGGACCCAGTGAGATCACATCACTTCTAGCACAGTCCAGGCAAAAAATCCCAACTTGAATTCAGCACGAAGAAACATTACACACCCTAAACTGAGAGATATCCTATAAAATAGCAAGCCCATAATCTTCAAAAATGTTAAGGTCACGAAGATCAGAGAATGACCGAGGAACTAATTGTTCCAGATTGAAGGGCACTTTAAAAAAGACACGCCAACTACAAGAAATGTACAGTCCTGGGTTGGCTCCTTTGTTATAAAAGACATTATTGGGTCAGTTGCAAAACTTCAATAGGGTCTCTGGATAAAGGGCATCTGGCGAGTTCTTTGTACTCCTGTATGACTTTTTTTATGAGATTGAAATTATTTCCTTGTACAAAGGAAAAAGGAAAAAAAAGAAATTCATACATTACAGAGTTCACGCAACCAACACTGAAACCATAGTTGTTCTAACTCTGACACCTGGGCGAATTAGCGATCCATAATTCAAAAATATGTTTGTCTATTGAATTGTAGAGGGATATCTAAGATACAGACGGATCTTTCTTATTTAGGACAGACAGACCCTCATTATTTACATCTTAGGAGATACAGCTAGAGACTTGATACACGTGGCTGTATCCAGCATTGTCCAATAAAAATATAATGCAAACTACACAGATATTTTAAATTTATTACCAGCTACATTAAAAAGGTAAAATTAAGCAGATGCAATCAATTTTAGTGATATATTTTATTTAACCTAGTGAGTCCAACATATTGTCATTTGAAATAACTCTGTATGGTGACAGATAGTAACTAATCTTATCATGGTGAGCTTTTCATAATGAGTGTAATTGTCAAATCATTACATGATACACCTGAAACTAATTGAATGTTGTATGTCACCTATATCTCAATTAGAAAAATAAAAACACAAATTTTTGTCATTTGAATATGTAATTAATATGAGAAAATTATTCCCAATATGTTTTGTATTTTTTCACACTGACTCTGAAATCTAGGGTATATTTTACACTTACAGCTCATGTCAGTGGAGATGCTAAGTTTTCATCGGCAATACTTAATTCTTGGGGCGCCTGGGTGGCTCAGTTAGTTAAGCAGCCAACTTCGGCTCAGGTCATGATCTTGCGGTTTGTGAGTTCGAGGCCCGCATCGGGTTCTGTGCTGACAGCTCAGAGCCTGGAGCCTGTTTCAGATTCTGTGTCTGCCTCTCCCTCTGCCCCTCCCCTGCTTGCACTGTCTGTCTGTCTGTCTCTCTCTCAAAAATAAATAATAAACATTAAAAAAACATTTTAAGGAGCACCTGGTGGTTCAGTTGGTTAAGCGTCCGACTTCAGCTCAGGTCATGATCTCACGGTTCGTGAGGTCAAGCCCCACGTCGGGTTCTATGCTGGCAGCTCAGAGCCTGGAGCCTGCTTCAGATTCTGTGTCTCCCTCTCCCTCTCTCTCTCTGCCCCTCCCCTGCTCGCACTCTGTGCCTCTCTCTCTCAAAAATAAACAAACATTAAAAACATTTTTTTTAATTTTTTAAAAAAGAATACTTGATTCTTTGTTTAGATTTGAAATAATTTACAGTTGAAAAAAGACATCACATACCCAACGTATTTCCAAGCACACTTAAATTTTTTCTGATAACTGAATTGAGCAGAAGTTTTGAAATTTAAATTAATGAAAATGAGGTAAAATTTCAAAACTTAGTTTCTTCGTCACACGAGCCACGCATCAAGTGCTCAACAGCCCCATATGGCTCATAGCTACCATATCGGACAACACGGGGCGGGATAGGTCCACAATTCATCTGCTCCTATGTATCCCTGTACATTAGGGATACATTGCTCACACCATTCCCCTACACAGAGACTCTAACTTTACACCATCCGGAGCAGGAATACTCTCCATCCTGTTGCCGTTAAGCATAAAGACTTTGAGTGAAGCACGGTTCCATAGACGTGAAGGGACCAGAGGTCCTGGCTCCTCGTTTTCTGCCTCCGCCTACTAAATTAATCGCCCTTAAATCATGGCCGCCTCCGGACTAGCACTTGGGTAAATAAACAGGGGAACTCCATGGCAGAATGGTACCACAGAGGCAAGTTCTTTACGATGAGAAGCACTAGACAGACATTGATAGTTCAGTTTATTTTTATTATTAGAGGCCAAAAGTGGCGGACGTTGCCATCAGAAAGATTTTGAGCAAGTCCCTACATTTGCTATTTTGGCTTCTCCATGGTAACAATAAAGAAGACGCTCTACCCTCTTCAGACCAACGGTCACACACCTCCAGTGCCGAATGAAAGGAGCAAATATTGCAAAGCTGTGCTCTCCCCAGAGAAAAGTGTTACAAGTCAATTTATACCGGCAATTGTTGCCAAGTGCTGCGATCATGGATACCCTTCACTCCCTTTGTTAGATTTCGGGCATGTCCAAATTTTCTACAAAACATTGCATTATTTTTGTCATCAGAAAAAAAAAACCTTTTTATAATTAAAAAAAGTAATGTAAGATATTAGGAGTGCTGCTCTATCTCTATGTGTCCCATCATCTCTATGACTGAGCAAGACCTGAGCCAGCTGCCCTGGCTGGAGAGCTTCAGCTACCAACACGAACAGCCGGTCAGCTAATCCTGCAATTTCCAACCATCTCAGCCGCTCACACTTGGTTGTTCCCCGCGTGTGAGGCCGAGCTGGGGTTTAGTGGAAACAAACAGAGACAATTCATCACACGCATTCACAAATGTCGCTCCTTCCGGCTCCTTCAGCCCTCCTGCCGCCCCACCATCCTTGATATCCTGCCAAATCTACAGCCTTGTGCTTATTCAGTCCTTGGCCAGGCTGCCCATGGGGATGGCTCGGGCAGATCCTGGAACTGGCACTGGTGGTTCAGCAGGATGGGGCTTTCTGTCTCACTCCATCCATCATCGCTCTGTGCCCCAATGAGCGGCCCAAAGGCTGAAAGTGCCCTCCTGACATCGCAGCTGGCGTGGAGGACCCGGGGAGCAATTACCCATATGCTTTCTGGGCTCGCTGTCCCCTGAAGTTTCAATTAAAGATGCTCTCAGTTCTTCTGTCTTGTTTTTCTCATCCTGAGTTAGGACCCTCCCCTCCCCTACAGGGCCACTGAATACCCGGGTTCAGACTGTCGTCGCAAACGCCAAGCGACACCATTCACTCCATAGTCTAAGCAAGTGGCTCCCTGTGTTGTTGAGCAAAACACAGTTGTATCCCGTGCAGTCGTATCCGAGGGCCTGCCGCATCCTGCATTCTCTCTTCGCCTCCGGAATGACAGTTAAGCCACCACGTTGCTGATGCACCACGACTGTAAAGGGATAGAGAGAGCGCGTGCAAGCGAAGACCCAAAAGGCAAAGGACAACCAAGGTAGACTCGTCGGACCACGTAGGACACCTCTGGGTACCATCCACACGCCCCCAGAGTAGAGTCCCCTGACGTGGCTTGAAAGGGTTCAAACATTCGAGGCAGTGACACAAACAGGGAATGCAGGGGAGGAGACGCCGGGGAGTAATGTGCACGGTTTGCTGGGAGCTATTTCTCTCAAGGGCAGTTATCAGCAGTTGGGGGGTCACAACTGCCACCACCATGGGCATGGAGGGAATGGTAAGCGTACTTCTTCAAACACTTAAATTCCCATTTTCGTTTTTGGTGTATTCACAGACACAAAGCTATCCCCGCCCCCAACTACAAAATGCCTCTCAACATTGTTCTTGAACCGACCCACACACGGCCACCCCTCGATCCACAACCATCACTGAGCTTGACTTCGGCAAGAGTCCACAGCAACTTTCCACTCTCCAAACCAGGACCTTTTAGTACTTGTAGTACCTGTAGCTCCTCCTCACTGAGTAGTGACGGGGTGCTAGGCGATGTTCTCTCTGCTTTACATACACTGTCTCACTGCATCCGCAGAACAATAAACAGCCTTGCATTCTACTGATATTTTACCTTTATGGACGAGGAAATGAAGAGCTAAAGAGATTGAGTAATTTGTCAAGGTGCCAGTGTTTTATGGCCGGGACGGGTTGTCTGGTCCAGAGCCGGCTTGTAACCACTGGGTTACAATTCTCCTCAAGTCCAATTCTCCCTCATCACCCTGGCTTCTATGCAGCTTTAGGCACTGCCGGCCTCTCCCACCTGGCTTCTCTCTCCCTTTGCTTCTGTTGATCTCCGACTTCTCTTGCTTTGCCTGCCGCCCCCCGCTCCAAAAGCAGGTTCCTGCTCACTCATATCATCCTCTATCCATTAGCACAGCTCTGTCCTCTCCCGCCCTGCGGATCGGGGAAAGGAAGCAACCAGGAAAAAAACTCTCATAATGATAGAGAAAACTCCCAGCAAGATGGCGACTACATTGGCAATTGACATCTGGAATTCTAGACTTGTAGAAGGGCCCCATGTTTCATAGAAGAAGAACCGGAGTCCAGACTGTGATTACAAGGTTTAGGTCTATGTGGCCAGTTAATAATGGGCGGGCATCAGAATCTAGGTAGGTTTTTGCCACCCAGAGACCTTTCACTGGAGCCCACTCTTCCAACAAGACTATGGTCTTAACAAAGACCCGAGGGGCCTATTGTCCACACAGGACTTGCACGCTTACGGACCCAGATCCCAATCCCAGGGCAACATTTATTTTCCGCAGCCCACTCTTCCCCATCAAAGCCTCTTTGTACCTGAATTTCTACCCTCCCTTTCTCTTCGGTCTACCTGCCCACCTGCGATCTGGGTTTTTCCAAGCTGTTAGCCCTCTGGCTCTACTAACATCTTTCTTCTTCTATAGGGTTGTTTTCAGCAGGATGCAAAGGCCATTAGTAAATCAATAACGTTTTATTTAGAAAAGGGGGGGAGGAAAGGACCTGGAGTTTTTAATTCAGATCTAGCAACTCCTGGGGCATTATCAGGAGCATTCTAAAACTAGGCCTTTGAAAAGCATGATGCTGCAGCTGTTGGAACTTGATAGCTTCCTGCCCATAAACGGGAGCAGCTTGCCATGGGTGGGATCATTAGCCGAAACCTCCCTCTCCTGTGGTGGGTACGGCTTCCTCTAACTCTAATGCCATATGTGCAGTCTATTGCTTTAGACCTCTTTGTTTTACTCCTGCCTCCTTCCCCTTCTCTCCATTCATCTCTCTCCCGGTCTCCACACGTGTCCTTTTCCTTCTTTCTAGGAATCTTTGCATTTCCACATATCGGTGTGTTGCCGCCGTCCAATGCAGCAAACACTTCCACCAGGACAGTCTCGTCAATGAAGCCACCTCGAGCATCTGAAGCACCAACCTCTCTATGTTCACAAAGATGACCCTCCAAAGGTCAGCACGTGCCATGGGACCAATCTTTGAGGACTCCTGTCATTGTTCTGCCCCTACTCCTGTTCCAGCCTCACTGCCTACAGGCAGAAAACAAAGTCATGGATCTGTATGGGTATGAATGGGACAAGAGAAGTGATGGCAGGGGCACACACGTGAAGGCCAATGTCATGGTGTCTGAAACAACACACTTAAGATTTGACCCTATAACACTGCAATTCAGCATTTCCTTTGATCTAGCAAGTCTATCCCTGGATGATTGTTCTGAAGATGCACACGGAGATTCAGCTACATGGATGGTTTATTGCTTGACAACAGCGGAGAGAGAGAGAAACTGAGCTACTTATGTTTCTGAAGTATATTCTTTACCTGTTACTGTGTAGCCATGAACACAAAACGTAGCAGCTGAAAATTAAAAAAAAAAAAATGTTTACTATCTCACACAATTTCTGTGGGTCAGAAAGGCTGGCTCTGGGTCTCTTACCAGGTTGCATTCATGACGTTGCCTAGGGCTACGGGCATCTGAATATTTGGGGGTAGAAGACCCAAGTCTAAGTTGGTTCATTCTCAAGGCCAGCGGGTTGGCGCTGGCTCTCGGTAGGAGCTCTCCATTACTCTTCATTCACACAGACCTCTCCGAAGGACAACTCAAGTATCCTCGCAACACGGAAGCTGGCTTTCTCCAGAGTGGGTACTCCACAAGAGAGCAAGGCAGAAGCCACCATGATGTTTGCAACCTAGCCGTGCAAGTTGCGCACCACAATGTCTGCTGCAGGTACCGCTCACGTAGATCTAACCGGGTACTCTGGGGGAGGGGACTACCCAAGGGGGTAGATACCAGGAACGGAGACTCGTTGAAGGCCATCTTGAAGGCTGGCTACCACATATGGGGACTACTTCACCAGGAGCAGCAGCCCTGGTCTCTCTCCTCACCAAGAATTCTTCATTCTGTGAGTTTGAGAGAACACTGAAGCTGGTCTGGGCCCGTTAGTTCTAGACTTCTTTGTCTTTGCCAGCTGTCTGCATGCAGTGGATGTGCATTCTGCCTGCTCCCTGTCATCCAATAAAACGCAGGAGCTCTGCTTCTGTGGCACGGCAGTCGGCTCGGAGGGGTGGCGATGGGAGGGCTTGTGTATCTAAGCCTGATTTAGTTCCAGATCTAGGTCACATTCTGTACATCTCTCTTCCAGCAATGAAGCTCGTCTCTACCTGTATCTTACTCTTCCATGGATTCCCAAGGTCCAAGTGCTTTTTATTGACCCATCGCACTCCCGATTATGTTTTATATTTTAAAATGTGGTCCTTATGATAGTGGAAAATTCAAGACACCTAAATGTTGTACAACAGATTGAGCAAATTATGGCACATCCATATAATTCAGTATAATACAATCTTTTAAAAGTATGCTATATAAGAATATTTAATGATACAGAAAATTGCTTAAGATATATTAAGTGAATACAGGATATGAAACAGTATGCAAGTTATTGCTCTATTAAAAATAATGTACATATGCTTAAAAAAGAACACCACACAGATACCATTTTGGAGCCAAGGTATGTATGTATGTATGTATGTACGTGTATGTGTATATATATCAAATATCAACTGTAGTTATCATTGGTTGGTAGGCTTATGGGTAGTTAAAATTTCCTTCCTTTTGTGTTCCCTAAATTGCCCACATTTTACACTCATTACCTCTGTAGTGAGGAAAAAAAGAGAGAAAGTTTGCAGATGCTATAGTTCAGGGGTTCAATTAAAAGTAACTAGAGGTTTCTGACATCCTTTATTGGAGAGAGAGTCAGGCATTAGAGTGACTCCCGCATCACCTCCATAAGTTCATCTGACACCCTTGACTAATGCCTCTTTCATAAACACGCCCTCCTCTTGGTTTTCTTGACCCCATACTTTGTTTTCTTTCTGCTTTCTCTCTAACAGGCCCATACTCCTATACCAAGTCATTAAACGTTAGAGTTTCTCAAAGTACAGTTCCAGGCCTTTCCCTCTCCTCCCTATATGCTCTACCCTGGCAGGCGTCAACCCACATCCGTGGCCACAGAAAGCAGTTACCCATAGATTATAAGAAATTCATGCCTCAAGCCCAGGCCTCCCTCCTGAGCTCATAGGATTTGTGTACAACCTGAGTACTTTGACATCTCAAAACTTTCTCAAGTCAGTAAGTGCAAAATCAGCCTCATGATCTTAAGTGGCTCATGATCTTAGCAAAGTGAAGGGCAGAATAATATGTTCTTGGGGTTCTCAATCCTGGTTGCACATTGGAATCACCGGGAAAGCCTTTTTAAAAATACCAATGCCTGAACCCCTAACGGTTCTGATTAAAAAGTGTGGGGTCACGCCCTGTAGCGAGTATTTTTTAAAGCCCCTCAAAGGATTTTAATGAATGGACAGCGTTGAGTGCCACTGATATACTTATTCAATAGAAACCTCACAGTAATTTTGGTATCTTCCTCTTTCTTGTCCCTTAAGTATAACCTATCCCTAAATCCTACCAATTTGACTTCTAAAATGTTGCTCAAAGTTAACCATAAGTCTTTGTTCTCACTGCCACCACCTTAATCTAAACGATCTTCTCTCATCTGGACTTCCAATGCTTTTTGCATAATGCGTCAGATCTGAACATATCATCTCTTTTTACCTCCTGTCGTGGCCCCCAGTGAGTCAGATCCTTGTAGAATTCCCTCCTCTTGAGTACAGGAAGGGCCTGTAGCTTGCTTCTAATCAACAGAATGCAGCAACAGTGATGGGATGTCACTCTCACTATTACATTATATTAGGGAAGACCACATTTTAGCAGACTGGAGACAGAGATTCTACTGCTGGCCTTGAAGAAGCAAACAGCCAGGCTGTGAACTGCCTATGCAGACGGCCATGTGGCAGTGGCCTGTGGACAGCCTCTAGGACCTGAGGTTAGTCTCCAGCTGACAGCCAGTATGAAGCTGAGGCCCTCGGACCTAAAACTGTAAGGAAGTAAATTCTGCCAACAAGTGGCAAGGTCGTAAAAGTGGATTTTCCTTAGCTGAGCTTCCAGGGAAAATATAGCCTGGCCAACACGTTGACTTCAGCCACGTGAAGCCCCGCGGAAAGGACCTAGCTAAGCCATGCACACGTTCCTGACTCAGGGGAACTGGGAGATCACTAATGTGAGTTGGTTTAAAGCACTAGATTTGTGCTAAACTGCTATGCAGCTATAGAAAATAGACCCTTGGGGTGTCTGAGTGGCTCAGTGGGTTGAGCTACCAACTCTTGATTTCAGCTCAGATCATGATCCCAGGGTTGTGGGATTGAGCCCTGCGTTGGGCTCTGTGATGAGTGTGGAGCCTGCTTAAGATTCTCTCTCTCCCTCGGCCCCTCTCCCCTGCCTGTTCTCTCTGTCTCTAAAAACAAACAAACAAACAAAAGAAATAAAGGAAAAAGAAAACTAATAGACCTGCTCATTCTCAACCCCAAAACACAGCAATCATTCAACAGCTTCCCATCACTCTTAATATGAATGATCTGGCTCCTCCCACCTCTCCAAACCCGTATGTTCTACCTTGCTCTGTGCACTAGCCATGTAGACCTTCTTTAAAGGCCTGGGATGAGTCTAATAGCTTTCAACCACGGGGCATTTGCTCTTCACATTGCCTCTGCATGAGCAAATGCTCTTGAGGGCTCTGTTCATCTATTTCTCACTCAACCTACTTCTTTAAGGAAGCCTTCTTTGAATGTCCCTGTCAGAGTCAAATTCCTGACTACAAGCACCTGTTAACATTGTCTTTTACTCATAAAACTTGCCAATATAATTTTACATATTTGTTTGGATCATTATTTGATCAAAGCGTGTCTCCCTCGCTAGTCTGTGAGTTCCATGAAGGCTGCATTATCACTTGCTTTGGCTTGTCATTTTAACCCCAGTATCTAACACATTACCTAACATTTAAAATGTTCCTTGGATGGACGGACGGACGGACGGACGGATGGATGGATGGAGGAAAAGTGAATTGGATATGGCTTTTGTACCCCACTTCATCCCAGTGCATTCATATTAGAGCACTGGATCTCACCTCACCTCAATGGATCTAGGTTAGATGAAAGTGTATAAGCCTAGGATTCAGGAGAAAAAAAAACTACAACCAGACAAATACCCAACAATTGTTAATTCTTCAACAAAAGTTGGCAAACAACTATATGTAAGGCTATGTGTTAAGTGTATGTGGGCTGCCAAGAAGTACAAGGCAAAATCTCTGACTTCTTAAAATAAGCAAGGACCCATTTTAGGGTCTCAAGAGAAAACTTAAGAAACCTTCTCTTTTATTCAAGAAATAGTCCTTTATGATACAGTTGGTGAAGTTAAAATTGCCAGAAGACTCCCGTTCAAGCTCACCCTAATCCAACGAGGGTCAAGGTAGGAGAAAACAGATGATCTGCACAGATGTGCCCTCCTAAGTTTAAGCTTCTAGAACTCTCGAATGTCCAGGTTCTATTCAGCACCTGTTTTATAAACTATGAGTCACGATAAATACTATTTTTATATCTTAGACTTATTCCACAAAATATTGACGAATTTCTACACACTGAGCACTAGTCAACTACTTCTTACATTTATATTCCAGTGGGATAGAATACAGATGGCAAACATATCAATAATTAAATATATAACATATCAGGTGGGAATAGTTCCATGAAGAAGAGTACAGCAAGGCAAGAGGATAGAGAGCAACAGTGTAGGGAGGGGGTTGTTATCTTATATCAAGTACTCAAGTAATAGGTATATTTGAGCAAAGACTCGATGCAAGTGAAATGGGAACATTAAGAGGGCATTTGGAGGAATAAAGCATGTCAGGCTGAGGGAGAAGGGCGGGCAGGCATGAGCCTGCTTTGCCAGCAAGAGGAATGGCACAGAGGCTGGTGTGGCAGCAGGGCCACGAGGGAGTGAGGGCGCAGGAGAGCATGAGGTCAGATAGGTAGAGGACAACCAGATTCTGTAAGAACCACGAGGTGTGAGCTTGACCTGAGTACAACGTTATGCTGGAGTAGGTTTGCTAAGGCTGCTCTGTTGAGAAGAGAATCTATCTAGAATGCCAAGGGTGGAGGAAAGATGAGGTCAGAGGTCAGAAAATGGACTGGGTAAAAAATGACACCGCCTTGGACTAGGGAGGTCACTGTGGAGATGGTGAACGATCGTCCAAATCTGTCCATAGATCACAGGTGGAGCTGTCAATGTCTACCAAGGCCTTGGCTGGGAGCATAAGGGAAAAAGGAGTTGGCCATGCTCTAGAATTCGGTACGTTTTTTTTAATGTTTATTTGTTTTTGAGAGAGACAGCGAGAGCACGAGCAAGGGAGGGGCAGAGAGAGAGGGAGACACAGAATCCAAAGCAGGCTCCAGGCTCTGAGCTGTCAGCACAGAGCCCGACACAGGGCTTGAACTCATGATCTGCAAAATCATGACCTGAGCCGAAGTTGGACGCTTAACCCACTGAGCCATCCAGGAGCCCCAGCACATTTTATTTTTAAAGAAGACACCCTTCGATCTCTTTCCTGCCCTTCTTTCATACGTCATCATCAACAGAGTCATCTTGGGATATGCCTGAATCCCAAATTGCTCAGCCTAAATACAATTTTCAGAGTTAGAATGCTAAGAAGCCCTTTTTACCCTGAAAATGCTGTCCTTTTTTTTTTTTTTTTTTTTTTTTGCATCTCCACTGAGGAAAGATGAGAGAAAGCACTTCAGCTGGAACATGACGGAGGCCACATGGAGACAAGGGAAATCCAGATCAGAAGCTAACAGTAAGGAAAAATGAGAAGGAGTCCTTAAAAGAGCCCTCAATTCCGATCTGCCTGGGACATCTGGGGGAGGGCTGGGCGGTTCTCCAGTGTCCTCTCCTCTCTGTGATGTGGGCCTCAGAAGGAGCTGGTGATCAAAATTATCAGCTAATCCTCCTCCTTCTCCAGAGCAAGCTGGGCTCATGCTGTGCAAAGTTGCCCTTAAAAAGTCAAACAAAAGCTGCTCCAGTACATGTGGCCAGAGTTGGAAATGCAAACCACCCGGCTGCAAATAGATCATTCATTGATTTTCCTCAAGTTTGGCCTACAACTGCTGTCTGTCAGAGAATTATCATGCTGCCAAGTTTAAAAGTTTATTACGTTGACCCTATGAGAGCAATAAGGTATAAGGGTGGGGGACCTTTACATTCGCTTACCCCACCTCCACCCCCATCTTGCGATGAGCAAAATATCTAAGGGTGTTTTTTTCCCTAAAGTATTACCTCAGGGATGAAAACAGAATACAACATCCATGTCTGTGTGAAGCTTGTACATATGGCGTGTGACTCCGTATCTACAAGAGTGCATTTCTCCAGGATTAGCACGGGAGATGTCAACAGGAGGGAGGACAGAGAGAAGAAAATACAATTCGTGTTTCTTTTGACTCTTAGAATCTCCAATTGCCCAACTGCCATTTTGCAGGACTAGCCTGAGCCCATGACACCGAGGTCACTCCCCTTGCTAAAAGGTATACTTTCGTTTCACAATTGTTGGACCACGAGCACCTAGTATGTGTCAGGAGGGACTGGGGGTACAGTGAGGGACGAAGAAACAGCTTCCCCAGGATCACGGACTCTCTTCCAGCATTCTGGGACTGGTCTATGCTCCTACACTTTCCTTGACCGCCCTTTATTTATTTCCTTAAGTTTATTCTATTTATTTTGAGAGAGGGGGTGCAAGTAGGGGAGGGGCAGAGAGAGAAGGAGAGAGAGAATCCCAAGCAGGTTCCTCGCTGGCAGCACAGAGCCCTACCTGGGGCTCGAACCCATGAATCGTGAGATCATGACCTGAGCAGAAGCCAAGAGTCCCGTGCTCAACAGGATGAGCCACCCAAGAGCCCCTTCTTGTCCATCCTTTGAACCAAGTAGCCCCGACCCTGCCATTCTTGGAGGACTTTCCTCCTCATTCCCAAGGTTCCCGAGCTTCCACATTTTCCCTGTTGCCCATCCAGCAACGCGGCCCCCATTTACAAACCTGAGCTCCAGACCTGCACGTGTGTGCGCGCACACACAACACACACAGATGTGGTCATTACTGTGCTCATTAAAAGATGAAATCGGCACCTCGTGCTGTCGGCAACAAGGAAAACAGTACAGAGTCTGAGGCACATTCATTCCGCTTCCTCCTCCAGTTTCACTGCTCGGAGTAAGAAGCGTTAACAGCTTAGTGCAGGTCTTAATGTCCTCCAATCCATGCTCGTCTAAATCTGTATGTAAGTCTGTTTCTATACGTATACATTTCTATATCTCTATATACATTTTCCACAGACATCTTAATTTCAGTGCATCTTAGATTTAGACGTTAGACCCAATTTTCTATGACCTTACTTCATGTTTGCTTTGCTTTGAACTGAAAACAAGCAAGTTTCCCAACTCATCAATCGACGCCCCCCCCCCCCCCCCCCCCCGCCACCAAATCACCATACTCCTATCCATCCTTTTCTCCCCTAATAGTGACTGTTCTAAATGCCCATCTGGTCTGCTTAACATCTTCCATTGGCTTCTCATTGCTCACATGAGAAGGTCTGAGTGCCTTTCCCTTGTATGCAAGGGCCTTTAGGATCTGGCTTCAATCTCTCTTGTTTTGGTCACACCTTACACTCCATCACTGCCCCTCATCCAACAGCTTATTCCCCATCCTATTCAGCTCTGCCCTGGGGCAAAGCCCATGCTTTCTCCTGTCTCTGCTCCTTTGCATATGCCAGGCCCTCTTCCTGGGTGGGGGTATGCATTAGCCAGCTAAACCCGCTATAACAAAATATCACAGACTGGGTGGCTTAAACAACAGAAACTTATTTTCTCCCAGTTCTGGAGGCTGGGAATCCAAGACCATGGTGCGAGGGAGAGGGAGAGGGAGAGGGAGAGGGAGAGGGAGAGGGAGATCTTTTCTCTCTTCCTTTTCTTAGGACACGGCTCTATGGTATTGGGGCTCCACCCTATGACTTCATTTCACCTTAGTTACCTGCTAAGGATCCTATCTTCAGATATAGTCACATTGCGTTTAGGGCTTCAACATATGAATTGGGAAAAGATTTTCCTCCTTTTTAATTTTTTAAAAAAATATTATTTTTGAGAGAGAGAGCAAGCAGGGGAGGGGCAGAGAGAGAGGGAGACACAGAAGCTGAAGCAGGTTCCAGGCTCTGAGCTGTCAGCACAGAGCCCGACATGGGGCTCGAACTCACGGACTGTGAGATCATGACCTGAGCTGAAGTCGGCCACTTAACTGACTGAGCCACCCAGACGCCCCAGATTTTCCTTCTTCTCAGCACAGAAGTTAAGAGCGGGTGCTTTGATCTAGACTGCCTGGGTCTGAATCCTCCTTCTACCATTTAGTCTCTGAGTGACACTGAGCAGGATACTTAACCTATTGGTGTTTTAGACAGAGCAGAATCAGAATCAACTGAAGGGATTATTAAAACACAGGCTACAAAGCCCACCCAACTGTTTCTCAGTCAGTAGGTCTGGGGTGGGGACTGAGAACCTGCCTTTCTTTTCTTTTTTTTTTTTTTTTGTTTTTAAGTTTATTTAGTTTGAGAGAGAGAACAAGCAGGGGAGGGGCAGTGAGAAGGAGACAGAATCCCATGCAAGCTTCCATCAACGCGTAGCCCGACGGGAGGCTCGAACTCAAGAATTGCGAGATCACAGCCTGAGCTGAAGTCAAACCAACCGAGCCACACAGGCGCCCTGAAGAACCTGCATTTTTAACAAGGTCCCTAGTGATGACGCCACTGCCTGGGAGGCACCGCATTTGGAGAACCACTTCCCTACCACAAACTGGTAGGGAATTTGTGCTAATATTAACACCTACCTCCTAAGTTTGTCATTGGGATGACTAGATGGGTTACAAAGAGTTCAGAGCAGCACCTCTTTATGCTAATTGTCCAATGAATGTTTGCGGTCACTATTATCCTTTGCCTGGCAAAAGGTACGTTTGTCATCACTCACATTAAATTTCGCATTTGCTGAAAAGCTTCCTTGATATTTCCTGGTCGAATCTGTAGTCTCACACCTCTATTTTCCCTACCCCATTACAGAACTTACCACATGAAATTGTAACTACT
This sequence comes from Puma concolor, assembly GCF_028749965.1. Taxonomy (NCBI): domain Eukaryota; kingdom Metazoa; phylum Chordata; class Mammalia; order Carnivora; family Felidae; genus Puma; species Puma concolor. The sequence continues at coordinate 51,188,156 of NC_141683.1, forward strand.
TGTGCCCTACACGAAAGCCCATGTCTTCCAGGGACTGAATTGCTGGAGGTTGGGAACTCTGTATTATTTCCCTTTGATTTCCCAGGATTTGCGGGGCAGAGAGCAGCTGCCCAATGACTATGCTCCAATTGAAGAAACCAGTGCAGAGTGCCCCGCATCTGTGAGTGTGCACACAGGGTGGGCCGGACTCGGGTTGTCCTTTAGATGCTCACCTAAACTCTAACATATGCGGTCTCCTCCTCTGGCAGTGGTTCTCAATTAGATCACCTTCTACACCAGGCACCTGGGCCCCTCCCCAGACCAATCAGTGCAGCGTCTCCAGGTCTAGGGCCTGGGCACTAAGTTTTCCAAGCTCATCAGGTGATTCTAATGCATATCTAGGGTGGAAAACAACTGGGCTAGGAGAATGCAATCTGTTAAAATGTGCATCTCCTGCAACATTAGCAGTCTTCTACTCCGGACCATACATTTGTTTCTCTTATCCCAATATAAATTGCCAGCTTTGAACAGTTTTGAAAAGGGGTAAATAGAGAAATTAGCATTTGTAGAGCACTTTACAGTGTTCAAAGCACTTTCGTACTCAGTGTGTCATCAAAATCTTAAAATAACCCAGTGAGGAAGGTATCATTATTCTTTACAAATGCTTTGAGGCAACAGCCCAGGGAGGGGGATATACACCAAACCCTCTTAAAAGAAGCAACAAATCAGCAAAATGCCATCTGCCTGGTTTTTTGCTCTTGGCCTATCTGTTACCAACAATGCTACCTACAGGCCATCTTTGCTACTCGTCCAGGACTTGGATTCCAAGCATTTTTCTCCACTTGGCTTTTGGCATATCGGGTTCTATGGCTGGTCGATGACTTCTGCTTTGCCCCTTGGCATCCCTAGGTAGGCTCGGCTCTTTGCCAGCTGCTTTCCAAGAACTGACTCCCTCTTGTTCGCAGGCACTGGTGTTGGTTTGACTCCACTATGCCCACTGAGAGCATCCCACAATTTCCCCAATCTTAACCATAGTTAAGGAAACTTCGGTCCGGAGGAACTCAGTGGCTTGCCTAGATGCACACAGTCAGTGAATGGCAGAGCTGGGATTCAAACCCAGATGAAGTAAGAAACAACTTAGGAGGGCTAAATGCTTTAAGGTAAGAATGGACAGGGAAGAGGGACAAGGGCGCGACGAGGAAAGAGAAGGCATTGAGCATATGCTATGCTCAACACAAGTCTGCCCAGGGCCACTTCTGAGCTTGTGAGCAGAAGACTAGACTACAGAATAGTACCATTACTGTTTTAAAATGGGTGAAAGGAGTCCAAGGGTAAAAAAATAAAAAGTCAAGTTAGTCTGATGCCCATTATAATAAAAGAATCACAATTACACAATAAGGCTAACTTTACTGAATGCTTATTTTCATAGAGCTTGTAAGTCCTTAAATAAGAAAATACCATCAGCCTAGAAGTAAATATAGTACAGAGACGGGTGAAAAGCAGAAAGAAAAAAACCGTTAAGGTGTACTGGCAACACCTTTTCCACTACAAAATCAAGAACAGGGTAAAAACAGAGAAAGTAGCGAAAACAAACATAAAAATAAATAAAACCACATGGGATAAAGCTGTTGTGGAACGTGGTACCCGCAGGAGATTCCAGAACATTGCTCCTTTGGGGGATGGATGCCATAGTCCTCCTACATTGTGTTTTGGGAAGTGTTTAAACACACGTAATTTAAAAAATAACAAAATGACAGTGTCATGTAGAGGGACTTCACGGGCCATGAATTGAGTTACTGCGTTTTGTTAGGGTGGAAAAAAAAGGGGGGCGGGGGGAATATTAGAGGCCCAGCATTCTTTGTAAGGGTGAGTGCTATTCCTTACAACCTGTTGGAGTCAGTCTTGCATGCGTGTGAGGGTGCCGTCAGCAAGTGAATTTCATTCCATATGGTGGCAACACAAAAAAGCATGAAAACTAATGATGTAAAGGGATATTTAAAGACATGAAAAAGGGTTTAGAAAAATAAAACAGTCACAATAGTCTGCTAAATAGGCTGGAATTTAAATCTCCAAAAAAAGTAGTTTGCTCATCAAAGATGTCCCTCCGGTACATTGTTTTATTTCAGGGATGTGGCGGCGACCCAAAAATATTTTTGGAAGTACCTCCAAAACCCGAAGCACATTCTTGTAAATATAATTAACAGTGGCAAATATTTGTCCTTGGAGGGAATAATTTATGTTTAGATTAAAAGTCAGAACCAAATATGATGAATAACAAAGACTGTAAAGATTGAGTTGGGAAAACCTTGGGCTGTAAGCCTCCTCGAGAATGGGGAGCATTTCTTTTATTTTATACGTTCGGGTCCTGCCATACTGCTTGATGTAGGATAAGTGACCAGCAGGCGTTTGATGAGCGGAAAATATTTTGCTATGAGACCCAGAAAGTAATATTTTAAGAAGAATATCCAAAAATACTCTGATTAGTAGGGCATCATTGGAGAGAGCGTTAAGCCTGTCAAGGAGACTATAGGCCATTTCTGGGTCAACTCTTATTGGGTAATGCGGGTCTTGACGTACATGCTTCACACCCTCGCAAGTGTAGGCGTGCGCGTGTACACACACACACACACACACACACACACACACACACTGCTTTATAGTCCTACCTTTTCTATTCATATGCAAATATGTGCAAGGCATCCCTATAGGTATGGAAAGAAAGTTAAATCTTCTTAGTCATGGGTAGCTGTTCAGGAGAGAGGGAGAAATGAAGGCTTATTAAAATCAAAAGGGGATAGAAAGAGATTTGATACACTAAATGGTTAGACACAAGGTTTTGCCTGCAAATTAAGAATGTGTCTCATTCCCCCAAAAAAAGAAAGAAAAAAGAAAAAAAAAGAATGTATCTCATCCCTAGTTGCTGATACCAGGAAAATGGGCATTTCTCATCTTTGTGATCCTGTCCATTCACACGTTGGGTATCGTGGGCAGGTGGAGTCCAAGTGGAGTCCAGGACCTCTGTCCAGACCTGGCTTCTCAGAAGCATATTACTGGTGGAAAGAACCCCACTACGTATCCTCCTCAAGTCGTGGGTGTCAAAATAATGGGAAGCAAGCTATTCTGTTAATGGAAAGAAGTAAGACTGAGATCATATTACAGAGGAAGATTTTTAGGGTATTGGGAGGACCAGAAAATTTGTTTTCCTATAAGTTACCTTAAAAATGTTATTGAGGAGGGGCACCTGAGTGGCTCAGTTGGGTTAAGTGGCCGACTTCGGCTCAGGATATAACCTCAAGATTTGTGAGTTCAAGCCCCACGTCAGGCTCTGTGCTTTTTCAGATTCTGTTTCCCTCTCTGCCCCTCCCCTGCTCACACTCTGTCTCTCTCTTTCTCAAAAATAAATAAACATTAAAAAATGTTATTGGAGAAAACAAAATAAAAAAACTGCCCATGCCTCTCCTATTGAATACTGCCAGGACATAAATAACACCAGCGTTACCCCTTTTAACATGATACAAACAATAAGATCCACAGCGAAACATCTCCTAAGTGTCATTAGCTTCTTCTTCACTTGCTGGTCTCAGTCTGGTCCTAACACCAGCATTTCTATTGTAACAAGAGCGTGCCAAAGTCCAGGACCACGGGAAGAATGGACTGGGAAGAATGGGACCCCAGTTACAGGTGTGGCTTTCGCCAATAACTAGCTCTGTGACCTTGAACAAGTTAGCCCTGAGCTTTGGTTACCTCCTGAATAAAACGGGGTGACTGGAATGACCACAGGTGAGGTGACTGGGTCTCCTTCCATCACTGGCAGGCTAATACTTTTTAAATACAGTTTCACCATGTGATGGGAAAGACAAGCCTAGAACAACACAATTCTATAAATGGACCCAACAATGTCTGCTGAAAAGACCTTTCCTCTGTTAAGGGCACATGCTGGACATGGCAAGGTTCTCACAGTTAAATCCTACTTGAGGGATGCTTGAGTGGCAAGGCTCAAGTTCAAGAAGGACACACTTTTAATCCTTCTCCATGAAGAGAGACAGAAATAAAGATTTTGTAAAGTTGCCCAACAAGGGGAAAACTAAGAATTTCATGCAATTATATGGTTCCCGAAGGTTCTACTAATTGAATTACCATAGGCTCTTGTTGGGCATTCCTGACCATGTCCCCTATAATTCCATTAGTATTACCTCTGTGGATCCTATAAAGGCCATTAACATAAGGCAGATATTTGCTTTCAATACGATAACACAGATGATTTTGTCTAATTGTCTCCCTAATCCCTCCCCCTCACAGCCTGGGAAATCACTTGCAGTTGCTCAAATCCAGGCATTTGTTATTGCTGATCAAAACAGCTTTGGAAACATGACAGTGTTACTGAGGAGATGTGGCTCCTTCCCTTCACCCACCACATGCTCTTGTCTTCCAAAAGGATGAAATGAACATTTGTACTGACATCCCTACACTGGAACCATAGAGAGGAAGGAGAAAAGTGCACAGGCCTGTCCTAGACCTTGCTACACCACCTGGGAACACAGGCCTGGTCTCATGAGCAGCTGATGCCTCACAACCCAAGTGGGTTTCCTCTTCCAAGGTTCTTCTAGCCCACATCGGCCGTGGTTTGCTATTTGCTGGGCAGTTACCTCCACTGGAACAGGCCCATCCGGCTGCCCCTGTAGGCTGGCTCTTACCGTCCAGTCAAATCTGTTATTCTTGGGCTCCTCGATCTTGAATATTCCTAAATCTGGTCTTTTTTTAAGTTATTCGGGGTCTTTGCTTTTGTACCTTGTTTTTGACTACCTGATTACTCATTCATTTCTACATGCTGGCTCCGCAGGGCAAAACCTGATTTCTTTTGCCCTTGCTCATTGCTCCAATGAGATATTTATAGGAAGGCTTGGGTAAAATAAGTTTTAGTGTTCTCTGAATTACATTTATTCATGTTCCACTAGCCCACCACTATAAATAATCCAAAGTTGAACATAGGGTCAGCCCATGGTCAGTGTAGTATAAAACTTGGAAATCAGTTGTACCAGGGAGATGACTGATGTCCTTAATAAGAATAGAGCTTGGGTGGGCTCATTTCCTCTCCACAAATCCACACACACACACACACACACACACACACACACACACACAGGCAGTGTAGCAAGGGGAAAAAAATAAGTTAAGACTGAGTTTGGAACCAGACGGCTTTCACAGTGGGTCTCTGTAATCTCACTTATATTTCTGCAACTCATTTCCCTCTTAGACTAATCCTTTGCTAATTACCAGACCCATCCACCCACAGCCCAAGTGGGCATGCACAAGTACGTACAGAGGCATGGTAACATGTACAGCTGGCTGTCAATGAAGGACTTCAGGTCTCTGATCTTAGTGCTAAAGGTTTATCCTTCCATGCTAAAGGAGGTTCAAATCAAAACACTCTTAACTTTATGAGATTGGTGAGAAACCTCCATCAAAGATGGGAAGTAATGACAGGAAATGAGACCCCTATTATCTCTGCTCATAGCAGAGCAATTATTGGAATAATTGTTCCACTAGTGATCACGAATCCCACACTTAAACTTGTTTCTCCATTATTTTCATTATTCCAATTGATCGATGACACTTTAAAACCTATTTCAAAGAAATATGGTCTTTCATTATAATTTTTTTTATTTTTTAATGTAAGATTAAAGCAAGCTATGTATCAAAGAACATATAAGAAGAAATGCATATTTTATGTAACACAGAAAATAGATCTGATCTTCACAAGGGCTATTCACTATAAATTTCTAGTTACAAAATATGCAGCTGGACAACTGAAAATGTTTTGTGTTTCTAATCTAGGTTTCTTCTGTATACATTATAGGTGAAAGACACATGAATCAAGTGAACCAGCTTTGGAAAGGGACCTGCCAGACCATTAAGTCCTACATCCCCAAGGGCTACTGTACTTTGTTCCCATCCTCATACTCTCCAGAGTTTTATCCACTTTCACTTCAAATGTCTTAAGCAATGCATTTCCTGGAGGAAAAGGTCGGGGTAACAGTGGTTGCTGTTAGAAAGCCTTCCTGACATAAGCCTTGGCTGCTCTTTGAAATTCAGCCCAGAAATGCTCTATGTGCAAGTTACTACTCGTTCAATTAGGACACAAGTTCTGATAGGACTCTTTAGCGGTAAGACTCTGGATTAGTAAACTAGTGCTCTGTGGCAAAGAAGCAAATGGAAATATTATACTCTCCTAAAGGGATAATGCTCTCTGGACACATAACACCACCACCGGGACCCTCTGCCATATTAAGATGTTGGATCTCCTCTGGACTGTTGAGTGAAACGTTGGGCTTTTGCTCATTGGCTTGGGATGATATCGTAACATTCATGGGCCAAGCAACTGTGTTAAACTCTGAATCACCTCACTTAATCTTCACCACAGCCCTGTGAGAGACACAATGGTCGACAACATTTTCTATATGAAGAAGCTTGGGTCTGTTAAGTGACTCACTCATGATCACATCACTAGTAGAGCCCAGAACTGAAACCAAGCCATCTGACCCTAGAGTCTGTTCTAACCACACCCTGGGTCCAAGCAGACAGACTGGTCCCCCAAAGCTCACTTCCTATCCCATGAAACTGTAGTTCATTAGTGAAGGAGGAACCATCAGATGGTCTGGTCTGCCTATAGCTGCTTCAAAGGGGATCCACATGCTTTTCCTGACTAACTCCCACTAGGGGAAGAAAGAGGAGAGAACAGGAGCCTGCCAACCTCGACAGATGGTGTGTAGGCTGTTCTGGAGATGGGAAGAGAGAGATTTTTGCTGGCTGACAAAGAACAAGGGAAAAAGATTGGAGAGAAGTGTGACATAAGCAGAAAGAGCTAAACTTGAATTTGAAATACATGTGGTAGAGAAGATTGAGGGATAGAGACTGATCTAGGAGACAGATGGGTAAATAGACTTAAAAGGACATTATTTTAAATGCCACATAACTCCAGTCTAGGGAGAAAAAGTGAGTGAGGAGATACAATCAGAAATGAGAGAAGTAAACTCCTCTCCATGGTGTTTCTGTAGTCTTTCAATGGATGGATTCAAAAGACCTGTGACTTGTTCCCCCACCTGCCAAGCAGTTAAAGATCCATATTCATGTCCAAAGGAAACTTTCCCTAGTCATTCTAGCTTGGAGTCAGCCTCACAGAGGAGAAGATGGGAACATTCTGAGGAAGCTTAGAATTGTATCAGTCCTATTCATTGTCAGCTGAGTTCCAGAAAGGGGACATTAAAATGGAATGGAATTTCTGTTCAATTGAAACTTATGGGTAAACCACCTGTTACCAAGCTTCAAGGAACCCTCCCGAATCCTGGCTGAGGGAACACTGATGGTGAGTGATCAGTGTCCCACATACTCTCTTTTTGTTTTCTCTCACAAGCCTGGCTTAGGTTATTTATGCACATGACTTAACATTAAGATGGTTTATTCATGAGATTGCATTAGGAGACAGGAGACAGACAACCTGCTTTTGTGAGGGTCTCTCTGGAGACTGGCAGTTACACAATGTATTGTTACTCCGTCAGGCTCTATGAGGACAAAACATCACAATGTAGAGGCCTCTGTTGAAAATAATGATCTGTGCTGTGTAGGTCCCAATTTGAGAAGCATTTATACTGATAAAGTTACTTGAAGAAAAAAAGTCCAGATTCTTCAGCACCACACAGGGCAGGTCTGTGTAAAGGAGGAGAGATCAGTGTCTTTGTCTGTTGGATCTTCAACAAGCCTGCAGGTAATTTACCATCCAGAAGGTAATTTACCATTGTTGGCTGTGGTTCTTCTCTGGAAGACATCAGGAGCAACCAAACGAATCATTCTGCCGTCTCTCAACACCATGCACTGTGGACAGGTGCTTGACCAGAGGCTGAGCGGTCTTGGATCCTGTTCTGGGAGGTGTGGTTACTAAAGAACATGATTACCAAATGGACCTTGTGAGAGAACTCCATGGCAGAAAATCTTGCTGACTACATCGTAAGAAAATTACTTTTTTCAGGTACCTTTTTTTCAGCTTCCTTAATAGCAGCCTTTGGTCATTTGTTTGGATTTGTGGAATCAAATCTAACTGGGGCCTATTGCTTTCAATTAAGGTCACATAATGTATAACTGCAATTCTTAATTTGCATTAAGACTCTTAAAACGTTTGGTCCCAGTTAGGACTGCACTAAAGACATCAGTTGTGTCTGTCCTGTGTCCGCCTTTTTCACCTCCCCCAAATTCTTCCGAGCTACAGATTTCCCTATAATTAATTGGTGCTGTGTCCTGAGTTAGCTTAATTGAAAGCATCACATTAATAAAACTTAGAAAAGGACGTCTTATAAAGGTATGTGTAAAGAGGGTGAGTTCTATTGCAAACGTATACAATGCAGTTTCTGCTTTTACAAAAAAGAACTCTCAGCAAAGATAGGTGTGAGTTTATTTTCCATAAACAGTTACTGAGTTCTTAACCTATAGAGCTCTGGGATTAAGCATAAATGTAAACTACGGTACATTCTCTAAGCTCTTAGGGAGCCTACCATGGGATAAAGCATGCATAGCGTGGAAGTTAAGAGGTGATATAACAGTTAAATAGGTTTCAGTGCACCTGGGTGACTCCGTCAGTTGAGCATCTGACTCTTGATTTTGGCTCAGGTCATGATCTCATGGTTCATGAGTTCGAGCCCCCTGTTGGGCTCTGTGCTGACATAGCACAGAGCCTGCTTGGGATTCTCTCCCCATCTCTCTGTTCCTGCCCCATTCGTGCTCTCTCAATCTCTCTCAAAAATAAATAAATAAATATTTTCAAAAAAGAGTTAAATAGGTCTCAAGGAGCTATTAAACAAAATATACTAATTTCCCACTGTGGGGAAAATTCTCACGATAACCACATAACCACTTTCCCACCTTCTTGTGGACTTTGCTCAAATGTTATCTTGTCATTGGGTCTTGCCCTAACTATCCCATGTAATTGTGCAACCCTCCTCGACTGTTCCAATCTCCCCTGCTCTATTTTTTTTCTCACAGCACTTACTATCTTCTAGCAAAAAATACCACTCACTTATTCATAATGACTCTTGCTTATTTCGTCTCCTCCCACAAAAATATAAGCTCCATAAGGGCTGGGATATTATTTTCTGTCTATTTTGTTCACTGCTCTATCTCTGGCTCCTAGAAAATGCCTGGCACCTTGGAGAAGCTCAATAAATATTCGTTGCTCTTGTTATATGAGCTTGGAATTGAACTAGATAGGATGAATACGAACCTCAAGAAGGTACAGTAACTGCTGTAAGGAACTCACAAAATGATACTGACAACAAAGATAAAAAATAATACAGCCACAAAGATAGTTATTCATCGAGCAATTTTTATGGGCCTGTCGCTGTGCTAAGTTCATTATTTCACTATTTCATTTATTTTTCAACAATAATCCTTTTAGACAGATATTATCTCCATTGTATTAGTAAGAAAACAAAGGCTCAGAAAATGTAAATCATTGGTCCCAGATAACGCAGCAAGAAAGTGTTTGTGTGGAATTTCTGTTCAAGTCTCTCCCTCTCCCTCCCTCCCTCTCTCTCTCTCTCTCTCCAAATTCATGATTTATCTTATTCTTTTAATTATGGAACTTTCCCAAACGTATACGAAAGTGGAAAGAATGTTATGAACCCCTCTGTACCCCCACAGCCACTCAGCTTCAACCAATAATGATAAATCTACACCCAGCCTTCCCAGAGTTTGTGATCTTAAGCACTTGCTATATGATCAAATAAAAGGAATAGAATTTGTATTCCTCTGAGAAGAGTGGGGCTCTCCACATGGGAGTGCTTAGAAAAGCCCTCACAAGGTCTGCTTTAGTTAAACTAACCCCCACACTCCTCGTCCTCCTCCTCCTCCTGCTCCTCACGGTTGATTATCCAGGCTTCACGTGAAGCCCGCAGGATTGAAATGCTCAGTCCCTGCTCTGGTCCTGATCCTGTGCTCGGCACGTCTGAGACCTGATCCAAAGGAAAATTATTTTGAGAAGACTTATTTTGGTGAGTGTATGTGCTCAGTTTGGGAGGGAGGGATTTTCCACTAAGCTCATTAACTGCCAAGGGGCTTCAGGATCCATAGGAGTAAGTTCAGAAGGAGAGATCTTGGAAGACCCGCTCTTTTGATGGGCTCCTGGGGCTGGTGCCTGATGGCAGGTCAGCAGCCTGGATGCACAAAAAGCCTGGGTGGCTCAGTCGGTTGAGTATCTGACTCTTGATAACAAACCTGCCTAAATTTCAGCTTCCTGATCTTAAAGGGGGCAACTGAATAGTCTACAATTTGTAGAGTGTCTAAAAGGATGTTTGGCAAGTGTTAGTTCTTTGGAAATCGGGTTGGGAAATTCTCCGTCGTCATCCTGTGACACTTCTCCAGCTTTCATTAATAAAGGAGAGTCCAAGTTCCCCAGTGGGATATGTCTATAACTAGTATTATTCACATTTTTACAAAGAAGGAAATTAAAGTAACCAAAAACTCCTGGCTGGATTGTAAGTTCCAGTGACCCACATCCCACCTGCATTTTGGAAGAGATCCAGGATCTGGGAGCCAAGATGTTTCTTTCTCAATTCCCTCTCACTCCCCAGGACCATGACTTTGACCTCCTGTTATCTCCTCATTAACACCTTTGAAGGAACTGACAGGAAAGCTCTACTCCTCCTACATACGTACACATATATGTACCTACATACCGATTTATGCCTTGTCACAATGCAGGTCTCATTAGTCTCCCTCCTCTTTTTGAATTAAGACTAGGAAGCCGAGGGCCAAAGAGGTGAAGTAAATTGGAACTGTGTCACCCAGCCCAGCTTGCCCCTTCAGGGACTCCTTCAATGGTCAGGTACATGAAGGGGTTGAGACCAGGCTAGCCTGACAAGGACCAGGCGATTGCGTTTCGTATGAAGGTGTCAGCAGGATGGCCAGATCTTCAGCCCAGTCCGTTATTTGGTAGGCACAGGATTCTGCACCTAATTGCTCTCCATGAATCATCCTTGTCAGGTTGTTTTGCTAAGCATATTTTGTGTTTAAGTACAGCAAAATCTTTCAGAGGTTCAGGCGGTCATTATAATAAATTCTCTGATGAATAAGGGGCAATGATCCCAGGCCCTCACGCAGGAAGAGAATCCTGAGGCACTGAGAGGTAGCTGGAGCTGTCATTCCTCCCTGGCAGAAATTCCCAGAACCTTCGCTACTGCAGGAGAGGCTGTCTGATAGAGCAGATAACAGGACAGGCTCTTGAGGCTCACTGCCTGGGTTCAGATCCTAGTCAACTATTTTCAAACTCTGTGATCTTAAGCAAATAGTAGCCTCTCAGTGTCTCAGTTTCATCCTCAGTGAAATGGGGATAAAGCGCCTGACTCATAGGGTTATTTTAAGAAGTAAATAAGGTAATACATATTCAAAAATGCAGAACAGTACCTGGTGAATACTAAATGCTTAACCAATGAAGGCTATTATAACCAACACTTCTCTGGACGATAAGATCTTCCCACGGTCCGTGGTTCCCCCACTAATGTGATGCTACACGAATGTCACACATTCTCTCCTTGGGAAATCTGATAATAGTGTATTTCCCTTGTCCAGTAGATGCTGCCCATCCCCCCATGACAATGGTTTCCGTATGGAATTCACCCAAACTGCATAGGTTTTTCGCCATAAAGTTAAATGATTAAAAATGTCAAGGTCAAGGGGCGCCTGGGTGGCGCAGTCGGTTAAGCGTCCGACTTCAGCCAGGTCACGATCTCGCGGTCCGGGAGTTCGAGCCCCGCGTCAGGCTCTGTGCTGACAGCTCAGAGCCTGGAGCCTGTTTCCGATTCTGTGTCTCCCTCTCTCTCTGCCCCTCCCCCGTTCATGCTCTGTCTCTCTCTGTCCCAAAAAAATAAATAAACGTTAAAAAAAAAAAATTAAAAAAAATGTCAAGGTCAAGACATATTGGAAATATTTGTCTAAATAAAGTGAAAGCGTATGTTTCTTTATTGCAAAACATTTCAGAACCTCTAGCCTGCTAAGTGAATTATAAACCTCCAATGGTATAGGAGAGGGCAAGTGGGAAGAAGAGAACCATGACCCCACCTCTTCCAAGCACAGACCTTATTTCCTTCATGACACCCATTAACTGCTTAAGGGACACTAACGTTCGGCCAAACTGAACTGGGTGACATTTTATTCGGTTTGCCTTAAAATGGTGTTTCTCAAAGGGTGGTCTTTAGATCATCTGCTTATTAAAACACAGTCTTCTGGGGCGCCTGGGTGGCGCAGTTGGTTGAGCGTCCGACGTCAGCCAGGTCACGACCTCGCGGTCCGTGAGTTCGAGCCCCGCGTCGGGCTCTGGGCTGATGGCTCAGAGCCTGGAGCCTGTTTCCGATTCTGTGTCTCCCTCTCTCTCTGCCCCTCCCCCGTTCATGCTCTGTCTCTCTCTGTCCCAAAAATAAATAAACATTGGAAAAAAAAAAAAAAACAAACACAGTCTTCTGAATTTTATACAAGACCTATAGAATCAGACTCTCCGAAGGAGGAACTGAAGATTCTGCATTTTAACAAGCTCCCCAGGTGCACATTAAATTTTGAGAACCACTGCATTAAAGAAAACACTTTCCTGATTTTGGAATTCTATACATTTGAAATCCTGAATACGAAATTTTTCGCAACAGGAAGGATACTTGTTAACCTCCCAGAAGCCTGTATTTTATTTAATGAAAAGTGGATGCTGTGGGGGTAGATGGTGAGGTTGTTTAATTGAATAAACATTAAAAAATTTTCCCTGTGCTAGATAGAAGGCTCAGATCCTGGCTACAAAATGTTTACAGTCTACACCTAAGAAGAGAACCAGGGACACTGCTCAGTTTCTCAGCTGCAGTCACCTGAGTGGTCAAGTTCACGTGGGATACAGGGGGCTCATTCTGGGAATCAAAGTAGGGAGTAGAAGAATTAATTTCTCTTCTAAGTGGTTCAGTCACCAATCAACCACCAAGATACTGTTTTGGTTTTTTTGTTTGTTTTGGTTTTGATATCCAGAAAGAACTGCAGTAAAAAACAGGACAAAGAAGTCAGATAAAGCAAAGGAGGAGCGTAGGAAGTAGGGGAGGGGAACCTAATAGCTAGATGAATTATGGGAAGAGGGAAAAAAAAAAAACCCAACCCTGCTGACTCCGTTCAGTTTAAGGTGAGAAATAACAGGATTAGAATGTCAAATTGCTGAGAGTTGCAGACCTGAACCATAAACCTTCTCTAAGCTGTTCAGCTTTTTTCCTCTGCAGTCACTAATTAAATATTGCCTTGAAATAAATAATAAAATGAAATAAAATAAAATAAAATAAAATAAAATAAAATAAAATAAAAACAAAAAGCCAAAGGCTTTTTTTGAGTCAAACAGAAAGCATGTCATTAGCCTGTGATGGAGATGGGTCCCTGGCTGACCTACACTAGGAGCCAAAAGTGGAGGAATCTACGGGAGGGACATCAAGCTAATAGAGAGCTTGTCTCCATCTTAAACTTTTCATGATCACTTTCTAGTTCACATGCAACTTCTGTAGTATCGTATTTTCATATGTAATCTCATTGTCCTAAATGGCAGTAACGGGGACTACGTGGGCGTCCCCTTTTAGTGTGACCAGAGGATGCTAAAGGCTGCTATCAGGAGTCCGAAAAGCATCCGTGGGTCCAGCAGGAGAAATGACCAGGCAAATTTCACCAGATCAGGGTGGCTGAACAATTCAGTGTCCCTTGCACTATTCTCCCCGTTTTGTCCAGATAATATCTTTAAAAACTGTTCACCTTCTTGCACATACAGCTTGCTCTTCAGGTAGGTTCCTAAGTCTGTCCGCTCTTGCTCGCTTCATGAAAACACAGCGTGTGTTCCAAGCTTGGTGGTTGGTATCTTTATGATAAAATATCTGACTCTAGCACCTGAGGCCACAAGGAGTCCATTTGTCATTTCACTCTCCTCTCCTGTGTGGAACGGGTCTGCCACCAAATAAGGATTTAACCGACTAAAGCCCTAACAGAGATATCACTGGCCCTGTGTTCTTTGGTTGTTTGCCTGAGCAAAATCTATCATTACTCTATATGCATACGGCATGTGTCAACTGTTTTAAAATTAGCCAATTTTCCTAAGCATAAAAATGGATTTTTGTCATATCACATGAACCATATATCACAGAAACAAACCAGTTTTTGTTGTGCCTTTTTTTTTCTTTTCAAAATGCATTAAGTCTTTTAAAGTCACTGCCAAATCCATTTTGCTCACTGCATTTGTGAGATACATTTAAAGAAACCAAGCAGAGGCAAAAAAAAAAAAAAAAAAAAAAAAAAAAAGACCGAGACAAACCCAAAAGCTCCATGCAGTGCTGTCACCTGGAAAGAAATCTAGTTCATTACCAAACCGACCACACCTAGGAGGCTGCACTGCTTCACCTGCTTTTAACTAATAAATAGGACCTTTGTATGCTGCCCTGCACTGAAAGTTTGGGATAGGGCAAAAATGGTAAAAACAAAAACAAGATGGTTAGGAAAAAGAGCTGTCGTTTACTGAGTACTCTGCATGCACCGAACATTACAGGAAGTGCTAATTCTCCATCATTTCATTTCAGACTCAAAATAATCCTGTGACATGAGTTTTACTGCATCCATTTTACAGATGTGGGAACTGAGGCTTGTGTGGTTACCTTGGCACAGTGCATAGCTAACACATAGCAAAGCCTGCCAGACATGTGAACCCAAGTGAATCATCCCGGGGCCAGAATCTCTAGACGCCTAGATCATCTCACATGTGAGTGAAAGCCCATCAGACTCCCAGAGATGTAATACTGAGACATGGGGAGGCCGTCTATGGCAACTCCTGCATTCCAGACTTCTCCTAATGAAGGCTACATGGGCGTCAGGGTGGATTCTGTCGCCTCGGGTTTCTCTCAGTCCCCACTTAGCTGTGGGAGAGGAGGCAGGAGAGACAGGGTCTCCTGTGTGTGCCCATCACTAGCACCAAGCCCTGCTTTTAAGGACTGTGGGTGAGAGCAGGCCTTCTTTGGGCATAACGCCCCCAATATCGTGAAGATTAGGAGTAATGCAGCATAGGTCCTGAACAGGCAGCTGTCTGTATGGCTCCCTCTGAGGGGCCTACAAATTCCTCTCAAAAGGGAAAAAACACAAGTCTCCTACTTGGGTTAAAATATGTGAATTTGTCTTCAGAAGTGCTCGAGTGTTAATTGAGAGGGCAGCACATTGCATCATTATTAGTCATTAATACTTCAGGACAAATTAGTTGATCAGGTTACTGAGAGGCGTGGAGGCCCTGAGGGAAAGACATCATTTTGATGGAGGCGGCGGGGAGTTGCCGGGAGGGCTGACGGGGCTGCTGCAGGGGCTAAGAAGCTGGCAGCAGCAGGCACTGGCATTGGAAGGGACAATGGGTGGGGGCAGGGAGGGGGAGGGTCGCCAGTACTGCTGCTACCACCCCCACCCCATCCCACACACAACCGCCCTCCGACCCGCCCTTGTCCCTTGGGAGATTACGGGCTTGCACGTCCAGGCACGGGTCTTGAGAAAGGTACTACTAGCCACGGCAGGCTCCCGGCAAGGCTCCCCGCCTGCACCTCTGCAACCGGGGGGCTTGTAATGCAGCCTTTTGCCTCTAGGGGTCTCCAGTGCCCCGAGGCTTCGGGAGGATGTTGACCTTGCTCCGCTATCCCGCAGGGCTCAGATCCCAAAGGACAAAGATCGCGGAAAGGGAAAGAGGCGCGTGCAGGGAGCCCCCAGGACCCCATTCCCCGCCGGAAGGCTGCTCACCCATCTCCCCTGCTCCTGCCTGATAGCTTATTTATAGCACATGCTAAATGGCTGAACACCAGTGAGGGGGAGGCAGAAATTAACCGCCCCCGCATTCCTTACTGAGTGCCTAAGCATTTCCATACCTCTAAGGGTATTCCAAGGACTTCCTTCCACAACCCCACCCCACACTCTCCCAGTAAGCCCCATCTCCAGGCTACCAGACCTCAGCTGAGCAGGAATCCCCCACACTTCCTCAGCCCAGCAGCCTGGTGCCCAGGACACTGGCTGCCTCCTGATCACCAAGGTCTTGCCACTGAGGCTGGATGGACCCTGATGGCCAGTCCCTCCCTGAGGTTAGGGATGAGGAGGGCAAGGGGCTGTGAGGGAGGACCTCGGCCTGGGTCCCAGGAGACCTCAGTGCACTAGAAAGCAGAGTCATTGGAGGTCAGAGGGTCCAGAGAGAGTTTTTCTGTAAAATCTCACCACTGAAGAGTATTGGGAAAAGTAAAACACAAACAAAAGACCAAAAAACCAAACAACGACGACAAAAAACAAAAACAAAACAAAACCAAAAAAACGTTGACAGAGAGAGGCAGTATCACTCCTGATCCATGCTCGCAGAGGCTACCGGTTTGTGGCTATACTCTGGCTTTCTAATCTATCCTATGACTTGAGTTTGAAGCCCCACTCCACAACTCACTAGCTGTGAGATCCTGGATAATTGACTTAACCTCTCTGTACTTATTTTTTCTCATCTGCCAAATGGGAATAATATCTACTTTGTAGGGATTTGTTAAACTGAACTTAGGGCCAGTGATACCGTGACTAGCACTGTGCCTGACTCAAAGCAGACATTTTATTTCTACGCGTCGAATTTCATGGACCTTCAATCCAGAACAAGAATGAACAACAGTCATTAGTCAATTCACAGGTGTTTGGGGGCTGGTCAGAGTTTCCTATTTTAAAATCAATTTCAATATGTCACCCATTATTTTACATGAATCGCCAAGTCTTGCTTTTTAAAGGAATTCTGTAGTGCAGTGGTTTGCAGCGTACCATGAACAGACTTTAGGTTCCAAGGAGGTTCCTCAAGGACTACATGCAGATGAGAAAAGACAAGTGACAGGTGACAGGTGGGGGAGCTCCAGGTCCCCAGACCTGCTCCATTCAGGGAAGTCTACTCTTATCTGCTTCATCTATTGGGGTTCTGGGTAAGGGTTTATTTGATTAGACTCGTCTCCTTCTTTAAAGGTTAAAAACCACTGCTAATATGTCCTTGCATAATTCAGGGAAAACTTCTCCTCCAAGCCTAGGGACTCGATTCATTTTATTTGTTTTAAAATTGCCTGCTCTTTTGAAAATGGAACGACGCCTGTATTCAGAAACACAGGTACCTGAAATATTCAGCCCGCACATACAAAATACCCCCGATGTGTAAGGCATTGCACTTGAAACTTGGCAGCATTTTTGAACATGTAGTAACTCTCTTGGCTTGCCCCACAAATCCCCTAAGGGTTTAACAGTGTTTCCAGTCCACTCCTGACTGATTTAGCCCAGACCTTGGAACAGATACCCTTACCTTGACCACAAATGTGCCCTTTCCCCCGGACACGACCTAAGACCGTGATCACTTTGCAAAGCCCAATGTGGAAGAGCATGAGCTCTGGGACCTGACAGACCTGGGTTCAAAACTAGGCTCTGCCACTTCCAAGTGGTGTGACCTTGGATTAGCTCTTTAATCTCTCTGAACTTTAATGTCCTCATCTACAAACAGAAGAGAACAACTCTTCTCAGAGGGGTGTAGGATGATTAAATGAGACAATGCCTGGAAAGCACTTAGCATGCTGCCTGGCATACGGTACTATTGCCCGGAAGTTCCTGACTCACTGGCATCTAACAGCATATACTACCTGACTCCCACTGACCGCAGCTAAATGCCATCATTGCTCTCCACGAAAGCCAAAGTCTGATGAGCTTTAATACTTTAGGACATGAACACAGTAGCTGCCGTTTTTGAGTGCCCATTGTGTAGCAGACACTTTGCTGATATTTTTCAATCCTCTTCAATCATCACGATACTTGTGCAGATAAGGGGTTACTGTCTCCACTGCACTAGATGGGGATACTGAAGCTCAGAGGGGTTATGAAATGTATCTGAGCTCAAACAGCTAGCGAGTGGCCAAGATTACATTGAGGCCCAAGTTTGCCTGACCCAGAAATCAGGGGCCTTTCCTCCCCACCTTGCTGACCCTTGGAGCTTTCCTGTGCAAAAGGTAGAGGGCATGGTGCAGGGGGCAAGAGCCCTGGGTCTCAATGGCAACTCCTCTGTTCTTTGTCCTCCTTATTTTTCAGTCTGTAAACAGGAATGATATTTACTTCATAAAGGCGGTAATAAAAATTAGGGACACCTGGGTGGCTCGGTCAGCTAAGCGTCTCTTGGTTTCTGCTCAGGTTTGTGAGTTCAAGTCCCGCATCAGGCTCTGCACTGTCAGTGAGGAGCCTGCTTGGGATTCTCTCTCTCTCCCTCTCTCTCTGTCCTTCCCCCACTCACTCTCTCAAAATAAATAAATTAAAAAAATTAAATACAACAATATAAGTAAAAACAAGCCTGGTACAATGTTTGTCATAAAGTAGGCTTTGGATGTACATTAAATAGGTATGAACTTGCCCCACCAATTTTTTTAGCCTTATTATGAGAAATATTCATAGAGAAGATATATATGTATATATGTGTATATATGTAGTGTGTTGTATATAAATATATATGTGTGTTTGTGTATATACGTGTATATACATATACATGCGGATATACATAAAACACATATGAAAAACTGTAACACAAACTACCACCCAGGTGAGGAAACAAAGCACCCCCCACCCTGCATGCCCCTCCCTGATCCAATTCCCTTTTCTCCCGCCAGTCCAAGTCACTTCTCGTCTTGTTAAAAAATAATTTTCTTTTCCCCTTTTGCTCATGCCTCTGGGTTGTCTCCAGCCTTTTCGCTGTGCCTGTGCCTGTCACTTCACTAAGGTTCTGAGTGATACGTCATTCACAGGAGAGAAGTGAAATAAAGTGGTTCAGCAGAGCGGGGATGCGTGTGTGTGTGTGTGTGTGTGTGTGTGTGTGTGTGTGTGTGTCCCTGCACCTTCTACCTTTCTGGGGAGCAGCAAACCAGATGCCTTGTGAGATATGTTTTAAACCAAAAGAACAGAAGGGACAGGTGGACTGATGGCAGAGGTTTGGGGAACAGTTGGACAATTTGTCGCTCCCCAAGACCACTCAGGACTGAGTGCCTACCACCAGCAGTGGACATCACAGCAGCTAGAGCCTGGATTACAAACAGCATACAACTTCTCTTCTCCTGATCCTTCCCCACCCTGGGATTTCTACCTTCCTCAATTGACAATCAGGTTTCAATTTAAATGTGTTCCCTCCTTGGGGCTCTGGGTGGCTCAGTCGGTTGAACGTCCGACTTCGGCTCAGGTCATGATCTCGTGGTTTGTGAGTTCGAGCCCCGTGTCGGGCTCTGTGCTGACAGCTCGGAGCCTGCTTGGGATTCTGTGTCTCCCTCTCTCTCTGCCCCTCCCCCACTCATGCTCTGTCTCCCTCTCTCTCAAAAATAAACATTAAAAAAATAATAAAAAATGTTCCCTCCTTGAAGAGACCCTCCCTGACCACCACCTCACTCAAATACTCCATTTTAATAATCTTCATTACCAACACATGAAATGATCTCATTTATTTGTTTATATGTCTATTTTTTCTGGATACCATAGTAAGAAACAATATAGGTTCAGAATTGAAACTGGGTTAGAACACGAAATACCCCCTTTACTAACTGTGTGACCTTGGACGAATTGTTTAACCTCGCTGGGCCTCCAAGTCATCATCTATGAAATGGGAATGTAGGACTTATCGAAATGAGAATTATAGGATCCTTAGGTGAAGTAAACGAGTTAATGTATGTCAAGCTTTCAGCAATGCCTGACACGTAAGTGCTATTCACCTGTTAGCTATTATCAGCGATCTTAATAATAATCATTATTACGATTCTTACCCTATCTTCCCCCTGGAAGGTGAGCAACTTGCTGGCAGAGATTTTGTCTGTTGTTCTCTGTGGAATCCCCAGTGCCTAAGAAGAATACGTGGCACATATACCTAATAATATACTAAATAAATATTTTCTGAGAAATACGTCTTTGAAAGCCAATCCCAACCGTACCTTTAAGTGCAGGAGATGGCCACATTAACAACTCATGATAGTGCAGTGGGTACAGCACAAAAAGACAGGCTGAGTGAAATGTGTACAAGTACAGACGAGGAGGGAATTAATTCTTTCTCAGAATCTCAGGGAGGTGTTCACAGAAGAGATCATCTTGACACAGTCTTGAAGGTCTGAAACCCTGGAGAAGCAGGACAGGTCAGGGGACGGTCCTGCAGGAGAACCACAGCTACACCTAACGGTCCTGTCTGTCGTTTCAGGCGGCTGGAGTGCTAAGCGGGGCGTGGACAGAGGCATGGGGAGACTGCTAGGCCGGCTTGTGAAGTATCTCCTGTTTGTCATGTGAAGACATTTAGGGTCTTACCCTGACTATAGTGGGGATCGTTGGAGGAGTACAATAAGGGGAGAAGCGTACTCAAGTTTATCATCTTGAAAGTTTGCCCTAGTTGTAGGGAGGAGACTGGACTGGCTAGGCTTTAAGAGACGAAACAGGGAGACAGAGCATTGGGAAACTCCAAATGAGAAGGAATGAGAGCCTGACAAAAGAGTGGGGGGGTGAGGGTGGAGGGAAGGGAGGCTTTGAGAAACCAGTAGGAGGTAGACCTTGTCAGGCCTCTGGGATTGATTGGATGTGGGTGGCTTTGTGAGAGGAAGTAGAACCCAGGACAACCTGTATTTCTTAATTATGCCTCTGGGGGTTTGGGTGAGCCTTTAGCCAAAGCAGGGAATTTAGAGAGGGGACTCATTTTATGTGTGAAATTTGTACATAGTGAGTTCACCTTTGGACATTTTAATCTTGGCAATATCAAAGCGAAGACCTTTGGTAGGAAAGGAGGTTGACATGTGTTGAGCATCAACCATGTTCCTGGAACTGTGTTTGGAACCTTATGTAATTTGTCCTGTCTAACATTTAGAACAACACTTTGAGAGATGCAGCATTATTACTTTTTATTTTCTAGATGATGAAACAGAGGCTCGGAGAGGTAATAAGCCCTACTTTACATGGTTAACCATGAAGAACAGTTAGTAGACCAGTTTGACTAAGCAAGACTGAATGAAGCGCATACAAGAGAAGGATTAGAAAATAAAGTAATAAACGTAGTTTGGGGACAGATCGTGGAAAACTTTGAAAGGAAAATCAGAGAATCGGGTGAGAGAAAGCTTGGAAAACGCTTTGTAAACTATAAAATGCTGAGCAATTTGTGGAGTTCGAGTTGTCACCAAACCACACTGGAATTAAAAATAATAAAATAATAACAACGAAGAGCGCCCGCGTGGCTCAGTCGGTAGAGCATCCGACTTCAGCTCAGGTCATGATCTCACAGTTCATGGGTTCGAGCCCCGCATCGGGCTCTGTGCTGACAGCTCGGAGCCTGGAGCCTGCTTGGGATTCTGTGTCTCCCTCTCTCTCTGTCCCTCTCCCACTCGTGCTGTCTCTCAAAAATAAATAAAAATGTTAAAAAAAAAAAAACGATAACAATGAGTGAATTATAACGCTTAAATCTGTAATTATTAAACAAAATTCAATCATGATGCCTTCCCCCTCAGTCTTCTTACTGATAGGTCCACAAAAGAATATTGAACACACAGCAGTGACCCTTCTCTCTCCCTACCACACGAGCAACATATCTGGTTTGAAGGAAAATTCTCCCAAGGAAAGATGATAACGTGGTAGAGATGAGAAGAAAGACGGAGATATGAAAAGCAAACTCGCCTAGCTGGTCCCAGCTGCTGTGTCCTCACACTTTGGGGTGAAACCCTCAAGATAATCTCCATGGTTATTTCCACTGTCAGGCTGAAACTCAAAAACATTAGGATAAAATGACCAGGTCTGTCATCTGTGAGTTGTTTGAATGTCAAATGAGGGCTGCAGTGCTCTGTAAATGCTTTGGGTGGGCTGAATCATAGTCAATGAGGTGCCCCTCAAATGTAAATCAAAGGAAGCCACGTGTGTCCTCCTCGACTCTCGATTTCAGAAATACACACCCCGAGGCCCTCTGGGCTGCTTGGCATCGCTCCCTCCACGTTCTTTCTCTTCATGTCTCTGGCTCCTCTTATCTCACGCCTCTGTCCTTTGTCTACATTACCTGACACTACTCTACAGCCCCTGGACCAGCACCGTCCAAAAGAAATGCGATGTGAGCCACATACACAATCTCAACTCTTCACATAGCCACATGAAGAAGCACAAAGAATGGGGGTGAACCTAATCTCAATAAATTTTACTTAACCCCAGCTATCTAGAAGATTATCATCTTAGCAGGTAATCAATATTAAAAATTAGTGATGAGACACTTTGCATTCTTTCTTTTAAACCGTGTTTTCAAAATTCAGTATGCACTTTATACTCACAGCACGCATGTCAGGTGCTCGAGAGCCACATGTGGCTCATGGCTACTGTATGAGGAGCACAGCGCAGATTAGAACTCAGTCTTGTGAGGTGTGAAATTGCCCATTCCCTTGCTCAACCCTGCATTCCAGACATATCTGCATTCCACATGGGTTCCAGGAAAAGGGATGATAGAACTGGGTGTTGAAGACTCCATGCTGTAATGACGTTACTCAAGTTTATCTCCGTCTGCGTGGCAGAGTAAAGATCTCAAAAGAGATCAACCAGCATTCTCATTGGCCGGATGATCCCTACCCACCGCAGCCCCCAGTCCGAAGCATAGCTGAGCGGCCTCTCTTCACTTCCAAAGAGAAAAGCCTTTAACCCCACAACCACTCCCCACACACCCATGGGCCTGGACCTCTGCCTTGGCCCCCGACATGGCATGGATACTTCTTGAACAGAAAAGAAAAAGGCATCAGACCCACTGTCTGGCTGCCTGATCACTGAACACAGAAAACAAAGGCGACAGGGAGGCCTAAGGGAAGATTTTAAACAGAAAGTAAACATCCTTTAGGACTGTCCTCAGACAGCCCCTTTGGGGCTAAGGGATCCCACAAACTAAGTTCTGGGGATTTTCCTCTTGACCTGAGGGCAATTATGGTGTGACTGTAGGTAGGTCATTCTACTCTCAGTGCCTGTTAGGAACTGCCTCCATCTTGGAATGGGGCCACCCAAGCAACAAGTGACATGCAGGGTGAATAGATGTCTCAAGCCAAGTGGAGACCAATGAATAGTGTGGTTGTTCTCTCGCAGAACCTATGGTTTGCCTTGACCTTTACTCTAGGAGACAAGGCTCGCTGCTGGAGCAAACTGTGTGGCTGACTGGTCACAGCCATCTCCTGGCAGTCTGCAGCCCATGGCCCTTCCTTGAAGCTGCCCAGGCTGGCAGCCTGCCTGGTTCCCTCTCCTGCTCGGCTGAGCAGCACAGCACCCGGTACAGCTGCGGGCGGTTCTGTGCCCCACCCTCCTGCTTTCTGTGGCCTCCTCCTTTGTGACGGCTACAGCATATGTTTTATTAAAAGGGAAAGAGGAGGGAAGGCAAGAGGTTATGCACATGGGTGTGCTCAAGAATCTTAAGATTGAAGATCTTCTGCTCAATGCTAAATGCCTAAGGGCTTTGGCATTTTGCCAGTTTCAACTAAACCCCAAGAGGGACATCTGGGTGGGGAAATCAGAAATGGAGGAAAATCGAGACTCTCTCTTAGGAGATTCTGTTTCTAAACCATGAGGAGATTTCTCTCATGTTTTCTTGAAATTTGCCTGATTCTTCCCCAATATCTTCAACCGAAAATTTTGATACAATGTTGATAAGGTCCCTGACCTTGAGCATTATTTTTCTCATCATGTATGATTAGACTTGAGGGTGGTTGGAAGGCTAGGTAATTTTCAACGCCTAATGAGGTATCCAAGGTCTAAGAGTAGCTTCCTCTAGGCCAATGGATGCTTTAAGTAATTAACTCAGGTGTATGGTATTTCCAGGACCCAAGGGAGAAATGACCCAGGGTAAACCCCAAGGAAACGTGCAAGCCTCGAAATTTCCAGCATTCTAACTATGCCTCAGTTGGCATCTCTGTCAGCTGGAATCCTTTCTCCATTTCTTCCTCTCCAAGCAAATCCCACCCCGTCCCCCATGGCACAACTCAGATTCTCCTTCCTCGGAATACTGATAGCTCTCGTTATGTGTACAAATCAATCATGGATTAATTAGGTCAGCCTCATGAATCTCTTGTATTGAACTGCTGTTGAGAATGTATATTGTCGTTTATCTTTTTCCCAGATGTAGCCTCTTTTCCTAACTAGACTGTAAGATCACTGAGGGCCAAGGCAAGGTCTTCTAAGACTTTTATCCCTCGCAGCGCTTAGGTCAGGGCTGGAGGCAAAGCCCTACGTCACTGCCACTTCCTATTCCTGTGAAGCACAGAGCAATCGAATGAAATCTCAGTTACCGATATGAAACCATTCCTTAGGAGAAGTCGGGGGAGTCTGGGGTTGGTTCAGGAGGGCTGAGCCCCAGACCCCATTCCATGGGACCCCAAGTAAAGCAGTTCATCCTTCCAAGGTTCTCGGCCCTTGCTTTTCCAAGAAGGAAAGCTCCACTTCTTAGGGTCATCAAAGATAAGTGAGACAATCAGCTGTGCGAGGCTTAATTAGATGAGCTCCCTGAAATGCTCTCGGCCCATTGGAAAAGGATGCCACTGTAAAACGGATACAAGCTCTTCTTATTTAAGAGAAAGAGTTGAATCGCCAAAAATACACTGCACAGTGGGGAAAACAAAACACTAACCAGGAAACCTCGACACTAAGCATCCCCGTCAGCAGAAAGTGCCCACGCAGCTGTCTCAAGTCCCTCCAGATTACCTCTTGTTTGTGAGCTAGGGAGGGATTCTGGAGCACCGTCTCAGAAGGGATCTCTTATGTGGTGCTCCCCGGTGGCCAGCCTGTGCCTTGGGAAAGGCGATCAGAAGGAGTTGATGACGTAGGGATGTTCTGTGCCCTCTGGCCTTGCTCAGTAAACAACCTGTCAGTAGGGCCAGAGGGGAACGCCCAGAGGATGATCTGCCCCCATCCTTGAGCCTGGCCCAGTGCTGGTAGAGCACCCTCCCCAGTCCTTCCTTCCTCTCCTCCTTCCTGGTGCCCACACTGCAGTGCACATCACTCCATTCTGGGAGACAAAGCCAGCCCCATTTTTGAGAGGAGGGAGAAGAAAGAGTCAAGGATGATTCTGTCTTCTCCATGGCTGCTGCCCAGCTGTGAAACCCTTTGGATCCAGTCCCCACCACCCCCCGCCCCCAGCAGGGAAGACCGGGGTCTGACATTTGCTTCCTTTCCCTCAAACATTTCATAGCATCTATGCTCTGCGCCTACCAGATCTCATCCCTCCTGAAAGAAGCAAAGCATGCATCCTTCCCCAGAGTGAGCAGCAGCTATGATATTGCTAAGATTTCAGGATCACTGTGGCAGCCTTGCTTGGTCATGTCTCCAGTGCTGCAAAGCAACTTATTGGGAGTGAGAGGGAACTCCGGAGGGTCCTGCTTCAAACAAACAACATACACACAACTGTGTGAAATCAAGAGGGAAAACACACCAACTCCAGCATCACTCTGCTGTTGCCTGATGTCAGCAGACTGCCCCCCAGGGGATTCTGTAAAATACTTTAGCTGCTCGGTTAATACTGGCATTATATGCATCCTAGAGAACATGGTCAGAAAGAGTGTCCCCTCCACACGCACATGTCTGGAGAAGGACAGAGGCAGAAATGCTTGACTTATGATACAGCTTTTATCCTCGATTGGTCTACGCGGACATATCATTATTCCTGCTGAATAAGGCCCAGATTATCCAGCCATACACATAGCCTGTTACAATTGCTACCCTTTTAACAAAACATTTGTTCCTGCTCCGGGCACCCAGCTCCCAGGGCTAAAAAGAGCACACACACACAGTTCTTTACAGAGGGGTCTGTTCAATCATGTTACAGTGCATTAGCTTGATTATTAGTTAATATTTGGCTTAGGTCTATATACCCTGGATAAATATGTACCATGCAGAGGGACTGCTTGGTGAGGAGAAAACTCCTCCGGGCTGGAACCACGGCTCCCAAGTTCACGCTCTTACTAGCAAGGAACACTCCAGGCATCTCTCCTAGGCAGAGCTGTGCACGCGTGGTTCTTTGGGCAGCAGCTTGCCTCCTGCATACGGCTGTGAGCACAGGCACACACATAAACACACGCACATACCATAGGCAGCACCAGACTGTGGACCCAGATGATCACAGAACCAGGGACAGGGATCGCTCTATAATCTCAGCCTGCCCCTCCTTCCCAGCACAGCACCGCTCTCTCCCCGTATCTCCAGCGTGCTGCCAGGCTCCACTCAATCGATGGGGCTCTGCCACCACCCTGGGGAGACTATTTGCAACCCACAGGGTTGCACTCTTCAGAAATTTTTTCTTGGCTGCATGTGCCTGGGAGAAAGAAGCTGCTAACCGACATGCCACGGGATCTAGGAGCATGTGAATCCTTCCTGCTCTAGGAACATGTGAATATAGATGTACCATGTATCACACCCTCAGCAATTGGGGGCCCTTCCCAAACACAGCGAACAGCCTATACAGTTCAGCCCAGCAGCCGCTGAGCAGGCGAAAGTCCCCGTCATCTTCTGCAATTATCCAGCCCGATTGGATTTTCTGACGCTAATGGGAGTTGCGCTAACTTTGAGGACTTAAACCAGGCAAAAGCAATATAGGTCAGGCAGAGTGCCCAAGCCCTGTGACAGCCATGCAACACTAGGGAGGCAGTAACAGGGCGATCTCCTGCTAAACCCCAAAGTCCACTGCTCAGCTCCACAAGGCAGAAACTAAGAGGTGGGATCATTCCCTCTAACTGCCAGGCACCTGGGCAAGAGGGTGGTAGGAGGGCGAAATGATCCATTTACCAAGGGACACACGGAAGGACAACGAAAAGGGAAGAGAGAAATATTACCAAAACCCTGCACTGTTACCTTGAATCCTTGCAAGAGCCCTCCTTGCTGTATCAGCTGCTCCCCAAACCTCCACCGACTGGGAGGAGACTCCTAAAAGATTCCAGGGTTTTGTGCAACATCTCCAGTGGCAGCTTTCCAAAGTTTTTACTTCATGATTTCTTGTGGCTCTTTCTCATTTGGGGAAACGCGAATGCCTCCCCCTCAGCGTTTGAGAGGGAGCGGATGTCTCTTTTCAAATAATTCTCTTGCTCCCCGCTTTGCTGGCTTTGCTGCTGCCGCCGCCGCCGTTAGACCACTTGCCTGCTGCCTTCCTGCTGAGCAGCGAGGGTCCCCGTCGCCCAAAGCATGTCTGAAGTGGGGCTTCAGCGCCAGGCCGGGGCGCACGCGGGTGGAAGAGGGAAGGAAAGTGCAAAACCCAGCTGGGGGAGTCCCCCGTCCCTCCACGGAAGAGAAACCCAAGATCTTGCTTTCCTTCCAACTCTAAAGAGACTCACCCGCCCGCTCCTTCTCCCGAAATCACTGCCTTGCACCTGGGCGAAGACAGTTCCTCCGGCTCCTCTGCTCTGCCGGCCGCCTGCAGACCTGCCCCTGCGCTCGCGCGGTAAGGCAGGTGCACGTCCCTGGGCAAGTGTTAACGGGAGCCTCCGAGCTCAGCGGAGGCGCTGCCGGAGCAGCCGCGAGCAGCTTCCGAGGCAGGTGGATTCCATCCCAGGGCTGCAGCCCAGGCGCGTCCCTGCTCCGACTCCGCGCTCCGTACCTAAGCAGTGTCACCTGCAGACTCAGACACCAGATGAGTGTCTTAAGATAACAATGCTGCCCTGCCAGCCCCTCTCTTTCTTTCTTATGCACGTAGGTTGGCGGCCAATGAGACACAGCGCCACACTCCCCACAGGTGCCCATTGGCTGGGCGGCTGGGCAGGGGGCGGGCTCGGAGTCTCACCGGCTGTCTCCTTTGGTTAGCTGGCAGGCTGGGGTACCAGCTCTGTTAACCCTCCCGGCTTTGCAGCAGGGACTTTTTGGTGTGGGTTACGAAGGCTTGGATAAATTCACGGCTGGCTGGGGAGTTGGAGGGTGTAAGAAGGCCGCCGAACAGGAAGAAGCTGGGAGCTAATTACATTTTCTTCTAATCTTCCTGAGTTACAATAATCATTTGTCCCAGACCATTTTGTTTGCTTGCTTAACTAGAACTCCTAGAGATAGGGACCCATTTGAGCCATTTTCCTTCTAATTTGAGGTTTTATTCAGTTGTTTTGTGCATTTTAGCCTCTTGGTCCTGAATTGCTTAATTAGAAATGAGCCCCCAAGTGAG
Organism: Puma concolor; assembly: GCF_028749965.1. Classification (NCBI taxonomy): domain Eukaryota; kingdom Metazoa; phylum Chordata; class Mammalia; order Carnivora; family Felidae; genus Puma; species Puma concolor. The sequence goes on from NC_141683.1 coordinate 51,216,333, forward strand.
AAATACTTATCTTACAGTGCGCGCGGGCACAGGCGCGCACACACACACACACACACACACACACACACACACACACACACACCCCCAGAGATGTGAGAGAGAGAGGGAGGGAAAAAGAGCAGGAACTCAGTAAGAAGAGTAGAGAGAGACTCTGAACAGCTAAATCAAGAAACGTTCTGTCCCCAAAACCAGGATTGTGAAGACAAAGGCAAAGAGGAGAACTTCAGGTTTCTGGGAAGAGATTAAAGGGGAAAAATGTCCTGCTTCCAAAAAAAGAGAATTGTTTTGCCTTTGGTGCTCTCCTTCTGTGTGTCTCTTTTTGCTTCAGTGTGTGTCAGGAAGAGGGACTGTTGATCTCCATTTGGTTTTTAAAGGAAGACTAAAGAAATCAGAACAGGACCAGCCTTGTTTCTGTGAAGCAGGTGCTGTTGCTGAGCCTGTGAATTGAGGGGTTGGGGGGGGAGGGAGAAAAGGCAAGACTAAGGAAAAAAAATTATTAACTTTGGATCAAAGAGTGTGAAATATATTCTTGATGTCCTAATGGGGATGCACAGCTGATTTATGTCCAGCTAACTAACATACTCCACTAAATTTTGGCAAGAGCATGGGAGAGTAATTGTTAAAGAAAAATCCAATTCAACAGAAGAGCTAGGGGCTGGAGCTGGCAAAGGAATTTGGGGAGTTCACACCAAGTCTTGTGGTGGGGAAAATAGGGAGAGAGAAAAAAAACACATAGAAAGGGAGACAAGTGTTTTGATTTAGCTTCCTTGAATGAAGAGCGACATCAAAGATTATTTTGTAAAAAACTAGAAAAAAAGTAAAAGAAAGCAGAGGTTTAATGAATGCCCAAATAGTACACATCAGGATTAGCTAAAAAGCATCAAGGAGCCAGATGTTCTGAATGAATGGGGAAAAATTAGAACTATTTCTCATATGGTCCCCCCCTTAGCCCCACCCATCCATCACTTTCACCTCCTCTGTATCTTATTATACAGGCTTGACCTTCCTTCTTCTTACTGTAGGTATGGAGTTCTAAGCCATGTTAAAAAAATTAATGAGGTATAATATACATTAAAAACTCCACAAGTGTAGAGTTTGATGAATTTTTGCCTATATATGCATCCACAATGACTACCTACATCATTTCCAGCACCCCGGAAGCTTGTCTGCACTTCTCAGTCAAAATCCCCCTCACCACCAGAGATAATCGCTATTTTAATGTCCATCATCAAAGACTGATGGCTACGTTTTCTTGGATTTCATAAATATAGAATCCACATGTATGCCTACTTTTGCGTCTGATTTCTTTTGCATATCATTATGTCTGTGAGACCCATCCGTGTGTCTGCTTGTGTATTTTCTATTGTTGTATAGTATTCCATTGTGTGACTATAAGCCATGTATCTATTTTCCTAATGACACATTTTTTGATTCCCTGTTTTTTTTTTTTGATTATTAAAAGTAAACCTGCTCTGAATGTTCACGTACATTTCTTTTGGTGAACACATGCAGTCATTTACCCTTGGTATACACCAAGAGTGTAAATCACTTCTTTTGCTCTTGGGTACTACAAGGGAGACCATTTCATGAAGGAGATTCTGAAGCTTACTTTCTATCTGCAATAATTGAATAAAGAAATAAGGTCAAAGGCTATCACACTACTGAACACTAACTAAAATGCCTAAAATGTGTCAGATCCTTTCCATACATTTAGTCTCATTTTCTTCTCACTACTCTAAAAAGTATGTATGTTTCTATTTTGCAAACAGGAATATCCAATGCAAGACATTATGTTAGGAAGTGGCCCTCGGCCTTGTAAGGTGGAGAGTACATGCATGTAAATGCTCTCTGTGACGAGCTATGTGAGACAAGAATGTGGTAGAAGGACCCACTACGTAGATGAGGCTGGAGATTGGTCTGTGGAGATGAGACACGACCTGGAGAACACAGAGCAGTGCATCCCAGTTGGACCAAATGGCATGGGAGGACTGGAAATGGAAAACAGGCTTTAATTTGATTGGAATGGAATGCATATGTGTATTGTCAGGGGAGAGGGGATAGATTAGACATTAACAGAACCTGCTATTGAATACATCTTGGTGAATATAAGTATTTGCACTTATCTGTGGCTTGTATTACTTGTGGACTCCATTTCACTGATGGGGACACAGACGGTAAGAATGGTCCAATCTCAGGGTGCCTGGGTGGCTCAGGTGGTTAAGCATGGACTTTGGCCTAGGTCATGATCTTGCCCTTCTAGAGTCTGAGTCCCACATAGGGCTCTGTGCTGACAGCTCAAAGCCTGGAGCCTATTTCAGATTCTGTGTCTCCCCCTCTCTGTCTGGTCCTCCCGCACCCCCCCCCCCCGCCCTCTCAAAAATAAATAAACATAAAAAAAAAAAAAAAAGAATGGCCCAATCTCACTTCCAAATAAGCAAATTACAGACTCTAGACTTGAATCCCAACCTGTTGTTTCACTACATCATGTTGCCTGTACACAAAGGTAATGATTGAGATGCTTACAAGTTTCTCCCAGTTCCATTTAAATGTAAAACATCACAGGATACAGATGGTCTAGCTTTTGTGAACTTCAACCTTTCCCCTATCTCTAGATATTTAATTCTCTAAGAGGAGGCCATGTGACATTGTATCTATGTTTACAGGAATCCTGTGCCCTGAAAAAATCTGACCTCAATTTATTTGTACAGTTCTTTTGTCTGATCTTTCCATAGAGAAAGACAAGAGGTCTATAAAGGCTTGAGTCAACAACTTCCAACTATTTCCAATTCAATACTCATTTTTTCAATGACCATTTAGTCTACACACTTTTTCTTGTAAATGTGAGTAGGAAACCATGTAAAAATGACTATAGATAGGCAAAGAATACTAGATATTGACTTATTAGAAAATCAACCCAAAATGGTTCACATGGGGTTTCTAAAGTGACTCGACACTTTAGAAAATTAGAAAAAAAAAAGATTTCAAAGTAATAGACTATATGCTACTTAAAAGCAGGAGTATTTTTCCTCTAGAATCTGTCTGTGCCTAGCCTAATGCCCAGCATATGGTAGGTACCTAAATGTTTACTGAATGAATTACTGTGATATGATAATCCATGGGTGCACCTAAATGTAATGTAACTGTGTTGTGGAAAGAGCATTAGGCAAAGAAGTCTCCTTTGTGGTCTTAGCTCCACCCCTTCTTACATTGATCTTGGGCAAATCACCTATTTCACTGGCCTCAAGTGCCTCCTGTGTTAAATGAGAGACTGAACTAACAGATGATTTGGTAGTTTTATGCCATTTCTCCCATTTTATGACTAAGTATGTTTTCCTGGCATCTACTCTAGTTTTTCAATGGTAAACTTCGCATAACTAAGTTCAATAGTGTTTTTTATGCTAGGGAGAGTAGGAAAGAAGGTATCACAGGGTCTTTCTCTTCCTCAGTACCTCCTAGGGAAGTAATGAAGAGAAGGATGCGTTTTGGGAAGGATCATTAGCTGATAAATCTTTTTTGCAGTGGTTAGTTCTCAGAGTATGGTTCTCAGCTTATCAGATTCAAAAGACAACTTGTAATAAAGTATTTTTGTTCTTTTTCTCCTACCAAACAGGTCTTTCACCCCTTGAACATGGCTCATTTTCTCTATTCTCATCCATCAACTAGAGTAGCCACGGGGAAATATGTGGCAAAGGTTGTTTTTTTTTTTTTTTTTTCTTTTAAAGGGCATACATTCATATATGCCAATACATTAACACCAGGTACAGTGAGAATGAAATTGTTTCTAAAATGGGGATCGTCTTTGGAGAGTGTGGTGCATTAAATTCCTGGAGAGCAGTAACTACCTATAGGAGACTTACAACACTATCTAAGCAGCACGGAATAAATGATGTCGGAGGGGCAAGCTTTTAAAAGAAATTATTGGCTATCACGTGAGAGAAAGTTCAGTAAAACATCAGATTCCAGCACACACAAACTTCACTTTTCTATCACGGTTTATTGCATATAGTCACTGTTTTGTTTAGGCAACACTGCCCAGCACTAGTGGAAACACACCTTATATAGGTTTTTGCCGTTATCTACGCTGTTCCACTTCTGATGGGGCTGGGACTGACTTGGTCCATACCGGAGGGACATTCTTTTATTCCGTTCCAATTCGTTAGGGGTATTTAGACACTTTGTTTCCACATGTCCTTCCAGCTCTGATCTATTTACTGGATTCTCTAAAATTAAAGGCTCAACAATTTCTTCTACTTTTTCTGTAAGTTATAGCACTCCCCACATCATTTTTATATTGGTTACCAGAGATAACATTTGTAACAGAAATGGAACAAAGGAGAGAAAAATCGCCTATAAAACTTCTGGTCTTCAGCTTCACTGTATACAGTGCATTGGCTTTGTTTTGCTGTTCACATCTACCTCTTGAGAGATCTACAACCCACGTATTTCCTCTAAATATTTCTGCAAAGTAGTGCTGAGTAAAAATATATACATCCATATTTCTCAGCACCCGTTTATCGAACATATATTTGCACAAACAGTGGGTAAAAAAGAATGGGGCCACCTACACCGACAAGATAACGGGGGGCTCATTTGCATCTAGAAAGACACCCCCCCCCCCACCTGCTCTCAGGAAACGCCTTTTAAGGTGTGTGCCTGTGTGCCCTTCCCGAGCCATCCGGATGATGATGCGAGAGGGAAGATTTTGCATTGCAAAGACCGATTTTTAAAAAACGCTGTGCAGGTAGTTCCTAGCCAAGAGCGTGCTCGTGCCGGGGGAGGCGAAGGAGGAGAAAGCGGCAGCACCGGCAGCCTGCTGGGGGCTGACCTGATTCCCTAGAATCCTCAGCTCCCTTCCTCTCTCCTCCGACGTCCTTCCTTCCCTTCTCTCCTCCTTCCCCCCCTTCCCTTCCCCAGCGAAGCAGCTGCGAGGAACAAAGAACGCGGGCGCTCCGGGCAGCAGCGCGCAAGCCCCGCGCACGGCGCGCGGCGTCTGGCTCCGCGGAGCTGGGCTCTCCCGGCTCCACGTCCCTCCGCAGCCTCCCCCGCCTCCCGCGCTCGCTCGCTCCCGCCCGCTCGCCGCCTCCCCCACCTTCGCGGCGCCGGAGGAAGGCGGCCGGGGCTCAAGATGGCTTTAGCCGGGCTCTGCGCCCTGCTCGCCTGCTGCTGGGGGCCGGCGGCGGTGCTGGCCACGGCCGCCGGCGACGTGGACCCATCCAAGGAGCTGGAGTGCAAGCTCAAGAGCATCACGGTGTCGGCGCTGCCCTTCCTGCGCGAGAACGACCTGAGCATCATGCACAGCCCCTCGGCCTCCGAGCCCAAGCTCCTCTTCTCGGTGCGCAACGACTTCCCGGGAGAAATGGTCGTGGTGGACGACCTGGAAAACACGGAGCTGCCCTACTTCGTGCTGGGTGAGTCCCGGGGGAGGCCGAGGCGGCCCGAGGCGCGGCCCGGCGCCCCCACCCCCCACCTCCCCTAGCTCCACACACCCACTAGCCGCCGACCTCCCCTCCCCCACAGCTACCTCCTGGATCCGCCCCGCGCCCGGCCCGCCCTCCACACCCACCTGCCGGCCAGCGCCTCCGTGCCCCCGGCTTCTCCCCGCTTCCGACCTGGACGCCGGGCCCTCGACCTCTCCGCGGCCGCCCTGCCCCACGGAAGCGGGTTGCAGGGGTCTCTCTGAAACCTTTCCCGGCCTTGACCTCCCCGCTTTCCTTCAGGAGCAGACTGACAGAGCACTTCTTGGAGGCTACCAGCTCCACTCCCATAAGCCCTTCTCCCCACTCTCTGGCCACATGCTCAGTTCTTGGCTTCACCCCCCCCCCCCCCGGACACCTACGGCATTTCCTGGGGGGAGTTAGAAACAGGTATCTGGCCCCCACCTTGGCAGGCGTGTGCAGGCCGGATTGCACCGGCTGGATCTCTAGGCTGCACCCTCTGAGAGGGTTCTTTATCTTTCACCAGATTACTGACACTCTTTCTGGCCTTCCTTCAGAACACTCAAGTTTCCTCTACCCCTGATGTCCATCCTGGCAAGTCCTCCCTCGGTGCCTACGTGCAACAGTGTCCTCATCCAGCCACCTCCACATGTCCATGTCACATCCCAATTCCTCGCATAGAGAAATCATCCGACTGTAGTCTCTTAATGTTGGCATCTTCTTTGTTCCCAGTGCTACCTTAGGTAGGCATAGACGTTCCTGCACCCAGAATGATCTCCCTGGGTAAGAGCTCTCCGTTCCTTCCTTTGTTTACATTTCTCTCCCAGTACCCCTATTTTAATTTTCTTAGGCCACAAAACTCCTTCAGATCCTGGAACCTCCACGTCCTTTCTGATTCACCTCTTTTTCACTACCAGGCTGCAAAGATATTGTGGTCCTGCTCCAGCATCTTGCAAAGCACCACAGGTTCATGTGACTTCATTAACCAAAATTTCCTTTCCTACTTCCTGTGCAGATGTATGTCTCCCCTGCTGTGCAGGCCCACCATGCAGTCCATTTCTTTAGTGATGCTCTAAATCATCCTTCTTTTGCCCAGGCAAGAATTCAGAGATAATCCAATTCAAAGTTCGTCTTTAGATCCAAAAACTGAAAAACAGTGAAACCGTCCAGGAGGCTGTTGCGTCCACTTAATGTACTACCAGCTGGAGTTCACTTTGTAGGAACATGGCTTCCTGATGGCCATACGTAGGTGACAGCCACATGTGGAATGTCCTCTAACATCTCCCTCATGCTCTTTATTCGCCAGAGAACTCTTCATAGTGAAAGCGTTAAGAAGTGGTTGAGTAAACCTCCCACTCTCCAACCCGCACAGAAAAGCAATTTCAGAAATTGCCCAATCCTTTGAAAAGTTGGTTTGCGTTTCCTAGAGAGCAGCTTAGTTGACCCCATTAAGTCCAGCCTACACTCTGGATGGCATTATGTATTTTTGCATTAAAGACATACCAATAACATAATAAAAGCTGGGGGCTGGCTGGGAATGGGGACACTGGGGATATGCTACTCATTAAAATGTACAAAAAATTGCCAGGTTATTCAGTGGTTGTAAATTTTGTGTGGAAGTCATGCTGATGTGCAAGTACAATCTGTTCATCATAATATACAAGAATGAGTATAGGGAATTCTGTGTTTCTAAAGAGCCCTGTTTTGGGCTCTACAATCAGTGTTTACTGTGCATGCGGAGGGCTGTGTGTGGTGTATAAAAAACGGGAAGCTGGACTAGCAGTTCTTCAAAATTTTCATGTCCTTTTTTGCAGAATCCCAAAGCCAGGGCCTAAAGCCTGCTGGGATCCAGTGTGCACAGCGAAAGACCAGATGTTAAAGAATGGGGTTTCTGCACCTCTATGCAAAGCTGCCCACTGCAGCACCCTGCTGGAGTTGCTATGGTAACCTCCTGCAACTTGGCATTTACATACAGGAACAGACACACTCTCACTTCATGGCCAGATGCATTTCCTAAATGCATTGATTGTGTCTCCCCCTACCCCCTGTCAGTGGGGGCATGTTCAGAACCAGAGATGTGCTGATGCCTATCCCTTCTGGCCCAGTATTCCCAGGGGGAATAGGAGTGACTGTCAGCTTGTGTAAGGGAGCAGAGCTAGTCCAGGTTCATGGAGGAAAGACTCAAGTGTATAGTTGCTCTTGAAGTTAAGTTTTGTGGTCCTGGATTCTGTCGCTCGTGGCCAATAGTAAGGGCTGTAGTGACTTTGGTTTTGAGCTTCCCCTACTCTTATCTCTGGAACTGAAGTGTGCTTAAGCAAGTCATCCTCTAGAGGAATACGAATTCACTAGTCCTGGGAAATTACTGATCGTTCACTTGCTCAGCACTCGTTGGCATTATTAGGATAGACAAGTGGAAAAAAAAATAAATAAAAGGCCCCTGCCCTCGGATTCTCTCTAGTCAGGGAAAACAGACTGAAATACCTGTAAGAATTGGAAGAAATAACACTTGATCGTGTGGTATGGGTGTTAAGGGGCGTGGGAATGCTGGGGAAGGAACTACTTGCTTGGTAAGAGCAGACTCCATGGATGACATGGGCTTCATTAGCGACCTTGACCCAAATCAGGTCCTTTGATTTCCTTTTGTCTCCAGGATCAAGTCCTGTTTTTTCAGTGAGGCAAACAAGACTATGTTCTGACTCCAGCCAACGTCTCCAGCCTCACGTCCCTGCAAGACTTTGCATATGCTGTTCCTTCTACCTGGAATGCGCTTTCCCCCTTCTCTACTTGGCACCCATCTGCTCTTCCTTTTAGACCATGCACACTTGTTCACCTCTCTAGGAAGCTTTACCCGTCCCCCAAGGCACATGCGTGTATCCCACTTCCGTCCTCTTTGTGCGGATTTAAAAAGTCAAAACACGAACGAACAAGATTAAAGATGGATTCAATTTGGCTTGGCCAAGGGGAAGGTGAAGCCATCTCAGCAGTGGGTGGGGATGAACAGGAATACGGGATGGCCCGCGTGTGGTGCAGTACTGGGATCGCCCTTGTGGGAGGAGAGTCGTCGGGAGGGTGTGCGGCTCGAGAGAGTGGAGCGTAGTTCTCCGCTTAGAAGCCAGGCAGTGCAGGGCTGATTTGACATAGAAGGTCCTGAAGCCTGACTCCCGGCAGCTACCTCAGCCAGCAATGCTGTGGGTTTTGCTTGTAGGATGGGTCATCCTGTGGGGCAGTGTTGGGGGGTGGGGTGGGGTAGTGGGAGCTCTTGTTGTCCAAAGTGAGTTTGCAAATGGTGCAAGGGCCACGTGTAACTTTCAGTTGTGCTTTGTTTGGCTATGTGTAATTTTAAAATGCTTTGACTCGGAATGTTTTTAGTCAAGGCCTGCCATCTCTAGATTGTCATGCTTCCCTTTTCTTTATGGTATTTATCTAGCAACTCTAAGCCAGGCAGTCTAAACCTGCTTTCAGAAATGTTGGGGAAACTCTATAATGTTCCAAAGTAAAGACAGTTTCCAAATTAAGATCTTGAGATGCATAGACCTGTGGACTAAAAAGAGGCTATAAAATAACCATAGGCTTTTTTGTTTGTTTGTTTTTTGGAGGGGCATGGGTCTTAGGTATTGCAATCCAGGAGATAGAGTCCATGGAAAAAGAAAGTATGCTCAAATTGCAAGCAGAGAGTGCAGGTTTGTAAAAGCAAAACCCACATGGTGACGAAACTTGTTTTGAAAGAATTATGATTGGTGCTGACAGAGTTAACCCAGAGGCTACAGGGTTGGCTATTAAGCTAACAGGTGTTACATTGGATTTCAGTCCAAAGTAGAAAGATATGTTCCAGGAGGTGGTCCAGTTGTAATGGACAGGTTGCAATTGATGAACTCAAAAGTTCATGGTGTTCTAGAGAATTGAAACAGGAGAAGTGAGAGGGCCCTGCTTCGTCAGTATCCTCCCCACCCTATTTTGTTTGGACAGACTGTTAGCAATGTGTATTTCACGTTGGAAGTTTCTTTAAAAGGCCTTATTACTCTCTCAGGAGAATATAAAATCATGAAAATTTCCTATCTCAACTAAAATTTTGTATCCGAGCTCTTAAGACCGTAGACCTTCTTGCTTTGGAGGTGTGTCTGATTTTGACACAGTTGCTTAACCTGCATTGAAGTGTGGTCTTCTGTGCTGTGAACAGAACAGATTTATCAGTCTCACTACTGTTGAGGGGTGCTCCTGTGTTTCAGACCCAAAGATTGAGCTCGTGCATGTGTGAAACTTAGCGAAGAAGGCTGTTTCTCCTGAGCCTTGGTGTTTAGTTTTAGCTGCCATGGCTTTTGATAGAAGAAGGTACTCCCGAAGATAAATCAATCAGCCTGCAGGGATGTAGTGCGTTCCCACATGCAAGGTGCAGTTTAAACTGTCTGGAACAGTCCAGTGTGGTGGTTAAAAGAACAAGCTTTGAAGACAGATCTGGTGTCAACTCCTGGCTTTTCACTTCTTCCAACAGTGGAGAAAAGTAAGGATCAGAGAGGTTAAATAACTCACTCAGGGTCGCAAAGCTCACAATTGATGGATCCATTACTTGAACTCAGGTCGATATGACATTTAAACCTTTCTCTTAGTGGCGATTTTATGCCTTAAAAATTTTCAAAATCTGTTCTTTTTCATGATTGGATAAAAGAAGGCTCGGCAATGGTGTAGGATAGGGAAAGTACGCCAACCTACTTTGTACAGAAGAATCCTTCATGACGTCTACGTAAATACCTTTTGAATATCCTTGCCCATTGAGTGATTTCTCACCCAAGCCTTAATGCGGAAGAGAGTGAACTTCATCAAGAAATATTTGCCTTAGCAGGTACACTTACTCTCCGAAGCAGAGATGGGGATTCTTGTTTCATTTATAGTGTCCAGGTTTGGGGAGCCATGTTCCATGATGTGTACAGACGGCACCCTCTGTGGTGATGAACGATGTAGGATCTGTGGGGATGAAGATAACCTGTCCAGTGCTCTTCTTGCAAAGACCCCGCAGAAATGCAAACTGGGAATCCCAGAGAGATGGCTCCATGGATAAATGGAGCCATCCAGAAGGTTTTAGCTCCTGGTCCCAGGCCACTGCCCTTTGTATTAAGTGGCCTTGTGCTTTGAATCCATTGTCAGGGCTCCATGGAGCTGCTCGATTAGCAGTTACTGAGCTTTTTTTTTTTTTGATTTTTTAAAAATTTTTTCTTATTTTTGAGAGAGAGAGTGTGAGTGGGGGAGGGGCAGAGAGAGAGGGAGACACAGAATCCCAAGCAGGCTCCAGGCTCCGAGCTGTCAGCACGGAGCCCAATGGTGGGGCTTTGAACTCACGAACCATGAGATCATGACCCCAGCTGAAGTCGGATGCTTACCAACTGAGCCATCCAGGCGCCCTTTACTGAGCTTAATTGGCTTCCAGTGTGATAGTGGGCATAATTTTCTACCTTTCTGCAAAAGTTGAGCTTTGCTTGTTAGGAAACAACCGTACATTTTTTTTTTTTTCACTCGTCCGTCCAATTCTCCACTTGAGAAGAAACTTTAAAATTTCTTGTCCTTCCTTTTACTCTCTGTTACAGTCAACTGCTTAGGTTAACAGTAAATAAATTTATATACAGTGACAGCCCATCTAAGACACCAGGACGATGAATGGTAGCAATCTGAAAGTAGGGTCTCCTATACTTACATAACTCAAAGCAGAAGAATGCACTAATTTACAGTATTGAGAGGATTATTATTTATAGTTTGTCTACAGAAATGTAGATTTTTACATCAAAGGCATTTTGAATGCCAGGGTGATGAATTTTACAACATTTCAGATGCTCTTGTAGATATACTGATAGGTTTGAATTCAAGTCATTGGAGTTTTTGAAGGAAAAAATGAAATACGAGTTTAATTTCTTTATAGTTTTTTGGAGTGAAGATTGAGGTCTTGTTTTATAGAGCATATATATATATATATATATATATATATATATATATATATATGTATGTATGTATGTATTTGGAGGGAGTTTTTTTCGAGGGTGGAAATGCAATTAAACCCAAAAGGCTCGAAGTTTCTCAGATTAACGTCAGTTTATGGGCACAGAACTTGACTTCCTTTCAGCGGGGACACGTCCCATCTTTATTTCTCCACTTTCACACTGAATTGAAATAGATGCACACAAATGGCAGAAAAAAGCTCTTTTATTTAAGCAAGTTAATCTCTCAGGACAAGTTAAGGCCTCTGGTAATTTCTAATGTACCACAACTTGTTATCTATCATCATTCTTTTTATTATAAGTATGTAATAGTTATTAACTTATTTTTTAAATTGCATACAATTTAAAATTTTGAGACAACACGATGAAGCGCCTCTGTTGATTCCTGGGTTTCCAAGGAACAAAATTTGTACAAATTAAACTGTTGCTGATAGTTGTCTAAATTGATACATGACAACTTTTACAAAACAGTTTGGTATCACATGGTAAAGTTGAGAACATGCACGTCTCACAATCCAGCATTTCTACTTCCAGGTATTTACTACACAGGAATTTTTATATGTATATTGTTAACCTTAAAATAAAAGTTCTTGTGGTGCCTGGGTGGTGCAGTCGGTTAAGTATCCGGCTTCGGCTCAGGTCATGATCTCGCAGTTCGTGGGTTCGAGCCCCATGTTGGGCTCTGTGCTGACAGCTCAGAGCCTGGAGCCTGCTTTGGATTCTGTGTCTCCCTCTCTCTCTCTCTGCCCCTACCCTGCTTGCACTCTGTGCCTCTCCAAAAATAAATAAGCATTAAAAATAAAGTTCTTTTACCAGCAGCAATGGGTTCATTTGGGATGGCAGAGAATTCCAAATGAGGACATAGAATCTATGGCAGAACCATAGGCAAGTCTAACAAACAAAGGAGAGGAACATTATTTTATGGAGAAGACAGAGGAAGTTGAGAGGGGTTGTTTTGAATGACAGTCCGTTGGTGAAAAGCAAGAATTCAGGGTGATGATGATTTCTCACTGTCTGAGTTGCAGGGCTGGTGGACTTCTTGTAGAAGATTCAGTGTACATCTTTTCCTGTTGGGGCCTGTAAACTGATCGTTCTTTCCTATGAATGATTCTTCTGTTGGGGTTTGTGACTGATAGTTCTTCCTGTGATTGACATTGAGTGGTAGGGCTCCCCCTTCTAGCCTCCCCGGGTCACTTCAATGAGGTTTGCCTTTAGTAATTTTCACAATACACAGGAATGTTGTAGTAGCCTTGTTAGTCATAACAAAATCTGGAAGCAACCAGTGTCCATTAATAGGAAGCTAGAAGTATGGAGGTGTAACACTCATCCAATGGAATGCTATCCATCCATGAAAATAAATGAATTGCAGCCACATACACCAACATGGATGCATCTTACAACTGTAATGTTAAGTAAAAAATAAGCAACTAGCCGAAACATTCATACATCATATTGGGGCACCTGGGTGGCTCAGTTGGTTAAGCGTCTGACTCTTGGTTTCAGCTCAGGTCATGATCTCATGGTTCATGGGTTCGAGCCCTATATCAGGCTCTGTGCTGTCAGCACAGAGGATTCACTCTCTCGCTGTCTCTGCCCCTCCTCTGCTCTCTCTCTCTCTCAAATAAACATTAAAAACAAATACAGCACGGTCTCATTTATATAAAATTCAAAATAGCAACACGTTATTTGAGGACATAAAGATATACATTTTTTATGAAAAGCAAAGAAACAAAACCCACAAAATAAAAGTTGGGTGTTATGTCTGGTGGAAAGGGAAGATAATGTGAAGGCGGAGGGAAAGAAGAGGGGCTTCAGACATTCTGGCAGTGTTTCATTTTTGTTTTTGTTCCTTGTTTAAAAATAAACTTACATTTTTTTTAGTGTTTATTTTTGAGAGAGAGAGCATGAGTGGATAAGGGAGGGGCAGAAAAAGAGAGAGAGACCGAGAGAGAGAGAGAGAGAGAGAGAGAGAGAGAGAGTCACAAGCCGGCCCTGCACTGATAGTGCAGACATGGGGCTCGATCTCACAAACCATGAAATCGTGACCTGAGCTGAAATGAAGAGTTGACACGTAACAGACTGAGCCCCCCAGGCCCACCTAAAGTTAATTTTTTGTAGTAGTTCTAGATTTACAGAAAAATTGCAAAGATAGTACAGAGTTCTCATACCCCACATCCATTTTCTCCTGTTAAATAACATCTTATGTTGGTATGATGTATTTATTGCAGTTAAAGAACCAATGTTGATATATTACTATTAAAGTCCATCCTTTGTGTAGATTTCCTTAGTTTTTACCTAATATCCCTTTTTTTCTTTCCCAAGATCTTAACCAGGACGCCACATTGCATTGACTCACCAAGTCTCCATATACTCTTCTTGGCTGTGGCGGTTTCTCAGACTTGTTTTTGATGACCTTAACAGTTTTGGGGAGTATTGGTCAGGTATTTTGCAGGGTGTTCCTCAACTGGGATTTGTTTGTTCACGATGAGACTGGAACTGTGTGTTTTGGGGAGGAAGCCGTTTTCGTCACATCGTGTCAAGGGCACATTCTGTCAATATGACTTAGCATTGTTGCTGTTGCCCTCCACCACCTGACTGAAGTAGAATTTGTCAGATTTCTCTACTGTAAGTTACTCTCTTTCCTCCCCTTTCCATGCTGTACTCTTTGAAGGAATTCACTGTGTATAGTATATACTAAGAAGCCGGGGAGTTGTGGTCTACCATTTTGAGAGCTGAGTGTCTACATAAATTATTTTGAATTATTGTACATGAGAGAATTGTCTCTTATCCCTCATTAATGTATTTATTTAATCATTTATTTATATCATATGGACTCACAAATACTTATTTTATACTTTGGGTTATAATCCAATACAGCTTTATTGATTTTATTGCTGAAATTGTTCCAGCTTTGGCTAATGGGAGCTCTTTCAGTTGGCTTCTGTGTGCCTTTGAGGTAACCTCATCAATGTGGGCATTTGCTTTGTTTTTGTTTTTTGAGCACTTTGTTACTTTTTATCTCTTTCTGCTCCAGCTCATTTTGTGTATGCCTACTACGCCCTCTAGCCCCTGCCCCCAGAGTTCTAGAATCAGCTCTTTCTCTAATTAGCCCTGATTCTTCAAATTAGAGATTAGTATTAAACAAGATCTAGGCACTGTATTTATTTATTCTGGGGTATTGTAGCTTGTAGGATCTCAGCTGACAGAGCAAGGAAATGACATGTGTATATACTAACTCCTATGTGCACACATATTTATAAATATTTCTATAAGTAACCATCTGTATCTTATTAAGCTAAGCATGAGTTCATGCTGATGTGTCTGGCTCTAACGCATTATCTAATCCATGGATCATTCTAGTCTCTTGCCTTTCTTTAGCCCAGCCCAGCATTGAGAAATCTGGTTCTGTCTTCCATCCATTTTTTTAATTGTTCACTTCCACTGTGCATCTGTGGCAGTATCAGAATTGTTTACCCATACCCCAGTGGGGACAAACTTGATCAATTAGAGTATAGTTCTTACATACAGCATCTTTTGTCTTTAGTCTTAAAAGACCAGCCGAAGGTATGTAAGTCAGGATGCCCCCCCCCCCCCTTTGTGAGGTTGTTTCATATATTTTTGATAGAATTCGAGTTCTGCCTCATTCTACATTCCATCCCAGGATCACCCAGCCTCCTAAATGATTTTTCTTTTAATTTGCATGCATTGAGAGGGGCTCTTTGTGCTCTAAAATTCTATGGGTTTTTAACAAACGAAATGCATACTATCAAATATCTGCAATTCTAGGATCCCACATAATAGTTTTAATGCCCTACACAATCCCCTGCCCTTCACCTATTCAACCTTCCCTTCATTACGTCCAAACTCTGGCAACCACAGATCTTTGCTGTCACTATAGTTCTGCCTTTTTCAGAATGTTATAGAATTATAATCATACAGTATGTACCCTTTGCAGACTTGCCTCTTTTCATTTAGCATTATGCATTTAAGATTCATCCACATTGATTTTTTTTTTGGTTTGATAGCTCATTCATTGTTATTGTTGAATAATATTCCATTGTATGAATATACCACAGTTTGTATCCATTTACCTGTTGAAGAATATTTTGTTGCTTCTAGTCTTGGGCAATTAGGAATACAAATGCTGTAAATATTAGCATATGCGGTTTTGTGTGTTCTCTTTTTGTTTTTGTAATTTAAGTGCAGAGGTTTGAGTTAATCATACTCCTCAGTTCACAATACATTTTGTCATAGGCCTATGAAAACCCTCCTTCTTCCAGTGGTTCATTAATTTGGCTCTTTGTTTCTCTTTATCACTGCTCCCAATTCCCACCTACCCTTCCTCACAGGCAAGCACTCTAATTTTCCTAATGTTTATCTTTTGGTGGGGGGGAGGGCTATGTCTTCTTGCAAAATGTGAGTAGTTGTTTTGTGTTCCTGCATTTGTGACTTAACTAAATGGTGATGTAATATAATGACATTCTGATTCTTACTCTTTGCGCTCAGCACTTTGTTTTTAAGATGTCCTCATGTCACTAGGTGCAGATAGAGCCCAACACTGTCTAACTGAGCTTTCCATAATAATGAGAATGTTGTACATATGCCTTATGCAATATGGTAATCCCGAGCCGCACGTGGCTCTTCGGCACCTGAAATGCAGCTGGTACGACTGAGCGGCTGAATGTTTTACTTTTTAAAAATTTTCATTAATTTGCATTTGAAGAACCTCACGTGGCTCGTGACTACCATATCGAATAGTACGTTTATAGTACATTATAGTGCGTATACATTATGGTACACGTAACATATATAGTATACGTGATATATGCAGTATTATCTATTTTGTACATACTATAGGATATACATATGTAGTAGATATACTATATAGTATATACAGTGTATATGTGTGTAATTCTACATACAATACGTATATAGAACACTTCCATCATCATCGCAGAAAGGTTTATCGGACAGTACAGGTGTAGCCCAATGGTTCTCATTGCTGCAGAGGACTCCATGACAGGTGTCCATCACATTTTACCAGTCCCCTCAGTGATGGACACTGGGTCGCCTCCAGCTCTTCATCCCCATAAATAATGCTGCATGTGTCATCTTTGTGCATCTTCCCTCAAGGACTGTTGTTAAAATTTCTCTGGGATGTGTAAGCGGGAGTGGAATCACTGACTCATAAAGATTATGTATATTTAATTTGACTAAATACTGTCAGATTGTGCTCAGAATGGCTGTACCAGTCTGCGCACTCATCAGTAGTATTTGAGGGCCACTATACCCCCAGACCCCCACCAACACTTGTCTTTATCCAGTGTTTTCAAATTTGTCAGTTTGCTAAGTGTAAAGTGATCTGTCGTTACTTCATATTTTTAGAAGCACTTTAAACACTAAGGAGATTATCCCTTTGACTGTAATTGAAGTTACAAATAAAATTTTTCCTCAGATCAAGAGATTAATGTCTCTTGATTTTGCCCATGTTTTTGTTTAGTTGGCTGGTTTTCCAACAGCTTTTGAATTTTTTGTAAGTTACTATTTATTTTTGGCTTTCACACCTTAAGTCTCAGTCGGGAAGTTCTTCCTCACTTTAAGATAATAAAATGATTCATCATTTTTTCTCCTTATATTCTACTGGTTTCATTCTTTGCATTTAAATATTTCATATATTTTGAACATTCTAACATATTCTGTGAGACATAACCTTATCCAGATGTACTGTGGGAAGTACCAAATTTAGCTCTCCAGATGGTTACTCAGATGTCTCAGTACCATTTATTAAATAGTTTGTGATTTCCCCTTTGATTAGAGGTGTCATCTTTATAACATGCTGAATTCCTTAATACATTTAGGTCTATCTGAACTTCTGTTGTATTACTGTGTGTGTGTGTGTGTGTGTGTGTGTGTGTGTGTGTGTGTGTGTGTATGTATACGTGCCTATCCACGTTTTAATTATTGAAGCTTTACAGTATATTGTAGTATGTTTTAATGTTCTGTAGGATTAGTCACCCTCTGCTAGTATTCTTTTTCAGAGTTTTCCTAGCCACTTTTTTTTCATGTAAACTTTCATGGGTGCCGGGGTGGCTCAGTTGGTTGAATGTCCGACTCTTGATCTCAGCTCAGGTCTTGATTTCAGGGTTGTGAGTTTGAGCCCTGCATTGGGCTCCATGCTGGGTGTGAAGTGTATCTGAAACAAACAGACACTTTCAAAGAAGCTTGTTCGGTTCCTGAAGAAAAAAAAAAAAAACAGGAAAAATAAAAGCTAGGTATTTTTGTTTGAGATCTTGTTAAAATTTTTAACTAACTTATTTAGGGAGATTAAATCCTTACGATGTTGAGTTTTTCTGTTTAAGAACTTGGTATATTTGCATTTGGTCGGGACTTCTGGTCTGCCCTCTACTAGGGTTTTCAAGGTTTTTCTTTCTTGTCATAAAGTTCTTGTACATTTCTTGTTGGATTTACTTCTAGGTATTTTGTCTTTCTGTACTCTTGTAAAAGGAGTATTTTGTATATACCTATGTAGTATATGTATTATGAATTGTGCATATATATATATATATATATATCTATCTCCTAAATGATTACAGTTTGTGTATATCAAAGATACCGATATTCATGTGTTAATTTTCAACTGCCGCTACCTGACTCAATTCTTTAGCTATTCTTGTGTTTCAGTTGGTTCTCTTGCGTATTTTAGTTAGGCAGACATATAGGCAAATGTTGATTGTTGTATATTGTCCCCTCAAGTTTTTATTTCTTTGGTTTCATTTTCTTGCCTGATTACACTAGTAGTAACTACAATACAATGTCAAATAAAAATATGATAGTATCATTTCTTGTCTTTTCCTGACTTTAATGGTAGCAACTGTACTGTCTTGCCATTATGGTAATTGCTTTTCTGTTAAGATAGATAAACGTTATCATGTTAAAGAGGAATTGAGTGTTTCTTTGTTGAGAATGATTTTTTAAAAATACTAAAATTTCTTTAGTATTTATAATCGTGATTTTTCTCCTTAGACTAATTAAAAGGATGAATTATATAAGTGGATTTTCTAATATTGAACTATCCTTGCATTCCTGAAATAATCTTCACTTGGTAAATAGTGAGTGGTTTTTCTCCTTTAATATGTTATTGGAGTCTGTTTGCTAATATGTGTTAGGGGTTTTTCTGCACCAGTATTCCTAAGTGAAGTTAACCTCACATTTTCTTTGTGTATTCTTTGCCAAGATTTGGTATCAATTTTACATTTACTGTATAAAATAATTTTTAACTTTTCCTTCTTTATTTGCTCTAGAACAATTTATATAACATTCAAATGATCTGTAAAGCCTATAGTCTTAGCCACTGTCCTACACAGTGTGGTAAATACAATGACTTGAGTTAAGAACTGATTGCTTTGTTAGTCAGTAATGAACAACTAAATCAGACAGGATAGTAGGAAATTCTTTCCAGAGAAAATGTTCTAAATTGAAGTTAAAGGATAGTGGGATTTAATCTGGCAACTATGAGGATTCTAAGTTTTCAGAACAAGTTACGAGCTGTAGCCTAAGGGAACAGGAAGTAGAAAGTGTAGAAAACCAAAATGAGTGAAAAGAAGTGCAGTTTAGAAATATTTAAGTGCCCTCTTGGGGATCTGTGTGAGAAGTTGACGGCCTTTGGTTGAGTGGGCGTGAAGCTAAGGATAGAAACCGGAGAAGTGCCCAGAGAGACTCTTTCATTGCTGCCGGCTTCTAGGTGGCTTTTGTAATTCTAAATAGTGAGAGAATACTTTTAGTGACTATACCACACCATGTAACTTCATGAGGCAGCATTTCCAGTAAAACCTGTGTACATATAGTGTCCTCTGGAGGCGTGCAGCGCAAGTCTGGGCACATCTAATGGCCTGCACTGGTGGCTTCAGATTGTCCTGTTCTCCCCTGTATGTCTACTTTTCTCCCAAATGTTGGGAATTAAAATTCTCCTGCTCATTTTTCCTTCTTATAGTCTCACCCTGTGCCTTGGACTTACTCTCTTTCTCATGTTCCCCCTCCTGTGTTTCCCAGTGTCCTCTGGATGGCTCTTTTCAGTCTAGCACTAGTCAGAATGCAACCTGGAAGGGTGCAGAGGCAAAGAGCGGCTACTTGATTGAGAAGTGTCCTCTGAACGCCTTCTCAGAATGTTGTCTAAGCACGTAGGAGGGATGGCCGTGCCCTGCTTTCTTCACTGATGCTTCCATACCAGGTGTTCTTAGCCTCAGCATCATGAATGGGCTCCTGAGTCCATTAAGTAGAAGATTTGTGTGTTAAGTGCAGTTTCCTGGAAGGAGAGTCCATAGCTTAATCGGATTTTTAAAGGGGTCCTCTAAGTTGGAAAGAGGTTAATCTTCTGGAACAATGAGCCCTCTAAAAATAACTTAAAGAGGAAGAGTTTATTCTCTCTCAGATGACCGTCCCAAGAGACGTGGTGCAGTTTGGAAGGGCAGCTCCACTCCACGCACTTTTTCAGCACTCCGCGGTCCTTCCGTCTTGCTGTTCTGCCTCTCCGCTAGGTCATCATCCTCTTGTGCATGGACAAGCAGGTTGACCAGCACCTGTTTGTACTTCTAGGAAGGAAGAAGGCGGAAGTACAGGATGACGATATTCTTTTTGTTTCAACAAGTGAGACACACATTGTACATATATATACATCTACTCCCGTGCCCTTGTGAGAACTTTGTCACCTGCCCTAAGTCCAGGCAGGTGGTGCTGGGAAATGCAGTCTTAGCTAGGTGGCCACGTGCTCAGCTTCAATTCTTTGTTGTTGTTGTTGCAATATGTTTGACATTTTTATTTTATTTTATTTATTTTTATTTTTTTATTATGAATATAATTTGTTGTCAAATTGGGTTACATACAACACCCAGTGCTCATCCTCAATGCCCGTCACCCATTTTCCCTCTCCCCCACCCCCCCATCCACCCTTAGTTTGTTCTCTGTATTTAATAGTCTCTTGTGGTTTGCCTCCCTCCCTCTCTGTTTGTATCTATTTTTTTCCCTTCCCCCATGGTCTTCTGTTCAGTTTCTCAGTATCCTCATATGAGAGAAAACGTATGATATCTGTCCTTCTCTGACTGACTTATTTCACTCAGCATAATACCTTCCAGTTCCACCCACGTTGCTGCAAATGGCATGATTTCATTCTATCTCATTGCCAAGTGGTATTCCATTGAATATATAAACCACATCTTCTTTATCCATTCATCAGTTGGTGGGCATTTAGGCTCTTTCCATAATTTGGCTATTGTTGAGAGTGCTGCTGTGAACACTGGAGTACACGTGCCCCTGTGCATCAGCACTCCTGTATCCTTTGGGTAAGTTCCTACTAGTGCTATTGCTGGGTCATAGGGTAGCTCTATTTTTAATTTTTTGAGGAACCTCCAGACTGTTTTCCAGATAACCTGCACCAGTTTGCATTCCTACCAACAGTGCAAGAGGTCAACTTAAATTCTAAGCAGGGATAGAAAATAGGTGTTTTGGAAAAATAGCAGTCTCTGTCACAGGGACGTCAAAAAAGTTAAGACCCATCCTTCTAGACCCATACAATTCTGCTGTCCTTCCGGAAGATGCCTCCTTTTTGGAAGTACGCATCAGCAGCTTCATCACCTCCTGCCCCTCCTTGTCCTTATTCTTCGTACTGCCACTCTGTTTTCTTTCTCTCTCTCTCGCCTCCTGCCTTTACCCAAGAACATTTCCTTAACTATATAGACCCCATCAACAAACCTATTCTTTTTTTTTTTTTTCAACGTTTTATTTATTTTTGGGACAGAGAGAGACAGAGCATGAACGGGGGTGGGGCAGAGAGAGAGGGAGACACAGAATCGGAAACAGGCTCCAGGCTGTGAGCCATCAGCCCAGAGCCCGACGCGGGGCTCGAACTCACGGACCGCGAGATCGTGACCTGGCTGAAGTCGGACGCTTAACCGACTGTGCCACCCAGGCGCCCCTCAACAAACCTATTCTTAAAGGGCAAGTTAGCAACTACTTTAGGCTTTTCGGCCCATATGGTCTCTGGTGCAACTACCTAACTGCATCTTTATAGCAGAAAACCAGCTGTAGACAATGCAAAAATGAACGCGTGTGGTTGTTCCATCGAAGCTTCATTTTCAAAAATAGGCAAGTGGCCCATATGTCATAGGCTGCCAACCGCTGACATGGACAACATATCCCATTTCCTACTTTGTAAATTCCTTGCCTTCTGGCACTTCATTGACCTTCAGAACCCCATTTTATTCACTTGTAACCGTGGCCACTAACCCCTTACCCTTAAACGTCCTCCAGTTCTGCAACTGGTCAGCTCATACCACAGATTCCTCTTTCCAGCGCTTTCCTGCTGTCCCTTTCACTCTGACTGGTATTTGACCCTTGAAATTCACCATTTCACTGATCCTTTTATTTTCCCCATGTCTATTAGAATGCTTCTTGCAACTCTTCCTTTTCCTGAAGTACCTTTTTTATTAGAATCCTCAATTTCATTGCTTCTTGTTATTGTATAGCATCTACTAGTAAATGTCTAAATTTGGATCAATTTCCCCATACGACATGCTTTACTTTGAGCCCTAGACTGAATGCCAAGATTTGTACGTAAATTCTCCCATTTGTCTGGATTGGTGGTTCCATAAATATCTGGATTCCAATTTTGATGTGGTCCTTAACATTGCTTATTAATTTTTTATTGTCCTTGATCAACCTCTCTTCTCATTGCCTTACGTGACTATTTTAAAATCTTTAGTAGATAGTTAAGCTCACAACCTAATTTCCATACCTTTACACTTAGCATACAGCTTTGCCTCATACTTTACCTAATAAACAAATTGAGTCTGATGGTCAGGCATAGTTTCTGTACACCCCTACTCTCAAACTTGCAGATATGCTTCCACATTCATTCTTAGCTTCTCATTTCCATCTGCCAATATTTTTTCAAGTAGCTGCTAAGTATTGGTGATGATACTAGGCTCTCAGGATGCAAAATAGAAAAGACAGTTCTGTGTTCACAGAACAAAGAATTTTGCCTCTTCTGGGGCCTCACGTGTCTGTCATTCCTCTCTTCTAGATCTTTACTTTGTCTTGCCCGTTCCTTTTCTTGGATCTCTCTCTTCAGTCTATCCTGGTTTAAAAAAAAATTGTCTGCTCCCTAGTATTCCCTCTTAGCAAGCCACCTGATCAGTCTCTCTCCCTGTTCAGAATGGCTTTTAGCTTCCTGACTGCTTCATTGCACTGAGATGCCATGTGAAATCCAGGGAACGCTCTCTGGCCCCATCTTAGTGACCCACTGCTGATTGCTCCTACTGATCTTCCTTGAAATTGTCTCCTCCTTTTCTTGGGTAACACAAAACCTCTTTATAGGTGGGAAGGTACCTTGTAAAACTGAAAGAAAGCCAGTGTGGCCAGAGCATAAAAATGAAAGAGTCCTCCCCAAATCAGCTGGTGGCATTTTCAGAAGCTTTATTATTTTCCCCTTTATAATATTATATTGACTTCCTGGACCTGCTGAAGAATGCTCACGATTCTTAGCAAGGTATGGAAGGCACTCCATGATTTGGTTCATACCTGTCAGGACCATGTCAGATCAAGCTCACATTAGTTTGGAATTTTTCCATTATGAGTAAGAGAAAACTGAACTTGAACTGAACTAATTGATACAGGGGATCCATAGGCTCAGGCCTGTGAAAGTGGTAATCGGGTGTACTGTTATCCGGGCTTCAACTTTGTGTCTCTGCAGTTCTCATGGCTTTGGCCTCCCGTGTGCATGGTCTGCATCCTTAGACTGGTAGTAAAATGGTGGCTATGGTTGCAGGCACCACCTCCATATGGAGTATGTCCAGAGGAAGAGTCAGGATCGCTTTGAGAGCTGGCACAAGCCTCCCCGCAGCCCCCTGCAAGCCCCTCCTTGCAGTTCACTGGGGGGAGTTGACTTAGGCCTGCCCATCCCTGGACCAATCTCTGTGCCCAGAGCGATGCAATAATGGCTCAGCTTGGACTAGTCGGGGCTCATTCTTGGAGCCGAGGTCGTACTCCCGGGCTGCATGGGGAGAGGGAGTCACTTTAGTCCCTTCCACTTCATGCTTGATCAATGCTGACCTGTTATTTTTCTTGTACCTCTACCTCCCTTTCCAGTTCCTTTCGTTCTTCCGTATACATCGTAGATACGACGTCCTCTTCTGAGGGTTGTTTGCCTGCTGTGTTGTCTCCACGCATACCTCCCTAGTAATACTCCCTCAGTCTGAAATTATTTTCTTCCCCATTTGCCTATCCCGTGAAAGAATAGGCTCCTCCCAGGCAGTGTCTTAATCATCTCTGTATCCTCAGCTTCCAGCACAGTGCTCACTTGTTTGGCATAGAGCACGTTCTTTGTGAAAACACGTTGAGCTTGGTTCCATTGACCTTCACCAGGCCAACTCCTGAGGAGCGTTGGCGTTTAGCTCAGTGTTTTATTTTATTTTATTTTTTGTTTATTTATTATTATTTTTTGAAATGGCCTTCATATTCAAGCCATTTAAAATTTTTTTTAATGTTTTGTTTATTTTTAAGGCAGAGACAGAGTGCGAGAGGGGGAGGGGCACAGAGAGAGGGAGACACAGAATCCAAAGCAGGCTCCAGGCTCTGAGCTGTCAGAGCCCAACACGGGGCTTGAACTCATGAACCATGAGATCATGACCTGAGCTGAAGTTGGATGCTTAACTGATTGAGCCACCTAGGTGCCTAGAGCTCAGTGGTTCTTAAAGTGTCCCACCGACCTTTCCATAGATCGACGAGACCCCTTCCACAGGCTCTTTGAAGTGAAAACTGTTTTCTTCATAATATCAAGATTATCTTTATCTTTATCACGGGGTTGATATTTGCAAAAGCAGTGGTGGGAAAAACTGCAGGTGTCTTAGCAGGAATGCTCGCAGGGATGGCAAACCGTACAAGTGTTCATTGAGTATTTCACCACACTCTCGCTTGTTCCACGAATCCACTTTTACTTGTGGATATCCTAGAATGAAGCAATGTAAATGATTAATTTATTACATTTTGGCCCTCGAGCATATGTCCTCTTCTGTTCTCACCTACAGAGTGGGAAGAAGCACACATCCGACTTCTGCCTATAAACTCAAGTGCAGGTGTTTCAGTTGCAAGCTCAACTATCTGCTTTTGTCACATACCGTGATTTGTGCCTGACAGAACAAACGAGCTGTGTTTATTCAGACTTGGGAACTTGGCCGACATTTTCTTGAAAATGAACAAAGTGAGCTTGGAAAATAACTGACAATATTTGTAGCGAATGATAAAATCCAAGCTTTCAAGAGGAAAAAAAAAAGGAATATCATAACAACTTGTGAATGTCACAGCAAGCGTGACAGCTTTTCAGTACTTATAGACTTGACTCATGAGACTGGTAATGCTATTCATGAATGGGAGATTTTGCAGTTGTATAATGAACCATGGAAGATCTGTGGAAATCCATGAGCCAATATTTTTGAAGTGACCAGTGCATGACGTTTTAAAACTGTGCACGAGGGGCCCCTGGGTGGCTCAGTTGGTTGAGCATCTGACTCTTGATTTTGGCTCAGGTCACGATCCCAGGGTTATGCGATAGAGCCCCGTGTGGGGCTCCAGGCTGAGCATAGAACCTGGTCAAGATTCTCTCCCTCTCCCTCTGTCCCTCCTTTCCCTCTCTCTAAAAACACCCAGAAAACAAACAAAAAACCCCCACAAAACTTCGAAAAACCACAAAGCTGTGCATGAGTAAAAAAGTACATTCAAATTTCAACATGGATAATGGACTTTAACGAATATGTTCCATGTATGGTTTCTGTTTCCACATGGCCATTTGCCTTTAAGAAGTTAATACTTCCTGAGCTTTGGTATAGTATCAGAAAAGAATATCCACAGTTTTCTGAAATCGCTATTAAAAGACTCCTCCCTTTTCTAAATTCATCTCTCTGTGAGGCAGGATTTTCTTCATATACTTCAGCCATAGTAATCTGTAGTATATTTAATGCAGGAGCAGGGATGAAAATCCTACTGTCTTTCTTTTTCTGATTCTTTAAAAAATGTAATTTATTGTCAAATTGGTTTCCCATACAACACCCAGGGCTTATCCCAACAAGTGCCCTCCTCCCTGCCCGTCACCCACTTTCCCCTCTCCCCCACCCTCCCATCTGCCCTTAGTTTGTTCTTAGTCCTTAAGAGTCTCTTATTCTAATTTTGTTTAACGTTTATTTATTTTTGAGAGAGAGACAGAGCGTGGGTGGGGGGAGGGGCAGAGAGAGAGGGAGACACAGAATCCAAAGCAGGCCCCAGGCTCTGAACTGTTAGCCCAGAGCCTGACGCGTGGCTTGAACTCACGAACCATGAGACATGACCTGAGCAGAAGTCAGATGCTTAATTGACTGAACCACCCAGGCACCCCCTAACTGTCTTGTATTTAAATAGCTGGATATTTAAAAGAATTTTGGAGAATTTTGGAAAGATAATGTCATTCCTCTCACTATTTCTTTTATCATAAAAATATTGTTTTTTCCATAAAATACATGGTTTTTGTTAACATGTGGTGGCTTTCTTATTATTGTTTTTAAATGAATTAATAATTAGGGGCTCCTGGATGGCTCAGTCAGTTAAGTGTCTTACTTTTTTTTTTTAAATATATTTTTTAATGTTCATTCATTTTAGACATGGAATCTGAAGCAGGCTCCAGACTCTGAGCTGTCAGCACAGAGCCCAGTGTGGGGTTTGAACTCATGACCTGTGCCAAAGTCTGATGTCTGACCGACTGAGTCACCCAGGTGCCCCAAGCGTCTTACTCTTGATATGGGCTCAGGTCGTGATCTCACAGTCAGGAGATCCAGCCCCGTGTCAGGCTCTGTCTGCACGGAGTGTGGAACCTGCTTGGGATTCTCTCTCTCTCTCTCTCTCTCTCTTTCTGCCTCTCCCTCATTTGCTCATGCACACACAAGCATGCTCATGCCCTCTCCCTCAAAATAAATAAACACTAAACAAATAATTATTTATAACATTTCCCAGTTCTGGCTTCAGATAAATACCGCAAACTCTGATAAGCATAGCCCACATAGAACAACAAAAGCTCATTGTGGTTCCCATGTTTTTTTTTTTTTTTTTTTTAATTTTTTTTTTCAACGTTTATTTATTTTTGGGACAGAGAGAGACAGAGCATGAATGGGGGAGGGGCAGAGAGAGAGGGAGACACAGAATCGGAAACAGGCTCCAGGCTCTGAGCCATCAGCCCAGAGCCCGACGCAGGGCTCGAACTCACGGACCGCGAGATCGTGACCTGGCTGAAGTCGGACGCTTAACCGACTGCACCACCCAGGCGCCCCCCCCCCCCCCATGGTTTTTAAGAAGGAAAATTTCCTGCCATCAGCTCAGGGATCACACCACCCCATGAGGCTCCACTCCCTGCTCCTGACCTGTTTTGGTTTCAGCCCCAAGAGTACTTATTTAGTACATACGTAGTCCAGTAATCTCGCATAGAGAGTATCTTCCAGAATTTCTGAGACCGAGAAGCTGGAAAATGGCTCACCTAGCTCATGTGGCGCCTCAGCCAAGAGCTGCCCCTGATGTCCCAGGGAGAGTTAATTATCTTCCACATGAATTGTGGGCACTTGGTTTACGTCTGTTACAACACTTTGCAGGGAGCAACAGTAGTTTGTACGCCTGTAGTTCCTAGCCTGTGGTCCTAGTGCTGGTGCGTCTCTGGTACGTGGTTTTTGGTGAATGAACAGAAGAACGAACAAACGAATGAATGAATGGAGGTTCCTGGTCTCCTCGTTCTACTCTAGCTCGTTTTTGTTACCAAATTTTAATGTGTATTCTGTGCTTCCTCTGGAGGACAGTGCTTTATGGGATCATAACCTGTACCAAGTAGGTGTGCGTACTTAGCCCCCATGACCTTCATGTGTGGGGGATTTTTACCAGTCAGCAAGAAAAAGTGGTTGATTAAGAATCTCAGAATCATGGTGTTTAAAGGTGCTGGCTTACAGAGATGGTTATTTTTTTTTTTTAAAGTCATGTTCTGTAAGACTTTGGATATATTTTACAGTGAGCCTGGAAGGCACACTGTTATCATTACTTAAAGGTCATGGGGGAGGCCCATTGAGCAACTATGACATTTTAAGCAATTTCGGCTCATTTCCTAGGGGGTTTGAGATTAAAGGTGAAGGGAATGGCTGTTGTTCTAGACCCACTTGGAAGAGTTTGCACTACCCTAAGACAGAGACTCTAAATCTGAGGCATTTTCACCTTCACGCATCACCAGAGGATCAGGGCTGAAAGTTGACTTCTCCAAAGTCACAGGTTAAAGGAATCCAATGAATCATCCGCGTTTCTCGAATCTTGGTTCTGGGCTTTGCGATCCTGGGGATTAGACACTTGGGGATTTGAGGACGTAGCATGCTCTGAAAGCATCAAGGCCAGTGCTTCCCAAACCTTTTCATCGCAGGAGACCTCTAAAGAGACAGTCTTTGTGGGTCTCCCTGGAGTACCTTACGTGTTTTCTTGAGGTTGGAGGTGATGGGGTTAGTGACTGTAGCTTACGCCAGACCCCATCGGCTACCTCAACGGTTGGAGGTGAACATTGTGGCATATTTCAATTCGTGTGTAGCATGTCAGTATGCTGTGGTATACCAACTGGGAAATTCTTTTCTAATCTAAAGTGTCTTTGTGGGAAGGAGGTGGAGTCTCATCGTAGCCTGTGTGGAGCCCTTGTGTGCAGCGAGAGATCAGAAACAACCTTCCCAAGCATCTGAACATTGTGGCACCTCCGAATTGGACCAGATTGCCCCTACACCATTGGGGCTGTTATCTAGTAGGCTAAACCAGCTTAGGGATGACGCCACCCCATGAGGCTCCACTCCCTGCTCCTGACCTGTTTTGGTTTCAGCCCCAAGAGTACTTACTTAGTACGTATGTAGTCCAGTAATCTCGCATGGAGAGTCTCTTCCAGAATTTCTGATGGCATCATCAACAGCAAGTTATAGTCTGTGGAAACATGTTATAGCCATAATTTCCACGGAGACTTGGTAAAGTTCTAGCTAAACCTGAAGGCGAAGAAACTTGACTTTGTTTACTTGTGGGACCTGGTTCAATGATATTAATGCCCGATAAGTGGTGACTTATTATTTGAAATAACGTTAGGCTTATGGACACATTGCAGAAATAGTGCAGGTAATGCTCTTGTACCCTTCCCCCAGCTTCTACCCTTCCCCAGCTTCTCCTCATTCACATTTTGCCCGAATGTAATGAATGACCAAAACTAAGAAATTAGCAATTGGTATGAGAATATTTCTAGGTAGGACATGGGCTGTTATTTTAAAAAATATATGAGATTTAAACATATATTACATATATATATGATATATATGATATATATGATGTATATGATATATATGATATATATGATATATATTATAAAAATATATATATTAGAAAATATATATTTCTAATATATTAAACATATATTAGAAAATATGTGTACTAGGAAATAATAGGTGTACGAAATTAATTTCGTTGATTTTGGTCACTAAGCTTCAGATTAATCAGAAATTGATTTGAAGTAAAGTAAAATTTCAGGTGGGGTTTCAACATGGAAGAATTAAATTATGAAGGTATCACTTGAATGAGTGAGATTTGGGGAATGTCTGTGAGAGTAAATGCCTAATTTGGAAATTTTAAGAATTTACCTCCTTCTCCTTCCTACTTGGCTCGGTGCTCCTTGGATGCTGGTTTCCCAGGGCAGGCGTTATTGCTCCAGAATGCCACTGCTGAATGATTTGTGATCTCCATCCAGCACAGTGATGACGGTCGAGACTAGAATGACGTCCCTGCACCTGTCCATAGCAAAGTTGACTTCCCAGTAATCCTCACGTTACAATGTAGATTGATGGTTATGGTGGTGATGATGGAAGTTAATGTTCTTCCTCAGCCTGGACATTGACAAAAACTTGGAAATGTGCGTACTAAAGGGAGACTTGAGAGGGAAATGTAAATTACCCAGTTAATGGTTTTTCCCCAATATAAATGCAAAAACCGCTTTCATCTTCAGGTCACCATGTAAATCACACGGCTGCTTGGCAGTTTTACATTCTGCCGGGTTCTGTGCGGAGGTGATTACCAAGAACTCTGGAGCAGGGTGGCTATTTGAGGAGTTTAGATAGCCATGAGGGGTGTGCAGAAGGCTAGGAAGACCTGTGTTTAGTCTGGAAGGGAATTTGCTGACCACATCTGTCTTCTGAAGTTCAGTTTTTCTTCCTCCCTCGGGAGTCAAACTCACTTTAAATAATTTGTGACTCTTCTAACCTTCTAACTCAGCTTTCCTTTCTGTGTTTCTTCTCCCCCCCCCCCCCCCCCCCCGGCTCAAAGAATCCTGACTTCCTATGCATGTTTTCATTGTTAGTGAGTGCACACTTGGTGAGACATAGGGCTTAAACTAAGGTCCCCCAGTTTCATTGTCTTCACAGAAGTCAGTAATTTGCGAGATTAAATAATGACCATCGGATAGAGCAAAAGTGCTTTTTGTTACAAGATATACTTAAAATTTTTTAACCTCAGTCTTTCTCAAGGAAAGGAAACTCAGTCCCAGTGATTCTCAGATGCTCTTGCTTATTATCCTTATTTTTTTTAAATACAGGGGTGCCTGAGTGGCTCAGTCGGTTAAGCATCTGACTATGGCTCAGGTCATAATCTCACGGATCGTGGGTTCGAGCCCTGCATGGGGCTCTGTGCTGACAGCTCAGAGCCTGGAGCTTGCTTTGGATTCTGTGTCTCCCTCTCTCTCTGCCCCTTCCCCATTCACACTCTGTGTGTGTGTCTCTCTCTCTCAAAAACAAACATTTAAAAAAATTTAAAATATAAAATCGTGGACGTGAAGAGTAACAATGATGTATCAAGGACTATTTGATTGGTAGGTGCTACCTGACAGTCTTCTTCTGTGTTTTGCTTCGTATTTGCCTGGCTTTCCAGACCATTCCACATCAACTGGTATTGCAAAGTCATACCAAGTCCTGGGGTGTTCTGGAATAACAGGAGAGGATTCTGATTTCTAAATGTCAAGCACGTGAACTGTAGTTAACTCACTCCTTCATTTTTTCATGGCTTTTGTTTACTAATTTGCTTCTTTATTTTATTTCACTTCCTGTGGTTGTTTATCATGTAACAATTGTTGGCTACAAGCCTAATTTTAAAAACTACGACAGCAATGTGGCCACGGAGCCACATGCTGACCACCTTGCCTGGAATTTGTAAATTTGCTGGCAGTGTGCCGTTATTATTTTTATTGCTTCAAATGACAATAACTACTGAATAAATATGACCAAAGGGAGCTGTCACCAGAGTATGTCTACATAACCACTGGAGCTCGGGCTCATGGTATCATGATGCACACTCAGTCCCCCGTGGCCCTTGTTATACCACAGACCCCAATACCGCCCCATGGACACATGAAGGACATTCAGCAAATTGGCTGAAACGTTTATGCTTATGTGGCAGGCGGGAGCCGCTATACTCGTGTCCTGCTAACCACTGATACTGATGCAGACTAACTTGACTTCCTATAGACGAGTGAGGCAGTAAAGCCCACTATGCGTTGGTCTTGCCTGCAGGTGCTATTTGTGAGATACTAACTGTTGGGGTTGAGTGAACTCAATGAATGTCACCCAAGTTCAGGACCAATTGAGAGACAGAGGGACAAGAGTTAGACAGTTGGAAATGAGAATTCCCACCTTTGTTACTGATAACACTATGCTGGGAGACATGGCTTAGTTATGGTCAAAGGCTTGCATACTATTCTTTTTGACTAAACAGACTCGTGTCCCAAATGCCATGCCTCCTGGGAGATGGAGCTGACCCTGCTAAGCCCCCACTGAGTAGAGAGAGCAGAGCAGAAGGTATGCTTTCTCCAGGCACGCAGACATCAAAAATCCCCAGACAGGAGGGGAGGGGCTGAGCCCTGCCAGCTCAGATCTTTTCCTCCACTCACCACTCAGATCCATCCCCCTTCTCCTCGCAAGGAATCCAAGGGCAGAAAGACCAGCACTGCTGTCCTAATAGGGACTTCTGACATAGGGAAGCACGAATCCAGGGGAAAGGCGGTTCCCAACCACCCCCAATACACTGTGTGCCAGGTCCTCTGCTAAGTACTCTACCTGCACGATCTCCTGCACCACAGCTATCCTGTGAAGTGCTTTGTATTAACATGGAAGCTAAGGCGTCATAAGGCAAGACGTGTCCTCAGGATCACACAGCTAGAAAGTGAGTGAACAAAATGCATTGTTTAGTCTACCTTACCCCAAAGCCTATGCTCTTTTTTTTTTAAATTATTTTAATCTTTGTTTTTGAGAGAGAGAGAGAGTGGGGGAGGAACAGACACACACACACACACACACACACACACACACACACACACACAGAATCTGAAGCAGGCTTCAGGCTCCGAGCTGTCAGCCGGAGCCTGACACAGGGCTCGAACTCACAAACTGCGAGTTCGTGACCTGAGCCAAAGTCAGACGCCAAAGCCTGTGCTCTTAACCAGAGTTCTGCGAAGTCTCGGATGTTTTACATTCATAGTACTTCTTACCTTGGTGTGTACCTGGACAGAATGCCACATCACTCGATTTTCTTGGTTTCACTATCTGCTCAATGGAGAGAGCTACCAAGTTATCCTGATTTAGAGGAGAGAACTCTTACAAAGAATAGATCATAAATAACATAAAGAACGTGTGTAAATTACATTTAACTGACACACGCATGGATTCCCAGTGAATCCACATATGGATGAAGGATATACACTTTAAATGGGAGAACAGTGTGCCCTGGCACTTTTGTTCTTTAAAAAAATTTTTTAAAAATGTTTATTTATTTTGAGAGAGAGAAAGAGGGAGAGGGGGGATGGGGAGGGACACAGAGATGGCGAGAGAGAGAATCCCAATCCCAGGCAGGCTCCATGCTGTCAGCTCAGAGCCTGATACGGGGCTTGAACTCATGAACCGTGAGATCATGACCTGAGCTGAAATCAGGAGTTGGACGCTTCACCAACTGAGCCATGCACGCGCCCCTCAAAATGTTCTTTATCTTGTGTGCTGATCCATGCTGGGTGATAGAGGTTAGCCTTGCTTCCCAGGAAGTGGTCAATTGGGTCACATGGTGCTTGAGAGATTCTTTCATTGATTTGTCCATAAGATGCGTGTATGGTGTCCTCTCCGTACCAGGAGATTTGGGGCTGAATCAGGGGATGCTCGGAGGGGGACAGATAATGCTCACGTGATCCCCATCACAGGAAAGGTGTAACGTCTGCTCAGCCATGGTGGATTCTTGAGGGACGTTTTCTGCCGACGTGACTTTCATGCTTCTCAAACACACTTTCACAGATTTGACTGCCAAAAGTAAAACACTGTTTCTTTTCCTCTGCTCACAACCCTTTGGACACCAGACGTCTGGGGATTTTTCTCACACCAACCAATTCTCCAACTCTCTGCACACTTAACTGGGTGTCTTCATAGTTTACGACACCACCTACCCGGAGTTAGTGCAGACTCCACAGGTTAAGGACTTGGTTCCACAAGACTCCCTCCCTACCCCCACTTTAGATGCCAGTCACAACCCAGGTTGTCACTTGTAATTCTGACCAACCAACTATAAATTGGGGTTCCCACAAGCCCCTCCTCAGATTTGATAATTTGCTGTAACAGCTCACAGAACTCATGGAAACACGTTCACCTGTTTATAGTATAGGATATGATAAAGGACATGAATAGCCAGATGAAAAGGGACATAGGTTGAGGTGTGGAAGGGTCCCAAGCATAGATGAGGTGCGCCACCCTCCTAGCACGTCATTGTGTTTGCCAGCCCGGAAGCTCTCCGAACCTTGTAGTTCAGGGGTGTTTTATGGAGGCTTCAACACATGGGGTGGTCGATTTCGGACTCATTGTCCCACCCCTCTCCCTTGCCCAGATGATGGGGGTGAGGCTGAAAGTTCCAAGCCTCTAGTCATGGTGTGGTCTTCCTGGTCACCAGTCCCCATTCACGAGCCTAGCAGGAGTCACCTCATTAGAACAAAAGATACTCCACGTTCCAGGAAAATCCAAGGTATTTAGGAGCTCCGTGTAAGGCACTCGCGTTATCTTCATCCCTCAGGAAATTACAAGGTTTTTAGGCACTCTTTGTCAGCAGCCAGGGGCAGAGGCCCAAATACATATTCCTTTCTATGTCACAACTGCCTATAGCATCACCGCAATGATAGACTTCATTCATTCATTCATTCATTCACTCAGTGTAGTGCCTCAGGGTGGTTGTAAAGCCATATATTTACTTCTCAAGACTCTCTCTGATTAAAACCAACTGGGAAAAAAAATTTTTTTTGAGCTCAAAATGACAGTGTTTTATGGAAGCTCTCATTTGACGGTTAGGGAGATTTGACTTATTTATGAGTATCTTGTCTTCTTTTTGTGCCAAGGCAAGCATCTTTCAACCATATATGGCAAACTTTCCTAAAGTGACTTATTTTATAGGTGGTAAAAATACCATGATAAGGAAAGCAGTAGGGCGCCTGGGTGGCTCAGTTGGCTAAGCATCTGACTCTTGATTTTGGCTCAGGTCATGATCTCAAGGTTTGTGAGTTCGAGCCCCTCCTTGGGCTCTGTGCTGGACAGCGTGGAGCCTGCTGTCTCTCCTTTTCTCTTTCCCTCCCTTGCTTTCTCTCTCTCTCTCTCTGTCTCTCTCTGTCTCTCTCTCTCAAAATAAATAATTAAAACTGAAAAGAAAAAAAAAAGAAAAAAGCAGTGAGAGTGCTTGGGATACTTAGATGGAACCACGGTCTGTGATTCATCCTGTTGGGAACATTTTCTCAGAGGGGCCCCTGGAAGAGAAACAAGGAGGACGAGTGGAGATTGTTCTGACTGTGTCCCACCCTCTTGCTGCTTTCTGTAGACACTGTCCACTTTGAGTCTTCTTACTTGTAAAATTGGAATAATAATTACTATCAGATAAGTCCTAGGAATTCACTAGGTTTTTGTCTCATTTCTAATAGATTTCCTGACAGTCAAGATTCTCCGTCATTTCCCCAATATCTCTGCACACCTGTCCTCATTACTGCATCCAGAGTGCCCTCTTGACCTGAGCTATAAGCTTCTGTTTAGGGGAGAGACATCAGTCCTGGTTGGTTCATATCATGTCTTTCCTTTCAGGATGTTCTTTTCTCTTTCTCTACTTCCTGAAATACTAGTCATTCTGCAAAGAATAGCATGGGTCCCTCTCTTTGATAAAGGCTTCCCATAATTGCAGTTTCTCATGTAGATATTCCCCATCTCGAGAGTCCCAGAGCTCCTGGTATCTAACTGTATTCTTTATATTACTTAACTGTTCACTCTGTGTTTATGTTTCCTCCCAGCTAGATGGTAAGCTCATGTATGGGAAGCCCTATTTCTTATTGTTTTAAATGTTTATTTATTTTTGAGAAAGAGAGAGAGTGTGAGCAGGGGAGGGGCAGAGAGAGAGAGGGAGACACAGAATCTGAAGCAGGCTGCAGGCTCCCAGCTGTCAGCAGAGAGCCCGACGCGGGGCTCAAACTCGTGAACCTCGAGATCATGACCTGAGCCAAAGTTGGACGTTTCACTGACTGAGCCACCCAGGCGCCCCGGGAAGCACTATTTCTTAGATGTCTTTCCTTAGAGCCCTTGTCTTTTGTTAGAGGCTAGAACAATACTGTGCTCATCACAGATGCTCCACAAATACGTAGTTACAGAATAAACCCACGAGTCCTCTTGTGCTGAGATTCACTAAATCCTCCCTTGTTGACTCACACCTGGAAGGGCTTTTCAGTGGACCGTTCTTTTCTTCGTAGTCCTTCTGTGTGCTGGAGTGGAAAGCTTGAACTTTGGTGTCAGAGAATCCACCACTGACGTGTTAAATGACTACAGCCAAGTTTTTATTCAAAGCCCTGAAACCTCGGCTGTCTCATCTGCATGGGAGAGATAATACTTTTCTCCTAAGAGTGTAGGAAGTCACTTTCGAGGAGAAGCTGGCACGGTGTTTGGCACTGAGGAGGTACCTCTTCTCGCTGCCCCCTTGGACTCCACTCAGGATGCACCTTCTTCACTGCCTTTAATCAGTAGCTCCCGACTGCCCATTCTGTTCAGTGGAGTCCTGATTAATGAAAGCTTCCTAAGGAAGCTCAGCCTGGTGCAAACAAACTCACAAAAACCTCCTCTAAATCTTGTGAAGCAGAGCTGTCTGGCTGCATTAGCATGACAAAACCACCCCAGGACAGAGCTATTTGTCCCCGTCCAGTTGAAGAGGGAGCCATGTTGGCTCAGCAAAATGACCAAGTGCTTTAAATATATTTGGATTCACACTGTTTTCTTTCTGTGCTCTCCCTCTTCCTTCCCCTCCTCAACAACCCAATTCCTCAATAGCTTTGCCTCCACTCTGCCACAGAAACTGTGATCTGACATAATTAATACTCTTTGATTAACTGATTGTAGTTGAATGAGAATGAGTTTCAGCCAGTACGTTACCCCAACACACTGGTGGTGTGAGAGACTTTGTCCCATGATAAGAGAGCTCCAGCATCAGCAAGCAGAGAGATTTCCTGGAGCAGGGAAATTCTGCAGTCCCAGTCGGCTGGCTCTAAGGTCAACCTTTGACATATCCCAAATTTAGCATTTTTAAGGTGATCGGGTATATTGACTCAGAGGTAGTAGCATCTTTCTTCTTCCTCAATGGCTTGGTCTCCTCCTCTCTGGGGGGGAGTTGACTGGGCTAGGTTCTGGGGCTTGTTCTAGTGGCTGGCAGGGACTGGGCTCCAGCCTCTGAAGGGTTCTGTTCCTTGTCATTGGTACCCTGGAAGGTAGCTCCCCTCTTGCTTGAGTGATGGCATCTGAACCTCATTCTAAACCCTGTCCGCTTTATTTTCTATTTTGAGACCCAGGGATGCACATTGTACATTTTTCAATACACTAGATATGATTGTATTTTTTAAAAAACTTTTTAACGTTTATTTTTGAGAGAGAGAGACGGAGCATGAAGAGGGGAGGAGCAGGGAGAAAGGGAGACACAGAATCCGAAGCAGGCTCCAGGCTGAGTTGTCAGCACAGAGCCCAACACGGGGCTCGAACCCACGAACCGTGAGATCGTGACCTGAGCCAAAGTCGGATGCTTAACAGACTGAGCCACCCACGTGCCCCTAGGTGTGATTTTAATCAGCATTTCATTAACAGATTTTCCATACTCTGCAAATCCTCATAAATCACAACAGGCAGAGTGGCATGGTAGAATGATTATCAGGCCAAGAGATAGGAGACCCAGGTTCAATTTTATCTTTGATCCTCTGTTCTCCAGGCCCTGCTCTGGGCGTCGGGCAACCAAAGACCATGAACACTGAGCCTTAGCCTTCACAGACATTGAAGGTTTCTGTTCTAACTCTGCCTCTTGGTAACTGTGACCTTGGATTAGTGCATTTACTTCTCTACATTGTGTATAGAATAACGGCATTGGAGTAAGTGAATCTAATACTCATTCCAGCTGTAGATTTTACGAATCTGTATGTAGCAGACCTGCCTCAGAGAATTAATACTTCAACGGGATATTTCCTACTGTAGCACCCCTGTTTGTCTGACATCCTTGAACCCTTTTCTCTGTTTCTTCTATGGTTTCCATCTTAGTTGATGAGCCTGTAGCTGAGAAGCAGACCTCTGCTCTTCAGTAAGAGACACTTGCTGGAATTAGAGGTAGCCTAGTCCCCTTGGTTTCTCCTTTCTGAATCATGTGTCTCTCTTGAGTCTTCCTTCTGTCTTCACCAGCGCGTTGACTTGCATGTGTTATTAATACCTCTCTGTTTATCTTATCCAAGAATATAAGTGCTGGGCGTTTGTGTTGTGGCTCTTTCGAATCACATTTCCATAGACTTCTTCCTTATGCTTCCTGATTGTCCACACTCGTGTTTTCTCACCCAGTGGTTTGCAACCAACAGTGATTTTATCCCTCCTCCCCAAGGAACACTTGGTACTGTCTGGAGACATTCTGTTGGCCACCACTGAGGGATCCCTGAGACGGGCATCTAGTGAGTGCAGGCCAGGGGTGCCGCGGAACATCTTCCAATGCATAGGGAAGCCCCCACAACAGCGAGTCGCCAAGCCCAGCATGTCTGTAGTGCTGATGTTTAAAAAACCTTGTATAATCATTTTGAATGCCTTAGGTGAAGAAACCAAATATGTCCGTTTCCATGTGAGAAGCAAGCAGTACGGTGCTGCCTGACAAGACAGAGAGGCGTTATTCATTTTTGTTTGACTAACAAACCCCCCTGCGGAGGTAAACGGATCCACAGTGAGGGCACATTTCTCGGTGTTACAATTGTACAAGCACATCCAGGAAGGGAGGTCTGCCTAAAACCACAGTGTGATACTTCCTAAAATACTTTGAAACATCTACAGACTGTTCTGCTGGGATTCTTAACCAAATGCAGTAAGACTGAAGGCCCTCAGGCAGTCCAATTGAGCTGTGTTCAAAAGCGGACGCTTGGGGAGAGGACAGCCACCAGGACTGCAGCGATGGCTTCTGAGGCACTGGGCACCTGCTGTGAGCCAAAACCGTGAGCAAGAGCCTTGAGTAGGGTGAGATTTAACTTGATGACAAATTTTAGCACAGTGTCAGGCCCTCTTAATGGGCAACAGTGATGCTTGCTTCAAGAGGAGAGGTTGGCTAGACTGGCATTCATTTTGCTTTATTTTGTAATCCTCAAGTTAGAATTGATGATTCTCTCCAAGCCTGTGATAAACTGTTCTAGAACAATGCTTGTAAAACTTTAATGCGCATATGAATCACCTGGGGATATCATTAAAGTTCAGAGTATCTAAAAGTACTTCTGGGGTGGGGACCAAGATGCCACATTTCTTTTTCTTTTTTCTCTTTTCTCTTTTCTCTTTTCTCTTTTCTTTTCTTTTTCCTTCCCTTCCCTTCCCTTCCCTTCCCTTCCCTTCCCTTCCCTTCCCTTCCCTCCCCTCCCCTCCCCTCCCCTCCCCTCCCCTCCCCTCCCCTCCCCTCCCCTCCCCTCCCCTCCCCTCCCCTCCCCTCCCCTCCCCTCCCCTCCCCTCCCCTCCCCTCCCCTCCCCTCCCCTCCCCTCTCCTCTCCTCTCCTCGTCTTGTCTTGTTTTGAGAGAGAGAAAAAGCCTGAGCTGGGCAGAGGGAGAAGCAGGCTCAACACCCATCATGGAGTCCAACTCAGGACTCTTATCTCATGACCGTGAGATCATGACCTGAGCCAAAATCATGAGTCAGACGCTTAACCGACTGAGCCACCCAGGCGCCCCAAGAGGCCACATTTCTAACAAGCTGTAGGTGATGCCGTATATAGATACAGGTGCTGTTGGGCCGTGGGCATAGTTGAATTGACACAGTTTTAGAGTGTTAAAAGCTGGAGAGTATGTTTAAAGGTCATTTAGCCCAAGCCTGTATTTCACAAATGATGGAAGTGAGACCTGGGGACTCAAGGGCAGTCCTAGACACAGTATGGTGACCAGATGTCTGTGCCCAGCCTAGTCCCCACTCCCTTTCTCACTCTGGCCTCACTGCACACCCTTTGGCAAATCACATGCTGTTGCCGGGTCTCAGATTTCTCCTTTTAGAAACAAGTGGGCTGTGGTCCCTATGAATTGCTCTGTGATTTCCTCCGTGCCTCTGTCATTTGGATGCTGACGGTCACCACTGCTCATATCTCCTTTCCTGTTGCTTCTGGTGGGGGTCGGGGGGGCGGTGAATGTGGGGAATGCAGGAGGCACACCGGACGGATCGAAGATTGCTGGGGATGGTGACGGGGTGCCGGCAGGGGGCACAGGTGCTGTCCTCATTTGATGAGCACACCACCTTGAGGTGGGCTTTCACCTTGGTCACAAATGAATCCGGGCACCCATCAAGCTGGCTCAGAGCCCCCGCTGATGTGATGAGATGCACAGAGCTTAATGTGAACTGGCATCCCTTGCTGCCGTGACACAAGCAACAAAGCAAAATCAGCGCCCCGTGGCAGTGAGCACATCCCCCCGCCCCTCCGCAGGTACCGGAAGTTCTCTTCGAATCCCAGGGATGGTCCTTCGATTAATATTGCACCGGAAGGCAGCAAGGAGAGGGAGAGAGGAGAGCACACAGACCTTTGCCTTCGTTCACTTGAACCCCTTCATTATTCATCTGCTGTAATGTCTGCCCTAGCATCTTGTTGCTTTTCAAGTCGTTGTTATAACTAACCACTGTGGTTAGCTTTGGACATCCCTCTGGGAATTCCTAAGGCATTTCTCACAACTCATTCAAAAATAATGATGATACCTCTTCTCGTGGATGGTTATTATTGCTAAAGTTTCCTTTCCCTCCCGTAGCCTTTCTTAACACTTCCTCTCTGTGTTCCATAGCAGCATCCAGTGAAGACATTTTTAAAACTTGAGGAAAAAAAAATCAATATTTTAAGCAATAAAAATCCATTGTTTCTCACAGGATTTTCATTTGAGGATTTTTGCAGACATCAGACAATAAATCTCCTTTGGATCCCTTTTAAATTATTAAGGAAAGGTAGCTCTTTTCATTCAGTTTCGAATAATAGCAAGACTGAAACACAGCACTTCAGCGTTGGCCTAAATTCAGTCCTGCGGGCTGGTGGGAAGTGGACCCACTTCCAGAATAGAATCAGGTTATCTGGTTGAAATCCCGACACCTTGTGATTCTCCACGCGAGTGAGGTTGTTCCCAGTAGTGTATTAGGCAGGACGCCAGGGGTGGGAGACCAGTGTTCTCTAACAAGATCAGAACTGTAAGAGCTGATTAGACCCGTGAGATGGGGCAGGAGTGGATAATGAGTGGTGGAGAGGTCAGTTCGGTGCTACTGCTTTCCTGGGCCTGCATTTTGGAAGCAAGAAGGCACTCAGTGAAATGAAAACGTAACCCATTTAGTGTTGATGAAATGACATTCTTGTGTTTGCAATCCATTACTAATCTGTGGATCTCAGTGTTCCTTGGAAGCACAGAGGCCAGCGACGTTCGTGGAATGATGATGTTTTGTAGATGTTTTGTAGATGTTCGTGCAGGAGATTGGGATTTTGTGGATCCAGAGATCGGTGCCATCGTTTCTGCCACCGGTATCTGCAATCAATATGTGCTTTCAGCATACACTCCCTGGGTGACTACGGTGGGCACGGCATGGTCCTGGGCACAGGTGATTTTGTCTCGCTAGCATCTGATGCGTGATAGCTACCGAAGTTTGTTGAAGGGGTCAGTGTCTGAATGAGTGAATGAGTACCCTAAGGCAAATGAGGCCTGTTCCTTGTCCTCATCAGCTTTCAGAAGACTGTAGTCTGGAGCAAATCAGTCATGTTCCTGTGCCTCACTTTCTCCATCTCAAAAATAATAGAAACAAACTAGACCTTTACAGGGTTAACCTGCGAACTCGTTCATCCTCGCCCTTTCAGATAAGTAGAAACACTTGCCTACCGATTACTGAGGAACGTCTCAGTCGTTGCATTAGCTGGGCTGTGGGGAGGATGGTGGTCTTTATCTTTGTTCTGTTGATATTCAGTGGGAAAGTGATAATAACTACAACATACGGCCCCATTCCTTTGCCATCATTGTGTTTTGATTGTCTCTATTCTTGCCTTACTCCTCACCAGATAGAGGGAAAAGAAAGGCAAGGATGAGGAATTTGGGACTATAAGGCATTTACGCTTACATGGCACATGGGATTTTGTACCATGTGTTTTGTTAGGTAGAGGAGAATTAATTCAGTGCCCAAAAAATCCTAATATATTTTTGAGGTAACAGAATGTTGTGGAAAGAAAAGAGGCTGGGCTTGGTATCCGGGCAGACCCTGTTTGAATTCGGTCTGTGTGTGATTGCAATCCAGTTACTTAACTTCTCTGAGCATAGGTTTTCCTCTGACCACGGGGAAGTCTAGATCCAGCAAAGTACTTCGCCTGTTCTGATTATTATTTAGGTCAATGCTTCGAGGTATCTTTGCACATGCCTCGGTTGACAGCTAAGGTTGTGTGTGTGATAAGAATGAGATCCAACATATGTTCATAACTCTAGGACATCAGGGCCTCTTTAGAAGCTATCTTTAAAAGTATATGGTGGGATCAGTTGTGCTTTATGAACTAACCTAAAAGGATTCTTTTCCTGGAGAATCTGACCCAAGCCAGGTGACACAGAAAGGTAGAACAGCATCACTGGACCCCCTCCTTCATCGTTAACCCCTTTCTCATTCTGGGCACGAATACCCACTAATGCCACCATCCTGCTGGGGATCCGCGTAAACAAACGTGTGATTCCAGGTCTTCAACAGACAGTTCTGCTGGTGTGTGCCACATTACACCTGTTAAACACAGGCAGTTTGTTCAGCAAGTTCTAGAACATGTACCGAGGCAGGGTCGTAGGCAGAGAGGAACTACATTAGCTTGGTTTTTTCCCCTGGGGCCCTTGGAGTCTGGGGACCCAGCCGTCTCCCGGTTTGTACTCACACCTTGGCAGGATTCTGGATTATTGCTTCCCGACTACTGTTCTGGATGCTCTGTTAAAGGACTTTCTCAGCGAGGACCTGAGCCCCCTACTGCTGAGAGGAACCTGCACTGTCCTCCTGGTGTTGGGTTTAGGAGTGTTGGTGTCAGGAGGGGGCGTGCTGGGATTTAGCCCCAGGATCACGCCATCTGGTTGGAGGCACAGGATGGAGGAAGGCAGACCTTCCCCACTCCTTTTTGGAGACTTTATGTGCTCTCTCC
Organism: Puma concolor; assembly: GCF_028749965.1. Lineage (NCBI taxonomy): Eukaryota > Metazoa > Chordata > Mammalia > Carnivora > Felidae > Puma > Puma concolor. The sequence goes on from NC_141683.1 coordinate 51,258,506, forward strand.
CCTTCTCTACTTGGTGACTACTAAGTCCAAATGGAAGGTAGTGACTGGTAACCTGAAAGAAGTGCTCGTCTTGGCCGAGGTAAGAATCACACCTCCTATTCCGGGAGAAAGGCATTGGATAGGTTGTGTTTCTGTTCATTCGTTCACATGTTTTCAGAAGCGCAGTCCTTCCCTCCCCTCCTTCGATTACAAGGATAATACATGTTCACGGCATTTGTGTCAGAAGAAATAGGAAAGCATAAGGAAGGAAAAAAATCACTCAACTTCCACCAGTGAGAGGTGACCCTGTTGACACGTAGGTGTATTTTCTTCTTTTTAAGCATAGTTTTTACCTACTTGAAATACCGTTGCATATATAACTTAAAATCTTGGGCTTCCACTTAAATTTTTAGTATAAACAGATACCCATGTTATCAGAACCTAAAAACAGTTTTATAAGCTCTGAGAAGGCAGTGCATGGGTGTAGACAGTTTACTATTAAATTCTCAGGGCCTAGCAAATAAGTATTTGGTGACTAAAATGAATAGGAGTATTCTGACATATGGATGTTCAGTATTCTACTGATAATATTGACATTTCCAGTTTGTTTGCTTTTATACGTAATACGTCAGCAATCACCTATCACAAAATTCTCTTGTACTTATTATTTTCTTCTGGTAGATTCCCAGAAGTGTAATTACACACTCGGTCAAAGAGGTATGAGCATTTTTAAAGTTCTTGGAACTTAGGACCAAACTGCTTTCCAGAAAGGTTGGGTTAATTTATACTTCCACAAGAAGTATGCGAAGGGGCACATGTCACTGTACCCCAGGCAGATCGTGAGGGAACACAGACATCGAGGGCCACTTGGGCGGCTCCATCCATCTGGAGGGTGGACGAGAGCAGCTTCGGGCGAGTTGAGGGGAAGGTGTTTTTTAATGGGATCTGAAGAGTGAAAAGTGCCATGTACTTTAATTTAAAAATCTAGTAAGTGCAAACTGGGGCCGAGAGTAAAGAAAAAAACCTTTTAGGGAAGCTAAAATATAAAGCTTTCGCCTGCTCAGGGGACCTACCAGCCAGCCCCCAAGAGCCTTGGAGAGGAGCCTCCATGCTAGGAGCTAACAGTAACCTTGTCTGCCTTCACCACTCAGTGTCAAACACTTTAACGTGGACGAGGCTCACGCCAAACTCTCTGGGTGACACTAATCCCTGATTTAATTACCCTTGACAGTGTGTGATGGGCCTTAACGAGCTAGAGTCCCTAATGAGCTACATCTTGGGGTTTTGGAGCGTTACCTGAAGGGCGTGGCCCTCACCCAGGCTGACTCTGGTGGAAGCAGAAAACCAGCTCCCAGCTCAGGGATCTCAGTGCTAGTGACAGAGCAGTATCCGGTGACCTGCAGAGTATGCATCTAAGTGGGGAGATGACACACGATATTTCCCTGGTCCTAAATCATTAGAAAGTAAGAACTGCAGGGACGATTTCAGGAGTGTCAGCGTTATGTGGGTGCCTTGCCACTTTCTCTGCCACTCAGTCATCTTCCTGGGGACAAGCACTATTTTTGCTTTTAAGCTGTTCATTACAAGTCTCCTTATTGGTATGCCGTAGGGCTGGGACGGGAGGGTGTGCCCGCCAAGTACTCTGGAGGGATGTCCCTAGCCTTATAACCAGGGTTACATAAACCACCCTGTCCAACACTGGGCAAGGTTTATCCCTCATCCTCTCTGTTAAAGGAGGTAAAATCACTGCTTTGAAAAAGTAACTTCAACAGGAATAAACAACAGAAAAGAAAGATCAAGTGAATTTGAAAAAGTAGATCAAGTTACAGAGTAGGATTTAGCCATGAATAAGGTTGTCTTGTCACAAACTCTGTGACCTTGTTCATTAACCTTTGCGAAGTCTGTTTCCTCATTTGTGAAATGCAGAGAATAGTACTCAGATTGTAGGACTCTTGTTAACGTTAAAAGACAGAATGTGCCTGGGAGCCTGGGTGGCTCAGTTGGTTGAGTGTGTCGGCTCTTGGTTTTGGCTCAGGTCGTGATCTCATTGTTTGTGAGATTGATGTCAGGGCAGAGCCTGCTTGGGTCTCTCTCTCTCTCTCTCTCTCTCTCTCTCTTTCTGCCCTTCCCTGTGCACTTGCACAAGCTCGTTCTGTCTCAAAATAAATAAATGAACATTTTTTAAAAAAGACAGAATACACAAAGAAGAGAATAGAGCATGGCCTCTAGCACCTTCTTAGGGTTCCAGAAACTGGAGGTGCTTTGTTGGTGTTGTTAGGTTCTCATAATTTTTCTGTTCTTTTCTTTACTTTGCTTTTTCCTCAGGTGCACACTTTACAGAGACATTCTGACTCCCAGGCTGCGGAAGATTTGGGTTGGCAGTGCTTCTAGATCTGACAGTGGCATAGATCTTACATCCTGCTTCCTCGTCCCTGGGTTCCTCAGGTCCTACAACGGCTGTTCCGGAGCCTCTTTTCTGCATGCCCTACCTCCCTAAACCATTCTCCTATCCTTAAACTGATTTTACTTTGACCTTGACGCTATCATTATCTCGGCCATTCATGTCTGGTCTTTAACACCCAGGATATGAATTTCTTGGAATTCACATCGGCTTGTTCTAGGAACTCAGTGATTACACAGCTCTTACACCTTCAGCATTTTTTACATTGTCTGAAGCTGATTCGTCACTGTGCTTCCCCAGTAAGATGAATCTAATCTCACCATTTGATGAAACCTGGCGTCTTCATCTACTGGTCTAGTTGAGCACATTGACCTGGGCTTAAAGCCTGAGTAATCCTAGTAATGGCACCATCTTTCTTGGAGCACGTCTGCACCTTTGACAATCAGAGGCTGATTCTCTCATCTTTTGTTTTGTTTTGTTTTGTTTTGTTTTTTTCCGATTCTCTCATCTTAAAAGCATACTTCTTTTTTTGACTAGTTATCATATTCCTATTTCATGTTGATAAGAAATTCCAAACCTCATATCATAGAGTGGAGATAAGTGATTGCCATGTCCTAAGGCCAGTGGCTGATCCAGACTTTGCTGGGTCGGGTTGCTAGTCGAACCTACTTTTTCTCTTTAATCCAGTCTATGAAATAAACCAACTCTTTCCCTCAGGTGCCCCCACGGGGAATTAGTCCTTTAGAGTCTTGTCTAATACCCAAGGAGCATAAACACACAGTTGAAATCACAGAAGGGAATAGTCATTTTATCACAGATGTTTCTTCTAGACTTCAGTTTGGGAGTTGCTTATAGGTCTTGTATTTGGTGCATATGTGCACAGACAGGCATGTACAACTTCAAAAATAGCAATGGTACCATGAGCCCCCCAAACTAAGGGGAAGAATATTTTTTTCATTATGGGCTTTTTCAAAAGTTACTTGTTTGACTTTTGAAAACAACGTATGGAGAATCTGAAGGTAAACATTTTAACTTTCTAATAATGTTAGACTTTGGGAATTTTGATCAAATTAAACAGACCTTAAATGTGGTTCGCTGTCTCTGAATTCACCATAGAAAGGCCAGTTCCGGGCATAAAATCCTTCTTGTGCATAGTAAGATTCGGGATGAGTATAGCCTACACAGGGAAGAAAGAATCTCTTCAGTAGTTGTGCAAAGAGTGAAATGGAAGCTTGCTTACTTTCTTTTTTCATACGGTACTTCCAAGTTATGACTCCTCTTCAGAAATGTATTTTTTGCTCGAATTCATCTAATGACAAGAACTTATGTGAATAATCTTAAATCCCAGGTAGGATCATAACTAAGAAATGATGAAGGCCTCTACGTTTTTGCTGTTCATTTGAAACTTAACATTTGTATTATTATCATTTTTTTTTTTTATCGGAACCTGATGATTGCTTCACCGGGGCATTGCGAGTCACTATTTGTAAAGAAATTGCATCTTTCTGGAATAAAGGTCATTTTCTGTTGGTGCATAAGTTGACATGAAAAATTACATCGACAGCAGGCATTTATGTTTTGAATCATATGCGTACAGAATGTGGTTGACCTGACAAACCGTTTAAATAAATCATCAAAATGGGATGCCATCCATCCAACAGTTTTGAAAGAACTTGAGAGTGAAATTGTAAAACCATGGGCCAGATGTGTCCGATGGCTCCTCTAGAAGTAACCTGATTCACGGGAAGGCCTGTGTAGCTGTCAGAAACGCCTAAGGAAATGCAGAAGGGACCCCGGGCCGGCATATCACCCTTCTATTGCAAGAAATGGGCAGAGCACTTATTGAGAGAGAGTCATTGAAAGGCTACAAAACCACAGCCAAAGTGGAAGAATAGCCTAGTGGTTAGGATATTGGGTTTCAGACCCAGACACGGCAGGCCAGACGTGCTGAAGCTGTTTGGTTGTGGAGAAGGTACTGGGTGTGAGAAGAACAGGAGAAAATACGGTGACATGGGTGAAGAACTGGCCTAGATGTCAAGGAAAGCGATAAATGGGTGCTTCTCGGAATAAAGAGCATTAACCGAGGGGTCTTCTAGAAACCACTACTTCAAAATTTTCCATTTAACATTTTAATATTTTTATAGAAGAGAGAGGCCATAATGAAATTTCTTTAGTGTGCAATCGACATTAAAGTCTTCCACATACAGGAATGTCAAGCCAATAGAAATAAATTTCAGAAATATTGCAGAAGATTAGACGAGGGAGTTGAAAGATAACTTTTGTAAAAAATTAAAGTTTCATTCTTTGCCACTCAGATGATTATGGCCTGCCTGCACAAAATTTGTCTGATGGTTCCCGTGATCGTTTACCCCTCTTCATGCCTTTGTTGCTTGTTATTTATGTTATTTATTTGGCATGGAGCATATGTTAGCTTCAAAATGTTATTTACCTTTTTCCATTTATACCTTGAATCTCCAGTCATACTGTCTTTTTCTTTTTGGTATCATTAGATCCTTAATAAACCTTTAATAGTATTCTTCTTTTAAATTTTTTAAAAAATGTCATTTATTTTTGAGACACACACACACACACACACACACACACACACACACACAGACAGAGAACGAGTAGGGGAGGGGCAGAGAGAAAGGGAGACACAGAATCTGAAGCAGCCTCCACGCTCTGAGCTGTCAGCACAGAGCCCAACGCGGGGGCTCAAACTCACAAGCTGTGAGATCATGATCTGAGCTGAAGTCGACGCTTAACTGACTGAGCCACCCAGGTGCCCCTAATGGTATTCTTGATGCTTACCTTAGCCCAAATTCCCTAGAAATTGGGACCTAAGGGGTAAGTTTTGATGATTGTTGGCAAGGCATGGAGCACAAAAGAGGCAGGGCAGTGAGCAGAAAGGACAAGAAGAGTTACGTGGTGATGCGTTAGGATGATGGCCTTTGCTTCATGACACCAGCAAGAAGACATAGCAGGTGACTTGGTACCTGCCAAATGTGGGCATATATCTGTGGACAGGGCTCTACCACACCTTGGAATAGTTTGTGGAATGGGGAAGGACAGATCATCTATCCGCCTGGCTCCTTCCCTTCTCCTTTCTCCTCTTGGTCAAGGTCTGCGTCGAAGCTTACTCCCCTGTGCTTCTGGATTGCATGAACTGGCTCCTGCAGTGGCGACTCAGGAAGTCAGGTCTGCAACCCTAAAGCGTGGTGCTACATCTGATCCTGAAGTTGCAGGTGATGCCAAGACTCAAGGGGTATGGCTGATTGTCCTGGTTGTATGTCCCCAGCCAAGGGGGAAGATCTGTCCCTCCCAGGTAGTCGTTGGTTAGGGCCATGCTGGATTGGGTCAATTCATCAGTCACAGAGGCTGTTGAGGTGGAGCAAGCAGCTGAGGGTCTTAGAGGCAGATGAGACCAAGGCAATCAGACACTCAAAAGCTGTATCTGATAGAAGGGGGAAGAAGTGGAGGAGGAAGGGGAGGAGGAAGAAGAGGAGGAGGAAGAAGGTTGGTGTTAAAGGAGCACTGCCAGCAAGAAACAGCCAAGAAAGCACCTGAAGAGGTCATCAAGCATCAACAACAAATAGAGGCAATTTTTAATGTAACGGTAGGTTCAGCCCTCTTTAAAGAGGTGAAGGCCAAGAGACGTTCTAATTGAATGAACATAGATTTGTTCGCAACATCTTGGAATATTAGAAGTGAGGGGCATCCTTTGAAGCTTGAAGGAGAGACTTAATTTGGGAGAAACGAAAAGGGGTATTATTATTACTTAATACAGTGAGCGGGTGGTAAACACACAGAATGCATTACCCTCCGAGGTGACACTGTCAGAAAATACAAATTGGTTGAAGAATAATTTAGGCAAGTTTATATTTTATGGAGCCGTAATCGGCTACTAGGAGGAAATTAGGGTGTTTAGGGTACTAACCCTAACCTTTGGAGATTGAGATCACAAAAGACGGTAATGTCCTTCCTTTAATATACTTGGTGTCATTTTCAGTGACCGAATCCTGCTCTGAATGGATCATTGGTCTGAGCCAATACAGAGCGTTTTACATGCCTATTTTTATCATTAATATCCCTGGTAATTTCAGGCACTTTTTTCCTTTTCATGAGGCAAGTGTGGGGAGGTTATGGAGGCTACACAGGCACTGTTGTCTCCAGACGTAGGTGAACATCCTGCCTTCCTGCTGAGGGGGTTATGTTCACAGTAAGGATTTCTCTGACGTCGCCGGCACCCAGTCTGTTAGTATTAAATTCTCCTCTCCAAACCGGTGGGGAATTAAATGGGCAATCAGTCCACCTGATCTTTGCCTAGTCATTTGAAACGCAAATACAATGAGATACATTGGTTTCTTCATCTTCATTCAGAGCTCTGGTCCTTTGCCTAAGTTAATCTGTATATGTAGGTTTCCTTCTCTATCTCTGTTTATCCAAATCCATGCATTGAAAGGCTCAGGCCACTCCCCATTTCTCTATAAAACCTTCTCTGACCACTTCATTCCTCGAGGCCTTTCCCTGCTTTAAGTCATTTGACATTTATTGTCTTTATCATAAATACTCAGCTTTATGCTGTCTTGAATTGGTTGCTAATCACTTTGTTTGTACATAGATCATGTCGCTCTAACTAGATTTTAAACCCTTGTAAGCCCTGGGGTGCGATCTCCTAGTGCTTCCAGGCTCCCTGGCATGTAGCAGAATGCCAGGCACCTGGCTGATGCTGGACCAACACTTAGTGAGTGACAGGTTGGCAGGTGAGGGAGGCACGTAGGTATGTCCTGCCATCCAGACTAGGGATGGCGGGCAGCTCTCCATAGCCCCCTGTGAAAATGCTTCCTCGTTGCTTGTGGAGAAGGAAAGCAGTCCTTAATTTTCACTGAGCGTAATAAAAGTTACTGCCCCTTTTAGTGGTGCTAACTCTCTCCCACTCCTCCTCTTCTATCAAAACATGCCGGTGAATCCTGAAGACCTCCTAATTGGTGATAAAGAAAACTTCATCTCCTATTTGATATTTAAAAAGGATTCGCCTTCCCTGTCTTTGTCCTCCTGTTCCTCTGGGCAGTGGCTTCTGTGGTAGCTGTTAGCAGAATGCTTCGGGCTATATACATCAGATTGGGAAATCCGTCATTGCTACTTTCCAATCTCAGGTCTGAGACGATGCAGCAGAGTTTAGCTAAAACAACATCCACCTCCCACTCACACCTTCACCAAACCTATGGTGGGGTCGCAAGGGTCTTTGTCTTCTCTCTCCTGGAGAGAATTTTGAGGGGAGGGATTGGCCAGCAGTAGGAGGCAGAAAAAAGACTGGGGACAAGAATGACTGGAACAGTTTGGCCTGGAACATGCTCCCGAACTTCTGTCCGGATGCTTCTTGGGAGGATGAAGTGCTCTGAAGGCACATGAATGCACGGGCACAGGAGGGGAGCCGGGGCTCCATTGCTACCTGCTTTAAGCTAACGCGTTCCTCGGAACAGGGAAAAGATGCCCAACCCGTGCCCTGTGCTTCTTAGAAAGAGGACTGTGGTGTGCGTGGGACAGAGAGTCCAGCCCTCCGCAGGAAGCGGCTCCCAAGCCCTGCCATAATCAGATGCACAGCTGAAAGGCTTCCTCGAAAACATCTCCGTCGGAGAGAACAAAATTAAATGCCCTTACATCAAACCTTTTACACAATGGACCTGGCCTTTCCTGCGCAAGTTGGAAATAGGCTTGCAACTCTGGGGCTTAATTCTTTTACTTCCCCTCACCGATCAGCCACTGAACTCGGCTTCCTGCCTGGGGTTAGCTCGCAAGTCGATCCCCAAGCCTCCCGAAGGCTTGGCTGTGCCAGTTCTCGCTGCACCACCGGCCAAGATGTGATCAGCTCACGGAGCCAGGATGGGTAGGATGCGGCTTGAAATGAATAGCTGCTGTCTGTCGAGAAAGTCGGCCGTTGAGGACCCTGAACTCCTAGCACAAAGGAAGAAGGAGCCCGTGGGCCACGGGGGTGGGATGAGGGTGGGAAGTGCGGCAGGAACGAGGGTCCGCGTCGTGTGATCTGTGATTGCCATTTTGGGGGTGTTTGCTTGTGGTTATACATTTTTGGAGCCTCTGTGGTCCCCCTCATCTGTAAAAAGGGAAAAACTGCACATACCCTGCTTCGCCCATGGGCTTCTGATGAGAAGCAGATGCTCCGGAGTATTTTGCAAGAACTCTATAAACCACAAACGCTATTGCGCCGTTGCGGGGTATTAGTTGTCATGATTAGAAATAAAAGTCCAATAATGATTATTAATTGGTTAATTTTTCCTCTTTACCGCGAGTGCTTTGGAAATGGTTGTACATTATTTGTGCTAACCTTCCGTGTTTTCCGTTGACTGTTGGAATGAAGCCAGACCCTGTACTGTGCGGGCTTGTTCTTGTCTGAAACCTCGCAGAAGATTGTACTTCTTCATTCCCAACCGGTAACCAGCTGCGGTTAAGTCCAGCTGCAAGGAGGCTTATGTTCCCTGGAGTGTTGAGAGGTTCCCTGGCCTTGAAGCTGGTGCTCCAAGGAATTGCTTCAAGCTGTGACAATCCTCAGAAGGAAGAAGGGTCCAGAAGAGTTTGTGCTGTTTAGTGTTTTGGGTCTGGCTCAGTATCTCAGGGGATCTTCTCTCTCGGCCTTTCCCATAATTTACTGCAAGTGGCTCAGAAGACCTTTTAGATCCCGGGCATTTCTGCCCCCAGTTCTTTGAAATAAGGAGGATAGTTCCCGTCACCTCCCTGGCGGGAATGCAGTGAGTCTGATGAGTTAGGTAATGTCTGGACAGGACTCTGGCCACTGTGAAGTAAGAAGAGTAGGGTGGCCAAATGCAAGTCTCCGGGCAGTGACATGGGTGGTCAGATCAGCAGATGGCGAGCCCGGGGCCTAGCCTTGCCAGCAAGGATCTGAGCTGAATGTGGGGCCGTGGGGGTGGTGAGGACGGGGGGCAGGAAAGAGAGAAATGAGAGCATCCCCATTTTGCTCCTTGAAAGTCTCCTCTCTGGCCTCCTTGGCCTTCCAGGTTCAGGGCCTGGCCTGCTGCTGGATTCCAGAACGAGTCAGTCACGTACTCGTGAGCTGTCATTGCTCCGTAGTCCCCAGATACTACGACTAATCGGGTTGACGGGAAGCAAAGACAGTTCCACTCCGAATTCTGCTTTGGTGGCACCGTGCTCTGCCTATGGAAGAGCAGGGGAGGCGTGGCTCCTGTCACTTCTGGTCCTGTCTCCCCGGCGCCCCCAGCCTCTGGCCACCCACGTTAACACCCCCGGCTTTGTCTCTGTCCCTCAGTAGCGTGGGGCTGACCCTCATGACCTCTTCGGTGCAACTCCTTTTAAAACCAATTTGGCAAAAGGAGAATGGGATTTGGCAGGTAACAGTAGTGTCCCCATCGATCTCTTTCTTAACCCGGTGACCCCCAAGTGTTCCAGGTAGCCTCCTTCCCTCAGCGTCTCCGCCTCTGCTGAGGCCAAGAAGCAAAGCCACCAGCCCTGTGCTAAGTGGGTCACGAGGGCTTCTCTTTCGCTGGCATCTGCTTTGCTCCTGTTGACAGCAGTCCTGAGTGAGTGCTCACCGGTCTGGTTCTACCACCACTGTGCCTCTCGCCGGAACTCGTGACACGTCCAGCCTACCTCCAGGGTCTGGTCTAGGTCTTCCCACGAGCCCCAGCTCTTGACAGGGGCACAGGGAGACACTCTGTCAGCCTGTCTTTTTCCTGATCTCGGGGCCTCTTTAGATCAGGGAGTCACGTGTGATGTGAGAGCTCATAAAAGCCTCGTTGGCAGAAGGGAAGGAGGTGGAGGTAGGACAGCTAACTTTTACAGGTCACGTTTTCTGTGCAGCGAGTAGTCAGCTGCTTATCTCCCTTCATTTTCAGCCCAAGCTCCACAGAGTGTGCGAGTGGGGAGAGGAGAAACTTGAGGCTCAGGGAAAATAGCCTTGCCCACCACTGTCGCGCTCCATGAAGGGGCAGGGCTGCTAACTCACGCCCACTCCGTCTGCTCTCCGGGCCCGTGGGCCACCACGAAGGCCCTTTTCCTGCCTTGATATCCATTTGGGACATCCCTCCATTTCCCTGCTGAGCATACGGCATGTGTCATGGTTCAACGTCACCGGCCTTTTTTCTAGGGCCATAGATTTCTCAGTCTTCTACTCACTGTCCTCCTTGTAAGACACCAGCGCTCTATTCACCTCTGCAAGAGTGCGATGCTGTCTGGCAGCCCTATCTCTGAGTCCCAGTCAAAACCGGAAACCTTGGGGCACCTGGGTGGCTCGGTGGGTGGAGCATCTGACGTCGGCTCAGGTCATGGTCTTGCAGTCCGTGAGTTCGAGCCCCACGTTGGGCTCGCTGCTCTCAGCCTGTCAGCACAGAGCCTGCTTTGGATCCTCTGTCTCCCTCTCTCTGCCTCTCCCCCGCCTGCACTCTCCCCCAGATAAACAAATCTTTTCAAGAACTTGGAAACCTTTTATCCTCCTAAAGATCCCACGTAGTTTACGTGGTCCGTAAGGTCACCTTGGATGTTCTGGCCCCGGCAAGGCTGCTCCTTCCATGAAGAACACGGCAGACTCAATGATGAACAAGGGCAGAATTGGCGTTTCTAAATCCCAAATCTTTAGATTCCTCGGGGATGAAAATGCTCCACACTTGCAAGCCACCTCCGCTTGTGCCCCTCGGTCTGACAGCAGCCTGGTGACGAGCAGTGGGACGACCAGAGGACATCTTGGTGGTAGATGTCCCAAGCTCCGCTCGGCAGAGAGGGAGGCTTGGCTCAGGGTCCCGTAGGCACAGGCAGGACCCTGTCCCAGGGAGTCCTCTCCACCACATGCACCCGCATGGAGCACACGGTCCGGCTGGCTGAAGCCCTCTTGACAGCGGCCAGACTTGCAGGAGAGCTGAGGCAAACACCACTCTGGTCAGAAAACCCGAGAGATGGAGCCTGTGTATGTGAGCTGGGAAGGGCGAAACTCATTATGGAAGAAAGTGCTGTCTCTTTGCAATGGAGGACCCTCCCTGTTTCTGGGAGTCATGCATATTGCATCAAAAGACTGAGCTTATTTAGAAAAAGGAGAAAGAAACCTAGAAGCTGAGAGAATTAAATAACTCCTGGGAACTAGCCTTAGGAAGGTCTTTTCAATTTGATTGTGAAAGTAAGTTTCTGTCGGGGTTCTCGCCTTGGATTTTTGGCTTTGTGCGAATCCCAAGATCAAGAAAAAACCCTCTGGGAGGCCTGAGGTGAGGAGAGAGCCCTTTGTGAAAAGATGGCAGGCGGGCGAGTCCGGAACCGGTGGGCCTCACGGCACCCATCAGGTTTCCCTGTGCTCGGTTTCTCTACTCCTTTTGTGTAAAATTTCCCAGTGTTTAAAGCTCCCCAGCGTGGCTGGGGACGTTTTAGGTTCAGTCTCATTGTCGCAGCTCTGCGTTTCAATACTTCAATTAAATACCAAGTAATCACGCAAACGTGCTTCTAGGGGGCTTTGCAGCCCGCGATCAGCTGGGGGCCCCTCTGCTGCCCTGTGTTCCTGCTCCGAGGCCACTTTCCTGCCCTTTTTATGTGGAGTGCGGCAACTAACCCTCAGCGAAATGTTCCTGCTTTCGGGTGCCACACGGAACGGGGAGGAAGAGGCTGCCCTCTGCATTATTTATGGGGTGTTTGACCGTGACTCTCCGGCGGGCCACGCACCATGGCACCTGGCTGTGTCTGGGTGGGGCGGGGGAGGCGGGAGCGGCTCCTTCAACACCTTCCCCCGGATCCGCTCTATTTCTTTCCCTGCCATTTTAGGACAGAGGGACGGCTCATCGAGAGGAGGCCGGTTGTGAACGGACCTGCTTGGGGCAGTTCGGTGTGATATGGGAATGAGGCAAAGTGAAGGAAGAGCCATAATAACAAAAGGCAAAAAGAAAGGCGAAGGAGGCACAGAAGGCAGTAAAAATAGTCCAGAGCTAAATCTGCATTGTTCTTTATGGGCAAGGCCATTCCAGGACTGTACGGAATTGCAGGAGAACTGGCTCCCAGAACTCAGCTTGGTGTCAGCTTTCACAGCGCTCCCGAGGAGTGAAAGGTTTGGGGGAAAAGGAGAGGAGGGGGAACTAAAATACCCTTTGCATCTCTGTAGCTTCTTTTGAGTTGAGAAAGGACTCTTTAGCCAGAGCCTCCATCCAGAACCTTGTTTCCATGGCAACCCCTTGCAGCCTGCAAAGCTGTGACGGCCCATTCTGGAGCTAGTGTTGCTGAACCAGAAAATGGAATAGGAGAGAAGTTTTGTTCCCTGGATTATTAGCATTAGCTAGGTACACGTAGAGGTGTGTAGGAACCCGTTTATTCAGCAGCCAATGCTGCTTTTCTCCTTTGGCCTTAAACATGAATTCTGTGCCTTTATTTAGCATTTACTGTGCACCAGCACTGGGTAGGTTCTAGGGATACAAGAGGTGAATAAGACATAATCTTTGACATTGAGGAGGCTCCTGGCTGTGGGGGTGGGAGTTACTGCACCAGGAGATCGATGCCACAGAGCATCTATGTGCTGGGTATTCATGGGTGCAGAGGAAGGCCTAGCTAGCTAACTTTGGTAGAGGTTGGGAAGGCTTCCCAGTGCAGATGACGTTCAAGAATTGAAAAAAGGGAGTGAGTGGGAGTTTTCCAGGTGCAGAACGTGAGGAGCAGGGAATCCTTGTGGGAATAATGTCTATTAAGCAGAAAATAAAGCAAATTATGACTTTTGTTTCTTGACCGGTTCCTGAAGTAGATTCTGCTCTTTCTGAAGCTTCTGCCCACCAGCTGTTGAAGGCTCTGACCTTCTGAGTGATTTAAAATCTGTGGACTGGGGCGCCAAGCGTCACACTCTTATTTTTGAGTCAGGTCATGATCTCTCAGTTTGTGAGTTTGAGCCCCGCATCGGGCTCTGCACTGGCAGTGCGGAGCCTGCTTGGGATTCTCTCTCTCCTTCTCTCTCTGCTCCTCCCCACACTCTCTCTCTCTCTCAAAATAAATCAACTTAAAAACATAAAGTCTGTGGACTGACAGTATTACCCAAGACCTCATGGGGCTTTCACCTATACACTTGCTTTAAGAGACAAACGCATTTCCAACATTATGTGGAAATACGATACTGGCAAATCAAATGCCATGGGGGGCTCAGAGGTTGGTCAGGGCTGATTTTTAAAGCTTGTGATTAAATATTTGAAAAAATTTTGTTTGGGGATTAGCATACTTTCTTCCTAAGACATCCCCACCATTAGTTTGACTCTCTTTGTAATGATTTTTTTTAAAGAGGGATATACCTGTTCTGAACTACATAACTGGTCTTTACTTTATGCTCCTAGGAATATACTAATTTGCATATCGATGCCAAGAATATAAAGATAAATTACTTCTTTCAGAGCACTGGAGAGCAAGGCCCACCTCAGTAATGTTCCACAGAATCCCCCCCCCCACCCAGTTCAGCATCAGTCATCCTGTGAGCACTCCGTGCATATTAATTGGTGATAATTGAAAAATAACACCCATCATCCTTAGAGAAGGATATCGCCTCAGCTGATTGCACTTTTATACATAGGTTGTTCTTATTACGTAGAGTCACTAAATAATCAGATTGTCGTTATCACACTCAGTACTACCACTAATATATAGTCTTTTTTATTTTATTTTACTTTATTTTATTAAAGTTTATTTTTATTCCTTTTGAGAAAGATACAGAGCTCAAGCGGGGGAGGGACAGAAAGAGAAGGAGACAGAATCCCAAGCAGGCTCCACGCTGTCAGTGCAGAGCCCGATGTGGGGCTTGAACTCACGAACCGTGAGATCATGACCTGAGCCGAGACCAAGAGTTGAGACACTTAACCAACTGAGCCACCCAGGCGCCCCTAATATATGGCGTTTTATTCATTCATTCAACAGCCATGTTCAAGGCAATATGGTGGGGATGTAAATATGAAAAAAAAATGAGCCCTATTCTCAAGAATCTTACAATTTACTGTGTTTGTGGGAGGGTGGAGATGTATATAAATAAATACGATACACGGCAGAATGAAGCAATTGCTGTACACACACATAGACACACACACACACCCTAGCACTGTGCCTCACACATAACATGTTTTGTAAGTGTAAAATGATTGATAGGATAAATAAACCTGCTGTAAAGATGCATAGAAGAAATGATTCATTTTGATGCCTGTCCAGGGTTTTCAGGACGGAAAAGCTTTATAGAGGAAGTAACATTTACATAGAAATTTCAAAGTGTGAGTGGTGTTTTGTAGATAAAAAGGAGAAGGGCAGTGTAGGTTGAGGAACCAGCCTGAGCAAGCCTGGGAGGTGTGATGGCATGCCCCATGCTGGGCCAATGTGAGTGGTCCAGTGAGGAAGGGGACACTGTGGGACACCTGGAAATCGGGCACTTGATTATGGGTCTTTGATGTCATCGTGCTTAAATGTTTGGATTTTTTATTTTTATGGTGGGGAGGGTAAGAAAGGAGTAGCCAGTGAAGATTTAAGTAGCGACTTGATGCTATTACATTTATTGTTTATTATGTTTATTGCTTCTGAGTGCTCCCCAGAGCTCACCCCAGAGGTGAGGCTTCTTGTCTGCTTTGTTCACTTACGTATCCCAAGGGCCTAACCCGGTGCCTGGCACACTGTAGATCCTCACCAGATGATTGTTGAACGGGATCCTCCCAGGGCTTTAGGGATTTGTTTCTGGGAATGATATGAAATTAAGGGAATGAGAGGATTTCAGGCAGGAGAGTCAAGGTAGAAAGTTTTTCCAGAAGCTCGAGTGGATACCTGTGAGGCTGAACTTGGGAGACACTCAGAAAGGAAAACTGGACGTAGGAGGGCTGAGGGTCAGACGCATCCTCTGTATGTTAAAAAAATCAGTGACCGGCTGGGACTGCTCCGAATTGAACTGAGGCCCAGACATCTGCGGGTAGGACTTGCCTCCTGCTGGGGGAAGGGGTGTTGGGCTGGGGCGAGGCCGAGAAGAGAGAGATAATGGCTTTGTTTTTGGAAAGGTTGAGTGTGACGTGTCTTTGGGAAGTTCATGTGGACGCTGGCTTGGAAAGGTTAAGTTTGAGGCGCCCTTGGGAAGTTCATGTGGACATTGGCTTAAAGGGACACTTGGGCTGTAGACCTCACTATGGGACAGGAGGACTGGAATGAGAGGTATGGGAGTCACTGGGATCCAGGTAACAAGTGAAGTAAGGGAGTGATGGCCTAAGTTTCATGGGGAAGGAGCTGAAGGATGGGAGACTGAAGGAAGTTTGCATTGAATGGGCAACAAAGTCAAAAGCCCGAGAATTGGTGGGGAAGTTAGGATGAAAATTAGAGCAAAGGGTCAAGGAAGTCACAAGAGTGTTTTCTGATTGAGAATGGGAGCAAAGAACTCAGTTTGGTGGAAAACCAGGCAGGGTGAAGCCTGGTAAGAGCCCATTGGATTGGACAGCCCAGAGTACTTACAATTAAAACAAAAAACAAACAAACAAAGACGGTATTAGTAATTTCGGTGGAATGGTGGAGGCAGAAAACATCTCAGGACGTTGAAAATGTTGGATGAGAAAGTAGAGTTCAAATGTAGACAGCTTTTTAAAGAAGTTTGGCAGTGAAGGAAAAGAAAGAAGGGGGTTTATTTAGTTCCAGGGAAAATCAGTTGCTGAAAGACATTGTATTTTTTATGAAGGGAAGTATGTTTGTGAGGCAGTGGGAAGGAAGCTGTTAGGTAAAGACTTAACAATCCAACCCTTGGTTGTTTCTGTAATACAGGAAACGGATTGTGATTCTGAGAAAAGCGAAGACGTGCTTTCATCTACACGTAAAATAACACATCTGAGCACAATTTTAATGGGATAATGTCAAACACGATGCATGTGTAGTCTTACTAAGAGTGATCATTTTGGCAGTCTCCGATCTTTTTCTACAGAGAGAGGGCTGCTTTCTGTAAATGCTGTGAGGTCGAAGAGGCAGTGACGTCACCGTGTCTGTGCCTGTCTCACCGTGGCCTGGTGATGGCTGTGTAGTCCAAAAAGGATGAAAATCAGGTCACATGGAGCGAGCACCTGAGAGGCCTAGAAAATGTTGGGAATCCTAGATGTTGAGGTACTTTGGAAGGTTACTGGGTCTTTCACCTTGTCCTTTAGATGATTCTCGTGAGAAGTATTCCAGAACTAAAATATCCTGCCCAGTGCTTATGTGCCTGGAACCTACCGTGCTAGCGGTAACAGTTCATATGGGAGAGGATCTCATAGAATTTTATGTGATTGTTCTTCCTGTGTTTGGACTCCCTAGAGAGTAGAGTTGGCATAGAAACAAATGGGAAAACGTTTTTTTCTTTTTTCTTCTTTAACCGAATAATATGGCCAAATAGAAGCAAGTAATTTTTTTTTTTAATCCCTTTCTTGAAAGTTGAAGATCTTGTCACGTATCATCAGAGTGCTGGCATAAAATCAGTGTTAAATAAACACGGAGTTGACTGAAATGTGAGCAGAGAACTCTGTACATTTCAAGGCCCTTCTCAGTCCAGAATCTGGAGACCACCGTGTTACGCTGAGAAACAGAAGTTGACAAAATATCTAATGGTAGGAAGGTGGGTGAATAAACCATGCTGTGTCTCTAAATTCATCATGTACTGTGATTTAGCAGATTCGAAAGCATGGAGGAAACCCAATAACATGTTCAAGGGAAAATCCAGGATGCAAATCTCTATGTAGTGTGCTACGAGTTTTGTAAAATTAAGCGTCACACATAAAGATACGTTTGCATGAAAAAAGACCGGAGAGAATATTTTACCCCAGAAACTATGATGGTCATCATCTTTGGTGATGGGATTACGAGTGATTATTATTTTCTTTGTTCCGTTTTTATGCACTTGCCAACTTTGATGTAACGAGTATACTTTATTTTTATCATCATAAAAGTTATTTAAGCCTAAGCTTAGATATCACGAAAGTGTAATTGCACATGTACTTCCTCATATGTGTCTTTCCGTTTAATTTTCATCTGAATGGGATCTGGGTTTGGGGGGCCTAATTTAATAACTCCTGTGGGCTTGCGTTTACAACCAAATCTCAGTATGAACCAGAACAGGTTCTGTTTGGACTCTGGACCATAGCAATTCAGAACTGGCCTGCTGACCAGAAGTTTCCTCGTGGGTGAAATGGATGGGCACCGAGATCGGGGAGATGGTGGTGCTGCTCATGGTCTTTTGGACTTGGAAGGGGCTGCCATAACTCCTGCCCTCCTGCTCCTCTCCCCACTTCTCCTCCTGATCTCACTTTCTTTCCCTTCCTTCTCTACCCTTCCCCTTACTCCTCCTTCTCCTCCCCTCCTCCTCCCCTTCCTTCTCCTCCTGCTCACCCTTCTTGTCCTCTGCCCTTCTTACTCCTCCCCGCCCTCCTCCTCCTGCTTTTTCTTCTCTTGCTCTCTCTACTCCTCTTCCTTTTCATCCTCACCGCTTCCTTAATGGCCAGGTGCTCCGTTTCCGTGCTTGAACCAATGCGCTGGAGGATGAAGAGTTCCATCATGGCTCAGGAGGAGTTCACGGGCGTTATTGATAAGAGGCACCAGGAACCAGAAGAAAGGCAGAAATGAGCATTTTGACTTTGGCACCCAGATGAGGCCGTTTAAAAAATTGATTGAGAACCCAGGACTGTTTGTGGTGACGGACGTGTTGTGTCTGTTGACTGTGGGGGTGGATACACGAGCCTGCACATGCGTAACCTTGCATAAGATAAAGACATGCCTGCATATACTCGAATGAGTAGAAGTAAAGCAAGAATTCTGAGTAAGATTCGCGATTGTATCAGTGTCAATATCCTGGCTGTGATATTGGACGCCGTGCTATAGTTTTGCAAAATGTGGCTGTTGGGGAATCTGCATAGAGAACAAATGCTATCTCTCTGTGTTATTATTATTTTTTTTACAACTGCACGTGAATCTACAATTATCTCAAAATAAACATTTGATTAAAAAATAAAAAGTATGGGTGAGCCATTCATGTCGTGAAGATCCATTGCCCATGTAGCTCAGGATTCTGCTCTGATAGTAAACACAAAGGATTCCAAGCACGTATCGATTAAGAAATCATTATGTGTTAGGCACTACGCTAACTAGGCACTTGACGTGCATTATTCCCTTTCATTCAGTCCATCAACCTTATGATAGGTATTGCTGTCCTCATGTGACCTATAAGGAAACTGAGGCTCAAAAAGTTCAAATGCCAGCTAGTACTTGCAAAGTAAGGAGCGAGCACAGGCAGTGTGATTCCAGAGCATGCACCCTTCATCACTAAGCGACACTCCCTCCGTGTTCTGTCCAGGAGCATGTTG
The DNA here is from genome assembly GCF_028749965.1 of Puma concolor. Lineage (NCBI taxonomy): Eukaryota > Metazoa > Chordata > Mammalia > Carnivora > Felidae > Puma > Puma concolor. The sequence continues at coordinate 51,277,211 of NC_141683.1, forward strand.
GCCGAGAATGATATTTAACTCAGAGCGGGTAGGGGTGCCTTGTCTCCTCCCAGCCGTCATTTCTTTGCATTGATCCTTCAGGGCCTATTCCCCTGTGGGTTTATCTAAATTCTTACTGCGGTTATTTATATGACCAGTTTTACTATCTCTAGTTTACTGTCTCAGTTTTACTGTCAGTCAGGTTTATGCACTGCTGTGTAGGTATGTCTTTTTGAATTGATCTCTTTCTCTGAGGTTTCCGTGGGAAACTCCTTACTCCCTTTCCCCCCCGCTAATTTATTTACCAAGATTGGATGGGGTTTGTCTCCGTCATCTGTTAGTGCAAGGCATGTGATCGAATACGGATGAATCCTGTTAGCCCAGAACTGGGAGAAGGTGGCAAGGTTGGGAGGGCCTGGAAACTGGTGCCAGGGCAGAGCCTTCTGGATCGAGGGCTGTGGTTAAGCCCCTGTAGCTGAGAGCAAAGAAGAGAATTTAATGAAGTAGGAGCGCTGGAAGGCAAGAGACAGAAAAAGTCAAGACCCAAACAAGGCTAACTCTGGGACCAGCACATCCAAAGGAAGCAAGGCAGTGGTAGGAGAAGGAAAGGAAGAGAACACATCTAAGGTCGAGAGGATGACAGTGTTGAGGAGTCTTTCTCCCCAGCTGGAATTGTCACGTATGCTTCCCGCAAGGAACGGCCAGCTCCAGGACACTGACGGCAACAGGCGCCACCCAGCTGTCTCTGGCTCTGAGTTGCTCTTAAGACTTTAATCACCGGCCCTCAAATGTCCTAACACGATGTGTGACTTTTGTTACTTCTGCGGGGGAAATGGCCTCTTTTCTGCCACGTAGAAGCTGGAAAGGACCTTAGGTGTTTATGGCCTGGTTTGGAGCAAATGCAGGGGTTATGAGTCATTGTCTCCTATGATCGCTGGGAACATGTGCAGAGAGAAGGCTGGCGAGTGGGGAGGGCTGCTGGCCTCATGCACGCCAGCTCTGTCTGTGCCTGCCTGCCTGCTTCCACGGGATGCTTTGTACAGGCTTGAGAAAGAATTGGTTGGCTAGTTAAAGTTAGCTCTACAAAGATTGCCTTACAGAGAAAATGAAAGCGAATCTTCACAACTAGTCACAGGGGAGAGAGGTCACGGCAGAGGGAGGAGCAGGAGATGATGTGGGGAAAAAATTAATGAGAAAGAGCACTGGGCACGATAACAGACTGACTCGAAAAAGAGAAGAGAGAAAAGGATTCCGCCCTGGGATTGGCTAAGTTGTGTGAAATGTAAAGATAAAAGTTAACACAGTCATCCTCTTAGAATCGGGATATATCTGCACCTCCTGCTTTTCTCCTCCACCCCCCTTTCCAGGTTTAGCCTGGAAACCCAAGAGCCTTAGGGATGTGAGATGAAGAGAATAGAGGTGCCTGTTTGGGAGGGAGTGAACTCCACTCATTATGGCGATATTGATCAAGTGCAGTTGGGAGCCATTTTCCCCACGGGACCTCATTACCCACATCATTCTTAGAGTCAGTGTCCCAATCTGGTTGCCACTGGCATGGCACCCACCCCTGTTGGACATGGGCCGAATGCAGAGTGTCCGTTAGGAACTTGTCCCTGGTGAGCAGGGCCTCAGCTGGCCCATAGAAGAGGTGTGGCGGGTAGGAGTGAACAGTTCCGGAAACAGCTAGTGTGAGTTCTGTAGGGAAGCAAATTTTGTCAAGCCAAGATAAGCCTCTTTGGTATATTGATTGTTTTAAGCTGGTTATTTTTAAGAAAAAACAGACACAAGAGAAAGTCTTAAAACTGAGTAGAAATTACTCTTTTGTAGGAGACATTGACTTGTATAAGGGAAATCTCCCATCTGTAAGGGTGTCTCCCTCCCTGTACCAGGAAGAGGGGCTTGAGTCATCTCTAGAATTTCTTATCAGTGGGGAAGGCAGTGAACTTAAATCTGCATAAAACATTACCTGTGTTTCCTGTGCTTTCCCTGGTAACTTCCCCTGACTGACTCCCCACCCCAATATCCTCCTTTGTCTTTAGTGAAAGATGGTTTTCAAGATGATGGCTTCAGCCATTTCAGGAATTACTCAGTTTTCCTGGGTGTCCCATGTATACAGTAGGTATACATGTTATTAAATTTTGTTTGCTTTTCTCCTGTTACTCTGTCTGGTGTCAGACTTTTTCCCTTTTTATTTTTTATTTATTGAAAAAAAATTTTAACATTTACTCATTTAAAAATTTTATTATTTTTTTTTTAGTTTTTATTTTTTAATATAATTTATTGTCAAATTGGCTAACATACAGTGTGTAAAGTGTACTCTTGGTTTTTGGGGTAGATTCCCGGGTTCATCACTTAACCTACAACACCCCATGAGTTAGAAGATCTTGAAAGGTAAAGGAAAATTTCCTCCCCAACAGTGCTACAACGTATTTCTTCTTCCTTTGATGTGAAAGATTCCCTACACAAAAGCCACTGTCAGCTGCAAGAACGTGGTAATAAGTTGGTTTTTTTTTCCCCTGCCGAAGTAAAGCAATTACTATAGACTGTGCAAACACCTAAGTGACCCCAGTGGTAACCAGAGCAATTTGCTGTGAAGTTGGCTTCCACTGAAATAGCAAAACATTCCATGGAAGTCAGCCTTGACTCCAGATTGCAGACACGGAGGAGGGTCCCTTGCTCTTTAGCTCTATAAGGAGAGCTGAACCCTTGGAGGGAGACAGGGGGCCGGGAGTTGGGGTGGAGGGGGTGGAGTGCAAAGCAGAGCAGTGGAACGTGGCAAAAGGTTGCAAAACAACTTTGTGCCAAAGACCTCCAAGTTGCTGGGAGGTGTTTGGCTCCTCCCCAGGCTGAGCACTGTCACCCCTAGGGATGTGGGTCTGTCGGAGGGCATTGTGACCATTTGAGAACTGCGGCAGCCTCCACGATCATAGGAGACGTGACAGAATTCTGCCTCCCAAATGGGGACTGCTTACTGCTGCTGTAGAATCCTTCGTTTGCCGAGCAGTTGTCCACATGTTTGCAGAACTGCGCCGAGGGCTTGGGGTAACGCACACATGGTAACTAACCTAACGCCCCCACTCGCCTACCCCGGTCCCAGTCTCTTACATGCCCTCACTCCCTAGCTTAGCAGCTGTAGCAAATTACCATCCCATCAGGTAGAGCAATCGCTGAATACTTTAGAAAGCAGAGCTTCCACTGAAGCCATTTAGCGGAAGCATACCATGTTTAGGCACATGCTGGCGGGGGTTGCCGTATAAATACTTAGATCATTCTATTCTTAATAGTGGTCTGCAGACCAGCAGCTGTCAGCATCACCTGGGAGCTTGTTCGAAATGCAGAATCTAAGGCTCTCCCCCGGACCCAGTGAATCAGACATGTGTTTTAACAAGATCCCAGGTGATTCAGGTGCACATTGAAGTCTGAGAGGTACTGCCTTAGATGTCTTCAGTGCCGCTTCTCACAAAGGCATAACTGTGGAGCAACTTTGTCTTGGAATCAGCCTTCAATCCAGACCCAAGCTCCATTACCTAATGATGTTGATCAAGAAACTGTTGGGGCGCCTGGGTGGCTCAGTTTGTTAAGCATCAGATTCTTGATTTCGGCTCACGGTTCATGAGATCAAGCCCCACATAGGGCTCTGTGCTGACAGTGCAGAGCCTGCTTGAGAGTCTCTCTCTGCCCCTCCCCCCAATAAATAAACATTAAAAAATACTGAACTTCTCTGAGACTCAGTTTCTCCTGTATAATATCACAAGAGACGGTTGTGACAGTTCATTGAGCTAATGCATATCAAGTGCCTGACAGTGCGAATGGTTTAACTAGCACTCTCCCCGCTACCTGTCTTCTCATTAAAGGGATTTTATACAAAATACCTTCTCCCCTGTCCCTAAAAGGCTAGCTGTTATAGAAACTGGTGTTCTCAAGTGTTATGAGAGGGTTACAAAGAATTTCACTTTGGTTGATCGATCTTACCTCTCTTAAACTCAGCCAGGCTTTCACAGAAGTCTTTTTCTAAATCATGTCTACTTCATAATTAAAGGCAGATATCGGCTTATTTCCTGGTCTGTTGAGCCTGTATTAGAACCGGGAATCCAGAACGTTTCATATTTCCTTTTCCCTAAAGTGGACTGTGGTGCAACTGCTCGGGCTTTGGGCTTCAACAGTCTTGGGTCCAGACTCTAGCCCTGCCATTTACCACAGTATGACCTACAGGGGCTGTCACATCCCTGTGAACCTTTTTTGTGTGGAACATGGAGCTGATGAGTCTGTATCTCATAGGATCATTGTGAAGAATAAGTGAAAAGTCATACATAGCACATAGTAGGTGTTCCCATATGCACCTATTTCCTCCTCTTTTGTATCTAGAAATAACTCTACGCATTTTGGGGGATGATTAAACTAACATTTATTCTAGAACATCACTGGAAAAGGGAAGTTTGAATGTCTGGGACACATGCATAATTTTTTCTCCTCTTTTACACGCTGGCCACTTTAACATCACGGCTAATGTTACGTTAGACACTGCAGCCCAAACGGCATAGTGATGCATTGGTCTTACGACTCGTTTTAATAAAGTAACTTTGAAATGTTACCTACTTTTACATTTACAAACTCGTTCCAACTTAGTCGTTGTTTGATCTTTCTAACTTATTCAAAAGGTCTCTTTGTAAGTTATCTTTCCTCTGTAAGCCTTGTGATGGCCTTTGGCCAAAAGCTATAAAATTCTGACCTTGGAAAATCTCTATTAATCACTTTCGCTCATGTCATGTATGGTTCATCTGTACCCACCAAAATACTGTATTTCGGTGTCTCAAAATACTGTATTTCGGTGAGGCAGAATTGAATATTAATGTGTTTTATAGGTAGATAAATAAGGTAGGGAAAAGATAGAGAAGGGAGGGCAAATAAGTGAACGGTAATAAGTAGAATAAGGGGAAAATATTCAGAAGTGTAATTAAAGATGAAAGATGCCTTCATCTGAGCTTTTTAAGGAAGTGGAAAAGTCAATGAGTCTGAGAAACTTGGCTGGGCTATCTATTCTAGTAGATTGGAAATTGAAAGATGAAAGAAAGCTCTTCTACCCAAAGCAGTGAAACAGCGGAATCATATAATATTATGAAAAGGAGGACCCATGAGGGATCTTCCAGTCTTTTTTCTTTATCTTGAGACATGTTCACACTTAGTTCCAGACAGATGAGAACCCATTTTCGCTTTTAAACAATGCTAGGAAAAGATATTCCGTGGTCCCTCAATTGCAATCCACATCAAACAATTTTGAATGTTTGTAACAATTTCCAGTCACAGAGAGCTAGTCCTGAAGTCTAACTTAAATCTGTTTCTTGCTTAACAATGATTTTTATAGATCATGGACTGCTAAGGGCTGGGGTTTTAAAAATGCCATTCTAGAGCATTTGCACTTCTGATGCAGTAAAGTTGCCAGTCTCTTGGGATAGTGTGTGTGTGTGTGTGTGTGTGTGTGTGAAAGAGAGAGAGGGAGAGAGAGAGGGACAGGATTTCTTTTTGTTACAACCACTTTAAAAGCTCTGTAAGGTATATTGCAAGCACCTAACAGTTTGTCATAAATGTAACTCAAGTGATTTTATACACACCTTCCTAGTATTTATTTTCCTCTACTATTTCTTGAACAAATGACTTTCTTAGATTTACGACTCATTTTCTGCAAGCTTCAAGTAGATAGTTTTAAATGTACCATACCATATTTGAAAAATCAATATTCATAATTTAATGAATTTCAATTTTATCTATTCTCAGTCTTAGTTTTTACCAAACTGATGAGGCCTGACTTTCTCCATCTATTCCAGAAGTTCTTCAGAATCAAATAGCCACATGCTCTGTTGGAATTCCTTCTATTTTTTCTGCACGCCATTCTGTCTCATTTTCTAGCTCATCCTTCCCTACCTCAACGCAAAATTGGAGTTCTTTAGGACTCAGCCCTTGCCTATTGCTGAACACTCTGCTTTTATCTCCACTGGTGATCTTATCCACTCTCTTGATTTCCATTGCAACCCCAGTGCCTACAAATGGTAAGGCTATACCTCCAGCCCAGATAGTTTTCTGAGCTCGAGAGCCATATGTATTATCCGTCTACTGAAAATGATCATTTGTATAGCGCCCAGATGCTGAAAGTTCACGCGACCCAAACTGGATCTGCATTTCTTCCTTTACCTTTCATGCCGCTTCCTTCTGCTTCCCCAGCCACGATAAATGACACCACCCATTGTTCACAATAGCCCAGGCGTCCATCAGTAGATGAGTGGGTAAACAAAACATGCTGTCTACATCCAGCGGAATGGTATTCCTCCTTAAAAGGGAAGGAAATTCGACACAACGTGGATGAACCTTGAGAACATTATGCCAAGTGAAAGAAGCCAGACACAAAAGGACAAATGCTGTGTGATATTCCACTTCTGTGCGGTGCCTAGAACAGTCAGAACATAAAGGCAGAAAGTAAAGTGATGGCTGCCAGGGGTTAAGGGGAAGAGGGGAACAGGTATGGGGAGTTACTATTGAATGGGTACAGAGGTTCACTTGGGGAGGACGAGAAAGGTTCTAGAGGGGATGATCATGTACTGTTGTGAATGTACTTAATGCCATTGAACTGTCCACTTCAAAATAGTTACCATGGTAAATTTCATGGTATGTGTCTTAGCCACGATTTTTAAAAGACAAAAAAAGTAAGGGAACATGTGAAAGGACACCACAGAGACCAATCAGCCGAGTCCTGAATGTGAAACATACTTTAGGTTCATGCTGTAGGCCATGTTTCTCTTGGGGGAAAGAGGGAGGGACCATTACGGAATAGAGGAGGCCTGAGAGACAGAAATTAACTAATTAATTTAAAAAATCAGTAAATAGGAGTGCCTGGGTAGCTCAGTCAGTTAAGCGTCCGACTCTTGATTTTGGCTCAGGTCATGATCTCACAGTTTCCTGAGTTCGGGCCCCGCATTGGACTTCGTGCTGACAGTGGGGAGTCTGTGTGGGATTCTCTGTCTGTCTCTCTCTTTCTCTGTCTCTCTCCGACTCTCACTGTCTCTGTCTCTCTTGAAGTGAATAAATAAACTTTTTTTTTTTTTTTTAACGAATAAATAACACCATCCTCCACCTAGGCTCTTAAGTCAGGGACCTGGAGGGGTGCCTGGGTGGCTTAGTCGGTTGAGCGACCGACTTCGTTCGGCTCAGGTCATGATCTCACGGTTTGTGAGTTCGAGCCCTGCGTCGGGCTCTGTGCTGACAGCTCGGAGCCTGGAGCCTGCTTCGGATTCTGTGTCTCCCTCTCTCTCTGTCCCTCCCCTGCTCATGCTCTGTCTCTGTCTCAGAAATAAATAAATAAATATAATAAAAATTTTTTTTTAAAAAACTCAGGAACCTGGAAGTCATGCTTGAATCCTTTTGCCCCATATATCCACCCATATGTGTTTGCACATGTATTCTGCTCACGGGAAATCCCCTGGCTCTGACTTAGAAGCAAAAAGCCCCAACAGAGTTGGATAAGGGAGAAATTTTTATGTTTTAAATTTGCGAGGAAAGGGGCCCCTGGGTGGCTCAGTCGGTTAAGCGTCCGACTTCAGCTCAGGTCACGATCTTGCAGTCTGTGAGTTTGGGCCCCGCGTCGGGCTCTGTGCTGACAGCTCAGAGCCTGGAGCCTGTTTCAGATTCTGTGTCTCCCTCTTTCTCTCTCCTCCCCCACTCATGCTCTGTCTCTCTCTTCTCAAAAATAAATAAACGTTAAAAAAATTTTAAAGTTGCAAGGAAGACTTTACAAAAAAGGTGGGCCTGTACGGAGTGGCCTTGAAGGCTGGGTGGTGATGGGGAGTTCCTTGAGAAGTGGTGGTTGGAGATAAGATTCTAGATAGAGGGACAGAGTGAGGATGTGGCGGAAAGAGGCTTGGCGCATGAGTGGCGATGATGGATGGGGAGCTGCCGGGAAGGCTTTTTATGGGACCAGTCTGTTGGTGCCAACTTCTTGTAGAAGTGGGCCTGCTGGCGTGGCACGTGCCCTGTTACATCCAGTTGGGAGTCACATTTTGTTTCGAGGGTGGGCTGATGAGTGTACACACTTGACATTCTGTGATGCAGGGAGGTCAGAAAGAAATGTGATCAGATGTAACTCCGGAAGCTTCTGGAAAAGAGGGGTGATGCTCTGCAAAGGAATGCGGGATCTGAGTGGACTGTGGCTAGGATGCTTGTGAAAGGGTAGGCCTTAGAGGGAAGCCAGCGATGTATCTGATCAACTTGGAACTTTAAGGAGAAGAAGGGAAGGGGAGGGGACATTGGCAGCAGGCGACTTATCTTCTCAGGCTGTTTCACGGATGCAAGCCAGAGGAACACCTAAGGGACATTGCTGTCACAACACATGGCCACTACACACTGGATAAGTAGGGACTCTCTATTGAAATGCAGCAAATCCCATTCTGAGAATTAGGATTTCTCAACAGGTGAAGGGTAAGCTTCTTAAACACGTTCAGATCAGGTTCTTGTGTTTCAGGTGCAAGTGTGATGGGGCATCAGCCCTTGGTTAAATTGGTTGCAACCTCTTTCCTTCCCCAGATCATTCTTTGTTTGAAATCTCCTCCCCATGATAGGTTATTGCCTTATATCCTCCTTTCTTTCTTTGAGCTATAGCTACAGTTTTTATCTATACCCATCAACCAATGTCCCAGTAGAAAACAGGTTATATATTCCAGCCGAGTTTTCTAGAAATTACCGAGGGGTTACTAAAACGGTACAGAAAGGAATAGTGCAGTATGCAGAGGTTAATGACAGCAAAGTGTGGTCACCAGCCTTAGGCCTGAGGGGGAGGAGAAGGGGCCGTTCCTGGAACCCAGAGACAGTGAGGGCTTTTGGAGAGAACTGTGACCCCCACAGAGGGACGCAGCCAGCCTGAGGCCAGTCCAGGGGGAGTCTCACTCCTCTTTATCTCTCTGCTCTCATTCAGGTCGGCCTCCTTGGGCACAGAACAAGGTGAAAGAAAGTGGAGGGCGGATCAGAGCAGTGAATGGAACATCCCTATTGGATTTCCATGTAGAGATCTTTTGCCGACTCTGCTGTGGTGTCACTGTTTATCCTGAGTACGGTTTTCTTTTTAAATGTTTCCCTTCACTGATTTTGCTTTTAATAACCACATGCGAAGTAACCGCTTGAGCTAAAGCCGACCCTGATTTTGCTTTTGTATGGTCACATGTACTTACAGCTAGGTCAGGCAGGCCAGTCTTCAGCCGAGCTAGGAACCCTCTACCAGAACCTCCCACTATATAGTACACTTGGGAACAGTCAGCTCCGAACACAGGTTGGGATTCAGGAGGTCTGGGGAAGGGCCGGAGAGTCTTCATTTCTAACATGTTCCCAAGTGACGCCCATGCAGCTGGTGCACAGGCCACATTTGGAAAAGCAAGGCACTGCACGATTTGACAATGATCTCTAGATAAACTGCCAGCTGCCCCGAATTAGCTAGGTGAGGCAGTGGGAGGTCCACCTTCCTGCTGATGGCCTGCCATCTGCTACTTCATTATTTCTTGGCTTTGCCACTCGTTCCCAGGGTTCAGGGGTCCCACGTACTTCCCCAAGCCTCAGCGTTTCTGCCTTTATGGAATTGAGGGCTGCTCTTCTTCCTGGGCTTGTGAGAGGATAACAGCAAATGACTGTGTTTATTTTCTGGGAACGGTGTCTTAGAAGTCCTGTTATCTGCCTCATGTTGGTGCTGTTTATTTGAACACCATTCAGCATGGTGTTTACCTGGCCAAATATGCCGATGATGTTTTTGCCGATTGGATCAGTGAGTTGCAGGAAATGAGGAGCCTGTAATCCTTGGAGCTTCCCTTTAACAGGACAAGGTATCACAGGCTAAAATATGAGGGTACGCTAACATCTTGCTGGCCCTACTGTTCAAAGGAATTTCAGCAGAACTCATAAATAGCTCTTCTGAAGTAAGTGCCCACCTCATCAGAGGCTGAGGCTCTGCAGATACAGGAACGGGGAGGGACTTGTTCCTCTGAATTTTATTTCAGACAGGAAGCTGCTATATCAGCAAGCAGAATTCTGAAAGCCAGGACCTAGGGAAGGTACAAGCTGGAATACAATGGAGGTTCACTGTGGGATGACTGTGGATGCCACTGGCTTGTTGTGTCCGTGGGCTGAGACAGTAGTGGGGCCAGTGGAGTAAAAAATGTGGGAAGTTAAGGTAGAGAAGTGTGAAGGATGAATTATGTCATAATTGGGAAAACCAACAACACTTAGGAAAACGTTTTTGACCTACATTAAATAAAAATACTGCATGCTTACAATATGGCTACACACGGGGCTCCTGGGTGGCTTAGTTGGTTAGGCAACCCACTCTTGATTTTCGGCTCAGGTCATGATCTCATGGTTTGTGGGATCTATCTCTGCATTGGGCTCTGTGCTGATGGCTGGGAGCCTGCTTAGGATTCTCTTCTTTCCTCTCTCCCTGCCCCTCCTCCCCCAGTCATGTGTGCGTGTGTGTGCGCACTTATGCACCTGCGTCCCCTCTCTTGGTCTTGCTCTCGCTCTCAAAATAAACAGAAAAATAAAAACAAAACAATATGGCTACACATTTTCTTTCAGATTATCATGCCAATTCTGAAGAGCAGCATTAATTAAGGGCCCAGACTCTAAATTGCCCGGGTGTAAATCTGGTGTGCACCAGTTCCTGGAAATGTGGCATTATGAAGCTTTTAACCTCCCTGTGCTGCGTGTTCTTTTCGTGGTGAAATGGACATGAAAATAGTAACAATCTCATAGGGTTGTCTTGAAAAATAAAGGACTTGATAAATGAAAATTACCGAGAACAATGCCGGCATAGACTGATTTCTCAATCAGTGCTGACAATAATTATTATTATCATGTAATCAAGTTCGAGTTCCTGCCTAAATGGGAGTTCTTTCCACGAAGCCATGTTGTCTCTTCCAGCTTGGTGAAAATGCAGTTTATAGTGGGATGGGCAAGTTAGTCATGGTGGAAGGGAAGTCTTAATAGTGTTGAAATACCCACAAGACATTTTCCCTTTTTGGGTACAGCACAATAAGCATCTGTCTAGGAAGGAATATGGGGGAAATGATTTGAGATTGTGAAACACAGTGGTCATGATTCCTTAGTGATTCGTAGGAGCTAAGGTGAAGGAAATCATGCTTGCAGCGGTCTATCAGAGGTCTCAGTTTTTGGCACAGTTTTTTTTTGGTGGGGGGGCGGGGATAATAAGGAACTAAACTCTCTTAAGGAAGCATTTAGCCCTTGAATTTGTAAGGAATTTCAGGTGAGTTCTGTGAGACTCAAAATGTAATTACTACCGAGTACCCAGTGTAACATCAAGTATTGGCTAAGTCCCATACGAGCATATTATTTAATCCCCTCTCTCTCTCGGGTGGAAGCTAAGTACCGTCACATAATCCCTCATCAGTGAGGAAATGATGGGCCTAGAATTCCCAAGTGACTTCCTATTCAAGGGCACACGACAAGTCAGAGAGAGAACTGTGGCTTGACTCCAGAGCGCGTGGGTCCCCATTCTGCCTGTTAACTCTGTGAGCCAGGCGAAGCGGTCGAAGGGGAATGCCCAGATGGGAGAAAAGGAAACTCATTTCAAAATGATACTTGACGAAAGGTAGTGGTGATCAAGAAGGGATAAAGATAAGGCCCAGAGGAGTGCTGTTTCACAGTTGTAAAGCCGAGGAGACGTGGGCATCATCCCATCTCAGTCTCTTCATCTGACAGATGAAGAAGAAAGGGTCTAGACCTCAAGGTCACTTGGGGCTCGTGTCAGTGCGGAGACAAGAACCCCTTCCTGGACTAACATTCATTCTGTGCTCTCGCTTTCTCCACAAAGGACAGTTGCTTTAGCTGCGAATGAATGGCTGTGAGTATAAGCGTCTGTGGCATTCTTTCAATAGGAACTAGTTAGACTGGGAAAATCACACTTTTTAATTATTGAAATCATTTATTGATGCTGAGACACTGTTTGTTTGGTGAACATATGTGGAGAATATTAATGGATATTATATATTACTAAAGCTCCCCCTTATTGACTTCTGCGTCACAATGTAAACACGCGTAGCCCAATAAAACATGACTTTGTCTTAATAGCATTATGAATAAATTATTAAGGGCTCTTTTTTTTTCTTCTGCAGTAATTTTACTACTTTTTTTTAAACAAACCTTCCATAGGACTGTAATTAAAAGTAAAGGAATGTGCAGCAGTTTTTAGCCATAATCCTCAGGAGATTAATAAAGAACTGTCAAAGCCCAGATGAAAAAAAATGCTCTGTGGGCTGAGGGGCTCCTTGAGAATGGCGTTCAAGGGGGCCGTGACCTCTGCTGGTGCACGTGTCTCGCCAGCTGTGGCTGAGGTTTGTGCTGTGGAGAACTTGCCCAGAATGGCTTGTTGGATGCCAGTGGGCATTGCCAAGGCCAGGGAGTGCATTGTCCACGTCTAGCCTGAGCCCGGCCCAGGGTAGACCGTCGTGGAATGCTTGTTGGATGAGTTACTGCACTCCGAGCCGTGCCCTTTACCTCCAAAGCCATACTGTGGTTTGCATTTCTTACTGAGGTGGCTTAGGGATCTGCTCAGAGCTCGTATACGCTGTGAATAACTGCCATCAGAGACAAGAGGTCCCCATTTAATGAGCAAGGGCTCTTGTGTCAGCCAGACCTATATTTTAGTGATGGCTTCACCGTCTTAGGCAAGTTACTTTGCCACGTTGACCCTCATTTCTTAAAAAATGACAGTACCCACTTTTCGGGGGCTGGTGCGAGTACTCTGTGATAAACATGTAAAACGACCTAACTCAGGACCTGGGAGGCTGTTATTAGTCACTCTGCTTGCCAGCAAACAGAAGGAAGCCTTAGAGGAGAGTCACCTGATCATGAGCTGGCTGTTAAGTTCGATTTATCTATTGTTTTGCTATTTTTTTGCATGACCACTGAGTATCTGCTGCCCTGTCACTGTAGCTCAGTGCATCTTCCTCTCTGTTCTCACGGTCATTCAGTCGTACTTCCTAGTGTCTGTGGCTGCTCTCTCCTGACCACCCCTCCAGCACCCAGTCCTGCTGATTCTGCCGGAGAGAGTACAGAGAACAAATGTCCAGCCTGTGATTTTGTACGCAAAGGGTAGGGCTTAACCGTAGAACTCTAGCCTGGCAAATTTCACTCTGATTTTTTTTTTTCTGGCTTTTTGATCCATTCAGTCCCCAAATATAATTTCACATCATCTGTTTGCCTTAGCATCTCATTATGAGTTAGGAAGTCGCTCTCAGACCTCTGCTGGGAGCTGAGAATATGTGCCCTGTGCAGGACCATCACCAGGCTGCATTGCCCAAGGCTCCCTGTACTGATGGTCACGTGATTCTTGGCACTTAGATGGTGCTTCTTTATGCACACATTAGCTACTTCTTTTAATACCTTCAAGGACTGGTAGGAATTGTTATAGTCTGTTTGCATTGGTGGGGAAACTTAGGCATGAAGGGTCAGATGCTTCTTCTAGGACATTGCAGCAGCTATGGTGGTCAGGAAATAGTTTGCACGCGAGGCCATCTCCAGTCTGAGTTATGATACCCTGAAACAGGTATATGGTTTCCCTGAAGGCTTTTGGGTTGGCAGCATTGGGATTTTCCTCTCTGGCCGTTAGCCAGTCCTGTAGCACTAAGAACGATTCCTTCTGGAGTCTAAGAGAAGTTAGATGCATAGAATGTGGACATTCATTCTTTTGAGGCCCGCCCTTTGGGAGGTCTCTCACAGACAACCCCTTAGATACCATCGTTTATTAAAGAATATTAGGCTGGATTGAGAAAGTGGTCAGACCAGTGATGGCAGTTATTATAATCTTGTACCCTCACTACCCCGGCTATTTTTTTTTTTTTTTTTTTCAGGCAGAAGAGTGGTTGTGTTTTTCGTTGCACTTGGAATAATCCATGATGTTAGGATAGAACTGACAGAGTTGAGAAGAACCCTTTTGGTTCTTCTCTTTAGGGAATGCAGACATTTTGACAAAGGGCCATTGACCTCCGTGGAAGCTAGGTGATCTAGAAGGAGCCTGATGAGTCAACGGTCCCGCATCTGAATCTTTCTTCCCTCCTTTAGTGGCAGCACAGCTAGCATAAGCTTCGTCCTCTCTGACTTTGTTTCCTCCTCTGTAAATGAGTACAGTAGTATCTAGCTTTGAAGGCTGCTGTGAGGGTTACATAAATGTGTAACACGGCGCTGACTCGTGATGGGTACTTAACAATCGATCCCCATCCTTCCTTTATTACAGCCAGAGGAAAGACCTCTGTGCTCCCTCAACAGACCTTACAGATGGAGCACAGAGGACAAACGTCCAATCAGTCTGTGTCCCCAAATGATGTATGTTCCCCACATGTACCTGACTCCTCTTTGTAATCAGTGGGACACATCTCAGGTGCCACAGACTGCCAGCCACCAACTAGAAATGACAGGAGTGAACTCACTCATTATCCTAATAGGTCCATTTTTAGTATATGAAAACTGAGACCCCCGTCTTGCCTTGGGGCAGGAAGAAGTGAGTACCTTGGTTCCTGCATAAGAATGTGACATTTCTACATTTGGGTTCCTCATTTGCGGGCTGGTGACCAGTTTCATAAGCAGTGATGAAGGAAGAGCAGGGCAAGGGAGGAAGGCTGCCTGTGGGTATAGCCATTCCCTATCTTATTGACAGGACATCTCTTCTACTAATTTGTCATTCTTGCCTTATCATGTTTTCATAGAAAAGTTTTAGGACTTCAGATTTTTTTAAATGACATATAAGCAGATGGGTCAATGCATTTCAGCAAAGGTAGCAACCTGTATACCCAGGGCCCTGATCAAGACACAGTAGGATCCCTCTGCTTCTCCTGTACCCCAAACCATCCTCCTTGTGCCCCTTCCATTCACCCCCGCCACCCTTGGGGAAACACAAACTTGATTTGCAACGGCATGCATTAATCTGATCACTTCCGAACTTTCTATACAAAACCATACGGTGCAAACTTTTTGCCTATGTGGTTCCTTTGGCCCTGCATGATTTTTTGGTGAAAGTTTCTTCATGTTATTAGAGTAGCTATAGTCCACTCATTATCACTGCAAAATAGTATTCCGTTGTGCAAATCTATCACAACGTATTTGTCCAACCTACTACTGATGGCCATTTGGGTAGTTTCCCGTTTCGGGCTAGTTTAAATAATAGGGCTGCTGTGCATGTCTTTTGACTGATGTATAAATGTGTTTTAGTTAGGTATAAATCTATGAGTGAAATTTCTGGCTTATAGTGGATGCTAGTGCTTAGCTTTCATAGCTGTTGACAGACAGTCCTCCAAAGCTAGATCTTTGGTTTTTAAAACACAAGGTCATATTTTTGGAAAGATTGGGAAAAGACCCCCAAACCAGGCTCGCCTCAGTAATCGACTGATCTTATGCTCAGAAGTGGAATCATCTTCTTCGAGTTGTAGATTATGTGCTGCTCACAAAGGGAGTTTCGATACCTAGGTTCTGTCACAGTAGTTAGTAGTTAGCTGTCTTTACCCAGTGGTAATGGTTTCCTCTCATCCTGAACTCCAGAAGGCAAAACATTTTCCATGGAGGTACAAACCTTTCTCTGGATGTGAAAACCTCAGCTTGTTCATTTTTATGGTACAATAAAAGCCCACTTTTTAAAATTGGCCAGCAGGGGATTAGGGTATCAGTAGAAAAATTCTATGTGTATGCAGTTTCTCAGCTGTCCTTATCCGCCTTGCTCTGTTCTGGAAATGTATTACCAGGAGCTGTCACCTGCCTTAAATGTTTTAATGAATGATATTTAGTTGCCTGCGGCTTTTTTTTTTCTTAGCAAAATACATAGAGGTTTTTTTTTTTTTAATACAGAGAGAGATAGAAAATAAGAGATGTTCTGCTTTAACAAAAGCATTACTAAATGCCAACTAACTGACCTCATTTCCCTGTTTCCAGCACAGTGAAATTTCATTATCGTCATCATCTGTATTAACTAATTTTTATTATCTGTCCATAAAGTACTAAGGGGTTTATAGTAGAGTGCGGTGAAATGAAACACACGTTGGGATTGGAATGAGGTGCCTGGGAGCAAGTCTGTCTGCCATTTACTAGTTGGGGGGTGGGGGGCAGGTATCTTTGGGATTAATCCCTTTGCTTCTTTTTTACCTCACTTCCACTGTTGTAAAAAGGAGTGTTTAGATTCCATGATGTGTAAGAACCTTTTTAGCTTTATAAAAGCTACAGTTTGAACTTTAAGCAGTTTGGAAACATTGATCAAATGCGTATAACCAAATTTTCCTTTTAATGAAGTATATGCTTTAAAAAAAATCTTCATAGCTTAAGAAGATAAATGCCCACACTTCTCTGAGATCAGGGACCTTTCTAACAGACTTTTAAAAAATCAACAAGATGAGAATGCTTCTCCTGAATGTACTAAGGCCAGTAATGAGGACTCTCCTACCTCCTTGTGGTACTTTCCAGACTTGAGATTGCTCTTTATTTAGTAAAGGGAGAAGTGGAGCAGAGAAGGAGAAAATCCAGGAGACAACCATATTGGCAAAACCTTGAATTGTCCCAATCTCAAATCTCTTCTTAGCTTTTATTTTTAATATTAATATTCATGAAATGTTAAATATTGATATTAATATGTATTTATTAAATATTAAAATTTATTTCAGAGAATATCCATTAAGGGCTAACTATATGTTAGGGACTTAGAGTTTCAAAACTGGTTCACAGAAACCCACATAGTCAGTGAAAGTCTCCTGTGTCTAAAAAACATAACCGTATTTTATGTGATTTTCCTTTTTAAAATAAAAAGAAATGGAAGATAGTATATGCTCATCAGAGGAAACTTCAGACCTGATTTTTTTTTTTAATAGTCTGTACCGATCGTAAAATACAAGCTAGGACTTTAAAGAAAGATTATATGTTGATTTATTCTTTTATGCCTGCCTGTTTTCCCTGGAATATAATTATATTGAGAAGCTGGTAAGAGCAATGTTTTTGGAGGAAAAAAGGGAGTACATAAAAAACAGCTTTGGAGTTTCTTCAACATAATACTTTGTGTTTAATTTTTAATTATAGCAGTACAAGAGATTATATCCAGTGTGTTGAGAATTGATGTTGCTTAATGGGAATGTATATTCTTCCCTAGTAGTATATGTATTATTCATAGAAAAAATGGTCTTTCATGAAAGGGCAGCTGGTCCTTTAAGAGACAGGAACCTCCTGAGTTGGAGTAGCCGCTAAGAGTGGTTTTGATTTGCTGCCCGAAGTGCACTTACAGGCTCATTTCACATTAATAGAAGGTGATCTGGGTTCCTTCATGACCCCATGGAACCTAAATTATAGCCTGGGTCATTTAAGAGATTGGGGATGAGTCGACTATATTCACTTCCTTATCCTGGGGCTGATGGAGAGGGAGAATGGAGATCAGTTTATCACAAGAGATTATAAACAATGATTTTTAGAAACCACTCCCCTACTGTGTCCTGTTTCCTCCCCGCTGCCTTCTCTTCTGCATTTCTAATGTTTCTCCTTGCTCCCTTCTTTTCAGTCATTTGCTTCTTTGACATTGACCACCACGGCACTTAACGCCGCATAAGGAAAAGTCCTATTATTGCTCTACGGAGAGAGATTGAGACAGAGCAAAGTGACTGATCCAGGCGGTCCAGAGCAGTAGATAATGATAAGCAAGAATAGCTACCATGTGGGCTTTGCTAAGTGTCGGGCGCTGTATTTTTAAAATTTCATCTTTATGACAAACCTTCCATAGAGGTATTATAGCCACATTCAGATGAGGAAACTGAGGCTTAGATTCATTAAGGAGTTGTGAAAAGACATCCAGCTGGCAGATAATGGGGCTAGGGTGTGAAGCAGGCTGTAACCCCAAAGACTGTGTTTGTGAGTGTTGCACTTGTCAGACTGAACCTATATCGAGAGATTTCTATATGAAGTGAGATGAAGGTATTTGGCAGCTGGGAGAAAAATAATAATGGGACTTTTCTCTGAAAATGCTGCAGCATTTTCCTAGTGGCAGCAATCACTGGAAAAATGATAGTGATGAGTAAAAATGATGGGGGTTTTGTTAAGACTGGGGAAGAACTAAGGAACTGAGGAAACCATTTAAGATCTCGGTATGGGTGGTTCAAAACTGGATTTACTCTTGGAAGTTAGCTGTATTGGCTCTGAGGTGTTCAAACAGACTTTGGTTGTCTGAGGTTCCTGCCTCTGATTGACCTTCAAGTTTCCTCTCGGAGCTAATGTCCAAAGAGAGGGGGGTCATAGATCTGCAGAAATGCCTGCTGTGATCTTGTTAACG
This sequence comes from Puma concolor, assembly GCF_028749965.1. Classification (NCBI taxonomy): domain Eukaryota; kingdom Metazoa; phylum Chordata; class Mammalia; order Carnivora; family Felidae; genus Puma; species Puma concolor. The sequence continues at coordinate 51,295,518 of NC_141683.1, forward strand.
GGCTGATCTGTAAGAAGCAACAGGAGTAAGAGCAGTCACTGAGCCACATCTTCTTTCTCAAGATTGTTGTACCAATCCAGACTCCTTGGTGATTCCCTGTGAGTTTCAGGATTGTTTGTCTGTTTCTGCCAAATGTGCTGTTGGGATTCTCACAGAAAATTCATTGAATCTGTAGATCACGTTAGGTAGTGTGACCATGTTAATACTATTAAGTCTTTCAGTCTGTGCACAGGGGACATGTTTCCATTTTAACTTCAAAACATACTGCAAAGCTATGATACATCAAAGCCATGGTAATCAAAATGGTATGGCATGGTTAGACACACAGACCAATGGAAGCAAATGGAGCTCAGAAATAGACTCAAGCAGGGGCGCCTGGGTGGCTCAGTCGGTTGAGCATCTGACTCTTGATTTCAGCTCAGGTCATGAGCCCAGGGTCGTGGGATCGAGCCCCATGTCAGGCTCCATAATCAGCATGGAGTCTGCTTGAGATTCTCTCTCTCTCTCTCTCTCTCTCTCTCTCTCTCCCTCTCTCCCTCTCTCCCTCTCCCTCTGCCCCTCTCCCCTGCTCACATGTGCTCTCTCTCTCTCTCTCTCTCTAAAATAAAAAGAAAGAAAGAAGCTCGAGCATGCATGGTCCAATGCTGTCAAGACTACACAATGGGGAAGGAAGAGTTTCTTCAATAAACGGTGCTGGGAAAGAATGAAGTTGGATCCTTGTCTTACACCATACACAAAAATCAACTCAAAATGGGTTAAAGACTTCTTTCTGGAAGAAAACATAGGAAAAATGTTTCATAACACTGGTCTTGGCAATTATTTCTTAGATATGACATAAAGAGCACAGGTAACAAAATGAAAAATACGTAAGTAGGACTCCATCAAGCTAAAAAGCTTTTGCATGGTAAAGGAAGCAATCAGTAGTGAAAAGGCAAGGTACAGAATGGGGAAAAATATTTGTAAACCATGTGATAAGGGGATAATATGCAAAATATATAAGGAACTCTAGTAACTCAATAGTGAAAAGCAAATAACTTATTTTTAAAAATGAGCTTAGGGGCACCTGGGTGGCTCAAGTCAGTTAAGCATCCAGCTTCGGCTCAGGTCATGATCTCGTGGTGCCTGAGTTTGAGCCCCGCATCAGGCTGTGCACTGACAGCTCCAGCCTGGAGCCTGCTTCAGATTCGGTGTCTCCCTCTCTCTGCCCCTCCCCTGCTCATTCTCTCTCTCTCTCTCTCTCTCTCTCTCAAAGAATAAACAACCATTTAAAAAAATTTTTTTAAATGAGCTTAGGACTTGAATAGACACCTCTCCAAAGAAGATATACAAATGGTCAACAGGTATATGAAAGATGGTTGATCTACCTAATCATCAGGGAAGTGCAAATCACAGTGAGATACCACCTCATAACTGTTAGGATGGACATTTTAAATAAATAAATAAGTAAATAAATAAATAAATAAGTAATCAGTGTTGGCAAGGCTTGGAGCAGTTAGAACCTTTGTACCTTGTTGGCAGGGATGTGAAAACAGGTGAAGCCGTTAGGGAAATCATGAAGTTTTCTCAAAAGTTTCTAAGTAGAACCACTGTATGGTCCAGCAATCCCACCTCTGGGTATTTACCCCGTACCCCCCCCAAAAAATTATAAAACAGGATCTCAAAGAGATATTTGCATTTCCGTGTTCATTGTGGCATTATTAACAATAGCAACGATATGGGAGCAATCTAGATACCCACTGACAAATGAATGGATAAAGAAAAAATATATCTATATGTCTATATCTATCTGTATCTATATCTATATATCTGTCTATCTAATTCAGCCTTAAAAAAGAAGAAAATCCAGTTAAGTGCTGCAACAAGGATGAACCTTGAAGACATTATGTTAAATGCCATAAATCTCCACAGAAAGACAAATAGTGCCCGATTCTATTTATATGAGATATCCAAAGTAAAACTCCTTGAAGCAGAAAGTAGAATGGTGTTGCCAGGGGCCTTGAGCGGGGGGAGAGGAAAATGGGAAGTTGCTGTTCAAAGGGTAGAGAGTTTCAGTCCCATAAGATGAAAAAGTTCTCGAGTGCTGTGCACCCATGTGTATATAGTTTACTATACTGTACCCTTAAATATTTGTCAGGAAGGTAGATTTCACATCAGGTATTCTTTTACCACACACACACACACACACACACACACACACACACACACACACTGAAAATAAAAGTACACACTGAGGATGTGAGAACGATAAAAAGAAAGTGAGGCAGTGGGCTTGAGATGATTATGTACATTTGAGCTGGCGAAGTCCAAGGCGGTGACCTGGAAGAAGGGGAGCACTCAGATTAGACTCAGGAAACAATCACGTGCACAGGCAATCTCTCTTCATGCACATTTATGGTGCATTACATCGTCTTGAGAGGCAGGGTGTACCGTGGCTGAGGGCATGTGGTTTGGTATCAGACAGACCTGGTTCGAGCCTTGGCTCCTCTAATTATGAATTGAAAATTCTTTTCTTTTTTTTTAATTATTTACTTTTTTTTTTATTTTAGAAGGGTGAGGGGCAGAGGGAGGGAGAGAGAATCTTAAGTAGGCTCCACGCTCAGTGTGGAGCCTGACATGGGGCTCGATCCCACAACCCTGAGATCCCGACCTGAGCTGAAATCAAGAGCTGGACGCTCAACCAAGTGAGCCACCCAGGCTCACTTTAATTTTCATTTTTATTCCAGTATAGTTAACGTACAGTGTTGTATTTGAATTGAAAAAATTTTTTTAACTTCTCTGAGCCTTGCTGTTCTCTGTACAGAAGACAATATCTATATCAATTGAGAAGATTAAATGAGATCATTTGTGTAGCAATCTCAAATGAAAATGGTGATGGCTGTTTATTAATGTAGACGCAGGGCTGGTACACGAGGCTGGAGGGATTGGATTATAGGAGTTGCTTGAAAGTTCCTGAAATTTCAGGCAAGGATATTTCTATGAGGCAGGCTCTCTTGGGAGCCAGTGTCCGTACCAGTATTTTTATATAGAACTGCACTCCAAACGTAAACCCCAATATATAAATTTTTAATTGAATTCAGAGACCTAACAATCGCATGTACAAAACACACAGCTGAAAAGTCAGCTGTCACATACCATTAAGAAAAAAACCGAACTTTGCAAAAAACAAAACTCTGTTAGTCATTCATCTGCAGGAAGTGATTGAAATCTTTCCTTCTCTGTTGACTTTTCCTTCATCTTTTGATGAGATCTACCCATGTGTCATTTTGCAGCCACCCAGGTCCTGTTCTGAGGCAGGAAGAGCCCTCGAAGAGCCAATCTGGAGGGTGTGTGCAGGGTCATCTTTGGCTTGCTTTCCATTTCTGTTTCCTGGGCCTGCTCTTCCCCAGAGGTCAAATGTGACAGCTGGAGTATTAGCTCACCAGATGGAAGTTCTCCTTTTTCTCTTGAGCTGCCGAATGATATGATTGTGGTGGCCCTAGGATTTTGCAGTTCTTCAAAATTGGTGATAATGGTTTTAGGGGGGGCATGTCATAGAAGGTTTCTGTCTTAGATTACCAAGCGGCGACCTCCTGTGCCAGGAATGGTCAAAGTCATTGTTCTTTTGGAGGTCCTAAGGTGATGGATATCACATACGGTATCCTGCACTAAGGGTTCAAATAAATGTTCTTTAAACATCAGCAAGGCATTTGGCAAGGTCTTCCACACTAGCTTTCCAGACACCATGGAAAGAGAAGGCAGAACGCTGGTCCAGCAAAGTAGACGTGTCCGTGGTTGAAATTTGAGAGTGAGTTCTAATCATATTTTTTACTCAGTGATTCATTCATGGCAACCAATATTTATTCAGAGCCTTACCATGTGTCAGATCTTTTTCTAGGCACCTGGGATACATCAGAGACCAAAGGAGACAAGGCTTCTGCCTTCGCAGGGCTTATATTCTAGTATCATGCCACAGGGTTCTTCAGTTCTACCTTGCTCAGCATTTCCATAATCAACTTCTGTAACATTCAAAGGCATGTTTGTCCTACAGAGCCACCATCACAAAGACAGCGTAGCGCTGGCGGAAGGATAGGCATATAGAAATGGAATAGAATTAAGAGTCCAGAAATAAGCCCTTATACTTACAGACAATTCATTTTTGACAAGCATTCCAAGACAATTCAGTGGGGGGAAATGGTTCTGGGACAGTGCAAAACACCATAGCCCGTGTGTTAAAAACCGAAATTCAACGTAATAAATTTGAAGATCTAATTATTAAATGACTCATGAATTGAGCAGCATTGCATCTAGCAAGTAGAAAGGAGCCCCATGGAGCTGCAGAAAAGGAAAGGCTTTTTAAAGGCGGAGAGGGGGTGGAGAGAAAAGGAAATTGTTTGCCAGGAATGCATTGTTTTAGGAAAGGTCAGCCTCCTAAGGGGAACAGAAAGGGGCTATCAGTAGATTACCTCATAGTGTTGACCAGAAGATTCCATCTCTGCTGGTTAAAAGTTACATTCCTGGGGCTGGGGTTGGGGTAGTTAAAACCCCTTCAGTGTTGGTTTGTTGGGGTGGGGCCCTTAACATAAGGGAATCCATTTGGAACCTGTGGTTTCCTTTATAACACGTGCAAAAGAATGAAGTTGGACCTTTCCCTCCTACCATATACAAAAATTGACTAAAGCGGGTCTAACATCTCAATGTAAGGGCTAAAACTATAAAACCTTAGAAGAAAACATAGACATAAGTCTTTGTGTTCTTAGATTAGGCAATGGGTCCTAGTTAAACATGATAGCAAAGGCACACACAACAAAGGGAAACATAGATACAGTGGACTTCATCAGAATTTGAAACTTTTGTGTTTCAAAGAATACCATTAGGAAAGTGAAAACAGACCCCTGTTTCTGTGGGTTATAGAGTAACCCACAGTATAATAGTAAATATTTACAAAGCACATATCTGATAAAGGATTTGCATCCAGAATACATTTAAAAAGCTCTTATAACTCAGCCCAATAAAAAAGACGATCCAACTAAAAAATTAGGAAAGACTTAAGTAGACATTTCTCCTAAGAAGATACACAATGGCCAATAAGACCATGAAAAGATGCTCAACATCATTAGTCATTAGGTAGCTACAAATAAAAATCACAATGAAATACCCTTTCGTAGCCACTAGGATGGCTATGATCAGAAAGACAAACAGGAATATATGCTAAGAAGGATGTAGGGAAATCGGAACCCTCATACACTGCTGGTGGGAATGTAACATGGTTCCACTGATGTGAAAAGCAACTTGGCATTTCTTCAGAAAGTTAAGCCTACACTTTCTATATGACTCAGACATTCCACTTTGAGGTATATACTCAAGAGAATTGAAAACATCGGTCTGCACAAAAACTTACTTATGTTTGTAGCGGCATGATTCATCATATTGAAAAAAATGGAAACACCCAAGTGTACATCAACTGATGAATGAATAAACAAAATGTGCTCTATCCATGCGCTATACTATTATTTGGCCCTAAAATGAATGAGGTACTGATGTGTGCTACAACATGTCTGAATCTTAAAGACATTATACATGCTAAGTGAAGGAAAGCAGACGCGAAAGGCCACGTACTGGGTGAGTTCATCTCTACAGGATGTCCATAATAGACAAATCCGTAGAGGCCTGTGAGTATATTAGAAATTACTGATTGTACGATTTAAAAGAGTGAATTAGTACGTGACTCATCTATCAATAAAAAAGACATGCTTATCATAATTATAGGTTACATGAAACCAGCAAAGGGAATATTTGCATTGGGCAAAGGCAACAAAGTCAGTACTCAGACGAACCTTGACAGATTGGACAGCTGGGCTAAATCTGACAAGGTGAAATTTAGTAGGAATAAACAGAGAATCCTAAAACTGCATTCAAGAAAAACAACTAATAACAGCCCTATAAAAATAATTCCAGGCTTTAGTTCACAGGGAGCCTGATGCGAGTCAACAGAATGTCACATTCCTAAAAGGTTAATGTAACGTTTGCAGCATTAATAGAAGTATCGTTACTCCAGTGAGGAATTAACGTCATTTTTTTGAGAGCCAGTCAAATGGCACCCAGACTTTTGAGGTCAGTTCTGGTTGTCGTGTTTCAGGAAGCGTCTAGCTCAGTGGGTGAATCTAGTGTAAATACACATTGTACTTGGCTCTCACAAAGTCTGTTTTCTCCTTTGAAGGTGTTTTGGTGAGAAAGGGCTCCCCGCCTTCACTCCCAGCCCCATCCCTCCTTATTGCCTTAATCAGGGCCAGGCTCACACATGTATGCTACCCACCTGCTTATTACTAATGTTTGAGTTTAGCCTCCCTCTCTACCCAATCTCAAAAACAAAGACAAGACATGTAAAAAGAATGGCGAAGGGGTCCCAAGACATGTTAAAGGAACTAGTTATGTTTGATCAGAAAAAGACTGTGGGAACGGACCTCAAATATTTGAAGGTCTTTCATGTAGATGTGGGGAAAGAGAAATGAATACAGTCAGGGATGGATGAGTTGAGGCTTCAGAGGAGATGCTTTGATTCAATGTAGAGAGCGTTTCAGATGAGCTCCCCGTGGGTGGGTGGTTTCTATTCAAAGGTGGAGTGTGGGTTGAGTTTCATTGGCACAAGCTAATGACCTTTTAGATGGAATTTATGATCAGATGTATATACAGTGTAGATGAGCTTGGTAATGTCTTCTAGTTTTAGGATTTCATCACGATGCTAATTGTCTGCCCAGCAACCCCTGCCAGTTTATCTATTAGACTCTCCAGCAGGGACTGGAAACAGAAGACTAGCGTATGGATCTTGTCCTTTCGGAAGCTCACAGCCTAAAAAGAATAAGAAGAATGCCAACGCCATGGAGCTATTTTGAGGATTAAGTGACATAATGCTTGTAAAGTAATGTCTGTGTCTCACGTTTAGTGTATATTCAGTTAATGTTAGTGAGCTTTCAAGTTAGGAGGACAGAAAAGCTAAGTAAATATACTAAGTGTGATATATATGTATAGCACATGAACAGAGTGCTGTTATGTGGGTTACTGGTTGTTGGGGCTGTGAAGTCCCTCCATCTAGGACATTGTCACATGGCAATGGTTGGCTTCTATGATAAAAATGAAAACGGTCAGTTTAACTGTGTATAAGTCATAAGTCCCGGGGCCTTTGTGGTGTGATGAATTGCACTGATGATAGTGGTGTTGATTGAGAGGTGTGGTATGTGTATGTTTTTTCACAAATGTGTAATTTATGCTCATGTAAGCAATGCTAAACTAATACATGGGCAGCTAATGCTTTTGGTGTCAGAAGTGAAGAGGATGCCCTATTTGTTTTTTGTTTGTTTGTTTGTTTGTTGCATGTTGGTGTTTTTTTTTCCTTTTCTTTACTTTTTTAGTTTGCATCCAAGTTAGTTAGCATTTAGTGCAATAATGATTTCAGGAGTGGAATCCAGTGGTTCATCTCCTACATATAACACCCAGTGCTCAGCCCAATAAGTGTCCTCCTTAATGCCCCCTGCTCGTTTAGCCCATCCCCCGACCCACAACCCCTCCAGCAACTCTCAATTTGTTCTCTATATTTTTAAAAAAAATTTTTTTTAACGTTTTGTTTATTTTTGAGACAGGGAGAGACAGAGCATGAACAGGGGAGAGTCAGAAAGAGAGGGAGACACAGAATCTGAAACAGGCTCCAGGCTCTGAGCTGTCAGCACAGAGCCCGACGTGGGGCGCGAACTCACGGACCGCGAGGTCGTGACCTGAGCCAAAGTCGGCCGCTTAACCGACTGAGCCACCCAGGCACCCCTGTTCTCTATATTTAAGAGTCTCTTATGTTTTGGGGAGCCTGAGTGGCTCAGTCGGTTGAATGTCCCAACTTCGGCTCAGGTCACGATCTCGCAGTTGACAGGTTTGTGCCCTTCGTCAGGCTCTGTGCTGACAGCCCAGAGCCTGGAGCCTGCTTTGGATTCTGTGTTTCCCTCTCTCTGCCCTCCCCCACTCATGCTGTGTCTCTCTCTGTCTCAAAGATAAAATAAACATTAAAAAAATTTTAAAAAAAAGCGTCTCATGTTTTGTCCCCCTCCCTGTTTTTATATTATTTTTGCTTCCCTTCCCTCATGTTCATCTGTTTTGTGTCTTCAATTCCACATATGAATGAAGTCATATGATATTTGTCTTTCCCTGACTAATTACACTCAGCATAATACCCTCCAGTTCCATCCACGTAGTTGCAAATGAGGATGCCCTATTTGTATTAAACAAAGTAAAAGCTTCACTCAACCACTGACTGATAACACCCTAGGAAAGGTGACCATTTTCAGTGACATCTAATTTTTATTTTGGTGTCTGATTTCAAGCCCTTTGCTGACGGTCAGTTTTGATGGGGCGTTGTAGGGTTGTGGAAGAACCCCTGAGGGCCCAGTGTACGAATGGTACTGGGAGGAGGCCAGAGGGTGAGTGAGAGCGAAGGCAGAGCAAGCCTTTCTGGCCGTGCTACGAGTGAGTAGTGAGTGCGTGTGGGAGAGGTTGGTACAAGTGTGGAGGTATATGTATCCTGAGGGCATCAGATTAGGTTCCAGTGTTTTGTGAACTGGACCCTGAGACTCGAGGAGCACTCATAACGGTTGATGTTATTTGTCTCAGATATTTTCAGGGTATGGTGCATCTCTCTCTCGTTCTCTCTCCCTCTCCTTCCCATCACAGCTATGGATCCAAGATGAACACGTTCACCAAAGGATAACAGGTGGCTTTAACTTTCCTCCATAGGAGCTTTTGTGACTGGAAGGGTCACACCTGGTCGCACTTAGAACAGTCTAGAAACTCTCACGGGACCTTCAAGGACCAATGGTGGTCTGAGTTTTCCACTGAGCAGGAAGGCTTTTGGCATCAGACAAATCACAGAGGTGGGGGAGCTCTGTGCCTCCACATTGGCGAGGTGAGGGCATGGGCTCCTGGGTCGCCTCTTCTGCTTTTGAGGAAAGGGACTGGCTGTGGCTAGTTACATAAACCAAGAAAATCACCAACCTGTGCTCCTTTCTTGCTTGCTGCCCGTGTGTCTGCCCCTCGCCCTTCCCACGAAGGGCAGGTGAGTGTGGTAGCAGAAAAGGGAGAAGCAACACAGGCAGCAGTTCTGACTCTGGGTCAGGTGAAATGGTTCCTAGGGCATGTGCATTACTGTTTTCTAAACCTCATTGGAAGCATTTTGATGTTTTTAATACCCTTTTGATTAAAGAAGGAAGGAAGAAAAGAAGGAAGGCAAGAAAAGAGGAGAGAGGGAAGAAAAATTCCACACGTGTTTGTATATATTTATGTGAGCTTGGAGAAGGGCGTGCAGAGGTCTGTTTTGTCGTTTAACGTTAGTTATTTCCGGGAGTGAGATCGCAAGGCAAGCGAGGCGGAAGTTTCGCTTCAGAAACTTCTGAATTCTTTGACTTCTTAGAAAGAGCATGTTTTAAAATAGAAACGCTTACAATAAGTGTTCAACTAGTGTAATATCAACAGAGTACAGGATTTTTTAAAAAAGAAATCGCATCTTTTGGTTTGTTGATAGCTCCAAGAAACGTGGCTTTTTCCCTTGTGACTGTCCTGGCCACCTTCTTGATTTTACCGATGGTGACGCCAGCCACAGCGGGCACGGGAGCCAGTCGGGCACATGGTGAACGTCGCAGCTCTTCAGGCCTCTCTGTGTCTTTGGCTTCCTGGCCTGATTCTCAAGCTCGAGGGAGCTGCCTCCATCCCCCCACCCTTGTGAAACGGGGAGCACCCAGAAAGCGTGGCTGGACACTTAGTGAATATTGTTCATCTCCGGCACTGGAACTTGGTCTGTCTTCTTGTGGTTGGCGGGCCGGCGGGGGGGCGGGCAGGTGCCTCCGTGTGTAGCAGTAGGAAGCCTTCCATTCTCCTTAGGTACTTAAGTAGATTTCCAGTCCAATTCTGTCACGTCTGGGGGCTTCAGATACATTTTCAACATCCAAGCCTCCAGGCTTGTACTAAACTGCAACTCTGAGGCACGTGAGCTTGGCTCCCCATCACTATTACGGGAGGTGAAGATAGAGAAAGATTAGGTGATAATAATACCTCACAGGTATACAACTTCTTTAAGCCAAAGCTCTTTGCAAGGAGCTGGGCAAACCCCAGGACCAAGAGCCGGGCTCAGCAGGTGCTGAAATGCAGCCAGGCCCTGAACGAAGCCACCTCCGGGGTCAGCGAGCCACCCTCGGAGAGACCTTAACTCCAAACTTCACTTGGTGAGGTGCAAATGAAGCCTGCATCTAACAGTGGCAGCGGGAATGCTTTTCTGAGGCAAAATGTAATTACCAGAGGAGGAGCTGGCCTGGCAAGTGGGGATTAACACTCCCCAGCCCCTACGGGCACCTTGGGCTCTCTGAGCGTCTTCAGCAAGATTTGGGGTTTTATGCCTCCACCTGAAAGTCGGCTCTGTGTGACACACGGTTGAGGACTAGCAGACGACAGGGACATTGATTCATCGCAAGCAGGGGAAGGGATTTACTAGTATTTCTTGTGAAACCCAGGCAGCCTGAAGGTGGAGAGGGGATTGGAGGAGGTACACAGAGTATGAAGGTTGTAAAAGCGGCCATGGTCACCTGCAAATGATAAATAACGTCCGTCTCCTGCTGAAGGGGCAGAATTCCGCACGTGGCTTGCTGAGCACACTGTTGAGGGTGGCATCGCGGGTCCTGTGCTCTGTCTTGGGTCCCAAGAACATCACTGAAAGAATGCTCTCCTCTTTTAGGTGAAGCTAAAGGTTTGGGAGGCTGGAAATCCGGGTTTTCTGTTTGCCCCGGTCAGGAGACATGGTGACTTTACGCGAGCCACTGCCCATCTTCCAGCCTGATTCTTCATCTGTGGCTTGGAGAGGTTGTGCCAGATCAGGATCTTTACAAATTACGTTTCACAGCGTCCCAGAGATTTCATTAACATGCCTCCACTGCCAACAGGAGGGCGGGGATGATGGGGCTCTGGGCCCATTATCCCTGCTGGGATGAGAAGCATTCTTCTTTTATCTTTGTTGACACAGTAAGCATCTCCTTAAGGTTTCTTTTGAAGAAAGAGTTTTGCTGGTAAAAAAAAAAAAAAAAACAAAAGTTTGGTAATAGATGCTGTTTTCTGGTTCCCTCTGGCCTGTAATAGTCTATGCCCTGCAAATAGCTTTCAGTTTTTACAAACAAAACACCAGAGTATGCATATTAGTTACCCTCAAAGATACTCAACAATCCATGGTATCAGAATAAAAACTATTATTTTCTTCTCATTAAAAGCTATCCCTCGGTCCTAGAAAAATCAGGAGAAACACAAAAAAGTAAGGAAGAAATTTGAAATCGTAACCCTACTCCCCAGAGATGAACTGTAAGCATGAGTTGCGTCTTTTGTCAATTTTCTGTTCGTGTGATGCTTCTTTGTAGAAAATGGAATTCATATTTTACACGGTTTTCAAAAAGTCCAAAGACATTTATTTGACCTTATGTTGTAAGTGGCTTGCCATGTCATTAAATGTTCTTTGAAACATGGTGGTCCATGGCATTTAGTGTTACCTAGTATTCCATCCTGGGTCCATACCACCATTTATCCATCCCTTCTTCAAGTGCTGAGCATCTAGATGGATCCCGGTGTCTGCGAGTTCAATTCCAAGGGGAACATTTGTGGAACAGTTTTTTTCAACCCACATGTGTACAGTACATTTAAGGTTTAATTGTTGGTGTCGTTGTTTGGCTTATTTGTCTGTTTAGCGTCAGGGCTATGGCTGTTTTTTCCCTTCTTGAAAATGTGTGTGTACGTCTGAAACTAGTTGACGTAAGAGAGCTGAATGGGGAGAAAAGAATTGTTTGAACGGATCCATGAGGCAACAGAGAAGGTGCCACTAGAGATACAAGAAGGAGGAAGGAAAAACACTAGGGGAAGGTGTGTGCTGGCCGAGCGGGTGGGAATGGTCTCTCTGCTATCCTAAAAGACCAGGGCATCTGACAGCCCCAGTCACACACAGGAGTCCTTGTGTCAGACCATCATTATTGAGTTTAAGAAGATATCCCCTGTCAGAGGAACCTAAAATTGGCCGTGTAGATCCCCTCAAGGAGTGTTGTGAGGGGCTCTTGAAGTACCACGTGAACAGTAAAACAACCTGATTACCAACTTTGACATTGCCACTAACTGACCCCACGAACTCGTGGCAAAACTGTTATCTCATCAAATAATGAGGGGGTTCCTCTAGGTCAGTCATTTCCCCTGAGGGACACCAGCCCGCCTGGGAGCCATTGAGAGACTAAATGGTGTCTGCGTGGTACTTGCAGTGTTTATTAGGAACCTGATAGAAACTCTACCCTTGCTGTTGAAGAAAGAGAGAAGGAGAAAACCAGGGAAGCTCAGATTTATCCAGTGCCTTCTCTGCGCCAACCATTATGTGACCCAGGCTCTTAATCTCAGCCACCTCTCACAACAGTCCTGGGAGGCAGGGATTTTGCAGGTGCACTTTACTGCCTTTGCTGCACTTTACAGGTGAGGAATCTGAGGCTCAGATCAGTTGAGTAGCCTGTCCAGGGTCATATGGCTAGTAAGTGTCAAAGTGGGATTTAAACTCCTACTTCCTGGCTTTAAAACCCATGATCTTGGCACTGGGCCATATGGCCCCAGTCAAACGTATCTTTGAAGAAAAAGAGAAAAAATAAATTATTACTGAATAAATACATTTGGTAAACAGGAAGAAAAATGAACAAGGTTCCCAGTCAGATAAAATTAAAAAAAAAAAAAGATGCCTTATAAATCTGGGACTATTTCATCTCCAAGTTCTACTCCAGCATATACAACCAAATGCTTTTCCTTCATACCTTTTAGGTGTCAAGGAGTGTGAGAAATTCTTTAGTCCACTCATCCAATCATTTTGTCTTATAGATAAAAAACTAGGGTTCAGAACAAGGTTAACTGACTTGTTCAGTATCATTTAGATGGTTAGGAGCAGAAATGAGGTAGGAACCAAAGTCATCTGTGGTCAAATGGACAAGTATTAGCAATACCTGACACAATGCCTAGCACGGGTTAGTAGCAGTCCGGGGCAAAGCTTAGGCTTACCATCTACGATTCTATCCCTCTCTTGTATTCATTCCTTCATTCCTTCAGCATTCACTTGCTGTGCCCACGCCATGTTTTCAAGAAGCTCTTGGTCCAGTTAGAATTTCATCATATCTTACGCCTGTGCTCATCCACTCATGCTCTGTGTCATTTGGTAAAGAGTGGATTTAGCAATAAATGGGAGAGTAAGTAGAGGAAATGAATTCATAAGCTCAATTTTTTGAAGGGTTGGGGAATGAATGAGAGTAAAAAAGGCCATGAGAAAAATCAAAACCAAGATCAAAGTTTTTTGTTTTTTATTTTTTGTTTTGGAAGATACGGAGGTGAGAATGACTGTGAGCATTATTTTAGACCAAAGAGGAAGAGATGCTGGAAAGACAGAGTGAAGGTACAAGAGACAAGATAGTAAAGCCTATCTTCAGAGTCCTGTCCAGAGACGGAGAGGGTGAAGAGCCCAAGTCGCGGGGTTGAACTTTGGGAAGAAATAGAATAGCTTTCCCTCTAAGATGGATAGGATATGAAAGGAAAAGGGAAGATATGGAAAATCTTGAAGTGAAAGTCAAGAGCATTAACAGGGTTCAGTTTTCCTGTAGGTAGATTGGGACTGGGGTAGTAGGTTTGAGTTATGAAAACAGGAATTAGGATCACAATGTACCCACTCTGGGGGCGCCTCGGTGGCTCAGTTGGTTAAGCGGTTGACTTTAGCTCAGGTCATGATCTCATGGTTTGTGAGTTCAGGCCCCACGTCGGGCTCTGTGCTGACAGCTCAGAGCCTACTTCAGATTCTGTGTCTCCCTCTCTCTCTGACCCTCCCCCGCTCTCACTCTGTTTCTCAAAACTGAATAAACATTAAAAATAAAGCACATTTAAAGAATACTCTGGAGATTTCCGTCTGGGGAGGGACACATTCTTTGGCACCTCTGCAACTGGGACGTTAGTTACACTAACCCTGGGCGCTCACCCAGCAGCCTCTGCCTTCAGTGGGCCGCAGGTAGGGCCTGGGATTGTGGTAAAGCACGACTAGATGGTTCTCCTGTCTTTGGTCTGTGCACTCATTTACCTTTCTTTCCTCCTGAGTGGAAATCGTGATCCTGCCAAGCATTCACCCCCTGATGGTTTCTGAAGTATGACTGTGAGAACTTACTTCCCACCTGTGATGGGGAACTAGAGCAGCACGGAGCTTTGCAGTCAGAGGCACCTGGCATCCAGGGGGCAATGGTCACATTTTTGCAGTTATTATAAGGAGGCTTCAGGGTAGTTACTTCCTGTCTCCACAGATGACTAAGCTAAAAGGAGCAGGCTTAAATGACAGCAAGGGAGAATTGACTCTTTCAAAAGACACATATGCCGTGGATGAGGATTTGGAGGACCTTATTTGTCTGGACACCTGAGATGCACAAGAACTTCCTACAGGGGTTTGGTCCAGGTGGTTAAGACTCCCTTATGGAGCGATATTTAATTTATAATCCTGGTATCCAGACCCCAGGTGCTTATGGCTGGAAGTGGTCCACTTAGGAGACAGTGTTGACACTTGAGGATTTGGGGAAGTTACACACGCGCATGTGCGTGCACGCACGCACACCCACCCACCCACACACACACGTATACACACACACAAAGGGGAGGGAGGTTAGGAGAACTCTTCTGTTGCTTTCCTGATATGCAGTGGGCCTCGGCAAGAGGCAAGTCTTTTATTCCAGGGGCAGAAATCTAATCCTTAGTCCCAGTTTTCTACAGGAAAAGCCCCACTTACTGCATTTTCATTCATTTCTGGCTTTTGTACTCTGAATTCCTCATTTCCAATACCTAAAAACAATTTCTATTGTGAAAGATGAGAGGAAGGAAGCATTTTTTGCCCCTCAATGACACCTGACCAGATTTGGCACAGAGCAAAGGATGATGCCTTTGGACCTGCAGATTTCCTACGAGAATCGTAGAAAATCCTGAGGGCTGTCATCTCCTGATACTGGGTGGGGCCAGACAGAGGGCAGTCGATCACTAATGTTGAATTTGTATGTGATGAGCGATACATTTTATACTCTGTCCAGACAACCAAAAACATACGGCCCTGGACTCCCATAATAGGGAAAATATACTGATCCGTGGCCAATTGTTGTCATCAGGTCACTAAACCTATTTCCCCAGATATAAAATGAGACTATCTTGCCTCTCGGTACAAATGTAATAAAATCTAGTGATGCAGCTATGAAAATAAGCACTGGCCCATAACCCAAGGGCTTAAGAAGTCAAGGCTAATGAGAAACGGGCAGTATACAAAAAATAAATTGAATTTCCTCCTCTCTATCTTGGGTTTAATAGGAATTTGGGTGTATTTTCCACAGAGAGTGTCTACATGGGCCTCGTGCAGGTGGGAGGTAGAAAAGTGGGAAACATGGTGCGTTGCTAAGACGAAGAGTGGGTAAAATCATAAATGGGGATATGGCCAACGAGACTTTTATGGTGCTAATAATTCTTCAGTCTACCGGTAGGTAATGAGGTGCCAGGATCTTAGGCACAATTTGTAGTGGTGGACTCCCTCCAGCCTGAGGAGAGAGAGCATCGAGGGAGCCAGGAGTATTTCATGCCGGGTGCCGGTGTTATTTTCTGGTGTGCCTCAAAAACACCTCCCCCGGACACCAGAGGAGTGGGAGGGAAGTCCATTCTATTGTGGCGTCTTTGAAGGCATGAGAAGGGCCATGTCCCGGCACAGAGACCTGCCCCTGTTCTCGCCTGCCTTTTCTTCTTCTGTGAAGTCTCCCTGCCGTACTCTTTGCACGCACGCCCTCACGACAGAGGGATCAAGGGGCCACTTCAGAGGGGCTTAAGCTTCAAACAGCCTTTTCCAAAAATAACAAAGGTGGAAGGAAGAAAAGGGAGCCGGTTGTGAGGGAAAGCCGGAGCCCGATAAAAAAAGCATGAAATGAGACATTGTAGAGGAGAAAATAACCGAAGAGGGCACAGAAGCCCATCCCTCTCACTTAACAGAAGAGGAAAACTGAGGCGTAGAGAAGCCTTTTCCTTACAGGACAGTGTCCCGTGGTCATCCTTGGGCCCAGACCTTTACACACTGCACGCTTCTAGATGAATCATCCATTCCTGTGGCTCCAAGGTACCATTTCGCCTGCCCAGCCAGGGAGGAGGATGTTCCCACGTGCTTCCGACATGTGCATTCACGTACCCATGGGTGCCCCTGCCTGGAGGTCCAGTGTGCAATTCAGACTCAGCACTTGGGAAGCTCCGCTCCCTCCCCCACACCTGCTCCCCATCTTGTGTGTCTTCTGGGGGTGGGCCTCACACTAGCCTTTCAGGGTTATCCACACGCCTTCCCTTCCCGTCATCCCCAGACCCGAGCAGTGACTCCGTCTTAATTTCCACCCCCTTCTGTTACTTCTGCCTTTTCTGTCTTCTCCTGTCCATAGTACAGGCCCCTAACCCCTCTTTGCTCCACTTTTTCATAGCTGGTCTCCCTGTTTCTGATCTCAGCTCTTCTGGTCTTTATATGCCACAGCTACCTGCGTAAAGGCCCAAATCAGGCCTTGTGTTTTACCCCCTTTTGCCAGAGAATAAAGCTCAAACCCTTCAGCGTGTCACACGGTGTCCCCTGTGACTTGGCCTCCAGTGAGCGCTCCGGCTACGGCCTGCCAAGTGCCTTCTTGATGTTCTCGGAGAGTGCTCTGCTATCATTATTACGTGGTTCCATATTCTAGCCAACAGCATGGCCGGTGTCTCCCTTTGCCACATACACTGTGCTCAGACAACCACACTTATCTTTAACCCTAGTGCAAATATCGCCTCTTCCTTGAAACCTTCTTGATTCTCTCCCCCTTCAGACTCAGAGAACAAACTGGTGGTTGCCAAAGCGGAGGAGAGGTGGGGGAATGGGCGAAATGGATGAAGGGGATTAAGAGGTACAAACTTCCAGTGATCAAATAAATAAATCATGGGGATGGAAAGTACAGCATCTGGAATACCATCAATAATACTGTAATACGCTTACCACGGTGAGCATTTTGTAATGGATGTAATTGTTCAATCGCTATGTTGCACACCTGAAACGAATTTATAACTAATTTCGTGTTTAGTAATTTTAACTAATTTAATATTACATGTCGGCTCTACTTCAATGAAAAGCTTAAGGAAAACATCAGATTTGGGGCAGAATAGTCCATGGAATTGTAATAGGGTTGCATGGTGACGGGTGGCTCACAGAGTGTGCCCTCGTCCAGTCACTGTGTTGTACACCTGAAGCTAATGTAACGTGTTGACCATACTCCAATTAAAACAGAAAAAAAAAGTTCAGGGAGGAATAAACCACGATGTTAGATGTTGCTGGGTGGTCGAAGTAAAGATGTGAAAATGGTCAAAAAGTTTTTAAAACAATGGACTATACCCTCGCTCTGTCCTGTGGCTATCGCTCCCGCAGCTCCTTCATGGCATTCCTAACTGTTGTTTTCCTTCTTTCGCCCTGCCCATTCCAGAATGTAAACTCACAGACCAGCTCACTCGTGTTTGTGACCTTTAGGGTTTGGCGTGAAGATAAGACTCAAGAGAATACTTTGAATGCATGAGTGAAATTTACACAGTCCACTTGTGGCTCGGTTCTTCCTTCTTCTGGTTCATGTTTTTCCTACTTCATGTTGTCCAATGAGAAGACCCTGGCACTTAAAATGGTACCATCAGGTGCGCCTGGCTGGCTCAGTCGGAAGAGCATGCGACTCTTGACCTTGGGGTCGCGAGCTCAAGCCCCCTGTTGGGTGTAGGGATTAAATAAGTAAACTTAAAAAAATAAAAAAAAAATAAATAAAATGGTACTCTCAATGTGCTTTCTCCACACACTTTATCTTATTTTCAGATTGAAGCGTTAGAACTCATCGGCTAATTGGAAGTAAATGAAGACGGGTCTCCAGTTTCTGGTTTCTTATCTCTCTTGTGGCTCAGTTATATTTTAATTGTCCAAGGAAGAAGGATACATACATGTATTGAGTGCCTGCTGCACACTTCACACACGGTCTCATTTAATCTACACACATCCTTTGAAGTGATTATTGTTACGTACATTTTACAAATGAAGACACAGAGGCTCTGAGGTTATGTAACTTGCCTGGGATCCTACGACAAGCAAATGTCAGAGTTGAGAGTCTAACCACGTCTGTCTGATTCTAAAGTCCATTCTCTTTCCCCTTCACTACACTTCCTCCCTAGGGAAACAGAATTAGGGACATAAAAATCTCAAGAAGTTTCACTAAAAGACATTCCTCTGTGCCTCCAATAACAAATTGGACTAAAGAGGCAGGTGCTCTGAACCCTAACTCTAACCCTGTTTCATGACATGATTTTGAGAAAGTCAATTAACCTCTTGTTTTCCGTCTCCTTAACTCACAAATATGGGATATGCAGACTTTCCTCAATTAATCAATTAATGAAAAAGAGTTACTTCATAAATTAGTTTGTGCTGTTTGCTACAGAAATGCTTCTGCTGAATTACTAACCATAAAAGTGACCTTATTTCTATAAGAAATTAGCGTTGGTCTGAAGGAAATAAGACAGCTGGTCTAGTGAAACATCAGGCTGTGGATCCAAAATTGATTCCCTTTTTATTTCATCTTATATAACATCTTTTTCCCTTTGAAATTAAATTTTTTTTTCTTTTTTAAAGTAGGCTCCACACCCAAGGTGGGGCTTGAACTCATGACCCTGAGATGGAGTCGGATGCTCTACCCGCTGAGCCAGGTGCCCCCGTGACCTCTTTTTTGAGGTGTGTGATACCTGTCTTCTTTTACGCCTGGTGATAGGGCAAAAAAGGAGGAATAAAGAGATGCTTAGGAGGACGAAGAGGAAGGACGGTTAGGAGTATGCCTGTTGAGCATTTTACGTGCCAAATTGATTTTTTTCCCTAGGTCTAATAACTCCACGGTGGAAATGGATATTTTTCCTTGAGCATTAAACACATAACATTCAGAGCATTCATTGGACCTCAACAGTCACTGGCTGTTGACAGAACTTGAATGTTGACAGTGCGGAGTCTAAGATTAAATATACTGGACAGAGCAATAGAGAAAATATTCAAAGTAGAAGCATTTTAGAATATAAAAATTATATTTTCAATTTTTTTCTGGATTCTGAGAAGCAGTATAACAGAAGGAGCCTCAGTCTGAGATGCTTTCTCAGGATTTCTTATGAGGTAATGCTCCGTGTGACCTTGGGCAAAATATTTAACTCTCTGAGCTTTTGTTATATTTTAAAATAGGGGGTGTGGAGTTTCTGCTGTTGAAGGGTTGGATACCAGTAAGATGAGGACAGTATCTTTTTCTTTTTGTCTTTGTCTTTTTTTTTTTTTTTTGAAAGAGAGCATGAGTGGGGGAGAGGGGCAGAGGCAGGGAGAGAGAGAGAATCTCAGGTAGGCTCCACACTCAGCTAGGAGCCTGATCTGCAGCTGGATCTCACGACCCTGAGATCATGACCTGAGCCAAAATCAAGAGTCGTGAACCCTCGACCAACTGAGCCACCCAGGAAAGGACAGTATTTTTAACTTCCTTCATAACGCCTCTATCCTTTGGTTTTGTAGTGGCTGTGATACTGAACTTGGCCTCCAGCCACCTTTAGAGCATGCCTGATGAAGTAGCAGCAGGTCAGCAGAAAGGAAATGTTTGAGGCTGCAGATAATGGGAAACAACGGGAAAATAAATGGTGGCTGAGGTTTTCCTTAAAATCATGGTCCTTCTTTCAAAATAAGACCCAAGTAAATAGATTTTTAGATGGCAAGGAAGAATTAACCCCAGCTTCTAGAGGCTAAATTCCTAAAGGATGAAACTCCTTAAGACATTCCTATAGCAACCCCTATTTAGATTCAGGGGCACGAGGCTGGGAGAAACCTAGCGTGGCCCCGACACTGAGCCTTACAGATTGCCCCCAACCCCCACGTGCCACCGTTCTTCTGGGACCCGGGAAAGACACCCAGCTCCTTCACCGAGGGTCTGTCATTTTGCCAGTTGGAATACGCCCTCAGAGATTCAATCCACTCTTTCCTTGTTTTATAAAAAGTCCAACCTTTATACACCTAATATGATTTAGTCCTGGTTTAATTTCCTGAATCTTTGTGCTGCTTTTTCTTCCTGGCTCTCATGTTCAGGGTTGCCAGTTTCTTTGTCCCTGCAGGTGCAGACAGATTAGCATAAAGAGTAAGTTGCAGAATCGGAGAACAGCAAATTTGATTTCAAAAGCCATTTCAGATTGAGGTCCATTTGGTGGCATTAGGAGCAAAACTAATAAACAAACCAGATTTTTTTTCCCCTCCTCAAATTGATTTTTTTTTTTTTTACTTGACGGTATCCCTTTAGAAGTAGAATATCTTATCAAATTCTGATTTTAGCTGTCATGTACAGTGCTTTTTTTTTGGTTTCCTTTCTCCTTGTTGCTGACTGTTAAGTTATGTGGGTTGGCAAAGGAAAATCTTTTCTTTTATAATAAAGAATGCATCATTATCTACCTGCGTGTTTCATGATCTTGCAGATGTAGTATGTTGTGGTGGGACGTTTGTGCTATCGTGACTCCCATTTTACAGATGGGAAAAAATTAGGAAGAGACTTTCAGGACCGTACCTTGACTTGAAAAGATACAATTCTGGGTCTAGTTTACTCTTTGACTAAACAAACATTGTTCATGACTTCTCTCGCAAAGAGTGATATGTACTTATTTACCTGTTGTTCCGGGGGGCGCGGGAAGAGTCCGCTGTAAGCTGAAACAGAAGGACCAGAGGAGGCTTGTGCTGTGTGCTGTGATCAAGGTCATCTGGGGAGGGGCCAGGGTTCAGAATGCACTGAGCAGTTCAGATTTTCTGAAGGGTGTTCACTCTCAGTGGGGAGGCTCCTGTGGTTGATTACAAGGCGCAGGGACTCAGTTCCTCAGTGAGGGGGGAGTCCTTGTTAGGATTCGCACATGTCAGCAGGAGGCAGTGGCCTCGCAGGAATGAGGGAGCAGGACGCATGCCCCTGCCGGGCCTCGAGGCAGGTGGCCCTGGATCCAGGATAGCTCTCGGGGCTCCGCAGAGGGCCTCGGGGTGTTCCCTGTGTCATCCTGCCCCACACCTGCTTTTCCTCGTCCCTCTGCGGTCTTGCCTAGCGTCTTCCCTCTTCGCCCCATGTCTTTTCTCTACCTCAGAGCTTTGCTTACTCATGTTTTTTGTATTTCCTCATTTCTCCAGCTTGAAGTGGCCCTTACGGTGCAGACTCCCCATCTGTGCGTTTTACTGTGCCTCTCTCTGAGCTCTGCTTCTGCTGATTTGTGCCTGACTCGTCCATATTCCCCAGTTCAGATTCCTAAGAATCAGAATCTGATGAGTTCGTCTTGTGCTGATCCGTGTCATGGATCGCTGCCCGGTCTATAGACAGGCTGCCCTTGGTGACACGCGCCCCCCCCCCCCCCACCCACCCCGAGAGGGCCAGGTGGAAAGAAATGCCTACGGAAGGGGCCCTTCAGGCACTTGCCTGCTCTTCTCTTCATAAACCTGTCCCTCAACCTCAAGTAGTCTGCCAGCCTGTGAGGAATGATTTCTAGGAGCTAAAATATTTTCAAGGTCAGAAAAGGAGAAATCACTAAAGTGACCGTAGCTACGAGGCACTGTATTAAGAGCTTTACATTTATTACTTCATTTCCGGCTCACAACAACTTTATAAAGTAGATATAATCCTTTTTAGGCTTAAATAACCTGTTCAGGGCAAACCAGTATTAAGGAGGATGGTTCATATGCAAACGCAGTCTGCCAGACTCCGAAATTACGCTGGCAAATTCTACTCCCTCCATATCTAACTAGGTACCTTTAACTGGCATTTTCTTCACCTGAGTCACATGAAGCATCTATGAAATCATCTGATTGGAATTGGAGCCATGATGGGGAAGCATCCTAAGCCAGGGCTGGGATGGAGGGGAGCAGTGTGGGCAGGTGACGAAGGTCCCTCCTCACCAAGCAAAACTCGCTGGTGTCGGGACTGTGGACACCGGTGCCTGGCGAGGCCATCTCATCCCCAGCAGACGCGGATGTGCCACGTGACCGCCTCCTGTGACTGGTATTAACACAGATCCATCATTAATATTACAAATGTGCGCACCTGCAGACTTAATTGCTTCAATTTTCTTGAGTCACTGATAGGTTTATGGCCCGCCTCAATTCCAGTAAAACTGAAGCAATCTAGATTGGATGAAAAAAGTGTCTTACTCCAATCAATCTCTTGAACAGACCCAGACTCCAGCCCTGATGACAGACTTTCTTTCTAGACAGGGTAATTAAAGAGGCAGAGCCAGCTACTTTTTAAAGTCCCTTCATCTTAGTTTTATCATCTATAATACAATCTTAGAAACTCTAGACGGGAAACGTCTTTCCTTCTCCCGTCCCTTCCCCAGATGACTGGCCCTCCCTCTTGGCAAAGGCTGTATGCCCTCTCCATCTGTCTTACTGCCGAGGCCACTCAGTGTAGGCTTTCTGGTTTGTTCCTGAGGGGATCGTGGATGTGCTGAGGGGTTTCTGTTGCAGTTGGGGGATCCATCACTTAAGATCGAAAGGTGTGCCCACAAAAAGAAAAGCCATCTTCATACCAGAAGTTTTTTTTCCCCACCAAATCCAGGTTCAGCTTTTCACGCAAAACCAAAGAAAACACAAAGGGGGATATTATGGATTCCTTACGTTATTGAGGAAACCTCTAGCAAAGAAAGCAAAGCTACCTAGTGTATATTTTGTCCCAAGGGACCATTATAAAGATGGAAAATAGTAAAAAAAAACAAAACAAACAAACAAAAAAAAACCACAGGGATTTGGGAATCATTAATAGATTTTTAAGTGACTATATGTGAAATAATGTTAAATAGAAATTAATTGACCAAAATGTTTATTTTTGGTTACCATCAGGGGTATAAGAGATCCCCACAAGGTGTAACAAAATGGTGCAGTCAGAAAACCCTCAAATCCTTTCATGATTCTGGAAGGGGGGGGGGGACCGAGAAAAGTAACTGATGAAATGACTTTTCTCAGTTGTTATTGAAGAATTTGTGAAATCTCAACAGACATCTTACTTTCTGAAGATTTAAGTAGTAAACCAAGTAACTGTGAGTGCTGGTGACCTAGAATAACATGGAGGTTGGGGCACTGATTCCCTGTACAGTCAAAAATCTGTGAATAACTTTTGACTCCCCAGAAAGTTCACTAATATCCTATTGTTGACTGGAAGCCATACCAATCACATAAACAGTTGGTTGACATGTATTCTGTTTGTTGTATGTATTAAGAGACTGTATTTTTATAATAAAGTAAGCTAGAGGAAAGAAAATGGTATTAAGGAAATCATAAGGAAGAAAACATACATTTACAGTACTGCATTTACCGGAAGAAAATTCGCTTGTGAGTGGATCTGTGTAGTTCTAACCCATGTTGTTTGAGGGTCACCTGTACTGAGTATACCCCAAGCCAGGGAACCAGGAATAGGTAAGTGATGGATGTGGCAAAAGATACAGCCATGAATCCTGAAGAATTTCAGAGATGAAGTTGGGGAAAACGGTGTGAAAGTATCTGACTCAGGGTCATCTGACAGACCCTTCCTGTTTGTAGGAATTCAGCCCTTATTGGGGGCCAGTCACCAAAGTTGATAATGATGGATGAGATCTCTAAATACTTCAGTGTGCATTGAACTTAGCGTGAGTGTAAGGGGTGGGTGGGCAGGAGTGTAAGGAGTGGGTGGGCAGAAGCGGTGGGGGACATGGCAACACTGGATGTCTATAAAGGGAATCAAGTCTTAGTGTCTCTGTCATAGGGGTGTACCATACATATGCATCAAGGGGATCTGCTTAGATTTGCAAAGAGCTTTACCAGGTTCTACCTTTAAAATTTATTTTTTAGGGGCACCTGGGTGGCCCTCAACTCAGTTGGTTGGGTGTCTGACTCTTGATTTCAGCTCAGGTCATGATCCCAGGGTCATGGGATCGAGCCCTGTGTTGGGCTCCATGCTGAGTGTGGAGCCTGCTTAAGATTCTCTCCCTCTCTCTCTCTCTCTCTCTCTCTCCCTCTCTCTCCCTTCCCTCCCTCCACCTCTGCTCCCTCCCCTGCTGGTGCTTTCTCTGAAATATCCATAAATACATAAATAATCTACTTATTTATTTATTTTTAATTTTTTTATTAATTTTATTAATTTTTTAAATTTACATCCAAATTAGCATCTAGTGCAACAATGATTTCAGGAGTAGATTCCTTAATGCCCCTTACCCATTTAGCCCATCCCCCCCTCCCACAACCCCTCCAGTAACTCTCTGTTTGTTCTCCATATTTAAGAGTCTCTTATGTTTTGTCCCCCTTCCTGTTTTTATATTATTTTTGTTTCCATTCCCTTATGATCATCTGTTTTGTCTCTTAAAGTCCTCATATGAGTGAAGTCATATGATATTTGTCTTTCTCTGACTAATTTCACTTAGCATACTACCCTCCAGTTCCATCCACATAGTTGCAAATGGCAAGATTTCATTTTTTTCGATTGCCGGGTAATACTCCACTGTATATATATACCACATCTTCTTTGTCCATTCATCCGTCAATGGACATTTGGGCTCTTTCCATACTTTGGCTATTGTTGATAGGGCTGCTACAAACATTGGGGTGCATGTGCCCCTTCAAAACAGCACACCTATATCCCTTGGATAAATACCTAGTAGTGCAATTGCTGAGTCGTAGGATAGTTCTATTTTTAATTTTTTGAGGAACCTCCATACTGTTTTCCAGAGTGGCTACACCAGCTTCCATTCCCACCGACAGTGCAAAAGAGAACCTCTTTCTCTGTATCCTCACCAACATCTATTGTTGCCTGAGTTGTTAGTGTTAGCCATCTGACAGATGTGAGGTGGTATCTCATTGTGGTTTTGGTTTGTGTTTCCCAGATGATGAGTGATGTGGAGCATTTTTTCATGTGTCGGTTGGCCATCTGGATGTCTTCTTTGGAGAAGTATCTGTTCATGTCTTTGCCCATTTCTTCACTGGATTATTTGTTTTTTGGGTGTTGAGTTTGAGAAGTCCAAAATCTATAGATTTTGGATACTAACCCTTTATCTGATATGTCGTTTGCAAATATCTTCTCCCATTCTGTCGGTTGCCTTTTAGTTTTGCTGATTGTTTCCTTCACTGTGCAGAAGCTTTTTATTTTGATGAGGTCCCAGTAGTTCATTTTTGCTTTTGTTTCCCTTGCCTCCAGAGACGTGTTGAGTAAGAAGTTGCTGCAGCCAAGATCAAAGAGGTTTTTGCCTGCTTTCTCCTCAAGGCTTTTGATGGCTTCCTGTCTTACTTTTAGGTCTTTCCTCCACTTCGGGTTTATTTTTGTGTGTGGTGTAGGAAAGTGGTCCAGGTTCATTCTTCTCCATGTCACTGTCCAGTTTTCCCAGCACCACTTGCCGAAGAGACCGTCTTTATTCCATTGGATATTCTTCCCTGCTTTGTTAGAGATTAGTTGGCCATATGTTTGTGGGTCCATTTCTGGGTTCTCTATTCTGTTCCATTGATCTGAGTGTCTGTTCTTGTGCCGGTACCATACTGTCTTGATGATTACAGCTTTGTAGTATAGCTTGAAGTCTGGGATTGTGATAACTCCTGCTTTGTTTTCTTTTTCAAGATTGCTTTGGCTATTCGGGGTCTTTTCTGGTTCCATACAAATTTTAGGATTATTTGTTCTAGGTGTGTGAAGAATGATGGTGTTGTTTTGATAGGGATTGCATTGAATACGTAGATTGTTTTGGGTAGTATCGACATTTTAACTATATTTGTTCTTCCTATCCAGGAGCATGGGATATTTTTCCATTTTTTGTGTCTTCTTCAGTTTCTTTTATTAGATTTCTATAGTTTTCAGTGCATAGATTTTTCACCTCTTTGGTCAGATTTATTCCTAGGTATTTTATGGTTTTTGGTGCAATTGTAAATGAGACCGATAGCTTGATTTCTCTTTCTGTTGCTTCATTGTTGGTGTATGGGAATGCAACCGATTTCTGTGCATTGATTTTATATCCTGCAACTTTGCTGAATTCATGGATCAGTTCTAGCAGCTTTTGGTGGAATTTTTTGGGTTTTCCATATAGAGTATCATGTCATCTGCGAAGAGTGAAAGTTTGACCTCCTCCTGGCCGATTTCGATGCCTTTTATTTCTTTGTGTTGTCTGATTGCCGTGGCTAAGAATTCCAATACTATATTGAATAACAGTGACAAGAGTGGACATCCTGGTCTTGTTCCTGACCTTAGGGGGAAGGTTCTTAGTTCTTCCCCATTGAGGATGATGTTAGCGTTGGGTCGTTCATATATGGCTTTTAAAATCTATTTTTAATGGTAAGTAACCACCATATTTGTTGGCGATAGAGCCTCAGTTGTGAAAGCGGTATAACTGACAGTCTTTACACATGATTTAGATGATACTAAACTTTATATACTAAAAAGTCAAGCTGATGGAAACAGACTGCAAGGAGATCATTAGAATCCATGTCAAAGGATGGAGCAGAGGGAGGTGATTTTCATGCCATCAACATCAAGGCAGTGCCCTCCAGCATACAGGGTCTGGTTACAGTTATAAAATAAAAGGCTGTCTGTCACATTATTAATGATTCAGAAAAATAGTCTAGAATTCATTAAAATCATTTGCTGAAAACATGGAGCCAGTATGCTATCCTGGCTAAAAAGGAGGAACGAAATGTCATCATGAAGTGCCTGGGAAGCCCAACAGTTCTCTACATTTATGTAGAACCAGTTGACTTTCTACCAGGAATAAAATAAGTTATTCTTGTCACTGATCTTTAAGGATCCTATTAAGATTAATAACTACAACTCCTATTTCTCATGCTTTGAACCACTTCCATTTGCATTTTCACTTTAATCACCCTGTAAGGTAGATGTTGGTATGATTTCCATTTTTTGAAAGGTAGAGAAACTGAGGCATAAAGATTGCAGAGTTAATAGGTGCAGGAACCTTCCCTCAAACTTAGGGTTTTCTGATACTGGGATCCTTCTTGTCTCTGCTATGCTGTGTGCTCCACTCTGGGGAACACATTTAATGACCGCAGCAGAAGTATGGGAACGGCAGGTGCAGTGGTCAAGAGGAGGTGGGTACAGTTCTATGAAGGCAGAATAAAAAGCCTGACCCATACTGGACACAACAGCCAAAAATGTACCAAAGAAATATGAATGAGTCTACTGATACAAAGGTGGACTCTTAGAGGAATTTTCGTCACTTAAAGTATGTGTGACCTTGTTCACCAAACACTCAACTGCTAGGATTCAAAGCTCTATTTGAAACCCAAGGAAGGTGAGCTTAGGGCAAATGAAAGGAAGTACTCCTTCGCCCAGAAGGTATTATTCATACAGAACTTATTTCCCAGGTGTGGTACAACCAGAAAATATAAGTGTAGTAAACAAAGACACTGGAAATTTCATGAATGAAAAAGACATAGTTGCTAAGAAGCTGAGATTGACCTTAGCTGCTTTTTAAGATTTTATTTTAAAATAATCACTACACCCAATGTGGGGCTTGAATTTACAACCCCGAAATCAAGAATTATATGTTCTACTGGCTAAGCCAGCAAGGCACCCACCCCCAGGGTGATCTTAGCTTTAAGACCAATGTCCTAGAGAATATGAGCCTCCTGACACAGAATTGCCTTCCAGCTCTGTGCCTTTTTGGCCATAGAATCAGCCTCTAACTAATGGGTCAGTGCTACTAAGTAGGGAATGAAAATGTCAGGGCCACCTCCAGGTTAATTTCCTGATCTTTGGTACTGATACGGTGTGCCAGGATCAGCTAAGAAGGAAAACTAACCATGAGAGGTTATCTTGCAGTGGAAATATGTGTGGAACATTGCTGAAAATTAAAAATGAAATTCCAGAAGAAATGTAACTCCAGTTAAAATATAAGAATGGTAGCAAGGCTGTGGCAGAAAATCAGGAGAAAAGGGGCAAGGAATACATAGGGAGCAAATAGGTTAATTAGGAATTAGTCTTATAACAGGGGGTATATACTGGAACCCCCCCGCCCCCCCCGGGGAAGAGGCAGGGAAGTATAGTGGTTTAGAATCCAGACTCTGGATCTAGACATCCTGTTTGAATCCAGTCTCCTCTACTTGCTAAGCATATGATGCTAGGCAAACTGCTTAACCTTTCTGAACCTTCGCCCTCTAACCTGTAGTTGTTCACCTCATGCAATGGCTGTGAAGGTGAGATGAATCAGTGTATTCAACAGCCCTTAGATAGTGCCTGTCATATTGCAAATGTGTCATAATCATTAGCCATTATTCTGAATTAGGTTGAAAGACCATATGTGTTTGGGGGCTGATGTTTATACATGTACCCATACTTCCTATTCTTGACTTGATCAAGTCAAAAAAAGAGAATATGTGGATAGATTTTCAGGTCCAGTTCGTGCCTCACCATTCCCCATTCTCATGGCCATGCCAGATGATACCAAGGATTCTGCCCAACTGATCTCACCACAGTGTGTCTGCAGCCTCTTCCTTGGTCACCGATGGAATCAGTGTGTTGGCTTGGGTGCTAATGATCCCTCCCTAGATCTGTCACTTACAATTGGTGAGTGGACCATGTAAGGCTTCAGGAAGAATGTGTTCCTTTTCTAGAGTCATGTTACCTAGTCTCTTTGTGCCTCACCTCCCTAATCCTGGGGTAGTAATAGTACCTACCTTATAGGCTGTTCAGTAGCTTAAGGAGCATGTATGTGTTTAGCTCAATGTGATAGCTGTTGTGAAAAAGAATAATAATTCTCAATTGTCCTACTTCATTTCTGGCAGATTCAGCCTGGTCTTTACATCACCCCGCATTGTGTGGACACTAGGCACTTGTGGAGCATGAACATTACAAGTCTTGTAGATGGAGTCGAGAAAAAAGGGAAAAACCTCCTGGTGCCATGAAGTATATATGATAATATAAGCCCACAGATTCAGACATGCCCCACAGAGCAGTTACCCGCACAATAAAAGGGTAGAAGGCCAGAGCAGGTGTGAGGATTGGTGCCATTGATGAATGCAAAATGGCAGACAGACTTCACCTGTTTTCTGAAAATGAGTCCTTCATGAAGAATACCTTACTCCTATTACTCGCTGACAGCCTCTTAATGTGTGTTTTGTGTAGAGGGCCTGGAGAGGAGGGGAGGGCTTTAGAATTAAGAAAGAATATAGAGCGGGCTATAATGAAGAAAGAGAAGAAAAGCACAAAGATGTTAGCAACTGGTCTTGTCAGTGTCTGTCCTTCCTGTTTAAGCAGCAACATCTTATTGAAATCAAGGGACCTTGTATTCCTTTAACCCACTTTTGTTGGGACTAGATGGCCAGATCCACGATTCCCTGGGGAGGTCTGTCTGTCAGGTCATTTAGAGGTCATCTTGACCCCTATTATAACGAGCATTTACCCAAATAAGCCTGCAGAAATGGGCCCAAGGCAGTGTCGAGAGAGTCTTCAGACCCATAACTGGAAGAGAGGAAGAAGCAGATCTGATATTCCAAGGGAGTCTGTCACGGGGAAATCACATCAGATTGCCATGTGATTTGTAGATTAGTGCGAATTGATTAATAACTCAGTTTCATTCCTGGGCCTGTGAGTCCAAACTCTTCAAACTCCTGACAGTGTTTACTCCTGATGTATATCTTCTGTATATCTAATTCATTAAGCTCAAATACAAGCACAGTGGTTCATGATTTCTCAGTATAAATAAACATCGCTCTGGTAGACAGCACAGTTTGGTAGAAAAGCATTGAGCTCGGAGTCAGAAGACTGGAGTTGAGCCCTGTTATCTCCATCTCATTAGCACTAACCCTTGTGATCATCACTGTTTGGCCTTCTGACTCTACCTCTGTAGAGCCTACTGCATAGGATTGATGAATGAAAAGGGAGGGGGCCTTATAAGGGTGGGCTTTGCAAGTTGTAACGCAGTGATGATAATAAGGAATTTTTCCTGTGCTTGAGTCTTTGTAGAATTCCCTCCCACTCTCCTTTCTTAGGCTGGACAACACAGCAGAGATACCGAAGATTCGTAGCATTTTTCATCTTCAGTCTGGAGGAACCTAAGGTTTAGTTCCCAGTATGGCAAGTGCAGATCGTAGGAAGATGCCAACTAAAATCAGAGAATTTTAGAGGGAGAAGAGGCTTTAGAGGTCACTTGACACCCCTCTCCCCCTTTTCTGTAAGAGGAAATGGTTCAGAGAGAAGAGCCTAGAGAAATGCTTGTCTTGCCCACCTTTGTATGTGCAAGAAGGCAGTGCTCATGGTGGGCAAGGTGGGCTCACAGGTCTGTAGGAATGGGCCAGAAAGCTTTGCTCCCCAGGGTTGAGATGAGAAAGAAAAGTTCTGCTTAAGTTGCAATACCTCTGGCATTTATGATAACAAGCACTTAAACAGATTTCGTCTGCAGAAGAGGACTCAGTTTGCTCACAACCTCCATTTGGTCCTTGCTTCTTCCTTGACCGCAGTCACCACACCCTCGGCCCTCCAGGGGGACCTGCCTGTGTGAATTCACGAGTCTCTTGGTAAGTGCCCGACGGCAAGCTCATTTGTGCGCCGGCCTTGAATGGGCATGGATGGCATAGCCGCCCATGGTGAGAATCTCTGTGGCTGGGTCTTAAAGCAGAGGTATGTATATAAAAGGGGGTTTTATGAGAGAGATCTAAAGAGTGTTCAGTGTGCTAACAAGCATTAGAGAAGTATACACAAATGACTTGGCCCCATTCCTCACTGGACCTGAGCTCATTCCTGGACTTAGGGTTCCCAGGCTTCTGAAGATTCTTAAGCAGCTGGAGTCATCTATTTTTTTAAATTAATTAATTTATTTTGAGAGAGAGGTTGAGAGAGAGAGAGAGAGCTCAAAGGAGGGGCAAGGAGAGAGGGAGAGGGAGAATCCCAATAGGCTCTATTCCACGACCCTGGGATCATGACCTGAGCTGAAATCAAGAGGTGGATGCTCAACTGACTGAGCCACCCAGGCGCCTCCCAGTTGGGGTCATTTAAAGGGACCATTTGCTTAACTCTGTCAAGGATTATTAGTCACTTTTAGAATTTATGTGAGTGGCTCTAATAATAACAACAAACCATATTAACAATGACAGTGAAGGCACTGTTGTTGATCGGTGCTCATCATATGTCAGATACTGCTGAGCACTTATATTATCCTGGGGTTGAGATTTACAAAGTGAGAGAATGGGAATTGAAATAGTGGAGAAGAACAGTAGCCTTGCAGTCAGGGGGCCTAGGCATCTTTCCCCCTAATTAGTATTTACTAACTGGGTGACCTTGGTCAAGTAGATTGACTTTTCTGGAACCCCTCATCTGTAAAATGGGAATATAAATACCCACACTAAAGCGTCATTGAGGCTTAAGGTAACCCGTGAATGTTGAAAGGGCTTCTTAGCAGAGCCAACACGTAATAGACATATTACTTGTTGAGTTGAAACACAGATGATACGAACAGAAATACAAATGGATGAGAACTAATAAGAAATGGAGCTCAATCAAGACAGTTTAGGACAAACAGTGGGTTTTTCTCCTTTTTATGTCATTACAGGTGATCTTTTGTCATTAACATTTTCTCTACCCAGCCCTTTTATAAGGTGAGAACCATACAGAGGACCTCATTGAAATAGTTCAGGGTGAGAACTATCGCAAATGCTAAACTCTTTGTTAATGATGAAGGACTTAAAGGATGCGAGAGAGGATTCCGAAGGAGCAGAGCTCTCACTTGTCTGAGAAGAAGTCTCCTTGCAATCACCCTGTATCCATCTAGTGCCCTGGCTTTCTAAAACACAGGCCGCCATATTGCTTCCAATGCCACGCTGCAGGGAAGTGGCCCCCAAGGACTTACAAAGCTCAAATCAGAATTCCAATCATGAACCTGCAGGCTTCAAAATGACTTATTCTCATTACAATGTATGAAATGATCCGTAAATACATATTTTAACATTACAGAGTTTAAATATTATTACACATCTTACTTGATGTCAGATTTTGTTAAATGCTTGTCGTTATCTCAATTTACAAAGGTCAGTCGGGTGGCAGTGGAGAATAGAGCTGGATATATTTAAAAATTTTCTTACCAGTACATCTGCAGCTCAGATAACCCTGCCTTTTTCAAAGAGCTTTGGGCTTTTTTCCCCCCTTTCAAATGAGACTTTAATGAGTATCATGTGGATAAACTCTTTGCAGAGGTTTGAAAAGATCCAGAGAAACACTGTAGTAGGAACAAGCAAACCATTTTGGATGAAATCATAAGCCATTTGAATGCCTCCTCATCTCTCTGGTTGTGTCAGAACCTTTTGGCTGCGTTTTTCTGCCACAGGAATGTTTTCATCTCCATGGCTAGGTAAATAGAATGTTCGTGTAGTTGCTCGATTGCTATTCATGCCGGCACAGAGTAGCAGAGAGTGACCTACTTCCAGCAGCATCCATAGAAAGCTTTGCTGCTTTCCGTCACGTCTGATTTTAAAATCTACCTTCTGTTTTTTTGTTTCTGTTTTTGTTTTTTGTTTTTTTGTGTGTGTGTTTTTGTTTTTTGCATCTTCTGCCCCGACTCGGCCCCAGAGACACCATACCATGGACTGTCAAGAGTCTTTATTTCTTTGTCTAATCACTCTTGCTTTCTGTGTTGGTTCATTTTAGTCTATCTTAAACCTCTGTTGGAAAAGGAGATGTGGGTGGGTGGCTAGCCTTAAAGGAAGTGAGCTTTTCTGACTTGTAGAATATAGTTCTATAAGGTAGGACTGCCGAGAGAGATCAGGTGAGGTTTTCTTACTGAGACTACCCTTCTCCACATCAGCCTTCTGGAAGCATCTATATGTGGATGCTTTCTTATTGGGGACCACCGACTGGAGTTTCCAGAGGTCACTCTCATGAGTTTCTGTACAGCCAGTCCTTACTCTAGAAGTTGACAGGCTGGAGTGAGCTAGAAGCATTCCATACTCTCAAGAGGAAAGGCTGATTTGAAAAACTCGCACAGAGACTTATCCAGTTGGCGTGCAGAAATATACTTAGCCTTCACCTGATTTGGGGTATAACTAGAACCAAGTGTCACGTGTGGCTTTGTGTCATGGAATACCATGGTCACAGCTTGGGAGTCCTTAGAGACCTCCTGGTCCCATGATTTGAAGATGATAAAAAGGAGCTCCAGAGAGATTACTACAGCTTTATTCTTCCAGTTCCCCATCCACTGCTCCGTTCAACCCGCCATTCCGTTTCTCATCAGTGGATCATTAATGTTTTGAGGCACTCTTGTTTTTTGAGAGCACGTGTCACCAAGGAAAGGAAATAGAAATTCAGTTATCCTTCTCCTTGTCACAAGTGGAAATTTCTATCCCAGATCTGCAAGTCAAGAAGGTTCTAGTTACTTGAAAAAGAGATTCTTGAAATTTTAATCCATTTTGCTGTGGAGGGTTTGCTTGTGTGATTCTGTGTCCATGGCTCAAGCCATGAGATGATAAGAAACAGCCCCATGGCAGATAGTGAATTGAATAGAGGAAGCACATTGAGAGTTCCATTCGCAGTAGGACTTTGAACATCTTTACAAAAGAATTTCCTGGCTATGCTGCCTCCCATTTTGTTGTTCACTGAGCCAGGCCTCCATAGGTGCAGACTTCAGGCAAACCATCGGTGTTTCTGGCATCTGTGCTGGTTGAATTCAGGCCCAGCAGGGCACCTTATCTTATGTGTTTCTCACTCAGGGCTGTGGGATTGTATCACTTCAGAACTCCCTACCAGATGGTCCCTGTAGCGAGAGGTGTAGAGGCCCAGCCAACTCAGCCCGAGGGACATCGTTTCTCTGGCTAGCCTCCTTTTCTTACTTCTCTTGACTTTGTCCTTTCTCTCTGCATCCTTCTCCTTTGTCTGCTCTTCATCTGTCCCTTATCTTTCTTCACAGATGGCCAGGACACTAATGTGCTGCTGTCATTATGTTATGGAACAAGTTGGGGTCTTCAGAGGCTGCCGTTCCAGAGACATTAAAGACTTGGGTCACGTTTGATACCAGGGTAAAGATTTGCAGGATAATTAGCGATCCTCTGCTGTTATTAACCCCTGACTCAAGCAGGTTATTTTCTTACAAAGGTGTTGAAAGTTAATGCCACTGTTAATAGTTTCAGTTGGAAGACCATAATGAAACCATGTGGGAACTGGCACCTACCATCAATAATCTTTCAAACTCTGAAATCAGGCAGGTGGAGGTGGGGTGGGAAGAAACATCAAAAAAGAGTGGAAGAAAGGGGGGTAATTATATCACAGGCTTACCTTTGGTTACCTTAGTGATAGTCACTGATGGACAAAACCCATTTGTTACCATTCGTTTTGAACAGTTGGCTTATCCCTGCTGAAGTCCTGAGCTCAGTCTCCATCACATAGGGAAACTCAAAATGGCCACTGTGGTAGCACAGGGTAGAGAGAAGGCTAGATTCCATTTTTAGAGATGACCCTTTCCCCTGCAATTTTTTCATCAAGAACATGAGGCTATTCACAATATCATAGTTAACAGAATTGAAAAACAGCCAGGCAAAACTGATAATGCATAGATTACCCCCTCCAGTCTCCTAACAGCAGGGAGTTTCGTGGTAGTGCATTTTATTTGTCTTCCAATTGATCCAGATCTTTTCTGACTCTGCTCTGGGGAGCCCCCTCAGAAGCTGTATTAGATTTGGTTAGAGGAAGAGTTTCTAAGATTAACAGCAAGTTTGAAAATCCTGATCTAAACAAGGTCTTCTGATAGTCAGTAATGGTCATCAGGGGGTGTCGCCCTCAACCTTGAAAGACTGCAGGGTCAGTTCAGCAGGTGCCTCAACGCGAGGCTTAGAATTGACAAGTTCATGCCTCCTCCTGGCTTGACCTCACCACCTGAGCAACCTCATTACTACTTAGCTGGGTTTAGCTGGAAACTCAGCCTTCTCAGGAGTGAAAAAAGGGCCCAGAAAGGCTTAGAGTGCTCTAAGCCACTCTGAGTTATTCAGTGCATTAAAGGGTCTTTGAGAATTTTCCCAGTTCAAATCCACATTTGACTTTAAATTGCCAAATTCTTTGGAAGAGGGCATCATAGATCTGGTGTTCAGTGAAGTTGTCTTTCGGGGGAAATTCTGATGCTGACATGCTGTGTTGTCCTAGTGGCTCAGTTCAGGGATGCTCAGCATGAGGGGACACCTACGGAAGGGGCACGGCACTTGGATGGTAGGAGGAAGTTGTTATGTTTGGAAAAGGAATTTTTGTAGCAAGCTTTGGGTATCCTAAGCTAACCCCACAAAAACACAGTGCTACAAGTTCACAGGGCACATGCTAACATTACAACAGTAACTAACTAAAAAGTGATTTTGGGGGTGCCTGGGTGGTTCAGTCGGTTGAGCGTCCACCTCTTGAGTTCAGCCTGGGTCATAGTCTTACCATTCGTGGGGTCGAGCTCTGCGTCAGCCTCTGTGCTGAGTGTGGTGGAGACTGCTTGGTATTCTCTCTCTCTCTCTCTCTCTCTCTCTCTCTCCTCGCTCCCTCCCTCCCTTCCCCCTACCCCCTCCCCTGCTTGCCCTTTCTCTCTTTCTCTAAAATAAAAAAAAATATGATAATAAAAGTGATTTTATCTCACTCTCCACTGTGCCTTTCCCCACCCCAGCTCATTCTCTAGCATGACTGCCTCTGCTTACCCATCTTCCTGCTTCTCTATTGCATATGCAGAAGCTCCAGGATTTCTTCCTTAGAAACCGCATATCTGCGTCAGCAGGAATGAGAACCTTTCTCCCCAGCCTGAGGTCCAGTCCAAAAAGGGGCCTGGCTCATAAAGCCTCTGATGAAATCATCCCAAACCTGTCCACCCTGTGCTCTGAGGGAAAGGGGAGGTGGAATGCAGGGAAGGCCTGAGAGAAGA
Organism: Puma concolor; assembly: GCF_028749965.1. Lineage (NCBI taxonomy): Eukaryota > Metazoa > Chordata > Mammalia > Carnivora > Felidae > Puma > Puma concolor. The sequence continues at coordinate 51,331,467 of NC_141683.1, forward strand.
GTGGACATTTCTTGGCACGTGGAAATTACCATCTTTCTAGGCGGTCATGTGAAGCACCCTGTTCTGGACTTAGAATCGTGGAATGTCAAGTTACAAAACGGTCTTGAAATTCATGTGTACAGCTCCTTCTTACGTAGATAAGGAAACTCAAAGCTAGGCAGTACATTCAAGGCTACTCCAGACCCAGATCTCTTGAGTTCCAGCTCAGTATTTTGGTCACTGCAGAATACGGGATCAGAGTTACCACGAGATTGGGGTAGAGTCTAGTCTGTCTGCCGCTCTCTTTCTGGGTCTTCTTGATCTTTCTAAATCCTGGCCTTATTCCCTTCTCTGCTTAATGAGACCGGGGGTGACTTTCCATTAGCTCGGAACTGCTTAAACTGGCATTCACACCTTTCACAGCTGACATCAATCTGCATTCCTTCCCTCATCCTCCATGACTCCTCTGAACTAACGCTACCCTTTTGCAAACAGGCGTCAGGCCGCCGTTTCTTAGTACACATTCTCTTCATATGGAGTTGCCTCCAGCGTCTCTTCCCATTATATCCCATGTCCAGCCAGATCCCACCCTCCCCCAACTCAGCATGGCTGTTACCGCTTAGAGTACTTAGTCTTGGCCATGTCTTCAGTTTCTTCCTAGACCAAAGCCTCTTTCAGGATAGGGATCATATAGCAGTTTGCTGAATGTGGCCAATGGAGTGTGCTCCAAAAATCTTCATTGTATACAGGAACAAATGGCATCCTGGTTTCTGTGTATTCTAGGCAGTTCCAGAATTTTGGGAGGTGCTGGGAGATGTGAGGCTCGTATAGGGGAAGAATGGACACGTTAAGAGTAAGGGCACCCTTCCCTTTCTGGAGATCTCCATCCCACAGTGTGCTGTTGGCAATGGTGCCCAGCCCACCCATGGTATCTTGAAATGGCTGTGGAGGCTTCTGTAGGCACTTGTTTTATTCAGTCCACTATGGAGGACTGGGCTGTGCGGAGCACACACAGAGCAGAGGCTCAGTGTGAGCCTCATCCACAGCCCTCAGGAGGCTTTGGACCAGAGTAACTGCCGCCTCCCGTATGTACCTCTTGGGAGTTTCAGGGAAGGCTTGCATTGCTAAAGCAATTTCTGAGCATTTCTTCTTCTGGAGACCCTCTGCTAACATCCAGGCCAACGTGATTACATTGATGTTCCAAGCTCTGATCTCAGCTCCATTGGTGACGAAATTCACAAGACGTTTACTGTGCCCTGTGGTTTTTCATCGGCTGACCTAGGGCAGATTCAGCATAAGTAAATAAGTTCCTGGTTTAGCATTTTGGCCCTCCCATGTCAGATCCTGCCAGGACAGGGAAAAAGGCCAAAGAAGAAGCTATCATTCTGTAATTATCTTGAATCTTAAAAATGACAGGCACCCTCATGGGCAGGCATGGTGCTCTCCTTGCTTTACCCTTTCTCTTTTTTTTTTTTTTTTTTTTTTTGCCCTCTACCATGAGTCTGGTCTGGGCAGGATCAGGATATCACTGTCTGTGGAGATGGGCATGAATATCTCACAAAGAGGTTCAGAGGGCTGGCCTGGAAGCCAGGGTCAGAGATTCTGTGCTCTCAGCTCACCTCCCTGTGGGAGCACTTTGTCAATAACCTGTTCGTTCCCTGGTACCACCACTCCTGGGACCCTGGAGCAGAACGCCTTCCTCCTCAGAAATTGTCTTGGACCGCCAATACATATAGGTTTCTTTTTGGGCTGATGAAGATGTTCTGGAATTACAGTGCTGATGGTCTCACAACTTTGTGAATGTACGAACCACCATGGAATTGTATACTTTGAAAGGACAGATTTTATGGTAGGGGAATTCTATCTCAATTTTGAGAGAAGTCATGGAATACTTGGGGAGCCTGGGTGGCTCAGCCAGTTAAGCATCTGAATTCGGCTCGGGTCATGATCTCACGGCTCGTGAGTTGTGCTGACAGCTTGGAGCCTGGAACCTGCTTCAGGTTCTGTGTCTCCTCTCTCTCTCTCTTTCTCTGCCCCTCCTCTGCTCACGCTCTGTCTCCCTGTCTCTCAAAAATAAATCAACATTAAAAAATGTTTCTTAATAAAATGTTATTGATAAAATGTTTTTAATTTTTTTAAATAAAGAAATCATGGAATACTAAGACCTTGCACAACAAATAAAAATACTGCCGCTCAGAACCTGCTAGAAGACCACACGCACTCCATACTCAAATGCTCGCTCGCTCTCTCTCTCTCTCTCTCTCCGTGCTTCTGCAAAAGTCATGTTGTCTGGTGTGTGTTGGCAGTGGAGGGGATCTGATAGGACTACTTCTGTTTTAGCTCCTGTTCTGTGTCAGGCTGGCATGACCTTGATCTGGGTGTTTACTTGTCCTTGCTTCCACAGTAAAAATGGAGGTAATGAGCCTGGCCTAGTTGATGAGAGTCTCCTGGGAAAGAAAAATCCATTTTAAGCGCTTTGGAGGTATGAGGTGCTAGATTCCTTCTAAAGAGTTACAGGAAGGCCTGAAGTGGCACCCAACATGTATGGAATTAATCCCAGGCTGGCTTAGAGCCGGTGTGGGTAGGAGGCTGAAAGCGTGTTGCTCTGAGTGATTGAATTATGGTGTTGGGTGTTCTATTATAAGCTGTTAGTGCTTGTGAGTTTTGTCCATGCTGCGGAGACTGGTCTCTTCCTGCAGCGGCAGGGAAGGCACTTGGGGGAGGGATGTGCTTCCCAGGAGGAATCTTCCTGGGGCTTGACCCATGGTTGGGAAGTAGCTTGTGATTGGGGCACTTGTAGTGACATGTCGTGTGGCTGCTGCTGGGAGGCATGCCCAAGGGTTTCTCTTCACCTGGAAGTCTGGAAGGCCACCTTAGAGGAAAAGTGAACTCAGGAGTCCTGTGTCACTCACTGCCTCACTTAACAAATGGGGCTGTGCCTGCGGAAAACCAAGACCCGGATGCAGGGGATCTTCCATTCTTACACCCTGTGCAGCTTCTTGGCTGCTTGAGCTGGTCACTTCCAGAGCACGGACAGCTCGCCATCCCGGTGGGATGTTTGGGCGCCAGGCGAGTGGGCGAGGGGCTGAGGATGAAGGGGGGCTCTGATCGTCCTGTCTTTGCTGTCCCCTCATCGCCCGTCACACACCCATTTACTCTTCTCCCCGGTCTGGAGGGTATTAGGAAGAGGTAGGGAATACTATCTGTGTCTTTTAGGGTTAGGCTAATGACCTGTGGCTCCTGTGAATTCTTTTCACCAACCTACCCTGAGAGGACCAGCCAGTATTCTTCTTCCTCGTCCTCCTTCTAATTCTCCTATCAGTGTCTGCATATCCCCTTTCCACATCTCTACCTGTTAAAAGGATATCCACCACCCTTTAGGACCCAAGGCCACTACCATCTTCTTCCAGATTTCCTCCCCTTCTTCCACCCTCAACCCAGGCAAGCCTACTCTTAAATTGTACATTTTCACATGGTGTCATATACATGGTGTAACACCTCCCACATTCACATTCACCCAAGGGTGGATTGCTTTGGAGAACTTGTTGAGGGCCTCATTTAGATTAGTATCACAGTGCCTAGAACAGTGCCTGGTGCACAGTGCATGCCCAATGTATATGTTAAGTCAATTAATGAATAAATACGTAAGTAAATAAATAAAGCAGAACATCATTTGTGCCCTCCTACAAATAGTGAAAGATATTTATAAACTCCATAAATATTCAAAATTGCTTCCCTCTTTATGGTGCGGTACTTGATGAGAATACTATTCTAAATGTGTCTTATTAAATCTTTTTTATGTCTGTGGAATTATTATTTTTTTTGGTCAAAGGTGATAAATTTTGGGAGAAGAAGCCATGCCTTTTAAAAAATGAACTTTTATAAAGCAATGCATTGCCAAAGTGTGCTCAGCGGAATATTAGTTCCCTAGGGTGGTAATAGTTGTTAAGGAAGAAATGATTTTGAGGCCAAATGAAGTTTAGGAAAGGCTGGGCTAATCAGGTCTCTGTTGTGAATTATCTCATAGCTTCGATGTGATCTTGCTTAGGAATATTAGCAGGAGAGACCCATAGTAGCATACTTCTGTACCAGTAGCTTAGCACCTGCAGTGTGAAATGCATAGTAGGTTTTTGGTATTTTGTTGTTAATTGTTGATGATAGTCCGGTGCCTCCATCTCGAGCCTTGAGAGCAGGTGAGTGCTTGTGTCTGTGCTAAGGGCCCAGGTTTTCACCACCCCCTCTGTGTGTACCAGCTCTGCTCTGCAAAAATGAAGAGAAAAATTAAAGGGAATTAAAACATCCCTGCCACGGCGAGTATTACACATCTCCAGTGGGCTATGCAGCAAATGATTGTGGTTTTAGAAATATTCTGTCAGCCCCAGTTGCTCTGCAGTAACCTCCCAGGACTGTTCCAGACGTGCCAGTTCTCTGCACAGTAATTACCAGCTCTTTCCTTGGTAGATTCACTGGTGTCTAGGAGTAATTGCTAGGGAACTCACATTTTCAAATTTACAAGAGGCAAACAACCTTCTATTTACCTCCGGGGTTATCAGGGTATTCAAACAGTGCTGGGTAAAGGATGCTATTGATCATAGAAATATGGGGAAGAGCTCGAATTTTCACCTTGGTGTTTTTCTCAATGGGTGAGAGTCTGGCTCACTCGATTATGGAGCAAAGATCTAGGCGGTGGATAAGTCTCTTCTTCTCGGGGCCTCTTCCCTTCCTGGAGATTTGAAACCTGACCTAACCATAGCTGGAACCCTTTGTCGTCTTTAGCTGACACTGGCTGATTGGTACCATTGCCTAGGAAGAAGACGAATAAGAAGATCCAGATTGGGCCAGTCCGAATTCTGACCTGTGCTTTGGTGTTTGTTCTCTAGAGATCTCGGGAAACACAGAGGACATCCCTCTGGTGCGCTGGAGGCAGCAGTGGCTGGAGAATGGCACTCTGCTCTTTCACATTCATCACCAAGATGGTGCTCCCAGCCTCCCTGGACAAGACCCAACTGAAGAACCCCAGCATGAGTCAGCAGAAGAGGAATTGAGGATCCTGCACATCTCAGTCATGGTAGGAGCAGCGCGGCTTTAACCTCTCAGGCCGTAGCTTATGTTACCTTGACTTTAAGAGCCTTGGCGCCATGAACGTAGCTCTACGAAACCCACTCCACAACGATCATTGATCACGTTAATAAGTAAATTTCCCATTTGTGGGGTGCAATATAAGTGGTAGTTATTTCTATACCACCGTTACCCACCTGTTCTCTTTGGGAACATGCCTAGACATGGAGTAACTTTTACAAACAAGAGAATATCAGATGGTGGCAGTGGATTGTCTTATAAAGGCGTTCTTCAACTAGTAGATCAGAATATCTTGTTGCTCCATAAATGTTTGCTGAATGACTGAATTGCCAAGCTGCTTGCTGCTACCAAGCCCTCTCTCTCCTCTTCCAGCCAGGAGAAAGTCAACATTTGGCTTTCTGTCCTCTTACAACAAAGGGCATATCAATAGATACTTACCCCTCCCTGTAGCCTAGCTCAGAACTTTCACCATCAACCTCCCTTCTCCTCTTCAGAAATTTGAGGCCTCAAAAAAAATGAGAAGATTCTTCCTAAAATTCTAGGAACTTGTGTTCTAGAATCTCACTCAAAAGTAGATGGTACAGTGACAGGCAGGGGTTTTGTCTGGTGGTGTTTTGTGCACTGTTGTGTTCTTAGCACTCAGAACAATGCAAGCACATAGTTAATGCTTAATAAATATTTGTGGAAGAAATGAATGAATTTCCCAGTGGACATAGACAATGTCTGCTTCCCTTGGCATCTTACATGTTAGTATTGTATTGGTAAAACCAACATATCGTCTGCTTCTAGGGAAGCCTAAGAGCAGGTTGAGGCCAGACTGATTATTCATGAGCCATATATACTGAAGGCATGGGCTCTTTCATGTTTACGAAACTACAGAAAACCAATCTAGGTCTTGATCTAAACTTTATCTGTTACTCTGACACCAACACTACGTGCTGTTTGGTTTTGTTTATCAAATTGGGAGAAATTGAGCACATTTCAGATACATAAAAATTCCCATTATCCAAATATTTGACATTGAAACTCTTTCCATAAAATCTATGATGAAATCTCAGAATGTAAGTCTTCCACTGATCTCTGCACGAATAACTAGCTTGATAGATTACCTGCATATACACAAGCTACTTTATTTAAACTATATGGTCAAGAAAAGAGTCCTTAAGAGCAAATGGTAAACCTCAATGTTTAGATGTGCTGGAAGGCAGGCAGGTAAATGAGATTGCCATGCCTCACATTTACAAATTTATTGAGGTTTCTAATATGGCAGTTATGGTACCTGTACCTCCTTAATTAAAGACTAGCATTTCCTCTCTCAGGGAAGATTGTCTTCTGTCATGTAGCTTGTAGTTCCCAGAGAGCGGTAAGATCGGGCAGATCAGCCGAATCAACCCTGGCATTGACTGGAGTGACAGATGTATAGGCCACATTGCCTTCACATTTATGATACGGTCTCACTGAAAAGAAGGGCACAATGGTGGATTTCCCCCAGCCATTCACATCTTCCCATCAATGTGAAAAGCAGTCGTCATTGTTCTGGATGGTTTTTGTTTTGTTTTGTTTTGTTTTGTTTTGTTTTGTTTCTTTTGGTCTGAGACCATTTCAAAGAACCAGTCATCACGCCAAGGAAATGTTTAGGGTGAAAGGAAGTGTATGAAGATTCTTAAGGACTAATACTGGGTATGATTGTATCTGAAAGGCCCTGAATATAGATGGTCAAGACAGGCAACGTATCAGAAGGTGTGTTTGGTGTGGGGCTTGAGGGAGTAGTGGGAGGATCCATGGAAAGACGGTCTAATGCTGGTCCTCGTTGCTGCATCACGAATCTTAGTGTAGCAAGGATCCTGTCTTCAAGTATCCTGTCCTTTCTATCCTCAGAATGATGTGCTCCAGTAAGTTCTCTAGAGAAGTATATACGTGGGTATTGTGTGTGTGCGCATGCATGTGTATGTGCACACATAGATGCATGTTTGTGGGGGTGGGTGACCGTGGAGACAGGAATGTGCAGGTCAAGGATGCCAAAGGATTTGAGGAAATAGTTTGTGCCCTTAAAATATAACAGTCCCTATGAGAAGCCCTCCGTTACTAATGCTTTGTTTTTTGAGGCCTCCCCCCACCGAGCGGGGATTAATGGACCGTGGGCACTGAAATGGAAAGAGAACAAAAGTCAGCCTTCAACCTGTGTCTGAAATTTTTCCTTCATATGCTACTGGTCACCCATAGACCAACGATGACATTCTGTCTTCCAAATAAAATGGAAGAGATTCTTCTTCAGCTTTACTTTCGTTTATTCTACGTTACTCTTCACTACGTTATTATTCATTAACCTTGCTGGAGGGGGCAAAGGTTAAAAGAGCATGGGCAGGGGGTGAGGGCAGGCAAGTCTTGTGTTTGACCTCTTTCATGAAGATAGGCCCCTGTCTCCATGAAAAATTCAGGAAAGCCTTTGACCTGTGCAAGCAAACAGGGACCCCAAGGTGAGGTGAAGATGTAAGGACTCCCTCCCGTCCTTGGCAAAGACGCGGTGGTCAGGGGAGTCTCTCCGAGTCCAGCTTGCTATCTTACCTTGCCCTACTCCCATTCCATGCCATACGCTCTTGCGCACTGCCTCTCCTGTCCTTAACATTCCATTCTAGACACAGTTTCAAAGTCTAAAGTTGTGTATCTGCCCTCAGCTTAGAAATCAAGCCTGAGGGTATCCTGTTTGAAGATACCGTTCCTAGAATCTCTGATGGCTTCTTCTTAAGAGACTCGGGGACTGGTAGACTTCATCTGATATGCTTTATACCACATCCTTCGGAGGTGAAGTAGGCAGCCATTTGAGGCATCTGGAAAGAGAGCATTATAAATGTCAGAAGATTTTGCAGGCCTTTGACTAGTAACACTGTTGGACAGCAAAATGCACTTACATGAAATTTTATTACCCAAGCCCTGTTGGTTATGAAATAACAATAGCAGAGCTATTTTTCATTAACTGTAATGATCGATACTGATGTGGTTTTCAGTTCGGATCCAAATAGCATAATTTGAAAAAGAGAAAAGTTAAGGTGATTATCAAAATATGAATACACCCAACCTTTTCTCTCTTGTTAAGAAAATGTATATTTAAAAGCTTAACTGGTAATTCTAAATATTTCCAATATGTGCAGAGGGAATTAATGGTTCTGTGAAAACCTTCAAGTTTACATTTCTCTGATTTTGTGTTTACCCTTTTCCCATCCATATTGCCTCAATGCAGGGACCACTGTTTATTTTTATATTTTGCATTTACTGTGTTTAGTTTTAAGCACAAAGTATAAGTAATGAGAGACTGAAAGGCCAAGGAATGCCTTTTTTGTATCCTTATGACACTCTGTGAATGAGAATTGGCGAATCCTTGTTTCCACTGCGCCCAGTGCAAATATACCATCGGCAAAATGGTGGGCTTGAGGGAAACCAGTACCTCAGCTGGGGACTTGGCAATTGAAAACTTTGAAAACCCTTTTGCTTTACTTACTGTTCAATCACATCCTAAAATTTTTGAATTATTTTTTCCAAAGAGGTACTCTTTCCCTCCTGACATCTTAGATTACCGCGTTGAGGGTCAAACAATGTATTGTAACCTCCAGCATGATTCAAACTGGGCGGAAGAGATTTATTGTGAATCTTGCAAGGTAATTGACATTTAAAACTACTGAAGCACACAGGGATACTCTTGATACTCTTTTGCAAACTCTTGAACAAGTGAAAGCCAAATCATCGAATGGAAATCAGTTGTGTGAATTTAAATCCATAAATCAGAGAATTGTTCAGTTATAAGCACATCCTTTACTCCACAGCATAGAAGGTCAGGTTTTAATATGACTTTGTTTTTTTTAATGTTTACTTATATTTAAGAGAGAGAGAGGGAGAGAGAGAGAGAGAGAGTGAGCTGCGAGTGGGGGAGGGGCAGAGAGCAAGGGAGACGCAGACTCCAAAACAGCTCCAGGCTCCGAGCGGTCAGCATAGAGCCCGACTTGGGGCTCAAACCCACAAACCATGAGATCACCACCTGAGCTGAAGTCAGGGGCTCAACCAGCTGAGCCACCCAGGCGCCCCTAACATGACTTGACTTTAGATATTCAGACTCTGTGGGTTTAAATTTCCATGTTGTACTTTTGCTAATTTGCCATATGATCTACATTTTTCTTCTTACGGTATGCAAAAGAATTGAATGGTGCATAATAGCACTTTAATGTATTATCTATATATTTCATCTTTGTAATTAAAGATGGCAGTGGTAATAGACTTCCTATATGCATATAGGTTGGTTAAATACAGTGTTCACAGCAAGTAACCTTTCAAAAATCCTTCAGTTTGGTATATATAGTTTGCAGTCATAACTCCTGCTGGTAGGTAAGCTCTCATAGTTCAGCCCTCGTAGGCACAATTCACAGTTGTGTGGAAAAAAGTAATGTTTGAGCGTTTGTCTATCTCCCTGGGGACTTGGGGACTGGAGCCCATCAGTGAAGCCTGGGTGTGCTCAAGACCACTAGTCCCACCTGTGTGGGGCCCATTGGCCAGTGTCTGCAGGTCCGTGTGGCCCTCAACTGCTGGCTCCTCAGGTGTCTCCAAGCACCTTGTCTCTGGGAGCTCCAGGTGAGTCCTAGACACGTGGTTTTCTTTTGGGAGAAACAGCATAAAGAACCAGGTTCAGGGACAAAGGAGGCCACAGGTGTTACTGTGGAGTCCCAGCATCCAGGAAATAGAATGGACACTTTAGAGAAGTTGTATCCTGGGGAAGTAACGGCTGGGCCGAGTTAGTACAAAGCCTACGGAACATACCTATGGGAGCTTCCAGGACTGTGTTTCCACGACCGTCGCCAACTTCATGCCAGAGGACCCATCCTTGCTCTCACTTGCTCTTCCTTGTGCATCCTCGCTCAAGTTCAGTTCAGCTGCCTACGCATCGTGTGTTACTTTGCTTGAAGCTGTCTTCACTGCACTTGTAAAGCTCAGCCACGTCTAAGGGCAGGGAACAGCATTTCTAAGTGTGGTCATTGCCATGTGCCATCAAGGCCATCGGTTTATTATTAAGTGTCTGTGGGCATAGGAGAGCTAGATGCTTTTTCTGTCAGTCCCTTTTGCCTTCAGGTAATCGGTTACAAAAATTCATTAGCAAATTCGTTAATCAGGGTCACTTTTACATCTTCATTGTCAATTTATATTGTTTGCTTAGTTCAACTGAGGATGCCCTATCCTTCTTTTTGATCTTTAGAAAGAAATGGAAGGGCACCTGGGTGGGTCAGTCAGTAGAGCGTCCGACTTCGGCTCAGGCCATGATCACACAGTTTGTGGGTTCAAGCCCTGTGTTGACAACTCAGAGCCTGGAGCCTGCTTCAGATTCTGTGTCTCCCTCTCTCTCTCTGCCCCTACCCCACTCATGTGCGTGCACGTGCTCTCTCTCTCTCTCTCAAAAATAAATATTAAAAAAAATTTTTTTAGAAAGAAATGGAGGAGTTTAGTCATGTCTTGTGTTACCACAAAAGATAGAACTAGAGTGATAACAGATTCAGTCCAAAGAACTTTTCTAGCAATTCAAGCCATCCATTATGGGGCAGGACTGACTTACTGGCCATACCGTCCCCTTGCCAAAGCCATTGTCTTGTACTTGGCCTCCTACTAAGAAAATGGTGGGCAGTTCGTAAAATAACAGCAAGATCCCTACAGACAAAACCTCCTCGCACTTGGGTTGTTACTGGCAGACTGATGTGCAAAAGAGGACATGGCAGGGCCCATTTGGGGGCTCTCCCAAGTGCCAAGGGAAGGTTGGTTTCTAAACCTCCCCACTTGGCACCATGGTTTGGCTGTGCCTGTCTTGCCAAGGCGCATCAGGTGCAGGTACATGGGAGTCCATTAGCGTTTCAGTTGCTGAGCTATTCCGAGTGCTGGCCGTGCTCCCATATTCACACGGGTGTGTGTGGGGGGCTAGGATGTGTGGGAAAGAAACACTGGGTTTAGGGTTGGAAGGTAAGCTTCAGAGCCTGGCTTTATACGACGTCGGGTAATCTGCTGACCTTTTGGGAAGCTTCTCACCTCAACTGTGAAATGGATACATTCACTGCTGAGGCTTTTAGTTTCCAAAAAATGGAGATCCACTCAGGTCTTCTCTGTAAGGGAGTTTGACTATAGTAACTCACATGGAGGTAAGGTAGACAGGAATCTTCTCTTTTTTTTTAATGTTTATTTATTTTTGAGAGAGAGACAGAGCACGAGCAGGGGAGGGGCAGAGAGAGAAGGAAACACAGAATCGGAAGCAGGCTCCAGGCTCCGAGCTGTCAGTACAGAGCCCCACACAGGGCTTGAACCCACGAATCATAAGATCATGACCTGAGTTGAAATCGGATGCTTAATCGACTGAGCCACCCAGGCGCCCCAGCAGGAATCTTGTAATTAAAAAAAAAAAAAAAATCCTCAAAGTAGAATTTCATGAACTCTGGAGCTGAAAGGTTGTGCAGGATCTGGGAGTCACCCTGTCAGCCCCCAGCATCCACGGCTGGTTTGTGGCTTGGCTCTTGGACGCGTCCATCTTTATCGTTCCCATTGCCATAAATTAGCTCCTTTGTCCAGCGTGCTCTGTAAATCTCATCCCCATTTTGATGCTTTTCAGTGTTTGTACTATCCATTTACTCATCAAGTCACTTCACTTGTGACCCCTCGGGACTTCTTGCACCTTGTCCCTGTCCCTGTGGCTGCCAGATTCCCTGCTTTTCCCCACCTCCCCTGACTCCTTAGGGAGACAAGCAGAGGGAAGCTAGTTACCGTAGTTCTTTTTTGTTGACAGGTTTTTTCCTCTCAAATCACCCCGTGGGAGGCTATAACCCTAACCTTCTCCCATTGGCTGTGGTTACAGGAAGGTTGGCTTAGGTGGCACAGAACACGACTAGTCCTGTTCCAGGCCCAGCTCGGAACCACTTTCTTTAGCAGAGGAGAGAAGCCATGATCCCGTGATTTGCTTGTTCAATGCGACGGGCGTGCTGCAGGGGAGCCTGGGTGGCTCAGTTGCTTAAGCGCCCCACACTTTTTTTGGCTCAGTTCATGATACCAGGGTCATGGGATCAAGCCCTGCATCGGGCTTCATGCTGGGTATGGAGCCTGCTTAGGATTCTCTCTTTCTCCCTCTGCCTCGCCCCCCACCAAAAATCCCCCGAAAAAACACTACTCTAAGTACTTGCAGTATATATTACCATATGTTTTATTCTCATCACAACACCGTGAGGTAGGGATAATTATCATCCCATTTTACAAATGAAGGGACCAAGGGCCAGAGAAGTGGAGTAACATACCTAAACTCAAACAGCTGTTAGGTTACACAGCCAGGATTTAAGTCGAAGCAGTTGGCAGAGTCCCGACTCTTTTCTCGAAGAAGCACCAGCTCATATTCTGGCCAATCGTGGGTGCCCAGTAAGTATTTCTTACATGTCCTTTCATCGGTTTTTGTTGTTTTGTCCACTTTTGACTGCTGAGCCTCATCTGATGCTTTTCCCCCATTGTTGCTTCAAAACCAGTAACTCTGTGAGCACTAGGACCCACAAGCAAGGTAGAATATAGATCTTTCTTCCTGTGGCTACACCAGACAGCTAACCCCAAAAGCTCAGATTCCGTTCAGCTTGGCTACACCCACCTGCTAACCTTGGCTTCAGCCACACCGCCTCACAGCTGGCTGCGGGCTTATTGGCAGGGAAGGGAAGAGGGCAGTTAGGGACTTTTCACTCTAAAACTGTGAAAGTCATATAACAATAAATTTAGGCTTTTTCAGGTACATTCTTTCACATCTTTGCAGTTTTTAAAAACAAAAAACATTTTAAAAGCATTATTGACCTATCATTGATTTAAAAGAAATCATTGACTCATTCATTCATTTAGATATGGATTCTTTACCAGTATCTGTCAGGCTAAGGAGGTAGAAAATAAGACAACCTTTTGCTTTCAAGGAACATTTAATGATATTATTAACACTTAATATTTGAGGATGGCCTTTGGCAGAACTGGGAGGCAGGTAGAGTGTCTACCTTCTTTTCCATTTCTTTATATTTTTTACATCCTTTTTACAGTTTTGTTCTTCTCTTTCCTGAAGCTCATGGAGACCTTAAGCTGCCCCCATTTCTCCAGACAGCAAGAACAGCTAAGAGGCCACATTTTCATGATACTATTTTTTAACAACATGATGTAATACTCTGTTCAGCAATTTAGCTCACTTGATATAGAAGCCAACAAATTTTAAGTACTTAGTTCCAAAAATCTCTGAAGATCCTTTTGAAAGCGGGAGTCATAATCTCTGTGGGGTTTAAATCGATAACAAGAACTGGTGATACTCATAGTAATGAAGCTAACATTTTTACTCGCTGGGTCCCAGGCAATGTATGGGATCACTTTCATGCATAATATCAGTCGACTCTCTAAAAATCTAGTGAAATAGATGGTAATTCTCCCACTTTTCAGATACGAACACTGAGACTTCGAGAAAGTACATCACAGATCCGAGGTCTTATAGGTGGAGCCAGGATTCAAGGCAAACGCATCCGACTCCAGACTTCATTCTGCCGTGACCATGCCGCTTGCTGGCTTCAGGGTCAGCCGGTTTGTTCAGTTTTCCAGGCTGTGGGATAATTTTGCTTCCTCTGGCTAGCACAGTAGAGACCCTTCACTTGATGAACATTGGGAAAGCTCATAGAGAACTGGGCAAGGAAGGTGCTGTCATGATGGAGTCTTTGAGCTACATCAAAAGGTGAAGATCTGCACTGAGCAAACAGATAAAGCATCGCAGAGAAGCCTGGGGTTGACTCTGGACAGAGGTCATCGAGAAGCCAAGACTCCAGAGAAGACTATACATTCCGTATATTGAACTTCAGGGCGGGAGTTTATAGCAAGGCTTTGTTATCAGAGACCAGTTTAAATCCCTGTTCTACCCCTTACTACGTTTTCTAGTGTCCTTAGGCCAGTTGCTTAAAACTCTCTGAACTCACTTTCCTCATTTATGAAATGGGAATGATAATAGATTCTCCTTCTTAAAGCTGTTTTGAGGATTACATGAGATGATTCTTACTAAGCACTTCCTACAGTGCCTGGCCCGTGGGAGGTGCCCAGTAAATACGAACCAGGTAAACCCTTGGGGTGCCGGGCAAGCTGCCTGTAACCATTCCTTGCGTCGTGTGTTACTCCGGGGCCCACTACCTTAGGGAGCCAGAAAAGCAGCTGGGATCATGGCAGCCCCTTGCAGGAGTCCTGGAGGAGTTGTGCTCGGGGGCAAGACTGAGGCAATTAAGGTCATCAGGGCAACAGAACGGGCCCCTTGTGAAGCCGGGATGTGGCCGTGTACATCTAGGGCATTGTTAAGCCACTTCTGTTTCACTGTTTACAGGGTTTCCTAGCAGCTATCCTATAGTTTGGGAGGACGATCCCAGCTCCAAATTCCCTGGAAGAACTTCACTAATTTATTTATTTATTTTATCAAACCAAATGATGTCATTATGGGAATTTCTGTTCTGCTGAGGTATCTAAGAGTGTTGTTACTCACGTTCACGACGGGGAAGAGAAGGCATGGACTGATGGGAGACGTTTGTGGCCAGCACTGGTGAAAAGGCTCAGGGTTCTTTGTTGTTTTTAAATTTTTTTTTTAACATTTATTTATTTTTGAGAGACAGAGAGAGACAGAGCATGAGCAGGGGAGGGGCAGAGAGAGAGGGAGACAGAGAATCCAAAGCAGGCTCTGAGCTGTCAGCACAGAGCCTGATGCGGGGCTCGAACTCGCAAACCGCGAGTTCATGACCTGAGTCGAAGTCGGACGCTTAACCGACTGAGCCACCCAGGCTCCCCAAGACTCAGGGTTCTTAATCTGAAGGCTGTCATCTTTCCTCCAGCTCATGCTGCCTTCTTCTTGCCTTCTGTCTGTCTAAAGTTTTGTGATTCTTTCACTGACCCGAAATTTGCCTTTAAATCTGACCTCAAGCCTACACTCAATGGGTGGTTGGTGGGGACAGAGTAGCTTTGGGTATAGTGGATGTAGGCAGCCATGTGCCCAGAGACAGAAGCCTGCGTGGGCAATGGCAGGAAATCAGGCCACGGGTCTGTAAAGTGCCAGATGATAAACACTTTCAGCTTTGCAGGCTGTTTGAACTCTGGTACAACTACCCAACTCTTGCCATTTTATAGTGCCAAAGTAGCCATATGCAATAAGTAAATGGATAAATGTGGCTGTGTTCTAATAAAGCTTTATTTACCAAATAGGCAGCGGGCACCATTTGGCCTAGAGGCCATAGTCGGCTGATCCCCATCTAGTACATTCTCTTTTGTCTACAGCGTGTGAACAGAGACTGAAATCTTAACAACTTAGTGGAAGTGTTAGGGTACCATTTGCAGAGTGAAAGATAATAGTTTGCTCATTTTAGTCAGACTCCTATAGATTGATTATAATTGTCACTTAAGGCAGACATTGACAGAGATCGTTCTTGCTACAAATTCAAGGCACAAATTCAGGTGAGATACAAGCATATTAGCCTCTCCTGAGAGGTATTGATGGGTTTAGCGAAGACAAAGTTGATGAAAACAAAATATGCTTAGACTTGACAAGGGAATTATCAACAAGGTATGGGTTAGGAAATATGCAGTTTTTTTTTCCTTCCCTGTGAGGCTGATGGCTCCTGCTTGGTTTCGATTTTGACATACACAGTAGACTTTTGTGAAATGTTTAGATAGGTTACAACAGCCCCTTATACAGAAACACCTAATGTTGGTGGACATGCACGCAGAGAAGTATATTACGCTTCCAGATAGGTCATGATACATTTGGTCTGTGATACGTAAGGACTTTACATTTATTTATTTTTGAGAAACGGAGTGAGACAAAGCGTGAGTGGTGGAGGGGCAGAGAGAGGAAACACAGAATCTGAAGCAGTCTCCGGGCTCTGAGCAAGCGGTCAGCACGGAGCCTGATGCGGGGCTCGAACCCACAAACTGTGAGATCATGACCTGAGCCGAAGTCGGACGCTCAACCGACTGAGCCACCCAGGTGCCCCGATACTTAAGGACTTTAAGAGTTAGTGGTGGCTGTCTGCCTTGCTTATAAATAAGGCTGAAGGTGGACGAGGCATTTTGAGAGACCTCACCTCATAAAATCGCCTTATCGCATACCCTGTCAAGTATGAGCCCAGGTTCATTGGAAGTCTTGCCTGCATGAGAGGCTGATGTCAGTAGCTCTCCTCCAGATTGCACAGGAGTCTCCGTGGTACATCTGAGGAGGTCGGGAGCTTCCTGCTGCTGCCTTGCTATTTATGATTCTCCTGATACCTCTGTCACTGCTGCTGACATCCACGAATAGCAAGAGATGAGTCAAATAGCCTTCTAACTTGGGCGAATCAGATGCTCAGTTAATTGATATATTGAACTGTGGCTGACAGCAGTGAGTGCCTCATGGAGAAGTATCTGGGCCTTCTGGGCTTGGCTCCCAGTCCCGAAATTTGCTTAAGGTGAACTTAAGGGGACTTCTGCAGCCCCCTAAAGCACCATGGCCATAGGAGATCCCTAAGAGATCAGACAGCAGGTGTTTGTTAAAGGGCTCAGCCTTTTGTTTCCTCCCTTCCTGTATTCTGTCTGAGCAAGAAGGTGGAAGAATTTGGGACTGAGACGCATAAGCATTTGGGACGTAGAGGAGTGAGTGTGTCAGAACTTGACCTGTCTGGGCCTCAGACACATTCTTACAAGGTAAGGTAAGCCGCCCTACAAACAAACACAGGAGGGCTCTGCCTCCCAACGGTGATGTTGAAGCATCCCAGTTTGATTCTTTTTATTCCCTAAATGATGTGGCGTGTACACGCGCAGGTCACCATCCCTGGGCTTTCAGCTGGCCGCCTCGGGGGCTCTGCTGACCAGAGCACGCGGCCTCGGCACCTGAGAGTTCCAACCTGTCCAGGACACAGCCACCATCCTTGGACCCTGCCTGCGGTTGGAACAGGCAGCACCAACGTGTCCCCGCTGGGGCTCTGCCCGGAACTCCCAGAACAGAGTGACGCCACCAGGCTGTGTTCCCCTAGACGGCATTTTCTCTTCTTCCCTCAACAGTGATACATGCTGGGCTGGGGAGACCAGGGGACCATTGAATTAGAAATCAGGAGGCTTTGCTTATGGGCCTTTTCCCCACAAAAGTCTGTGAAACTGCAGGCATATGTCTTCACCTGTCAGAAGCCTGTTCTCATCTGCACATGAGTGTTCTTAAAACTTCAGGCATTCGGATTGTGCCATGGTTGTTTGTTTTTTTTTTTTTTAATCTGCCTTGGTATTTTCTGAATATTTTTATTTACATTGACTGGCTTTTCCAGTTTGAACTTATTTTTGCCTTAGATGAAAAGGCCAGCAAAACCAGGGGTTTGATGTTATCGTTAATGATATCGGTACAGGTTAGGAAAAATATTATTTTATAAAAGAATGAAATGGAAACATCCCCTACTTTTGCCAGCCATTGGCATGGCGCCAACTAGGAGCACATGGATGGGCTGTGAGCACTCTGCCTTGGGAATCCCAAACTGGATGACCTTGTAAGTTGCTTCCAGCTCTGGCATTCCAGGAGTATGAAAGTGAAGGGCATATGGGACACTAGCAACCCCAGTTAAAACAGACTTCAGAGTAACATACAGAGAAACTGTATTCTGCTCCCTGCAGCAACTCTATTTTTCTTTTTCCCATTTACGAACGTGGGATGATGGTCTACGGGGAAAATGGCGGGCTTGTCTGCCTGTAGGTTGGGTTGAATGGAAGTGGTTCTGCCCAGGGAGAGAGCTGTCACTTCCCGCTGTGCTGACCTGTCGAAAGGAGTTTGGTGGCTGGGAGCCTTTTCCCGTGGGCCGGTGGGGCCTGTCCTCAGGATTTGCTGAGCCGCTAGCCCAGGGCCTCTTGTGCTCAGCCAGCCGTCCTCACAGTCTCCCACGGAGTCTGCCTGGACACACCCCCACCTTTGCCTCAGGGAGTACACTGGGAGCCTCCTGATGTCGGCCTCAGAGTGGAGTGGCTCCTGGACCACGGGAGGGAGCACATCGTGGGAAATGAAAGACCACAACCTTCTGCTTGGGGGATTTGGTGCATCTTGGACTCACCTCCGGAGCACTTGGAGTCCTCAAAGAGGACATTTCTCCTTCTACCCAGAATGACTGCGATGAAACCAGAGGCGGAGTGATTGTGGCAAGCACAACCGAGCCGGTGGTTTTATATTTCTTACTCCCCTGACGGCCTCAGTGGCCCTGTGTGCTCTCTTCTCAGGACAGCACTTGTAAGTCTGCTTTGGAAGGAAAATTCCTGATAGGATAGTGGCTTCTGCCTTGCCAAATAACAGGACACCTCCCAGACCTCCCTTCCGGGAGAGCTCTCCTGGTTCTCAGGACTGCATCTGGACAAGGTCGAGGACAAGTCAGTGCCACCTCTCTCGGTAATGACAGGCCGTCTTCGGTCTTTAAGGCACTGGAGACCCTGCTGTCTTTCTCATCCCTGCTTCCTCTTCCACATGCCCTTCGTGAGTTCCTTTGCCTCTTTGATCAAACTTGCATCTGATGTTCATTTTCACCTGATTTCATCTAATGAAAAAAATTGAAGTGGGAAGTGGGCCGTGTAACCATTCCTGTGTGGGACTGTGAGTGTGTTCAAAGGGCTGCGTTTGCCTCCAGAATTTTTTTACCAGCGTCTGTGTCAAAGGCTGCCTTATCCAGTTAATATCCTTCCACGTCACTAGGGTCGCAGAGAAAGAAGAGTGAAAAGGAGAAAAGTAGTTCTTTCGCTTGAGAATCATCTACACAAATAGTGCATTTTATTATTTGGGGAGAGAAGGATCTGTCTTCCTACTCATTCTTATTGCCCAGGATGCCCTTTTCTGTACCCTCTTACTCACTGCTGCTGCACCTGCCATGGCTGTGTCTTCCTGGGTCCCTCCTTCCCCTCCATGTGTATGCGTTCAAATCCTACCTCTCTTTCGGGTCCCATTTCAAATGTGTCCACCTGGCCACCTCTCTGCATCATTCAGCTGGAGACCATTCCTCCCCCTTGGTCTCCTATGGCCGGGCGAACAGGAAAGGCTTCTTTGAGCCTTTCTTATGGCTGGTGTCTGTTTCCATCCAAAGGCAATTTTGATGAATCTTGTCTTCCCTACCAGACTCCAGGATCCTCAATGGCAGGATCTGGTTTTGAGTCTGATGCATCTTTATATTTCTTACAGCTACCAACCCGACGCTTCACACAAGGAATGTCCCCCAGTTGGTGTTTGTGAAATGAGTAGAATTTGTTTGTATCATGTTTGTTTGTTTTTTTTTTTTTTCACTTGGTCCTTATAACTGTCTCTGTCTCCAGCCTTGGCCTCTCCTACCAGCTTCTGACTTACATATCTGCTTGGGTGTCCCACATGCATTGTGAACAATGTTTCCCCACCCACCCTGTCCTCCCCTTGTGCCTCCTGTGGTGACAGGACCACCAACACCATCACCCAGGCTAGACCCCCTTTCCTCCCCCTTCTCATTCATTCAGTCCAGCACCACATTCTGCTCATTTTAGTTTCCAGATGCCACTGGAATCCTTCTGTACTTGTCCCCTCTACTGCCGCTGGTAGGACAGCCTCCTTCCCCAAATCCCCCCCTGCCCCGCCCCCTCCTCTCACCAGATTGCTACAGGCGATTTCCACCTGCCTTCTGACTTGCTCCCCTCAAAAACTTCCCTCTTTCGGGGCTCCTGGTTGGCTCAGTCAGTTAAGCATCCAATTCTTGGTTTCGGCTCAGGTCATGATCTCATGGTTCATGAGTTAGAGCCCCACATCGGGTTCTGTGCTCACAGTGCAGAGACTGCTTGGAATTCTCTCTCTCTCTCTCTCTCTCTCTCTCTCTCTCTCTCTCTCTGCCCCTCCCCCACTGTCCCTCAAAATAAATAAACCTAAACAAAAAACTCCCCTCCCATTGCCACCAGGCTGTTCTTAGCAAAGTGCGGCTTGCATGGTATCATCTTGCTCACAAAACACCTGAAGTAATTCCCTTCGCTCTGAAAGGTCACTTCCCAGCTAACCTTTTCATGGCCTGACCCTCATCTCGTCTCCTCGGTTTCCACTCTGTCCTAGCCACACTGACCAACTTGGTCATGGTGCCTGGAAGTCCCTTGCTGTGTCATACTTCTGTGATTTCACGCGTGTTTTACTTTCGGCTTACAATGTCTTTCCTCTCCTCTGAGTGGGGTTGCTTCTAACTACTGGCTTTAAAATTCGCCCGTGAGTTCCCTGGGAAATGCTCTGACCCCTTTCCCTCTAGGCAGGGTTGAGTCATGCTCTGCAGTCCCCGACACGCCTTCTGCCACGGACCTCATCGTCATCTGTGCGTGCGGCTGTCTCCCTGAGCATGAACTTCTTGCTTGGGGGCGGGGAGGGGGTGAAGGTGAGGAGTTCCGCTTCTCTGCGTCCTAGCGGAGCCTCTGGTCTTTGCTAGGAGGCCAAGAGGGACTTTGGGAATGAACGGCCAACCCCATGAAGAAGGCTGAGCAAATCTGACAGACAGACAGCTGAGGCTCAAAGGTCCGAGGGCTGAATGACCGGTAAGTGGCGCCATTGGGAACAGAAGCTGGTTGCTGGTCAGCTCGCCTTCCCTCGTCTTGCAAGACCTTTGGTGGAATGTTCTACTCAGGTCTCCTCTCTGATGGTTGTGGCTCCCTCCTCTCCGCTAAACCGTCACCTCCCCTCTTCCCTTCACGTAATCATGGAACAGGAAGCCCAGGGAAGACTACCGTACCCACCAGAGCTGGCTAGTCACAAGGCCATCTCTATCCATCTATTCGTCCGTCATCGTCTATGGAATGTTTTAAAATCGTTTTTTAATTGATACTGAGCAAAATCACTGTGAGATATTTTCAGAGTGAAGACTTCGGTTTTGAGTGTTCCAGGGCATGGGTGAAGGACTGGGGTAGTACCCACTAGTGTTATAAATTTAGAAGGCCCCTCCCAGGACCTGAAGACAGGACAGTCCCTGACCCAGCCTCTGGACAAAGCAAACGGCTCGCCTTTCATATCCTCGGTGGCTGCGTTCACACCTCTGCAGTTCTCGGCCACGGTGCCGGGTCCCCATCAGTTGTGAACTGTGGCAGCTGAATCTGATGCTGATAATAGTCACAGTGTCAGGATTTGTAAGTGGTTTCCTTTTCTCCATTAGAATAGAGTCTGCATTATAAGTGCCCGATAAAAAAAGTCGTTCTCACTCAGCTTGCATTCTGGTCTGGTTTCTTGACCCAGAGGAAACTTCGCTGGGGTTACAGCCGGCACTGGGTGTGCCTATGGGGTCTACCCAGTTTGTAGCCCGCATTTGTCATGGTGTGGTGGCGGAGAAGACCGTTGAGAACGGCCGGTCCTGACAGTGTGTGGCCCTCTGCTAAGGCAGATGCAGTTTCTGCACTACAGAACGGAGTTAGCGAGAACTCCTACATCCTACCTGCAGTCACTCTCTAGAAGCGGAAAGATAAATGCAAATATATGTGCATACATAAATACAGATAATGCATATATTAATGAAAACAAAAAGTAAAGCTTTGGTTTCCAGGAGAGAGGACTTTCTTCACACCCTTCCCTTTGTAAAGCACGTAGCAGAGGTTTTCCTATATTAGGTGCTAATAGATGTCTTATAACTGCACTTAATGTGCTGATCATTTTGCAGTATATACAAATATCAGATCATCATGTTGTACACCTGGAACTAACGTAATGTCATATGTCAGTTATATCTCAATCATAAGGAAAAAACGTGGTGACAAATTTCTTTAACCTCTCTGGTGACGAGACGCGATTCACGCGGAGTTTTGTGGAGTACAGCAAGTACAGGCCAGTTAGTTTTTCTAGAGGAAAAATGGCTGTCGGCTTACGTGAGGCCCCTGCCATCTCATAGCAGCTTTGCTGATGGCACAAAAAGGTACAAGTCAGAACAAGGCTGGATAAATGGAAGCCATCGTGCTTTCTGGAAGCACAGCTAATATCTTCTGGATGACACGTCTGTAGCATGGACCTCCGATCTGAACCACCCACCCTCGTGGGTGAGGATGCTGATGTCCTACAGGAGCTGACTTCTTCCTGGGTGGCTCTGCGCTGAGGGGACCTCTCAGCACTGGCCAGGGAGCCAGCAGAGAGGAGTGAAGATGGGCTCCCCGATGGAGGCCTTAAGTCTGAGTTGACAGACAGCAGGAAAGTCATGTTCTGTGTGCTGTATCAACCTGGCCAAGCCAGCCTCACTTTAATTAATCAAGCAGTGCACTGTCCATGCTGAGAATGGGTCTGTGGAAAGTTTTTAAAGTGGGGTCTCTGCCTGCATGTGTAGTCAAAGCTATGATACGGGACATAGCAGAATTAGGGATTAAAGATTAATTAAGGAATGCCCACATATGCTTTCAGAGTGGGGACAAAACATGTCCTAGGATCGTAGAAATCAAACCCATTTTTGGGAAGGAGAGAAACTTCTGGTGGGGGCCGTGGCTGGGGTAAGGGGCTTAGGCAAAGGGAAGGTGAGGGAGGGCAGGTCAGGGGAGGGAGAGGGCAAAGGCTCTGGGATAGGCAATAGGCATGGGCGTGTGTCCTCTCTCTCCCTCCCTCTCCCACTTACTCCTTTCAACCCACCTTTCTCTCTCCCTCCCTTCCTCCCTCCCTCTCCCTTACAATAACACTGAATCTTAAAAATAGAAAAAATAAATCACCTCTATTAAAAAGTAGAAAAATAAAATCCCATGAATGCGGTGATCTGAATTAAATCATAATGGTGCCGCTGGTTGGCTGGGAATGGCCCTCCTGGGGTCAGCAGCACATGCCCGCCCCAGGTACAGAATAATGTCTTGTCTGGAAAGATGATGTCTGTCTCGTCAGTTGCCTTGGAAGCAAGAACCCCTGACTATCTTTGTATCATGAGAGTGTCTCTGGCCAGAGCAGGCTGACCTGTGGATTCACACTACATGATCCAGCCACTGATCAGTAAATCAAAACTATAGCAGAATTGGGCCTTTTGTCACTTTCCACAGGGTTGGGGGGGGGGGTGACGGGCAGAGGGGTGAGCTGGGACTCAGCTTCCAGCTTCCCTCTGCTTGGGCCCATCTTTGGCTGGTGAACACTGGGCCTGTGCCCAACGACCTGGTAGAGGTGACTAGTTTCCACCCAGGAAAAAAGTGAGCCACGGACCAGCTAGTGAAGAAATCGAGTTACAGGTGTCCAGTTCTGTACTCAGCCTCATCACCTCCCCATCAGAAGCCAAATATAAGAGAGAAATCCTGGAAAACCAGAGGAACAAAGCTGACATCACGCGGCGATGGGTGGGTGGGATGCCAGGGAGGGAGGAGGCAGAGCAGGGCACTTTTGTTTTTTAATTAACGATGGGGAGGATTTGAAGACTTGACAATGGCTTTGCCTGCAAAAATATAATTAGCCAAAGACCATGTGCTGCTGATGTTGGAGGTGGTAGTTGAAGGAAGCCTGCCCTAATGAGGACGTCAGTGCCTCACTCAGAGATTGTCTTCCCAAACCAGGCCTCTTCTCCAGATTCTGTGCTTGATTAGTTCCAGAGAAAAATTGAATTATAATAATTTTTTAAGAGGCAGAAATAAGAGCCACAGTACTTAGCGCATGGCCCAAGAGGAGACTCTTTTGACTGTCAGTCTTCCCTCTCCCTCCCCTCTGTGATATCAGACAAAGCTTGTTGGCAAGAGTGAAGGGCTTGGAAGATATCTTGGCATAGGATACGCTAATTGCGTTTGTACGTCAGCATCTCTGCTGTCCTTAATTCCTTCGCCTGCTCCCTTTGCTACAGTTCTTCAGCTTTAATATGCATCTTACTTGGATGCCAAGATTGAGTCACAGCTGGAGTGTTACAAGAGCTGTGGCCACGAGTGCCCGTTGTTCTCATCAGCCTTGTGGGTGAAGTACGTTACAAGTGAGAGATCCTTTATGAGCAGAAAGCTGTGTGTGAGAGTTTTGCTGACTTCTGTATTTGACTAGCTTTGAATGACTTGCATTGGGAGTGACCGTTATCATCCTTTGAGTTTTAATGCAAGACATGACCTGCAGGGCTTTCTCTTACCTTCTCCAGGTCTGTTGGCCAGCCAACTTGTAGGTGACCTGACTGCGACGCCGCTCCTGGCTTCCTTGAAAGTGTTCAAGTCTGACACTTTCTTCCAAGTCTGTTTTCTACATGTGCTGTTATATTATGGAAAACATCCACTGCTCCTCTTAGGTTTCTGATTCCAGACTAAGGGCTTCAGGTGGCAGAGGGACCTAAGTCTGTGTGCACGTATGGCAGACTGTTCTCAAGGAAATGCTGGAACATCTGTACCTTGCAACCCTTAAGACAGCTGATTTCACTTAGAAAATATCCACCCAAGGGGCGCCTGGGTGGTTCAGTCGGTTAAGTGTCTGACTTTGGCCTAGGTCACAATCTCGCGATTCGTGAGTTCAAGCCCCGCGTCGGGCTCTGTGCTGACAGCTCAGAGCCTGGAGCCTGATTCGGATTCTGTGTCTCCCTCTCTCTCTCTGCCCCTCCCCTGCTCATGCTCTCTCTCTGTCTCTCAAAAATAAATAAATGTTAAAAAAAATTAAAAAGAAAGAAAACATCCACCCAAGAATAGGTATCTCCAATAGATTTCCCTTGCCTGTGTCAGAACGACACAATAGATGATCACAATAGATGATCACAATAGATTTCCCTTGCCTGGTAAATACGGCCACCGTTGGCACAATTAAATTACTGCTTGAAATGATGCATTTGGTTAGCCCTGTGATCAAGCTTAACTGAAGAAGATTGGGGGCATCCAGGACATCTACCACAATGCAGACATTTGGGAATCCTTACTTGTATAATCCTAAGAGTTATGTGTAGGTGCAAGGCCATTCAGGGCTTAATTTAGAAAAGATGGAGGTTAGGGAATTGGGGCCCTGGCCCAGGCCCAGATGGTGGGCCCCTTTCTACTCAGCCAGGTCATAGAACATCATTAAGACCAGTGGTTGAGTCTTGATGTGGCTTTGTACTAACTACCACACGAACCTGAGCAAGTGACTTAACCCCTCTAATCTGTTTTCTCATCTAAGAATGGAAACAGTAATTTCTGCTACTTATATTTATTGGTAGGATTAAATAAAATAATGAATGTAATTCACCGTGTGCTGTGTTTGGCACACGGTAAATACTTTACACATGGTAGTTATTATTCCTTCTTCATTGCTTCGATACCATAGGAATAAGGCAGTGTGTCCATAGAATTACAAAATAAGACAGGAATTTAGTAGGGGGGCGTGGATTAAGCATGTGTAATGGGATTGCTGTAGATGCCGAGAAATGCTTTCATAGTGATTTGTAGCCTTTGAGATCTTCACAAAACTAACCCTCAGCTTGGTAGGTTTGTCACCTCTCCTAGTACGGACACTGCACCATTGGAGATTCCACTGAGAGGAATCTCCTGGGCAGAGCTCCTGAGTATCTGACTAGACCCTAGCACACCAGACCTCACGGCAATTATGATCAAGTTGTACCTTCCTGCGTGGGACAGGAATATGATCAAGGCCCACACCCTATGTGTTGGGTCTTGTACCTAGCCTGTGACTAGCAGGTATCTCTGAAGAGCACAGCCTTTAACGATCCGTCTCAGCTTGTTTTTTGTTTTTTGTTTGTTTGTTTGTTTTCCGGAGAGGAAACAGAGCTTTCAAGTCTTCACTGGTTCAGAAAGTGATACGTACCAAATTCAGGGAAATTTTGCCATCTCGAATCTCTCCACCCTGCTATACCCCACTTTTTTTTTTTTCAGCTGAAGTCATTGGAGTCTTGACAGGTACCTTGCATACGGTCTGCCCTCAGTGACTAGTCATTAATGTTGTTCATTTGCTCGCCCCCAGCTGCTGCCCACAGAGCTATTAGGTCTTTGAGACCTCTCACCTCCCCTTGGGCTGGGCTGCCTGACTTTTGGGAGATGAGAGGAAGAGGGGTTTAACAACTCCATTATGTTTAGAGAGAAAGAGGGTTAAAGTCTAATGGTCATTAGCATATCCTGTGCCAGCTGCCTCTTCTGTTACTTGTTCAATAATTCCCTTAATGTTTGGTCCTAATGGAGCAGATTATTGTTATTATTTTATTTCATCAAGATCACCTACTGCATAAAAACAAAGAGGAAAGGAGGAAAGGAACGTGGCCAAGAATAAGCATTGAGCATTATCCAGCTGGAGATATTTATTTATTGGCTTCATGCTTGGCTTGTGAAGTTTTGAAGGGCTGGTGCACATAGCCCATGGAGGGAGCCTGTCTCACGCAGCTCTGCCCACGGGTTGCTGAGACAGCGACCTGGAGTGCTTTTGCTTCTCTCTGGACCCTTTTATCTCCCAGCCTGCCTCTCGTGCACAGTACACGCATTTGTGCACGTGCACGCACGCACATACCCACATACACGGGTTACATGTGGGGCCAGCCTCTTAACACAACACTGATTGGGGGGTCCCATCCACAGTGTCTGACAAGGCAGCATCACCTCTTAGAATATTGCCCCGTCTACATCTAGAGGGATGGGAGGACCTCGGCTTTGCCCAGTGTCCTGATTCCTCCATGCTCTCCCACTCTGCTGAGATCTAGGCAGGTCTTTGGAGTCAGGGGACCCGTTAGGCTAGCCTTGGACCGGGAACACCCTGCATACAGCAAGCTGCTTCTGCCCCCCCCCCCCCCCCCCCCCCCCCCCCGCCGCTGCCTCACCCGGCTGCACCTGGCTTTGGCATTCTCATTAAGGCAAACAACAGGCGCCTGGTGCCGCTGAAGATCCGAGAGCTCTGAGCTCCTTATGAACAAATGCACTCCTTCGTTTGCTTTGGGACAGCAAAGTTAAGGTTCTGAGGCAAGAAAAAATCCCAAGAACCAAAAAAGCAGCTCTATAAAAAGAACCTGAAAGAGGACAACTTGAAATAGCCCGGGCTGACTCCAGCACGCTAGCCTCCAGCCACTTTCCCTAGAGGGCTTCAGGCTCTCATTAATGAACCTCCTGAAGGCTCATAAAGAAATGGATGACAAACTTCCTGGATTAAAGAAGAACAGTGAGCAAATCTAACCGAATTAAAACTTTGGACCTGGGAAAAGCCAACAAGTAAAAAATAAAAAGCTAGCAAGCTGAGTCTCCTCCGGAGAAGAACTTTATTCACAGTGTCTTCAGATTGGAAGAGCCTTCAGATGTCAACCTGCCTAATCTGGAAGACTCTTAGTCTTAGGGATTGTCTCTTGCTTATGGAAGGCTGTCTGTTTGGTCCCCGTCTCTACCTCCCCAAATGGCGTTTTAATGAGGGAAGGTCTTGGAAGGCCTTCTATTTCTTCCCTTAGCTTTGGGTTCTTGCACCCGGAAGCATGGGGAAGGGGTCCTAAAGCATTTGATAGCAGCCAGCTAACATAGTATCCTGCCCTAGTGAGAGGCTAACCAGGCAGGGCAGCTCTGTCCCCCACGTGGGATGTGCAATTCACGTCAGAAGCCCCAGAGGACATATTGAGGCCTCTTAATTAACGTGGTGGCCCGTGGCAACTGGAAAGCATTTCCACACGATTAAAGACTTCGGAAAACCCCCAAGGGGAGGTAATGTTCCTAATAATTTATAAATTGAACTCACTACTTAATATGCTTAACATGTTTCTCTCGTCTTCCATTTGGGAAAGAGATGGGCAGGGGATAATGGATTTCTGTTCGCCAGCCACCACAGGAAAGAGAATCTTCAAGAAGAACAAACCAAGGGGCTTTCTCTTCTAGTTGAGGTGACTCCTTCTGGCAGTAAATGGATCCTCGAGGTCAAGAACATGTTACCACAATTTTGATGACATCATCTAATTTTCAAAGGCCTTATTGTGCCTTTGGGGCTTCCTATCAGGGGCTCCATTGGGCTAGCTAGGGTTGATAGCCCACCTCTGAAGGATCAGTTCCATTATTGCTGTGGTCTGTAGTTACTGGCTTTCCTGCACAGGAAGAGCTCAAAGACATTTTCTCCACCAGTTTAGAGCTATTTCCAGTTTGACAGGGATCAGTGTTAACAATCAGGAAGTTTTCAAGTTGGAAGAGTCCATTCATTTCTGTCAGTCGCTTCATTTGCTAGATGAAAGCCTGGGGAGGGCGCAGAGGAGTTAACACAGCTTGCCCAGAGCCCTTCTGCTGGTTGGCCCTGCGGTTTTACTGGTGACCTCCGTGTTCTTAGTAAATGAGGTCCAGTTTTGCTCAGAAGCACAGGGTCAGACAAGACCTTGAAAAGTTATCTCTGTACCTCATCTGTTTGCTGCCCCTGGAACATTTGGATCTAGATTCGAGTATGGCCGGCGATGCCATGCAGACTTGCACAGTTTTCTCCTGTTGGTCTGTCTCCTTTGAAAGCCAGAGATAGATGTAAGTGATCACTGTCATATATGAGAGAGGCCCTTTGCCCCAACAACCCTTGGGCATTGTTAGTGGGAGAAAATAAGAGACATGGACCACCAAACTTGTCTATTTCATTTTGATTTTCTAACCACCATTTAATTCCTTTAGGAATATAATTTGAATTCCGTGTGTCCAGTTGCCTTGAGGGACAATTAATTATGTCTCAGACTCACTCTTCTGGTTACTCCTAGGGTGAAACGGAGCTTTGAAATGTGAGTTGATTGATTGGCTGCAGTCCCTTGACAGATGGTAGCTGGACACATAATCTCAGCTTTTCCATTTCTCTGCCAAGGGTTCACAAAACCCAAGTGACTCCTAAACTTTAGTGACATTTGATAGATGGAGATTCTTTATTCTGGGATTTACTGATCATATGACATTGATACCAGATAAGGGAAGGACTCCACTGGCCCCTGACGTGTTCCCTAGGGCACTACCTCCAGTCCGAGATATCTTTACCTACCCCAGTTTCTTCTGTTATGAGGAGCAGTGACATTTCCCAGCCCTGGTGAGCTGTTCTCATCTTCCTTTTGTGCCTGAGTTTACCTTTAAAAGCCAAATTATAGGGACTGTTTCCTCTAACTTGAATGTGAAGCCCACGAGCTCAGGAACTATACCTGTATTTTTCACTGCAGTATCTCCATCCCTGTGACCAGTAGACAAATGCCTTGCTGAAGTAAGTAAAAACTTGTTGAATGATTGAGTAATGAAATGAATGGATGAGTTACATAGCAATTGTATAAAGCTTTGCTTGCAAGCACATAGAAGATGTCTATATTGAAATACATGCACAGTTGACCTCTCCTCCCTCCCTCCCTCCCTCCCTCCCTCCCTCCCTCCCTCCCTCCCTCCCTTTCTTCCTTCTTTAGTTATTGAACACCTTTGTGCCATGCACTGTGCTTGGCCCCAGAGCTTAGTGGCCCCTGCTCATGAAGTCTGTACTCCAGTAGATGAACTGGACAGGAAAACCAAAGGAAAGATGCTTGTGGTCGGAGTTATGTGGAGGCTTCCGTGGGCAGTTTAGTGAGACTAGGGAAGAATCGGCTGAGGCTGTGTCACTGAAATGACTTGGAAGGGCAAGTAGGAGTGAGCTCAGGGTGGGAGGTGCGACGTAGACCCAGGATGAACACACAGGTCAGATAATGAGAGAGTCTGGGGTTAGCCTGCATGATTGGGATGAGCATAAACGGAGATCTGCCTAGAACGTTCTGTCCCTGGGCAATCATCATCAGTGTTATGTACAACGTTGTTACACAAAGGTTTCAAAATCTGTAAGGGATCTGACCAACATCATACTGTTCTCTCAGGTAAGTGCTGAAAAATGTCAGTGTCATAATAAAATAAAAGCTGGTTTCATTTTTTTGATCTCTATTAAAGCCAGGAGAAATGATTTATTGATTTCTAAAGAAAACATATTTTTAAATGCCACTGTTTTTGCATGCAGCTTGTTAACGGATGTGGAGTTCTCATCTACCCCAAACATGCTTCTAGTTATAAAATGTTAATAGTTTTGAGAAAAATCAATAGAATAATCAGAAAACTCATGAAAAGATGAATAAAGAGCAAAACAGTTTCATATCTTGCAGTAATTGTTATTTTTTCTCGAATGTTCAGAGTTTGCAACTTGTTACCTGTCATTGGGTCCAGATGTACCTTAATGCTTTTGCCTTGTTTTGCTTCGTTTTGCATACCGTGAAAATTGAAGCTAACACACATAAATGAAGAATACCCTCTGAGCACAGCTAAGGTGATACAGAAATGCAAAGCCAGGAGCTCATGTGTGAATTCCTGCATGCTTTCTGTAAAGCCTCGTGTGATGACGTCGCCATTATGACGTCTTGTCTGGGATCAAATGGATGGAGGAAGTTTGTTCCTCCCACTGAATTTTATCATCAGACAAGATGTGTGCAGCTTGCCTTTCCCTTTTTGACTTGGTTACCAGGAAGCTCCTCGCTGTAGCTCCTGGTTCGGGCACTCTTTCCATTTCATCTGCCACCTCTTTGTTCTGTTAGATCCCTTGAAAGAAAAATTTTAGAGCAGCTCCGACTTAAATCGAAAATGCTTAAAATTCTCTGTGGAAATTGGTTGAAAATAATGCTAAAAGCAAAAACTATGGTTTATCACAGGAATGCAAAAACGATCGAACGTGAGCACTGGATTTCCATGTCATCACTGTAGAAGGAAAGTTATCAAGGTGGCTATATCCGTGGCTTCTCCTAGTATAGTGGAGGGTCTCTACATTTTTCCCTACCCAGGACCTTCTTACTGGATAGAGCAGATAAGCAGTTCAGAGGAATTTGTGTATAGTGACTTTACAAATTATTATTATGACAAAATGTTTTTATTATATATTCATAGCATATAACATTATTTTTGTGATTATTTATGTATGAATCCACGATTAGTAAGTCCTTGCTAAGGCTTGTGACATCTGCCACCAATTTGGGTTGTAGAAGCAGAGAAACCTTACCACAACTTGAATACCTACGTCGACAGTCCCTTTTCTTGTCTATGCCGAGCCTCACCTAGTGGCTGGCGCCCATTACTAATAACCGATTAAGAAAAACCCAAGGTTGTTAGGATCACTGACTCTAAGCAGGGGAAGCATTTCAATAAAGCAAGGTTAGATATGCTAATTACACTGGCTTAGCCAATCAGAAACTTGTGTTCTAGCTCCCTATAAGTTATTATTTAAAATAAATAAATACTACTTGGCAGTGAGAAAGAATGAAATCCTGCCGTGTGCAGCAACGTGCATGGAACTGGAGGGTATTATGCTAAACGAAGTAAGTCAGAGAAAGGCAGATATCATGCTTGCCTCATATGTGGAACTTGAGAAACTTACCAGAAGACCGTGGGGGAAAGGAAGGGAAAAAAAATAGTTACAAACAGAGAGGGAGGAAGGCAAACCATAAGAGACTCTTACATACAGAGAACAAACTGAAGGTTGATGGGGGGAAGGTTGATGGGGTGGGGGGGAGAGGGGGAAAATGGGTGATGGGCATTGAGGAGGGCACTTGAGCACTGGGTGTTGTATGTAAGCGAATCATGGGAATCTACCCCCAAAACCAAGAGCACACTGTATACATTGTATGTTAGCCAACTTGACAGTAAATTGTATTTAAAAAATAAAAATAAATAAAAAATACTTAAAAAATAAAAAAAGTGTATGCATTATATTTAATTAAATAAATAAGTAAATATAAAATATTCCAAATGGAGTGTCTAGAGCCACACCTGGTAAAAGGAATGTTATTTATTTATTTATTTTTATTTTAGAGACAAAATGTGAGCGGGGGAGAGGGGCAGAGGGAGAGAGAGAGAGAAAGAGAGAATCTCAAGCAGGCTCCATGCACAGCCCCGACACGGGGCTCGATCTCACGACCCTGGGATCATAACCTCAGCCACAGTCAGGAGTCAGAAGCTCAACCAACTGAGCCACCCGGGTGCCCCTAGGGAATTTTAGATGAACCTAACAGAGCGGTGCCATGAGAAAGGATCAGGTCTAGAACCACTTTGGAGCTGTCGGGTTTTATAGCTTCTCTGGGCATTAGTTTCTTCATCAGAAAAGGAGGAGCTGAACCTAGAGGTTTTCAGTGGGTCTCACAGTTGAAAGAGAAAACAAATTCTTCGTGGAAATTTAACTAAATTGAGACCTAATGATATCCTCCAGGCTTGTGGTGATGTGTGAGGCGCGCTTTCTTATTTTCGCACAGAACTCTTGAAACGTGAGGGTTGGGTTAATTAATTAATTAATCTTGGGTTTGGACGCTTAGTGGGCGCCCCGTGAAAGGTCCTTTGTTTAGGACGATGCCTCTTTGGACCCGCTGTCAGCTACATGTGCACTTTGAATAGTTTCTGTGTTTTGTTCGAGAAGGGAGGGTAGATCTAAGTTGGATTATCCACACTCCCCCCCCACCCCACCCGCTTACGATTTGTGAGACAGAAGCCAGGGTGTGTGTGTTTCCAGTGAGCAACCCCGTACAGCATCACTGGAGCCTGGTGGTTAAGAACAGAGGCTCTGCCATGGGAGGGGAGGCCTTTGGTTCCCATTCCAGAACTGTTTCTTTGCTGTGTGCCCTTGGACAAGTTACTTAACCTCTGTGCCTTAGGCTTTTCAGATGTAAAATGGAGAAATAGTTGACCTGCCTCCAGCAGCAGTTAGAAGTCAGAGCATTTAGAACAAACGTCTGATACACGGGGACAGCCCCAGGATGGACAACTGTTCTTGCTTGATTACTGCATAATACGGGGGATGAACCTTCGGCCTGCCTCCGATCAAAACCGGGAGAAACTGAGGGGAAGCACGGAGGGGCCCCCCGAATACCTCAATGTGAGCGGGAAAGGTGGTGTTTCAGCCCTTCCTGGGAGATTGATGTTTATATTGCTCTCACGGCTCTTTAGGGAATAAAATTACCTCTCGTTTTCACTAGCCTAATTCAATGTCTGACAACTCCTCTCACTCGGGAAGTTATTCTTTCTGTGTGGCTTAATTGCCCATTGTTGCGGTTTCAATTTGGGGTGAAGGAAAGGATGGCGGGTCTGACTCCCAGATAAAGGGCCTGCTGAAAAAACTAGCGGGTGGGACTCCAGCAAATGGGGGGCAGGCTCTGGTTTGTTTGCGGCCCCCTGGGCGTGCTGCTCCCCTGGGCGTGCCGCCCCCCGGATGTGTCTGCAGGGCTGGCGGGCTGCAGGGAGGTGGCGGTCAGCCAGGACCCAGAATACTTGTGTCAGGACCCCCACCCACGCAGCAGCCCAGGCAGCTTCATATTTACGCTTCCTGTGTACTTGCCTGAGAGATTTCACCAGGAGAAAGGGTTCCAACAGAGAAAAGAAAAGTCTGAAGAACCTGGCGGCCAGTGTCTGTCCCCAACAAGCCACCTGACGTGACTTGTCTGTCACCTGGCAGCTGACTCTGTTGCTTCCTGTGTCAGCTGCTCTGTGCCTGAGCACACGGTGTGTGTACGCACGGGGACGTGTGCTCCTTTGCTCCAGGTGATGGTCAGGGAGGGAGGGTAAATGGGAAGATGTATGGGGAGAGGAACTTTATAAATTCAAGATAGAGTTATCACGAGACTGGAAAAGGCTCCTGTTGGTGCGTTTGAAAGAATGATCTTGACCCAGCCTGGGGTAGGTGGGCCACTGGGAATTAATAGAGGGTTTTCATCTCTAGCCTATGTGACGGGGTGGCAGTGACCGAAGCCCGAGTCGAGGGCAGAGCCATCTGGCACGCCCCCCACCTAGTGAAATAGGTTTGGAGGGATATTGACCAAAATCAAGGGACTGAATACAGATCGTGCACGGGAAGGTTTATGCGCGCCGAGCCCTGGGGAACAGTGGGTTTCCTCCAAACCCTGCCCCCGTGGATGTCGACGTCAGGTGTTCTTTGTCGCCGAGTATGGCGTGTTGGCCACTGCTAGACAACCGAGTGGAGTCCTGGTGTTTAAGGAGAGGCCTCAGAGGATGGGCTGGGAGCATAAGAAGGTTCCGAAGGAAACGCCTTTGCGAGCCTGGCCCTAGGACACGGGTCTCGGTCCCTCCCTCGAACTGTAGAAGAATGAGCGATCACTCAAGGCCGCGTGTGTGGGAGCAAGCTGTCCCCTAAAGCCTTAGGGATCCAAAAAGTCACGTGCAAATGGTGAGGGTCCTCCGCACGCTTGCTTGTGCATGCCTAAGGGACATAAACGTAGCTTTGGATTGGTCGATGGCCTTCCCCTACTCCAATGGAAACATTTCAGGTTAGGCTGAGGATAGCCCGGATGTCGCCGGAGTTAGGACCTATACATGGCTGATTTTAAGATGCGAGACAGGAAGAAATGAGATGCCATCCTGCTGCTAAAAGTTGGCTGGAAACCAGCTTTATGTGTAACAGATTTGCCTTAACAAACTAACCCCCTCCCCTGTTTCTACAGCTGAAGTGATACACACACACACACATCGAAAGACTTCTCTTTCAAATTGTTTGCTAAGCCAGAAGCAACTGTGGATCACTTAAATGAAGCACCGGTCATCGCAATCCCATTTTTCTCCATTTTCCTTAAGCACCCATCACGGCAGACTGTCCCTGTGCCCCTGAGCGAGGCTCAACTCTAAGTGCCTCCTGCATCTGAATGAATAAAGGAGTGAGTGAGTGAGTGAGTGATGGACGGTGGTAGGGCG
Organism: Puma concolor; assembly: GCF_028749965.1. Lineage (NCBI taxonomy): Eukaryota > Metazoa > Chordata > Mammalia > Carnivora > Felidae > Puma > Puma concolor. Next base: position 51,366,093 of record NC_141683.1, read on the forward strand.
AGGGCCGGTGCCTCTCCGCGGGACGAGCTCGCCCATCTTCCCACGTCTGTCTGCTGTCTCTTCCCAGGGTGGCATGATCGCTCTCCTGCTGTCCATCTTGTGCCTGGTGATGATCCTGTACACTCGTCGACGCTGGTGTAAACGCCGCCGGGTGCCCCAGCCCCAGAAGAGTGCCAGCGCTGAGGCAGCCAACGAGATTCACTACATTCCCTCCGTGCTGATCGGCGGGCATGGGCGGGAGAGCCTGCGCAATGCCCGCGTGCAGGGCCACAACTCCAGCGGCACCCTGAGCATCCGGGAGACACCCATCCTGGACGGTTATGAGTACGACATCACGGACTTGCGCCACCACCTGCAGAGGGAGTGCATGAACGGAGGGGAGGACTTTGCCAGCCAGGTCACCCGCACCCTGGACTCCCTGCAGGGCTGCAACGAGAAGGCGGGGATGGACCTCACACCAGGTGGGCCAGTGGGTCCTCGTCCCGGGGAGCTCGCGAGTGAGCCGGGAACAGCAGTTTTCCAATCTTGGGGGCTGGTTGTCGTCCATAATGGCAGACGTGTGCCCCTTTCCCGGGGGGGGGGGGGGGGCGGGGCAAGAAGAGCCAGCTTTTCTGTGAGACGATGGGAGCTGTTTTCTAATGTGGGGAATCAGAAGAACAAGTATAAACTGAATCCCCCTCCACTTCCGCTTGGCATTGGGAGCACAGCTACCTTTACATCCAACAGAAGAGTGGGTCTAGATAGAGCCCTTTTCATATCTGATAGAGCAGCCCCCAGGGGAGGAAGAAGCTAGGGAAGAAAGATCAACGTGTGTGTGTGACAGTTTTGTATGTGGCACGTTTGCTTCGGCAATTTATTTTTCCACGGAGGTGGAAGGGACAGGGGTCTCTGTACTTTTCTGTGACTCTCGAGACTTTGCCTGGGGTGGGGGTGGTGAGATGTGTTGTCTTGCCCATGGCTCTGTGGTCTTTACAAGGGTCTTCAGATAAGATGCAGTCAAGCTGTCCGACCTTAGGTGCCTTGGGTTTCTACGAGACGCTGGGTGGAAAGGACTTGGACCTGATCAGGCTGAACCAAATCGGGGTCAACAAGGTGCAGGGAGGAAACAACTGTACTTTTCCTTGACGGTAGCTCTCCCGTCTCTCTCTTAAACTTCCATAAGTAACCCACGCCTCATAGATAAAACCCCAAGACCGTGATCCCTCAAAAATTGGCTCAGTTATCTTTTTTTTTTTTTTTTAATTTTTTTTTCAACGTTTATTTATTTTGGGGACAGAGAGAGACAGAGCATGAACGGGGGAGGGGCAGAGAGAGAGGGAGACACAGAATCGGAAACAGGCTCCAGGCTCTGAGCCATCAGCCCAGAGCCTGACGCGGGGCTCAAACTCACGGACCGCGAGATCGTGACCTGGCTGAAGTCGGACGCTTAACCGACTGCGCCACCAAGGCGCCCCTCAGTTATCTTTAAAGAAGACGTTTTTGGTCCTGAAAATTGCTTAAGATACATGGACTTTCAGGGGGGCTTGAAGAGAGGGAAATCACATCATAAAAGTTTCCATTGTGCTTGGTATCTAGAAGAGATCCTCCTGTATGAATAGCCACTTCTAAATAAGATTTAAAGTCAGGGAACTCCTTGAGGATAGGAGACATGTCGTCAATGTCTCACGTCCCCCATAGCACCTGGCATGGTGCTGAGCCCCAGGTAGCCACGTGTGACTCAGGGGTTACAAACCCCAGTGCATTCAGGAAGCGGCAGTTAGCCCAAACATGTGCAGTAGTTAGGTGTCAGACAATAGGGAAAGGTGTAGACTGGGGTGGAGGAGCGAGGGGGTGTGTTCCGCCTGATTGCCCTCAAATTCGGCTTCTTTTAAAACTCTGTGTCGACCAAAAGAAAGGAATCCGCAGCCTGTATCTAGCCAGAGGGCCACAGGTGGTGACCGTAATCGATAGCAGAATCAGTTGACTTGGATTTTCAGTTGTAATCATTCTTTTTCTCCCCTCTCTCAGTTTCGTCGGCCTCCAGAAATCAGAGAGGAGTGTTTCAGTCTCTGACAATCTCTCCCTTTAAAGGTTCCTTATCTCAATTCTGTGAAACTCCGTTTACTTGGTTCATGCAGATTTCGTGGCTCTCGCTTCCTTTTGGCCTTTTCTCTGAAAGATTTTGCCTTGACTCTCCCTTACGCAGGAAGCGACAATGCCAAGCTGTCGCTGATGAATAAGTACAAAGATAACATCATCGCCACCAGCCCCGTGGATTCCAATCACCAGCAGGCCACCCTGCTCTCGCACACCTCCAGTAGCCAGAGAAAGCGGATCAACAACAAGGCAAGAGGTATCAGTGTCTCATGTTAGGGCTTGGAGGTGGATTATGCGTAGAGGCCGAACCATTAATATCCTGGAGCCCCCACTCTCAGGCACGGCTGGGTGGGGGGGGGGGGTGTGTTTTTGGCCCAGTCTTTCTGGAGGCCTGTTAAGTGTTACTTACCCAAAAAATATATCAACCCTTTGACCAAGTGATTTCATAAACAAGAATTTATCCTCAGGAAATAATTGGACAAGTGCGCAAAGATGTGTGTAAAAGGCTGTTCATCACCACATTGTTTAAAAGAGCGAAAAATTGGAAATAGCTTAAGTGTCCATCAATAGGGAATCCGTTAACTACCTGCACATCTGTCTGCTGTCCAGCGGCTTGCCATGCAGCCATTTAAGATGATAATATAGATCCATATTTGTTAATATGGAAAGTTGCCCGCCCATTTATTAAATGGAAAAAAAACCCGAGGCTATAAAATTGAAGGTACAGCAAAATGCCATTTTTAAGGGGACATTAAGAAACCTTTATCTGTTTCTGTATCAGAAAAAGAGAGCATACACGTCGAATGTTAACAGTTTTTCTCTGATTGCCAGGGTTTAGAGGACACTGGTTTGTTCCCTTTACACAGTTCTATGTATTTTATTACTTCCTCTTTTTCACGTGGAATGTATATTAACCCTAGAAAAAAAAAGCAAAAACAGAATGTCTTCGCTTTTGAGGAGGGCAGTTTCCCTTCCTTCCTTTCCCAGCCTCCATCCATGAAGGTCCTCCCTGGCAGTGCGGCTCTCTGTCCCTCCTTGCGGGGAGCACGGGCAGGGCGGAGAAGGTGCTAGTGAGTGCCGTCGCGAAAAGGTCCACTTCTCCAATAAATCAGTATATCAGGAAGCTCCAGTGTCCGTGGCTACCCCTCCCAGATTGTCAGTCAACCCGCTCTTGTTTCTATCGATTTTTCTCTCGAGCTTGCCCAGTGATTGGGTGTCATGAAGGAAAAACTGAAGATGTCGACTTTGCTGTGCTGCTTTTCATTACAGCTGGTTCCGCCTTCCTGAACCCTGAAGGAGACTCTGGCACAGAGACAGAAAACGACCCCCAGCTGACTTTCTACACCGACCCCTCCAGGAGCCGGAGGCGCAGCAGAGGTGGGAAGGATGGAGGGGCACAGCGGGTGACGGGGCACTGGGGAGAGGAGGCAGGTTGCTGCAGAGGTTCTGGGTCGGGTTGGGGGCCGTGTGCACCAAGGCCAGTTTCTGCAGGAAGCGTTCTTGGATCACGACCGGTGTTTCCTCCTAAGGAAGAAAGAAGAGCCTAGAGTGGAAAATTTCGGAGAATCATCTCTCCCAGATAATGGCACTCTCAAACAAGTTTTGAAGTTGTTTGAAAGGCTATTTCTTGGTCAGAAGACTCTCAATTCCTTCTGGAAGCCTCAGGAGTCCTCTTTTGGTGTTTAGACACAGGAAATAAAGTTGATAAAGTGCATTTTATGTGAAAAAGCGGACAGTGCGTGTACTCGTGCTTACCCAGCCACACCGGCCTGGGGACTGGGCGAGGCGGCGGCTGTGGGATGGCGTGCTTGAGGAATGATCTGTGGCCTGACATACGTGTGTTGTGGGATTTGACCTTTTATCCTCTATCTGGAAGAACCGCAGGACCCCCAAGCCTCCCAGGTCGCCTCCTCTCTCCCGACAGGGCCCCGGTTATTTCCTTCACTCCCCTCACCACTGACAGAGTTGTTACTTCGCACAGCCGGTATCTGTTCCAGGCCACCCGATGTTCAAGTATGGCTGTTATAGATACTTCGTAGATATCGCCACCGCCTATATGCCCTTGCTGGTACCACTGTTGTCACCGAGGGAGGTCTGGGTTCCACAGGCTTCACCATTGACTTGTTGTGGGATGTTGGATAAGGACAACAACTTCTCTGAGCCTCCCGTTTCCCCACACGTTAAGCGTGTTTAACAATGCATCATGCACAGGGCTACTGTCGGGATTAAATTGTATTAAAATGTGCCCTTTTTGGTGACCGCCAGAGCGCTATGCAGTCCCATTGATGTGGCTTCTAGACCTCTCCACGGTGTAGTTTCAGGCTTGTACAGCACCCCATCTTAAAGAATCTTGGACAGGGGCCCCTTGGGATACAGTGGAAGATATTTGAGTGGCATCCCTCCTGTTATGCTCCATAGCATTTCCCCCGACCAATGATCGACCAATGCCCCCCAAAAGACATTCTCATTTGGCTCTCTCCTACCTCCACTTGAGTTTCCTCCATGCTGAGAGCCTTCTCCCCAGGGATTGGAAGCAGCCCTTTTAATTCCTCATTTCCAGTTTCTGTAAGCTTTGCTAATATCGGGACAAAAATCCTTCCCACCATTTTTCACAAGAGATGAGTGGGGCTCTGGGCCTAACGTCTGATGCCCCAGTATCCCTGAGGGTGAGAATGTGGATCCCTTGATCCTCTTTACATATTTATACACAGCAGATAGTCAACCTAGGCCCATCCAACCCAGAGCAGGGTGTGTTCTTCTTTAAGAAAATCCCGTTTTAGGAAAATCCGTAGTAATGAATTCGAATGAGTTTCTTTGCAGCATAAAACTGTTCCTTTAAAATACCGAGCTCTCCGAGTACATCAACTGTTTATTGCTATTAACTAGACTGTAAGCTTCTTAGGGATGGGCATGTCTAATTTATTTTTCCAAAGTGCCTTGTGAAGGATTTTGCCTATAATAGATGCTTGTAAGTGTTTGTTGAATTGAACAGAATACATCAATCAGGCCAGCAAGAAATTTTATAACGCACCTGCCATAGGTCAGGCTTTGTGATAGGAGGTAGAAACGTGAAAACATGGCACAGTGATAAGGCTTAATTTAGTATTATAAATAAGGTAAAGTGAGTTCTCAGAAGACAGAACAGGTCATTCTACCTGGCAGCAATAGGAGGCAAAGAAGGAGAAAATAAGGAGACCTGGGTTATATACAATGTATAGAATGTCTTGAAAAAGGAGGCCCTGGGATAAGGGCGTTCTAGTAAGAAAATAGCATATGTGAAGCCTTGAAGGCACAAAAGAACCTGGTATTTTAAAGCAAGGAAGAGTGTTCAATGTGGCAGCTATGATCCGGGGTGTCAGTATATGGGCACACGGGACAGTAGGGATGGGGCAGGATAACAGGCCAGCTACCAAAGGATTATATGTGTGCCGTGAGTTTGCACTTGGTTCTGTAGGTCACAGAGAACGACTGGAAATTTTGAAGCCAGGTAGAGACGCTGGATGATGGGTTGACGACGCAGAAGGACCAGAGAGACGGGAAGAGGAGTAGCAAATTATTGAAGTCCCATGAGTAAACAGTGACAACGCTGTGTGATAAAAGCTATAACAGCAGGGTGCACCCAGGGCTAAAGGAACAGCCCGGAATGAGTGAGAATCTGCTCTTAAAGGTTTCAGGGAAGTGTTTACAAGGAGATGTTGTTTGAGCTGAGACTTGAAGAGTAGGTGTATGCCAGGCTGACAAGGTGACGAAGTGGCATTCTGCGGAGGAGGAGATGATATGTGCAAAGTCACAGAGGCATAAACGATAATGGTCTAGTCAGAGAGTGGTAAAGAGTTTACTAGAATGAAGCTTATCGTGCAGGCTTGCGGTTTGCTAGGAGCTAAGGCTGGAAGATCACACGCCTCGACTGGAGGACTTGAACCTAGCACTTCAGGTGGCATCACAGAAGGCTTTTAAAGAGCACGGCCCTGGTCTGCTCTGCTTCGTGAAGTGTGCCTCTGGGCCGGGGCGGAGGGTAGGCGAGGGTGGGGGAGGTTGAGGCAGGGAGACGGGGCAGATGGCTGTTGCCGCGGTCCGGGTGTGCAATGCTGGGCGTGGGTAGGGATGGAGAGAATGTAGGCAAGAGGAACTTTGGACACCAGTGGAGAAAAGATTTAATGGCACTGGAGGTGGTGGAGGGTGTGGCTTCTGGAACAGAGGATGGAGTTTTCCCACTTGAGAAACCCGAGTCGCCGAGGGTGCCGTTCTCCAGGTGATGGAAATCGGAGGAAGAGGGAGAGTCCAGTCTCGCATTCGAGCACCTGGGGGATATGCTGGAGGTAGATGTGCTCAGGCCCGGTGTGGGCCTGAGTGGCCCAGGGAGATTTGTAGGTGTGGGAAAACAGACCCCTCGTTGAAAGGCCGCTAACATGAATAGAATGTCTCCAGGTAGCAAGGGACCGAGGACCCAGAGTCTGCCTGCCACCCTGGAGTCTGTCATCCCAGCTACTGCCGGCTCGCCCGCTCAGGGAACGTGCTGCCGTAAAGGGTGGGTGCAGCCGTGGACCCAAACCTTCCCTGTGGTCCTGAGAACAGCGGTTCCAAAGACTCCCCTGGCCCCCAGAGATGGAGCAGTGCCTCGTCCGGGGGCGAGGACCTGTTCCTTAGTAGCTGCTTGACCCTGGACGTGCCCCGTCGCCTCTCTGATTGTCCCTCTGTGGGGGCTTCCTCCTCACACTGTGGTCACTTTAAATGATACGAGCCACATAAAGCCTGGGCACTGGCGCCGGACATAATTACGCTTCATGAGTTTTAACTATTGCTGTGAGGTTAATCTCTTTGAGACTTATTCTCCTTACCTGTGAAGTGGGTAGTTACTGTACAGACTCACAGATTCATCCTAAGGAAGCAAATAATAAAAACAAAACAATGTATGCAACGCACTTAGCACACAGTCTGACATAATAGATGCATTTTATTTCTAGCACTAATAAATGCCAACGCAGATCAGATGATGAGAAAATTACAAAGGACACATATTTGTTGGCAACTTGCTTTCTTTCCCACATCTGTTCTGCCTCCAGGTGAAAGGTCCCTCTTGTTACTACCATTTGTCGTTTCCACAAAACCCAAAACGAAACCAACAAAAACGCACCAAGAAAACCTTCCTTCCCGTTCCTGTCCACACCTGCCTGGGAAGGTGTCTTCTTCTCAGCATTATTATGTTCTCACTAGGCTGCCATTTATAACCTTACCCCAGTGACTGCAGGACTTGGGGAGACCCTTCCGGCATGACAACATCCTCTGCTCATACAGAGAGGCTTTCCTCTTTCCAGGCCCTAGAGAGGAAGAGTCACCCAAGAGGTTGGAGCTCAGCGGAGGGGGTGGAAGGGGAGAATGCCCTCCTTTCTGTCTATGATTTCTTTGTGAACCTGCCCCAGGACGAGCGCAGAGAACGTGCACATGACTGGCCATTGTTCACCCTGAGGGCCACCAGTAGGCTAGGCCCCTGTGACTCCAGCTGACGACATGGTGTTGCTCGAGGATGAAGCTCACTGGGGTCGTGAGCTGAAACATTTCCCGCCTGGGCTAGCTTTGCCCACTGCCTCCCCCGTTTGCTGGTCGGGCAGCAACAGGCCGAATTGTCCTCCCTCTGCCAAGATTCTTACCGCCACGTGTCTTGCTTGTATCTTGCTTCCAGTGGGCTCCCCCCGAAGTCCTGTGAATAAGACCACCTTGACGCTGATCAGCATCACCAGCTGTGTAATCGGTCTCGTGTGCTCGTCCCACGTCAGCTGCCCCCTCGTTGTCAAAATCACCCTGCACGTCCCCGAGCACCTGATCGCCGATGGTGAGCTCACTTCCGAGGATGTGGCTTCCTCCCCAAAGGGGAAGTTTTCGAGTTGGACAGGGAAGATAGGGAAGCCGGGGGTCACTGTGACTTGTTACTGTAAGCGAGGGAAAAATAAACCCAGATAAGTGAGGCTTAGGACAAATTTGGATTGTCCGCAGATGAGGACAGAAAGCAGGTTAAAAAAGAAACAACCATAAAACTGAACAGATTACCTCCTCTTCTCTGTACCCACTCCAGTTTCTCATTTCTCTTTGTTTTAAAATAAGCCCCTGTCTTTGTAGAGAAATACAGAGCATGCTGGATACAGGTAGATCGACACTGAGATTCCCGGCTTTTGGGAAGGGAGAGGCTAAGCGGAGGAGAGGAGGTGATTACGAACCAGCCATGCTTCGGTCTGGGTATGCCCGGGTGAGAAACTCCTAATTGCAGTAACTTGCTAAAGCCTAGAACACTGAAGCGATAATTTACTTTCATCCAGGGGGACCCCAATATAATGAGGGAGTGAAACAGGTTCTGAGAGGCCCTGAATTTGTTAAGCCCAGAGCACCGAATTGACTTGTATAATGTCTGTTCTCTCTGCTGCTCTAAGGCTGAAGACAGGTGGGGACTGTCCCTGGTGTGAGAGGGCCTGCTATTTTGTGGCATGTGGAGGAGACAAGGCAGCGGGTCCCTGTTCCTTGGGCGAGCGCCAGTGCCTGTGGCTGGGTCTGATGGAGCCATGCCATGGCCATCACAGAGCCTCTGTGTCCCAGGATTCCCTCGGTCCACCCTGACCGAGACGGGACGGGGCAAGGCACCAGGGGGCGGTGTGGCAGGAGGTCCAGGTGGCGGCCGAGCCTCCATCTGCTGATCCCTTGCTCGGGGGCTCATGACAGGCCGGGGCTGGTAGGAGTAGTGATCTCGGCTTGGGGTATTCTGCAGAGCGTCCCTTACTCTGCCTTCGGTGGCGTGTGTATGTGTGTGTGTGTGTGCACACGTGTGCCCATTGTATGCACACACAGGCACACCTCCTCTCTCTCTCCTGCAGGGAGCCGCTTCATCTTGCTGGAGGGGAGCCAGCTGGATGCCAGTGACTGGCTGAACCCAGCCCAAGTGGTGCTCTTCTCTCAGCAGAACTCCAGTGGGCCCTGGGCCATGGACCTCTGTGCCCGGCGGCTCCTGGACCCCTGTGAACACCAGTGCGACCCCGAAACTGGTAGGCGGGAGCACCGGGCAGCGGGTAACTGTCAGAGTTCATGCCTCTTGCAATCACTCCCCTGGAAACCCAGACCGTCTCTCCCAATTTTTCCATTGCCTTTGGGAGTCTAGACCGTGCAAGCTGCCGGTGTAGTGTTGGGCCCCCGAGCATGTGGGCTTAAAATGTGTCATCTTCTGGCAGAAGCCTTGGAAGTATCTTTTCTGGGACCCCCACTCTGTATGGACCCGTTTAAGATGACCTCCACACCCATTTGCCATCCATCCATTGGATGTCAGCTACTGGGGCCAGACTCTTTATGCATGTTTATCGCAGAAAATTTGGAAAAGTTAGGAAAGCTCATTGAAGAAAATGATAATTATCTATAATTCTATCTTCTGGAGAAATCATTTTAAAATCGTAATGTCCCTTCCGATCTTTATCTGTGCATGATTTTCAGAGACTCATAAGCACACAAAGTCCAATAGCATTTCCCTGATTTTTTTCACTTTAACATTTTATCATGAAAATTTTCCAGAACTATTAAATAATCGTCAATAACATAATTTTAATGGCTATTTGGTATTCCATTGTACGTCTATATCATAGCTCACTTAAATAGTTCCCTATTATTTGACATTTAGGATGCTTTAAATTTTTAATTTTTACAAATACTACCAAAATGAATGTCTTTCCACATAAACGCAGGGCACATCTGAAGTTATAGTCTTCAGATGAATCTTAGGAGAGGGGTTACTGGGGCAAAGGAGAGAGACATCTTCCAGGCTGTCATGTTACTAGATGGGGTGGGGCTCCCTGAGAGGGTCTATATTCATGCACGGCTCTGAGAGCTTTGTGAGCTTCAGGAAACTGAGGAGTGTGGGCGTCTCCTTCCAGGTTGCTGTGCGCTTTTCTTGCAGAAAGGGTTCATCTCCAGTAGTCGTTATAAAGACCTGGTTCCAGTAGATTCGGTTCTACAGATAGATCCTTCCCAGAGAAATAGTATGATGCCTTAGAACAAAGGAAGGGGTGTAATGATAGTTAAGACCCCCAAGGGAAATGTGGGGAGTTAGGGGCCAACTGCTCCCACTCTCCGTACCTCACGTACAGCCCCTCACCTCCACTACACATACCACACATATATGCCTGTGTATGTGCACACACATACACATATACGTATGCATCACACATTCACACACACGTACATATGCATGCACGTGCATACACACACGTGTACACGTACGTGTGCACACACACACGCACACACACCGTACACACACACGCACATATGCATGCATGCATGTGCACACACGTACACTTACACACACGTGTGCACACATAGTTACATATATACATGCACATGCACATACAAGTACACACAGACATACACAGGCACACACATATACAAACGTACACACATGCATATACATACACAGGCACACATAAATACATACATACACATGCTCACGTACACACACACACACACCCCACCATGGGTGTATCTTCTTTAGGTGCTGGGGTGGAGGGATATTAGTAGAGGTTGAGTCCAGGAGATATAGCCTTACTTCTGTCACAACCATTGCTAGATGTCTTTGGGAGAGTAACAGGTGGTGACAATGGCTAAAGTTCACCTTCTTAGGTCTAAGAGTTTTCACCTGGGCCCATCACAGGTCTTCCAGGCCCGCGTGTGGAAGAGAAAGTACAGCATTTTAAACATCTGATGTCTAAGACTGTGCCTACTAACTGCTCCTCCCACGCTGTCAGGCAAACAGCAAATCAAACAGATGGGCTGTGCACCCTGCCCGAAAGCCAGTGTGCTCGGGAGAACGGAAAAGCGGCTCATGTCCAAGACGGGGCCTCTCTGTGCAGCAGGTCTCTGGTCCCCACCACTGACTTGGATTGGGAGATCCTGGGACAAGCTGAGCTGTTAAATTCACTTCTGAGAGAACCATGATCCCCAGAGGGCCTTGGAAGGCGCCACTGAGGTGTTATTTATTTATTTTTTCATGAATATAATTTATTGTCAAATTGGCTCACATACAACACCCAGTGCTCATCCCAAGTGCCCTCCTCAACACCCGTCACCCATTTTCCCTTCTCCCCCACCTTCCCATCCACCCTCATTTTGTTCTCTGTATTTAAGAGTCTCTTACGGTTTGCCTCCCTCCCTCTCTGTTTGTATCTATTTTTTCCCCTCCCTTCCCCCATGGTCTTCTGTTAAGTTTCTCGAGATCCACATATGAGTGAAAACATGATGTCTGTTCTTCTCTACTGAGGTTTTAAAGAGCAGAAAGCACTTTTAATTACATGTGGGGAGAAGGGATTGGTGTTTTATGCATGGAGGGGTCTTAGAGAGAAACGACCTTCTTACTTTAGATCGATGTGTGAATTCCCCGAGAAGGTGCATAACTCACTCAAAGCCCCCACGGCTTCCTAAGGCATAAGTCTGTGTTCCATCCATCATGAAGTCAGAGCAGAGGTGGGATTATCAAGGGTTGCTTGATTTCCCCAGACATGTCAGATCCAGCATATCTGTCACTGAAAACTATGCAAACAACCATCATTATACTGAGCATGCTCCCCAAGCCAGGAACCGGGTGCCTGCTTGTCCACAGCGAAGTTCCTATCACCTCCCTCTTCAGTCTTCCTAGACGTCTCATTGCTAATCCTTGCTGAAAATGACTTTGGGAAGCCCTCCTCTGCCAGTGGCTTCCCCGTATCTGTGACAATTAATGAATAGCCAACTGGAAAGCCATGCGGGAGACTGCAGAGAGGAACCCAAACCCCACAGCAGAGCTAAGGTGCATCATCTTCATTTGGGGTAGCAGCTGAGAAGTGCTGCTTCGGAGACTTTTGTTTTCATTAATGCTGGAATTGGAAACCCTCCCCCTTCCTGCCCTGCTTCTTCCCGCACGTGGGACGATGTGGTCATCCCACACGCTCATCAGTAAGAAACTTTATCGCCTCCCACACTCCGTCCTAGAGCCTTTCTCCAAAGAGCTGAGTGTGGGAATTGGCTGCAAGTCAAGCCGACGTTATTTTTGCAATCCTCCAGCTAACTCACTTGGAAATGTCACCGTGTTGGGACGTGTGCTTTCCCAGCCATGCTGAGGGGTCTGCCCATATGGAGATGTGGAACAGTGCAAGTGCACGTGTGTACTTGTTCACACACGCACACGCACGAACACACAAACACGCACGCTCAGTCACTGCAGAGGAGCATCCTCTGGGGCCTGGAGCTCTCCTTAGGCAACCTTCCAGAATGTCCCAAAGTTAAGCATGCGTTTACGCATCACCTGCACAGTGGTCCAGAATAGCAGCTGTGGTAGGCAGAATATCCCCCAAGGATGTTGTCCCCCTCTTCCCCAGGACCTGTGAGTGAGTTACGTTACGTGGCAAAGATGAATCCGGGTGGCTAAACAACAGGCTTTAGAATGAGAATATTCTGGGTCAACCAGGTGGGCCTAGTAAAATCACTAGGGTCCTTAAAAAGTGGAAGAGGGAGACAGAAGAGGAGGCCAGGATGATACGACACGAGAAGGACCCCACCAGCCACTGCTGGCTGTGTAGCTGGAGGAAAGGGGCACGAGGCAAGGAATGTGGTCAACCTCCAGAAGGTGGAAAAGGCAAGGAAACAGCTTTCTCCTCTCCAGGCTCCAAAAAAGAATGTGGGCCTGCAGACACCTTGTTTGTAGCCCCCCCCCCCCCCCCGAGACTTATGTCAGGCTTCTGATCTACAGAACCGTAAGATAATAAAACAGTGTTGTTTAAGCCGTGAAGGTTGTGGTCATTTTTATGGCACCTGTAGAAACAGAAGGAGGGAAAGGGCAGAGAAAGAACGATCATCGTTAACGTTACCCTTTGTAGCTCCCAGCCCAGTTCATAGAGGTGGCTACACGGATCTTCTAAACGTGCATCGGGGGTCTCCAGAAGAATGAGCTGGAGGAAGCCTGCTGGTCTGTTTTCCATGTCAGCCTCCCTCCTACGTTGTAGCAACACACTCTCTGGGAGAGATGTAGCGTACCTGGAGCTCTTAGCCCGGTGCCTGGAAGCCCTCGGCCAAGTGCACGCTGACATTCTCCCCCAGATCTGCCCAGGTTTGGAACCGGAGGTGTGTCTCAGGTCCGGGTGGGCTAATGGCAAGCCACTGAGGTTGAATGGCTTAGTGCTCTGGTTGGATCCAGCCAGAGGTTGACTTTTGCTGTACTTTCTAAGGGTTTTTGTTTACAGTTGTATGTTTGCCCGATTGCTTGTTTTCTGATGGAAACACAGACTAGCTGGATTCAGCAACTTCTCTCACTACTCCATCCCCGGACTTTGTTCTGCCAGTTGGGCAGCTGTGGAGGCATCACACACACTTGCTTGATTTCACAGCCCCCGTCAATCCTGGCCACAGACGCTGACTGCCCTTTGCAAGATATGTAGCTTTTATGGGTCTACAAGCAGCACGGGCATCCAAGCTAAATCAGATTTTACTGGCTATCCAAGATTGCCATTCGCCAAAATTCTTTCCACCCCAGATCTTTCTAGAGGCCAGTGCTAACCATAGAGAAACGTGTAAAACCTGGCAAGGGCCATTGGTCCAGTTTCCCAGACTCAGTGGAGCCCTCCTCCCCTTTCCTCGATCTGAACCACTGCCTCTCTCTCTTGAACTCAGTTTGGCAGAGTAGCATGGCTTTCAATTTTGTTCTTGCCACCTGGATCACCCACTCATTCCAAACTCCGTTAAAACCCCTTCCTTCAGGATGTGCAACTGCGTACTTCCCTGCCTTCCCTCCCAGGGTCACATGGGACCGTTTGACTCTGGGCCCGCCTCTTGCCTGATGTCTCCGCAGGGGAGGAGACCAGGAGGTTAGATGTCACCGTAGTCCAGATGTCTTACAGAGATTGCCCTTTTTCGATGGAGCACACCAGCCAGTTGCATTTAATAAAAGCCAACAGCTACCTGGAGGATAGGTAAGTCAGGGCTTTTGGCCACATCAAGTCCAGCCCAGTCATGTCGGAGGAGCCCGTAAGTCAAGGTTGATCCTTCGATGAGATTTGCACCTCACCCCTTCACCTACAGAATGGGGAATGAGGGAAGGCAGGGGCACCATGCAAGTTACCTCAAGGCATTTGACCTCAAGGGTAGCAAGCACAAATCAAGTGTAGCCATTTCCAGGCCTTGCCTGGATCACCTCTTGGTGGGTTTCTACTCTCTGGCAGTGTGGTGGCCTGTGCGTGCCTCCTGCAGGGCACAATCCATCCCGGTTGGGCACCTCTCCGTGGCCGTGACACGTCTCTCCATTGGATTCCTGTGAACACCACCACAGAGCCGGCACGTCATGTGTTCCCCGCCATCTGTCACAGCAGATGCAGAGACTGTAACACTTCGAGCTTAGGAGGGCATCCAACACCCTTGTGGGGTCTTTAAAATTCACAGCTAACAGTCGGAGCTTGTGCTCGCATGAAACCCCTCTTAAAGTCAAGATTTAGCATTTGGTTGCCATAGCAACTTCCCTCGTCAAGTCTGAACTCCTTTTCCGTGTAGATGGCCCAACTGGTTTTGAGGAGGAATACAGAAGGGGGGAGTTTGGTGGGTCCCGGAAATGAGGATCGTTTGAGAGGCAGATTTTGGATATCCTCAAACTCTAGCCTGGTATGTTTGAAAATGTCTCTGTTGCTCCGGCTTTGGGCCGCATGTGACATTAGACGGAGGGAAGCTCTATCTGTTGTCGGCAGCGGGTCCCCACGTGGTAATGAGTGATGGAACCTCACAAGGAGATAATGACTGTGAAGGCAATTTGAGAAAGGTGAATGTACTCTACAAATGGTAGGTATTGCCATCATTAGGAAAATCAGGCTTTGCTTGAACTCTCAGTTGTTACTGCATTTATTTTTACATGTTTTGCAGTAACTAGATCTCGAACGTGGAAGGATCTTTTTGGTCAATCCTTAAGTCTAGGGCATGGCCTCCAGCCAAGACCCTTCTAAGAGTCGGAGTGATGGGCTCAGCAGCCTCATGAGGTTACTTCCTGTTTTTCAACGTCCTACCCACGTCTGATGTCCACAGGGACAGCTGGGAAATGATCTCCTGAAGGGAGAAGCCTGTCTGTGAACTAGACCCACTAGTTGCCTTTTATCTCTGCATCTTGAGAGTTGGTGGTGGTCGTGTTGTCTGTAAATTCAGGGCAAAATTTGAAATGATGTAATCAGTTTTCCATTTTGCACAGTTTATAAAATCCCTGTTTATGCAAATAAACAAAACAAAACAATAGCAACAACAAAAAACCTAACTTTGTTCCTGCCCTTGTGTGGCTTATAGTCTAAAGTCCATGCTTTTTTTGGAATTGGTAAGATAGGAAGGCTGACCCCTTAGTAATTTTCTTCTTTGATGATCCTCTGGTACTTGCCTTCTTTATCTTCCTCTCTCCTGGAGAAATATCATTCATCTGAAAGCTTTATTATCATTTCCCTGGTTTCTAGCTTTGTTTTCCTATGTTTCACTCCTAGCTCCCTGACCATTCTTGGACATAGCTCAGCACCACTGAAGCCAGTAAATTTGAGCCTATTGTGAATCTAGCCCACGTGGAAGCCTGAGTTTCCCATACAGGAGACAAAGTACTAACCTCATACTCTGTGTGGACACCCCCTAAACTAAGAAGTGAACTAATTGTCAATCCACTCCTCAGCACCTTGAGCTAAACAGGTGTGGGGGAAGAAAATGGATGTTACCTGGTAGTGGGGCCCTGATGGTCAGTAGCTTATAGGCCCATCTGGAAAAGAAAGATTAACCTTAGATCCTAACAACAACAACAACAAAAAACTCCTTCCTTTAGAACCTACCCAGTCCCTTCGCTCTAGGACGGTGGGGACCCCTCGCTTCATTTTTATTGTTTTTTTTATCTTGGAAAGCAGAAAATCATACTCCAAGCTATGTATATCCCTTTTTAGAGTCTCTTCCTAGAAAGATGAGGAAACCTTATGTCCCTTGTCTCTTCAAGGCATGCTACTTTTACTATTTACAAATGGTGGGAAGTCATACCCTGTCCTTCTACTACCTATGAACTAACCAGCCAGTGACAGAATTCACACGAGTGCTACACTGGCTCCGGTCTCAGCAGTTTAGGGATACACAGCATTGCTTAAGGATTACTAATATAAGGGCACAGCAGCAAATGTTTCCAAGATCAGTACTAAGTGGAGCAATGATTCTTAATCCTTGGGGGTCTTGATTTTGCTTGTAAATCAGAAGAATGTTATGGAATCCTGCTGTGAGGAGATGTGCGCGCGCGCACACACACACACACACACACACACACACACACACACGGTGTTGCATACAGTTCCAAAGGGGTTGTGGACCGCTTGGTATATTAATGGAGTAACTAATGGTAAGGAAGCATAGTAATGTTCTAAACAAATATAGAATTGTGGATGGTTCTTCTGTTTAAAAGCTCCAAAATAATTAGCCATTTTCATTTAAAAACGAAAACCCAGAGTTCCTAGAAAACCATAAGAAGTATAAGTGACCTCCTCTAAGTATGTCATTGTTCTATGGGCTAATGGCCTGGCATGGTGCGAATAAAGGTCCAGAGATGGACCGTCATAAGCTCAAATATGAACTCTGCCATTTATAAGCTGTCTCCAGATCCCTCAATTTTTCTGAGCTTCAGTTT
The DNA here is from genome assembly GCF_028749965.1 of Puma concolor. Taxonomy (NCBI): domain Eukaryota; kingdom Metazoa; phylum Chordata; class Mammalia; order Carnivora; family Felidae; genus Puma; species Puma concolor. Next base: position 51,382,834 of record NC_141683.1, read on the forward strand.
CCCCTATCAGCATAGCAGAGCTAATAATACCTACTTTTCAAGTTTCTTAGAAATATTTGATGAAATACATCGCTTATGTGCTCTTTAAATACTTCTTGATCACCTAATATGCACCTTGCAGTAGACTTGGCGCTGAGAAAACACGGTTGAAAAAGTTCTTTTGCTTAGAGTTCTCGTTTTTGTGTTTACCGAGCACATATAGTAGGCTCTTTGCAAATGTTAGATTCCTCCACTAGAGAAAATTAGCACGTAGTGGAAAATGGAGAGATTGGGGGTGTGTTCATTCCGTGGGCAGTAGAGACGGGGATGTGTGACATAATGGGATTTATTGTTTCTTCCACACCATTATTAGAGTCTGAGTTTAATCTGATCATTTCACGTTCATTTTCTCAAACAGACATGTTAATCAATTCCTTCATGTTTCTTTTCCTTCTTCCTACCCTGCTTCTAAGGGGAATGCCTTTGCTACGAAGGTTACATGAAGGATCCAGTACACAAGCATCTTTGCATTCGGAATGAATGGGGCACAAACCAGGGGTAAGTGAGGGGATGGCAGATGAGCCGGTTCCCAGATGTCACCCTTCTTCATGCAGACAGGACGCGGAACAATTGCGTGTAGAGGAACGGAGCTAAGGGGTGGTTATATTCTGAATAGCGAATGGGTAAAAATGTCACCATGCATTTCCATATTTATACCATTCCAGTGACGTCCGTGTCATCTTTTTCTCCATTTACGAGTTCAGAGATGATGCCTCTGACTCGCAGCCCCACAGCCTCCAGCTGGGATCTGAAAATCAAGTTGTCCCTCTCCTCCTTTGCATTCTACCGCCAGCCACCAGGATTCCACAGGCAGAACTTAGCTGTTGATTTTGTTGGAGACACACGAAGCCACACAGACTCCCGTGGAGCTCTCCCAGAGCTCAAGGGGCTTTGTGAGACTGACATGAGGAGACACTCGTTTTCCCCACCACTGTCAGCAAGGGGGAAATATGGGAATGCTCGGGACCAAGTAAGGGTATCTTGCCCGGATCCCCAGTAACCATTTCTTTCGGAGACCTTTGCTTTCCCCCAAGCACACATGACTGGGATAGAAGTTATCGTGTCTTGGATTTTTCTTTTATTTTTTTTTACATTAAAAAAATTATTGTGATGAAATACACATCTCATAAAACTTACCATTTTCATCATTTTTAAGTGTACCATTCAGCGGCATTAAGGACATTCGCATTGTTGTGCAACCGTCACCGCTGTGCGTCTTCTCTTGCTTTTTAGAAGCAACTTTCTACTTTGTCTTGGGTGCTGAGAGCTTGCTGTCTGTGTTGGCTCCCCCATGGAGCAGAGTGGATAGAGAAAGGGGTCAATAAACACTAACTAATAATAGCAGTCGATGGAACAGGGAAAACTAGAAAGAGATCAAGGCAAAAGCCATCTGAGAGTGATTGCTTTTCTGCAGATTAGAAATGTGTTTGCAGCCTGACAAGGTGGAAAAAGGAACCACCATCATTTCGCACATTGCATGGAGGACTCATATCCCCGGGGTTGATGATCAGCCCCTTCTGTGTGATTCTGAAGAGACCAAGCCTAGAATATTGAATGTAGTTCTGGACTCTCAAAGCAATAAATATGGAGACAAATGGGTGAGAGTTTGGAGAAGAGCAATAAAAATGATTGAAGAGCCCAAGGGAGTGATTTATGACGAAGGGTAGAAGAACTCAACTCAGAGAACTGGCCAGCTGATGACTAAGTCAAGGCGTGATAGATGCCCATCGACGTTAGAAGAGGGCAAATGTTCTGGAACGGGTTGAGGTTGAGGAATAAGGACAAGAGGGAATGAAGTTAGGGAAAGGAAATCTGAGTCACAGGTCAGAAAACTTGAGGAAGTCAAAATGCCATGAAATTTTTCTGTTAGTGAAAATGAAGGATTGCTCTGTTTCCACTGAACCTGAGATCGCATCGGAGAGGCTGCCCCCCACGATTTGGAGGAAGGTGTTAGGAGAAGGGTAAATGCACATGAGGTGGCGTCTTGTTGAAAGATGGGTGGGGAGGGCAGAAGGCTTGGCTGATAGATGTCAAGCGGCGTATGAATAAAGGAGTGCCACTCGCTGTTTAAAGTCCCCTTAGTCCCCTCACTCTCTGACCCCTGACACGTTTGCATAGTGGATGGGGAGCCAGGATATTAGCTTCTGTGGTGGCTGAGCATCTCGGTTGGCTAGGATTCTTACTGAGTAAAATGTTGTAAAGGGTGATGGATAACCAGCTCTCTATCTCTTAGCCTGCAAACTTGCTGCTGAAGAAAACAACGACAAAATATCATTTCGCTTTTTGCCCTGAATGATCCAGGCTGGCCCTCTGCAGTGATTGGATTTGGTGGCTAATCGCTCAAGCCTCCACATCCCTCGCCTTGCAGACAGATCATGCGAGGACGGGCCTGGCCTTACTTGGTAATTGCACAGGGTTTGTCGTTCCCTCTGGCTGCATGTAGAGGCAGTCTTAGGATGTAGACGAGAGCCTCCAGGGACTTGGTGGAGGCCCCACGTTGGTGTCATTTAAAATAAGACAGGCTAAAGCATCGAGTCGCAGACTGACAGGAACATTAGCCCCAGGAAACAGACAAGGAGACCTAATCTGTCATTTCCATCTCTAATTTCCATTATTCTCTGATCATCACTGTCTGCGAGGTCTCGTTTTGGACACTAATAAAATAATGGAGCAACTGTTAGGAGGGAAAAAAGTGACTGTCTTGGGGATAATGGAGCCAGGAGTGATAAGCAGCATGGGTTTATATGTATATAAAAAAGTGCCAGACAAATGACTGCATTTTCCTCGTAAAATGACAAGATAAATGAAAAGTGGAGGATGCCATACATCTTGATTTAAATCAGGGCTCTGATGCCACGTTTCTCTGAATGATTCTTGCAAAATTAATCGAAATTGATTTGAACGTGAAGTCTGTCACTTGAGTTGAAACCTGCCTGACAGATTGCCAACTAATGATACGTATTGGGGTATTATGGAAAAATCGATGGTGGGCCTCATTTTCCTGAATATTTAATGTTCCGGAAGGTGGAGATAAGCAGCGTGTGTGGGTATTTATGTTTTTCACCTAGGATCCTTGTATTGCGTATATAAAAATGGCTGAACGTTCTTTTGAAGTAGAACAAGCAAATCCCAGGCCGGTAATCTTTAAAATGAATTCCCTTGTGAAAAATCTAGGCTAATGTATAAGGGAAAAAGTAGCAATAAGCATCCGTTATTTCAGGCAAGGAACAAAATGGATTAAGGACACAAATGCAGAAAATTACAAATGGATGATTTGGTGAGGCAGAGAAGTTAACACCTATAACTTCACCCAGCCTCTGCCTTGTGCTTTGGTTTACCTAGACCCATGTGTGTCTGCGCATGCACCTACGTGCACGTGTGTGTGGTGAATGTATGTGCGTGGTGTGCGAATGTGTGGCGTGCGCATGTGCATGTGGGTGAGTGAGCGGATTAGTTTATAGAAATCCTCTCACTACTGTGCACCATCATTCATGGTTTCAACAAATATCCCCTCCATTACCTATTGTACCAGGATGAGCTAGATTGCTAATTATAAGAAGATGTGGTCTCTGCTCTGGAAGAACTAATAGTCTAGATAGATAATGGGCACATAATGAAAAAATTACATTCAATTCTAAGACCTATTAAAATAAAGGTGTGAGCAAAGGTCAATGTGATTACAGTTTAAGGGGTGACTTATGTGACACCTGAGAACCGAGAATAGGATTTCGTGGAGAAGTTAGATTTTGAGCTGTTCAATTTAGCAGCTAACATAGGTAATTCCGAGCAAAGGAAACAGCATATGCCAAGGCGTGGAGATACAAGAAGCATGGCTTTTCCAGGAGTAGCAAATAAATAGCCCAGGGTAGCTTAAGAATGCAGTTAACAGAGACAGGAGAAGAGGCTGATACAGTAAGGAAAGATTCGTTCTTGAAGAGCTCTTGCTTTCTAAGGTTTGGGACACGAAACTTCCGTATACGTGCCCTTAAAATTGTTAACAGGAGGGAGAAATTCCAAGGTGTCTGTATATTTGGTGGGATATTTCCTCATTATACATTATCATTCTGGGTCCTTCAAAATAAATTAAAATAACCCTAAAAAGAAAACAAAACAACACACACACACACATGCACGCGCACACAAAACAGAACAAACCCACACATATCCTCTTGAGACTATCTAAATGTGTATTTATCTGGATTCTGCACGTAGAACATAGTCCTAAAATTATTCTGTAGATAAAGTTGTCAAGATCAAACAGCAAAGAAGGACAGAATAGAGCCCCATATATATAAGGCACGTGAGTCAAAGGGGTTGCCAACAACCATTTTTTGGTGACTCTGGTTCTACCGAAAATGCCCAAGGAGAAGTGAGGCAGGTTGAGAAATGTGTGAGTGGATCCGGGTGGTGAATCTAGTCACCGTAGTGCACCCAGGTGACAGGATCAGGTCACAAGTTGTAAAATTGTTGAACTCATTACACAAGAGGCTCCTGTTCAATAGAAGTAAAAATAGCTTCAAAAAGATATAAACGAAGTCATGGATGACAGATTTCTAATGAGTTACTAAAAGAACATGGGATGTTTGAGGTTACATTTTTGGTCTTCGAGGTTGTCAACAAAAATCAATCATTTCCTGCCACAGCATCCTGGTGACAGGTTGTCCAGCAGAGGACCCAGGATGAAAGGGTCTTCCAGCATGAGGCTTTACCATGTCTTCTGTCTAACCTGTATGAATTCACTAAAAAACCCTCAGCCTCCTATCCCTGTGGCTTTATAGATACAGCCAGAGACTATTAGAGTATGTATTTAGTATTTGTTTGCTAGGACAACAAGGACAAATGGAAAATTTTCACAGACAAGAAATGAAACCAATAAATGAGGCTGGAGGAGGCAAGAGAGATTGATTTACATGAACACATTAGAGGAGGGGAAAAAAAACAAATTTATTTAGCTACTTTGGAGATTATTAAGAAAGGCTATCAATAGTTTTTTGTTGTTGTTAAATCAAAAGTGTGCCCAAGGGCTTCTAGACACATTTTTCAGGACACCACATTAGATAAAATTCATGCATTTGAAGATTCCCTCTAAATAATAGCCTGACTTCTTATTCTGGCATCTCAGATACAGAGGGCAACACCAAGGAGATTTCCCACTAAAGAACCATCACATATCACTAGATTTCAATGCTGAAGGGTTGTGATCGGGTGATAATTCATGAGAGGGGAAGAGCCGGCAGTAGGAAACGAACAGGTGTTTCTCTCAGGCTGTAGAAGCCATTGTCAGGAATGGCCCTGCTCATCAGAACCTTCTTTCACTGGCTGCTCAAGAGGCAACACGTTCACCATGGCATCCCCAGATAAGAACACATGTGTGCGTGCACATGCACACACACGCTCTCTCTCTCAAACAGCCCACGCTGCCTTCATCTGGCCTTTCCATTGTGCCAGGTGCTTACTGTTCTCTCCTTCTATTTCTACCACGTCTGCCTGCTGCACCCTCCCAAGAGTGACTGCCTGGGGATTCTAAATCCATATAAGGAGCAAATGTCCCACCCTGTAGAATCCAGTTTCCTTTTCAAGCCAAGAATGAGGACGGTGTCGGTCATGGTTAGCTTCAGTCCCTCTTTCTGGCTCAAAATACATCCTTGATGGCAGTAAATGGGAGGGGGGCTGCCCAAATGATGCCATTGGTAACATTTGTCTGGAGACAACTCTCAGTACAATGACCAGAGCTCAGTGGAAAGGATGCCTCTGCCTCTGGGTTCTAGGTATCGAGCAGAGACCAGGCTCCCCCGATTACTCAAAATGATCCCAAACCCACTCTCACCTCCTGACCACCTAGAACTGAGCAAAGACCTCCTCACAGCTGTCTGACAGAGGGCCACTGCTCGCCCATTGGACGGCAGCATCTGGGATGCCGGCGTGCATCTCTGATCCCAAGTCCCGGTCTTGGGCGGTGTTTGGCCTATGTTGACCTGCCCAAAGTCTCTTCAGAAGTGACTCAGACAGACAGTCCTGGGTGACATACAACATTTCCTGACTTCCCTTTGTCCATTTCTAGCTCACTGTCTGGCTTTTATTTCCCCACCCACGTGTCACTGATTTCTGTGTCACCGATGCCCCATTCACCTTCCCCCACCCCCTCAGACAAGATTTGCAAGCCAGCCTGGTACTGCTCTTTGTATCTCTGGGTGCGCTCCCCCCCCGCCCCGCCCTCCCGACCGCACTGTCTGTGCCAGCTCCTGTCACTGCCATGCCATGCACAAATGGGATTATCTCCCCATTAGCTCTCTTTTTGTTCTCCTTTTCTCTGTTTCTCTGTGTGTGTGTTGTGTGTGACTCTTTCTAATTATACCTAACTTATTCACATATTCCTAACAAGGGTTCCCGGTGTTTGGACCCTTATTTCTCATTCTTCTTTTCTTCCCTCCTTTTTTCTTTGCTTCTGTCTCCCCTACTTCCCCCAGGAGTCGATGGAAACGTGGCTGTCCTTTCTCCCACCCATTTCAATGTCAAACAGATCTTCATCTTAGCTCGTAGAATTCAATCTAAAGCTCCTAGTTTCCTCTCTCTTTAGAAGCCTCGCTGTAACCTGATTCCAGCTGAAATATTGTCCGTGGAAGGAGAACCAACCCTTCCCTGGACAAGCAGGTGGGAACTGAGCAATTGAACGCAGATCTCCACCCGCCAGGACCCCCTCAGTCAGGTGTAATGGGATCGGTTCCCCCACTCGGCTTGGGAAACTGCACCTCGTTCTCGGGGATTTTCTCAAGTGAAAACATGTTTGACTTGACCCATTTTCACAAAAAGCGTGCGGTCAGTCCGCTGAGTACAGTGCTAGACCTTGTACGTTGCAGATAGACATCTGGCTAGGAGAGCAACCGAAGCCTGAAACCTAGCCCGTGTTCACCAAGGCAAGCAAACCCTGAGACAAAGGCGATGTTTGTCCAGATGGGCACCTTTTTCTAATTTGCACAGAGGCGCTTAATGAGCTGCGCTGAGCCTGGCTGTGGTCATTTTAGGTGGTGCCCTTTGCTCCCCTCTTAGAGGCAACGGTAACCTTCTTGGTTACTTAGGATGATACAGAAGCAAAATACGTCATTAGTAATTGACTCCCCAGTGCATCTGGGCAGCTTATTTAAAATACGGATTTCTGATTTCTGCCCCTAGAGATTTTCATTTCACAGGTCTGGGAGAGAGTCCAGAATCTGTACCTACAAAAAGTTTCCCCAAATGCTTCTGAAGCACAGCCAGAAGCATTTCTTAATGCTTAAGTCTTAAGACTTAAGAACCCTTCCTGAGCTGGAAGTGGAGTCTCCAGACCCCTTGGGAGGGCACCCTCTTGCCACTGTACCCACCCCCTGCAATGCAAGTAACGGATTTGTAGACTGTGGCTGAGTGCATCCTAAAGGATCCTTGAATTTTACTGATTGGGAAATAGAGAGCCAGAGAGGTGAAGAAACTTGCTTAAGGTTACAGAGCCGGTGGCCACGCTTGACAGTGATGGGTGGGTATTGGAGCTCAGTCAGTCAGGTAAATACAGGTTTCAAAGGGAGTGCAATGTGAATCGCATAGAACACCCTGAAGGTCAGTTACCAGCTGTAGATGAGAGGTGGACGTTCTCTGCTCTCCACCAGCTTCTCCGAACCCTCCTCCCCCTGGGACAGAGGGGCCTCACTGTGCCACCCTTCCCTGAGTGACGAGTGTCTGCAGTCGCCCCCTGCTATACTGCCAACCCCCTGGAGGAGGGTGTAGCTATCACAGTGTTCTCTCTGACTAGTCCAGTCACGGCACCAAGAGACTTATTTTAAACAGTGCCGGAGGCGGGAACACTCATATTTCCTCCAACATGACCACCAGGGTGAAAAAAAAATCAACCTCAATTTACCCTCCCATCTGCTCAAGAATGGAAGATAAATTGTTTCAATTTTATAGAAATGAATGTTTTATGTCTTGCCCATGCTTTCCAGATAGTGTCCTGAATTTATATATTCCACTGAATGCATGGCTATTTTCCACTAGGAATGCTCGCTGGACCTTCAGCTTCCTTGGGTTTTGGTCTAAGAATACTAGGTTTGAGAGTGCTGTCACTTTCCCTGGCTTTGGAGGTCTTGGCTATATATCTTTTTTTTCCCTTCTAAAATAAATAGAAAAAAAAATCCACTCATTATCCCATGCTCAGAGAAAACTACCATTACCATTTTGGCACATTTCCTCCCAATTTCTTTTGCTATGCATCAAAAGTTTTGCTTCCCACTGCCCCCCCCCCCCTCGATTCTGTATATATTTTTGTTCTCTTTCATAATTTAACAATAAGCATGTATTACTCTTATAATCACAGAATTTGGAGGAAAAAGATAAGGAAGGAAGCTTTCAAAGTATCTTTGTGGTACATTACTATTGTCAGGACTTTTTCCACGAGAAAGTTATTATTATTATTTTTTTAATCAGAGAGCGCGGCATAGGGGAGAGGGGCAGAGGGAGAGAGTGAGAGTCTCAGGCAGGCTCCGTGCGCATCATGCAGCCCGACACAGGGCTTGATCCCATGACCCTGGATTCATGACCTGAGCTGAAATCAAGAGTCAGATGCTCAACCGAGCCACCCAGGCGCCCCCATGAGGAAGTTACTCTTAATGGCTAAACCTTCCATTTTAACCTGATTTTAGAGGAAAGGAGAAAGTGGTTCAGGGTCTAGCATTCTGGTCAAACTCTAATAAAACATTTCTGTAGGTCTGGATGGCAAAGGGCTGGATGAACCCCAAGCAGTGAGCCTCATATTCAGCACAGTGTTTAATGCAGTACAACTTCAATGTCACTGAAGACGTTGAGCCCTTGCATAATGCTGATTAGTAGCTGTGATAATGCTGGACTCAGTGTTTTTTAATATCACTAATCTTGATAAAAATCCTACAAACTGGTTAAGAGGTGAGTAGTTAGCAGTGGTTATTCCACCTACAATTTCTGTGAAAACAATTTTAGTAAAAATAATCGTAAGGTTTATTCTTCCTAGAGAAGTATTTTTCGATTCTTATTCAGACGTTCATCCTGTAATGATCTTTTTGAAATTTTCATGTAATTTCAGAAACTGGAGAGCAAACATTTTGTCTCTACGTATTTGTTTTTTGCCTTTCTTTTTATAAAAGGGATGCATGTAACTGGTAGAAAAATTAGAGAAAACAACACACACACACACACACACACACACACACACACACACACACACCCCAGTAAAAAGAAGAAAATCCAAACCACCTGAAGTACCATTCCCTGGAGGGAACTCATTGTGACCTTTTGTTTGTTTAGGTATATTTTTTTTAACAAAAATTGCATCATATAGTTATAGGTCTTGCTTTGTTTTACACACACACACACACACACACACACACACACACACGTATGTATAATGAAAACGGTGCCTAGTATTATTTGAGACTCAATAGTATGATGACCAGAATCACAGAGTGGTGAACAGAACTGTCTGATGCCAACATCTAGGCTCTTATTAAACCATGATGTAGCTTAACAATTGGGATAATCTTTTTCCTCCTTATAGGCTCCTTTCCATCAAGCTTATTAACCATTCCACAAGGTTTTCCACACCAAGAGTAGCATCATTTGCTTGAGGAGATACAGCCAAAATCAGGCTTTCCAGTCAAGGTTGCCCTTTGGATCCAAGACCCTCAGATGTAGAGGGCCCCAAATTTCAGTTGTGCAGGACCTTGGACAGCTGCTCAGAGCCCCAGTGCAGCACTAGCCTAGTTAGTCCGGGAGGTGGATGATCCCATCGGCTGCCCAGACCACAGTTCTCAGCACGGACTTCCTCCCATCCTGACGTACAACAGGGACTCCTTCGTTTGTAGCCACAGGAGAAGGGTGACTTTAAATGGAGTGAGGTCTTGCCATTGTGGGATGGTCATAAATGGGAACACAGTCTACACTGAAAGCAGCCCACGTGGAGTAGATTAACATCAGTGCCAGGGAGCCATAATACTTTGCATGCCTGGTGTTATAGTACTCCCCCCAACTCTGCCCTTCAAGTGCTATAGTAATAGAATTGATATTAATATTAGTAATAATAATAGCTGACACTTCCATAGTCCTTGCGATGCACCAGCCACTCTTCTCCATATTTTTCTTGTACCAACACATGTGGTTCTCATCTCAATGCTATGAAGCAACTACTATTGTCACCATTCTGTAGGTGAACCTCTTGAATATTGCAGCAATATTGAGAGTCTCATAAGCCAAAAAAATAAAAAGAAAAGAAAAAGAATCTTGGTCCCTAGAGAGAATTTTCTTGCATCTAATCCCTCAAGAGCTAGAGTCTTGAAATGAAATGAAAGCCAGAGAGAAGCCGCAGTTCAGCCTTGGGGCTCTAGGGGCAGGGGATCCATGAGTTGACGTCTGGATTAAAACAATGGCAAGTGTGTGGTCTGTAGTTAAGCATCTCTTTCAAAATGATGTAGAGTCCCAGGGAAAGCCACAAGTCACTAGAGGGACCTTACTGGAGACCTAATAAACACAGTAAATGTCATTGGCTTCTTGCCCAATCCAGGTTTGAAAAAGCACTCAGACACATCCTGGGGGCCCCAGGCTGGTAACTGTCTGTCAGGGGCAGGCATCTGCTACTGACTAGCTCTGTGCTGTGGCCAGTGTGGAACCACGGCCATGTGTTCAAGTCAAGATGGCCCATTACTATAGCAGGGGACATGGCAGAGCCTGTATGGATCACATTTACTCATTTACCAGCACCATCGAGGGAAAATAAAACACCTACTCAGGTCCTTGTTTTTCACAAAGATTTCAGAGCTCTTGCCCAATAGGTCAGGAGTGGTATCTTCATGTTTGAGCCATCCATCCATCTTCCCCAAGCTACTTGGCCTAGCAGAAAGGTTGTCTGGAATATGCTCAGAGGTTTTTCCTTCCAGGGATAGGCTTGGGTATCGTTAACTAAACTTCACTTAATAGCCTTGATAAAACCATTTCATCCGTGCAGGGAGGCTGTGGGTTCCTCACTTCCAAGAGGATTAGTGTTCACCCGCTTACATTTTCAACTGTAAGGGAGGCAGCAGAGCATAATGGGAAGAGCATAGAGTTGGACTCAGACACATTTGGGCTCAAATCTCATTTCTTTTATTTAAAAGCACTGCATTTGGGGCTGAATTTGTAACAGTTTTGAGTCTCAACTTCATCAGTAAAAATAAGGATAGTAAGTATCGACTTCATAGATTGTTATAAGGTTTATGAGGAAAACATAAATATGTTGTACTCAATAATGCTAAATAAAATATGGAAGCTCTCAATAAGTGATGGCATTGAGTTTTGCACTGGCATGGCCTCATTTATGTTCTTTGACCTGCCACCAAATGATGTGATCTTAACATCAGTTTGGCAAGTTGGGTTTAGAATAACCTACCACTAGAATTTAAACTTCACCAGGGCATGAACAATGCCTCGAATTTCACTGCATTGTCACATCCTAACACACTATTATCTCTTACCTCCTGTAAATAATAATGGGTAATACTCACAGGGTGCTTTCTACATGAAGGCATTATTTGTAAATGCCCTGAGAATGTTCCTATCGTTCCCTCTTCACATTGTGCAGATGAGGAAGCCATGACATAGAGGGTCCAATAATGTGCTCAAGGGCACACTGTACCAATGGCAGGAGATGGAATGTCCCCAGCAGTCTGACCCTGTGTCTAGGCTCTCAGTGTGATGGATGAGGACAAGTATGGCCACCATGTGGCCTCTCAGGGTAAGGCCCTCCCAGCACCCAAGGCCCCAGCACTTGTTTCCAGCCTGATTGAACTGCTTGCTTCCTGACCATACTTACTTTTTACTTCACCCCCTCCCCACTTTTCCTCAGGACATGTCTTCCCTTCCAAGTACTCCCCCCTTATCCTCTCAGTTAATTCTATCCATTTGCCAAGGTCCTGCCCAAATACCTGCTCCTCCATAAAGTCTTCCCTCCTTCACCAGTTGGAATTCATCTCTTCCTCCTTTGGGCTGCCTCAGACCTTGTGGCAGTTGCTACATTATGCCTTGGTATTTCTATTCCTATACTGGTCTTGACTCCTTGTAGACCGTAAGACCTTTGGAGCAAGAGCGTAATTTTGAGTCTCATTCTCAAGCACATACTGTCAGGCATAGAATATGTGCTCAATAAAAATCGAATAGTTGGTGAGGTTTCAAGCATTATGAGAAATAGACTATCAGGGAAGACATTTATGTCAGGGGCAGGAAGGATGGAAGGTCGTGATACCACTCACAGCACATCACTTCCACGGAGGACTTCCTCTGTGCCAAACACCCTATTCAATCTTCACGGTAGTCCTGTAAGGTCCAGTCCATTAGGAACTTAAATAAGTGAAGAACTGAGTTCGTACAGCATATTGGTTAGGACTGTACAAGCATCCCCCTTGAGTCCAAATCCTGGTTCTACCACTTACTGGCTCTACCCACTTCCCTCGAGCAGATTACTTAAGCTCTCCGTGCCGTAACTTCCTCTCCTGTGAATGGGGATAATAATAATAACACCCACCTCATAAGGTAGGTAAATGAGAATCGTGGAAAGTGAGAGTATCTAATGCATGGGAGTTAGCATCAGGCATCATAATACCTGCCAGGCGGATGGTTTTCAGGAGGGAGGACTTGCTTCTGTTATTTAAAATCTCTCAATTTTGACCATTGACCAGCAGTTCCTGCCCAGGCTGGGGTTGTTGTTGTTGTTGTTGTTGTTGTTGTTGTTGTTTGGTTGGTTGGTTTGGTTTTAACTTTTTTCCTCTCTGTCAGCATCAAAGCAGTCATCCTGAAGAAACACCCCTGCTCTTCAAAAGCTTCGTCTCTCCCTTCGCCAAATTGTTTCCTAACAGGCAGAGGAGGGTGCTGTTGGACGTACAAGCCTAAACTCAAGCCTTCTTCCTAATTACACCGCAGTCAGATTTTCCACGCAAGCCCCTAGCGTGGCAGGATGCCCTCTTTGAAGTCATTAGTCTCCACAGCAGGGAGAACACATCATCAAAGGCTCCGTTTCCCAGCAACCCCTGCTGTGCCCTTGTGCACCAGAGGAAGACTCCTGTTTCCCAGCAACCCCTGCTGTGCCCTTGTGCACCAGAGGATTGCAGAGGGAGAGAGCAGAGCCTACAAGTGCATTAAGTCTGTTCTTCTCTCCTCTGGCCCTGAACCGCGATTCCTTTGAACTGAAGCCCAGGGACAGGGCCGGTGATGCTATCGCAAAACCTCTCCCCATTCTTTAAGTTTCAGCCAATTTAGCGATTAACCTTGCTAGGGCCAGGGATGGGGGATGTGGGGCATGGTTAAGGTTCCACTTGGTAATCTAAGACGCTGAAGAGTTGGGAGCTGGGAAGGGAGGCAGTGGTTCTGAGGCTCCAGATACTGAAAATGTAGTTGGTAATGACTATGGGGAATCTGCAGTGAAGTTAAAATTCTGTGTGTGTGTGTGTGTGTGTGTGTGTGTGTGTGTGTGTGTGTGGAGGGGTCCCTACACTTCAACCAGACAAACCTGGATTTAAAAAAAAAAAATTTAATGTTTATTCATTTTTGAGAGAGAGAGAAACAGAATGCAAGCAGGGGAGGGACAGAGAGAGAGGGAGACACAGAATCCGAAGCAGGCTCCAGGCACTGAGCTGTCAGCACGGAGCTCGACGCGAGCCTCGAACCCACCAGCCAGGAGATCGTGACCTGAGCCGAAGTCGGATGTTCAACCGACTGAGCCGCCCTACCCGCCCAGAACTGGATTTTTATCCTGGCCTTACCTCTTACTTGCCTCTTCGTTTCTGACTTTCAGTTTCTTGATCCCTTCAGAGTTCAGTGGCTACTGTGAATGAAATGTTTAACGGAAACATTTACTTAGGCCTAGGTCTTCACTTTCAGCAGGAACCTGGGCCTTATTTCAGCCCTGATGTCCGAGGCCTCTGCCGAGGCTAACCTGCCCTGTCTTCGGAAGATCGGCTGGTGGAGCTCCATCATGGGTTCTTAAGTGGTGGGGGGACGTCTGAGTCCAGCTCTCTGGGGGCTGTGCTGAGGCTGAGGGACGCCCCAGTGGCCTCCAGCAGCGAGCATCTCCTCACACACACACGGTCTCACCTGTCCCACCCGTGTCCCAGGCCAGCACTTTATCCCTCACCTGGGTCACCACGCTAGGCTTCTCACCTGGCTCCCTGCCTCATGACTTGTCCTCACGTCCATCCTCTTCGGCCACCGAAAGATCTACCCAGAGGAGCTGTTCATTTTACGCCCTGCCCCCAAATTCACCAGGGGAGCCCACGGCCCTACAGAATAAATGTGCGGTTTCCCGCGGTGGCCTCCAGCCTCTTTGCGACCTGGTTGCTGCCAGGTCAGCCCTATCACTACAGTCACTCCTTGCCTGCAGTGTTATGTTCCAGTGACACTGAATCTGTTGTCCAGCCTGTGTGTCCGTGCTTACCATGTGGGCGCCTGGTTGTGGGGTGTTCTGTGCCCTCAGTGGCTTTTCCTAAACCCTTCCCTAGCCCACTGCCAAACTTTTCTTGCTATTCCCAACTTAGCGTAGAAGTCTGCATCCGGATAACCCCCTCCGAGACACCTAACTGATGCTACCCAGTGTTCTTCTCTGGTCCTGTGACTCCCCATACCTATCTCTGCCACTGTTTTCACACCATAAAATAACGATCTGATAATTCTCATCATCTGTTCACTACTCTGCCTCTGCTCTTCCACCTTGCAAGTCCTCAAGTTCAGGACCACATCTTACTCATCTTTGCAACTCTGTGGCATTTCCTGTCGCATTCGGTATTAAGCGCTGAGTGCACGTTTGTTGAATGAATAAGTGATTGGTTGCCTGTAAGGGTACGCGTACAAGTTCTGTGTAAACCTTTCCGTGGTTTTCCCAGTGCATTTCCTGGTGCTTAGGTCTCCTTAGCCACAAAAGAGAACTCAGCTTATTTTTATTTAGTATTTGGCATGGTGTTCCTTTCCGAGTTAACTCGTTTGTCTTCCAAGGGCCACTAAAGCAGTGCACTTTCATGATTTGTTCACTTGAAAAACATTTAGCGATGACCTTCCATGTCTCCGGGATTGTGTTAAGTGTTCCTGAAAAGAAAAGATGAATGATATTAGTCAACAGTCATGTAGGGTTTATTATATGCTGGGCACTGTCCAAAGCACTTCACGTTAACTCAGTCTTCACAACTTTATGAAGAAGGTACTGTCACCATCTCCCCTCATTTTGCGATCGATGACATTGAAGAACGTAGACTGTCCTAGCCCGAGTAGTCTAGAAACAAAACCTAAATGTTAAGATTTTCTAGGAAGGAACGATCCCACAGGAGCAGAGTTGGGGGAAGAGATGACTGAGACAGGACGGGGCTACATCGGTAAGCTGGCGACAGCTTTACAAGAGGTCAGTTTTTGGATACATAGGGCAGTAGTATAGGCAGGCCTTGTGGAAATGTGTACCTCTGATCAGTCCGTGAGGGTGGAGGGTAGACAGGAAGAGGGTGCAATTTATCTGCTGATTCTTTCCAGTCTCCTAGTTCTCCCGGGGGATGCTAACTTCTGTGGACATAACACAGCATTGGAGTGAATGGAGCCCATTCTGTTCACTTCCTTCTCACGCCCACCCCCGCCACACACACGTTACCGCCCAGCTGAGGCTTGGATGAGGGTCAGCCTCAAGTGAGGAAGTGAGGGATCTCGTTAGAATTACAAAACTTCACACTTGGCCTAAGGTAATATACAAAGTGCAGAAGTACAGGATTAAGAGATTCAAATATAGGAAAGTTGGAGGCTGTAAGTACAGTCCGAGGAATGAATGAATGAATGAATAAACGAATGAATGGGCAAGTTGAGATGAATCGAAGAATGAGAAGGAAGCATCCTGCGTACTGAGGTACATAGGTGCGGCAGTGGCTCCACTGATAACCCGAGTGCTAATGTGAGTCGCCACAGCAAGGTGACAAGCTGACAGAGTCCCGACTGACCTAGGCTAGGCCACCTAGAGTGTACTTGTGAGACAGATGCAGCCAGACTTTACAGCAGTTGGTTCTCCGGAAGGAGAGTCTTTCTGGGAGAGCTCCTAGACGCTTTTGGCAGTGGGGATGGGGAGTGTCCAAGGATAAATAAATACCCTGTTCCCACGTACCCCTAAGAACTGGTCCGAAAACCCATCTCAGAACGCTCCTGCTTTTGCTCTGCTCCTAGCTCCTGCCACAGCAGATTTAAAAGGCTTTTCCTGGGGCGCCTGGGTGGCGCAGTCGGTTAAGCGTCCGACTTCAGCCAGGTCACGATCTCGCGGTCCGTGAGTTCGAGCCCCGCGTCAGGCTCTGGGCTGATGGCTCAGAGCCTGGAGCCTGTTTCCGATTCTGTGTCTCCCTCTCTCTCTGCCCCTCCCCCATTCATGCTCTGTCTCTCTCTGTCCCAAAAATAAATAAACGTTGAAAAAAAATTAAAAAAAAAAAAATAAAAGGCTTTTCCCTGGGGTTTCCTCGCACCTGGGTGTAGGCAAATGGGAGAATAATTCGGTGCTATACTGGCATTCTTGTCTCTTTCCCCACTGGACTGGACAGTGGTGGAAAACTCCTTGAAGACACAGACTGTTTATTGGCTCTGTTTCTGCCTTGTTGTGTTTGCAACGCCTAGACCTCTCAGTCGTACAGTAGGTGTTCAATAAACATTAAATCAATGGCTGAATTAATGAACAAATAGTACCAGGTGGCTGAGAGATCTACCGTAGGCCTTTTTCAAAAAGCAAAAGTAGCAAATTTTTCTCGCCTCTCTCTTTTTCTGTACCCGCCACCCAAAGTAATACCTGATGATAGAGATTGCAAGAAAGGTCATCTTAGGAGAGATACTAAATCTTATTGGAAAGAGGAAGAGAGACAAGTTTTTCTTTTGCCATTTCATTCTAGACAGTTGAGAAGGATCCTTTCTGATCCTCATCTAGTCTGCCTTTTCTTGCCAGGGGCCGCAGGGGCCCCGCCACAGGTCCTTAATGAGTTTGGATGCAGAATTCTCATTCTCTAAGCTTGTCTTTGTGGCTCTCATTCACGGTGTTCAGAGCATATGTTTTTCCTTGA
Source organism: Puma concolor (assembly GCF_028749965.1). Classification (NCBI taxonomy): domain Eukaryota; kingdom Metazoa; phylum Chordata; class Mammalia; order Carnivora; family Felidae; genus Puma; species Puma concolor. Next base: position 51,399,954 of record NC_141683.1, read on the forward strand.
AGGCGGGGTTCAACCCAGGAGGTTACTTCTCCGGTTATCTTTCAGCTCCCCAGAACCGGTATTTAACAGTGTGGAGAAGCAAACGATTCTGGTTGGGATCTGTTTCAGTTCACTCCTGTGGGTGCAGGTTAGACGCTGAGGTAGTGATCTGATTGTCACTTCTCTCTGCCTGTCGAGGGCTTTACCTACGCTTTACTTCCTTGGTTCCCCGAGGACACACGGAGGGATGTGGTATGCCACAGCAATCTTACAGGGGCTCCGTGAGCAGAAACAGGGATAGCTGTCAGATACCCTACTTTCTACCTTCAATTTAGAAATTTAGAATTTAGTATTTTTTTTTTCAAGTGACCGCTGAATTGTTAGGAGGTCAATAATACTAATACTTAAATTGTTTGGACCTAACTACTTAATAAATGAAACTAGTAGATACTTCTTTGGACCTGGAAGAGCTGTGAAAATTATTTTGTCATTTGGGGCACGGGGAGTGCGGCAAGTCCGGGAACCTCTCCTTACTTCGTGCGGTGACCCCAGTAAGGTGGGCATTATTTTCTCAAGTTTATCTCTGAGGAGACTAACAATCAGAGGAATCTGAAAGGCGTGTCAGTGGTACAGCCGAGGTTTGAACCCAAGTCCACCAGCCCCCGAAGTCCAGGTGCCTCCACGGTCTCTCTACTGCAGAGTTAATGAAGACCCGATCTTAGACTGTCCGAGTTAATATGGGCTTTGGCAGGAATTCAGCCCAACTTACAACCTGCCCAAGCCACACACCTGATGAGCGGGAGGAGTTAGCTTAGAGATCTTGTCTCCTGAGTCTCAGTTCTGTATTATTTCCTCTCCACTACAGACACTTCTGTCTCTTCCCAGCCTTGGGCAGCCACCCATTATTGCGCTCCACTTTCCGTGATTGAAATGATGAAGGTGTTTTATTACCTGAAGCACAGAGAAGTGAGGTGCTCTGGGGAACAGCACCACAACTAATTATGGCGGTGAAGGGTGTAGTTTACAGGGAGAGATGAAAAGAACAATCATGCAATGTGCAATTTGGCTAAAGCAAGTGCAAATGGGATGTGGCGTCATCTGTTAATATCTAAGTGGTATAAATGTCAGAGGAAAGGGCATGGAAGTTATTTAGGGGACATAGGTAGGAAACGTGATAAGGAGAAAGAGGCGAGGCTGAAAATGCAATGTTGATATTTATGTATTGGCCGGTGCAGGGAGGGTCAGCTTTCTGTAAATTTGGATCGGGTGGAGCTTTCTGGAGGTACCTCATGACACTGACCCCCGAGGAATTATCTAGATAGTTTTCTCTATTTGGGATTTTCACGGTTCCTTAACGACTGCAGTTCTGCATTGGTCCTCGACTGTGTCCTCTGCCCTTCCTCGGTTTCCTTCCTGTTCATTTATATCCATTCCAGGCTCTTCTTCCCTTTTTTTTTTTTTTTTTTTTTTTTTTGCTTTTTCCCTTTTGCTGCTTTTTGTCCCCTCATCCTCACAGTCACTTTTGATTTGCCTGCTTTCCCCTCTGGTTATTCTCGCCCGCCCATCCCCCTCCTCATCTTTCTCTGATACCTGGCGTAGTCCAGGTTTCCGGGCCTTTGCTCTTCCTCTCTCTTCTTCCAAAGTAGAAGACGAAATTTGCCACTCCGACAAAGAGAACAAAAGCTGCGAGTCCCTGCCCAAGTTACAAGGACAGCATTTTCTCTTTTTAGGGTTTTTAATTTTAAAAGGAAAAAAAAAATTGCAGCTTCTTCTCCCTCCTCCTGCTGTGCGTTCACTGCCTTCTGGGCTGGGAGCGTCAGCTGAGGGACAGCCCGATAAAAAGCTACTCCTTGGTTCTGATCATCTCTGCTCTCGTGTTTCCTTCCAGCCTCAGCTCCTTTATGCTGCATTTTTCGGAAATCCAGGCAGAGAATGGTAGCATTAGCATTTTTAATAAAGGAAGCTGGAAGAAGAGAGAGGCGGCTCAAGGAAGCTGAGGGAGGGGACGAAGCCCAAAGGCACTGACAGTCAAAACTGCCTTTTGGAGCCAGGGCGCTGTGGATGGGGGCAGGGGGAGGCGGACAAGAGAAGGGGCCGTCTTAGGAGAAGCATTCAGGCTGATATAATTGGAGCTTTGAGCACGAGCAGTCACAGTTGGGAGGTGGGAAATCGCTGTGCCGGACTGAGTTTGGCTCAACTTGATGCTGAGGCCTGGCATTGTGAAATGTTTTCTAATTTAGCTCATTTTCCCTGTCTTCCTGGAATGAGCCATTATTCATCCATTACTGGTGAAAATCATGGTCCTGGCTAACCCCTTCTCTTCTTTTGTCTTCTTCCTCCTCCCCCTGTGCTCTGTAGGAAGGGAGAAGAAATAAACAGGAGGGAAGGGGCCACACCTATTCTTGCTTTAGAAACAGCGAGTGAACCTTGGAGACCCGGAGTGGCTGACATCATCTTTGCCTATTTCATTTTTCCAGGGATACGAATGCAAAAGTTTAATGGAGTTGCTAGGTTTATGTTTTGTCTGTGAGGCCATTGTACCTCTGCAGGATGAAGTTTAATTGGCTCTTTTGCCACCACTGAAAAGGAGAAAAAATTTCTCCTTGCGGAGTTTACTGTTCTGTAAAGAAAGTGCCAGTGATTAGATCTAATGCTTTTGACAGCTGGATAAAAAGTTGCTAAGTAAGAGTAGATTGAATGCATAAACCTGGAGTCAATCAGAAGGTAATACAAATCCCAAACACCAAAAATGAGCGGTCTTACTCCAGTGTTCTTCCCTGTCACGCTTACAACCCTATGCGAGGACAGCAGCGGCCCATGTATTTTCCCAAATCCGATTCCATAGAAGGCCAAGACGAAGCCAAAATTGGGCAGTACCTCTTTGTACTCCTGCGTTTCAGCCTAGAAAGTGCTTAAGACTTCTCGGTTGGTGAAACGTCAACCTTGATAATTGTAGGCATTGCATACATCCCATTGTTCGAAGCCTTACGGTTTTAACAAAAGAGTGACTATCACAGCCAATGTTCCTTACACATAAAATCAATCACTGTAGCCTCCTCTGAACAGACAAAAGAATGTGTGTGTTTGTGTAAACAGCGAGTCGCATCTGGGCCCTGCCTCATGAGGCTGCAGCTTGTTTCCCTTCATCAGTGAGTTACTCCTCTCGCCCCCTATGTTTAGCCACGACGGTGGTACCAGACATATGAAGGTACATGTAATTATTAACTGCAACTCTGAAAACTTTCCAAGATCTTCATACCAGAATATCTTTGAAGAGTGCAGAGAGGCGAATAAAATTATATTTCTTAGATCCCTTCAAGGAATAAATGCTGCTTCCGATCTTCAGATCCAAGGGTAGAATTAATATCAGTTGGAGACTCTCAAAAACATTTAGATTTGGAGAGAATGTAGGTTTATACCCAGAGCCAAGTTTTCTTGAAGGAGTCAGGAATTAATTTGGAAATTGCTTTGTTATTATACCTAGGGAAAAGAGGGTTGTTTTTTTTTAATGTCTCTTAATTTGCAAATAACCTCAAGTGAGACCTTGGTCTTTAGCTTTCCCCACATTAAAAGTGTCCTGGACAGAGGTCAAACCTTTAAGCATCTGAAAAGAAAGTTGTTGTGTTTTTTTCCCAATAGCACCCTCTGCAATCCCTACCCCTCCGTGGAGGTTTTGGCAGGGTCCTCGATTCCCTTCTGTTACTAGACTGCTTGTTTTCCCGGGGTGATCTGCCCCTCTCCCAGAGAATCAAACGTGATCTGTACGCTTGTGTTTTCTAAATCTGTATCTCTAGCACGAATCTCTTTCCTTGGTTTCAGGCTCCATTTCCAACTGCCTTCTGGATATTTGCTCATGGATTTCCTACAAGTATCTCAAATTAACTTGTCCAGAATGGAACATGAAGCCCACACCTGCCCTGATCCCTGCTCTAACTCCTACAATTCTCGTGTGAAGAATTGTAGAAATAGCATCAACAATCACTTGGTCTCCCAGATGAGAAACTTGGGGGTCATTCTCCATGACCCACCTCCCACAATTACCTTCTGCTTTCTCTCTTTCACACACACCCTGTTAGCCCCCAGATCCTCTTTGTTCTTCTCAGAAATCCCTCTCAAACCCAGCTGTTCCTCTCTACTCCCAAAGCTACAGCCTTCCTCTAGGACAATCCATTACCTTTGACAATTGCCAACATCCTTCCAACCACTGCCATTGCCATTAGGCACCTGTTAAGAAGGAGGGCGGATGAGAAGGAAAGAACCTGCAAATAAGAGGAATTTCATGATAGGCAAATTCACATGGGCAGATTGTGAGGACAGGGGGCAGAAATGCCCATGGCCTGTTCGGGAAATAGAGTGATAGGCAGTGGATCTGATAGGACAGGCATAGAGGAAAAGTGTGAAAGGTGGGCGGGCAGTGACCAGAAGGCTTTGAATTTCAAACAAGGAGTCTGGATTTCCCCTAGTAGAAAATGGGAAGCCACAGAATATATTTTGAGCAGGGCATGGGATGATGGAAATGGTATTTCGGGAAGGCGTAAGAGGCATTAATGCAGGGATCTGCGAACTGTCATCCTCAAGCCAAAGCTGGCCTGCCACCTGTTTTTGTAAATAAAGTTTTATTGGAACCCAGCTGTGCTCATTTGGTTGTATATTGTCCATGGCTGCTTTCCTGCTATGAAGGCAGAGTTGAGTACAAATGCAACAGGGACCATATGGCTGCAAAGCCGAAAATATTTACTATCTGGCCCTTCACAGAAAAAGTTTGATGACTCCTGCAGACGATCGGGGCTTCTCAAACTTAGCACTTCCTGACATTTTAGGTTGACAATTCCTTGTGGGGCTGGGAGCTGTCCTGTGTGTTGTAGGATGTCTAATGATGTCCCTGACCTGCAGACATTGCCCAGGCAAGAGAGAAGGTGCGCACGGCCCCCCGCTAGATGATGGTACAGCCAGCAATGTAGGAGGCAATTTAGGCCAGTCCAGCAGGTAAGGGTGATGCCAGTAAACATTTTCAGCGTGCCTAGCACGTGTCTGCCACTAGAAGGCCTTTATATTTATCAATTACTTTAATCTTTCAGCAGTCCTGGGAGGTGGGTACTGTTTTACCATTAGTATCCCGTAAGGTGACTATGGTTATCATTGTTTTACAGCGAAGGGAAGGAGACCCAAAGGTAAAGCGACTTCCCTAAGGGCATCCAGCTGATAAGGGGCAGAGCCACGTTTTGAACTTTTGAACTCACGTCATCTGGCTTCTGAACTCCTTAACCATGAGATTGCCCCGAGTGACATGAACCAAAAGACCTGATGCATCCTGGTAGCCTCGAGAATACAGACATGGTCAGAAAATAAGTAAATAAATATTTCAAGCTAACTCTTTCTGTCCACTTCCAAAGCATTTACTTCGCTCTGACCCCAAAGAGCTAGAGAAGGTCTTCAGGTGTCTCTGCACGGTGAAGGTACCGCCCCCTCCTATTCCTCACCCCCGTGCACCCCCCTGCCCCCCCCCCCCGAGCTGTATACGTAAGGCATAATACACACTCACTGGGACTGTCCGCATCGTCATGGTCCCCGTTCTCGGTATTCGTGTTCTCCGTCGCTCTACCTTGCTTTCTAACTAGTGATTTCGTATCGGTTCTTATGAAGAGATAACAACCCCTTTCCTGTGGTTTGGCATCATCTTCAGCTTTGTTTCCTGCCTGGATCTGGCAACGGTTCTGTCATCTTCCTGACTGTGCCGTCCGTAGAGAGTGCAGATGTCGTGAGGACAAATGGGCGGGAGATAAGCCCGGGAACATGAAAGAAGCTGGAAGGTGTTCATACAGGGAGACAGTCCTTCTCAGGGACAAAAGAGCAGGTTTGAGCATCAGCTTCAGAGGCGGTGCTGGGAGCCGGATCTCGGCTGCCATCCCTGTCAACCAGTCCCCCCGGCTCACAGGCCTGCTGAGCTTATCCGGGCTTGCTTCAAGGTGAAGGTTGGGGTTGGCCATGTCTGCAGCGAGAGGAGAAAATACCCTGTCTTCGTCAGGCGTGTTAGGCCCTCTTTATTCAGATGGAATGGATGGAAAGAAAAAAGAGAACGTGTTGGAGAGAGGGAAGCAACGAAAGAGCTCAAGATTACAATTTGGAAGTAAACGAGCCCAGCTGATGGAGAACAGGGGTCAGGTTGCTGTACCCCAAGGAACAGGATGGAGCGGCTGGTACCCATCCAAGTAGGGGGACTTTTGGCACCCAGAGCGTTGGGCAGAGGACCGAGGTGCACGGGAGGGCCTGGCTTGGGGCAGGCCCCAGGGAGCGGCAGAGGGGAATGGCGACTGCAGGAGCTCATGCTTCAGGTCTTCTGGGCCACTCAGCCCAGCGCAGACTCCTTACTCTTTTGTAACTGCCAGAGCGTGTGAGGGTGTGGTGGCTGACGAGGGCAGGGATCATACGGCAGAAGCAAGACCTGCGGTGGTCTTGAGACTTGGGAAGAGTGGGACCAAGGATCAGGGGTGGGAAGGGAAGCATGACAAAGCAGGGTGGGCGGGGCAGCCCAGGACAGAATGGGGCAGAACAGGGACAGGACTCTCTGCAGGTTAATGGAGGTGGGAGTCGGGAGCCGGGTGGGGGGAGTGGGGAGGGGGGGCCCCTGGGTTCTCCTCGCTGAGATTTCCTTGCCCCAGGAAAAGGCATTTCATGTTATCCAGGCTTTGTTTTGCCCCTAGGAGGGGAAAGTGAGAGAGGGCCTTTGGTGTGCACAGAACGATTTCTCCAGGCCAGACAGGTGTCCAGAGGGCAGAAGTCCCCAGGTGCGAAGCAGAAGGTGAGAACTTAGGGAAGTTGCGGGCACACTGTTACTTTCCCACCACTGCATGAAAGCTGGACTCGAAGCCTGTGTGGGAGAGGAGGGCTCCCCAGGAAACTGGCCGAGGCAGGGTTTGCGTGCAGGCCGGATTCTGGGGAGATTCTCCTCAGGGGCAACAACCATGACGGACTGAGAGAAGCAGATTAGGCAGGGGGAGATGCTCCCCTGTCAGGCAGTGACAACAGAGGCCTTTCCAGCCCTCCAGGAGCTGAGACAGCCCTTTAGAGATGTCCCAAATGGAGAGGCCAGGGGCCTGGCCTTTCGGTCCCCACACTGGCCCATCCCTAGATGTGAACTGCCCCGAGACAGGGGCCTACGTAAGGCAGAGCAGCTCCCTCAGCTGAGGGCAGGGCCCCGGGGGGACCCAGGTGTGCTCCATCAGCAGCCACACTCCCAGTGCCTGGGTCCTGACGTGGGTATCCGGCTGGTGGCCCAGAACGTGCACAAGAGCGGGCAGAGTGGGAAGAACGTGGACGTTCCCATCCGCCTCTGACACAGGTGCCAAACTCGTGGGGAGTGTGACAGCTCTTATCTGTGCTGTGCCTAAGGTGGCCTTGCACCAGGTTGGTGGGATCAGAGTGTGCAGAAAAGGGCCGAGTGGGGCGAGAGGGTCGTCAGGAGGCTTTGTGAGTTTTGCTCTGTGGTGTGTTGGTCTGGTCAGTCACAGCCTTCAAGGTTTAGAACTGGGCCATTCAGTGACAAGCTGGACAGCGCCCAGATGAGAGTGACCGGAGATCGGTCAGGTAAAGCTCCTGGAGGTGCTCAGTGCAGAAGGAGGAGAAGTGAAGGGAGCACATGGTAATAACTGTAGCAAGAAAGTGAGCCTTGCTCGGTTTTGCCCCGGAGAGCCAGGCCCAGGACTAATAGGTACAAATGAGAAGGAAGCAGATTTTAATTCAGATAAGAAAAGCGTTGAATGCTTAACACCGTTTCAAAATAGAACGTTCTGCTCGAGGAGGCAGCAAGCGTCCTGTCTTCTGAAATCTCTGCAGTTTGGGAGCTGAGGCTCGCAGTGGTTCAGTGGACACGTGGCGGTGGAGGTGGGTAAGGGATGTGGCCTCTCAGTACTGGGCTTTATGGTCTCCTAAAATCCAGTTTTTTTCCCAGAAGTCTGTGATCATCTCCACATCCCCAGTAAGGCTCCAGCCTGTCAGCTTTCAGCAATGATGGCAACCTCACTGCCGGGCAATGAGTCTCATTTCTGGATGGTTCTAATGGAGGTAAAGGCCTTCCATTTCCTTTTCCCCAGAGCGATGCTTACCATCCCCCATCACTTAAATTGGAGAGAGAGGAAATCAAAAGCCAAATGCTGCAGAATGGCACTTTCAAACACTCCGTTCTCCTTGCTGTCTGTGCTGAACAATTACCGAGCCTCGGCCTTTGTTCCTGGCCGCTGCACCAGCAGTGTGGAGGGAGAATAAAGGCCCCATCTTGGAGAATGCTAAAAGACCCCAGAAATCACAGAGCTTTCACGGTATCAATGAGGCACGGAGGACAGCCCCCGTCCGCTGTTGTGTCTTTCTCTATCTTGCCTCTGGCTGGGCCATTACAATCACTGGACTTCCTCAAGTCTCCACTGGCAGTCAGAATGGATTACGCTCTGGCTGGAACATTCTACAGTGGCACAATCCGACAGGGGCAGGCCCAGCAGCTGTCATTTGTGTGAGTGGATCTGAGGCTGGTAGGAGATGCAGGAGGGACAGCCACGGGGATCTGAAACCTTTTGTTTAGTCCAGAGGCCCGAGGCTGCCCAACCACTGTGCCCAAGTCCAAGGTCAGAGCGAATACTTTCCAGGCTTTAAGTGCGCGTGTGAGAAAAGCTCGTGTGCGCAGCGCGGGGGCACTGAGACGCAAAATGTAGGAAACATATCTTGCGTTGAGGAGTGAGTTGCCTTCAGCAAAACCTGGCCTAGGCAAGGAAACATTCCCAAGCCCCAAATCAGAAAAAGTTTTGGGAAAGACGAAAAATCTGTGAATTTTAACCACGTCTGTGAACATTTTTCATGGGAAAGATAAGGGCCGTGAGTGCAGAATGAGTTAATGCTGCCAAACGGATTAAGAGGAATAAAAATGGTGTTTACAAATATACCAGGGAAAAGAAGCACTTGGGAAAAATAGGTCCATAAATAAGTAAAGGGGATTGAAATCTACTGCGAGTCTAACAAGACTGAGGCACCGAATTGCTTTTTTCCTATCTGTCTTTTACATGAAAAATAGCAAGAAAAAGCAGGGGGCTGTGATGATTTTCTGGGGGAGGCTGTGACTGTGAGGTGAGGGAGAGAGCCCAGGGAGGGTACCAGGGCCACCGTGGGGAGCTCTTCAGGGGCTTCCCGAGACCCACTGGGGGGCCCAGAGCCTCGGCCTGGCCCACGTCCTGCCTCGCCTTGCGAAGGCTTCACCTTCCATGTCCTTGGCACATCGGCCACATCGGGCCACCTGCGTTTATCCAGCAAAGCGCCTTCTCAGGCTCTCTCCTGTTCCTGGACTGCAGCCACCCCCGCCCGGACATCATCAAACCTCACCTGTCCTGACATCACCACTGCTCCTTTTCTGCTTTACCACCCCGGGAGAGTCCAACCTTTCCTCTCTTCCAGTCTCCTTTCCAAATCCCACCTCCTCCTCCTCAACTCTAGCTTTTCCCGCTTGCCCTCAGCCTCGCCCTGCACTTTTCCAAACGTCCACTGCTCGCCTCCCTTTCGTTATGTAAATATATGCATATGTGTAATTCTCCCTCTAGACCTTGAACTCCTTATGACCTAGGCCAGGTCTTTGTGCTCTGTGTTCTGGGCATCTTTCACAGTGCCGGTCACAAAGCAATGCTATTGTTCTCTAGCCGGGCTGCAAATTAGAATCTCCTTGGGTGTACTGAAACATGTCCATGGCCACACCCCATATCAGACCTATTAAATCGGACGTCTCTGGGGCAGTCGTGGGGTTGAGAGCTCCCAAGGTGATTCTGACGCCCAGTCAAGCTTAACGCCCTTAGTACAGGTTCTCGGAGTGTGATTCCCAGGCCGGCAGCATCAGCTTCTCCTAAAAACTTGCTAAAATGCACATTCTCCAGTTCATCCCAGACCTCCTGAATCAGAAACTCTGAGGTGGGGCCCAGCCATTCTAATTTCAGCAAGCCCTCCAGGGGATTCTGATGCCGCCGTGGCCGAGAACAGCTGGTGTACTAGATGCATTCAGCAGTCACTGAATGGAATTGGAGAAGTAGTCACCGTGATTCATCTGCCCTCAGTTCGCACGGCCGTGATTACTTCCTGGAATACATGCAGTTGATAAAGCCTTGGTTTTGGAACCTTGCTCTCTGCCTTCCTCCTGCTGCTTCCCCATAGAAGCCAATTAACCCACTGATTTACCTGGTTCCTTCATTAGACTATATAGGTCCTTGAGGAGGGGGCTATGTCTTACTTGACTCCACTTCCCCAATGATGAGTGTGGTGTTTGACACATAGTAAGCCCTCAGTAGCTCTTTGCTAAATGAATGCACAAATGAAGAACCATACATGTTAATTGTCCTTCTAACTGATGTCTCAGGTCACCAGTATCTTCTGGTTCTTCTCGATTTTAGGTGATGGCCGGCAGAGCCACTGCTTGATGGCAGTGTATTTTAAAAGCATCTCACGATTAGGCTGTCGAACTCAGGTTCTTCACAGCCTCCCTAGCCTCTCCTTGTCCCATTCCATCCTCCCAAATAGTCTACTCTTGGACTTCATTTTTCAGTATCCTCCCCTGTCTCTCTCCTGGCTCTATATGCATCCTGAGCCAGCCTAGACCTCACATGAGCCATTTATGAAAGTACATTCACAATCACCCCCACCTGCCTTGCTTGCTCCAAGCTTTATAATGGCTGTTTCTGTTTGTTTCTGTGCTGTTCTGGGGCTTCCTCGAGCTGGGGAGAATCCCAAAGAAACTTGCTGATGGGTAGTCCTTCTGGAATTCTAGCCAGGGACTCAGAGCAACGTCATAGTCTTCTTACTCATCTCTCGTCATGGGCCAGAACCCTCTTCCCCGTCCTCAATCATCCAGTCCTATCCTGGCTCTGATGCTCAGCCCATAACTTCAGATCTCACTTAGCAAAGTCAGAGCTCTGTGGCTCAGGGTCCTTGCCCTCCTTGTGTCTGCGTGCGGTTTCTTCTCATCTTTGCCCTTCTGGAAAGTGGCTGTGTCCTCAGTGCCACAGCTGAACTCTGCCTCGATTTGTCCTTTCGACTCCGCTCGCTTTCCGTAGAGTCTTGCCCCTCAGCCGACTCTCTCTTGCATCTACTATTATGCCTGGCCACCTTCTATCCCTTATTCAAATGTTAGGTGGTCCCTTGACCCTGTTATCTTTCCATATCATTTTTCTCATTTCCTTTTCTGCCTTAAGGGAAGTATCTACGTATTTTGTCTCTGCTCTTATTGTCAGTTGATGATGCTATTATAATTATTACCTTGAAACGTCAAACTCAGTCTGGCAATCTCTCTCTCCCCCCCTCCCTCTTACACACACAGACACCACACACATAGACCTTGCTGTTTCTAATGTCACACACTTCTGCTGATTTGTAATCACCCAAATCATTCACTCATTCTTTCCCCATGGAATGACATTCGTGCCGTATGTTAGGCTCTGCCACTGGCTGCAGAAACCTTGGGGACTCGTGCCCTCAAGGCATGTGTACTCTGGTGGGGAAGGCACTAGGACAAACAATAAAACAAACATGTCCCAGAATACTTACAGGCCGTGAGAAGTAGAGTGAGGGAAACAGACGGCTCATCAAGGATGGCTAACGGGAGGGAAGGGCAGGGTCACTTGAAATCTGGAGCCTTGGAGGCTGAGAGATGAGAAGGTACCGGCCAGAGCAGGAGGGAGGGGCAGAGGCTCCAGGCCTCACTCGCCCTGGATGATCCCGGCCCATTCCAGAAACCTGACTGTAGAGTAACAAGCAGGGAGGTGGAGGCTACTGATGAAGTTGGCAAGCCAGGGCTAAGCAGGGGGCCAGGTCGTGCAGGAAGGCCTTGAGGGCCAGGACAGGAATTGAACAGAGGGGAGTGGCATGATGCAATTTGTATGTAAAATTCCTCTTAGCCCAGGGCTTAACCTTCCCCTTCTCAGACAGGCTGCCCTTGACCACACACACTCAAGACCGCATTCCTTCCTTCAGAGCTTTCTCCTCAACTGTGATTATATTTATTTATTCATGAGTATAAAGTCCATGAAGCAGAACCTCACCACCTTTGCTTTTGTTCACATCTGTATCCCCGGAACACAGAGCTTGGCCCATGCCAGCCAATGAATACATATTTGCTGAATAAGTAGGTGGACGAATGAACGAATGATCTTACCTCGCTTGTCTTCCGTATGGTTTTTTGGCCATTTAACCTCTCTGAGCCTCGGTGATCTTATCGCTGAAGCAGGGATGGATGGGTGAATGGGTCTAGTGAGTGATTGATCAGGGGCCGGTGTCACCTCTATTCTGCTTCTGCGGTCTCTATTTTCGCTCCCACTCTCCATCTCTGTGCTCCCCTCTCTGGGCAAGGTCAGCCCTGCTTGTCTAGCTGCCTGTTGCACATCTTGCCCAAGCTCACGGTTGAAGCTCAGCCTTTTCAGTCTTGCCTTCTCGCGTCTGCCTGGGGATGTGGACACCTGTGTGGGTTCGCCCTTGCAGCCAGTGCCGCTCAGTGCCCCCCGCCTTCTCTGGAAGCAGCAGGGTGGAGGTGATCCACTGAGGTCCTAGCAAGAGCCGGGACATCTGAGAACGCCACGCCTGAGCCCTGGCTCTGCCGCGTGTTAGCTGTGAGAGTTTGGCTAACGTTATTGAACCCTCCTAAGCCTTGCTTTCCGCATCTGTGAAATGGGTTTAATAGAATGCCTATGCATTTGTATGAGAATTACATGAAGTAGCAAGCAGCAAGCACTTGGTTCATTGACTACTAGTAAATGCACAATAAACAATGGCTTTTATTTGCTCTGCCATAAAAATTGACAAACCAAACACCGTGGATTGTTTGCTTGTCATTCTTCTCAGACCATGATTTGGGACAGGGACCCAGCCTTTGATCCGTGTGTCCCAGCACACCCCATTATGCCTGGCTCCTCAGAGGTGTGTAATAACTGCTCAAGGAATGACTCACTACATTGATGAAGTCCTTGATGGCAGGGAACGTGTATTAATCATTTCTGTGTCCCTTGACGGTGTTTAGCAAACTGTTTTTTACATGGCACTTGGATAATTAATATGTTTCAAGTAAATAAATAAATGACTATGTGAAGGAGAAATTGAATTTATCGTGAAACAAATTAGTAGAACTGAAAGAAACTAGGAGATAGGAAAGGACTTTGGGGAAGGGGTAAAAGCTCCATACTAAATACAGGTCCTCGATGGTATCGTTGTGATTCTTCTCTGGTTCATTTACACTGTCAGTTTCTCCTGACGCAAAATCATAGGCAGATAGGAAGCTACCTTTTCTCCTAGGCCTCCTCTGCCTCTTCTCTTCTCTTTTGTGTTAATGCTGTTGGCTCCCCCCTACCTTCTCACGGGAATTGAATGCAGGTATCTCTGGAGGAGGAGGGAACCCCAGGTTTGCACCCTCCTCTTTTACAGGGAGGTCACCCTCCGCGGTGAATAGGTGCCGCACTGCTTCTCTCACACAGAGATGGATTTGCACGGATCCATTACCAAGCTCGGGTCCGATTCATCTGTGAGCAAAGATGGGTGTCCGAGGACACGCGGCCCAGTCTGTGCCCATGGACAGTGGTAAGCGAGACTAACAAGCTTTCAGGAGGATTGAACTTGAAACCCCGGCTGCATTAGCCCAGGGTAAAAATCAACCAAGCCTTCGGATTCAGAGGCCAGAGAGACATGGAGGGAGAGAGCTTCCATTTGGAAAGGACAACTGTACTTCAGTCATTGCACTGAAACGGTATTTATTCATTCATTTAATCTGCTTATAGCCCTGTAAGTAACAGGCAGCTATTATTACCACCATTTCACAGTAAAAGAAAGAGGGATGTGGAAAGGTTAAATATCTGGTCAGTTTCACAGGGCTGGCAGGGACCTCAAATCTAGGCCTTGGACTCACACCGCGGTCTGCCTGACTCGAGCCACCCTCAGAAGCTGGACCGTGGGGTGACTTGTGTGAGTGATGGGAGACCCAGTGCTGATTTCCTCTACAAGGGACCCTGCTCTCCACGGCCCCGTCATGCACGTCGGCTTTCAGTGTCCAGAGCAGCTGCCAGGAGGTAAAGAGAGAAGGAGGAGGAGGAGGAGGGGGAGGAGGAGGAGGAGGAGGAGGAGGAGAGCCATTGTGAGCCCTGCCAGGCGTCTGACTCTCCTTCCCCCAAAGCAATTGTTGCAGCTGGCTGTGGCCAAGCGTGAGGGTTTGTGAACGTGTGTGCATGTGGAGCATGGGCTCGTGTGTGTGTGTGTGTGTGTGTGTGTGTGTGTGTGTGCGTATTATGGGGGGGGACATCTGTCCCTATGAATGCATTTATGAATGCATGAAAATCTCAATGCTGCATACTCTTTTAATGGAAATGTTGATTCACTGAAGTCAAAATGACTTGACAGTTAAAAAACAAAACAAATGTACATCTCGTGTACTCGTAATGAGATTTGGGATATCTTAATTCATCAGGAAAAGGGACAAGAAAGAATTCAATATGCTTCGTCTCTCATTATTATTCAGAAATTTAAAAGCAGGTTCCAGGGAATTCTTGGGCTAGGTTGCAATTTCTGTTTTTATGGCCGTTGTCTTTTACAGAATGCCGGACTGATTCGTAAAGGTTGGCTGGGGTGTGAGCGGGCACATATCAGGTCAGAGATTCTCAACCTATTGTGTGCTTTCCAATCACCCACCTAACTTTTTAAAAATACTGATGCTTGGCTTCACCTTAGATATGTGAAGTGAGAGCAACTAAAGTTTGACAACTATTATCCCATATGTGGGATGAATCTGATGTACCCCAAAGTGTGAGAGCCGTTCTACTAAGTGTTATTTATAAAAGATGCAGGGAGAAAGGAGAGTCAGTAGCTGGGTCAATGAGAGAACATTTAAGAGGAAGACAGATTGGGGCGCCTGGGTGGATCAGTCGGTTAAGCATCCGACTTCGGCTCAGATCATGATCCCGCGGTTCGTGGGTTCGAGCCCCACATCAGGCTCTGTGCTGACAGCTCACAGCCTGGAGCCTACTTCGGATTCTCTGTGTCCCTGTCTCTCTGCCCCTCCCCTTCTTGCTCTCTCTGTCTCTCTCTCAAAAGTAAATTAAAAAAAAAAAAAAGAGGAAGACAGATAAACAAGTGACTTTACCACTTGGTGTATGTCAGAATTGCCCCACACAAACACGGGAGAGAAAGCAGGGGATCCCTCCTGTGAGCTATAGATAGCACCTGCACCACCTGTCACAGCACCTGGAAGCCAGTGGTGGGCAGGCCAGACCAGCACCCAAGTAGCATCCCTGCCTGCAGACGCAATGCTGTCTTTGTACGTTCTCTCCAGCATCCCTGTGCCTCTGATGGAGAGGAGGGGGAGCAAGGTGTGGGAGAAAGTGTGGGCTGTGCTGTCCGTGATAACACTCACCTGTGCCCCTTACTAGCTGTGTGACCTTGAACAACTTACTTAACCCTGCTGAACCTTTGTTTACCTTTACAACATGGGGATAGTAACTGTAGGCTGGATAGCTCTCCGGGTGGCTGTGCCTGCCTGCCATGTGACAAATGTCCAAAAAATGGCAGCTATTATTACCAGCTTTTTTCTGACCTATTCAAGATTTCTTCCTCTACTTTATACCAGCCTCGATCCCAGAACATGCAGGGGAACTCCAAGTCTCTGCGCCAACTTTCTCCGTCTGAGGGCAGATAGACTCTGTGTCTGCTTTCTGTGATGGCCCCTGAGTTATAGAAGCAGACATGTATCTCTCCTTCCATAAGGCAGGTGTTCAGGGTCAAGGCAATGATGTCTCCTGCCTTACTTGGGGTCCATGCTTGTGTCCCCCTGAAATGCTTTGTGTTGACAAAAAGGTGAAGAGTGGATTCTAGAGTTGTGTATGTGTGTGGGTGTGTGTTTATATGTATGCATCGGTCAGTATTCTACAGAGAAACAGAACCTAGAAGCTGCAGACACAAATATAGAAAAAAAAAGATTTATTGTAAGGAACTGGATCATGTGATTATGGAGGCTGACAAGTCCCAAGATCTGTAGTCAGCAAGCTGGAGACCCACGAGAGCCGATGGTATAGTTTTTGTCCGAATCCGAAGGCCTGAGATCCAGGATAATTGATGATGTAGTTCCAGTTTGAAGGCCAGCAGGCTTAAAACCCAAGAAAAGGCAATGTTTCAGTTCAAGTCGAAAGGCAGGAGAAAACTAATGTCTCAGTTCAAAGTTGATCAGGCAAGAGGCGATCTCACTAACTCAAAGGAAGGTTTAGCTTTTTTGTTTTATTCAGGCCTTCAACTGATCAGATGAGGCCCACCCACACTAGGGAGGGCAACTTGCTTTACTCTGTCTACTGATTGTAACGTTGATCTCATCTGAAACACCTTCACAGAAATATCCAGAATAAGGATTAACCAAATATCTGAGCACCCTGCGGCCCAATCAAGGTGACACATAAAATTAACCATCATACTGTGCCTTTGTCTTTGCCTATTGCCCCTTTTTTTCAAGGCTGTATTCTTATCTTCTAAAATTGCGGGGGGTGGGGGGGCAGGAAGTCTCAACATTTTGTTCATTATTGTCATTTTTCAAAATCATTTTATATCTAAAATTTCTTCAAGAAAAACCCTTTTCGACATTTAGAACCAGCATTCCTGATAATGTGTGAAATATAAAATCCAGCATTTATTCAGAACTTACCATATATCCAAGGTCATTATGAGTAATTGGCACATATTTTAGATCATTTAATCCTGTGCAGTTGGTCAGGTGGGTACTGTTAATGTCCCATTTTATAGACAAGAAAACTGAGCCACGGGGAGGCAGGAATTCTGCCGGCTTCCACTGTTTTACCTGAGTTAATTTCTGTAAAGCACACACATGCACATACACACAAAGTATAGAATAAAACAGCAGAAACCCGATTCACCTGAACGATCAGAGATTATCAATGATCATTTCTACATGCTTTGTTTTATGGGATATGCTATATACCTCATGGTTTTCATTTTTCACGTAAAGAAATTGAGACCGTGGGGCACACGCGTTCACT
Organism: Puma concolor; assembly: GCF_028749965.1. Taxonomy (NCBI): domain Eukaryota; kingdom Metazoa; phylum Chordata; class Mammalia; order Carnivora; family Felidae; genus Puma; species Puma concolor. The sequence continues at coordinate 51,416,966 of NC_141683.1, forward strand.
TGAAGTCATAGTAGCAGAAGGGAGTTGGGATTTGTAACCTCCACCTAGGGCTCCTTCCCTTCTGTCGCACTGCCTATAAGATGTCAGAGGGTTAGTTGCAATAGTAGCATTCTGGATGGAACACAAAGTGTTCGTGCCTAATTACTGGAAGAGGGGCCAAGCAATAGGCAAGAAGCAGGTAGGTGGGTGGATGTGGTGGGACATGCTTTTAATCTGATTGCCTCTGCTTTCTCAGTTACGTAGGAAGCAGATCATTAGCCGAGGGTAAGGATGGGGGAGAAGGGGTTGGAGGTTTTGAGGAGAAAGAAGAAGGTTTGAAATATGATCTAGAGAGTGGGAGAGTGAACAGACAAGGAAAATGTAGTGTGATGTAGGCAGTATTCAGAACCCACTTGAGGTCACTGGTGTGGGATTTAAAATGAGACCGATCAGCCTGGTTGCCAACTGCATTCATTTGCGCAGACAGGACTGGAGCTGCAGGGTCGTTGAGCTGAACCAGAGTTGGAGTGTTTTAGACAAGTATGATAAAGCGGTGGAGGGGCGAGAGTGGGGGTTACATGTGATTCCAATAACGGGCCACAGAATTTAATCTAAGTGAAGAGGGGGAGAATACGTGAGGTTGGTGAGGGTCAAGAAAATGGTGGTTGGATGAATGGATTTTAAGTCTCGGGAGCGTAGATAATTCTGGTGTTAGGAGGAATGATCTAGGAAGGTAGGAGGTGATGATCAAATATTGGGACTCCTGAAATTATGACCAAGGAAGGGTTGCAGACATTGGTAGTCTAGGCTTTACCATGGGAGTAGAGGTGGAGGACAGGCTCCTTTAGGAAGAAAAGTCAAGGTGCTGAGTGGTTTCAGAATTGGAAGCATCATCTTAGTGGCTGCTGAAGTCACCAAAAATTATGGCGAAGTGTCAGAGAGGACAGTGAGCCAGACACTGAAATGTCGGGGAAAGATGGGGGCAGGATGGGACTGGGCATGATGGGAGCAAGTGCATGGAATGTTCTGGTGGCAGGATTTCATGACCTTAACCAAGGGCAGAGGGCTAGTCAGTGGTAGAGCTGGGTTTTAAACCTACGAATTTGGTATTTGTAAACCTACAAATATGGTATTCTGCTACATAAAAACTTCTAAATAACAGACATTAAATAATGAATAAAGTCATATCAATTTTTAATTTGTTTTTACATGAGATTTACATGCTTAAAGGTAACATGAGTTTGTAAAATATACCACGGTCATCATGGTGTTTTGGTTTTTTTGTTTTGTTTTGTTTTTTGTTTTTGGAAATGTAACGTTAGAAAAAAATTAAGTAGAACATAATGTTAGGAATGCGTTTTTATTCATCACATGGTGGTGTTGGTTATAATGACCGTAGCTACTAGTCGTTGAATTTGTTCCGTGTGGCAGGCACTGTGCTAATATATACACCCTCATTTATATACGACTCCAGCTACTGTTTTCTCCACATTTTATAGATGAAGATACTGAGGCTGAGAGAAATTAAGTGCCTTGCCCGAGGCCGTGTGGCACAGTGGGACTGTGTCCTCCCAGACTCAGACCGGGTCTGGCCTCATTTGTCATGTCATCTGGCTCTTCACCAAGTGCCTGTTCTGTGATGGCGTGATGTTAGACAGTGAAGGGAGAGCAAAAATGATGGCAGGGCTCTTTGTATCTGATGAGGGCAGATAGTAACCGAATACATAATACATTAATTAGATATATAGGTTTTCTGAAGAAAAGTGCAGGGTGTTTTATATAATAAGGGGCATGACCTAGTCTTGGAGCACCAGGGAAGATCTATTTGGGGAAGTAATTATTTTTTAATTAATTAATTTATTTCTAGGGGTGCAGAGAGAGGGGGAGAGAGAGAGAGAGAGAGAGAGAGAGAGAGAGAGAGAGAGAGAATCCCAAGCAGGCTCTGTGCTGTCAGCTCAGAGCCCGACTCGGGGCTCAATCCCATGAACCCGTGAGTTCTTGACCTGATCCTAAATCAAGAGTAGGACACTCGACTGACTGAGCCACTCAGGCGCCCCCTGGGAAGTAATTTTTAAGCCAGACTTAAAAGAATAGTATAAGTTACCCACAGAAATGAGAGGGGGAGAAATTCCAGGTAAAGAAAGAAATCTGCAAGGGCCCCCAGGCCCTAAAGCATCCTATGGATACATCAAGCATCATTATCCTTATTGTTTAACTTGTGACAAAGCCATGGGTTTAGCAAATAATTGAGACATCAGTCGTTCCAGTACTTACTTCTTCCAGAACTGGTACTGATTGTGAAGACAGTGGCACATAATAATCTCCCCTTCTTATCATTAGGATAAATTGAGGCATGGAATGTTTCAGCCAACGGCATAGCTGGAAAAGTCATTTTTACCATTTTTCTCTTCACCTTTTCTCCTGTATATCTTGCAAACTACCTTCTTTCCAGAAGCATTTTTTAATGAACCTCTGCTCTTTCTTTGTTTCACCGTTCCCTGCTTGCAAATGCATTTACCTAGCCAGGGAAAGGAACGTTTGCTCAAAAGCCTGTCATATTACATATGGGTATGATCTTCTAAACCAGAGCCCCGTAGTGTAGCTCTAGCTGGGCTGGAATTTCAGAGACTATGCTTCCACCCTAAACTTAGCTGGATGTGGGCCAGAGGCAAGCTTAAAAGGATGTGCTTTTATGTAACTATGGACACATAATTTTCATTTGTAAAATACTCTCTTTAGTGACAGGTGGAGGAAAATATAAGTTCAAAAGAAGCTCCATGATATGCCTTATTTATCAATGCCTACAGCTGAAGCATCCTCTCTCCACACTGAACTGTGTACACACACATCCCCCCCCACATACGTGCATACGTACATACATACATGTATGTATTCTCTCTGCTTTCTCTATCCCCTCTGCTTATTTCCTTCTTCCTTCCTTCCTTCCTTCCTTCCTTCCTTCCTTCCTTCCTTCCTTCCTTCCCTCCTCCCTCCCATCTATCTATCTATCTATCTATCTATCTATCTATCTATCTATCTCTATTCCCCCTCTCCCTCCCAGGCAATGAGTTTGGAGCTCTCCACAAGGAAGCCCATTACCAGACATGCCGACCAAAAGCTTTCAAGCTCCATTTCTAGGTGCCACTGTTAAGTGGAAGGCCGCACATGATCGAAAAGCAGAATTTGAAATCGTTTGCAACAGAAATGGTCTCTTTGTGCACTGGGAGAGCTAGTGTGAGGGCTCATCCAGTGGAGCAGACCGTGCAGAGTGGTCACTGACTCACTTAGGTCTAGGTGGTGTCATGGAAGAAACGCCCACCCAGTCAAGTCAAGACAAGGCCACAGCCAACTTCTGGCCCAGCCCAACACCAGGACCAAAGGGAGAACCCCATGAGTACTGATGTGTCTTGGAGAAGAAGAGGAAGGGGTGAGGAGAGTAGCTGAAAGTTTGGGAGTTGCCCGGGCTTAGGAAAGGTTCTGCATAAACTGGGTATTGCGTGAGCCAGGGAGAGAGGAAGAGGCAAATAAAAGATTGCGAATAGTTCTAGCATACCAGTTTGCATTACTGTGGGGCTTGTCTGCGGCACGGACTGTGTTTCTGCTTGAGGCAATGGTTCCGGATGGTTCCCCTGCTGGCCTGTGACCCTGAATCTAGGCCGTCTATGGCTGCCCACACAGGAGGACAGTCTTCAGGGTCTTGATTTGTCAGAATGAAGAAATTAACAAATCAACTCTTTCCTGACCTCTGATTCTGCTAATTTCCCCAAACTAACAAGAGGGGACTGGGTTATCCAATGCAGGACAGAGAATGTTGGAGCCCACACCTCTGAGTTGGAGTCAAGAGAGCAAAGCTTCTTTCCAACTGCAGGTTTCCACCTTCTGCCCCACATCCATCCTGATGCTGTCCGTGGGCAACTCCCCAGCCCCGTGCTCTTCCCACAAAACTCGTATTGGCTCAGTCTGCTCAGTAATGCCACCCACTTCTGAGGGAGGCAGCACTCTTGCCCCACAAGCAGGTAGAAGCTGGGGTGGAAATGTGTTTGACATTCACCCTCCCCGCCAGCTCCAGCCCTGAAAACCCAACAGGGGTTGCCTCTGCTTAGATGCCTCTCCTTCCCTGGCCCCAGAGATTGGTCTGCTTTGCTCACGTGATTCGGGACCTGTCAAGCAGTTCCTGCGTGGATTATGTTTTCCTAATGAGGAGGGGAGACATCTCCTCTATGGCCTGACCCTGGAAAGACAGGAGTGGCAGCTGCTGGAGACCAAGTCTCCAGCATGGGTGTTGGCCTTTTGAGAGGATAAAGCCTGAAAGGTGAAAAACCAAACAAAGAGAGGAGAGGGACAATTTGAGGGCCTTGGGGCCCGGTTTCCAGGCACCCCCCTCCAACGGCAACTTCCATTTAAACCTGGATAGGAGAGTCTCAGTGATGGGCCTCTTTCTGGTGAGGCCAGTTCCATTGTCTTACTTGGACTTGTACCCAGACAGCCCTGACACAGAGGCCTTCCCTCTTTCAGTTGGTCACGGATAACTCGGCCCCAAAGCGGTTTTGGGGCTTTCAGGTCCAGCTCTTCATCGTGTTACCCCCTGCCTTTTCCTGTATGCCGCCCCCACCCCCGCCGTAGCCTCTCCGCTCATGGGCACCAAGCTCCCCGCTGCTGTCATCCCATGCCCTGCCAACCCCCAGCCTTCCCAGTGGCCGGGAGGAGTGCTGGACCACTGCAGTACCACTTAGCTGGTCTCCTGTAACTCCGTCCCTCCTCCCGTTTACTCCATTCTCTTCTGTCTGGCCAGATGTGTTTCTTCAGAAAGACCATAGATTCCTTTGAGGGCAAGAATCTCTCCCAACTCCTGTTGCCTAGTATCACAGTTCACACCCAATAGGCCCTCCATAAATATCTGCTAAATAAATCAAATAGGAAATCCCACCTCTCTGATTTCTCTCGCTGTTTCACACACGCTCTCCCCCCTCTCCCTATACTTAATGTCAACACGGTATAGTCAGTGTCCTGTGACGTGACCACTGGGTGGGAGGTGGGGAGTGGGGCCTTGGTGTTCCCATATTCATCATTGCCTCCTCTCCAGGCCACACACATACATGTACAACCCGAGTTCAAGCCTGGTATTGCCACGGTATTCGCACCCTAGGGCAAGACACTCGTTCCTGTATAGAAATTTGAGAACCTTCTTATTAGAATATTTGTATTTGATTCGGGTAACTGCTAAATTTAACTAATTTAGCCAATGCTTATAGGACACTCACTAAATGCCAGAACACTGTTCTGAACCCTTTAGCTGTATTAAATAGTTCTGCCTCATAACAACCTCGCCAAGTGGATATAATTGTTACCATCCGCCTTACTTTATAGGTGAGGAAATGGGGACACAGAATGATTAAAGGACTTGCTCAAGATCGCACAGTGATTCGTGGCTAAGCTGGAATGTGAAGTAGGCAGACTGGCTCCAGAACCCACATCCTAATTGACGTGCCCTGCTGCCTCTCATTGTGATCTGGGCAAGCTCTACCCTGCACATCTGCGCCCTTGGATTCTGAGTTGTCTTTCTCGATCTCCAGGCCCCTCGAGAGCAGGAAGGCTCTTTGACCTGACCTACCTAGCAACATGCTGATGTGTGCTTAATCAGTGGGCTCATTGATTTATTACCTATGGCTTGAATACAGGTTTATTTATGTTCTTCTACGCAGTTAATTGTTCACATTGTAATCAATGCCAGTCCTAAAATTTGGCTCCTCAACATATATTTTCAAACAACCTAGGATCCATGCCAAGAATTAACTCTAATTACACATCGTACCAGTTTCGAGCACTAGAGATGACTAGAAGGCAAAATGTGTGTTATTTAAAATTATCAAACTAATAGTAAATAAAATGCTATTTTGCCCAGCAGAGAGATAAAGTTATGTCTCTGTCTCTCTCTCTTTGTATTTCCCCTTTCTAGGTGTCAAGGATCACATGGGACTTTTTCCCCTCGTGATTTCTAGACTGTTTCTTCAATTAATGCATAATTTTTAGCAGCTCATAAGCCACCACTCGCTGTTCAGCAAAAAAGAATCATATTCAAACCCCTCTCTGTGGGTTCACCTCCAATGAACAGAACAAACATGAAAGACACATGGGGGGAGAGCTGTTGATTTGATGCAGGGGTTATTCATAATACAGTGTGGGGTCCTTTTTGGAGCCAACTCTAGTTGCTTCAGGGTATTTCTAAATTGAATTCCAAGAACAAAGTGTTTATAAATAGTAAGCATAAAAGAGAATGCATTCATCCCAGCCACTTCGGTTTATAGTCCCAGGAGCTCCCCTTGCAAATACTGACTCCTTTGGCTAGTTAATTGGTTAACTAGTTGAGTTACGTTGGTGGTGTTCAACCCTGTCAGACCCAACACTCTGTTTTATGACAAATATTTTTAACCCCTTTACATGAAATAGAACAAATATTTTAACCCCTTTCATGAAATTCACAAGTAGTAAAATCTATACACGCAAGATTTCAAAAATAAATGTAATGCCTTAACAGTGTTTAAAAGAGAAATAAAAAGAAAATGCTTTATAATGATAGAGTAGCTTCTAATGTGTAAATGCTGTGGTACTATTGCAACAGGAGAATTTAATAAAGTTGACAGACACTTGCCCCGAATGTAGATTCACCAGAATGTAATAAGTAAAGTAACATATGATGTGCGATATGTCCAAGAGCAGTATCCGCTGATCCAGATGTGCTGTATTGGTGATTCAAAGATCATGAGCAGCATTGCAGACAATGATATGATTTTCCAAACTTATGAACACCTCTTGGTAAAATTTCTAAGTAACAGTGTATAATCTTCCCTCGATTTACATCATAGTTATGCACCCAGAAAATTTGTCATAGGTTAAAGCAGTACAAGCTGCTCTGTGCTTATGTGTAAATGGAGTTAGCATCTTGGCTCAGGTCACGATAGGCAAGTTTTAACCTATGTAAATGTGTAGTGAGGCATTCTGTAGTTTGTAGGACATACGGAAATGCTTTGTTGCACAGAGCTATCTTGAGCGCTGTCCGATTCTAGCCTTTCTAGCCCTGCCCTCTAAATGCCAGCAGTGTCCTCCAATCGTTGTGTCCAATCGTTATGTGGGAGAGCAACCATAAATGTCCCCAAATGCACTCTCTTGGGTGATGGCACCCACACTGACAACCACTGGGTTGGTTCCTAGCATTAGATTTAGCCCCAAATCATAATTATGTCAATTTATTCTGCTGACTTTTTCTAGTCTCCAGTAAAATCCTCAATCATTGGGTTCCGTGGGAACAAGGGCTCAGTTCATCCAGAGTGTACAATATTTAGTACCCAGCACAATCGCGGGCTTTCCTAAGTCTGCCTCAAATGAGTAAATACTTTTTGATTAGACATTTGGGTTAGTCAAAAGATATATATACTATTTAAATAAAATAGTTTTGTTACTTTCAATTATAAGTGACAGAACCTAGAAGCTCATAAGGGAGACTTGTAGTTAAGAATCATTTAAAAAATACCATTTCAACTGTTTCTGCTTGGAGGAATGGCATTAAAATGTTTGAAAACATCTGGAACCTGTCAACCTTCTTGTCGTTTTGAGGAGGGAAGGGGAACATGTCGAGGACCCTGTATGAGCTGTGCCTTTGGCCTACGAGGTTTGCTTAATCTTCACAGTGGTCTGGAGGCACCTATTACAGACTCTTTTTTTACCAAAGAGGAAATTAGACTCAACAAGGCAACTAACTTGCCCACAGTAAGCCAACAGCAGAACAGAGTTTGAACTCAGAACCGTCTGACTCCAGAGGCTTCGTCTTTCCCAAGAAGTCATGCTGACCCTCTTTTTTTAAGTGAGGCAAAGCTAAGTGTCAGTTAAATCTACATCAGAAGGACCGTGAGTTACAGCTACGTGAGGTCCACCTTGATATAATTTTACTGTCTCTGTAGCTGTGGTTGTCATGTCTGTTACATTCCGCTGTCCTAGTGGTTCGGTGATTTTTATGTTGATCCTGTTCTTGGTCTGGCTCCAGCATTCAGGGTCTTACGTGAGCTCCCGTCAGTGGGATCCTTGAGGGCAGGGATGAGGCCTCCGTGTCTTTGGGTCTCCAGTACCCGGCATGGTGCCTGGCACGAAGTAGATGTTCAGAGAGTGTTTGTGGAGTTGACTTTAATTGAATGATGTTTCTCCTTTTAGGCCTTGGCCTTACACAATATTTCAGCGGGGCTTTGACCTGGTTTTGGGAGAACAGCCTTCTGATAAAATATTCAGGTAAGTGGCTGTCTAGGGACTTGCTCACGTATGTCTACAAGCCCCATGTCTCACTTGGCACTTAACTTTCTTCCCTAGAGATAAAGTAGAAAATGGGAAGCACATCTAGCTGTTCTGCCCTCCTCATTACAAAAGTGCTGGCCCCGCACTCACGCCCAGTGACAGCGTGGAGAACTCTTGAGGGCAGACAGCCCTTGTTTGGGTCCTGGCTTCCTTTGCTTGCCTGCTCCGGGAGCCCCAGTAATTTACTTAACCTCTTGGAGCCTCCAGCTTCTGCGTTTGTTAAATGGGGCCGCGTTATTTGCCTGGTTGTATTGTGGTGAGGCATGTATGAGATAATGCAGGGAAAGCCCTTGGCACAGAAACTGGCACAGAGCAGGCAATTAATGTCAGTTTCTGCCTCTCCCTTTTGCATCTAATTTGCACCTTTTTCGTCAAGTCTTATTCAGAATCTGTCCCGCCCCTGCCTCCTCCTTTTCTCAGCTCTACTTCATTATTATTTTTCTTTTATCTACCACCCTCCTAATCAAATTGGATATTTCTAGTCCCTCCCAAATTTCTACCTACATACCTGGGAATAGCACATGCTAGAAAAGTCAACCAGCAGAGGGAGAATTTGGGTGCCGCCGCGAACTATTGGATGTTCATGAAGTTTAATTCACGCCAGGCGTTAGCCGGAACACAACTTTATTTCCAAACTAAGATCTTAGCATGCGTTTATTTTGTCAGCGTGTCCTTCATTTAATGAGTATTTGCTGACTACCGGCAGAGTACCTGAGATTGCTTGTGGCCTGGCAGTATGGATGTGAACACATGTCCCTCTACGTGCATGCCCTCTGATGGAGGAAGTAAATAGCCCTGCCAAGGATGCATTAAGCTAGTGCAGGGCTCTACCGGAGAAAAGGCGGCCGTGTGGGGCAAATGGAAAGCTTGTTTCCTTTTTCCTGCACTCGTACAGAGTGCTGAGTCTCCATATTCTCCGCTTCCTTTCCGGTCCCTTCCCCGGACCTTTCCTGTCAGCCTGGCCTGGCCTGGCCTAGGTGTTAATTTTGCTCCTGCATTTGCCCCCTAGAGCCGACTCCTCTACCCCAGCTTCTCTGGTTCCTCCTCTGTGTTGGCCCCAGATGGCCTGGGTTTGGCCCCTGCAGTGTTCTCTTAAGGCATGCTCTTAGCAAGAGCGCATATTTATAGAGCTGCTTCTTCACAGGGCCTCCCCTTGCCTTTTTCCCTCCTGAATGTCTCTCTCAGGGGAGGCTGGGTCACATTAATGGCATTGGCCGCAGGCTGCTTTTGAGGATTCGTGCTGCACAAGATGTCAGCTATATTCCTTAGACTATGACTTGGGCATTTAAACTTTCCAACAAGGATTTATCGTTTGGCTGACTTTTTTTTCTCTCTCTTTTTCTACCACTGGTCTGCTAAGACCTTCCAAGGGTGATAAAGCTAAGGCAGATGGAGAGCCTGGTGGAGTTCAGCGGATTGATGTGCATAAGTTTCCTCTCCCCTAAAAGTCAGAAACCAACACTTTGAAAAACCGGGGCCTTAATGAAATTGCTATTAGAGCAGAACCTGTACAAAAACTGTGCTTCCATCCCCACAAGTACCATTTGTTCTTTTCAGATATGTTAGCTGCCAACTGCATGTGATACCCACGCACTGCAGAGGGGTCAGCTGAATGGTTTGACCCTTGCAGTTATCTCAGGAGCCAGTGGGGTAATCGATCATGTTGGCCCCTAACATGACAATAACTTGCCTGTCTGGTAAAAGCAATGGGTCATGATTTACCTATTTTAGGTATTAAGAACTTTCATCAAAACCACCCTGGGGTCGGAGTAAACCACCCGCCAGTGGCTACTGTGGAAAATTCTATGACCTGGTCAGTGACTGTAATCTCTTCAAGAAGCTAAGGACTGTTTACTTGCCATTTGTTCACCCGTGATTTAGTATCCCGATGAATTCCAAGCCACTGCACATTTCTGACATTTGAATCGTTCCACATTTGACTGCCAATGTACAAGGCTGTTTTATAAGTTGCCCTTCTCCTATGAAAACTTCCATTCTTTTTTCTTTTTTTTAGTAGAGAGAGGGCAGGAGGGGCACAGAGAGAAGGAGAGAGAGAGAGAATTCCAAGCAGGCTCTGCACTGTCAGAGCAGAGCTCATTGTGGGGCTCGAGCTCACGAACCGTGAGATCATGACCAGAGCCGAAACCAAGAGTCAGACACTTAAGCAACTGAGCCCCCCAGGCTCCCCGGAACCTTCTGTTCTTAGTCAAATCTATTCCCTACCTGATCCACCGTCCCCGGCAACTTGAACACTTCCCGTTCTACACTTCTGCTCATCCTCTTTCCTCTAGCAAGAATATATATTCTTCTTCTAATATAAACATTATCCGTTTTCATGGTCTGGGTCAAATCTTAGTTAAGCCCAATATCTACTGAGCACCTACCACTGCAAGGCACCGGTTTAGATGCTGTAGATATGACCAAACAAATATGATTGACATAGCCCATGGCTTCAAGAAATTTACAATGTCATCCAAGAATTGTTCTCCAACCCCGATCTTCCAGGAGAATCCCAGCATGCTTCAAAAATGGCCAGTGATCTTCCCTGGCACAAACCCATTAATTGTAAAGTTCAGGGGCATGGGATCAGGCCACAAATTTTTTAAAATCACCATGGTTCTTCTGATCTCTACCCAGGATTGAGAAACATTGCTCTCAAGCTTCTCCAAATCCACAAAGACTTTCCCCCCTCCAAACATCTATAACATACTGACTGTAATATTTATTTGTCAATTATTTCATCTCATGTTTCTTTTTAGTTGCCTGTTTATTCCAACGAAATGATTATCTTCTTGAGGGAAGGGGTAATACCCTACATGGCTTTAAATATTTACTATCTAATTATATGATTTTGAACACAGTAAATCTCCAATAAATGTCTGTAGCTGATCATTTCAGGTTTTTCTGAAGGGCTTGAAACCAGATTAATAAAGACCTTGTTACCCAACCTAACCTTGGTAATCTGCAATCCCAAAGAATCTGGGAAGGGCCCAAGCTAGACTCAAAGGGTCCAAGGAAGCTGAACCAAGTCTCCTTTGCAAACCCAGTGTGGTCCCAGAGACATTCTTTCCATTATGGTGAGGATCATGCCATTTCACTAGACCCTCTGGTGGCAGGGATTGGCGCAGACCAGATTTCTCTCTCAGACACCCTCCTTCCAAATGTGTACCTGTGTCACTGGGAACAACATCTCATCCTGGAATGGCCGGACCTCGGGAAGAGTGAAGATGCCAAGAGCTAACCGTCAGTTTCCCCACATTCTGTTTCATGCCAAGCCACAGTGAGAGTACAGGCTTATTATGCCCAGTGCTCTCTGGCAAGGGTTCGCTTCTGAACAGAAGTTTCAAGTGCTAGTTCAACAGTGTCGTGTGCAGGACTCAGCCTACAGCTGAGCCATCAACTGTGGTGGTCACCACCAGCTGTCGCAAGAGAAGGCCCAACTTGGGAAAGCATTCCAGATGCTCTCCCAATTTCTCTTTGGTGGCTTTCTGAAGTCATTCCTGCCAAATCTACATGAATGAGGGACAGATGAGATTTCAGGACACAGCTTTTTCTCTGACAGTTTGTTCTATATTTGGTTTTTGGAGTTACTCAGTAAATTTTGCAGAGAAAAGAAAACTTTAGAATTTCATAGGCATGAGCCAGTATGGGCTGGAAAGCTGCTGTGAGCCATACTTGAGTATCAGACCAACCCCTGTCTTTCCCACTTATGGAGAGGTGACCTTGGGGAGGTTGCTAAACTCCTTAAAATGTTAGTTGACAAAATAGTAAAGTGTAGCCAAATGGCCAATCTGAGAAGACTGTGTTGAGGGTAAATGGAACAGCATACAGAGCACCTGCTATGTTGAGAGTTCTCAACTGAGGTTAGTCTCAGACACATCTGACTTTGCTTCCTCTTACAGGGTTTCACCTCAGCCCTACCAGACATCGAAGATTACACTGTTTTTCTTGTTAATGTGGTACAGTGTTATGTCTCAGAAACTACTGTGCCCTTTGGAGGTTCCTCACAATATGAAACCCAGACCCATCTTGACCACTAAATCCATTCAGACCCAGAGGTTGACCCGCATCCTGCTCTAAGTAAAGGATGATCTTCGCCATCACTTCTCCCTTAAGTTTGACAATGGAGATTATATCCATCCCGGAGCCTATGCAAACTAGGGAACATAACTGAATCTCATTATTGAACAGTCAGTAAATATTTATGGAGTGACCTCCTTGGGCCAAAACTTGGTGGTGGACAGTGCGGATACAAAGACGGCAAAGAAACCTCCCCTGCCACGCAAGAGAGCACGTTCTTCTGCGTGGTGATAGACATGAGAAGGTGGCCATGAGTCACCATCTCTGGGGGCAGCCAGGGACCGTGTGTGTGTGCACAGAGGAGTGTCCTTTGTTTCAGCCTGAGGTTGAGCGTGAAGATCCTGGAGGGCCTTCTGGAAGGGGTGGGGATTTTAACTTAGTCTTAACATGGCTGGAATCCAGCAAAGAAAGGGAAGCAAATTCAGAAAGGATTCTTAAGAGCAAAGCGAAGAGGTGAGGAAATTAAGGCGACTTTAGAGACGACAATCCAATTGCAGGGTAGAAGCACAAAATGTGAGGCGGGGGTTGGGGAAAGAAGCAGCTGAAGAAGGGGGTGAGAATGACACTGTTGGAGACGTAAACTTTGCTCTGTGGGTCCAGGGTGCTGTTTAACAGTTTCAGTTGGGGAAAGAGGTGGCTTGCTTTTCCCTCTGAATTGTTGCTGAATGCAGAGGAGGAGGGGAACACTGAGACAGAGGGACGTGGAACTCTGTCTTCCAAAAGAAAAATTAACCGTCAGAAATATGCTAGAACTGCCAACTGTTTCCGAAAATCTGTTTCATAAATTATAAGCTACAGGTCCCAGATTTGTTGCTCTGCATCAGTGCAAACTTGTAATTTTATAACCAAAATAGAAAACAAAAATTCACCTCTGTGTCCAAATCAACAAATAAACTGCTTCCTCCCTGGTACCATTCACACTTGTGTATGTTCTCACTGAAACAATAGCTTACTTATAATATTAGTGGTGTCCTCACCCCCGCCTGCCTGTTGTAATATTACCCTCAAGAATGTCCATTCTGAAATGCCATGTCCGTGCAACACCTTGCATATTGTTGCCTTCAAACCCACTCCGTCTCTGAATCTCAAATTCCGGGCACTTAGGGGCAATCATTTGCCCTAATCGGCTCCTTAATCTTGCCAGATGAGAGAGAGAGAGAGAGAGAGAGAGAGAGAGAGAGAAGGGGCTGGCGTGCCTTCCATTTTGCCAGCTGCTTCACAGAAGAATGAAGTGGCAAGTGTCTTCTTCTGTCCCCTACTAACTGGCCTCCCTCACCTGGTGCAGACCCCTCCCTGCATCCCTGCACAGACCCAGCCCCATCCCACTTGCTCAGGGTGTTGCCTTTCCCCTGGGCACCCGCCTTCTCTTCTGTCAGCTGCTCTAGCACCCCGGGCTGCCTGTCCGTTAGGGAGTGGGTGAAAATCACGCGAGCCTGGGTCAGTGGGCATTCTCCGCGGCCAGCGTTCCAGAGGACTGCATTTCTCATAAAAGATCACAAGCCATCCGTCTGGTTTCCTAGCATCATCTCAAGCAACCCCAGGGAGTGGAGAAGGGAGCATGTGGGTTAAGGGAGACGGATGAGCAGGATTCTGAAGCGGTGCTCTGTGACCAGCGTGCTGATCAAGCCAGGGCTGGGTTCTGTTTAATTGTATGCATTCTTCAATTGCTCCTCCCTCCACATTAAGTTGGAAGGGGCCGCCAGACTGCCACAGCCTTGTGATATCCCACCCACACTGGCTTTTATCCCATAGACTATTTTTGACTGTGAACACAGGGTATTTGAATGCCTTTGAAATAAAATGAATGAATAAATAAACAAATAATCTTTCACGGTTTTCTTAAGCTCTCCCTTGAAATGCTGATTGATTCTTCTATTCCTTTCAGCCCTTGTTATAAGAATTAAAAAAAAAAAAAAAACCAAAAAACAAAAAACTCCTCTGTCTCCGGAGGGTTACTGCCATTAGCTGAGGATGTGGGTAGGAGTGTGGTGAACACATCCAGGCTTGCCCCGTTCTCCTTCTTCTCTTCTCCCTTGGGCTGCTGCCTTCCCTCATTTCTGTGTGCACCACACAACCTGAAAAGGGGGAGCTTCCGTCCTCCTTTCCCTTGGAGGCTTCCTTGAGGCACAAGAAGAGAAGCCGTCGCTACCACTGTGGGTGTGCCATCTGAGGGCTGGGGACGGTGGGAGGCCAGCCTGTCTCTTCAATTAAAATGCTTCCAATTATATCTGACATAGGGTTGAGGAAGCCCAGCTTTACATCTGAAGGAAACTGGAATTCGATTTCTTAGGGCTTGATAAAAACCACTTCAAACAGCTGGTGAGTGGGCGCCATAATCCGTTCCCCCAACTGGCTGGACATGTGCACAGGCGTAGGCCTCTCTGCCTCTCTGGGACTCCCGTCATCTTATCCATGGCATGGCGGCCAGCTCCCTTTCCTGAAGAGGCGGCGAGGGCCGAGAAGGAAGCCCCTGACAGCAAAAGGCCAGGTCCCCTGGCGGGGTGGTTACTCCCCAGCTGTAACCCCCTGGTGTTGGTGTCCCTGCAGATTCACCTACACCCTTGGGGAGGGCATGTGGTTGCCCCTCAGCAAGAGTTTTGTGATCCCACCGGCTGAACTGGCCATCAACCCTTCGGCAAAGTGTAAGACGGACATGACAGTGATGGAGGACGCTGTGGAGGTCAGGTGAGTCCGGGCCCAGGGTGCTGGGGCCACATTTGGCTTGGGGCGCTGAGTGAGGAGCTACCTGCCCGTGCCAGGAGCTAGGAAAGGAGTCACGACGAGCCGAAAGGAGAAGTTGGCAGGCTGCCTTCAGATTCCCTGTACCCACGGTGCCAGGATCTACTCTATCTGGGTCAATATTGCACACCCCAAGGCTCATGCTCTGGGAGAGGACATAAAATTAGAGTTTGTAAGCACTTCCCACATCCCCTAAGGACTGACAGGCAATAAAATGTTAATTTCCTTGCCCAAGTTTAGACCTCCTTCTTTGACCAGGCATTACAGCCTTGGCTCATTTCCCAGATATGGAGAATGTCCATAATTTGTTAGTTCAAGGCTCAGAATGTGGCTGATCTTTAATTTTCGTGAGAGTGAGACGTGCTGCGGGTGACTAGAGAGGAACTTGGAAGGTGATGCTACTTGTTGTACCCGGAGTTGCCTTGACTCCTCGCCCTCCCCCCGTGTCTCCCCACAGAGAGGAGCTGATGACCTCGTCCTCCTTTGACAGCCTGGAGGTTCTCTTAGATTCCTTTGGGCCAGTGCGCGACTGCAGCAAGGATAACGGGGGCTGCAGCAAGAACTTCCGCTGCATCTCAGACCGCAAGCTGGACTCCACTGGTTGTGTGGTACGTCTGCCCCATCAGGCTTGTGATTCCAGCGGGTTGGGGGGCGCCCAGGATAACACATAATGCAGATATACGGACGCAAATACACTGTGAATGAAAGACCAGGCGCCTGGCTGGCCCAGTAGGCGGAACGTGTGACTCTTAATCTCGGGCTCTTGAGTTTGAGTTCCACGTTGGGTGTAGAGATTACTTAAAAATAAAATCTTTAAAAAACTAGAAAGAGAAGGTTGGGGGACCCGGGCGACTCAGTCGTTTAAGCATTTGACTCTTCATTTCAGCTCGGGGCATGATCTCACAGTTCGTGAGTTCAAGACGCCCGTCGGGTTCCAGGCTGACAGCGCGGAGCCTGTTGGGGACTCTCTCTCCATCTCCCTCTGCCCCTCCCCTGCTCACTCGCTCTCTGTCTCTCTATCTCAAAACACATAAACTTTAAAAAGTACTTTTAAAAAAGAGAGAAGGTCAAAATGATCCCTCCCTAGTTGTCAACCACTGTCTAGTCTAAATTACGAATTTTTTCTTGACAGAGATGAGAAGCTAATCACTAGTCAATCAAGAAGAATTTATAGAGCGCCTACTGTGTGCACTATAACTATCCTAGTGAAATTTCATGGATCACATAGCAGGATTCTTTGTTTCTAGTCTTACAATCTAACTGGTGAGGGCTGCCCCCAAACAATTTGAGAATTAATTAGCTGCTTAACACTATGACATTGACTCTAATAGCAAATAGACTGTATTGACCATAATAGGAAATTCTACTTTGTCTAGGGTCAGATCACATTGGCTGTAGTAGGAGATTTTAGGAGAAACCTACCTAAGACCAGAATGATGAAAGAAGTAAGTTACGCCAGGTACGGTAGGGAAAAGTAAAAATATGTCCCCTTTGCCACCATAGCAGTGAACTCTACTTCACCGAAGGTGGTTTTCTGCTTTGTTATCGGCTATGGAGACTTTGGCTACACGTAAATATGCGATGCCAGGACCTAAATAGGCCATTTGGTCGAGAGTGGACTAAGATAGCTCCTGCACTGTGGATAAAGAGTGACTGAACCATGCAGGTAAATGGAGGCAGGAGCGGATGAAGCCATCAGCTGCCCGAGCCTTCATATTGGCATTTTCATGCCCAGCAGCACTGTTTTCTGTTACCAGCCCTCCTTTCTTTTAAGGGCAGAATGATGCAATCCTCACAGAGAGGAGAGGACAAAGAAGGAAGACAGACAGGAAAGCCAGATGTAAAGTGGGCATAAAGGAGAGGGAGAGATGGTTTGTTGAGACACATAGTTCTGCTGTGTTTCTGGGGCAGGGCCAGGAGCCTTCAGCTGAGGGAGAATATGGTGCCTCGTCTTGCTTCCCAATCTGACAGCTGTGTTTCAGGAAAGGGACCCAGAGCAGGGGCAAGCTGTGAGGAGGCTGGGCCGAATCCCTCTTTCACACACCCCTTCCCTGTCTCTGAGCACCTGCTTGGTTCCGGGAGCTGTGCTCCATCAAAGACGGATATGTGCCTGGGATCCAGGGTGGGACTCTCTCAGCCCTAAGGCCTCCCAGGACTTTCACAGATCAGGCAGCAGCTGACAGGAGCCCAATTCATCTGAGGAGGGAAAGAAAGGGAAGAAAAGAAAAGGGAGAGAGCTGAGGGGCAGATAGGCGGAGACCTGGCCGGTCCATCAGAGGAAGGCAAAGCAAAACAGAGGACCACCGGGCAAGGACCAAGAGAAGCGCTCTGCGGGTTCTGTCTTCCAGAGGCAGACGCGGGGCGGGGGGGGGGGGGGTGTAAGTTGGTGTCCCACAGGGCTCCCCTCCCTTTGGCTGGTCCGCTTTCAGACGTCTTAAGCAATGAGCTTCCCAACTGGGTCCCTTGGGAGACAATTTCACTGTCTGATGGAGCTCCCAGCCGAGCCACCTTTTCCCCTACCGTTCAACCTGCATTTCTTCATTCAGATTTCAACCTTTCGTTCCTTGCCACTCTCTCGGGTCCCTCTGAGTCCTCAAACACTGTGTGCACGTGCACGAATACCTTCCCCCCGACCCCGGGCGGTCCCAGCTGAATCGGAGCGCGCTCACACCTTCGTACACTTATACATGATATGCTCTCCACCTCTCTGCCCCTTTCCTGAGCCCCGAACGGTTGCCTGTCAAGTGCCTTCTGTTGGTGATCCTAGCCCCTTTTACTTGGCACGTAGCCTTGCTGGTGTATTTTTGTACTTTTAACACTGTAATCTGTGAGACGAAGCTAGCAGGAATAGTTCTGATGAATATGCATTTGCAATAAGGCCGCGCTGCGTTTTAGAGTTGGAGCCGCGGCAGAAAGTCACGCAATTATACCAGTGCTTGGGATTAGCATAATACTTTGAAGTCACTGGTCCACGTGGCTGTTGGGGGGAGGAGGGGCCGGGTGACTGGCAGGCCACCCAACGGACTGTTTTTCCTTGGCCATCACGCGCGTGATCCCTGAGACAGGAGGACTGGAGGGTGAGGGCCGACGTACCGCGTCTCGACCCTTGTGATCCGGCTGAGACTTACGGTGAGCTGAGCCAGACGTCAGCACTGTGCGAGAGCTCTGATGTTGATAGCAGAGCCTTCCAGAGTCGTCTGGAGGTGTGGGCCAGGGCCAGGGGCCTTTGGGCGGCACTGGAGCACCGTTTGGGTGAACTGGGCTGCCGTTCTCCTCTCCACGTCAACCCTGACATTCAGTACTCTGGGTGCCCAACCGAAAGCCTTCTCAGGAGAGGTATGTTTCTGTGGAAGGAGAAAGAGGTGAGGAACTCCGAACACACTGGCCCTGAAGGAACCTGGGAAAGGGACAGGGATGTGGGACAAGAGGAGGCACCTGTGCATTTTCCCGATTGGCTGCAAGCCAGACAGGTGGGGCTGGTGCACATGGGCTGCTCAATCTTCATTCTTTCTAGGAAGGCAGGACACGTTTCTCGGTTACGCATGGACTCCCACAGGGTTAATTGCTACCCAGTTAATTGCCCTATTGTTTATGTTGTCTCTGAGGACAGGAAACAAATGCCCGTGAAAGGCACAGACCTGTGGAAGCCACGGTCTCTCAGTTCCCAACCAGAACACTCTCCCAAAGCGGGGATTGTTGAACCTTTGGGAAGGTTCCCAGAGCAGAGGTCAGCCACCCGCTGCTGATAACTTGGGTCTTACTTCTACCCGTTGTCCTTACTGTGCCGAGGTGGGAGCTGTAATGCCTCCCTGGAAAGCACCAGAGCGGGGACTCTGTGTCCTGTGAAGTTCCCTAAGGTCCTGCGAAGTGACTGTATTAGTGTCCTATTGTTGCTGTAACAAAGGACCACGGGTTTAGTGGCTTAAAACAGTACTCATCTATTATCTTACAGCTCTCTAGGTGAGAATGCAACAGGAGTCTCATGGGGCTAAAATCAGGTATCTGCAGGGTTGCATTCTTTTCTGGAGGCTCCAGGGGAGAATCCATTGCCTTGGCTTTTCTAGCTTTTAGCGTCTGCCCTTGGGTTTTGGTTCCTGGTCCCCTTCTTGTATCTTTAAAGCCAGCTACGTTGCATTTTTTCTGGCCATTCTTCTGTAGCACCTGCTCTCTGATCTTCGGCTTCTCTCATCCGCTTTTAAGGGCTCCTGTGATGACGTTGGGTCTACCTGGATAATCCAGGATAATCTCCCCCTCTCAACTTGACCTGCAAAGCACCTTCTGTCATGTAAAGGGACGCGTTCACAGGCTCCGGAGGTTATATTGCTGACACCCTTGGGGGCCACAGGTGGGAGATGGCAGTGGGATTGGGGCAGACTTGGTGGGCAGGATGCTGGTCCCCATTCCCAGCTTGAGCCAGGCCATCCTTCTTCTCATCCAGCCTACCTGTTGAGTTTTAAGTTAAAACACTTAGAAGGTTTGAAAATTATTTCCAGTGCTCTAAAATAACTCTACTGCCCCTTCCTCATCTCCACACTCTTCCTGAAAGTGGCCAAAAAATGCCTCTGCTTTGTGCACTATCCGTGTGCACTTAGGTGAGCAGACCGTGGCCTTGGAAGGCAAGGGGTCAGCTGTCCCGCATTCCCGTGTAATGAACACATGACCTTGCCTGCCAGAGCATTATGCTCTAATGAGCTTTGAATTACCCAGTGACCCTGCCGCCCTTCTGTCCACATGCTGCCCACAGTGGTTTCCCACCAAATGTGTCATTTCACCTCTGCTGGAGCACAGATGTGCAGAGACCATTACAGATGACCATATCTCTTTCTCTCTGTAGGACAGTAAGCAGAAGTCTATGCCTCAGAGGCTTTCAGAGAAATGGGGGCAGGAAGCTGAAACATAAATTTAATTCCACCAAACTTTCCCCTTGGGAGAAGTCCTGCATGGCTTGGGTTGGCATGTCAGAGCCCATCGAAAAGTCAGGGAAATCATTATTTGTAAAAGGAAGATCGCCATGTAGTCAAGGGGAGCTTGTTTGGAGTAGACATTATGGTTGGATATCTTATGAATCATCCAGGTAAGGCAAGGCAGGTTCACCTGCGGGAATGTGTTCCTCTTCTCCCAGGGGCCCCGAACATACTCACGTGTCCATCACTCCTATTCATCGGCTAACAGCATCTGCCTCGTAATCTGGAACAGAAGGGTGTATGTCTCGGGCCTAGTGAGATTTGACTAGACTCATAAGTAATTAATCAACCAAAAATCATTGGGAGAAAAAGAGGGAAGAGACAGTGAAGAAAAGAAGTTGAATTGGGGGGGGGGGAATCATTTTAATCTCATTAGCAAATGATGCCTTAGACCAGTAATAAGTCAAGAAGCCATGAGCATCTCATGAAAGATGATTAACCTTGTGTAGTTTAGGGGTCGCTAAAATATGAGCTCATTTATTAGACCTTCTTGATGGGGAAGGGTTGTTGCCATAATAAACAGAGTTTTCTTTTTAAGCCCCTTGTTTCTAAAGGCTCTGGGACTGCTAAATGTAACCTAATATGAGAGGAGTTAATACATGACTTTGGGGCTCCATCCTGAGCAAACAGTGCTCTTTTAAGGAGTAAGTGGAGAGTTTGTGCACAAACCAGGAGGTGAGAATGGCCAACACTTGCCAAGAGAAAATACCAACTCCTCCTGGAGGCAAGATTTCTCTCCTGACAACTGGGCTGTGGCTGCAAATACTTCTAAGAAGAAGGCATGGTTTGGAGCCAGTAGTTTTTTTTGTATTGAGATTCAGATTTTGAGGAGTCCAGAATGTGACCACAACAGTACAAGGAACATGTGGGCAAAAACAAAAACAAACGTCAACCGTGGGAAACTTGATTGATCGGGCCTGTTGGAGAATGGGTGTTCTGGTTCCACCAGGGTTGAGAAGAAAACTGTATTTTCAGTTTCGGCCTTTTTTTTCCTGGAAATCTTTCAAGAATATTTTTCCCTGAACTGCAGACCAAGTGAGTTACAGTGCAGTGAAGATAATTGCATCTTTTTCAGTGATTGAGGAGCTTGTCTTGCCTTCAGGGTCATCCCTCTGGACGTTTTGAGTGTTTTTGCCTTATAAATATTTGTACCCATAATGTGTGTGTGTGTGTGTGTGTGTGTGTGTGTGTGTGTGTGTGTGAAGGAGAAGGGTGAGTGAGAGACACAGAGAGAAATAGAAATAAAAAGAATATTAAGCTAAACCTACAAATCCATAATTGATCCCAGAATGTACTCTGGGAGTTGCTCAAAACAATCAAACAAACAACAAGTCTACCAGATTGCTTTACCTGTTGATGTATTGAATTGACTTTATTTCATTAGGGATTCCAATGAGTCCACGTTTTCTCACACCTGAGGAGCAGCACAGCAGAGTAGAAGAGACAGACTTGAGCTTTGAGGTCAAATAGATCTAGTTCCAAAATCTGATTCTGCCATTTTCCACCTCTGTGACCTGAAACAAGGTACTACTTAATCTTTCTGAGTCTTAAGTTTGCTCATCTGTAAAGCGAGGTGAGAAAAAGTCTGTGTTGTTGCGATTGAAGATAATATATATTGATTGTCCTGCACACAGAATTGCTTAACTCCCGATGGCTGTTATTGTTATTCTCGCTTTGCTTATAAGAACAACAGAAACAATGCAACTGGGACAAGGCAGCTAACCATCTTCTCTCCAGATCTCCCGAGAGACTGTAAATATCAGGTGGTCCAACTTGGCACAGCAGTGGGCATCCAGACATCAGGGCCAGGCAAGTTGTGGATATGCCAGGCTTTGGAATTCTGGAACAAAGCCTGCTTGGGTTTCCTTTGGTGAAGTCTTCGTCAGAAATCACGCTTAATGGAAACAAGCAGGTGGAAAAAAAAGCGGGTGGCTGGGAAGGTGGGAGTCCTGGCTGGTGAGCTCGCCGATGCAAGCGTTGAAACCACACGTGGGAACGACAGGAGGACTGGCTTTGTCTCTACTTTGAGGGCTTTTCTTAAGCTTCACAGAAGGGAAAAAAGAAAAAGGACTCCTAGCAACCAGGGCAGCCCATTTAATTCCAATCGAACTTCCACATCCATGCGGGGCAGCCTCACAGTGGTGAAGCCAGCTCCCTTCTGGTGGCACATCTGCCCTAACAGCCGGATGGCCAAGGAGGTGGATGGGTGGGGTGCTAACAAAACATGGGGTGCCATCCTCAGCTGCCTCATTTGCTTGTTTACCATCATCTGGAACATCTGGGTCTGCACCGCGTGGGGCAGCCCTTGGAAGTGGCTTTGAATGCCCTCACCTTCCAGCACTCCAGCTGGCTTCATGGGGAGGAAGGGGATGGGCCAGCCTGGTAGCCCGGTGGGCCCACCGAGGGGCCATTTGTTTGGGAAATTGCAGAATTAGTGTCAGCAAACAGTGCGCATCCTGCTGTGATCTTGCGGGGAGGGGAGGCGGGTTTTCCCAGGCCCACCTGCGGCAGCCCCGGGCTCCTAGGCCAGAGTGCTTGGCAGTCGAGAGAAAGAAGCAGCCAGGCAGCAGGGC
This sequence comes from Puma concolor, assembly GCF_028749965.1. Taxonomy (NCBI): domain Eukaryota; kingdom Metazoa; phylum Chordata; class Mammalia; order Carnivora; family Felidae; genus Puma; species Puma concolor. The sequence goes on from NC_141683.1 coordinate 51,439,641, forward strand.
AGGAGGAGGGTGGGAGGGTTGACGCTGTTCCACCAGGTTTTGAACGTTTTCCGGTTTGGTCTTGGAGGAGCGCGTTCGTTAGTTGATAGTGTGTGTAGCACGGTCATTAAAAGCAGATCATCTCTAGACAGACCCCCAGCTCGGCCCCACACTAGCGGCTTGGCCCTGAGCAAGTTACTAACCCCTCTTCCGGCCGTAGTGCAAATGTGCCGAATCTATTGAACAGATAGAAGAAGCAGGAAGGCGAAACACATTCATTGACTTTTTTTGGCGGGCTCCAGTGCCGTTAATTGGCAATATTAATGGTTTCCGTATGGATTAAATGAGGACCCTCCTATAGGGTGCTGTGAGACGAAATACCCAGAGCACCACCGTAATGCCCAGCTCCTAGTAAGTGCTCAGTAAACAGTGACTATGGTGCAAGAGACAGATCGCTGTGGAAGCTAATGATGCGGCGGCCGAGTCGCGGACCCCCATACTCAGCCTGCCAGGTTTTAGGTATGGTCCTGCCTGATCGGCAGTGGGACTTTAGGAAAGTTAAGTTTTCTGTGCTGCGGCTTCTTCGCCTGTCCCATGGGACCGATCATGCTCCGTACTTCAAGGGGATGTGTCGAGAGCTGAATGAGTAAGACCGATGAGTTAGACCCGGCCTGGTGTGTGAGAGGGCTCCCCCTGCTCACCAAGCCCCTTTGTCTTGCCCAGATTCTGGCTGACATCTCCGCCTGGATTATCTTTGCTGGCACTCCTGGGGAATTTACTGAGGACGTAGCCGTGCAGAGAAGCTAATCGTTGCACAATAAGAGCATCCAGGACACTGGGACAAAGCCCAGACCCAAGCGCAGCACCTGTGGGTGTTCATGTAGCAGATGCCCTTGTGTCGCGTCCTCCACAGGCGTCCTTGAGGCGGGAGGGTTGTGGGTCCGGCCACTCCCTCCAGGAGAGCAGTCAAATCTCCCTCCAGGGTCACGGAGAAAGTCCACTTCCTCCTTCCAGCTGGAAGTCCTGGCTCTGCCCGTTCTCTCCAACACCGTCGGCTATCTGGTTGGCAACATGTTTGCATGTTAAAAAAAAAAAGTCCTATTAATACTAAGTGCAGACAGTAGCACTCCCTCTCCTTAGTCCAACTAGTCCAAAGAAGTCTCTGCTGTTGCTGTTCAGTTCTGCCCCACTGCTGCCACCCAGTTGGGAGGCCAGCACACCTCACTCTTGTCTTGCTGTGACGTCCCCTTCTAGCCCGTGTAGAGGAACTGGCTTTAATGCAAATGTGTGTGATCTGTGCCCAGAGAAAAGAAGCAAGATGTCAAAAAGGTCGCTTGCTTTTAATGGGAGTCCAGCACGGTGGGAAATTCGTGCATTACTTGCCAATGTTAATGGTTTCAAGGCTGAGTGCTAAGAATAGGCATGAGTGGTTACACTCTGGTTCCCCGAGAACTCAGTCCCCTGATTCACCTCCCTGCATGGATGTTTTTTTGACTGTTCCAGTGCCCGTCCGGACTGAGCCCCATGAAGGACAGCTCTGGCTGCTACGACCGCCACATTGGGGTGGACTGCTCAGATGGCTTCAATGGCGGCTGTGAGCAGCTGTGTCTCCAGCAGATGGCGCCCTTCCCGGATGACCCCACCTTGTACAACATCCTCATGTTCTGTGGGTGAGTCGAGCCGCCCGTGAGGCTGGGATGCGGGATGGTCGGTGTTAAAGCCAGGAAAGTAAATCTAAATGAACCGGTCACCCTAGGCCAGCCCTTAGGCTCTGAAGAAAGAGCCTGCAGGACCGGAAGAGCAACACTTTAAAAGTCAAGAGTTGAGAGGACCCTCAGGGAAAGTCTAGTCCCATCCCCATGGGAGAGGAAGCTGACCGCAGTCATTGCCAGCATACCCCAGAATTTTCCAAACTGTTCTGCGCAACTGTGTTAACTGTGTTTTGTGACACAAGGGTTTTATGGCCCAAAAGCTTGGGAAAGATTGTGTAAAACGAATTAATTCTCAGAGAAGGGGAGGGAGAAGTCTTTGGAGGAGTGGAAACATGATTAAACTCTGCCCCCAAAGCCCCAGCATTTTATGCAGCCACCCTCCCCCTGACCTGGTCATTCCTCGGTGCAGTCAAAGAGCCCTCATTTCATTTGTTCCCAGGATAAATGTGTGAGGGAACAGGGCAGGCAGCGCCACCCCATTTTACAGAGGAGAAAACCAATGCACCGTGAGGTTAAGATGCTCCTCAAGACTGGGAGTTGGTAAGCGGGAAGATCAGGATTAGAATCCAGGTGCTCTCTCTCTCTCTCTCTCTCTCTCTCTCTCTTTAATTCTGTGGTTCCCTCAAAATTTACATTTATACCACTGACCAGAATTATATTTAAAGACCATTGCATGTTATATTTATAAAGTAAATAACGATTTGGCCCATTCTTGTACACTCATGGTTTGCTTGCCTGTCCTTTCCTCCGCTTTCCTTCCTCCTTCCCTTCTTCTCTCTCCCTGTTCCTTCCCTTCCCTCCCTCCTCTCCCCCTCCCCACCCGTCTCCCCCGCTGTCAGGGAGGGTGCATGCTTTATGCCACACACCATGCCAGCCCCCGGGCAGCACAGATGAATGACATATGGTTCTTGCCCTCAAGGATCTCATAATCTAAGAGTCTTGCAATGAAAATCAATGTTTATAATAATAAAGCTATGCTAGCTTGTCGCTAAAAGCCAGTGCCTGCTGAATAATCATGACAGGATTATTGGGTGGAGTGCTAATGTTATTTTATTGTATTTCATTGTATTTTGTTTCTTTTCAATTGATGGTTTTTACCTTCAGTTTCTTGTAAAATTCCCTTCTGTAAGTGGCAACTTGTTCTAAATTGCAACGTCTCTATAACGTCGTGGGGTACGGCTGGCCCGCTTCAATTAATGGAGATACTTTCATAAATTATTTAGTAAACATACATATGGGCATCTGGTCTGTGCAGAGAACCTAGTTAAGTGTTAGATACAGGAGAGACCGCAGGAGAGGTGACTGGCCTCTGCCCTGAAAGGAGTTTACGGTGGGACACATGTATGAACACCAAGAAGGAGGGACAAGCGGGGCAGTGCGGAAGGGGGAGCTGTCAGGACACTTAGGAGGGATTGAGAGGGGATCGGCTGGCTTCACGGTTCTTTCCAGAAACAGTGAGTTATGGTTCCAGGAAGGAGCCACTTCACTGCCTTGACCCAGACCTAGGCTGGAGCCGTAGAATCCCTTGTGGGGACATCTGCGGCCTGGACTAATGCAGTAGGTTCCTACCTGGACTCTCTTTCTGATTTCAGTCAGAATTTGGTACGTGTGTGAATTTAGCACTCTCCAAGCCCCTGTATATGGCCTGCCAAAAGAGTTCCAAGACTTCACACTTTTGTGTAAAGACTAAATCACAGGCATTTAAAGAGCTATAGTTCATACCAGTTAACACAAATCTGTAAATGGCAAATGCGGAATATGAACCGTTGGAGTTGCGGTAACACGGACCTAATTCGTCCCTCTGCTGATGATAGCGATAGCAGGATTTGATGAGTATTTGCTGTTTGCCGGGGACACTGTAAGTTCTTTAAGTTCGTTGTCTCACTTGATCTTCTCAACAGCTCTGCAAAGCAGCCTTTCCCCCGCCTTTTACAGTTGTAGAAACTGAAGCTCAGAGAGTTTAATCGACTCACCCAAGGTCACCCAGTAAAGGGCACCATCATCACTTCTCACCACTTAACACTGTGATTATTTGTTCCTCCATATAGAAGAGAGGTCTTTATCTTGTTACGAAAATTACCATAGATAGTGATAAATGATGTGTTTTCATGTCACGAACATCTATAAATTCTAAATCCGGTATATTTTAAGGAGAAACCCACATTAAATTAATCTGCTTTTTAAATGATGGGTTTATCAAAGTAGTCCTTGAACTAACAAATTACATTTTTCTCAGTATAACTACAAATAAGGTCCCATTAATGACTGCTGGGTCACTGAGCCATATTTACCAACATCAGTACTGCTCTTCCGTTAGAGTAACTGTACATGCTTAATGGGGAGGGACGCCAAGGAGGTGTTCACACAGCGTGCCCTAGCGTCTATTTAGTTCAGGAAGGCTACTCGGAATGGAGGGGGTGTTTAACATGGGACGATCTTGTGTTTGAATACATTCACCCAGAACACAGTCGGAAGATGATCGATCTTTCTAATTTCCTAGTTGACTTGTCACAGGACCAGATGAGAAGGTTATTAATTTCTTAAGCCCAGTGTCATTCCTTTTGCTGCCTAATTACCCTCCAAACAAATGCAGGGTCTGGCCACACTGATGGTTCTGGAGAAAGGTTCTAGAATATCTCAGATTTCAATCTGGTAACCCGCTTACAAGCTTATGGCCTGTGACTCTTCCCCTGATCTATTTGGGAGAGGATATACTTAGAGAAGGAAGCATTCCAAAGCTCTGAAAGCACTTGTCTGCAGAGGAAAGGTGAGAGTTTCTGTATGATCACATAATGGAAGGAGACTCGGTTTGTAGGCTTAAGAAACTGAGTTCTAAAGGGACCAAAATGAACCTGGGATACTCATAATCTTTACCACCCAGCACTCTCCCAGAGGTGTTTCTTCCCAGTCTGTTGGGTTGAGTTGACTGCATATCTCATTGATGGAACAGCTTTTTATCTTGAGTTTTCCACCATGGTAGGTGCATCGAGGATTACAAGCTTGGTGTGGATGGACGCTCTTGCCAGCTCATCGCGGAGACCTGCCCAGAGGGCGGTGACTGTGGGGAAAGCAGGGAGCTTCCCATGAACCAGACCCTCTTTGGGGAAATGTTCTTTGGTTACAACAACCATTCCAAGGAAGTCGCTGCTGGGCAAGTGCTGAAAGGAACATTCAGGTGATTCTCATGTCTATAGAACTGATTATTCGGCGCCATTGGTGGGTCTTCTTCCTTGAAGAGCTTTAAAGTCAGCATAAAGCTTTGTATCTTAGAGCAAGGGGAACGGCATCCTAAAAGGACAGGTTGTGTTCTCTCCCATGGTCTTCTCCTCTTTCCAGAATCTGGGAACCGTGCTTCCTCAGGGTGAAAAAAAGTGTTAAATAAATTTCTGTCTTGTCCAGGCAGGGACTGCAGATTTCCCATGGGAGCCACCAGAGAATCCTCATGTTCTGATTTGCTCTGAGTGGAAGAATCAGTGTGTGAGTCAGTCTAGAATAGTAGTCCTCAAGTATGGCCCAAGGATCCTGAGGGTCCCTGAGATCCTTTCAGGAGCTATACAAGGTCCTGCCTCTCCCAACTACAGAGAGAATGGATTTTCCTCATTCACTTCAACCCTAACAGTACATTACAGTAAGTTGCATGGGGAGGAGAGAAGCCAGCTGCAAAAGAAATTTGCAAAAAATATAAAGTAATGCCACTCCCCTCATCATTTTTCACAATATGTTCATTTTTAGATGGATTAATACATATGACAAAAATTTCTCTTTCAATTTCTAATATGGTAAATATTGACAGATAAAATCCAAACAAACAAAATCTATGTGGGGCCTTCATTTACTTTTAAGACTACAAAGGGGTCCTGAGAGCAAAATATTTGAAGACATTGATTTAGAATACTTCTTGGAGATTCTCCATTTGACCCCTGTTCCTAGTCTGTCTTAGGCTGTTAGAATACATCTTCCTCAGAGCCCATGCTTCCCAGGAGACAATGATGATGATGAAGGGGAGGAGGAGGAGGAGAATGTTATAATATGGACCAGTAATCGGTAACATCCTAGGCCTGGACCCTTATGAGCAAACCAAGAGTAAATACCCAAGCCAGTTCTTGGAATCAGTTGCTTTTTCTGTTACAGACAGTAGACTTTTCCCCTTTTAGGCTGGGACTTCATTTGCCAATGGCAAGCAGTGAGATGTCATAACTAATCTTGTGGTGGCTGGAATCTTCTCTGTAGTCTAGAAATAAGACTGTGTATGCCCAGATCTTGGGGAGTGTGGATCAGGAGGTAGGGCCTGGGATGGGAGGAAGGGAAGAATGTTCTCTATCTTCTGAATAACCTTTTTAGCTGATTTATGTCTCGTCTGTTCTGGCCCTCACCCTACCTCTCACACCCTGTCCTACTCCAGGCATGTCCAGCAAGTGGGGTTCAGGAGGAGGGAAGCCTTTTGGTCCAGGAAGAATTTTTTTATTGTAGGTTGAGATCTAGATTGCCCACCAAGAACTGGGATTCACCTTAACACTCAGAAATGACCATCTATTCTATTTCCAGGCAAAACAACTTTGCTCGGGGTTTAGACCAGCAACTGCCAGATGGTCTTGTGGTGGCCACTGTTCCCCTGGAGAATCAGTGCCTGGAGGAAATCTCGGAGCCCACCCCTGACCCCGACTTCCTGACTGGTGAGTATGTCCTGCCCCACTCAACTGGCAAAAAGCAGGCAGCTCCTGATGGTTTCATAAAATCAAGACTCTTGACCTCACTTATTTTGGTTTTGAAACCAGCCAGGGCACCTGGGTGGCCCAGTTGGTTGAGCGTCTGACTTCAGCTCAGGTCATGATCTCGTGTTCTGTGAGCTCGAGCCCCGCATCGGGCTCTGTGCTGATGGCGCAAAGCCTGGAGCCTGCTTCGGATTCTGTGTCTCCCTCTCTCTGCCCCTCCCCTGCTTGCACTCTGTCTCTCTCTGTCTCTCAGAAATGAAAAAAATGGTTAAAAAAAATTTAAAAAAAGAGAAACTAGTGAGTAATTTCCATAATAAACAATAAGAACTTAATCCTGAAACACTGGTAGGATTATTTGTCAGTAAAATTGCCAATGTTTTTATATAATCATCTGCAAAATGGTAGTGTTAGTACTTTTCCCTGCGAGTCTCATTGGGTTGCTTTGAAAACAAATGGCATAGCAGGTATGTAATGGTTTAGAGGTCTCGGTGGATTCGAGAAAGTGAAGTCAGAGGGAAGGTGGATGGCTACCATAGCCTAGGATATCTGTCACTGGGGCCGCTGGGTTCCCTGGCAGGTACTTATGGACCAGCACGAGGGAGGAGAAAATGGTAGAGTTTTGTTGTCGAATGACCCTGGCTTTGAGTCACAGCTCTTTCTTTCTAGCTGTGTGATTTGAGGCAGTGCAGTCTCTGGGGGGCTCATGGGCCTCATCCTAAGTTGGGGATGATGACCCTCAATGCTGTTTTGAGCCTGCTGGCATTCTTCCCCTGGGCTCATTATGGAACTAAAGTATGGGTTGATTGGAAGAGGCAGGAACCTCAGGGAATGCTCCTCCATTTTGGGCCTCTGGAGACCTACCCTGTTAACACATCCTGGACTGAAGAAGACACTTCAAAAGTCCAGCGGACCCCTAAGGGACGGCCGACCAGGAACTCAGCATCACTTGCTATAAAGCTGGATGTGAGCTCAGTTACACTGCTGCTGTGCTCAAGTCTCCATTATTCTTCTCGTTTCCTCGTTCTGTGTCTCCCCCATCCAATACCTTTCTCTCCTTTTTCTTCCCTCTTCTGAAGAATGGGTTGTGCTGAGGGCAAACCTTTTCAAGATATCAAGTTCATGACCTTATGGTCCAAACTTTATTTTAGACCTGAACCAGATTAGAAGTAGGTCTGTCTGAGGGAGCGTTGCGTAGCAATTAATAACGTAGGCTCTGGAGCCTGACAGCTGGGCTCAACCCTTCCCTGGCTGTGTGATCTCGGACAAGTTACCTACCTTCTCTGTGCCTCGATATTTTTACCTGTGAAAATGAATAGAAAAATGTCTTCCCTATGGAATGGATACAAGGAGTAAATAAATTCATATTTGTAAAGTGGGTAGAATATTCCTGGTGCTCCGTGTCTAGTGGTAGGCAGTCCGGTTTTCTCATTTCCGTGTCACTTGCTGAGCAATACTTCCCGTGTGTGTGTAAAATGCCTGGAAAGAGAGGGGTACAATGACACACAGAAACAGGACAGGTTCCACACCAAAGAAACCTGTCTCCTGTTTAAATTTTTTTTTCAACGTTTATTTATTTTTTTGGGGACAGAGAGAGACAGAGCATGAACGGGGAAGGGGCAGAGAGAGAGGGAGACACAGAATCGGAAACAGGCTCCAGGCTCTGAGCCATCAGCCCAGAGCCCGACGCGGGGCTCGAACTCACGGACCGCGAGATCATGACCTGGCTGAAGTCGGACGCTTAACCGACTGTGCCACCCAGGCGCCCCCCTGTCTCCTGTTTAAAGGTCCACCGAGACTTCATGCGTAGTAATTTATTGTGGAGGTGAGGGGACTTTGCTTCAGTCACTAGGCTGGGAGGACAGAGAGGAGTCCTGGATACCACCTGAGGCTTTTTTGGAGGAGTGAGGAGAGATCTGAGAAACATCAGAAGAGCACGTTCGACTCTACGTCTGTGGGAATGAGGAACAAATCCAAGCCCAGTCCTCATCCACAACAGAAACTTCTTTCCCTTCTGTACCCTTGGGCCTCTCCTAGTCTGGCATAGTGGACATAAAAGGAGTAGAAGGATGTCCATATAGATCATTTACACTTGTCATGGCCTTGAGAGAGTGAAGTCTAACATTTGTTGCACAAAGGTTCAATCTTGCTTTTTTAAAAGCCCAGAATGACTAGAAGAATTCAAGAGACGTTTGACCAAATGTCTCCTATATTAACTTTCTAGTTCTGGTAACATTTTAATCGTATCTTTCCTGAGAGTCACATAGAGAATATCATATCATGTTGCCCTAGGTGCTATTATAGGTTATAATGCCCATAAACCTACAAGCTTAGAAGATTTTAGAGCTAAAGTGATCTTCAGAAGCTTCAATATCAGCATTTACAAGCATGGTGGTGTTTTTTCATGAAAAATCAGTGCTCTACTATAAATAGGTTCTTCCTTGAAATATTGTTTAGAAAGACTATAGTATCTACCTCTCAGCAATTTGCAACTCCTTAGCATAGAGAGAGCAGGTCCCAAGAAGCCCTGTAGCAATGAAATCCCTTCTGCCTCACTTAACCCAGCAATTCCCAAACCTGTTTAACTAGAGAACGTTTTACACCTAATAGCCATTTCCATCTTTCAGAATATTGGTTGGAAGAACATACTGGAAAATAATTGATTTTTGTGCTTTATCTTGCTGAATGCTTCCCTCTTCATCACGGAACACATGGGTGGCTCAGTCAGTTCAGCATCCAGTTTCGGCTCAGGTCATGATCTCACGGCTCATGAGTTTGAGCTCCGCATCGGGCTCTGTGCTGATAGCTCAGAGCCTGGAACCTGCTTCAGGTTCTGTGTCTCCTTCTCTCTCTCTGCCCCTCCCCTGCTCATGCTCTCTCCCTCTCTCTCTTTCAAAAATAAATAAAGCAAACATTTTAAAAAGTAAAAAAATATAAGAGTTGAGAACCCTGAGCTTTGCCAGCCTTTTTTGTGTTGTAAGTTGTGTGGAAATAAATGAAGAGCAGCCAACTTAAAACAGGTGAAGGCTGTTTATTCAGAGCTTGCTATAGCAAGAGACTTAGCCGCTGTCACTTGCATTTTGGCCAAGACTGAAGGGCTGACAGAGGAGTAGGAAAGCTGCAGAGGAAAGAAGGGAGGGCCTCAGATGTGCCCAGGTTGGACGCTTTTGGTATGAGGGTGGGCCAACTACCTGGGAGTGAGGCATTCCAGGTAGATGTTTAGGGGCACGTAGGTCGGACCTAAGTTGGGAGCAACAGCAAAGATAGGAATGCTGTCAGGTATCAGTCAAGTCCTGGTCATGTTGGGCCACTTTTTACAGGGCTTATTGTTTGGCTTCCTGGACTGGTTGACAGAGATAGTGGTCTGACTTCTAGAAGTCTGATTTATAGATAGTAGACTAGCTTCTTGGGGTGCTTACTGTAGATAATAGTTTGGTTTCCTGAGCTTTTTGCTGCAGATTAGGGGGCGGAGTTCTATTTTTATATATGGTCTGGCCAATGCCTGTCTGTATTTTGAGTCTCTCAGTTGAGAAAAAGAAGAAACCAGAGGCAGACCAAGGAGGGAGAGGAGGCTGCTGGTTACATTTATGGGCCAGTGGGTGCCATAATTATTAAACCTGCATAAAGATTTAGAGCTCTGATCTTTTTGGAACTTCTTCGGGTTCATCTGAAGGAAACAGACTTTTAAAACTTCTGGGCAGAATACATTTCCCTGACATTTCAAATAAAATAACAGGAGAAACCAATCTTCCTTCCTTCCTTGTTTCTTCCCTCCCTCCCTCCTTCCCTTCCTTCCTTCCTTCCTTCCTCCCTCCCTTCCTTCCTCCCTCCCTTCCTTCCTCCCTCCCTTCCTTCCTCCCTCCCTTCCTTCCTCCCTCCCTTCCTTCCTCCCTCCCTTCCTCCCTTCCTCCCTCCGTTCCTTCCTTCCTTCCTTCCTTCCTTCCTTCCTTCCTTCCTTCCTTCCTTCCTTGTTTCTTCCTTCCATCTTTTCTTCATTTCTCTCTTTCTTTCTTGATTGTGCAGAAATCAATTCAGTCATTCTTTTTTTCAAGCATAGATAGGGGAAAGTATGTTCTTTCTCAAGAAAACATAGTCAGATATTTTGTTTGAAAAAAAGAGTCATTGAGAGATGTGTCCCAAATAATAAAAATAAAAATAGAATAGAATAGAATAGAATAGAATAGAATAGAATAGAATAGAATAAAATAAAATAAAATAAAATAAAATAAAATAAAATAAAATAAAATAAAATAAAATAAAATAAAATAAAATAAAATAAAACAAATAAAAAACTAGAACTGACTGCATGTCAAGGGCACACTGAGAAAGAATCCTATGACCCGGCTAGAAAGCATATACTTTAAAATACCCCTTTCTTCCTAACTAATGGACATATTATCCACATGCAGGCACAAAATAACACCTCCCAAGCACTGATGGTTCTGTAACTGTCTCCTGATCATGGTGGAGCCGAAATGCACTCAGTAGGATTGTTGTTCAGCAGCTAAGTGACAGCTAAGTGACAGTGAACTTGGCTCATCCTGAGTGAATATGGGACACTGTTACCCCTTCCTAACCCCTGACATCCCTGCTGTAATTTTCTTTCCTCTGTTTTTCTGAACTAAAGCCTAGGAATTTATAATAAAAGCATCTATAAAGAAATGTCAAGCTTATACAATTAGGGGTGATGAGGCAGAAGACAACATTATAGAAGCCATGTGTGTGTATAATACTTTATCTTATCCCAACATACCTTTATACCCATAACTTTACTGGGTTCTGGCAGCTCACCTGTAAAGCAGGCAAGATGAATACCATTATCACCACTTTTCAGATAGGAGAGTGGAAACCTAGGATTTGCCCAGCCCAAAGTCACACAGCTGGTTGGAATCTCAGGATTGAAAAGGAAGCAATAGATCGCCTCTGCTAAGCCTCTGCCTTTACAGATGAAACCTCCAGCAACCAAAAGATCCCCCAGCTAGGTCGCCAGAGAGGAACTCAGCCAGGGGCCCTTCTAGCAACATGGCCAGTGTTAGAACTGCATGTCCTGCCTGTTCCTTTTCCCATCAGGAAGCAGCTCCATTAAAGGGAATGTGTTCCAATATACTGAAAAGGCTTCATTGATTGGACTTGCTCACTTTTTTATTAATAGTCTTTTTGAAATAACCGCAAGCTAGTGAGCTGACGTAACTAGAGAACGCGCGTTACGTACAATAGTTCTACAAAGAGTGCACGTTTTGTGCTCTACCGAAATGTGCCTTTGAGGTATGTGACTGGGATGTTAATCCTGTAAAGTTAGAATTTCATTTATATGCCTTTAAAATTAACATAAGGGGGTGGTGCTCGAGTGACTCTGTCGGTTAAGCGTCCAGCTCTTGGTTTCTGTTCAGGTCATGATCTCACGGCTTCGTGGGTTCGAGCCCCGCTGACAGCAATGGAGCCTGCTTGAGATTCTCTCTCTCCCGCGTTCTCTGCCCCTCCCCTGCTCATGCTGTCTCTAACTCTCTCAAAATAAATAAATAAACTTTAAAAACTAAAACTAAAAATAAAATTAACATAAAGGTTAAAAGCCAAAGTATGACTGTTGTCACCAAGCTTAATGCCCCGAAAGAAGAACATTTGAAAGAAAAAAAAGTACGGAAAACCTTCTTTTAGCTTCAAGTAACTTATCTTTGATGGCCTGACATGAAATTTAAGCAATTGATTCATTAAGTGCCCCTTCTGACCTTTTTTTCTTTTTGCCTCACCAATAATTATTCTTGTATGATTCACACAGAAATGGAAATTTGGTAGTCACTCAGCTAATTTGACCAGAGTTGACAAGCAGCTAATTAATCCCACCCCCTCTTCATCCAGTTTATGTATTAAATTAGTTGATTTCGCCTCACGGAAGCATGGGTCAAAATGGTAGGGTAACTCACTGCGTATGTGTTATCGCCATTACATTTATACACATTATATTAAAACACACTATCTATCTAAATTTTCTATACATATTGCCATTATATTTATGTACATATACGTATATGCGTATGTGGTACGCATATACATATATGTACATAAATGTATATGTACATTATGTACATATATGTATATGCACATATCACATACGCATATACATATATATTTATTCCTATAACTTACACACACAGCAAATATTAGGCATAGAAATGAAGCTAAAATTGGTTTTGTAAACTTAGCATGGTGTTTTTTTTTTAATTTCTTACAGCATAATTATTTTGTTTCTGTAGAGTTTTATATGTATCATAATGACTGGAATTCAAATAGGGTGCCCCTCCTTCTCCAAGGTGCTCAAGCAAGAATAGCCTGTTTTATCTTCTCTAAGCACCTACAAGGATGTGCTTATTGAGAATGACTTTGGACAAGTGCCTTGGCTTCTCAGAGCCTCAGTTCTCCCATTGGTAAAAAGGGAGACCACAAATAAAGTGTCTGTCATACTGTCTGGCACATAGATGGCACTCAATACAGGGCCACCCTGCCCCTTAATGACTTAGTCACGCTGACCCTGTCCCTCCTGGTGAAGAAGAAATAAGCATTATCAGCTTCAGAGTAATTAAAACTTAAATACTGAACACAAATCAGTTAAATGGGACAGAAAAATCAATGTTATCAGGTACGTGAGCTGAGTCAATTACTGCAGCTATTAAAGAGAGTGAAAATCTGGTGTGTTGCAGTAAGCCTTGCGTTTCATATAAATTTACTCAGGGAATATTGTAGTAGAATGGTTAAGAACAGGGGCACCTGGGTGGCTCAGTCGGTTGGGCATCCGACGTCAGCTCAGGTCATGATCTCATGGTTCATGAGTTCAAGCCCCTTGTCGGGCTCTGTGCTAACAGCTCAGAGCCTGGGGCCTGCTTCTGATCCTGTGTCTCCCCTTCTCTCTCTGACCCTCCCCCACTCGTACTCTGCGTTTCTCATTCTCTCTCAAAAATAAACATTAAAAAAAAAAAAAGAACGGTTAAGAGCACCACCCTGCCTCAGAGACATCTGGATCTCCACCCTGGCTCTAGCTGGTGGCCTAGGGCCCTTATGCAGACACCCTCTCTGAGCTTCAGTTTCTGCATTTATAAAACGCAGATAATAACACCTGTCTGGTGACAATCAAGTGACTTTATACATGCAGAGTGCTTAGCAAAATGTCTGCCACAGAGTAAGGGTTCAGAAAATGATAGCTGTTGTCACTGTGATTCCAGAAATTCTCTCCATCAAAGAATGCTTTCTCATTCTCTCACAATGACACCTGCTAACCTAGTAGACTTGGGACCTGTGAATCAATTGCACACACTGAGCCCGCGTCTCCTCTACCCCTAGGGATGGTGAACTTCAGTGAGGTGTCTGGATACCCTGTGCTGCAGCACTGGAAGGTCCGGTCTGTGATGTACCACATCAAACTCAACCAAGTGGCCGTCTCTCAGGGTGAGCACCGCAGCAAGCCGTCCGTCCCACTGGTTCCTGGGGCTTAGAATTCTTTCCAAGGGCACAAGCCTTTTATCCCATTGTTGAAGAAGCAGTCTAAAATGTAGCCACTTCAGCGAGATACATAACCTGTTCACTCAGATTCACCCTTAAGGACAAGCCCCTGGAATCAGATCCTTGTCTAAGTATAGATTAAATTTTTGCACATTTTATCATGGACCGAAGAAGAGATGGGAAGGGCAAGGCAGGAACCGCTGAAGATAAACACCTACTTTATCATTCTTCCTGGGGTCACACAGTGTAGAGAGAGGATGTTCAAAAGCAGACTTTGTAGAAATTGACAGAATAAAACCGTCCACATGCAAAGAGCATGACTTAGAGTTTTCAGACAATGAAAGAAATAAGGGCAAAAGAGCAAGAAAGAGGAGGATGTGGGAGAGGGGATAGAAAACAGCTTTTATGGTCACGAAATACTAGCAGGTGAGCAAAAGATAGACAGATGATAGATAACAGAGAGAGCTAGCTAATAAGTTAAGGAGTAGTGAATTCCAAAACTCAGGACAAATTGAGCCAAAACACAACAGTGAGGTGCTCGTACAAGTTTCTTGACACTTTAGCGGTCAATGCCTTGAATCAAGTTTTTCCTAGCACTTAAGCTATTTGAATGTGTGATTTGCAGATGGGAAAACTGCTACAGACAAGGCCTTAATACAGGTGCGCACCTCCATTCCACGTCATCCCCTGGGACCAGGAGAACGTTACTCGCATTCTTTCTCCGAAGCTACCTAAAGAACATGCCAGATGTGAAGTTTATGCCATAGGGTCTTGTTTCTCTGTGTTGGGTGGAAAGGTAACTGGAGCCAGATGACATTGTTGGCACAGGAGGACAAGACAAGGAGAGACCTTTGGGTCAACAACAGAAAGGCAGAGTCTTAGCGCCAACAGGAGAGACGTAAAAGGTAGGGGACAGGTAGAGAAGCATAAAGAGGAAATGAGCCATATCCTCACGGAAGTAAAGCTTTACGTCTAGGGAAAGAAACTGCATTAAGGATGTAGAACATGTCCATAGGACACAAGGGGGCCCAGAACTTTATTTTAACGTGAAAGAGTTCTCGGCAGGAAGGGATTGGGATGGGGAATCTTCCTGAAGTAAACTCTGCTGGTACAGAAAATCCTTGAAAGAACTAAGCTGCTCTTCCTTCTCGGGAAATGTAGCACTAGAGAATTTGGCCTGTTCACGTGCTGAGTTTGCACCCAGCACAGGTGCTGTGCACATCAAGGGCTGACAGGGGGACATCTCTGTTGCCACACGCCTTTCAAAGCCACAGGTGGCATCACAGGTGATGTGGACTTCTGCACTAAGGGTCTTGAGCCTGGGCCGGGCTTGGCCTTGTCCTGTTAGGACACAGGTGTGTACAGAGAAAGTCAGACTAAAGCTGGCCAGGTTCAGAAGGCATTGGGTTTGGAAAATTTGTTGTGGGCTCTCTTTCTGACAGGTGTAATTCTCCTAAACAGGGAAAACGAATCTGTGGAGATGTGGCTGGGGAGGAGGGTGTCGGGGGGGGGGGGGGGGCGGAACAGATCCTTTCCTCCATTTGCTATTTCCCTGTTTGTACACTTTTGATTTTCTGAAATAAATATGAATAGTGTATTAGGGACTTTCCTTACTCCTCTTCTTCCATTATCTTCCCATTACCAGTGTCTGTGTCTGAAGGCAATATTCTGTCTCCAGAAACTCTTTTGGTCATTACCCACAGTTAGAAGACATTTTTTTACACTGCGACCTTGTGCATATGCACACCCCCACATGCGCACAAGAGAAGTTTCATGAAACAGTACATCATCTTACGATGTGAAATGTTCTTCGCTGGTATTTGTGTTTCTATTTTAGACTATGCTATTCTTTTTTTTTTTTTTTAATGCTATTATTTGAGCTCACTAAATTAATTTGATGTCATGACTTGTGATTTGAAAAAGAAAACCCAAGATTGACTGAAGCGGGGCGTTAGATTTGGCAATGTAATGCCTGCATGAAGCTAACAGCATAACCAACTGCCTTGAAAAAATACTCATTTAAGGGACTAAAGTGTCTGACGTAGCTAACTGGAGAAGTTCACCTGATACTTCAGCCAGCTCTCCAGCATCACTTTGGGCCACAGAGGTACTTCCGCTTTTGAGGCTGAGTGGCCTGGGGATCCAGATGCTCCCCACCCTGTGAGACCTCACTCTTATTTTTGGGTGATGTTTCTCTGTAGCCCTCAGCAATGCGCTCCACTCCCTGGATGGAGCTACGTCTCGTGGGGATTTTGTGGCCCTGTTGGACCAGTTTGGCAACCACTACATCCAGGAAGCTATCTACGGCTTTGAGGAGTCCTGTTCCATCTGGTACCCAAACAAGCAGGTGCAGCGGCGACTCTGGCTGGAATATGAAGACATCAGCAAAGGTGAGTGATGTGCTCACCAGCATATTCTACACCCTTGCAGGTACGGCTGTCTAGGTGCAAATCATGGGACCAAAATAAAGGAGTCTGTTGGCAAAGGACTAATGCTGTCTTGATGCTCTGCGCCTATCCTTAAAATTGCCAGGGTTGATATGTTTGGGGAAACTTTAGATACAGGATGGGGTCAAAACTGTATGGTCACTTTGTGAGTTACCATGAAAAGAGTCCACTAAGGGTATTTACCAGTCCCTGTGCATTCACGGCAAGGGCAAAGTATTCGACTGTTCTCTCATGGAATGTGGGAGGAGCAAGAGAGTGTCGCAGTCTCCACCACTTTCTGCTTCTCACCCCATCCTGCCCTATCTTTAGGCCCATTTTTTCCCCACTGATTTGTGCTAAGAGGAAATCTCCATTGGCTCAAGTGTTTATAAAGCTCTGAACAACAGCTGTACAAATAGATCCTTGTCTACTCTTGGATAGCCGGTTAGTATTCTGTCCAAGTAAGTATAAGAAATTGGAGTTATTCAAACCTTTTGAATTCACCTTCTGGTATGGGAGGAGTACTGGCTGGCAAATAATGTATTCTGATCAACCAAGACTGATGTAGAATCGCCACTCGTGGAATTTCTTCCGAGCTTACCCTCATGGCATTCTGATGAGGCCGAGTTATAGATGTGCGAGTTGCTAAAGGCCAAGCCATGAAATTAGTGCAACGGAAACTCAAGAAGTAAGTCATCCTAAGATTTAATGATCAAGAGTCCCTCTGAAATGAGGGGACCCCTGTGTCAGCAGTGCTGGACTGGGAAAATGTGCCCCCATGGCTGAGATGCTCTTCACTCTCTGAGCTCCATAGAAATTTCTGTTTTGTCTCACTTGATGGGTAGCAGAGGCATGAGGGCCTCTATTCCGGCTCATCCTTTTCTTCCAGAAGCAGTAAGAGGCTTGTGTCTGGGCTCCCAGTTGTTGCAGGCATTTCCCTCCAAGCCCTGATTCCTCTAAACCCAAGGACATAATCACAGGCTTCTAGTATCCTTTCAAACTTCAGTCTCCTAATACTGTTCTATTCCAATTTGCCAAGAAAGGAGTGTCATGTAAGCAAATGTAGATAAGACCAGTTCCAGCTGGCAAAGCTTTCTTACATTTCTATGCCAGAGCCTAATGATTGAACCAAAAGGCTAATTCCTCCCCTGCTTCTGTTTGCCAGTGGTTCAGGGATGGCCAGGTTCTGTGACTACAGGGAAATGAGCCTGACCTTCCCCTGTATTCTTGGTTCTGTTCTTTGCTTCTATCCTGAACACTGCAATGTCCTTGAAGTTAAACCCTGAGCCCAGGAGGGAGGTGTATCCATGACCTTGGCACTACGCCTTCCCATCTTGATCTCAAGCCATTCTCAAGTTCATTTTGTCACAGTCCAACTGGTGACTCTAGTTCTCATAAGTATTATGTATACAATACCTTGCCTGTTACTGATCTCAGAAGATATTCAAACATTTTTGTATGTCTACTTTGATATCTCTCAGTTATCCATGGGTACCACCCCCCTCCCAAGTCTTACCTCTGCGTCATAGAGTTTATCTCTTTTATTGTTTGGTCTGCTTACTACTCTTAAATATTTTTCTCCTCCGTAGGCACTAATTTCCTTTTCTTCCAAAAGAAGGATGCTCCTGATGAAGACTTACAAATACGTAAAACGAAGGAAGATTTTCTTCCACTTTTCTGCACTCTGAGAGGGTTGCTCCAGGATGGGATTTATACGCTAGGGGTGACGAGTGTTCTGAGAGGGCTGGACCTACCATGACATAAAAGTGCCATCTTCTTGGACTCGAGTCCCTTGATTATATGTTCTTGTCCGCTCTAACTTTCAAAACCTTCTAGTGGAAAGGGATTCTCTATTGCTCACTTTTGCGCCTGTGATCAGATGCCTAAAATTACTCACAGATTGAATAGGAAAGGAGATTTATTAGGAGTGAAACGAAATGGAAAATGCATAGGACTTAAGGGTTGGGTCTCTAGAATTCGTCAGGTGACTTTTGCTTCGTCAGTTAACGGCCCGGACCTCCCCTGTAATGCCCTCTGTGGTTCCTCCCAGCTCCGAGAGTGTATGGATCCTTACATGTCCCTCTTTATGTGAACAGCTTTCTCAGGTCAGACATTAGAATAAAGACTTCCCTCTTCTCTGTACAAATCACTGCACAGTTTCTCAAAGGTAGGTGTCATGCCTTATTCAACTTTAAATCCCCAGGGTCTGTCACAGAGCCGGGCACATGGTAAGTCTCCAACAGTTGTTTACTGTGGTTGTTGTTAGTGGTGATGGAGGCAGTTATGGTGACAGCGGGTGGTGATGGCGGTGGCTGCGGCTGTGGGAATGGTAGGAAAAGCCCTTCTTATGCGGCAGCTTTCCAAGTGGGTTTTATTATAGACATGCAAAGTGCTCCAGTTCTGCCTGGCTGACGGAAACTCACAGATGGATATTTTTGGCCAGATCCTCAGAAGCCAGCCTTTCATTCATCACGCACCTATTTGTCACACTACCGCTGCATGGTGTGGCCACACCAATATTGAGGAGTATCTGTCTTTCAATAAGTCTGACCGAAACCTGTGAAAAATAAACTCCCACTTATTGTTCAGGATTAGCGTATCCTAATTTTTTTTTTTACAGAGCAAATAAGGACTACCAGATGTTGAGGGAGTAGTTTATATATCCCTTCTCTTCTTCCTCAGCTTCTTTTTTGACTCTTCAGATTATTATTATTTGCTTTCAATCCCTGTCACCCTACAGAAATAGTGGAGAAGGAAATCAAGGGCTTCTCAGTCAGAGGTTTACTTTTCCATTCTGTGACCGTTTTATCTATGTCAACTGAAGAATTTGTCCCTCTTGACCAGGTCTGTCATCTTGAAAATGCTCTCTTCCGTTCAAGTCCCTGATTCTGTTCCCTCTAGATTCTCTTCATAAATCTTTGGCCTTTGTTTCTCAGCCTTTCTCCCCTTCCTCCTCTGAAGAAATTATTTACATCTTGCTTGTTTTCCAGAATTTCATCTTTAATGTTCATCTCTTCTTCCCCGTTGCTGGGTGATTCTCTTCTGTGTCTACCTTAGCCTACATCTCTGAGATTTTGAAACCTTGCCCTTGAGTGTTGAGCATTTCTACCTGGATATATGCTCTAGGGACCTCAGCGGTCACCATCTCTTTCCTCTGTACCCACTAGTAGATTTGTGCACTGCAACGATGGGTCAAAATGCAAAGTGGGGAGTACGTCCAGATGCTCTCCTCCGTCCTCCACACTCACTCATTTACAAAGTTCTGTTCTTCTTACCACCCAAATACTTCTTCAACAGGTGTAGGTTCTCCTGTCCATGTCTCGAAGCCGTATGAGCTTATGGTATCAGCTCTCATAAGAAAAACTGAAATTGCGTCCTCACGTGTCTCCTTTTCTTCAGTTTCCTTCCACTCTAGTCCACTCAGCATCATACTGTTATCTTCTTAAAATGCCACTTAATCATGAGACTCTTCAGCTTGAAGCTGTTCACTCACCCCTGGCTGCCTTCTCAACGTGAGCATGACCTCACTCCTGGTATTAGTTCCCTTGGGCTGCGATAACAAATCACAAACTAAGTGGCTTAAAACAACATAAATTTATTCCCTGACTATTCTGGGGGCCAGAGGTTCAAACACAGGTATCAATAGGTGGCCAAACTAAAGGTATCAATAAGGTGGCTCCTTCCGGAGGCTCCAGGGGAGAATTCCTTCCTTGCCCCTTCCAGCTTCTCAAGACCACTGTATTCCCTGGTTTCTGGCCGTCTCCATCTTTAAGATGTGTCACTCCAATCTCTGAGTCACCTGGCTGTCTGCCAGGACTCCTACCTGCTTCTTCTTTCTTTTTTTTTTTAATTTTTTTATGTTTATTTTTTATTTTTGAGAAAGAGAGAGACAGAGCACAAGCAGGAGAGGGGCAGAGAGAGAGAGAGAGAGAGACTAGAATATGAAGCAGGCTCCAGGCTCTGAGCTGTCAGCACAGAGCCCGACACAGGGCTCGAACCCACAAACCGTGAGATCATTGGCGCTCAACCGACTGAGCCACCCAGGCGCCCCCTGCTTCTTCTTTCTTGTAAGGACCCTTTGGATTACATTGGGCCCGTGCAGATAATCCAGGATAATCTCCCTATCTCAAGAGTCTTAATTTAAGCGTATCAGCAAAGTCCCTCTTGCCATTCACAGGTGACAGTCACAGGTTCCGGGGATCAGGCCCTGGGCATCTTTGGGAGCCCTTTCCAGCCTGCTACATCTCTGCCCTCTGCAGCTGCTGCATCACTGACCATTCCATGACCCAAGTATCCTCCACTCTGATGATAACAAGGCTGCTCGCTCTCAATCCCAAACCCTTGCATTTGCTTCCAGACAGTGAAAGGCTTTAGAGGATCCCTCCCTGCCCCAGTCCAAGGCCCTAGATAAGTTTCTGTCTCACTCAGAAATTTTCTCTTGGGTCCCTGTCTTGTCTCCTCTTGGGGCTCTCTGTTTTTCTCCTTTCCCAGGTGTCCGTTCAGTTGTCTAATTTCTGGAAGGATCTCCCTCTCTCCTTAGCCCCTTAGGATCAGCAAATGAGTCTTTCCGGCTCTGAATTCTGTTTCTTGCTTTTGTTTTTTAATTGCCCTCTCCAGCTCTATAAATTGCCATTTGCAATTAAATGATACCCAGTCCCAGGCTCAGGCCCCAACTCTGGGTCCAGGGTCAGGGTTTGGAAGAGGGCTTGGAGCCTTTTCCACACTTCTGAGCCTGTGGGCATGTGCTGCCTGTCTCACGTTGTCCTCTGTTCCACCTCCATTCCACTGTCCCCTCCTTCCTGCTCTCCCAGCTGACGGAAGCTCACCTGCCACCCCTCCCACCACCCCTTCCCAGATGCTCTGGGTGGAGTTCTTTGCTGCCTCTTAAAGCCCCTTGTATCCTATCCTATCCCCCCAGCAGCACTCTTCGCATTTCTCTGTGTGGCCATTTCCCTGTAGGACTGTCTCCCGCGATAATGGATGGCACAGCACTTAACCCTGTTTCTCTCTCTCTCTCTCTCTCTCTTTTTTTTTTTTTTTTGGTTTAAAAAGATTATTTATTTAAAAAATCCAGAACGTATAAAACAGAATAAAGTGAAAAATAAATCTTCCTCCCACTCTTAGTTCCCAGTGTTCCAGTTCCACACCCCAGAGGCAGCCAGGCAACTGTTGCTAGTTTACTGTCTATCCATCCAGAGAGGTTCCATCCGTAGCCATTTGCAAGTGAACAAAGCAAATCGCAGAAGAGTAGATATATTAGGGTCTCATCCGTTTTAAAAATTATACATATAAATATATGCCAATATGCACTATATAAATATACATGTATAATCTTCTAATCTGTCACTAAATATGTATATGTGTATATAGTATGTCCATGTATATATATATATACCTATATAGAGAGAAACATATGTATATAATCTCAAAATAGCTTTGTGTGTGTGTGTGTGTGTGTGTGTGTGTGTGTGTGTGTGTATACACACATTATCTGTTTGCTCCAAGATTAGGGCTATGGGGTAGAGACTTTTATTTTTTATACTAAAAAATTCTGTATTGCTTTTCCCACAATAAGCACGTGCCACTTTTTTAATGTTTATTTATTTTTGAGAGAGACAGAGCATGAACAGGGAAGGGGCAGAGAGAGAGAGGGAGACCCAGAATCCGAAGCAGGCTCCAGGCTCTGAGCTGTCAGCACAGAGCTCGATACAGGGCTTGAACCCATGAGCCGAAGTCAGACGCTTAACTGACTGAACCACCCAGGTGCCACAAGCATGTGCCACTTTTACAATAAAACTCTTTTAACACATGGAAAAAAATACATTCTGAAAAGTTTGTGTTACTGTGGAGCGGAGACTTACAAAGGTAACTTAAAAAACAAAACAAAACAAAACAAAACAAAACAAAACGTACTGTTGTATCTACAGAGAGCTGAACTTGGGATAGAAATCTGGGAGGAAGTGCAAAACAATGTCATCATTTCCTATTGGTATTTGACTCTGCATCCCTGACGCAGTGCCTGGCATATAATTAGCATCCACTGTTTTTGAAGGAATGAATCCTTTATTTTGTTCATACTTCAAAAGAAACCAGTAAAGAGTTACAGATCTGTAGATTCTGGAGAAATGACCAAAGGAAAAAAAAAGGAAAGAAAGAAAAGAGAAGAAAAGGAAACCATCGAATCTTCTTCAAATAAGAACTTCCAAGGGCTTAATTTTCATCCTCCACCTGACACACCCAGTACATTTTCTTTCTTTCTTTCTTTCTTTCTTTCTTTCTTTCTTTCTTTCTTTCTTTCTTTCTTTCTCTTTTCTTTTTTTTCTTTTTAATACTCCATTCAGGAGCGGATTTCCTCAGGGCTTTCTTCCTTTCCTTTTCCAATACCACTTCCATTGTTACTCAAGATCTGACCTTTGTCATTATCTTTTCTCGCCATTGCCTTTGGTGCATGCACATCAGTGGGGTTATCTGGGTTGACAGGTGGGAGTTAGGAAACTCTTCCTGTCTGCTGCACTTTCTAGTCCATAATCCACTGAATTTTTGTTGTTTATTTGTTTCTAGCCAGTTGCCTCCTCTCCGTGGGGAAAGCTAAGAAGAATAGCTTCTTCTTCTTCCATGATACGCAGCTGAGGGTTGTATTGGGGGTGGGGGTGGGGTGGAGTGTAAGGTGACTCTCTAGCTCCAAGTCTTAAGTCAGATGAGAGTCAAAGGAAGAAAAGTAAACCACCTACATGGCATTGTGTTTTTACCACACAGGATGCCATGTTTTCCACTTTCCGTCGATTTGGTTTTGGGTGGATAGAGCCCGAGACAGACTCAGCTGGTCCCTTTCCCCAGAATAATGAACAGATGTCTGCCGTGGCTGAAGCAGAAACAATAGCTGGATCGGCCGCCAGCCTTCTGATCCTGGTCTGTGAGTGCTGGTCAGCAGAGACCCAGGGTGGGACACGTGACACTGGTGCACTTTGCAGGCTAACGTACATAATCGTGGTAAATGGCATGAAAACCTGATTAAGTTCAGGACGCGACATAGAAATCCAACAAAGAGCAATAAAAGACGTTTCTATAATGCTTTATGCTTTACAACCCTAGGTTGCAAGCCAGTTCCAAAGGCTCTTTTTCTGCACATTTACAACGATGAAGTTAGCGCTCAAGTGGCAAGGCAATTATGGCATATAGCTATTTTCTTTAAATGATTAATTAATTCGTTCCTCAAACATTTGCTGAGGGCCTGCTCCACGCAAAGCCCTGTAGTGAGCAGAGAGGGGATTTAGGTTTAGAGGAGACAGCTGTTCTATGGCTTTCCCAGGCAGACGGCCTGGTGAAGGTGCTGCTGAAGCTGAGCCTGGTGGTGTCATAAACAGAGGCTTTGAAAAGGAGCTAAGCTTTCCTAAACATATGGGTGAGGTTTAATTTGAATCTTCAAGTCCCCTAGGCTCTGATGCAGAGTCCAGAGTAAACTGGATCTTTAGGCTGCAGAAAGACACCACTGTGAATAATATTACCAAATAGCATGTTATATAACTTTTCTCATTTAATCCCTAGGTCTTACCCTCCCCATTTTATAGATAAGGAAACCAAGTCTCCGAAAGCTTAAATAAATAACTTGCATGCAGTCACACAGCTAGTAAGTGGCAGAGTCAGGACACCTTCACCTCCTGACACAGACTGTGGGCAGCTGCATGCCATGTTGCCTGCCAATGGTACAAGAAGAGATTAAGGTGGGAAGTTTAGTGGACAAGATGGAGGTGGGGCCAGGACGTCATTGAAGCCAGGTCACTGGTCTAAGATGAGCGCGAAAAGGCCAGATGTCAACCCTCGTTAGACTGCATAGTGGATCCGCTGCCTTTCACTTGAGTTTTCTGGAGTTTTTGATTGTTGTGGGTTCGGGGGGCCCTGAGCAATGGCACAGTGGCCGCAGCAGTTTTTTGTTTTCCTATATGGCGGTGTTTCTCAAAATTTATTGCGCAATATGTATCACCTGGGATCTTGTTAAAATGGGAATTCTGATCCGGTAGGTCGGGGTGGGGCCTGACATTCTGCATGTCCTGACAACTCTCACTTGATGCCAATGCTGCCTGTCCAAGGACCCGTTTTGAAGAGCAAGGTGATAGACTTGTCTCAAAGACCCAACAAGGAATGGGCTCCCCCACCGTCCTTGTTCGTCCTGTCCAGTGCAGGGGCTTTAATGATGGAGCCATGGCACGGTGGCCTCCAGGGGTCTATCCTGGTGTCATCCCCACAGAGGAGTGTCACAGATAAGAGGACTCGACTGAATGGTTTTCACTTTGGTCCAGGACTTTTCTCTGATTAAGCCATTGATCGATAGGCTTGTGGGCAGAATTGAACAGTCCTAAGCCCTCAGGTGCTAAAAGGAATTGGAAACATGCCAGTAATCAGGACTAAAGGTGATAAGCTGATTTTTCTAAACTTTGTACTATAGGCAACACTGTTCTCATATTAATATCTCAAGCGTTTTCTAGGTATTTTTAAATTTAGTATTTATGAGGCCCCAGTTTTTTTCTTCTAGAATCCACAAATGGTTATAGAATTTCATAGTTTAACATTTCATAGTTTAACATAGTTTAACATTTAACATTTTCGTTAATGGGACAATTCTGATAGTGATATCAAATTCCTTTCATATAATTATGGGCCTGACAATAGTGACATATTGTGCATACCTACAATTTAGTAGTTAATTATATAGTATTCTGGATTATTTTCTACTCCAAGCATGTAAGCTTTGCCCTCACAACTTGATTGATTGCTTCTTGGAAGAGGGCTTATTCATTCACTTAGTCAACACCTGATTTATCTAAACATTGGTCTAGGCACTGGGCATGTAATGATGAATGACACAGAAAACTTTGCTGCTTTTGTGGAGCTTATATCCTACTGAAGAGAGACAGAGAGTGGCAGGTGACAAATAAATGAGAGCAATAATTCTAGACAGTGAGAGAGAGATATTACAAAGAAACTGAAACCAGGTGATGTGATAGAGATTGGCTGGAGGACTGGGGGCTCATGAAGATGGTGGCCACAGAAAGGCCTCAGTGATGATGATAAGGGCGTGAGGTTGAGCTGAGACCTGGAAAAGAAAAGAAGGAGCTGGCCATGCAAAGACCTGGGGACAGAACCATCCAGGCAGAGGAAATAGCAAATGCAAAGGCTTCATAATTTGTTTTTAAATTCTCATAGCTTCTAGCATAATGCTTCTAGGAGGGCATATGAAGTTACTTGGTAAATATCAGACTGATGATCAATATGACTGTGGAAAACAGAGGAGCCTGGATTCTCTGATGGAATATGAAGAGAAGAAGCTCTGCTTCCAGCCAAACTTACTCTGTTTCCTAGATTCAGCAAGCTGAGATAGGACCGGTATGTTTAGCCCATCTTCCTTATTTTGAAATTTTAATTCCAGTATAGTTAACGTACAGTGTTATATTAGCCCATCCCGTGTTATCCAGCATGTATATCAGTGCTCATGTGGGCTGGCTGTGGTAGTATAGACCAAGAGAAATAAGCATAAGGCACAATACATATATCTACCAGTATTTTGATTTCGATCTTAAGTTATGCGCTCCATTCCACAACTAATAGTTTAATCTCTGAAAAAAATGTCGGAAATAAATGTACAAGATAGATGATGAGGCAAAGGGATATTCCACATCAAATGTGAAAATCTATGCTTGACATCACTTGGGGTTTTCATGTCTTTGGGGATGAGTGCCTGTTTCTTAAGTAGTAATAGGTCTCTATCGCCCATCGGACTCTAAGGCAGCGTGTTGAGGGAAAAAGCACTGGGTAGGGAGTGAAGACCTACATTCTTGCTCTCAGCTGAACCATTAGCCAGCCTTGGCCTTGGGTAAATTACTTAACCCTCCTCAAAATAATCTTCTCACCTGTATAATAACTACCTTGAATCAGGTACTTAGAATTTCTCCTACTTCTGTGACTCTGTATACTCAGCCAGTGTTTTCTACTTCTGATAACAGAATGGAACATTTAATAATGCCTGGCTCATGGCTAAATAGGTTAATGCAACTGCTGTTACATTAAAAAGAGTTTTAGTGTAGTTGCTTTTGTAGTAAGTTCTAAAGTCAGACAGATTTCAATCAAAATTTTTATTAGCTGGGGCGCCTGGGTGGCTCAGTCGGGTAAGCATCTGACTTTGGCTCAGGTCATGGTCTCACAGCTCATGGATTCGAGCCCTGTGTCGGGCTCTGTGCTGACAGTTCAGGGCCTGGAGAATGGAGCCTGCTTTACATTCTGTGTCTCCCTCTCTGTCTGCCCCTCCCCTGCTCTCTCTCGCTCTCTCTCTCTCAAAAATGAATAAACATTAAAAAAAATTTTTTTTAATTTTTATTAGCTGTGACTCTTGAGAAGTTTCTTTAATGGCTGTGAGCCTCAGTTTCCACGTCTATAAAATACGGCTATCAATACTTACGTTACAAGTGAGGATTGTGCAAAGATTGAACATAATAATTATATATGCAGCACAATGTCTAGTATTCTGTAAGTGTTCAATTCAGTATAAGTCTTTTTATTATTACTATTATTAGAATTATTTTAATAAATTTGCAGCTCAGCTTTTTTTTTTTTTTTTTTTGAACAAAATAGTAACTGATAAGAATTTCAAAGGGATATCAGTAAAACTTGCCCTGGGTAAATTCGTGCTTCACAGAAACGCTGATGTATATTTTACAAGTCACCTACTCATCAGGCTAGTGGAACAGGGGGCCCAAACCTTCCTTCCAAACATCAGGATCAGCATCACATCCTTTGGCAACTATTTTCAGTTCCAGTTGTAGCACCCCCCTGCTGGGAAAAGATCAGGAAATAAGCACAACTCTTTTTTTGGTGGGAGTAAGGGGTGGGGGGCTGTGAGAATGTGCTCTCTGTGGAAAAGGATCCCTGGGGAGGCCTTTTTGATAAGCAGCCTGGGTGTTTCTGCCTTTTAAGTGCAAAGGAGCTGCCAGGTGCATTCCACAAAGGGAGAAAAATTCATGAATGTGTCCATCTGTACCAGCCTTTCCTTTTACCTGTGATTCAAAGCCTCTGCCGTCTAGTTCCACTGCCTGCATACAGATGCAGACACTGATTCCTCTCGTGCCCCAGAGATGGGTCCCTGGCCCTATTTACAGCCAGAGTTCCAACGTAAGTGATGTTGGGGCTGAGAGAGAACTCGTTAGCAGTTCGGTGTTTTGTTAGACCCCTATCTTGGCCTGGTTTCCATTAACGGATGCTTTAGAGGAACATCTACGGATCTCTGGGTTCACCCCGCATGCCTACCCCATCTCCAGCAATGTGTAATGCCACGCACAGCACCTGGCATCCAGTCGGTCAGTGTTGGTGGAATGAATATAGGAGTGAATGCCATACTTTTTCTCTTCCTCTTCCCTTTCCAAGGGAAATGACAGCAGAATGGCTAAGATAACATCTCCTTGAACACCTTGCCCCGAAGCCCCCAGCACTAGTCCACCCTTTCATTGTCCCTTCCCCCTATCTCCAGGTTTGATTGTTTTGAGTGTGGGGTGGGGTGGGGATAATGTCATGTCCTGGGGTTTGGCATTAGAAGAATCGGCTGGACATTAAAATCAAGTGATCAGCACAAGGTAGGACTAGGATTAAATACTAGAAAGAGGAGTCAATCCGTGTGTGGACCTTCAATTTGTGATTTATTATCCCCAATTTCTGTCTACCAGTTAATGTTCTAGGAGCCAATAGCAGCCTTTCTTTACCACTTTTCCTGACATTACTTTTCTTTTATAAAGCAAGTAGGAAAGTTTTCTTGGGGAGGGCAGGATAGGTATTAGGTGCAGCACACAGCTTGTATTTAAAATGAAACACAAGGGGCGCCTGGGTGGCGCAGTCGGTTGAGCGTCCGACTTCAGCCAGGTCACGATCTCGCGGTCCGGGAGTTCGAGCCCCGCGTCGGGCTCTGGGCTGATGGCTCGGAGCCTGGAGCCTGTTTCCGATTCTGTGTCTCCCTCTCTCTGTGCCCCTCCCCCGTTCATGCTCTGTCTCTCTCTGTCCCAAAAATAAATAAACGTTGAAAAAAAAAATTTTTTTAAATGAAACACAAGACGTAAAACCATTTCGACCTAAACCAACAAATCAACAAGCCGTGTCCATCGGAGCTTCTCTGTGTGGCCACTAGCCATTTCTGGTTCGTTCCTAATCTCCATTCCTCTGTTGTTAGAGGATTCTTTCTGAATCTCACGGAACTCTTGGGAAGTTGGGTCAATTAGTAGAAGGTATAAATTAAAGAGAAAATTAAAAAGTACATAAGAAAAACTGATGTCAAAGAAATCATCAAGAAATGGATCAGGTAAGTAAGTTATTGCAAAAAAAGTGGGTGTAGTCGACACCACGTTGAAACCTGGCCCCGGCTGCCAGCTAGCTACACTACAAAACTTAGATGATCAATGCTGCATCAGTCAAAGGCTCCAGAATATATCATCTCTATCTCCATTACTGATGAGAGGAAGATAGTTCTCTGATCAGATCAACGTCCCGCTTTTAAAAATTCCCACATGCACTTTGACTTTCTTGCCGTCAGCAGAGTCCGTGACACGTAGACCCCGGTTAGCAGCACGTTGAGGGAAGGCTGAGTTCTTTGCAAGGTAAGGATGTTTACGCATTCATGCAGAAATGTGCGTTGAGTGTTTACTGTAGATCAGGCACAGTGGTAGGCATCAGTGGTTAATAAGAGAGGGCTCCTGACCCACTGTGGAATTCTAGATGCTGGAGGAAGGCCTATTTTCTCTGCCAGCCTTACCTTACCTCTTTCTCTCCCTGCAACTGGCTAGTCAGTATCTGTGTGACAGCGTGGTTGAACCCTCAGGGGGACCCACAGACGAGGCAAAGGAAGCCATCGCAAGGTCCAAAACACACTTTCCACCTTGGGAGTTTATCCTGTTCCTTGGAAGGTTTCTCGGGGGCAGGCTTATGCACATTCTGTCAACTTCCAAAGAGCCTGGGCTCATGGTGGCTGCCCACAGGAGGAATCTGGGACACGCGGAAGGAGGGAAGCAAAGGGACCCGTGTGCACAGCTTTACGTGCAAGACCCTTCACAACATCAAGCGTTTCTGGGGAGAGATGCTGCTGGGCTGGACTGGGCTGTGCCTGGGACACGTGGGATGCCCAGACCTTGCAGCTTTGGGAAGGCTGTCTGTTCGCTGAGGCGAAGAAGGGGTGACGTCTGCCTACACAGGGTTCGTGCTTGCGTCACACCGGTATCCCCCTAAAAACCAGTGGAATTAGACGGCGCGGCTAAATCATAACCACACGAGGCCCATCGACTTGATGACGTCCGGCAAGGGACAGTGGCCAGTCCGCTTAGTTGGAACGTGATGTCAGCAAAGAGCCCTCAGTTTAAGGCAATTGCAAAACCAAGCAGGTTCAAAAGCATTTTTGGTTTTGATGATTAAAAAAAAAATGGTAACAAAGTAAGAAAGAAAAAGGCAAGTAAAAAGAAGCATTTCTTTCGCTCAGTTTCTTAGTAAATCTGCCAGGTAAAATACGTGCTTTGAGGGTGAAATGTGAGTGCCCGTGACAGGGAAAAACAACCTAATCGGGTAAACCAACAGCCTGGACTCCCTTGACACTTTTCTGTTTCCTTGGGGTTTTTCTTTAGTCAGGTTGATTCCACAGGGGCAGCTTATAAAGTCTCTCTTTGTGCGTGCTCCGGCTGCCCGTGCTGACTGCCAGGGCCCCTCCCGTCGATTTGTTACAAATCCAGTCGATTACTGTGGTAATTGGTTCTATATATATTGATGTGTTGGGGGCATTTATGGCTTTATGCATTTTTATTTGGTCTGCTTTGACTCCTCCCTTAGAGAGCAGGGACTCGGCCCGCTTCTTTGCGACTCCCCGTAGATGTTGCCTTAGCTTCTGCTCACAGTGGGTTCATCTTCAGTATTGATCACAGTAATGTGGACGAGGATATCCGGAGACACCAGCCTCCAAGCTTTACTGGTCCCTGCCTTCTTTTAAAGGGCTGAATATAAAGAAGAGATGTTATCCCTTCAAACTTTGCACAGTCTCTCTCGTCAAGGGTCATTAATATGTGGGAAGCTGGGTACATCACGTATCCTGCATTCTTCGGGCAGGCAAAGGGCATTAATAATCTAGAGATAAAAGCAAATTGGGGGGGTGCCTGGATGGCTCAGTCGTTTGAGCATCCAGCTTCAGCTCAGACCATGATCTCGCGGTTCATGGGTTCAAGCCCCGCATCGGGCTCTGTGCTGACACTCAGAGCCTGGAGTCTGCTTCAGATTCTGTGTCTCCCTGGGAACATTGCCTGGTTCATCTAGAAAATCGTAAAATATTAAAACCACCAAGGCCCTGAGAAATCATTATAATGGTAACTTACAATTGTTAGTACTTCACGTATACCATATTTCTCATCGCTTTATGAAGGGAAGGGGTAGGTTATATATTATGACCCTTTTCGGTGAAGGGTCTCTTGTGAGTTGTTCTCAGTCCCTCTGAATTGTGAAACCACGAAAGGCCCCTTGCAGACCAGAGTTACGTCCCTTGGGGTATCTGCAAGGTGAATGTGTTGTCCCAGATCGCCCCGCCCCGGGTGCTGAACACTGGAAGCATTCCTCCCCCAGGGACATCTGCCTGCTGACATGTACCCTTGCAGTAGGATTCTGCCGCCCCCCACTGGCCGTCTAGCACCCCTAATTCCAGAGGGGAGGACCTGAGGCCCATGATGTGAAGACACTAGGCTGTGGTCACACAGAGAGCGGCAGAACCCAGGCTTGGTCACTCATTGTCCCAGTCTCAACAGAGCTATGGCATCTGCTTCTCCATGTGCTGAAGCCCAGGAGGGCTCTGGACGCCGGTTCCACCGTCCCGGTGTTTCTCTTTGAATTTTCGATCCGCCATAATGCTGACCCAAGAGGAGCGCCCCATCCCGTAAGGATGCCAGATCTGCCATGACATGATCGACCCCCAACAGTTTCCTTATGGCTGGGCGTTATTCGCATACTAGCAAACAAGATAAAATCCTTGCTCAGCCCAGCTCTTAGCTGGCCATCCCACCCCTGGAGAGAGGGTTCCAGTCTACAAGTTAGCAAACACTCAGCACCTGCTGCTAAAAGTGTAGTGAGTGCCAGGCCCTACGCCAAGGGTTGAAAGTATGCTGGTGAATAAGAGCCAGGCCCTGCCCTCAAGTCATTCATAAAATATGTGGGAAGGTGTCCAGCAAACCTGAAGTTGCAATACTGTCATAAGAGCTGTAAGAGACCTGAGAATAGAAAGCACCGAAGAGGGCCTCCTGCTCCAGACTGGGGCAGGACTGAGAAAACCCTGCTGCAGGGAATGTTGCCTGGATGGAGAACTGAGGGTGAGTGGATGTTAGCAGGCAGGCTCTGGGTCAAGACATTCTCAGCAGGAACAAAGCAAGGCACAGGAGACCCGGGGCTGGGGGGGGGGGGGGGTGTGGGGGTGGGGAGGGGATTCAGGGGAAATGAGGCTAGAGAGAGGCCAAGGGACCGGTGTAAAGGGCCTGCTGGCCATCCTAGTTCCCTTAGTTTTACTTTAAAGCCATTTGAGAGTTATTGAAGGATTTCAGCAGAGAAAAGGTATGTTCCCAGGATGCTTTAGAAGCACACACCCATTAACATCTTGGAGGATAAGTGAGAGATGTAAAGCCTATAGACAGGATGGCCATCAAGAAAATTTTGGAGTAGACCAGTGGGAAGTGTGGAGGGTCTGGACTAAGGGGAAGAACGAGCATATGGTGGATGTGACAGTAATTTGGGAAACGTCCCCCAGAAGTGACTCTAGGGATGAGGAGGGTAAGGAGGGGGTAAGTGGACGGAAGTAGAAAGCCCTGGGGCCCTGCAGTGATTCCCCTCATTGTGCAACAGCAAGAATTTAAAGCTCTTTGGCTCAGGGCGCCTGGGTGGCTCAGTCAGTTAAGCATCCGACTCTTGGTTTCAGCTCAGGTCACAATCTCACAGTTTGTGGGTTCAAGCCCCACCTCAGGCTGCACACTGACAGTGCAGAGCCTGCTTGGCCGTTCTCTCCCACTCCCTCTTTCTCTGCCCCTGCCCTGCTCACTCTCTCTCTCTCAAAATAAATAAACTTAAAAAATTAAACTAAAAAAATAATAAATAAATAAAGCTCTTCGGCTCAGACATTATACCAGGCTGATACGGATTTTTGAGTAGCAGAATTTTTACTTTTTGTGATAGTACAATTTGCTTCTCGATGCTGACAAGGCTGGGGATCCAGAGAGTGCAAAATCACCTTTCTGGAATGTTCATCCTAGCAAGATCTCACTTGTGGGGGGCTCCTAAACTGCAGTCACACCTTATGGAGATATACGGGAGGAATGGGGAACCTGCATTTTCACCTGTATTCTTATCTCACAAGCAGCCTGTGCTATGGCAGGATGCCAAGGGGAGGCACCTTGAACCCAGATCAGTCGTCTGGCCTAGTGCAGGGGGAACGAGGTCAGCGGCGACTTGTGTGGTCTCAGGTGTTCAGATACAAGCGAGTCCATCCACCGTATTAAACATGACCGTAGTTTTTCCTGCGAAAGCAATCTGGGTGGAGATGAACCTCGGGTGTTGGTGAAGACAGAGAACGGGCAGGGCAAGGCGGGGAGATTCAGGCTCGTGAAACCTACTGCTGCCTCCCTGCAGTAGCTAGAGGTCATATTTCTGTAAATACTCTGATTCTTGCCATTCTGAGCATATGTCTCCTTGTTATCTTTTAATTGGTTTTTATTCTAAATTTAACACTAAACAGTTTGTGATGGTAGCGGCTGTGAGCACTGGTGTGGTGCATGTTAATTCCAAGGACATGTGATACGTCAGGCCTTATCTGTGCCCTCCCTCTCCTCCCCACGTCACACCAGCCTGCATGAAGGAGCTGCAGATTGCTCATCGTGCCCTTTCCTGCCCGTGTTGTCACGTTTATAGATGTCAGGTTGGGGGGAACAGAAGAAGAGTCATCTAAAATCGGAATGATACCGCCAGAAGCCCTGCGTAACGGCAGGTGAATGCCAATAGATCGGAAGGTGATATCCGCAGGCCCATGATGTGGGAAATCCTGCATCTCAGGAAAGGCCTTCAGAAGTCGTTGACAACCAGCCGGCAAAATGCAGTCATTGGGGGTGTTCTGGAGAAAGCCAGGGAAGTCTGACTTCGAAGATCTCGTGTATCTATGATGTGGAAGGAAACACGGTGCAGAGTGGAGAGGAAAAGGATTTGGCTGAGCAGTTTTAGAACAGGTGACTCACAGCCTCTGAGCCTCGGTGTCCTCATCTGCAAAATGGGATAAGGAGAATATGGCAGAACATTGTGAGGACTAAGAGTCTTGAGGCTGTTAGAGCATCTAGCCCATAGTAGGTCCTCAAGAATGTTCACTGTTAAGCTGTTTTCCAGTAGCACACCCGTCCAACAAGAGATTCTGCAAGACATGAATTCCACGTTCGCATTATCTTCTAACAACGTTGGATGCGGTACTTCTTTTTTGGAGATTTGTAAAACGTATTAGGATTCTAAAGGCTTTCTGAAGATATAAAAAAAGCCCAAAACCCTGCTTAACTTTCACTTCGGTTGTTCGTTCACATTAAAGCTTGAACATCTTTTTATTTGTCGCTCTATTTGTTACTTGTAATAATGTTATTAGCAGATCTGAAAAACAAAAGTTCTATGAAGTCTACGTAGAAAAAAAACTTTTGTTACAGACCTTCTGATAAGGTGAAAGCTTTAACCTCCTCTATCCAGATAGGGCGCCAAATCCTCGTATTTCTTCTGTAGTTCCCCCCACCTCGGTTTGCACCTTGTTGTTACACGTGAGAGTCGCCCCAGTCTGACCGCAGACTGACAGGCCCGCCTTGTTACTACAGCCTCGTGGCTGATCGCTTTGACTTCCAGTCTCCCATTTGTTCAAACATTCAGTCATTCAAAGTCGGTCTACGTTTCACTACCCACTCCATCTTCCTCACCCACTTCTGTGCCCGATGCCACTTACCGTCAAGCTCTGGCAGAGGCTTGTCCCTAGCTGTTGCCCCAAGCCTAAAAGTCCCAGTGTGGTTTTTCAGGGGCCCATTCAGTGCGGCCCTGCCCCATCTTGTGTCACCTTATCTATGTAAAACGTCTGTGGCATAGACTTTACACTCTTTAAAGACCTCCTTGGCCACCTTCGCCTCTGTTTTTTGGCCTGATCATCCACATTGTCCCTGACAACCTCATCAGCCCCTGCCCACTCTTAGAATGTGGCCTTCCAGGAAGCCTTCTGAGACTTCTCTGTCCCTCCAGACTCCAGTAACGCTGACAATCTTAACCATACTCTGCGGGATTGATTGATTGTGCACCCTAGGATCAGGCCCAGGTGCACGTTGCCCTTCCATTTTTAGACCTCTGTGACTTTGAGTAAAGTGACTTACCTCTCTGTTGCTCAGTCCTGTCATCCAGAAGGTAGGGACAGTTTCAGCATCAATCACTACAGTCCGTATGAAGAACTGACAGTGTTGAATCTGGCCTGGACGGTAAGAAATCCAGTCATTTGTGTTCTGGAAAATGGCTTACCACAAAGAACTACGCTTCCCTATGAGACTGTGATAAGAGTCATGGTTGTCCCCTTTATTTATGAGAAGGCCAGATACAGACCCTCAAATCCCCGTTCTTTTCTTTATAAAGGATTACCCAAACTGCTTGTCCCCACGGATCTATCAAAACAAAATGCTTGCTTATCAAACTTTATTATACCCCTGGCCTTTGGCCCACAGTCAACCTGACGGAACATACTGCCTCTTCGGAGAATAGGCTGGCCTCACACCTCTTCACCACACCTGTTTCTTTCTAGCTTTGTTAATTGCCTTCTGTAAAAGAAAAAAAAAAACCTCTTTTTGCCTAACTCTTGAGATGCTTGCAGACCTTACCAGAGCATTCTCCCTATTGTAATAATCCCTTCTTCCTATTGCAATGGTATCCTCACTCCACCCGTGTACCATGCAATAATCCTTTTGGATAATACCCTCCTTACTAAGTCCGGATTTGCTGTTTCGTGGGAAGAGTATATACAAAGTGTTCGGTAGAGTGGCAAGATGTCTAAAGATCAGCTGTTGTTATTACTACTGTTACCACATGTTTGTTAGTCTTGCTATCTCAAATAGATTGCACATTCCTGGAGGTCAGTATCTTATACTTGAGCACTCTCCGCAGTACATAGCATGATGCTGGGCACGTCACAGATCTTTAACAGTTGCATATTTACTGACTGATGAAGCTGTCGGTATCATATCTGGAAGCCAGTGATCCAGTGTGACCCACAGACAGTGTGAAGGGCATTCGGCTCTTTCAGAGAAGGAAGGTGATCAAGGAAGGATGGAGACCACCACCTGATATCCTAAGAGGTGATGGAAGGACATGGAAACTCCTGTTTTCCTTCCGTCTTCTCTAGCACATTAAATTGCTTTTAAACAAGAGACAGGAGGTCGCGCAAGAGAACTGCCGCTCAGAGTGGTGAGCAGAGAAGTTAGCAATGTGGAGAGAATGATGAATGTGAGCATGCCCGCTTTCTGCACGGGCTAGCAAGGTCCACGCGTGGGCTCTGGGCGGTCATGGGGGCAGCGGGCTCTAGAGGTTGGAACGAATGCTTGAAGGCTGTCCTTTTTCCTTCAGATGTGGGAGAATATTACATTCTGGAAAGTAGAAGCTATCAAACACTATATCCACCCCCTGCATGACCTGTGAAAAGAGAGAACATGATGGTAACAGAGATCTGAGATGAGTTCACTGTGAGCAAGCCATGATGGCAAACCTCATACTCCTTGTAAAGAGTTTTTTTAGGTCTTTGAATGCCTCTGGCTAAAGAAAACCTATTAATTCCACCATTCCCCTGAGCTGCTTACCATTACTAGGAGGTAGGGTGGCCTAGTGGTTCAGAGCAGGGTTTTTGAAATCTATGTGACCTAAGTCCTCTAAGCTTTACTTCGGATATCTAGAAAATGGAAATGATATAGCATCTACCTCACAGAACAGGTTAGGGTTCTATGAGAGCATGTGTCGTCGTAAAGCATCGCGTGTATAGTGAGAACTCAGGAGATGAGGAGTCCGCAAACTATATGACCCACAGGCAAATCTGTGTTTGTATGGTCCACAAGCTAGGGATGATTTCTGCCTCCTTAAATATTTGAAAAATAAAGATAAAAGGGGAAATAACATGTTGCGATGTGTGTAAATTATATAAAATTTAAATTTCAGTATCCATAAATAACACTTTATTGGCACAGGGCAATGCCATTCGCTTACATATAGTCTGTGGCTGCTTGTACACTACAAAGGCGTAATTGAATAGTTGCTTCAGAGACTAGTGAGCCACAAGGCCTAAAATATATACTCTCTGGCTCTTTACAGAGAAAGAGTTGCCAACTCCAACTCTTGTTATTAAGGATGCTTTCATCCCTCAAGGCCTAGCCCAACAGCTCCCTCTCCTCAATGAAGCTTTCCTCAATGATTAGAATGGTCTAATCATCCTGATACTGTCTGGTCCTTATCTGATCATTTTGTTTAAAAAAAAAAAGGCACTGAAATTCCATATATCTGTCTTATCTCTTCTACAAGGTAATACAGCCTTTGAATGTAGGGATTACACATAATTCATTTTGGTATATTCAAAAGACTTGCACAGTACCTTGTA
Source organism: Puma concolor (assembly GCF_028749965.1). Taxonomy (NCBI): domain Eukaryota; kingdom Metazoa; phylum Chordata; class Mammalia; order Carnivora; family Felidae; genus Puma; species Puma concolor. The sequence continues at coordinate 51,476,632 of NC_141683.1, forward strand.
AATAGACATTCAATAACTTAGTATTTGCTCTGTCAAATTGAATTGAGTTCCAGTTTGGGTCTTTTGACTTTTGCTTGATGTCAACCAACTTTTTGATGGAAAGAAAGTCCTAGGAGGGCTGAAAACAGAAGCACAAGAAGGATCTAAAAAGATTTGCTCTCAAAAAAAATAAATACTGGTAACAACCTTGAGATGAGTACTTCCCACTATACACACAAAATTTCAGCCTTGGTTGCTTGTTGACAACATTCACTTTCCTATGTTTCTGAAAGTACAGTTAGATGTGCCTCAGGGATTTGGAAATATCAATGATTAATTTTCTTATCAACCATCTTAAAGGAGTCCTTTTGTCCCAGCTTCCTTGATATCACTTAAGTTCCTGGCACTGGGGTGCGACTGTATTTTGTTAGGAGTATGTGCACTTACACATACACATGCACACAGGGGCAGACATCTATTACATTGTGTGGCTTTATTTGTTTGACATTAGACTAGAATGAAGACAATATCCGAATTGTCCTCCAGTAGACTTGTTACTATAGGAATGAAAATTAAATCCAAGATCCTATAGCTACAAGGTTTAGAAAAAGATAGGATTCATGACTCGATATATCTGAAGTGGCTTATCTTCTGTATTTCTCTGTGGGTTTTTGATTCCAGATTGATATAAGGGAAAGATACCCCTGAGGTCTTCCTGAAACCTAGGAGGGATTTGCTTTTTCTCTCTTCTGTGAAAATAAAAAAGAATCTAGAAGTCCTAGCACTCTCTTAGTACTAACCCCTAAGTATTATAGATCGTTACTCAAGGTCCTTAAATACTACCATTTATATACTACCCACCTGTGCAGGAACCATCCAAGTAGTATTGAATTTCAGGGAGAAATATTTTGTAACTAGAAAGGTTGGCTTAGGGGATCAAAATTTAATCTTACATAGCATTTTTATTTGAAATAGGTAAAGCTCAGCATGGTCACCAGCATCTTTTCTACCCATTTGCCCCCATTAAAAAAAATTTTTTTAATGTTTATTTATTTTTGAGAGAGAAAGAGAGAGAGAGAGAGGGCATGAGCAGGGGAGGGGCAGAGAGAGAGAGGGAGACACAGAGCCCGAGGTGGGGCTCGAACTCACGAACTGTGAGATCACGACCTGAGCCGAAATCGGACACTTAACCAAGTGAGTCACCCAGGTGTCGCCTCTTTCCCCCCAGGATTAATGAAAAGATCACCCAACTGCTGGAGGGATGGGTTGCCATCCTTGAGGGTCACCTTGGGACCATACGGACCATGTCACTTTGAACAAGCGTACTACTAACGATGCTTGAGAGGCCACCATTAGGCAAACCAGCCACATCTTTTGATTGATTGTCATGCATCAAAGGTGTACATGGAAGCACGTGGTCACAAACGAATTATGAATTTAGCATCATCTTTTCCTTCCCCTCTCCCATCCCATGGGGCTGTCATGACTCCAGTACTAAAGCCAGTGGGTCAGCCACATTCTGGCTCTCCTCCCTCCTGCCATCTCAGGCAGGTAGCTCAGTACTCACAGAAGCCTGGACTTAGGCATGGCTTCCTTGGCCTCACTTTTGGGGGGCAAGTAGTGGAGCCCTTCCTCAATCATAGTCTGTTTCCCCACAATGTGGGGGATTTCTGATCCCTTAACTATGTAGGAACGGACTTCCTGGCAACCTTGGTGTGTTAGGTTCCTACAGATCCAAAGCCTGCAAGTTTAGTCCTCACTTACTACTGAGTATTCTTGTTCTGTCTCTAGCTCATGAAGATCCTTGTTCTGTTTTTGATCGTCAATGTTTGTTCACTTTTCATTCATTTTGTATGTATTGAGTACTTACTGGGTGTCCAGACTGTGCTACAAGACTGGGCTAGGTTTTGGAGATGTAATGGTGAACAATGACTACCATTGAGTTATTGGAGTTATTGGAGGCCAGGCTAAGGGTTTGACATGTCTTATCCCATTTAACTCTCAGAACAACCCAGTGAGACAAGTTGTGTTATTCACCAATTTAACTCATAAGGGAACTATAGCCCAAAGAGTTTAAGCATCTTATAATATATCCCAGACCTCTGAATTTGAACCCAGGCCTAACTGCCTCCTCTCAGGAGATGAGGAATTCTGGGTGAAGAAGATCTTTGCCAGCTGAGGTGGTGGCCTGGGATATGACATGCTCACAGTGTCTGTCTCAACGGTTTATGCTGAGACAGATGCGGGTTCACCCCTTTCTGGCCTTCCCTTCATTTTCAACACCAGACATCTGCTTTCATTGGTGGTCCAGTACCAAAGGTCTCAGAGACGGCCCTCCTCATTGACCATGTCCTCACACATCATTGGGTCTGGGAGCTTCTGCTGGCTCAGTGGCTAGGCAGGGCCATTTCTGCCTGGCTGTTGGCTGGCTGGCTGGCTGGCTGTTCTCCCCATCAACCATTAATTTCCTTATTGAAATAAGAAAAATTGTATGTGTGCACAAGAGTGAGGTAGACTTTAACGGAGACTGTGGTGTCAGGGCTTTTAATGGCCAAAGTGACAAGATGGCCTTCTTTATGGGTGATGACAGCTGGGCCCTGCTACATGAGTAACAGCCTCTTTCTTCCTTGGCTGGAAGAAACCTCACAGGTCATTCTAACATTTGTAATCATCTTGACCTCTGCTCTTGCTATAAGCATGCAGGGAAGTAGAGTAACATCACAGTGTCACCTTGGTCGGACATAATGATAAAGTTCTCTTGAAGGCATTTGAACGAGATGAGTTAATAATGAAATGTATTAATAAATACACACCTTTATACTCACTGTCTGCAGGAGAGCATTAGATCTGGCTTCTGCATCTGCCCCTCATTTTGTTGTCCCCCTGAACAGAACTGTCTGCATGGATGTGGCCTTCTCACGTCTCCATGAAGTTCTTTATGAGATGAATGTGCATGATTGACTAGATCTGTGCTTGGTCAAGAGTATAAAGTTTTCTGACTTTGATTATTATCACCTAAGTAGGACTGACCACACAGTGTGGTTTTTGTCTGGCAAAATCCAGGAAGCACCAACAATAGAATTGGATGGCCAACAATAGAATCTGCTGCTGGTGGCAATATCCTTCTCAGGGTCAGCATGCGGTCCTCTTGGCTGGGGAGCACGCTTGGTTACTTCTGGAATAGTTCAGGCCAATGTCATCAGAGTCTGAATCAGTAGTTTTCAAATTAGGCTGCTTGTGCCTGGGGCTCTGAGTAGATGCTTGAATGGCTCCATAAACAATAGAGTTGTTTATTTTTTACCAAACAGTCAAGATGCCAAACGCCTAGGAATCTATTCCCCACTTTAATTTCTTTTACATATTGGGATAACGTGGAGAATTTTTAAGAAGTGTTCTGGCAATATTTATAAAATAAATTACTCTTGTGTAGGGTGTCGAATCCCAACATGTCATGTGAGGATGGCCACGTTATCCGAAGTCAGAATCCTTTGGTGTGTCTGATAAGATGCACATCCCTGGCCCTGCTGCCACTGCACTGATTTAGAGAAAGACCAAGAAGATGAAGTCACAGAAAGTAGCAGTTTAACGTCTGGCTGTTAAAAGGGACACAAAGCCCTTCTTCTGAAGAGCCCTCCCCCCCCCGCCTCCCTGCCCTGCCATGACATCCCTAGCAGTGGCTGTCTGGCTTCCATACAAATGCTTCTGCCCACCATCTCCTAGGCGGCCCATCTTACTTCGTATCAGTTGTAAGTTATTACAAGATGTGTCCCTGAAGGAATCTAGAGTCCTCCTTCAGTCTCCCCCATACCCAGCAAAGTGGATTTCCAAATTTCCTCATGGGCATGCCCTAAGCCTGTCTCTGAAGCCTCTGATATCACTCCCCATCATATCAGTGTCTGCTTTTCTATCTACTCTCCCACCTCACACACCGGAAAAATGAGCTTTTGGCAAAAATGCGTCTGTGCACATGAGCACTGAGTACTGTACTGGCACAGAGTAGGCACTCAGTGAAAACCTGTGGCTCAGTAAACTCATTCTCTCCCATTTCCTTCCTTGGATCTTTATTCTACCTCTGAAACATACAGAATTCATGTGATCCCACGTCCATGTGACAGCCCTTCAGATCCTTGGAGAGAGAGCTCCCAAGTCCGCTTCCAGGTCTCCTGGTATCCATTCCAGACTCCGCCCGCCATCTGCTTCAACCATTGTTGATAGGATACCGGGTCCACGTGCCCCAGAACCCTGACTGCCCTCCCTGTTTTCAGAGTATGTCTCTCCCTGACTCACCCAGAAGTGAACCAGCTCTTGGAGGGTAGCTTGACGTGACACCACTTCTGCCCATCGCCTTGGTCACTGCACTCTCTTAAATACAGCCTGAGATTACATCCGCCTGCCGCTCGTTGCTGGCCTGTTCATCTTGCAACCCTTGCTTTCCCGTGCATCTGGTTGTTTCCACCACTTGCAGCCAGGCTGAGCCAGTGAGCCCTTCCTCACAGACCAGTGTGGGTTACAGCTCTGGGTGAATCTATGTCTCATAAGGAGAGTTTGATTAAGGCTGGATGGGTGGCTGCAGGGACCATATGTCTGAGAACAGAGCACAGGTCACCGAGAGGTGAAAAGATCCTGGTCCACTCAGCACATTTGAAACTCAAGAGAGGAGGACCAAGAGGTAAAGGACTTAAGCAGAATCCAAATCACCACCAGGAGCCACAATCTATTGGAGCCCGTGGCTCCAACGGGCAGGACGGCAGCATAAATTTCAGTGAGGCAAAGCTAAGTGGTAACGGACTTTAACTTCTGTCATATATAGTTAATTTGCAGAATAAATTGGTCAGGGCAGCAAAAGGACTTAACATCCACATTCATTTGAAAAACAGAAGCTAGATGAGTATCAAGAGGAAAATGGAGACCGTTACGACATTCCCTTGCTGGTTGGAATAGTATTATTATTAAATAATATTTTTATTAAAAATTTCTAGACCGTTTGGTAGTTAAAGATATTTATACACCAGCCTTCGCAGTGTCTCAGCAAGGCATTGAATCTCCCTCTGCGGAACCACATAAGCCCCCAGAGGCTCCCACCTGAGTGTAAGTCATGTCAGCATCCCGGCCACTCTCTCTGTCTGTCTTTGTCTCTCTCTCTCTCTCTCTCTCTCTCTCTCTCTCTCTCTCTCTCTGTCACACACACACACACACACACACACACACACTGTGCAAGGCGGGCTCTTGTCATGTGGAGCGAAGGCAAGTACTGGTCACATGCCAGTTCCACCCATTTCAGAATGTCAAGGAGTTTCTCTCCATTATGCTTGTCTTGTCCAGATTTGAAGTCTGAAGGAAAAGAGAGGACCAGCCCCCAGGTGGAGCACGTAAAGGGCAGGAGACTGAATACACGGAGGAGGAGGTAGAAGGAGTCACACACAGAATGTCCCTGAGGGGATGGCTCCGGCAAAGCGAAGGGGACTCCTGGGCACCCCTGACTGGCAAATGATACTGCCTGGGAAATAGGAGGAAGCATCGTTAATTCCACTCCGGAAAGGACCAGAAGCTCAGAGAGGCCCACGCTGGTCCTGGGAGGGTGTCTCTCTGGTCCAGGCTTCTCCCTCCACTTGTGCCTGGGCTACTCCCCAGAGTGATCCTGGCTCCTTCTGCCCCCGAGTGGTCTGAGGGCGCACTTGGCTTCCCAGCACAGCTTCCCAGACAGGACACACAAGACTGGGGAAAAGAGCTAACCTGCGGACAAGAGCACGGGAGGCTCTGCTGGGAGCCCGCTGAGCATGCCAACTCACTCGGGTGGTCTCTCCACTAATGGAGGGTCGCAACGAGCCATCCCACGGGTGCTCCTCATTTTCCCCTCTCTCTGAGCCCCGTCCTCCGCCTCCCTCCCCATGCCGCTCTGTCAGCAGGGATAATCCCGTGCAGCTCTGTACATCCACAAGGCTGTGACTCTGAATCTCCATGTCAAGTTTATTTTGATGTTGACGAGAAGCTGCACAGAGCTGCAGCGGGGCCTCGGGATGCTGAGGGAGCCGAAAACTTCTTCTCTCTTCCCATTGCCTGGGGCCCTGGGAGGAAGTCCAGCAGGTGCACGGCCAGCCCCCAGGCATCACTGGCCGTCGATCAGGGGAGAGCTCAGTGGTTGATGTCACAACGCTACAGGCTATGGACACTGCAGTGGAGGGACTGCAGCTCTTACATCCTGAGTGGCGTCTCCCTAAAACTCATGCCCACCTCATGTGACCTTACTTGGAAACGGGTTCTCTGCCGATATAATTCACAGAGTGGGTCCCAAATCCAACGACTGGTGTCCTTAGAAGGAAGAGGGAAACTTGGAAAATTTGGGCACAGAGAAGGCGACCGCCTAACAGCTGAGACCAGCGGTGCAGCTTCAAGCCGAGAAACTCCAAGAAATGCCATGAGGTGAGCCACTAGAAGCTGGCAGAGGCGAGGAAGGATTCTTCCCGAGAGCTTGCAGAGGAAGCGTGGCCCTGTGGACACTTTGATTTGGGACTTTGTGCCTCCAGAACTGGAGGAATAAATTGTTTGAAGCCACTCTGTTGGTGCTGATTTGTTTTGGCAGCCCTAGGAAATGAAGGGGGAGAGACTGGATAAGAACAAAAACCTTGGAGAACCGCTCAGAGTCGCATGAAAGGCATCTGGTGAGTAACGTGTCGGGCTGTAAGAGGCAAATGAAAAAATGGAATCACGTCAACATTACAAAAGGGTGTTTGACAGTGTGCACGTATATTCATTACACTTCAGCCAAGGCTGAGCAAGTACCTGTGGAGTACCCAGTGTGGGCTCTGGGGACATATGGGTGAGTAAGGCCCCATCCTGGAGAAGAGTGGGACAGACAAGACATGGAACCAAACTCAGTCTGATGCAGTGGTGGGTGCTCTTCTGGACACGGGCTCCAGGTACCAGTGGAATTACTTCTAGTAGGGACGATGGGAGCAGAGAGGATCTTAATAAATATATAGGGAAGGAAGGGGGCGCCTGGGTGGTGCAGTCCATTAAGCTCAGGTAACTTTGGCTCAGGTAACAATCTCACATTCGTGAGGTTAAACCCCGCATCAGGCTCTGTGCTGACAGTGCGGAGCCTGCTTGGGATTCTCTGTCCTCCTTTCTCTCTGCCCCTCCCCCACTCATTCTCTCTCTCTCTCTCTCTCTCTCTCTCTCTCTGTCTCTCAAAATACATAAACTTTAAAATAGATAAATGAATAAATGTATAGAGAAAGGCGGAGGGAAGAGAGAATTTTTGGTGTGTGAGAACAGTGATACCAGCCCCATCTCCCATATGCACTTAGTAACTGTTTCCAGATAACCCCCTGAGCCACATCGGGTTTCCTGGCCTCAACTCTATGGTGAATCCTAATGAGGCTTTGGGTTACGGACTCGAAGAGTTACAGGCGGTGAGAGACCAGAAAGAGCTACAATCCCTTTGCTTCTTGCCACCCCTTTGTATTTGTTGAATGCTCACCGAGTGCCAGGCATTGGGTGAGAACCAGGCAGTTTCTGGCCCACTGGGGACTGGCAGTCTAGCTGGCGAGAAGGGTTCATGTCTGACAAAGCTTTAGGGCTTCCTAGGAATTCTTGGATTTTATTATCGATCCTCTTGAGACACATGGGGCTAAGTAAAGATGGGTCTCTAGGCATCTTCAAAGCGGCGGTTCATGGCGCTTTCTTCGTTTTTCCCCTTTTCACTACGTTCAAGATTAAAGGGGGTGCAGATGGAGTCACAGCCAGGCAAAGACCATCTTTGTGTTTTTATTAATCCCTCGGCAGGTGCTGCTATTCCATTTTTTGGACTCAACCTCTCCTCCTAAGTGGACCATCACTATTACTGACCAAAACAGAGGCTGACAGAGGCTTTGGTGAGTTTTGGTCAGAGGTTTGGTCAGTTCGTTACTCGATTAACTGTTCCCATGCCAAAGAGGACTAACGACTTTTGGCAAAGACAGAGCATTGCACCTGCAGCAAAACTTCAGTTTAACATGAACCCAACTAGCCAGGAACCTCAACCAGGCAATCGTTTGTTTGACAACGTGCCCATCAAGGGGAGAGGGAATCCTAAGAAACTGTAACCTTAGGTTGTCGATCAACTTTTCAAAAGCCCTTGGGGTACATGTACCGTTTTATTTCTGTCTCCTACAGCTTCTAAATCTGCACAGTCACAATTGATAAACAAAACGATCACCTGAGGTGCCTTGAGGAAAGGCTTAATTCTGTGTGGTAGGCAATGCTTCACGAGGCAGGCAGAAAATTGGAAAACTGCATTTTTAGAGAAGAAAAATGTCAACAGGAATTGGAGGAAAAGTAAGCATTTTCTGGCTAAGTATCAATTAAACAAAAAATTCAATTTTCCAGAAGACACCTTTTCTTCAACCCCACAGTTAATTGTGCTTTGCCAAGGTGCCCAGTGGATGTTTGACGACTGCTAATTATTTAACTGGACCTCACCACACCCAGAGATGCTGCTCATGCCTATAACAAAGACCATTTGCTCTTTCCAGAAGCTTCCTGAAGAAGTGCCAAAGAACTAGATCTGAAGTTTCAGAAACTTTAATTTGAGGGCCAAAAGAATACATCCTGACACAGGATATTTTTTAATTGTGAATTCATGTGTAGGGAAGGGCAGGAATATAAAGTCTATGTCCAACACGTTGGACAGTTGTGAACCAATGGTTTTCTAGTATTTAATCCCAAAAGCACATCCCCAAAGATGTGCTTCCTCTAAGCTCATGGGTAATGATGAATGTGTGCCTGGAAACGTGGGTGGGCTCCTGTGTACAGGCTGAGATGGGGCAAGGTAGGAAAACTGCAGAAGATACAGGTTTCCATGTTTCATCCTTAGGGCCATTCTTGGAGGCTAGAGCATCCCCCCCGCTCTTGCTGTTACAACCACTGTCTTTTTCTGTTGGTGAAGTAGAATGCGCGATGCTGAATCCCAGTACAAATGCTGTCACGCCCCCCACAGCGATGTGCCTTCCACCTCAGCCGCTGTCGGATACCCGCGGCCTCGTGGCCCAGGACGCCAATCATATCCGTTTGCCACTTTGTGACATTAGTGGCTGTAACGCTCCCACATTTACTAGTCACGGGAGAACCACTGCCTGCTCGTCGGTGCCACAATCGGCTGCTCCTTTTTTTAAGCTTAACTCCTTCTATCCCAAGGCAAACGCTCCATGTACAGCCATAGCCTTTGAGATTTTACCCAATTTGCAAGGTGTCCTTTTGCGGTATTTCCTCAAATTTTTGCAATCAGATTGACTCGGGCCAGTTCACATTTGTCCCTGAAAGGGGTGGAACTTGCCCTGGATGGACGTCCCTCTTTTTTTTAGGAGAAAACCAGAAAATCTCAAAAGAACCCAGGACGGCAAGGCGAGAAACGAATTGAAACCCTGCCTGTCTGGTTAGTACCTAGTCACGTCGTATACAAGTCATTATAAATGATTTATTAATTCGACAGACGTCGGTAGACATTCAATACATATTTGCTTAATGAATTGTCGAATGCATTAGCTACTTGTTAGGCAATAACAACACTGTGGGACATTACAGTGGAAGAACTAGACACAGTTTTGCCCGTCAAGGAGCCCGTTTGGTGGCAGGCGGGGCAGGCAAGTAGACAGGCATCGTGAGAGTAATTAACTTCGGAGAGGCCTCACTGTGTCCCAGGTACGGCAAAGCTGTCTTCATGGATTATATCAGTTCACCTCCACCGCGGCTTTATGAAAGCAGTTCAGTTGCTGTCTCTTTTTTATGGACAAGAAAGCCCAGGCCCAGAAAGGTTCAGGAACTCAGCCCAAATTGTACAGCTAGCAAGTGCTAAGGTCAGAAGTCAGTCCCGGGCAGTCTGACTCCGACCTCACGCTTTAAACTGCTGTGCCACTGGGGCAGCCGTGGGCGAGCAGAGGAGTGGATGGTTTGGGGAGGTAGAGAATGTGGAGACTGGGTGATTGGTTGGGAGGGCAAGGAAGAACCGACAACGAAGCCGGGCCTCGCATGATGAGCAGTGAGGAAGCTGGTGCCATTTGCTGGACGAGCACCTTGGAGAGAAGAGGCAGGCTGATGGAGAGAGTGTGGATGAATGACCACGGCAGTGTGGGACATGTTGGCTTTGAGGTGCCCGTCGGACATTCAGATGGATTTCCAAGCAAGCTATTGACAAGGCTTTGTTAACACCGGTGGGAGAGGTCCCGGCTAGAGACGGGGAGTTGGCTGTGGTTAGGATAACGCTTTGTTCTTGCCACTGGATCCTTCAAAGCTTTAGTACGAGGCTAGCAACTGTTTACAAATGCTTCGGTTTTATTCTTTATGTTTGACTTGTTTTTAACTTTTAAGTCTATGATCGTGGTTGTTATATTCACCCCCTTTACCCTGCCCCCCAAAACATATATCCATGGAGAGAGAGAGAGAGAGAGAGAGAGAGAGAGAGAGAGGAGGGATATGGATATGCTTGAAATGGATAAAGGAGTTTCAAAGATGAAACCCAATTGGAACACAATTACTGACCCCAAACACTCGCTGTCTCCTACAGAGGAGTAGAGAGAAGTGGCCAGTTTATGCCCTGTCCCCTTCTCCCTGATTATTAACCCATCACATTGTACTTTATTCAGGTCTCAGAGACTGTCTTATGGCAAGTCTAGGAGTTCATTTTAGTTCATCCCAAGTGACCTGAACCTCTCTGTCCAAAGACGTGACCAAACATCCCGAGAGACTGATCTGAGCCGGAGGGCGTCGATGGAAATGTGAATTTAGATACCTCCCGGACACCCTTTGTGACCAGGAGCAGGCTGGCGGCGGGGAGGGTGGTGGAATGCAGGGTGTTGGGGGGCTCCAGGGTGCGGTTTGCCACGGCTGTGCTTCATCTGCCCCACGTCAGGCTTTCTTTCCTGTAGATCCTGTGCCGTCTCCAAGGGCTAGGATCTAATTAGTTTGCATTTGATTTCTTTGCTGCCTAATGAACTACCTCTGTAGTTCTGGCTGTGATGTCATTAGCATCTCATTGCCTTGGGCACCAACTCAGGAGAGAGAGTCTTAAGCAGTCCCCGAATCCTACGGGAATTGTACCAATTTACTTCATAACAACTAATCCACCTCCATGACCTGTCAGTTCCTACCAGCAGAGCAGACCCTGTATGAGGATGGGTCCCTCGCTTTTATCATCCTCGTACGCTCCTAAGTCTAGGTGGGTCAGTATGTACACGCCTAAGGCCATGGGCACATCCACAATGAGATTCGAAACATTGAGGATGCCAACATTCTCATTCCACAATATTCTATTGAGGAAATTCATCCACTGGGTGCTGTAGGATACAGATTTAGCCTAAAGCAAATGGCATTTATTTATAGCAAACTGTATTTGCAAAATGCTTTGCAGTTTTGGGGTTGTTAACTACATTCCAGGTTGGCTGTTCTTCTACTTATATGAAAGCTAAGTGTCATGGCTGGACTCCAAAGCCTCCCTGAGAGCAATTCGATGAATTCTGCAAACAGGGATAAGAGGGGGCCACGCCCCTTCTGGGCACCTGGATGCCCTTGATCAGAAGGCACTTTTGCCAATTATAATCTTTTAAGACCTTAATTGTAGCTCCTTTCTTATGTCCAGAGTCTCTGTAGCTTGTTGAAATCGCATATTCATTTTATTAAGAGACAACGTAGTGCCTCAAAGTACTAGAGAATTTCCACCAGGGATCTAGAGGGCAGAAGAGGCAAGAAGTACCTAAGGAATGTAACCAGAGTGGGAGGTGGAGGGGAGAACCATTGAACAATAAGGAAATGGGGGGGGGGGGTCTCCTCTCTGTGACTCTCCATGCACTCTCTCTACCTCCCACTCCAACACTGAGGGGGAGTTAAAAGCAAATGTCAAAGATCAGACTCCCCTAAAGCTTTTAGGATTTGAACTACTCTCTTGCTTGCCACAGACATGATGTTATAGGTGCTCTCTTTGGGCAAAGGGAGATTTATCTGGGCTTTCACCACCGGACTCCATCATTTTAAGGAGTATTTCCCAATTGTGCCTTTAACTGCGCATGGAAAATGCATTTCCTCTTTGAAAAATCTCTCTCACACACACATCTCTATTCTTTGCTGGAGCCTGAATGGATGGCTTTGGGAGTTCGCTGCTCATCACTTCTGTATAAATCCAGCTCCTCTCTAGACAGCTCCGTACTGCATGACCAGGGGGCTAGAGGGTCCTTCACAGGGCCTGCTTTCTATGAACCTGAATATTTTCAGGAGAAAGAAAATAGGATTCTGGATCAAAACAAGAGTTTGGTGGTCTGCCACCATCTTCTTTTGCATCCTCCTTCCCACGCCTCTCTTCTCCCTAACCGTGCTCCTGCCCGGATATTGAAGGGGATTCGTGGTATCTTGATTTTGCTTGGGACAGTCAGAAGACAGCCACCAGGGAATAGCCTCTCAACTGGTTACAGCAATTACAAGTCTTAAGGATGGAGTGCTGGAGGGCTGGGAGGTGGTCACTCAGCTCCACTGTGTTTGGGGATTCGGTGCCCTCTAGTGGCCACATCTGGCTGTCAGAGCGGTGCACCCTAAGTGATAAATGGGCAGGCGTCCTACACCTGAATGCGTGTGGAGTGTGTGGTGGGCAAGTGGGGGGCAGAGTTCCTGGATATTTGGGGATTCAAGGCGAGAGGAAAGGAATTTGGTGGCATCTTATCTCCACTGAGAAGTGTCACTCCATGTGAAGGATATTGAGGGAGGATTTTCATTCTCCGTCTCTCAGAATTACCTGTCTCTTGCTCTCTATTGTTTCTCCTTAGGATACATTTTCTGGAATTAGGCTACTCATTAAATTTTTTTCTTATTCCACTGGGAAAAAAAATGGCACTGTCACACACTTTTTTAAGTTACCAGGTGTTACTTTTCCAAGTTTATTTTCTGTATAGTACCAGAGTGGCCACACAGAATTCATTGCAAGATTTTTCCTCTCACAGAAGTCATTTTACACTTGATATCGCCATCTAGTGGTCATTTCATGGGACCTCTTTTCCCTGCCTCTGTTGAATACACTCCACAAGGAGGGCTGTGGGTTGAGGAGATGAATCTGATCGGAAGGGTCACGAGGGCCCTCCAGGAGACACTCAAGCTCCGTGGCAAGGTTTGTGCAGCAAAAATTTTTAAATTTTGTCTTGAAAAGACGCACTGTGTTTTCACTGATTTTTTTCTTTTTTTTGGAGCTTCATTCACTTCCCCAATGAATGAAGGCCTTTTTTTCTAGAAATCTTATCAAGAATCCAAGACCTCATTCACTTCTTCTCCCTGCCCAGTCTATATAGCCTGTTGAAGAATACTGAGGCCTGGCCAGGGGCTGGGTGAGGAGAGTCCTTCCAGATTGTGGTCATTTTACAAATACTCTCAGCCATGGGACTGACTGAGTTGCATAAGCCTGAATGTCAATCAGGATTTACATGTGGCTCAAGGGACCTTGGGGCTCGCTGGTGTGGGCTCCTGGGCCACCCTATTTGATAACATCATTCTTGGTTTTGGTACGTGTAGCTATGCAGTTTTTATAAACTAGGAAAGGCTTCAGTTCCACTCTGGGTTTGTTATTAAACAAAAAGCAAATGTGAAATGAATTGTATCCCGTGTTTGCAGTCACTGAGAGAATCCTTTGTGTTAGTGAGCAGGGGGAAAGCCATGTCAGTGGAGTCTCTGGATGAAGATGCCTCATCCACATAATGAGGGTGTTCATCTGGGAGACAACAGTGCTGAAATGTCTCATGACGTTTCCAAACAGGTTCATATTACATAACAAACAAGAGACAGGCGAGCAGAGCACTCCCTGGACCCCACAAGAGAGAACCTTGTTATCAAGTCAATGAGTTGTATCCCGGTCACCTTCTGGAACCTTCCAACCATTTCCCCCAGAGATCTGGCCCATCGAGTACCGCATTTCCCCCAAATCAGGCCGAGATGACCAGAATGAATGTTCTAGATCTGCCCCTTGTTCCTAAAATCTCTGTGGTCTGCATGAAATTGTCTCATGTTCGGGACTGCAGTGGTGTCACAAAAGGCCAGGGGTGTAGAAAGGAACCCAAGGCAAAGGTAGACTTGGGTCAGCGGACCCTACTTCCATCTTCCTCTGGAATGAAGAGGTTAAATGGGAAATCACGAAGGCTTGGAGGACAAATATCAAGCCATGCTTTCTTCCATAGGGAACAAAGTATTATGTTCGGGTAGGCATTTCTCATCTTTGACACCAAAAATAAACCAAGAGTTTCTCTAACTACCTTTTTTACTCATCAATCAAGGGCGATGTGAACCTGTTTCTTTGGAGTGCTTTGGAATGCAGATCTTTTTGAAAAAGCCAGAACTCCCTCCCCATATTCAATACATTGATGGGTAATGAAGCAGAGAAGTCCTCTTCTTCCCCCCAATGACTCAAAGGCTTTGGAATCTGGCAAAACTGGATTCAAATCCCAGCTCTGACCACCTGCTACCCTTGTGTGATCTTAAGGCTCTTGACCTCACTTTCCTCACCCATAAAATGGATGCAATGATGGAAGTCCATGCAGAGAGTTCTTGTAAGGGTTAAAGGAGGCCTGGACCGGATCTCACTTCCTAGTTTAGGTAAATCTTACCTGTGGTTATAATGAAGACTGTTATGATGGTGGTTGGCCATGCACTAGCCACTGGGGTGTGTGCTTTAAAAACATGTTGTCATTTATTCATCACACAACGCTAGAGGTAGTACTAGGAATATCTTCATTTAATGGATGAGGGAGCTGAGTCCCGGAATAATCACTGTTGCTACTGTTTGTATTCCTGACGATAGTCCTAGATCCTGCACATGCATTGAAGATGCCTCCCTCTGAGGGGATCAGTGGAGCTGATGATTCTCTGAAAGGAAACAACCTGATCTCACATTTAGAAGGCTGTTTCCAACTCTGTTGGTTACTGGGAGGTTGGGTTCCCCCTATTCAATAGGAGGTCAGAATCACATCCGTAACCTGCCAGTGACATTTCGTGACCTCCCTACTCCGGCACTCGGGCCACAAGAACATGCAAGACCTTGCTCTTTGATGATCCTTGCTCACTGTTCCTTTTCGTTTTGTGTCCGGCAGGCAACTCTCCATCCGATGAGTCGGAGGAGCGGGAAAGAGACCCCAAGGTGCTGACGTTCCCAGAATACATCGCCAGCCTGTCAGAGTCTGGCACCAAGCGCATGGCAGCTGGGGTCCGCATGGAGTGTCAGAGCAAGGGCCGATGCCCCTCATCCTGCCCCCTGTGTCATGTGACATCCAGCCCTGACACTCCTGCTGAGCCAGTTCTGCTGGAGGTGACCAGAGCAGCCCCCATCTATGAACTGGTGACCAACAACCAGACCCAGAGGGTAAGAGGCCTGGGACCCTTGACTCTGGGAGGCCTGAGCAACAACAGAGGGCTTTCCAGATGGCCTGGGGGGTGACAGGGTGTAGTTGAGCTCCCTGCTAGAATATGGATAGTGAGACTTTTTGTTGAGCTAATCCGGGCACATCATTTGTTTAGATTCGCATGTTTGCATATGAAATCAAATCAGTGCATCCACAACACCCATGATAATGAGTCAGGAGTCACAACTCAGCATTAGGGTAGGTCCTTGAGCAACAAGGGCTGGAAAGAAAAAGGTGGAGAGGGAGGCATGGCATTCGTAGTCACTAAAGGCCTTGTTCAGAAAGCCTCAGGGGCCAGTCGTGAGAGGAGGCTCAGCTCCCCTAACAGATCCCGAGCCTGGACCAGCTGCGAGGTTAGGAGGAGTGCGTCAGGCCCAGGTCCCGAAGGGAAGGGTCTGGTCTTAGCCTGGAGGGGATGGTTTTCTGCCCGTCGCTTTGACTCTGAGAACAAAGACTATAAAACACCACATCCATGCAAATCTTCCGCCTCAAATAATGCCACTAGATCATGACCTTTCCCAGCAGCACCCCCTGTCCCTCTGCGGCTCCCTTTCCAAAGGTGCTGCGAGAAAACGAATGGACCCAAAGGGATAAGCTGGAGACCTGTGGCTTAGCTCATCTCCTAGCTCTCTGATCTCCTCAAGGGCAGACAGAACAGAGCGGGTCAAACACACAACAGCAACGGTGATGACGATGACAAGAATAAAAACACGAAAGCTCAGGGTGTGGGACTTTTGAGACTACAGGCCAAGGTGGCCTTGGGGACAAGACATAGTAGAGTCAGAGCAGAGAGCTGCTTACCTGCCTGAGAGGTGTGTCCATCGAGGTGGGGCCATAATTGCTTTGTCTGTCCTCCTTTAAGGGACACCTGGTATATCGTGTTGTTTCACAGGTGATGCTCAGACCAACAAGGACAGGTTTTGCACACGTGGGCTTCCCTCACCTTTCTGCCTCTGCCACAGACATTTCACTGAGTGTTTGAAGACAAGGTTTCTCAAAAGAATAAATGGTTCCTTTGGCCTATGAATTCCTCTTCAGTCTAGTAGAAGTGACTGGGGAGGAGGAGTTGGAGAGAAAGGCCCACGAGAGGGGGGTTTACAAGGATGATGAGGAGGAGGGGTTGGTGTCACTGTGGAGACCCAGAGCTGCGGTGGCTTTAACCCAGCGCCCTTACCTGTCTTTTGTGAGCACCCAAGGCTGCTGGTGCCCCAGGATCACCTGTGCACTTGCCTGGGAACAGCAGAGGCAGAGAGCACACTCCCAGCCCCGTGCTGCGGGGCAAGGCGTGCAAAGCTGCAGAATAAGGAAGAGCCTGGTGGGAGAGGAGGACAGAGACTCATGGCTTCCTGCAGGGGCGTCATGAGCATGATGGGGAAGCTAGAGGAATCTGTCTTCATCATCCCCCTCTCTGGATCTCCTACTTGCCACATCTTGGCCCCTCCTTGTCTCCCTGCACTGGTTTCACGAGAGTGGTTGGGAGATACCAGGCATCTGGCTGTGTTTTGAATATTTTAATTTCTAAATGCATAGACAAGGTGGCCGAATCGGTTCAGTCACCATCACATAGTTGTTCTTTCTTATTCCTCAAACGCATTCTTTCTTCTCTGCTCATTCTCTCTACTCCTCTGCTTTTCCTTCCAATTTTCTCTTTCTCCCAAAGAATGAGGATGTGGAGTGTAGAAGCAAAGGAGGGGGTGGGGGTGCTAAGTCACAAAACCTGTAAGTCAGCGTGTGTTCTTATCCCTACCTCTCTGGCATGTCTGGAACCAATTTTCTAACCTCTCTTGGTCTCCTTGGCCTCCTTCTCTGGGACCAGATAATCTGTGATGCCATATTTCAGTCTGTGATTAGAAGCAGCCCAGAAACCAGTAGGTGGAGCCGTATAACCCACCAGGTGTCCCAGACCCAACAAACTTGAACTCACCATCTTCCACCCCAAACAGCACAAACATTGTGCTTCAATCTCAGTGAATGGGATTCTCTTCTACCGAGTTGCCCCAAATGGAGACCAAGTATGTTTCCTTTTCTTGTCACTCCCTGACATCTGTGTATCACCAGGGATCACAGATATCTTGAATCCAGGGGCATCTGGTGGCTCAGTCGCTTGAGCGTCCGACTTCGGCTCAGGTCATGACCTCGCGGTCTGTGAGTTCGAGCCCCGCGTCGGGCTCTGTGCTGACAGCTCAGAGCCTGGAGCCTGCTTCCGATTCTGTCTCTCCCTGTCTCTCTCTGCCCCTCCCCTGCTCATGCTCTGTCAACCTCTGTCTCAAAAATAAATAAAAACATTTTTTAAAGTTTAAAAAAAGAGACAAATACCTTGAATCCATTCTCTTGTTACTGTACCCCCATCACAGACTAACTATTTCAGTCATCCACTGTAACATCAGGCCGCCATCTTGTTACAGTAACCTCTTACTGGTTTTCCTGTGAGACCAGTCAGATTTTTCTCTCTGATGTGGATATCTGGTCTTACTGCAGCAAGATAATTCAGTGGCTCTGCAGAATCTGTTACATACAATCTAAAATCCTTAGCATGTCATTATGAGGGCCCTTCATTGTCCCAACGGTGTCTTCACTTACACGGTTAGGGTGTACCCACTCTATACTTTATGTTCTATCCTCCAAATTTTAACTCTTTGTACCTTCTTAAACACATTTTCTGTTGTGCATCTAGCCCTTCACACTTGTGACTCTCGCTCCCAGGAATGGCTTGTCATACATTTCTGCCACTGGCAAACTCCTGCTGTGAAGTGTTTCCAGGTTTCAGCTCAAGCATCACCCGCTGTGACAAGCCTTCCCTTGTTCTCCGAGGCCAACCCATGTGCCTTCACGGCACATTGTCTGTATCCATACATCTTCTGGAACGCGTATCACCTCCTATCACAAGTGTTCACATGGTTCACTCTCCTGGAGACCCTGAGAAGCACTCGTTCTTCTGTGGAACCCCAGTGCCGAGTTGTAGTGGACACATAGTGAGCACTTTGCTGAATCAATGAATGAAATGAATAAATGGAGGAATGAAGGGACCGGTGAACTTTGCTCAAAAGTTCAGCTTTCCTTAGAACAAAATAATAACAAAACTGGGAAAATCCCATTTCTTTTCTGGAATCAGGATTAAATCTCATAACAAATGAGGACTCCCCAGGCAATGCCTGACACATTCCAGACACTAAGAAAAACGTTAATTTTTTCCCCCTTCCTTTCCAAAAAGCCCTCTTCTTGATTCCTCTCTTCTACCCTGTCCTGCCTTCTGCAGCTAGCTATGACCCAGGATTGAGGGAGTCAGAACTCGTGGAATTGTGTGAGTCAAAAGTGGAAAGTTAAAGCTTTTGAAGAAATGTTTGTTGTCATAAGTGTTGGTCCTTACTCCTTTGGGTTGGAAATCTGATAATGTTGTCGTCCCCCTATTTAAGACACTTTAATGGGGCACCTCAGTGGCTCAGCCAGTGAGTGTGGACTCTTGATCTCGGCTCAGGTCATGATCTCACAGTTCATGAGATCGAGCCCCAAGTCTGGCTTTGTGCTGACAGTATGGAGCCTGCTTGGGACTCTCTGTCTCTCCCTCTCTCTCCGCCCCTCACCCACTCTTTCTCTCTCAAAAATAAATAACCATAAAAAATAACCACTTTAATGGCTTGCGGCTGCCCTCAGAATGTGACACTGCCCCTCACCATGGCCCACACGACCTCTGTAACACGCCCCACGCCTTCCTTTTGCTTCCTTTTGCTGAGAACCTCTTCCCCCTTCACTCTGTCTCTTAGAGCCAGAGCAACCTTTTCTCCGTTGATTTTAGAGGTCAAGTTTCATCCAGGCTGAAGTCTTCTTAATATTGGTTTTTCCGCCTGGAACACTTCCCCATCTTTTGTAACCAGACTCCTGATCTGTCCCTCCAAGTTCAATAAAAACACATCCTCAGGGAGGCTTTCCCAAACTCCTCTGTGAGACCGGCCGCCCTCCTTGTCCCTCCTGCCACATTTCACCCTTTTCCGTTGGAGCCCCACCACCCAGTTGTAGTTATTTGGCTACTTATGTAACTTGTGCTTGTTTATTCTTTTGCTGCAAGATTTATGTGGGCAGAGACTGTATATATCTTATGCATCGCTGTATCCTTAACGCCAAGCACAGGAAACACCCCCACAGGTGCTTGGCTAGTAATTGTTGATGGAAGACTGTAAACGGGCAGCCACAATTTCCTCTCTATTCTACCGATCTCAATGAAAGTCTGTTTTCTTAGTTTAAAAAAGTATACTTTTGATTTGAATTTGGTTCAGGCAGGCAGAGCATAAAGTGAGCACCTACCGTGCGCCCGGCTTCATGCTGGGAACTGGCAGATCCAGCGTTTATGAAGAGAGCTTTGCTAGAAAGAGCCTGAGATGTAGCATGGGTCACCTTGAGCTCAGGTTTTGTCACTGCCCCCATTCACTAGCCCGTGACCCTGAGCAGCTCACCTCACCTCTTTGACTCTAAGTGTCCTCCACTGTCAATCATAACCATTTTCCAAGGAGCTCAAACTAAAGTGTTAGCCCTACAAGGGCCTTGAGATTCTAAAACTGCACACATATTTTAGTGATACTCAGGAATTGGCCCCTGCTCCCTAGACGCTCCCAACCTGAGGGATTGGGATGAGGAAGATCAATATTGACCCTTATTTTCAACTATGTCAAGTTCTGAAGCAACGTAACTTGGGATACTGGCTTTCAGCGTGAACGTTTTGATTTTTGTAGGGCTTTCTCTCTCTTTTTTTTCTTCTTCTTCTTCTCCTCTTTTTTTTTCTCCTTTTCTCCTTTTTCTCCTTTTCTTCTTCTCCTCTTTTTTTTTCTCCTTTTCCTTCCTCCTTTCTTTCCTTTCCCCCTCCCCGTCTCTTTCTTTCAGTTTCTTGGCCCCAAATTTTCAATGTGGGTTTGGTAAGAGCGGGTCAGAGAGAAGAGACTCACAGGAAAAGCAGCGGCTGCAGTAGATGGGCTGACCCAGAGAGAAAGCTGACCTTGGCCAGCTTGGCCAGCCATGTACCATGCGGCCAGCCTCCCCCTCTGCCCATCCCTGGCCTGGGGTTGAGGCAGCAGCACCCCGCTGAGGGGTCAGTGCCCGTCAGGATCTGCTTCCTCGCCAGAGAATTGCCCCATCTCAAGTTCTTCTCCTTGACTGGTCTAATTTTATCCTTTGTCCTTTCATTTAATAGTGAATATCTGTTATGAAAACACTGTATATAAAGAATTGTTCTAGGCTCTGCGGCATTTATAAGCTTCCCCATAAGACCCCACTCTGTCATTCAAACACAATAATAATTGCTGACATTTATTGATGACTGCTGTGTACTATTTATATGCGACTAGTGCGTGCATAGCACAAGTACTATGCTATGCCCTTTGGCGTATATTATTTCATGTGATCATCACAACCCTGTAAGGAAAGTGCTGTTTGTCTCCCGTCTTTCCAGTGAGGAAACATTTGTGCAGTTGGCCCAAGGTCCCACGGCAGTGATTGGCAGAGCCGAAGTCCTCACCCAGAGCAGACAGCTCTGGAGCCCGGTTCTTAGCGTGTCGGCCGCACTTTCTGCCCTCCACCAGGAGAGAGAGGCCTCATACGCAATCACAACCCAAGGCAGAACTGTGTAATTATCGTACGTGGGGTACAGGCGTGCTGAAGGAATGAGGAGGCCATGCTGGGCAGGGTGCAGAGGCCACACAAGGAGGCACAGAGAGGCATTTGAGAAAGGGCCAAGGGCCTCAGGGCAGAGGAAAGGGAGGTAAGGTCAGTGTATGGGACAGAGGTTACTGTCGCTAGGGCCCCGGATGTGGAATGATGGCTGGAGTAGGAGGGAGAAGTAAGACTTGCTTCCAAAGTGACAGCCCTTCACCTGTCCCATTAATGAGAGAGAGGCACCCTACAGGTCCTGCGAGGTCTGGCTTCCCAGAAACGGTCTCCAGGGATTAGGAATTTTAGCTCAAAAAATGGTGAGGCGGTGCCACAGCCTACTGCCCGGATATTATTTAGAACCAAGCAGAGCCCTGGCGCGGTGGCTCAGTTGGTTAAGTGTCCGACTCTGGCTCGGGTCATGATCTCTTGGCGTTGGGCTCTGTGCTGACAGCTCGGAGCCTGCTTCCGGCTCTCTGTCTGACTGTCTGTCTGTCTCTCTCTCTCTCTCTCTCTCTCTGCCCCTCCCCTACTCGTGTGCTCTCTCTCCCTCTCTCCCTCACTCTCAAAAATAAATAAGTGAACGTTTTTAAAAATGCAAAAACCAAAGAAGCAGGCGGAGCCTCGATTCTGTCTCTCGACTGTGGTGGCCCAGCCCCGACTCCTGGACGCTCACTCTCTCCCCTGCCCTCTCTTGCAGCTCTTGCAGGAGGCCACCATGAGCTCCCTGTGGTGCTCAGGGGCTGGAGACGTCATCGAGGACTGGTGTCGATGTGACTCCACCGCTTTTGGAGCTGATGGACTCCCCACCTGTGCGCCTCTCCCACAGCCCGTGTACGATTCCCCTTCTCTGCCTCTGTTGCATGCACGCCTCCGCACGCTTCCGCACACGTAGATTGCAGAGGGTCCACTGTGTGCAAAGCAGTAGGCTGGGTGCTGGGTAAGAAAACCGCGAGGCAGTACCTGCCCTCGGCCAGCTCTCCATCCTCCGGGGGAGGCAGGCGCACAGAGAAGCTGTAGGTAGAAGACAGACGAGAAGAGTTCTAGGAGTTCTGTGAGACTTTTCGGCCGAGTGTGAAAGGGAACGGTCAAGTCTGAATTTGGGGAATGGCGAAGCCTTCTTGAAGGAGGTGGCCCTTGAATCTCTCCCTGAAGGTGGAGGGGGTAGGACAGCACGTGCAGAAGATCAGAGGATAAAGTGGTGTTGCAAAGGAGGAAGTGAGAGGCCTGTAGCGAGCCGCTAACTAGGCCAAGGACGCCCTGGGTGGCGGCACCGTGTGGAGCCACTAGGTACTGTTATCACTTTCATTTAAGAGATAAGGAAATGCATTCAGATGGACTGAATTTTTCCAAGGTCACTGAGCGGGAAGCAGAACCACCACCGCTAAGAAGCTGGGATCTCAGCCGTGATAGTGTGGGAAGGACACGATAGAAAGACGACTTTAGGTAGAACCAGCAGGGGGCAGTGGGTGACTTGTTGGTGGGAGGGGGAGAGAGGGATGAGTTGAGAATGGATGTTAAGACTCCTGCCCCCGTGGCTGGGAAGATGAACAGGCCACAGCTGAGAAAAGAAGCAGGCTTGAGGAGGAGGCTGTGTTCGTGTGGACCCGTCTTGGGGTTCTGTCGGGGCAGTCCTAACTGGAGATAGATGTTCAGTGGTCAGAGGGAAAGACAGTCTGGAGCTCTGTAGGAAATATAGACACTAGGGGGCGCCTGGGTGGCTCAGTCATTTAAGCACCCTACTTCGGCTCAGGTCATGATCCCACGGTGTGTGGGTTCAAGCCGCACGTCCGGCTCTGTGCTGACAGCTCAGAGCCTGGAGCCTGCTTCGGATTCTGCGCCTCCCATTCTGTCTCTGCCCCTCCCCGACTAGCGACTAGCGTGCTCTCTCTCTCTCTCTCTCTCTCTCAAAATAAATAAACACTTAAAAAAAAAGATAGGCACTAAAGATAAGATTTAAATCAACCCCAAAGAAACGAGAGATGCAACCACAGCTATGAGAAAGGCTGCTCCAGAGTAAGTATAAACTGGGAAGAGGAGAGTTGGGGATGAGCATCAGGGGGTATGTGCCTTTGAGGAGTGAACAGAGTACAGAGGGCTGCTAGGGTGGTTCACGGTGAACATGTCCAATTTCCTTGCCCTCAGGGGAAGGCTGAACAGAACTGGTGAAATTCCTGTAAAGGGCCTGAGGCAGGAACCGCCTTAGCCTCTACTGTGGCATCCGCCCTAGAGGTGAAGCACAGACATATGGTGTCTAATAAAGAGTGCTGGCAGGAACAGCCAGACCTGCGTGGCCCCGTGGGTTGGTGAGGCAGAGAAAGCCCAAAGGGAGGATCAGGACCAGCGGGAACAGGAGGGCCGAGTCAGCAAGAGCGAGCCGGCAGGAGGAAACCAGCAAGTGGAAGGCTGGTTCTGTTGGACGCTGCCCTCTGGCCTGTGGCATGGGAGCACAGGTGGGCATTACCAACGGGCCAAGATGAGCAGGAAGAGAACCGAGAAGGAGGAGGACACAACAGTAGACGGTCAGTCCAGACCAGTGTTGTCTACACGACCTCTCTCTAAGGGTAGTTTTAGATACACCGGCCCTTCGTTTCTTGCTCTTTACGGCCATGACTTGGACCTCTTGAGTCAAAAGAGAATCAAGCTCATTGTCAGTAGAAGTCTTTTCTTTTGGTATAAAGGGGGCCACTGGAAGCAGATGATGCTTCTGGATGGATTCACCAACTAAGAAAATTACCTTTGACACAACACTGAAGCCGCCAAATAGTTATCACTAGGTGGACACAAGAGCCCACCATTGGTGTCTTAGGGCTGATTTTTTCTCCAAACCTGTGTTTACTATATGTCATCGCTAAAGATCAAATTGGGCTAACTTTCCATAAGCAGAGGTTCCATAAGCAGGAGCCTCTATTAAGGACTTCACTTCTTGTGTCAACTTTAATCACTTCTTTAGTGGCAGACGTTAGTTTCTTGAATGTTGACTGGTCATTGGAAATAGAAATGCACTCTGGTTTTACACGAGTCTCTGTAATCACGCACGCTATTTTTCAGGAGAGGGGGGCTTCAGTCCATATTTTCAAAGAATCTGAGTTCTCAGAAAGGCTTAGTTACTCACTTAAGCTTCCTAATGCTTTTTCTTCAGAATAGCACTCTGCATATGACTCTAATTAATGAATTTGTCAATATCCGCACTGTTTTGGGTCTGTTCCATCTTTAATGTCATATGCAAACTATGAGCTGCTTCAGAGTAAGCCACTAAAGAGCATGTGTTTTGCATTATTTTCCCACTGGTTAAATTCCTTGCTATTGCTCCCACAGCCTCCCGTGATTTCTTCTTAAAGTTCTTATCACACATTATTATAAGCACATGTATAGTTGTCTATTGACCACTCCCCTGCATCTTTAGCCCCAAGGTCATTCTTACAATAGGTGTTTAACAAATATATGCTGAATTGAAATTGACTTTTGCTTTAGTGTGCTCCATCCACAGTGATCCCTTGCACAGTGATCCCTGAGACCAGTGACAGGCATCTGTGACCTGAGTGGAGACCAGAGGACGATGATTGTGGGAGGTTGTGAGATATGGGACCCAAGGCCAAGGGTGAATGGCAGGGATGCATGTGAAGGAGGGAGACTGGAGTGAACGGGAACTGGGAAAATCCCCAGAAACCCGTGGTCTAGGAAGAAACAGGGAATTGGAAGCAAGTGAGAAACGTGAGACACACATACAAAGTCAGAACAAGGCAGTAAATTGAAATCACGGGGACTATTAGGAGATCCATACCACCAAATCTCAATAATGTGTCTTGAATACAAAGAGGTATGAGATGGGAAGGCAAAAGAGTGGCCAAAATAGACAATCTGCATGGAAGGAGGAGACTATGAATTGGAAAAAGCAAAGAAATACTGGAGTTGGGAATCAGGATATTCAAAGAAACCCGAGAGCAAAGAAAGAAACTGAAATCAGAGTTTGCAGACACAGGACATCACCCCGAAGAGAACTTATTAACATGTTGTCACATCTCTCTTGTCCAGTAAAGCCCCCATGTGTGTTGCCTCCACACCGAGCCTGTTGCAAAGCCTGGCCAGCAGATCCATAGCAAGGATGGAAGCCAGCGTTCCCCCCCAACAGGGCAGATCCTGGTAACACTATGGAAACTGAGCTGATCATGGCCTTATTAATGCAGGGCTCTCCAAGACACCACGTTCACTGAGCCTTCGTATGAGCTTTTTAAGCACATTTTCCTATTTTCAAGAGCAAATCCAGAAATTATATTTCCAAGCCATATAAAGGACCACCCCGAAAGCCCTATCCATTGACCCTGTAAGATGCAGGGGTTCATTCATTTTTGAGTCACTTACTTACAAATATAGGTTGAGTTCCTAACCTGTAACAGGCACTTAGAGTAATAAAATGTAGATTTCCGGGATCTTCAAGAACCACTGGTCTCTAGTGAAGGAGACAGGCGCTCAGAGAGATCATTGTAGCAGTTGGTTAAGAAAGGTTAGAAGGAAGACTTCAGGGTGTAACCGTTGAGAAGATGGCCAGTCTCAGAAAAAAATTGAAGGTGTCAACAGGGACCCCATGTGTTGTTTCTTTCTGTATGCACTCAGGCTGAGACTCTCCACGGTTCATGAGCCCAGCAGCACCCTTGTGGTCCTAGAGTGGGAACACTCAGAGCCTCCGATCGGGGTGCAGATTGTAGATTACCTCATCCGTCAAGAAAAGGTCACTGACAGGATGGACCACTCCAAAGTGGAGACAGGTGAGCATCTCCGACTTCGTGGGCTCATCTTGATCCATTGGTGAAAAGAAGAGAGAGAAGAAAAACGCCCTGCCTCCTGGCCTTTGCTCCCGGTCCCCTGTGTCCCAGGGCAGTGCAGGAGGAGCGGGGACAAGCTAGAACAGCCATCTTGCCCACGTAAGAGTTTTTGCATGGCGAGCTATCTGACAAAGTCTTGTTTTGATTTTGTTTTTCTTTTTGTTTATTACAGAGGTGTCCATTTCACTGCCGCTAGGCACACTCACAAAGAAACAACAATACAGTACACTAGTTATCCTAGCCCACAATTAGGAAACAATTCTGTGCTAACCACTGCCATGATTACAGAAAAAAAAAAAAATTCCTTTGCTAATAACCCCCCTCCAGGCACAAGCATGTGCAAACAGATGTGCTTACCCCGTGTCTTATCCTAAAGCAAACTCTGCTTTCCCAGGTCCAGCTAGAAGAGGGAAGTCTTAAAGAACGGGAAACGCCCCATGAAAAATGTTCCATGCCTTAGGATTTTGCTGCCTACACGTAGGGAAAGGTCAACATAAATCATGCCTAAGACTTATGCATGAGCGTGGCATCCACAGTCCGACTCAGGGTACATGGCTTCTTTTGAAACCATCACTCGGGCTGAGAGACCTATGCAGTGCCTTCGGGTGTGGAGAATGTCTCTTGCTTCCCCGAAGGCTCTTTTCCTGCTGTGTACAGGTACTGCAAAGGTCTGGCAGTGACCACTGACCACAGCAGCTGTTCTCTGCCCTTGCCAAGAACATTTCATAAAAGAGCTCACAGATGGGGTATGCATGTCTTGCATCCGGAGTGGTATCTGCATTCACTCTGGACAAACGGCTCTAAATTGACGAAACACGAAACGGAAGAGCCAATTCCTTCTAGGTCTTTTTTCTCTGCAGCAATTCGAGAAGACTGGGGACCAAGCAGTGTTAATGTTAAGTTCTCATTGAACTGACGCCATGCCCTCACCGCTTGGCCGTCGTTGTTTCTCATGGCCTTTTCCGTTCCTTCCCCCTGGGCAGAAACGGTGCTGAGCTTTGTGGACGACATCATCTCTGGAGCCAAGTCTCCTTGTGCCATGCCCTCTCAGGTGCCAGACAAGCAGCTTACCACCATCTCTCTGATCATTCGGTGCCTGGAACCGGACACCATCTACATGTGAGTGACACACATCCGCCTAGCGATTCTTTGCCCTGAACGTCCTGAGGCTCTAAGCTCCTTCTCTTTTGTTGCTTGAGTTCCTTCAGAAACTTGGGGAAATATTTTGAGTTTCTCAAGTCCTCTCCCCATCGGCATTAGGGAGAGCTTTCCAGGGCCTGGAAAGGGAGGATGAAGAAAGACCGGATAGCCCCATCCTTCAAAGACTCTGCCACGCAGAGAGGACAGATACAAACAAATCACTTTCATATCGGGTAGGAAGAAAGAAATGCTAGATGGGAGAACAAGGAACGTGTGGTAGAAGGCAAAAGGAAGGAATGGTGAATTCTGACTAGAGTGGACGTCGTCTGACTTGGGTTGTGTACAATTTCCATAGGTAGAGTGATGTTGGAAAAGGCACAGCAGCCTAGGGAGCCAGCAAGGGCAAAAGCAAAGAGGCATGAAGGTGAGTAGCAAGTAGTCCCGTAGAGCAGAAGCAGATGGTGAGTAAAAGGGAATGGAGGAAAGTGAGTCCAGAAAAATAGAGTGAATGCTGTAAGTCAGGGAAGATTATTCATTTTGTTAGATGAAAGGTGTAGAATGCCAAGAACTCTGCTTTTTTTTCTTTAAATTTTTTTTTTAATGTTTGTTTATTTTTGAGAGAGAGAGAGAGACCCAAGTGGGCGAGGGGCAGAGAGCGAGGCAGCCACAGAATCCGAAACAGGCTCCAGGCTCCGAGCTGTCAGCACAGAGCCTGACATGGGGCTCGAACCCATGGACAGCGAGATCATGACCTGAGCCGAAGTCAGATGCTCAACCGACCTGAGCTGGAGTTGGAGGCTCAACCGACTGAGCCACCCAGGCGTCCCAAGAACTCTGCTTTTTTAGAAAGCCAGCTCTAGTGACTTTGAGAGAGTTTCTAGAGGTTAGAGATGGTCAGCACTTTTCTTCAAAGGAAATACAGTGGACTTCTGTATCATGGCACTTGGAACAGCCCTGCGCTCTCGGGGAGCTCTTCCTCATTTTGCCCTGAGCTCCTGGAACAATTGTAAAATATTTTGTGAAGCAGAGACGTGAAAGACTCCAAAAGAGGGAGACATGGAAGGAGTGTAAGTCATGATGGGAAAATTGTCGGGGAGGGGGAGAGGCAGAATTCCTAGTGACGTCATTCTGGGACCTTTTGACCCCATCGGTATGAAAAACATGTAACAGTTTACAGATGAGGTCACAAGAATAGAGTCAGAGTAGCCAGAATAAATCATCTCCATTTCCACAGTTAAAGAATTCAGAGGTGAAAAGCCCCAGAAGTGTGAGTGGCATTGATTGCAAAATGAACTTAGATGCTCAGCCTGCATATCTTCAATCTAGGAAAAAGAGTAACTAGGGGGCCATACGAGTAAAATACATAAAGACAAGGGATATGCTAGAGGAGCTGGGAAATACAGAGAGCCTACTTGTGATTCTTAGCGGCTCTCGTGCTGTTGGGCAGCACGAACCCTGTATGAGCAAAGCTTCTTAGCTTTAGGAGCAAAGATTAGGGAGGGTGGACCACCTCGCCTGCTGTCAAATGCCTCCAATTCGGTGAAACTGGAATTCTCATTTCTAGCAAAGGCTCCATAATTCCTGCCACTAAGTCACAACTGTTAATTAGGAATTTTGAAATTCCTATGAGCCAGCCCTTACCCATCTTGGGACCCTCCTCATGTTGGCCTGACTGGGCCATATTTCCTGATCAAAGACCGGAGACCGATACCTTCTCCCACTCTGCTATCTTTGGGGAGCTTCCAATATTGCTGTCTCGTCAAACACGAACTTTCTGTCAGTGTGGATTACTGGGGAAGTCAGAGACAGCGCCCGGGGGGCCGAGGGAAGGAGCAGCCAGCTCTGCGGCACTCCACTAGGTGGCGCTGCAGATCACGCGAAGAGGGCCGTGGAGGGCCCGGGAGAGTCGTTCCTCTCCGCAGAGGATCAGGAGAAGCCAGACCTTCAGTCCCTGGTGCAAGGAGGGAGCCCTGGATTAGTTGTTGGAAACACTTGGCCCCTAGCCTGGTTTTGTTTCTAAGCACTAAGTAATTCTAAGCAAGATTGCAACTAAGTTTTCTGATCATTAAAATGGAGAGGTCAGCCTTCGTTTATGGAGTGCTTACTATGCCTGGGAGCCTCGGGGACCCTGTGAGGTCGGGGTTGCGCTCCCATTTTATAGTTGAGGAAAACAGAGGTTCAGCAACACGGAGTAACTTCCACAGAATTGCAGGCTGGTTGTCTGGGGTGTGGCGGTGGTTCAGAATTGAATCGGGGTTTGCATTTTCTTCACTCACTGCTTCTCGCTCCCCAGCCACTCCAGGCTGCTGCCATGACCTCATTACCTCACACGAAGGCTTAGGGCTGGTTCTTCTCCTGGGCTCCACGGAAGGAGACGTGCATTTCAGCCCAGCTGGCTTATTTTGCCATCCTATCTGTGCATTTTATTTAATGCATTAAAAAAACATTCTTCTGAGGATTCTCGGTCCACAGTACAAAAATGTTTAAGAATCCCCGGTTGAGATCCCACAGTTTGTGAGATCGAGCCGCGTGTTGGGCTCTGCACTGACATTGTGGAGCCTGCTTGGGAAGCCCAGAGGATGAGAAACTCCAGTGACCGCCATTGCTGAGGATCCAAACAGCCACTGGGAAGCTGTGTGGGGCCGGTGTGGCACAGAGGGACCACTCAGACCTAGGAGGAGAGGGCTGGCAGGGAGAGAAGGGTAGCAGGGTGCCGGAATTTGGACCAGGGTCAGATGAGGTTTAGGACCAGGCAAGATGGTGAATCTGAACCAAGGAGCAGAGGCCAGTGGAACAGACTGAGCCGCCTTGTGGAGATAGGAGGGAAAGCCTAGCACCGGCCCCAGCCTGACTGACAGCCAGGAGCCCAGGCAGTCCTGCGGGGCCCACAGGTGTGGTCTGGGCCCTGCCCCCAGGCAGCTCATCACATTCTCAGTCCCAGCAGCCCGCGTTTCCACTTGGGGCTTCTGGTCCGTGGTGGGGTGGAACTAGCCGTACATGGGAAACAGGCCCCCAGCCACAGGCAAGTCAGGACCCCTGAACGCTGGCTGTTCCGCTTCTGACTTCAAAAGGGAGAAACTGTCCTTGGCCCTCTGCGTCACCGTGCCATCTGAGCGCAAGACAGGACAGAAGAGAATGAATGTGATTTACTCAGTGTCGCCGGTTTCCGGGTATTGTCCTCGGTCTTTCGGGACGTAATGATCTCATTTCGGCCTCACAGGGACCTGCAGGCGGGTTCATCATCATCCCATTTCACAGATGAGAGAAAGGAGAGCTCAGAGGATTTAGCTGTAACTCCCCACAGCGGGGAGTGGGGCCTCGGACCCGAGGTCTGACCCCAGGTTCCTTGGACACATACGTCTTCGCTCGGCTCAGTGGCCGTCAGAGTAGAAGTGGAAGGCTTGTTAGAGCACCCCTCTGGAGTTTCCGATTCAGTAGGTCTGGGCCGGACGGGAGAACTTTTATGGCTGCCGAGTACCCAGGTGAGGCCGATGCCGCTGGGCTGAGGGCCCCCCTTTGAGAACCAGTGCTCGGTGCCCTGATGCCTTCTGCCAAGTAGTATACCCAAGGCACCCCGTTACAACCCAGGACCCGCCGGGAAGCCACGAGAGGCTCTGGGCTACGCACCTCATGATGTGAGTGGTAGCAGCAGGTTGACACAAGGCTGCGAGAACGGCCGGGGCCAAACCTGCCCAAGCACAGCTTGGCTGTCAGCCAGGCCCTCAGCTTCTCTCTGACGACCACTTCCTCCCCCTTCTGCCAGGTTCACCCTGTGGGGCGTGGACAACACCGGACGGCGTTCCAGGCCCAGCGACGTGATCGTAAAGACCCCTTGCCCCGTGGTGGATGATGTCAAAGCCCAAGGTGAGTGACGCCAGGGCCCGCAGAGCCTGCAGGGGGCTGAAAGCGGGAGCAAGGGAGTCAGACAGAATGTGGGTTCTGCGGAGAAGGGAGAGGATGCGAGGCCCAGCCCAGGGGCGGCGCCTGTCTGATCACCTCTGCCTCTGCCTCTGCCTCTGGTGGAGAGCCTCACGGTCTGCCGCTATTTCACACGGTCTGAGAGTCAGGCAGCTGGCACGACACGCTGACGAAAGCCCTGGGCACGCACAGGCGACAACACCGAACGCTTGGGTGTGCATCGAAGTGCCTGTGACCTTGGCCCTCAGGACCCTGATCCGGGCACTTGCTGGCTTCGTGTGTTTGTGCACATCTGAAGGGTTATTTTGAATTAAAGCATAGAGAGTCTGCAGGTGGGGAATTAATTACCGTATCCCCGCCCCCCCCAAAGATGTTTCCAAATCCTTAATTCTGTATTTCAGGGTATCTGTGGGCCAGTCCCTTGGTAGAGAATTGTCCCTCTTCAGTGCACCGGAATAGGCCCTTGTCACTTAAGGGGTTTGCCTCTGTCAACATCCGTGGCACAAACAGCCCACTTGCTAGAGATCCCCTTCCTCATGTTGCCCCCTGGCGCGTCTCAAGAGCGTCCCCTGCTCTGAGGCTTATCACGTGGCCTCCAGAGCCAGGATTTGGCCGTCCCGGGCACCCCTTCTGCAGAGCTCTGACGCCAAGCACAGTGCCCTGTCCAGCCACCGCCGTCTCTCCGGTGGCCTAGGGCCGATTTGATTTGCACGTGAGCCGACTCTGGGAGCTCCGGCCGTGCAAGTTTCAGGAAGGGAAGTGGGGTGGCCAAGCTGATTGCTGGCCCCGCCGGTGGCCTTCCGGGTGGCTCCTGGCTCCAGGCGTATCGGGCTGCCCGTGAGGGACACGGTCCCGCAGCGTTCCAGGGGCGCGCGCAGTGATGTGAAAACACACAGGGAGGAGTGCCCCAGACCTACGTTAACTGGAACCACTGGCGCGGTAGCCCTCACAGCTCCTGGAAGGATCCTCGCAGTTACCGCCTCACTGAACACGTGTGGCCTGTGAAGAGCGCGGTTATTTTCCACACAGCGATCTGCCCCTGCTCGGGCCCCTTCTTAAAACTCTTCAAGGATTGCCATGCCTCTCGTGACAGAGACCAAAATACTCACCAGACACACGGGACCTGACTGAGGTGACCCTGGCCCGCTTTGCCAGCCTCTTCCTGTCCCCTCTCCCCATCAATCTCTGCGTCTCTGCCTCACCGCCTTTCTCAGGTCCCCCACGCCATTTCCGCTCCCGCCGCCGGTCTCGTTGCCTCCAGTGCTCGCCACCCCCAGCCCTGAGCGAACCGATTAACTCCCCTCCGCCTGCAGATTCGGGATCCGGTTTCCCTTCCTCAGGACAGGCACTGCTGGAGGTTCCGCAGCACCGCGTTACTTTCCTTTGGAACATTCATCTCTGTTTGTTAGTATTCTCACGGGCCCAGTATCTCTCACTGGACAGTGAGTTCTGCTAGAACGGAATCTGCTTTGTTGGCTCACTGTCATGTCCCTAATGCTTCGAAGGAAGGCAGCATGGTGACAGGAAAATTTAGGCTCTGGAGTCAGACCATCCAGGTTCAGATTCCTGATCTGCTGGCTACTTGACCTTGAGCAGCTAACCTCACCTCATGTCTCCGTTTACTGATCTATAAAATGGGGGAAGGGATAAGACTACCCTACCTGATAGGAGTCTAATAAGAGTCAAATGAGTGAATTTACTTTAAGTCTTTTTCTCGTGCCCATCCCGTAGGAACGGTGCAGTAGATGTTAGGGAACATACATTCTAAGATGGCGCCCCTCATGGCCAACCTGATACAACTGGAGTCAGGAGCCCAAATGAGGTGATGTAAGGGGTATGAGCAAATTGCTTGGCCACAACATTTCTCTGGATGAAACTGGCTCAGCTTAGAATTCCAGCCTCAAAGTCTCCGTGACTACAGAAATGCCGCCGCTAACCATGCGGAGTCTGCTTTCCGATAGGGACCCGGTAAGCATTTACTGAATGGATAGAATATTGCCCCCATTTTATGGGTGCAGAAATTGAGATTAGGAGTCGAGTGAACAGCTGACCAGGGTCACAAAGTGAGCAGCTAACAGCCTCGGCACTCAGACCCATTATTTGACATCAGTTCCCACTTTGCCTATAATGTTAAATTAGATATTTAGAAGGTCATTGTGTAAAAGAGTGAAAACCTGTCTTTGAATGAATAAAAGACCTACATTTTAAGCAGAGTGTTCAAGTTAGGTGGCGGGGGGGAAAATCCCCCTTTTTAGAACTATGAGAATCCACTGGGATGCTTCTCTCCAGAGTGAGATAGGGTTGGCTGATAGGGTATGGACCAAATGACTTTGGAAGGTCTCGAAATCCCTAGATGATGAAACCAGAGTCTGGGGTTGCAATGAGAGGCTATCTGGACAGAACCGGCGGCCCCCTTATGTCATCATCTGTTGATTTCTTACTCCAAGCCAGAGAGGAGCAGGTTGTGGGAAGGTGCCCCAGTTATTTCTGTTTTGGAAAATTTGCTGATGTCTCTGCTGGCAGAAGTGGGCCCCTTGGACTTGCCTGCGGAAGAGGCCGCAGGCTGGTGGGGCATCAGGGGCGGGATCAGCAGGTAGGAGATTTGTAGCACAGTGCTACCTGTGGGAACAGGTGGACAGACCGCGACACTGGACCAAAGAATGGCCAACGTAGAGAGCTGGCCTGGGAGAGACCACTGTTCTGCTTCTCTGTGGGGC
The DNA here is from genome assembly GCF_028749965.1 of Puma concolor. NCBI lineage: Eukaryota > Metazoa > Chordata > Mammalia > Carnivora > Felidae > Puma > Puma concolor. The sequence goes on from NC_141683.1 coordinate 51,510,241, forward strand.
TCCTTTGGGTTAATTCAGCCCCCAAAGTGAATCAAGACGTGTGGCTGCCCCCTTGGGCTCCCTGACAGAGCAGAGTGTCTGGAAGCCCAGCAGACCAGCTGGGGAGCAGGAGAGTCAATTTATTGCTGAGAGAATGACAGCGTCACCAGGTGCTTTTACTCTTCAGCCAAAAGGGGGTCCTGTAGGGGGCAAATGTGCAGATTAATGGCCTGGACTAATTGAGGGGATCCTCACAAATTAATACAGTTCTAGCAGCTGTACCGAAAAACCATATGCTTTGCCTCCTTCAAACCCAGATGGTGGTCATAAATATAACTCACTTGGGTCTGAGTTTAAATCTAGTAACAAATGGGAATTACCTTTTAAGTGACCCGGAGCATGACCTCGGCTCCTAATTACCCAGCAGGAAGCTAGACTCTATTCCTTGTACGCACACTTTTCCTATGAAGAATTTTATCACATCATGACACTAAAGCCACTGAGCCAGTGAGTTTCTCGTCATGTTCTCCTGAAAGCACCCTTCCCGGGAAGAACGAGCTAATGTCCACGATAAGACCAGCCTGGTCTCCAAGCTGAGGGCAGAATCTTAACTGGCATGGTTTGGGAAGAGGGTGGAGAAGAATACACGCTGATACTGGGGGAAAATCATTGCAGAAGGAGGAACAGCACGAAAGAGATGCTTGGTGTGTTTAAAGATGTGGAAGGAGGCCCCCATGGTGGAGAGGGATGGGGAGGAGAGAGGGCAAAGAGGAGTTCAGAGGGACTGTGGGGCGGATCCCGTGGGGCCCCAGTGCAGGGCTGAGGATTCAACCTGGGATTCGGAAGGGAAGCAATGGAGCCCTTCAAGCGGAAGAGGGATGTGATTGGACTTCACATTGTCCGGGAGCATTCATCTGCTGTGCTGAGAGTGGACTCCAGATAGCAGGTCCGAGATAGAAGTGGGGAGCCAAGGCTGTGGCAGTGACAGAGGAGAGGGGACGCTTGCGAGGGCCGTGGTGCCGAGTGGGCCGGTCCTAAGTTATTTTGATGGTAGGACCAAGAGGATTTGCTGATGGCTTGGATGTGGGACAGGAGAGAAAGAGGTCATGCTAGGCGTCATATGTTGTGAGAAGGGCTGGGCAGGGGTGTGTTGAGAATGCCAACGGAGCACGAGCAGAACCACCTAGCTCAGTGGCTTGTGACTGTCCCCCAGCAGATCCCAGGAGCCTGTGTGAAGACAGAGAAGAGACAAAGGATGGAGCAAGCCGGCTGAGGGCACAGGCCATGGGCCATGTGGATGGTGCCAGGTAGAGAAGGAGGCAGACAGAGCCGATGCCTGAAGTGAGCGGTGGTTTCCATCGCTGAAGGACAGATTTGACGCCAGGAAGAAGTACAGGAAGTTTGAAAGGAGGTTGTGTTGACAGCATGTGATCCTGGGATTTACTGGGACAAAGCTGGAGAAGGTCTCAGACAGGATAATTGACTCCTGATGGCTGGGGGATCTAGTCTTAAAGAGGACTTTCATGTCGACAGTGAAGTTGCCCTAAATGGTGATGAGAAATGAGGTGGAAAAGATGAATTAGATGCCAGATTCTTTCGTGGAAGAATGGTCAGGAAATAAGCAGGGGGAAATAGGAAGAGGCAGGTGAGTTTCTAAGGTGGAGGGACGTTTATGTATGTACGGAGAGAGCAGTAAATTGTTTGCAAGTACTCGTGAGAGGCTGAGAGGCTGCCCTTCTCTGGGGGCATGGGAGGATTCCTCTGTGTGGGAGAATGCTTCAGGAAGGTTTCTGCCAACACAGGGACATCAGGAACGTTTGCCAAGGTCAAGGGGAAAGGGAGAGCAATTTGCCATATTGCCGGTCCCAGAGGAAGCAAGGAAACCCTTGAGAGAATTAATTTGTCTAGAGCAGTGGTTCTCAAAGTGTGATCAGACCAATAGCAGCAGCCTCACCTTGGAACCTGCTAGAAAGGCAAATTCTCAGGTTCCATCTGAGACCTACTGAATCAGGAACTCCAGAGGAACCATTAATCTGTGTTTTTCACAGGCCTTCCAGGTGGAGAATCAAATTTTATTCCCAGGGCTGAGAATCACGGGTGTGAAGGCAGCACAGAGCAGCCGGGGGAGGTGAGAGGCTGCAGGGGAAGGGGACAGAGGCTGGAGGGTGGGGGTGGGCGGTGTGGACAGTGCCAAGAAGGACAAAGATAGAAGCCAGGTGGGGTTCCTTGCCCTCATGTTTTCATATAGAATTCTGTGATCAGTTACTTCATTGTGGGGCCAGACAGACCCAGGGACTCATGACAATGGTGCCTTAGGACCTCCATTCAAGGAACTTTCGTTATAGCAGCAAGGAAGCCATTAGGAGGTATAGATGCTTCCAAGATTCTTATTTATTTCATAGTAAAAAGAGCAGCCACTGGGACGCCTGAGTGGCTCAGTGGGTCAAACGTCCGACTTTGGCCCAGGTCATGATCTTGCAGTTGGTGAGTTCGAGCCCCACATCAGGTTCTCTGCTGTCAGCGTGGAGCCTGCTTTGGATCCTCTGTCCCACTCTGCCCCTCCCCCGCTCTCACGCCCTAGTGCTCAATCTCTGTCTCTCTCTGTCTCTCTCTCTTTCTCAAAAGTAAATAAACAAAAAAAAAGAGCAGCCACTGCTGGGGTATAAGAAAGTTCACTTCTGCCCCAGGAATCCCCCCCGCTCATTCAAATAAGACTATTTTCCACAGTCTCTTGGACTCCTGTGTTTCAGTATCTCTCTCATGGCATTGGGAAAAGCTTGATCCAGTGATGAACCAGTAATAATCATAATAGTAAATAATAATAGTAAAATAACATCCACCATCTTTCGACTCTCACTCATCTTACTCCAAACATGGTGGCTTATTTGCTGTTTTCAGATATGCTGCCCGCCATAGCCTAGGAGCTCTGTGCTGGCTTGCCTCTCCCTGACATGCTCTTGCCCACGTCTCCCTGCAGCTCATCCCCTCCCAAGACCTCCAGGTCCTGGCTCCAGGGTCATCTTTGCAATAAGACCTATCATGGTGGGGCGCCTGGGTGGCTCAGTCAGTTGAGCAACTGACTTCGGCTCAGGTCATGATCTTGTGGTTCGTGGGCTCGAGCCCTGCATCAGGCTCTGTGCTGAGAGCTCAGAGCCTGGAGCCTGCTTCAGATTCTGTGTCTCCCTCTCTTTCTGTTCCTCCCCTGCTCGTTCTCTGTCTCTCTGTGTCTCTCAAAAATAAATAAACGTTAAAAAAATAAGACCTATCATGGCCACGTGTTGAAAAATCTCAGGGCCCCACACAACTCCCCCATTCTTCCTTCTTCCGCTTGACTCTCTCCCACTTTTTTACAGACTCTATTGTACTTGCTATGGTTGTTGCTCCCCTAAATGCCTCCTACCACTGGACCGTAGCACCTCGAGGGTGAGGACTTCTGTCAGTTTCTCCCTGATGTAGCCTGAGTGCCTAGAAAAATACCAAGTACATGGTGATTGTATTGAATGGATGAATACATGTATGCTTACTGTGTCCAGACATTGTGCTGAAGAAAGGCTTTATGTTTAACACCACTTAGTCTCGCAATAATCTTGGAAGGTGTATATTATTCACCGTCACAGAACAGAAAAGTCAACTAAGACCCAGAGAGGTTAAGTAATTTGTCCAAGGCCACACAGCTAGTGTAGTGGAACTCACCTTCATATGATGCTATATGCCACGGTGCCTGTTCTTAACCATCCTCTGCATCTGAGGGCTTAAGTCCCAGCCCTGTTGGTTTATTCTGCTCCCTAAGAGGTATCGTTTCCCTTTTAAGAACTAGTAACTCAGCTTGATTTTTTGTGATGAGTTATGTCTGTAGACTCCCTGCCATGCCTCCACCTGCATTTTAAGTATTCCTGAACACCATGCATTTTAAAGAGAGGAAGGACATATCCCTGTTTTGGATAACCCAAGACTTCTGTGAAGCTGAAAGCTGGGTAAAATGATAACTAAAAATACCTTGTATTCTTTTCCATTCTTTGAGTTAATGACTTCTTGAGATGCTATGAAAGTTAATGAAATAACATCTCTAAATTTCGTCCGTGGAAATAGGAGGAACCAGAAATACTCACGCGCCAGGAACCTAGCATATAGATCCCTCTGAATATAGCATCGCGCTTACTGATGTAGGCTTGTAAGCACACCCTGGAGTTAGATTATCTTGGTTTTAGGAGATTTATGGTGGCATCCGGGCCTCTCCCACCTGGCCTCAGGCATATGTGCTGCTGCTAATGGAAAGCATCAGCCTTCTCTAGTTGGATATTACTGTTGTGTTATGAGAATAGTAAATACACCCGAAAACACCTTCTCAGCCATCCCCGTTCCTCTGCGGAGACAGTCATAACCAGGGCCTGGGGCCAGGGATGCTATTTCCCATCACCAGAAATAAGAACAGAGAGGCATCAATAAACAGAACCCCAGCCCTCCCTATCTGGGCTCTGGTCTGATCGCCCACATTCTTCCTCCTCTGGTCTTTCTTCTCTCAGTACACATTCCCCTCCTCTCACTGCAAACAATACGGCTCTTAGACTGGTCTCTCTGCTCCTGTCTGTCTCGGCTCCAGAAATGACAGGCTCCCTGCATACTTACTGGGAGTCCCTCTTACTCGACACCTAGGGGCCACCTATGGGTCTACCAGAAACAGTCACGTCAGATGTACATCCACCGGGATTCTGCCTCCTGTGTCTTAAATTGGTGAAACACTCCAATCCCCTGAGCATTAGTGCCAAAGAGTAACGGAGGACAGACCTGGTTTTAAATCTTGACTCCAGCCCACACTGGCTATGTGACCTTGGGTGAGTGACCTGGCCTCTCTCCGAATGTCCTCGTGTGTAGGATACAGACATTCGTATCCATCTTGCAGTGATGGTGTGAGGATGAGAGTTTATATACGTAAATTTCTTGACAATCAAGAGACCGTTAATAAGTAACTAGAGGTACTATAGATCGTTATGTTCTAAGTCACTGTCCACTTTACCTCTTGATCCTATTTTAACAACCTGAGAATTTAAAAATCCTGAATATCTCAGTGGATTTCTGGACTGAAGTTATTTTTAATGCAGTTAAGGTGCTGGCCATCAGAGTTTGATTGCTAAAGGATTGGTAGAGTGTGGGATAGAGAAATATCACTGGATAGATCATGAGTTCTATTCTTTTAGCTAAGATGTTCTTTAACTACTATGTTGTTTGGCCCTGTGCTGGGCACTCAGGACGTGGAAGAAGCTCTGGCCCCTGTCCTCATAGGCGATGGGCAAGATAGAAAAGTAAGGAAATCATTGCCATGTCTGGACAGAGTAGGAGTAGAAATTTTCTTCCTTCCAACCCATGAAACTCCTACAACAATGACTGTCATTACCAACAGTCCCTGAATTCACTTGGAATTGTGACAGCGAATCAGGTTGCTATGCCTTTTGGCTAACAGGAAGTCGAGTAGGCAAAGTTCTGTCTCAGAAACCTGTAGACTTAGTTTCTTCATCCTCAGATTTAACATTGGATCTGAGACACAGTTCTGCTCTCCAGATCTCAGTTCCCAGCTGTTTAGGAAGGAAATGTGAACAAATCTCCTTTCTGACAGGTTTAATACGAAAACATTTAATGATAAAGTGCTTGGAGCTCCATAGGAAAAATGCCAAGGCTATACAAATTCATTGCCACTTTGCCACATCACCAAGTTCAGTCTTAGCAATGTATGCCTTGGAGGAGAAATATAAGAGTTCTAAATTAAACCGAAGGATTACTCATTTGGAGCTGCAGGATGTATTGGATTCAATTTCTGTGTCACCACAGATCTGCAAACGTGTTTTCATATCTGGTCGGGGGTGGGGGGTGGGCTTGCAAAGGCTTGGTGTTCCTGAAATCCTAATCGTGGGGCCAAGGTTGCCTTAGAAATTGTGACCATTCACCACTCCGGGTTCTTCACGCTGTCCTGGCATTGCCTGACTACCTCACTTCATCCCTGAGCCAGATCTCTACCCCCTGCCACCCAGGGATTCCCAATAGCTTTTGCAGGACCCACTTGGTACCCAAGCATATGCAAGCCGGAAGTGCAGGAGAGCTAATGGCTCATGAAGACAAATGTGAGAAGTCCCTGCAGACCATTCACAGATGGGAGCTGGGAGTAAAGTCTTCCATTCTCCTGGGACAGACTGGTGGGGCTCTGGTAGCTTCATACATCCTGTCCTGCAAAACGTACCACCTGCTCCCTTAGCACACTTCCCTTAGAGTCACTCAGCCCCCTTTCTCGCTTCATTTCCTTCCTCCCTCCTTCCAGCTTCCCTGGGATTGCACTTGCCAATAAAGTATTAATCTGAAGTCTTTTGCCTCAGGCACTGTATTTTCAGGAAACGTGGGCAAAGACAGAGACTATTCTAACTGAAATTGACCTCAGCAATATTCCATTTGAAGGTTTTCATTTTATAGAAAAGAGAGCTACAAACAATGGGGCAGAGATAAAGTGAGTTACTCAAACCCCTGTCTCCAGCCTCCAGGTTTGGTATTTAAGCAACATCTCTCTCTCTCTCTCTCTCTCACACACACACACACACACACACACGGATATGTATTACACACATCTGCATACACGTGCACACTCATATGTTGCACGTGTATACACAAACGTTAAAAATCTTATTTATTTACCTTTGTTGTCCTCCTCAGAGATAGCAGATAAGATCTACAATCTCTTCAATGGCTACACCAGTGGGAAGGAGCAACAGACGGCCTATAACACCCTCCTGGATCTGGGTTCTCCAACCCTACACCGAGTCCTCTACCACTACAACCAGCACTATGAGAGTTTTGGAGAATTCACCTGGCGGTGTGAGGATGAACTGGGCCCCAGGTAACTAATAAACTTCATTGCCTCTCATAGAGACCTCAGCTCTTTGAAATTTGGTACTTCCTACACCATAATACTGAATCCATGAATTCACAGAGATTTCCTGGGTGAGCTTAGTTGCTTGTAGAAGGAAGTTCTGTGCTTTTACACAGCCCAGTTCATATAGATTAGTTTTGGATAAGCTGTATTTAAGCAGCCAAGTCATGAATACATTTCTTGAACTCTAAAAAAAATCTTTGCCCTTGACCTGTTTTACCCGCCTCTTTTTCACGCTGACATGGCATTCCAAATGCTAAAACACAGTAGGAGCCAGAAGCCTAGTCTTGTGAAAGAAAGTTAGGAATTTTATTGAAGGGGTTATCCAAACATATTTATTGCATATGAACTTTGCTTATGCAATATGCATTGCACAGGCGTATTTTCAGCTCAACTGCACATTCTTTTGAAAGACAGCGTGGTGATGGTCAGTATCCACCTTGACAGCTATCTTGATAGGCCAAAGTTAGGACAATATAGTGTTTCCCTGGCCCTGAAGCTGCAACTTTTCAATACTCAGTCCCTACTGCTTATTGGTTTTACAACTCAGATAACATTCTTAGAAAGAGACAAATGGGGATGATGTGTGCAGATACTAACTTCATTCTGTTTCTACATCATGGCTATATATTCCAAGAAAAACAGATTTCAGCGGAAGCACTGGAATGTTCAGATAGACGGTGTAAGAGGCTTTTCACATGGAATGTTGGCACCTGTATGTCCTTGAATTAGTTAGGAGTTCATAAAGAAAAAAGGGGAGAGCCAAGGACTAAGAAAAAAAAAAAGAAGGAAAGAAAATGAAGACAATCAACACAATGGAATCCTCTAGCACTTGAAGAATCCTTGCACTCCTGCCAATAGGCTGCACGAAAGTATCACCCAGAAGTTGTCCCACCCATCTGACCTCTGAGCGAACTGGAGGGAGGCCCAGTGTCAGAGTGCCTCTTGTGACCTGAAATTATAAACTCTCGTAGAAGACCATTGCTCAGGACATTCCCTCCTGCATTCTTACTTTTGAAAGAAGGAGGAAGTTTAGGAGTATCTTCCAAAATACAATGATTTGAAGTGTAAGTTTAGGAAGAATCTTTTCTGCATTTCATAAATTATTTCCTGCAGTTTATAGAGACTGGCGGTCCTTGGGCAAACAGATGCCAGAGCTATGTCACAGAGGGAAATACATAAGGGGCTTTTCATTTGTTTTGTCTCAGTTTCGGTAAAAAGCAAACCCTGGGTTAGAGAGAAGATACACATTAAGATATGTCCCCTCCGGTCTATACATTATTACTCCTACCCTTATTATTACGTATACCTAATATCCTCTCTCTCCACCTCTCTCCCCCCACCTCCCTTCCCCCTCTTGCTCTGCTCCCTCCCTTCTTTCTGCTCCCCCCCTCCTTCCTTCTCCCTTTCCTCCCTCCTGACATTTATTGAGTGTATATATACAGTTCTTGGTTAGGGAACATAAATGTCACAATTTGAATAGCACTAACATTGCATATATCATCTTGATTTCCAGGGGCATTAGGATTGCTTTTAAAATTTCTCTCTTGTAACTCAAGAGTCGGGAGAAAAATTGGTTAATAAAGAAAGGGAGCAGGGGAAGAAGCGTGGATCCCCCTGTAAAGCAGGGCGTGCTGCTGACCTGACACTCTCTTCGCAGACTCTCCTCCCTGGAGACCCTTCCATGTGCGATGCTGGTTTCTCAAGGCTATATATTAGAAAACACTGTGTAATTTCATTAGCTTGTGGAAATCAAGTTTTACTTTCCAGTGTCACAGATCTCGGAGAACCACAGGAAGGGAAGAGCGCTGTGCCTTGAGATGCATCGGCCCACTTTGGAGCTCGTCTTGAGAGTGAACGGAAGAGGGTCTGTGGGCTACATACTTCCTGTGAGCAGATAAGTCTGTTCCCTTAACTTTCACGGAGGCCTCCAGATTGACTTGCGGGTTGAAATACTTTGAGAACGATATTGGTTGTTCTCACCTTCCAAGAATTTGTCAACAACTAATGACATGTAGTGGGGTAGATTAAGAGGAAGGGCCACCAAAGTCCCTGTTGATGATGACTTTTGGAAGCCTGCGTGGCTAAACTGCAGAGGCTGAGAGGCAGAGGAGAGACGGTCTGCATCAGATGCAATTTCTGCGGCAGGAGGAGTGTCTGACTTCCTCTGACCCACCACTGACATCGGAGAAAATACCACTGCCCTCTGATGACCTCACCCTCTCTCAGCCCCTTGACCGTGCTGCTGAATCTCCACACCTTTCCTCCAGCATCATCTCTGTGCCTCTCAGCGTGGCCTCCCGGGAACGCAATGAGATCGCCCCCGGTGATAGTCACAGCCAGACAGGAGAGGAGAAATGAAATGAATGTGGCTATTGTTCTCTGAAAGGTCATCCTGAACGGAGTGCAGAAACTTCCATCTTCTGGAAAGAATTGTTGATTGGATTAGAAAAGAGTGGTTCTTCACATGAGAAGTTAGCTTAGCCGCTGATAAATCCTGCAAGGGGTGCTGTTCACTGAGCTTTTCACGACGGCATTTTACAGCCTCCCACGAGCTCTTTCAAACGAGAAATGCCATGGGTCTCTGAGCACTCAGGCCTTTGTAGAACGAGAGGAACACAGCTGAGTGAGGGAAATGTTGCTCCGTCGCTGCTTCTAAGGGCCCAGAGAGGCGGTGAGTCTGACAGCTGGCTGTCAGGCAGCCCCTCTCTCTGACACTGTAAATGGGCCCAGGGAAGAAGGCTGTACTCCAGTGAGATGGACTGTGGGGACAGCCTGCTTCCCGAGGCTGCTCGTGGAGGCCCCCAGGCTCTGGTCTTGGCCCAGAGGGATCACTGCACTCCAGTGTGCGTGAACTTGGGGCAGCCTCACTCTCCTCTGTTCCTCTCTCTCTCTCCTGGCGATCTGCAGCAACTCAGGTGCCCTCTCGTCCCCTCCTGTTCCTCTCTCTCTTGATTGGGGCGCAATGGCCATGGCCTCCTGGCCTTCCAAGGTAGAAGGCGGAACGGAGCATGAGCTCACCAGAAGGCTAATTAGGTCACGTGTGCCACCGCGAGTCTGCTTTTCCCCCCAAGAATGGCCCTGCATCATTGTGCCCCGAGGGCATTGCTGTCTTGGCCCTTAGTTCACTGCCACTACCTCCATACGGGCATAATTCGTTACATTGATATCCTCCAAAGTTCAGTATATCAGCTGTTTCCGCTTAGTTCTGAAATAGCCTGGAAAAGGCAAATACTCACTCAAATGCATTATTTGTCATTTGATGACGGTAAATTGCTGGCTGTAAAGAAAATGGATTTGATTTGTCTTTCAAAACTGCCAACCCTATGATTTTAAAAGGGCATACATTCCCACTAAAATATCAGTTGTTTTCTCTTCTTTATTTTCCCTCATGGCATTTTGTTTCTCTCTTTTGTTTTGGTGCCTGTCCCATTTGGCACGGCCAGATTCTTCTTCCATCCACCCATCCGTCCATCCAACCAGTTGCTTGACAGATATTTATGGAAGACCCCTGTTCTAAGTGCCCACGCTAGACTAGCAGGTAGAACACACTAGGCTGTGTCCTCTTGGAGTTGAAAAGTCTCATTCTAGGGCTGCCTGGGTGGCTCAGCCGACTGAGCGTCCGACTTCAGCTCAGGTCAAGATCTCGAGGTTCGTGAGTTTGAGCCCCGTGTCGTTCTCGCTGCTGTCAGCGTGGATCCCACTTCAGATCCTCTGCCCCCCTCTTTCTCTGTCCCTCCCCTGCTCACACTCTCTCAAAAACAAATAAGGCTTTAAAAGAAATAATGAAGTCTCACACTAATAGTAGTATCCTCCACGCTTGATCCATAGGAAAGCTGGCCTCATCCTTTCCCAGCTAGGCGATCTCAGCAGTTGGTGCAATGGCCTCCTTCAGGAACCCAAGATAAGCTTGCGACGTGGCTCCCTGAAGTACCTGGGCTGCCGCTACAGTGAGATCAAGCCCTACGGACTTGACTGGTCAGAGCTCAGCCGGGACCTCAGGAAGACGTGCGAGGAGCAGACCCTGAGCGTCCCTTACAACGACTATGGGGACAGCAAGGACATCTAGCGCCATGAAGCCAGATGGTGTGGCTGCCGAAACGAAGCAGGAGAGAGGAGAGGAACATCTGGGTTGGTTTGTGGATTTTTAATATTTTTTAATGGAACATTAAAACCTCTAAACCAGGGAGAGGCAATAGCTAAACCAGGGAGAAACTGATCCTTGCTCCCGGTGGAACTTCTTTGGTGTGACATTCTCCATCTGCATGGTCGGTACAGCTGCCATCCGGCAGCTTCGTGCAGTATTTCTCTGCAGGGGATTACTTTGGGGCTTGTTTTACAGTTGATTTGTTTCATTTAATTTTTTTTTTTTCCCGTGAGGTTCATCAAAATGCTCAAGAGTTCTGCCATGCTTCCCATGAAAGGTCTATCAGGTCGAGGCACCCTGTGCTCATTGAGTCCCTGAGTCCATTAGCTGGGGACAGAGATGAGGTCAGAGAGTTGCTAGACTGGCTTCGGGCCCCGGCCTCAAGCGTTCCTCAGGAAGCATCTCACTCTGGGAGCCTAAGCTCTGCTCACAAAGACCACAGGAAATTGGGAGGGTGGCCTCTGTGCGGGTCTCATGGTTTCCCCCATGCCTTCCTATTGCTTGTTTCACACCTCTCAGGTGAACTGAGCCTCCAACATGGGTCCCAGCAGGCCTTCGGGATTTTTTAGGTCCTCACCCATTCTAAGACAGGATTAGAATGAAATCTCCTTCTGGTGGATCTCTGCCTCTCCTTCAGACAATACGATCTTTAAGAGGCGACAAAATGCTACCTGTCAAATGCACCTCCGAAACAGTCTGCCTGGGAGACTAGTTAGCAGTCATATTCTAGAAAAGAAGTAGAGTTGATTATTCTAAAAAACTCCTGTGTCCCAGGATGAACTTCTCCAGACCACATATGTACGTCCCACGCCTGGATTCTCTTTAGTGTCCGAGTCACTTAACCCTGGGCAGAGAAGGCCTGACCGACACCCACTCTGGTCCAGGAAGGGCTGATACCTCCGTGTCAGTGTTTCGGTGAACTAAAGCTCTTACTGATCACACACACACGCAACCAATGTCTATTTCTCCCTTGCTAAATTTGCCTAATTATGTCGCTAGTTTTGCAGATCCTTTCTCTGGATGGCCATCCACAGGAGAATACCACTGTTTTCACCTCCCATCCAGCTGCCGGGAGTAGCCGAGGTTCTGTGTAGGCAAGTAGAGGCCGGGCTCTTGGCTCTGTCCCATGACCCTAGTGTGATAGCCACAGATATAAGTGGTGGCCCAGTTAAAAGGAAAGCCAGCCTTTCCGCAAGAGCTTTGAGGGCCATGTGGCCCACACACCTCAGAGGCCTCGACACACACTTCCAGTCACCCTGCCTTTGACCGGGGCTCCTCATTTGGAAACACAAGAGAAAGGTCAGGAAAGAGATGCAGGGCGATATGGAACTCCCCTGGGTTTTTTCCAAATAGTGATGACAGATCCTGTTCGTGCTTACCATGTGTCAGAGCTGCTCTGAGCACTTTGTACATCCCTGAATCCTCAGGACAGCCTCCCGCCCCCACCACCAAGGAGGTGCTGTTCTCGCCTCCGTTTCAGTGATGAGGAACCCCAGGCAAAGAGAGGAACCCCATTAGGCTGTTTGCCCCGGATGCCTCCTTTACCGCTGCCTGGGCCCCGACAGGAACAGACCAGTTTGCCTGTGGCAGGCAGCTGTCCCTTCTCTAAGCTCCACAGGGACCCGCCCAGAGAGCTTTCCCTTTGCCACACCTGCCTGGGACAGATGTGCCCACGGTGCACCCTGAACTCAGCCACCGGAGCACCCCTGGGGACCAAGGGGTCTGCGGAGCGAGCTTCCCCCGGGGTCTGGTGGCGGGGCCTGGGGTGAGGCTGCAGGTTCGGGAGGCCTCACAGCCCGCCCTGCGTCTTCCCATAAAAAGACTGAAAGATTTGTCTCGAATTCTGGAAGGTACCTGCCTCAGAAATTCCTCCACTTCCGGAGCCAAGGCCAGCAGAAAAGTCGGCCCTCCCGCTCATGGGCAGTGCAGGGCCGCAGGTGGGATGCCTAAAGGGACATCGTTGACCTCCGCCAGGGAGGACAGTGCCACAGGCAGCTGGTCCCCAACCGGTGGGCGAGGCTGAGAGACAGGCCGTCTTATCCCGTCTGTTCAAGTCCGCCTGGAACACGGGGTCTGTGCAGCATGGTGGGGGCCGCCAGGGCTGCGCTGACTTCCTGGCCCCATGAGCCAACGGGCTGAGGAGGGAGGACAGTGAGTGGCGTCAGGGTCACACTTCTTTGACCACCCCCCCTTCTGTTTATTAAAATAAGGAGGCTCATTCTCTCCCAGTCTCCCCTCCTCCTCCCCCAGGTCCCTCCAGCTTTGCATACAATTTCTCGTCTTCCTCTCGGGCCCCACCCTGCCTCCTTCATCCCTTCCTTCTCCATGACTCTCTTCCTCCTTCCGTGTCCCCTTGTGCCCTTCTCGCGGTACGTGTGCTCACACACACACCTCCACACACGCACACCACACGCCCTGCACACCCGTACATCACACACACGTACCACACTCATCACACATACATTTACACACACACACAAGACGTGCACACACACACGCGTTACACACACAACACACTATACACGTGCACTATGTGCAAAAGTTATACATACCCATACATCATACACGCATATACACATACAGTATACACACGCACTCAACACATATACATCACACACATGCATTATGCACACACAATACACACACATACATAACACACACATCATATATACACACACTATCTATGTATACTACACACACATACTATATGCACATACACTATACACACATATGCACACATACACTATACACACCTACATTACACACACACGCACACACACGCACTATCCACATACATTACACACACACTAGACACACAGACGCTATGGCTGGGTCCCATCATCCACTTTCAAGTTACAAGGAAGGCCAACATGAGTGGGGCAGGATTCTAACTTCCTCTGAGGATTTAACTGCAGGATCTTGGCTCCTGGGAAAACACTGTTGATCGTGCCCTTGTGACCTTTCCCAAAGCGTGCCTGGAGGAACCCATCCTGACTAAAAAGGGTGACGGTACCGGACCAGTATTAAACCTCAAATTTCCAAGCTGACAAACAGGTCTTAGGGAGTCACTTATACCCGCCAACCCTCCCCCGGCTCTGGGCTCCCCCTGAGACCCTGGCATTTCCCCTTAAACATACGTGACCCACCGTAATAGCATTAGACCTTTAACTGAGTATGCAGTCATCTTCCATGGAGTTTGGTCCATTCATTATTTTTGGTTAAGCACACTTCTTGAGATTCAGATGTTCTATTAAAACACTGAGTGTGGAAAAAACCCACTTGACTACGATAGAAGGAAGAATGGATATCGTGTGACCAACTTCAGGTATAACAGTATTGTTTCAAAGAGAATTATTGTACGGTTATAAAAAATGGAATAATCAACTAAATAATAAACAAAGCTGTTAGTAAGTGTCAGGTGTGTGGATGTTACCTTGTGTCTGTCAACAGTCAGAGTGATCTGGGGGGACCCACCGGGGAACTGCTCCAGTTTCGAACGTTACACCTCAGGTGCCTTACAGCCCGCCATCTGAACCAAAACAAAAAGTTAAACACCTCACAGCCAATTATAAATGTGTCGTTAGGCGGTAGTGATTCTCATCTTTTCTAGCACCATCCAGATAATTAGCCAACGAAACGTATTTACTGAGTATCTACCCTATCTCACACACGATGCCCGGTGCCCAGCGTGTGCTGCTGAGTTAGACAAGCTGCTTCTTCATCGCAGAACCTGGCATCTTATGGAGAAAGTCAGACATTGAGTCCATCGTTACCGGAGTGCAGAGAACCATGAGAGAGAAGTACAGGATGGTGGGAGTCACTACTTACCTTTGGGTGTTTAAGGCCAATGTTGCAAAAGGCCCTCCCTGATACTTGCCTGTCTTGTGACTCTATAGAGGCATTTGGGGTAGGGTAGCTGTATGAAATGCTTCATGGTGCTCAGTCCAAGCACTCAACCACTTTTTTTCCCTCTCTACCACATAACTTTAGATAGATGTTCTCTCTCCTGCCACTCATTATCCCCAAAAAACAGATGTTAAGTGTCTGCACACTTAGCAGGCCCTCTCACAAAGTAGTGATGAGAGCAGTTTCCCCTATACAAGCAGGAACTATCTGGAGGTGAAGACTGTGGCAGTTTTCACACATGGCCACAAATTGTTCAAAACCCTCCCCCTAGACGTGTGTTCTACGGACTCTCCCGTTGAAGCTGGGCAGGTTGACTGTTTTAACCAATAGATTATGATGGAAATAATGCTGTAACTTCCCAGCCTGAGTCATAAAAGGCCCTGGGGCTTCTGCCTCCTTCTCTGGAACTCTTGCCTTTGGAGCTCTGAGCCACCGCATAAGAAATTTGAGGCCACCATGCTGGAGAGTCACGTGTAAGCACTGTGATCCACGGCTCCAGCTGAGCCAGCCTTCTAGACATTCCTGCTGAGGCACCAGACATGTGACTGAAGCTGTCTTAGACCCTCAAGATTAGTCTCTCTGCCAGCTGCATACCACCCAGCAACTTCTATCAATGTCACATGGAAGAGAAGAATCACCCTGCCAAGCCTTGCCTGAATTCCTGACCCCAGAATTATGCAACATAATAAAACAGTTATTGTTTTAAGCCACTAAGGGGGTCTGTTAAATAAAGGGGATCGGATCAGTGGCCAAAAACAACCTATTCCAGCCAGCCAGTGACGGAGCATCGAGGTTGCCCTCCCCTAGGCATGAACTCACCACAAAAAGGAGAGGAAAGTGTAGTAGAAAGTGCGGGTTGGGCTATGTATGCATAACATGCTGAGTCTCTGCTCCGACAGAGGAGAGCAAAAAGAAAGATGGCCACTTCATCCCAATACATCTGAGCAGGTGAACCTCAGAAACTTACATGGAAACCCTGGGTTGAGGGGCGGGGATGAGTGCTCCAGGGCCAGCAAAAGAAAGAAAGAGAAAGGAGAAGGCAATTTGGAATCAAAAAGAGCTATTGGAAGGGAAGGGTTTCTTCCAACGACAGTATTTGTCCCTTTGCATTTGGAACTTCCCGGATGTGATGTGCATATCCCACACCTAATGCGTGCCAGGCACTTGTGCCAAACGCTTCACTGCAAAATAGTCTTCAGTCTTCACGGGAGTCTTGTGAAATGACTACTCTTAAGCGGAAAGCAGAGTGTCAGAGACTTGATACGACGTGCCCAAGGTCACAGCTAAGGGCAAGTACAGGCATTTCAACCACAGGTGTCTGACTCTCACCGTGAAACCATACTGCCACTGCCTCCTAGGAGTTTGTTTCTCACTGTGTTTCCTAGAAAGGGAAAAACTCCTCCCGTTGAGATTTTTCCAGGTCGCTGGCCTGTTACCCTATCTCAGGCAGTAGGAGAGAAGGTGGCTGGATCGGTGCAAACTTAACCGCTACCGTTAAGAAAACAGCTCAGAGTGCAAACGAAGCACATTGTCTCTTTTTGTTTATTTGGTCTCGGCTTGGTGTGTTGTCTGTCACATGACTGTAATGCAGAGCTAAAAAATTGTGACTCCTGCTCTGTCTGTTCGGCATAGCCCTGTATTGGGCTTTAGTGGTTCTTTGGCCTGGTCTCTGTGTTGCACATACGTGCATGGTGACACCCGATATCTGAGAGAGAACTTGGGGAAAAACCTCCTGCCCCTTCAGGGCAGCATCCTTTGGCTTGTTGATTCAGGCCCAGCTCTGATTTTGATAACTTGCAGCCTCCAACCCTCCTCCCGTCAACAGTGCCTAATTTATTGTGCCAATTAACGAGCGGTTTAGTGTCAAATGAAACCTCAGCATTCTGTAGGATAGCTGACAATTTCTCTGGATATATGTGGGACTCCAGGATTTGGCTCATGTCTGCACTTTTCCAAAGTGAGGAAAAAAAAAAAAATTCCTCCTTGTTCTGGGACTGTGCAGTGTAGGCTATAATTGGATTGATTCCTGTAAGAATGGGCAGGTTTTGACATCATGTTTCACCAAAAGTGCCCTTTGTTAGAGTTTATGAATATGCCTGTTGACACAGCGCTGTGAATCGGGATTAACCGATCCCTTACAACCTTTCCGGGTAGGAGAACCTCAGCTATGTTCTGTGCTTAACAGTTGGGAACAACTTCCTTTGTTTAGAAGGATTCAGATGTCAAGTGACCCTGAGGCTATTGCTGCCCCATGGGTCAGACAGTGCTCTGAGACCTACTGGCTTAGAGATGAAACGACCTCACACAATGCCCTGGTGATGTCGCAGGACCTAAGTGCCCAAGAGTAAGGCTAGATTGGACATGCCCTCACTGCATTTGTCCTGGTGACTATTGAGTATAACATGGTAATGCCTACAGTCCTCAAAAGCCAACTGTCTGTCCTCAGATCCCTTTTCCAACCTTCTGCTGCTCTGCTCCGTGTCACATAGAGATGACTCTATTATAAACTACATTTCCCAGACTCTCATGTCAATAGGCTTCCAGTCCAGTGGGATAATAGAGACACTTGGAGGGGGTCCAGACAATGGAGGCGCTTGGGGGAAGACTGGAGGACAGGAGGAGGGAGCAAGCCAGGGTACTCTCCCTCTCTGACTTTGATAGTGTCTCTAGCATCTCCCTCATGATTCCAGCTGCCTATCTGGTCTCAGAACTCCTCCAGCTCTGCCATGATTACAACTCCCTTCCGGTGGCGCCACCTCCTGGGCTTTGGCAGCACTATCTCATCTTCTCAAAGCACGAGCTGCTTCCTGCTGCTGCTCATCTTTGGGTTTCCCCACAATTCTCTATATGCCCTTTCTTTTATTCCAAAACCTTTCTAACTGGAACTTCCTCTGTTGCATTACCTAAAATGTGTGCCGTTTCCTGACTGGGTCTTAATATATACTTCAAACCAAAAATTATTACATATATATCATTTGGCACAGGAATGTTGTAGCTCTTTAGGGTGATGATCTGGAAGATGAAATTTTGATGCTAAAAGTAAAATTTCTATGAACCCTAAGATTGATTACAGGGTTGGAGAATAGGTTTCTACTTGAGTGCTAAATTTGGCCAAGTGGTAGTGGCTGCCTGTGATTTGAAAAGAATTCTGAGGATGCATCTGTATCTAGCCAGAGAGAGTGATGAGATCCATGATCAGTGCCTCACGTGGGTATGGAAATGGTGAATAGTAAGATGTGTGCCATTCTTTTGTTCACCCTAATTAGCTGAAGCAGAATTGGCACAGACTATCTGAAATCGGGACTATTTAGGAAAATCTATGATGTATGCATCATATATCGTATATAAATTATGATACGTCCAAAAGTGAATACAGGTTCATTGTGCACTGATAATGGAAATAGAGAACAAAAAACACATTTCTGAGGCCTTCTGGCCCCATTACTACATAATCAATTTCACAGCATTTTACTTATGTTTTCTGAACTGCCATTTTCATTTCTAAATCTGTATTTTAAGATAGTCTTAATGGTGTTGATTTGGTATGTTAGGTGGCATAAAACGAAGGATTTCAAAGTCTTCATCTGTTTCTGCCACTTGAGCAGTGTATCAGTTAGGATTCAGTTAAGATTTCAACAGGGAGAATTTAATATAGGGATTTGTTTAAAAGATACTGGAGGATCAGAAAAGCGAAAATATTTGAAACCCCAAAATAGCACAGAGGTACTAATAATGACTGTAGGAAGCAGCCCCTACCCTTGGGCTAGAAGAACAAAGAGGGGAAGTGGGTTTAACAGAAGCTGGATGCCCCCGAGGAGGAGAGGTTCTTTGCCCAGTGCTGGAAGGTTCTTGTGAGAACATAACGAGGCAGGTTCCTCGAGCACATGTAGATAATGGAGACAATAATGCGGGGCTATTACCACGGTGAAAAGCCACTGGTAGGATGGCATAGACACAAACAGCAAGCAGACAGGAAGGAGCCAATCCCATCTCCCTCCACCTTCTTTCCAGTCTCCTCTCCTGCCCCCTGTGGACAAAACCTAACATGGAACTGACAGACAAAAAGGAAGCCATGTTTGCAGTCTTCCAAAAGCAGCATTGCAAAGCAGGATACAAAAGGGTGGGTTTGAGCTGAGACACAGTAGCTAAAAAACCACACAGGCAGCCTGAGGCTTGCAGGAGAGGATGCTTTTGAAAGCACTTAGCACAATGCCTGGAACACACCTCGTAAGCATCAACAGGGGTACTCCCTGGCCCTCTTCTGTGCCCCTTGGACACTAAAATGGAGCCAGATTTGTCCCTGATGTTATCAGTAGCTTTCTCTTGATAACATCGACAACATAGGGTGGCAAGAAAACATGTTCTAAGTTCATATTTATGCATTCTTTTTTATGTGACAAAAGATCCTTTCGTATCTTTGAAACGGAGCTTCCTCTAAGAGGGTTTATCCTGTTTAGTGAGATTTCTTTTGTTGCTAAAGAGGCTGTTGTTGTTGTTTTAGGTTTACTTAATTTATTTTGAGAGACAGACAGAGACAGTGATTGGGGAAGGGGCAGAGAGAGAGGAAGAGAGGGAGAATCCCAAGCAGGCTCCATTCTGTCAATGCAGAGCCCAGTGCGGGGCTCAAGCCCACAAACCGTGAGATCATGACCTGAGCCAAAACCAGGAGTTGGATGCTTAACTGAGCCACCCAGGTGCCCCAAGAGGCTCTTGTTTTTAACAGCAAGTAACGTGTGTTTATTGCTTATTATGTCCCAAGCACTGAGCACCTTGGCATGGCTTCTCTTGTCTAATCACCCCAACGAGAACCCTATGCACAGATGCTGCGACTGTCTACATTGAACTCAGAGGAAACTCAGAGGTCGTAAGTAATTTGCCCAAGGCCACACAGCAGCTAAGTATGCGAGCCACAATGCATCTTTGGGTTGTTGGTTTGTTTTTGTTTTTTTTTTTAATGTCTATTTATTTATTTTGAGAGAGAGAGAGAGACACAGAAAGGGAGAAAGAATCCCAAGCAGGCTGCCGCCCACGCGCCCCTCACAGTGTGTCTTTTTTTTTTACCGCATGCTGCCGTGTGGCTCGCTTGAGCCACTTTCCGTCACCCCTGGAACCTGGAATCTGTCTTAGGTCACCACGGTGAGCGAACTGAACTAGCAGCAAAATTTGACCGTTCTTTGATCTATTGTTTTGTTTTGTTTTGCCGATGAGGGGGTTGCGGTGTTTCTTGCATCCAGCACAGCAGACACGGCAACCTTTACACATCCGATCGTGCCTCTTCCCCCGGGGTCACTGGCACGGAGTCAGTGCCTGCCGTGGAGAAGGCATGACGGTGGCACAGGGCCTGTGCACTTTCAAGGCTCCTTGTGACACGAGTTTGTTGGCATTCATGGAAGTGGGACTCCTCCCTGAACTCCCCTCTGAGCCCACGGGGTTTTGATCTAACTGCTATAAGGCGTAGGTCTCATCCCCACTCTCTAGCCTGGTGGTGTTCTCAGACAGACCATTCAGCTGCTCGGGTGTCTATACAGTTACAGAAGGGAAGCGTTCCACGGCACTCTGTGGCTTCCATGTTATCTGTTGTGTCTACACCAAGGTCTGACTGAAAAGGCCAGTCAGCCCCCTGGACCCTCCGAGCCGTCTCACTCCCGGGTATCAGCCAGGGGAGGAGGTCTTGATCCTCACCCTCTAGGCTCTGTGTCCCCGGGCAACTGGGGAGGGATGTGAGGAGGCCCGTGACGGAGGTGTTGGTGACGGAGCTGACTGGAATGGGAGGGGGGTGGCATAAAGGAAGGGTGTTTGGTTGCCATGGCAACACCAGCAAACACTCCAAAGAGAGGGTGTGGTCCAGGACTTCACGAAGTGCCACCGGCCTGGAGCAGCCGCTGGAATGTCTGAGTGTGGCCGCGTTCCTCCCCACAGAGCCCGGGGCCAGGCCACCAGCAAGGACGGCCGGTACCTCTCAGGAATGCTCAGGATGAAGACGGGCATGGAAAAGACAAGCAGGCCTCCCAGGTGTGGGTTTTCCTAACCCCAGCCACAGAATGGGGGCCTTCCAGAAGAAATTTGGAAAACTCCACAGAGAGCCAAAAGCGACTTGATCGACAAATTGGTTTTTTTTCCCCCAAAACTCTGAGGCTGACATTCTTCAGGGTATGAGCAGGCACTTTGAGAGTTCTTCCCTGCAAACGTTCACTCCTGTTGCCGCCTGCCCTCCTCTTCCAAAGTGGTGTTCTCACCGGGGACACGGACCTGGGATCTCAAAACCCTTGGTCTGATCAAACAGAAGACGGGGTCTTGGCACGGGTGGGCAACGGGAATGTGGGTGACAGTGGGATGAAGGGGCAAGTCTGGAGAGATGCGGAAGCAGAAGAGACGAGACCACAAAGGCAGTGACGGGGTGAGGCCAGCGGGACACGAGGAGTAGATTCAGAATATGTGAAAGCTTGAGGTCAAGGCAGGGTCTTGTGTCCAAAGCCCAGGGTTGGATGAGGCTTTTGCCAGCAAGGAGATTCGTGAAAACAAAGAAACAAACAAACCTGGTAAGAATGTGACCGTGAGCTCAACGGCTGGCCGGCCAAGTTGTCTATGGGAAAGAAGGCCTGGAAGGCCCGCTAAGGCCTGGAAAACGAATATTGCCAGAATTGGCAATTGGTAATTGTGACCTTGCTTTCACCCCCAGGTCTTGCAAGACTTGCAAGACCTGCAAGACCTTGCAACTCTTCCCTTCTCCAAATTCAAGTCTTTTCTGTCCTATTCCCTCTTCCCCTCAGCCTTAACTAGCTTAGAGGAAATTCCCACGCAAAATATAGCAGGAGTGGAGACTGGAAGTAAAAGTGGTGATATTTTAAGTGTATCTGAAATGCTAATAGGGTGATATTTGGCACTTCCTTGGTAAAGAAGGAAATTCATTCATTAGCAAATGTTGATTATTAATAATTACTTATTGCACTCCAGGTAAATTGGCTCTGTGGTACATACTTTACGTTCACTATAGTTAGTCTGCATAAAACTTCTTTAAGTTGGGAACTATGGTTCCATTTTACAGATGGGAAAACTGAGTCTCAAGCCACTAACTTGCTCAACATCACTCCACTTCATCTCAGGTCAAGATTTTATGCTTTGAGAAAGGAATTCACATGGAGCACACTTTACGTGCCAAGCGCTCTCAAGGGTTACAAATGTTACCCAATTGAATGTGCATAACAATTCTGCAATATAAACGCATCCCCCACTTTGCAAATGAGCCTTGAACGGTTCAGTCTTCTAAGTTCTCCATGAGCTGGGAGCCCATTCTAAGTCTTGATTCGGAAGTCTATACTCTTTGAAAGAGCTAGCATGAATATGTAAGTACCTGGAATGTACTTTGAGAGAGTCAAGGCTTGAAATACACGATGCCTTCGTACCTCTGGGAGCTTCATTTATATCTAGAGGGAAACTTGCTACTCTCCCCAAGCCATGAGCATTGCCTGGGGCCCTCTTTATTGCATGAAGGTAAATTGTCTAACTCTAAAATTATTATGGGTGGAGACAGATTGCTCATTTAATGAGCATGCTTCCCAAGCAGAGCTCTGGGACATGCTCTGGCATTAGCATTACCCTCTGAAATCATGGATAAATTACATTGTCTTGCTGACATCGTTTTTTTTAAAAAAAATTTTCCTTCCTTTAATACTTGGAATTGGGGTCACATTCTAACTATTTAATCTGAGGACTCAAACTGGCGCACAGCATAGCTTTAAATGAAATTAAATTTAAAACCTAGCCAAAGGTTCATAGAACACTTAATTGCACGCATGCACCGTGTGTGTGTGTGTGTGTGTGTGTGTGTGAGAGAGAGAGAGAGAGAGAGAAAGAGAGAACACAATACCAAGCAGCCCTTTAGAATAACTCACATCCTGGGCCAGAAAGTGCATGGAAACTCAAAAGCCAGCCAATCACCAATCATCATCCTCAATATTCTGCTTCTTCTGGTCTCTTCTGTATCAGGGACACTTCTGTTTACCTTGAGTAACAATACTTACAACAAACATATATGATATAAAATGCTAATTCCATGGCATGTACTTTATGTTCATTATAGTAAATCTGCATGAAAATTCTTTAAGTTGAAAATGATCATTCCATCTTAAAGATGGGAAAATTGAGTCTCCATCCATTAAGTAACTTGCTCAAGATCATTAAATTTCATCTGCCTGGTAGCCTCTTAGATTCTCTCTCTTGCTTGATCAGCAGTTACTGCTTCTTCCCAATCCTTGTGGACTACACATCTAAGACTGAAATGTGCATATCTGTTAGCTGGGCTCAAGCAGGCCTCAACAGAAAACTGACTGATGAACCCTGAGTTCAACAGTCAACTTGAAAATGAGTCATTTTGGTACTGTGCTCTCACAATCCACAATCTTCTGTGTTGCCCTGCTCTCACCATCACTTTTTGGGCTATTGTTAAAGAACCAATCAAAGCATAAATTTCAAGGGTCCACGGGCCCACCCACTCACCCACCGCCAACCCCAAACACAGCATCCTCTGTTCTTTTGAGCCTCACATCCATAAAAATCAGGGTTGAACTTAGTCTAGCAAATTCCAAGGCTTTATTCAGGCGGGGCACTGTGCAAGGCAGTGCCAGAGATTCCAACCTGAGTAAGATAGTGCTTCCAAGACAACCGTGGAGAGATGTGACATTGTGTCTTGCTCATGGTTGCTTGATCCCAGGGCCAGAAATCAGGCCTGGCCTACCTTTTTCAAGCCATGGTCTCTGATGCTGGTTGGCTTTCACTCAGATGAAAGCGTGCTGTTTTCTACTTCTTACAGGAGTCATCAAATGACCTAGTGCCGCTGAGTTCACTTGCCTTCAAAGAGTTTGATCTGGGGGGAAAGGACAAGAACACAGGTAACAGGACACCAGTCAACTAGATTGACTCTTCTAAGAGAGGACAGGAAGGGTTCATGGATTCAATACATCTCATCAAAGAGGAGAATGAAGAAAAGCTTCGTGAAGTTGGAGAATGGCAGAAAAGACTGAGGAAATGAAGTTTGAGGCACGAGGAGGCAGAGGGAAGGCAGTCCAGGGTAGGGAACAGGACAAGCACAGGCATGAGGTTCTGGGGCCACAGAGACATTACTCTTCAATGGGAGAGAGGGAGCCCTGATCAGAAACAGTGAGAAGTCAGTGCAGTGGGCCAGCTGTCTTGACACCAGTTTAACCAGGAAGGACATGCAGAGTCTATGACGTAACTTCACTGAGGCATCGGTGACCTGATGGGAGCTGAGGAATGACCTGGACCCCACGTGCCAGTGGGTTGGGGGTAAGAGGCAGGAGAGGGGAACTTGCCTGGAAACATCACTGTGGTCTGTTGAGGCGATGGCAGCCAGGGGGAGAGCAAGGCCAGTGGGAAGGAGGAGGACAGGTGAGAGTTCCACAGGAAAGGGGATGGCTTAGGTGCAAGCACAGACGAGCCGCTGTGGGAAACACTTTCCCTCTGAGGACTAGCCAGGGCCATCGTCGTGGCCAAGGAGACCCTCCAGGACCCCTCCCGATCCCCCCATCCCTTCCCTCATTCTGCCCCGGCCACATTGACCTCAGTGCTCTTCTGCAGACATGCTGAGTTCTGTCCCAGCTCACATCTGCCGTTCCCTGTGCAGACTGGTCTTCTCCAGGTATTCACCGGGGCTCCCTCTCTCACCTCCACGTGTCTCCAAGAAGCACGCTCTCACCTTCCCCACATGAACCGGCACTTCCCCACCCCCAGCCACTACTTGCCGCCTTACGGCACCTGAGTTTCCTTTGTGGAACTCCTCACCAGGGGCATATACGTTTCCAGCTGCCTCGTCTGTCTCCCACTTCTTTCCAAGCTCCATGAGGACAGAGACATTGTTCTGTTCACCACTGTATCCCTAGTGCCTGGCACAGAACAGGTGCTCAGTAAATATTTACTGAATAAAACAGGATCACCGGTTCTTTATTTTTTTGTTTCACGAAGGTCACAGCAGTCCGGATATAAAATATATGGCCCTAGGCGATGGTGAGTTCTTTCGTAATTAGATTGATTCATGACAAAGCAGGATAACTCATGGAGGAAAATGCTAGAGTGCATTAACAGTCTTTTGGAGACCCCTTCATGCCCGAGAACCTACAAAACTAAGGACTGTGGTACTTATGTTTATGGGTTTTACGTGTGTGGTTTCCCCAGACGGGGGTGTTCCATCGGAGCTTAGTGGGTTAACGCACAGAGCTTAGGGTCAGACTCTCAGGGTGCAAATCCCGACCCTGCCATTTGTTAGCCGGGCTGCTTTGGGCCTCTGTGAATCTCTCTGAAAACTTCTCATGTCCCATTTTTGTTAAGTATTCCACTCCTCAGTTACTGTCTGAATTCCCAAAGTGTGCGTCCCAGTGGTGACTCTGTTACCTGATCTGTTAAAAAAAAACTGCATAGACTTTATGGAAACTATATGCCAGTAAGAGACCTTTTATTTGCTTTTTCTTATTGCTGGTTTGAGGTTTCTGGATGTATAAATTTGTATACGATTTATTAAATTGAAATTCTCCTAAAGTAGAATAATATAATCAAATACTTCGCTAGGCGTGATGTACCCTTACTTTAACCATGGGACATAAGTGTCATGATTAAAAAAAAAAAAAATGATGTCCAAAGCATATTTTAAAAGCAAATGTGAGTGATTCATCTGTGTGACAATCTAGAACTGTGCTGTCCAATATGGTGTTCACTTAGCCACATGCGACTATTTACATTTAAATTATTGGAACGGAGTAAAATCTAAAATTTAATTCTTCAGTCGTCCTGGTCACCCTTCAGGCGCTCAATGGCAACACAGGACTAATGGCTATTAATTACACTGGACAATGCAGAAGAGAACATTTCCATCCTTGTAGAAAGTTGTACTCTTCTACAAACTTGATGCATTCAGCAATTTAATGTTTTTTTTTTTTTAAGACAATAACCAGTATTCCACATAGCTAGTGCAACTTCCCAGACATAGTCCAAATATCTGGAGCTTCCCAGTAGTTTTGCCAACTCCAAAGATTTCCCCTTAGCCCACTTCATTTTGCTCAGTGCCACTTTTGCCACCATCTCCCTACAATCCACGTTGCTTCTCTCTGAATCAGTAGGCTAGGACATCTGGCAGCCAAACCACACGGGATTCTCTTAGCTGCCCTGTCCTGAGAATATAATAATCATGGCACACATCTCGGAGACCCTCTGATGTCCAAGTATCACAGTGAGGATTTGAAGCGTCTTTAAAAGCCATTCAAAGGCACTTCCCTCGGGGTGTTTGGGTGGCTCAGTAGGTTGAGCGTCTGACTTCGGCTCAGGTCACGATCTCATGGTTCGTGGGTTTGAGCCCCGCGTCGGGCTCTGGGCAAACAGCTCAGAGCCTGGAGCTTCCGTTGGATTCTGCGTCTCCCTCTCTGCACCCTCCCGCACGCATGCTCTGCCTATATCAAAAATAAACATTAAAAAATAGTTTTTTAGAGGCACTTCCCTCATCTTCTCCACTGGCAAACTTCTTGACAGCTTAGTCTACACACATTGCTTCTGGCATTCCCTCCTTCCCTTCTTCCTGTCTGCACTGCTCAGGCAATGTGCTAGGCACAGGGCTGCAAAGGTAGATATTTAGGGAACTGAGGCTCAGAGAGGTTAAGTAACTAGATGACAGATCTAGTTAGTGGTATAGTCTGAATTCAAATTCAGATTTGTTGGGCACAAAAGCTTGAGCCCCTTGCAGATCACCAATGCTGCTGCCCACAGATTATGAGTCATTAATGCACCATAGGTACTAACCTTCAAGGTCCAGACTCAGTCATCCCTGCCCCTAGCCTCCCTCCAGCAGATCATCCACCAAAGTGGAAAAGGCATTAGCAGTGTTGAGTTAATACGCAATGTTTCCCAGAGTGGAGGCTACTTGGACACTTTAAAGAAGCTCTGGGATCCCTCTCACAGGTCATTCTTTTTTTTTTTTTAATTTTTTTTTATGTTTATTTCTGAGACAGAGCCAGAGCATGAGTGGGGGAGGGGCAGAAAGAGAAGGAGACACAGAATCCGAAGCAGGCACCAGGCTCTGAGCTGTCAACACAAAGCCCGAGGCGGGCCTTGAACCCATGAACCATGAGTTCATGACCTGAGCTGAAGTTGGATGCTTAACCAACTGAGCCACCCAGGCACCCCTCTCACAGGTCATTCTTAAGGTGATTGATTCACCACCAACAAAATCATTCCTCGAAGTCATTTGTGTCCTAATGCAATGTGACTTACTATTCAGAAAGCCCTCTGACCTGTGCATATGGAGTTGTGGTACGGGGAAATTCTGTAACTTTTATAGCCTTTTGTGAGATTTAAATATATGACTTGTACGTGTGTAAACATTTTTGAAAAGGCAACTGCCTTCTGATAGCAGTTATGGGGAGGAAAGGCAAATTGATACATGATTGGTGGTCATTAAAAAGTCAACACTCTCCCTTTATTTATTATAACTTTTTTTACATTTGAATAAATGACTTTCATGTGGACAAAGACAAAGGAAGCTGTCTATATTAAATTATCTTCAGAAGGAAATTTGATTCAAAGAATATTAGTAAATTGCCGTTACTCTGGACTAACTTTTCAGGGTTTAGAAATGTTTTTATTATACTGACTTGGGATTCTAACCAGACTTGTAGATTCTTTTAAGAATATACCCTGCCAGGGGCGCCTTGGTGGCTCAGTTGGTCGAGTGTCCAACTCATAATTTCAGCTCAGGTCATGCTCCCAGGGTTGTGGGATCGAGCCCCACATTGGGCTCTGTGCTGAGCGTGGAACCTGCTTAAGATTCTCTCATTCTCTCCCCCTCTGCCCCTCTCCCAGACTCATGCTCTCTTTCTAACATAAAAATTGAAAAAAAAAAAAAAAAAGAATGTACCCAAGGGATCATTAGCAGGTTGCTGAATGTAGCCAATCACACATACTTCCCAATGAGTTGACCACCAGACTGGATTCTGACCAGAAGAATGTGCATTCGACCCATGTAGACTCAGACCATGGCAGACTTGAAAATAGCCATCTATTCTCTAAACTAGTCTTACCTCATTCCAGACCCCAATACACAAGACGTAGGTAGATTTTATGGGCGTGGACTATTATGAGATACCGGATGTTCACCACCACACTCTTTTGTGTCTGAGCTAATCATCGGGCCACCTGAAATGTTATGGATCCAGAATCAGTGGTCTTTCTGGGGTGACTTCAAAAGAGACCCAAAGCCAGCTCTGGAGATACCATGGGGCTATTTGTAAGTGGAAAACCGTCTCGTTCCCATCCCCCCCCATGCTAAGCCCCTCATCATCTGGTTGGCCTGAATCTAAGAGTAGTGAGTCTCCCAGCTAACGGGTGACTCATCATGTCATTTAAGTTTGTCAATGGAAACCAGAGCTCCAAAGTCTCTCTCCAGGACTATCCCTGGGGAAGCTATTAGTGAGAAGGCAGCCTTGCCAGAAGTCTCAGGCCAGCTGTGGCCTAACTGGCATGTGCAGGGGCATCTGCTTATACTCAGGGCCTGGCATGAGGAGAGGGCCCTGGAAGAGCACTCTAGAAAACTCTCAGTTTTCCTACCATCAGCTACTAACAAAGCCACAAGGAAACCAATGAGCACCTGGAAACATAAACAGGTAAAAAGACCCTTAACTTTCCCACCTAAAACAGGTATGGGTTTGCTCTGGGCCTAGTGGGCCACATCCTGGAGTAGAATGCATATGGCATTCGGAGACAGAAAACTTGGATTCCCATCCCAAGCTGAACTTAGTTATATGAACTTGAAGTTTTCAATAATTTGACAGTTTCTTCATCTGTAAAATGGAAACAGACAAGGCTGATTTTGCTCTGATTTACCCACGGGTGGCAATAAAGCAGAAGAAAGCAATTTGTGAGATAAAGAAAATGTCAGGTAACTTTTTTTTTTTTTGCTCTCAAGTGTTTATTTCTAGTCACAAACCTCTCCCCCAAGTTCCAAGCACACATTCCCACCTATCTATTCCATGGGTCTTACCAAATGGCTAACAGGTGTGTGAAGACAACCACTCAGCCCTTCAGGCCACCGGAATGATGCCTGGCATGACCAGAGACCCTGGCAGGCTGCCCCCAGCTGCAGAGGCCTCTTCCTGGGTGCTAAACACGACTTCACAGGAAATTTCCAAGTAATTATCTACCTGGCCCTCCAACTGATTTTATCAAATAGCAAATATATGTGCTTTCTTCCAAAGACCACTCCTCCTGGCTTCCCTCTTCTGTCAGTGACGGTAATGTTCAAGGGTCCATGCTTAATGTTCAAGGCTTAACGCAAAGCCCTCACCTTTGACATTTCTCTCCACTTCTCCCCCTTCCCTTTCATGTCCTCTTCAACACCATTTTTCTTTTCCTTCTCACATCTCCATGTCTCACAGAACCAGGCGTAAAACAGAGACCAGTCATACGAACTTAAGGAACTTCCCTCACCAGGCTGACACTTGCTATCCTCATCGATGTAATGAGAATATGGAGGGTGCAGATTTGCGATTAAGTTTGCCAAACGCATGGCACATGTTGGCCAAGTTCTGCCTTCTAGCTAACCTGGCTGCCTCAGTGATGTCCAATATCACCCAGCCTCTCCCCAAACCTACCTCCTCTCTTCAGCCCTGTTCTTCACTTTGCTTGCACTATCCTCTTCCTCTTTCCCATTTCTGTCTACCAAGCTTGTATGCCTCCTCCTCAGACCATCCTTCAAGCGCTATGCGTCTCTGGCATCCAGGAGTGGTGCCTACTTCCTCTGACCCATAAATGCCAGCCTTTGTTTCTACAACCCACGAGACACTTGACATCACTACTGTGCCCTCTGCTTTGGGACGCGTCCTCTCCTCTCATAAAATTTCATGTTTATTTTGTCTACATGTGCCGCTTACTTAATAAATCACTCTTAAGTGACCAAAAGGAATCCATCAATCAATTAACTGATGACGACGTCTGGACTGGCCCAAGCGAATGGGAAGCGATTTGGAAGTGGTGGTTGATTTGAACAAAGAATAAGACACCAAAGACAGTTCACATTTTCTGTGCTGATTTTTTAATGAACATCTTATAATCTTACAAAATAACTGGCTGTAGCTGTTTTACATTACAATACAGTAGATCAGCTCCTTTCATTGTGTTCCCAAACAAGCCATCCCCTTGGGGTGCTAACTAACGCACTCAATAGTGATCTCACAGAGTATAGAGCAAATGCCAAGTGCAATGCCTTGTGATGGAGGGAAGCAAAGGAGACAATCAAGATAACTCTTCCCTTTCATGTACAGTTTTGCCAGCTGCCCATCTGTCTTCACTCTGTCCTCTCATCTCTCTGGTTGGAGACTGTCACACGAACCACCAGAGTCAGCCTAGTCCTGGGCAACCTTGACACCAGAGCCCCTAGTTACTAGGAAAAAAAGAAGCAGAGAAGTGACTTTGGAACATAGAAGGGCCTTTGGGAGAGGTCCTCCGTTACCCCGTGGTTGGGTGAGAGCAGCCAAGTGCAGACCACCACATGGAGTGTGAGTTGATATCTCCCGGAGTTCTATGACCACGGTGGCTCAGTCCTTCCACTTTATTAGTGACATGAGGGCTCAACACATTAGGGTCCAGGGACAAGGGCTGGAAGAGCCTGCCATCTCTGAATGGCCATCGCTGAGTAGCGCCGGGCAGCCTTTAGCCAGAAGGGCTTTCCAGACACCACAGGAACTGCCCTCTCACCTTCCCAGGGTGGTGGTGCATTGCAGATGTCGCCAGTGGAGAATAAAAGATTTGTAAATGAAGTATGACAGAGAAGTGTGCTCACTGTTCCCCCTGTGGAGAGACTGAGCACAGACCCACACTGGCGTGAACCGCAGGCTCACATCCTCGTGGGGGGCTGTAGCCTTCCTGAGCTGGGCAATGCCCAACATACCTATTCTGTTGCCTCAATCTCAAAGCAGCATTCGCTGACACAAAGCTTCATGCACTTCCAAGAATTTGGATATTCTCCCCAAGAAAACAATTGTACGACTTTGTAAAAAATGGAGGATCTAAACTTTTTCATCGTCCTTTCCATATCGAAGCCTACTACAATCCCAGAAGTATTTATTCTCTTCTTGGGGTACTAAATATGAATCCAAAGAACGGTAGGTGCCTAGGGTTCCATTGGGGCTAAAAACATAGAGGACAAGGGCTTTTTGGATGGGCAATCTGCTCTTTCCTTTCCCCAGTGATGATGCCACCCTCATTTTATATCCCTGGAGATAAATTTTTTTTTCCCATTCCAGAACATTTTCCTTCCCACGTGAAGTCTGGCTCAAGATAGCGGTAAGTAACATTTCCTCTTCCTATTTGCAAAGCCGTTGCTCCAGTGTTGGTGGGAAAAGTGGAGGACTTGTGGTCAGAGCCAAGGAGCAGATGATTCAGAAACCAAGGTTGCACGCTAATTTGGCCTGTTATTTGCTTCCATTGGAGAAGTAGCTTTGAGGGAAGCAAGACTCCCAGCCCTTCTTGAGATGACAAACTGAAGTGTTGAGCAAGAAGTTAACGCTCTTTCCCCAAAGGCCTAATCCAGAAATTGTTACCAAAAACAACTGCAATACACCATGAGCAAGAAGAGTAAGCCTGGGACGTGAATGCAGGCAGGTTAACACGGTGGTCATTTTACCTACAGTCCATCTATTGAACAAGAGAGGATAATGGCAACAAAATGGACCCTAAATAGTTGAAATTCTTCTCTTTTCCCACAGAGTGTCACCCTTGCTCCACGTGTTTCCAAAGCTTGCTCAAATGAAAAGCTCTAGGTCGCAGATCTGATATGTTGCACTCGAATAGAATTTACCTCAGATTCCGCATTGCTTGACGGATTCCCCTCTGATCTGTTTTGGAGACTTGGAACAAGGCTGAATCTCTGACTTGTTTCACCCTCCTGCCCGAGGCCATGATTTTCCCATGGCCTCTCCCACCACCACGGCCTCCCTAGGCTCCTCCATTTCTGCCCGTTCTTCCACCTCCTCCCACTTTCCCCCATGTCATGTCCGTGACATTTTTTTTTTCCTCCAGAACATCAACATTGTCATGTGTCTGTGAATGATGGCCAGGCTTGGGGACTTAGAAGGAGTGAGACCACAGGCCGAGCATGAGGAATGTGTGAGTTCCTGTAGTCCTGGCAATCCCAGCCCTCGTACAAATTTGTTGACTGACTAGTAAGAGCCACACTTGAAAGTGTAGAGAATCCTGGGTCTCGTCAACTCCAAACAAGAGTTCTGAGAAGTGAAAAGTAGTGAATACAGCCTTTTTCGATAGATACACAAGAACCACACTCTGGTTCTCCTGGGCCTAGTGCTAATGGGTACTCCCACCCAACTTGCCATCTCTTAATGTTATCGTCCCCGTCCTCCACCTCCTCAAATGGGGTCCAGCTTCCTGCTCCTGAAAAGGTAAATTAGCTGACAGGTATCAAGAACGCCACCTAATTTCTCTCTCTCTCCTTCTCCACTTCCCTTTCACCCTGCCAATTCTCATCAATAGAACGATGGCAGAGGAACTTGTCTTTCTGTCCTCAAATCCTCAGTATTCATTTTGGATGTGAACTTCACAGCAGCATGTGTGGAACAATGTATACTTTTTAGCTTAGTAGACAGCAAAAAATATAATATATATAATATATTTATATAATTATGTTTAAATACTTATAAAGAATTAATAACTAACCTCATCATTACTAAGGGAGACTACACAAAAGAAAGGGAGCCAGTTTAGAGCAGAAGAGCCCTGAAAGATGGCAATCCATTCAAAACGGGTGTTACAGAGTGTCCCTGGCAACTTCTCTTCTAGTATTTTGGTACTGGTTTGCAAGTTGGGTGGGGCTGAATAGTTGGCAGGGTGCAGAGTGGGGAGCAGGGCAAGAGGCGGGGATGGGGTTGAATAGAATATAAATGGGGGATGAGGGTCCGTGTATATCTATCATATTTCTCCTTCCACTTTTAATCAACTGCCCCTTTGAAGAAACTTTTGCCCATGATTCTTCCCTACTTGGGCTTCTTGATGCAATAGTCGGCACCTAGAAACATCCTCCTGCATTCTACGAGATCCTCATGCTCTTCCTCCTTCCTTCATTTCGTGACCTTTCTTCTCTGTTCACCTTTTGTGCCCTTTTGTGGAGGCCTCTCTTTCTTACTGCCTCCAGGGCAGTAGAAGGAGGGGCTTGATCCCACAGTTACTGATTTTCTTCAGCCTTGGGGTCCCGGCAGGTGCATTCATCCAGGTCACAGTCAGCAGCAAATGGAATGACCTAGTGGAAATCAAAGAGAAGTTGAAATAACCCACGTTCGTGCCAAGCTCCATACTTTTCAACCGGCTTTTGCTTTTCTCACGTGGTCCCAGGGGAAGTGTGGGATTACTGTTAATATCACAGAAGTGAAATTAACACTCAGTTCTGTCACTTACACATCATGTCTCTTTGGGCAAGGCAAATCTTCCTCGCTTCACTTTTATGTGTGTGGAAGGACAACAGTAACCACTCCAGGGGTGTTGGTGTGACTTAAATAAAATGATGGATATAAAACACACATTTCCCGGCACCTACACCACCTGTTACTACTGCTTCTAATATTAAAACTAATGTCAAAACCTTCTGTTAATGTTTTTGTTGCTATTGCTCTCTTCACAAAATCCCTGTGAGTAGGTAAGATGAATGTTGGCATTTTCTTTTTACACGGAAGGCCAAGAGAGGTTGGATAACTTAAGGTCACACTACCATCCAGAAAACTAAGGCTCTACAGCCTAGTTCTATGACTTCTACTTCTTAGTATTCTTGGAGCCATAAGATCATCTTTGCTGTCTTTTTAAAAATTTTTTTTAATGTTTTTATTTATTTTTGAAGGAGAGAGAGAGAGAGAGAGAGAGACAGAGCATGAGCAGGGGAGGACCAGAGAGAGAGGGAGACACAGAATCCGAAGCAGGCTCCAGGCTCCGAACTGTCAGCACAGAGCACGACGCGGGGCTCGAACCCACGAACCATGAGATCATGACCTGAGCCGAAGCCGGACACTCAGCCGACTGAACCACCCAGGCGCCCCAATCTTTGCTGTCTTCATGAGCATGAGAGTCTGCCCATCTTGAACCCAGGATATACTTTGGCTTGGTGAGACAACGCATCTCTCTACCCATTGTGGCTGGACTGCCTCCCTGCTATGTAATTGTCTCCGCTCCATGTCAAAATAATCCAGCAAAAGTTCCTCTCTACCAGCTTGCATTGCCACCAACACACTTTTTGAGTGTATGTTAACTAGCTTCTGAGAAAACGGGGCATCTTGGGAGACCTGATGTAAAAAGTGGCAAGGATTCTAACCTTTGGGCATGGAAAATCAAGTGAGGTAAAAAATAGATGGACGTATCATATACTAGTCCAGGTTCACCGAAGAGAAACAGGGATAAAAGAGAAACTGAGAAAAAGACTCCTGCTCAGGATCGGTCTAGGGAGTCCTGCAAGCAGCCTGTGGTGGCCACTCAACATACATTTGAGATATGGTTATACTGCACTATACAGGATTATCAATGTAATTACAATTTATTAATTACAAGCCAACTTAATTAAATTAATTAATTAAACTACTAGCAACTGGATATCACTTCACTGGTGGTCTTGCCTCTCCAGGGGGGGTAGAGGCCATGATTCCCTGCCAACAGAAGTGTATCCCAGACAATTATAAGCAGATGTGAGTCTTTGAGTAGCAAAGCCATAGGTTTTTTGAAGGTGCTCCTTAAAGAATTAGCGTTTTCTAACAACCTCACCTAAAATCACTGCCCTTCACCCTGCCACCATAGAAGCTTCAATGTTTTCTCACGATCATTCCTTCTTGAGTGTTGAACAAGCACCAATTATGGTACAGAAGGAAGGAGAACCAGCCAAAGCCCCTGCGCTGATTCCTGGAGCCCCTGCCCAGCCTGTTACCCGCAGGCGGGTTCACGTACCTTCTTGGAGGACAGAGTAGAAGAGCAGCAGTCTCCCCCATCATAGTGGCAGTAGGCCCGGTTGTTGATGGTATCGCACCACCCATCAGCTTGGAAAGGCTGGTGAAGACATGAGAGGTCAGTGTCTAAGAACAGCTTTGCTGGCCTTTGCCCAGCTCTCCCACCCATCCTCACCCCACCATAATCCGTGGAACTCCAGGGATATTATGGGAGAACACCCAAAGGACAGGATACAAACTGACCCAACGTTCTCAAGAAGCTGAAAAGTCCCAAGACCATTAGACCCAAGGGTCTGTTAAATTTTACTCTCAACAACTCTGCTTCTCACCAGCTCTAGGATCCAGAATGGTTCATCTAAACTCCTTGGTCAGCTTTTTCACCCTCATGTAGTCACAGGTCTTTGTGTCAAGTAGGCTACGGAACATTCTCACACATTTTAACTCTGTGGAAAAGCCTGTGCAGCTGGCCAGGTTGGCTTTAGAATTCCCATTTGATCAGTGAGGAAACGGAGATGCACAGAGATGACAAAAATTGCCCTGATTTGGATAGTTAGGGTCAAGCCGGCTTTGGATTACAAGTCACGCATCTTGACTTTCTGTTCCTTCTCCCAGATTAAGAACCATAACTACCACCCCTTTGCTGCCACTTGTGTTTAAAGAGCCTGGTGGTCCTGAGGTGCTGTGAATACCCAAATGATGTCTGTCCAGAATGCAGGGGTCCTGGGGCTTGGGACACTAGCGCTAGAACATGAATCATCTCACATGTACAGCTACCTAAAGCACAGCAGCTAGACACAGAGCAGAGAGAGCTGAAGTGTTTCCATTCATTCCTGTTACTGCTACAAGTGAACAGAAACCAAAATGGGAAACGGGCCCAGGCCAAACCAGAGTTAATGGAGTGTTTCTCCCCAAAAGGGAATGTATGATAAGAACAGCAATAAGCGGTTAAAATAAAAGCTCAGAAGCCCAATGCGCCGTTTCCCTAGAACTCCTCCTGGAGAAAAACAGTGTCCCACAGCATCCTGGAGGGCATGCCAGCCAGCCCACCTACTCAATCGCATTGGCTGCTTCCCATCCTGAGTGGATGCCCAATTGCAAAGCCTCAGGAAACATCTTGTGGTCAAACTCTTTGTACCACAAGACAGTCAGTAGACTTTTGAGTTCTTAGGTCGCCTTCCAGTTTACATGTTTAAATCACTTTCTCTCCCCCAACCCTCCTTAAATGTCAAATAGACGGACTGTTCCCTATTTCACTGGGCTTTGATGAGACAGATCACTAAACTGGGGGGAAAAAAAGGCCATTAAATGATTTTCAGCAATTGAATTACATCAGAAGGAGCTCATCCAAATTATTACTTCAATGTTTTGATTTATTCTATGGGGTCCTGAGGTCATTTGAACATCATTCCAGAAGTATACCAGTTTGCCAATCACTGAAAAGTTGCTACTTGTGGCGTGGAACTCAACAGCTGTTGCACAGCTGTCCAGCAATGTCGGTTGAGAGCAGGAAGTCAAAATGAATTCTGTTTTCAACACGGGCCTCACTGGGATAAAGACAAAGGTTTTGAGGTGAGCGTTTGTCTTTAACACTAGAACCAGTCACTCTGGCTCTGCAGAACTTGGGATAACTACACAATCAGGACTTGGGTCTACAACTGCAGCCCTATAA
The DNA here is from genome assembly GCF_028749965.1 of Puma concolor. Classification (NCBI taxonomy): domain Eukaryota; kingdom Metazoa; phylum Chordata; class Mammalia; order Carnivora; family Felidae; genus Puma; species Puma concolor. Next base: position 51,546,834 of record NC_141683.1, read on the forward strand.
AAGGAGTCAACGTACAGCCACCTGCATCCTTAACGTCTCTAAATGCTCTTGGGTCCTCCCAGGAGGATCAGATACATCTACTGAGATTCCCCCAGAGTTTTCTTTTTCTTTTTCAAGTGTTGGGAGTGTATTTTCCTCATCTAACACCGCATCTGTTACTTTTTTTTCCAACCCTGACTGACTCATTGGCAAAACTTAATCTGTTCCTCCTTTATTTTTCATCTTATTGTCTATAAAAATCCAAAGGACACCCAAAATACTTTTTTTTTTTTTTTTTACGTATAAAGTATGGTCTTCAGTATGGAGGATTAGAGGGAGAGCTTTCTTTTCGTAAGAACAACTTAAACATAAGAATGAATTAATAAAGGATCCAGGGAGATCTTCCTTTCCAAAGTCTTCCCCAAGGATGGCTTCTTATCTTAGGAACACTAGGGAAGACAGGGTGAAGAGAGTAGAAATGGTCTAGGTGACCTTCTCTACCTCCTGATGGATGTCCACTGCTATAGCCTGAACATGATTTCTAGAAACTGCTTCTTTGCTGCTCTCAAAGGGTCATCAGGGAAGAAAAGGGAATTTATTAAAAGGAGCAGAAAATTGGAGGAAAGGTTAGAAAGACCCAAGTATTTAATTCACTATATACCTATTAGAATTAATTGTTCCTCCCCCAACCTGCCAAAAACAACTGCTCCACCCTAAACAAACAGAGTCTCCAATGGCAACATGTGCCTGGGAAGCTTGACAGCTTGAGTCCAAAGTTACAATGGAAAAATTAGGAAGGGAAAAATGACTAATTGATTCAAAGTTTTTAAAGCATCTGAAGACTGCATATAGATTAGATCAAAATCTCAATAATGGAAAGGTGTCAGACTTGCCACAGGAAACTTTCCCCAAGGAAGGGCACAAGGCTTGGTTTCTCTGCACAACGTGTCCATAGGTGAATCGTCACTACCCATACCTACACCTCATTTATCCTGTAACATCAGAAAACAAAGTGCTTCACATTAAGTGGATTTTTCAAATACCTGAAGACTATTTCTTCAGGAGACACTTTTTCATTTTCATTTTAACCATTTTGGCAAAAGAAAAAAAACTATAAAATTCCTCTTATCATGCCTTTTAATAACTTGGATAGAACACAAATTCATCCGCACGAACATTTTTCATTTCCATTTATGGGAAGGCTTTCTGTATGGGGACACTTGTCCCTTCACTAGATGAGCCCCCTCCAACACACACACACACACACACACACACACACACACACACACACACACTTCATAAGTCAAGCTTCTTAGAATTATACCTGAAGTAAGTACCTAGGTCTGAGACAGAGGCGTGGTTGTTCTTTTTATGATCCAGGAGCTTGATGTTATCTATGGTCAGCTAGCTGTTGCTCTGGTCAGATGAGGCGGCCATATAAATGGCTGTGTGTGAATGACGAAATATAAGGAGGAAGGGCTATCAGTCTCTATGACCATGTGACTATGGAAACTGTACAACTTTGGAAACTTCTCAAAAGTAAAGATAACTTCTTCTTTATATTATGTCATCTACATTCTTTATGTTGTATTATTTTCTGATTAAGGTTGTTCTGGAAAACTAGGCATGGGGATGGTGGCCCTATCTAGTCATTCATCCATTCATTCAACATCCTTTATTCCTTACCTCTATGTGCCAGGCATTGTTAAGGGGATACAAAGATAAATAAAACATGGTTGCGACCCTGGAGAGAACCCACTGCAAACAAGCATAGCTTATGATGATGAGTGTGGCATAGGGGTGTGGACAGGAGAGAAAAGTACCGAATCCAGATTTTGGTGGTAGGGATCTGTAAGAACTTTCGGGGGCTGGCTCTGCTACATCTAGCCCCTGGGGAGGAGAGGTTAGGACTGGATGATTCGGAGGGGATGCCTGAGGGAACTGAGTAAGGGAAAAAAGAGGGTGAAAATAGAGAGACAGGTGGTCTCAGACTGCCTATCACAGGGCCCGCCCTGAGGAATGGTTCCATGAACATCAACTGATTGGCTGATAATACCTCTATTACTTGAATGACATTAAGAGCATTTTTCTTCTATAGCTTGCAGCAGAACTCATGACCACAGTGATGTTTTAGAATGGTTAGCGTTGAACTTTAGATGTTCTGCTCTGCTAACCTACAGGCTGGGATCTCAGCCACAAGTGACTATATCCCTAGAGGTAAGGCATGAGACAAAATCCTGATTTGCCATCTTTTAAAAAAAATATGTACTTATTTATTTTGAGAGAGAGAGAGCACAAGCAGGGGAGGGGCAGAGAGAGAGAGGGCTCCGTGTTGTCAGCACAGAGCCCGATGTGGGGCTCGAACTCATGAACCATGAGATCGTGACCCAAGCTGAAACCAAGAGTTGGATACTTAACCGACTCAGCCAGCCAGGCACCCCCTGATTTACCATCTTGAGGAGTGTTTCAGACCAGGAGAAGCTGCTAATACCATTTATGCCTAATGTTTAACACTGTTTTCTTTCTCCCACACCATTTCCCACCAAAACCCTCTAGGTATGTGAAGGACAAATCAGACCCACATCCGTTTCTTCATATTGATGAGGCTGCCTCAGGCCCCAAAGAAGCCCCTCGCCAGGGACACTATGTTGCCGTGCCGCACACAGTCCTGGCGGTAGATAAAGCCTCTTGTGAATACGTACAAGAACGTGTGCTAATTTTCTCTTTTTCTCTGGCTTTCCAGTGAGTGCTTGGCCCGATTCTCCGGCCTGATTCTGATTCTTCTTTCATCCCAAAGATCTGCCTGCTGTGTCCATACTCCCTGGGCTTCACTGCAAGGCCACTCTTCGAATTTCACAGGCAAAACCTGTGAGGCCTTTGAGGCCCCTCAAGGAGCCTTGGTGACCAGAACACTACTTGCTTTTTGTTTTTCTTTGAAAGGATCACAGATACATGAAATTCTATGGTTGGATGGAGCCTTGAAGACTGTTTAGTACAAAACTCTTATATTACAAATGATAAAATGGATGCTTAAAAAAAAAAAAAGAAATGTCTTGTTTGTCAGGCTAGTGGGTGGCCATTCTGCGAGTGAGGAGGAAATCTCTGGATCCTTGATCTGATGTTCTCTCTACTATACCATGCTACCGCTATCTGATGAAATCATCGATCTTTGAATTTATGGGGAATGCTGGGTAATTTAATTCCTTTGGCACCTCTATAAGAAATGGCTTAGGTACAGCACTAACAACGAAGTGAACCCAACAATCCACTACAGAAACAAAAAAGGACTGTTTATATGTATCATCTCAATTCCCCTGAACCCCAACAACTTCCCTTCTTATTTTCCCAGCTGCAGGTCGAAATATGTCCCCAATAAGCGACCAGGCGCGATCACTGCTTCTGGCCTCGGGGCTTGGTCAGTGCATATTTCCCTAGAGGCTGATTTCCCCAGGAGGAAGCAGCAACTCTGCTCCCATCCCATCGGCAGATGCCTGCAACCCAGAAACATTTATTTCTGGGTCCCAGAATGCTAAAGCCAGATATTTTTCTGCTCATTGCAGTCATCTGACGGAAAGAGGAAACGGAGCTGTTCCCCTCCTCCAGCGTTCACCCCTTGGGGTGGGAGGGTGCCAATGATCTCACATTTGTGGGTTTGCCACAATCTTCTTGGAAAATGTAAAATTAGAATAGATACCCTGAGATGGATTCTGCAGGAAGAGTTTCTTACATGCAGCCTCCTCTGGAAAATCTCCTCTGGCTCCCTGGACCCAGAGAACTCTCCCTAGCTGTGCGTTACTATGGTATATTTTAGCCATATTTGCATTATTTAAGACTCGACACTCTGAATGGACTATCGAGGACTCACTCAGAGAGTAACCATCTTCACCAGCAGCTAGTTCAGTGTCTGGTGCCACAGGAGGTTCTCAAGGAATGAATATGGGGCACGTGGGTGGCTCAGTCGGTTAAGTGTCCGACTTCAGCTCAGACCATGATCTCATGGTTTGTGGGTTCGAGCCCCGTGTCGGGCACTGTGCTGACCACTGGGAGGCTGGAGCCTGCTTCGGACTCTGTGTCTCCCTCTCTCTCTGCCCCTCCCCCGCTTGCTCTCTGTCTCTCTCAAAAAATAAACATTAAAAACATATTTTTAATGAATAAATATGGGGGTGGCTAACTTCATTTCCTTAGCATACTTTGTGACCAGATCTGTCCTTTTCATTATTCTTCTCCTACTAGGTACAGAGCATTGGTATATACTCATTTAAGAGTGGAAAGAGACAGTGGAATACACCATCTAAAAGTTCTCCTTCTATAATCCATCTAAACATGTTGGATAAAATTTAACAATATCCTCTCAACTCCAGAGCTGGGATAAGAAGAAAGGAAGAGAAATTATCAGGGGGCCAAAAACAAAAAAGAAGCTGAAAAACCAGAGCAGAAAGACGGGAGTGAAAGCATGGCTGTCTTAGGAATGTTTGCAAATATCTGTAATCAAGTGGTTAGGTTTTAACAGCTGATTGGGGGTAGGCGCCCAAGTCCCGGGCCCTTGCAAGGTGGTGAACTCGTAAGCGACGCTGTTAGTATTTTAATAAGAAGACTGGGTTTGTGAGGACCGATATGGAATGACTCAATCATACGGCGATGCCGTACAAGGTACCCTGGCTCACTTGGAACTGGGAGACTGGTTCGTGCCCACCAGCCCTGAAGACCAGACGATGCAAATCCCAGCCTCGGCAGAGTCACCGATCGCTAAGGTATTAAGGACCTGCTGAGTTACAGGGTAGCAGTTGAAACTGCAAATGGTACTTCCTCGAACGCCAAAGGTCTGCTCCACAAATAATAGATGAGCAAGATGTAATTGAAAGAAAGGCAATGGAGACACGCATTCTGCTGGATGGGCAGAGGGAAGCACCCCATTTGGTGGCCCTGAGTAACATCAGGAGTTGGGGTGCAGTCCTATGGTCCACTGTGCTTTACTGGTCTGGGCAAGCTCACACAACTTCTGTATAGGGCTTCAAACCTCGGCCTGTGCAATACCCCAGACTTGCAAAAAGAGGAAAAGCAAACGTGCCACTTTGTAGGGTCCAAAAGAGACACCCGATTACGATGAGTTTATCTATGTGCGACACCACGACCAAAGCACAGTCTTGGAACAGAAATAATCAAATGGTGCAGAACCCATATTCTTCCGAGAGAAATAGTGGGGATGAGTTGAAGTGGAAAGAAAGAAAGCAAATAGGAAAGAAGGAAAACAAAATAACGTCAAGTGACTCGTAAGATTTTCATCTCCTTCAAGGTACATGGGGCCTAACACCTTCTGCTCTGGAAAATGATAAGGCTGTAGAGTGCAGTGATAAAGAGCTTGGAATACGGTGTTAGATGAACCTGTGCCCGGATCCCAGCTCTGCTCCTCACCACCTTGTAGATGTGAGCGAATTACTGGACTTCTTTAAGTAGCATTATCCTCATTTGCGAGTGAGAATAACACCTCCCTCATAGACTGTTGTAAGGAGTAAATGAGCCAATGGAGGTGAAATACTTAGCCCCGTACCTGGTACACAGTAAGTCCTCAAGGAATCCTAGTTTTATGAAGGGGGCAGGAATACTACCATTGCTTCTACTGCCGTGGGTTGGTGTCTGAGTTCCCGCCACAGAGACCCTGGTCAGAAAAGCTTTGAGATTCTACCAGCAATACTTCAGAGTCAAAGCCATGGACGTTCTCATCCCCACGCCTCCTGCCCCATTCACTTTCACCACAAACGCACCATCTGAGTCATGAAGGAGTCAGGTGACAAGGGAAATGGGTCTGGAAATTATAAAAACAGAGTGGGAGAGGCCTGACTGGCTTCTGGAAAGCAAGGCTCTCCTCAAAACCATGGTGGTGACTTGAGCGTCTTAGCCTCTGAAAAACCCCAAACCACCACAGACACCTCTTCCCTGACGTGCACCACAGGAAAACAGGAAAGTGAGAAGACGCTCTGTGACTGACTTTCCGGCCAAAAACAACCTCCTAGCAGCCCCTTTCATTTCACTGCAAAGAAAGACCCGGTACGGCAGACTCTTCGACCTCGCTTACACACGTATGCCAGCCTGCTTCCCCGCTGGCCTGCCTCTGGGCCCAACAGAGCCGGGTGCTTGTCAGCCACCCCCAGGCAGGGGTCGGGGTGGGGGTAAGAGCCCCAGATGGTGAAGATGAGGCACTCGGGTCGAGTCTGCATTCATCTGTGCCAGAAGAACGTTGGCTCGAAATTAGGGCTCTATTTCCCAAGAGATAGAGACAGAAGAGAACATTCTCCCATGGGCCCTTATCATGCTGTCTTGGGGGCTCAAAAACCAAATGAGACGGCCCTCCTAACGTCTGTGGCCTGCCCCTCTGTGGAGAAATGCCACAGCAGTGAGCCACTGCTACTGATGGGAGTGCGTCCTGGAAGGCCTCACCCAGGCTAAGAAGCCCTGTGCCTCCGGCCCTGACCTCCAGCTGCCTTCGACCAAACTGCATGAGACCGGGCCACCGTCCTTATTCCTCGGTCACGTCTCCACAATCACGCGCAAGGTCGCTGCCGGGCCACAGCTGGCCTCCATGTCCACAAAGGACCCCCCAAACCTCTCTTCTGACTCCCGTCCTCCACGCTCGCCCTTGGCCCGGCCGCAGCTCTTCCCCAGCAGTCGGCTGGTCCAGATTTTATGCCAATGACTCCCAACCCTATGCTGTTGCCCTCCCTGCTTCTCGAACCACACCGCAACGCCTCTCAAGAGGCTGTCTGGTGGCAACCACGGCAGTTCTCCCGAGTCCTGATGTAGCAACGTCTGCTTGGGCTCCCGGCAAGAACCAGTAATGACATACCATCAGACCTCACTCGCCTCTCCGCTGCCAGACCGGTAGGCCCGCTGATTGTCGTGATTTTGTTTTCTTGTTTGGATGGGGGCTGGGAGAGGTGGTGACGGCAGAGGTGGCCTGCAAGGTCTCCTGCCACGGTCTCGCTTACACGGCATTTGACTTTCTTCTCTAAAAGAGGGACGCATCAGCAACTGTCCGGGGGAATTTCCTGTCTCCCCTCCTGCTAATCGGAGCCAGCCTACATGTTTCAAGGTCAACGATAGAGACTTTGAACACAAGAGGTTTGGACTCGGTAAGGCCCCCGGGGGCAGGGACACTTCCATTCGTGCTTCTTTCCATGAGTGGTAGACCCCCACAGCAGCACAGTGCCCAACACAGCACACGGGGTTCTTAACGCAAGACTCATGGATCCCCTCCAGAAGACACTTTCTAACCTAAGAAGGCAGAATATTTTTCTGCTTTCTACTCCTCCTGCCCTTCCTCCAAGGTAAGGTGCCTTTCCTCTGTTGTTCCCAACTACCCCAGGTGTCCATTCTCGCCATCAATTACGCTCCCTAACACGTCACCTGAGAATGGCTCAGCATGAGCTTCCAGGTACAGGTTCACGGATGGTAGACCCTTATGGAACCAAACTTAAAGATCCAGAAGAACGAACCTGGGAGCAGAAATTCAGGCCATGGCAGCCACCGTGCTGAGCAGGTGGGACTGGACCTGCCCTGCCCGTGTCACCACTGCTGGCAGTCACTCACACAGCCCCTCCTCTCTTGGCTCTCCACCAGCTGTTGTGCCGGGACCGCACCCCCCGTGAGGGACACCGTCGGCAGCCTTGCTCTGCTCAAGGGCTCACATTGCTCTGGGAGGTGGAGGAGGAGGAAGGAGGAGGAAACAGCTGGCAGAAAGGGCTGGAAAGGCACCGGGAAGAAGACCCCGGGGCAGACTGCCGGGGTCCCACTCTGACCGCGAGCCTCTACTTCCCTCTGTCCCCGTCTTCTGACTCCTTGGCCGGCCTGCAGTTCATGGGAGGTTGAGGCCGGCCTGGGCTGGCGATGGAAATGTTCTACCGCAGCCCGCCACGCGTGCTCGCCCCCCGGCGCCCCGCCACACGCACACCCATGCCAGGCAGCTCGGCATTTCTTGGCTCCCCAGGCCTGCCTGTGCGAGATGACTGGGAATGCAGACTGTGGGAGGAAACGACAATATTCATTGTTTGGATTAAATATTTTTCTTGGCCCTCCTGCTGTTTGCTGAGCGTCGTATTTTTTTTTTTCTTTCCCCATTCTCCCTCATTCCTTCCCTCCTCCCTCCCTCCCTCTCTCTCTTTTTCTCACTCTCTCCTCAGCAACCGAGCACACTGGGAGAAATTTCGGGGAGAAAGCAGACACTCCTGGGGTGGAAAGAGCTATTTAAAGGAATCAAAGCAGGTGACAGAACCTTTTGCCATTCTGATACCATGCCCAGCTCTTCCCAAACATGGAGCACTTTGGAGTAAATCTAAAGCTACGTTGTTTTGAGTGTTCACAAGTACTCGTGGGGTCTAACTCGCAGGACTTGTTTTCTCTCTCATTCTCACTTTCTTTCATATATTATGTATATATATACATTATTACGTACACGTCATATACACAGAAAACACACAGATATAACAGACACATATGTACACACGTACACATAAATATGGTACGTACGATATATACAATATTCATATAGAAGATACATGTGTCGTAATAATATATAACATGTATATTATGGATATATAACATTAAGATATGTGTTTTTATTATATATATACATACACAGAGAGACGTATACAATTTCTCTGTAAGTTCCTTGGTATAAGGAATGTACCTAAAGGCAAAAATATTTTTACAAACTACAAGCCATCATATAGAAGCCAGATGCAATTTTTATCTTATATATGGCATTTTCTGTGACATGGCACTGTGCTATGTGGATGCTATGCATGATCTTACCGAGCCCTCACCATCACTCAGTGAGGTAGGTATGTATTATCATGCCCATTTTGCCAATTAAAACACCAAGGACTTGAGCCATTAAGGAACCTGTGTGAAGAAAAGACGTACAGCCACTGTCTGATGGCCAGGCTCGTGCTATAATCATCCTGACGTATCCGTCCTGCCACCAGTATTGTCACCAAATCATAATGATACGTCACACTCCACTTCTCAGTAGCAAACCTGGTCCAATCTCTCACCACACCTATGAGCATGCAAAGCCACTCTCTGAGGAAAAGTCAATGCTATAGAAATCCACGAAAAATGGATCAGGTAGGCTATTTAAGTTCAAAACATATACTATGAGCCAGGCGTGAGGCTAGTTGCTGAATTCTTGGGATATTTAAATCGATACATAATTAGTGTGTCTTCTTCTAGGTACAAGGAACACGGTATGTTCTGTGTATGACAAAGTCTGCCTTAAAGCAGCTTTGGTGTCATCAGCACTGAATAAGGAAGGATCTGAACAGCGTCTGAGAAAATAGGAAAGAAATCATGGGCCAATGGAGGATTAATTCCCAAAGTAACTAATAGCACCAATAAGAGCTAGAAGGCTCAGAATAGGAAAGGGTCTGCGACATTTCAGAAAAGCTTTATGGAGTATATAGGATTGGATTTCATCTTTGAGTATGGATGGGATTTGGCAGAGAAGTGGGGAGAAAGATCACAGCAGGAGGGCAAAGATAAGCCAAGATTTCAGATGAAAAAGAAAGCGATGTATCTGTGGTTTTCTGCCTCAAGTATTAATGGCCCACATTAGGAACTAGGTCAAAATCTCCATTCTGAGGAATCTAGCTGCTCCTTAGCGTGAAGACAATAGAGACCACTGGAAGTTTTGCTTTGTTTTGTCTTCTCTGTGTTTTGTTTTGAGCAGAAGAACAGGATAAAAGTTATGTTTCAAAGACTGGATCTGGGGACAGTGTGGGAAATGTTCCGGAAAGAAGGGATCAGATTCAGAGCAGGTAGAAGTTCACCTCAAACAGATATGAACTGAAGAAAACAGAACTGGCTGGTTGTAACATGGAACAGAAAACAAAACAAACAAAAAACAGACAGACAGGAGAGGTACTGCAAAGGAAATGGCCATATTTGGGTAGGAGACCAAATGCAGATGAAGGTTTTTTTGTGACATTTTGACTTTCAAACCATGCTAAATGTTTCTCAAAAAATTTGTTCATTATGGGGCGCCTGGGTGGCTCAGTCAGTTTAGCATCCGACTTCGGCTCAGGTCAGAATCTTGTAGTCTGTGAATTCGAGCCCCACATCAGGCTATATACAGACGGCTCAGAGCCTGCTTCAGATTCTGTCTCCCTCTCTCTCTGCCCCTCCCCTGCTCATGCTCTGTCTCTGTCTCTCAAAAATAAACATTAAAAAAAATTTTTTTTTAATTTGCTCATTAAAAAAAAAAGCTAGAAAGAATCCTTACTAAATCTAAGGACTCAGTCTTAAGAAACAGAGTCTAAGCAATCAGCAAACCCTGTCCTAGCTCACAGTGATAAGGTCTACATATCCTTTCCCATATAAACACAGACCTAGAGGGTCCCGGCCAGTTTTCTCTCCTGCCCGATTACTGCCAGGCTTTCTCCACAACTTAGGCCTGTTTTGTCACCCCTGTAAAACCCAGGTCCGGCTGAGTTGAGGAACAGCAGGAGGGAGGTGTCATATTTAGTCTAGAATATTTTCTTGCCAATAGTCTTATCTCTTTTAGCCCTAATCTAAGTTCCTGTGTCTATAAACAGCTCAATTTGTGTGGCTGATTACTGTGGTTCTTAAGCTCAACCTGTGATGCCATCCCACTCATCAATCCGCTGCTCTGTCCTCCATTAATTGGTGGATGCACGGAGCCTCCCTGTCACCCATATGGAACCTCTGTGTGTAAGTGTCTGGTTTACATCCCCTTTATCTAGGGGACGCTTGTCCGTGTATCTTTTTCACTCTTCCACTGATCGGCTGCATGTGTTTCAAATAGGTCCTCACTCTCATCTCCCTGGTCTCTGGTCCTCATTCAGCAGGGTTCACTGGCACAACACCCCTTCTTCCAGGTTAAAGCTTGCAAAGCCTGGGGAGCTGTCCCAACAGGTGGCCAGCACCCTGTGCTCATCTCTTCATTGAGTATTCTACAAGCCCTACATTCCTAATTCATGTGTTGTTTGTTTTCAATCTTCCTACCAGTTAAGAACAAGGACTCTGGAAACAGACTGCCGGGGTTTGTGTATTTATCCCACATTTGCTACCTCTGGAGCTTTGCAAAGGGACCTGAATTCTCAGCCCCTCAGTTCCCTCATCAGGAAAATAGGAATGATAATAAGGGTAATAATTCCTTAGTATGCACCTGCTATATAATAAACACTCAGTAATGTTATTAAATATACCATGCAACCAGGAGCTACTTCTTGTCTGTTTCCTGAGTGCAATAAGCCTGGATATTCTGAGTATTAATGGTTCCCTGTCTGTGAAGGTGGACGGTAGCCCTCCCAGAGGCAGCTACGGGATAACCTGGTGGGTCATTCTCCTCTCTCTTAATCACGACCTGTAATCCCAGGGATCTTACATTTACTTTGCCCAAGTATAGGAATAGAAAAACTATGCATAATATGGCCGTAAGGCAGGAAAAATACAGAAGCCAAGTTAGCTGATACTAATCCTCTCTCTTACGTTCTGTTGTAGTTGAGGTACAGCAGCAAGGCTGTGTCAAAGTCTGTCTTTAGTCCCTGGTCTCTTTTTCCCCCACCATCTCCACATCCACGCTGGGCCCTGCTCGCTCTGAAAACCCCCTTGCCCAAGGTGTCCATCTCTACCATAGTGTCTGCATAGTCTCCTACCTCTCCGGAAAGCAGCTGACATGTTAAGGAGCCAATGATAAATATGTATTTGCAACCAGATAAAATAGAAATTATTGAAGAGAAAATGACTTTAACTTTGGAAACTTTGAGACTTCGTAAGTCAGATGTGGGAGATAAATATTTGAGGGAGAAATAGAAGTATGTACAGCATCCTTAAAGTTATACAGTGCAGGCAGCCACCTGTTAAAGAAAACTGGGAAACTTCGTTCTATGTGTCGGAACGTCTTCTACTCAGGTGAAGTGAGCATGAGTGGTGCTGTTAGGGACTGAAGTGTGTTCCTCCAAAATGCATATGTTGAAGCCCCAACTCACAATGTGATGGTATCTGGAGGTGAGGCTCTAACAGGTCATTAGGTTTAGATGATATCATGATGGGATCAATGTTCTTAAAGAAGACATACCAGCTCCTCCTCTCTCTCTCTCTCTCTCTCTCTCTCTCTCTCTCTACCTTGTGAAGACATAGCAAGAAGGCAGCCGTCGGCACACCAGAAAGACAGCCCTCACCAGGAAACTGAATGAACCAGCACCTTGATCTGGGACTTCCCAGCCCTCCAGAACTGTAAGAAATAAATGTCTGGTGTTTAAGTCCCTCAGTCTGTGGTCTTTGACCACAGCAGCCCAAGCAGACCAACACGCATGCCTTAGTTAGTGAATTTATTAATTTAGCTATTTTTCCTGATCTGTCAACACAAAGGATTTTCAGAGATCCTGTCTGAGTAAAAGGGAGCACGAAAACAAGGTAAGAGAGGACAGGCAGGAAGCGGCTCTCAAGAGGGAGCCCAAAGAAGTTAAAAGATCACTGGGTTCTGCTATTCAGTTACTGGGCAACCTGGATGGGTCTGGCCATCGGGCTGGGCACAAGGGGCATAGACACAGGACAGGTGAGTATGGCCAACAAGCCGGGCAGGCTCCAGGTACTCGTGACTCAGCTGCCGTGTCACTGGGGTCATAAGTGGTTCCAAGGCCAGAGACCATTCCCAGGAACCTGACGGCATAGCAGACATGCACCACCAAGTTTAATATTTCTCACATTAGAAAGACTTCAGTTGAATCTAATCTCATTTTTAATTAGTCCTCACATCGCCTGGTGAGACAGATTAATATGATTATCCATATTCCACTGATGGGGAAAATGAGACAAAGGGCCATGCCCCAAGGTCACTTGGGGAATGAGCACTAGAGGTGAAAATTAAACTTAAGCATTTTAAACTTTCAAGCCAGAACACAAGGGAGAGGACATTGGGGACATGGCTTTCATCTCCATTTGTTCAGGATCTTTCACATCTGGATAATGCATATTCAACTTACTACTTGGTTTGTCTAATTAAAAAACAAAATACTAATTCCAGTTCTGCACTCCACCAGTCCACATTCAATGCATAAAGAATTCACTAAATAATATATGCCAAAGAAGAGAATTAAATGAGCATTACTTAACCACATGTGAATATTTGTTGACTATTTATGGTATGTTTAATAATAAACTACAGTGTGTGTGGGGGGGTGGATAGGGGTGGATATAAACACAGAGGAATTAAACATGCCCCCTGCCCTCTAGAAGCTGGTTTAACTGGATGTTCAAAACAGCTACACCAACAAAAACACAAATAGCATATACCTCCAACCACACAGGCAGGAACCAAGTTTTTCTTTACTCCCCGTGGTAGATGTTCAAGCATTATATGTTGGGAAACTGTTAAGTTGAGCTTTCTTCAGAGTAAACTGAGATTATCAGTGTGAGAGGTGAGCCCACAGAATAATCATGCACCCTCCTTCCAAGCAAATTAAGTTCATCTTCAACTCCTCTCTTGTATTCACATCCAACATCCAAACGCTTACCATTCTACTGCAGAAATAGTTCTATATTCAGCCCCTTTTCTTTCTACTTTCTCAGTTCAGTGAGAGACTATTACATTAACTCAGGTTAGAGGTGATAAGGTTCTGACTTCCACGGTCAAAAGTTTTTGTCATCATGACTTTCTTCCTAAAGTATACGTCCTATCATGTTTTCTCTGTGACAGAGATATTCAATGTTCACCTGATATCTGTATAGTCCCCTGTGTTTCCCTGACCCTCTTGAGGCGGGCTTGAGGCCATGTGACCACGTACTGGGAAATAGAAAGGCAAGCGCAGGGGCGCCTGGGTGGCGCAGTCGGTTAAGTGTCCGACTTCAGCCAGGTCACGATCTCGCGGTCCGTGAGTTCGAGCCCCGCGTCGGGCTCTGGGCTGATGGCTCAGAGCCTGGAGCCTGTTTCCGATTCTGTGTCTCCCTCTCTCTCTGCCCCTCGCCCGTTCATGCTCTGTCTCTCTCTGTCCCAAAAATAAATAAACGTTGAAAAAAAAAAAATTTAAAAAAAAAAAAAAAAAGAAAGGCAAGCGGAAATGATGTATTAATTCTGTTCCAAGGGACTCAAGAGTTACCGGCCCCTCTTGTGTCTTTTCCGTCCCTTTGGAGGCAACCATGGAGACCACATTTTGAGAGAACAGAGGAATAAGACAGAAGAGATAAATGGGTGCTTTAAATATTTACACCTTTAGAGATTTAAGACTTAATCTCAGACAAAGACCAAATCAAGGGGTGGATCTTTAACACCCTTTGTTGAGGCTTTTAACTGGACTAATGTGGCACCTGGGGGATCCTCGCATCTTAAAAAAATGCCTCCTAGAAAAGAGACGAAGGCCTTTGTCCCAGAGAAGCCTCTTAAGCTTAGAATACCTTTAATTAAATCTACGGAGAGAGCCACATCTGGAAAAGACTTGTGAGGATAGCTGTTGGTATATGGATTTAACTAAAATTAAATGTATACAAAACCAATAAAGTCTGTGAGTTGAATTGCCAAAAGTACCATCAGCTTGGATTAAAAGAGACTTATAGTTGGAGAACATGAAAAGATTTTTGGGTCCCCCATAGTCTACGACAACAAAGCAGGCAGAGAGAACCACTTAGCTTCCAGTGGAGGGATGTTCTCCAAAGCAACTTTTTGTGGCCTAAGAGGATGATGGAAAATGAAGGACTCCCAAGCCAGCAGAGCCAAAAGCCATGAAGAACTCCCTGGGAGTTATACCCAAGGAGTAATCAAATGCTACTGAACAAGATACTCCCTATTCTAAGAGTAGGGGTTTTTTACAACTTGTCTCAGAGGGATTTCAGAATTGTCGTAGGCCGGTAACTGTTACGTGCCTCTCATTATTCTGCCTGAAAGGGGTCATTTACTGTAGGTGCCTTTTCTCTGCCCCACTTTGTTCATCAGGTGTGTGTAAGGTAGAGAACTTGAACACCAGGCTCTAGATTAAGAGAAGCACATTGTAACCTGATAGTAAATCACGATCGTCTAGATTTCAAGCCTGATGCTATGATTGGGGAAGACTTTTGGAGTGTCTTGGGATCGAGTAGAATGAGTTTAAATGCAACAAATGTTTGATTGACTGGCAGATGACATTACATGTCCACTGTTCCTTTCACTCTCTTCCTTTGTCATGACTTCTCTATCAACAGAGTCTGATTCTCCTTCCTACTAATTCTGGACCTAGCCATGGGGCTTGTCTTGACCAATGGAATGTGAGTGCGTGTCACGCACGCTACGTTTGACCAGAGGTTTTGAATGTGCTGGCATGCCTCTGCTGGTCCTTTTGTGCCCATGCTATCCACCAAGAGTTAACAGAACCTGAGTAGTAGCTGCTGACCCTGAAACCTCGAGTGACAGACACGTGGAGCATATCCGGACCCAACGCACAACCTAAAGCAGAACGAGCTCAGTCACCCTGCAGATGCACGAGTGAGAAATACGTCTTGTTATTAAAAGGCCCTGGTGCTTGATTATTTGTTATACAGCATTATTACGGACAAATTTGATGACTGCATTGTACCACTCCCTTTCACAGCTTTGCCTTTCCACATGCTTCTGTTTATCCTTCAAAAGGTTACCCTTCTAAGAAGATCTCTGCGTGACTGGGACAAGCTATTTGCTTTATTCTCGGTGTCCCCACGTGACTTTGAATGTATCTCTGTGTTGCTATACTCATGGGGTAGCAACTGATTGCTCACCTCTATTGCACAGACTGGGTTAGGAAGTTAACTTAATCACTTTTGTAACTCAGCACAAACTGGACACTCAGAAATATTTTAAGGGAGGAAATGAATAAATGGGTATGAAGCAGTGGTCGTAGCTTAGTGACCAGGGTATAAGTCGGGAAAGGACGTTACGACTCTTCTGCAAATCCCAGCCATTGGGGGGAGCAGCAAGCTTTTAGATTGGGAAATGGCATGAGGCTCACACAGAAAAGCTGGATGAATTTGTTTTTTCGTGTGTTGGAATTTGGAGCCCTAGATTCTGTAGCTAAGCTTGGAGAGGTGGGAAGATGCTTCCCATGCATGAAGTAGTGTACATTCCTGGGTTAGAACATGTTTTCTTTGGGGGTTGCTGTGGTTTCTTTCTCTTTTTCTCTTTTCTTTTTATTTTTTCCCCCAGCTTTGGAAGCATCCAATGTTTGCAATAACAACAACAAAAATATGAGGCTGGCCCAGTATGAATCAGGAGAGAATGTGTACATGCAGTGGATGTAGGGGGTAGGAGAAGGAGGTGGAAAGTGGAGAGAGGGGAGAAGAAAGGAGGCACACAGTTGCCAGGAGCTTCACAGAAGAAAGTGCCATGCCGGACACGTGGCTGGCACAGAGGAGAGCGACATCTGTTCTCGATGAGGATCCCCGGTGTGTGCACGTGTGTGTGCATGTGCATGTGTAAGGAAACACCCAGGCTGTGTGCTTCAGGAAGTCTGCTCGTGGCTCCAGTCTCACTGGGTCTGTGATGCTGCCCTCGGTGGTGGCCTCTTACCGTGGGTTAGATCTCCAGCCAACTCATTCTTGCGAAGTATGTTGCAGGCTAGAACGGGCTGTGGAAAACAAGCCCAAGAAAAGCCACAAGGGCCTCCTGACCCATTTGAATTTTTCTCCTGCCAAGCTCTCATTACTGAGCTTAAATAGGAAGGAAAACAATGTATAAGGCTGAAGAGGTTATGGAGACTCTACGGGGGGAGAAGTCTCACTGGGCTCGCTGGGCTAGGGGTGCTGAGACGAGAAAGAGGTAATAAGTCTGTTTTCAAAGTAGGTGTATGGTTTTGTTTTGCCCTTTTTTTCCAGTTTGGTTAAGCATTTGAAGACTTGTTTTCTCTCTTACCCCTGTTACTCTCTTCAATGAAACGCAGGAGAAAGAAGGTGGAGGGTTTGCATCCTCCAGGGACAGTTGTCATCCTCTGAAGGAGGAAGGGGCCCTAAGATGCTGGGCTGGAGCTGGCACAGTGCTGGCAAGCCTCCAGAGGGGGCTGCTGTCAGCCCCTTACACAAGGCTCTGATGTCCACTTTGGGTGCCTACGCTCGGGAAGGTAGAGCCAAAGAGACACAAAATTTAGCTCAAAGTTGTAGACCTGATTCCTGAAAGGGATCAGACTGAGTCTAAAGGACAGCAGCAGAGGTTGCACTTCTCCTTTGTCTGTTCTTTGCTGCTACGGTACGTGCACACCTGCCCGCAGGCATTCAGATCCCTTGCTCCAGAGCTCTGGCACTACTTGAGGCATGTGTCCCCTGTAGCGTCGCCATGCCTCGGCCTGGCCTTGCTTCTCACACAGGGATGATGACAGCGATGATAATCCCCTACTCACGTGTGGCATGTAGTGTCTACAAATGCTTTCACAAACAGCATCTCGTTTGAGAGCCAAAAGAACTTTGCAAGCCAACCAAGGAAGATACTGTTTTCCCGTATGAGTTAAATGGCTCTGATGGAGGTCACACAACCAAAGAAAGGTAAGAGGAGGAGCCAATTTTTCTCTCTGCAGCGCACAAACAGCCTTCAAAGAGCTGAAGGGATCCTGGGAAACCAGATTTCATCCATCCCCAAAGTCCCAGGCCGGGGCCATGCCGACTGTAGACTTAACACCAAAAAGCGTTCAGTAGAAAGGACGCTTAAAGGAATCAAAAACTCAGGGTCTCCTGGCAACCTTATTACTCTTCCCGAGTTAGCAAAATTGTCCTTTTCCCCTAAGTAATCAAGTTGCTCAAGGTTGTTAAGCTACTGCTAGTCCTCTCCCACATGTGTGGCTGCCTGTAACTTTCTACCTCATTCATCCGTGCAGAAGGTATTTATTGAGCATTTACCATGCTCCGGACACCTTACCACTTTATTATGCACGAGATACAAGAGTGAATAAAATAAATAAAAAGTTCTGCCCTGTGAAGCTCAAATCCCAGTGGGGGAAAATAGACATTAAAGATAACAAATAAGTCATTATTTCATAACTTAGAAAGTCTTATAAGAAACAGGACAATGTAAGGGAAGCAGGACTGCTCTGTGTTGGGGGACAGGTGAGAATGAGGGAGTCAGGATAGCTGTAATTTTCAACCCAATGGTCAGAGGGGGAACATCTGGAGGGTTGTGTGAGCCGTCGTAAGCCATTGGCTTTCACTCTGAGCGAAAGGAGCATGGTTAGAAGGGTTTAGCAGAGTCCTGCATAGCTTTCACGTACATGTTGACAGCATCCTTTGGCTGCTGAGCTGGGAAGGGACCACGCGGTGGTCATGTGACCAGCCAAGAGGCTGTTGCCCCAATGCAGGCAGCAGATGATGACAGCTCAAACCAGGGTGGCAGCAGTTGGAACAGCGAAAAGTGGATGAACTGTGGATACATTTTAGTAGCTACTGGGATTCCCTGATGCATTGGATGTGGAGGGTGAGAGAAAGAGAGGAATTAAGATAGCACCGAGGGTTCTGTCCTAGGCAACTGGAAGTATGCAGTTGGCATCGGCTGAGATGGGAAAGTTCGCACAGAGAAATGAGAAGCCGTTGTATATGGAATCCCTGGATTCTAGAATTCCACCTACTACTCTACAAACTTTGTCTTTAGTCATTGTTACTGCCTTCTCACCTGACTCAGAGCATTTGTAATCCCTTCTATCCTCTCTTGGAGACCTTGGGTCTCCAGTCCGTCAACCAGATTATTACCCACGGCCAATAAATACATTCAAGTCTCGTCCACATCAAAGGTCTTTCCATGGACACTGTTTTCCACTTAAATGACAGCCCATGGCACTTCTTCTACTGGCCAACTTTTGGAAACAATAATTTTTATTTGCTGCACCAACTTTCTTATCTGTTTCTCAACCATTTGCCCTCTCCCCCGCCCCACTGCTACCTTTGTGCCAGGGATTTCAGGGAGCGCTTAAATCACAAACTTAGTGGTCTCATGTCAATACTCAACTTGTTGTCTACTCTGTAGCAGTTAACACTATTCACCATCTCCTTCTCCGGAAGTCTCTCTTCTTTCACAGTGTTTCTGAGACCACTCTCTCCTTCATTTCCTTCTACCTTTCCAATCATTCTCTTCCTATCTCCTTGACTAGCTTCACTTCCTCTGTTCTTCCTTATTATCACCTGCCAGGTCTTTTTCTTTCTTGTCCCCATTCAAATGCCTTGCATGACCTCATCCATTTGCCACCTTCAATCATCACCCTTACTTTCCTCTTTTCTCAACCTAAGTCACCAACTGAGACTGTGTTTTTGAACGTCTATTTCCAATTCCACTAAACTCACCCCGTCTAAAGCCCAAGCCCATTATCCCCTCCACAAGCCTACTTCTTTTTCTTTACAGAGGTTAATGGCACTCACTAACCACCCAAGCACCAGTGACTTGGATACAGAACCTCATCTTCCCTACAGGATGTGATTCTAGAATCAGTTTGATGCCTTCAAAGGAAACCCCTCAGTGGTTACTTCTTTCCATCTCTACACCCAGGAGCCAAGTCTGGGCTTTCATCCCTTCTCTTAAAATACAGACGCTGTTTCCTAACCAGTCTACTGATCACCTGTCTCTTCTCCATGGGCTTCATCTCCAACAGCGTATCATATCTGATCTTGCCGTCTCCAGTAAAAACAAAAAAGTGAGGCTCTTCGATGCCTCCAGAATAAAGCTTGTATCCAAAACATGGCAGCATTCAAGCCTCTTTTTAATCTAGCCCACGCCTCTCTAGCCTCACCGGTAGTCTCCACATATCCCATCCTCTGGTGGTTCTCCAGAAATCCTCTGTGTTTTCAACCCCCGTGCCTTGTGCTTATACTATCCTCCCTGCCCACAGGGCTTTCACCCCCAACTGATGAAATTATTACATCCCTCAAGGCCCCACAGGAGTGCCATTTTGCTATAAAATTGTTCCCAAATCTGATGTCCCACCTACTTCCTGCCCGTTCCGTAAGCAAATGCAACCACTTTCTTTGCACTGTTCCCACAGCACATTGAGCATGCCTCTCCCGCAGATCGGACAGGGGGTTCCCAGGAGACAGGAGCCCTGTCTCATTTCACTTCATATCCCTAGAGTCTCATACTATGCATATGCAATAAATGTCTATTCTGTGAATTAGTGCTTCTTAATCTAAAACTTACACTTTCAGGAGTTTTCTACCTTTAAAGAGATTTCTGCTTGGCTCTAGGCTGAAATAAGAAGTTAGAAAAGACAATGCAGGGAAAAGATACCAAAAAAGATATGTGGTCTCTTCCAGGTGCGTCTTTTTCCTTCCACAGAGGCATAAACTCTGTTGAAGGAATTGGTAGTAAGAGTGTGCTGCTCACTGAGCACATACTATGTCCCAGGCTCGTTGCTGGTAAAACATAGGAATTGAATTTGTTTCTATATCAGTTCCCTCTACACACCCCACTCAAATGACCAGAAAGGAATCAAAAAGGTAAGAACTTACAAAAGAAAAGAGGATATGAGGGAGAATGACAGCCAATCGAGAATTCAACACGTAGGAGGGTGGAAAATGGATGGGCGAGCAGGAACTGATATCACAAATTTGAGAAAACAGATACCTAAATGTCTGAAATGAAACAGAACCCCAGAAAAGCTAAGGAATTAGAAGTGTCAGGCATCCCTACCGGCAGCAGTACAGGTGTGTGTGTGTGTGTGTGTGTGTGCGCGCGCGTGCGTGTGTGTGTATGTGTGAGCGATGGTCTCAGAGAGCTCAAACTCATCTTCCATATTAGGAAGTCAGTTAAGAATGTCCTAACTGAAAAAAGAAAATCAAGATTAGCAGAAGAATTATTAAATAGATATGTGTGTGTAGATACAGATGTTTACAGATGTAATTTCCAGAAGAAATTAAAGAAATGAAACCAAAGAAGGAAAGAAGACACGAAAGGATCCCCTCTGCCCAGAGAGCCTGAGGTCAGATGGCAGAGGGGCAGGTACTGTTCATCTTCCAAATAAACCTAGAGGTGCCCAATGGCTCTCTCTAAACTAGGTGCAGGTATTACTTTTATAGGATTAAAGCTCAGTTTAAAAAATATTACACAAAAACAAAACAAGGGTGGAGCTGAGATTCAAACCCATTAGTCTGGGGTTGAGATGTGTAGCTTTTCTTCTACACGCGGTGCTGGCTGCAATTTGCAAATAATCAACTTGGGAGTGTCACCCTCTTTGTCATTACTCACCGCCGGGTTAGTCAGAACCACAGACCCACAAACACACACACCCACACACACAACATGCGTATAGGTACACATCTGTACTTTAGAGACTAAAAAGTAAGGTAAGATGTCTAATAGCATAACTTGCTGCCACTCAGTCATTACAATAAAGCATATAATCAAATAATTCCACCTGAAAGAAATGGGGATTTTAGTAGAATGAACTAGAAATGACCCAAACTATGTGCACTTTCTGAAAGAGATTGCTTCCATGACTATTTAATAAAGACGTTGTGCCAGTGATCACGGTGGTAGATAGCATACTAACCAATGCTCTATAGATTCATGAACAGTCTCAGTGCATGTATTTGAGTCGTGCTTAACTGTGTTAAAACACATTTTAGAAGCACACGTAGAAGTGGTAGGGGAACAATGTCTCTGTGCAAAGTGAAAAGGGGTAGAGTTTTTTATGTATAGAACCTGATTATATCTGCTTGCTGCTAATTCTAACCTCAGTTATAATCATCGGGAAGAATCTGGAAGGTCGGGCGGGTTAAAGAAAAGAAGGTAGCATTTCTGTGATGCCAGTTTTGCAGGCGGGTAGTATTTACGTTGCCTTCAAGCCCAGGCTAGAGATGATAAAGAAAAAGAACAGAAAAAAAGGGGAAAAGCACAGAGAAATCAGAAAAAGGGTGCGGTGGGAGGAGACAAAGGGACAACCCGGATGTCGTAAAGATAATAAGCAGAGGGAGAAAGCCGGCCACCCAGGAAGCCTAGAAGACAAAGAAAGCCAAATGCAGTCCCTCAGAAAGCCCACCAGGATGCACGGCGTGGCTCCAGGGGAGTTTAAGAGAGGCATAAATTCTCCTGAATGTTGTTAATCTAGATGAGGTTTTACAATTTGCATGGGTCGTGCTCTCCGTGTTTCACTCTTTTAAAAAGTGAGGGGAGGGAAAACACAATGGTTTTAGCTTTCAAAATGAAAACCTAGTCCTGATTAACATTTGGAGTCTGATTTTCAGAGATTCCAGCTGGAGGATCTGAAGTAGAGCCCTGAACCGAATAGAACTCTGGACAAGCCCAAAGACATGCCCGGATTTTTCAGCCTCGTGCAGAGATTGCACAAAACTGGCAGCGACGTTCACAAACAAATCTCGAGGGGATCGGAATTTGGCAGTCGCTGTGCCTGGAAGGCAGCTCCAACTTAAGCTAATTTTCCATTTTTCTCTGGATTTAACACGGCTAACACATATTTAGATTTAGATTTGTAAGAACCTACACTATCCCTACCAGAAGCGGAGTGGCTGTCCCTGCTATTGGCATCTGGGCTGTTATTATTCCTGCCATAATTAACATTTTTATGGTCCCTTTTCACCCATAGATCCTAAAGGACTTGGCAAGAATGCAAAAGACAAGCAAGCCCATATGATGTGTCCTCTGAGAACCAGCAGGGAAGGAATGATTATTATATCTGATCTGTAAACAGCTAAAACGTGGCAAGGAGAAGTTTAATTGCTGGCTATTATTTAAATGACAAAATATAAATGGAAAGGGAATGAGAAGTTAAACTACGGCACAACCACACAGGGCGCAAGTGATAAAGTTGGAACAGAACATTTGGATTTCTGCATACAGATATCCTAAAAAGGATTCATTTTTCTCTTTCTACTAAGGAATTTATAAAGACATACTCAAGTGAGAATTTGGGGATTTTGGGGGGGGGCGGGTTTCTGGAGTTTTTTGAAGAATGAGTACCCATCCCACCTGGTCACACTTCGAAGTTCAAGCCATGGGCATTTATTAAAAGTAATTTGTGACTATCTGGTGATGGCATGGCGTTTCTAAAGAGCATAGTCTTAGAGATGAATCTTAAGGATAGAAATGAGAAAAGAATGGCTGGACAGGTTTCACCATGAGGCTGAGGGGAAGGAAGGAGAGAGGTTTCTTTTTAAAAAAAAAATTTTTTTAAACGTTTATTTATTTTTGAGACAGAGAGGACAGAGCATGAACAGGGGAGGTGCAGAGAGAGAGGGAGACAAAGAATCTAAAACAGGCTCCAGGCTCTGAGCTGTCAGCACAGAGCCCGACGTGGGGCTCGAACTCACGGACCGTGAGATCATGACCTGAGCCGAAGTCAGACGCTTAACCGACCAAGCCACCCAGGCACCCCAGGAGAGAGGGTTTCAAATCAGACAGGCATTGGTACATTCCTCAAGCCCCCACAACGGTCACTATTGAGCTATTCCAGCTCTGCAGGCAGGTCTCAAACCCGGGAGTGCACTGGAACCACCCGGAGGGCCTGCACAACTGCTTGCCCACCCCCTCCCCAGGGCATCTGCACCCAGAGTGGGAGCTGAGAATCCTCCTGACAGGTGTCCAGGCACACCTCAGGCGGGGCCCTGGTGTATTCTGGATCTCTGCAGGTGCCGGGCCAGCCCACGCTGCCCCACTTGAGTCTCAGAGAGCTCCATGGGTGAAATACAAAACTGTCTGAGTCACTTCGGTCTTCAAATATTTCACTTGGGAGAAAATGTTCCTTCCTGCTTTCTTGCAGGAGGGCCAGCCACTTTAGCTGCCACAGGGAATGTGGGATTTCTGCACCGGAGCCTCCCAGACACTCACACATTTCATTTCACCTTTAAGAATAAAGATCCCTCAAATTTATGATTGTGGTGATAGGTTTTGCCACCCTGCCGTGGAGCTTCACCTGGTCGGATATGAAGAACTATCACTATTTACACACACACACACACACACACACACACACACACACACACACAGACACACACACACACTGCCAGCCTCTCCCATCCCTGACCTCAGATCATCTCAATTGGAGCTGTACACAGTCTCAGCCCCAGAATAAAGCATATCCCTTAGAACAGGATTTTTTAGTCGGACTCGAGTGCCTCTCTCTTGGCTCAAACTCTGGGCAAGAAAAAACGTTACAATAAAACCTTGATTTTCATGCCACCATTTCCACCTCATGAATTACACACTGGCCCCTGCATCCCATAGACTTGACAGCAGTAAAGCCAGGCAGTGCCCATGAGCGATCAAGAAGCACAAGCTAACAGGGCTAGCATCTGGAATAGAAATAACAAATAGTGAAAGGGAGGCAGGGGGAGTGGTCCAAGACAACACAGAAGAAAGAATCCAAGGAATGGTGGAGCAGATGGAAGGAATTAGTGATGGAAGCATTGTCGGCATCAACTACTAAATGTGTAAAAAAAATACAACTGCCCACCTACATTTAAATAAATGCAACCACTCTGCAGAAGCTAAATTCGTCCCCAACTCCTCCTCACCGGGTCTTTCCACCTCCTAATTCCCTCCTATACAAATTCCAATCAAGGGTGTACTCCTACAGTTACGATACACAAAAATATCTCTACTAGTTGCTTTAAGAAAACTCCAATATATTTACATTTAAATCCATGGCATGCTAGATCTGCAGGGAAAGAGAATACCAAACCATGTTCTGTGTTCGAGGCAGCAGAAAACTTGACCGTGTCAGAGACAGGACAATACACATCCCCTTTCAACGCTCCCAAGGCTAATATGCCTTTTAAACACAGGTCTTTATAACCCTGTATAAAGTCTAACACTTCCAGGATATTTCACGCAGCCTTAAATAGTTCATTCGGTTCTCAAACCCATTATTTTCTGTGCCGTTGTTACTGGGAGGGGGTGACTGTGAACTCTTCTGTAGAGAAAATATTTATTACACGAGTCTTTATCTTTCTCTTCTTTGGCTTAAAAACCCCAGTTTCTTTGGATTTTTTTCCCCCAAAGGAGTTATTATCAAGCTTTTGATATTATTTTTGTTACCTTCAACCTGTTCAGGATTTTCTAACGGCTATGCTACAGAAGCTAGACTGAGAGAGAAAATAGGATCAGAGCAGTGGTGAGAAGAATAAAAAAGACAATGAGACCCTCAGGTTTTCCGTTGGTCCCCTTTCCACTCACTGTCATAGAGCTTGTTGTTTTAAGGTGCTGTGTACCCCTGACGAGACAGAATTTAAAATTCTTCTTCACTCTAATTTTAAGACAACCTCCAGTGTTCTCTGGCTTCTAAGGATTTTAGTTTTATTACTATTGGCCAGATGCTTGTACCTCTATCCTGGACCTTTCTGAACTGCATCCTATTTCAGGTGACTTCATTTTTTCAAGAACTATCAGAAGACACACCCTTTGTCCCAAGATACAAGGTACTGCTGGATACTATTATCTATGAGTGTATTAATTTATTCCTGCCCAGTGTTTCTCAAAGCACAGTTAAGCATTGCCTGTGTTAGAAGCACCTGGGGCATTTGTTAAAAAAAAAGCAAATTCTTGGAGCGCCTGGGTGGCTCAGTCAGTTGAGCGTCTGACTTCAGCTCAGGTTCTGATCTCACGGTTCATGAGTTAGAGCCCACACTGGGCTCTGTGCTGACAGCTCAGAGCCTGGAGCCTGCTTCCGATTCTGTGTCTCCCTTTCTCTCTGACTCTCCCTCATTCATGGTCTGTCTCTGTCTCTAAAATAAAACGTTAACAAAAAATTTTAAAAAAATTTAAAAAAGCAAATTCTCTGGGCCATCTGGGTGGCTCAGTTGGTTAAGTGTCCGACTTCGGCTCGAGTCATGATCTCACGGTTCGTGAGTTTGAGCCCCGCATCGGGCTCTGCGCTGACAGCTCAGAGCCTGGAGTCTACTTCAGGTTCTGTGTCTCCCTCTCTCTCTGCCTCTCCCCTGCTTGTGCTCTGTCTCTCTTTCTTTCAAAAATAAAGAAACATTAAAAAAATTTTTGAAAAAAAGCAAATTCTTGGACTTCACACCAGACTTGATATGTAAGAATGAGGAGGTAGGGGCAGAACCTAAGAATCTGCATTTTAAAAGAACCCCAGGTAATTATTAAGCACATTTTTATTAATTTTTTTTTCCAGCGTTTATTTATTTTTGGGACAGAGAGAGACAGAGCATGAACGGGGGAGGGGCAGAGAGAGAGGAAGACACAGAAGCGGAAACAGGCTCCAGGCTCCGAGCCATCAGCCCAGAGCCCGACGCGGGGCTCGAACTCACGGACCGCGAGATCGTGACCTGGCTGAAGTTGGACGCTTAACCGACTGCGCCACCCAGGCGCCCCATTAAGCACATTTTTAATCAAAACGACCCACCGAGTCCTTTGCCCATGTCAAATCAGTAAAGGTGGGGGTGCAGCCAAAAGAAGCCTTGAGTGCTCCACTGAATGCGCCACCCCATTCGGCACAATCCACAGTAACGATCCGTGTCATGGTCAAACTCCCTAGCTGCCGTCTTAAATGGGGGGGAGGGGGTACCTCATTTGACCTAGTATGACACATCTGCTAGGTTTAAGAAGTGACTTCTCCTTGGGGCCCCTGGGTGGCTCAGTCGGTTGAGTGTCCAGCTCGGTTTCAGCTCAGGTCATGATCCCAGGGTCGTGGGATCGAGCCCCGCATCAGGCTCTGCACTGATCATGAAGCCTGCTTAAGACTGTCTCTCTCTCTCTAACTCTCTCTCTCTCTCTCTCTCTCTCTCCCCCCTGCCCCTATCTTCTCACTCTCTCTCTCAAATAAATAAAATGAAAAAAAAATTTTTTAAATAAAAAAGAAGTGATTTCTCCTTTATCTCTCTGACAAATCATTCTGTCACAAAACAAGACAGTTGGAAGGGAGGGCATGTTCCTTTCAGTATAGGACATGGACTTGGAACTTAGAACCGTTACTAGTAGAAAATCACACTTGCAGGCACATAGCCATTATTGTTCAATCCCCTTTGCCTTTA
Organism: Puma concolor; assembly: GCF_028749965.1. Classification (NCBI taxonomy): domain Eukaryota; kingdom Metazoa; phylum Chordata; class Mammalia; order Carnivora; family Felidae; genus Puma; species Puma concolor. The sequence continues at coordinate 51,573,735 of NC_141683.1, forward strand.
AAACGGTATATATTGGGGTTCCTGGGTGGCTCAGTCAGTTGAGTGAAACAGTATATACCACACAGCTTCGCTTCCGGTTTTCTAAGGGCTCCTCATTCCTTCAAAAACATCAGAATGGCTTAGATAGGGCATCAGAGAATCTTCATCAGCAATCCTTAACCAAATCTCCCTCCAGATCTGCCTGGCCCCTTCCCCCCTCAGGGTATATGCACAGCCGTGGGTCCTGCCCGTCACTGGCATATGAAAAAGAACAGTGGCAAAAACCATAACTTTCCTTCTGAAACAGAAGCCACTCAGTATTACAGATAGATGAAATCCCATTAACGTTTATCACACACTCAATTGCTGTTTAATGAACATTCATACAATAGGCGTTTGCACACCCTTTATCATGTTCCGACTCTCCTATCTACCCTAGCTTAGTCTGAGTTTTCTCTTGCCAGCTGGGACCACGATGAAAGTAGTAAAACCAAAAGCAGGACCGGCCTGGAACTGACGCCAAGGAAGGACAGTGCCAACAGATTCCCAAAGTGCAACCCATCCACCGGGTAAGACATTAAGGCCAACCGAAGAGGCCACAAACCGGAAGAGAGGCTCTTTAAGAGAAGGACCCGTGGGCACGATTAAGATCAAACATCTAACCAAAATCTTAATCTTTTGATTCAGATCCAAAATTCCCAGAAACAGGGTGGGGGGGGGGGGGGGGAGGGTTGCAGTTATTTCTGAATTAGCATGACCCACACTCTACTGAAGTGTGACCTCTCGGAAGGCCCCAAGCTACATCCCCGTGGGTTGTGCCTCCATAGTTTTCTGACCAACAAGTTTGAAAGATAAATTACATCCATGTAACTGAAAGCTGAGGGAACTTAGATTCAGAGAAGGTAGCTCACTTGCCCAAGGAGTCGTGCGATAAAGGATGGAAACGAGGTTCAAGCCTGCCTCTAAGCCCCAGATGGCCTTTCTTCTACTAGTCCACGTGGCCCTCACCGGATCTGTCGCAAGCCCTTTGGATTCTGTGCACAGCAGGGTTTTTGTTCTTCACTTCTCCTATTTCTTCCCTGCCTTTACTTCCACTGCGCTGCTTCTCAGAAGCCTGATCCAATCTGTTTCAGTTTAAGACTCTGAAAGTCAAAGTTCGACCTTCAAATCTCTGTCCTTGCCTTTAGGGGCATAGAAGCAGGTATCACTGAAGAATTAGGTTACATGTTTCAGAGGGATACAAAAGGAAATAAAGCACACATCTGACCACTTGGGAGCTTGTAGTCTGTTGGAAGGATGGATCTATCCAATAATCTTGAAACGATGTGGTAAGTGAAGTGATAGGCATTTGCAAGTGTATGTATAAGAGTTGTTAGCAGAAATGGCAGCTAATGCCCAGAGAGACTCCCTTGAAATTCCCAAGGAATTCCTTAGGAATCTTAAAAGGCTTCCTAAGTTTACTGGAAGCCTGAGGAACATCAATTAACCATGGCTACCTATAGTAAATAATAAACACTCATAACGATAGAAACCGGGTGTAAGCTGACTGTTGCATCAGTCTTTTTTTTTTTTTTCATTTTTTTAATGTTTATTTATTTTTGAGAGAGACAGAGACAGAATGCGAGTGGGTTAGGGGCAGAGAGAGAGGGAGACACACAATCCGAAGCAGGCTCCAGGCTCCGAGCTGTCAGCACAGAGCCCGACGGGGGGCTCGAACTCACAAGCTGTGAGACCATGACCTGAGCCAAAGTCGGACGCTCAACCGACTGAGCCATGCAGCTGCCCCACGTCAGTCTTAATATATATATAATTATATCAATAAGACCCCGTCCCCACATAGTTAGCAAGTGTAGAGTCGGCATTTGATCCTAATTATTCTAACACAATTCTGCCTCTGTCCTTCACAGTTCCCGCGTTTGGAACAGGAAGGGCACAACTCTACACAAAACAGCAAAGGGCTGAAGAGGGAATATCAGAAACCGTAATCCCAAGTGGGGGCTGCTGACAATAAACTTGCAGGAAATACACGCTTGTGGAAAAAGCAGCCCCAAAACATAGGTCAATGGGCACTCAATTTTAATCATCCAGCAGGAAAGAAATTAATCTCTTCTACCCAAAAAGGGGCTGCGAGTGTGGTCTTTATTCCCAGCCGCATTCCCTGCAACACAAGGTGTTCTTAGTCTAAGTGGAACCTAGGGCTGTGGACTTTGGCAGAATTAATAAATAGGACTTTATGAAAGAGCAAAGAAGGAAGAAAAGGAAGGAACGGGGCGGGGAGGGAGAGAGGATAACACATGCGATCTGACAGTATCCTAGTGTTCGTGGATGGAATTATCACCCACAAAATGAAGACGCCCCCTTCCCTCTCTCTTTCTCTTGCCATGTCAGGAAAAGAGTACATTTTATTGGACGAGTGTTTGGCAGAGTAAGTGTTTGTTTTCTGCACAGTTGTCCTAGACGATTTGTATACTTGTCTGTAATTTTAATGAGCACCGGTCTGGGAGTAGGAAGAACAGTTAGGAGCCCAATGCAGTAGCCCAGGTAGGGAATGCTGAGGCCCTAGCGAGGGGGGCTGCGGGGCTCGACAGCAGGGTGTGGAGAGCTGCTCACGTGATGATCGGCTCACCACTGACCTGGTGGCTGACTGGACACGGCAGCCGTCTCCAAGCGGTCTGTGACTAACGGATCTCAGGGGCCTCCCACGGGAACGGCCGGTCTCGCTTCCCTCCTGTCGTTCTGTCCCTCTTCCGATCAGACTTTGCACCTACGCCTCTAGAGACCACGTCAGCACTTCAGCCTTGTGCTTTCTGCTCTACTCATTCAGGGAGTGCTCACAAAGTGGCTAATGGTTCCCAACAAATGCCACTACTTTATAACCACTGACTATGAACCAGACAGGGCAGATGCTTAAGCGCTTCATGTACATTATCACATTAACTCCTTGCCACCGCTCCTTAAAATAGCTTTGTTGTCCCCACTTGCCAACACCGATTAAGACTCGGAGGCTCACACCGCTCAGCCGGCCCAGGATTTGAACCTACGCTGTCCAAAATCTCTCCACCCACAAAGCTACCATTCCTTGCTCATGCGTAGCTTACAAAAGAACTAGAAAACACCAGGAGGCTCAGGTTGAGTTTCGAGAAACAACCAGAAAACCCTAATTTAATGTACGAACAGGTCTGGGCTACAGATACGTAGTATGCACGTTTTCCGGCTCAGACAACGGGAACACAGGTGACGATGAGAAGGCGGCGTTATTTACACAGGAGCCGGCAGAGAAAACCTCAGAGCTGTCTCTTAAAGAATGCAAGAGGCATAGAATGATGGAGGCCGGAAAACCCAAGCTCGTGGCAAAGGGGACAGGGCACCAAGGAGCAGAAATGACACGAAGCGGGACATGGTTGGTAGGCTAGCAAGCTGATGGTCTCACTGTCCTGGGCTCACTGAGTGGAATGAAGTGTGAGGTCCTCAGCTTTGCCCAGGCGGGATGTCTGAAGGGGACATCTCACAGTTATACTCGGTATCGTAGAGGGGAAAAAAAAAAAAAAAAAAAAAAGAAAACTCCTTCTAGATACCGGGGAACCAATGTCTAATTTGAGCTCAGATTTCTGTGCAGCACTTTTTAAAAACTTCTCATCCACCGAGCCCTCTTTGGTTTATCTTGCCTCTGCGTCTGTTTTCCCTCCGTCTGTCTTTGACGCTCTTCAGTTGCCCCTAATATATTTAGCCGACTTTTTCCAGGAAAGAATTAGGTTTCTGCCAAGTGACCAGTTCCAGCCTCTCTCACCCTTTCTCTCCCAGTCTCACCCCCTCTCTGCATCTCTTACTTACTTCTTCAGAGTTTCTTCCCCTCTCCTCCCCTGTCTGACTCGATTCCTTTCCTTTCCGGTGGGCACTGATACTCCTTTTTTCTTTGCTTCTTCCTCCCACCCTTACGTGGTTTTTTCTTTCTTTTTTTCCTCCTCCTAGCCTCTGCTGGGACACCAGAAGCAAAATCTTATCCTTTCAAACCTTTTCCTAACCAGAGAGCCCCAGGAAATACTGTAGTATACTCAGAATGGAATTAATGTTGGCTAGAATTACTCCCAGACAAAGAGAGCTTCAAATTGGGGCTCCACAGGCTGGGAACCTTCTTGACTCCTCCCATGGTGGCCACGGCAGTGGCTCTCAGACTTCGGAACTCTTCAGAAGCACCTGGAGGCCTGTTAAAAACACAGATTTCTGGGCCCCACTCCCAGAGTCTCCAATTCAGTAGGTGTGGGACGGGGCCTGAGAATGTGTATTTCTAACAGGTTCCCAGGAGATGCCAATTGTGCTGGTCCGGGGCCACACTTTGAGAACCACTTGAGGCTCAGCTGTGCGTAGTAGTGGGTGGGCAGGGGAATCGGAGGAGGGAGTGGAGTTTTGTTCCTTGTCACATCAACAAAGGGACTGACAGGAGCCTAGGAAGCTCAGGATAAGGGATCAGGAGGATGCGTTGGGGGTGCAGGGAGGAGGGGAAGACACACGAGGAAAGCTCTGTGTTGTAACCTTCCGGGAAACACGGAAGCCAGCTCCCAGCCCTGTCACCCACCCTCCCTCCTGCCATCACACATGGAAGCAGCAGAAGGGAATTCTCAGGATCCCTTTGATCTCTTCCCAGTTCTGAGTCCTCTGTCTGTTTATCTCCCTCCTCCCTTGGCCTCCTCTTCCCCCTTTCTACCCCCTGCCCAGTGGATGAGTCACTGCCCCTCCTCCCCACCCCACTGCCATCTGTTTTTCTAATGATGGCAGAAGATGAGCTGTTTTGTTGGCCCGCGCCGTAACAAAGCACACTCTCCACTAGCATTTTTCCTGATGGACTCTCAGAATGCTATTTTATTGGTATCATTTCCCCACCCAGTTTTCCCTTTGTCTCAAACCCCACCCTTTCCCCCTCTTTGGCCTCATGTAGATCCCAGTTTCCCAGAATTGGATAAAGAGAAACAGAGATACAGAAGAATCGAGGGATAGATAAGCATGTGGGTTGGATGCGTGTGTAGGGGGGAGGGTGTTAGAAATCAGGGGCAGTTCAATGGCTCTCGCTAGCACACAAGGAGCAACCAGAATTACCCAAGTATCACTGCTAAGTGGTTTAATTACTCGCAGTGAGAAACTTGAATGGCAAAACCTACTGTGACTGAGTGGCCATTCCTGGGGTGAGAGGGTTTAAATGGTGTGTGTGTGTGTGTGTGTCTGTGTGTGAGAGAGAGAGAGGGGGGGGTAGGGAGAGAAGAGAGGTGTCCCCTCTTCCCCATGCCAGGATACCTGGGTCATTCTCTGTCTGTAAGGCTCTGCTTCAGTCTTGACTCTTCTTTGCAATAACTCACATTAATCTAGCTAAGGGAACCTGTGTGAAGAAGTACATAGGATTCCCTGAGGAAGTAAAGGTCTGGTTTGAGTTAACCAACAGGGGGTTACAGGTCTACCTCAGACGTTGCAAACAGATGCCTGCACGCCCCAAGCAGTTGACATACACCAGGGATGCCCACTAGGTAAGGAGCCGCAGGGAGAGGGGAGCATCTTGCTCACCGAGAGAGCAGCTGCCTTTTGGAGCTGTAGCTGTTACTCAGGTCTAGCTAACTGTTGCCACGGTGCCAGATAGTCTTGTTTTCCAAGAGACATATCAGCAGTGTTTGATATTGATTTTTATCTGGAATATGTATGTACGTGGGTGTGTGATGTTATATATACATACACAAATGTTATGCGAAACCCCAGTTTTTAAATATTGGCAACCAGAACAGAATTGTTTTCAGAGACAGTGCTGGCCAAATAAACCTGTCTGTAGGCCACCATCGGTCTGCAAAGCTCTGATCTAACTAAGCTCGAGTAAGGTCCAGTTACAGAATCTCAAAACCGTATAACATTCTGATTTGCTTTTTAACTTATTTTTTATTAGGTCATTTAAAATGAGACTCTGGAGATTTTGCAGAAAAGAAAAGAAAAGAAAAGAAAAGAAAAGAAAAGAAAGAAAGAAAGAAAGAAAGAAAGAAAGGAAGGAAGGAAGAAAAAAGGAAGAGAGAAAGAAAGAAAGAAACAGAGAAAGAAAGAAAGAAAGAAAGAAAGAAAGAAAGAAAGAAAGAAAGAAATCCTAATATCTGTAATTTGAAAATTAGAGAGCTAAATTTAAGAGATTAAACCAAGGGCATACTAGCAAGACCTTGCATTAGAAAGACTCAGGTCCCCATGAGTGAAGCAGACCAGACCACTCTGGTGTGGGTCTGGGAGGGGCAGGAGGCTTACCTCACACGACTGGATGCAGTGGATGAGGAAGGGGGGTGGGTGCCATTGACGCTGTCCAGTGCACACGATGCTCTGAAGGGGAAGGTGGAGAGAACAGAAAACAAAAACAAGGACCCCTGGTCAGTAAGAGAAGGGGAAAATCCTGAGCTCACCCCACCAGCCCAACCCTGTTCCCTGAGGAGGGAGACTCCAGCTGTACCCCACACAGGGGTCCGAGGCCAGCCGGACTTGCCCATGGAAGTGCTAAACTTGCCAGATGGTGCCGAGGTGGAACTCTCATACTCTTCATCCTCCTTCACCCTCCCCAACGTATCAAAATTTCCAGAGAGGTGCAGGTGTAATTTTAGAAAGCATCCTCAGGGGCACCTGGGTGGCGCAGTCGGTTAAGCGTCCGACTTCAGCCAGGTCACGATCTCGCGGTCCGTGAGTTCGAGCCCCGCGTCAGGCTCTGGGCTGATGGCTCAGAGCCTGGAGCCTGTTTCCGATTCTGTGTCTCCCTCTCTCTCTGCCCCTCCCCCGTTCATGCTCTGTCTCTCTCTGTCCCAAAAATAAATAAACTTTAAAAAAAAAAATTAAAAAAAAAAAAAAGAAAGCATCCTCAGTGTTGTAATGAGTGTAATTTGGTTCCAGGCATAGTATTTTTTTTCTATTTGTCTTGAAATTTTAAATAACATTACAAGAAATTGTGAGAGGCTGGGTTGACAAGGAAGCACCATGGATTTTTAAAGGCTGAGCAGTATAGCTTCACAAGAAGAGTCATGAACTAAACACGGATCTCAAGACTCCTAGGCAAGAAGACGTGAGTGCCAAGCAGGGGCTGGAGGGTGAGTGGAACAAATCTGTAGCTCCTGTTAGCACCATTTATCCCCTCCTCCTGGGAAATAAAAGGTCTCTGCTGGGCAGACAGGGTTAATGGGACACCACTGTGGCTCAAAATGGCGCCCGCATCAAGCTGATGACAGCAAAAACACATTCATTCATATTAAACACCGGTGACTTTTCCTGTCCCAACAGCCATTTCCAGATGTGCGCTGAAACAAATACTCATCTACTCTTTGTTGAATAATAATTACAACCCATTTTCATTGAGCTTTTCCCTTTTAATTTTTGGATTTTAAAATTTCAAAAGAAACATTTCAGGAAAAGAAAAAGTCCCACAGGAGGCTTCAGGGAGAAAAGGAGATTGATTCTCTCTGTAGCCCATCAACCCAAACCCTTTGTAGACTTTCATACTCACGTTTTAATTCAGTGTGATAGGAATACAGTGCAATCAGAAGAAAAAGAATACATTGTGAGATATGAGCTTTCTGCAAGATAGCACCTCTGGTAATTAGAAATTATATGTTCTAGAATGTTAAGACTATGTGGTAATCAAATTGGAGACATTTGCATATATTAACATGTAGGTATATGAATATACACCTTGTAGTTACGAGAATAGGGAACTGCAAGATTTTTCTAGAGTTGTACTAGTATAAACTAAAATTTCTCTTTCACAGCCTCCCTAAAGGGGAGGTTATACCATAAATCCTAACGAATTCTGATATTCTAAATTCTACACTGTAATTATAGAAAGTGGCTTGGTTTAAGTTTTCATTGCACTGGGAAAAAAGGGATTATAGAGGATTATACAAATACATAATGGGGGGGTCAGCCTACTAAAAAATGATGTATTCTGCACTAACAGCCACTTAAGCAGCATTTGCATATAAACAATGGCTATGCTACCTAGAAAGGATTCTTGTTTATGTTTTAAACCCAGTATCAGTGGAACTCTTTTAGCTAGCAAGGGATTCAATTTCTAGTATTTGAAATATCAATGTTTTATGCTTCCGTTGTTGTTACCAGATAATGCTAATAGCATCAAACAGGAAGTTGTACCCTTGAGATGTCAAGACATATTTTCCTTCTCAGAGCACCACATTCCCTAAGGATCCCAATTCCCCATTTTTAACAGTCAGACATTGAAATGTATACATGCTTCAATCACTAGGAACCAGAGTTGCTGCCCTCAAAGAGGTCAAAGTCTGTGGGGAAGGTAGCTGGAAAAATTGTCAGTGCTTCCCAATAAGAGGATACGTAGCCTCGGCAGCCTCACATGATGTCTATGGCCAGAACTCGCCAGAACACCCTGAACTGACTGCCAGCTTCTCTTATGCCCACTACACCTTCTACCCCAATCACTTCTTCTATAAATGCAGGAGTTGGGGGTGCCTGGGTAGTTAAGTGTCCGACTCTTATTTCTACTCAGGTCATGATTTCATGGTTTGTGAGTTCAAGTTCCGCATCAGGCTCTGTGCTGACAGCATGGAGCCTGCTTGGGATTCTCTCTCTCTCTCTCTCTCTCTGCCCACCCCCTGCTCTCTCTCTCTCAAAATAAATAAATAAACTTAAGTTCTAAATAAATAGATAAATAAATAAACAAGCAAATAAATAAATGCAGGAGTGTTGGTTTGTTAATAACACTTTAGAAATTCTCAGGATATATTGCAAAGGGACTTAAAAGAAAGGAAAAGAGTCTGTCTTTGCTTTTGATGCGTTTTCTTCGATGCTCTTTTGTCCTATTATCTTTGACTGATGTTTTCTATCTTTGTATTCTTATGTAATTTTATTATCGTGTAATATAGATTCACAGAATAAAATATAAAATGTAGGAAAGGTGCACAGTCTCCCTCCTACTCCTGATCCCCAATCACCCAAGTTCCTCAGTTTGATTTTCTGTGTTTTGTATCATTACGGAGACGTTCTACACATATGCAAACATATATGTATGAAATTATCTCCTCACACAAATTCTAATATGCTATCATTTGATTTTGTACTTTGGTCTGTTGTTTGCTTGCTTGCCTTTATTCCACTTCACAGTGTTTCTCGGGGTTCTGGAATGTTGCATTCCATTGATTGCATAGTATTTCATTGCATGTATAAGATCTCATATACTTAACCAGGCCCATACTGATGGATATTTAGGTGATTTACAGTCTTTTGCTCTAACAAACAATGCTATGTATAAATCATTTCACACACGTGCAACTATTATCTGTAGAATAAATACATGATAGTAGAACTGAGAATACCCATCTCAATAATTCTTTAATCTCGCTCTCCCTCTTGCTCTCCCTCTCTCTCTCTCGAGATGAATTCAAACTGGCTTCTTCCTTAATCTCCATAAAATTGCAAAAGCTTCTGGTACCTGGGTCTAAGACCATTCTAGATTGCAAAATTCTTGAGAATAGGGACCATCTCCCACTCTTACATCTTACCTCAGTGACTTAGACATGATGTTTTACAAGCATTTGTCAACCACTAAATAGTTAGAGCTCCAGAATTCTCCTCTATTTTCTGGCCTATGAACGTTGTTCATCCCATAAGAAAAGATATGCACGTGCCATTAACTGAACTACTACTTATTGATCAAAACGGGAGGAGAATTTCAAATACGCTTCAGGCCTTAAAGTTTATGGGCAAGTTTGTGGTGGTGAGGTGTGAGAGAGGAATGAAACAGTAAGAAGATAAGGAGAAGGGCTAACTCCTGGTGGGATGAGTTAACTTAATTCAACAAGGGAGCTTTTAGACTGAAGTGTCTCTGATGCCATGGTGGTCTACGTAAGCGACCCAGGATCTAAGCCTATACATGCTTCAAGATTATGAAACTAAAAACTACGGACAACCAATCACAAAGAGCCAACGAGGCTTTAAGCTACAGCCAATCAATGATTTCCTTACTTTCCTTCCTTTTTTCTCTACCATAGTGTCTCCTGAGCTCCTCTTGGTGAGGCACTCCTAACCATTTCTAGTTTCACACTGACTAATTCAAACAGATTTTTGCTCAAATAAACTCAAGATTTTTCATATGCCTCAAGTTATCTGTTAACAGCTCCCTATGATTTTCTTTTTTTCTGGAATATTTTTGACAAATGGTGATAGTATATATTACATTTGAAAAACTATAGAAATTGGGGCCTCTGGGTGGTTCAGTCAGTTGAACGTCTAACTCTTGGTTTCGGCTCAGGTCATGATCACATGGGTTGTGGGATCAAGCCCCATGTCGGGCTCTGTGCTGGCCGTGCAGAGCCTGCTTGAGATTCTCTCTCTCACTCTCTCTCTGCCTCTCCCCTGGTTGTGCTCTCTCTTTTTCTACATAAATAAATAAATAAACTTTAAAAAAAGAAAAGCTAGGGGCGCCTGGGTGGCTCAAGTCGGTTGAGCGTCCAACTTCGGCTCAGGTCATGATCTTGCGGTCCATGAGTTCGAGCCCCGCATTGGGCTCTGTGCTGACTGCTCAGAGCCTGGAGCCTGTTTCAGATTCTGTGTCTCCCTCTCTCTCTGACCCTCCCCCGTTCATGCTCTGTCTCTCTCTGTCTCAAAAATAAATAAATGTTAAAAAAAATTAAAAAAAAAAAGAAAAGCTATAGAAAGTAATTGAAAGAACATCCTTATATCCTCTGTTCAGCCTTATCAAATCTTAATTTGCTGTATCTGCTTCCAGAACCTAAGTCGCTAGAGATTCAATTAATGTCCTCTACATGTAGCCCTCCAACCTCATTCTCCTTCCTTCCTCCTTATTGGTAACAACTATTCTGAATTTTTTTCAGTTATTTATTTATTTTGAGAGAGACAGAGAGCGAGCAGGGGAGAGACAGAGAGAGAAATTAAGAGACAGAGAGAAAGAGAATCCCAAGCAGGGTCTGTACTATCAGAGGGGAACCCGAGGCGGGGCTGAAACTCACAAACCATGAGATCATGACCTGAGTCAAAACTAAGTCAGACACTTACCTGACTGAGCCACCCAGGTGCTTCATAACTATTCTGAACTTTTAAGTTATTATTTCTTTACAATTTTATATGATTATTATTGCTATTACACTATTAGCAAGCCACTTTTCAGGTGAATTGATTGTGAACAAAGATTTGTTTTGAACTTTCCAAAAGGAAAGCAGTCACGAGGAAAACCAGTGTAAAGATTTTCTCTCAGGCCATTTCAAAAATTTTTAAAAGTAAAAAGGAAGATGGGAAGAACAAAGGGAAAGTAGAAGGGGGGAGACACAGAGAGAGAGGGACAGAGAGATGAGAGAGAGAGAGAGAGAGAAGGGAGGAAGGAAGAGGAAGGAAAGGAAGACCAGTTAAGGGTTATTAGGATGGTCATAAGGCAATTGAAGGCTATTGCCTGGTTAAACGTCTCACTAAAGGTCACAAGACTGATAGTTAGCCAACATTAAGGTCTAACACAGAATTGCTCAATTGTTTTTTTTTATCAGGAATAGTTACTTGACAGAATGGGCTAATCGCACCACCCCAACAAAGTTCTGCGGCTGCCCAGGTCTGTGACCATTTCCTTATGACTACAAATGTATGCAACCCTAAGTGAAGCACAGCACTGTTTTTGCCTTGTTTATCTGGACAGTAGCACGTTACCCTGCAGTTTGCTTTTCAAGTTCTTCCGCCCCGCCCCCCCCCAAGACTATCTTGGACTCGAGGCCTCGAGACTCACTCAAACTGAAAGCAGATACTTCCATACTTGAAACTGATGAAAAAGAAGGCTTTTTCATGACTCATATCTGAGGGATTTGCTCTCCCGCTAATGTGTGTATGGCAAGGGTCACTGGAGCTCTTACACAATTGTGCCCATCGAGAGGACACTGTGGGGGATGAGAGCAAGGATCGGGACATGAGACACACAGGAGGGTGAGATGAGCTAGTCGGACACGATGGCTCCTGGAGGGCACCGTCTTCTTTCTCTCTTCCTGCTTCTCTCTCTCTCTTAAAACGTTTTGTTTTTGTTTAAGGAATTATTAATCCTTTGGGGGCCAATTTGGGAAAACAAAGTCAGAAATTACAAGATTTGTTTTGACTCGAGCAATTCTAGTGAAGAGTTGGGGAGCTGAGGGAGGGATTCCCTGCAGTGTTGACAACCTTTGCAAACCTCACATGTGTAGCCACAGGAAAATCTCATTAGTTTGGACCTCACTAATTCCTAATTGTGATATACTAAAGAAAGAAAAGAAAAGCATTGTTCGGTCTGTGACAAAATGAATTTATGAAGCAAACCAACAGAGGAAATGAGATGTTATGATGGATGCTTTTGTACTTCAGAACGGAACACTTTCAAGTATAATTTAGAAAAGCTCATTTACATGCAAACAATTGCCACATTATGTATAAAAAAATCACCTCCCCATGAAATCGGATTCTTGAAGGACCAATGCTTTACAGCGTAAGTCAAAATGTTAATTTTCCTACTTTAAATGGTAAGTCTCAAGATAGAATAAAACACCCTCTCAACACAGCGGTTAAAGACAGTCATAAAAATTCAACCTTACAGAGGCCTCTGGAAAAATCAAAAGGTTTGCCCTGAGAAAGAGCTCTGTGGAGCCAGGAGCCACTCTCTTCATCCAGCAATGGATGAAAAGAGCGATGTGCCGAGCAGATCATTCCTACCCTCGAGAATCTTACCGTTTAGGGGTAGAATGACAGAAAAAAAAAAAAGAAAAAGGAAGGAAAAAATGAAGATGAGGAAGAACAGGGATGTGCTCCCAGCAAAAGTCTGAGGGGAGCTCATCCCACACGCTCAGCTCAGGCTCCCCAGACAGTCGGGTGTCCACACAGTACCTGAGACATGCGGGAGGCAGTGGGGCAAAAGCTCTGGTTCCTGGATGTGAGCAGTGGTACCGATTGGGCATGTGGCTGTCCCCTGCATCCCAACTGCCAGATTCCACTGCTCTGTCACCTTGACTGGCAGGCCTTTGTTTGACTGCCAAGAAGCCCTTTTGTTGGTGTCCTCTCTTTCTGCCAGGATATTTCTCTGCTGATGTTGCCACCATGGAAAGGTCTAGGTCTCTGTGTGTAGTAAGTGAAGGAGGAAGATACCTTTACAAAAACAAAAGACCCAGAAAGTCCATCTGAGCCTTTCACATCCCTACCTCTTGTTCCCCACATTCAGCATGCCCCTGAAACATTTAGAAGTCACAGTAATTTTCATCCTTACTTTCAGTCTCCCAACGAAAGCTGTTAGAAGTTGCTTCTTTAGTCAATGTTCAAATAGGAAACAATAATAGGCCATTAGTTCTCTTCCCAGCCCCATTTGTAAGAGGGACAGGAAAAAGACAGACAAGGAGCACCTGGGTGGCTTAGTTGGTTAAGCATCCTACTTGGGCCCAGGTCATGATCTCATGGTTCGTGGGTTCGAGCCCTGCATGGGGCTCTGTGCTGACAGCTCAGAGCCTGGAGCCTGCTTCGGATTCTGTGTCTCCCTCTCTCTCTGCCCCTCCCCTGCTCTCTCTCTCTCTCTCTCTCAAAAATAAATAAACATTAAAAAAAAACTGTTTTAAAGACAAATGATCTATACATTTCTGTCTACACACACACATGTACACACACAAATAAGCAAAGTACAGAACTCATAGAATGATACGTTTCTTTTTCATAGAGATAGCTGGTAATATCTGTTCAGAGATGAAGGAAATTTCCAAAGGTAAGATTTGTACTAAATGAAGAGAAATTTCATTTTTACTGAATTCAGAACTATATGCTAAAATCCATGCAAGACATTTCAAAAGTGTTATATTTGACTCTTATAACAGCTCTGCAAGACAGATAATATTATCGTCACCCTCGCTGATGCACAGACAGAAGCGACCGAGGGGTAAGTACCTGAACCCAGAAGGATCTCACTCTTCTATATGCCAGTTGCTACGTAGAGTTGTTTTTCATCAAAACCCCAGGATACCTAAGTCCTCAGAAATTCTTCCTTTACCAAAAAGTATGTGATTCTAGGAGTCAGGTATCATTTGCAGGAATAAAGACCAGCAGAACTTCCCAGAGGAAGGCAAATAAACCTTGTGGGTATCTAGAAAGTATACTTGATTGTTCTTTAAAAACAATCTCTTTCCCAACAAGGAATAATAGTGTTACAGGGAACTGTCTCTCTAAATGATTTTTGTTAGACTTTATGGAGAAGGAAGAGAAGTGCGGGGGTTCTCATAGTTGAGAGGACTGACTTCTTTTCTACTTGCTGATCCAAACACATACTAGGCGGGGAAGAAATGACTATGGCAAACAGGGTGATTCGGGGGAAAATCACATTGGATTTGGAATCAGACAAGTCGATTGCGCTCCTTTCTCCATCGCTTGTTAGCTGTGCAAGCTTGGACAGATCATCCAACATCAAATTTATCGGTAAAACAAGGATAATCAAATCCTGCTTTCCTAGTTTATTAGTTTGTGATAAGATTAAAATGAAATTATAAATATATAAAAACATATATTTTATATATCTACACAACGTTGAAAACAATAAAGTGTTATCCAAACGTAAGATATCATTTTTATTACAAAGAATGAAGTCATTGGAAGCAGACTAGAGAAAATGACACAATTCAATTCATTTGCTCTGTAGTCCTGCCAGATAAAAAGGTATTTGAAGAATGGGAGATAGGGATTTGCATGAAATAAGGAGATCACCACTTACTAAACAAATGAGCCAGGCTCCAAACAGGCGTGCTTGTACTTAAAATATTTATGTTGTCAGTACTTTATTTTGTTAACAGCAGTGTCTCTCAAAGCACTCCAGCGGAATTACCTGGTGTGCCCCACGGCGTCACCAGCCTTTCTGAAGGGGGAGCCCAGCTCTGTTCCTCTTACAAACTGCCCACGTGAATTCTTAAGGACACCAATACTCTACATTGAGTACAATATGGACCCTCCCCCAAGATGATTCGATGTAAGTTATAGGGATTTTACTTGATGAAGAGTTTCATTTAATACAACTGCTTTGCTTCTTATTTATGAGGACAAAGTTAGCTTTCCCACCCCTCATGAGCTGCTGGGTGCCACAAAATAGCAGACATCATGAAATCATCTGTGGCTGGTGTATAATCTTCTGAGGACCTGGGAACATAAGAACAATAACTTCGTCCCCATTCCCAGTGCTTCCATGGACCCCTTTCTCTTGTTTTCTGTTAACGGTAAAGTTTTGATATCCTAAGGGGCACCAGGGTGGCTCAGTCGGTTGAATGTCCAACTTCTGCTCAGGTCATGATCTCACGGTTTGTGGTTCGAGCCCCGAGTAGGGCTCTGTGCTGACAGCTCAGAGCCTGGAGCCTGCTTCGGAATCTGTGTCTCCCTCTCTCACTCTGCCTCTCCCCCACTCACGCTCTGTCTCTCTGTCTCAAGAATGAATAAACATTCAAAAAAAAATTTTTTTTAAAGGAAGAAAAACAGCATCCCATGTAAGCTTTTTTTGGTAAGCAATACTCCTTTATTTCATTATATCCATGAAATTGTTGAGAGATGCCTAAAGGACAGCTTGTTTAGCCATTCTATGATAATTCATGTGAACTACTGGATTAACTCTGGGTTTTCTTTTGGCACAAAGAATATTGATTTGGGGATTCAGGAGAAAATGTTATCAATTATATGTTCCATTTTTTTTACTAAATTTTTTGAGAGAAAAAAATTTTTTTTAGTTTTTTTCTTTTTGTGCACGTACACATAAGCAGGGGAGAAGCAAGGAGAGAGAATGAGAGAAAGAGAGAGAGAGAGAGAGAGAGAGAGAGAGAGAGAGAGAGAGAGAATCTTAAGCAGGCTCCACACATGAGATCAGCCAATCTCATGACTGTGAGATCCTGACCTGAGCCTAAATCAGGAGTCGGACACTTAACCAACTGAGCCACCTAGGCGCCCCATTTGTGTCCAGCTTTTGAAATTCTGACCTTCAGATGTTTTTTTAAGGGAGGAATTAGTCTTACAAGGTAAGGATGAAGCTCATTTTGTGAATTACCTCAATTTTTCCTCCTCATTATTAGAAGAAGCTAATTCACTTTGTTTTCACACAGAAATAGGACACAAGTCTCAAAAGCACCACTAAAATAATAGTGTCTCTAACAGTATGAAAATTGTGATTGGTATAGTTGTACCCCCAAATCATAAAGAACAGGGCAGTATCATTACAGATGGGAAGAGCAGACAGTGGTGAGGAAAAGCGATCTGTCTCCAGTAAGAATGGAAACTGACCAAGAAAGATTGTTCTTCATCAAGCACAAAGCTAAGTTCTACCCGCGTTTCTCATCTGATACTCACATTCACCTTTTGAAACAGGTATTATGTCCATTTTACACACAAGACACAGAGGCGCAGAACAGTAAAATTGCCTAAAATTATGCAGCTGAGGAAGAACAGAGATCATGAGTAAAAACTCGGTTTTTTTTTTTAAATACATTAAAAAAAATTTTTTTTTAATGTTCATTCCTTTTTGAGAGAGAGAGAGACAGAGTGAGTGGAGGAGGGGCAAAGGGAGAGGGATACACAGAATCCGAAGCGGGCTCCAGGCTCCGAGCTGTCAGCACAGAGCCCGACGCGGGGCTCGAACCCACAAACTGTGAAATCATGACCTGAGCCGAAGGTGGACACTTAACCGACTGAGCCACCCAGGTGCCCCGTTTTTAACACATTTGGATTCTAAGGTCTACAACATTTCTGTGATGCTATCATCCTTAAACCATACCTGGATAACCTGTTTCAAAATCTGGATTTACTGACTAGACCATACTTGAGACATATGCAGTGATTTTGATGTTTGGCTTAAGGAGAAAAAAAAATATTCTGCATTTCCTCTCTGGGGTGGACAACTTGAAAATGACAAGGGTGTGATGACATATAGTCACATAGTCACAGAGAGCTGCTGAAATCTGATGAAATTTGAAGTTTGATGAGGAAACAGACACTTACTTCCAAAGTAGAAAATGGCGCTACAAGAATTTCTTTGCTCATTCCACCAATGTTTATAAGACACCTACGAGGTTTCCAGCACTGGAAAAGCTACCAGGAATATAATGTAAACAAAAAGCTACAGAAAAAGGGAAAATAACTAATAACGACTCTTGTGAAGGACAGTTAAGAAAAAGGAGGCTTTCAGAAAACAGAGAATATTATTTTCTAGTTTGGAAACAGGAAAGTCGCTGTATTTGGCACCCCTGCTGTCTTCATGAAGACAACTGAACTGCTCTTCTTTGAATGTCCCACTTGGAAAGCGGAAGCAGGAGACCCCCACTCACTGGAAGGCCTGCACTCTGGCCTTCCAAGTTCCCACTGGATGCCTTCATGGTGAAGTGGGTGGAGAAGAGTTCCTCAAGCAGGTGATTTCTCAAGAGGAAGAGAAGGGTCTGAAATGTCCTAAGCCTTTCCCCCTTTAGAGCTACTAATGAAGAGAAGGCTTTCCTCACAGGAAGTTGAGTTTAAGGGACTGAAGGAAAAGGTCTAGACCATCTGGAGCTCCATGAAACATGAGGCCAGACTTCTTCCTCCAGGCACTGCAATTCTAGCTAGGCCTTCACAACAGACTGTGGGGAGTGGCACAGAAAGTTTAGGAAGGCCAGGGATGGGAGAACCAGGCAAGGTGTTTTCTGGCTTTCTCCTTCCCACCCCAGTCCAGTCTTCAAGCTGCCCTCAGGCTCCTGGTGAGCTCCACCCTGCTCAGTGGCCTGCCCTGCAGGATCTTGCCCGGCCGTCTCTCCCCTATCTCAGCCTTCTAGTATCCATTGTCCCTCTCCCTCACTCCCAAACATACCCTGGTTTCAGCCACAGAGAACTTCTTACATTCCCAAGCCTCTAGAACATTCCTCTCTTGATCATGCTTTATGACCCAGAGGAAAAGCCTCCTCATCCTTTGATCCTTCCTGAAGCTCCTAAACAGAAGAATTAGTTGCTTCCTCCAGGGTGTTCCCACAGTACCTTCTACCACAAACAAACCACCTCCCGTGTTGCATTATTATAAATGTCTGTTTTCATGGCCAGATTTTAAGTCTGGTAAATAGAAGGACTATCATTTTTTCATCTCCATATTCCCTGCAATCAGCCCCATTCCAGGGTCCACAGTAAGTTCCGATCAAGGATTGTCCAATGAATAACTGAATGAATTCGTAGGGGCACGCCATTCCCGTCCCCCTCTCCTGAGTCACACATAAGAGTAATTTTTCCTGATCCTCTTGCTTTGACACAGATCCCTGCTGATAAGATAGCACCACTAGCTGGTGAGGAAAAAAGAAGCAATCTGAGGACGGTTTCCAGATGAAATGCAGTACATCTCTAGTACCCATCTCTTGGTCACTGTAGGAGAGCAGCCTTCCAAGGATTTCATTTGTTAGTCTAATAAGGCAACCAAGCTCCCAGACTCCCTGTCATCCCCACCCTTCCCATTCTAAGGAGAGATACCTAACGTAAGTTAGGCAATACAAAATCAGGATGGAGAAGATCCTGTGGTACCACAGGATCTTCTCCATCCTGATTTCGTATTGCCTTTTCTTCCTCTTTTTCATTTATTCGCCTCTCAGATATTTACTGAGCACTTACTACATATTAGACACTGTTCTAGGATATGGGAATATAGTAGTGAATGGAACAGACAATAATCCCTCCTTGGGCTTTTTATTATAGCAGCAGAAAGGGATAGTAAATAAGATACATAAGTAAAATGTATAATATGCCTGGTAATGGTAAGTCCTAAGGAGAAAAAATAAAAAAGGGAAAGGGGGACAGAAAGTGTTAGGTGAGTTAAAATTTTAGCTAGAACAGTCAAAGAGGGCCTGGAATTTGAGTAAAATTCTAAAGAAAGCCAAGGAGCAAGACGTGAAGATACCTGGGAGAAGAACAGTCTAGGCAGAGGGAACTGCAGAGCAAAGGTCCTGAGGTGGGAGTGCACCTGGCATGTTTAAGAATCAGCCAGGAAGCCACTGTGGCAAGATCAGAGTGAGCCAAGGGAAGCGTGTAAGGGAGAAAGTCGGGAAGGTACAGGTGATCACTGGAGGAGAGGGGGCCATGGAACCGAGAACCCAGGTTCTGGGAGGATCAAGTGTGTGGATACCGAAACCAATGAGTTATGCAGGAATATCAGCTCACATGACTATGACCTAGGAGCTAAAATGTTTAAGAAATGAGCAGAGGAGGTGACTGGAGGGTCAGAGGATGACAGAAGATGAGGATGGTGAGTGATTTGCTCCTTTGGCATTAGATTCAAATGTGGGTGACTCCAGGGAGGAGGCAGGGTAATGGCTTGGAAATGGCACTGAGGAGATGGGCGGGGGCGGGGGGGGGGGGGGGGCGGACAGCGGCCCTTCTTCTAGGCCCAGAGGAGAGAAAAGGCAGGGATGGGCATTCTTGGGGTTTCAACTGAGAATGCAAACAAACGGAGAGCCCAGAGAAGAGGCCGCCGATGTACTGGGTCCTACCCACGACTGACTGGACTCCAGATGGCCCTGGGAGAGGATCTTGGGGTTCAGAAAGGGTGGGGACAGAGACAGGGAAGGCAGCTCTCTCGGACTCCCTGTGGTCATTCTTTCCCCGTTTCCAGTTTCATCACCATCTCTTCCAAGCCATCCTTCCCTCTCCACCCTTCTTTCATCTTTATTCATTTCTTTGGCTTCCTCAAAGTCTTCCTGTCCTACTTTTCATTAGCAGTGATTTTCTCTTTCAATTTCCCTTCCTGAATTACCGTTCTCTTATGTCTCCAAGTCCTCCTTCTAGATTATCTTTTAAACTGTCCTTTGGATAGGGGCCATCTTTTTTCCCAAGTGTCCTCTTTTCTCCACCTGAGTTTTAATTTTTCTCTCTAGGAATGAGCCGTGTGGTTGTTTGCTTTAAAGATACTTTGAAAGCCTCGGAAATTACTCCAGGGAATATGCTGTCAGGGATTTCTCAGCCCTCTTACGTCCTTGGCACATAAAAATGTCCCTTTCCTCACCTGGACTTTGACAGGTTCCATCCAGTGCTCCAGCGTGTCAGCAGTGACGTTCTCAGGGAGAACTACGGGGTCACTAGGGGGAATCACACATGATGGGGAACACACAGCACCTGAAGGAACAGAAATTTACAGCAGAGACTTGAACTTCCTAGATCTCAGTCTTTTTCATCCTGGAATCGACAGCTTTGATTTTTTAAGGGCAATTAATTTCTATGTTATGGGTCACCACATAATCACGGTTATAGGCAGGGCTGACATTCATCTACCATGTACCTGTAGAGACCCTTCTACACTAATTGCGACAGAGATCACTGCTCCATGTTAACTCCCCTTGACCCGATGTCCACTCCTCTTTCTGGTCCAGAACAGCCCCTCCTCTGCAATCTCTGAACCCCTGCATGATCCAGCAATTAAAAGTTTGACTCTTGGTCCTGCAGACTCCCAAGACCCCACTCTAGGACCCTGGCCAGCCGAAGACTATCCTGATTGGCACATGCCTTTTAGCACATTTAATATCATTCCTGCTTATATGATCTCTGGAAGGCTGATAATTACAGCAGCCATCACCTAAGAGGTGTACTAGCTGGGGGGACAATGGCCCAGAAATGATGAAGGCAGATTTATGTCTGTTGCCCCACTGAACATTATGCTGGCAGCCAAGAAACCTATGTGTTTAAAAGAGAAAGCAACAGGAAATTAGAAGCAGAGATTTTGGTCATGTGTTAGCCTTCTGAAGGAAAATCTTGCTCTACTCCCTTGTATGTGGGTCCAAGTGTCTTAGAAAATTCTATTCAAAGACGGCTTGCTCCCAGGGTTCCGTTTCCTCATCTATAGATATGCTCATCTCCAAGTTTCTTTGCAGCTCTTGCTATCTCTATTTCTGTGTTTTTTACAAACCTATGAAATAACTCAAAATGCTACATGACTCTTAAGTGCTCTATATATGTGAGCACATGACATTTTAATGCAGAAAGTAGAGAGTGGGGAGATGAGAATTTGCTCACGAAATACCATTCAAGAGGCCCAGTCTGAGCACCCCACTACTCTGTGCCTGGCCATGAGATATCTTGGTGCAAAGAGCAGCTTGAAGATGATAAAGAACTGTCTCAGAAACTAATGAGCTTTCTCATTCACTCAAATTATACCCATTGGCGTGACACAGAATGACATAAAATTACTCCTTACTTATGCAGTTCAGAACTCAGGGTTAACCTTACAAGGTTTGCCACAAACAGCATCTCTTTTCTATGATGCTTATGGCCAGCCAGGGCAAAGTTGAATCAACTTCTCTATAGATCAGCTCCGACCACAGAGTTGCAATTACTTGATTCAGAAGTTGCCCAGAGGCTCCGGAGCCTGGTCCCCTGTAGAGAAAGAATGGCCGAAGGGCAATGCAATGCAAGCCTGCAATCTCCAAGCGGCCCTTTCAGGAGGGAACGCCCTGCTCCAGATACAAGGGCAGAAATGACAGAGAAGGGACTCAGGACGTGTGTGGTATGTGGCTACACATTCCCGCCTGTCCTCTTGGACTACAACTCAACTCCTGCCACAAATCAATCCACTCTCCGCCTGCTGCTAAGTGGGTGACATGACCAGACACTCTGCAAACGGCTCAGCAGCAGCACCAATACCAACGGCACACACATGTGCAAGAGTAAAACGGATGCGTTTGCCATAAATTTCATTTTTACTGAAGCAGCGAAGAGTCAACTTGCACCTCCAACCACTCCTCAGGGAAGACAGTGGATCTGACTCCAAATCCAGCGAGGCCTCATAAAAGGATGCCTTGGGAGCAGAACTCAGCATCTCGTCCCAAACTTACCAATCCCGTATCCCTGCTCACACTTGTACTCCACAAAATTCAGCTCCGACGGGGGTGGTGGGCACTCCCCTTGTAGGTTCTCACACAACTTGAACTCCTCAGTCCACAGTCCCTCCTTAGTGCAGAGGATAGGAACCTAGAATATCAGAAGTAAACATTTCCATTCTTATTTTGTTAATTTCATTTAGAACAAAGGGGAAAAAGAGGTCTGATTAAATGGTAGTGTTCTCCAATTTTTAGGACCTGGACTAAAAGACACGATTGAAATAATAAACCATGTTGTTACTGACCACAAAATAAAAATAAAAAATGAGAAAAGTTAAGACAATTTTTTTTTTGGCGTCTTGACATGAAGAAATCATGAACAATCTTGTCATTAATGAAATTTATTAACAATGTGTTTTCCTTCAGATAGAAGGATTCAGACAGTTGTCAACTGTAGCCCACATATTCGTAGCTATTTTTGGACTTTTTTCCACAGATGGCGTTGTTTTGCATCGATTCATCCATACTATCACACCAATGCTGCTTGTAGCAAATGTCAGATTTTTTTCAAGAGGAGTGTGATCCAGTGAAGCCAATTCATAATCTTTATGAAGGTGTTTTTGCCTTTCTGCTTGAATGGGCACATCACGGTTGCTTTTGGTCTCACCAAAGTTTTATTCCTTCTCTCCATAGGTGTGCTGGTTTGTGTAACTCTTGGCTCTACAGCCCCAATGATCACAAAGCATACTATATGCAGATCACAGAGAAAATAGCAGCAAATCGCAAAACCCAAGGAAGCAAGGTTTTAGAATTGTAGATAACTCTCCCTTCATCCAGGGCCAACTCCTTGAGGCCTTAAACAATCCGTGCAAACGGATGTGTTTGATTTCTCTGGGGTCTCATTTCATGGCCTATTCTTTCCACATCTGTCCAGCAGTGCTTACCTTGGAGTGCTGGACACTGAGATAGACATGGGCCAGGAGAGCAGTCAAGGTCATTGATCTCTGCCTAGGAAGTCTGCCTAACTTCCTGCCTCATGTATGTGTGTGGTACTTGAAAAGATTCAAACCTGACATTGATTTTAATCATGTAACCACGATAAGACTGTGGTTTTCATTTGAGACCTCTTGCGCCAAAATCCTAGGGAGAATGGTAGTCAAACGGTGCTTTTTGCCTCGCCTTTGCCGAGGAATTTGTGTTTCTACTCAGGACTCCGTTCTGTTGAAAAACATGATAGCAGCTTTCATAGCCAGGTTAGGTCAGTGGCCATACATGGGAGGAAATCACACTGACTGCCAAATCAAAATCCCAGCATTTCTGGAATTTACCCAGGGACCCAACCCATCCGGTTTTTCCTTTTATCCAAGAGGAAGTTCTAAATTCAGGAGAAACTATTCCAAAAACATGGTCTCTTCTGAATTCTCCATCAAATAATAGCAACACCACTGGGTAGAACCCCAACTTAGGAAGGCCCTGCCTGTTGGGATTCATTTAGATCATCTCTGGTGAACATTCTTGGATGGGTCATCAGGATTAGAGCATGGCCTGCTCCAAAACCAAGTTCAAGTCATCTTACCCTTCCGCTTTCCTGGTTACAGCTGAGCACACACCGGCTGTTGAGTTCAAAGCCATTGGTACATTCATACATGCCTTCAAAGACAGGGGAAGGGGGCTCACACACCACTGGAACGCAGCTGCCTTGCTCCCAGATGCCACCCTCCAGGCACTGTATCTTCAGGAAATTGCTGATGAGACATGAAACAAAATAGCCCGTTAGACTTCCGCAAGGAGGTCATGGGAGAAGACTGAATTCTCCATAAGTCTAAGGAGTAGCAAATAGGCGGGAGCAGTTCGTTCTTGTTAGCTATGGGTCCTACCTCTCCAGTCTAATTTCCAAGTCATGGAAGGAAAAAATAGTAGTATACACTTAGTATCAGCGATAGCAGTAGCTCCTGTATAGTATAGACATACCTTGGAGACACTGCAGGTTTGGCTCCAGACTATCACAAGAAAGCAGATATTGCAATAAAGTGAGTCAAATGAATTTTTTGGTCTCCAGTGCATTTAAACCTATGTTTACACTCTACTGTGGTCTATGAAGTGTGCACCAGCATTATGTATGAAAAAACAATGAAACTTAATCATATCCACATTTTGATTTAAAGTGAGCTATGCGTGGGGTGCCTGGGGGGCTCAGTCAGCTAAGCATCTCACTTTGGCTCAGGGCTGTGATCTCACAGTTCCTGAGTTCAAGCCCCGCATTGGGCTCTCTGTTGACAGCTCAGAGCCTGGAGCCTGCTTTGGATTCTGTGTGTGTCTCTCTCTCTGGCCCTCTCCCACTTGTGCGCTCTCTCTCTCTCTTACAAAAACAAACATTAAAAATTTTTTTAAATAAAAAAATAAAAATAAAGTGAGATACATGTGATTCTTCCTTTTACCCAAACACTTAGAGAACGTCGTGGGGTTATTAACTGGCCTAATTCTAGTTTTATTGTGTCTCTGTATTCAGAGGCTCAAGGAGAGGGAGAGGGACAGGGGAATGGCCAGACAGTGAAGTAGTCAGAACACCCATGATATGTATCGGTTAAGTTTGCTGCCTTATATAGGTGTGGTTCATGGTGCCCCAAAATGATTATAATAATAACATCAAAGATTGCTGATTACAGATCACCATAACAAATACAATACTAATGAAAAAAAGTCTAAGATAGTGTGAGAATTACCAAGATATGACACAGAGACAAGTGGTGAGTAAATGCTGTCGGAAAAATGATGCCTATAGACCTGCTCAGTGTTGCCACGAGGCTTCTATTTGTAAAAAACTGCAATGTCTTCAGAGCACAATAAAGTGAAACACCATACAACTAGGTATGCTTGCAATATATGATATATTACTCTCAAGAGAGCTTGATAAATACCAGTTCAGGGTCTAACCTGTTTACAGTTGGGTTTTATATAAGACTTTCATCTTGAGAAGTCTCACTCCTAAGTGCACTGGGAGATGCCAGGTAGGATGACGGGAAGAAAAAGTTATGCCAAACTCAGTGGACTACCCAGAAGTGACTTGGGATCATCAGTGTTAATATGGTAACACAACTGATAATGCTACCACTGTTTCTTAGTTCTCTGGAGAGGGGAGAAGATGCAGCACACAGATTTTCTTTTAAAACAGAGTTTCTTTTAAAACTCTTATCCTGAACTTCTGAAGGGCAAGAATCTCACTAGAGATTACCATGGCCATTTTGTTTGTTTGCGAGTCCATGACTTCCTTGGAAAGGATTCACAGCTTTTGTCAGATTCTCAGAGGGGGCACGACTCAGCACTGGGCCCGAAACAACTGCTCTTCCTTCTAGCGCACGAACATGGCCTCCAACCAGAGAGACTGCTTTGGGGTAGACAGCAGTCAACAGAACTGGGTCTTGATACGGTGAATTCCATTCCATTCCCCTTCTGACTCACTGCCAATTTGAGGGTGTTTTCCATGTTGCTGTTTTAATGCATCCACTTCTGATTCAGAATGATTCTGGATGGCTCAGTCAGTTGAGCGTCTGACTTCGGCTCAGGTCATGATCTCATGGTTCGTGAGTTCAAGTCCTGAGTCAGGCTCTGTGCTGACAGCTCAGAGCCTGGAGCCTGCTTCAGATTCTATGTCTTCCTCTCTCTCTCTCTGCCCCACCCCTGCTTGTGCTCTGTGTCTCTCTTTCAAAAATGAATAAACATTAAAAAAAATTAAAAAAAAAAAAAGAATGATTCTGGCTACATGCTTGTGATTCTAAGATAGAAATAATCCATTGGCCATTGACTCAACCATATGGTAACCCTAAATGATTATTTTACAGTGTCGTGACCCTCTTTTTAAATTCAAATACACCAACAACTTTTAATTACTGTTGTACTATTATACAATGCCTCCTGTGGGCTTCCCAGGTATTCTAATATTACACTACTAAAATATTTATCACATTGTTTTATAAATGTGTACATGTCTCTCTTTTCCAGTGAATTGGAAACTTCCTGAGGGCAAGGATTGTATCTTGTCCTTGTTTTTAATTCCTAAGAATAATTCCTAAATAGTATCTAGCTACATTAGGCATTAGTTAAGTATTTTCCAAGTTGAGTAATTTAACCCCAATTCACAGTGTATTAGGCATATTGCAGAGCACATTACACACGGTAACACTGAATGATCAGAATACTCGTTGTGAAATAGTATTATTATTCCTATATCATAAAGAAACAGACTCAGAAATGTTAAGTAATTATCCCTACAGCACAGAATGCATTTGATTTCAAATAATTTAAATGAATTTTAATAGTTTAAACATTTAAACAATATCCTCCTAGAAACAAGTGAAGGAGTATTCCTTAGTCTGGTTTTTTAATGTTTATTTATTTTGAGAGAGAGGGAGAGAAAGATAGCAAGTGGGGGAAGGGCAGAGAGTGAGGGAGAGAGAGAATCCCAAGCAGGCTCCGTGCTTTCAGCACAGAGCCCAATGCGCGGCTTGAACCAATGAACTGTGAGATCATGACCTGAGCGGGTATCAGGAATTGGATGCTTAACCAACTGAGTCACCCAGGTGCCCCTGTTTGTTTTTGAGGTAGAATTGTTATATAATTTGTTAGTTTCAGATATACAACATGATAATTTGATACTTGTATATTTGTATACATTACAAAATGATCACCACAGTAAGTCTAGTTACAATCTATTACCATGCAATTGACATCATTCATACATTTCATTTACTCCCAACTCCCTTCCCCTCTGATAACCATCCATCTGTTCTCTGTATCCATGAGTTTTGTTTCATTTGTTCATCTGTTTTGGGTTTTTTGATTCCACAAATAAGAGAAATATATGGTATTTGTCTTTCTCTAACTTATTTCATTTAGCATAATACCCTCAAGATCTATCCATGTTGTCACAAATGGCAAGATTTCCTTCTTTTTTTAAAAAAAAAAAAGTTTATTTACTTATTTTTGAGGGCAGGGGGAACATGCATGGAGAAGAGGCAGAGAGAGAGGGAGAGAGAGAATCCCAAACAGGCTCCACTCTGTCAGTGCAGAGCCCAACTCAGCGCTTGATCCCATGAACAATGAGATCATGACCTGAGCCAAAATCAGGAGTTGGACACTTAACTGACTGAGTCACCCAAGATTTCCTTCTTTTTAATGACTGAGTAGTATCCCATTGTGTATATACACTACATTTTCTTTATCTATTCATCCATTGATTGACACTTGGTTGTTTCCATATCTTGGCTATTGTAAATAATGCTGCAATGAACATAGGGAGGCATGTATCGTTTCAAATTTGTGTGGTTTTTTTTTTTTTGATAAGTACCCAGACATGAAATAGCTGGATCACTTTGTAGTTTTATTCTTGATTTTCTGAGGTTCCTCCATACTATTTTCCATAGTGGCTACACTAATTTACATTCACACCAACAATGTACGAGGGTTCCCTTTTCTCCACATCCTCTTCAACACTTGCTATTTCTTGTCTTTTTGATAATAGCCATTCTAACAAATTTGAAAGGATATCTTCCCATGGTTTTGACTTGTATTTCCCTGATTAATGATTTTGAACATCTTTTCATGTGCCTGTTGGCCATCTGTATGTCTTCTTTGGAAACATGTCGATTTTTAATGGGGTTGGTTGTGGGGTTTTTTGCTATTGAGTTGTTTGAGTTCTTTACAAATTTGGGGTATTAAACCCTTATTGATTATATGATTTGCAAACATTTTCTCCCATTCAGTAGGTTGCCTTTTCTTTAGATTGTTGGTTTCCTTTGCTATGAAGAAGCTTTTTACTTTGATGTAGTCCCACTTGTTTATTTTTGTTGTTGTTGCCTTTGATTTTGGACTCAAATCCAAAAATTCAATGCCGAGACCAATGCTGAGGAGCTTATCTCCTATGTTTTCTTCTAGGAGTTTTATGGTTTCAAGTCTCACATTTAAGTCCTTGATCCATTTGGGGGCAATTTTTGTGTAGAGTGTGAGACAGTGGTCTAGTTTCATTGTTTTGCATGTGGCTGACCAGTTTTTCCCAACAGCATTCATTAAAGAGACTTCCCTTTTCCCACAGAATATTCTTGGCTCCTTTGTTGTAAATTAATTGACCATATTTGTGTGGGTTTATCGTTGGGCTCTCTATTCTGTTCCATTGATTGATATGTCTGGTTTTATAACAACACTATATTGTTTTGATTACCACAGTTTTGCAGTATAGTTTGAAATCAGGGAGCGTGATACCTCCAGCTTTGTTCTTTCTCAAGATTGCTTTGACTATTCAGGGTCTTTTGTGGCCCCATACAAATTTTAGAACTACTTGTTCTAGTTCTGTGAAAAACACTATTGGCATTTTAATAGAGATTGCAGTGAATTTGTAGATTGCTTTGAATACTATGGGTATTTTAACAATATTAATTCTTCTAATCCAAAAGTATGGAATATCTTTCCATTTACTTTTGTCTTCTTCAATTTCTTTCATCAATGTCTGAGTTCTTAGTACACACATCTTTTTACCTCCTTGGCTATATTTATTCCTAGGTATTTTTTTTTCAGTGCATTGGTAGATGGGGTTGTTTTCTTAATTTCTGTGGTAATTTGTTATTAGTGCCTAGAAACAATTTTACTGAATTCATTTATTAGCTCTTCACTGAACTAAGAAATGCAACTTCACTGAGTTCATTTATTAGTTCTGAAATTTTGTGTGTGTGTGTATGGAGTCTTTAGGGTTTTCTCTATATAGTATCATATCATCTACAGACAGTTACAGTTTTAGTTCATTTCTCATTTGGATGTCTTTTATTTCTTTTCTTGCCTAATTGCTATGGCTAGGAGTTCCAAAACTACGTTGATAAAAGTGGCAAGAGTGGGAATCCTTGCCTTGTTCCTAATCTTAGAGAAAAGCTTTTGGCTTTTCACCGTTTATTATGATGTTAAATAGTTACTAAGATTCATACTTTTATTCCCAGGAATATTAGAGTAAAAATCTGATTTTATGACTGGAATTCTGAAGCATCATGGTTTATGTGAACATATATCTACTATCTGCTAATAATAAATACTATTTATGAGTTATATTTCAGGTATTTGGCAAGACACACACACACACACACACACACACACATATATATATATATATATATATATATATATATATATAATTTCATTGAATCTTCCAAATGGCAGTTAAGGTAAATAGACTATTATCCACATTTCAGAGAAGGAAACTGGGCCTGAGAGAGATTTAAAGTGAGCTCAAAGATCTACAGTAAAAGGTATATTAGGACCTGGACCTAGGTGAGCTTCTGCCAAAGCCTGTGGCTGGTCCTTCCACTGTGTCAGGTTTAAATGCTTCTTTTATGCTCTATAGCCCACTTTGAATATTAACAGAATCTCTATCTTAGTGAATATCCCAGATGCCCTTTATCCTGATACCACATCTATGCGTATGGCAAAAAAAGAAGATTCATTTCAAATTTCTGTATGGAGTAATAAATAACAGATCGAATATTACACAAATCTTAGTATACAGCTCAAGGAATTTCTACATGTGAATATACCTGAATAATCACTCAGATCAAGAGAAAGAGTATTTCCAGCTCCTCAGAAATCCCCTGGTGTTCCTTACAGTTAAACCTTCCCACACCCCTGCAACCCACACTATTCTGACTTTTTCATTAGCACAGATTAGTTTTGCCTGCTCTGCAACTTGATATAAATGAAATCATATACCATGTACTAGTTCGTATATGGCTTCTTTCCCTTAAAAACCGATGCCACTTAAAAATGTTTTCCCAAATGTAATTTCAATGAAAGGTTTGTAGTTGTTTTGATTATAACTAAACTCCTTTTTGTCCCTCTTATAGACTGGAGAGTCTACTCTTCTTTCACACTACAGAATTTATATCCTCCCAGGGACTCTCTTCTTTCTACCACCTCCCGCAGATGAGATCCTTCCTCTACCTCTGCTGAACTGACATCCTCCAGCTGGAGAGAGCAGGCAATACCACCGACACCAGGGGAGAGGCAAGACTGTAAAACCTTGCATGTCAGCATGGCTATAAAGGAAAACCCTTGCTTGGCCAAGATGATAATATTTTGACTTCATGTGGTATTTTTCTCTGAATTGGTTGGAACTCTTCAACATGGAAATAGTCCTCCCTTTTCCTGCCCAGAGTGGAGAGCCATTCAAGAATGCCAATTTCATATACTTCCTTGCCAGTTTAATAACCTCAGGGATGAAGGTAGATAGATCAAACTTGCATGGGGAAGAGTGCCTTGGGCAATGTCGGTGGTACCTGAACAATGTGACAGGCCCTGCACTCCAAACTACCAGTAATACCACTAAAATTTAGAGAGGGAGAATGCTGGAAGGTAGTTCTCACTGGTATCCCTGGACTCCATCAGAGGTACTACAGGCAGGAGTGAAAGGAGGTTGGGAGAGATACCTGATTTCCTAGGAAATAGCATTTCATTTATACAGGGGTCCCTATGCCCCCTTAACCTCATGGATTCGCCTTCCTTGTTTCTTCTCCCTTGTATGGGGATGGCCTATTATGGTCACTTTTCCACACACCTCTCACAGCTTCTGCCTGGCACTCTATCAGATGACATACTTCAGGTTCTACACTCAGACTTCTCACAACACATTTGATTGGTCAATTCCTCAAGGCCCAATAGCAAGCACTGTCTCACTAGCTCCATGTCAATGCTGTCAATCCCTGTTTGTGGCACTAACCTTGGATCCCATAGTAAGGAGCCTGGCACTTGAGTGCCATGGGCTGGTTCTGGCCAGAAGGGACTGTGATTGTGGCAAAGATTCAGTGTCCCGACTCCTTCCAGTTCCAAGAAATCTGTTTCCACCTAGGGCCCTTGAAGGGGACTACAGCCTATAGCAATGACAAGACTTTGATCTCCAGGGGTGCCACAGATCCCTCTGCTAAGTTTAGTGTTGAGAAATGACCTCTGAGCCTTTTAAAATCATTAATGAAAAAAAATTGGTTATTCACAGTGGTTCAACTCGTTCACATAAAGTGTTATGAATCAAGAGTCAAGAGGTACTTTGAAATCATGTAGTGAACAGGTTTGTGTTTCAAAGAATGATGGTATTAGATACTAGATCAATGCACACAGGCAGACCCTCACCAGGACAGGGTTTCCAAGACTTCTTTGATAGTCCAGTCCAAATGTCCTTCAGATGAAACATTCTACTCACTGACTATCTGCTATATTTTTTTCATTCCAGTGGAGTAAAAGAGGCTAAACTATCACATTAGGAACCATGAAGAGACTTGCCCAATGCCACATTGCAAGCAATTCACTGGCAGAAGAGAACAGAATCTGGAGTTTTCAAATCATAATATAACGCAAATCCTCAGACCAGTGGTTTCCAAATGACATTTGTAGGCCAATCATGGAGACATTTTAAAGACCTAGATTGACAGGCTTACTAAATCAAGTACCCTGGGACTGGCCTAGCACTCTGTATTTTTTTTAATGGGCCAGCAGTCTTCCTATGTAGCCAGGTTGGCAAACTACTAAAATCGACATTAATTTCCAATAGCAAAAATTAACCTTGCCTGTAGAAATCAGAGAGCAAAATCACCTACCTAACAACCCTGGTGAAAAAGGCTGGACGCTTAGCAAAGACCAAACAGAAACAGCTACAGCCAGACAACTTACTCTGGAAATGGTATCATGAGGAGTTGGGGGTAGGGGGCAGGTTTGTATTTATTTTCCTTCTAAGTACTCCAGACAAATCACCACAATTTCCAAGTTAGAAGATGCTTTTTCCAATTTCCAGAACTTGTGGTATCCACCTAGTGCTGAAAATCCAGCTGTGCTCTTTCTGCTTCTTACTCCACTGCCAGAAATAAAGATCTTGTAATCAAAACTTGGCTGAAAGTTTGACTGATGTTGCTGGAGGCACATGAGTTTACCCTACCCCATCCTTCTATCACCACTGCAGGGTTTTCAAAAGTAGTATTTACTTTTGAAAGGATGCTTGTTGAGTCCGAGAGAAGTATCATGTCTTTACCCATCAAGGGCATCCGGTGTCTCCAGTGGGTAGTCCCTCATGAATAATAACAATAACAGAAAACCAATAAAATATTGCGCACTGAAGTGTTAGGGATCATGCAGAAGAATATATATCTATATCATTCGATCCTCAAACCCACCCGGTGTGATAAGGACGATTGTTATGTGAGTTCTTCATTCCTTTATCTTCCCGCATTCTTTTCCTCAATGACACCCCCTATCATCATCTATCCTGTTGCTTAAATTTGAAACTTAAAACACATCCTTGATTCTACTCTGTCTCTCAATATTACCTTTTCTCCAAGCCCCCATCTGATCTTATTCAATCCATCAGCAAGTCCTCTCAGATTCTCCTCCCAAATATCAGTGGAATCTGTCCCCATACCTCTTGCATCTCCACTGTTATGAGCGCTAGCCCAAGTTTCCACCCCTCACTTCCTTACTGGACACCCCACTTCTCTCCTCTGGATTCCTTTCTATCCAGTTGGCAGACACCGGTCGGCGAGATATTTTATAAAATAAATAAATACGTTACATCATGTCATTTTCTTGCTTAGAACATTTCAGTTGCCTCCTCTTGCATGGAAAAAAAAAATCCAAACTTTCTCAATTCTTACTCACAAGGCCCTGCATGATCTGGCCCCACTCTCTCTGACCTCATCCTACCCCATTCACCTTCTTTAATGTAGTTTGTCCACATTGGACTTAGAATCCCAAGCACAACCAAGTTCTTTCCTACCAAAGGAAATTCTCCCTGCTTGTGTTTTTCCTTTTGCTTTTCTGAGTGGCTCTTTTTCATATCTAAAAATAATTTTTGCCACCCCAGAGCAACCTTATTTTACACCTTTATTATTTTCCGTTTTTAAACAAAGCACCTATCTTTCAAAGATGGCATGCTCTGTAAGTTTTTTTTTTTTTTTTTGGTTTTATGAATTTGTTTCCTGTCACCCTCACTGGAATGTAAGCTTGGTAAGAGTAAGACCTTATTTACTATCATATCTTCAGTGGCCGGCACAATGTCTGGTACATAACAGGCACCAATAAACACGGGTTCAATGAACATATAAATGTTTATTTTATAGACGAGGTAAGTAAGGCTTTAGAAAACTAAGATACCTTGCCTGGGATTATCTAAGTGGTTGATGGAAGAAAAGGGATCCATCTGATGGCAATGCCTAAGTCATAACAGGGAAGCACCAGTATTCCTAGAAATGGAGGAGCAGACAAAGTACCTCCCTTTACCTAGTACAAGTGCACTGCGTGTCACCAAGTCCTACCACATAGAACATCCCCAAAAAGCAAGGAGTAACTGCATTATTTTTATTACATAAATAAGGAAACTGAAGCGTTAACTGGTTAAGTGTTTTGTGTGACACACAGGCAGCTTTTTTCGAACTGAAATTCGAAGCCTCTTTGCTCAGAATAGAGTTTAGCCCCCTGCCACTTAAAACGTGGTTCCCAGCACGGTAGCACTAGAATCACCTGGGAGTCTGGTAGCAATGCTGAATCCCAGGCTCCACCCAAGGCCGACTCAATCAGAGTCTGCATTTCAACCAGATCCCCAAGTGATTCCTATGCTCATTCAGGTTTGAGAAGTTCTGCTCCAGACTATGTTAAAAGACAGTGTTCTAGCCCCACCCCGGAGAGAACCATCAGCACTTCCGAACTCCATACCAGCTCTTAACCAACTGCAGACCTGGTTTCTCAAGCCAATATCCTAGATGAAGAGCAGTCACGGGCAGTCCGTGGCCCGTGGGTGATTCCGGCCTCTCTACAGCAGGCCTGCTGATGTTTAGCCCCAGTCTACTGTACCGGACTAGAAATGGCATCAGCAGGACCATCCCACCAGACACATTGGCTTTGGTTTTTCCTTCTTCCCTGACTCAAAAAAATGCCCCTTACAGAGCTCTTTTTCCACGTAAAATAGAGCCTCTCTGAATGAGCTAAGTCCTAAAAGTAGGTACAGTTCTACTTGGAAGCCCCACCCCTCACTTCTTTTTTTAAAAAATGTTTATTTTGAGAGAGAGAGAGACAATGTGTGTGTGACCAGGGGAGGGGCAGAAAGAGAGAGAATTCCAAGCCGACTCCACGCTTTGGCACAGAGCCAACACAAGGAGGAGATCAAGACCTGAGCTGAAATCAAGAGTCGGATGCTTCACCGACTGAGCCACCCAGGTGCCCCCCAACCCCTCACTTCTATCTTTGGACTTTCTGCTACTAAATCTTAGGTCTCCAAATCTGCAGATGCAACAATGCCCTGCCCCCGGTCTGAATACCTAACTCAAGGTCGAGGTCCTTCTCTACCTCTTACTGTGCCGGCCTTGGTTGTCCAACCCTCAGCCGCTCTCCTTTTAAGTCCAATAGCTCCTACTTAATCTCTTTTGCACGAGTCCCTTGGCCCCTCACGTCATTCTCCATATAGTTAACAGGGTTACCTTCCTACTGAATCTTCTCAGGTTACCCCCAGATTTTAACACATTCTGAAGTTCCTCTCTAATGCATGTGATTTAAACCCAAACATGTACAATGGCAATTAACATTATTCTGCAGAATTCTAATACTCATTCCCTTCAGTGTGTATTTGCAGACCTGGTAATTACACTGAAATGCTGGAGTGAACTGGGTCCGAGACAAAAACTATTAAACAGGGATCTCTTGCCTTCACCATCTTCCATCATTCACTTATTTGTCTATTCATACATCCACTCAACAAGTATTCACTGAGCATCTAGTATGTGCCCGTGCATTACAGAAAGCCCTGCAGTTGTAGATACAGATACCAGAGTAGTTGTAGAACCAGAGTACTGACCTATGGGGGGCCCGGAGAGGGAGCCACCAGCACTGCTTGGGGACATGAAGGATATCAGGAAAGAAACACTTTGAGATGGGTTCATTAGACAGGGAAGGAGACAAGGTCATACCTGCCGGAAGAACGCTGCGTGAAAGAACCCAGAGGTGTGAAAGGTGGAGTGTGTTTGAAGCCTTGGCCAAAAGTATAAATGGGAAAAGTGTGCACATATGCACGTGCGCCCAGCCTAATTTCTGAAGTATGTTCAGCTTTATCTTGCTCTATCTTGTGTTCCGGAAGAGGCAAGGCAAGAGAAGCACCTGGGGGAGGGAAGGTAGGACAAAACTCTGGCCAAAAAGGGCCCCAAACTGTCTGAATTCAATATCAGAGGGCAGGTTCTCTCACTGCAAGAACTCTTTTGTCTATCTTCACAAAGTGTTCAGTGTATGAATTCCTTCAGGTATTGCTAGATCTCTGTTCCCGGTAAGCCCAGGTCACAGACAGGCCAGATAGAAAGTGCTCACAGTAGGGGCACCTGGGTGGCTCAGTCAAGTTAAATTTCCAACTCTTGATCTCTGCTCAGGTCGAGATCTCACGGTTGTGAGATGAAGCCCCGCGTCGGGCTCTGCACTGATAGCACGGAGCCTGCTTGGGATTCTCTCTGCCCCTCTCTCTCCCTTTCTCTGCCTGTCCCCAGCTTGCACGTGTGCGTTCTCTCTCTCTCTCTCTCTATCTCTCAGATAAATAAATAAACTTAGAAAAAAGGGAAGTGCTCACAGTAGAAACACACATCCCCACACTCACCTTGGAACTAACTCTTCAATCACTGCATATCATTGTAGCTCCTTGTCCAGAAGTCATAGTAATGATAAAATCTGAGCCCACTAAGTTCTGAGAACTTCTGGAAGGTTGTGATATGCCTAAGGACTTTGGAATTCACACAGGGGAATCCCACATTTACAGTGCTCCAGACAGCTCACCCTTCTGATGTGGGCTACAATGAAAAGGCTGGTTAACATTCTCCTTGAAACCTTCCCTGACTAAAGAGGAAGAGTCAGAGGTCCCAGGGGACTTCAGTAGGCTTTTAGTGGCTGCACTGGGTGAATTCCCATCAGGAATATGGTGTGGCCAAGTGGTGAAGAGCAGGTGACTTGGAATCAGGAGACTAATGCTTGAACTCCAGGTGTGGCTCCAAATAAATCTCTGGCTTTTAAAACATTATTTAGCTTTCTTGTCTCAGTTTTCCAATCTGAAAACAGGGTTTAATACCAGCTTCTTTACAAGATTATTAGAAGTTTATATAAGTTGGTTTAGCATCCCACTTCGGCCCAGGTCATGATCTCACGGTTCCTGAGCTCAAGCCCCGCATCGGGGTCTGTGCTGATGGCTCGGAGCCTGGAGCCAGCTTCGGATCCTGTGTTTCCCTCTCTTTCTGTGCCCCTCCTCTGCTTGTGCTCTCTCTCTGTTGCTCAAAAATGAATGTTTAAAAAAAGAAGTTCATATAAGTTAGTGTATATAAAGTATGTAGTACAATGAATGGCACATGCAATGCTCAGTGAGCAGCAGAAATTACTAGCTCCAATGACCAAAAGATCTACTCAGCCACACTCCTCAGTCCATCCCTCTTTTTCTCTCTCCCTGTGTATGTGATGAGTGTTCTGTGTTAACATTCTACACAGGCTTTCCACCCTACTCAGTTGTGCAGATTTTTGTCCCTCCCAGAATCCTTCAGGGGACAGTCTGTAAATCAGTTTGGCTTAACCTGACCCCATCACTAGACACCAAAAGAAGGTCACAATCAACCTGTTCACCCACTAGGCTAAAGAAGGGATTAATAGGAGACTGAGACAGAGGATGAGGTAAGGGGAAAAAGAAGCAAAGAAAATGCATCAGGGAGAGAAAGTATGGGTCGAAGAAACTCCTATTGGTTCATATATGTGTATGCGTGTGTATGCACGTGCGTGTGTGTGTACAGTGTATGTGTGTATATGTGTGTGTGTATATGTATGTTACATATACATATACATGTATGTATATGTATATGTGATATATATATAACATATATAAAATAATCCAGTGCTTACTCATATGAGTTATATGATGATGAGTATGTTATGTATACATATACATATATGTATATGTGTATGTTATATATATATATCATATATAAAATAATCCAGTGCTTACTCATATAAGATTTTAAATATTCTTCCTGATTAATAGAGAAATCAGCAGTCAGTGTAATATCAAATCAAAAGAGGAAGGACAGTTTTGCAATCAGATGCTCCCTAGCTTGAGATTGAAGGTCACAGGGAAATTTATGAGTTCAGCAAATGCTGTATTTGACGTGAAGGCCTGCACGCCAATGGCTGGAGCCCCGTGCAGCCCGCAGCAGCGAGCTGGCCTGCATGCGGGTGTGCATTTGAGTGGCCAAGGCTTGGAGGAGAGGCTTAGTCACTCTGATGCCAAAAGAGGCTGCAATAGATTAGCCTAAAGCTCACATTATCCTACAATGGCAAGAGAATTGAGGATTCCAAGGATAAACTTTGAATGTATTTACTATGAACACTAATTATAAAGCCAGACAATGTTTTAATGGAAAGAAAACAAATTTCCATTTCTCCCAGATGCAGGAGTGTACCCAGAGATTATAGCGTGTCCTGTCCCTTAACTGGCAAATCACAGAAAACACATGTGTCCGGTCCTAGATATACATAGGTTTAACATGTATTCATATGTGCCTATGCACAATGTCATGACACAGAGTTTAAAAATTACATAGATGATTTTCCTGGTTTTTTTAAATTGCAAATCCAGGATATTTAAGGAATTTCACACATTTACCTTCACTACACATCTCCATTACATTAGCCAAGTCTTTCTTTCGCTTCCTATGGTACGATAAAATCAGTTGAACCTCAGAGATTCAAGTCACAGTTCAAAAAGATCAAAAGGGTCTCAAAATCTAGGTAACATCTCCAGGACATGCCCTTCTTTTCTCCTCCCAGATCAGCCTGACCTTATTTGCTGGCCCCAATTTTTGAAGTATGTCTAGCTCTATCTTACTATTTCATTTCCATTTCTTTCTCCCCACATCCCCCCTTTTCCTTTTCATGGTCTACTGGAAGCCACTGTAGTATTTGGATAACTCACTGAGTTGACAGCAGGATGAGATGAAGTATTTAGAGAGAGTTCTGATTGGGGGAGGAAACTGCATACATATTTTTTAAATTTAATGAACTTTCTGTTTTGATGTGTATGTGTGTGTGTGTGTGTGTGTGTGTGTGTGTATGTGTCTTATAGGCAGAGGAAATGCACTCCCCCACTGGCCCCGGTAAGTGAAGACCTGTACCTCCTAATTGGAAGACCAGCTTCAGTCTTCCTGGTCTCCATGTTGTTTTTCGGGAGCATAGGGCACCAACCATAGGTGGGAGACAACGGCCACTGATAAAAATGTAGCTGAGTGCATTCTTTGTTAAAGAAAGAGTTTACATGTTAAACACACCAAAAGCAAGGGTTATTTTGCAAGGGGAATTAACCTGATGATGATGATAATGATGATGCTAAAATACCGGCTTTTGCTGACCTAAAGCTTCAATGACTAAGAACTGTGCTCAGTTCTTTACAGCCATTACCCAATTTAATCCTTATAAGAATCTATACGTATTCTTATTTCCTAAAATCCATTTTATAAGTAAAAACAGCGATGTTCAATATAGACCAGTGACCTGCCCAAGGTCTAAGAGCTAATAAATGGCAGAGTTAGGATTCACACTTAGATCTCACTAATCCCAGAACTTGTGTACTTAACCACTAAGCCAAGAGATAGATCTTGGATGAAGGAAAGCCTGCTTAACATTTTAACTAAATTTTCCTCGTTAGGGAAGGTTTAGGGAAGTACTAATCTTTAAAGTCAATTCTAGAGATCTTAAAAATGTACCCATATTTTGTCTTCAAAGAAGAACCAGTCCTCCTACATGTGAATGGAGAACAATCCATCAGAACCTATCAATTAGAAGAGAATGAAACCTTGACCCTTGGCTCAAACCATAAGTTCTCCAAGTATTACTGTAAGTATTGCCCACTAAGATGATGCCTGTACACTAACATAGCACTGCTTCTCTGTGTTTTTGCTGGTGGCCATAAATTGTCACGTATCACTTCTCTCAATGGTGTTATGCCAAAGTGCTTAACTCTTCTCATTGATTCTACTGAGATGGAAAATGAAATACAGGCTGTTGGAGCTGGAAGTCACTCAAAATTTTCCCGTATTTTACAGACGTGGGGAAAAAAGGCCCAGAGATATGTAGTAATTTGCTCAATATTGAAAGTCTTGTTAGCCAAGAGCACGGGCTTTGGAGTCAGAATGACTTAACACCATATATCGGCTAAGTGATTATGGGAAGGCTACTAATGATACTCTGAGTCTCAGTTTCCTCATCTGTCTGGAGGATAATAATCTATCGACCCATATTACTATTACCATATATCAAGGTCTGCATTACTATATCATAATATATTATATGATCGTCTTATTATAGCATCAACCCAACAGAACGGAGCCAAGGCCTTAGGCTTTTTAACTCTCTTCCATACCAAATGATCTTTCTATGTGTAGAGATGGCTAAAGTCCACATGTCTACTAGTCCAAGGCCATCCCAAGCCCTCCCCCCAAGTTAGAAGAGACAAACTCCACTGAGGAGGTATACCAACCAAATATCTGTTAAACACTAACGAGTCATAGTGTGAGGCCAATGTATCACAGTTTTGACCTACGTTTGTGCTTATAGAACTCAGCTAGATTGATGTTCTTTGGAAAAACTGATACCACGGGTGACTGTCAGAAAGTATAGCTGTTTACAATCAGGCTGAGGAAGATCTGACGACTACAGCCCACTTCACTTGGCATCTTGATGAATGGCTTATAGAGGGAGAGGCTGTCTAAGTAAAGTTAGAAGGTTGGAATAATTTCAAAGTGAAATTAATTATGGGCCCTAATGAGGTTAACCTAACCTTCACACATAAAGATAACACCTAAATGAGAACAAGGTAACCATGGGAGTGCAAGATAAGGGGGAATATAATATGGTCTTTTTGATAAAATAGAAGTCAAACACATTTATTTTAGCTTTCTGGGAAGTCAAGTGAATGAAACAATAAAGGCGTGATGAATAATGACGTATATGTGCAAGTAAATTGCTTGGGAGAAAAAGGAAGAGGTTTCAAGGAGCCTGTGTGTGTATTGTAAAATGTCAGTAAGAAAGAACTCGTGAAACTACTTAAATTTAACAATTTCTTTGGAGCTACAATTGTTTGTATTTTTTTGACTAACTCCAAAAACAAATAAGCCTCAAAGAGACATGTAAAAATCTGGCGTGCAAAAGTGCTGTGACACTACTTTTGAAAAAAGAAAACATTACTCTGGATATTTTTAGGCAAGTCCAAATCCCATGACTGATACTGTTCTTAAAGAAACAAAGATTCCACTAGGGCCGTGCTTCTTGATTTTGGCCGCAGACTGAAGTGAGTTGGGAAGCTTTGCAAAACACTAATGCCTGGGTCCCACTTGCAGGGATTCTGATGTAACTGGTGTGGGGTAGGAGCTGAACATTAACATTTTTTCAGTCTCCCCAGACGAGTCGAACATGCGGTCAGGTAAGAGCACTGTTGTTCTGGGGAGCTTGTTGAGAGATCTAATCCTTTTGTGTGACTAACAACTCGTACTGAGTTGTGTTAATCAAGTTTACATGTGTGTTGAATAAATAAAAGTAAACTGTCTTTGTGGAAGACTGTTCCTCCCATGTTACTGAGACAAATGCTAGAAGAAAAACATACACATATGTTTTTAGAGTTCTTCTAAAGTTTTTGAAATAGAGATCTCCACTCCCTCCTAAGAAACTGCCCCCCCCTTTCCTTTGCCATTTTTAGCCTCAAATTTAACCCCAAATTCCTATCAAGATTTTTCTAATAAATGCATTTCCATCCATTCATAAAGTATTTATTGAGTGCCTACCAATAAATGTAGTAACCATTGGGCACACAGAGCTAAACAAATATTTATGGTCTATTGGAGAATACAGACAAGTACCTGACAACTTCTACTCAGTGAGATAAATGATGTTGCCAGAAGATTTCTGTGTGCAGTGCGACCCATGGGAAGGGCACTTCTTACAGATGGGAGATCTGATTGTCTTCCTAGGTAAAACCACACCTATGCTAAAAATCGGAGAGTAAGAGTCAGCTAAGGCAAAGATCCTTGTCGGGAGAGCTCTGACCCAGAGGCATGTTAGCCAAGGCTTATGTGAGGAAGTAAAATAAATCCAGTGGCATGAGAACCTACACTACAGAAGGTGTTGTGTGTAACTGTTGGGAGGGAAG
Source organism: Puma concolor (assembly GCF_028749965.1). Taxonomy (NCBI): domain Eukaryota; kingdom Metazoa; phylum Chordata; class Mammalia; order Carnivora; family Felidae; genus Puma; species Puma concolor. The sequence continues at coordinate 51,614,733 of NC_141683.1, forward strand.
TGGTCTCCCAGGAAAGAGATTAAGCAATGAGCCTAGAGAAGTAAGCAAAGCCCAGCTAGACTATACAAGACCTTGAAACTATTTTAAGTTTAAGATTTTTTTTTTCCCCTAGTGAAATGGCAGAAAGGCTGTCCATTCAATTTCACATGGGGAAAAACTACAAATGGAGTTGAGTTTTTTGAAGATCACTTTTGCTGCCGAGTGATAAATGTATTGAAGGGAGAAAGACTAGAGCCAGAAAGACCAGTTGAGAAGTGGAAAAAGATAGTGGCCTGTTACAGGGAAGTGGCAGCAGCGATGGGGAGAAATGGGCATATTTGAGAGTCAGTAAGATGACACTAGATGGAAGTTGATGACTGATTTGATTGGGGGTGAAGGACACCAAAGAGTCTCAAATTATGTGTAAGTTCTTGGCCTGATGAATCGCATGGAACACAGAAGAACATTAAGATTTGAGAGATTATAAGAGGCTCTGTTTTATATAGTGAGAGTCTGAAGTACAGATGGGATATCCAAGTGGCTGCATCCGTGAGCAGTGGTTCTAATGGTACTTATGGCCGTTAATGGAAGAGACTAGAGTGGCAGGTATGGGTTTAGGAAGCATTAGCGTGTGGATGATAGTCAAGGCTATGCGGTCAATGAGCTCCATCCCAGACAAGTGTGCAGAACAAGAGAGAAAAGTGAGCTCAGAGAAACACCGACACTGAAGGAACGGGCAGAGGGGGGAAGCTAGAAAATAAAATTGAGAAGAGACAGAGAAGAAGGAAAATCAGGGAGTGGAACAGAATAAAGGAAGAAGTTTCAAGCAGGGTGTAGCCAACAATGCTGTAATAAAGAGCCTGACTCCATTTTTAATGTTTGCCAAGAGCTTCCAAGCCCCACCGCCTCCCTCATGGAGCAAGCCTGTCAGAAAGGTGCGTGCGTCCTCTTTTGGCCTCAGCAGAAAGTTCAAGCCACACAGGTTCTGTTCACATGAACATAAGCCCTGGCATAAGCCCCGCTCCCTAAGCACCACAAAACCCCAGGCTCTCTCTTTGCCTTTGTGTCTCCAGCCATTTGAAGGTCAACCTGGGATCCTCTCCTTCTCGTCCCAGAAGACCTCATTTTGTGAGTCATAAACCTTTTCATGTTCTCTTGGTCTGTGTGTGGTATCATTAGTTTCACCATCCACACCAAATTACGGGTGGGAGGGTCCATCCTCTCTCACGGTGACCCCAACACAAGCCAAATATTCTCAAGTAACCTGAGGTCCAAGAAGATTCACTGCATTTGGCAGTAGAAAGATCCGTGGCAGGCCCAGATCTAGCGAAGAGATGGAAGTAAAAACGTGAATGTAGGTGTGGAGGACAGAAAAGAGGGCAAGAATGAGAGAGTGAAGACAAACAACTATTACCACAAGTTTCAGTGTAAAAGGGACAGAGAAAGAAAGAATGGTAGCCAGGATGGGAGCATGGGATCAAGAAAAGGCTCTGCTCATTTGTGCCGTAACATGGGCGAAACCTGAGCACGACGAAAGAGAAGTAACCGGGCAAGAGGAAGAGGGAAGCCTCAGACGCAGGAAAGAAAAGGGGAAATGTGTTGAGGGAAATCTCTGAGGAGGGAGATGGGGTCCAGAACCAAGGTGATGAACTTCATTTTAGACGGCAGGGAGGGGGAGAGCTTGTTTGGGGTGTAGATGAGCTTGCACACCTGTGAGCAGACTCTTCACTTTGGGGAATGAGGTGATACACGGGAAGTTAGGGAAGAGGTGTCAGGACTGGATGAGAAAAGGTATGAAGTGGCCTTCAAGAATAAAGACAGTGCTTGTCCTCAAAAAACGTAGAAAGATTTGGGCACGTGGTGGAAAGGTCATGGACCTTTCCTCCTGCTTCTTGGGGTGCTGGTCTCTCCTGGGTTTGCCTATGTAGAAAGATCTGCCTAGTTTTACTTTTATCACTCTCTGCCTCCACAAATTGCTATAATCTACTCTTAATAGCTCACTTCGTTATTTCAGTTTTTAAACCATTTATCCATTTACCTCATTAGAAAATCTAGAAAACTTAGCAAATATATATAAATAAAAAAAGAAAAAGAAAAGATATTCCCTATGAACCTACTAGCTAGAGGTTATAATTACTAGTATCATAATCATTTCCAGCTATTAAGGAAGTGATAAAATATAATCTTAACATGGAAAATAGAGATCATATCATTGATTATAACAATTACTTTCCTGCTTTTACCCACTTATCATTGTATTGTGAATGTTTTCCCACGTCTTTAATATTCTCCCAAACATCTTTGATGATAGCAGGCTATTTCAGGATATGGCTCTACCATCATATAGATGTTTATTTTTGTTTTATTGAATTTTTTGCTCCCCCAACATCCATTTACCCTCCTTCTCAATCTCCCTCTGGGGACGCCATCGGGCTTGGGTGATGCCGACTCCAGCCATGACTTCAGGGTCAGAGTCTTTGACTCAGGCTTAAGCTATTGCATTCGCCTGTCCTCAGGGACTAGATCCACTGCGGGTGGTGCCACTCTCAAATCCTGGGAAGAAGGGGCTAGGAGTCCAGGGGCCCGGTGAAAGTGCCCACCTGTGGCTGCGTCTCCCTCTCTACTGTACTTCAAGGAGAAATAAAGCACATGAAAGGGGGAGGGCATGGAGGCTGCGTGTTCCCGGAGATCAGATCCCAGATCTTCCTCACGCGTGTTTCCTCAGCCCCAGCCAGGAGACCGGCACAGAGCACACACGTGATGAACCTGCCAGCCGGCGCCGTGCCCTCCCTGCCACCTCCAAGTTGAGTGGGACACAACTGAAATGGGTCGATCCGAAGAGAAAAGCCAGATCCAGTGCTTGTCTCCCTTTCGTGTTGAAACAACGTTCAACAGACTTAAGAGCAAGGGAATGTACTTGGCTGATATTTTGGTAGTTGTTTCCTTGTTTTAAAAAGAAATGAACAAAAAGCAATGCCTGGTACTTACACTGAACATGGCAGTTGATAAAATGCTTTCAGCGCATTACCTACTTTCAGCCTCAAAACAGCGCTGTTGGGTAGAAATTACTACCCCTCACATTATGGATGCAAAAATTGAGACACATGGATATTGAGTACATTGTTCAGAGTCATGAAAACAATCAGGTGCGAATCTGGCCATCAAGTGGGCTTTTTCCACTAGGCACAGAACCGCATATAATGAGCATGTGCCCACTCTGTCTGGATTGATCTCCCTGCTTACTTTTTTCAATTTCTTCTCCTGCTCGCATGTCCTAGAAAGAAGTTTAGAGCCCCATTTGTACAACTCTGGGCTCTTTCCACCAAGCGAGGAACAAGGCTGACATAGTTTGTTGGGTAAACAGAAGCGGTAAGTGACAGTGATTTACGCCCGGCTTGCAAACTTCTGATTACCAATCCACCGCCTGCTATGTAAACAGGTGTAAACTAAGATTTAAATCAGTTTACACAGTGGGGTAAATGATTTAATCTTTCCTCAGCACGGTGTTTGTGAATGTAAATGTTTATGCCAGAACCGATGCCGATGTTGCAAGCTTCCAGTTTCTCGACCAGAAGAGCTATGCCAACAAATGGCCCTTGTGTGCCCCTGGCCGGACTGGGAAAGCCGGCCGAGTCAGAGGTGCAGGTTAAGGCAGAAAGCCCAAAGTTCTAGGGGGAAGGCTCGGTCTCAACACAAAGCTCAGCCATGGGCCGAGGGAGCTAGAAATAACCCCTCCACCCTTAATTCCTCCTGGTCTGGAGAATTTTCTCTCCCCCTCAATTATTCTTCTCCACACTGTTCTGCAGATACCTGAGTCAGGTGCAGGTCTGTGAAAAGGGAGGCAAGAAGAGAGAAGGAAGAAGCCAGAAAACAGCAGCCTGCAGGTGAGTTGTAATACCACTTGAAGGTGGCCCAGGTCCTCACTGCCTGTCAATGCGTGCCTATGCAAATTCATCTAGATCCTATGAAAATCACATGCAAATGTGTTTTCAGTTGTCAAAAACTGTTGACTATACCTGCCAGAGTCCACTGAACCCAGTGCTGCCTCTTAATGAATTTTTCATCAGTATTATTCATATTCTCATCAGCCTGGCTCTCGCCTGACTTGCTCCTTGCCTGCCCCCCGCCCCTCCGCCCCCTCAGCCCCTCTCCCCACCCCCGCCCACACACACACACACACACATAGAAGCCTGTAGAAGCCCGGGCTTTCTCTGGAGTGGAAGGCTCTGGACAAAGTCAGACTCAATCCACCCCACAGAAAGATGGCTGAGTACTGACTAGTGAAGGTCAAATGAGAGCCAGAGAGTAAGTTTCCTGATATTCTTCTGTCCCCTTAAAGAAGTCTAGCTTATAAGCAAACCCTGTATCCCTTGGCCTCACTGGTAATGCCATAGCTGGGATCTTGTTAGTTCAAAACACAAATCCCTGGGCGCTTGGGTGGCTCAGTCAGTTAAGCGGCAGGCTTTGGCTCAGGTCTTGAACTCACAGTTCATGAGTTTGAGCCCCACATCGGGCTCACTGCTGTCAGCATGGAGCCCACTTTGGATCCTCTGTCCCCCTCTCTATCTGCCCTTTCCCCCACCCCCCATCTCTCTCTCTCTCTCTCTCTCTCTCTCTCTCTCAAAAATAAGCAAAACATTCTTAAAAATATTTTTAAAAATCCATCTTTAAAAAAATACCTACCATGGGGAGACTTTTAATTAAGTCCTCGGTAAGAAACAAACTAGATTTTCTCCTATACCACATAATTTATGATAGGGAAAGTATAGCTACTAGTTACTGAGTGAAAGGAGTTTCCTTTTTCTGAAAGCTTTTTGTTTGTTTTGTTTGTTCAGAAAAGCCTTCTTTTTCTGAAACCCTTTATTGAGCCATTGGCACAAGGCAGGCAGGGGAGGGGGGTGCATTATTTCCTGCCATCTTCACCTCAACACTGATGTGGCCATTATCTTCAACTTACCAAGGAGACCCAAAGAGTTACATAACTTGCCTGAGGCTACTCAGCTGAAAAAAAGGGGGTCTGACTGGGATTTGAAGCCCAGCAGGACTCTCTTCAGAGCCTTTCCTCTTAAAGGGTGCCGCAAGGCTTTTGTTCTTTCTGATCAGAAGAAAGGCTCCCGGTTTCCCTAGGTCTGGGAATGTTCTAGGAGTGTGCGCGCACACAGAGCCCGGGAGGGAGAAGGCAGAAAGACTACAATGATAGTAATGGCTAATATGTATTGAGTTTTATGTTTTTAAAATAAATTTACCAAACCTTATGCTTAATTACTTAATTAATTAATTTAGCCCCCACACAAGCCCTATCAGATAGGTATTATTATTACTGTCTTTGTTTTACAGATGAGAAAGACCGAGGCGGAGAAAGAAACCTTCCCAGCATCACACAGGTGATAAATGTCTGGACTGGGGACCAGCCCAGGCAGTTTCTCCTAGAGCCACAATCATAAATTCCCAACCGTCCTGATGAGGATGTTCTGCCCACAGTTGGATTTGGGCGACACGCGTAACACTTGGGAAGCTCCCAACACTTACTTTCAAGGAAAACAGTAATTAGGGCAGAAGTATTTTTATGTATTTATTTTTAATGTTTATTTAAAACATTTTTGAGAGAGACAGAGCAGGGGAGGGGCAGACAGAGAGGGAGACAGAGAATCTGAGGCAGGCTCCTCGCTGTGAGCACAGGGCCCAACGCAGTGCTTGAACTCATGAACTGTGAGATCATGACCTGAGCCAAAGTCAGACGCTTAACCGACTGAGCCACCCCGGCGCCCCCAGGGCAGAGATTCTTTTATTTTTTATTTTTTATTTTTTAAAAAAATTTTTTTTTCAACGTTTATTTATTTTTGGGACAGAGAGAGACAGAGCATGAACGGGGGAGGGGCAGAGAGAGAGGGAGACACAGAATCGGAAACAGGCTCCAGGCTCCGAGCCATCAGCCCAGAGCCTGACGCGGGGCTCGAACTCACGGACCGTGAGATCGTGACCTGGCTGAAGTCGGACGCTTAACCGACTGCGCCACCCAGGCGCCCCCAGAGATTCTTTTAAAAAGCACCTAAGGGGGGTGCCTGGGTGGTTCATTCTATTAAGCATCTGACTTCAGCTCAGGTCATGATCTCATGGTTCGTGAGTTCGAGCCCCACGTCTGGCTCTGTGCTGACAGTTCAGAGCCTGGGGTCTGCTTCAGATTCTGTCTCTCTCTCTCTCTCTCTCTCTCTCTCTGCCCCTCCCCCACTTGGCTCTCTCTCTCTCTCAAAAATAAATAAACATTTTGAAAAATTTAAAAATTAAAAAATATAAACAAACAAATAAATAAAAAGCCCCTAAGTGAGGCTGATGGGAACTCCTATGGGAAAGAATATCTTTACAGAAAGCACACCTGGTCAACCTGTCTGCCTGGAGAATACACCTGTGCAGGTAAAGAGAGGTTATACAGAAAAACAAACACAACAAGCAATGGACAACCGGAAGATCTTAATATTATTTCCAAAACAATGGTCTGGGATTTACAAGTGAAAGTTCGAGGGCAGAGAGAACTGCAAAGACCCAGAAACAACCCAGCTTACCTCCTGACTTTACCCTCGGCACTTGGCTCGGCGTAGTAGCCTGGTTTGCATTCGTATCTACAGACGGAGCCCACGTCATGGTTGCCCTGGAGGCAGTGAGGCAAGAGCAGGCTGGCATTTGGGATTACAGGGGGGGCGTCACACTCCAACTTGCAGTAGGCTTCCGGGAGGGACCAGAGCCCGTCTTCAAGACAAGTCAGCCATGGGTTCAGTCCTGACCCCAGGAAAGAAAAGCACAGGATGCTCAGGGCAGAGTCCAGAAACCAACGTGCAGCAGAAAAGAACAAAAACCTGTCAAGCTGTTGGTGTTCTCAGGAAGTCACGTAATTCTTTGTTGAGAATCGTCTCTAACATGTCGGGTCCAGTGTTCATGCTATCTCTCTTTCCCCCACTGAGCATCTCCTGTGATCTCCTACACAGAACGGAGGTCAGGTAGGTATTTTCTGACCAGAGTGGAAGAATAGCTATCGGCCAAATCATTATCTCCCTTCCCAACTACAAATAACAAAAATATATTAGTGGCAGTATCGTGGAAAGCATAATAATAATCAGAGAAGACACCTTGAGAGGGCTTATATGCCAGGCACTGTTCTAAGCATTTTACGACACTTGCATAAAGTTCACACCTGAAGCAACCCGCTGAAATAGATACCATCATTATCTCTTACTTTGCAGGTGGGGAAATTGAGTTTAGGTAACTTGCCAGAGCAGCAGACACAGGGTTTGAACTCGGGTAGTTTGGATGCAGAGTTCTGTACATAAACACCACACTCCATGCCCCAGGGCCATTCATGGTCCCTCCAAATGCAATCCATGAACTTCCCACAGTAACATCACCAACCCACCTCAGACCTACTAAATCAGGCTCTGGCAGCATTAGGCCCAGGAAGTTGCATTTGTAACAAGCCTCCTGGGTCCTTGTTAGGCACACCAAAGGCTGAGAAGAGGTGAAGAGTAAGTGTGGGGTCAGAGCAGGCTCTCTCCCATCTTCAGCTCTTACTTTCAGCACAGCCAGGGGCGATTCCTGCAACTCTGTTCTTACCTATACAATAGAACTAAAAGCACCTAACGCAGAGGAAGGTTGTAAATGTTAAGTAAAAAATGTGCATCGTAAAGCGTTTCTTAATTATTAATGTGATCAGGCAACTGTTACTCAGCTTGTTTCCAGAGGACATACAACCAAATAAAAACAGGGGAGTCTAAGTGTCTTTCATTAATGAGACCTGAGACAGGGCGTCTTTCCACGTCGTCGGGAAAAAGAAAAGCGTTGCCCTTTGGGACTTTGGTGGTGTTATCAGGAGAGGGTGGCACAGCAGAGAAAATGGGAAGAGTCCTAGGGTGGAAGAAAGACCCCCCCACAGAACCCCCAAAGAGTGAGAGGCTGAAGAGAACTTGCGTTTGGCTCCTGCTTGGCTGACAATACCTTGGAGCTTGGCTGGTGGGACACAGGAGATTGAACAGCGCTTCAGAAAGTCTGTTCCCTCTGAGCAGGAGAAGTTTGCGTAGTTCACCAAAGATGGGTCGGGAACGCCACAATCAAGGGGCATGCAGCTCACAGCCCGGTCCCAGTGCCCAGAGGAACAGGTGAGCAGAATTTCCTTCTGGAAACGGAGAATTTTCCTCCATCAAGGTCACATGAAAAGGCTTATCAAAGCAGTTTCCAAGCTTTGGAAGAGTCCTGGTGATTACTGGTGCAAACATTCACAACAGATCAAATTATTTTGCCTCGCTCCCCCTTCGTGCCCTATTGGCTTTGATACAGTCTCACAATAGCCAGGTGGGCGGCTGCTGACCGCCCCTGTTAGTGTAAGAGAATCATGAAGTGGAGACACTCCTCCCACCCAACTCGTGGCTTCCCCCCATGGGCTCCTGGATCCACTCTGTGCCCTCTTCCGCCATGTTCTGTGCCCCTGTGGGTTTCATTCCTCTGACTGTGCTTGGCCCCAACACCTAGCACACTCAGGTGGGAGACTGCAGAGCCAGGAAGGAAAGGGAGGTCAGGGTGCTCATTCTTCCTGCTCCCTCTCTAGGGCATTACTGCCTGCTGGCTTTGTCCTCTGGTGGCCCTCTCCATCCTCTCCTGCACTCTCTTCCTGTGGGTTCTGTTAACTGCTCCCTGCAGTCGACTCTTCAGACCTATAGGTGATGTCACCCTGTCACCCTGGGATTCTGTACCGTATCCTTATGATTTCCCTGCATCCGGCCTTCATAGGTAGTCTCTGTATTAAAGTCTCTCACACTGCCCCCTTCAGAGCATGTCATCCGGCTCCTGCTGACACCCTGGAGGGTGAGCCAACCGATAATGCTACGAACGTACGTATCTCTGCTGGGCAGAGTATCCAAGAACGGCCAAGAATTAATGCCCACAAGGCACCTTCCAAACCTGTGTTTAAACTGGAGAGATTCCAGTTCCCTGAGACCGTCATGTTTGTTGGGTGGCCCTAGGGTTCATCATCACTAAATAAACGAAGAGACATTTCTTGAGCCTCTGGAAAGGGCCAGGTTCTGTGTAGGTTGAGATACACAAGACACCCTCAAGGACCTCATCGTCTAGCAGCATGGCAAGTCACAGGCTGAAACAATGAGTCAGAAAACCAAAGAGGAAGTATGGAAAGAAAGAAAGAGAGAGAGAGGAAGGGACGAAAGGCAACAAGGAAGGAAAATGCAAGAGATAACATTGTTATACGTTACAGCCTAGTCCCTTCTCTAATGATTTGAAGAACACGCTACAAAGGATGCGAATGATAAAACGAAAGAAGGAGCAAATGGGGACCAAGAAGAGAGAAAATATAAAAATAAAAAAGGAGGCAGCCCTCTCATATCTAAGTGCTTGTTTTGTGGTGGGGAGATGGCACATGGGGGCGGGGCTAGAGGAGGAAGCGCCCCTCTGTGAGCAGGAGGTAAGTGTCTGCAGGGAGGTTCCCAGAGGTGGGGGCCCGGGAACTGGCCTATGAAGGATGAGCAGGACTTCCCAGCAGCAGAGGGTAGAGGAGAAGAAAGAGTCCAGAGGGAAGGGAACAGAATGAGCAGAAACCAAGAGGCCTGGAAGTTCACGGCTTGTTTGGGAAAGAGCACAGCCGTCCCTCCAGCCAATGGGTTACCGCAGGTCAGAGAGAGAGCGGGGAGATTCTGCGGCTCAGCAGCCATGCTGCCAGGACACCACAGTGGCAGTGAAGCCAAAGGTAAAATGACTGGTGAAAGCACCTGTCACCCCTGACACTCGCTCCTGGCCAGCTGCTCCTCCCTCTTCCCAGGGCTTCCCTGTCGCCTGCCAGAAGGACCCAAGTCAAAGCCAGACACATTTTTCTGTTTAGTTTCAGTTCTTGTGTCAACAAAAAGCAAATATTCCCCACTGTCTTGTGTTCACGAGCCGGGATCGTAGAATTCCCTCAGTGGGGCCAGCTTCGGGTGACAGGAGCTGTGTTGGCTGACTCCACCGTATGGTTGGCAAAGGTGAGCTCCCACCTTCCTCCTCCCAACCCAGACCCTGCCCCTCACACACTGATCGCAGCCTGGAAGCCTGTCTCAAGCCACAACAATCACAGCATCTGTCTCAAACTCTGCCTATATTGCCTGGTTTTTCTCCTGGCTTCGCCTTCATTAAATATTGCCCATTTTGTCTTGACTTTGCTCCTAACTTTAACACATTGCAAACACTGTCTTTTCTTCTCTCCCCCTCTTTACCTATCACACAAATGTATTTAATCCCTACTTTTTTTTTCAATTCCTTTGCATTCCCTCTATCTTTTTTAGTGTGAGTTAAGCTGGGTGAAGAATAGGTAATAAGAGCTCTGCCTTTCTGACCAAAGCATCACGGACCGATGAGTTGGTGCCTCAAGGTATATTAAAACTTTTTCTCTATGAAGAACCTAAACCATCTGAAGCCAACTCTTGTGTATTTAAATTCAGACTATCTCTAAGCAAGTGAGGATTTTCCGTGAATCTACAATCTACTAAGTAGTCAATTGGTACAAAAGGCAAAAGATCCCAATCTTGGGCACCACTGACACCTGACCACCAGGCTTGCATCCATTTTTTCCTGATCATACCATGGCTTTCTGGTCCTCTCCTCAAGCATCATTATCTTTTCCCTAATGCATCCTTTGTCTCATATTATGGTCATGGTTTTCTAATGGTTGATTTCAAGTTTAAAGATCCCTCTGCAGAGTATTGAAAGCTCCCTAAAGGAAAGATGGAAAACAGAAGTCTTAGTTGAGAATACATTATCATGCTCATAGTAATGGCAGCTTAACAGAGTGCTGTGTGCCTATCATTTAGCTAGAAGCTTTTAAATTTTTTTAAATGTTTAGTTATTTATCTTGAGAGAGAGAGAGAGAGAGACAGAACAAGTTGGGGAGGGGCAGAGAGGGAAGGAGTGAGAGAGAATCCCAAGCTCCTTGCTGTCAGCACAGAGCCTGACATGGGGCTCGAACCCACGAACTGTGAGATCATGACCTGAGCTGAAATCAAGAATCAGATGCTTAGGGGCGCCTGGGTGGCACAGTCGGTTAAGCGTCCGACTTCAGCCAGGTCACGATCTCGCGGTCCGTGAGTTCGAGCCCCGCGTCAGGCTCTGGGCTGATGGCTCAGAGCCTGGAGCCTGTTTCCGATTCTGTGTCTCCCTCTCTCTCTGCCCCTCCCCCATTCATGCTCTGTCTCTCTCTGTCCCAAAAATAAATAAACGTTGAAAAAAAAATTTTTTTTTTAAAAAATAAAAAAAAAAAAAAAAAAAAAAAAAAAAGAATCAGACGCTTAACCAGTCGAGCCACGCAGGCTCCCCTTAGCTAGAAGCTTTTAAATTATTTCCCATCAGTCATCATTATAACTCAATGACATAAATACTTCTGTCCTTGTTATTTCACAAACATGGAAGAAAGCTTGTTTTTACCAAAAATTATACAACTAATAAACAGTGGAGCCAAAATTTCATTCTGCGATTGTCACATGAGCCACGCTCTTAACTAACATGTTCTACTCCCTCCAAATGCTGGAAATGGTACTATGGTAGCTTGCAGACTGTGGAAAATGAGGTAAAAGGTAGAACCATGACATAATCCCCACCTCGGTAACACAGAGAAGAAAATCAGACTCTTTCTCCAACCTGCTTGTCAGGAGGTCCGGGGGTCAAACCACGAGCCACAGACAAGCTGATTACAACCTATCTTATATTACAACCTATCTTATTTACAAATTGTGGACAAGTCTAAGGTGTAGCATTCTCATCTTGAAGTCAAAAGTGGGACCATAATTTCTGACAGGAAGACAGAAACAAGGAAGGAGGATGGGATAAGCATCCCTACCCACTGTCTGCACGAGAGAAACCGACACCCTAGTTGATGAGAACTGCACATGCTCTTACATACCTTGCATTTCGGTGAAGCCGTGCTCTCCTTGCTTGTTAGAATCCTCACCTTTCCTTCCAAATGATTTAAAAACACCTGCCTTTCCCCAATCCAGCCCAGGGAAGGAGTGTAAGTCCCCTCCCTCCCCAGGAGCTTGGTCTCGATGACCACAGGTTTTCAACTCACCTGCACGGGCCTGAGGTATTGCCCGCTGCTGGCCTGAAGGGCAAACCCCCTTTGACAGGTGATAGCACACTTCATGTGACCTGGGCCACCAGAGGTACAGTTCACCATATCCGCGTGATCAAGCAGCAATGGCGCACAGCTGCCCTGCTCCCCACAGGGCCGGTGGACACAGCTGGGGATGACAGAAACAAAAGCATCTTAGACAGACTCCAAACCAGAGGGCGACAGCAAAGACTCTGCAGTTTCCCATCTGGAAAGTGCCTCCAAACCAAAGAGAACGATTTTTCTCCAAACCCAACACTGAACTCATCACCTCCTTCCGTATGACCTGGAACCGTGTGACATAAAATGAAAAAGAACGATAATCAGCTAACAGGTCACGAATGATTAAACGACTTCCTACGGCTCTTCCAGGAAGACAAAATGGTGACAGGACGAGGTGGGGAACGTGTCCCAAGAGCTCTGGATGGCATCAGAAATGGGTAGATTAGAGAGCAATCCTCGAAATGTTTAACCACCGGTACCACTGGGTCCCAAACAATCAGAGCAGACCCAGATCAGGAGTGGATCCTGGGGGCCCCGGGTTGTGTCACACGCTGACCTTTCAGTTGTTTGATTACAGATGGATTCCAGAGGGCCCTACATGAAAGGTCTGGGGTACCTGAGATGGCAGAAAAGGAAACATTTATTCACCGATTGGTGTGGAAATATTTTTGACAACTGTAGCCATAGCACTACCCTCCACTGAACGTCCACACTGGCTAATGAGAAACGGAGCCCATGACAGGAAGAGGAAACTCACACATACTAAATCCCTGTCTTGTGCCTGACGTTGTGCTAGGTGCTTCGGGGACATCATCTCAGCAGAGCAGGACCACTGCCTAGGGCTCTAGGGCCGATCAACCAAGAATGGGTGACAGAGCTTAACTCCCCAGGTTCAGGGTGACTCAGTCTGGACCATAACAGCACCAAGAGCAAAACGAGCATTGCCCTCTTCCCACGGCAGCAGTGTAGACATGAAAAATGAGGGCATGGCCCCATACTGTCTGACTTTGGATCCTGGATCCGCCACTTACTACCTGTGTGCTTTGGTTGAGTTATTCATTCCCCAGTGTTTCAGCTCCTTCCCTCATAAGAGGAGGATCATAAAGGCACATATCCCACAGGGTGTTATGGTTCCCAGGCTAAATCCCCCTACTGCTCCACTGCCGATGGCCCAAGTCCCACCCTCAGTGGCTTGTTTTCTGTTGGCAATCCATACTTTTTGGTTCTCCCATTTCTGTACCTTTGCTCAAACTGTCGAGATTTCTAAAAGGACTTTCTTCTCCAAGAAGTCCCTTCAGGTATTTTCCTCCTGTGAACCTCCCAGGGAAATTTTAAAAATAATTTCCCTCTAACACTCCTATTACTCTATCCTATATTATAGTCATGTACGCATCTGCTTATTCTTTAATTTATCCATCCTTGGATCTACAAGGCAATTGGGATCTGAGTATCTCCTAAGTGCTCAAACTCCCAACCAGATTATGACCTTCTCGAAGACAAATTCCGACTCTGACCCACTTTTATATTCACCATATACCTTGCGGTAGCAAACACAATAAAAGCTGGCTGACTTAAATGTGTTTGCACAGCAAAGTCAGTCAATGGCTACTAAAATGGGTAATTTGTTAAATTTTCAAATGACAGATGGGAATCTGAAACACAAAAATATTATCATCGAACAGTCATTCAACCATCTTGCCCCTATTCATTCATTCACCAATCAACATCTACTGCACACTTACTGTTGGCAAGGTATTCGTTTGAGTACCGGGGGTACAATAAATATCATGCCCCTAAGGAAATCATAGTCTAGTTGAGGTGACCAACACGATATTTTCCTATATTTTCTTGTTCATGATGTTGTTGTCAGTGGTGTCAAATATTAGTTTAAAGGATACTGTGACTCTCATCATCGTTAATTTGCTCTACCTAGAATTCTGTTATGGTCAATGGTCCTAGAATTCTGTTAACAGTCAATGACTTTATTAAAAAGCTGGAAAATATAAGAAAGTGAAAAATTAAAGGTCATTGAATATGCACATACCACCTCGAAATAAATGAGAACTGATTTTAAAAGCACTAATCCAAGGGGTGCCTGGGTGGCTCAGTTGGTTGAGCGTCATCTGGCTCTTGGTTTCAGCTCAGGTCATGATCTCACGGTTCATGAGTTCGAGCCCCACATCAGGCTCTGTGCTGACAGCATGGAGCCTGCTTGGGATTCTCTCTCTCCCTCTCTCTGCCCTTCCCCTGCCCATGATGTCTCTCTCTCTCTCTCAAAATAAATAAATAAAACTTAAAAAACAAAAAAGCACTAATCCATAAAGGATGGATTTGATCTGAATGTGCAAAAGTTGCTGCCTCTTATCTTGTACCCCTAGGATTTAAGTCATATGTCAGTGACATTCTTTATCTATGCTTATTAGGTATAGGATAGAGGTATTGGAGTTGAGTGGTATGAAAGAAACTTTTTTAATCCTCTGAGTCCTGAGCATTCCCTTAAGTGTGGTTTCCCTCAGATTCATTCCACAGAGCCTGGTGGAGGAAGGAATATATGAATTGGGGGGTAGGGACTGTTAACTCTCAACATAAATTCCCCCAAATCCAGTGCTGATAATTGGGTATGCAGTGCAGGAAATAAATCTTTGTCCCCGAGTCTTTATTGACCTCTCTGGATGAGGGATCTGAAACCTGACCATCCTCCATGGGATGAGATCAATACACCTCATTAGTGATGCTACAGAGCTCCAAGTTTCATAGATGCTGCTGCATTCCTTGATGTCCACAAGAAAGTAATATTTCTTCAGCCTGGTAAACAGAGAGTACTAGAAAACATAGTCATTAACAGTTCTGGTTCCTGTCAGCTTGTTGCCAGGAAATTAATGTGAAATAGCACGTGCTGTTTGTCAGTGACTCCAGCCAATTAATTAATCCGTGTCATCGTTGAGGACAAATGCGTGCCGAGATAAGACACAGAGCAAATACTCGGAATGAGCCTCCTTCTGTCAAGATGGGGTTCCGTTCACCGCTGTTGCTAGGCTACCGGTGTAAGAAGTCCTTCCAGCACTGGCAGCAAAGGAGGAAGAGTGAGACGGAAGAGGGGAGCACAGAAGAGGGGGAAAGTGTGGCATGAAATAAGACCAAGAAAAAAAAAAAAGGCACCAAACCCAGACCTGTTTATGAAGTGAGAAATGGTTTTAGGGCAGCTGCTGCAAATTCCTTCACTAGCTTACATTTCCATTTGCTTCCTTTTTAAGGAATTTGTTTTATGAGGACGGTGTTTGTCAGGTCGTTAGCTTCTGATGGCATCTGGTACCAATTGTAGAATTCTCTCCCCTGCACCCCAACCCCCCCCTCCTTTCGTGTTTCTCTTCCACCGCAAACACTGCTTTTCCGAGTGGAGCTGCGTCCTCCATTTCCCCGCCCTCCCCATACCTTCTCCTTTCCACCTAGCGCTACACGAGCTCTCCTCTCAGAAGGATAATGCTAAGAGTCAAAACGGTTTGTCTTAAAACTTCCTAGGAGCTTTCTTCTTATGGTCTTCGGACAAATGCTAACGAAAGTGGCAGGGACGAAATCTTACAATGCCCCAGAGAGGTGGGAAGTTAGGTGTTTATCTTGGTTTGACACACAAGGAAAATTAAGCTGCTCAGGAAACTGGCCGGGGGCCACGCAGCGAGTCAGAGGAAAACCCTCGGGCTGGAGCTCAGAGCCCTGGCTCTCTGGCCAGCCTAGACCACGAGGCCATCTCCCAGGGGGATGCGGCTGCTCTCCTGTTGCCTTCTTCTGAATTCAGGAGCTAGCAGCATTGGCCAGGGACAGCCAAGAAGCTCCTCACCTCAGCAGGGCAGTTAGGGGCAAATATAGAATATTCCATGGTCCATCTTAGCTTCCAGACGTTTTCTTTTTAAATGACAGCAAATCAAGTTGTCAATATTTGTCCAGCTGCCGCCATCTGCGAGATGACCTGCTTTGCATGTTTCCTCCTTTGGCAACAGCTCCTCAGCCTTCCACCCATTTTTTTCAGATCTTTCCCCATACCCCATCACAATGTGTTCTCAGGTAAGGATATGACGAGCCCACCCAGATGTGATTCACGGGTACTTCCACATTAACAGGAGATAAAGTTTTAAGTCAAAGGGATGAGTTTTTCATGATGGAATTTTAAGTCGATAGGCCCTTAAAAATCACACTTTCTAGATGACCACCTACCCATAACTCTAGCTTTGTTTTTTTGTCTCTCCATTTCTCTGATAAGCCTTCGCTCTCTCTCTTCTGGTCCTCACTCCCCAAGGTCATTGTGTTGGAGCGTTTTAAAAAATGCTTTCAGGGGCACCTGGGTGGCTCAGTCGGTTAAGCGTCCGACTTCGGTTCAGGTCATGATCTCGCGGTCCGTGGGTTCGAGCCCCGCGTCGGGCTCTGTGCTGACAGCTCAGAGCCTGGAGCCTGTTTCAGATTCTGTGTCTCCCTCTTTCTCTGACCCTCCCCTGTTCATGCTCTCTCTCTCTGTCTCAAAAATAAATAAATGTTAAAAAAAAAAAATTAAAAAAATGCTTTCAGTGAGAAATCCCTGTAAAAAACGTACAATTACCCTGGGCTATCTTCCTCTTGTACGTAACCTGCTCGTGGGCACCCAGGCGCAATCCTAATACCATCCTACTGCAGTGATGCGGGTGCTTCCTTTGTTGGTTGGGTCTGTGAGTGACGCCGGTACCTGAGAAACTTCTGTCGGCAGTTTTGTGAAGGAGCGGCCCACAGGAGGCAGGCCTCAATCGTGGTTGTACATCCGACTCGTTTAAGCAGCTTTCAAAACACAGATACCCAGGCTTTGTCCTCTGGAGATTTTGATTCTCAAGGCTTGTGGTGGCATTTTAGCATCTGTGACTTTATAAGTTGCACAGCGTTTGCTGCTCACCAGGAACGAAAACCGGTGCCACAAAGGTCTGGTATGCGTAACCCGAATGATAGGTCAGTAAATTCCAGAAGCCAAGACTATAACATAACAAGGCCAATTCCAGGAGGAGAACCTGGTCCCACTGCTTGATTATTACATGTCAATGTATTAAGTACATATTGTCCTGTAGAAGCCATAAGATAGATCAAAAGTATGCAACACTTTTCCTGTTCTGAAGAAGCTTTCAATATAGCTGATGAGAGAATAATAAACTCATGTATTACTGATTACAACTTCAAGGCTGTTTCAGAGAAAGTTTTATCACTGCATATGATTTGACCTCAGTGAAGGAATAGAATCTGGAAAGGCGAAAGAGATATTCTGGAAAGCTACCTCCAATGCTTGACAGACAGAACACAGGCAAGGTAGCACTCTCAGTGCTTTGACAAAATCTCCATTTCCTACCGACCACTGAGAGGTGCAGAAAATTCATTATATGTGGGTCTCCCAAGTTATAACTAACAAATTTAGAGAACCTTTAGTGAAAGGAGCCCACATCCATATTTGAAGACAGACTTACAGGCAAGTTCCCAAAGCCTGGCTCTGCCTCGTAGTGAGTGGTTGGTGAGGAACAGGGTAAGGCCGACCCCAGAAAGCAGACATCATTCTCTGCAGAGGGAGCACACAGACCCCACACAGGGTACACCACGAGCTGTCCCCCAGGCTATACCAAATCAGGCACCTCTTTTTAGTTTTACATTTCTTGAGGCCACTAGAAGGAAGTTGGCCTAGTTTCCAGCCAGGGTCCACATTTGGGATGCTGGGTAGTTACTGACAAATGGGTGAAGTCCTGGCTTTTCTGCCCACAGCTTTGGTCCAAGGATCCCCTGAGGGTCTGAGCCACCACGGAGGAATTTCACCAGACTGCAACAATACTCCAGACTCAATAAAAATGGACAGTGAAACCTTGCTTCTCCCGTGTGAGGCCTAATGGAAATTATGTGCTAAAGACCCCATTTGCTTAAGCGTGAATTTTGGGGGGCGTGGGGGTGACTTTTAACAATGATCTTGGAGGAACCATAGCTTGTTAAAAGTAAAACGGACCTTAAACATAATTCAACTCAAATTCCTCGTTTTAGAGATGAGGAAAATGAGCCCGAAAGAAACGATGGGGTATTCCAGAACACTAAGACTACAATATAACAACAAAGACACATTTAATTAAGCTTTGGCTCAAACTCAAAATCAGAATGACATCAGCTCATGGACTCTTCTCAAGTCAACATCCCACCCTCCCGTAAGCAGCCAGAAAAAGCTGACCACAATTTGATATCTGGAATCTAGGTTAGTTTAGGAGAAACTGTCTGGCATCTGTAACACACGTTTGACAAACAGCATGGTGTAATGGAGAAAGTAGGAGATCAAGGCCAATGTGACCTGGGTTCAGGTCTTGGCTTGCCCCTGCTTACCTCTAGGAACTTGGGTAAGTCTCTTAACTGCTCTGGCCCTCTGTCTGCAAATTTGTAAAATGATGGGTTTGAACTAGGTTCTCTTAAAGGTCCCTTCCAGCTCTAACATGATATTTAATTTCCTAGATGAGGTGATGGTGGTATTGGGGTGGGAGTACAGAAAACCCATGAATGGGCAGGATGTGGTAGAGAACAAGAAAGAGTTTCTGACCATCTTTCTTGCCCAGTGTACGTTTTTGCTTAATGTCCCAACTTTTCAGTTGCTTAAACAAAACATTGCAATTCATTTATCCAAGAAGTACCACCATTGACCAAACAGCAATCCCAGTGGTTTCTGCAGAAACAGCTCTTTTAAGGTTAAATAGTAAACAGGATCAGATTTCTCGCCATTCCCCTACTGTGTTTTATTGATTCTTATTGAAATAAGAGGCTGTGGGCTAAGAAGGAATGTATGCTCCGGATTTGCCAGCAGATAGAAGTGCAATGTACAGAATGGAGAGTGGACTGGAAGGGACAGAGTCCTCATTAATCTTGCCTCCACCAACAACAAAACCAAATAATAATAATAGCATCCGTCCTTAGAGAGCTTTGCTGTTTCTCCAAACCAATACAAAAAGATACCGTCTCTACTCTGGCTGCCCATTCTACCTCCTCGTCACTCTGGCTCCATGTTTTGCTTTGTAGGACAGGAACAAGCATAAATGTCAAGTATATTTCCATCAGCCATCTTGGGCAAAACAGTGCTAGTGCTTTGAGGGGGCTTTTCCTCAAGTACAATACCAACCAGGAAGGGAAAATTAATTCAAGTTCTTCTCCTCTGAAGATTCTCATCTGAGAGGAAACAGAGATCTTGATAGTAATTGTTTCTTCCCTCGTGACAGAGAAATGATGAATTACTGTACTAAGCAGACTTCTTCCATTCCTGTATTTTGAAGAAAGCAGAGGTTCTCCTGCCTCTCTATTGAAGGTTCTGCCCCAAAGTCGGCCTTTTGGGAAAGGTCCATCTCTTCCTAGAATGTGACCTATTTGTAAGTTCAGGACTGGACTCTGGTGACCCCAGTACCGGGTAATTTGCTTCACTCATTTCTAATTCTGGGCACAGTTTTTTACCATGCCTGGCTGTAACACTAGAAGTCCCATCCAAATGCCCCCTGTCCTTCTAAAGAGAAACAGATTTACTTCACACAGCCAAAAGCGCTCCCTTTCAAAATCCCTGCCTCACCAAGTTTCAGAACCCATGATTTTAATGTAGATTATAAAATATGTGGAATACCAAAGGAAGAGTCAAAACAATTGTTGGCTAATTAGTAGAGGATATGCTTCCCTAGCATTGCATCAGGGAAACAGAATCACCCATCAGAAATAACAACAACATGGGGTGCCTGGGTGGCTCAGTTGGTTAAGCATCCAACTCTCGATCTCGGCTCAGGTCACGATCTCACAGTTCATGGGTCTGAGCCCTGCATCAGGCTCTGTGCTGGCAGCGTGGAGCCTGCTTGGGATTCTGTCTCTCCCTCTCTCTGCCCCTTCCCCACTTGTACTCTTGAAAGAAAGAAAGAAAGAAAGAAAGAAAGAAAGAAAGAAAGAAAGAAAGAAAGAAAGAAAAACATATATGTGTGTGTGAATTATAAAAACATAAATTATGTATATATATATATATGTGTGTGTGTGTATATATATATACACACACACACACACACACACACACACACACACACACATATGTATGTATATATTTCTAGTTTTCAAAGGCAGTAACCATCTCCACGGGGGGCAGTTCCTAACAAGGAGTGATCACTGGAGCCCCCAAATGATTGTACTGTGGACTCTTGTCCTACCAACCCTTCATCCCTGGGTACCAATGAAACTATTAATCTGGGGGTGACCCTTCCCCAGCCACACTCATAGGCCCAGCCCAAGGACTTGTGAAACACATGTAGTCAAGTGAGGGAGCAGCACAGTCCTGCGAATGAAGATTAGTGGGCATGAGTTTCATTCCACATCATTCCTAGAAAGTTCCTACAAGGCAGGAAGAAGGGGTAGCATGACTTCTCTGTGGCTATTCATAAGCTGTGTAAACTGAGGTCTTGAGGATTTGCGAGCCAGCACCTTGAATGAGTGTCAAATTCACACATAAAAGTTAAACAGGCGTTCTGAAACCAACTCCAATATAGTGGCCGGGGCGGGGGGCAGGGGGCGTGCAGATTCCCACACTGGGATGCCGGTAGGACGTCTGAAAATTTAACTCAATCCTGACACTACCTGCCCAGAGAAAGCATCAGATGCCACAAGTTAAAAAATCAGTCCCACTCAGGCACCAGTCACAAACCCAAGTTGTTACCTATACAGTAAAACCTTGGTTTGCGAGCATAATTTGTTTGGGAAACATGCTTGTAATCCAAAGCACTTGTGTATCAAAACAAGTA
Organism: Puma concolor; assembly: GCF_028749965.1. NCBI lineage: Eukaryota > Metazoa > Chordata > Mammalia > Carnivora > Felidae > Puma > Puma concolor. The sequence goes on from NC_141683.1 coordinate 51,635,631, forward strand.
TCAAGAACCATTGACTCAGTTGTGCTCATGCGATGTTCAGCATCACGTACTACTCATATTGCAAGACATCACTTGTTCATCAAGTTACGATTTATTAGAAACATTTGCTTGTCTTGCGGAATACTCACAGAACAAATTACTCACAATCCAAGGCTTTACTGTACTTCTGACTGACTGGCTATAAATCAGAGGTTCAAACCTCCTCCTCAGGTTTGATTAATTTGCTAGAGCTGTTCATAGAACTCAGAGAAACATTTTACTTACTGGTTACCAGTTTATTATATATAAAGTAATAAATACAACTCAGGAATAGCCAGAAGGAGAGATACATAGGACAAGGCATGGGGAAAGGACATGGAGCTTCCATGCCCTCTCCAGGCGTGCCACCCTCCCCAGTCTCCATGTGTTCACCAACCCAGAAGCTCTCAGAACACAGCCTTTTGGAATTTTATGGAGGCTTCATTACATAGGCTTGGTTGATTGATTCAACCTTCAGCCCTTTCCCACTCTCCAGAGGTCAGAGGGAAAGACTGAAAGTTCTAACCCTCTAATCATGTGTTTGGCTTCACAGACAACCAGCCCCATCCTGAAGTGTTTTTCCAAAAGTCACCTCATTCACATAACAAAAGACACCTTTATCACTCTCAACACTTAAGAAATTCCAAGGGTTTGGGAGCTGTGAGCCAGGAACCGTGGACTAAGACCAAATACCATAATAACGCAGAAGTAGAACATAAAACACGTGCTGGGCCCCTTTGGGAATCTCCCTCTCCCCCTTGGCTTCCTTTCCCCAGAAAGTTTCTGGACTCCCCAACAGAAGCTTCACGTTGTTCCCATCATCTCATAATCCGGGGATTTGTCAGTCCTTGGTTGACATCAGATTTGGAACGTTACTCCCTTCTGTTCTTTTCTTCCTCCTAGCTCTCCCACGCCTTGCAACGTCCCTGGTTTGTGTGCTTATAGAGAAATGAAGGCCCAAAGAAGGGAAGGGACTGTCCTAAAATCAGGTGATGAAACTGATGATGTAGCCAACAGCAGGAGACAGGGGTCTGGACGTTGGGCTTGCTGCCACTTCAATCCCAGACTTCCTCTGCCTCCATGGTTAGAGCTACACAGAACCAGACATGGCCTGAGAGTCATTCCAACCAGAACTTATGGTCAAATCCGTCAACAGTGTCTGTCTACTTGGCAGGCTGGCAAAATGACAGAATCCTGAAAATATTGGTTTGTTTTTATTTTCTGTGCTCTCTCCGCCAGCTGCTATGAATATAGACCATAAGGACAGGGCCAGCCCTGAGCAAAATTGAGAAGCAGGTGACATTTTAAACTCAACGCTCTTTGCAGAACCACTTTTTCTATTTTTCATACTGCCCCAAGCTTCCAGATGCCTACCCTAACTTGCATTTCAGCAGG